>NC_064645.1:448204268-450704268 GCF_023864345.2 Schistocerca serialis cubense
ATGAACAACCGTAGACGGGGTATATTGTGCAACTCATATCTATGAGCGCTACGAATACGGACATAGCCCGGTGCACAGGATGCTTTTATATCCTTTATTTCTAACAAACCTCTGTATTATGTCTTACTTTTTACCCACCATAATGACAACATGGCATGAGGACCTCTCAAGTTTTTGATAACCAGAAGATATTTATATCTGTAGAAACCAGTAGTCATAAATAAAGAAAAATTTATGAGATTTTAATGAAAGAAAGAATTTTTCTACCAAGTAAAACAGATAGCTCTTTCTAGTTTCTCTACATGAGAAAATTCTACTTCAATAACTGTAAGGCTAAGTCATCTGCAAAAAGAGCAAACACACTTTGATTTATGTTAAGATTTGGATATTCAAGGAAGAGAATTGAGTCCAGAATCGTATCTTTAGGACATTAAGTAATTCACTAGGGGGTTTTACTCTTCCAGAATTGTTAAAAACCAGTTTTAAGATGCTTTTCTTACTAAGATCAAAACCGGTCTTAACACCATAATACTATGAACTCCATACGGCCCTAATGTCTCTAAGAGAGTGCCATGATGCATGGAATAAATTGTGCTAGCCAGATGGCAAAAAAAGTAGGCTGGGTAATATTTCGTTCTTTAAGGCATGTGACTTCATGAATAAATGCGTAATCATCATTTTCACTTGAACAATCCTTCAGGACTCCAAACATGTACTAAGTAAATTGTTTCTTCTTAAATCTGGTGGTATTCTTACGTACTTCCTCTTCCGGAATATTAAATGCTTTTACTGACGGTAGTTATTTTAATTTCCCCTTCCACTTTTTATAAACAAACAATAGCGCAATGTAATACGTCCTTCTGATATAGTCATTTACGTAACTGTTACATCTGTATTATATTCATGTCAACGGATGACACGTGATTTATTGAAATGAGGGCTGGTATGTGATGTGGCGATGGCTTGCGCCTGGTTGATAGGCAGCCCACCGTGGTTATGAGCCGCGCAGCTGAGCAGAGGCAGCAGGCGCTGGCTGGCTGGCATGTGAGATACACGGGCGCTTCGCGGCGCAGCCTGGTAAATCCCTCACGTAGAGGGCGGCTTTCAGCAGACGCCTCGGCCGCCCGACGCTCGGCGCCCCGACGCCTGACGTCGCCTTCACAGGATTGGGCGCGCCGCAGCGCACCGCACTGCCTTATCTCCGGGCACCGCCGTCAGACAACATTCGCGCGCCGTCTCTGATGCTTTGCTTTTGTTCACGTTTTGACGTTTACGCAACGTCAAGCTTATGAAAACCTAATCCTACTTCGCAGCTGTATTTTAGAGTACCCGATACCTTACCCTCGTGTTTTATTCGAATTTATGAAGTGAATACAGGCCATACTGATTGACCCAATAAGACACCAGCTGTGAAAACTGGGTTCGTACTGGAAAATAAATTATTGAAAATTCAGTTATCGAAAAAAACTAGAAATTTCTTCGTTTTGTAGCAAAGTAGAGTGACAAAGATAAATCTGTATACAAATTTCCGACACAGTATTGCTATTCATTTTTTATAACCTGACGACGTAAGCTTTGCAAATATGACGGATCATTGTTTGGAAGGTATAATTTACGCTTCATCAGTTTTTTATATCGTTGCGGACTTCGAGGCTGCACTATCATTTTTCGCATTTTTCTGTAGTCTTCATGATCCTCACTGGTTTTCCAGTCTTGGACGGTGTATTCTTAGTGTAATACGTTGCTTTATGAGTGATTTTCAAGTTCTTCTGAAGAGACTTTCCATTTTTTTCAATTTTCTCGCATGGAACTGATTTCTGCTGAAGTTCTGGTAACATAAGCATGGTATGGAGAAACATCTGGAGTGTTGTATAAAACAGTCTATACTCAGCTATCTTTCTTTCGTTTATAAGTACGTCTTAGTTGTCCAAGTGTGTCAATGGCCGCTTTAAGACCTGCATTTCTGTCATCTCTTTTGTTAGTTTGGCTTTGGAGATCAATCTTGCTCATACGTTTGAAAGTTTTGTTTTGCTTGCGGACTTAACTGATCAACGCAGTGTTATTCGTAAAATTAAATGAACTATGTAATTCTTTGATGGTTATTTACTAGTCAGTTCTGCGTATTCCGTATAGTTCCTAATAGCATCACTTCTTTTTGAGCAGCTGCTATCCCAAATCCTGCTACATTCTCAGTGAACGGGTGGGATCAATTGCAATTCATTCTTTAAAGAAGCGGACGTAGCTGCGTGCGTTCTTCAAGACATTGTTTACGTATTTGTGACAGATCTTTGTGTGTATAAGGCCTTAGAACCTTCGCTATCAGAATCATTATTCATATCATCTTCACATTGTGACAGCGGGCTTTCATTATCACAGGCATTTAAAGTAGGTACTGTCTCAACATCGTTTAATGATTTGTTCGCGACAGTGGGTGTTCAAGAAATAAATTACAACGCTACAACAGACGAAAAACCCGCGGAACATTCTACCAGCGGAATTACATGTAATCAGTAGTGAAAAATACGTTAATTATTGACAATATGTCGATTATTATGCAAAATTAAATGCTTGCTAACTAAAATGGCCGTTGATCCAACACAAGACGATAAATTACAAATTATTTCCGTTTGGAATCACATTTCTAAGAACATTTCGTACTTAAGAATTGCCATTTGCGACCAGTATTATTTTGATAATAAAATATTTTTGAGTAACGTAGTGCTCTTTCATTTATAGACAAAGTCAGTGACTTCACAGACATATGTCATTTTAGAAAAAAAATATAGTAATGAAAGAATACTTTCGGGTCATATAGAACCCATCAGAATAGCAGGGTTAGAGACCCACATTGTATTTAACACTTCCAAAGATTCCCTAGTACACCAATATTATTCTCAGAAAGCTAAAACCGATCGTAACTAATTGTGTGACGTACTAGCCCATTTACAAATCTCTGCCCTGTCTTAGAGATTGGCGTTGTGTTACAGCGTATATAGGAGCTATGCAGTTTTGCCTCTACTGCGTAAAAGTAACTTCGGACGTACCCCAAATGAGTTTAGCAGAGCCGTTACTGTTCTCAATATATGCAAATGACGCAGCTGATAATGTCTGAAGGTCCGTGATGGTGTTCGCGGTTGATACTGTCGTACACACGGAAATCACATTTCCAAGAAAATTGTGCGAAATGCAGGAAGACCAGCGGAAGATATATACTTGATGCAGAGATCAGCAGTTGACCGTGAACGTAGATAAATGTAATTTACCGCCCATAAATAGGCAGAAAGGCCCACTTCACAGGAGCACACTATTGACAAGGAATGACTGGGAACAGTAACATCCATTAAATATCTGGGAATATGTGTATGGACAAGTTTAATGTGAAACGACTAAATACAAAAATAATATAGGGGAAAGTCAGATAGTAGACTGAGATTCAACAGAAGAATTTTCAAGAAGTACAGTCCACCCGCGATAGAGGTAGCACGCAAAAACACTCTCTTGTACAACACGTAAATATCGCTTCTGAGTCTTGCACGCGTTCGAGATAGGACTGGTAGAGGAAATAGAGAAGAATCAACGATGATCAGTTCACACCATCACAGATTTGTTTCGCAAGTGGCAAAGTGTCATGGAGACGTCATCCAATTCCAGTGGCAGACCCTGTAAGAGAGATGACGTGCATCAGCCGAACATCCGTAACTGAGGAACATATTGACAGATTAAAACTGCTCCTCAGTTGCCAGTAATTTCTTATTTAATGCACGAGCAGTTTCATAGCTTACAGATTCATCTTAAGATGCTATCAAATAATTATGGAGTTCGTAATATATACATAAAAAATGGTTCAAATGGCTCTGAGCACTATGGGACTCAACTGCTGAGGTCATTAGTCCCCTAGAACTTAGAACTAGTTAAAACTAACTAACCTAAGGACATCACAAACATCCATGCCCGAGGCAGGATTCGAACCTGCGACCGTAGCGGTCTTGCGGTTCCAGACTGCAGCGCCTTTAACCGCACGGCCACTTCGGCCGGCGAATATATACATAAAGAAGGTGCAATGGGTATAAGTATTTTTATATGTGGTACCATCAGTCTGTGGGTTGATTCTTCTATGTGTCAGAGAGTCTTCCAAAAAACACGTCACATAATTTACTACCTAATGTTTTCAGGATGGCAGTAACTGCATCACTAACAAGAGGAGGCCACGACTTTGGGATCACAGATACACTTCAAACTAAAGGCCATTAAAACAATATAATGGGCAAGTAGTAAGGCGCACCACTCTTGTACTTCCGAGAAAATCGCAAGAGAAGTTTTACGTGTCTGTTATGTAACTGATGTATCTGTGTGTAGATGCCAGATCTTAGAGTTCATGGTCGTCAACTGGGCAGCCGGCGCGGTAGCACAGTGTGTTCGGCCAGAGGGTTAGCTGCCCTCAGTAATAAAAAAATAAATAAAGACAGAAACTGAGTGAATGAATCAACGATGAACTTGAACGGGTGTCATGGGACATTCGCCCCGACGCCCCGAACAATTGCAACGAACAGTAACTAATAAAATGAGATGCAAAAAAAAAAAGAGTGGTTAGCGTTCCAAATAGGTAAAACGAACATCTATGAGACGACGGTTCAACTCCCGCTCAAACATAATTTCTAATTTTTAATGTTTACTTTTTTATCGCAAGTCACATTATGTAATTTATATGACATCTGATAGATAACATAATTCAAAAAACTACGTGATTTGCATGTAGTTCTAGTGAATTTCATGTCATTTAACTACCTATTTTTAAACTAAATTTACTTATTAGAACAAACATATTTACAGCTAGCGACAATTAAATGAAGAGACGCATAGAGTTTTACTGAAGATGTATGTCGGTCGTGATTTGTGAGATTCTTTATACATGCAGTCTGGTAAGTTACCCAGAGCTACTTTTCAGCTCAATGCTTCGAGATGCAGACAAAGATGGACGCTCCTTTTGTCAGTTAACCTGCGTAGAGGTGAGACGTAGATAATGTATCAAAAAGGGGGATTGTAGCCGCAAATTTTTACATTTGTACTACAAAAACGGAGGTTCGAACGGGTGTCGAACTGTCGTTTTATACACAGTCGTCAACGAAGCTCGAACGCTAACTGCTTGACCACCATAAGCTCTAACGTCCAGCATCTACGCACGGATACATCAGTTACATAACGACGAGTAAACCTCTTGTGGTTTTCTCGGAAGTACAAGAGTAGTGCGCCTTTTACCAAAGAAACTAGTATACGCATGCGTACTCAATTACATATGTAAACAGGCAGAATACGGCGCAGCGGTCGGCAATGCCTATATAAGACAAGGGTCTGGCGCAGTTGTTAGATCGGTTACTGCTGCTCCAGTGCCAGGATATCAAGATCTAAGTGAGTTTAAACGTGGTGTTAAAGTCGGCGCACGAGTGACGGGGCACGGCATCACCGAGGTAGCAACGAACTGGGGATTTTCCCTTACGACCATTTCACTAGAGTACGGCCAACATCAGGAATACAGTAAAACATCTCTGACATCGCTGCGGTCCGACAACATACTGCAAGGACGGGACCAACGGCGACTGAAGAGAATTGTTCAACGTGACAGGAGTGCAACCCTTCCACATATTTCTGCAGATTTCAATGCTGGGTCTTCAATAAGTGTCAGCGTGCGAAGCATTCAACGAAACATCTTCGATATGGGCTTTCTGAGCCGAAGGCGCACAAGCGTACGCTTGATGACCGCACGGCACAAAGCATTACCCCTCGCCTGGGCCCTTCAACACCGAAATTGGACTGTTGATGACAGGAAACATGTTCTGTATTTGGACGAGTCTCGTTTCAAATTTTATGTAGCGGATGGAGGTGTACGGGTAAGGAGACAACATCATGAACCCTTGGACCCCTCACGTAAACAGGAAACTGTTCAGACTGGTGGAGCGTCTGTAATGGTGTGGGGCGTGTGCAGTTGGAGTGATAGGGGACCGATGATACGTCCTAGATACCACTCTGACAGATGACGCGTGCGTAAGCATCCATTCTAGTCATCTGCATCCATTCATGTCCATTGTGCGTTCTGACGGGCAATTCCAGCAGGACAACGCGACACCCCACACATCGAGAAGTGCTACAGAGTGTATCCAGGAACACTCTTCTGAGTTTAAACACTTCCGCTGGCCACCAGATTCCTCAGACATTGGTCCACAGCTCGTGGTCGTGCGGTAGCGTCTTCGTTTACCACGCCCAGTTTCCCGGGTTCGATTCCCGGCGGGGTCAGGGATTTTCTCTGCCTCGAGATGACTGGGTGTTGTATGATGTCCTTAGGTTAGTTAGGTTTAAGTAGTTCTAAGTTCTATGGGACTGTTGACCACAGATATTAAGTCCCATAGTGCTCAGAACCATTTGAACCAATCCTCAGACATTGAGATATTAATTATATCTAAGACGCCTTGCAACGTGCTGTTCGGAAGTGATCTCCACCCCCTCGTACTCTTACGGACTTATGGACAGCCCTGCAGGATTCATGGTGTCAGTTCCCTCCAGCACTACTTAAGATAGTAGTCGAGTCCAACCCACGTCGTGTTACGGCCCTTCTGGGTGCTCGCTGGGGCTGTAGACGATATTAGGCAGGTGTACCAGTTTCTTTGGCTCTTCTGTGACACGGTAAATGTATATAAGCAGAGAAGACTCGGATGCGGGTTCAGCTTAGCGAAGGTATGGTTTGCAAATAGGGAAATCAATTGAGATAAGTGACTTTGACAAAGAGCAGATTACTATTACGCAGAGTCTGTGAACGAGTATCTCGAAAACGGTGAAGTTGGTCGAATGTTCAAGCGCTACTGTCGTGATCATCTACAGTGGTAGTATGACGGTGAAACTATTGCGCTAAATGGTTGGACGGCCACAACTCTTCACAGAACATGGAACTCGGAAGCTTGTCTGCTGTGTAAAATAGTACAGCTTGGGATTTATGACATCTCTGTCAAAACAGCACAGTGCTTGAGCCCTCACAAGTGTTTCGGAGCCCATCGTTCAAAAATGGTTCAAATGGCTCTGAGCACTATGGGACTTAACATCTGAAGTCATCAGTCCCCTAGAACTTAGAACTACTCAAACCTAACTAACCTAAGGACATCACACACAGCCATGCCCGAGGCAGGATTCGAACCTGCGACCGTAGCCGTCGCGCGGTTCCAGGCTGAAGCGCCTAGAACCGCTCGGCCACACAGGCCGGCGCCCATCGTTCGTCGTACATTGTTGAACATAGAGCTCTGCAGCAGATCACCCTTAAGAGATCACGTGTCGATCCAACGACATCGTCAATTACGATTTCAGAACGCGCGGGGCCATCGAGATTGACCGTCGATCAGTGCCTCTTGGTGTGAATCACATTTTTGGTACAATAGGTGGATGGTTGTCTCCACAAACGCCGTCATCGAAGTAAACGGCAACTCGAAACGTGCAGCGCGGCACGAACGCAGGCTGGTGGGGACAGGATTATGCTACGGGAGACATTCTCCTGCGCTTGCATGGGACCTGTGGTAGTAATGGAAGACACACTGACAGCTGCAAAACAACTGCTTCACTTCATGCTTGATGTTTTCCCTGACGGCAATGTCATTTTTCAGCAGTATAATTGTCCGTGTTTCGGAGCCGGAACCGCGCTACAGTGGTTTGAGGAGCATTATAGTGATCTCAGCTTGATGTCTCGGCGGCTAAATTCGCTTGATGTAAATCCTATGGAACCCATCTGCTTCGCCATCAGATGCCATCACGGCATATGCAAATGAGTTGCCCGTTATTTAAGCTAATTATATGACACGTGTGTAGATATCTACCTACCAACCTCCACAAACTTACCAACAAACTTTCGGATCCCTGATACATAGAATCAGTGATGTATTTCTTTCAAAAAACGGATAAACAAGTTATTAAACAGGTGGTCAAAATGTGCGCGTGTGTGCGTGTGTGCGCGTGTGTGCGCGTGTGTGTGCGTGTGTGTGTGTGTGTGTGTGCGTGTGTGTGCGTGTGTGTGCGTGTGTGTGAGTGTGTGTGCGCGCGCGTGTGTGTGTGCGTGTGTGTGTGTGTGTGTGCGTGTGTGTGTGTGCGTGTGTGCGTGTGCATGTGTGTGCGTGTGTGTGCGTGTGTGTGCGTGTATGTGTGTGTGTGTGTGACGGCCCACTTAAACGTTTCAACGCATATATATGTGGAACAGATATAGATATGAAAACCGACCTTCACGGGTATTAATGTAAGGCAGGGGGTCATGAAAATTATTACTACGAGACATTCTAAAACATAAGCGAATCATATATCAATTACATATCGAGGAATTGCAAACTGAAGTTGCCTGAAACAAAAGAAGCGAGCGGCTATTGCACATTCCGACATGCATGCGTGAAACCCACGTTTCTCATAATCTGAACGTGATTGAAGTGCTAATATGCAACAAACCCTGCACTTATTGTTATTTACACAGTTACTAAGTGGAATGCAAACAATACAGATGTCCAGTGAAATATAATGAAAAGTAACGAAAGAATTTACTTGCTCGTGCTTTTTTATCTTTACTACAGTACTAGAATGGACATAAAGGCAACGAAAAGCCGAAAATCGCCGGCCAGGATAAGCATAATTAATTGCTGATCAAGGATCTAATAGAGGTTTACATGGTGGTTATGCGTCGTTGTGGGACTGGACTTCTGTATTGTGTCCACTTCTCTTAATATTGTAAATAGCAATAAGTACAGGGATTGTTGCATCGTATCACGTAAGTCACATCGCGATTACGAGCAACGTTGAGTTTATGCTTGCAATGCGGATGTGCAATAGCGGCGCGTTTCGTTTATTTCAAGCGTCAACTTCACTTCGCGGTTTCTTGGGGTGAAACAGACGCATTGCGATGCTGCCGGCGCCTTTCTTTTTTAATGACTTTTCGTGTTATTGGTTGCGAAAGAAATAACACTGTACGTCAGTTTTAGAAAACATAAGTTTGTGTGAAAATAATATTTTCTTGCATTTTAAAATGTCTCATAGTGTTCACTTTATGCACTTCAGTCGTTTTTCAATATCTGTTGCTGGACCAGAGATATTTGTGCTGGAACGTTTAAGTGCAACACACATCTGTTTGAACGTAGACGTACACCATCTAAGCTTGCTACCGACATAGCCGGCCGCTGTGGACGATCGATTATAGGAGCTTCAGTCCGGAATTACTCTGCTGCTACGGTCGCAGTTTCGAATCCTGCCTCGGGCATGGATGTGTGTGATGTCCTTAGGTTAGTTAGGTTTAAGTAGTTGTAAGTCTGGGGGACTGATGACCTCAGATGTTAAGTCCTATAGTGCTCAGAGCCATTTGAATCATTTTGCTACAGATATGAATACCGGACCATTTTGCTGCTTCCGGTACGCTGCGTCAATCACGCAGCCTAAACAAACAAGGAGAACACGACATATTTTCAGAGGAAGTTTCATTCGTCACTGCAATCTACTGTGGCATTTTTTGAACACATGGACACATGGTCATAAGACATTTTTTCCTTTGTTTCCAGTCAGGAATCTGTCCCTGCATTGTGTTGGTTTCATTAATTTTCACTACAGGTCATTTTAATTTTGGTCACGCATTATAAAATAGTCTAATCAATTTCTAATACGTCTTAAAAGTCTCTATTCCACTATAATGTTGTACGATTGGAATTTATACCGCAGAGACAGGCTGGACTGGGAATGGGGAGGCGTGTTTATAGCGATAAAAAGTGCAATAGTATCGAAGGAAATTGACGGAGATCCGAAATGTGAAACAATTTGGGTGAAGGTCACGATTGAAGCAGGCTCAGACATGGTAATTGGATGTCTCTACAGGCCCCCTGGCTCAGCAGCTGTTGCGGCAGAACACCTGAAGGAAAATTTTGGAAATATTTCGAATAGATTTCCCGACCATGTTATAGTTTTCGGTGGAGATTTTAACTTACCGGATACAGACTGGGAGACTCAAACGTTTATAACAGGTGACAGAGACAAAGAATCCAATGAAATTTTTTTAAGTGCATTATCTGAAAACTACCTGGAGCAGTTAAATAGAGAACCGACTTGTGGCTATAACATATTACACATTCTGGTGACAAACAGACCTGAACTAAATAAAACAGTTAACGCAGAACAGGGAATCAGTAATCATCAAGCGGTTACAAGTGATTTCAGGCATAAATAGAAATATTAAAAAAGGTAGGAAGATTTTTCTGTTTAGCAAAAGTGACGAAAAGCAGATTACAGAGAACTTGACGGCTCAACACAAAAGTTTTACCTCAAGTACAGATAGTGTTGTGGATCAGTGGACAAAGTTCAGAACCACCGTACAATATGCGTTAGATGAGTATGTGCCAAGCAAGATCGTAAGAGATGGAAAAGAGCCACCGTGGTACAACAACCGAGTTAGAAAGCTAGAAAACTGCTACGGAGGCAAAGGGAACTTCACAGCAAACATAAACATAGCCAAAGCCGTGCAGACAAACAAAAATTATACGAAACGAAATGTAGTGTGAGGAGGGCTATGCGAGAGGCGTTCAACGGATTCGAAAGTAAAGTTCTTGGCAGAAAGTCCTAAGAAATTTTTGTCTTATGTCAAAGCGGTAGGTGGATCAAAACAAAATGTCCAGACACTCTGTGCCCAAAATGGTACTGAAACAGAGGATGACAGACTAAAGGCCAAAATACTAAATGTCTTTTCCCAAAGCTGTCTCACAGAGGAAGACTGCACTGTAGTTCCCTCTCTAGATTGTCGCACAGATGACAAAAAGGTAGATATCGAAATAGACGACAGAGGCATGGAGAAACAATTAAAACCGCTCAAAAGAGGAAAGGCCGCTGGACCTGACGGGATACCAGTTCGATTTTACACAGAGTACGCGAAGGAACTTGCCCCCCTTCTTGCAGCGGTGTACCGTAAGTCTCTAGAAGGGCGTAGCGTTCCAAAAGATTGGAAAACTGCACACGTCATCCCCGTTTTCAACAGGGGACGTCTAATAGATGTGCAGCACTATAGACATATATCTCTAACGTCAGTTGCAGAATTTTGGAACACGTTTTATGCAAGAGTATTATGACTTTTCTGGAGACTAGAAATCTACTCTGTAGGAATCAGCATGGGTTTCAAAAAAGACGATCGTGTGAAACCCAGCTCACGCTATTCGTCCAAGGGACTCAGAGGGCCATACACACGGGTTCCCAGGTAGATGCCGTGTTTCTTGACTTCCGCAAGGCGTTTGATACAGTTCCCCAAAGTCGTTTAATGAACAAAGTAAGAGCATATGGACTATCAGACCAATTGTGTGGTTGGATTGAAGAGTTCCTAGATAACAGAACGCAGCATGTCATTCTCAATGGTGAGAAATCTTCCGAAGTAAGAGTGATTTCAGGTGTGCCGCAGGGGAGTGTCGTAGGACCGCCGCTATTCACAATATATATAAATGGCCTTGTGGATAACAACGGAAGTCCACTGAGGCTTTTTGCGGATGATGCTGTAGTATATTGAGAGGCTGTAACAATGGAAAATTGTACTGAAATGCTGGAGGATCTGCAACGAATTGACGCATGGTGCAGGGAATGGCAACTGAATCTCAATGTAGACAAGTGTAATGTACTGCGAATACATAGAAAGAAAGATCCTTTATCTTTTAGCTGCAATATAGCAGGTCAGCAACTGGAAGCAGTTAATACCATAAACTACCTGGGAGTAGGCATTAGGAGTGATTTAAAATGGAATGACCATTGGTAGAATCCTAAGGAAATACAGTCCGAAAACAAAGGAAGTAGGTTACAGTACACTTGTTCGCTCACTGCTTGAATACTGCTCACCGGTGTGGGATCCGTACCAGATAGGGTTGGCAGAAGAGAGAGAGAAGATCCAACGGAGAGCAGCACGCTTCGTTACAGCATCATTTATTAATCGCGAAAGCGTTACGGAGATGATAGACAAAGCCCAGTGGAAGCCTCTGCAAGAGAGACGCTCAGTAGTTCGGTACGGACATTTGTTGAAGTTTCGAGAACATACCTTCGCCGAGGAGTCGAGCAATATATTGCTCACTCCTATGTACATCTCGCATCCAACGGCCTTGCCGCAGTGGATACACCGGTTCCCGTGAGATCAACGAAGTTAAGCGCTGTTGGGCGTGGTCGGCATATGGATGGGTGACTATTCAGCCGCCATGCGTTGTTGCTATTTTTCGTAGTGCACTCAGCCTCGTGATGCCAAATGAGGAGCTACTCGACCGAATAGTAGCGACTTCGGTCAAGAATACCATCATAACGACAGGGAGAGCGGTATGCTGACCCCACGCCCCTCCTATCCGCATCCTCCTCTGAGGATGACACGGCGGTCGGATGGTCCCGGTAGGCCACTCGTGGCCTGAAGACTGAGTGCTTTTTTACGTATATCTCGCGAAGATACCATGAGGATAAAATCAGAGAGATTAGAGCCCACACAGAGGCATACCGACAATCTTTCTTTCCACGAACAATACGAGATTGGAATAGAAGGGAGAACCGTTAGAGGTACTCAAGGTACTCTCCCACACTTACCGTCAAGTGGCTTGCGGAGCATGGATGTAGATGTAGATGTAGATACGAAACGAGGCCGTGGACAAGGAACATCGTAATTGAGCGCTATAGTAATCGGCTAACTCCTCGACTCGCTCGATTTTGCGCCGAATGAGCAACAGCAAGAAATACGAGGAGGGTTTCCAGCTGGGGCCCGCTCCTGCTGACGTGGCGGCTGCGGCTGCGGTCCCACGATAACTGCGACCTGCCGCCCTGATTAATGTGGTCGTCGTCGGCGCCCCGAATTGAACTCTCGCTCTCGGAGGCGACGCGTGGATAATGGGGTCCTGCACTGTTAAATTCTCACGCGCCGCATCGCCAGCAGAAAGCGGACCCAGCCCCTGGCGGGCTGTGGTGCGGTGTGTGGCGCTCCCCAGCTACCCAGCTACCTGCTGCGCGGGGGAACGACCTGAGTCACTTGCTATTTTACGTCTTACTACACCGGAGCTTCCCAGAAGCTTACCTGCAGTTAATTACGTCCCAGCAGCAACAGCAGATCTCCCAAAACCCAGGAGCCGGCGTGCAGGAAACCTACGTGCTCCGAACACACCTTGTGTCTCAGGGGGGTGGGGGGGGGGGGTGAGGGAGGGGGAGACGTACTCGAAACCGACAAAAATTGTGAAAAAATTTGTATTGGCTCTTCATTTACTACCCGGTATTGAAATTCTAATTAAATTCCTAAGTGTGATAAAAATAATAATTAACAAAAGCTTGGACTAGGCCACACCCCTCTGTTGTTTTGTATTTCCTCATGTTATTTATTCCTGAGGTGTTTTCTTCCAGTTTTATGCAGTAACAATGTGGGGAAAATTTCGGTGTTTAATTCCAATCCCAAAGAAAGCAGCTGTTAACAGAAGTGAAAATTACTGAACTATCAGTTTAATAAGTCACAGCTGCAAAATACTAACACTAATTCTTTACAGACGAATGGAAAAACTGGTAGAAGCCAACCTCGGGGAAGATCAGTTTGGATTCCGTAGAAATATTGGAACACATGAAGCAATACTGACCTTACGACTTATCTTAGAAGAAAGATTAAGGAAAGGCAAACCTACGTTTCTAGCATTTGTAGACTTAGAGAAAGCTTTTGACAATATTGACTGGAATATTCTCTTTCAAATTCTGAAGGTAGCAGGGGTAAAATACAGGGAGCGAAAGGCTATTTACAATTTGTACAGAAACCAGATGGCAGTTATAAGAGTCAAGGAGCATTAAAGGGAAGCAGTGGTTGGGAAGGGTGTGAGACAGGGTTGTAGCCTCTCACCGATGTTATTCAATCTGAATATTGAGCAAGCAGTAAAGGAAACAAAAGAAAAATTCGGAGTAGATATTAAAATCCGTGGAGAAGAAATAAAAACTTTGAGGTTTGCCGATGACATTGTAATTCTGTCAGAGACGGCAAAGAACTTGGAAGAGCAGTTGAACGGAATGGACAGTGTCTTGAAAGAAGGATATAAGATGAACATCAACAAAAGTAAAACGAGGATAATTGAATGTAGTCGAATTAAGTCGGGTGATGCTGAGGGAATTAGATTAGGAAATGAGACACTTAAAGTAGTAAAGGAGTTTTGCTATTTGGGGTGCAAAATAACTGAGGATGGTCGAAGTAGAGAGGACATAAAATGTAGACTGACAATGGCAAGGAAAGCATTTCTGAAGATGAGAAATTTATTAACATCGAGTATAGCTTTAAGTGCCAGGAAGTCGTTTCTGAAAGTATTTGTATGGAGTGTAGCCATGTATGGAAGTGAAACATGGACGATAAATAGTTTGGACAGAAAGAGAATAGAAGCTTTCGAAATGTGGTGCTACAGAAGAATGCTGAAGATTAGATGGGTAGATCACATAACTAATGAGGAGGTGTTGAATAGAATTGGGGAGAAGAGGAGTTTGTGGTACGACTTGACAAGAAGAAGGGACCGGTTGGTAGGACATGTTCTGAGGCATCAAGGGATCACAAAGTTAGCATTGGAGGGCAGCGTGGAGGGTAAAAATCGTAGACGAAGACCAAGAGATGAATACACTAAGCAGATTCAGAAGGATGTAGGTTGCAGTAAATCCTAATGAAAGTTACAACTCTCTAATAGGAAAAGCATACCCCAAGACAACATTTGTTACCACAACCGCTGATGACGTTGCTGCGTGTGATGCTTGTTTAGTTTTTAACTGTGCTATCTTGGCAGACTACGAGGTCTACACAGTCAATGATTTAAGTCAGAAATTTCACACTGTCGACGTTGAAGGAAATCGTTTACAGAAGAGCTGATGCAGCTGGCGTTATTTTACTCAATTTTGAAAACCAAGTTAACCTAACAGGACAAGAAATAAAAGACTACTTAAAGATGAAGAGCGGGATGCATATGGTTTGCAGTAGTTCACCCAGATAAGTTGAGGCCTAATACAAACATTGTCAAATCTTTCACTCAGGTTTCCTGTAACTTCCATTTTGGAAACTTTATGTAGCTTCTAATCACAAACCATTGACATTACAGTACTTAAATTTGACATAAATTAGTCAGTACTATAGTGAAACAATCTGCGGAAGTAATTTCCATTTACTGCAATAGTAGACATCTATGTAACAACAGAAAGCCCTTAGGTTTGGTTTTTCTTTCACACAAATTTGGAGAGCTGCGAAAATCTAGAAGAAGATATTAATATTCTGTTCCACAGATATTTGTAATAATTGAATTCAAACAAAAATACAATAATTTCGTTCTGACATATTTTTCAAAAAAGGAACATTAGTAGTCACCTTGTTGAAAAAGGTTCAGTTGTCCATAATTAAAAACGTATAACTTCAATAAGGATGAAATAAAAGAAAGGTTCAGGAGTGGAATTAAAATACAAGGTGAAAGGATATCAATGATTCGATTCGCTGATGACATTGCTATCCTGAGTGAAAGTGAAGAAGAATTAAATGATCTGCTGAACGGAATGAACAGTCTAATGAGTACACAGTATGGTCTGAGAGTAAATCGGAGAAAGACGAAGGTAATGAGAACAGCGAGAAACTTAACATCTGCATTGATGGTCACGAAGTCAATGGAGTTAAGGAATTCTGCTACCTAAGCAGTAAAATAACCAATGACGCACGGAGCAAGGAGGACATCAAAAGCAGACTCGCTATGGCAAAAAAAGGCATTTCTGGCCAAGAGAAGTCTACTAATATCAAATACCGGCCTTAATTTGAGGAAGAAATTTCTGAGGATGTACGTCTGGAGTACAGCATTGTATGGTAGTGAGACATGGACTGTGGGAAAACCGGAACAGAAGAGAATCGAAGCATTTGAGATGTGGTGCTACAGACGAATGTTGAAAATTAGGTGGACTGATTAGGTAAGGAATGAGGAGGTTCTATGCAGAATCGGAGAGGAAAGGAATATGTGGAAAACACTGATAAGGAGAAGGGACAGGATGATAGCACATCTGCTAAGACATGATGGAATGACTTCCATGGTACTAGAGGGAGCTGTAGAGGGCAAAAACTGTAGAGGAAGACAGAGATTGGAATACATCAAGCAAATAATTGAGGACGTACGTTGCAAGTGCTACTCTGACATGAAGAGGTTAGCACAGGAAGGGAAAAAAAAAGAAACTTAAACGCTTTGGATTTTATTACGTTTTTTTCGAAGTTTTGTTCTTCGCGTACGTCCCCTCTTTCAGACTGAGGGTATTATGCTGTAATGTCACTACTAATTAAACAGAACGTATACAACTTTTTGGTGTATTTTTAATTTTGTTTCACCTTGTAACACGTTGCATCGCGGCTACCACGTTATGTAGTAATGTATAAATCTACCCTCCTCTCTTTTTCTTTTTGAATGTTACGCAATAACAGTAATTGATAAAGGCTTCACTAAAATTTAAATACAAGATTTTCACACCAGCCATATGGTGGCATGAGATAAATTGTTTACTTTGTTCCCTTGAAATGACAATAGGGAGGCGGGTGACTGAATGACTGAATGGAAAGCGGCAAATTGTTTAGAGCGAGAAGGTGAGACTGAAGTAGCCGGAATTTATATGGGCATGGCGTTTGCATGGGAACACAGAAAACGACTCGATTATCCTAGAAGGACCGCGTAAGTAGACCTTCCCCTCGGCTTAAAAGCGCGCGGAACCCTTCAGGTTAAGAACATTTATTTTAATCGTGAAGAAGGCAATTTAGGACAATATCTATTTGGTTAAGTTCCTCTAGTTCAGTTCATATGTTTTCATTCATTTTCAAAAGGGGATAAAGCTACTGTGGTTCATGATTGCGGAAGTATACGTTCAGTGGAGGGGGCAACAGCTAAGGTGCTGGCGCGTTCGAAACAAGAAGTCGCTAACGGGCTGCCTGGAGGGTATGTCACGTAGGCGAACGCACGGCAGAAATGTCCATTTCTGATGTAATGTAGTATCTTCAGAGTACTATTGCATTCGGACACTGCTCTAAGTGTGTGAAACAGCATCCGAGTAGAGACAGGTTATTCCGCAAATATTACACGCAGTCACATATACGAGCACGGAGCGAACTTGAATGTGCGTACTAAGTATCATGGCCAACTACGACGATTATTATAACGATGACAGTGCGGCGTTCTCAAGTCTGTATGCTGTTCCAGCATGATGGGTGAGTGATTTCGGTGGGTGGCTTGGGTTTGCGAGATTTCTGAATGCTGTGTATTCAAGGTTTAACGACACAGGTGGCCGACTGGTCGCGTGACGAAAGTACTGAATTCCGATCCTTTATTCCGTTTATTATGCACAGATGAGCAAGAGTATAGTTTAGAATCGTTAAAGACCTGCATGTCAGTGAAAAATTGGTTAGTGCAAGGGAAGGTTCCTTTACTTTTCAGTGTTGTATCTTTAGTAAACTACCAAGCATGAAGATAGTAACTGTTCTCGAAAGAAACCCTCCGTCAGGGCACACATTTTCAGCTGTCCGCATCAAGGTATGTAAACAACACCTGTCGGCAGCTGAGGGTTTCAACTAATTATCATTTATTCTGGTCCGCCCCCGATAGCTGAGTGGTCAGCGCGACAGACTGTCAATCCTAAGGGCCCGGGTTCGATTCCCGGATGGGTCGGAGATTTTCTCCGTTGAGGGTCTGGGTGTTGTGTTGTCCTAATCATCCTCATTTCATCGCCATCGACGCGCAAGTCGCCAAAGTGGCGTCAAATCGAAAGACTTGCACCAGGCGAGCGGTCTACCCGACGGGAGGCCCTCGTCACACGCCATTATTATTATCATTTATTCTAGAGAAGCTGCACGGTCATCAGTGGTATCTGTAATTTCGAGAACAGTTACTGTCTTCATATATAGTTAAATGGCTACCCGGCCACTGACCTTCGTCTGTGCGAATGCGCATAGGTTGCCCGAACTCTTACAGGAATCGTAACCTTAGTGGGCACGTGTAATAAGTGGATGGTCTAAGTATCTGTTAGGAACATTTACGTTTATAGATTGTGGACAGCTGGGAATGTGGCTCTCACGGGAAGCGTGCAAGGCATAAGTCCCTGCAGTCGCGCTATTCATCTGTGTCCTCGGCTCAGACGGACGCCGGCACGGTAGCTCAGGGAGTAAAGAAAACAAAATGAGATTTTTAAAAAAAGAGAGAGACAGAGAGATGGATAGAGCGTCTGCCATGTAAGCAGGAGATCCCGGGTTCGAGTCCCAGTCGGGGCACACATTTTCAGCTGTCCCCATCAAGCTATGTCAACAACACCTGTCAGCAGCTGAGGGATTCCATTAATCATCATTTAAAGTACCAAGTGCTAGAAATTGATTTCTGGAGTCCTGGAAATGTCTAACGTGAGTAAACTTCTCTTTGTAGTGACCTCTTGATTAAAGAGAGGAATCATATTTGACATGACTGATGGAAGTATCATATAAGGCGCGTGAGGTGAACGTTGGTCTTAGACGGCTGTCTTTCGTGTGCTCTAGTCTTATACAATATGTGCCAAACATAACTGTAACTATCAATCCCACGCGATGTAACTGCCGTTTATTGGAGGACAGTGCACCTCGCACTAAAATATGAAGATTTATTGCAGTTTTCTGTTATTTATTCGTGGCAAGCAAATCCTTCTTCCCATGCCACTACAATTTACAGTGTGTATCTACGGCTGTCCTTGAGCGCCTTTTCGACGAAATGGTAAAATACCGGGATTTTTGACGCTCGCGGCATTTCACGAACGCGATATGGCCGTTGAAATGCTGCCCGCCCTGGTAAATGAAGATGGTGGCACCTGGGAATTCACGTAACTGGTCTCTGGCATCCAACCGATAGTAATAAGATACATTTGAATTTTGGTTTCGAAATTAAAATTAGCATTACCGAGATAGCCAGATGGGATTGAATAATACCATTTGCAAATGCCATGCCTGTTAAGCACCTATGTGTATATAATATCAACTAAACAAGAAGTTGACCGAACACAATGTTAGACAGACCCTTAAAAGAACACACTGGTCGCTTTGGAGCGCAGCAGTTAATGCAGAACAGTAGTGGCCAAGAATGCAGCTCTCATGCCGTGCCCTGGCACAAGTGCAATAGCGTTCAACCTGGCTAGCATATTCCCAACCCCCCTCCCCATGAAGTCTGAGCGTGAGGTGAGGAGGATACTGTTGCAGCGAATTTAAATGGCAATGCAGACACACTATGTGCGACTTGGTTTTAGATCTCACATTTCTGAACTACACAGATGAACATCGAAACCAAATTTCAGTATTATTGAATTGCCCGCCCGGTTAGATGTATGGTCTAACACACGACTTTCGGGATGGGGAAGGAGCGCCTGGTCCCCGGCACGAATCTGCCCTGCGGACTTCTGTTGAGGGCCGGTGAGCCAGCCAGTCTGTGGATGGTTTTTAGGCGGTTTTCCATCTGCCTTGGCGAATGCGGGCTGGTTCCCCTTATTCCGCCTCAGTTACATTATGTCGGCGATTGCTGTGCAAACAAGTTCTCCGCGTACGCGTACACCACCATTACTCTACCATGCAAATATAGGGGTTACACTCGTCTGGTGTGAGACGTTCGCTGGGGACGTCCACCCGGGGCCGAACCGCACAATAATCCTGAAAGAGCGGTTCGGTGTGGGGCGGTGCAGGGGTGAAGTGGACTGCGGTATTCGTCGTGGGGTTGTGGACCACCGCGGCTGCGGCGTGGACGGAGACTACCCGTCGTTTCTATGCCCCCGGTTAACATACAATACAATTATTGAATTACTTTTGACGCGCTGAAAAAGACATACAAGTTGTATTTGGTACAAATTGTCGGTATATGGACAGATGCAAACAACTTCAAAGATTTTCGTGCACAGGTTGACACATAATTGTGACTTACTTAATTCCAAAATGGAAAAAACGTCTTCTACACGCATATGTCAGTCGAAATATCGTAGCACTACTGCAACCTCTTTATGGTGACTGAGGAAAGCAATGTAGACGTCCTGGACAGTTTTTTTAAAAGGAATTTGTCTTTAAAACGGAAAATACCTGATCAACCAGTTACATACGGGCATTCATAGAGCACGCTCTCAGCTAAAACAGCAAACGATCTCGAAAAGCCGGCCGGGGTGGCCGAGCGGTTCTAGACGCTACAGTCTGGAACCGCGCGACCGCTATGGTTGCAGGTTCGAATCCTGCCTCGGGCATTGATGTGTGTGATGTCCTTAGGTTAGTTAGGTTTAAGTGGTTCTAAGTTCTAGGGGTCTGATGACCTCAGATGTTAAGTCCCATAGTGCTCAGAGCCATTTGAACCATTATTTTGATCTCGAAAACAGATGTATGCTTGCTATCGTCGTCAATATGTTTAGGAAACTATCCTTGTAATTCTTTCAGCGCCACAATGAATTCTTCGAGTATCGTGTGCGCTCTAGTGCCAGTAAGCTTAGGAAATCGGAATGTGTTTGTCGGAATGTATCCCTTTTACAACGCGATTTTCTTTTTAAATGCATCCCCATCGAATCAGAAAGAAGTTGTTTCGCACCTTGCAATGTCTCACTGTGGACAGTGTGCACTCACCTCCCCTTAAAATTCAAGGTTTTGCAATCCATTCCGGATGTTCTAATTTTAGTTCCTCTACTCATTTTTCCTACATAAATTCAGCTATAGTGAGTTTTACATCGAAAAATCGTTCCAGGCATGCCTTTTGACTTAACCTATGTCTTTTGCAGTAATATATAAAGTCTGTGTACTCTTCCTTCAGCTGCAACTGACAGTGAAACAGTAAGTGCGGCTTCAGAAATGTTATTGGTTGTACTACCAATTTTTTCACGCGCTCCATATCTGAAAATTTAGCACACAGTGCATCTTGATGTACAGAACAATGTATGCCATCTGTCGATCGCTGTTAAGTTTTTGCTTTTTCATAGCCAACTAAATCTTTAAGCAACAGCGCTGACATCATGACTCTTCCGAACTGAAGCGAGTTGTACCGACCGAAAAATGTCACAGAGGTAATACTAAATGAAGTATCGCGCTGTACCGAATACTTCCGGGAAGGAACGAGAAAAGTCGAGACGGGCCGAGGCCTGGCTCGCCGTGACCCGTACTGGTCATCATGTGCCCTTCATTTCTCACGTACACCATGGCTGTGATATGGTGTGTGTGTGTGTGTGTGCGTGTGTGGGCGCCAGCGCGCGCCTTTCGGTTGTACGGAACTGGCGCAGCAAGATGAGACGATGTGAAGAAACGTGACAGAATAGAGAAACGAGCTATTATGTTTCGATGTGTCCATGACCGCATAGCGCAACAACTTCCCTGATTTGTTGGTGTATCAATGCGGACTGTCAATCGTGTGCGCCACTTGCAGCCATGAACACGGCGTATCAACTGTGGTCGTAAGATGATGCTAATCGTGACGGACCAGAGTCGAGTGTCATAACCTGTCAGTAACAGAACATTTCAAACTCGATAGGTACTGCTACTCTCAGTGAATGAAGTCGAGTGGGTGCAGTGGACAGCTGAGCTCACAAAACCGCATTGCTCACGACGTCACATGAAGCTACACAGAAACTGGACCAGTAGCTGTAGATGGAGACGTGTAGTGTAGTCGCACTGTCCACTGTCGCACTGTCCACTGTTCATGCGCCCTGTTCATGGCTGCAAGTAGTGCACACGATGGACAGTGTCGCGAGTTTGACTCTTCCCAAATAATAGGAGGCGCCCAGTGCACTGATGGCTTACGTTTGATTCGCATTGTGTGAATAATGTACCACAGGCCAGAAGTGGTGCACTGATGTTTCGGGTCGCGTTTTCTGTACCACGATTTGAGCCATCTTATTTACGTTACCACGAACATTAACCAGGAGTAAAGGACATTTTCAAATTTTCCATCGCGGATGTTTTTCTCAAGTATTCAATTTATTGTACCTTGAACGAGTTGCCAACTTTGGCCTTACAGGTCATTTTCAACCATTTCCATCGGCAGTAGGTGTCGATGTTTTGTACAATCATCCCGTTAATAAATGGCGGCGTATCCGATCTGAAAATGAGCACATACCGAGTAAGCTTCAGAATTAAAACCATAAAGCTAACTGCTTGCACTAACAGTCATCTTTATAACTAATGCTATGTTACGTTCCCTTTCGTTGTTGACTACCGACTGTCGACAGCCGAGGTGGAAACTTCTTCAAAATGTCCTTTGACAAATATACGGCTGTGGTGCCCCACATGAAGAAAATGATTAATATTTTTTTCATAATGCAGGGCCACAGTCATAATACATTTCTTTAAAGTCAGTACCGCCATTAGACTGTTGTATATTTAAAGTGTTACATTTACACTTACACAATCATCATTTCGGCTTCAAAGTGCCATTATCAAATGTTTTCTGAAACCAGATTAGACAATAACAGTGAAATACGTAACAAGTGATATAACCATGTAAGAATCCGTATTTATGATGCTTACTTACAAGTGTTATACATTGCCTAAGATGGCATACTATAGTATTAAAAGACACTATTACACACATTGTCTAAGAGTCGATATTTCTGGCAGACCCTACTGCTTTGTTTCATCACTGAGTATACCATCTTGACTGAATGACAGCTGGCTAAGTGTCAAATTGTCTTGGTCAGAGAAATTCCTGTTACAAGCAGGTGACTTTTTCTTTTAATCTTTGTACTCAGTGTCCGGTAGGATAGAGAAGGTTATGAGCAGTTTATTTTGTTTGGTAGTTGTTACATCTTTGCAGTACCTGCTTATCTTAGTATACAATGAAGTTGCCTGCTCATAAACATAAGTATAACAAATCTCTCGATAATATTCGCTGCATCCATAAATATAACAGTCCAATTAATCATTGACAAGTTTAAAGTAGACTTTAGTAGGTAAATATACGGCTTTGTACGTGAAATTAACACTTGGCCAACTGTAAGTTGTTTAATTTTGCCTCAATTCAGAATTAATACAACACAGTGCAATTACTTATTCTACTCACTCATTAATTAACCAGTGAGGTTTGAAGCGATATTTATGGTGTACGTATCATCAGGCATTTAAATCCTGTTATATGTAGTCGAACATTACTTAGGAATAAGTGGAAATAACACAGGTATGTGGAACATGTCTTGTACATAAACGTATCCAAGCAAATAAAAGATTCAAACGATTTCATGTTAAACAGCACATTTAAATTTAACATAATATAAAGAGTAGGGATATCCTAGTATATGTTAATGGTTGTTAAGATACAATTACAAACGTGAGTGCACCATGGTATTGATACATATGGCTGCACCTTGGTGCTATAAATCTTATTTTCATGTTGTAGTTGTGACATCTTACTTATATGATGTAAAGATGACATAGTAATGTTAACAACTTAATCAGCTACCACATATGAAAGCCCCAAGTGGGTTAATTCTTATTTCTTAACAACAAAGATAAATGTAACATCATTGATCATAGTTACTTCTTAGAGAGGTAATAACCAATTGAGAAGAAACACAAGGCAAGAATACTATGAATCAAATGGCTGGCTCTGAGCACTATAGGACTTAACATCTTTGGTCATCAGTCCCCTAGAACTTAGAACTACTTAAACCTAACTAACCTAAGGACAGCACATAACACCCAGTCATCACGAGGCAGAGAAAATCCCCGACCCCGCCGGGAATCGAACCCGGGAACCCGGGCGTGGGATACTATGAATCATTCATTGAAAACTGTAGGCACATGGAGTGTAAGTGTAAAGGGGTGGGGGGTGTAGAAGGATAGACGGGGTGAGGGGGCTACAAAATGACTAATGAAATGAAGAAGAAGTTATTATAGTGGTGGGAGGGGACAAAAGGGTAACTAATAAAGGAATAAGAATAAAAATGTGAAAGTGGTTATATCACTTGCTATGTATTTCACTGTTATTGTCTAATCTGCTCTCAGAAATCATTATTGTGTAAGTGTAAATGTAACACTGTAAACAAACAACAGTCTAATGGTGGTACTGACTTTAAAGAAAATGATTAAGTAAGATGTTTATTTCAAAATTCTCAGTGGCTACCACACTTTCAGGACGACTGTGCTCTGCATAGTCATGTCTTGACAACAACTGTATTCGCTGGGCTGCATGCATGTTCCTGGATTGAGATCACACAGATACCTTACTGGCCCGGTAAATCACCCGATCTTAATATCATAGAAAATGCCTGGAACTATTTAGATGCGTGTGTATGAAACGTATCAGTTGACATCCACACAGTTTCGAAACTCCGGGACATAATCATCAGTGACTGGTCTCAGCTGATTCAAAAAAACTTATGGGCTCTCATCACTGCCAACCTGCAGCGCTGTTCAAGGATAGAGACGGTGATACACGTTATTAGCGTGATGTTTACTGGTAGTGACTACTTTTTAATCCAGTTTGCATACTTGGTAATAAACTCTTAAAGTCGGGTACTGAATTGCTTCCTAAATAACTATTGAATTAAGTATAACGAAATGAATATACTGTGAAAGTATAATATTGCTTAATGATAAAATGTAATAACAGTAACGTTAAATGAAGGAAGCTGAAGTAACGTGAAATGTGAAATATGAATACAACCAGTTATGGTTAATTAAAATTAACTCATGATTTAAAAATCTGGTCGAGTACGCCGCAGCCAACGTGTTGGATGGTGAATACTTGCTAGACAGAGCCAGAAAAATGGACATATCTTCGGACACCACGAAAAAATTTCCAAATAAAGTGCTTTTTCCAGAAATACCGATATTAACCGCAGCATACACTATGTGATCTAAAGTATACGGACACCCCGAAAACATACGTGTTTCATACTGGGTGCATTGTGCTGCCACCTACTGCCAGGTACTCCATATCAGCAACCTCAGTAAGACATCGTGATAGAGCAAAATGGGCGCTCCGCGGAACTCACGGTCTTCGAACGTGGTCAGGTGTTTGGATGTCACTTGTGTCATACGTCTGTACGCGAGATTTCCACACTCCTAAACATCCCTAGGTCCACTGATTCTAATTTGATAGTGAAGTGGAAACGCGAAGGGACACGTATAGCACAAAAGCGTACAGGCCGACCTCGTCTGCTCACTGACAGAGACCGCCGATAGTTGAAGAGCGTCGTAATGTGTAACAGGCAGACATTTACACAGACCACCACACACGAATCCCAAACTGCATCAGAATTCACTGCAAGTAATGTGACAGTTAGGTGTCAGGTGAAAAACGGATTTCATGGTCGAGCGGCTGCTCATAAGCCACACATCACGCCGACAAATGTCAATCGACGCCTCGCTTGGTGTAGGAGCGTAAACATTGGAAGACTGAACAGTGGAAAAACGTTGTATGGAGAGACGATTCACGGTACACAATATGGTGATCCGATGGCAGAGTGTGAGTATGGCGAATGTCCGGTGAACGTCATCTGCCAGTGTGTGGAGTGCCTATAGTAAAATTCGGAGGCGGTGGTGTTACGGTGTGGTCGTGTTTTTCGTGGAGGGGGCTTGCACTCCTTGTTGTTTTGCATGGCACCATCACCGCACAGGGCTACTTTGATATTTTAAGCATCTTCTTTCTTCCCGCTATTGAAGAGCAATTCGGGGATGGCGATTGCTTCTTACAACACGATCGTGTACCTGTTTATAATGCACGGTGAGTGGCGGAGCGGTTACGCGACAATAACATCCCTGTAATGGACTGGCCCACACAGAGTCCTGACCTGAATCTTATAGAAAACCTTTCGGATGTTTTGAAAGGTCGACTTCGTGCTAGGCCTCACCGACCGACATCGATACCTCGCCCCAGTGCAGCACTCCGTGAATACTGGGCCGCCATTCCTCAAGAAACCTTCCAGCACTTGATTGACCGTATGCCTGCGAGAGTAGAAGCTGTCATCAAGGCTAAGGGAGGGCCAACACCATACTGAATTCCAGTATTACCGATGGAGGGTGCCATGTGTCCGGATACTTTTGATGACATAATGTATCTATTACACAAAAAAGTATCCATATGTGTCTCATCGTCCCAGGGAGAAATTTTCTAGCGAAATGTAACGAAAGAAGATGTTACAGAATATAGTGCGTCGAAATCGCGAAAGCGGAATCTACAATCGCCACAGTAATTAGGTCCTAGACAGAAAAGATAAAAGACTGAATATATTTAATACCAGAGTGCTATGACAGTTTTCGAATAATGAATCATTCAAAATAGACGAAAGACATCATCTACTTAAAACGAAAAATGAGAATCCCCTCGTATTCGAACATAAAAGTGTAGAGGAAATGGTCGCACGACGAGGATTTAAGGAATATGACACACATGTAGAGCAGATATATTCCAATTTGACAATTTTCCAACAGGGCAAACGGATAACTAATCCCAAGCAGCAATTTAAAATCCGTGCTAAACATAACGAATTCATTAGAACTGATGAAAGACATCAGGCTTAAACGACAAGAACAATACATGAGAAGAACACTGTTTAAGAAGAACTCTGTTTAAGTGTCTATACGTAATCCCCTGGATCAGTGAACCTCTCTGATAACTTCGAGTCTCATTAACTAGACGGAGAGCCACAAGCGGGCTTATCTTTAATTGAAAATTAAGAATGGTTTTTCTTTTATTGAAAAAATGGAAAAAAGACCTACCCACGTGATTCTAATCTATTTACATTTGTCATCACACATTTGGAGCTATACTGAAAAGCTTTAAACATTCACAGTTAAATTCACCTCAGATAATGAAATACTATCAGTTCTAAGGTTCAGAAATCTCCAAAATTCCATTGTCGTCTCTGTCGTCAATTGAGCCGATAAAGTTATTTGTATAGAGAATGTAGGTAGTTCAACCTCTGGGCAGAGGCACGATTAATTCTTCATCTTTGCACGATGTCTGGAAATACCTTTTAGACTTTTAAATTCGTAACAAATGCATGCTACTTCCTCTATAAAAGTGAGACGAAACTGAGCTTTATGCTTAATTAATCAAGAGAAAATCTCTGCATTATGTCACCGTCGTATTGCAATGAAAATATCACCGAGAGGTTTTTTGGATTCATTATTTTTTATTCATATATAACTTCCGTTATTGCCTTTAAATTAACCCACTCTTAGAGTACTAACCCAAATCATATCAATACATACGGCACTCCCCACCTGAAAAACTGCAATTTCAGCTGCATATCTGATACAGTATTAGCTTCCTTTATGCCAGTGCGCACCGTCTGCGAAATAAAGTAAGGTAGCATTTTACAGGAAATGAAACAGAGCAAAGTCTATTACATTGCTAACAGGTCACTCAGCAAATGCACGCAAGCATCGCTACTTTCCCGTGGTGTTTATTCTCTCTGTTTACGTATATGATGTCTCAAGATTTGGCAGATTTTTATTTTGTTATTTAATTTCGTGGTTAGATGCCCTTCCTGACGCAACAGTTGTCAAGGTAATCTAAGAGAGTGAATTCATTCAGGCCTTTTATGACGACGATAACACACTGGTGTACTAAACATAAGGACGGAAGCAACTCGCTTGATGTGCCACTACCAAGTAACATATCTGGATGAAACTTGGACCACACAGAGGAAAAAATTTGGAAATTTGTGGTAAGGTCTTATGCGACCACACTACTTAGGTCATCGGTCCCTAAGCCTACACACTACTTAATCCAACTTGAATTAATTACGCTAAGGACAACACACACATCGATGCCCGAGGGAGGACTCGAACCTCCGACGAGGAGAGCCGCATTGACCGTGATAAGGCGCCCTTAGACCGCGCGGCCATACGGAGAAAGACCATTATAATACTGTATAGTACGTGGCCCCACCTCTCGTTATATAAGAACACGTAATGCACCCAGGAACATTGTCGAACATGATCGTTATAGTGGTCCAGGTGTTATGATGTGGGGAGTCACAGTGTTGCATGTGTGTACTGACCTCCAAACACTTGAACACGATACACTCACTACTTAACAGTATTTCGATGCTATACTCCTTCTCCACGTGCGTCTTACGGGGGTGTATTCGACTCTGACTTCATTTTCATGGATACTAGTGACCGACCGCATTGAACTGCGCCGGTGAAGGAGGACCTGGAACGTGAGGGTATTCAGCAAATGGACTGGCCCTCCTGTTCCGCCGACTTAAACCCCGTCGAGGACATCTGGGAGAGTCCTGCAGCACATCCACATGTACCAACGACATTCCGGCAGCTGTCAGCCGCGGTGGTGGAGGAATGGAACACCGCATCACAAGAAGTCCTTTCCAAATCTGTGTCCAGTATAGCGACACGTTGCAGAGCGTGCTTCACACGCCCTACTAAGAACCAGTGATCTACCATACATCGCAGTGGCTTAGTGTAATTATTGTCTTCGAATAAAGGCATCATTTCCGTTCATCACATTTCTTTTAGCTGCCTTCTGGACTACACTGTTCCAGTTCTTTCTGCTCTTGGTCGAAGTCTCATCGAGCTATGTGACTTGACGGTGTATAACACCAATAATTGATAGATTTAAGTATATTCCGTAAAGTTCTCTTCTAACACTAGTGTGTCTGCATAGTCAACATCTTTGGTTCAGTAAATATGTAATAATTATGCTAACTATTTTGGCGTTTCAATAAATCACATTATAACCGTGTCTCCGGTTTGGTATGTAATGCTCTATGAATGAAATGATTTCTAAAAACTCTATATATTTTACTGGTCCTTAAGTAGGGAAGCTAGGTGTAAAACCTGCGCCGGCCGAAGTGGCCGTGCGGTTAAAGGCGCTGCAGTCTGGAACCGCAAGACCGCTACGGTCGCAGGTTCGAATCCTGCCTTGGGCATGGATGTTTGTGATGTCCTTAGGTTAGTTAGGTTTAACTAGTTCTAAGTTCTAGGGGACTAATGACCTCAGCAGTTGAGTCCCATAGTGCTCAGAGCCATTTGAACCATTTTTGTAAAACCTGCAGTAAAGCCCCGCTGCTACCGAAATAGTTTTTAGGGGCTTTAAAAGGTGAACTTGGCGTGCAAGGTACCTGATTTCATTGTGGCTAGTGGGATAGTCAAGTTCTGACTATGACAATGAGTGGTCAGTGTGTAACACTATAATCAGTATTGTTAATAATTTGTACTGGTTAATTCTGCACAATGTCAAATGTATATTCTTTACTATGTGATGTCTTGGATTTAATGTCAATAAGTGGAAAGGTAGTGTGACATGTTTACTCTTAGCAAGTTAAGTTCTTTGTATTATTTGGAGGGAAATGATATTTAATGATGTATATTTGTGTTGACTTCTTAATATGTTTAAATAATGAGATTTTTAAACATATTTTTGCTGGCAACAATGTAATAACTGCTTCATACATAGGTACTTTGTATTGTGTAAAGAGAAACCCAGAGTAGTTATCCTCTGCAACGAAAGTGCGTTGGCGCGTTAGGAAAAGATGGATGTGGCGCTCAGTCAAGTGAGAGAACGGTAGTCACTCGGTAGCAAGTAACTGACGAGTAAACAGCGCAGGTGCCGAGTGAGGCTTACAGTATTGCAATTGGAATGGAATGACCTCGGATTTAATATGAGGCTGTAAAATGCTGCTCTCGATTTGGGAAAAGCTCTAAAAATTATATTAACAACGCCAAGAAGCAGTAAACAGAGCTAATTGTTGCCAATGGAAAGACCACCTAGCCGCCACATGCTCGCCACCACGACTGCGCAACCACTGCGTCACACATACGTAAGGTCAGAATTGTATTACTGTATAAGCCAGTAATGATGTGTTTGGTTCTGTGAAAATATAATACTAATATTCAAAAAGCGTTTGAACAATGTGTCCATCCTACGCATTTATCCAAGTAGAATCCGCTCCTTTAAGTGATGAAATCCGAGAGTGTCCTTTGCATTAAAAAGCATTAACAGTTTTACAGAGTACATTTTTGATGTGTGGCAAACTTTTATGCCAGTACACTTAATGTGCTGCACAAGAATTACTTATTTGTCATACATATAACAGACACTATCTACGTTTCAATGTTTTGAAACTTAACTAAAGAATGAACTGAAATATCAGTTTAGGAAAGAGTATTATTTGGAAAAGAGTGTTCCAATGTTTACTGCTTTGAAGTCGTTTTCAAAAACTACTTGCTTCAGAAGTGGTATCATAAAACACTTAGTTGTGAGGATGTTTGAAGTAAAATTTTACTGGAGATTGTCTCTGATTTTGTAGAAGCTTTGTCAGGACAAAGAGTGTAAAAATAGTACAAAGGTAATGGTCTCAAATGGAAGAGTAATCCAATTCTATTTTAATGATACATACTTTTGAAATTGTGTATAGTTTTGTTGTTACAATGAAAGGGATAGTTTGTAGGACCACATTTCTTTTCCATCATGACAAAAAAGATAAATCAGATTAGTAGGTTGCTGGCTAATGAATCTTGAAGTGATTACTGAGAAGTAAAGGTATAAGATTTGTATACTGTTTTTCCTTATTGCTTTTCTATAGTAAACTTGTGTATTAAGTGTACTTGACTATTATCATGTGCTAACTGGTCTTGTGTGGGTAGTGAATGGTACGTTTAAGCTATATTAGTGAAAGGCAAAAGTAATGATTAAAGTAAACAAGAAAAAAGGCTCATTTGCAAATCTTGTGACTGCTTAACTGCTAAAGTGACAACCGCTGCTAACCACTGTGTAATTTTTCCATTAGGGCGTGTTCATTGCACTTCACGGAACAGTATTTAATGAAAGTTCGTTTTGAATTAGTAAAAATAGGTTCTTTATAAATAAAGCTGTTACATTATTATGCCTAATTAGGCTGGCGACCGTATATCCATTTCATTTAACAGTAATTAGTTATTGTTGCTTCTTGCCAAATTATTTCTTTCTGCTATCTACCTACAACTATTATTACGAAATTAAGGTTCGATACCAATTTTCCGTTAGGTAAACTCGGTTAAAATTACAACTCCTCTGAGAGGGTAACATTTACTGCAAATGTAGGCCATATTTGCCAAATATACTACCGCAGTAGTCTTATACGTGGCTGCCTTGTGACAGAAATAAACCTTGTTGTCACTAGGTAAACTGCATGCCGGTATAACAAGCGGAGTGGTAGAGTTACAAGTGGTAGTTTTGGTTAGCTACTGTGATTAATTTGGATACATAAATCGAGACAGGAAGAGCTTGCGAGCATGTAAGATAACCTCAGATGGAATGTAAAGTGGCCTTAACATTATTGGCCCTTTTTGGTGTTATTTACGATATCAAGAAGAGTTACACCAGGGCGTGGCTAACATCAAGAGCCATGGTTCCTTTAACGCCAATTTTAAAGCCACTGCAATGTGCCACAAGTGCTACCACCTTCAGCAGAATTGTTACCTACACATGTACATCCAATGGATCAGGTATTATGTATTGAATAATAAACGTATGGGGAACTCACAACTTACATGTGGACACCAGTGACTATCCCCCGTCACATCCCTAGACAGGATTCTTTTGAAGTGAATTAAGTCCGAGAATCCAGTTTTCATTAAACTGACAATTTTGGCAGTAAAAGATTTTGCAGTTTTGTTGATACTGTGGAGTGTGAAATTTGGTTAGTTCTTATAAATAATAGCTGTACTGGCCATTTGTATAGAGTAGCTTCGTGTGTACGTTTCTGAAGTCCACAGTAATGAGTACCATTTCAAATTATGATTTTTTGTGATGGTTGATTAATATAATATGAAATTGCCAGTCAGACTTTGTTAGTAGGTTCATATGTCCGTCTGCATTTGTCCATTATACTGCACCGTAGGTTTTCCAAAAATCGCGAAAATGTAAAGTGCTTACAGCTGTCTGTAAATAAAAGTCATAAAAAGACAGCAGTATTATTTCACCTTTAACAGGTTTGCCAACTGGTAATTGTTTGTTTCTTTGCCTACGATGTTTTAAAGAAGTTTTTCAGGTTTGGTAGCCATTTACAAGGCCCCTTTGGCTTGGAGTCTAATGACAGACTAGTTGTTACGTTCCCTTGTTAACTGTTGAACTAATTTTCGTTATTAATTACACTTAAAATTGTTGCTAAAGGTATTTGCTATTTTCTTAATTTTGTGTGTTACAATTTATAACTGATGATGGTTCTTCAAACCATACTAGTTTAAGAAACCCATAAGCTACTTAACTTATGTGACAAATGAAAGTAAATGCTCTTTCTGAGCAAGTGTAACAACAAGTTCAGTCATTTATTCTTCCCCTAAATGTTTCTTATAAATAATAGCTGTACTGACCATTTGTATAGAGTAGCTTCGTGTGTAAGTTTCTGAAGTCCACATTAATGAGTACCGTTTCAAATCATGATTTTTTGTGATGGTTGATTAATATAATATGAAATTGCCAGTCAGCCTTTGTTAGTAGGTTCCTATGTCCGTCTGCATTTGTCCATTATACTGCACCGTAAGTTTTCCAAGTAGTAAGATTTATTATGAGACGGTGTGTACCGCTGCATTTATTGGCCATCCTATGTTCTCCATAAGGCTTAGCTGGAAATTTGTGATAAGGTCTTATAGGAGCAAATTGCTAAGGTCGTCGGTCCCTAAGCCTACACACTACTCAATCTAACTTAAAGTAACTTACACTAAGGACAACACACACACACCCATGCCCGAGGGAGGACTCGAACCTCCGACGGGGGCAGCTGCCCGGACCGCGAAAAAGCGCGAGGCTTAGCTGTTGTATTATTTGTTAGGGCAACTTATTCTATGGTATTGAGAATGAGTGTTAGAGGAGATTAGTTAGGGTATCAACTGAGTTTATTTCCGCTTTACCATAAATCTTTATAGCGCATTGTCTGATTAGGCTGGCGACCGCATGTATACATATGGGGCGACAATTATTGAACTATATGAAAAAAAAACGTATATTAGTTACAAACTACGGCGTGCTCACACTTTATTCAACATGTAAACGTCACTACAGATATTCGTATCTAGGTTATGATTTGTTCGATATGCTTACCACCATTGGCAATGATACGGCGCAGAGGAACAGCGAAATTCTGCATGACCCGCTGAAGTGTCGGAACGTCGATACTGTCGATGAAATCCTAAATGGCTGTCTTCAGCTCAGCAGTGGTTTTGGGGTTGGCTTTATTATAGCTTCACAAAAAGGAGACTCACGTGTTCAGATCCGGATACTATGGCGGCTATTCGATGCCCATGATTCAGTAGGCTCTAGGTACCCTGAGCCAGAATGCGGTCCCCAAAGTGCTCCTCCAGGACATCAAACACTCTCCTGGTTCGGTAGGATCGAGCTCCATCTTGCATGAACGAAGTCTTGTCGAAATCAGGTTCACTTAGGATAATGAGGATGAAATCATCTTCCAAAACCTTCACGTTCCTTTCGGTAGACACGTGCCATCAAGGAGTATCGCATCAATTATTGCGTGACTGGACGCCACACAGTCACCCGCTGAGGGTGAAGAGACTTTTCGACCACGGAATGAGGATTCTCAGTCCCCCAAATGCGCCAATTTAGCCTATTGAGGAACGCATCCAAATCTAATTCCCATCATGCCCAGCGACCAACCGTGCAGTGTGAACCGTTCAGAAGTTATGACAATTTTATTTCATATATTTCAATAAATGTCACCCTGTAATTACAGTTTACTTTCGTGTTAGTAGAACGTCACTTCAAACCCCGTTTGCTTTGCTGTTGTTAATGTTTCACTTTCTTCGCAATTACGAAAAGGCTAAAACACTTCACAGAAGGTTAACATTATCGGCGATTGCTAATCCGGTAAGGGCCGGTAGTATTACTGAAACGTCCCCTTAGAAAAATTTATGAATGACTGTGCTGATAATCCTCTTACATTATTTGCTTTTCAAACAGCTGATCAAAACTGAGCGTACTCAGACATTACTCTCTTTACCTATTCTGATCAACACTAAACTGTCACACAATATTTTTAGCGCTACGCAATCTGACTTTTAATAATCCCTACAAAAGAATGGCCCTGACTAACATTAACCTATACCTTTCACAAATCACTTACGTCACAAAAATCTACATTGCTCGAAATACTGCAATACAGCGAGCGCCACTGCCGCCAGCTAAATAAAAGATTCTAACTACTGAAGTCACTAACTACTGATAGGCGTAGTTAGCAAATGAAATATTTTGATAAAGAATGAACAATGTATTTACCTTAATAGTGTTCAAAGGTCATTATATATATATATATATATATATATATATATATATATATATATATATATATATATATATATATCAGTTCATGACATCCAGTCTTACAAATTTACTGTCTCTGATGGACACAAGTCCATATCATCCACTCTCAAAACTCCGCCATCTCTCTCCCCACATCCACCACTGCTGGCGGCTCACCTCCAACTGCGCAACGCTACGCGCTGTTAGCATCCAGCTGCCCAACACTACAATAGCAAACAACAATGCAAACCAGCCACAGACTGCACACAGCACAGCCAGTGATTTTCATACTGAGCGCTACGTGGCGTTACCAATAAAAATACCTAAACAGCCTACTTACATTACAAGTGATACATCATGTTAAAAATTAATATGTCCTTAAGTTTTGCATACCATTGTATTATCATTCTCCCCGCTGACAAGGGCTGTGCATCAGTAGTTATGAATGTCGCCCATTGTCACAGTAAGATTAAGGATTATTAGATCTGCAGACATATAGGAAGCTCAGTAAAGACCTCACTGACAAAGTCCTTAGAACTGTTAAACAGTTAATAAAGAGTTCTTTTGTCTTCAGAAACGCTAGCAATGAGGCTCTATAGGTTGCCGAAAATTCATAAAAAATACATTCCGCTCATACCTCTGGAAGTGCCATTGGTTTGCACACTTATCTGATTGCCAAGTTCCTGACAACATTATTACGACCACATGCTGGCTGATCAGACTATTACATCAAGAACTGTCATATTTTATTAAAATATTAAATGGCATAGAGGTCCTGCCAGAGTTCACATTAGAAGTTTTGATTCGATGTCGTTGACATCCACGGTTCCGCTTAATGAGGTGCTGAAACATTTGAATCGAATTTTTCCTGCCAACATACTTCGAGTAGAACAATAGGTTTTATAAGCAAATGCCTGGCATGGCTATTTGGAATCCCTTAAGCCCGGTGACAGTAAATTTCCTTATGGAAAAATTCGAAGAACAACCACTGCGAACTGCTAACAAAAGGCCAAATATATGGTTCCGTTACGTACGCAGTATGTTTGTGTGTGCCGGCCGGAGTGGCCGTGCGGTTCTGGCGCTACAGTCTGGAACCGCGGGACCGCTACGGTCGCAGGTTCGAATCCTGCCTCGGACATGGATGTGCGTGATGTCCTTAGGTTAGTTAGGTTTAAGTAATTCTAAGTTCTAGGGGACTGATGACCTTAGAAGTTGAGCCCCATAGTGCGCACAGCCATTTGAGCCAGTATGTTTGTGTTGCGAAGACATGGCAGTGAGAAATTAGGCTATTTTAATGAGCATGTCAAGGAGGTTAAGTGGAGGTTATGGTTGATAATATGCATCCCTGAAGTATACAAATTATGCCTGCAAAAGGATTTTTGGTTGCGAAAGTATTTTTAAAGTTACGGCGTGCTAAATGGAACTATGCGGCGACCGAAATATAGGCAACTGTTGGTATCTGATTAATTAATTCGAGAATATATTTGACAATACACGAATTTCTGTCCAATAAAGATTTGCTTCAAAGCTGCAACGATTCCAATATGCAAAATGAGAACGAGAACTTCAGTGCGTGTGTTTGGAAACTGGTCCACAAACATGTTGTTTATGGTGCAAAAATTGTTGAAATAGAAACATATATAGCTGCAGGTACATTCAACGAAGATTATCCATCTACTCAGAAGAACATGAATGTGCTAACAATCGTCATAGGGATGAACAGGAAAAACTTCGAGGAGTTATCAGACAGGAGACGCGTAGCTGCTGCGGAGAAATGAATGTGTCTGTGATCAAAGAAACCGGATTGAAAAAATACAGCACCAAATTCAGAACCAGAGCACAAACGAGGAAGAGGAAGGCTGCCTCTATGGTCCTGGTACCGCAGATTAACCGTCAAGTTTTGAAACACCATATTTTTTGTTGCCTCAAACTTTAAATTCGTTCTCCTCGAAACATCATTTTTCAATCTGCGAAACACTCCAGAGCGTTGACTGGTTAACCGATTTGTTTGATTTTGTAAAATGAAAGATAAATTTATGTGTCTTAGTGAGAGCTTTTTTTTATTCGAATTTTAAATATTTTTTAAACATTTGAAAACATGGAAAGGAACTGACTTTTTTTTTCAAATAGCTGCCTTTTGTAGGGTATTTTTCCAATCCCATCGTAATTCCCCTCCATATTCTGTTTTTATAAGTTTCAAAAATAGCCACAAGTCCGTACGACGCATTAGCAAACCAGGATGCGCCGCGAGGCACATATTTGACAAGGGTAGCAGCTGCAATTTTTTGTTTGTTATGAGATAAAAAATATTTTCAGGCACGAATGTTTAATGAAGTCGTAAAACTACCATTATCATATAAATAGTCCTTGTATGAAAAAAAGAATTCAAAGCTTCACTCATTTTTCGTGTCTCTTGACCAGAACCTTCTCTTAATCCGAAGATTTCAATTCACTGTGGAATTGTGTGTAGACGGCAGATTCCTTTTCCTTGGTGGTCTAGTCTTCATGAAAGAAGATGGGAGCTTCAGCCACACGGTGTACCTAAAACACACGGGCATGAACCATTACCTACATGGAGATTCACATCACCAGCCACGACAAGAGCGAGAGGTTATAAAAACGTAGCGGGTGGAGCGAGGAACATTCATGAACCGGAGCGCCTCGACGGGGAATTGAAATATCTCACCAATGCGTTGCTGAAGAATGGATATACTTTCTCTGAGGGAAGAAGACAGTTAAGACAGCCACAGAAAGATCACAAACACGTACAGACCTCTGCTAAATCCAAGATTATTCTCCCGTTTATGGAAAACGTTACTGAACAAATAGGGAAGACCTTGACGAAATGAAATATCTCTGTAAGCTACAGACTTACCAAGATGATATTGGAATACCTAAAGTCGGCCAAGGATGGTCTCAAATCGCTGGAAAAAGCAGGAATTTACAGCATACCTAGTATCTAAGAAGACCTGTAGGTAGATACTACTAAAAGAGCGGTCGCACAACGACCAGAAGGATACAAGTGAGCAGACTGGGAGAAGCTGACAGATCAGCGGTTGGGGAACATGCTTTGCAAATAAAGGATCACTGTGTTCGATTTGATGAGACTCAGGTAGTGGCAGCCACGAGTGGACACTGTGAAAGGCTTTTTATGGAGGCCACAGAGATTAGTAAACACAGAATAATTTCAGTCGGAAGGAGGAGTGTGTGAAAGTAAATGATATCTGGAATATGGTGCTGAAGAATATGTGTACCAGTCATACAGCGTGGAGTGATAGCAATAGCGGATGACAGAAGCCGCCAAAGATCATTTGCGCTCAAGTTTTAAAAATATATGACGTCAGTCCACTGCTCGGGATCACAAGGAAAAGGAATTTTTCTTCAGTTAGTAGCGACTGAAAGTGTGCATCAAACATTCCCAATAGTTACAACCCCTCTTTAAGATGTTTTCCGCAGATGGAGAAGAAACGTTGGATTTCAACAAGAAATCCATCCAACCACGCTATAATGTATTTTAATAATGTTCCGTATGTGCCAACCGAGCTTAGTTTGACTACACACCCAGAGAAGTTGGCAGTGGTCCTGTGTACTAAAGTTCGTACCGTGTGTGGCCCCAAATCACCTTCAATATTTTTAAATGAACACACCGCCATTTCATTGCATATTTAATTACGATCCAGATTTGGCCTTTTATGCCATTTTCAAGTGGCGTTAAAGTCATAAGGGCATGAAAGGTCGAAACGTGGGTCATAATTAAATAAACAGGAATTGATCAAATGGCGGTGTGCTCATTTGAAAATTATTGTATGACTGTTGCTCAGCAACATCAAAAACCTACAACTTTGATTATGTATTATTCCTATAAAACTGTATACTGACAATAAGTACGTTCCGTCACCTTCTGATGTTCCTGGTGTTGAAATTGGATTGGTTAAGAGTGTGCATACCTGTCAAACAAGAAACAGATGAAAAGCTGAATACTTTGTGCAACCTACAAGATGCAGTGAATCTCTGCAGGGTCAACATCTCAGCTTTCCAAACATGCTACATTTATCGTTACTTCTTTGTGTTGCCTTAGCTTTATTTGCAGCTTTTTAAGCTCTTAATCACTAATGGTTGCAAGTAAGAGTTATATAACAATACTCAATTATAATACATACCGTCAGTTTTTGTGGCTCGAAGCTCATTTGCAAATGCTATCACGTACATGATTTAAATGGGTTCCCAAGGACTTAATTGTGCTAAAACAAACACTAAATACCTTTAATTCCATCTTTATACTTCATCGCGTCACATTTTCTAGAAAACCGGCTTCACACAATACTTACTTTCAACAAATGACACAGGGCAACATACATCTTACACATCACGTAACAAACATTTCATGCATCTAAAAGCTATGAGACAACAGACACATGGTTTTCGCGCCTGAAATATGCATCACGAGCTCTTTACACATTGCTCACTTGAAAACAATGAAATAACTGCCTAAACAGGTCTCGGTTTACTTGCTGCGTCAGATTTGGATAAAATCCCGAGCTTTCGATGACTTACTCAGTCTTACCCCTGATGAAGATGACGGAGGTAGTCATCGAAAGCTCAGGATTTTATCCAAATTGGACGCGGCAAGTAAACCGAGAACTTTCTATGCAAATTATGTTACATAAAATCCGTCTTGATTGCAAATATTTTTTTATTCATATGACCGGTTTCGGTTCACTCAAAACCATCTTCAGATCTGATATTTCAGTTACAGGAGTAACCCGTCCAAATCCAGCAACTTTCACATGCTGTGTCACATGATGTGACTCGCGGAAGACTTGATAGTCATTGAACAAACTGACATACAGTTGGCGTCAGCCTTCATTAACACTCCGTGTGGGGAGAGATCGCCGGCCGGGGTGGCCGAGCGGTTCTAGGGGCTACAGTCTGGAATTGCGCGACCGCAACGGTCGCAGGTTCGAATCTTGCCTCGGGGATTGATGTGTGTGATGTCCTTAGGTTAGTTAGGTTTAAGTAGTTCTCAGTTCTAGGGGACTGATGACCTCAGAAATTAAGTCCCATAGTGCTCAGAGCCATTTGAACCATTTAGGGAGAGATCATTGAAGAAGTAGAGGTTTTTCGAATGTCTGACTCACTGCGAAAGAGAAGTGAAGTACAGTTAATCTGTATATTCTTCAGAGCTACAATTTAAATGCAACAAAAGAGTCGTATTTATATTTTAATTTAAATTCTTTTTCGTAATACAATGTTCTGGAAATAATTAATTCTGTTTACGATTGTGTATTCAAGGTTATTAATTTAACGAAACTATTTCCGGTGAATCTACCAACGTTATTCGAATGAGTATAAGCCCATACGTATCTCATAATTCGCCTGCAAATATTTATCTGGAACTACAAATCCGAAACTGTACCACATGTTATAATTTGGGCTTCGTACCGCTCTCTTCCCAGTGTTAATCTGGCCTATTCCTTGTTGACCTATTAAAGCAACCTCTGTGCTTCTCTTATTTTCTTTATACTTCATTTTTATTCCTACGACGAGGACGGTGGATTGGACGTCTGAGCTCGGAGCAACGAAACTGCGCGCTGCAGCCGTTCTTGGGAAGAGGGTCGAGATTTAAGCGGAAGGCATACAGCAGAAGGAGCAGCCATCCTGCCGTAAAAGTGCGCTACCAGCTCCCGATGCACAGGGCACAGCGCTCGGCCGACACGTCTGCAGCTGTAGCTGTCAACGATACTGCAGGCGCCGCTCAGCTTTTACAGCGACCCCTAAACTCCCCGACAGCCCTAGTCGGCCGGTGAGCCGTGTCTAGCGCCGCCATATTTCTTTTTACGACCAGGCACTTTATGTCCGCCCGTCTCAGGTGGCAGACGGGAGGCGGTAGGCGATCTTATCGCCGTAGCGATGCTCCTCATTCTACCACGAAACCAGCCGCCCACGTTTCTACACTGTCGGAAACAAAAATTAACACACCCTTGTAGAGGTTTCCAATTCAGTCAAGGTTTATTGTTGCAACAGTGCATATGAGAGTACATAAAAAGATTACATTTACAGATCGGCAGTACAAACGGTTCTGAGGTACCAGCTATCGACCCATGCTACAACACCAGTGTTAAGGTGTGGGGGAGTCTCCACAGGCGGTAATGGTGGCGCTGACTTTGCAATTGCCACGCCTGCTCGACCTGTTCGTGTAGTTTCGTAAGAGTTGTTGAGACGAGTCACTGCTTATCCCGTCTACATGCTTGATTGGAGACAAGTTTGGAGATCGTGCTGACCTGGGAATTGCTGCACACCTTGCAGAGCACACTGAGTTTCACCGGCAGTGGGTGGAAGAGCGTTACCCTGTTGGAACAACACATCTCCTTGTTGCAAGAATGGCAAAAGAACGGGTCTAACAACGGCTTGCGAATACCGAGCGCTCGTTAGCGTTCCTTCCAGAAACACCAAAGGTGAACGAGAGTTGTAGCTAATCACAGCCCACACCATAAGGCCTGGGGTGAGACCAACGTGCCTTGGACGAACGCACTCCACCATACAGTGCTCACCACGTCTATGTGGTACGTGCAGACCACCATCACTTGGTGATATATTGGACATAAAATTGGCAGCCAGCGCTGTACAATCGCAATAAAGGCGTGAAGTGTTCGCTTGACTCCTTCATTAGAATATGTTACGCGTTTCGGGATTACACCCATCTTCAGACATCACAGTATCCAATAGCATATGACTATAACTGCGACCCAAGCAGTCTCGAAGATCTGCTTCGGGATTGCTTAGGTCGCAGTTATAGTCATATGTTACCGGACACTTCCTTTGAGTTGTCAAGGCTGTGCACCTGGTTGGTTAGGAAGGAGTTCAAGTTAGTGATGTCTGAAGATGGGTGTAATCCCGAAACGCGTAACATGTTCTATTAATGAGTCAATTGAACATCTAATGACTTTATTGCGATTGTATAGCATTCGTTGCCATTAATTACCATCACTTGGAGCCATGCAGAATCTCATCGCTAAAGTCCACAGCTCCGCCATTCTGTCTTCCAAGCGATCCTCTGACGGCACCAGTCGAGACGTGCACGTCGATGCTGTGGCATGATTGGAAGACGGGCTAGAGGTGTGGGTGCCAGTATTCCCATTGCTATCAACCAGTTCGCAACACTTCATGTTCACACGTCTGGGATCTCAAGCCCTCTTATCTGTGCTGTTGTAGCTGTACAATCTGTGGCTGCCCTTACAAAACTGCGATCATGGCGAACGTCTATGCTGCGTGTACGTGCAGAACCTCTTTCATGGTGTGAGAATGTTCACGTGACCACTGGTACCAACATCACCGCACATCTGACACGGCACTTCCAACTTGTGTGGCAGTTCTCCGAAAGGACCGTCCCTCCACTCGGAAGGCGACAATTTGACCCCTTTCAAATTAGCTCAGTTGGCTGTAGGAAGCAAGACTGGGTCTTCGTGGCATAGCTGCCTGCTTGCTTCAAACGTTTGCACCACACCGAGCCTTCTGGCAGTGAGCATTACCTGTTAAAGAACAGACACAGACGGCGCTCTGGTTGCTAAGCCACTACGTTCTCTTTTAGTGGACGAAGTTCAAACCATTATCAGTACATCTGCTATCCCCCAGTTGGAATACGCCTCCATCCGCTGAAAATCGAGGCAACGGCCTTGACGCAGTGGATACACCGGTTCCCGTCAGATCACCGAAGTTAAGCGCTGTCTGGCGTGGTCGGCACTTGATGAGACACCATCCGGGCCGTCATGCGCTGTCGCCATTTTTCGGGGTGCACTCAGCCTCGTGAAGCAAATTGAGGAGCTACTCAACCGAATAGTAGCGGCTCCGGTCAAAGAAAACCATCATAACGACAGGGAGAGCGGTGTGCTGACCACACGCCCCTCCTATCCGCATCCTCGGCCGAGGATGACACGGAGGTCGGATGGTCCCGAAGGGCCGCTTGTGGCCTGCAGACGGAGTGAGTGCGATGAAAATTGACGTAGTCTTTCCGGGTGTCCTATTTTTTCCTGGCAGTGTAGGACTGGCTCATGGAACCTAATGGGACAATTTTTTCCGTGAGAAAGCTTAACAAAACCTCTTGTAATTATTTGAGTGGTGGAGTAGTTATTATAGCGAGTAACCTTTCCAATCAGGCTAGGTGGTAATTTGCACCACACTTGATATTGTAGGCCTTGTTCACATTAGACGCTAACGGACGTTAAATAGCATTGCTACTGGATAGATGCTCTTTTGCAAAATATACTAAACTTCAATGGAACAGATGTAACAGTACCTTTGTGTCAGTTTTATGATATAACTGTCGATATGGGATTGTAATTGAACACTACGATTTGGGACTGGTGGAGTAACCGATACCGGGTGTATTTTTTGGTACTTACATCATTTTTCTCATAGTAAGTGATTCATTCTCTTACACTGATAAGGGGAGGCCGCCAATTGTGAAATTCAGATTCGATTCATACTGCGCATAATAAAAGCTCATGGCCAGAGGTGTAATGTGTCAAAGCACCAAGATGCACTTCTCAGCTGTTGTCGAGAAAATCGACAGTTAAAAGAAACCGTTGCGGTGAAATACTCTCTACGATAAGTAATTTTCTACAGCGTCGTGGCGCAGCGGTAAGCACTCGGGTTCCTAATCCGAAGGTCGTCGGATCGAGTCTCGCACCATCCAACTTTTTTTTCTAATATTTGTTTTTTGTAATTCAAATATATATATAATTCCCGGAAGTCAGTTGCAACAATTATGCATATATTAAGTTGTTGAAAGTCGTTTGTCGTGGAAAAATAATACTTGAAATAAAACACAATACCACAAATAATATTAAGTGGATCCAATTATTGAAAAGTTCGGTATACACTCGCACATAATTAAGAATTAGTGACCAGAGGTAGCTGGAACCAGAGTGATAGTTATCATAGAAACATGGAAAGCAGAAAACAGCACGACATCGAGCACATCTGATAAAGCGATGCGTTTTTAAAAGAACAATTGTTTTTTAAATTATCTGTTGGGAAACTCACCTGATTGACATTCTGAAAAATTGTTCTATCGTTCGTCAGCTTTGATGCATACCACGCGTATCGTATCATATCGGCAAAAATAGGAGAAGACAATTGGTGGTGGACGATGGATTGGATTTTTATACGATCGTCTCTGGAGTTGATGTCACGGTTCCGCTCGATTAAAAAAGTACAATTTTGAAGGCGCTTGATCAAATTTTTTACCTGCCGTTAAAAATACACGTCACACGGTTGGACGAGAGGAGTGCACTTTGGAGGAATGACTTTTATAGTGCACGTTGGTAACTTCTTATCGTCCTGGAACATCTCATCGTATAATGCCGGGTTCGTTTGCCCACCCCAAGAGTCGATCAGAAGGAGAAATTCTTTCTTTTGTACGTATGGTTGCAAAGCATTACGCAAGAAGTCCATGAACAAACCCGTTGTTAGTTTACCGGATTTGGAGGATGTAATAACAACGTTGGTATACTTCTTGGCGTACTCGTCGACTGTCTTCTGTACTCTGGGTCCAAACGTTCCTGTGGACTCTTGGAGGCATACGAAAACAAGAGGAAAGACTCGTTCAGACGTCGTGATTGAATATTGTGCCGTATACGAATGCATCACCTTGTTCATGTCGTGTCGTGTTACCAGGACAGCCTTTGACCCTTTTTCGGCGAGAGTTCTGTTGAACGTGGACTGATACTGGCACCCTGACAAACAAAATATAAAAATTTCGTTTATATAAGAAATATACGAAATCTGTGTTGTCTATCATATATCAGATTATCATAATCTATCATCATGTCATATGACATTTGTGAACAGCTCTTTACGTACCTGTTTGATCAGTATTAATTATGAAATCTTTGTCGAAGTTAGTTATCAACGTTCGCGTCTGGACCCGAAATGTGTCCGCTGCGGCCATAATTTCGTCTTGGGTAGCCGTCTCTTTCCGGGATACAAATTTTGTGATTTTCCGTTGCCGAATCCCATGCTTCTTTTTAAATTCGGTGGCCCATGTTTTTGAACCTTTGAAGTTGAAATCTGGGAACTGACTTGCAGCTCCCAAGGCCCACTGCTGCAGGTTTCTGGTAGTAACTTGCTGGAAGTTTTATCGAGCTTCTACGAAGCGATCATGCACCCATGAATCGTTGGTATAATATTTATCAAATTTGCTACAGCCACGTTTTATTTGCTCTTCCCACCTGGATAAATAGCCCATATTTGTCATACAAGAGCATCCCTTTTTTGTAGAGTTTTGAGACTCCAGTCTGGATGTTCTTTGGCCAGATTGACAGCTCTAATTTTGTAATCCAGAGAAATATAGTCGTACCCTTTTTTTTTTCTTCTCGTCCGGCTCGTATTCGTCTGATGTTTCGTTGGCAATGGGACTCGTTTCAGCGTCTTCGTAGGCATTATCATCGTCGATTTCATTAATGTCTATCAGTTCCTCATCATGAACGAGGGTTTTTTCGGCGAGCATTTGCAACGTATTCTGGAACATTTCTTCCCCAATTACCATGGCTTCTTCGTTGATTGATGATGACGGTTCTGCTGCGATGCGGTTACTTTTACGAAGGACGCTTTCAAAACACACCAACGCACCTTTCAATTGTTGTTTCGCCACTTCACTGTGTATGGAATCTTCTTCGATCACATCACTTTCATGCGAAGGGCCCGGATCGCTCTCCAATTGTACCGCCTCCATTTTTACGTTTGTTTAACAGGGTGTACCAAAGCTCTCACGTACGCACTGATTTTCGACGATGTTATAAGTTGCGCTAGGGACCGCATCTACCTTCTTTCGAAGTTAGCAGGCAACTACGCTGTTATGCGGCGGCTCATTTCGGCCCATTCAACATCTGTCCTTCAAGTGTAACGTGCGAGTAACGTCGTGGGGTCTCTATTCTAATTCGAACGTTTGACTTACACTATACGTATTCGTTTCGGAATATCGTTTCTAAGTCTTCCGTTAACTATACGTGGTAAACATTATGAAGACAATTAATAACATTTGTGAACTACAACTTTGTTTGCGGAAAACATAATGATGTTCGAAGTCGCCAGTTTTTGCACGAAAACGGCTTTCAACAACTTATTATATGCATATTTGTTGCAACTGATTGCCGGGAATTATATATATATTTATATATATATAATAGCATTGGCAATGTGTGTGTGTGTGTGTGTGTATGTGTGTGTGTGTGTATACATTTGAATTACAAAAAACAAATACTAAAAAAAAGGTTGCATGGCGCGAGATTCGATCTGGCGAACTTCAGATTACGACCCCGAGCGCATACCGATGCACCACGACGCTGTAGAAAATTATTAATCGTAGAGAGTATTTCACCGCAACGGTTTCTTTTAACTGTCGATTTTCTCGACAACAGCTGAGACGTGCATCTTGGTGCTTTGACACATTACACATGAGCTTTTATTATGCGCAGTATGAATCGAATCTGAATTTCACAATTGGCGGCCTCCCCTTGTGAGTTATATTTAAATATAATCTGTATGCTTTTGTAGTTGGTTTGTTTAATTTCAATTTCTGCAACACGCTACGTTCCTGTATATAAGGTAAGCGGGTGCTGAACTGATAGTTTCATTTAGACTGTATAGCATATCGACGAGGTGGCTGCTCTTCGTCGTCAGGAGCTATTGCGCCGCTACAGCGTCTGAAGATGACGGGTTTTCGGGTTATTACTTCTGGATACGGCCCATGTTCCGTTTAAATAATAGTAGAAGATACACAGTGAATCAAGAGATTTTGAGCGAATTTTAGGAACAGTAGAAACATGTTGAGCAAATCAAATTTTCGGGAACGTAAAGAATGGCGTATAGACCTTGTGAAATGCCAATAATAAATGATTTACATTAAATTATCAATACGAAAAACGAATTTGCAAATTTATTTTTGGAAGTACAGAAGCAGTTGCACTTTCGAACATTTAGACAAAAATTAAATCACACAAAATTCTTCTAAATGTTTTTAACATTTCCTGCAGTAATTGCTTCAATTGTAACTTGTCACGTACCAATGACATATGCTATTCTAATACATTATTAAATTTTTTGTAGACATTTAATGCACATGTTTTTTTTCAGCTATTGTCACTTCTATGTTGATCTCTTGTGAACTTTTTGCCGGCCGCTGTGACCGAGCGGTTCTAGGCGCTTCAGTCCGGAATCGCGCTGCTGCTACTGTTGGAGGTTCGAAGCCTGCCTCGGTCATGGATGTGTGTGACGTCCTTATCTTAGTTAGGTTTAAGTAGTTCTAGGTCTAGGGGACTGATGAACTCCGATGTTAAGTCCCATGGTGGTTAGAGCCATTTGAACAATGTTGTGAAGTTTTTGAAAAGATCTGTAGGCTACTTACAGAGGGTGTTTGTTTTAACTAGTGACAACTAAATATCTCTAAAACAACGCATAACGCGAAAAAAACTTCCTACATGAAAAGTTAATATTAGGAAAGGAGACGTATGTCTGTGCTACAACTGGACGTCTCCTAACTGCCGTTCCTGCGCGGGAGGGGTCAACTTCGTATTTCCAAACATGAATCCTCTGCTTTTACTGCATATTCAAATTTTACGCCAAAAAAATAGATACCGTTTACTCAAACCATTGTTTCCCATTCGTTGGTAGCTGGTGCCGAACAACGGTAGAGGGGGTCCGTTAATAGGTCCTGCAAGATCACCCTACCTTACGTGCCGGAATTTTTCTCGTGGGATTATTGGAAGGACCAAGGGTATGCAGAAGTGTCAGCTACTCGACAGGACATACGATACAGTATCAGAATTGCTTGCACAAGCTTTCCACCAGAGATGCTTTTAAGTTGTGTACATGCATTCCACGCATGAATAAATAAATATATCGTTTTGGAAGGTCGTCAGTTTGAAAATTTATTGATAATTACAGTTATGGTGAGAAGCAAGGTGACTCACAGAAATCAAGCGTCCCGGTGGTGAGAGGTAACGGCGCTCACCGATATTAAGCTTTCCGATGGGGAGAGAAAACTATTACACTCACGTAGTTCCTCCTGGATCACTCTAAACGTTGTCTCTAAACAGAAATTGAAACGACTTATCATATAATACTGCACAATAAAGTATGCAACACAAAAGGAAGTATCGAACATTAAGATCAACCGTTAGAGCACAAAGGTTTACATTTACAATGTAAATGAATCATAGAATCAAATGTGTCGCTACTAAATTGCAAAAACAGGCACACTTGATATTTATTGATTACTACGCCATTTGAAGCGAATGGGAAACACCTGTTTGAGTAAAATGTACGACTTTTGGGCGTAGAATCTTAATATGCAATGAAAGTGGGGGGGGGGGGGGGCATCTCCCATTTGGAAATACGAAGTTGACCCTATCCACGTATGAGGCGTGGTTAGGAGGTGGCCAGCTGGAAATAAAACAGAAGTTCCATTTATTAATATTAACTCTCACTTAGAATATTCGTATGATTCGCCGTTTTTCAGGCACACACATCAAAAAACTTTTGCATCACCTCGGTTCCGGAACCTGTAGAGAAAATTGGAATAGAGATCTATAAAAACGTCATTTCCGCCATTTTTCTTGCTCATGAAAGCCACACATTGCATGTTGTACCACCATACAGCGAGACCTTCAGAGGTGGTGGTGCAGATTGGTGTAAACACCGGTACCTCTAACACCCAGTAGCACGTCCTCTTGCATCGATGCATGCCTGTATTCGTCGTGGCATACCACCCACAAGTTCATCAAGGCACTGTTGGTCCAGATTGTCTCGCCCCTCAATGGCGATTCGGCGTATATCCCTCAGAGTGGTTCGTTGGTCACATCGTCCATAAACAGCCCTGTCCGCTGGCCACTCTAGTCGAGCGATGTCGTTATCCTGAAGGAAGTCATTCACAGGATGTGCAAGAGGGGATCACGAATTGTCGTCTGTAAGGACGAATGCCTCGCCAACATGCAGTCGATAAGGTTGCACTGTCGGTCGGCGGATGGCATTCATGTATCGTACAGCCGTTACGGCGCCTCCCATGACTCCCAGCGGCGTACATCGGCCCCGTATAATGCCACCCCTAAACAGCAGGGAACCTCCACCTTGCTGCACTCGTTGGACAGTGTGTCTAACGTTCAGCCTGACCGGGTTGCCTCCAAACACGTCTCCGACGATTCTCTGGTTGTAGGGATATGCGACACTCATCGGTGAAGAGAACGTGATGCCAATCCTCAGCGTTCCATTCGGCATGTTGTTGGGTCCATCTTTACCGCGCTGCATTGTGTCATTGTTGTAAAGATGGACCTTGCCAGGGAAGTCAGGATTGAAGTTACGCATCATGCAGCCTATTGCGCACAGTTTGAGTCGTAACACGACGTATGTGGCTGCCCGAAAAGCATTATTCAACATGGTGGGGTTGCTGTCAGGGTTCCTCCGAGCCATAATCCGTACGTAACGGTCATCCACGGCAGTAGTAGCCCGTGGGCGGCCTGAACGAGGCATGCCAACGAGGCATGTCACCGACAGTTCTTGTCTCTCTGTATCTTCTCCATGTTCGAACAACATCGCTTTGGTTCACTCCGAGACGCCTTGACGCTTCCCTTGTTGAGAGCCATTCCTGGCACAATGCGGACGCGATCGAACAGCGATATTGACCCTCTACGCATGGTTGAACTACAGACAATACGAGCCATGCACCTCCTCCCTGTTGGAATGACTGGAACTGGTCGGCCGTCGGACACCCTCCGTCTAAAAGGCACTGCTCATGTATGGTTGTTTACATCTCTATGTGTGTTTAGTGACATCACTGAACACTCAAAGAGACTGTGTCTGTGATGCAATATCCACAGTCAACATCTGTCTTCAGGAGTTCTGGGAACCGGGGTGACGCAAAACCTTTTTTTTTTTAATGTGTGTATTTAGCTGCCTCAAGTTAAAACAAACACCTCGCATATAATTTAAAGTCACCACCCCCGCCCCCGTCCCGTGTTTTTCTGTCTGTACCTGAAGGCTAATTTCAGGATCAACTGTGCGGATTTTGATACAGTTTTCACTACTAGATGTTCTGTTTCACGAAGATTTACCGCTACAACCAAGCGAGGTGCCGCAGTGATTAGTACACTGGACGCGCATTCGGGAGGACGACGGTTCAAACCCGCGTCCTGCCATCCAGATTTAGGTTTTCTGTGATTTCTCTATGTCACTCCAGACAAATGCAGGGATGGTTCTCTTGAAAGAGCACGGCCGATTTCCTTCCCCATCCTTGACACCATCTGAGCTCGCGCTACATTTGTAATTACCTCGATGCTGACGGGACGTTGAACCCAATCTTGTTTCACTTTTTTCGCCGCTACGCCAGAGAGGTCGTCCGGCTGCAGATACTGTGTGCTATCCTCGTGCGTGAAGGGGGTGGGGGTGGGGATTGCTAATTTAGTTTATTATAATTATGAAGAGAATTGAAACAGAAAGTTATTTGTCCGTCTCTAGTCGTGCACTACAACCGAAAATGCATACTCAGAATGAGCTACATTATGGACGCAGTTTCTGTGTAGTGTTTTTAATGTTCCACTATGAAAACATTACATTAGGATCTGCATTAATGAAGCTAACACGTGCTCTGGTTTGAAAATTATTAACCTGCAAAATAAGTATAGAGCAAGAGTAGGCACGCTGTAGGGTTCAGTAACATGGGTACCAAGGTTCTTCCTTTAATGACGGCAGTTTACCTAACAGAACCACCACTTGTGGACGTTTCTGGGAGCGTCCATCACCGATTATACTATAATGAATATACTATACTATATAATGAATATACTATATAATGAATATACTATAATGAATACTATAACGAATTGGCTAGAAAAAGAGGTGGTTAGCCACTGAGATTATCAAATAAGATACTTTATACCAGCGAGATACTCAACCCACTATACATAAGTAATGGATTGTTACATGGATTTTGTCAGTATCGGCATGTTCGTCCAAACTAAGATAGCACCCGGAAAAATTTGACTTCAAGGAACCCTCCTACCAAATTCACATTTATAAGACAGCGATTGACCACGTTTCAACATTAGCGTATGCATCGTACTCACAAGAGGGGAGTGGCCGGGGGGGCGGGGGGGGGGGGGGGGGGGGGGACGGAGGTTAAGTGTTATCCGGAAAAGTCATAAGACAAAAAAGAGATGTAGCCACTCAATAAAATAGAAATGCCTTGTGACTAGGGCCTGGTTCAAGTCTTTCGAGTTGACGCCACTTCGGCGGCTTGCTTGTCGATGGGGATGAAATGTTATAATAAGGACAACACAACACCCAGTCTCTGAGCAGAGAAAATCCCCAACTCAGCTGGGAATCCAACTCGGACCGTTAGGTATGACATTCCGTCGCACTGGCCACGCAGCTACCACGGACGGACACTACTCAATGATTTTATTTAAAATAGAACTTAAAAGTAAGTGCATTGTGGGACTTTCTGTCATCATAACAAAACGGAAGATGTGTGTTTTACCTAGGGCTTCAGTTCACCAGCGTATTCTAGATTAAAAAGGGTGTAAGACAGGGATGCAGTCTTTCGCCCCTACTGTTCAATCTATACATCTAAGAAGCAACAATTGAAATAAAAGAAAATTTCAGGAGTGGAATTAAAATTCAATGCGAAAGGGCATCTATGAAAGGATTCGCTGATGACATTGCTATCCTGAATGAAAGTGGAGAAGAATGACATGATATGCTGAATGGAGTGGACAGTGTAATGAGTACAGAATATGGACTGAGAGTACATCGAAGAAAGACGAAAGTAATGAGAACTGGCAGAAATGAGAACAGCGAGAAACTTAAGATCAGGATTGATTGTCAAGAAGTAGATGAAGTTAAGGAATTCTGCTACCTAGGCAGCAAAATAATCAATGATGGACGGAGCAAGGACAACATCAAAAGCAGTCTAGCTATGGCAAAAAGTGCATTCCTGGCCAAGAGAAGTCTACTAGTTTCAAACACAGGCCTTAATTTGAGGAAGAAATATCTGAGGATATACGTTTGGAACACAGCTTCATGTGTTAATGAAACATGTACTATGCGAAGAGAAGAACAGAAAAAAATCGAAGCATTTGAGATGTGGTGCTAAAGGCAAATGTGGAAAATTAGGTTGACTGATAAGGTAAGGAATGAGGAGGTTCTGCGCATAATTAAAGGGGTAAGGAATATGTGAATAACACTGACAAGGAGAAGCGACAGTATTATAGGACATGTATTAAGACATCAGGGAGCTGTAGAGGGCAAAAACTGTAGAGGAAAACAGAAATGTATACTTCCACCATGTAACTGAGGACGTAGGTTGCAAGTGCTACCCTGAGATGAAGAGGTTGGCACAGGAGAGAAATTGGTGGCATCAAACCAGTCAGGAGACTGATGATCCAATAAAAGAAAAAAAACATCATCACGAAACCGGGACGCTACCAGCGTGTGCAAAAGCTAAAAATCATCGAAACTTACTAATCTGAAGCTAAGTGCAACGATAACTTGCCCATCTCGTAGCAGCATCGTTATTATTTTAAAAGTAAACTGCCATTATCCTTAATATCTGTACAGTTGAAAATAGGAGTACACAGTGTGATAATTATTCAACTATAGGGAAAAAAATGTAAATTAGTTACAAACTACGGCGTGCACATACTTTATTCAACATGTAAACGTCACCAGAGATATTCGGATTTAGGTTATGATATGTTCGATACACCCGCCATCACTGGCGCAGACGAATAGCGAATTCTGCATGACCCGCTGAAGTGTCGGAACATCGATACTGTCAATGACCTCCTGAATGGCTGTTTTCAGCTCAGCAGTGGTTTTGGGGTTATTGAGGTACATCTTGTCTCTGATATAGCCCCAAAGAAAGGAGTCGTATGTGTTGATATCCTGAGAATAAGGCGGGAAATCGAGGCATATACCAGTGGCATCTGAGTACCACAGAGCCAGAATGCGGTCTCCAGAGTGCTCCTCCAGGACGTCAAACACTCTCCTACTTTGATATGGTCGAGCTCCGTCTTGCATGAACCGCATCTCTTCGGAATCAGGGTCATTTTGGATAAAGGAAATGAAATCATCTTCCATAACCTTCACGTACCGTTCGGTAGTCACCGTGCCATCAAGGAATATCGTATCGATTATTCCGTGACTACATACTGCATACCATATAGTCGCCCGTTGAGGGTTGAAGAGACTACTCGATAGTGAAATGCGGATTCTGAGTCCCCCAAACGCACCAATTTTGCTTAGTGACGAACCCATCCAAATGAAAATGGGTTTCGCCGCTAAACCAAACCATGCGCATGCGCATACTAATTCCCATCGTGCCCCGCGGCCAACCGTGCAGTTTGAACGTCATAATGAAAACCGTTCAGAAGTTATGACGATTTTAGTTCATATAGTTCACCCTGTACTTACTCGGTATAACAAGCCTCTAGACTTACCAAAATATTCACCAGTATTTAACAGGCCAACACAGTTACGATGCGATCGGAAGGCTGGGTTCAGTTGTAACCAAATTCATACGATAAACCGTTAGACAACTATATTACAAGACAAACCTCTCAAAGAAACTTAGTCTGTTAACAAACGCAAACGATTTAAAACTGACTGCATAAAAATAATAAATCACTTGAACTTGGATTAGACGGCCCTCACAGTATCTGCTAAATTTTAAGATTAGCAAAATTTGGGGAGGGGGGGGGGGGGATCAAGTTAACCGGTGCCAGAAAGAATCTCGAAAAGAGAACACCAAGACATAAAGAGGGAAAGACCACAGCAATACTATACGTGAGGTGGCTAGTACCTCTCACTCTATACATCACGGACAGCCAAGAATTCAGCATGCGAGCAGGGCTCTGGCTAGTGTGCCACAACTTTCTCATCTCGCTACGCATTTCCCCTACCGCCACCCTACCCTAACTGAGTGACAGGAGGGGGAAGAGGGCGAAACTGTAAAAGCACTGCATTTAAATTTCAGTGTAGTAGCATTGCATGCGACTTAGTTTCATAGTATCTTTCGTCTCTCAGCAACACAGATTACAAACAAAATAAATTTTCAGGGCTATTCAGTTGTTTTTGGCACGCTGAGGACATAATTTTTATTCAGCAGAAACTGTCGGCATGTAGACAGATACAGACAGTTTCACAGATTTTCGCACTCAGGCTGCCATGTAATTGTATTTTATTTATTTTCAGCCTCTCACACACACATGTTGATCGAAACATTGTACGACGTTTGCATTCTCGTTATGGAAAAGTGGAAACTCTTCGACAGTAACAACCTGGACCCCCTGGACTGTTTTAAGATAACGTGAATTATATTGCAGATCAGACAGTTCCATCTGCACATGTTAAGGCTTGCGTTCTCCTGAACCAGCAAACGCTCTCAGAAACTTCTCCAAAACAGATTTAAGATTGGAATTGTCCTCGAAACGTTCCTAAAACTATCTTTGTATTTTTTTCTGGGTCAAAATGACTACTTGAAGTCTCACGTTTTCTGTAACGCCAGTGAACCTAATGAAATTGACAGACTTTTTGGTCAAAACTTGTTCCTACCGCAATGCGATTTTCTTTTTAAATGTATCCTCATCAAATCAAAAATAAGTTGTTTCTCACCTAGCTGTTTCTTACTGTGGGCAGTGTGCAGTCAACCCCACTTACAGTTCGACTTTTCCAATCTATTCTGATTGTTACAGTTTTCATTCCTGCTCTTCTTCCTCCTTCATAAATTCTACAACAGCCGGTTTTAAATCGAAAAAAAAGTTACACTCATGTCCCTTCACTTAACCAACCTATCTTGCGGCAGTATATTAAGTTTTCATACTTTACATTCAATTCCATCGAAAACTGTTGAAACTGACAGTGAAATAATGCGTGAATCTTCATAAAATTTACGATTTGTACCACCAGCTTTATCATGTTCTCCATGCCTGCAACTATAGCACAGAGTACTTCTTGATGAGCAGAGTAGTGAATCGGCGGCGGGGGTGGCCGAGCGGCTCTAGGCGCTACAGTCTGGAACCGCGCGACCGCTACGGTCGCAGGTTCGAATCCTGCCTCGGGCATGGATGTGTGTGATGTCCTTAGGTTAGTAAGGTTTAAGTAGTTCTAAGTTCAAGGGGACTGATGACCTTAGAAGTTAAGTCTCATAGTCCTCAGAGCCATTTTGAACCATTTTTAGAATAGTGAATCATGTCAGTCGATCACTGTGATTTTTTGCTCTTTCATCGTCAACTAAATATTCAAACTCTTTCTTCATGGTATTGTAATGTCGTTCAATAGTAATCTGCGTATACCCACCGATTATTCGACTTTATGTCAAATAATAGACAGTGACAGCTCTTTTCCTTCTATTACTCTAATTAATTTTTAAAGGCTTGTGATGATAGACTACTAATCTGCCTGTTTTCGTGCAGACAGCCACTGGATTTGTGAACTTTTTTTTTTTTACAACGGGCAAACAGAGAGTACTAATCTGCGCCTACAGCACGATTCTACCACACTGAAGAAAGTAGTGTCGGCCGAAAAACACCTCACCGCAATGCTAAACGAAATGTCGCAATGTACCGAGTACTTCCGAGCAGTACCGAATGAAACCGAGAGAGACCGAGCTCAGGTTCACACGCCGACGCTGCCACACCATAGCTATACCATAGCACTCCATAAGAAAATGGTTCAAATGGCTCTGAGCACTATGGGACTTAACTGCTGAGGTCATCAGTCCCCTAGAACTTAGAACTACTTAAACTTATCCAACCTAAGGACATCACACACATCCATGCCCGAGGCAGGATTCCAACCTGCGACCGCAGTGGTCGCGCGGTCTTAGACTGAAGCGCCTAGAATCGCTCGGCCACCGCGGGCCGGCATGGCTTTGACATTGGACCTGACTTGATGAGTTTCTTGGCGAACCTTTCCAGACCCCCTGTGAAGATTGAACCACCATCCCAACATCATAACCATAGACCCACGTCTCATCACCAGTTATGATTCTCTTCAGGACTCACTGGGACAGTCAGTCTTCGATTGGCACTTACAATTTCGTTGAGGTTTCAGGACATGAGCATCGTGGGTAGACATTGAATGGTGTCCTGATCGAGGGTCACTTTTAACTTTAACACCTTTTAACGTCCGGCAGTTTTTAAATCCTGTAAACCATTCGTAACACCGAGTATGGCTTAAGCACTCATCACCATAGGCTTCCTGCATCCAGACGATTTGATCCTCTGTATCTGCCACCTCGAAATTCGCAAACTGTAACGATACAACGTTCTACTCAGTACAGCACTGAGCAATAACTAACAGACACACAACAATGAAACATACGGTAGTTACATATTAAACTCAGGTTTGGCAGGGATGCCAATCGCATTTCGCTCCAGTACACCATCGACGTGAAATTACGAATTTTGTGGAATTTTTGAACAGACCTACTATTTGTCTCATTTGTGGCAATAATATTTCGAATAGTGATGTCCACGTAAATGGTCGCAGATTTAAACTGACTTACGAAATGCGATGTCAGGTGTTGCGCCACAGGTGTTACTCTCCATTAGACTCCCCTCCTCACCGCCCTGTGCCAGTAGTGGACGTACCGTGCTCGCCTCGCTCCGTGCTAGAGCCCTGTTGCTCACTGCCTGTTCCACGAGGGCGTTTCTTGTGAAGCCCTGCCCCAGACCAGGAGTTTCTCAGGCCAGAAACACGCTCGCTCTATAGCCAGCACACCGCCGTCCATTACTCAAGGAAAAGACAGTGCCCTCTTCCCACCTCACAGACACCACCCAACTACAGATGGCGGTTTGAAGTCAACGGGCCGTCATTGATACTTTGTGCGCCGAATAATGGCGCCTCATCCCACGCAAAATAGTGGGGAACTGGGTGGAGAGGGGGGAGCAGCATTCCTAAAAGTCAAGATTGACACAAAAATAATTACACAGTGTTAAATAACTGCTAAAGCACTCAATGTAAAGGATTAATTATAATAAAAAACAAACTGTCAAGAAATTTAAGCAGCAAAACGGAACGTTCTGATCAAATTTATTAATAATTTAAACATGAATATTGAAAACAATAACAACCCATCGTCCCAAATAGTCCCTGGTTTGAGACAGATACACCCTTTACCATTCTCTTTCTGGATCCCTGATGAGGATGGTCACTGAGATAACAAATTTCATGACATCCGCTGAGTCCCCAAACAGGGGCAGGAAATAATCCGTGACACTGTCAGCACCCATGCTAGTGCCATGAAAGCTGCAAATTTAAATCTTATCCCCCAAGATGCCTTCTCTGTTTAATAGCATGGCTGACTGTTTGCTTTCGTATGTACCACTTTCTTATCAGCTCAGTCGTCAAGATGCCGCCACGCAGTATGGTACATCGCGTGAACCACTGGCGTCCAAGCATCTACAAAAGAGTTATAGATGCCGAGACGTTGATTCATCTAAGTTGATCGATGTGTTGCAGGGACAGAGTGTACGCCATGGTGGCATTACCTGATACCGATGTGAAACTTGGCTTATGTTAATATACAGGGTGGTCCATGGATCGCGACCGGACCAAATATCTCACGAAATAAGTGTCAAACGAAAAAACTACATAGAACGAAACTTGTCTAGCTTGAAGGGGGGAACCAGATGACGCTATGGTTGGCCCGCTAGATGGTGCTGCCACAGGTCAAACGGATATCAACTGCATTTTTTTAAATAGCAGCCCTCATTTTTTATTACATATTCATGTAGTACGTACAGAAATATGAATGTTTTAGCTGGACCACTTTTTTCGATTTGTGATAGATGGCGCTGTAATAGTCGCAAACATATGGCTCACAATTTTAGACGAACAGTTGGTAACAGGTAGGTTTTTTAAATTAAAATGCAGTGTCGGTTGGTCACAGCCAGTGTGCTCCCTGCCGCCGTTGGATAAGCAGCTGCCAGCAGCAAGTCGTATACTCCTAGCTCACTTATTTGTTACATAGTTTAATTCTTAATTTCTTTGCGTGTTTTTGGGCACTTGCATTGTTTAATTCATAAATTTCGGCCGTATTATAGTATTTGAGAGATGTAGCATCGCGTTTTAGTACCTGAATAGTGTAAATTCGCGTAGTCTTTTGTCTTCTGTTTTTGTTTTGAACGGCCAGTGTCGGTTGGTCACAGCCAGTGTGCTCCCTGCCACCGTTGGATAAGCAGCTGCCGGCAGCAAGTCGTATACTCCTAGCTCACTTATTTGTTACGTAGTTTCGTATAGGAGGCGTAATTTCGAGTTTTAGTTACTGTAATCGTAAATTCAGGCAGATTGTAGCACAGTCGTTAGGCATTAGTACAGGTTAGTTCATGCATTCTTTGCGTGTTTCCCTTGCGTTATTTAGGCACGGACTCGTGTTTCAGTAACTGTTGTTCGACATCGATTAGAATGGACTGGGACTGTTATTGCTGTGTTCGGATGAGGGCTGAGTTGGCATCCCTTCGCTCACAGCTGCAGGCGGCGCTGACTTTGGTCGCGCAGCTTGAGACTGTTGCCAATGGGCACCACTGTGGGGAGCCGGACTTGGGTATCACGGAGACGTCAACCTCGTCCCGTCTGTCCCAAGATCGGTCTGCCGCTGTGGTTGCCCCGGTTGCTGCCCGCAGTGGGGCTGAGCCCTCGCCTATGGTTGATTGGGAGGTCGTTCCAAGGCGTGGCAGGCAGCGAAAGACGTCCCCGGAGGCTGATCAGAAAGCCTCCTCTGTGCGTCTGACAAACAGGTTTCAGGTATTGTCTCTGGCTGAGCCAGATGCAGCTGCCTGCCCTGTTCCAGAGGATGATTCTCAGCCTTCAAGATCCGGGCAGTCGCAGAGGGTGGGTAGTTGGGAGCTCCAATGTTAGGCGCGTAATGGGGCCCCTTAGGGATATGGCGGCTAAAGAGGGGAAGAAATCCAGTGTGCACTCCGTATGCATTCCGGGTGGAGTCATTCCTGATGTGGAAAGGGTCCTTCCGGATGCCATGAGGTGCACAGGGTGTAGCCAGCTGCAGGTGGTGGCACTTGTCGGCACTAATGACGTGTGTCGCTTCGGATCTGAGGAAATTCTCTCTGGATTCCAGCGGCTATCTGATTTGGTGAAGGCTGCCGGTCTTGCTTACGAGATGAAGGCAGAGCTCACCATCTGCAGTATCGTTGACAGAACCGACTGCAGATCTTTGGTGCAGAGCCGGGTGGAGGGTCTGAATCAGAGGCTTAGATGGTTTTGCGACCGTTTTGGCTGCAGATTCCTTGACTTGCACCATAGGGTGGTGGGGTTTCCGGTTCCGCTGAGTAGGTCAGGAGTTCACTACACTCAGCTGGCGGTTACACGGGTAGCGGAGGCTGTGTGGCGTGGACTGGGCGGTTTTTTATGTTAGATGGCCTCGGGAAAGTACGGGGTGGGCTGCAATCTCAAAGGGTGAATGGCAAATACAGGACGTGCTCGGATCAAGGAACAGTCGGAATTGTAGTTGTAAATTGTTGTAGTTGTGCTGGGAAAGTCCCTGAGCTTCAAGCACTAATAGGAAACACAGAAGCTGAAATCGTTATAGGTACAGAAAGCTGGCTAAAGCCTGAAATAAGTTCTGCATAAATTTTTACGAAGTTCAAACGATGTTCAGAAAAGACAGATTAGGCAGAATTGGTGGTGGAGTGTTTCTGTCTGTTGGTAGTGGTTTATCTTGTAGTGAAGTCGAAGTAGATACTCCGTGCGAATTGGTATGGGTGGAGGTTATACTTAACAGTGGAATTAAGTTACTAATTGGCTCCTTCTACCGACCCCAGACTCCGATGATATAGTTGCTGAACATTTCGGAGAAAATTTGAGTCTCGTAACAAATAAATACCCCACTCATACGGTTATAGTTGGTGGGGACTTCAACCTTCCCTCGATATACTTGTTCAAAACCGGTGGTAGGCAGAAAACATCTTCCGAGATTGTCCTAAATGCTTTCTCCGAAAATTATTTCGAGCAGTTAGTTCACGAACCCACACGAATTGTGAATGGTTGCGAAAACACCCTTGACCTCTTAGCCAGTGTCAGTAAGGTCGCAGTTCGTAGTAACAGACGGCAAATCATCGAGTAAAACTGAAGTGATATCAGGTGTTCCCCAGGGAAGCGTCCTGGGACCTCTGCTGTTTCTGATCTATATAAATGACCTGAGTGACAATCTGAACAGTTCTCTTAGGTTGTTCGCAGATGATGCTGTAATCTACCGTCTAGTAAGGTCATCCGAAGAACAGTATCAGTTGCAAAGCGATTTAGAAAAGATTCCTGTATGGTGTGGCAGGTGGCAGTTGACGCTAAATAACGAAAAGTGTGAGGTGATCCACATGAGTTCCAAAAGAAATCCGTTGGAATTCGATTACTCGATAAATAGTACAATTCCATAGGCTGTCAACTCAACTAAGTACTTGGGTGTAAAAATTACGAACAACTTCAGTTGGAAAGACCACATAGATAATATTGCGGGGAAGGCGAGCCAAAGGTTGCGTTTCATTGGCAGGACGCGTAGAAGATGCAACAAGTCCACTAAAGAGACAGCTTACACTACACTCGTTCGTCCTCTGGTAGACTATTGCTGCGCGGTGTGGGATCCTTACCAGGTGGGATTGACGGAGGACATCGAAAGGGTGCAAAAAAGGCAGCTCGTTTTGTATTATCACGTAATAGGGGAGAGAGTGTGGCAGATATGATACGCGAGTTGGGATGGAAGTCATTAAAGCAAAGACTTTTCGTTGCGGCGAGATCTATTTACGAAATTTCAGTCACCAACTTTCTCTTCCGAATGCGAAAATATTTTATTGAGCCCAACCTCCATAGGTAGGAATGATCATCAAAATAAAATAAGAGAAATCAGAGCTCGAACAGAAAGGTTTAGGTGTTCGTTTTTCCCTCGTGCTGTTCGGGAGTGGAATGGTAGGGAGATAGTATGATTGTGGTTCGATGAACCCTCTGCCAAGCACTTAAATGTGAATTGCAGAGTAATCATGTAGATGTAGATTTAGAACGTAGGTACGTTTTAACATTTTATTTCGGTCGTTCTATTGTGATACATGTATCTTTGTGAACTTATTATTTCTGAGAACGCATGCTGTTACAGAGTGATTACCTGTAAATAGCACATTAATGAAATAAATGCTCAAAATGATGTCCGTCAACCTCAGTGCATTTGGCAGTACGTGTAACGACATTCCTCTCAACAGCGAGTAGTTCGCCTTCCGTAATGTTCGCACATGCATTGACAATGCGCTGACGCATGTTGTCAGGCGTTATCGGTGTATCACGATAGAAAATATCCTTCAACTTTCTCCACAGAAAGAAATCCGGAGACGTCATATCCGGGGAACGTGCGGGCCATGGTATGGTGCTTCGACAACCAATCCACCTGTCATGAAATATGCTATTCAATACCGCTTCAACCGCAGGCGAGCTATGTACCGGACATCCATCGTGTTGGAAGCACGTCGCCATTCTGTCATGCAGTGAAACATCTTGTAGTAACATCGGTAGAACATTACGTAGGAAATCAGTATACATTGCACCATTTAGATTGCCATCGATAAAATGGGGGGCAGTTATCCTTCCTCCCATAATGTCGCACCATACATTAACCCTGGCGGAATGTTACTTATACGTTTGTGGCTATTACAGCGCGATCTATCACAAAGCGAAAATAGTGGTCCAACTAAAACATTCATATTTCTTTACGTACTACACGAATATATAATAAAAAATGGGAGTTCCTGTTTTAAAAAAATCGTAGTTGATATCCGTTTCACCTATGGCAGCGCCATCTAGGGGGTCAACCACAGCGCCATCTGGGTTCCCCCTTCAAGCTAGACGAGTTTCGTTCTTGGTAGTTTTTCCCTTTGATGCTTATTTCGTGAGATATTTGGCCTGGTCACTATCAATGGACCACCCCGTATATGTAATACATATGACACTTCCAGGCATTACTGCGCAGCGTCCGTGTTGGTTGGCCCATGTAAGACATGCAGCTTTACGCACTGTTCTGAGCAATAGCCTTTTCTGAAGTTTCAATAATCCCCTTCGTAATGTGTGCTCAGAAACTAATTGAGATGAGCCTGCATTCACTAACGGTAGCAACTGCTGTCATACTTGTACCCGACTGTGACTGGAGGATGTAATAAACCCTCCCTTCTTGTAACTTTCGCGTTTTAACCGAAATATTCGGTTCCTTATAAATTTTGTCCTGGTTTGGGTTAATTTTCTTACTTAAATTATACATTTCTCATCTGCAGATACTTATTAACCTATCTGATTACCAAAAAACTATTTTTCTGATAATATATTTTTATTATTCATGTCGATCCATTTCGTAGTATCGACCTTGTACCATGTAAATTAGTAAAGACAACTGTCAACTCAATTGATCTGGAAGCGAATTTACAGTAAATATAATACTGTTATGCTTCAGTTTTCAAGTAAAACAAAATTTCTAATTTTACTATTGTTAATGAAGGAGATTTTATAAATTAACAGGGAGCTTCTATTTATCATACTGTCTAAATTTGCATAATTTGTTATTAAGCATTAGGCCTGTAAGTCTTCACATAAATAATTATTTGCAGAAAACACTATATTAACTACATCTGTCATTTAAGAGAGTCATATGAACACTAATTTGGACTACATCCTGTTCTAGAAGGTATTGAAAGCTGGGCACGTAATATACACTCCTGGAAATTGAAATAAAAACACCGTGAATTCATTGTCCCAGGAAGGGGAAACTTTATTGACACATTCCTGGGGTCAGATACATCACATGATCACACTGACAGAACCACAGGCACATAGACACAGGCAACAGAGCATGCACAATGTCGGCACTAGTACAGTGTATATCCACCTTTCGCAGCAATGCAGGCTGCTATTCTCCCATGGAGACGATCGTAGAGATGCTGGATGTAGTCCTGTGGAACGGCTTGCCATGCCATTTCCACCTGGCGCCTCAGTTGGACCAGCGTTCGTGCTGGACGTGCAGACCGCGTGAGACGACGCTTCATCCAGTCCCAAACATGCTCAATGGGTGACAGATCCGGAGATCTTGCTGGCCAGGGTGGTTGACTTACACCTTCTAGAGCACGTTGGGTGGCACGGGAACCATGCGGACGTGCATTGTCCTGTTGGAACAGCAAGTTCCCTTGCCGGTCTAGGAATGGTAGAACGATGGGTTCGATGACGGTTTGGATGTACCGTGCACTATTCAGTGTCCCCTCGACGATCACCAGTGGTGTACGGCCAGTGTAGGAGATCGCTCCCCACACCATGATGCCGGGTGTTGGCCCTGTGTGCCTCGGTCGTATGCAGTCCTGATTGTGGCGCCCACCTGCACGGCGCCAAACACGCATACGACCATCATTGGCACCAAGGCAGAAGCGACTCTCATCGCTGAAGACGACACGTCTCCATTCGTCCTTCCATACACGCCTGTCGCGACACCACTGGAGGCGGGCTGCACGATGTTGGGGCGTGAGCGGAACACGGCCTAACGGTGTGCGGGACCGCAGCCCAGCTTCATGGAGACGGTTGCGAATGGTCCTCGCCGATACCCAAGGAGCAACAGTGTCCCTAATTTGCTGGGAAGTGGCGGTGCGGTCCCCTACGGCACTGCGTAGGGTCTTACGGTCTTGGCGTGCATCCGTGCGTCGCTGCGGTCCGGTCCCAGGTCGACGGGCACGTGCACCTTCCGCCGACCACTGGCGACAACATCGATGTACTGTGGAGACCTCACGCCCCACGTGTTGAGCAATTCGGCGGTACGTCCACCCGGCCTCCCGCATGCCCACTATACGCCCTCGCTCAAAGTCCGTCAACTGCACATACGGTTCTCGTCCACGCTGTCGCGGCATGCTACCAATGTTAAAGACTGCGATGGAGCTCCGTATGCCACGGCAAACTGGCTGACACTGACGGCGGCGGTGCACAAATGCTGCGCAGCTAGCGCCATTCGACGGCCAACACCGCAGTTCCTGGTGTGTCCGCTGTGCCGTGCGTGTGATCATTGCTTGTACAGCCCTCTCGCAGTGTCCGGAGCAAGTATGGTGGGTCTGACACACCGGTGTCAATGTGTTCTTTTTTCCATTTCCAGGAGTGTATAACTTATTATTGGCGCCATGCGCGTCCGTGTTAATTCAGATTGTTTAGATAGCTTAAGAGTGATTTTCGCAGCTGCTGTTTCTCTCCGAACGACTATCTTCTTTGTCTAGCCCAAGAAAGTATCAGAATGTGTATTTGAGGAGTGTTGTTGCACATGCAGTCATGGACTGTGCGGCTGGTCCCGGCGGACGTTCGAGTCCTCCCTCGGGCATGGGTGTGTTTGTTTGTCCTTAGGATAATTTAGGTTAAGTAGTGTGTAAGCTTAGGGACTGATGACCTTAGCAGTTAAGTCCCATACGATTTCACACACATTTGAACATTTCTGTTGTTGCACAATGTTTGCCAAGAACAGGCAAATAAAAAAAGAACATTGTTAAAAGGAACATAATGTTCCAGCTACTTGTCATTTAAACAGCCCTGGACAAAATCTTAGTAGTTTACGTAGGAACAAGGGAACCAGCCCGAGCACTGAGACCGGCTTCTAAAATCTGAAGATAAGAACTGTTTATCTCCAAATATAATGCTTCTCTTCTTACTAAATAATATAAACAATGTTTATCATATGAAATAGTAAGTACAACGCAGAAATTTTGCTTCGTTACATATAGACAATAAGTACGGGAGGGCATTTTAAAGGTCACACGATCGTCTGGTACCAGTGCTACATAATCAAATCCCCTTCCAGCCATATCGATTTGCGTTTTCTGTGATTTGACTTAATGACTCCTGGAAAATGTCGGTTTCGTTCCTTTTAGTGGTCAGGCCGACTTCATTCGCCATCCCTAACAAAACAATCTGAGCTTGTGCTCCGTCTCTAATGACTACGTCGTCGACGGCACATTACACACGACTCTTCCTTTCTTTCATCTACACCATCAACATCCTTCCAAAGCAATGCGTGTGATCTTAGTCCGGTGACCCTACTACATCATTTGCGAAGTAACAGAAATCAGTGTTTCTGCTGCAACACTATATAGCCTTGAGCTACCACTCTGATTAGCTCCGTAGTTGCAGCCGAAATAGGACATTGGGCGGAGAGGTCGTCACGCCCAATAAAGCAGTGTTCATCGATCAAAAAACTTAGTCACTACATGTCATTACAGTCTTTGCAGTAAAGGAAACTACAAGGTTTGAGGACTTGCAGTTTCAGCTGAGATGGCGCGTGAACAGGACGAGGTGCAGGAGACGGCAAAATTTCCGTTGAGAGAGAGAAATAGGCCCAGCGGTGGCGCCAAACTTTCCGAGCAATCGGAAGATGGATCCAGTTTTCGACTGCGCTGTGGTCGCCACACACCTGGGCGTTCCCTCCCTGGAGGCCCATAATTCATTGAGCAGCCACCGGAACTGCCAATACGGCGCGAGAGACTTACCCAGCAGAGACAGTGAACGAAGCAGCAGGGGGCCAAGCGCACTTTGTCCTCTTCATTCTCCGCCTATTGGTAATTTTTTTTTTTAAGATGATAGCTCTTTGTAATATGTCCATGTTGCATAATCATTACCATGTCTACTGTTGTTTTCTGAAATCTTCATTTTTCGTTGTATGCTTGATGACTTTTCTTGCGACTCCGTGCTTGAACCTTTAAGAATTAGACGTTCCTCTCCTCTGACCACAACTGACAAACAAATGTAATATCCACATCACCTGTGTAGTCTAATTAGTGCACTGCCAGTGAATGTTAACTTAGGCGAAGTCAAAAGCACTGCACCAGGCACTGGGGGAAATTTTACCTTGGGAGAGGTTAGGCAGGAAACATGGAACAATGAATGTGTTAAGCGCCCTTAGTATCACCTATAAAGCTGCGGTACACGATGATCAAAGCAACTGATTGTCGGTGCCCATATATTGCCATTTTCACAATGCGTGGGTGTTGCTTGTTCGTCGTACTTAAGTTGGAAGTACCAAATGAATAATGCACTCATGTTCAGAATATAAACAGAACACCTTGAACGACTGCAGATAGGATGTTCGTATTCTTAGGACACTTATATTAGTATGTTCTGCAGAAATGTTTATCTTTTCACTCGCCTCTGTTCAGTGCCTAGCAGGCATAGGGTCCAACATGTGGCTCAGATAACTTGTTCCATGCGTGATGGCATCGAGTTACATAAGGCGCAAATGGCATCCTGTGGTACAGCTATCCATGCTGTATTTACGTGGTTCCAAAGTTCAACTGTGGTGGGTGGCATTGGGTCACAGCACTGCACCTTTCGTTTCAGCAAATCCCTCACATTTTCGGTTAGCGACAAATTTGATGATCTGGCAGGCCAGGGCGAACGGCTGACATCCTGTGAAACCAATAAGGCACGTGTTCGTGCCGCAGTATGTGCTCGTGCATTGTCTTGCTGAAAAATGGCGTCTGGGCTGTTGTGAAGAAAGGTTACGGATACGGGCTATAGGATATCATTCATGTAGGTCACACAGGTCACAGTGCCCTGGACATGCACCAACTGGTGGCATCCAATAGCACCTCACACCATACGGCCTTGAATTGGCGCTGTAGGTCTTGTGCAAATGCAGTCACTGTGATGCCGCTCCCCCTATCTGCAGCGAACGAAAAGGTGGCCATCATTTTGAAGTGAACAGATCGTGGATTCGTCCGAAAACACTATCTGATGCTATTCCTGTCGCCAGTGACGTCGTTCCGTACACCTTTGCCGTGTAGCATGTTTCTGCACATTCATCAAGGTAGGCGGGGAAGTGGGCGACGCGCACATAAAACACGCCGGTCCCTCACCCATCATAGTAAATGATGTGTTAGACCCACTGTTGCGCCAGGGCCGAGGAGGACGCAGATTTGTCCTGCTATGCCGTTCGCATGAGGAGTCGATCTTCTCTGAGGGTGGTCTGGGTGGTGCGATCTGAACCAGCTCGTCGTGTTCCACTGCCCTCCATCAACCATTCTGCACACACCCGTTCCACTGATAAAACACTTCGTCCCACATGAGCAATAATTTCCCGGATGGATGCATCACATTATTTCATGCTAATAATGTGCTGTGAATATGAACGTCCTTTCTCTAATCCTTCAAAGGTGTTCTGTTTGTCCTAAACATGAGTGCATTTAATGATGGAAAATTGCAGAAAGTATCCAATAAGATGAACATTATTTAATTTGGAAATTTCTGCTAAAGGGAACTTCGAGTATTAACAGTATTAAATGAAGTTAACCTTGTGGAAATGCTCACTATCAGTGGCTGTAGAATGCGTGTCGAGGACGTGTTCATGCCTAATGTATTTCGCTGGACGCAACAAGGAAATCTTCCAAATAATTTCTGTAATTAGGTCCTAATAAAGTCCTAACTTCAAAGAGCGGCGGGTTTCCTTGTACCTCAGTCTACCAGCCAATGACAATGCAGTTGCAAAATAATAAGCGGAAGATAAAAGCGCTACACTGCCTGCTATAATTTACCGCTTATCAGGAGAGACAGTACCCTATCCATTCGTCGTTCTGTTCACTTGCTAACAATGTTCTTAGTACTCATTTCATTCAAAATGTATGTCATTTTTTTGGAAAGGGAGAGGATGATTATAAATGAGAAATGTAATCACAACTTATTTTCCCAAAATCGCATATCTGACATTTAAACGCTTTTTAATGAAATCACTATTCTTTTTAACTCTATCACAGACACCAAGCTTTACTGGAGTACAAAAAATAGCTATCAGTTTTACTTTTAAATTATTAAAAAATCTGTAGTTAACTAACAGAAGTGGATGGAACTTGCTAACACCTTGGACATACGACTGATAAATCGTCTCCTTTGCCTAATACTCGAAATCAATGAAGAATGAAAATTAACAAACTACAGTAATCACTAAATGCACGCAAAGCAAAGCGACGAATACCTTTTGATTGCTGGTCGTGTCTGCGTCAAAATCATATTCCAAACGTATTAGCTCCAATAATAATCAGTTCTTCACTTCTCAAAATTTCTCTTCTTGGTGTGACCAAGAGCTCCTTAGCTAAGCCAAACGATCAGCGTTATCTCGTCCAAGACTCGACTACGACCTGTTCTCCCCGCTACTATGTTGTGCTTATCGCACGCTATTTTGCTCAACAATGCTTTCCTTAATACTCAAAGACAATGTATCCTTTCATGCGTTCAAGTTTCACAAATTTATCTGTAGAAACTAAAGTCTTTGAAATCGATCTGTTACACAAATGACTGATAAACCTGTACTACAGAAAATTATGTCTCAGTAAATCGATACATTACAAATACGATCGACAAAATATTTTTGTGGATAAAACTTTCCCATGATATAAGTGGCAGACAATGAGTTTCTCTAAGATTCTTCAATAATACGAGTCATACTGACCTTCAAAATGTTCCAGTATCATCCAAAGCAGGTGGTGTCCTCTTGCACGAACCTTTCAATGTGCTATATGCCTCAGCTGTCATTTCTGTATTTTGTTCATATTATGTAGGGGTATTTACGGATTCTTGTATAATTCCAGGGTTGCTGCGTAATGTGACACAGCAACACATTTTACATTGTGATGCAAAAAGAAACTGCCAGAGCTGCAACTAATATGGATGTTTACTTGGTCGGTGACCAGTTTCGGGCTATGGCCATTCTCAAACCAAGCAATGTTTGCCAAATAAAATGTCCATCCAAAATAGCAGTACCGGTATATAAAGTGGTTGCATATGTGTATGCTCCCAACTATAGTTCTTTATGAATTTTTACTGATGCTGTTATTTCGTACGGCCGGCCCGAGTGGCCGTGCGGTTCTAGGCGCTACAGTCTGGAACCGAGCGACCGCTGCGGTCGCAGGTTCGAATCCTGCCTCGGGCATGGATGTGTGTGATGTCCTTAGGTTAGTTAGGTTTAATTAGTTCTAAGTCCTAGGCGACTGATGACCTCAGAAGTTAAGTCGCATAGTGCTCAGAGCCATTTTATTTCGTACGCTGTAATTTGTCAGTAATTACTCATGTAACAGGCAATTTGTCTCATTGTACGCTAATGCCACCCAATGGCCTTTTCCAGAGTATCATTTTCCACCTTCTTTAAAAAACTGATACGCGTTATATTAAAAATAGTTTTGCAAATGATTGAAAAGTGACTTGCAGGAATATTTTTACTGATGATGTTGTTTGATACTATTTAACGATGGAAAACTTAGTTCTGAAAACCAAACGCATCACGTACCTTGCAGTGAGCACTACCTAGCGTTTAGCCACTGGGTTTCTAGTCTGTTGCTTGGTAGCAGTTTGCACTTTTCTCTTGATACGACCTTCTGAAGAATTTTCTATGAGTGATGAAACACTGATAAGCTAAAAAACCATATCTGCTCACGACACCACGTCTTATCACTGGTGAAATGTAACACACTTTCATATCTTTAGACACCAGCTTTGTTTTGAATTTTATAGCCTATGAAGCTATTTCGAATCGCTTAAGGCGAATTTGGAAATATTAAAAAATATGGCAAAGGCATTTGAAATTTATTAATGTCATATTACTTTCTTTCTTTGTAGATAAATACCCGCAGTCCTGATGTACACGGAAATAGCTTCGCAACTATATCGTAGCACGTCATTAGTGCAGCCAAAACGACGCTCATCCTCTATACTGCACCAGTCTGTTTTGGATGCTCTAAACGGGTGCTACTGTCTGTGGAGAAGGAGTGAAGATATGAAAGTGTAAACATACGAACAATTAAAAGAGGTGCCTGGTACTGAGACGTAGCGTGATGGGGTTTCTTGGACACGTTACGTTCACTGGGCAGTGTTGCTTAATAAAAAGGGCTATAGAATTTAACGTGAAATCTGGAATACCTGCCTAATATAACTGTAATTAATATAGCCCACTACAACTCTCCTAATAACGCACCCTCTTTCAGCACATCAATTGGATTTTGGTTTAGTGGCACTTAGACAGGCAGGTTAATTTTCCGTGATTTAAAGAACGATAAGTAATTAATCTCTGTATATATCTGTCGCACGAGCAATGGTCATCCCGGATCAGAGAAGAAATTAATCCCTAGCATGAGTCTAAGTCATCAAACAACACACATTGGTAATGGACCGTACGACGACATGATTCAAGTTTCGTTATTTTCTTTACAAGTATTACGGAATTCTTAAAAAGTGCTTTGCTATCTCTCATACGTTAACTATCTATTGTGGGGTGGTATGATCATTAAGAAGGAGGTTTCATAGGCAAACACCGAATTGTGAATACGAATAATCAAAATAACTAGTTGTTGGAATTCACCTTATCATCTCACAGTTTAACCTGATCTAATTGGTACGACAGACATCTCTCTCGGTAAGGAATCAGGTAAAACGATTAGACAGGACAAAGGAGAGTATGTGCAGGAACTTGACCGTTGAAGAAAGGGAATTAAGGAAGTGATTTTGAGGAACTGTGAATAATAAGCATGAAAAATTATATCGATAGGAGAATTCGCTACAAGCCGATTAAAAGAACAAAGTTGTCTCCCATCCGCATTTTAGGCAACTTTAAGGAAAATTCTTCACACTATTCTCCTATAATTGGGAATCAAAATTACTACTAGTATTGCATACACAGATATTTGTCGGTGAACTCCATTAAGCGTTGAATCAGTCATTCGCCGCGTGGTTTCGAGATCGCGCACAAAGCAACAAGATTCTGTCTCTTGATAAATTACTCATTCGGAAATATTCATTTATCACACGAGTTAAAAAACAGGGAGGAAAATTACTAGACACAAAACTGGTAAAAATAAGCGCGTAAGGCGTTACTTACAAGATAAACTCCCCACCGCACCCTCCTCAGATTTAGTGGTAAGAGGGTCCAGTGGACATCCCGTCAAAAACTGAACACAGATCAAGAGTGGAAACAGGAAGAAGGTGTGCTGAACAGTGAAAAAAGAAGCAAAATAGAAACAGTGAACGATCCAAGCAAAAGATGTGCAACACCGAGGGACCTGCAAAAACCGCGGTGTCGTCGTTGTATGATCACGTTGTTGGGTTGCAAAGCGGGAAACCCGTGTACGAAACTTATTCGTTCTCTGATTTATTTATTTTTTCCCAAAATTATGAACTTTCTGTCCGATCATTGACGTGTCTGTTTTCCTTCCGTAGCGTTCTCGTGTTATTCATTGGTTATAGAATATGAATCATTAGGTAAGAATATATGAGTACACTGCGCCAAAGAAACTGGTATAGGCACGCGTATTCAAATACACAATATGTAAACAGGCAGAATACGGCGCTGCGGTCGGCAACGCCTGTTTAAGACAACAAGGGGCTGGCGCAGTTGTTAGATCAGTTACTGCTGCTACAATGGCAGGTTATTAAAATTTAAATGAGTTTGAACGTGGTGTTACAGTCGGCGCAAGAGCGATGGGACATAGTATCTCCGAGATAACGATGAAGCGCGGATTTTCCCGTACGAGTATTTCACGAGTGTACCGTGAATATAAGGAATCCGATAAAAAAAATCAAAGTTCCGACATCGCTGCGGCCGGAAAAAGATCCTCCAAGAACGGGACCAACGGCGACTGAAGAGAATCGTTCAACGTTACAGAAGTGCAAGTAGCTGCAGATTTCAGTGGGCCATCAACAAGTGTCAGCGTGCGAACCTTTCAACGAAACTTCATCGATATGGGCTTTCTGAGCCGAAGGCCCACTCGTGTACCCTTGATGACTGCACGACACAAAGTTTTACACCTCGCCTGGGCCCGTCAACACCGACACTGGACTTTTGATGACCGGAAACATGTTGTCTGGTCGGACGAGTCTCATTTTAGATTGTATCGAGTGAACGGCCGTGTACGGGTGTGGAGAAAACGTCATCAAGTCATGGACCCTGCATGACAGCAGGGGACTGTTCCAACTGGTGGAGACTCTGTAATGATGTGCGGCGTGTGCAAACGGAGTGATATGGCAACCCTGATACGTCTAGATACGACTCTGTCAGACGACAAGTACGTAAGCATCCTGTCTGATCACCTGCATCCATTCATGTCCATTGCGCATTCCGACAGACTTGGGCAATTCCAGCAGGACATTGCGACACCGACGGCCGATGTGGCCGTGCGGTTCTAGGCGCGTCAGTCTGGAACCGCGTGACCGCTACGGTCGCAGGTTCGAATCCTGCCTCGGGCATGGATGTGTGTGATGTCCTTAGGTTAGTTAGGTTTAAGTAGTTCTAAGTTCTAGGGGACTGATGACCTCATATATTAAGTCCCATAGTGCTCAGAGCCATTTGCACTGTTTCCATTTCCTTCTTTTCTTCACAGTGTGCCGTATCGGCACTGGTGGCGCTTGCAGCCCCCGAATTCCCCTCCGGCGGGCATCGGGTTCGTGTCCGACGCCGACAGAGGTAGCGGCTGTTCGCTGCCAGGAGTCTCGCTGGAGGGCGAAGCATGCAACGAGGCGAGGAGGTCGTTGAGACGGTACACCTCGACCTCGGTGACGGCGGCGCCTTTGACGAACTCGGACTGTTCATGTTGAAACGTCCCCTTCAAAAAGCTATGAATGACAGTGCTGGTAAACTTCTACATTATTTGATTTCCAAACAGCTGAGCAAAACTGACCGTACTCAACAGTTCTCTCTTTACTTATTCTGATCATCACTAAACTGACACACAATATTTTTAGCGCAACGCAATCTGACTTTCAATAATCCCTGGCTAACAATAACCTATACCTTTCATGAATCACTTACTTCACAAAAATCTTCGTTACTCGAACTACTGCAATACAGCGAGCTCCAATACTGCCAGCTAAATGAAAGATTCTAACTACTGAAGCCACTAAATACTGATAGGCAATGTTAGCAAATAAAGATTTTGATACAGAGCAAACAATGTATTTACCTTAATAGCGTTCAAAAGTCATTATATATTACAAAGAACGAAACTCGTCTTGCTTGAAGGGGGAAACCAGAAGGCGCTATGGTTCACCCATTAAATGGCGCTGTCATGGGTCAAACAGACATCAACTGCATTTTTTTAAAAATAGGAACCCCCATTTTTATTACATATTCCTGTAGTACGTAAAGAAATACGAATGTTTTAGTGGGACCATTTTTTTCGCTTTGTGATAGATGGCTCTGTAATAGTCACAAACATATGGCTCACAATTTTAGACGAACAGTTGGTAACAGGTAGGTTTTTTAAATTAAAATACAGAAAGTAGGTAAGTTTGAACATTTTATTTCGGTTGTTCCCTGTGATACATGTGCCTTTGTGAACTTATCATTTCTGAGAACGCATCCTGTTACAGCGTGATTACCTGTAAATACTACATTAATGCAATGATTGCTCAAAATGTTGTCCGTCAACCTCAATGCATTTGGCAATACGTGAAACGACATTCCTCTCAACAGCGAGTATTTCGCCTTCCGTAATGTACGCACATGCACTGACAATGCGCTGACGCATGTTGTCAGGCGTTGTCGGTGGATCAGGATAGCATCTATCCTTCAACTTTCCCCACAGAAAGGTATCAGGGGACGTCAGATCCGGTGAACGTGCGGGCCGTGGTGTGGTGCGTCGACGACCAATCGACCTGTCATGAAATATGCTATTTAATACCGCTTCAACCGCACGCGAGCTCTGTGCCGCACATCCATCATGTTGAAAGTACATCGCCAGTCCGTCATGCAGTGAAACATCTTGCAGTAACATCGGTAGAACGTCACTTAGGAAATCGGCATACATTGCCCCATTTAGGTTGCCATCGATAAAATGGGGCGAATTATCCACGTAAGAAATCGGCATACATTGCACCATTTAGGTTGCCATCAATAAAATGGGACCCAATTATCCTTCCTCTTATAATGCCGCACCATACATTAATCCGCCAAGGTCGCTGATGACAAAATAAACCACAAAATACAAAAACAAGCAGCACATTACCATGAAACACACACACATACAAACACAACTCATCACGCAACAAATCAGCAGACAGTAAGCAACAAATGGCACATAATGACTTACAACAACAAAATCACACACAGGGTGGGTAATATACTAAAGAAACAAGGACTCAACATAGCATACAGAACCAACAACACAATACAGAGCAGACTCGGAAGAATTACCACCAACACTGACAAATACAGCCAGTCTGGCATCTACCAACTTAAATGCAACTGCTGTCAATCTGTACATGTGGCCAAACATGCAGGACCTTCAGAACCAGATATAATGAACACCTCAGAGCACTGAAAAGCAATAGCACACACTCAACATTTGCAGACCACCTGATAGCACACAACCACCACCCAACAAACATTGAAACTGACCTTCACATCCTAAAAACTAGCAGCAGCCTATACCAAAAATTAACTATAGAAGAAAACTACCACATCCAAAAATCAATAGCCCAAGGAAAGAAAAAAAAATGGCTCTGAGCACTATGGGACTCAACTGCTGAGGTCATTAGTCCCCTAGAACTTAGAACTAGTTAAACCTAACTAACCAAAGGACATCACAAACATCCATGCCCGAAGCAGGATTCGAACCTGCGACCGTAGCGGTCTTGCGGTTCCAGACTGCAGCGCCTCAAGGAAAGAAAGTACTCAATGAATACACATCACTGTGCAACAAAACTCTCTTCGCCACAATAGAAGAACTATACAAGTAACACGCACACACACACACACACACACACACACACACACACACACACACACACACACAAACAAATCCTCTCTCTCTCTTTTATTTCTCTCTCTCTCTCTCTCTCTCTCTCTCTCTCTCACTCTCTCTGCCCTAGTACTCATCACACACACGCAAACCCACATAAACCACACACCACTAACACCAAATACAAAGTCGCGTGCCTCACCCAGCAGAACACGCTACGAAACAAATGAACGCCACACAGCTACAACAACACGTAATGGCAGCGAAAACTCCACCTATGTTTTGAGTAATCGAAAAGCTGCATTGCCATGCGAACACAGGCAAAGAAATAGGCCTATTTACTTCGCCAACAACACAGGAAAACGTACCACAACTTCAAAACTGTAAGTTATAGAAAGAAAACGTGATACAGTCTTATTTCCGTTCGTAAATGCATAACAAACAGAAGATAAATTACGTTTTGCTGTTTGCAGATGACAAGTTGTATATTGGGTAGCATAACAGCTACCAAAACAAGAGGACAATAACATAATGTAAGGTATGTTACTTTTCGCCAATTAAGTTATAAATGCAAGTTTTACATAATGTTGTAAACGACGCAAATTTTAATATGTTAACAACAAATTTACAGTTAAAAATAAAAATAGAACCCACTGCCGATAGCACAAAAGTGCTGAAACATGTATGGGTGAAACAATAGAAAAAAGGTGTCTTGCATAAGGCGGAACTTCTCATCCCATTTTCTTAGCAAACACGGAGACAACAAGAAGAACTGCACCACAAGATGATTATCATAGAAATATGGTACGGGTGCAATCGATGTTGATGCAGCATTCTCAACACCGACGTTTTTGAGATTCCCGATTCTCGCGCGATTTGTCTGATACTGATGTGCGGATTAGCCGTGACAGCAGCTAAAACATGAGCATCATCATTTGTTGCAGTTCGTGGTTGACGTTTCACATGTGGCTGAACTCTTCCTGTTTCCTTAAATAACATAACTATCCGGACACTTGGATGATGTCGTCCAGGCTACCGATCAGTATACATCGCACACGCCCGTTGAGCATTTTGATCAGAATAGCCATACATCAACACAATATCGACCTTTTCCACAATTGGTTAACGGTTCATTTTAACACGGGTAATGTATCACGAAGCAAATAGCGTCCGCATTGGCGGAATATTACGTGATACCATGTACTTATACGTTTGTGACTATTACGGTGCCATCTATCACAAAGCGAAAAAAGTGGTCCAACTAAAACATTCATATTTCTTTACGTACTACACGAGTATGTAATAAAACTGGGGGTTCCTATTTTTAAAAAACGCTGTTGATATCAGTTTGGCTATGGCAGCGCCATCTAGCGGGCCAACCATAGCGCCATCTGGTTCCCCCCCTCAAGCTAGACGAGTTTCGTTCTTTGTGGTTTTTTTCGTTTGATGCTTATTTCGTGAGTTATTCACTATTGCATATGGAAGCTGTTCGTTCCTCACGATCTGTACTGTCATTACGTTTGATTATACAGAAGTCGCCAACTCATTTCAGGGAGAACCTTGTGTACATTTTCTTATAGGCAGCTGGTGATCTTTCATGAAATAAGCAGTTTATACTTAATAGTTGGAAAATTTTCTCATTTAAAATTTTCGTATGTTGAGGAGCCTTGGGCTGCAAGTCTATTGTTCAATAGAAATGTGTTTACAGTTATATTTTCTAAAATTATGGATAACTTTTGTTAATGAATGACTTCAGACACTATTACATGTTTAATTTTTATTAATTTGTGGAGTGTCTTTGTTTTTTTAGTTAAATATATGTGAAGAGTAAAGATTCCCTAACGTTCAATCAATCGTTCCGCCCCTTGACTTCCAACTTTCTGTTACAACAGTACGGTACACTTTCTTCCTATTTTCATGGTTGATACGTGTTAAGTTTTTGACGGATCATCCAATGGGCCATCTTATCACTAAATCTGAGTTGAGTGCGACGGGGAGTTTCCTCTGATAGCGTGAGTATCCAGTGAATATACGAGTATGAAAACTGAATGACTGACAAACCACAAGCACAAAGTTTTAAGCGGTTCAAAACTAAGTGAATTTCACACGGAATAAGTAGAAAAATACGCAAAGAAGTTAAAGGCGGATTAGAAAGCACTGATGCTTTCAAGTTTACTGATTTTATAACTCAAACGCATCGCGAGTTAATCTAATTTCGTGTCCACGAGGAATATACATGTTTACCAACCAAGAGCTAGAACACGACACCTCGACACAAGGTCAACCTCTGTTCAGAGAGGAAGACGCAGTTTTTAGGAATGGGAAGTGGCGCCCTCTCCACTAGTTATTGAGGATGGGCAGAAAAGTTGTGAGAGCTACATTATGCTTTATCAGTCGTGCTGATCATGGCGGGAAGGCCTTTGATTCGCTGAAGCTGGTTCAGGGAGACCTCTTTGCGACACAAAAAATACGTAAAAAGCAAAATTCTAAAGGCTGGTACTGCTAATTGGGACAGATTTCTGCGGCCCTTAGAAAGCATTCAAACCACTCACCCATGCTTTCAAACCAAACGGTCAGGGCGGGAAGAGAAAACATTTTCGTTACATGGATACGAACTGCAGAGTTTAAGGAAAAATAAAACAAAATATTTTGCTCCTATCCTGATCAACCATCAGTGGGATTTTCTGACAAGAAGTTAAGAGCAAGAAGGTCATACCATCGCAATATTAAAAATTGGTAACTTTCTGGTAGAACTCATGCACTGACCTATTCCTGGAATGAAGGATCTAGACAATTTTCCCTCTGTCGTGTGATATAATTACAAAATAACAGATTTCGGATTTTTCCATTTGATTTTAGTGTGAAACCTTGCTGCTCGGCAAATTTTATGATTATACGTGAAAGGAAAGTAACAGCCAAACATTGTTTAGATTTCCCACAGTTTCTTTCTCTGCAGTCAGAAATTCAATGACAGCACGTTGCTTGTAACGTACACTCGACAGCAAGAAAAGTGGGTCACGCCTGAATTCCAACGTGTAGGCTGCACCTGAATGTATGCAACCAACATAGCTTATCTGTGTTGCACATTGTCGGAACCCTCCACAGTACAGTCGTTGTAAGATACACAATGGGTACTGCTAGAGACTACTAGAGAACACCGGTCTTTATGACAGTCCGTCCAGATGCAAAATAACACCACGATAGTACAGAAGAGATCCGACAGTTCTTAACGTTTCTAAACAACACTTAATTACAATAAGTGACATTTCAAACGTTGTGGGACAATTAATTTTGTCACATAAATTGTTCAGTAATCCTTAGGCACAATTAAATGTTTGAGACGATATATAGATTTATAAAGTTGTATGGCAATTGGAAACAAGTTCTTTGCTGTCTAAAAGGTTTACCCGACACATGCTGAACGTCGTTCAACATTCAACGGGGAGTGGTTTCACATCAACTTTATGTAATACTAAGCAGTTAAAAGAAAACGTGATTAACGGCGGCAACCACCCTACCGAAATCCCAACATTAACAGCGAATCACAAGTAATATCATTGTTCACATTACTCATCAACAGTTACTTGTACACAAAGTTGTACTTTAAATGACATGACCAACGTCTTCGTTCTGGTTCCGGATGCAAACACAGAACATAAAGCCATTGTTAACCAAACAAAGCTTTTTGTTTTATCGAGACTCGATCACTAGGCAGAAAGATACGTCAAATATTGACATTTGCACCAGTATCAGTTATAAATTCTCAACATGAACGTAAATGACGATAATGTTTGTATGACATCAGGAACCCTAACATGACAATTACCTTCTTGGTAATTAACCTCGAAAGACTTTGTATATTGTTGCATTCTGAAGGAACAAAGGATGCCCATGTTTAAAATTGAAATGCCATCATGTAATGCTGGTAATAAGGATGCGAACCCTGCACCTAATCGGATTGTTGAATAAGTACGTAAAATCAGAATGTAGATATCACAGTTTGTCACCAGTAGTGAGGTTGGAGCCTTAAAAAATGACGACTGAAGTTCTATTGCCTGACCGGTATTCGAACCCGGTGCCTACCGCCGTCGTTGTCTAACCAGGAACAGATGAGAAATGTCCAATGTTGGTCCACTATTAGCGAGATGTGCGCATGTTTAACTAGAAATAAGGTAACGAAAACGTCTATGCTGACTGAGAGTCGAACGCCGGACACATGGTTATGAAGACACGTTAATAATCAAATTCTTGTTTAGTAGTAGCTAGGAGTAGCATGTTTAGTTGCAAACCTTAAGGCCTTTCTCATCCCTAGTAACGTGTTGCCTAATATCTGCAATATCATGGCTTTAATGTACAAGTGGATTGACTGCTGTAAAGAGCAATGTTCCCTAGTAGTCGTGTATCATTGAGATGTAAATAAAGTGCCTCAGCAGAAAGTAATTTCCGTCGTGCATCACATATTGTTTCAGAGACACTGCGTACATGTTATAAGTGCACAAAACGTGTATTATATACTACGTATACACTATTATTTGGAGAAGCTGCCGCAAAACCTGTTCACTTTTACATTCCGCTTAGTTGTCGTGGTTGAACACACGTTTTCTTAAGGCTACATCAAATGCAGACCGCTTACAAGAAAGAATCGTTTTCTGCGTCATGATATTACTAGCTAGGTGAAATACTTTGTGGTAGCTATGTTTAAAATGAATGTTTTTTGAACGTATTGTTCGTCAAATATTTAAATGAATCGTCAACTGTAGGTGTGCCTGCACATGTTATAGCATAATAGCTGTAGCTGCGTGAGTTTATACTACAGACTTGGGTAGGTTAGGTGTAACTTTTGATCCTTCAAGGGGTGATCGTGGCCTTGCGGCCCGGGTCTGTACTCGCCGATGCTCGCGAGCTACGGGCCAGCCAGGCAGGCCGAGGCGAGACGGAAGCGAGCGGAGTTGGCGGTGACGTTGGTGGGCCAACAGCACGGGACGAGCCAGCACGGCTGCGCCGAATGCCTCTGCCTCTGCCACTGCGTTTGACGTAAATATGTTTACCTCCTCTCCTGGCATCAGTATAAGAGCGGCAAGCAGAGATACGCATCAGGCTGTCTGCCGTAATGGCTCACTGGGAGAGGTCTATCCGAGATAGAGTCGTCGCTCTCATTGAAGAAGGAGGATGTTCCATCAGAGAAGCTGGCAGACGGTATGGCGTACCACATACCACTGCCACGAGATGGTGGAGGATCTGCCTTCAAAGAGGCACCACCAAAAGGGCTCCTGGCTCAGGTAGGAAGAGACTAAGCTCACAGCAGGAAGACAGGGATCTAGTGTCTAGGAGCAGAGAAAATCCCTTTCTGAACACAAAGCAGTTGCGGCGGGAGACCAACTTCCTGGGCTCCAGTGACACGACTTGCCGAAGGCTGAGGGACACTGGAGTGCATGACGACGATCCGTCGTGAAACAAGAGCTCAGCGATGACAACGTTTTATACCGGCTATCATTTTCGGAGCTCCATCTGAGGGCGTCGTGGGACAACGTCATTTTCACTGATGAGAAGGTGTTTTCCACCAGTAACGACGGACCACGAATCGTTTACAGGCCGCAAGGGACTCGCCATCGACGCAAATATGTAACCACGACGAGAAGAAGTGGCCGGCTATCTGCTGCGGGGGTTGGATTTCTGCGAGAGGGGCGGGAATCTTTCACAGGATAGAAGGAACTCTGGACAGCGTGCAGTATGCCCACATATTGGAAAATGCGATGCTTCCGTCAGTGCGAATGCTGTACGCAGAAGGGGACGTCACATTGCACGAGGACTATTCTACCATTCACAAGTCTGCATTTGTTCAGCAGCGGTTCTTCAAGACTGGCGTCAACGTCATTGACTGGCCGCCACAGGCGGCGATATGAACCACATGGAAAGGTCGCCAGAACACTAACAGAGAACTGACCACGAAACCAACCAACTACTGCGGACGCTCTTTGGGACTGCGTCCTGGAAGCCTGGGAGGTAGTTGCTTCTTCAGGCTGTTACGTCCGACGGCTTATACATTCTATGCCAAGACGTATGATAGAAGTACAAAATAATGAAGGATTCTGGATAAAATATTAGAGTTCTTAAAATGTTTTGTTATGTCTTCTTTTTCGTCATTTTTCCTCATTGGGAGCTAGTGGAAGATCGCGTGACAACAGAAAAGATACAATATGGGTTAGTTTTCCTTTGAGTTGCCTTTTTAATTCAAGTGGGTTTCTTTTGAATATACAGTTTGTTAAATATTCTATTTTGATTTCATTTATGCCCTGTCTAGATACTTACAAACTGATCAGAGTAGATGGACTCTGTCACAGTAGTTTTTGTTATTTCAAATACATCTCTCTCTTCCCCTCCATCCATGAATACACCCTCCGTCCTCCACACAATACGCAAACGATTTCCTATTATGTTTACTCGTTGTTAATATCTATTCTCTCTCACCCTCTCTCTCTGACACTATCGCCACAAGTGCCCTTCTATTCCATTCCTCCAAAACTTCATAAACAAATCTAGCGGTTTCCATTGACGCTACATTTTCTCTTTTACTTGCTGCTGTCTTTACTCTCTATCATTCCTCTCAACACTTATGAAACCGTATTCTTTGATCTCCCCTTCCCTATAACCCATTCTTCGTTCTGAAAGCTGTCCTTCCTTATCTCTCGGTCCTAAGATAAAACGAACTGTGGCACACATCTAATTAAGCAATACTTCGCAAGCATTTTACGCTTTTATTTTGCACTTCTGCACTTCTATCCATTCCCAGATCCCGCCCTCCTTCCTGTTACCCGTCCCTTGACATCTGCATCTACATCTAAATGAATACTCTGCAATTCATAATTATGTGCTTGGCAGGGGGTTCTGTGGTCTGGTGCATTAATCTTGTATTGATGTGTAAAACGTGTAGGTTCACATCTCACGTCAGGCGTAGATTTTTAACACACACAAGTAACTCTCCTTCACCCCTAGTAACGGCAAGTGCAGAACGCCAGTAAGCTCCGTAGTTCAGTATCCGCAGTAAAGATCCCTTCGCTGCCGATTGGGGCAGAGCGGCATTCGTTTGAGCTGTGACATATGGAGAAACCCCGGAAGGCAGAGACTCTGTCAGCAGCAAGCCGTCGTAAACTAGAAAACGTATTTCATTTAATGAACCAATGGCCATGTAAGTTCACAAGGCTCTTATTTTATTTGAAACTGAGACGTTGAAAATTGTGGTGCTGGACTGGGATTCGAATTCGATTTCACTGTGTTCCCCAAAATTGCAAACTCTTCTATGCACCTATCTGGTTTCGAATCTTGATCAGCTCAAAATATTCATTATTTAATTTCAAGCCCTAGCATGTGCACTCCGAACTACTAGTGAAAAATAGTTGCATTTTCAACGTCTATTCGTGCGTTGTCAGCTGTAACGTGTTCGTTTCAACTCACAGCCACATGATGAGCTTTTCATCACAACAGCACAAGATCAAACGTTTCCTTACATCTTTTCAAGTTCAAACATTCCTCTCCATCCTACTGGCGAAAAAGGATTTGGGTTTGACGTTGTGTTTGTTGTGATTACCAACGACAATATGTTGTGGTTGGGTCGTTGGGGGGGGGGGGGGAGGAGACCAGACAGCGAGGTCATCGTTCTGATTGGATTAGGGAAGGACGGGGAAGGAAGTCGGCCGTGCCCTTTCAAAGGAACCATCCCGGCATTTGCCTGGAGCTATTTGGAAAACCTAAATCAGGATGGCTGGACGCGGGATTGAACCGTCGTCCTCCCGAATGCGAGTCCAGTGTGCTAACCACTGCGCCACCTCGCACGGTGATATGTTGTGGATTCAACTTCTAGCCAGCAGAGTATTTTCCATCACATCATTCGGAGTACAAACATGTCACTCCTAGCTATTATTGGAAAAGAATTTGATAGTTAAAGTGTCTTCATGACCACGTGTGCGGGGTTCGAATTCCATTCAGCACAGAACTTTTCGTCGCCTGATGTCTAGCTAAAAATGCGCACATCTCGCTACTGGAGAACCAACAATAGCTATTCATCATCTGTTCCTGGGTAGAAAACGACGGCGCTAGATGCTGGGTTCGAATCCCAGTCAGGAAAAAACAATTCTATCGTCATTTAAGGTTCCAACATCTCGCTATTGGTAAAAACATTTTATATTTAACTTCTAATTTTACATACTTCGTTAACAATCCGATTAGGTGCTGGGTTTGCATCTCTGTTACAAGCTTTACATGATGGCATTTCAATTTTAAACATGAGCATATCTTGTTCCTTGTGAATGACACCATATTAAACGTCGTTGGGGGTAGTCCCCAGGAAGGTAACAGTTATGACAGGATTCCCAGTTCAGCACAAACATTTTCGTCATTTATTTTCAAGATGTGAATTGATAACTGATACTGATGCAAACGTCTATACTCTTTGTCTCTTTATGCCTAGTGATCGAGTCTCAATAAGGCACAAACAAAGCTTAGCTTAGTTAGCAATGGCCATAGGTGTTGGGTTTGAATCTAGGTCCAGAACGACGACGTTGGTCATGTCATTTAAAGTTCAAATTTGTGTACACGTAGCTGTTGAAGTGTTATGAGAACAATGATATTACTGGTGATTAGCTGTTAATGTTGAGATTACCTTAGAGTGCTTGTTGCCATTAATCGCATTTTTTACTGGTTCGTCCAATATCCAGTTTCCAGAGCCATTCGCCGTTGAGCGACGTTCAGCACGTGGATGGAAAACCATTTCGAGAGTGAAAAACTCTTCTCCTAACTGCCGTACAGCTTTGTAACTCCATATATTGTCTCAAGTATTTAATTTTGACTAAGCATTACTGTACGATATACGTAAAATAATCCGTTTTCTCAGAACTTTTGGAATATCACTTGTTGTAATTAAGGTTAGTTTATGAGTGTTATGAGGTGTCTCACCACTAATAACGTGTTTTCTAATATGTTTTGTATGACGATATTAGTTGACACTTAGACTGACTGCCACAAAGACCTTTGGTCTCTAGTAGTCTCTTGCGGTTCCCATTGTGTGTAGTCAAACGACTGTACCCCACGGGGTTTTGGTGTTTAGAGGACCTGCAACACAACTACGTTATGTTGTCTGTATTCCGTAGTGACCCACTTTTTTTGCTGTCAAGTGTACATCATCTACAGACGCGATTTTGAAACTGCCCTGCAGCTTCGCTATCTGTCGGAAGTGACTTTGCTAGCTCTCTCCGGAGACTTCAAATAATATATATGTACTGTTTCACATTCGTAGCATTGTTTTTGGCTGAGAAAAAAAAGTGGTGCATTACTTTCCAGGTTTCCGTCACTTCCGACAGGTAGCGTGGCAGCACGGCAGTTTCAAAACGACGTCTGCAGGTGAGCTAATTACAAGCAACGTGCCGTCATTGAATTTCTGACTGCAGAGAAAGAAACTGTGGGAAATCTAGACAATATTTGGCTGTTATCGACATTGAAGCGGGCTTGTGCAAAGTCTATGGAGCATCTGCTATCGACAGAAGTACAGTTACTGGCTGGGCACGGAGGGTGAGGCCATCAGGAAGGGTCACCAGAAGGCAGTTCGGCGGAGTCCACGATTTGCCGGGCAGTCACAACTGGCCTGTTACAGCGAGCTGATGTCTGTCATTCACTAGGACAGACGCATTACGGCTCGGCAGTTGGGTCAGCATCTGTCAATCAGCAAAGAAAGTTCACACAGTGAAGCACTGGCTCGTCCACCAGAACAAGGATTGGTACCGACAGGGTATACGCGCCCTTTTTTCGCGTTGGAGGAACGCCATAGAACGGGATGGAGATCAAGTGGAAAAACAGGGTGTGCACATAAAACACTAGTCAATTTTCATTGTGTTCAATAAAGAATTGAAGAAAAATAATCGATGCATTACTTTCTGGGCAACCCTCGTAAATGGATATTTATTTATTCCAATCACATAGAAGCTTTACTTCTTTCCTTCGTCGAGGGACCGTTAACCGTAAAATATGACATAAATTTCAACTTGATACATCAACCCGTTCCTGAGAAATAAGTTTTTGAACAGTCGTACAGTTAAACAGGCAGACAACAAAGTGACCCTATAAGGGTTTTTAAAAGCTGATGAACCATAAAAATGATATTAACTGTGAAAGGAGTCCGATACAAGCGCACACCTTTCATAATTAATTACATCAGTTTGTCTTATCTAGGTGATAAAAACTTTATGTCCACCCCACACCGAGCGAGGTGGCGCAGTGGTTAGACACTGGACTCGCATTCGGGAGGACGACGGTTCAATCCCGCGTCCGGCCATCCTGATTTAGGTTTTCCGTGATTTCCCTAAATCGCTCCAGGCAAATGCCGCGATGGTTCCTTTCAAAGGGCACGGCCGACTTTCTTCCCCGTCCTTCCCTAATCCGATGAGACCGATGACCTCGCTGTCTGGTCTCCTTCCCCCAAAAACCACCACCACAACCACCCCACATATAATGATGGATAGCGACAGTTTGCATTCCTTTCATATGTGGCAACATCTATAGTTATTCATACAAATAAAAGACGAAAATAAAAGTTTGGAGGACTGTGTTACAAGCGTGTGGAGTTGTATACGTTGACTCAGGAAGAAAATGAAGAATGACGACACGTAACCAGTACTCAAACCTACTAGTGGTTTATGGGACGGTAGTACCAGTGTACGATGGGCATGCCACTTTCGATATTTGTAAGTTATTGGCATGCACATCAGAGAAAGAGCAAGCTGTATTACTGTGATACAATCGTAGGTCTTGTTGTGGCACAGGCTCTGCCTCTGGGAAGTCTGCTCTGTTCTTAGTTAAAGTTAGGTAGGTGATGGACGTATTCAGTACTGCTGTGTCGACTTGTGATTGTATCTGGTAAATGAAGAAAGGTTAATTGCAAAGTACAGAAAGGATGAACATGTTCTGAAGAGAAGAAGTTTGAGGTAAGACTGCAGCACTGCGCTGCTAATTCGTTACAGTAACTATTGTCAGCCAGTTAACTTGCTCAGTGCTGAGAGAAAGACCATCCCACATCTCTGCGTCAAGCATTCAGATATCAATTGATTAAGCTGTTCAATTTTTAAAGAAATTCTCTGTTAACATTGTTCCCTTTCCAAATCATTATTCACTTTGTTAAGCGTAGTATTGTTCAGACCAGTATTATGTGTGAAGATCAAGCGAAATTTTACTATGTCCTTCGGAATACATACTTCATTCTAAAATCGTCATCTCAGAATACAATTCATAGGAATGGTTACTCTCCCCATTCCACTGCTTGAAAAAGGTTTCTCATTACTCATTACGTCCGCACCCGGTAGCTGAATGGTCAGCGTGACAGAATGTCAATCCTAAGGGCACGGGTTCGATTCCCGGTTGGATAGGAGATTTTCTTCGCTCAGGGACTGGGTGTTGTGTTGTCCCAATCATTATCATTTCTTCCCCATCAACGCGCAAGTCGCCGAAGTGGCGTCAAATCGAAAGACTTGCACCCGGTGAACGGTCTACCCGACGGGAGACCCACGTCACACGACATTTTTTTATTACTCATTACCACACTGCACCATTTGATATGCTATAGTTTAAATATAGTTTGGAAATTTTGTCTAAAAATAAAAATCTAGCTTAGGCACTGCCTGATTGCTGTTTGCTGGTGTGTTTGCGAGAAATCTGCAATAATGTTGTTAAGAAGCGAGGTAAGTGGAAATTTAGATTAGGGCCAGATAGCGATTTTACTTAAATTGCGCATTTAATATAAATACAAGCTGTATACAGACCAGTTACAATTGAATTCAAATTTGGCTCTGTTTAGTCAGTAGGCTAACATTTTGTAGGTACATAGTTTCGGCAATACGTAATCTCTTTATAGACTGGGAGGTAAAATTGAGCTAAATTTCATAGAGAAACACGGAGTGGTGATGGTACAGTTGGTTCTCTTAGAACGGCGAGGGGCAGCCAGATGCGAGTAATACCGACCGAACTACTGTGCAGCACCGGCCCGAACCGCCAATGCAAAGCAGGCGGTACTGCTGCGCAAACGTAACGACATTCCTCTGGTCGTTTGATGCGGGGACCGTCTGTGTGACTCAGCGCCGGGGCGCCTATTTGGTACTCTGATCAAAGCTTTGTGGTAGAGCTGGTCTCTTGTGCACTGCGAAACTTAATGAGCCCTTATCGCGCGCTATAATTCCCACGAGCATTCGGTAGTGCAGTTTTCCCGCTACACAAAACGAGCCACTATTGTTCGCTTAATTATCTCGCGCGCCTAAAGGACTCGCGTGTTCAAAGCGGTAGCCCTGCTGACCGACTAATACTCCGATAATGCGGCGCGTGCGAGTCCTGGGTACATCGAGCTGGCCGTGTGCGGACTCTGCACCTGCTCAGCTCCATCCAGCACTGGCTAATGCCTCAGCTTCTGCTTGTACTACTTTCAAAAATGTGAATTTTTATTGGCTTAAAAAGTACTTTGAACCTTCTGAAATATGAAACAAATGTCTAATGCTAAAAATCAAATAAAAAACAGTCTCCATCGCGTTTTCAGATTTTTATTCGTCAATAGCAACCGCTTTAGGGCCTTTCCTCAGACTATCTTCATTACGACTGCTGGTGGCGGCAGACTGGGCGAGATCCATTGACGTAAGTATGTCGCTGCTGTGAAGCCTGAAAATGGTCTGAGGAAAGGACCGAAACCCGTTGCTAACGAATAAAATCTGGAAACGTGATCGAGACTGTTTTTATTTGATTTTTAGCATTTTATACCGATCGGTGCTTTGTACCAATTACAGAATGCTTTCTAAAATTTTGAAGAGTCTAATTCCTGAAAAAAATGGTTCTATGAAATTACGAGTTCCTCCTCTACCGCCTCGGATGGTCCTAAACGGCCCAACTGCGCCAACTCAGTACTCTCTGTAGTATCTCGGTATGTTTGGAAGAATTTCAAAACAATAATGCGTTAGCTTGGCGGTAAAAACCGTCATTACGTATACGAAAAAGATATTTCTTTCGCTTCTAATCTTGATTTTTGTGTGCTGTATCGACTTTTGATAGTTTATGTATGATATTATAGCGCAAAGGTTTGTTTTTCAAGGAAGAATGAGCGATAAGAAAGTGTACTCGGGAAGAAAGGTAGGAAAACATGGTATTAAACGCGGCGTTCAAGAAATGTGTCATCGAAACCTCCAAAAAAGAGATATGAGGGTGAGAGCAGTTCGGTAGGAGTCAGTGTGTCTTCTAAGAAATTGAAAGACACATAGATTTTGATGTGAGTTACTGATTGAGGTACACGATTATAGATTTTCTTGTCGTTTTTTCTGTTACTTCTCAACACGTGAAATCTAAAACGTGCAATGTAGACTTCACGTTACAAGAGAAAAGTCACCTAGGCTTAGGCTCGTACAAACTGCCCAAAGTTGTTATACCAAAGAGTAAGTTTATACGGGACGCATACAATATCGACCGTCCAATAGTCTTAGCAACCGCCTGCTTGGAGAAGGGCTCAACGGAATAATAAAGTGTTATGCGTTCATGAAATTGCCACGACCGATAATTCAATCGTTCTGTGATAAACTAGTGAACGTAAATTCGATCGTAACGCCAACAGTAAGACAGGCCAGTCTGGGAATGGCAGATTAATGGTAAGAGATTTATAACAGTAGAATGTCTATAATACATTTCAAAACTTCAAACGCGTATTTCTCGGAGAAAGATTTTTCGAAATGGCACGCAGCATAACTCCAAAATTTTCAATCCTTTTATTTGAAAATTTAACCACAACTTTGATATTACATTTCAAAGTGAACCACATAGGGTACTTTCGATTAGTTGATTTAAACAATGTTTATTAACAGATGACTGTCCTTTTCTGGTGAAAATTCAACGACTTTATTCAAACAATTTCCAGTTACGCAAAAATCAGTAATGCAAAAATACCCTATGTGGTTCACTAGCTACTCATGTAGATTACATAGTTTTTTTCCAGATTTAAACAGGCACCAGTTATAGTCACCTCAAATTCATCATGCCCCGGGAGAATTGCTGCAGTGTCGCCATTTTGGAATATTTTCCAAGAAAAGGTTTTTGTAACAGACTTAAACATATCGTCAACTAGCTTAGTGCCAGCTACTTTGCTCGCATAGACTATATGGCCTGCATAAATTATTTGTTTTTATTTAATCGAATTTTTATGTTGTTCACAAATTGCAACTCTTTCTAAGCTTTTCATGCTGATGAAGGCCATACAAGCATGGTCTTTTCTGAATGTACTTCTGACGAAAAAGCTATTCTGATGGCTGCAGTCCAAAGTTTTTGTTAATTATTCCATTTGTATTCTTGTGATGATATTTTCATAGTAACTTTCTTCCCCTAACCAGTATTTCTTTATATCTAACCGAGAAATGGAATACCAGAGCTCATAAATTTAGCTTTAAATTTTTTTGAGGTAACACTATATTTTCTCAAAAGTGTTCATCACCTATTGCACTCCCTATGAGTTGAATTTTGAGAAAGACAAACACCTACTTTTTTATTTCTAACCAAGACGCCAAATACTATTCATCGTAAATGTAACCTTAACAGTCATTTAGTGGTTCTTTACTAATTCTTTATATTCAAAAAATTTCACCCACTATTTTACCCCTTAGTGGTTGAATTTCCAAAAATGCTGAAACACTCTTTTTTTATTTTTGACTGAGAAACCAAGTACCAGCCTAAAAATTTCCTTAATAGCGACATACTTTCAAAAAGCCTTTCATCCATTATTTCATCTTCTTAGGAGTGGAATTTCGGACAATCCCTTCTTAAGCGATGCTTACAGTATGAGACCCACACACTCTCCAAACATCAAGTTTCTATCCTTAGCGGTTTGGGCTGGGCGATGATGAGTCATTGAATCAGTCTGACCCTGCTTCACCTCCTCTGGGGTTAAATTTCAAAAACCCGTGAAACATATTTTTTCATTTCCAACCGAGAAGCCAAACACCAATCTTCAAAGATATAGTCTTAAAAATGTTTTCGCAATGAAATATTTTCATAAAACGTTTCACCCTCTATTTCACCCCCTTTGGGGTTTAATTTTCAAAAACAGTGATATCCATATATTTTATTTCCATCAGATAAGCCAGATACAAATTTTCGTTTATTCTGCTTTTTAAAATACATGCACATTGAAATATTTCCGTGATATCACCCGTCCCCTTTTCAACCCCATAAGGGTTGAATTTCAAAAAACAATTAAACATGTATTCTTTTTATTTCTAACTGAGAAGCCAAATTTAAATTTTCATAGATTTAGCTTCAAAAATTCTTTCACAATAAAATATTTTCATAAAAAATGTCATCCCTTATTACACCCCATAAGGGGTTCAGTTCCAAAAACACTGAAACACGTATTTTTTGTTTGTAACCGAGAGTTCAAATACCAATGTTCATAGATTTAGCTTTAAAATACTGTAGCAGTACTTTAATAACGATTTATTTTCAATAAAGCTTTTACCCACTATTTCACCCCCATAGGGTTAAATTTCCAAAAATGCTGAATCATATATTTCTTCATTATTCACCGAGAAACTAAATACTAATTTTCATAGTTCTAGCTCCAATGCTGCCTTAACAGCAACAGTTTTCAAAAAGAAACTTCATCCCCTATTCCACCCCCTTAGCGTTGAAATTTCGAAAAAATCCCTTCTCCAAATTTCAGGTGTCCGTTGTTAGCGGTTTGGACTGGGCAATGATCAGTCACTCAGGAGATTGTCTTTTCTACATAGAGACAACTACCGCACGTATTATTTCTGTCACCTTTCCTTCCACTAAGAAAACACTGTCAAGAAACCGCTTCTTTTAGGTTGTCGCTTAACTAGCCTCCTCTTAAATTAAATAATCTTGTTTTTTGTGTGTATTGTAAGAACGAAATAGTACACGAGTCGTCATTTATATCGGTTCTTAGCGGTCTGCTTGAACTGGAAAGAGGGAACGTGAGGTTAGAACGCGTTTTCATGAACACCTACTTACCAGAAGGAGGTCTGTGAAGAACATTTCTCTGTTTGCGGAGTATTTAAAGGTTAGTGGGTACGCCGAACCAACAATAGATTCTTTACAGATCCTTCACGTGGCAACTAAGACTAAAAAGTTATCTCTACAAGAGAAGTTCCAAATAACAAAATTTTTTAGGCAGTCGGAAGATTTGTGTCTCAGTGAGCAACTTGTGACTAAGAACAAAATTTTTGTGGCACTAGGATGACAGCTTTACAAAACCCGATCCTCCTAGGATTACGTAACCACCAGGAAGCTTATCGTTTTTCACTCGTCACTATGACCTCATCTTCATACTTCTATTAACTGTTTTCAGGTAATATTTAATTGTCACTAATTCATTTAAAGTTTGTACTTCTGCCAGTACCTTACACAAATATTCAATATGATAGACACGTGCCAGGAACAACAAGCGCCTCCGCTTGGCACTTAATCTCTTCAGATCAGCAGGCGGCTTGCTGTTGAAGTCAACACATTGCAAAGCGCGGTTACTGTTAAATATTGTGCGATGTGCCTGTACACCGCAAGCCCATCCACACGCTTGTTATCTCCATAATTTCATGCGTGTGTCAGTCTAATAACTCCTTGTTAGGTCTTTGGTGCCCACCGATACGCAAAGGCCTTCCTAGTTGTTACCTGTTTTAGAAGGAATTTTTAAAAAAATTCGTTTACCTTTTCTGACTTTCGGTTTTATATTTGCCGATTGCAGTTACGCTCCACTCAGAGTTTATTTTTTGGCTAGAGCCGTTTACGCTGTTCAAACCAAGTTCTTTTTATAAGTCACTTAAGTCAATAGTTATGTAGCAAGGGTTGGATACGTTCATGGTCACAACTTTATATAATACATACGTTATTATTAATTTACAGAAATTCTGAAGATGACCCAAAAAATGGTTCAAATGGCTCTGAGCACTATGGGACTCAACTTCTGAGGTCATCAGTGCCCTAGAACTTAGAACTACTGAAACGTAACTAACCTAGGGACATCACACACAACATGCCCGAGGCAGGATTCAAACTTGCGACCGTAGCGGTCGCGCGGTTCCAGACTCTGGCCGGCGAAGATGACCCACCCTCGCGAAAAGTATCAATTTTAAAATACATACCTGCAACAGAGACTGCTTTTTCAGTTGAAAACAGGATGACTGCTGCTGAATGAGACTGGAACTGGAGTTGGAGGAACATGTTTAATCTACTTGAAGGTTTCATTGATTCAATGACTACATAGAACGATATGGAAGTGTTCACAATTCATTTTCTCGGAATAAGACTGTGAAATTTTCAGTAATTTTACCCTTAGAATCAGACTGAAACATTGGCTTTTTAATCGCCTCAAGGAACTTCAGTGCTCTGCTCAGTGTGTGAATGGGTATAATGACAGGATTGCAAAGAGCTAGTGGAAATCTCTCTAAATATAAAATGGAGTTGCGTGCTCGCTTCCTTCTATAGAGATCTCGCGGAACTCATTTGAATTAACTGCCACCTAGCGTTACAGCCGCCACAACTCTATAGAGCAGCAGAGACTCGAGAGCGCGGAAAAGCTTGACTAAGTTTCGTACCCAGCTTGGTGACCTAGCTGTAAGGTATCTACACGGGAAGTGAAGGATTGAGGCATCGAATCCCAGCCATAACGTTATTTTTTCTAAAGCTGCCTCTTAAACTCAATGATGTAGAGATTTGTCAGAAAAGAAACGAGTTTCAGGTTTCATGTTTCGCTTCTCCAGTTGGATCACTGGTTACAGACACGAAAGCGCCAAATTGACGTCCCGTTGGTTGCAGTCGTATCAGAACAATTACTTAACGAAAAAACATGCACATATTAAATCTGTGGTTTTGAGTTTTTATGCAAAAAATACAAAGTTTCAGAAAAACTACTGTAGCAGGCGATGTAACTTTGCTACCTTCACGTAACGAAGGGTTTTTAGCGTCACAGCAAATGACCAGCTTTCAGCAGTCTGATTTCCGTGAGTCAAACATAGGACTGAACACTATTTCTTGCGTGGTTAGGTGACAAAGTCTGCCATAAAAGATCCACGAGAAAGAAATGCGACAAAGGGTCTCAACAATGAATCAGTGCAAACTAAGCTTTAGAACAATAGTGGCGTCACGGGATACATATTTACGTCAAGCGCTTTCTATTTTTATATTTTTTTTTAGGCACGGTCCACTCAGCCGACTCCGATACGTTATATGCTACAAGTAAAAATACACTACTGGCCATTAAAATTGCTACACCATGAAGATGACTCGCTACAGACGCGAAACTTAACCGACAGGAAGAAGATGCTGTGACATGCAAACAATTAGCTTTTCAGAGCATTCACACAAGGTTGGCGCCGGTGGCGACACCTACAACGCGCTGACATGAGGAAAGCTTCCAACCGATTTGTCATACACAAACAGCAGTTGACCGGCGTTGCCTGGTGAAACGTTGTTGTGATGCCTCGTCTAAGGATGAGAAATGCGTGCCATCACGTTTCCGACTTAGATAAGGGTCGTTTTGTAGCACATCGCGAATGCGGTTTATCGTATCGCGACATTGCTGCTCGCGTTGGTCGAGATCCAGTTACTGTTAGCAGAATATGGAATCGGTGGGTTCAGGAGGGTAATACGGAACGCCGTGCTGGATCCCAACGGCCTCGTATCACGAGCAGTCGAAATGACAGGCACCTTATCCGCATGGCTGTAACGGACGTGCAGCCACGTCTCGATCCATGATTCAACAGATGAGAACGTTTGTAAGACAACAACCATCTGCACAAATAGTTCGACGACGTTAGCAGCATCATGGAATATCAGCTCGGAGACCATGGCTGCGGTTACCCTTGACGCTGCATCGCAGAGAGGAGCGCCTGCGACGGTGTACTCAACGACGAACCTGGGTGCACGAATGGCAAAACGTCATTTTTTCGGATGAATCCAGGTTCTGTTTACAGCATCATGATGGTCGCATCCGTGTTTGGCGACATCACGGTGAATGCACATTGGAAGCGTGTATTCATCATCGCCATACTGGCGTATCACCCGCCGTGATGGTATGGGGTGCCGTTGGTTACACGTCTCGGTCACCTCTTGTTCGCATTGATGGCGATTTGAACGGTGAACGTTGCATTTCAGATGTGATACGACGCGTGGCTCTACCCTTCATTCAATCCCTGCGAAACCCTACATTTCAGCAGGATAATGCACGACCACATGTTGCATGTCCTGTACGGGCCTTTCTGGATCCAGAAAATGTTCCACTGCTGCCCTGGCCAGCACATTCTCCAGATCTCTCACCAATTGAAAACGTCTGGTCAATGGTGGCCAAGCCACTGGCTCGTCACTATACGCCAGTCACTACTCTTGATGAACTGTGTTATCGTGTTGAAGCTGCATGGGCAGCTGTACCTGTACACGCCATCCAAGCTCTGTTTGACACAATGCCCAGGCGTATCAACTTCGTTATTACGGCCAGAGATGGTTGTTCTGGGTACTGATTCCTCGGGATCTATGCACCCAAATTGCGTGAAAATGTAATCACATGTCAGTTCTAGTAAACAATGCCCCGGGAGTAGACAACATTCCATTAGAATTACCGACGGCTTTGGGAGAGCCAGTCCTGACAAAACTCTACCATCTGGTGAGCAAGATGTATGAGACAGGCGAAATACCCTCAGACTTAAAGAAGAATATAATAATTCCAATCCCAAAGAAAGCAGGTGTTGACAGATGTGAAAATTACCGAACTATCAATTTAATAAGTCACGGCTGCAAAATACTAAGGCGAATTCTGTACAGACGAATGGAAAAACTAGTAGAAGCCGACCTAGGGGAAGACCAGTTTGTATTCCGTAGAAATATTGGAACACGTGAGGCAATAGATTAAGGAAAGGCAAACCTACGTTTCTAGCATTTGTGGACTTAGAGAAAGCTTTTGACAATGTTGACTGGAATACTCTCTTTCAAATTCTGAAGGTGGCAGGAGTAAAACAAAGGGAGCGAAAGGCTATTTACAATTTGTATAGAAATTAAGTTCCAGTTATAAGAGTTGAGTGGCATGAAAGGGAACCAGTGGTTGGGAAGGGTGTGAGACAGGGTTGTAGCCCGTCCCCGATGTTATTCAATCTGTATATTGAGCAAGCAGTGAAGGAAGCAAAAGGAAAATTCGGAGTAGGTATTAAAATCCATGGAAAAGAAATAAAAACTTTGAGGTTCGCCGATGACATTGTAATTCTGTCAGAGATAGCCAAGGACTTGGAAGAGCAGTTGAACGGAATGGAGAGTGTCCTGAAAGGGGGATATAAGATGAACATCAACCAAAGCAAAACAAGGATAATGGAATGTAGTTGAATTAAGTCGGGTGATGATGAGAGAATTAGATTAGGAAATGATACACCTAAAGTAGTAAAGGAGTTTTGCTATTTGGGAAGCAAAATAACTGATGATGGTCGAAGTAGAGAGGATATAAAATGTAGACTGGCACTGGCAAGGGAAGCGTCAATCAAGAAGAGAAATTTGTTAACATCGAGTATAGATTTAAAAGTCAGGAAGTCGTTTCTGAAAGTATTTGTATGGAGTGTAGCCATGTATGGATGTGAAACTCGGACGATAAATAGTTTAGACAAGAAGAGAATAGAAGCTTTCGAAATGTGGTGCTAGAGAAGAATGCTGAAGATTAGATGGGTAGATCACATAACTAATGAGGATTGGGGAGAAGAGAAGTTTGTGGCACAACTTGACTAGAAGAAGGGATCGGTTGGTAGGACATGTTCGGAGGTTCAAGGGATCACCAATTTAGTATTGGAGGGCAGCGTAGAGGGTAAAAATCGTAGAGGGAGACCAAGAGATGAATACACCAAGTAGATTCAGAAGGAAGTAGATTGCAGTAGGTACTGGGAGATGAAGAAGCTTGCACAGGATAGAGTAGCATGGAGAGCTGCATCAAACCAGTCTCAGGACTGAAGACCACAACAACAACAACAACAACATATTTGTTCAATGAATACCCGTTTATCATCTGCATTTCTTCTTGGTGTAGCAATTTTAATGGCCAGTAGTGTATACATCCCTCACACACTTATACCCATGATTCCCATAGAATAGGTACACAGGTAGTAAAGAGATTAATTACATCTTGATGTGCTCCCATAATTGCCACGATACTTCACACCAATCTCAAATAAAATATGGCGTGCTCTAATGAAATCGTTTAAGTTACATGAAAGGCATGATTCTCCGTTAAGCTCCGTTATCCGTTGGATTTCGTGCATAGCTCTACGAAATGTCTCGTAAATAAAATTACCGCTACGCCAGACGAGTCTTTTGCCCATAGATACTGTGTGCTACTCTTGTAAAGCCGGGGTGCGACGCTAGTATGAATATAAATTATGATCAAATGTGCCGTGACTACGGGGAGCAGCCAGTTCCGCCCAACTCGGCAGTTGATTCCAGGGCTGCTGCCGTGGCGCTGGCGCGCAGAGCTCCAAAGCAACCGCCACACTGTCACTTTCCGATAGTAGTGATTTCTGTGACTACTACTTTCCGGTAATTTCGATTTACAGTTGCGAATTGTCGCAGTTTAAAATCACGGTTAACGAATTCACAGCTTGTATCCCTCCGCACTCAATCAATGCTATTTCTGCGACTTACACGATTTCAGCGACTTCTGTTACTTTTGCATATGAAACTTACACTTAGCAACAGAGAAAATTTCGTCTCAATAAAACTGTCAGTAGTAAATATGTTATACGTTTGTTCCTCTTTGGCTTTAATTTTGTTTTAACGGCAACAAGTGTGAAAATATTAATAGTGTGACGCTGGGAATAATAACACAAATTGCCACACAGTAGAGTAAGAGTTCGTGGTCAGCTTATGGGTTCTAACCGCTTTATTATGTTTACAGGTATCTGAGTAATATTTTCAATCACTCGCTATAGTGATTATTCAAAACATTTACAGCAGAACTGGAGAAGATGCCACAGTGTCTTCACGCCATCATCACCAGAAGAAAGGATCCTCTTCATGTAATCTTCCCATATTCTTATACATAGTCGTATACTGTTACCTAAATGGATAGTTCTTTATCAGCAGTACTTTAAAGCTAGATGATTGTTCAACAATCTCGTGGAAGCTTGTGAAACCTGGCGGCAATCGTGAAAGAGCATCGGCAACTATGTTGTCTTTTGCCTCACCTGAACTACACTCCTGGAAATGGAAAAAACAACACATTGACACCGGTGTGTCAGACCCACCATACTTGCTCCGGACACTGCGAGAGGGCTGTACAAGCAATGATCATACGCACGGCACAGCGGACACACCAGGAAACGCGGTGTTGGCCGTCGAATGGCGCTAGCTGCGCAGCATTTGTGCACCGCCGCCGTCAGTGTCAGCCAGTTTGCCGTGGCATACGGAGCTCCATCGCAGTCTTTAACACTGGTAGCATGCCGCGACAGCGTGGACGTGAACCGTATGTGCAGTTGACGGACTTTGAGCGAGGGCGTATAGTGGGCATGCGGGAGGCCGGGTGGACGTACCGCCGAATTGCTCAACACGTGGGGCGTGAGGTCTCCACAGTACATCGATGTTGTCGCCAGTGGTCGGCGGAAGGTGCACGTGCCCGTCGACCTGGGACCGGACCGCAGCGACGCACGGATGCACGCCAAGACCGTAGGATCCTACGCAGTGCCGTAGGGGACCGCACCGCCACTTCCCAGCAAATTAGGGACACTGTTGCTCCTGGGGTATCGGCGAGGACCATTCGCAACCGTCTCCATGAAGCTGGGCTACGGTCCCGCACACCGTTAGGCCGTCTTCCGCTCACGCCCCAACATCGTGCAGCCCGCCTCCAGTGGTGTCGCGACAGGCGTGAATGGAGGGACGAATGGAGACGTGTCGTCTTCAGCGATGAGAGTCGCTTCTGCCTTGGTGCCAATGATGTTCGTATGCGTGTTTGGCGCCGTGCAGGTGAGCGCCACAATCAGGACTGCATACTACCGAGGCACACAGGGCCAACACCCGGCATCATGGTGTGGGGAGCGATCTCCTACACTGGCCGTACACCACTGGTGATCGTCGAGGGGACACTGAATAGTGCACGGTACATCCAAACCGTCATCGAACCTATCGTTCTACCATTCCTAGACCGGCAAGGGAACTTGCTGTTCCAACAGGACAATGCACGTCCGCATGTATCCCGTGCCACCCAACGTGCTCTACAAGGTGTAAGTCAACTACCGTGGCCAGCAAGATCTCCGGATCTGTCCCCCATTGAGCCTGTTTGGGACTGGATGAAGCGTCGTCTCACGCAGTCTGCACGTCCAGCACGAACGCTGGTACAACTGAGGCGCCAGGTGGAAATGGCATGGCAAGCCGTTCCACAGGACTACATCCAGCATCTCTACGATCGTCTCCATGGGAGAATAGCAGCCTGCATTGCTGCGAAAGGTGGATACACACTGTACTAGTGCCGACATTGTGCATGCTCTGTTGCCTGTGTCTATGTGCCTGTGGTTCTGTCAGTGTGATCATGTGATGTATCTGACCCCAGGAATGTGTCAATAAAGTTTCCTCTTCCTGGGACAATGAATTCACGGTGTTCTTATTTCAATTTCCAGGAGTGTATTTCCATATAGTAATTTTCTAAAACTAGAACCCAACAGACAAGTCTCGCATGAAACAATCTACAAGATAACAGAAAACTTACAGATTGGTTATCACAATATACCTTTACGTGCTTTCCGTAGATAAAGTAATAAAATTTTTCCAGTGCCCATTTTACGCCAAGCACTTCTAATCTGTTACTGTATAATTTCTCTTGCAGTCGGAAAGTATTCGGGTGGCGAAACTGATAACCCTAATTTCCTGTTGTTCGTCCACTGTTACTACTTGAAACAGTAATGCACCCAGACCAGTGATGTGGTAACTGCGACCAAAAATAAAATCCACATTCATATCTGGATGACATAGTATATTATAAATAACCGGAGTAGTCTTCATTTGTTCATGAGTCTCGGCACACAATGGCGTCCAATGTCATGGCGTGTTCTTTCTCAACAGATGTAATAAATGATCATTATTTAATAACTGATTAAACGAATTTTCTAAAAACACGAGGCGAGGCCAAGAAACGGCCCTAATTGTCTTTTATGAGTGGGACGTGAAAAATTCCTGGTTGCCTCTTGTTTCTTGGGGTCAAGTTCTATCCCCAAAGCTGATAAGATATGACCCAGCAATTCCATTCGATTCTTACTGAACTCTGAATTCATTAGGTTCACAGTAACACAATATTTTTCTAATTTTTTAAATACGCTCTCAAGCAACTCTACGTGCTCATTCCATGTTTCTGTGGCTATTGGTAAATCATCCACGTAAAAAAATGGTTCAAATTGCTCTAAGCACTATGGGACTTAACATCTGAGGTCATAAGTCCCCTAGACTTAGGACTACTTAAACCTAACTAACCTAAGGACATCACATACATCCATGCCCGAGGCAGGATTCGAATCTGCGTCCGTAGCAGCAGCGCGGTTCCAGACTGAAGCGCCTAGAACCGCTCTTCCACAGCGGCCGGCTCATCCACATAGAGAGTAACCTTATCTAGCAGTTCTTGTACAGTGCTGTAGCAGATACACCTCCACTCACATTCAATCCGAAAGGCATAACCTTAAATTGACAACTTCTTCCAGAGAAGGTAAAAGCTAAGTACTCGCTAGATGCTTTATCTCATATAATCTGCCAGAAAGAATATTTTGAATCCCCGGAAGTCAAGAATTTTATATCACAAAATTTTGTAACCATTCCTCTAGATTTTTCTGGGCGCGTACGAACGTGCACAATGGTCCTGTTTATATCCCGCCCATCCAGAACTAAGCGAATTCTTCCGTCTGCCTCAGCTACGTCAAACAGCGGACTACTATGTGAAGAATTTGATGGTTCTATGATCTGCCAGTCTAACATTTTGCTGATTCCTTTGGTTACCACCTCTCTTTTTGACCAAGGGACAGAGTAATAGGCTCTACAAAATATCTTATGAGGATAAACATCCGTAGTAAGCACAATACTTTATGACACCAGATTTGTCGTCGTAAGCATTAATGCACTTAGAAAACAATTGTTGTAGTTTCTCTTATTGTTCATCTATGAGATATTCCGAGTCAGCTACTTTTATTCTAATTGGATCACTTCTTTCTATTCTCTTTTCTCGATCTGGGTTCTCAGAACAAAAAAATCAGCTGCGATGAGTGGCAACTTGGGACCAACACATCTCATATTAATACGCTGACAATATTTATTATGGAACTCCTGAGACTGCACTGCGTCCAGCTTTACACTACTGACGTTGCTTTCTAAATGTAACACTCCTGCCTCTATTAAAGTTTTCTTCTAGCATGGGAAATCCCATCTCCAAACACAGGACACCGACTACTCATTTAAGACCAAGAAGGTGCTTTTAAATACTTTCTTCTCGACGATTAAATCGACTTCTGTCAGAAACTTTACAGTCTGTGACTTTGCCCCAGAAGTCCCATAATATTACACCTCTGTACCGGAAAAACCTAAAGTCTTGTTATTCGTACTAATTGCTTTGTAGAAACTCATACACATCACGGATGTCGTAGCACCAGTATCTATAATTACATTTACTGGTACCTCATTTATTGACACTTTAATCATGTCTTGTATTAACTTACTTTTGCCACATTTACATTCCCTCGTTTCACTATCTCCCACCCTGAATTTTAATTTAGTTATTATAGTGTATCATAAACACATTACTTGGGACAGTGCCTTAGAAGGCTAAGATTGGTCGGCCTAGTTTGACGAATTGGAAGGTCGAATTCGTGACTCATCAGGGACTTAAACATATTCGTCTTTTTTTTTGTTTTGTTTTTTAGTCATTAGTCTTCTGATGGGTTTGATGCGAACTGCTGCTAATTCCTCTCCTATGTCAGCCTCTTCATCTCGGAGTAGCACATCATCAATTATTTGCTGGATCTACGAGAATCGTCCACAAAGTAAGTTTCCTTTCTCTAATGAATTCTTCTCGGGTTATCAGCCGAGTGGTGGCGTCGTCTTGTCGCAACATTTCAATGAGTTTCATACCCATCATATTCTGGCGAAGTGTCAGGATGCTGTGTTCAGCATATCATATAGCTGCTTGGCCATCGTCTGCTACTGTAGACCGGCCAATCATGTTCCTCTGGAAGGGGGTACCGCGTCGGTGGTGGGGGGGGATGGGGGAGTGGGGGGGGGGGGGCGCAGCGCGGACCGGCGCCAAGACCCGGTGGCTATCCAATCTGTCTGCAGACGCTTCTGCCTTCAGATCGGAGCGCTCCTGACGTACTTTGTCAATTGTGGGATTCCACGCTGCACTGAGCTGAAAACCACTATCCCTGTTTACAAAATTGTTGTGCAGGCGTATCTCCACTGTGTCTTTGAAGATCAAATCCCAGAAACCGTTGGCCCTGCACACCTTCTTCGTTTTTTCGAACTCGAAAATTCAATATTGAGTATCATTCCGAGGAGCGCACAGGCTCCCGCTACGGGTTCCCACTACAAGAGCATCCTCGGAACGACTTCCCTCCACGCAAAAAGTGAAAGGGTATATCATTCGCTGTCTTTCCCTCACTCCTCCGGCTCATTGTGCCAGAAATAGCCCACCAATCAGCATTACTCTTTCAAACGGGAGAATGGCTAAGCCAACCAATCCGGAAATATATAGGATCTGCGTTAGGCATTTACTGTCTACTTGTGAGAACTCTGAAACTGCTCACTAGGTCCATCAAAGAAATGTGTATGCTGGGGCTCTCCCAAACAATATAGCAGGTTTCGCTTTTAAGGTGAACACACAGGCCATTATCCCTTTTCTCTGGCAAAAACTGTTATGGTCCATGGATGGTTGGCCGGCTGGTGCAGCTCCGTGCTAACCCACCCTCCAACGGACTTTCCAGTGGGCCGGTTGCCTCCACCAAACAAAAATTTCTGTGGCCATCATGTCTTGAATGTTTGTGTATGCCAGCCTCCGCTTTTTAATCTCGGTGCGCACTTGCGATTTATTTATTAGATTTGTTCAAAAATGGTTCAAATGGCTCTGAGCACTATGGGACTCAACTGCTGAGGTCATTAGTCCCCTAGAACTTAGAACTAGTTAAACCTAACTAACCTAAGGACATCACAAACATCCATGCCCGAGGCAGGATTCGAACCTGCGACCGTAGCGTATTAGATTTGTACATCTATTAAATGGGAATATGTAAAATTGACTCTACCCAATCGAGTTTGGGCTCGAATGACAGGTCTCGATACGCAGAATACGATGGCGAGGTCGTAATATGTAAGAAATTAAGGTCAGGAGACTACGCCACCTTACATTGTTAATGAAAAACAGATTTAGAAAACTTTGCTCACATTGGGTACCCAAAATTCTTACTGAACAACACAAAAAACAACGGATGGGCTGTGCATTTCAGTTTTTTACACGCTGCAGTGAAGAAGGCGACGGTTTTCTTTCTCAGATAGTCACAGGGCATGAAACTTGGGTATCATACGAGGCCCCTGAAACAAAATGGCAGTCGATGCAATGGAGGCACACTTCATCCCCAACATAGGTTAAGCCTAAGCAAATCTTGACACCTTAAAAAGTCATGTGCAACGTTTTTTTGGACAGAAAAGGAATTTTGCTGATTGATTTCTTACCACGAGGCCAAACAATCAATGCACATGGCTACTGCGAGACCATTAAGAAATTGCGCCGTGCGATACAGAACAAGAGCCAAGGATTACTGTCAAAAGGTGATGTTTTTTTTCCACGATAATGTCCGACCTCACACGGTGTATGTCACCTAACAACTCTTACCGATATTTCACTGGGACGCATTTGATCCCCCTCCATGCAGCCCGGACCTCGCTCCTAGCGACTTTCATCTCTTCTTACACCTAATAACTTTGGTGGTCAACACTTCAATGATGATGACGAGCTGAAAGAACATATTACCACATGATCGAATACACAGGCGGCAAGCTTCTATGAAGAAAGCATACAAAAACTTGTGCCACCCTATGACAAGTGCCTGCAAAATTTCGGAAGCTATTTAGAAAAGTAGTTTAACAACTGTAGATTTTTGTGCAATAAATATTTTTTTTCTGTGTCTGTACACGTTTGTTTCATATAACGAAACGGAACTTACTTTTTGCACGACCCTCGTATTCCAATCTCTGTCTTCCTCTATAATTTTTACTCTCTGCAGCTCCCTCTAGTATCATGGAGTTGCCATCCTGTCTCATTTTCTTGTCAGTGTTCTCCATACATTCATTTCCTCACCGATTCTGCGGAGAACCTCATTCCTTTCTTTATCAATCCACACAATTTTCAACATTTTTCTGTAGCACCACATCTCAAATGCTTAGAGTCTCTTCTTTTCCGGTTCTCTCACAGTCCATGTTTCACTAACATACAATGCTGTGCTCCAAACGTACATTCTCAGATATTTCTTCAGAAAATTAGGTTTTATGTCTGATGCTAGTAGTCTTTTCTTGGCCAGCGCTAAAATCTGTTTCTTATGTCCTCCTTGTTCCGTTTTCAATGGTTATTTTCTGCCTACATAGCAGAATTCCTTAACTTCTTTTACTTTCTGATCACCAATCCCTATGTTTAGTTTGTCGCTGTGCCCATTTCTGATACTTCTTATTAATTTTGTCTTCGATTACCTCTCAATCCATATTTTTTACTCATTAGACAGTACATTCCATTCAGCAGATCCTGTAAGTCTTCCTCACTTTCACTGAAGATAGCAAAATGATCAGCGCATCATATCACTGGTATCCTTTCATGATCAATTTAAATTCTAGTCTTACACCTTTCTCTTGCTTCGGTCAATGCTTCTTCAACGTATAAATTATACTGTAGGCGTGAAAGGCTACAGCCCTGTGTTACAGCCTTTTTAATCCGAGCACTTCGTACTTAGTCTCCCTCTCTATTTTCTCTCGGCTCCTCTCCATATTGTATATTTCCCGTCGTTCCCTATAGATTATCCCTATTTTTCTCAGAATTTCAAACACCGCACCATTTGACATTGTCGAATGCTTTTTCCACATCGACAAATCCAATAAACGTGCCTTGATTTTTCCTTAGTCTCGCTTCCATTGTCAACCGCACCGTTAGAATGGCATCCCTGGTGCCTTTACCGTTCTTAAAGCCAAATTGATCGTCATCTAACATATCATCGAACCTCTTATCCATTCTTCTTTGTACTATTATTCTTGTCAGCAGCTTGCATACACGAGTTCTAAAGCTGATTGTGTGATAATTCCCACAGTCTTCGGTATTGCATGGATGATATTTTTTCGAAAGTCAGATCGTATATCGCCAGACTCATACATTCTGTAAACCAACATGTATAGTCATTTTGTTGTCAGTCCCCAAAAGATGTTAGAAATTCTCATGGATCCCCTATCTTTTCTATAAGGACTCCTGTTTTTTCTTCTACCACAACAGACAAATTTTCCCCCTCATAGAGCCTTCAATATACTCTTTCCACTTACCCGCTCTCTCCTCTGCATTTAACAGTGGAATTCCCGTTGCTCTCATAACGTTACCACCCTTGCTTTCAGTTTCACCGAAGGTTGTTTTGACTTTCGTATATGCTGAGTCAGACTTTCTGACAATCATATCTTTATCGATTTCTTCACAATTTTCATGCAGCCATTTTTTCTTAGCTCCCCTGCGCTTCCTATTTATTTCGTTCCCAAGTTACTTGTATTTCTGCATTCCTGAATTTCCTTGAATATTTTTGTACTTGCTTCTTTCATCGGTCAACTGAAGTATTTCCTCTGTTACCTATGGTTTCTTTGCAGTTACGTCCTTTGTACCGACGGCTTTCTTTTCAACTTGTCTGACTGTCCTTTTTAGCGACGCCCATTCATCTCCAACTGAACTGCCTATTAAGCTATTTCTTATAGCAGTATCTATAACCTCAGACAGCCTCAAGTGTACCTCGCCACTTCTCAGTACTTCTGTATCCCACTTATTTGCGCACTGATTCTTCCTGACTTTCTCAGACTTCAATTTGCTCTTAATCACTACTAAATTGTGATCTGAGTCTATATCTGCTTCTGGGTAGGCCTTAGGATTCAATATCTGATTTCAGAATCTCTGCCGCTGTTCATATTACCCTGTACTCATCTGACCAGATATCCTTGTCTGCTTTCCATTTCATTGATTGACACCCACTATTTTTAGACTGAGCTTTAGAATTTCCATTTTCAGATTTTCATGCTTCCCTACCACCTTCAAACTTCTGACATCCCACGCCCCGACTGGTAGAACGTTATCCTTTCGTTAACCAACCCATCGGACATCCCCCTTGGCAGTTTCGAATGGGGACTATTCTTTTGCTAATGGAGAGATCATCATGAGACTTTTTCAGTTACAGACCACATGTCCTGTGGATACACATTATGTATCTTTAATGGAGTGGTTTTAATTGCCTTCTGCATCCCATGCCGTTGATCACTGATGATTCTTCCGCCAACAGAATGATTTCAACCTCTGTCCGCTCCTCCGCCCTCTTTGACAAGGCTGTTGGCTGAGTGACAGGTGACTTCTTACTCCGGAAGTATTCGGTCGGCACTGCTGATGGTTTTTACTCAAAATTTATGTGGTGGTAGGATTCTAACCAAGGACCGAGGACGTTCTAATTAAGAATCTAGACCCTTGTACAGGTTGTGAATTGTTAGCATTATTATTGACTTGGTTCTGCAGCTGCAAATTTTACACAATTGCTATTGCAGCAACAGAAGACTGGCACGAACCTGAATTGTTATTACACCACTGGCTATTAAAATTCCTTTTATTGCTACCATCTTTTCCTGTTTGCACTGTGCTGCATAACATTATTGTTATTCTGATTGTTATATGGACGGAAATTCTGGTTAGAATGTTCAGAAGGGGATGAGAATATACAATATTTCCATTTCCATTGCCATACGGACTGTCATATCCATTCCTATTACGATTCTCATTATTACTACCCTATTAGGATGGTACCCATTACTACGCTTCCTCCATTACATTTGTTATTTCCATTGCCGTTAAGTCGTTTCAAAGTTTCTTGAATTAACTCTAATGAATCTACTATGGTGTAGAAGTGTTCCAGATTCGCATCTGACACACAAATCAGTTTTCTCTACGGTTATGTGGGATTCAATAAATCGTATTTTATGGTATTCACTCCACGAGCTAGAAAAAATATTCTTAAAACTTATAGTGAATATTACGGGGACGAGTAAGTTGGAAATATTCTGTTCTTTATTACGCTCTGCCCCAGTTTCAATAACGAAAGCGACGGAACATTGTTTCACGTACTGTCGTCGACTGGATGAGAATACGTGCTAAACATGGTTTGTTCATTGCCTTGTCTGGTGTTTGTTTTAAGTCTACGCGGACGCCTTCTTCTCTTTCTTATTTCCAGTCAGACTTTCAGATTCGATTAATCCGAACTTACGGTGTACTTCGCATTGCCATTTAGGAGTCTCGAAAACGACACTGTCTTTGATTTGTTTAAACTTATCTTTAAATTGCTTCATGATTTCATGAGTATTAAATCCGGACTCTTAGTACCACTTTGCACTGTTGACGTTACCTCAGAAGTCACGCGTATTTATTTCAGAATTTTTAGTCTCTATCAATTCTGACATATCGCTCTGCCACTTTTGGATTACTTCACTAAATATTCGTCAAGCTGTTTCTTATTTTCTACTTCCACATTTCCCATTTTCTAAGTAAGAGATTCTACTGCATTTTCTACTTTACTTTGCGATGCTTTAAAATATTTAACGTCAGTATTTCGTCAGTTACAAGCACAAGTGGATTTCCATATTTTTGGTTTACTTCAGCTAAATTATTGCGAATCTGTTCCAAATCAGCATATATTTTCCGGTCTATTTCAGCCAATTTTCTATCTCTTCCGCTTCGAGTTCTACCATCTTCAATCTCGTGTGGCTTCAAGCTCAACTTGCTTCCTATCTCTTTCCTTATCCCTTTCCTATAATTTCATCAACAGCATGGTAAATGGATCGAAAGTTCCATTCCAAATCGGCATATTATTTGATTTTTTGGCAATGTCCTCAGTTTCATTCTGTAATGTACGCAAAATACACTCGAAACCTGGATCGCTATGCTACAGCCAATGCAGTCGCCAAGGCTCGATGTTTCATTGACAGTTACTTTATTTTATGTAACAGATGATAGTCAGCACAATGTAACTGCAACGACAAAATTAATTGCTGTGTTGCCTCATTTAATGCAAACTATTCTATACTCCGTAGTAACAGATCATGTTAAAGTACGACAAGAGGCAATATGTCCAATTACTAACGCCCTAACCTAGAATAGACGTGGCCAGATAAGCTTCAGTTTGATCCTCACTAAGTGAAATACATTTAGTGATAACTGACAGCGTTTGTGTTACAGAAAAAGCGAAGGAAACAATGGCAATGAGAGAGAACGAGACGGACACAATGGCAATGGTACATAGTGACAGCGATAGAACAGCCTCAGGAAAAGAGTGAAAGGAGACAGTGCCAGAAATGGAGGAATAAAGAGAAAGAAAAAATGGAAGTGGGTAAAAGCCAGAGATAATGACAGAGTGTGTGGCAATGCCCAATGACAACGAGGAAGAGAGAAATAGCGACAGTCAGAAAGGACAGCAGCAGTAGGAAGAAACGAATGAGATATTAGCAGTAAGAGAGAGCAAGAGGGGAACAGTGACAGAGGAGACTGTAGTGGAAGGACAGAACGAAGGAGACTATGGCTGTGACACAGGAGACAATGATAATGAACTAGGCTAAATTAGAGAGCGAGAAGGACAGATGGGAGTGGACGGATATGACCGACTTACAGCACGATGGACTAGTTGGTGTGAATGGATTACAGTTATGGAATCTTCTGAGTGTTTGAGGTGAGTGGCATTTTAAAAATGCGCTAATATGTTCGCATGCTAAGACTTTTGCGAAAAATTTTAAGGTGCTGAGGAAGGTAGAATGAGGTAGCTGGTAATCCAGTTTTCAGTTAGTCTTCTAACTAAACAGGAACACATACTTTTTTTATTCTGCTCCGGTAGCAGCCTTTATCCGTTGGCAAAAGAAAGGGTGATTTTTCCCTATCGTCATAAAGTGTAGTGTAGGAGAGATACACAGAATTTAGTGTTCGGAACATAATAAGCTTCTTTAATACCTTCTCGTGACTTCAGTATTTTATCAGCATTATACTTGGAAATAAACTTGCGAAGAGTCCTGGCAGGAAGTGGTGATTTCCAGTGTAGTGCTCTTAGCTGCAGATAAATTGCACTCTTGTTTCCGACTGACTGTAAGTCCTGTATGTTTACACAGTGTCTGGAGAACTAGGACTCGGCCGACAGACCTCTGGCGTGTAAAACGCGTGACCTGCGTCCGATGAAGAAGAGGCCTTGTTTGAAAATGTTGCATGTTTCAAGGGAGGAGTTGATAATCCTCAAGCCGGCCGGAGTGGCCGTGCGGTTCTAGGCCCTACAGTCTGGAGCCGAGCGACCGCTACGGTGGCAGGTTCGAATCCTGCCTCGGGCATGGATGTGTGTGATGTCCTTAGGTTAGTTAGGTTTAATTAGTTCTAAGTTCTAGGCGACTGACTGCCTCAGAAGTTAAGTCGCATAGTGCTCAGAGCCATTTGAACCATTTGATAATCCTCAGCGATAGATGAGGCTAATACAGAGGGCTTAAAATATCTCGCAGCTGCGTTTCCGTGCGTCAGCTTGCATTCTAATTATTCATTTCTGGTTTCATAGGCAATGGAAATGGAAATGCCGTGGGCTAGGGCCTCCTGTCGGGTAGACAGTTCGCTTGGTGCAAGTCGTTAGAGTTGACGCCATTGCGGCGACTTGCGCGTCGATGGGGATGAAATGACGATGATAAGGACAACACAACACACAGTCCCTGAGCGGAGAAAATCTCCGACCCAGCAGGGAATCCAACCCGGGCCGTTAGGTGACATTCCATCGCGCTGACCACTCAGCTACCAGGGGCGGACTTCTCACAGGCGAATGTTGCGGTTTAGTGCTTGTGCACATGACTGGTCGAAACATGTTTCATAACATATTGTGGAGTTGGTAGCTAGTTTTGGTTGGTATTTGATGGAAGAAACGGGTACAGCGAGGACAAGACTAATATATGGCAACTGTTTTTATGGAATCTTGAAGTATTGTTATTTTGAAGATTATTACCAACTGCGTAGTTTCGAATTGTTGTCCTGTTCTGTTTCCATGTAAATCTCCAAAAAATCAGATCGGCGGCGGTGTATAATCTGTCCAGTGCTCTGATCACAAAGCTTTTTGATATAGTTTGATTGCTACAAACTATTTATTATTGACATTATAGGAGCGATAGTTCCTCTTATTTCTCACGGTGTAGAGCAAGGCTAGCGGCCTTCATTATGACAGTTTCAAATGTGTAGCACCAGAGTCCGTCGATAAGCTTCCCATCTGAATTATCACTGCACACATTATTTGTCTTGACTGCCTTACACCCACTATCAGTGTGTGAAATCCAGCAGCAAATTGTAATCTGGCACGGGGCCAAGGAATTTCCGATCTCGAGTTAAAGGAAGGTTGTGTGATGACGCACGTAAAAACATCCAAAACCAAGAAAAATTATTGCTGATACACGAAAACACTCCAGACAAAAGACGTTGTGATACAAGAAGTAGACGTAATGTGAGGTGGCGTTACGTGACGTGAGGCTGACACGAATGAGAATTTTGCATGAGGAATAAACGTGTGAGGAAAACCAGTACTAACGTTCGCAGACAACTTCTTCAATAGCAGCTGTTGAACGTATAAGGAATAGAAATCTTATCAGCGGACAGTCTTAATGATTACAAACCTGTAGGTAGAAAGCCGTCTACTATAGGCATCTTCCAAACTATGTATTCATATGCGTACTTGCATGTCTCAAAGAACATATAGTCATTCTTCCGTAGCTTCACCTTCGCTTGAGAGCAGCGAAGGAATCCCTTATGCACACTACTTAATCTCTGAGATCAGCCAGTAGTACTGCTTGACGTTGAGATCGGATAGCAGGATCCAGCACTGCCTGTGGGGAAAGAAGCACTTTTAGTTTACGTTTGCTGTCGTGAACACGGTGTAGGCTACTATTTTGCTTGTTGGATGTGCTACTCTGTTCATTATAGACGTTTGTCCTGTGATACTGAAATGGGCACACTTAAGTGTCGTCATCCAAATCGGTGGTGAGATGCTGACTTGCTTGCGTGACCTGTGCATGATTGTAGGATACGATTTTTTTTTCCAACTGTATCAAGCGTGATAAATTTTAAATTAAACTGCGTTTTCATGTGGACAATGCTAGTGTCTTTGTTCGGTTTCACAAACTCGCTGTAACATGTGGAAATCGATATCCGTTCTCTGTTCGTTCATACGTGTCTACGAGAGTTTTCACCATAGCCTTTACTATGAATATAAGTTTGTCTGGCTTTTGTAAATGTGTAGTGATACAATTTACGCGGTCCGTCTACGGCCAGTTGCATGTAAGACATGAGAGTTTGTATTTGCGTTTTGTGCAAAATATAAATGTTAGTTTTCACATAATCACATCAGTCCAATTGGAACAACGGCTGCTCTTTTTTTTCAGAATGAGATTTTCACTCTGCAGCGAAGTGTGCGCTGATATGAATCCCGCCTGACAGATTAAAACTGTGTGCAAAGGTCCCGAGTTCGAGTCTCGGCCCAGCACATAGTTTTAATCTGCCAGGAAGTTTCATATCAGCGCCCAATCCGCTGCAGAGAGAAAATCTCATTCTGGAAACATCCCCCAGGCTGTGGCTAAGCCATGTCTCCGCAATATCCTTTCTGCCAGGAGTGCCAGTTGTGCAAGGTTCGCAGAAGAGCTTTTGTGAAGTTTGGAAGGTAGGAGACGAGGTACTGGCAGAAGTAAATCGGTGAGGACGGGTCATGAGTCGTGCTTGGCTAGCTCAGCTGGACGTCGGCACGGTAGCTCAGCGTGCTCGGCCATAGGGTTTACTACCCTCTGAAATAAAAAACTGAGTGAACGGACCAACCAAGAACCTGAACGGGTGTCATCGGACGTCTGCCCCGAAAAAATCAACTAACGGTATAGAACAAAATGTGATAAAAAAAAAAAAAGTTGGTAGAGCGCTTGCCCGCACAAGGCAAAGGTCCCGAGTTCGCGTCTCGTTCCGGCACACAGTTTTAATCTGCGAGGAAGTTTCCTTTCTTTTTTTTCTGACACATTTGATGCGACCCCCGCCACGAATTCCACACATGTGCCAACCTCTTCGCCTCAGACTAGCACTTGCAACCTAGGTCGCCAGTTATTTACTGGATGCATTCCACTCTGTCTTCCTCTACAGTTTTTGCCCCCTACAGCTCCCTCTTGTATCATGACTGATGTCCTATCGTTCTGTCCCTTCTCCTTATCAGTGTTTTCCACATATTCCTTTCCTCTTCGAGTCTGCGCAGAACCTCCTCATTCCTTACCTTATTAGTCCACCTAATTATCAACATTCATCTGTAGCGCCACATCTCAAACGCTTCGATTCATCCTCCATTCCGGTTTTCCCACAGTCCATATTTCAGTACCATGTGCTCCAAACGTACATCCTCAGGAACTTCTTCCTCAAATTAAGGCCATTGTCTGATACTAGTAGACTTCTCTTGGCCAGGATCCATCCAGCGGATCATGTAAGTCTTCTTCACTCCCACTCAGGATAGCATTGTCTTCAGCGAACCTTCCATTTATTTCCATCATTGCTTCTTCGATGTGTAAATTGAATAGTAGCGGCGAAAGACTACAACATTAGGGGCGAAAGACTGCATTATTGTCTTACACCCTTTTTAATCCGAGTACATCGTTCTTGGTCCTCCAATATTATTATTCCCTCTTGACACTATTACATATTGTATATTACCCGTCTCTCCCTATAGCTTATCCCTAGTTTCGTCAGAATTGGGAACATCTTTCACCGTTTGATACCGTCGATCGCTTTTTCCAAGGCGACAAATCTTGTGAACGTGTCTTGATTTTTCTTCAGTCTTGCTTGCATTATCAACTGCAACTTCAGAACTGCCTTTCTGGTGCCTTCACCTTTCCTAAAGCCAAATTGATCGCCACCTAACACATCCTCGGCTGCAGTTGCCGCAGCACCTGTTCCTTTGGAGATGCACGCATGTCTAAAGGAACTTTCTACTGCAGTCAGAATCACATAGGCACTGCAGTATCGTACTTCTCTGCCGATTCCGGGCAAGCGACTTTAAAGTAAAACGTCTGACCTGTGGGAGGACATACAGAATGGGTGTTTGATTGCAACGCTTAGTTAACGACATATGAAGGGCTTATGTCAATAGTGGTACAAGTCCTTTTTGTTCATTCTGAGATATAGCGTCCTAAAGTTAAACGAGCGCTGAAAAATCTGCAGTTGAGATACCAGAAATATTCAAGCATATACACTTGAGTATTTCTGGTATCTCAAATGCAGATTTTTCAGCGCTCATTTAATTTTGGGACTCTGCATCTCAGAATGAACAAAAATGGACTTGTACCACTATTGAAATAAGCCCTTCATATGGAGGTTTGCGTCTGGCCGTGAGTCGTGCACGGATAGCCAAATTGTAACGAGACCGCTCGCGATATCTGGGAAATCCGGATTCGAGTCCCGGTCCGGCACAAATTTTCATTGTTGCCATTCCAATTTACGGATGATGGTTGTCCTTATTAGCAATTGCGAATACATTTAATGTAAAGGGCTTCAGTCGCCGCTGTGCCTGTTCCTTTGGACATGCGTACATGTTTTGCACCATAAACAAAATAACACAGGAACTGCATTATACTACTGTAGTTAGGTCTGTCGATTCTGATGAGAAAAGCCTTATCACTGAACTGTTCACAATGACACACTCTCTGCTCTACGTCCCTCTTCATAACTATTCCTACTCCCGCTATACCATCTTCTGATGCTGTCGACATTACCCTATACTCGTCTGGCCATTAAAATTTCGATAACTGGTTAGCATGTGTTGTATTCTATAACATGCTTCGATATGCAGATTGGTAGGTAAGCAACGCAACTGCGGAAAATAGTTAGGAATAAAGCAATGTAAGTGGTGACTCGACAGTCCGTTAACCTTTGTAAATTCAATACTTCATGGAATAATTGAGGTAGTGGGGTAAAAACTGACACATGTTGTTGAAAAGGCATGGGATTTCGTTGAAAAAAAAACAAAAGTGGACTAAATGGCCAAAAGATGGAGCTTCATATGATACGAAAGCAATAATTAACATAACAATTGATTTTTAGAAAAGAATATGTTGTTTATAACAAATGTTCATGATGTCGATTGCCATTCATCAATAATATTTGTCGAGGGAGAGTACGGTGAACAGCACTGTTGACTATGTCAGTAGGTATGGATACTTCCGCCGGATGTTACCTTTCAGCATCCCTAATGAAATCGAACGATCGCAGTAGACTTCAGGTAGCAAACAACCAATAATCACTCGGATTGCGGTGTGGAGACCAGGAAGGCCTAGCATGACGGAAGTGGTGGCTCAGCACGCAATCCCCACCGAACGATGAGATCTTTTACCCCTGTAGCTACATCGGGTGCAGCGCCGCCCTGTATAAACGTTGCCTCCCAGCAAGTGTTTAACAGACAGGCTAGCGATGAAGCGATTCTTAAACAGATCCGCGTATCTCGCACCCATCATACTGACAGTCTGAAAAGTAGCACACAGCATTTCCTCGAAAAAAAAAGCGTCCTACTGATGTGGTGAATCCACACCACACCGTGACTTTTTCGTCAAGCAATGGGGTTTCCACGACAATTCTAGAATGTTTGGTAGCCCAAACTCAGCTCATTATATACACGATTCCTATTCTGCATCACTGAAATGTTACTGTCCAACGCCATCTACTGGCCGGCCTTTTTCCATTCAGTTTTGGCTTCAATAAAGCCCTACGTCATGGGTGTGAACATTTACCGCTCTGCCTGCATTATTACTTAGTACATTTTCAAATGTTATCGTGCTTTTGGACCACCCTGTATATTCTGTAAATAAGGAGATATTATACGGCTGGTTTCTCTTTCAGATAGATGTATGCGAGAAGCTCGTATTATGCTTCGAAAGCAGGTATCGGAATTCGAGAGCCAGACGATAGTGTCCTAGTGAGACTGTGGTTTATCGCTTCGCTGTATTGTGTTCGCGTTGGTCGCGATCTCTCTATTGTTACGCTAATGGTATCCATGGTCTCCAGAAGGGCCATACATAAAGCCCTTCAGGACATCAGATGACCCAGGTGACAAGCGTCCCAAAGGGCTGGCATATTACTCGCTTCGCTGTGCAGAATCGCAGGGTCATTTCACGTATGTTGAGTGAGGAAACAGGTTTTTTGTAGCAAGGCAAGTGTTCGACAACGTCTCCTTGTTCGAACTCCAGGAAGGCGAACGTCTCCTATTGACTGTGACCACCTGATCCTCTTTAACAGTCTATTCAGCTGATCTTTCACGAAGCTCTCGGACAATCTCTTTGTTCAGCTTTTCCCCACAGGTTTTACTTTGGCAAAACCGCCATCTTTGGTTAGTCTCTCACCTATCTGTATTCCACATATTAAACTTCGTGCTCTTAGACAGTGCAGAAAAGAAAAGGGAAATGTGCACATTATAATAAGGCCACATTTCGTGAGTTCTAAGCGAAGAAAATTCACTTTGTACCACCGGAATCTCCTGCAGTGGATCTACTGACGCTCAAATAATACTGGCAACTAAGGGTTAAATGGAGCATACTGACTGTACGCTTCAAGAAGAATGCTGAAAATCAGGTGTACTGATAGGGAATCAGGAGCGCCTTAGCACAATCGACGATGAAAGGAACATATGGAAAACATTGACAAGATAAATGGAGGATAATAAGACATGTGTTACGGCATCAGGGGTTAGCCTCCATTCTACTAAAGGAAACTGTAGAGAGTAGTAACTGTAGTGGAAGACAGTTACTGGAATATATCCACCATGTAAATGAGGACGAGGCTGAAAGTGCTACTCTGAGATGAACAGGTTTGCGCAGGAGAAAAATTCGTGGCGGATCACATCAAACCAGTCAGAAGAAAGTTGACTAAAAACTGAACCTGTTATACTGTATGCAATACAGATAAATAAAAATAGTGTTCCACTTTCAGCACACCTCTTTAAAAAAAGGCGTCAGTTTCCAGCTTTTAACCATTAATTACACTACCATGTCCATTAGGAGTTCAATCTCTTGTTTGAGAATCACATTTACATCGTATAATACATCAATACAAATAAAGATGCAATGTAAGTTATTATACAGTTTAATCACTTTCCCTCAATTTCCCCAAAAGTGTGTCAGCTGACTTACAAAAATATACAATTAGGGCTATTCCTGTATGAACGTTGCCAAATAACATCCATCGTCGTCATACGGGTCGGGCATATCACGTGATGGCATAACCAGCCGTCTGGGTAGCTGCTCTTAAATTTCTAACGTGTTGAGGACGGTGAGGTCTCCAATACGTAGTCTTTCAACAAGATAACGCAAGACCGCATGATGCCGTCCTCTCCTGGGCTACGTCGATACTGAGAGTATTCCACTCTTGACTTGGACAGCATGCTCTCCAGATACCTCACCAACTGAAAACATCTGATCGTGGGTGGCCGAGGAGCTGATACTCATCTGCCACCGGCCGCAGTGACCGAGCGGTTCTAGGTAGTCCGGAACCTCGCGACTGCTACGGTCGCAGGTTCGGATCCTGCCTCGGGCATGTATGTGTGTGATGTTCTTAGGTTAGTTAGGTTTAAATAGTTCTAAGTTCTAGGGGACTGATGACCTCAAGTGTTAGGTCCCATAGTGCTCAGAGCGATTTGAAATATTTTTTTGAACTCATCTGCCACAAGTATATACGAATTCTAGCGTACAGGTGAAGCAGCTTGGATTGACGTAATACCGTCATCGAAACTCAGTTCGACTCGGTGCTCAGCTGGGCTTTGTCCATTGCTGCTGCCACATGTGGCAATATTGTGTACTACATTTCATCCTCTGTATACCCTCAAATAAACTACAAACCTAGTCGTGTCTTCTTCCTATCATACTGTATACGCACAATATTAAAATTTTGTTATTGACTGTCTTTCCTGGCCTTGCAGTTTTAATTGTCAGCAATGCACTTGCTTCACAACTTTTGCTCTCTCTTGTCTTCTGCATTGTATTGGTTTTGTTTACGGCGGCTTCTCCGAAGTCTTTGGTATGTAACCTGTAAAAGTAAATGGTTTAAACCACAGTTGCAAAGTATTGGTTTTCCAACTATAGGGAGATTCCGAATAGAATATTTTCAGTAACTGGCACTATGTTAATCACTGCGCCAATTTTTGTCATTGCCTTCTACTCTCATTTCGTCAGTATACAACTACAGTACTGATTAGCCATAATGGGACACTTTCGGAAGCCTCTTATAAAATTCAATACTTCTCCGCGTAAGGTGCCAAAACGCCCATATTAAGTGCCAAACGTTGTCATATTTATATTCAATGGCAACTTCCTTGGTTGCTACTATACATTCATTACAGTTTAGGAACATCAAAATTAATCGTTTATAATCGAGGACTAGACAGGTAATATCTTTCTTTAAAAGCAAAACATTATGCACCTTATGGGGCTCTTTGTAGATCAACTCCGCATCCATTTAATATACCAAGCGAGTGAACAGTGGATATCTAAATATAACTACAGTCCCATACCATACGATATGTCCAATCTCATACCATTTAAAATGAAGTGTTTTACATTCTGGGCACCCGCAGCTGTTGAAGGGCATGATGGTAAAATTATTTCCGCTGACAGCTGGTAAAATCGTTGTCTTATTGATATACATCCGCTTTCGCGGCCTAAATCAGCATTATCATGTGCAACCCACATGATCACGACTAACATACTACAACTCAATTCTGTGGATTATTAAAATTAATGAAGGTAATCTCTAAAATAAACCCAGCATATTAAGTGGTCATGGGAATTCACATCCTTCGCAGTCGAGATACGAGGGCTATTCAGAAAGTAAGGAACGGTAGGTCGCGAAATGGAAACCACAGTGAAAATCAAAACTGTTTTATTTGTAACGGTTAGCTACACCTTCCAGCTACTTCTCTACACAGTCGCCGCTCAGACTTAGACATCTGTCGTAGCGTTGTACCAACTATTCAATAATAGAAGACAGCCGCCAGTGCTCTTCTACAATTTTCTACTCTTTACTGCAGCTCGTTGTCTGTGTCAAAATATTGTCTTCGTAGCCAGTGGTTCATTTGAGCAGAGATGAACCTCACGGGTAGCCAATTATGCGCTGCATTGTGGATGATCAAACACTTCCCATCGAAAACGCCGAAGATGCATCTTCATTGCCCCTGCAGAGTGCGGCCGAGAATTGTCATGTAGAATGAATCGCATGACCGTTATATTATGTGGATTGTATAGCTTCAGGAGAAATCTTTCGCCAGGCCCTCATACTTGATGGGAGACTCTAATTTCTAGCCATCACTATGAGATCAGAACTGAAAAGAGAGACATGATGCGATCGATGGGCGTCTAGACACCGTGCCGAACGCATCTCTGCAAAACTTCATCAGTTTTTCACTGTATTTTCCATTCCGCGACCGATCGTTCCATACTTTCAGAATAACCCTCGTGTATCACTCACTGAATACTGTCTACATTAAAATGGCGAACGAGGTATGAGAGAAACGATGCATTTATTTATTTAAAATGGCTGGTGGGTGGATCATGTAGTTATATAGCCTAGTTATAAGATATGCAACCATCTAAAAAGAAGAAAAAATACTTTACATTGAGAGGACGATAACGAATTTTTTTAAAAAAGCAGTATTTTCTATAGAATAGGCAACTATTAACATGATTTAGTTGGCATATTACTGTGTGGAATCTATAATGTGGCACTTTCTTACTTGCGTGTCAGCAGGGATACCCGCTGTTCGGCAAAGTAGAAGCAGCCCGCACAAGCGACTAAGACAGACTGACAGGCTCGTGGAACTGACCTGTCTTGTGGGCTGTGTGACGTCATGTACTCATGACCTGGAGCGTTGAGTCGCTCCCTTTACACGCCAGTTTAAACAGAATTTTATTACTTACTAATATTTAATCGTATAAATAATCAAAATTTTCCAGAATGCTATGGTGCCTTAATTCTAATTGAGCATTCAACGTGGACTGTGCATTTTCTTTTTTTACGCCTGAAAATTTCTACTTCCTGTAATATATTCTAAGTTGGCTATTTATTTGCTACGGAGTATTGCTTCCAGTGAAAGATCACGTCTTTGTCATCCTTCGTTCGCCGTTATAATGTAGAAAATATTCACTGAATAATATATCTCCACTAGGAGCGATGGGTATTTTAGATATTACCATTACTAACACAGAGTTGAAACACAACCTATTACTATTTACCATCCATTTACCATGTAGGTTGCAGCCAATGATGCAGCTTGAGGCTGAAAAACCGATTTTGTATCAACAAAACAAGAAATGTACCAGCTGTCATCGAAATTCTTCTTAAAACCACGTATTTATAGTGAGCTGTAAAGTAGTAGTTCTGGAATAATTCAAAACAACCTTGATAAAATACTAACCAAACGATGGTTTCTCCAATATTACAGGCAATTGTATAATACATTGCGAAGAGTCCTCTGCTGTAAGCAGTTTTTGAGCATGTTGCTTACATTATCCGGATTCTGATTTCAGGCGTTCACGTTCTTGTACCAACACCTCACAGTTCAGTATTATAGAAATTCTTGAAACTGGTTTCATGCACTTCTGGGTGGCCGGTGTGCAATTAACAGTCATTAATTCGCCGCATTAATTCACCTAACCATCACGCCTCGCAAACTACTGCACTACACATTAAGCTAAATGAACATATCTGCCTTATACATCGCGTAGTTGCCAATAATTGTAAGCTTTATTTCTGTAACTTCGAAACAATCACTTGACCACTGATGATGAAGGCGCTATACTTCGTATGAAGGCTTTTAGTATGACTTTCTGAATATGGACTACAACCGAGACGTGTCAGATATAACTTTTTTGAACAGAAAGTGACAATATCGTTTCAAGCGGCCCATTCAACACTAACATAAGAAGTGTTAACGCCACTGCACCAGTTTAAAACATGAATTAAGAGGAAAGACAGCTATTATCGTACTGATGTCTGTATGCGGAAACTCACTGCTTTGATTATTTACAGTATAACAGTCTGCGTTCCATTGACAAGGGAAAGTGAAAAGCTATCTTAACAGTGTCAACATCGCTTGACATAGCAACACGTTTGTGTTTCCACGTTCACATGTTTTCAGTTGCAAATCTCCCAGAATAATTTACTCCAGTAAAGTGTACCACTCCACCGCCGTATATGACCATAAGTGCACTGTAAACGCGAATATGGAGACTTTGCTGAGATATATCTGTTAACAACTGATTGCTTAAAGTCCCTAATCTATGGAAGATCTTGTTACCGTGATAAAGCAGGAGAACTATTATTACAGAAGTAGCAACTTCTAGTGGATGTGAAGTTGAATGAAATATCTCCATCAAATAGCTTCTCTGAGCATCATAATTGGAGAAAAATAAAGAGTGACGTATTTCAATCGAATTTGCCTTATACGTTCACATGTTTACTCCTCCATCTTCCTTTTCTATCTTTCACTTATTATCGATGAGGGCAGAGCAGATTGTGGCAGAACTTCATACTTTTTAGACCCAGCCCAGTAAGATGAAGTGGGTAAATGGGGCATTAAACATTTGGTAGGCGATTTCTAGTTACCACATTCGCTTGATGGTCACAGCTGAGTTGCAAACTCTACGTCGTTCAACAATGAAAATTTCCAGAAAATCTAGGTTGAAACAAGTAGATTAAAACTAATTTATTTCTAAGACAACGTTGTCCACAATCCCGGATAAAAACTGAAACATATGTATGTGAACACAGCTACGTGTTGCCGTGATGTTAGATGCAGGGTTTTGTGTTTGATTCGCGTGCTTCAGTGTTAGGTGCACATCCCCCTAAGTATCACTACAAATCCGACATTTCAAAATGGTTACAGCCTAGTGCGGGCGGTGAATACCATTTTAACATTTAATTTCGAACTCACTTTGCGTACATACTTGCCTGCAACATAGCTAAACGCCATGTTTCTCTTGAAATGCTAATTACGGATATGCTGACAATCATTCTCGAAGGCGAAATATATTGGCTGTCTTTATAAAATCAACTAATATACACTGTACGATGAAAGTACACCCATCAGTTATACTCAGACGTAATACGTACCTGCATACTATTATAATGGTTTTGAGAATAGTATGTGCTTTTTTGTTTTTGGTGAATCTTGACAATCGAAAGTACTTGTATGTTTCTATTCGGAACGAAAATAAATGGTGACAGGCGACTGATACGAAAACAGAGCAAGGAAGTTTTCTTTTTTCATAGAACATTCCCTCAAATGTTCAGCATTCTATTGTAGTTTTCCAAACAGATCTCACTGAAAATCTTGCCTAGCGTTCAGAATTAGATAAATGCTATAAAATTTGATTTCTTGCCTAGCGTTCAGAATTAGATAAATGCTATAAAATTTGATTTCTTGCCTAGCGTTCAGAATTAGATAAATGCTATAAAATTTGATTTCCAACATTTTTGCACGGATGAGTAGAAACATTGACCAACTGCTTAATCTTGTTCGTGCGTCTTTGGAACGAAATTTGTCGCTGATTCTGCCAGTCAGGGGTCCGACAGTTTATTGATAGGTTTTTGGAGCTGCATTGCACCCGATAGCTATGCAGATGGGTTTCATAGGATTTACCTCAGGCGCATTTGGTCGCTGAACCAACATCGTGAGTTCACTATAATGACCCTCAAACCATTGTAGCACGGTTCTGGCTCCGAGACACGGTCAATAATACGGCTGAAAGATGACATCGCCGTCGGGGAAGATATCAAGCATGAAGGGATGCAGGCGGTTCGCAGCTGTCAGCGTGTATTCTATTACTATCACAGGTCCCATGCAAGCGCAGGACAACGTCCCCCGTAGCATAATATTGCTCCGACCATCCTGCGTCCTTGAAGAGCTGCACGTTTCGAGCCGCCGTTCACCTCAATGACGGCGTTTGTTTAGACGACCGTTGATCTACTGTAGCAAAAATGTGGTTTACCAGAAGAGCCTACACGTTTCCATTGATCGACAGTCGAATCACGATGGTCCCGTTCCCACTGCAATAGTACCTGAGGATGTCTTTGGGTCAACATGTGAACAAGTATGGCTGGTCTGCTGCGGAGCTCGATGTTCAACAGTGTACGATGAACGGTGTGCTCCGAAACACTTCTGGGCGCACCAACATTGTGCTCTTCTGGCAGAGATGTAACAGATCACCATCTGTCCTACTTTACAGACCTCACATGCTTCGGAATCCCACATTCCGTGAACAGTCGTGGGCGTCCAACTATTTAATGCCTAGTGGTACTTTCACTGTCCTATCTCTGTCCGCAGACGCTCACGACCGAACATTAGACCACCTTTGTCGTTTTCAAAACACTCATTCACACGCTCAGCGTAATAATAAGCTGCCCTTTGTCCAAGTCACTTATCTCAATGGATTTCCCCATTTGTAGCCCATACCTTCGCTAGTGTGATCCTCCGTCCGCGTCTGTACGGTACCACGTCACGTGCCCGCAACGCCACCAGGCGGCATCCAACGTCGCGATGGCCTGTGGTCATAATGTTTCGGCTCGTCACTCTATATGAAGACACATACCTAGTCGTCTAAGTCCTTCACTGCGCGTCATACAGAATTAAGTCATCTGTATATTATGCTTCTAATGTTTTTAAAAATGACTTTTCGTAAAAATTCAAACTTCATAGCATTTAGTAATAATTTCTACTGATTATTCCCAGTAATCTGTTAATGTTGTGTGTTTTTGAGACTGCTTACTTCTCCTTCCTCCTTCAGGGCGTAGTCACGTGATCTACCTAGGACACGGTCGTATCGTTTCTGGAATGTCACAAAAACCGTCAGGCGCCGACTCCACACTGCAACACACGGCCGTCGGGCTGGTTGCCAGCTCAGCCCCTGCGACTACACGAAGTTGCGGCTCCGCTATTTGCAGCGTGACCAGCAGAGAGCCTTCGCGTACACCGGTCCAAAACACAGAGGACGTTAAATCAGCAAAGAAGTCGTTCTTGCCACGAACCTTTCGCTGCATCCGGCAAATTCAGCTCATCAGGAGGAAGTGCACCAATGGCATGCTGGTATTTAGGACCGCGTCCGCGCCGATCACGGCAGTTATGACGCAGCCAGACAAGAGAAGTCTGCTCCGGATCCAAAGCCGCCTCGACCGCACGGCGCCTTCGCTGCCAAGGGAACTCAGAAACTAGCTCGCAGGCCTGTTGATATTCTATCAGACATTTGGCAAGACTGTAGAATCTGTGAACTCATTGTTGTTGTTGTTGTGGTCTTCAGTCCTGAGACTGGTTTGATGCAGCTCTCCACGCTAATCTATCCTGTGCATGCTCCTTCATCTCCCACTACCCACTGCAACCTACATCCTTCTGAATCTTGGTCTCCCTCTACGATTTTTACCCTCCACGCTGCCCTCCAATGCTACATTTGTGATCCCTTGATGCCTCAGGACATGTCCTACCAACCGATCCCTTCTTCTAGTCAAGTTGTGCCACAAACTTCTCTTCTCCCCAATCATATTCAATACCTCCTCATTAGTTATGTGATCTGCCCACCTACTCTTCAACATTCTTCTGTAGCACCACATTTCGAAAGTTTCTATTCTCTTCTTGTCCAAACTAGTTATCGTCCATGTTTCACTTCCATACATGGCTACACTCCATACAAATACTTTCAGAAACGACTTCCTGACACTTAAATCTATACTCGATGTTAACAAATTTCTCTTCTTGATTAACGCTTTCCTTGCCATTGCCAGTCTACATTTTATATCCTCTCTACTTCGACCATCATCAGTTATTTTGCTCCCCAAATAGAGAAACTCCTTTACTACTTTAAGTGTCTCATTTCCTAATCTAATTCCCTCAGCATCACCCGACTTAATTCGACTACATTTCACTATCCTTGTTTGCTTTTGTTGATGTTCATCTTATATCCTCCTTTCAAGACACTGTCCATTCCGTTCAACTGCTCTTCCAAGTCCTTTGCTGTCTCTGACAGAATTACAATGTCATCGGCGAACCTCAAAGTTTTTATTTCTTCTCCATGGATTTTAATACCTACTCCAAACTCATACAGACCGTAACTTACGTCTTAGTCCGCTCGAATGTGCTCCTCTCAAGGAGAGTGAGGACTTAAACATTTGGTAGTAAACCTAATGGAGATCGAACTCTGACTGTTGTTTCCTCAACCAAGACTTGTATTTCAAGTACTTGCGTATAGTTGTGCCCATTTCTAATTTGGATGTGACCTAAAACCTTACGTTCCAATAAAATTAAAAGTTCTCCACCAGGAAGTAGTTACGAAGTGGATTACGTGTTTTGTGACGGTCCACGAACACCATTCGTTCAAATGGTTCAAATGGCTCTGAGCACTATGGGACTTAACATCTATGGTCATCAGTCCCCTAGAACTTAGAACTACTTAAACCTAACTAACCTAAGAACATCACACAACACCCAGCCATCACGAGGCAGAGAAAATCCCTGACCCCGCCGGGAATCGAACCCGGGAACCCGGGCGTGGGAAGCGAGAACGCTGCCGCACGAGCACGAGATGCGGGCAACACCATTTGTGTTCAGCTTACTGTGTTCTTAAATATAGAAGATGAACTACATGCTCAGGTGTCGTTTGCGGAAGTGTTGGATGTCCAAGACACGCAACGTTTCCTGTGATATGTATTACTATCAAACTACCCTTTACACAGGTTGTATCAAAATTAACAGCGAAAACTGACACGCCTTAAAATATATGACAACAGAAAATACGTGCGACTGAACACTGGTCCGCAAAAGAGCTGATTGCGAGATAACTCCGAATGCGTGGATACCACTCGCACACTTGACTATGACATATTGTCCCAGTTAATATAAATGCATTTCAAACGCTAAGCCGGATACAAGTACACCTAGAGCTGTTCAAGAAATCCTAGCTGTCACCGTCGATTTTGAATGCAATAGTGCCCTCGCCTCTGCAGTGAGTAATCAATTATTTCAGAATAAATAAATCCACTTGTACAACTTGACGGGGCTATGACCACAGAAAACTGAAGTCGAGTTATCCAGGAGGCGAAGGTACAGACCCTTATCGACTAACTGGTCTTGGAAGAAACTGGCGCCCCAAGTTTACTTGAAACGTTTTTGGTTCCATTATCGTGTGCTTACACCCTTGTCGCTTTTCCTTTGTTAATTATGATACACCCTGCATAAATTGTGAAGTTAATAAACCGTTATAGTATGTATGGTTCATTTAAATTCAATTTAACTTCCGCAAACTCCACTTAAACCGTACCGCATTTCCTGAAAATCAGCAAAAATTATGAAACTGCTTCAGTGTCCGTGATAGGAGGAATGAATTTAGGAGATATAGTCTTAGATGACGCATATTTTCGTAGCGATAAAAACTTTAGACAAATTTCGTCCGTTACATTCCTTCATCCTCGTGCACAATGTTTAGTAGTGTATCACACTTCCCTGCCGTGTGTTTCTATCATTTTCGTGATTCATGCAAAATACATTCTCCCACACACATTCTTTACATTGTACCTATGAATTTGCTACTGTGCATCGACGTATCTTTCAGCATGCTGTACATTTCAAATTAATGCCACTAGCACACAAAATTATCAATAATCTTTTAAACCGAAGCGTTTCTAAACGACATCGGACGCCCTGTATCCTTTCCATCACGCCAAGAGCTAAAGTATCACTCTTCATCATTGGGAGTTTGCTATTACATTGTAACTTTCAATATGAAATTGCTGTTTTTACAATTCAACTGCGAGGGAGTGCTAAAATATGCCTCCGAACTTTTTATGTGACTACTCTTAAAGCTTTTTAAGTAAAACATCCGAATTTTTATTCTTCATGTCTACATATTTATTTCTCATGTTAGTCACCGCAGTGACAATACATTTCTCACAACGAGAGTCCATTATTTTGTTACCGACACTGCAGGACGTTTGAATTTGTTGACGGAGCCACGACTTCACCTCTGCATGCATTGCTTCATCACTATCAAACTAGTCCTCAAAGGTCTTCATTAATTTTTGGAAATAGTTGAAACCAAATGGGCCAATTTGTAGGTAACACCACGTTTCTTTCTTTGCAATCACGAGTAACTCAACGTCATTACTGTACACAGCTTTCATTCTTCTACGGATTTCAGTTTTCTGCGGCTGGAAACTTGAGTACAGCTCGCTGTTTCTCACGCACCGAACACAGCTACTTTCCCCACCGCCGTGATACACGCCACAGTTCGGAGCCCTCTAGCGGCAGAGGCTTTGAACTTGCCTCATTGGAGTGGGAAAGCCGACCGAGTGACACGCATGACATGTAATACCTCTACTGATATTGAGAACAGGACAAATAATTCGGAAGCATTACTTTTCAGCACGCCTTCGTATTTTAGCATACTAAAGTGCGCGTCATATATCTTGGCGGCCGAGTTTAGGTTCGTTCTACGCATCTGACGTCACAAAACACAGTCAGCCAATGAACAGAGAACGACGTTGCCAGATCTCGACAGCAGTGCAGAGCACGAACGAGTGTCTTCAGTTTTAGAAACGTTCAGTCATAAATAAAGTAATAGAACAAAAGCAATGTCTTAATAGCAGACTTTCTTTTACAGAAAGTTTGGAAAAAGCATTCTTTATACCAATTGCTTCATATTCTATTAATTAATTAAACCAAACAAGCAATAAGACTTCTAATTCAGGCGATAGCAAGGAAAGGTGTTTTTTTCAATCTCACGAACTGCTTTTTCGCAATAAAGAACAGCGGTAATTGTTTATTTCCTATTGTACTTCGACGAAGCGTGAGTAATTCATAGTCATACCAACAGTGTTTATAAGTAGTTGCGTGAGATGTTAGAGTCCTTATGGAGTCACACTGTTCGATGAGCTGAGGTAGCAGAACGGTTAAGGTGTTGGGCTGCCAAGTGGAAGGTTATGAGTTCAAACCTTGTGCGTTGCTTGATATTTTCTTTATTTAAAAACAATATTGGAGTGCCTTACTTCACGAATTTTATTCGTTTGAATGAAATTTCTAGTGCTTTGCCTCTTCATTAACTTTTTCGCTGCTGCAGACACGTGCTCCCCGCATTCCGCGCTGTGCGCGATTCTGTCATCACTGCACTTCTCGCCTGTGCAGACACATGGTGTTCCCACTGCTTTGGCACACTTATCATTCGATTTCACAAAAACTATTTGGCCACAAAATTTGATTTTTACACGTCTTCTTGCCTGATACCTTCCCCCCATAAATGACTTAATTTTGTTTTGATGTGCAGCATTAAATGTAGTAAACCATTGCACGAAATTTTGACGAGTTTGCAGAGGTAAAAGTCCATGGCGTATACTTTCCGTATGGTCGATTTTAGTTGCCACAATGTTGAGAATGAAATGTGGACAAGATACCTAAATTTCATATAATATTTACTGTATAACAATATCTCATTTAATTTAAGTACCACATAGGTGTCGTATGTAATATTGAGAAATATTCCGTCTTTCGCGACTGTAATAAAAGTTTTATATACACACGGCGCGTTTGGCTTTATTTTAAAGCACTTCCATCGGTGAAAGGTATGGCACATACACAATGGTATTCATGTTCTATTTCTTGTTTTTGTTCCACAGTCGCAGTTTTACCAATGGTATTGAATTATATCCCTTTTCTGCAGCTGTAATAAGCGACTTATTTAGACCAGACGCGTTTCTCTCTTTTGAAGCATCATAAGAGGACAGTATTTTGTGTCCTCCATTGCCAAGTCACCTTTCGTAGTTTTGTGCTGCGGTAGCACAACATTCAACGTTTGTGTTGGCTCATCAGTGTTTTAGCAAATAAATGCTGTTTGTGTGTGCCACACACAAAATTATATTTGACATAGCTCTGAGCACTTCACTGACAGACGGTATATTCAAGTCCTAATGTTTTTGTAAGTCCACAGTTTTGTTTAATGTATTTTGTCTACTTCCTTTTGATTGATTGAAGTGCTTTAAAATATAGCCAAACGTGCCCAGTATAAGTAAAACTTTTGTTACAGTCGCGAAAGGTGGAATATTTCTCAATATTACATACGACACTTATGTGGTACTTAAATTAAATGAAATATATAGGTATCTTGTCCACATTTCATTCTCAACATTGTGGCAACTAAAATCGACCATACGGAAAGTATACTCTATGGACTTTTACCTCTGCAAACTCTTCAAAATTTCGTGCAAAGGTTTACTATATTTAATGCTGCATAATAACTGCGTTGAACATCGAAACAAAATTAAGTCATTTATGGGGGGAAGGTATCAGTCAAGAAGATAGGTAAAAATCTAATTTTTGAGCCTAATAGTTTTTGTGGAATTGAATGATAAAGAGTGTCAAAGCAGTCGGAACACAATGTGTCTGCACAGGCGAGCAGTGCAGTGACAAAATCGCGCACAGCGGGGAATGCAGGGAGCACGTCTTTGTAGCAGCGAAAGGGTTAATGCGGCCGTGGTGGCTTTACTTCATGAACTGCGCGCTCCCCCCTACACGTAAGCTTGCGAACTATGCTATACTATGGCGCTGCTTCTATTGGCGCGTGCGTCGTGTGCAACTGGCAACGCAGCAATCACCAGCGTCTGGGCGGGCATGCGCGAGCCGCCAAGATAAAAGAATTGAACTATAGTTGCTGCATCCTTACTGTAAAGATGTAATTTTGTACCTACTATCGATTACGAAGAGTGTAGTTATCTTTGAGACAATTTGTGTGGTATTCAGGAAGCCTTTCTTCAGTTCCAGATCAGCAGCCCATTTTGGTCATTGAGAGCCGCGATAAGAATCCTGGGGAATGAATTTGAAAACGACACTCTTGTGTAGAATAAATTTCTTTTATTTCTCGTGTATGGTCACAAATTGGAAGGTCCTCAGTCCATAGGCTTCGGTCAGAAGTCCATCTTCAGATCTGTTTTACAAAAAAAAAAAAAAAAAAAAAAAAAAAAAAAAATGTGCTTTTTTATAAAACAGATCTGAGGATGGTCATCGCTGAGCAAAACGCTTAAAACTTAACACAAGTTTGTGACCAAAGAAGTGAAATAAAAGAAATTTATTCTACATATTCGGGCCACTGTTCCAATTGCGACCAAGACACAGCTTGTGGCACTCTTGTGTGTCTGCGCCAAGTTCTGGAAGGTAGTGTCTTATGTCGAACGCCACGACCTGCTGGTCGCTGGACGGTGAGGTGGTGAGATGTTGCATGGTTCCGCTTAGGAAGCGTACAGTAGCAATAAGGTTTTGCTAACCAATGAAGGGGAACGTGTAGTCCATGCTTAAGGTTTTCCTTTTCTTCGTACCATGAAGTTACTGTAATTTCCCTCTTCCAGACACAAGTCTCATCTGTGAATGCCGGTTCTTTGTGTCTGTGTCACGAGAGTATGGTACTCCGTTACGCAGAGATAAACACATTTTGCCCCACACAGGTACAGAAACTATTTGTGATCAATTCAACCGACTTCTACCACAGTCAGTTTAGCCACACTCCTTATTAGTGAGACACTGAAAAATCTTTGCGATTTATATCTATCACACTTTGATTTTCCTACGTTTTGGAACTTTATGTGCCGCGTGTTCTCTGTGCAACAATGAGATAGGTGTCACAGTAATTTATTAATCCTCCTGAAATCGGTTATACAAATTTATATTCTAACATTCCTTCCAAAAGCCGGCCACAGTTGCCGAGCGGTTCTAGGCGCTTCAGTCTGGTACCGCGTGACCGCTACGGTCGCAGGTTAGAATCCTACCTCGGGCATGGCTTCGTGTAATGTCCTTAGGTTAATTAGGTCTAAGTAGTTCTAAGTTCTAGGGGAATGATGACCTCAGCTGTTAAGTCCCATAGTGCTCAGAGCCATTTGAACCACTCCTTCCAAATATTTTCCATACTAGGAATTTTTCTGTTTGAACGAATTAGGCTGACTTGCACTCAGCCGTTGGAATATAATTACTTGATGCGAAACATACTGTATCATTTAGGCAACCGCAATCGTTAGACTTTAAGGTTTTGCTTGTTGCAATGTACGTCAACAACATCAGTAATCGCTCCGAATATTTGTAAGGTGTCAACGATCCGCTACTCAGAGATAAACACATTTTGCCTAACACAGGTCGTCGGTACGCAGAATCGATTGTCAAGTACTGCGAGTGCCAAGTGAGTGAATCTGATACGAGACGGAGCTGTCAACCAGTGAGCAACGCCAGGTGTCGCAGTGGCTGACAGTGTCCCCATCACCGCGGGTTGACCCTCAGTACAACATAATATCGAATCGTGACAAGTGTTATTATTGACAAGTACTCAAAAAGTTTGTTGAGTGCCGAAAATCCGCGTTCGCGTCAACCGCCCAGGCCACACAGTGGATTGTAGTAAGCGTTGTGTATCTTCAGAATGAGATTTTCACTCTGCAGCGGAGTGTGCGCTGATATGAAACTTCCTGGCAGATTAAAACGGTGTGCCCGACCGAAACTCGAACTCGGGACCTTCGCCTTTCGCGGGCAAGTGCTCTACCAACTGAGCTACCAAAGTACGATTCAGGCCCGGTACTCACAGCTTTACTTCTGCCAGTACCTCGTCTCCTACCTTCCAAACATTACAGAAGCTCTCCTGCGAACATTGCAGAACTAGCACTCCTGAAAGAAAGGATGTCAACGCACACTCCGCTGCAGAGTGAAAATCTCATTCTGGAAACATCCCCCAGGCTGTGGCTAAGCCATGTCTCCGCAATATCCTTTCTTTCAGGAGTGCTAGTTCTGCAAGATCCGCAGGAGAGCTTCTGTAAAGTTTGGAAGGTAGGAGACGAGGTACTGACAGAAGTGAAGCTGTGAGTACCGGGCGTGAGTCATGCTTTGGTATTTCAGTTGGTAGAGCACTTGCCCGCGAAAGGCAAAGGTCCCGAGTTCGAGTCTCGGTCGGGCACACAGTTTCAATCAGCCAGGAAGTTTCATTGTGTATCTTAATTATTGTTACAGCGTGTGGGCTTCAAATGGCTCTGAGCACTATGGGACTTAACTGCTAAGGTCCTCAGTCCCCTAGAACTTAGAACTACTTAAACCTAACTAACCTAAGGACATAACACACATCCATGCCCGAGGCACGATTCGCACCTGCGACCGTAGCCGTCGCGCGGTTCCAGACTGTAGCGCCTAGAGCCGCTCGGCCACCCCCGCCGCCGATTCACTATTCTGCTCATCAAGAAGTACTCTGTGCTAAAGTTGCAGGCATGGAGAACATGATGAAGCTGGTGGTCCAAATCGTAAATTTTATGAAGTTTCACGCATTATTTCACTGTCAGTTTCAACAGTTTTCGATGGAATTGAATGTCAAGTACGGAGACTTAATATACTGCCTCAAGATAGGCTGGTTAAGGCAAGGGACATGAGTGTAACTTTTTTTTCTATTTAAAACCGGCTGCTGTAGAATTTATGAAGGAGGAAGAAGAGCAGGAATGAAAACTGTAACAATCAGAATAGATTGGAAACGTCGAACTGTAAGTGGGGTTGACTGCACACTGCCAACAGTAAGAAACAGCTAGGTGAGGATACATTTAAAAAGAAAATCTCATTGCGGTAGGAACAAGTTTTGACCAAAAAGTCTGTCCATTTCATTGGGTTTACTGGCGTTATAGAAAACGTGAGTCTTCAAGTAGTCATTGTGACCCAGAAAAAAATGCAAAGATAGTTTTAGGAACGTTTCGAGGACAATTCCAATCTTAAAGCTGTTTTGGAGAAGTTTCTGAGACCGTTTGCTGGTTCAGGAGAACGCAAGCCTTAATATGTGCAGATGGAACTGACTGATCTGCAGTATAATTCACGTTATGTTAAAACAGTTCAGGGGGTCTAGGTTGTTACTGTCGAAGAGTTTCCACATTTCCATAACGAGGATGCAAACTTCATAAAATGTTTCGATCAACATGTGTGTGTGAGAGGCTGAAAATAAATAAAATACAATTACATGGCAGCCTGAGTTCGAAAATCTGTGTAACTGTCTGTATCTGTCCACATGCCGACAGTTTCTACTGAATAAAAATTATGTCCTCAGCGTACCAAAAACAACTGAATAGCCCTGAAAATTTATTTTGTTTGTAATCTGTGTTGCTGAGATACGAAAAATAGTATGAAAGTAAGTCGTATGCAGTGCTACTGCTCTGCCATTTAAATGCAGTGCGTTTGCAGTTTCGCCCTCTTCCCCCCTCCTGTCACTCAGTCAGGGTAGGGTGTGTAGTGCTACAACGATGAAAAATAATATTACGACGATGTCAAACCTTATATTCACGATTTAAAGAAGTATTCATGATATTAAAAATGTAATTATAATTTTATTATTTTCATTTTTGTGCTCAGTGTATCAAAGACTTTCTAGTGCACGGAATAAATTAGCATTGTTTGTACTACGAAACTATATATGATTGTTAAGGGTAAGCATGTAATAATTCGATGTAAGACATTTGGTTGAGTCTGAATTTTGTTCTCGTACTGGTCGGTAGAGGAAAAAAAGTTCCTTAATCGATGTCAAGGTATAAAGGCTGTAAAAAGGAGAGAGAGAGAAGGTAAATACAAGTTATTCAAAACAAATATCTCTAAAGTGTAACGTCCTGTGATTCCCTATAACTAAAAATTGCAAGGTCTAATCTGAGCCTGTCCTGAATAACAGCGAAGAACATTTATGTTATCATATATTTTCTTCGTTTGATCACGGTTGTGATTCGCATGTTTCTTTTTGTTACGCGACGTGTTATGAATATTTTCTTTATACGCGCAAAAGTGCACACAGCTTTAATCGAACCTGCGTCTTTTGAACACGATAACTTTTAATCAGTACAATTACTGAATACCGTCTAAATCGCAACCATGATCGCAAAAGTGTTTCCTGGACCAAATAATTCTTATAAAATGTGTATTCTCCAAAGCGAGCAGCATTGCACTATCTCTGACTCGCAACAATCGAAAGAGTAAAAACAGTGCTTAAATAAAATTGCCACCTTTTAATAATTATTATTATCCTATTAAATAAATAAATAGCAATTCAGTGGTTATCCAATCAATAAACAGAGAGGGCAATTCAGTGGCAACCTATTGACAGGACTAGCTTATATGTGTGTGCTAATGTGTGTTTTTCTATTTGTTTCATGCTGTAATGAGCGGAAATCTACGACGACCCTAAGCACGATAATTTTGCTATACCATTCCATCCCAACGGCAGCATAACGAAGCACTGCATAAAATAGGCACAACATCTTCAACTTGGTGCTGTACCTCGCAAGAAAAAAAAGAAAAAAAATATTTCACATTTCAAGATCGTTTTTTTTACTTTAAAAAAATGGACTTGGAGTCCAGCGTAATAAGTTACAATACAGCATCACCGGGCAGTTGCGTGTCCTCTTAGGAAGCTATATGAGTCAATTATATTTAAATAACTGCGAGAAGGATGAGTAAAATACAGCATCAAGTGTTTTTAGTAGAGGTTAACTGAACGGAATTGGAACTGAATTTTAATCAAACGAAAGTGAACATTTATAGTACTGATTCCAATCTGGTGCAGTGTAGTGATTATTTTATGTTTTGTGCGATGGAATGATTGATGTGTTGCGTGTGACGTTTTCCCGATTAGACATGCACCCAAACATTTGCAAACATGGTGAAAACAGTGCGACGTGTAAGAAAAGCTACACAGCAGGAAGTAACTGTAGGACATTCAGAGGAGGAAGGAATAACCAGTGGACACTAATATTAAAGTCAGTGATCCATTTGCTGTAGAACACTCAGGCAGAATACAGACGGTAGTTCAAGTGCATACTGAAGCAGAACCACAAGGAACACCAGTTACAGTCGATTTACCACCGGTAGAGCCAACACAAACAGTAGTGGATCCATTTTCTCTCTTAATGATGAAAATGGAACAAATGTTTAAAATACAGGAACAATCACAGATACAGCGAGAACAAGAAACTGCTAAACAGCTTGCAGCTGAGATCAATAATAATTTAGATAAACGTATTAGCAGAGTAGATGAACGGATTAGGACCTTGGATGAACTCATCAGTCAATTAGACGAGCGTACGCAGTTAAGCTTTTCACAGTTCTCAAAAGAGATAGATCAAAAGCTTGAAAACCGGTTAAAAGAATACGATCGCCAGCTGCGACAGCAAATAGATGCCCAGTTGTTTGCTATACAGAACAACATTTCAAGTATGCAACAAACATACCATGACTTACCACAGAATGTAAAGCAAGTAACCCAGGATGTGGACAAATTACAACAAACACACACTTCTTTGGAAGCAGAAATACGCAACATAAGTACACGTATAGAAAACCTTACGGATGATTATCAAAACGTAATAGAACAAAAATGAAAAGAACAAGAAGAACGCGTTGTGACCACATTCAACACATGGCTAAATGACAAAGACAAACAAATTAGTACTGTTATACAGAAGGAACTACCTGTGATGTTACAACGAGCAGGAACACAACTGATACATGAAATCAACACAATGATTCATGAACTCCAGACGGAATTACAAAACGTGCAGAAAGTGCTTAATGAAACACGTATGCAAACATCTCATAACAGTTCACCGGAGTGTGTTAGTGTCACACCCTGATCGTTATGAAACGCCTTTAACTGAAAGTAGGGGGCAGACGGGCAATAATTTCAATCCAGCACGTGGAGTAACTTCCGTTTATCAAGACCATACACAATCATTGATGACTCAGGATGCTTTAGTGAAGAATTCACAGTTTCAGAAGTTTACGAATGATAAGAACGGAGCCCATACAATTGTGTTTTTCAAAGGGATCCGCGGAACAATGCCAAAAAGTTGGAACGAAAAGGAGAAAATTCTCTTTACCATTACCCATATTCAAGGTGAGCCAGCGTTGTTCGTGACACAGAAAGCTAAACAATGCAGCTCCTTCGATGAATTTGAACAAGCTTTTCTAAACAAGTATTGGTCGCGTGAGGTACAAGAACAATTAAGAAAAGAAGTTTATAGTCCTGACTCATTTAATAGAAAAGGCGGTACTTTGCGGAAATATTTCGAAAAGTATCTGGACAAAGTGAAATATTTATCCACACCAATTCCTGAGTGTGATGTTTTAAAGATATTAAAGGAGAAGTTACCGCGTGATCTAAAGGAGAAATTGTTTCACATTCCTGAAGTCAACGTGGAACATTTTCTATCTGTACTGGACTCTTTAGATTTGGTTATCGAAGAGGATAGACACCATTATGGGAATAATTCGTCGAATAAAGGTAATGGTAATGGCAAAGGGCGAAACCACAAGAACAATAGTAATAGAAACACCTACTATGGGAATCAAAATCATTGGAATAGTCCGAATTATTCAGGATGGCAGAACCACAATATGAACACAAATGGGCAGTACGGTAATGCACCGAATCACAATTATCATCCACAGAACAATAGTGGACAAAACAATAACGGAAACTTTTCAAAGAAACGGAAACGAGATTTTAGAGCTAACGCTAATTACAATAACGGTAATTTTTCAAATAATCAGCAAAACATGCACAGAATTATGCACAACAGCAATAGCAGCAGCCTAGGCCACCGCAATATCACAACAACAATCATGTACAACCCCCGTACAATACAAATATGTCAAATAATATGCAGCAGCATATGAATGCGCAGCCATGACAACCACCGAATCAAAACATCAAGCTCATTGAGGTAAGTGAACCGCAACCATCAACCAGTACCAGTCAGTCAAACTAGATGCGACGAGATTCTGCTCCCGTGTGTCAGTCGCAGGGTGTCTAGGGGGCACTTGCATGAATGATGTTAGTAATTACGAGCAACCAAGCGTGCAGACAACCAGCTGTAGTAACAATGAGAATGTGTGTCGCATAGAATCAGCAGCGATCGGGTTCAAAATGGTTCAAATGGCTCTGAGCACTATGGGACTCAACTGCTGAGGTCATTAGTCCCCTAGAACTTAGAACTAGTTAAACCTAACTAACCTAAGGACATCACAAACATCCGTGCCCGAGGCAGGATTCGAACCTGCGACCGTAGCGGTCTTGCGGTTCCAGACTGCAGCGCCTTTAATCGCACGGTCACTTCGGCCGGCTAGCGATTGGGTCGAACGACGCAAAAGATGCAGTGTGTAGGAATAATTCTGTTGATGTTGCTCAGCAACGTAGTTCGACTATGCAGATGTTAAGATATAATGACGGAGTCGATATACGAGAGGAATTATGTCAAGATTTTCGGATGAAGTGTAATTTGTTTGAACGGGAAGTTGTGCAAGCAGCAATAGTTTGTGATATTTATGGTATTCAGACTACGGTGATTTTAGATACTGGAGCATCTGTTTCTGTGCTGAATGAATCGTTCTTTTTCCACTTAAAGAAGATTAGAAAGATTCCGGGTTGTCCAGTCACTAATTGTCGAGTTACAGGAGCCCTTAGTCAGAAAGCCCAACTAGTTCGGGAACAGACACGAATTTGTATTAATTTTGGAATGGGAGCCAAAGAGTGCACCTTCCTTATTGTAAAGAATTTAGCCGTGAACTGTCTCCTCGGATTAGATATTTTGCGAGAGACGGAAACTCTAATCGATCTCGCAAAGGGTGAATGCAGCGTGTGTTTCGGTGACACGAGAGTCAGGTTAGACTTGGTAAAGACCAAAGAATTGCATGGCAAATATTGTCAAATTTTAAAGATATAACCGATTCGCGCACATTTATGGCGGCTTCAAGATAGTTTCAATTGCAGTACATTCCCGGTCATGGAAGATGTGAAGGACGAGGAGAATATCCACCTCTCTGAAATAGTAGAAAAAGTACAACAATCCTCTGGTCCTGACAGTCTGCAACAAAAGCAATTATTACACATACTTGCTAATTATCTTAAAGTATTTTTGAAAAAACCTGAACTAATTAAAGGTTACGTGTACGACATGCAAGTGTTTCCCCATGAAATGTACTGTCATCAAACGTACTCAATACCCAGCGCGAAAAGGGAAGCAGTAACAAAAGAAATTAGACGAATGCTGGAATGGGGAATTATTGAGACCTCGTTATCACCATACAGTAACCCACTTTTACCGGTAATGAAATCCGATGGAAGCGTAAGGTTGGTTCTCGACGCTAGCCGGATTAATCAACTTATTATGCCTGTCAGGACGCGGCCTGAGAATCTAGAAGAACTATTACAGAAGTTCCATGGGATAAAGTATCTATCAAGCCTCGACCTCCGCGCGTCATACTGGCAGGTGGTCTCAACGCCAAGATCTAGGAAATATACAGCATTTATTTATAGAGGAAGAAGCTATCAATTCAGAGTATTGCCATTCGTATTGAATGTCAGTGCCGGAGTCTTTATTGATGCGCTTGACACTGTCCTAGGCCCGGATTTGTTAGAGCAAGTTACTGTCTATGTGGACGATTTATTGATTGCTTCACCAACGTGGGACGATCATATCAAACTAATTAACTTGGTGCTACACAAATTTGAACTTGCAGGTGTTACGGTTAACCTTAAGAAGTCCAAGTTTGGAAAGACGGAGATAAAGTTTCTAGGACATATAGCATCATCAGAAGGAATCTTCCCGGATAGTACGAAACTCGAGGCTATCAGAAATTGTTCATATCCGGCCAACAAAAGACAGTTGAAGGCATATATGGGTCTTGTATCCTTTTTTCCGAAAGTTCGTGCCTAATCAATGGCTTAACAGCGAACATCTATTGGGGCTTCTGAAAAAGAATGCACCGTGGGTGTGGACTGACCAGTGTGCACATGATTTCGACACGATCAAGCATTGCTTGTTAAATGCTGAAATCTTGCACCATCCAGATCTCAGTAAGGATTTTTGCATAACCTCAGATGCTTCATGTACTGGGTTAGGTGCGTGTTTATTTCAAACAGAAACAGTAGACGGACACGAGCAAATGAAAATAATATCTTTCGCAAGTCGTGTATTATCGGAATGCGAACGCGCATATTCCAGTACAGACCTTGAAGCATTGGCAGTGGTATGGGCGTTTCGCAAATTTCATTATTATGTTTATGGTAGACACGTTCGGGTATACTGTGATCATCAGGCTTTGAGTTTCCTGCTGACCTGTAAACTTCTCCATGCACGTTTGGCAAGATGGACATTAGCGTTGCAGGAGTATGATTTCCAGATTATTTACATCAGAGGAAGTAATTATATTGTGGCAGATGCTTTGTCTAGGCTACCCCAAGGTTTACCTCGATTTAGTGAACTCACAGAGCAAGCATCGGAATTTAAAGTGTTACTAATGGCGGACAATGTTAATCGTAAATATTTTCTAGACATGTGTAAAAATATGGCACGAAAACAGGATATAGGTAATATCTGGCACGAGATCAAGGATCAACTGAGGACAGATCGTACTTCGAAATTGCATAAATATTACGTGTTACATCACGATGTGTTATCCTTTAGAAGTCATGAGGATACACGAAACTGGCTAGTATGTATTCCGCAGCAATGTGAGCAAAAGTTAATAATATATACACATAATGTTTGGGGTCATTTCGGTTCAAGGAAGTGCCTGGCGAAACTAAGAATGTATTGTCATTTTAATAACATGTATAGAAAGATCCTACGGATGACGCGAGCTTGTGACATTTGCCAGCGCGTAAAGCCGTGCGCTTTATCATCGCAGACATTAATGCAGTCAATTGTTCCAACTGCTTCGCGCCAACTTTTAAGTATTGACATCGCTGGACCTCTGCCAACTGCCAGAGGAGGGGTCTAATACCTCGTAGCAGTGCTAGATAACTTTACTAAGTTTGCAAAGCTATTTGCTACAAAAACAACAGTCACGAGAACGATAATTAACCGATTGGAAAATGATTACATACCTCATTTCGGAACGCCAGAAACATTACTCTCTGACAATGCCTCAAATTTTACGATTGTTACCTGGAAGAAATTCTTAGAGGAACATAATATAAAACCAATTTTCATTTCAATGTTCCACCCCCAAGGTAATCCCACGGACGTGTGTTCCGCGAGTTTAACCGCTTTGTGAGAACGTACTGCTCAGCTAAACAAACTAAGTGGGTAGAATACACAGAGCCGTTTGAAAGTGTTGTAAACTACATACCACATTTCTCGACAGGTTTTACTCCAGCAGAACTCACATTAAAAACAAAAGAGAACAATAGTTGGGTCAACCCACTTCCAAAACTAAATACCAAACCGGAAGACTGAGAGGACAAAGTTAGACAAGCATTGGTCACACTATACGACAATGCACAGAAACGGCAAGAATCACACAACCGGAGACTACAGAATACTCAACAATTTAACGTGGGAGATATGGTGTTAGTAAGAAATTATCCGAAGTGGTCATTATTAAAGAGAAAAATAAAGAGGAGGGGTTTCTGTTATATTCAGGACCATTTGTGATCTTAGGTACACCACATAAAAATAGTTATTTCTTGGTCCATCCCAACTCAAATAGACAAAAAGGACTGTACAATCACAAAGACTTGAAAAGATATGTATGTTAACTACAGTAGATGACCTTTTACGTGTGTCGTAATGAGGTGAAGTCATACATCAAAGACTCAAGTACAGTGCGAGTAGGCTAAGTGACAATTATTAATTAATGGACTAGTGTATAAGTATTTCATGGACACACTGCGATGTGGCGTGTGGGAGAATAGGAACATACAACATTGGAAGCATCAGTACTGCTTGGAGGAAGAGACTCTCAGGATAACAATTAGTTGTAAGAAAATTTCAGCTCCAGTTCGACGGAGAAGAGGACGCCGAGCTGCAGCAGGGAGAAGAAGAATTGCTTCAAGATGATTCCACCCTAAGACACTTAATCAAACATAATACAAACTTGTTGAGATTTAGTAAACTTTCAGGAACTATGCGTGTGAAACTACGAACAGTGAACAGAACTGCATATTTCACACAACAGTAGGATGTAGTGACTTAAGAAAATAAACGTTTCATTTTGTTGATTGTTAACTATTTTGAACTCACTACGGTGAGCAGGTTATGTTCTTTTTTTTTTTTTTTTTTTCTTTCAGATTGTGTACAGGATACACTTACAACATGTAAAGTTTACGCGAGTTACGTATCGGTTTAACAAATTTTCCACCGTAAGTTAGTGCTCGGACTTGCATGAGCTATAAACCAGGTCGAACAAGATGTTGTCCATGACTGAACAGATCATTACACAGACAAATATATACAGACTTGTGTTTATCACTGCACAATTCATTGTAAGTCCAGGAGCACCTTTTCGAAAAAATATATGACATGGATTTGCTTTTATATTGTAAATGACTACAATTATGTACTTCATTTGATATGTATAATCATTCAGTTATTTACCATTATGTATCTAGACTGTGTAAAGACATTCTTATGGGTAGCACAAGTACTTTACCTTGTCAGACTTGATAACTGTGATGAAGTGACTACGTGGTGGAGTGAACATGTCACAGATGACCTATGAACAAAGACTTCCTGTGAACATTATCCTCTGCGCGTACGAACTTTATTTCACTGGCGAAACAGTGGAATTTAACACAAAAGTGGACGCTCAGTGAGTGCGTTGTGTTACCATGATTTCGTTTTCAAATTTTGTGCTACGAGTGTTTAGTAACGCCAAGTAGTCAGAGTGTTATTGGGACCACATGCGTGGACGTAACATTCCAGGATAACTAAAACTCAAGAGCAAGTGTTTTTATCGATCAGTCAACAACAGTGGTGAGTCGTAACAGTGTTGGGAACTGCTACTGACAATATCATTAAACCCGTTGCAGAACTGTATCAATGTTGGAACGTAATTACATGAAAATTTAACTGCAGATAGTCAGTTACGTCGGAAGGACGAATGGACTTGCATCATGATAAAGAAACTCACAAACAGTCGAACACCTCACAAAAAAAAGACACATTCTTCTTGTTGAGTGAAAGAGTGCTTGACATATGATGTAATTTAGATGTTAATTTAAGGAACTGATACTGCTGTTTGAATTTTATGTGACTGTATGCTGGGATGCTGAGCACACGTGTCGGTGAGCGGCGCACCATACAGCAGCGACATCATCCGTCATCCCTTGCCGCACCCTGCCACGTCATCGCAGACTTACCTGATGGGGCGAGGCATCGGTGTTGCAGTACACCAAGTCGCCAGCCGTCCTCACCAGCAGCACTATCACGAAATTGTACCATTATTAAATGTCATACGAAGTGAATATTCAAATGTTGAAAATTAAAAAAGACACTATGGAAGATGTGCTCGCTCCGCCGTGGTTTTTTTTCCGGGGTTTTTCCCATTGGCCTTTGCCCGAATGGGGGAGCGTAACTCAAAATCCCTGAGACTTAAAAGTAAACAAAGCACATGCTTCCAAGTGAAAGAACACAGTGAACTTTAAACAGAACAGACAAGGAAAATTAGCCTGCTTGGATGTCCACTCAAACAAGTGTGACTGTACATCCAAAGGGGACAATGTAATGCTACAACTATGAAAATTAATATTACGACGATGTCAAACCTTATCTTCATGATTTAAAGAAGTATTCATGATATTAAAAATGTAATTATAATTTTATTATTTTCATTTTTGTGCTCAGTGTATCAAAGACTTTCTAGTGCACGGAATAAATTAGCATTGTTTGTACTACGAAACTATATATGATTGTTAAGGGTAAGCATGTAATAATTCGATGTAAGACATTTGGTTGTGCCTGAATTTTGTTCTCGTACTGGTCGGTAGAGGAAAAAAAGTCCCTTAATCGATGTCAAGGTATAAAGGCTGTAAAAAGGAGAGAGAGAGAAGGTAAATACAAGTTATTCAAAACAAATATCTCTAAAGTGTAACGTGCTGTGATTTCCTATAACTAAAAATTGCAAGGTCTAATCTGACCCTGTCCTGAATAACAGCGAAGAACATTTATGTTATCATATATTTTCTTCGTTTGATCACGGTTGTGATTTGCATGTTTCTTTTTGTTACGCGACGTGTTATGAATATTTTCTTTATACGTGCAAAAGTGCACACAGCTTTAATCGAACCTGCGTCTTTCGGAAACGATACCTTTTAATCAGTACAATTACGTAAATACCGTCTAAATTGCAACTGTGATCGCAAAAGTGTTTCCTGGACCAAATAATTCTTATAAAATGTGTATTCTCCAAAGCGAGCAGCATTGCTCTATCGCTGACTCGCAACAATCGAAAGAGTAAAAACAGTGCTTAAACAAAATTGCCACCTTTTAATAATTATTATTATCCCATTAAATAAATAAATAGCAATTCAGTGGCTATCCAATCAATAAACAGAGAGGGCAATTCAGGTGGCGGTGGGGGAGATGCGTAGGGAGGTGACATTGATGACACACATTGTAAATAAAAATATTATTATATCTCGTCTCTGTACATATATGAACTGAAATCCCCGGCTAGTTTCTTTGTGTATGTCCGAGATAGTCTAAGTAAATACTGTAAAGGTCTTGATATAGTCTTGGAATTCCCGGGGCTATTCTCTTACCAACATCAATGTTGGTAATAAGCAAAAGTCACTGAGATTATCGATTCCCACGGTGGATGAACTGCACGAAGCCTTCAGTGCGCGTGTCCTGCTCGCACTTCCCCAATTTTTCTCATCTCACGGCATAAAAAAAATGGCTCTGAGCCCTGTGGGACTTAACTGCTAAGGTCATCAGTCGCGTAGAACTTAGAACTACTTAAACCTAACTAACCTAAGGACATCACACATCCATGCCCGAGGCAGGATTCGAACCTGCGACCGTAACGGTCGCGCGGTTCCAGACTGTAGCGCCTAGAACCGCTCGGCCACCCCGGCCGGCTCATCTCACGGCATATCCGGATTTACTTTCACAGATAATTATTTTGCAAAACCTAGCAGAAACACTACAAAATTAAAAACTATTGTTCTGCAATCGCCTTTTTGACGCGATATTGAAATCTATATTAACGTTCATTTTGTAACAGAGAAGACATCAAAGTTCACAATGTACTGATATTTCACTTCCGATTACATGCCTTATTTTCCGGACTACAAGATGCACTTTTTTCTTCGAAAAGTTGCCTCTAAAATTCAATTTCATTGACACTCGAAATTAATATAAAAATTGTAAGTAGGCTGTTTAGGTTTTTATGCTGGTAACGTCATGTAGCGCTCTATATGAAAATCACTGACTGTGCTGTGTGCAGTCTGTGGCTGGTTTGCATTGTATTAATATTCGCCATTGTAGTGTTGGGCATGGTTGTCAACAGTGCGTAGCGTTGCGCAGTTGAAGGTGAGCCGCCAGCAGTGGTGGATGTGGGGGGAGAGACGGCGGAGTTTTGAGCACGGATGATCTGGACGTGTGTCCATCAGAGACAGTAAATTTGTAAGACTGGATGTCATGAACTGATATATATATTATGACTTTTGAACACTATTAAGGTAAATACATTGTTTGTTCTCTATCAAATCTTTCATTTGCTAACTATGCCTATCAGTAGTTAGTGCCTTCACAAGTTAGAATCTTTTATTTAGCTGGCAGTATTGGCGCTCGCTGATAGCAGTAGTTCGAGTAGCGAAGATTTTTGTGAGGTAAGTGATTTGTGAAAGGTATAGGTTAATGTTAGTCAGGGCCATTCTTTTGTAGGGATTATTGAAAGTCAGATTGCGTTGCGCTAAAAATATTGTGTGTCAGTTTAGTGATGATCAGAATAAGTAAAGAGAGAAATGTCTGATATGTTCAGTTCTGTTCAGCTGCTTGAAAATCAAATAACGTAAGAGGTTTATCAGCACAGTAATTCTTAAATATTTATAAGGGAACGTTTCAATAATTGCAACCTCTTGATCCCTCGATAAGTAAACCATTAAAGTTTATATGAGTGAGGAACGGAAGAAATGGATGATGGACGAAATCCAATATGAGTTCACGCCGAGGAGACAAACACAATCAAACAGCTGTGTCAGTGGATAAAACAGTCGTGATCTAGAGTGAGGAAAGGCATTGCTGTTAAATCTTTCAAGAAGTGCGGCCTAAGTAACGTCTCGATGACACTGAAGACCATCCTATATATGAAGAGGACAACTATGACGACGAAGAGGAAGAAGAAGACGAATAATAAGAAGAAGGAAGTTCAGACGACTGTTTTCAGGGATGTTAAAAATCAGTTCAGTTTTATAATCTAACAATGTTTTTAGTCTGGATTTGCAGTGTAATAATAAAAATTGTAAATATGTTATTTAGGGTGCGTCTTACAGTCCATAGCGTCTTATATTTTTCACTTTTCACGAGACGTTTATTGAAACATGAATATTGCAGGCGCAAATAAACATTTCGCCGTCTCTTCCAACACCCACTTACTAGTCAGCAATTTGCACAAAGTAACTGTTCAAAGCAGTCTCTTCACAGCAGGCGCCAGTGCATCGCGGGGAACAAACACGAACATGCGTTCAGAGCGGACAGCCTAGATACAACATTCTATTAACTTTTCAATAAGTTCTGTAGCTTCTCGAATGAGTCGAACTTGGTAACGAGGCCCCTTAAATCGTGTTTCGCAGTTGAGTTTCACGACAGAATGGGAAGATGTCAACCGTGAGACTTGGAGACGACGCAGGCGGACACACGGCTGCCTGGACAGTAATCAGCCACTCTGGGAGGCCCCCACCCCGTCCCTCAATCAAAGGGCCGCGGTTCCAGGCCGCGCGCCTAATTGACCAAATGCGGTGTCCTCCACAGAGGACCGCCGAGGCTGAAAACCCCAAATGAAACGAAAACCTTCTTTCGGTAATAAGCCTCCAGCTCTCTCTGCGACGTACACGGAAAGTTCAGTCTACGAACTTGGGGCAGACGTTTTACGGAAACAGCTCCAAGTTTCCACATTTATATCTACATATACACAGGCTACCTCAAAACGAACGCTACAACTTCAGTGTATTCTAGCATCAACACTACACAGAAAGAAAAAAATTCGCAATACCAAGAAAAGGTAGTATGACATAAACGAAAGTTGGTAGGCGTATTTCTACATGTGAAAGATAATGCCTATTCAGATTTCGCGCCAGTCATATAATAATACGGGGGTTATCCGAAAATTAAGTTCGAGTCGGTCAAGAAATGGAAACCACTGTGAAAATCTAATAAAGCTTTGCACATATGTGTTCGACAGTGTCTTTAGTATGCCTGTCGGTTACATAACTTCGCTCTTTTCAGTTCTGAGCGCATGGTGAATACATAAAGATGCGTGGAAAATAGAGGCCCCCGGCAAGTATGAGGTCCTGTTGAGAGATTTCGCCTGATGTTATGCGGCTCACATTACAGTACTGTCATATGGTTCCTACTTTGTGACAATTTTCGGTCGCAATCTGCAGGGGCAATGAAAAAGCTCCTACAGCATTTTCGATGGGAAGTGTTTGATCACCCGCACTACAGCTCGTAATTGGCTCGTTCTGTGTTTCATCTCTGCTCACATTAACTACTGGCTATGAAGACGAAATTTTCGCGCAGACAACGAGCCACAGGTGAGCGTAGAGAATTGGCGGGAAGCACAGGCGACTGCCTTCTATGACGAAGGTATTGGAAAGCTAGTACAACGCTACGGCAGATGTTTAAGTCGGAGTGTTGACTATGTAGACCAGTGGCTGGAAGTTGTAGCTAACTGTTTCAAGAAAAATATTTCTGTTTCTCAAAGTAGTTTCCATTTAGCGATCAATCGGAACTTACTTTCCGAGTAGCTGGATTGGCAGGGATGGTCCGATTTCCTGGCGTCCTAGGCCGCCTGCCATTACACCGAAGGACTTATTTCTACGTAGGTATGTCAAGGTCAGAGTCTACCAAACGCCTGTTAACCGCATCAGTGATTTAAAGAACCAAATCGTTGGTGCCATTGTCACAGTTGATGCGGATATCTTGAACCTATTGTCGGGAGGCCTTGAATACAGACTGATTGTTACGTGTGCCACCAAAGGAGAACGCTTTGAAATTAATCGAATAGCATAAAAACTTTGAAACATGATGTGAATATCTTAATTAATATGGATGCCGCGATACATTAAAATTTATCCATACCTTTTGAGACACCCTGTACTCCATAAGCCCTGTCACGTTGTGTGCTGGAGGGTGCTATTGGGTCCATGTTCGCCCCTCCCTTCTATTCTGTTCACTTTGTGAATGGTGTGTGGGATCAACGACTGTCGGTGCACCACTGGATGACATCTAATTTCTCTGCTTTTTCCGTTAGCGATCATTTCGTGAGGGAATAGTAAGTTCCTTGAGTGTCCTTTGTATGCTCTCTAAATTGTAACATTTAATCTCTCATGGGGACAAAGAAGGGATAGCTGATAGATGGAAGGAATATGTAGAGGGGCTAGACAAGTGAGTTGAACTTGAAGGCAATATCATAACAAGGGAAGAGGAAGTCGATGAAGATGGGATTGGACATGATACTGCGAGAAGAATTTGGAAGGGCATTGGAAAGGTGAGTCAAAACAAAGGCCCTGAAGAAGACGACATTCCCTCGCGACAGCTGACATCCTGGGAGAGCCAGCCGTAACTAAATTATTCCACTTGGTACGCGACGGCGGAAATACACTTAGATGTCAAAAGAAATGTAATATCTCACTTCCAAGGAACCAGGTGTTAATGGGTGTAAATATAATTGATCTATTAGTTTAATAACTGATAGTTACAAAATCCTGAACCGAAGAGTAGAAAAATGGCAGAAACCAACTTAAGGGAAGGTCATTTTGGGTTCCGGAAAAAAGCAGGAACACTTGAGGGAATACTGAGCCTACGAGTTCACTTAGAAAATAGTTTTAGGAAACGCACACTCATGTAGCGTAACTAGTAAGGACGTACTGAAAATAACTGGATAGAAAAGAAATTTGTGGCATAACATAACTAAAAGAAAACATTACTTCATAGCACACATCCTGAGACATCAAGGAATGGACAATTTAGTGTTGGAGGGAAGTGTGTGGGTAAACATTGCAGTGGGATACCAAGAGGCAAGTACTGTAAGCGCTTTCAAATGGATGGACGTTGCATTAGTTATTCAGAGATAAAGAGGCTTGCACAGAAGACAGTAGCGTGGAGAGCACCATCAAACTAGTCTCCACACTGATGAGCACAACAGCACAAATACACGCTAACCAGGAAAGTACTTGGGCTCTAACAAACAGATCTGTATCAACGTTTGGTTACAGGACCATTATGTACCTCTGAATGCGCTGGTGGGTGTCGTTTTTCTGCAAAACTCTGCAGTCATGCTCTAGATATCACTGTAGATGTAATTGTAGACGCCATACGCAATGCAGCAATCTTAACTATAAATGTAAATGCGGAATGTCAATAAAATGCTCCGAGCAATACGAATGACTGCAAAATCACACATTGAAGAAATGCAAGTTGATCGCATGGCGTATTTGCACATTCTATAATATCAGTGTTGAACGCCACGTCAATGACACTTTTGAAGTTGTTCACTGGTTCACCAATATCGTAGCCAGCGTTCTGCCATGCGTAACGAAGCATTGGTCTGTATACTCCCGCAGATAACTGATTGTAAATGACAGAATGCATATTCATGATAATGAATCTGTCGCGCAATTTCGGCTGCATATTACTGGAACGTAGTTTAATGAAGTCTGTTATTCTCTTGGCACATATTTTATATTGCCTGAAGAAATACACATCCAGAGGTTGTGCATATTTTGTAGTTTTAGGCGGAATGACTTTTAAATCTACATGTTTTCTGCCAGATGCTTCCAGTAGTACTCGTTAATCCTTATGTCCAGACCAGGAGTCACAAAGTACTAATGACTTTCTCGACAAATGTGGATTCAAAACTGACAGAAAAAACGTCTTCAGATGTTGTTTCGTCATCTTCCCTCTCACACTTTCACCGACGACAACATTTGGAGGGCACCGCGTTTCTATTTCCCTTGACACGCGGGGCTCAAACTTCCTTGGAAGCAAATATAGAGTTTGCCTGTCAATCGTCCGTCCATTGACTTAGCAACATCGATCGTGTAACTATGTGTTGCACAGTTATCTGATTGCAACATCGCGACAGTGTTTCTCTCCCCTTTCATGGATAGTGTTCTGTCACAAGAAAGTTCATAGTTGAACTGACTCTGATCGCAGTTCCATACAGAACTAATATCGATGTTTTCTCTCGTGATACGCTCATTGACGTCAGCAACAAACGTTTGAGCTCTTTCAATCAGCTCTTCTTCGTCATCCTTATCTTTTATGCTTGGAGCATAGTGATACGGCGTGATGTTATCCTAAACTCCTTTTTCAAATTAGTAATAAATCCTAGTGAAGGTGTAAAATTTGTACGCCCGAAATTTCTGGCTATGTCCAGTGCCCTATGTTGTAAATGCCAATAATGAACGGCGGTACAGCATTCTCGCGCTTCATCGAATTTTGCCATTACACGCTCCTTGATGGTCTTGAACAGCAGTGTACGATTTCCTTTGAAAACTGTATTTCCTTCTCTTTTCTTTGCCACGTAATCCAGTATGTTTTTAATATTGCTTTTAGACTTCAGTTTAGGGTATCTTTTCAGAAGCTTTTAGTATGTGTTTAAACATCTTACGTATTAATCATCGTACATGTTCTCTAGTGTGTTGTCACCAAACGCCTTGTTGATACTTGCAACTTTAACCTTCTTCTTGAGAGACGGTTGGTATTGACTGTCACTGCTTCCATCGCCTCTTCCCGCAGTTGCCGTAGCACTACCGTTTGCAATGAGTTGTTCGTCATTATCATCCCTATCATCATCGTTATGTGTTAGTGTTACAACAGTATCTGTTTCTAACTTATGCTCGTATTTCTGCACTACAACAGATACCAGAAAACATGCGAATGATTCGTCTTCTACACCAATACCATCTTCACGAAGAAGGGTTCTTCGTAACTTCATCTCAACCAATCGCAATACATTAGCAGAATTGATTACCAGTAATGTCACAAATCGCAACTTCAGAGGCACACTGCACCGTCCCTACTGGTCCCGACTGGCGTACCGGCAGGTCAGTGTGCAGTGCGGCATGACATACGCAGATTCCTCTAACGGATGACTGCAGAGTTTTGCAGATGCGGGAGTATCACTAGTGCAATAAGAGACCTTTACATTATTTCTCACACAATTTTGGTGTATCTGTGTTTATTCGAGTCCAAGTACTTTCCGGGTACGTCAAAAAAATCGACGTATCGCAAAGGACTTATTCGAATGGGACGGAAACAGGTAGATGTGATGTACATGTACAGGTAAACAAATGATTAAAATTTCAGAAAAATTCTTCACGAACTACACGAATTGAGCAAGTCAATAACGCTTCGATCGACATTTGGCCTCTATGCAAACAGTTATTCTGTTGTCATTTAATTAGAGTCGTTGGATGTCTTTGTGATGAATATCGTATCAAATTCTGTCCGATTGGCGCGTCAGATCGTCAAAATACTGAGCTGGTTGGAGAGCAGTGACGGTCTGGGGAGACATTACTTTTCGTAGCAAGACCCATTTTGTAGTCACCTTTACAGCACAGCGTACGAAGACAGTATTCTACGCCCATTTTATTGCCCTTCATGGCAAGCGCTCCGGGACCTACATTTTAGCAACATAATGCCCGTCCGCAAATGGCTAGAGTTTATACTGCTTGTCTTTGTCCGTGCCAAACCCTACATTGGCAGCCGGATCATTGCCCAACTGAGACCGTTTGGAGCGTTATCCCAACCAGCTTCGGATTTTGGCAATCTAACGTTGTTAACGAAAAGCATTTGGCGCGATATCCCCCAAGAGAGCATCCAACAACTCTTTCCATTTTGTTCTCATTAGATTGTTCATTCCACTGATCAGAACACGTAATTCTTCATTTTCACTGAAGATTGCAATGTCCTCAGCGAATTTTATCGGACATATCCTTCATCTTGAATTTTAATTCTACTCTTGAAGTTTCCTTTTATTTCCGCCATTGCTTCTATGTATAGAGTGAACGGGAGGGCGAAAGACTTTGTCCCTCTTTTAAACCGCGCATTTCGTTGTCTGTATTCCGTACTTATTCTCCTCCCTTGGTTCTTTTACATGTTATATAATCCTATTACCAGACTTTCTGTATAACTTTCACATATTGTTCTCGGAATTGCGAACGTCTTGCATCATGTCACATCGTGGAATGCTTTTTATAATTCTGCAATTCCTAATAATGTGTCTTTATTTTTCTAAGCATTGCTTCCATTACAAGCCGAAAGTCAGAACTGCCTATCTGGTGCCTTTCCTTTTTCGAAAGCCAAAGTGATAGTCATTTAACGGGTCCTTTCTATTCGTCTGTATATTATTCTTGTCAGTAACTTGGATACATGAGGTATTAAGCTGATTGTGCTACAGTTCTCGTAGTTCTTTGTTATTGCTATCTTCGGGACTGTATGGCTGAATTTTTTTTTGTTTTTTTGTTTTTTTTTGCGAATGTTTGATGGTATGCCTCCAGATTCATCGACCCTATAAATGCCGGCCGTTGTGACCGAGCGGTTCTAGGCGCTTCAGTTCAGAACCGCGCTGCTGCTACGGTCGCAGGTTCGAAACCTGGCTCGGGCATGGATGTAAGTGATGTCCTTAGGTTAGTTAGGTTTAAGTAGTTCTAAGTTCTAGGGGACTAATGACCTCAGCAGCTGAGTCCCATAGTGCTCAGAGCCATTTTTGATGTCCTTAGGTTAGTTAGGTTTAAGTAGTCCTAAGTCTAGGGGATTTATGATCTTAGATGTTAGAGCCATTTGAACCATTTTTTTTGACTCGATAAACCAATTTCAAGAATTACCAGTTAATGTGTTCCATTCCTTCCACCTTAGTTGATCGCAAGCTTTGCAAAGCTCTCTTCAACTCCTACTCTAGTTCTCAGTCCCGTATGTCCTCCATATTGACGTCCAGTAGTTTTATTTCTTGATCATATAGTTCCTCCCCTAGTAGAGGCCTTCTGTGCACGTTTTGTAACGATCCACTCTCTCCACTCAGCATATGATAGTGAAATTTCTCTTGGAGTCTTAATCTTGTCACCTTTACTTTTAATTTCACCGAACTCGTATGAAAAACATAAAAAGAATTATAAAGAATGTATCAACCAGTCGCGGAAACATAATTTATTTATCTTGTTAGAAATCAACATGATAGAAATCTGCCAGGACAGTACTTCTACTTACGACATGTATCGGTTAGAAAAATACACTGATGATGACTGATAGTGGAAATCGATTTGCAACAAGATACATAAATTATGTTTCCGCGACTGGTTGCTACATTCTTCATAATTTTATATTCCATAGTCGCTGCACAGAAAGGGGAGCTTATGGAGCCCAACATTCAAAACATAAAAAGCTTGTGGCTAAGATTTTTTTTTTGTACTTGTATACGAAGACAGACATATCTAATAATCACATATTTTAGATTGAAACCTTTTACAAAATAAGTGAAATATTTTAGCATTCAAATTATATTTTTGAAATTTTAATTATTCGACCATTGTGTCTTTTACAGTGATTGTTTTCACTTCATCATCATCAGAATAATTTGCAACTTGTTTGACCAGGCTTTCACGATGCCTGACAAAAAAGTGATGCACTTAGAAAATGAGCACGTTGGGGGGGGGGGGGGGGGGGCGGAACGTGATGGAACTTAACAGGTTGTAATGGTATGTGATGATATTTTGGTAATTACAATTTTTTTTCTTTTTAATCATCAACCTTCTGACTGGTTTGATGCGCCCCGCCACGAACTCCTCTCCGGTGCCAACTTTTTCACCTGAGAATAGCCACTGAAACCAACGTCCTCAATTATTTGCTGGATGTATTCCAGTCCCTGCCTTGCTCTACAATTTTTACCGTCTTCAGATCCCTGTAGGACCACAGAAGTTATTCTCCGACGTCTTAACCGATGTGCTATCATACTATTCCTTCTTCCTGTCAGCGTTTCCGATATTTTCCTTTCCTCCCCGATTCTGCGGAGAAGCTTAAAATATCGAGTCGTATTTAGAAATAACTTGGCAGCATGAGCTAGCACATCATCTGTCCTGCATGTATGCACTTATTCCGTTGTTAAGCGTTTATTACAGCCGTTCTATAGTTTCCTGAGGAGAGCTAATCCACAGCTGCTGTAACAGGTCTTTTATTTCCTGGATAGTGGCTCCAAGACAGAGGTGAGGTCCGAGGTGGCCTTATGCAGGTTCTATAGGGATCACTAGAATACCTTAACATTACAAAGTGAGTTCCCAAACACAAGTTGCTGGTGTGGGCGAGGATTGTCCTGTTGAGAAAAAAATGTCACCGTGTTACTGTCGCATTGGAGATGTAACACACGATGAGGGAGGACGTCCGTGACCTTTGCGCTGTAAGTGTTTCCTTAGTTACTACCATTCCCGAAGGCTGCCCTTACTATAACGACAGTACTAACGCCGCTGTGTCCTTGCAAAACAATGAGCCCTCGCCTCAGGTCGCCGTCGTACTTGCCGACATTCAGCAAAAGACCATGCATCCCTGTTACAGCACCACTGCAAACACAGCCGTCTCTGTTGGTGTGTTAACAGCAAACTACATACGAGAAGGTCCGGCGGTTGCTAATCTCGGACCAATGGTGTGGGATGACACACAGCGTTGCTGGGAATCCATTTTTCATTCTAGCATTGTAGGCGCTGATGTGTAGAGGTTACCGTGTGCATCGTAAGCAATACGTCGATCCTCACTCGTGGTTGTCGAGAGTGGTAGACCAGACCCCTGACAACGAGTGTGGCTGCCCACACTACCCCATGCAGTCAAACATCAGGGTACTGTCGCGTTCGAATGCCGAGCAAATCTGGGAACTGCTCGATTCGACCGTCTGGCCAAAAGAAGAACGACAATCTACATCTACATCCATACTCCGCAAGCCACCTGACGGTGTGTGGCGGAGGGTACCTTGAGTATCTCTATCGGTTCCCCCTTCTATTCCAGTCTCGTATTGTTCGTGGAAAGAAAGATTGTCGGTATGCCTCTTTGTGGGCTCTAATCTCTCTGATTTTATCCTCATGGTCTCTTCGAGAGACATACGTAGGATGGAGCAATATGCTGCTTGACTCCTCGGTGAAGGTATCTTCACGAAACTTTAACAAAAGCCCGTACCGAGCTACTGAGCGTCTCTCCTGCAGAATCTTCCACTGGAATTTATCTATCATCTCCATAACGCTTTCCCGATTACTAAATGATCCTGTAATTAAGCGCGTTGCTCCCCGTTGGATCTTCTCTTCTATCAACCCTATCTGTTACGGATCCCACTCCGATGAGCGGTATTCAAGCAGTGGGCGAACAAGTGTACTGTAACCTACTTCCTTTGTTTTCGGACTGTATTTCCTTAGGATTCTTCCAATGAATCACAGTCTGGCATCTGCTTTACCGACGATTAATTTTATATGGTCATTCCATTTTAAGTCACTCATAATGCCTACTCCCAGATAATTTATGGAATTAACTGCTTCCAGTTGCTGGTCTATATTGTAGCTAAATGATAAAGGATCTTCCATTATATGTATTCGCAGCACATTACACTTGTCTAGATTGAGATTCAGTTCACATTCCCTGCTCCATGCGTCAATTCGTTGCAGATCCTCCTGCATTTCAGTACAATTTTCCATTGTTACGACTTCTCGATATACTACAGCATCATCCGCAAAACGCCTCAGTGAACTTCCGATGTTATCCACAAGGTCATTTATACACTCCTGGAAATGGAAAAAAGAACACATTGACACCGGTGTGTCAGACCCACTATACTTGCTCCGGACACTGCGAGAGGGCTGTACAAGCAATGATCACACGCACGGCACAGCGGACACACCAGGAACCGCGGTGTTGGCCGTCGAATGGCGCTAGCTGCGCAGCATTTGTGCACCGCCGCCGTCAGTGTCAGCCAGTTTGCCGTGGCATACGGAGCTCCATCGCAGTCTTTAACACTGGTAGCATGCCGTGGCAGCGTGGACGTGAACCGTATGTGCAGTTGACGGACTTTGAGCGAGGGCGTATAGTGGGCATGCGGGAGGCCGGGTGGACGTACCGCCGAATTGCTCAACACGTGGGGCGTGAGGTCTCCACAGTACATCGATGTTGTCGCCAGTGGTCGGCGGAAGGTGCACGTGCCCGTCGACCTGGGACCGGACCGCAGCGACGCACGGATGCACGCCAAGACCGTAGGATCCTACGCAGTGCCGTAGGGGACCGCACCGCCACTTCCCAGCAAATTAGGGACACTGTTGCTCCTGGGGTATCGGCGAGGACCATTCGCAACCGTCTCCATGAAGCTGGGCTACGGTCCCGCACACCGTTAGGCCGTCTTCCGCTCACGCCAAAACATCGTGCAGCCCACCTCCAGTGGTGTCGCGACAGGCGTGAATGGAGGGACGAATGGAGACGTGTCGTCTTCAGCGATGAGGGTCCCTTCTGCCTTGGTGCCAATGATGGTCGTATGCGTGTTTGGCGCCGTGCAGGTGAGCGCCACTATCAGGACTGCATACGACCGAGGCACACAGGGCCAACACCCGGCATCATGGTGTGGGGAGCGATCTCCTACACTGGCCGTACACCACTGGTGATCGTCGAGGGGACACTGAATAGTGCACGGTACATCCAAACCGTCATCGAACCCATCGTTCTACCATTCCTAGACCGGCAAGGGAACTCGCTGTTCCAACAGGACAATGCACGTCCGCATGTATCCCGTGCCACCCAACGTGCTCTAGAAGGTGTAAGTCAACTACCCTGGCCAGCAAGATCTCCGGATCTGTCCCCCATTGAGCATGTTTGGGACTGGATGAAGCGTCGTCTCACGCGGTCTGCACGTCCAGCACGAACGCTGGTCCAACTGAGGCGCCAGGTGGAAATGGCATGGCAAGCCGTTCCACAGGACTACATCCAGCATCTCTACGATCGTCTCCATGGGAGAGTAGCAGCCTGCATTGCTGCGAAAGGTGGATATACACTGTACTAGTGCCGACATTGTGCATGCTCTGTTGCCTGTGTCTATGTGCCTGTGGTTCTGTCGGTGTGATCATGTGATGTATCTGACCCCAGGAATGTGTCAATAAAGTTTCCCCTTCCTGGGACAATGAATTCACGGTGTTCTTATTTCAATTTCCAGGAGTGTATATATTGTGAATAGCTACGGTCCTACGACACTTCCCTGCGGCACACCTGAAATCACTCTTACTTCGGAAGACTTCTCTCCATTGAGAATGACTTGCTGCGTTCTGTTATCTAAGAACTCTTCAACCCAATCACACAACTGGTGTGATAGTCCATATGCTCTTACTTTGTTCATTGTACTACTGTGGGGAACAGTGTGAACGCCTTGCGGAAGTTAAGGAACACGGCATCTACCTGGGAACCCATGTCTATGGCCTTCTAAGTCTCGTGGACGAATAGCGCGAGCTGGGTTTCACACGATCGTCTTTTTCGAAATCCATGCTGATTCCTACAGAGCAGATTTCTAGTCTCCAGAAAGGTCATTATACTGATCGACGTTAGAGATATAGGTATATAGTTCTGCACATCTGTTCGACGTCCCTTCTTGAAAACGGGGGTGACCTGTGCCCTTTTCCAATCTTTTGGAACGCTACGCTCTTCTAGAGACGTACGATAAACCGCTACAAGAAGGGAGGCAAGTTCCTTCGCGTACTCTGTGTTAAATCGAACTGGTATCCCATCAGGTCCAGCGGTCTTTCCTCTTTTAAGCGATTTTAATTGTTTTTATATCCCTCTGCCATCTATTTCGATATCTACCATTTTGTCATCTGTGTTACAGTCTTCCTCTGTGAAACAGCAGCACGTTAAACATTCTCTCAGTTGGCGACAACGCCACCTCTCCCGAGGAGGCGGCAACATGTACTTCGCAGTAATCACTCGATATCTGACACTGTCCGCACTCCTCATACACCCGACCACACCTTGGTAACAAAGCTAAACACAAACAAGAGTAATGCACTTTGAAAGCCGTTCTACCTACCAATGAGAGTTGCAGTTCTAATAATTGAAATAGCTGCTGATGGTATGCACGTGTAAGGAGTTCTTTTGACATCCGACCACGTCTTCTGGCTGCTTAACTTTTTTTATCAGGAAGTGTAGCTCTCTGCGAGACAGGTTTTTGTGGGTCTCGATGGAAGTCATTTGCGCCTCCGGTCTCCAAGGGGCTGTATCAGCCGCGCTGCCGGCGCCTTTACCTGCCGGAAGCGGCCACCTGTGCAGCCGTAACGACACCGCAGGTGAAACAGATACACTCCATATCCGCACCCGGGGTGAGGCGCGTGCATCTGTCGGCGCCTTTGAGGCGGAACGGTCGCTCCCCGCCGCCACAAATCAGTCAGCGTAGAAGCTGGAGGCGTGCGGCCGCCATTACGCCCGCCCGAGAGCTGGTAATATCTGTAATGGACGCTGACGACTCTTTTGTAAATTAAAAAGCAAACACGAGCCGAGGTTCTGAACGCGCCGACTCCCTTCCGCCTGGAAGAGTGCTTCCCGAGCAATTACAATAATGACGGCGGTGTCTTTTACCACGAAGGAAGTGGCGGTTTCTTTGTAAACTAAACTGTCGCCGCCAGAAAAGGTGTCGACTGCAGCAGGTGGCTAACGGAGCAGACAGACACAAAGAAAAGGAGTAAACGCAGGACCTGTGTACTTTAAGACTAATACCGAAGTAATAGTGACGTGTCCCATATGAATGTGCTTCAGTAAAGTACTTCATCGGCACTGTTTGTTTGTTACTGAAATGATAGCATGTGCGGGACATTGTCGTCAATGTATTGTCATTAACTGCAGTGCCCGGGTTTTCCGAGGATGTTTAACCCTTTCGCGGGCCATGGGGAATATGCTTCTCACTAAATATATTTCTTTACAGCGTTTAAGGAAATATGTGTTACCACTTCCATACGCTCCTGATATCTAGCGTCAGTCCGTTACACTAGCTTTGGTTTCTGTTTGTTGTGAAATGTAGCCTTCAGGACTGTGGGAAGTATATATCCCACCAAACAACGGCGTTTTAATGTTTTTTGAGTAGTATGGTTACCACCAATGTATTTTCGGGAAGGGGCTTGGGACGTATATTTACAACAAATTAATATGTCATTTGTGGTCCTTGGGAAGCATATTTACAACCAGTGTAGGAGTATCCCGAAGTTATTGGGAATATATTTTCCCACCTCTGCCTATGCTCGACGTCTTGTAGTAGTACACTGCACCAGGTGCACGAAAAGTGCTACAAAAATCAGTGTCCGTTTGTCGTGGGATCACTACTGTTGTCGGAAAACATTGCTTCACTTCTGCAATATACATTATTGTGATCTGTATCAGCTCGAACATTTATTCGTTGATAAAGTTTCAACGGCTGTTTTTACATTGTGGGAAGTAAGCTTTAATATCGGTAGCAAATATTTTTTAAATAAAGCAAAAGAAAAAATATAATAAAAACACTGTTCATCATTTTTACGTGTAATGGCAGTACATAACAGCACATAACAGCACACAAAAGCGTAGTGGCAAATCCATTTACCCACAGTTTTAATACATCACAAAGGTGACGTGGTGATGTATATGCACCACCATAGTTTTTGGTCCTAAATAAGAAAAATGAATGTAGTCAGTTGATCACATTTCTAAATTATATTCGCCGATTTGCCACAAACAATGCTCTCACGAAAGGGTTAATATCTGCCACACAAACTGAATGGCCCTGTGACTTGCCGATACTCATAGCAAGCCGCATGGGAAACTGTAGTCGGCATATTTGAATCACTGGGTCTCAACGGAATGCGACGATCGAATACGTCTTGACCTGTGTGAAAAGATTAGTTAAGTCATCCGTTGGTACATTTTGCCATAAGCATCTCGTAGTGTTTTTGGAGAATTCGTCCTCACTTGCCAGCTCAGTTTCCACTGTTTCATGCAGGGCTGTATTTGAGCACGACTCGAACTTCTCGAACAGCTTACGTCACCGTTCGCTAAATCTCGGGTTCGTTCGATCTTTTCTTCGGCTCGCGATTTAGTGACTTTTGTTAATACTATATCCATGAACTTCCTTAACGTTTGTGCGGGGCTATCGATTTTAATAAAAAGAAATGACTGTGAAACACGGACTAAAATATCTTCTAGGGTATTTGTCACTTGTAACAACGGCAACTAAGCAGTAAGTAAGAGCTTGCAATCGTATTTCTGTCGCTTCTCGAACTTCAGCTTGTTCTGCGTTCGAGTGATCATACTGCCTCCAAAACGGGTATTGCCACCGTAACTTATTGACACTGTAATTTGTTCTTGCAAAAGGAATTATAGTCAGTTTACCACGACCTATTTCCTTTCTTAGGCATTTAATTTTTCATTAATCTTCTTCATTATTTTATCTGAATGCAGAAACTAAGAAGTAAATCAGCCAATAACTTTGAAGTATATATATATATATATAAAGTAGAAAAGTTGTTTATATATATATTTGGTAACATTTTATATATATATATATATATATATATATATATATATATATATATATATAATGTGTCCGCCCAAAAGCTCATTAGGGGATCGTGTAGAAATTTGAAGAAAATCTGTCAAGAACTTTTAGAGATTTTTGTTAACAACCTTTCTCCTTTACATAATGCATACATACATATTTCAAGTTAGATTGAAATCTTCCTCTCGTCTTGAAGGTAAGGTGCTTAAAATGGCATCGAGATCGGAATGGAACTGTAGATATGTATGAATTACAAACGTACAAACAAACGGATGCTCTGCTTTATAGACTAGCGTGAACACCTACTCATTAAAATAATATATTGTAAGAATATTGGAGGTGGGCAAAAATACGGAAAAACCAACAATACAACACATTACCACGCCCAACACAGTGTAGGAAAACATTTGGCATTCAAAAAAACTTCCAGTCATCTCGGAATGGATAAAACCAGATTGTGTACGGTTTTCAAGGGAATCTTACACCATTCTTCCTGAAAAATAGGTGACGATGATGGGTGTGGATGGCGACCACGTAACATCCTTTCCAAAGAAGAACACTAAGGCACAACAATACAAAGACTTGGAGAGTACAGTGGTCAAGGGAGATTCCACAAATTACCACTGTGCTCACAGAACCGGTCCTGGACGATGAGCTCCGTAAACAGACAACCTGTCGTCTCGGAACACACCATAGCCAGTGGGGAAAAAACTTTGTACAGTGCGGTGCGCCTGATCGGCATACATGATGACGTATTTTTCCGCTCTCCCTGTATTGGGTATAGTTCTTTGATACTGCACCTCTTGAAATACCAAACACTTGAGCTCCCTTGGTTACGGAAGCGCCAACCTTACGAGCACCAACAACCTGCCCACGTTCAAAAGTATTTAGCTCTCACATGGACTCACAACCACTCAGAATACTGTTCAGGCCACGATGACACTTGCGACGTACTGAGGCCATAGCACAGGTGCCGTTCGTGGTCACAGTTACCATGGATATTTCACATTTTCTACCTGTGCTAAGTTAATGGACAGATTGTCTTTTTTGTGTATTATTGTGGCTGTTGCATTCATAAGTGTTACTTAGTGACTTATAATAGGATTCACATACGTTTATTGGCCTCTTTATTGTGAACTTTAATCCTAGTACCAGTTTGATGCAGATGACTCACTTCATCTTTGCATAATTATTATTACATTCTTGCAGTCGCCTGGACTGATTTTGGTAAGATAATTCAAAACCCAAGTCTGTATCCTCTCTAAATTACTTTCTGACCTAGTTTAGTGACCTGAGTTACGTCAATACAATCAAGAGAATGTAGTCCACTATTCCATTCTTTCCATATAACTGCATCGCCATCACGCAAGCAAGTGGCTCTCAAATATTATGGCAGCAAACAGAAATGTCACATAACAAAATCTGTACGTTAGTTGTGAAAACTATGATTGGTCGAGAGCTATTGAACTTTTGTTGAAAGTGTATGTTTCAAATTGCTTTACGTACTTTTCAGCAGAAGTTCCAGGCTGTGTTCATAACCTACAGATCGTTTATCTATCTTGTGTTTTCTGATATTATATGACGTGAATTGTGAACTTCATGACCTCTTCACCTACTCAGTAGTGGTTTGTCATAAGTTTAGGTACGCAGTTAAAGAAATTTTTTTTAAAACAGTTACGTTAATGATCCTATTAATTATGTTATGCACATTAGAATTACACATTTACGCTCATTTATTCATTTTCAACTTCTCTTCAGTAAATCTCCATAAGCATCATGGAGAAAGCCAGAGACATGTTATGCGTCAATTGGCAGGAACAGCTAATACAGCCTACTTGTCTAAAGTATACAAACAGCATATTATGATTAGTGCTAATACACTCCCACCGAAAATTGTGGGAACGTGGGATTGATTTCTTCTACATCACCATTCCTACATGTACAGGGTCTCCCAAAAAACATTGACAACGCTTAGTATTTTGAGCGAGAAGCTACAGTGATCGGTTTTCAAGAAGGAGTACATCGAAAAAGTTCAATGAAGGGCAGCACGTTTTGTATTATCGCGAAATATGGGAGAGAGTGTCACAGAAATGATACAGGATTTGGGCTGGATGTCATTAAAAGAAAGACGATTTTCGTTGCGACGGAATCTTCTCACGAAATTCCAATCACCAACTTTCTCCTCCGAATGTGAAAATATTTTTTGACATTGACCTACCTACGGAGAAACGATCGCCACTATAAAATAAGGGAAATCAGAGCTCATACGGAAAGATATAGGTGTTCGTTCTTTCCGCGCTCTATACGAGATTGGAATAATAGAGAATTGTGAAGGTGGTTCGATAAACCCTCTGCCAGGCACTTAAATGTGATTTTCAGAGTATCCATGTAGATGTAGATGAACCCATGTCCCGAAACGCAAGGTTTGGGCGCTGGAGAGCGTCGAAGTCTGTTGAAGGGTGTGAGTTCCACAACACGTCATAAACCCAACATGAGCAGCACATCACACTTTCTGCAGTACAAACGTGCTTCGAATTGCGTACCTCCTTTGCCAATGGAGATCGGCCGTGCCAGGCCTCACGCACATGAGACAACATGTGCGGTTGTCTTTGAAATATTTCAATTGCTCCGTGGACTCGAGCAGTAAGATCCTCCGCTGACGCTACCGGTATGTCATACACCAACACTCGTAACACTATCCCACAGGAAACAGTCGAGAGGGGTCAGATCTGATGACCGTACAGGCAATAGAATCGCTCTACCTCCACCAATCCTTCGATTGCGATATGCGACGTTGAGGTGATTCCGCATATCGACATCAAAGTATGCTGGAGCTCCGTCGCGTTGCAGCCATGTGTCATCCGAACATTCAGTGGCAGTGCATCCAATAGGTAAGGAAAAACATCTCTAATAAATGTGAGCTAAATCGGTCCTGTTTGTTGGCAGTAGATATGGCACCATAATCTGGTCACTAATTATCCCGGCCTGCATTTTAATGTAGATCCTGTGTTGATCACTTGGAACCACCCGCGGCGCGGATTTGCGTCTGTCAAAACTTGCAGGCTGTGCAAGTTAAATATGACGTCTCTAGTAAACGTGCATTCATCCGTGAATAGCACCAGGCTCGGGAATTGTGACTGTAGTAGGCACTGTTTCAAATACCGCTGCGCCATCTGTACCCTTCGTGGGTAGTCCTCCTCCCATAATGCCTGGACTTTCAGCAGATCGTATCGATGGAGCCGGTTTTTATGAACTACGCGCCACACGGCAGTTTTACCCGTGTGCAGCGCCTGTGCCATCTGCCGAGTGCTGGTGGCTTGGTGCTCTTCTAACATTGTCAACACGTCCTCTTTCAGCTGTAGTGTTCGAGCCGAGCGTCGACGACCACATCACATTCCAACACCTACCAGAGGACAAACAGTAGACTCGGAATAGTACTCGCAAGTTCAAAAATGGTTCAAATGGCTCTGAGCACTATGGGACTTGACATCTATGGTCATCAGTCCCCTAGATCTTAGAAGTACTTAAACCTAACTAACCTAAGGACATCACACAACACCCAGTCATCACGAGGTAGAGAAAATCCCTGACCCCGCCGCGAATCGAACCCGGGAACGCAGGCGCGGGAAGCGAGAACGCTACCGCACGACCACGAGCTGCGAACTATTCGCAAGTGAAATGGTTCAAATGGCTCTGAGCACTATGGGACTCAACTGCTGTGGTCATAAGTCCCCTAGAACTTAGAACTACTTAAACCTAACTAACCTAAGGACAGCACACAACACCCAGCCATCACGAGGCAGAGAAAATCCCTGACCCCGCCGGGAATCGAACCCGGGAACCCGGGCGTGGGAAGCGAGAACGCTACCGCACGACCACGAGATGCGGGCTATTCGCAAGTACCAAGCACAATGTGTACCACTTTACATTACAGCAGATATATTTCAGCAGAAAATATCTACGTGCAACTTCCCGTATTCTCTGGAGCGTTTTTCGATGACAGCGAACGTGGAATGGTGTGGGGTACATCTGTTTGGAAAATCTTGCAGCAGCTCACCCATTTCAATCCGCACTGCCGTATTCAATCACCACGTCGGTCATTTCCATAGGTGTGTACTGGCTCATGTCGCAATGCTGTCTACAATGTTACTGCTGTGGCAGACCACAGAAGGTAAGCACTAGGATGGGCACAAGGTTTGTGTGGAGCTACGTAGCGCATGCGCAGGAATGCTGTCACTTTGCCGTCCGCACGTCTCGTGCAAATTTACTCGCTCAGCGCCGGCAGCGCTAATTCGAATTACATGGCTTGTCGCCAGCCGCTTGTAACCTATCCGTTGATGACAAGCTTCAAACACATTGACTTTTGCCCGCTTTAATTTTCCGGAACTCCTCTGTTTTGCCGCATCGTTACACAAACTCGAATTTTCTTGTCAAGTAACTTCTCTGCAAGTTCTACACTATTATAATAATTATCCATGCAGAGGTGATGTCAGTTTCCATCAGAATGTGTCAATAGTTCCATCACTGTTTTAGCTAAAGGCTGTCCAGCGCCGGAATATATCTTGAATGAAGAAATGTACGCCGTAATCGAATCACACAGTATCCGAATGAGTATGCCGTATTTCGTAATTTTCGACGCATTGTAAGCTTTAAAATTTAATCGTCCACGCCATGGCATCATTCCTTCATCAATTGAGATGTTTTGATTTAGATTAAACGTTACTTTAAGATTTTGGAAAGAATAATCATTTACGAATTGCACTTTGACAAGCCCGTCGGCATTATCCGGTTGATTGTTCCTGTCGGAAAAATGTAAAAATGGTAATATTTGTCTGAATCGGTTGCAGGATATCGTTTTGCGAAATATCTGTCAACGCATTCGTTGACCAATAATCATCGATCCTTGCTTTTTTTACAGTTCGCATAAGGATAGCAAGCCCAAACGATTTTCTAAGTTCGTGTCAAAAAATTTGGCATTTTTTAAATCCAGTTTCCTTCTACTGCAATTTTGACTGTAGTACTTTTTGGTTTCGTTGCTAATATATTCAGATAGATCGCTCCCAATATACACTACTCGCCATCAAAATTGCTACACCACGAAGATGACGTGCTACAGACGCGAAATTTAACCGAAAGGAAGAATATGCTGTGATATGCAAATGACTAGCTTTCCCGAGCATTCATACAAGGTTGGCTCCGGTGGCGACACCTACAATGTGCTGACATGAGTTAAGTTTCCAACCGATTTCTCATACACAAACAGCAGCTGATCGGCGTTGCCTGGTGAAACGTTGTTGTGATGCCTCGTGTGAGGAGAAATGCGTACAATCACGTTTCCGACTTTGATAAAGGTCGGATTGCAGCGGATTCCGGTTTATCGTATCGCGACATTGCTGCTCGCGTTGGTCGAGATCCAATGACTGTTAGCAGAATATGGAATCGGTGGATTCAGGAGGGTAATACGGAACGCCGTGCTGGATCCCAACGGCCTCGTATTGTAATATTTCTGGCTTATTCAGCCATCATATTAGGCTCCAGGAAGCTATTCCCAGGGCAGTGGAGGTGCAAGAAGCATAGAGATGACGCAATGTGGGATGAGGTACCGGTGACAGATGTTAGATTCGGTACCATTCCCGTGAGGAAGACCGCCTGCATGATGCTGCTGCTCTGTGACTGGCTGCTGTGTTCGGCGGTAGGGCGCCAAAACGTTAAACTTCAGTTGTTATTATTAATTAAACCTGTCATCCAAATTACTTCATTTTTTTAAATAAACATCTCTCAACAGCCAGCTATCAATCAGTAATTTCAAAATTATTAAAATCAAAGTATTAATAAAACAAAAGACTGACGATATTACTGCCGATGCACTTCGGTGGCGTTCGAGTCACGCCTTGCTGGCTTGGCGCGCGAAGTGTCTCGGGCAGTCCAGCTCTTCAGTTTTGACCGTTCCAGTAGACAGACTTGTTGTCTGTTGTAGCAGTATTTGTTTCATGCAATTTTATTTACTAGAGTTCCGACCGTAGCTAGGTACAGACATGTTGTCTGTAATAGTAGTATTTGATTCGTGTAATTTTATTCTCCAGTTCTGACGGTTCCAGTAGACAGACATGTTGTCTGTGACAGGATGTATTTCATGTTATTTTAGCCAGATATAATGACTGTGGAAAGATATGTTCAATACGTTGTGATTAAGAATAGTTTCTCGTGCCTATATCAATAAACACGCGAGTGGCATCCCAAATGTGTTATAGTTTATTCGTAGCAGCAGTTCCTTGTGAAGTTAATTTCAGCCTCAAGAAAAAGAATCCACTACCTGCGTTCTGTTTTCTGCGCTGGGGACATCATCATCATGAAGAGAGCAGGTCAGTGAAGTGTACAAGAACTTATGTACTCCACACAGGGCAGTGGAAACAACTAGGCACCTCACGTGTAATGCATGCACAGTACAAATGTGCTCAGTGACACGTCAACTGCAGTAATGAAGAGGAGGTAAAGAAGGATGAAAGTATTAACACTACCTCACTTTTATTCCTTTTTTCTTGCCGTAGCATCACTAGCAGCCGAGATCACAGGCATCTTATCTGCACGGCTGTAGCGGATCGTGCAGCCACGTCTCGATCCCTGAGTCAACAGATGGGGACGTTTGCAAGACAACAACCATCTGCACGAACAGTTCGACGACGTTTGCAGCACCATGGACTATCAGCTCGGAGACCATGGCTGCGGTTACCCTTGACGCTGCATCACAGACAGGAGCGCCTGCGAAGGAGTACTCAACGACGAACCCGGGTGCACGAGTAGCCAAACGTGATTTTTTCGGATGAATCCAGGTTCTGTTTACAGCATCATGATGGTCTCAACCGTGTTTGGCGACATCGCAGTGAACGCACATTGGAAGCGTGTATTCGTCATCACCCGGTGTGATGGTATGGGGTGCCATTGGTTACACGTCTCGGTCACCTCTTGTTCGCATTGACGGCACTTTGAACAGTGGACGTTACATTTCAAATGTGTTACGACCCGTGGCTTTACCCTTCATTCGATCCCTGCAAAACCCTACATTTCAGCAGGATAATGCACGATCGCGTGTTGCAGGTGCTGTACGGGCCTTTCTGCATACAGAAAATGTTCGACTGCTGCCCTGGTCAGCACATTCTCCAGATCTCTCACTAATTGAAAACGTCTGCTCAATGGTGGCCGAGCAACTGGGTCGTCATAATATGCCAGTTACTGCTCTCGATGAACTATGGTATTGTGTTGAAACTGCATGGGCAGTTGTACCTGTACACGCCATCCAAGCTCTGTTTGACTCAATGCCCAGGCGTATCAAGGCCGTTATTACGACCAGAGGTGGTTGTTCTGGGTACTGATTTCTCAGAATCTATGCACCCAAATTACGTGAAAATGTAATCACATGTCAGTTCTAGTATAATAGATTTGTCCAATGAATACCCGTTTATCATCTGCATTTCTTCTTGGTGTAGCAATTTTAATGGCAAGTAGTGTATAATTCTACGATAATCTCGACGCTCTGTGTATCTTTGGGAAATATGTTTGGACCCGGGGATCCTTCAAATTTATTAATGGTCATCGGTAACTCAAAGTCTGACCACTGTGCACTGCCTTCTTCGCCTGAATCTGCCGAATCAGATGACAACCGTAACGTTCGCCAAATTCTTCTCGGACGTGTTTCACTATCTTCCTAAGATTCTGTTTCACTTTCATTTTTTTGACGTCCATTATCCTCTTCCCAATCGGCCAAGTCGTCCGGAACGTCAGACAAGACGTCCTTGCATTCATTGTAAATAATCCTATTGTCTCTTTCGCCCGCCATATGAAAGGGCACAAGTACTTTTAAAAACAAGAAGACTTGTTGACGTGTGTACCTTATTGTTACCTAAGCAAAACACCAACAGAATTTAAAAGATACTATGCAGACGACACCACTGTGGTGTCGCCGGACGGCATAGTGTTATTAGGCTCAGTTCGTCCTACCGTAATACATGGAGGTCTAAAGAGCTGCACGACTTCCGTATTCAGACACCAGAGCGTATGCGAACAAGCCGTTTCTTTCTCAGACTTCGACAATCCGCCAGTTAGGGAGCGATCTAGGTTAATGTGAAAACAGAAGGTCAGCTTCAAAGAGCTAGGATCGCTATTGTACAGTTTTTATTGTGATGACCGGTTTCAGCAAACTACTTTGCCGTCACCAGATCTGTAAAGCATAGATCAACACATTCAATCAGAGGTAAAGAGATGTAATACAATTTTACATAAACATGGACTATGCCATGGAATATAACATACCTTCTGTAGTACATTTCACTGAATCTTTATCAGATGCGTATTACACCGTCGTATCATAGAACGATACTTCATGAACATGATTACACTGCTGATATACAATTAATAATCAAAATCAGAGTACGTTACACAGTTTCTGTTATGATAATTTTAAAATGATTTATATAAAATTTAAAACCGTCTTAAAAATATAACAGGAGACTGTACCTTTAATGTATCGTTTAATACGCAAGTAGTGAAGTCCCTCACATGGCCTGCTCGTACTATATATTAAAAAAAAAAAAAAAAAGAAACAATGAAAATATGCATTTCATAATATGCAGGCAGCATAAGCCCGCGACGACGATACCCTGTGGTTTGGCACCTCGGTGCAGTTAAACGAATATGAGGTAACTACAAGGAGAACATCGAGTATTCCACTCATAGCTACAACAAGCACGTCAGTACAGTCACAGCAACCATACAATGAAATCATTTAGCTAGCTTTCTGCAAATCACGTTATTTATGCTGTCAACATGGAGTTATAGTTTGGGTGCTCGCATAGCGCCTGAGGTATTGGTGTGATAGACACGGATGACAAGACCACAGGAATAAATAGCGTAAACGAGCTGCGTAATACAATAACAATAAACTTATTACATAAAATACTCAATTGTTCTACCCATAAAAAGCATGAACAAGTCGTTACAGTCACTACAGCTACATAAATAATGCCATGTAGCTTGCTTCGCATTATATTAAGCTATTAGTTTGTAGATCGAGTTTTACTTACTGACATAGGGGTCGAGGTCTCAGTGTGAAACAGGGACAAACGGAACGAATGGCATAGACCTAACAATTCTCATGTCGTAATGTTTAATATTTCTATACATTTTGTAAATTAATAAATACCAAAAATAGCATCCTACCATAAGTGTCATAACCTGTTAGTATGTTGCCTAATGTCTGCGTGGTATGTGGCGTAAACGCGTGAAATAATATTCAAGGCCAAAGTGTTACGATGAATATCGTCAAACAAAGAGGGAAAACCGCAATGGCTTTCCACTGTGGGCCTTCCACAGTTAAAATTCATCTCTACTGAATCACTTCGGCTTATACACTGATAGCGAAAACATTGTGATTTGCACACAGCCAGCTAAGAAATTTAATTCAATGGTCGTTGTATTTGTGATGACTTATCTGTGGTAGTTGTCAGTGGAACAATTGATGTTCCCTTTGTCGTTCCTTCGTGTTTGTTCCACCACACCGTGGTACCGAACAGCAATGTATGGTTGTCGAGGCTTTTAATGCCTGCGTATTATGAAAAGTATATTTTTATTGTATCTTTTAATAATACGAACATGCCTATGGTTGGCTCCACAACTTGTGTACTGAACGATATAGTAAAGGTACAGTGTTTTCTGTTATAAATTCCATACAAATTAATTTAAAAATATTATAACAAAATGAGGGCAACGTACTCTGGTTTTGATTATTCATTGCGTGTCTGCAGTGTAATATTCTTGGACCATTGGTTTGTACATTATATGACACAATGTAGTTTTGTCTGTAACATTACTGAAGAGCCAAAGAAACTGGAAGACATGCCTAATGTCATGTAAGACCCCGGGAGTACGCAGAAGTGTCGCAGCACAACGTGACATGGATTCGACAAATGTCTGAAGTCGTGCTGGAGGGAACTGGCACTATGAATCCTGTAGGGCTGTCCATAAATCCGTAAGAGTACGAGAAGGTGGAGATCTCTTCTGAAAGCACGTTGCAAGGCATCCCAGATACGCTCAATAATGTTCATATCTGGGGAGTTTGGTGGCCAGAGGAAGTGTTTAAACTCAGAAGAGTGTTTCTGGAACCGCTCTGTAGCAATTCTAGACATGTGGGGCGTCACATTGTCCTCCTGGAATTGCCCAAGTCCGCCCCTATGCATATTGGACATGAAGCGATGCAGATGATCAGACAGGATGCTTATGTATGTGTCACTTGTTGGTGTCCTATCTAGACGTATCAGGGGTATTAATCACTCCAGCTGCACACGCCCCACAGCATCGCAGAGCCTCCACCAGCTTGAACAGTCCCCTGCTGACATGCAGGGCCCATGGATTCATGAGGGAGTCTCCATACCGGTACACGTCCATCCGACCGAGACCATTTGCAAAGAGACTCGTCCGACCAGGCAACAGGTTTCCAGTCATCAACAATCCAATGTCGGTATTGACAGGCCCAGACGAGGCGTAAAGCTTTGTGCCGTGCTGTCATCAAGGGTACACTGGAGGGCCTTCGACTCCGAAAGCCCATTTCTCTGATGTTTCGTTGAATGGTTCGCACGCTGATACTTGATGGCCCAGCATTGAAATCTGCAGAAATTTGTCGGAAGTGTTGCACTTCTGTCACGTTGAACGATTCTTTTCAATCGTCGTAGCTCGATTTCTTGCAGGATCTTTTTCCGGCTGCAGCGATGTAGGAAATTTGATGTTATACCGGATTCCTGATATTCACGGTACACTCGTCAAATGGTCGTGCGCGATAATCCCCGCTTCATCCCTACCTCAGAGATGCTGTGTCGCATCGCTCGTGCGCCGACTATAACACCAAGTTCAAGCTCACGTAGATCTTGATAACCTGCCATTGTAGCAATAGTAACCGATCTAACTGCGTCAGACACCTATTCTCTTACATAAACGTTGCGCCGTGTTCTGCCTGTTTACATATCTCTGTATTTGAATAAGCATGCCTATACCAGTTTCTTTGGCGATTCAGTGTATATTCTATGGTATAGTCCACATTTATGTACAACTGCATTACGCCCCTGAACATCTGATCCTAGTGTGCCTGAATATTCTATCTATGCTTTACAGATCTCTTGATAGCTACGTAGTTTGCTGAAACCTGCTGTCACAATAAATGCTGTACAATATCGGTCCTGGCTGTTCCAAGTTGTACTTCCGTTTCTATATTTAAGTAACCTCTATCTACTATAAATTCATCTTGAAAGACTCTTTCGGAAACTTCAGGTCATAGATTTTTGAAGTTAGAATTGTGCAACCCATCAACACCACTTTATTATAACCATTCGAGCTACGTATACTTCATCACTTCTGTGACGTCATCTGTGAGTACCCTCTTTATTCGGATTTTATTCTTATAAATGCTAGAATACTCGTTTTTCCATTCCTCATTTTCCTGGTTTGGGAAGATGCTGTGTAACACCTTCTGTAAATCGCAAATCATACAGAAAGCAGAACAAAGAAACTTGGTTCAGCAGTTACTGTATATTATCGTCTTTTATACCATGTTATGTTGGTGGATGTGTAATTAAGTTCAATTTTTTATATACAAGAAATGTTACACAGTAATTTCATAAATGCTTCAGAACTCTAATTTAAGATACGAAATGTATGTTTTAGTGAGGTGGTCACATAGTACAGCTCCAAAGACTATCGTTAAGATTTATAAGTGTTTGTAACCTTTATTTGTATCACAAGGGTTTCGGTTGTTATGCCATTTCCAAATGCTTTAATCCAAGTAAGTTGCGGCAACACAATCATTCGTAACAAAAAGTATAACCTTTATTTGTCCAGATGGCTAGTTTATAAAATGGTGTTACATGTTTCGATTGTGCTAACAGTCTTCAAATTGTAAAATATACACTACTGGCCTTCAAAATTGCTACACCACGAAGATGACGTGCTACTGACGCGAAATTTAACCGACAGGAAGAACATGCTGTGATATGCAAATGATTAGCTTTTCAGAGCTTACACACAAGGTTGGCACCGATGGCGACACTTACACTGTGCTGACATGAGGAAAGTTTCCAATCGATTCCTCATACACAAACAGCAGTTGACCGGCGTTGCCTGGTGAAACGTCGTTGCAATGCCTCGTGTAAGGAGGAGAAATGCGTACCATCACGTTTCCGCCGTTGATAAAGGTCGGATTGTAGCCTATCGCGAATGCGGTTTACCGTATCGCGACGTTGCCCCTCGCGTTGGTCGAGATCCAATCACTGTTAGCAGAATATGGAATCGGTGTGTTCAGGAGGGTAATACGGAACGCCGTGCTGGATCCCAACGGCCTCGTATCACTAACAGTCGGGATGACACTAGCAGTCGAGATGACAGGCATCTTATCCGCATGGCTGTAACGGATCGGGCAGCCACGTCTCGACGCTGAGTCAACAGATTAGGACGTTTGCAAGACAACAACCATCTGCACGAACAGTTCGGCGACGTTTGCAGCAGCATGGACTATCAGCTCGGAGACCATGGCTGCGGCTACACTTGACGCTGCATCACAGACAGGAGCGCCTGCGATGGTGTACTTAACGACGAACCTGGGTGCACGAATGGCAAAACGTCATTTTTTCGGATGAATCCAGGTTCTGTTTACAGCATCATGATGGTCGCATCCGTATTTGGCGACATCGCGGGGAATACACATTGGAAGCGTGTATTCGTCATCGCCATACTGGCGTATCAACCGGCGTGATGGTATGGTGTGACATTGGTTACACGTCTCGGTCACCTCTTTTTCGCATTGACGGCACTTTGGACGTTACATTTCATATGTGTTACGACCCGTGGCTCTACCCTTCATTCGATCCCTGCGAAACCCTACATTTCATCAGGATAATGCACGACCGCATGTTGCAGGTCCAGTAGGGGCCTTTCTGGATACAGAAAATGTTCGACTGGCATGCACATTCTCCAGATCTCTCACCAACTGTAAACGTCTGGTCAATGGTGGCCGAGCAACTGCCTCGTCACAATAAGCCAGTCACTAGTCTTGAAGGACGGTGGTATCGTTTTGAAGCTGCATGGGCAGCTGTACCTGTACACGGAATCCAAGCTCTGTTTGACTCAATGCCCAGGCATATCAAGGCCGTCATTATGGCCAGAGGTGGTGAAACGTCAACTTAGAAAAATTAATGAATTACTGTGCTGATAAACCTCTATGTTATCTGATTTTCAAACAGCTGAGCAAAACTGAACGTACTCAGACATTACTCTCTTTACTTATTATGATCAACACTAAACTGACACACAATATTCTTAGCGCAGCGCAATCTGACATTCAAAAATCCCTACAAAAGAATGGCCCTGACTAACAATAACCTATACCTTTCATGAATCACTTACCTCACAAAAATCTCCGTTACTCAAACTACTGCAATACAGCGAGCGCCACTACTGCCAGTTAAATGAAAGATTCTAACTACAGAAGGCACTAACTACTGATAAGCATAGTTAGCAAATGAAAGACTTTGATAGAGAACAAACATTGTATTTACCTTAATAGTGTTCATATGTTTATGACATCCAGTCCTACAAATTTACTGCCTCTGATGGCCACACGTCCAGATCACCCACTCTCAAAACTCCGCCATCTCTCTCCCCACATCCACCACTGCTGGCGCCTCACCTCCAACTGCGCAACACTACGCGCTGTTCACACTGCCCAACACTACAATAGCGAATATTACAACAATGCCAACCAGCCACAGACTGCACACAGCACAGCCAGTGATTTTCATACAGAGCGCTACGTGGCGTTACCAACATAAAAACCTAAACATCCTACTTACAGTTGTTGTTCTCGTTTACTTATTTCTCAGGATCTATGCACACAAATTGCGTGAAAATGTAATCACATGTCAGATCTAGTATAATATATTTGTTCAATGAATACCCATTTATCATCTGCATTTCTTCTTGGTGTAGCAATTTTAATGGCCAGTAGTGTAAATGTCTTACTAAACTGTAGACCAGCAACGTAAGTTGCTATTTGTAGCGAAATAAAAACCACTAGGCAGTCAATTAAGTGCTACTAGCTTTGTTTCAAAGGACGTCTAAAGGTTCTAACAGCGACAGGCAATTGTTTTGGCAAGCGACTCATTGTAGCTTGCGGCCATGCACTGAATCTCACGGTACATGTTCTACGACATTGGGAAAATTACATAAACTCTGCTTTTCTACAAAGAGGCTTCATATTGCATTGTCAAATTGCTCTTTCATCTAGTAATTCAGGAATGACGATTTTATACGTTAAAGGAGATGAATCGTGTGCATTTTTTATTTATACATCACTCAGTCCGAACATACGTCCGATCACGAGAGGCCGTGTCAATAGACGAACCGTTCGCAATGAACGCTTGCTGCCAAATTGGCTCAGGGAAGCATTCAGTCGAGACGGGCTCACAACGTAACAGGGTTAAATGAACTGTGCCCCCGACTACAGAATGAAACAGCGCTGTATTTTCCGGCGAAAAAGGAGGAGACAGAGGCAATGCAGACTGCAAAGCACTAATCTACAGCGGCACACTCCACTCACGTCACGCTGCGATATACGCTCCCTTTTTCTCCTTTTTTTCCCCTCTAACCTTCTTTTTTCCATCTCTGCGCTCGGGCGCGCTCGCAGCGCGCCTGCTTAGACAAGGCGCGCGCCGTACAATTCGCTTTAATCCGCCAGCAGAGCAGAATATGGAACAGATTTGAAATGTAAATGCGCGCCGTGCCGCGGCCCGGCGCCGGCCGCCTCTCTTTATTATCCGGCGTGGAGCGGCGACGGCCGAGTGCTGCTGCCCGCTTCGGCGCACTCGGCCGGAAGGCGGCGGCCGGGCAGTGAGAGAACGCAGAGCGGCGAGTGCCGCGGGAGTGCTGCGAATTAGGTTGCTGCGCGAACAGGTGAGTGTCGCGACGGCTCTGTGGGGGCTCGCGCGCCGCTGGTCGGGAGGTCAGCAGAGCAAGTTGGCCTCAAACGCGCTCCGTGTAAACAGCACGTCGGCGTCCGCGCTCGGTGAATACAAATTTTTACCGCATAATTCAGCAGACTGGGGGTCCAAAAGGACAGACACCATTTTGTTCCAGCAGCCACTATGACTTAAGACACAAAGGAATCACAAAAATTACCTGCTATTAGGCATTGAAAAAAAAATTAAATAAAGTGATTGTATGGCATTGTTGCCGGGAGGCCCCATTCGGGGAAGTTCGGCCGCCGTATTGCAAGTCCTTTTTTATTTAGTTGACACCACTTCGGCGACTTGCGAGTCAATGATGATGAAGAACACACAACACCCAGTCATCACGAGGCAGAGAAAATCCCTGAGCCCGTCGGGAATCGAACCCGGGACCCTTTGCGCGGGAAGCGAGAACGCTACCGCAAGACCGCGAGCTGCGGACTAGGCATTGATTTAGATGAATGGGAAAAGCTAAAATTTTATGCCAGATTGAGGTTCGAAGCCATGTCTCCTGTTTACTAAGCAGTTGCTCTGACCTTTTTCTTTTTCAGATTTGTTCGTTAGTGTCGTTGCACTTGGTCATGGTGGACAACAGACAACATCCGTTCAGATTCGTCGTTAATCCCTTCACTCAATTTTTTTTATTAGTCTGCAACGAGCAGGCAGCCCTCTGACCGAACACCCTGAGCTACCGTTCCGGCGATCCGTAAGTCGTTCACAGTGGTCACCACACGAGCACGAATTTCCCTAGCAAACCTCCGGTCAAAAGCAAATTCTCAACTTACCCACACACTACTAACATAGTGCCCCTTACCCATTATCCTCAACAAACGTAGAATTTCGTCCATTTCTGTAAGCAAGCATTAATTTACCTTTTCGCATTGATTTCAATCAGTGCCCATTCGCAGCCAATATCTGTAATTCCTTTGTGTCTTAATATGTAAATGCTGCTGGAACGAAATAGTGTCTGCTGTTAATTGAGGCTAGAACAACCAATGGTCTCTTCAGTACGGGTCCACGCCAGGCTCTAACTCTTATGGGGATCGGTGAAATGCCGCGATTAATGAGGTTAATGGGCAAGGGGCAGTACATTAGTAGTGTGTGGATAAGCTGAGAATTCGGGTCTGACGGGAGGGGTGCTAGGATAGTCCATGCAGCTGCGAGGACCACTGTGTCCATGTGGCGTAGTGGTCAGAGCATCTGCCAAGTAACCAAGAGACTCGGGTTCGCATCCCGGTCGGCTGCTGACTAGTTATGGGTTGGGGCCCATTTCCAAATCATCCAGTGTCTAAATGGTATTTCCCAAAACATAAGAAATATGTAAAGATAAAACAAACATGCATATAACAGAGAGCAAAGAAACAGTTATAGAACGTATAGACAACTGCCATCTTGCTGTAACATTCGCTTTCCACCATACATATGTGTTCTGCGGGATTTAAGTTGATGAATACACTGTGAACATTTCTTGTATACAAAACATTGAAGTGAATTACGCCCCCACGCACATAGTGCAGTAAAAAAGACGTTAGGATACACGAATTGCTAAGCAGGGTTCCCTTATTCTGCTCTAATTTCCGGTTTACAGAATGAGTTACACAGCATGTGCCCAAACTTGGGAAATGAAGAAATGGAAATCGAGTAGTGTAGTAATCATAACAACTACTTCTGAATAAATCGGGTAGACAATGATGACGCGACAGCAATCGTTGAGCTATGTAGATGAGAGGATTATAAAACGGTGTTCCTCTGTTACATCCTTCTGACATCAAAAACACATGTTTCAGAAAACGCTTTACAGGGTTAATGTAAAGTAGTTTTATTTTTTCTTCCATTAGTCTTCTGATTGATTTGATGCGGCCCGCCTCTAATTCCTCCCCTGTGCCAACCCTTTCATCTCAGACTATCACTTGCAACCTGTGTCCTGAATTATTTGCTTTATGTATTCCAACCTTGGTTTTCCTTTTTCCTTGTACGGCTCCCTCGAGTACCATGGAAGTTATTCCGTGCTGTCTTAACATACGCCCTATTAGTCGGTCCCTTCTTCTTCTCAGTGTTTTCAATATATTCCTTTCCTCGCCGACTCACCGGAGAACTTCCTCATTCCTACCTTATCAGACAATCTAATTTTCAACATTCGCCTGTAGCACCACATCTCAGATTCTTTGATTCTCTTATTTTCTGGTTTTCCAACGGTCCACATTTAACTACCATACAATGCTGTGCTCCGAATGTACATTCCCAGAAATTTCTTCCCCACATTAACGCCTACAGTAGATAGAGATTACTTAAATGCTACACTTCTGGATGTCATTTTACATACATCTAGTACGGTTATCTTTATGCTGTGTAACTGTTCGTTTGCAGTTTGTTATACGTATATGTTTGTTATCTTGACATGGTTCTTGTATTTTGGGATATTCCATTTTGACACTCAATGATACGGAAACGTGTGCCGACCTTAAATTAGTCACCAAGTACATAAAAGTGAAATTTGCAACTATAGCTGTGTTTCCGTTGTACAGATTAACGCAAGTTGCTGCATTGCAGTTCCTCCATCATGCTGGAAATTCCTCTTAAAATGGTGGTGGCTATGCGACCTAAAGTAGGGACATCAGCGTTTGATACGAAAAATGGAAATTACAAGGAGCCGACAGTGAAACAAAGCAGGTGTTGCTTGTGTTTACCTGCTTTGGGCAGACTTTCCCAGATCCTTGCACGATAATGTGCTGCATTCCTACAATATTTTAATTTTGTATCGTTTATATCATGTCAAGCAAATATGCTGAACTGTCTATTTATCGTCCTGCACAGTACACAGAAAAACGATTTAACAGTGCAAAAACATTTAATGATCTAAGAAAATTGTACGCGATAATGCAGTGAAATAATGCATCATCCTGTATAGTACACAGCAAAATACATTAATCGTCTAAGATCATTGTACTCGATAATGGTGTGTAAGCCGAGTCTAGGTAGTGCACAGTAAATATAGAGTCCAATGGCGGTGTATCATTTCAAAAAATACTCTATGACTGCGACTCAGCACCAAGGAAAACTTTTTAGGCGTGTGAATGTCTGTCGAAGAATGGCAGGCCATTCTTCCTTGAGAGCCGAAACCAGAAGAGATAGTGACGTTGGACGTAAGGATCTGGAGTGAAGTCGAGATTATAACTTACCCCAAAGATGATTCTTTTGGTTTGATCGATACTCTCAGCAGATCAGTTTATTTCAGGATTGTCATTTACCACAAAACATTGCCATACGGGTACTGGTTTATGAAAGATTGCATAGTCATGCTAGTAGAATTGCTCAGATGGTTTCAGTTAAATGCCAATGGAGCATATTTCGATTTGTGTAAATATAACTAATAAACAACTAAATCATCATCGTCTTCAAAATGTTCTGCTACTGTAAAATGTATTCCTCTCCATCGGCGTTCAGCGTTTTGTTAAGCGCAATAAGGGGAACAGACCCCAGTCATGAACAAAATCGAACCTCTTGTGGCCCTACACATGTCAGGTAATGTTTTCCAGGCATTTGCCAGCCCCAAATACCTCTGTCGGATTGACAGCTGTACACCGTGATTCGCCACACCAAATTATTTGTTTCCTGGTCATCCACTGCCCAATGACGTCACTTGGCACTGACTACACAAATGTGTGGCTCATGAGAAGCTTCCCGACCATTATTCCCTATTATTTTTAACGCCCTAGGAACAGTCGTTGTGTTCTCTAGACTGATGGTAGAAACCAAAATAGTACAAGGCAGGGGTCAAAACCGAAAGTATACACGCAAGTAACCGTCTTATAATGACAGGAAAGGTTAGACAGAGAAGCTGAGAAATTTAAGCTCATCAACCTTAGGTAAAGAATGGGCCCTAAGATAATAGAGAGACAATATAGCCTGTGAGGAAGAGAAGTCTTACGTCGGTAATGAAAGGCTGATGGAATCAGGGAACGATGATTAAAGTTTTACGGACATCTGTTCTGGGTGGATGCAATCCGACTAACGAAACAGACTTTTAATGTAGTGAACAAAGGTCTTTAAGTCTCTGATGAATAGGTCAAGAAAGTTGCCTTAGGATTTTCCAACACCCAGACATGGGTATTGTGGCTGTTGAATATTCCTTCCCTTGTGAAGGCAGCCTCGTCAGCAAAGAATGGCCGCATGCCTGTCTCGAGCAGAGCGTTCCACACATTACTGGCGCTGGACGTATTTAGTTCCTTGGCTATGGATCCAGTGATGGTGTTGGGTCGTCCTGAGTTTGTTGTAATGCAGGTTCCTCGAACTGGACAGTTCGAACAAAATGTGGGGCCTCCCAGGACGAACCCTGGATCCGCACCTCTTCAGGTTACGTGTAGAGCACCGCTGTTGGAGTAGACACCGCAACTCAATTACATTGCGTTTCGTGTCCCATGCAATCGTTACGTGAAGTGTTGTGGTGGAAGCAATACTGAGAATCCAGGCTGCTATCGCCGCATATTCTCCCATTCGCTCCACGGACTCCTGACGAGTGACCTTAGAAAGAAGACCGAGAAAACCGTAACGCCATTTAGTACTTTAGAGTGATGTGTTAGCAGCATAGCTGTCATCACAGTCAAACTGAAACCTTGCGAAGTAACGGTACAGCACTGACTGACCAGCTCAGATACTATTCCTCGACATCAATATTGTAGCTAGTTATTGGTCTGTGTATGTTGAAGCGGTTTATCCTAAAATTTTCTGAAAGTGCTTAGCAGATACACCAAGAATCTCAGTATGGTGTGATAAGAATCTGGTAAACAACTAGTGTAAGACGAATTATTAGGTCGATGTTCTTCCATCAAATCGCCATTTACGATGAGTATGTAAGCTATACAAGGCGATCTCGAACTTTAACGACGATATTTAGGGGGTTGTACAGTGACAAAGGCCACGAGTAGCTCGTTACAGACCAATTGCATTTCGTTTGACTTTAACTTTTTTATCTGCAGTTCAGGGTGTCAAAAGTAAATTGAAGGATAGTCAAGAATGTGATGATCCCAAGGGACTGTTCGAAAGAGAGTAAGTTTTAAAATCTTTGTCAGGAATAAGCTGTTGCGCCCCCGTAAATTATTCTTGGCGGACATTACAAAATTGTTGTTCCCTGGCAACGTCAGAGGCAGAGTAGAATGGTTGAACGGTCAGGCAGAATGCCAGCGAGAGAGAAACGCTGGTGGAGTAACAGCAGACACTGAAGCTGTTGCAACACTTTGTACGGGCTGAGCACTAAACAAGCAATATAACAAGGTGTCATCATGGCGACTGGTGGATGTTGTCCTAATGATGACTGCGCAAAGTGCCACAACAAAGCTCAGATCGAAGTGCAAGAGTAACTGTTCAGTTACTGACACAGCAGAAATGAGTATCTGAAAAGCGAAGCTGCAACTTCCTAAGGCGACGTAGGGCACTGATAAGCTCCGATAACTAGGCACGTTTGGTTATCCCTTCAGACGTATGACAGCATCGGCATGGACCGAGAAGTACTTACACCTTGACCTACATGTGTTCGTTCTTAGTTGTAGTTGTGTGTTGGAGCTTTCTAGTACTGAGGCAGGAGCTGTGATGCTCCGTCTGTGGGTAATAATAATAATGAGCGTATGGCATTGGTGGCCGGGAGACCCCTCGCGGGACGGTTCGGCCGCCGCTGCACAAGTTCTTTAACGCCACTACGGCGACTTGCGAGTGAATGAGGATGAAATGACGACGAAGACACACAATACCCAGTCATCTCGAGGCAGAGAAAATCCCTGACCCCGCCGAGAATTGAACCCGGCACCCTCTGTGCAAGAAGCGAGAACGCTACCGCAAGACCACGAGCTGCGGATAACTGCAGCTTGAGCTATATACAGTTTAAAGATCTTTTAAAATGTAGTACATTCCGCTTGCAGCTGCTAATCCTCGTTTATTGTACTCAAGGTACAACTGGTTTCGCGATAATGAATCGCACGTTCAGGTTAATTTGGCTGGATTACATTCAGCCATTAAATCAATATAGCCTGCGTTATATATCGTTGGGGGACGAGATTGGTTGCTTAATATAATCCAGCCAAATTAACCTGAAGATCCGACGCATTATCGTGAAGCCAGTTACACCTTGGTCGCAATAAATGAGGATTAGCAGCTACAAGTGGACTCTACAGTTCTTAGGAGATTTTACCATAAAATTTTTTAAAGACAATTTGACAATCTATGATGCCATCGCCTTCTAGACGTGACGAACTCTGGTGCCAAGAGCTGCTGCTAATTCGTCTTGTCGTTGCTGATGAGAAGACTTTGGCGTCTTTCAACACCAGGTCGCTGCAGGCTTCAGTGATGATCTTTGGCGAGCTGATCCGCTAACATCGTTGCGAGGGGGCGTAGTAATTGTTGCCTCCCGACTCACAGTTACCAGTAGTCTCCAGTGACACAGGCTGGTCTCTCACCGAGAGGCGGTGACTAACCCTTCACTACTACAGTAGCCACGTGCAGCGCTGTTGGCTGCCTCTGCGGGGCACGAGCAGTAATCCACAGGACAGCGCAAGCTGTGTTTGCGGTGCTACCGAGTCGACGACCGTCCGTGACGTAGCTCCACTACGACAGTGAGTGGTGCGCTCCTTCCAGCAAAAATGAAACGATCTTATGGCACTGTTAGCCGGGTGGTCCCATTCAGGGAAATTCGGCCGCCAAGTGCAAGTCTTATTTCGGTCGACGCCACATTGGGTGACTTGCGTGCCTGTGATGAGGATGAAATGATGATGAGGACAACACAGTACCCAGTCCACGAGCGGAGAAAAATCTCCAACTGCATGGGAGGCAAGCATGTTACCACTCAGCTAGGCAGGAGGAATCCCTGGCTGACGATCACTGTGGCGGCTCGCCTAGCTCCTGGTGCTGCACTTGTGGTGAATAGATGTGCAAACTGACTGTAACGCTTTCGGGCGTCTGAAACATCCGCACCATTGCATTCCTCACGGCTCTATCCTGACGACTGCACAGACCGTGCTCCCAGCCCTCTACAACGCTGTCGTCTAGGGTTTGCCCAGTGATAGAGAGACGAAGCTCTAGCCAGTCATGGTGGTCGTGCAAGGTTGTTTTTTTTTCCGCGTACGAAGACCGAGAAGAATTAGGAGCTACACTGCAAGCCAGAGCCAGAGAGAATGGCCGTACACTGTCCCACTCGCGGGTTGAGTCCTCCAGCCAACACGTCAGTCTTGACCCATGCTCCTCATTGCTTGTTCTCCTGGCGTGAGGGGACTTGTCAGTCAGCGAATTTTACGTCAACGAACAGCTTCCGCTGACGCGAAGATTTGACTACACATGTAGGCCATAGTCTTCACTTGACTACTGAAAAACAAAATTTAAACTGAAGAAATTTAAATTTAGACTGATTAGGTGACCTACGTAATGTATTCAATCAAAATAACCGTACAACAATGCAAAGATCTACGACGATATGCGCTGGGCGTCGTGTTTGAGGAGCAACTCGTTCCGTTCACATTGCTACTACTGTTGCGAGCTAGCATCACCAAGATGTTCGGACTCATATGCGATTCCTCTTCGTCGAAATGTCTTGGGTCTAGGGGTCAAACCGCACGTGTCGCGTTAAACGCCCTAAATTATACAGTTGTGACACTTTGGTTAAATTGGCTGGCTGATGGCAAGTTTTTGATATTGTATGAAACATACAACGTTAATATAACACATAACATCAGTAATAATAATAAAGGGAGCTTAATTAACGACCCATAAGTGAAGTAGGCCACACAGTTGCGATTTGGCTAGAATAATGTTTATTCAGATAGCAACAAATGGCTCTGAGCACTATGGGACTTAACATTTGAGGTCATCAGTCCCCTAGACATAGAACTACTTAAACCTAATTAACCTAAAGATAGCACACGCATCCATGCCCGAGGCAGGATTCTAACCTGCGACCGTAACAACAGCACGGTTCCGGACAGAAGCGCTTAGAATCCCTCGGCCACAACGGCCGGCTCAGAAAGCAAACTAATGGCAAAAGTGGTAGTATCTACAATTACTATTACACTCGAGCGCATATCCATTTGACACAGTTTGATCATTCACAATCTCATGGCGAATTTCAAGTCCAATACTCCGCCTCGTCATTTACACGATAAGTTAAAGTTCATTCCAGGTGCTCGGCTGCTCACCGCTCAGAGACGAAGTCCCGCGATACCACACAACGAGAATTTTTCGAAGTCGTTTCACTTCCTAGCTACCTAAAGATCGACCGTCCGCTTTCGTGTCTCCACCAGCACTGTCCCTCTGCCCGTCCCCGGCCACGTTTCCCGCGCGCCGAACTTCCTCGCTCAACTGACTAGGGCAGTCCTGAACCCATCCATATGATTGGCTATGGCTTATTCTGCATTATTTTACATTTTAACATATTTAAATAATCAAAGCTTGACCACTTTCACGTTATAAACAAAGTAACAATAATATCTATTACATAATAAGCGTTAAATTCCTTTACATAAAACCAATACAATTTCCTTCTGAATGTCACGGCCAGTAGCCTTGCACCAACGTGCAATAAATAAAAAACAAAAGTAACTATTATGCACTATGCTTAACAACATATATCCTATTACCTAATGATTCAATAAGGTGTCCTGTTGTCATCGTTCAATGTCTTTTGTGTGGAATAAATGATGATCTGATGCTTAACTGAAAATACTGATAAATTAAATTAACTATATTTTTTAAACAAATAAACTTACAGATTTGATATTCACAACATTTGTCATTTTAATGATGCGCTTCTATATGAAATGTCGATTGTTAAGATCGACCAAAGCGTCAGATTTTAGCATTCAGGTCTTTGTTAGAAAACTTGCTAATTGCATTTTAACAGTAAATCCTAAGCTATTATAGATATGGTCAGTATTCAAGATTTATTGGAATCACCATGAAAATTTATGAAGGATGGTAGATTGCAATTACTGTCACTTCATTCCATGAATTACTACAGAATTAAGTAGTTTTCAAAAATGTTTCCATTTATGGCCGATCTTAGGTCTTCCATATTTAAAACTGCTACATTTCCCTGGCCACAAACAGCTTCTACGGGGTTTCCCTATGACGAAGGTTCTCGTCTGCCTCACTCGCACACTACAGCGCTTAGGCCTCATTCAGCACAATAGACGCCTGTGAATTTCCGCATCTTGTGGCGGAGTTGGGCTCTTTGTTGCACTCGGTTCTGCATGACAAGGTTCATTTCTCAATTCCTCAAGGCTGACTCTTTCGGCCATATACTTAAATGAGAGCGAATTCTCGTTAATTCACAGTGTTGACAGCAATTTACCATTTGCCCTCTAGCTTGTATTCTGTGCTGCTAGTTTCTGTCCTAGGTTTGTTACCCCATCAGTGTTAGTTGTAAGCAACAGTGATGCACAGCTAAATGGAAAGGTTTACTGAAGAAGAGACAGCCGATTTGCACCTCGCGTGTGGGTTCACTGACTACAATGGAAGTGTGGTACAACGACTCTATTCTGAGCGACGGCAACCACATTACAGTACTTTTGCATCTCAAACTGTTGTACCTCATCAGTAAATTTATCCATAGTGATTTCTGTCATTGTTAACATAGCCAAAAACATATCTTTTCAAAAGGAAAGCAACACTTTGCATCTAACTTTTTATACCTGGGATTCACAGTCGTGTAGAACTTTATAAAAGACATCATATTTATGCCAGTGACTGTAACACTTTCTTTATTTCACGATTGCAATTTCGGCCTTAGGCCATTATCAAGTGCAGATTTTTGTGGCTTTACGCCATGTCAACTTGCATGTAAACAGTAATCTGCCGCCCCAGTTACGTGCATAAGTGACTAGAGATGGGCTAACGAACATGAGTGTCTACAGACTATGTTGTTTTATGACATATGGATATGTGTGCTCGGAATGTGTAACATAGTCACGAATGTGTTTAATAGTAATGACAACGACTTATAAATGTGTCAGGTCATTTTATACTGACATGGCGAAAAGCCACAAAAATCAGCACTTGACAATGGCCTAAGGCCGAAATTGCAATCGTGAAATAAAGAAAGTGTTACAGTCACTGGTGTAAATATGATATCTTTTATCAACTTTGCATCTAAACACCGACATTTCTTGGCATATGCTAAAAGATTCGAAATTGCTGGTGTCACAATGGTTCCATCATTACTCCTCTTGCCGTACAACGTAGCAAACATCATCATGAACAGGTTAACGAGGCAGTGCGTGGCGTTTCCTGGGCTTCTTTCCCTCACCGGATAGGCAAGTCTGCCTTCTGGTTTCACCAAGTGGCTGAAAGTTGCTTTCAGGTCTCTCTCTTCCAATGGGACAATTGGCCAGGAGCTTTCACCCTCCTTCTAGTCGAGGAGTGCCCACCATCTTCCCCAGTGACCTCTAACCAAAGTGTTCTGAGTCATCATACCATTCGATTTTAGTCCCCACTAAATGAAAATTTGCAGAGCAGGGAAGTTTCCTGTTATATTTCTAAACCCTAAAATCACTTATTCTAAGCTCAATATTACACTACAAATGCATAAAACGAAAGAATCTCACTTGCGCTACTCTCTACAGGATTTCAAAAGTTCACAACTGAGAATAAAATACTTTTCACAAAATCGGTGTTCAAAGATGCATAAAATACACTATAGTTCTGTTCGTGCACAAGCGAATTTAAACTGTACTCCAGAAAATTTATCTGTGGTGTTTCGTGGTAATAAATATGCAAAACAAACTGTGCTGCTGTAATGGCATGCTGCGTACAATCACACCAGTTACTGTGTCACAAATCTTGACAGTAATTGCTAAATCAAAGGCTGTAGATGAAATTTTAATATGTATATGGTTGCAAGACAGAATGTTATCTGAGTGCAAAAACCAGCAGACTAGCAAATACTTATGCATTCTGAAAGGAAAGTCCGACAGGTGAAAGTTTCTAGTATAATTTCTAAACTCATGTTTCTAAGTGTCAAGTTGGTATATAAGAAATGTGTAAAAGTTATTCTGATATCGAGATGTCTAAATTTCGGTGCAGGGAAATAGAACTATACGATAATTCGGTTTTGAACGGAGATATAATATGTGGAGCTCACATTACACAATTCGAAATCCAGACCATCTGGAACATAAAACAATACCTCTGCGAGAGAGAAATCAGTTTTCAATCACATTTCCATATGTCCTCAGACAGCAAAACAAAATGACAGAGGTCAAAATGTTTGTCCTCAATATTGTTAATCATTATCTTAATCTTGTAAAAAATCACTGCACCAGAATTGTTATTGTAATTACAGGACAAATAATCATAAAAATTAATACATGTGACTTTATGAAAAAATTGCTTAAAAATTCACAAGATAGCACTTTTCTGGAATCTTTTACTGGTATTAAGCCTCAGAACGAATATTGACGTTTAAAAAAAAAAAAAACACTACGATAATCACCGTGCCTTAAAATGGACATGAACGTTGATGGTAATTACATTTATTGGCATACCTGAGTGCACAGAACGCTCGTCTGTTCTACAACTTGTTGCTATTAGGAATAATCATGTGACTGTCAAAAATCAAATTTCAATTGGTGTACTTGCGAAGTTCAGTGCAAGACGGTATCTTACCAATTTTTCGAGAAATGGTTCTCAGTACATAACTAGGAATGTGCAATGCGATTATTCAAATACAGTCATGAAAGTAGACGAAAATGGGGAACTAATCTTAACCACTGATAAAAAGAGAACAAGACTCCAAGTTCAACTATGCTTCATTAAGCCGTGACAATACACATTTTCATAAAGTTCTCACACCTAGATAAGTTAGCAAAGTATTTCTTCATGATTTTCTAGTGTACAATTACTTTCCTTCATACTTGTCTCAACTACAAGATAAAATCATATGTTGCGTTACAAGATTTCCACAGTAAACTTCAACCATACGCAATGTTGTAACAATAAGAAGCTACACAGTCACAAAAATATAAGGAACCGGATTACCTTAAAATTGGCTTTTGACATTCTTCCATTAATACAGTTTCATTTTCTTTCCTCAAAACATGTTAATACAAAATCCTTTTTAAATAAAGCTGCCTCTACTACACGGCAGAGCAACTTCCATCCTTTTCATACCAAGTACATAGCCAGACTGAGAACATGCAATACTACTCTCTTCAAAATTAAGTAACCTCTTACAAATAACTTAATATTACAGAGATTGAGTACATTTATCAAATTCGCAATTTCATTCACATTTATGGCAACAACTACATGAAAATCGTCATGACAAATACGACAGTCCCCTTCCAAATTACCTTTTCCATTTCCTAGTTCTACCATCTTCTTTGGAAGGATTCTTAGTATGAAAAAGGAAATTATTCCGCCAGACATTACTAGTTCGGGTGGCAATCGTTCTCAAATGTGTCTATAGTAACAGATGTGGATAAATCGTCTCCGATACGTCAAAAAATCACATGACATACATATTTGGGCACAGCACGCTCGTCAACAGTCCTCATCTCGTATTTCTTGCTACAAATCATAATGCGCAAGATGTTTCAAAAGTGAAGGTAAATATTCAGGGATATGAGAGGAATGATCATTCGAAACAACAAATGCAAGTAAACACTGGCTCTAAAACGCATACCTTGAGAGCTATGAGCAATTCTTGATCTTCGATACTGTGAAACTCTTATAATGCAAGCTCTTTGCTTTCCATATTTTTGGAAGTGGTTCTGTGAACCAAAAAAAGAAAACAAGTCCAGTAAACATGTACTCTAAAATGCATACCCCAAAAGTTATGAGCACTTGTTCATTATAAGAGTTGTGTTTCAAAGTAGCGAAGATGAATAATTGCTCAAAGCTTTTAAGGTATGCATTTTAGGGCAAAAGTTTGATTGACCTACTTTTTCTTTATTTCGTAGCTACTAACACTTCCAAAAATATGGAAAACAAAGAGCTTGTAGGAGAAGATATTTGTTTCACAGTATCTAAGGTCAAGAATTGCTCATAGTTCTTAAGGTATGCATTGTAGAGCACAAGTTTACTTGACTGTTTTGTTTCGAATGATCATTCCTGTCATATCCGTCAGTATCGACCATCACTTCCAAAACACCTTGTATACATTTGTTCGTGTAACCGAAACATATGCGTGACTCTTCCGTTCTTCTCTGTTTCTTCCATTTCTCCTTCTTTGTTCAGTGTCCGGCATTCCGCGCTAGAGAATGAGTACACATTTACTACCGGTGAGTAATCTTTCAAATATTATAGAAGACAGTACCCATTCTGGGTTAGTGTACGTGCTACTATCATCTACCTTTCTTTATTTGCTTATTGACTAAACCCATTCTATTGCATGTATTCATGTATGTTTAAATTTGCCTATTCCCCCATCAGGTATCCAGATCACTTTCTTTATCGTATCGCTACCTATGTATTCCATCTTCTCGCCAGAGGTTTTATGATCTTTTGTCCTGCATTGGGACGTAGCTTTTAAGCCTTTTTGTGTTAGTTTTGTTTGTTTTCAACTAGTAACACCATATTACGTGTGTATATGCTAGGCACGCTACCTTCAGGTCTTATTTTTTCGGCATTAGACGGACAACCACTGTTCCATTGTAGCTTATTGCAGGCTTTGGTGTTATCATCTTTCCTCAGTCAATGTTAAACAAGACCATCGCACCATACGATTCATGCCCCATTGTTGAATGGCTCGTACGATTCCTCATGAAATTCTGCTTTGGTGATAGTTTACCTTAATATCAGATTTTTAAAGAACCTTCATCTCAATTTTAATCTAATCTGTTACAAAAGTCTGAAGAGTGTCATTCTTCCAACTGAGTCATGTACGTTTCTTACATCACCTATAACTAACGTGGTTCTTTCTCTCATAAGAACTAGATGCTGGCAGATTTCCAGCCACACTTATTTATCCAAAACCTATAGTTGTGACAGAGCAAAAGGCAGGAAATATGCTCATAGCTTTGAAACAAACTTTGTTAACATGTTTCCATCAGTATAGATACGAGATACAAATTACCCTATACACCACTACCATCACTACTAGGAATTAAAGCTCAAAGAAACCGTCGCCCAACGACCTGAAAACTTTTGCTGGGCAATAGTATCATTCGTTTCCCATTTTTTTTGTATGTCTCCCCATCACTTCCGCACTCCAGCCCTAAAGACACAAATAATGCCTTATTCCACTAGTATTTTGTTTCAGATAATAATTTGTTTATGTATCAGTTTGGATCGAACTTGAATGCTACATTTATGCTTACATATCGCCACTTTCCCACTGCCACCTTCCAAACACAGCTGTCAGCGGACTCTGATCCACACATTACTTCATCTTACACAGAAAGTCACACTGGTACTAACAAGTAAACCACCCCTTGAAAAGAAACTTATTTTAAAGTTTCTGAATCAATACCATTGAAACGGTAACTGATCTACAAAATACCTATAAATAAAAGTTCTATGGTTTTTAATGTACATTACAATGGTGCGCCCACATTTGTCCAAACAGCCAAGACCGCCCCCCCTCCCCCCCCCCCCCACTGCACTATTTTGTTTCTCATTTCAACATTTGAGTAACAACAAAACTTTATCATCGTTAAGGTTTAATTCAGTCATTACGATGACGTGGTATTCCAGAGACACATTTGTCAGTAATGAGCTATAAATATCTCCACATCATTGTACGCTTGCCCAATATATGTCCGCTTCAATGCGAGTTGTCATGTTGGGTTATATTTAATAAGTATTTCCCAGATAAATACATACTAAATGTAACTGCTACACATATTGTTCTATAAATATTTTCTCTTTTAATTATATTTATCTTCTAACCTTGAGTTGAAGTTGTGTTTCCTTTTTGCATTTGCCGTATTTATAGTGTTGCGGCATTTTCAGGTTTCATTACTTTATATTTGAAGTTGTTTCTACATTATTATTATAACATTATCTTAAATCTGTATAATAATGATGAACTGCAGAATTCTATGGATCAAAACTGTATCACTGAATTTTGATTTTACACATCAAGCAGATGGTATTTCGAAAAAAATAAATTTTTCGATAAATCTGGGTGCACCGTTGCAACGTACGTTAACAACGATAGAACTTTTATTTGGTGCGTTTTTTTGTATCTGTTACCATTTCAACAGTACTCATTCAGAAATAGTTTACTCAGTTTTTTCAAGGGTGTGTTTCACCCCCTTAATGGCCGTATGAGCGTGCACAAAAAAACATATATCTTTTAGTTTGCTCTACCCTACAACATATTCAAAGCCAATCAAAATCGAAGTGTATCCCTTGGATAGGTTTACTTGTAAGTTTGATTTATATTTCTCTATGAATTCCATATATATGGATAATACAGTCCCTTCCACCCCATCCATATGACTGATGTGGATGTCTTACTACTACTTTTATACAGTAAGTCCATTGTGTACCAAGCTTTATTGGAACTGCTCCAAGCATTCCAAAATTATACTATTCGTACCACTTGCTATTACCCTCACCCCTAATGGTTATTTGTCATTGGTACAGTCGCATTTCGATGTATAACCCAGCACATTGGTATTCAACCATTAAGGCTGCTAAGGTTATTTTGTTCCTGCAGCATTTCTTCCTAGACAGTAAGTCATTTGTGTACTACGTTTTATTTAACTTCCTGTACGCGTCCCTGATTTATACTTACATGTTACTGTGGTGTCACCGCCAGACACCACACTTGCTAGGTGGTAGCTTAAATCGGCCGCGGTCCATTTAGTACATGTCGGACCCGCGTGTCGCCACTGTGTGATCGCAGACCGAGCGCCACCACAAGGCAGGTCTCGATGTACGATAGAGCACTCGCCCCAGTTGTACGACGACATTGCTAGCGACAATACGGACGAAGCCTTCCTCTCATTTGCCGAGAGACAGTTAGAATAGCCTTCTGCTAAGTCCATGGCTACGACCTAGCAAGGCGCCATTAGCCTTACCTAGTTTGAGAGTTATCGTATAAATGTCTCAAGAAGAACGCTGTATTCATCAAAGAATAAAAGTTAAGTATAAAGCAGCTACGTACTTTTCTTGCTACCATTCAATAGCTATCCTGTTCCAGACTTGACGCCAGTCGGCGTGTGTGTACGCGTGCCTTTCTTTCGGCTCCCTTCCCAGTGTGGCGTAGCAAGCTTGTTACGCCACTACAGTTACCACATCCGATGCTCTACCCTGATCCACAGAAGTGCAACGGGTGTACCAGTCCTCCATTTTTTTTCAGATACTTTGTGGTAAGTGTAGCACCTTGTTTAAAATTATTCCAGATATTCTAGAATTATACTGTATTCGTAACTACTTCTTACAGCCACTCCCATCTCTAGAGTTTAATTTTAGCCACATCACCAACGAGTGCAGGTACTAAACAAAACTGTTAATTTTGTACTAATTTCGTTTATTTTTCTTTCTATTATTTTATGTGAATTTCCCTTCACCCTTACACACCACCGCTAAAGGAACTAGGCGTGTTACCAGTTATGAAGACATGTACATAGCAAATTCGCTGATATTTTTCTAGATCTTCCAGAGTTATACTTATGTGACATTTCTGGCCGTAACACGACAAGTAATGGTAACGGGGTGTCTTACTGCGATCGGAATTTGTATCAAATTTGGTGGAAATGGCTGCAGGTGTTTCAGTCCCGCGGCGCAGACGAAGATAGGAACTCGCAACACAAGGAACGTGACGATCTGCGCCGACTATCGTGTTGCCTCGGGGGAAGTGTCCTTCCTTGAACGTCGCAGTGACCATGACGACTTGATAACACAACTAGAAAGCGACGATCTACAATCTGAAGGACCACTGACTAGGACCAGATATATGAAGTTATGGCACAGCGTATTTACATTTCGTGGCGTGTAGTTGCAGCTGTGGCGATTCTAAAGCTAAGTACTGACAAAGCTATTTGTTCACTGTATTCTAATACTAAATTTAGTAATTTTCAATCGTTCATCCAGACATTAGCAGCGTGTTTACATTTTGAAACGTGCAGTTTCTTCTGTAGGGGTTCTTAAGTTTTGACAAAGTTGCTTGTGCACTGTTCCTCGGTTATTAAATTTAGTAGTTTTCAACGGTGTCTCGTGCTGTTTCTGGCGAATAACTGTTTAATAAACTTACGGAAACTTTCGCCCACTGTGTTTTATAGAGTTATTTGTGCGCCCAAGGGACTGTTAAATTTAGGATGGTAGTTTTCAGCTGACGTTTCGTATTGTTTGTACTGAAATATTTCACCGAAAATTTCGTTCAATGTGCTTAATTTCGTTGAATGTTCCAGTAACCGCTTGAGTTTTTGGTTTTAGGTAAGACATTGTGTGAAATTTTTGTGGCATTGGTATTCGTTGTGGTTTAGTTGTATTAATAAAAGTAGTCACTCTCTCAGTAGAGGGCGAAATTCGAGATCACTATTGTTAGTTCTTTAAATATTTATACTGTTGTAACTGAACATAGGTAACGTAGACGTTTAGTTTTTCCTTTCATTGTTAACATTTTCCCATGAGTGAGAAGTGTGGGCTTTGTTGCGGTTTTATGAATAGGGGTTACGATGTAACAGTTGTTCAACGTATTTTCACTGGGGGGAATGCAGTGGGGAAGCCAGCGGGCATTCTAGCGAGATCCTCTCCTGGAAATGAGGCATTTGTAGCAGAAATAAGTTGATACAGGAGCAGCAGCGTAAGATCTGTGCCTTAACGTGCAGTTACAAAACGCAAAGGAGGAATTAGATAGATTGAGGAGGCTCAAGAGCGCTGGGGAATGGGAACTGACAGTTGGTAAGAAGACAGCTAGGAGGAGAAGATATTCAGGCAGTTGTACTTTGCGTACCACAAATAGATTTGGACAACTGTCAGAGTTTAGTGGAGAGAAGCCTCTTGTAGTGTAGATGTAGGAAACATTTAGAAGTCTTCAGCAGTTAGCGAGCCTAAGTCAGTTGCTAATTCTAAAAGACGGAAGAAGGATCTGCTGCTAGGTAGTTCGCATGGCAGAGATGTGTGCCAGCAGTTCCAGGAAGTGTTGCGGAGTGTGTACCAAGTCACCACCATTGTTAAGCCTAGTGCAGGATTGTCTCAGGTCACTGTTAACATAGGGGTGTTACGTAGGAATTTTACGAAAGAGGATCACTTAGTGACTGTAGGTGCAGCTGGCAATAGTCTTGATAGGGATGGAGAGTATGATGTACGTGGTGACCAGATAAAGATGGCTACTCAAACTGGTTGCACTAATATGCACTTCGTGCAAGTGTTTCAGCGTCATGACCGGCCTCATCTTAATGCTGCTGTTACGCGTGTTAACATGGGGCTGGAGAAGGCGCTGGTAGCGGAGGGCATTGCTCGCATTGCGGCGGTGCCAGTTGAGTCAATCAGTAGTTTGGGTTTCCCTAGGCATATCCTGCACCAGAGTAGCAATGGGAATGGGAGGCTGACAAAGCTTATAGGTGACAGTGTAGTGAATGGTGATGGGATCACTCATAAGAAAATTCCTGAAGTGGTTGGTGTTAGAGATACACCTTTTTTAGATTGAAATCAGCTCATAGGTATCCCTGCTCAAAGGAAGTCCCTCTAACAAAGGAATCACCCTCAATGGAGGTCAGATATCCACGCAGTGAAGGACTTAGCATATGTCATTAAAATATAAGAGTTATTAGAGATAACGTTAGTGAACTGACTCTGATAGTGTATATCGGAGCACCACTTAAATAATTCGACAATTCAGAGGCTTCCTTTATCAGGATACAGATCAGCTGGCTGTTTTACAAGGAGTTCTTTGCGGAGTGGGGGAGTGGCCTTGTACGTAAAAAAAAAGCAGTATTCCGTTTGAGTCAGTACACGTATCACAGCACTGCACTAAACAGGTATTTGAATGTTTTGCAGGGGCAGTTGAATTTAGTGAAACTAAATTCCTAATTGTTCTTATTCATAGGTCCCCTAACTCTGACTTCAGAGCATTCCTGTTCACTTGACAGGATTCTTGGTTCACTTTATAGGGAATACCAAAAATTAATTATATGTGGTGACTTCAGTATTAATATTGTATGTGACTGTGCAGAAAAAGGATGTTGGAAGAAATCGTAAATTCATATGACCTGATGCAAACTGTGTTTTCTCTAACCAGGGCGCAGGGGGACAGTAACACAGCCATAGACAATATTTTTATTCATTCTTCATTACTTGATAGGTATCCTGTTAGTAAAAGGGTGAGTGGCCTTTCAGCCTATCATACACAAATTTTAACAATAAAAGGTTTTTGTACTCAAAGAAATGTTATATATAATTACAAACTATGCAGAAAAGCTAATCCAACGGCAATTGAGTTTTAAACCACGTTAAGGAACTAAGGAACACGAATGGCAGGATGTTTATAGCGCCAATAACATAGATGAGAAATATAATGCTTTCCTTATAACATTTCTCGTGTTTTTTGAAAGTTGCTTTCCATTAGAATGTTCTAAACGGGGTATTAGCAGTAAAAGGTAACCTGAGTGGCTGACTAGTGGGATAAGGATATCATGCAGAACAAAGTGCGAATTATATTAAATATTTGAAGTAGTGAGAAAGGAGCTACAGCAGCCCATTACAAACAGTACTGCAAGGTCCTTAAATGTTATCAGGAAGGCAATGAGTATGTGATACACAAATAGAATAGCTAATTCACAAGATAAAACTTAAACCATAGGGACAGTCGTGAAGGAAGCGTCTGGTCAGCAGTACAAGGTCGACGATATAAAGAGCGTTCGTAGTAAAAACATTTCTGTTACTGATAAATCAGATATATGTACAGTGTTTAACAATCACAACATTACTGGCTCAAATACATAATAAACTGTCGTGAAAAGCCCACGTACAGGATCTTGTTCAAAGATTTAATGCTGCCATTTCTACAATTCGAACATTATCTGAAATAAGTGATCGTTGGACACGAAAAGTAGACTACTGTGCTTATTTTCATTAACTTATGACGTATGGTATTAACGAGTATTTTGGGGTAACTCTTCCCATTCTCATAGGATATTTTTGGTTCAGAAACGGGTGGTTCGGGCAATAAGTGGTGTAAATTCGCAAACCTCTTGTCGACCCCTGTTCACTAGTCTGGTTATTCTGACATTGGCTTCCCAGTATATATATATTCCTTACTGTCGTTTCTTGTTAACAGTATCAGCTTATTCCAAAAAATTTGCAGCTGTCACTCAGTTTATACTAGGCAGAAATCCAATGTGCATTTGGATCGGCTTCCATGACTCTTGTGCAGAAAGGTGTGCAGTATACTGCTGCATCCATTTTCAATAAGCTACCACCAAAAGAATCAAAAATTTTAGCAGCAATCCGCCCCCTTTCAAATCGAAACTTAAGAGTTTCCTCATGGGTCGCTCCTCTTCTGTCGAGGGTTTCCTTGAAAAATTAAGCTGATTCCTATGTTGTAATGTTGATTGCGTTTACATGAATTGATGGCTTTTCATTTTTTGGGTTCATTAACATTTTATTTTATCGTTATTACTTTTATGTTGTATTTTAACTACTGTCGTGTTCCATGACCTTGGAGATTTGCTCCTCATTTTGGTCCTACTGCACAAGAAGACTAAAATAAAAAATAAATAAAACGTCCGAAACAATCGCCCGCTAGTTCGTCACAGAGTGAGCGATGCTGTGTGCTATGCATCGTGTGGCACGGGTCACTGGTCCGGTTCCCATCTCATGTCATTATTTCAGATTTTTGGTCACTAGTAGGTTCTGGCACGTACTTATTTGCGGAATATCGCAAATTACCAGAGCATTCCGTGCATTAATAAATAATAGCAGTCTCTACTGAGGCAGGCAGTTTCACTATGTCTGTACTTCCGTATGGCCTTCAAAGTGGTCACTAAATTTAACTTTTGAGTGCATAACATGTAGTGACTCAGGTTTTATTGCCTTGAAAACATTCTGTTACTTGATATAAATGAAGAAAATGCAACCTGACTATTATTAGTGTATATTCTGTATTCTTTGTCATAGCAGAACAGAATTTTAAAGAGCCGATTTAACGTCAGCTAAGTCAAAAGAAACTGAACCCATAACCTACACGAGTGATCATATGAACCTATAATAGCTGGTGAATCGCTACGTGATTCGTGCAATGCAGATGAACCTGCATAGTTCTATTCTATGATCGCTAACAATCTCAAAGTTATCCATTTAAAGTATCAAGTCTCAGCGTATTCGTGACTGCAAGACACTTGTTTTGAAGATCCTCTACAGTTCACACTTACCTTACCTGCCGAAAATTTCATTAAAAATTACGAGATGCTGTCTCTGATGAAGGATAATTAAGTTCTGTCATATTTAAATACACTCCTGGAAATTGAAATAAGAACACCGTGAATTCATTGTCCCAGGAAGGGGAAACTTTATTGACACATTCCTGGCGTCAGATACATCACATGATCACACTGACAGAACCACAGGCACATAGGCACAGGCAACAGAGCATGCACAATGTCGGCACTAGTACAGTGTATATCCACCTTTCGCAGCAATGCAGGCTGCTATTCTCCCATGGAGACGATCGTAGAGATGCTGGATGTAGTCCTGTGCAACGGCTTGCCATGCCATTTCCACCTGGCGCCTCAGTTGGACCAGCGTTCGTGCTGGACGTGCAGACCGCGTGAGACGACGCTTCATCCAGTCCCAAACATGCTCAATGGGGGACATATCCGGAGATCTTGCTGGCCAGGGTAGTTGACTTACACCTTCTAGAGCACGTTGGGTGGCACGGGATACATGCGGACGTGCATTGTCCTGTTGGAACAGCAAGTTCCCTTGCCGGTCTAGGAATGGTAGAACGATGGGTTCGATGACGGTTTGGATGTACCGTGCACTATTCAGTGTCCCCTCGACGATCACCAGTCGTGTACGGCCAGTGTAGGAGATCGCGCCCCACACCATGATGCCGGGTGTTGGCCCTGTGTGCCTCGGTCGTATGCAGTCCTGACTGTGGCGCTCACCTGCACGGCACCAAACACGCATACGACCATCATTGGCACCAAGGCAGAAGCGACTCTCATCGCTGAAGACGACACGTCTCCATTCGTCCCTCCATTCACGCCTGTCGCGACACCACTGGAGGCGGGCTGCACGATGTTGGGGCGTGAGCGGAAGACGGCCTAACGGTGTGCGGGACCGTAGCCCAGCTTCATGGAGACGGTTGCGAATGGTCCTCGCCGATACCCCAGGAGCAACAGTGTCCCTAATTTGCTGGGAAGTGGCGGTGCGGTCCCCTACGGCACTGTGTAGGATCCTACGGTCTTGGCGTGCATCCGTGCGTCGCTGCGGTCCGGTCCCTGGTCGACGGGCACGTGCACCTTCCGCCGACCACTGGCGACAACATCGATGTACTGTGGAGACTTCACGCACCACGTGTTGAGCAATTCGGCGGTACGTCCACCCGGCCTCCCGCATGCCCACTATACGCCCTCGCTCAAAGTCCGTCAACTGCACATACGGTTCACGTCCACGCTGTCGCGGCATGCTACCAGTGTTAAAGACTGCGATGGAGCTCCGTATGCCACGGCAAACTGGCTGACACTGACGGCGGCGGTGCACAAATGCTGCGCAGCTAGCGCCATTCGACGGCCAACACCGCGGTTCCTGGTGTGTCCGCTGTGCCGTGCGTGTGATCATTGCTTGTACAGCCCTCTCGCAGTGTCCGGAGCAAGTATGGTGGGTCTGACACACCGGTGTCAATGTGTTCTTTTTTCCATTTCCAGGAGTGTATATAGACTCACGTATTTATTTCATGGACAGCATTTAAGTTGCCACACGTGAGAGTTTTGAATAATGGACAAAGAATTTTTTTAAAAAAGACGTAAGAGACATAAATTATTTGAGAACTGAATTTAAAATGTTCTACAGCGTGTCCCAGGATAATATTCCTGGATATAACAGGAACGATCATTCAAAGCAAGAAAGTCAAGTAAACATCCTCTAAAATGCAGACCTTAAGACCTATGAGAATTTCTCTATCTCTTCTAGTGCCAACTCTTACTTTCCATATTTTGTTCAGAAAGTTGATACAGAACGTCATAAATAGCACATAAAATTGTCCTTTTACGAACAACGTGCCTTTAAGGAACCATGCGTTTACAAAGACAAGTAGCCCCATACTCATACCAACGCTCAGTAATTAACTGGAAAGATAATGAGATAAGCAACTTGAATGCTCGGTTCTTAAATTGAATTTAAAATCGACCCCCACGTATTCTACCAAAGACATCAGTTCAAACGAAGCAGTGTTCATGTGAAATATAATGGCCAGGTATGTTATTTTAATAAACCTGAAAAATTGCATAACGAATAATTATGCGAAGGCTATGCAAGCAAGCAAGCAACAAACTAAGACGATGTAGCATCAATGTGTCCATTTTAATATCACAAGTGTCTATACTTAGGTAGTAGGCAGGTTCACAAAAGCAGGCAAAAAAGTTGTGTGTGGCGGCGGGTGGACGGAGACAGAAGGTGTGTCTTTATCCAGTAAGCCACCGCTGCCTGGTGAACTAAATACTCTGTGCCAGTCAATACGACTGGCGGGCTAACACCGACTTCAAATTGCTTGCTAGATATACACTGAGGTAACGAAATAAGTGAGATAGCGATATGCGCATATACAGATGGCGGTAGTTTCGCGCACGCAAGGTATAAAAGGGTAGCGCTTTCAAAGAGCTGCCATCCCCTCCCCCACCTCTTCCTTTTCCTCAAACGGATACGGGTCCTCTACACCTCCCGTAAACTCGATCCTCCTCACCCGCTAGTCTCTCCCAACCTCTCCCGCCCCATCCGCTGCTGCACCTGTACTCCCACGTCCCACCTGCTCTCCATCTCTCCACTCTCCATACCCTCTCCCAAGGTGACTTCCGCCAGCTCCCCCTCCCTGATGATGCCCTCTTCCCCTCCATCTACCCCTCCTACCAACTTTGAACCTACCTCCCTCTTCCTGTGTTTGTTCCCATGGGCGCTCTCTCTCCCTTCTCTCCCCCTTCCCTCCCTCCTCCCTTTCTCCCCCCTCCTCCCCCAGGCTTCCCCTACCCCCATACCTCCATTCCTCCTCCCATCTCCTCTGCCATTGGCATCTTTGTTCTCCCCTCTCCCTCCACCTCCCCCTTCTTCCACTCTTGCCAGGTCCCCAGACTCGCACACGTTACGTGGACAGTGGACATTCGCACGCCAGAGATCATCGCCATCCGTTTCTTGTGTATGTGCGATCGTGTTTGTGTTTAGTGTTCGCCGTCACGCTCCAACATTCACCTGTGCCGTTGAAATCATCAGTTTCCAGAATGAGATTTTCACTCTGCAGCGGAGTGTGCGCTGATATGAAACTTCCTGGCAGATTAAAACTCTGTGCCCGACCGAGACTCGAACTCGGGACCATTGCCTTTCGCGGGCAAGTGCTCTACCATCTGAGCTACCGCAGCACGACTCACGCCCGGTACTGACAGCTATACTTCTGCCAGTATCTCGTCTCCTACCTTCCAAACTTTACAGTGCTTGTGCGCTGTGCCGACAGTTTTTCGTGTGTTTCTCGTCGAGTGTGAACGGCTTCGTGTTTCTTGTATTCTGTGTCTACTGTTTTTTTGCCCACCAATTTGTTCAATCTCTTACGTGTCATCCTTATGTTTTCTCATTGTTGACTCTGAGGCTGAAGAGCAGCGTAAGATGCTGCTGCCAGCCTACCTGATGTACAGGTGTTGAAATAACAATAAAGGAAAAAAAAGAGATGACAGGCGATTATTGTAGGCAAAACCAACTTTTCCTTCCGTCTCCTCGACTTCTATATCACCATTTATGCCCGTCCTATCACCCTCACCCCCACCCTTAAGTACCTTGACGTCACCCTTGATCGTCGCCTCTCGTGGTTCCCCCATCTCCGGACTATTCAAGCCAAGGCACGCTCCCGACTCTGTCTCCTGCTTTCCATACATCCATCATTCACACAGTAGGTAGTTACTTGGCTGTTACAACCAAGTATTGTCAAAAACTAAAGTGTAATAAATTTTCATTAAAATGGTCTACTGCATTTGTTGAGAAACTCATGGATGAAGTAGAAGGAGAGGGCCACCAAAAATTCTTTTAAATTATGTTTAAATTGTGCCTTGTCTGAAACTAAACTCTTAATGGTTGCTGGCAACTTACTGAAAATATGCGTTGCTTAATACTGGACTCCTTTCTGGGCAAGAGTAAATGATTTTAAATCTTTATGCATATTGTTCTTTTTACTATTATTGATACTGTGTATGTTGTGTACATAGTTCCGCGTAGTCAGCGCGTACAGAACTTTTCCCACTAGAGCGCGCCCCTCTAAGCACAACAGTGCAGGCGCAGCGCTCGTCCGTCTCTGCACTACGAGATGGCGCTGTCTTAGAGACGGACCAAATTCTGCTTCCGCCGATCCGCGTATTAATATGTAACGCAGCCAATGAGATTGCTGCTAATGTAGAACCTTTTCTCCTCGCGGATCACACTCGCGCAGTGATACCTGAACGCTCGAGGTATTATAACGAGTGTACAGACCTCCGGTTAGTCAGTCGGCATTAGTCTGCAGTCAAGTTTCAGTCTGCGCCTAATAAGATTATCATATTCCTGTACATAGCCAAGAAGAGATATGTATAGACACTTTGTCAAGTATCAGAGATATGTGAGAATAAGATTAACGTACCAAGACCAAAGGAACTTCAGATTGTCAATGGTAAACAGCATCCAGAATCAAGTTACGTATATCTATGCTTTTTATTATTTTTATAAATGTGTATGAAAATTAATCAAGTTCTGTTTAAAGTTGGTCACCTTCAATCTGCTACTCTAAGCGTGCAAGTGGCATTTCTATCGTCTGACCTAACAGCGGAAGATAAACATTCCACGATAAGACCACGAGACATATCGCTGACACTCGCCTACTTCGTTAGAGCAACAAGTCAAATAATCTGTACCGAAGGCACAGTACGCACACCACAGTGTACTAAGCAGTTAGTTGGAAACGCTACCACAAGACCACGAGCCGCGGACGACAAAACAGTCCTAGGTGAAGAGTGAAGGAGAGTGTGTGAGATGGGGATGGTGGTTGGGGAGGGGTCAAATAAAGAGAAAGAGAAAGTAGAAGTCGGTGAGAGCCATTGACAAAGTATCTGACAATGACAACGAGGAAGAGAGAGAGAATGAGTGACATTGGTAAGAGAAAGCAGGAATAGGATGGAAGGAGTGAGATATTAGCAAGAGGGAGACAGTGAAAGTGAGAGGAGAACAGAACGAAGGGGAATGTGGACATGAAGCAGGAGGTATTGACAGAGAGACACAAAGAGATAATGACAATGAGTTGGACTGAATGAGTTAGTGAGAAACGGCAACAGTAAGTGGATGGGTATGAGCGACTTACATTGATGGACTGGTTAGGGTAGCTTGTGCGAATCCGAGGTGACTTGCATGTTAAAAAGAAGGCGAATATGTTGACATGCTAAAATATTAGGGAAAATTTTTAAGTTCTGAGGAAAGTAGAATGAGGCAGCTGTTACTGCACCTTTCAGTCAGAGTCTTTTAAGTAAACAGGTAAATGTTCGCACTGTTTGTGCAGGGGTAGGGGGTGGATGGTTACGAGTGAGTTACAGTGATGGACTGGTTAGGGTAATTTGTTGGAATTTGAGGTGATGTGCATGTTAAAAAGAGAGCGAATATGTTGGTTACCAAAATATTTGGGAAAAATTTTAAAGGGTCTGAGGAAGGTAGAATGAGGCAGCTGTTACTCCACCTTTCAGACAGAGTATGTTACGTAAATAAACAAATACATATTCGCACTTTTTGTGCTCCGATAGGAGCGCTTTTCCACCGGTATACTGATGATCGAAAGGTCACGCACGTCAGTGATGACCCTTTTACGTTGTTTCCCCTCTCGCACATGAGTAGAGACAACTTTTCCTCCACCTCCCAGGGACCTCATCGGATCATGCGCTCCATTCCGTGCGCAGCCGGCATTACTTATCGCACCAGCGCGCAAGCTGGTGAAATTTCGCGGCTGCAGCGAGGAGTGTGAGGGAAGAGAACGTACGGCGGTGTGGGAAGCAGGAACGGCAGAGGCGCTGATTACTCGTCCGCATTCGGCTCTCAAAGGCGGGCCATCGGCGGGACCGCGCTGCGCCGAAACAATGGGCTGGCGCCGGGATACTGGGGCGCGGATTAGTTAGGCGTTCCCCGCTGGGAGCGGCCGCCGCGCCGTCGGGAAGCCGCGACACACGCCGCCAACGACACGGCACTCCACTGTGCTTCCAGCGCTCCAGCAGTGAGCCGGCTCACGCCGGTAGCTGCGCCAGTCCCGTCCAAACGCTCATTTGCAAGTTCGACAAACAGCAAGGAGGACAATCAAATCCGTCGTATAGTTAGACGGGCCATAGAAGACTGGGTGAATGGGAATATGAAAATCAGATTCGCTTGTTACTCGAGTGCCAAACGAACAGAAAACAGTTTCATGAATAAGTTGCTGAATTAGAGGTACGAACCTAGCCTGAGTTTGAGCCGAACGACGAGGTCGCCTATGACGTTCCTAGTTCCATTTTGCATCCAGTCCTCTCACCACAACATCACACTGCTGTTAAGATGTAATGTCGAATGCGGAGGAAATAGAGCGCGCTATCAGATGAGATGGATGGTAGCAATAGGTTTCCTTTCACTCGCATTTCCACTACTGGCCATTAAAATTGCTACACTACGAAGATGAAGTGCTACAGACGCGAAAATTAACCGACAGGAAGAAGATGCAGTTATATGCAAATCATTAGCTTTTCAGAGCATTCACACAAGGTTGGCACTGGTGGCGACTCCTACAACGTGCTGACATGAGGAAAGTTTCCAACCGATTTCTCATACACAAACAGTAGTTGACCGCCGTCGCCTGGTGAAACGTTGTTGTGATGCCTCGTGTAAGGAGGAGAAATGCGTACCATCACGTTTCCGACGTTCATAGATGTCGGATTCTAGTCTATCGCGATTGCGGTTTACCGTATCGCGACATTGCTGCTCGCGTTGGTCGAGATCCAGTGACTGTTAGCAGAATATGGAATCGGTGCGTTCAGGAGGGTAATACGGAACGCCGTGCTGGATCCCAACGGCCTCGTATCACTAGAAGTCGAGATGACACGCATCTTATCCGCATGGCTGTAACGGATCACGCACGCACGTGACGATCTCTGAGTCAACAGATTGGGACGTTCACAAGACAACAAACATCTTCACGAACAGTTCGACGACGTTTGCAGCAGCATGGACCATCAGCCCGGAGAGCGTGGCTGCGGTTACCCTTGACACTGCACCACAGACAGGAGCGCCAGCGATGGTGTACTCAACGACGAACCTGGGTGCACGAATGGCAAAACGTCATTTTTTCGGATGAATGCAGGTTCTGTTTACAGCGTCATGATGGTCGCATCCGTGTTTGGCGACATCGCGGTGAACGCACATTGGAAGCGTGTATTCGTCATCGCCATACTGGCGTATCACCCTGCGTGATGGTATGGGGTGCCGTTGGTTACACCTCTCGGTCACCTCTTGTTCGCATTGACGGCACTATGAACAGTGGACGTTCCATTTGTGTTACGACCCGGGACGCTACCCTTCATTCGATCCCTGCGAAACACTACATTTCAGCAGGATAATGCATGACCGCATGTTGCAGGTCATGTACGGGCCTTTCTGCATACAGAAAATGTTCGACTGCTGCCCTGGCCAGCTCATTCTCCAGATCTCTCACCAATTGAGAACGTCTGGTCAATGGTGGCCTAGCAACTGGCTCGTCACAATATGCCAGTCACTACTCTTGATGAACTGTGGTATCGTGTTGAAGCTACACGGGTAGCTGTACCTGTACATGCCATCCAAGCTCTGTTTGACTCAATGCCCAGGCTTATCAAGGCCGTTATTACGGCCAGAGGTGGTTGAAAACAACCACCTGATTTCTCAGTATCTATGCACCCAAACTGCGTGAAAATGTAATCACATGTCATTTCTTGTATAATATATTTGTCCAGTGAATAACCGTTTATCATCTGCATTTCTTCTTGGTGTAGCAATTGTAATGGCAGTAGTGTAGAAGGGAAAGAAATGTGCATTATTACGCAATAAGCGGCGTTTCTGCACTACATAGCCGGCCGGAGTGGCCGAGCGGTTCTAGGCGCTACAGTCTGGAACCGTGCGACCGCTACGGTCGCAGGTTCGAATCCTGCCTCGGGCATGGATGTGTGTGATGTTTTTAGGTTAGTTAGGTTTAAGTAGTTATAAGTTCTACAGGACTGATGACCTCAGAAGTTAAGTCCCATAGTGCTCAGAGCCATTTTGCACTACATAATGGTACTGTTTATTCACAGATCGCTTAATGCAGGTGTCATTACTCTCTGTCGGAACTGCAAAACGATTATCTCTAAGGTGTGAGGTTATACACAATGCTTTGATAAAGCCAGCACTCTAAAAGAGTATCTCCGATAACTCTACGTCATCTGCTTCTTTCGCACTTCGCAAACCACTTTGGCGCTCGTGGTAGAGGATACTTCTAACTGAACAGTGAGGGAAGTCTCTGGAATACCTGAATCATTCAATGGTGATTCAAGCGCTCATAACAGGTAAACATGGAGCCGTAGCGATAAAACCTGGACTATGTGAACAGCGGAGGAAAGTTGTTCGGTCGGATGAGTATCGTTTCACACTGTTTTCACTTTCTGGCCGAGTTTACGTCTCAAAAGTGAAACGTGGAAGGGTTCAGAGATGATTTGGAGACCCATATCATGGTATTCCAGGATCCTGACAGGTTCTCTGCAAGGTTTCGTTCTTACCTAATACTATGCGACCAGTTCGGCTGATCAGGTTCCTCCCACGGTACAATGTTTGCAGGACTGCTTCTGTAAGCACGAGGATCGGTGCATTTCCGGCGGTCATCACAGTCACCAGATCTCAGTATTATTGAGTTTTTGTGCTGTACTTTGAAGAGAAGGATTCGTGTGCTTGATCGTTACCCCATTCATTTGGCTCTGAGCACGATGGGATTTAACTTCTGAGGTCATCAGTCCCCTAAAACTTAGAACTACTTAAACCTAACTAACCTAAGGACATCACACACATCCATGCCCGAGACAGGATTCGAACCTGCGACCGTACCGGTCACGCGCTTCCAGACTGTCGCGCCTAGAACCACTCGGCCACCCCGGTCGGCCTACCCTCTTCATCATCGTACCTGAACTTTCCCCTAATTTGCAGGAAGAATGGCTTAAGATTCCTTTTAAACACGTGGTGGTGGTGGTGGGTAGTGTTTAACGTCCCGTCGACAACGAGGTCATTAGAGACGGAGCGCAAGCTCTGGTTAGGGAAGGATTGGGAAGGAAATCGGCCGTGCCCTTTCAAAGGAACCATCCCGGCATTTGCCTGAAACGTTTTAGGGAAATCACGGAAAACCTAAATCAGGATGGCCGGAGACGGGATTGAACCGGCGTCCTCCCGAATGCGAGTCCAGTGTGCTATTTTAAACACGTGCAGGACCTGTATTTATCCATTGCGAGACATGTGAAACTGTTTTACATGCAAACTGGTTTCTTATACCCCATTACGCGTAGTAAAGTGTTGTGTTCGTCGTGTTTTCGTATTTTTGTCCATCCACTGCATATTCGTTTATCTTCACAACTGGCCGCTGTTCTGAGCCTCCTAAAAGTGAGATGAGGGACGCGTGAAAGGGGTGGGGTGGAGCGGGGCAATCCTACATGATTTCCAATCAAGCCAGGCGTTCGTCCATTCTGTGGCTAGATAAAGCCCTTTGATTGACTGCACCTATCTCTATCACCTCAGCCGCATTCAGTCATCAGTGCAGGCGAAAGGGAAACGAGGTTCATTGTAAAAGGCAATTTACTACCAATCAACTCGCCACTGTCTATATTGGCTATCGTTAGTAGTCTGCGGTGACTCGACAATAGTGTCGAACGAATATGTGCGTACTGCCAAGCGGCATATTCCAGCGAGCTGTTGCAAAAGGCAGAGCACTCTAACAGCGTCAGAGAATGATATGAAATCTATGTATTACTGACAACCAATTCATTAAGACACTTTGCTGCCAATTGCTAGGATCTCTTCAGACAACGTTTCTGAAATATGCTTCAGTGCAATGTAAGTCTCTTGCGAATCTCAGGTTAATCATAAAATGTAAGCTGGAAACGCTATCTGATTTTCTTGGTACGAGGAGCCATCAATAAGCAATGCAACAAGTTTTTCCCAGTCAACTTCGGTTGAAATAAATTTGGAATTTGTTGTGGGACATCGTCGAATATTCCTGCTGCAGCCCCTACAGTTTGATGAAGTTCCAATCTGTGGCGACGCTATATGTATCCTTCAAAATGGCGTCAGTAACGGAGGAGCGTTCCAGAGAGCTGCCATTGAGTTTCTTTTGACTGGAAACCAGAATGTCACAGATATTCACAGGAGCGTGCAGATTGTCTATGGAGAGCTAGCAGTGAACAAATACCTGGTGAGTCGTTGGGCGAGCCGTCTGTCATCATCGCTACAAGATCGCACAAACTTGTCCAATCTTCCGCATGCCGCCCGGCTATTCATAGCTGTGACTCCTGCAATGTTGGAACGTGCGGATACGCTCACTCCAAGTCGTCCACGGATAACAATCAAACACTTCGCTGCATAATCGGACATCCTTGTTGGAGGTGCTGACACACTCTTACACCAGCTGAGATACTCAAAGGTGTGTGTCCGCTGGGTTTCTCACCGCCTAATACACAACTGCCCATTACATTGTTACACCACGAAGATGACGTGCTACAGACGCAAAATTTAACCGACAGGAAGAAGATGCTGTGATATGCACTTGATTAGCTTTTCAGAGCATTCACACAAGGTTGGCGCCGGTGGCGACACCTACAACGTGCAGACATGAGGAAAAATTCCAACCGATTTCCCATACACAAACAGCAGCTGACCGGCATTGCCTCGTGAAACGTTGTTGTGATGCCTCGTGTAAGGAGTAGAAACGCGTAACATCACGTTTACGAATTTGATAAAGGTCGTATTGTAGCCTATCGCGATTGCGGTTTATCGTATCGCGACATTGCAGCTCGCGTTGGTCGAGAATCCGATGACTGTTAGCAGAATATTGAATCGGTGGGTTCAGGAGGGTAATACGGAATAGCCGTGCTGGATCCCAAAGGCCTCGTATCACTAGCAATCGAGATGACAGGCATCTTATCTGCATGGCTGTGACGGATCGTGCAGCCACGTCTCGATCCCTGAGTCAACAGATGGGACGTTTGCATGACAACAACCATGTGCACCATGGCTGCGGTTACCCTTGACGCTGTATCACAGACAAGAGCGCCTGCGATGGTGTACTCAACGACGAACCTGGGTGAACGAATGGCAAAATGTTATTTTTTTCGGATGAATCCAGGTTCTGTTTACAGCATCATGATGGTCGCATCCGTGTTTGGCGACATCGCGGTGAACGCACATTAGAAGCGTGTATTCGTCATCGCCACACGGGCGAATCACCCGGCGTTATGGTATAGGGTACCATTGGTTACACATCTCGGTCACCTCTTGTTCGCATTGACGTCACTTCGAACAGTGGACGTTACACTTCAGATGTTACGACCCGTGGCTCTACCCTTCATTCGATCACCGCGAAACCCTACATTTCCGCAGGATAATGCACGACCACATGTTGCAGGTCCTGTACGGGCCTTTCTGGATACAGAAAATGATCGACTGCTGCCCTGGCCAGCACGTTCTCCATATCTCTCACTAATTGTAAACGTCTGGTCAATGGTGGCCGAGCAACTGGCTCGTAACAATACGCCAATCACTACTCTTGATGAACTGTGGTATCGTGCTGAAGCTGCATGGGCAGATCTACCTGTACATGGCATCCAAGCTCTGTTAGACTCAATGCCCAGGCTTATCAAGGCCGTTATTACGGCCATAGGTGGTTGTTCTGGGTGCTGATTTCTCAGGATCTACGCACCAAAATTGCGTGAACATGTAATCACATGTCAGTTCTAGTATAATATATTTGTCCAACGAATACCCGTTTATCATCTGCATTTTTTCTTGGTGTATCTATTTTAATGGCCAGTAGTGTAGAAAGCCATAAAGAGCAACGAAGGATCATCTGTGCGCAGTTGCTTGCGCTTTAGGAGGCTGAGCGTGACAATTTTTTTCGAACATCGTTCCAGGTAATGAAACATTGGTTTACCGCTGCGAAACAGAAACAAAACGGCGATCCATTGATTGGCACCACACCTCCTCTCCTTCGAAGAAGAAGATCAAAGCCGCGCCCTCAGACGTTAAAGTCATGGCACGGTCTTCTGGGACTCTGAAAAGGTTGTTTTGTCTTTCTTTTTTTTTTTAATCTTTATTCTTCAATACGTGATAGATAAGCAACCACCACCTAATACATTAGTCGGTCCTAATTGACGCTAATACAATTATTACTACTGCAGCTTTTTATTCTAAGAATGTTAGTTCTATTACTCTTCCACTACGGGCACTACAGCAATGTCCTAAGGTTACTACTTTTTACTATGTCTACTACTTACGCTAGTCTACTCTACCTGCAGCGTAGCATGTGTGCCAGCGTATATGTAAACCCACATTAGTTGGCCGTGCTCACCGAACTAATCCCAGTAAGCATGCCCCTGGCACAGGGCTGGCCCAGGGTGGTTGATCGCTGCAGTACTACACCAGTGTTGCTATCCAAGCTTATCCTACGTCTAACGTTATATTTTGTCCTATGTCAAATCCGGTGAGTGTCAGAGTCGGGGAAAAGGTGCACTCTCCCTCTAATCCCAGACATGGCGGATCCCAGCCATGAAGCGGCTAGCCAAGTCCACGCCTCGGCGCAACAGGACAGGTGCACGGAGTCTAGTCAGGTGATCAGATATGATCTGTTAGTTGCAGTTCCGTACAAATTCCTGTATGACTTTGTGTTCTGTTTGTTCTGTTTGATGTCCTCCCACATGTTGCAGCGAGCAACTCAGAAGTGTATTGTGCTAACCCGAGGAAATTGGAGAAACGACTTCAGCATGTTCGCTGTCATAAAAATACAAACAAACTTCTCCTTTTCCGTGACAACGCAAACCCTCACACAAGTCTCCGCACAGGAGAGGAGATCACAGTACTTCAGTAGGCTGTTCATCCACATTCATCCTTAAGCCAGGACCTCAAACCTTACGACTTCCATCATTTTGCTCAATGAAGGTTGCACTCCGTGGGAAGCAGTACTTGCATGGTGGGGAAATTGTTGATGCAGCAAGACTTTTGCTCCGACGTCGACCAGTAGAGTGGTACCATGCGGGCGTACAGGCCTTCCCAGTATGGTAGCGTAAGGACGTCGCATTGAACCGATGTTAAAAAAATAGGGGTTTGTAGCCAAAATAGCCGGCCGGTGTGACCGAGTGGTTCTGGGCGCTTCAGTCTGGAACCGCGCGACCGCTACTGTCACAGGTTAAAATCCTGCCTCGGGCATGGATGTGTGTGATGTCCTTAGGTTAGTTAGGTTTATGTAGTTCTAAGTTCTAGAGGACTGCTGACCTTAGATGCTAAGTCCCATAGTGCTCAGAGCCATTTTGAACCATTTTTTAGCCAAAATATTGGGAACAGTTGGCGTATTGGAAAACTGAATAAAACCAACCTGCTTTCAGAAGAAAAGTGTTACGTTATTTATTGAAGACCCCTCGTAAATCCTACTTTCATCAGCGTCTCTGGAGAACATATTCACGGAACCCTGGATCGATCTGCTATATACAATAAATATCTCTGACAGCAACAATGGCCCTAACCCAGTTGAAAGTTCTGCGCAACTGAATTCAAATTAACATAAGAACACTTTATTCCATGCTGCTTCAACACAACGACAGAGCTCATCAGATATAGTGGCTGAAGGATAGTGACGTGGCAATGTCTCACAACCCATGGCTAGATGTTTTAATTGATGAAAGATCTGGAGAACATCCTCCCTACCGAGACAGATAACATCAGCAGAGCCTACTTGCGATTCTACGTTACCTTTTTGGATGGACTTCGAAGATCGGATGCAAAAATGGGCCTTAATGCTCTACAAATGTAATGGTATATGTCTAAATTGCTGAGTATGCGAACCAGAGATGATCGAGTTGTGCGCCCAGTGGCAACCCATACCATCATGCCAGGTGCTTGTTACATATGACGTTACTAACTGCAGTCATTCTACCTTCGTTGCCTTTGGAGTATGCATACGGATACATTCACGGTCATGCTGCCGCTTAAGTGGAACACGTCTGAAAAGACGACGTGGTACAACCCCTGTGTCACTGCTGTCTTTAGGAACACTACTTCGGGCGCGACTCCCTCTGTTACCCCATCAAAAGAAGCCGTGATGCCAGTGAGTAATGCTCCAGACATGGTGGCATTGACTGGTGGATACTTTTCTAGCTGCAAACAGACCTTTTCCTGTTTCAAGATATGTGACATGGCTGCACGATCCTGCACCCAGGAACTATGTCGAACATAATCGTTTTGGTGTTCACGGTGTGGGGAGGCGTTACGTTGCATGTGACCTCTAAATCTTTAAACACAAAACACTCACCGGTCACCGTTATTGTCACACTGAACTCCTTCCCCATTTGCGTCTTTTCAGGTGTGTTTTCGGCTCTGACTTCATTTTTATGGATGACAATGCGCGACCGAAACGAACAGTGCTGGTCGAGAAGCTCTTGAAACGAGGGACTGTTCGGCGAATTGACTGGCCTGCTGGCTCCCTTAAACTTAAATCTCATCAAGCACATTTTGGATGCGTCGGGGAGACATATATCTGCACGTCCACATGCACCAGCGACCATCATCAGCTGTCAAACGCGTTGGTAGAGGAACGGAACGCCCAACCACAAGAACTCCTTAGTAACCTTGTTGCCATCACGGGAGCGCACTGCAGAGCACACATTCTCGCCTGTGGTCATTACACACCTTACTAAGGACCACGCCCCTTGTTTTCTAATTTCCAGGGTATCATCATAAATCGTGGTTTTAGTATTATTATTGTCTTTCAATTAAAGTGTCGTTTCTATTCGCCTCATTGCATATTTCTTTCAATTGGCTTCTGTATTATACCGGAGCAATTCTTTCTAAAGGTGGTCCAAATTTTATCAAGCTATGCTACGTGGCAGGGACACATGGTGAAAAAGTTAATTTCATCCTTAAACTTAGCAAACCAGTGTATGTGTTTCAGCATCGTATATGTTAATGTGGCCAGAGTTAGAGGAATGCTTGAAGTCTTAGTTCATCGAAGTCAATGGGCTTTGATGTGAAAGAGAAGGATTTGCAGAGATGTGCGTCCTTCAAGATGACGCCTGGGCTTTTGTAATGACGTGGGTACAGAGTACTTTTTAACTTTTATAGCCAGAAGGCCACAAAATAAATAAATTTATGTTTCACCCATAACTAACCTGACAAACATGCCTGCCAAGTTTTTTTTTCAAGTTTCAGCCTGGTACTCGACAGCAAAAGAGGGCAAGGAGCAACTTTGGAAAGGAAATCAGTTGTAGTGAACGACGAAGGAAATCCAAAGAGGGTCACGAACGTAATATTTGAGGAAGGAAGGTTATGGCAGGTAAATAAATAGATATAAAAGAACATTTGAGTTCGACACTTTTAAAATTTGGATCAGAGCAAATAATGTTCGACTTCGCGGACGATGTTTTATCTAAAAGGACTACAACTGATTTCTTTTAGGACAGTCACCTTATAATAATAATAAATTTCCTTTAATAGCACTCAGGAGTTTATCACTCAGTGGCAGGGCTCGGGTAGTTGTGGAACATATGAAGGCCTTATTTCAATAGTGGTACAAGTCCATTTTAGTTCATCTTGAGATACAGAGTCCTAAAGTTAAATAAGCGCTGAAAAATCTTCAGTTGAGATATCAGAAATATTCAAGCATATGGCTTCTTGCTAGAGATGAACCTTTCTTTCTGTTTGCTTGGATCATTAATTTCAGAAGCTTTATAGGCAGAAAAGTGGAGGTAATGGACTTGTACCACTATTCAAATAAGCCCTTCATATTGTCTTCCGTATATGGATAGGGCACAATAAAAATGACGAAGGGAGCTGGCAATCTCTCACTGTTAGGAATGTGGCGGAATCTTTGACATATGTTGAAGGTTACGCTACAGAAGGAAGTGCAGGAGCTATTACGCAAAAAAACCAACAATATAAAGCTATGCTGTCTCAGGGATTAAAAGTTCTAAGTTTACTTCCCAGTCAAACTTGGATGAAATCCGAAAGTTTGGGATTTTATCCGAAATTAACGGGGCAAGAACTCCGTCGCGAAAGACTTCGCAGCCACGTTCGGGGATGAATTTTCTTTTCTTAGGAATAGTGATGAAATGCGTCCAATGAATCTGAATGTACTTTGCTTATCAATCGTGGTAACGGGAAATCGTGGCCTTCCGTCCGGCATGTAGAAAATATAGTGCGACGCTCCTTACATTGACCGAGGACAGTAGGTGCAGCTCTGTCTTTCCTTGTTTCTCGTTGCATGCGTTAGGCACTAAGCAGTCGAATAATGTTGGATATATAAATAGATGGACAGTAAAAACAGAAGCTCATATTGAGTAGTTTGGTGTGATGTTCCATATGTGTCTAGGAACACCACAGGAAAGATCGATGGTGGCAAGATTAGCAACCGAACCACAGGCACAATCTGTTTCTGTTCATTTCCGCTTTTTTTATTTTTTTTATTCGTTTTGCAAAACGCTATAATTTTATATGTCAACTTATTGTAGAGGATATGTTTGTTTTCAATTGTATTGTAGATGCAAGTAATTAAGAACAAAATTGGAAAAAAAACATCAATAAAAATAATGCAGATTGTTGTGTCGATATACGTTAAAGAATTATCATGTGTTAATTTATTCACATCGTTGGAAACGGCGAGGAGCTGTGTTTTCTTTTTAACGAATATATTCTGCTGTAGTCATTTGTTATGATTACTATACAGGGTGAGTCACGTAAGACGTAACATACCTTTTATTCGTTAATGGTTCCAGATATCGAAACGACGTTTTCGTAATTGATAGTGCGCTGAGGTACACGTAATGTTTCTGTGTACATAATGCTCCGAAGTCTGGTAACATCCGAGGTATTGAGACAAGTATGATTTTTTTTAATGGAACCGTATACTTTTCATAACTGCTTTGAGCAGCTCTTTGAAAGATCTGTACAGCAATATAGCACTTGCTAATAATAACATTGTAACCTTACGCAATAGAATCCGAGAAAAGTACTAAAATTGGAAAGCAATGCAGCCGGAATCGGTTATTGCGTGTAAGCCCTGCCAGCCAGACCTCTGATGTCAGCCTCCGTTAATATGTTATGCAGCAAGACAGGCCTACTCTACTAAGATAAGACATCATTTCCTATGCAACATAGACGCAAAGTGGACTACGATTTTTGTATATGGAAGTAGGGCATATGCAAGCTTCTGGCTGCCAGATAGGGCTGAGGAATACATTCAGATTGTCGTGTCCTACCGGGGAGAACAGGAGTTTGTGTCGCAATTTGACGAGAAGAAGGGACCGGTTGGCAGGACATGTTCTGAGGCATCAAGGGATCACAAATTTAGCATTGGAGGGTAGTGTGGAGGGTAAAAATCATAGAGGGAGACCAAGAGATGAATACACTAAGCAGATTCAGAAGGATGTAGGTTGCAGTAGGTACTGGGAGATGAAGAAACTTGCACAGGATAGGGTATCATGGAGAGAGGCATCAAACCAGTCTCAGGACTGAAGACCACAACAACAACAACCACAATAGAGGGCAGATAGAGTGTTTGAGGTCCTTCATAAAATGTAAACCTTACTGGCTACAAATGCGGCAGTTAATACAGTTAATACACTACTGGCCATTAAAATTGCTACAGACGCAAAATTTAACCGACAGGAAGAAGATGCTGTGATATGCAAATGATTAGTCTTTCAGAGCATTCACACAAGGTTGGCGACAGTGGCGACACGTTCAACGTGCTGACATGAGGGAAGTTTCCAACCGATTTCTCATAAACAAACAGCAGTTGACCGGCGTTGCCTAGTGAAACGTTGTTGTGATGCCTCGTGTAAGGAGGAGAAATGCGTACCGTCATGTTTCCGACTTTGATAAAGGTCGGATTGTAGCCTACCGCGATTGCCGTTTATCGTATCACGACATTGGCGCTTTCGTTGGTCGAGATCCAATGACTGGTAGCAGAATATGGAATCGGTGGGTTCAGGAGGGTAATACGGAACGCCGTGCTGGATCCCAACGGCCTCGTATCACTAGCAATCGAGATGACAGGCATCTTATCCGCATGGCTGTAACGGATCGTGCAGCCATGTCTAGATCACTGAGTCAACAGATGGGGACGTTTACAAGACAACAACCATCTGCACGAACAGTTCGACGACGTTTGTAGCAGCATGGACTATCAGCTCGGAGACCACGGTTGCGGTTACCCTTGACGCTGCACCACAGACAGGAGCGCTTGCGATGGTCTACTCAACAACGAATCTGGGTACACAAATGGCAAAATTTCATTTTTTCGGATGAAACCAGGTTCTGTTTACAGCATCATGATGGTCGTATCCGTGTTTGGCGACATCGCGGTGAATGCACAGTGGAAGCGTGTATTCGTCATCACCATAGTGGCGTGTAACCCGGCGTGATGGTATGGGGTGCCATTGGTTACACGTCTCGGTCACCTATTGTTCGCATTGACCTCACTTTGAACAGTGGACGTTACATTTCAGATGTGTTACGACCCGTGGCTCTACCCTTCAATCGATCCCTGTGAAACGCTACATTTCAGCAGGATAATGCACGACCGCATGTTGCAGGTCCTGTACGGGCCTTTCTGGATACAGAAAATGTTCGACTTCTGCCCTGGCCAGCACATTCTCCAGATCTCTTACCAATTGAAAGCGTCTGGTCAATGGTGGCCGAGCAACTGTCTCGTCACAATACGCCAGTCACTACTCTTGATGAACTGTGGTATCGTGTTGAAGCTGCATGTGCAGCTGTGCCTGTACACACCATCCAAGATCTGTTTGACTCAATGCCCAGACGTATCAAGGCCGTTATTACGGCGAGAGGTGGTTGTTCTGGGTACTGATTTCTCAGGATCTATGCACCCAAATTGCGTGAAAATATAATCACATGTCAGTTCTAGTATAATATATTTGTCGAATGAATACCCGTTTATCATCTGCATTTCTTCTTGGTGTAGCAATTTTAATGCCAGTAGGGTATTACGCCGTAGTCGAAGGAATTTCACCTTAAAACCCTACGTTTCGCCCCCATCTGCGGACAACATATTCAAGGGGGATCGTAGCTTCTCTGAATGTTCACACGCATCCTGGCTCGCTACTGACTGTAGCAAAATTGCGCTTCCGCGTGCTTCCGAGTAGTGGCCTGAAGTCTCGTGCTTTGACTGAGCGTGCGCAATTGCTTGTTGTCGACTGCCGTCGTCCGCTGATGCTATTACCCCATAGTGCAAGACTAGTGTACATCTTCTTCAGCACTTGAATCCAAATTCAGTTACACGTCCGCCATCCTACTGAATTTCCTCCTCTATGGCCTCTCTGTATGATCTTTCTTGGTAAACACTTGTGGATGCCCATACTTCAGTCCTAGACAAATTCACATGGTGGTCTCCTGGCTGCAAAGTGTGTTCTGCACAGCTTATCTGTCAATCTCACCTCTTCTGCAGTTGTACTTGAGCTCTTCTAGTTATTTCTCGACCATTGTTTTGTAGTACACTTCCCCACAGCTACACGGAAATCTATAAATCCTGCTTTTTTCCAGCTTTTGGCGAGCATTCTTGACCGACCTTACGTGATCTTTTATCTCGATTGTACATTCATTATCATTAATTAAGGATAATGCTGATACATAGTGAAACAACACTCTGATGGGAGGTTTGCGGGTTTAAATCACCACGGGGTATGACCATGCGGTGCTTTTGACCTGCGGTCGTCGCACGGTGGCCTGGCAGCAGTCCACATAACGCAGAGGTGTGTTGGTTCAGCCGCGCGGGATTAGCCGAGCGCTCTGAGGCACTGCCGTCATGGACTGTGCGGCTAATCCCGGCGGAGATTCGAGTCCTCCCTCGGGCATGGGTGTGAGGTTAAGTAGTGTGTAAGCTTAGGGACTGATGATCTTAGCAGTTAAGTCCCATAAGATTTCACATACATTTGAACATTTGTGTTGGTGCATGGCAGAGTACGGTGCAGCGAGTAAGTGTACAGACGTTCTCAGACGTGCTAATTGTGACTGTGTGTTGAAAATGGCACAAAGAACACATATTATTGACGTTATGAGGGCTAGAATATTAGGGCGACTGGAGGCTGGTAAAAAAACACAGCAGGTCGTCGCACGGGCCCTCCGTGTGCCAGAATGTGTGACCTCAAGAGTATGGCAACGGTCCCAGCAGACAGGAAGCATGTACAGGCGCTACAGTGCGGGATGTCCACAGTGCACAACACTACAAGAAGACCGATATCTCGCCATCAGTGCCCGCAGATGGCCACGGAGTATTGCAGGTAGCCTTGCTCGGGACCTTACCGCAGCGACTGGAACACTTGTCCCCAGACACACAGTCTACAGACGACTGAACAGACATGGTTTATCCCCCCGGAGACCTGCAAGTTGCATTCCACTGGCCTCTGGTCACAGGAGAGCCCGTAAAGCCTAGTGTCCAGAACACAGTACGTGGTCATTGGAACAGTGGTCCCAGGTTATGTTCACGAACGAGTCCAAGTATAGTCCGAACAGTGATTCTCGCCGGGTTTTCATCTGTCGTGAACCAGAAACCAGATACCAAACCCTTAATGTCCTTGAACGGGACCTATATGGAGGTCGTGCTTTGATGGTGTGGGTTGGGATTATGATCGGTGCGCATACACCCCTGCATGTCTTTGACAGAGGAACTGTAACAGGTCCGGTGTATCGGAAGGTCATTTTGCACCAGTATGTACGCCTTTTCAAGGGTGCAGTGGGTCCCACCTTCCTCCTGTTGGTTGATAACGCACGGCCCCACCGAGCTGCCATCATAGAGGAGTACCAGGAAACAGAAGATATCAGGCGAATGGAGTGGCCTGCCCGTTCTCCAGACCTAAACCCCATCGAGCACGTCTGGGGTGCTCTCGATCGCCGTGTCGCTGAACGTCTTCAAACCCCTAGGACACTTCAGGAGCTCCGACGGGCACTGGTGCAAGAATGAGAGGCTATACCCCAGATTCTGCTCTACCATCTGATCCAGAGTATGCCAACACGTTCTGCATGATGATCATATCCCATACTGATGTCGGGTACATGCGCAGGAAACAGTGGCGTTTTGTAGCACATGTGTTTCGGGACGGCTTTGGGCTTACTGATGTGTCGTGCGTGACAGTTTTGTATAGTGCCACGTTGTGTGGAACCACATTCTGCAACTATCCATAATTATGAGCATGAGTGTAGATTACCGTGATGTTCTGCTTTTTCAAGATTTTTCCTATGCGCTCGGTATCGTCTTAAATGAAAAGCAGGAAAACTTCCGATTTCACCGGCGCTTGAACATCGCTACGATATCTGGTCTTAACGCTCTTTTCACCTCGGCAAACGAATAACCACTGTTGACCAATGCATTGGTGAGATGTTTCGACTCTGCGTCAAGCAGCTCTGATTGGCAGCTTTTCCTTGCTCTATACGCCAACGTTTTAATTGTGGTTTGAGTTAAGTCTGCAATTTCCGAGAGGTGAGGAGCAGATGCAGAAAGACTGAGTCCCAGTGAAGGCAGGTTGATGGCTTGGATCAGCACCAAACACTCCAAACACAGTCACAGGACATCTACGAGACGGGTGGGATTTTCGGACTCGACAGGGTGTTTGCAGCAAAAGACTCATGGAATTCAGGGATCTGATAACACTACTTATTAGTGAACAGATTGAGTAATAGACCAAGGCCAATTCGAAACATTAGAAAAAGCAAAAGAGGCAACAGGTAGCACAACAGAAGCCAGTGTTTGAATGTACGGGGATGAGCGCTAACAGGAGTAGCGAAAACTAGCAGCATGTTCAGTACAAATTTGAGAGCAGCGTTCTAAATAAGAAAAACAAACACGTCGGAGCTTATCGAGGCTGGCCACAAGCGACACGGAGTCGGCGTCCCAACGATGTGATTGAGAACTCCCTAGGAATACAAAAACATGTTTTTTTTTAAAGGTATTGCATTATTTCTCCCTTCCTGCATTCGACCCACCACTCCACTGACACTTAACACTAGGACGCCTAGGGGGGGGGGGGGGGGGTTCGTTAAACCCACAATTTTTTTATGTCCCCTGTTTTTGCCCAAGTAACTTTCATACTACATATTCCTTTTGAGTTATTGTTTGTTGGCTATTTTATGAAACGTTAGTGTCAATATATTTTATAGAAAATTCCTGCTTTGAAAGACAAAATAAATAAACTTATTATGGGTCCAACAAACCCCTCCTTAGGCTTCCATGCTATAAAAAATTCCCCTTGGTAGGATTTCGTATTTCTCATCTCGACAACAATGCAAGTTAGTTTCTTGTTGGTTGGTATTCTTGATATTCACAACAATCGGTTTACTTTCAGAGGAAGTGATTGTTGATGTCAGTCAGCTCTTATCTATCTTGTAAACTTGCAGTGCGTTAGTGCAGCTCCCTTCTATTCACACGCAGACTTAGAAATGACTAAAAATATAAACCAGGGGTCCACCTCACCAGTGATGAGATGCTCAGCTAGTTTAGAGGGTGCTGCCCCTTCAAAGTATTTATGAATGATAAACCGGGCAAATATGACATCCTTATACACATGATTTCCGATGCAGTTGACAGATACGTCTTGAATATGGAACCCTATGCAGGTAATGTTCACAATTTGTCGAAAGAAGAACGGGGTTCAGCAGCTGTCGTCAAATGTCTGGTAGCACCTGTGAAAAATACTGGTCGAAATATTACTACAGACATCGGTGGATTTACCGGAAGAGTTATACCAAGACTACAAAGTTACTACAGTAGGAGCTCTCCAGTCAAACAGGAATCATATTCCAGACGTAATGAAGAACACGTCAAAACGAGAACTATATTCATCAGTGTTCTTGTTCACAGACCCATTAACAGGTAGGCCTCCAGTAACTTTGGTGTCTTACATAGCAAAAACGAAACCAAGTAAAGACTTACTGATGTTGTCAACAATGCACCAAGATAAAGTCACTGTTGGAGGAGAGAAGAATAAAACCAAGATAAACGCATATTATAATTCCACTAAAGGCGGAACTGATACCATTGATCAAATGGCGCGTATCTACACCTGCAAGAGGTGAACAAAGAGATGGCCTCTATCTGTATTTTACCCTCTCATCGACATTTGTGCTATCAATGCAACCACCATATTCATCCAGCAACATCCAAGATGGAATGAAAAGAAACACAACAGACGGAAACTTTATCTTCTGCAAGCTGGGATGGAGCTGGTGAAATTGCAGGTAGAAAAAAAGCGCCAATTCAAGAGGGTTATCTAACCAAATTGTTCAATCAATGGAGACTATTCTACAAAAGAAAATCAAAGAGGAGACAACAGCTTCCTGCAGGGAAAGGTCACTGCCATATTTGTGTAAGAGAAGCTAAAATAAAGAAGCAGAAGAACAACAATCTAAGTAAACCAAAACAGTATTGTGGACAGTGTCATAAACATGTGTGTCAGACACATTCAGAAAAAATTTTGAAGTGTGTCTCTTGCCTTGATATTGAGGACTCAGAGTAGTCTGTTGTATATGAACACATCTGTATTTTGTATTGTAATATGTCAATTTTTTATTCGCTCAATCCAATATTTATAACAATTAACAACATTTATAAACCGATGCCTTAGGTAAAATACATAAACCATTTTGAAACTTGTAATTTTTCGTCAGTAAACTTATTTAATACCTGTGGGCTCGCCGAACCCCCCCCCCCCCCCCTTAGGCATCCAAGTCAGAAAAAAAGGCTTGAGCGTCCTAGGGTTAACATGCTTTGGCCAAACTGACGAGTCGCTCTGCACCTCCAGGGCGCCTATGGTCAACCACGTTTCGATACCTCTCCTTTCCTATTCGATTGGTAAGTATGTTTCTGGACTTTACATTAACAAGTTTGGTAGCAACAGCGTTCAGCTGAAAGCTAGACGCCACTGCCATTTCTACAATGACCAGTGACAACACTGTTTTACGTCACATCGTCCCGCTCTCCGTCCTGCCCCAGGAGGGGGCTGCTGCAGGAGCCCTCTAACCTGTGTAAGCCCAGAAGCAGGTAACAAGCTCGCTGCCTCTGCTAAGACGTGACTTTTGTGGCCGTCTTCTACTGATGGAGTTACCAGCTAATTCTTTGAAGCGGAACTTCTTCCCTGAGGCAGCTGCCCTGAGTGTCTGCAGTTTGCAGGGCTCTAGTGTTACTACTTAGCCCCGTTAACCTAAAACCTACCACTTTTTACTGTTCTCTGATTTCCTGTCTTGTAGTGCCCTTGATTGCTTCCAACAGCCTTAAGCGTAACAACGTACAAGTCATCACGTCAGCAATATATATCATCTTCCCCCGTGGGAAAAACCTGTTGACAACTACTTGGCAACAAATTTCTAACCTGCTGTCTGTTGTAGTTGAAACATCGTAGCTCTAGAAAGGACATTCTAGATATGCTTGGTTAACGACTCTAGTTCGTAAAGTTCGTATTTCATTTCCATTTTGCACACATGTAACATCAACATGAAACACTGTTCCATTTTTGGCAGCACTCATATACACTTAGGTACATATGCATAGAAGCACTTCGTCTTCAGGGCACGAGTGGCCTACCGGGACCATCCGACCGCCGAGTCATCCTCCGAGGGGGATGCGGTAAGGAGGGGCGTGGGGTCAGCACACCGCTTTCCCGGTCGTTATGATGGTATGCTTGACCGAAGCCGCTACTATTCGATCGAGTAACTCGTGAATTGGCAGCAGGAGGCTGAGTGCACCCCAAAAAATGGCAACAGCGCATTGCGGCTGGATGGTCACCCATCCAAGTGCCGGCCACGCCCAACAGTGCATAACTTCGGTGATCTCACGGGAACCGGTTTATCCACTGCAGTAAGGCCGTTGCCATATGCATAGAAGCATTATTGTAAAACGTTGGTTCATTTTTCATGAAGACGTACATTATACAGAACATCAATTTCAATCATTGGCTAATTACTTTTCCCCCTTTTTTTTACATTACAGATACAAATACACTACAAAAATATTTTACACGTCGACATTTATTTGTTTATTTTGTTTATTTTTCCTCCACTTATACATAAACATAGCAATACACAATATTATATATCATCATTTCAATATAAATCTGAAACAGAGCACACAATCTTAGAAGATTCTTGTTTACATTTTACGTATGTGATTAACACCAGTAATTTCTTACGTACTAAGGAAGTTTTGTAGTGCCTTGCGCTATCTTTGATCTCTGCGTAGAGGTGGCGTAGGTAACGCCGCTTTTTCCTCATTGCGTTCAAACGTAGCGGAGCCTTCATCACACTCTTCACTACTTCTTCTGCTTCACCGAAGAGGCCGTCACTACAAGTGAGTGCCATTTTCGACCCTTCACATGTGTTTACTACGGTCGTCCTCACACACACACACACACACACACACACACACACACACACACACACACACTGTCACAACAATCATTGCCCATGCCTTTCGACATGTACTTAAAACAATCTCTAAAACATCTGCAGGATCTGCACTAACAACATATAAACACAATAATAAGTATTACAGCTCCTAGGTAAGTCCAGACAGAATAGTGCTACCAAGGTATTTCTGAGAAACTATGCTGCTCTTGGAAAGCCGTTTCCTCTTCTGTTTCTCTTATTTTATGACCTGCTACTTTAAGGTCATCTAAATGCTGTATTACATGCCCCAAACTGCATGTCTGAATGTAACTAACAAATGCACCTGTTTTCCTTATTTGTAATCCAGCAATCAGTCTCCACGTTTAAAGCTTGCAATATCTATTCACTGGTCACATTAAGTCTTATTATTTGTTCGGACTGTATGAACACCTGTGTTCCATGCCCTTTACATTTTCAATAAAATGTTGACCAGCACATCTGCTGGCATATTGTCACTACACAACACTGTGAAGCCTTCCTCTTCTGCAGCAACGAATAACTATTGGTCTCGACTATATGGAGTCCAAAGTCTATCATTTAGTTACGCAAACTTGTTGATACAATCTTTGGAAATTGCAGCATACTTGCTTCATTCGTTTCATGATCAAATGTGGATATTAAAACAAACTTTTGTTTACAGATTTTGCGAACGCGATCCATCTCTTTACACAACAGTTGTTCGTTGCTCAATTTTTCATAGTGCCGTTAACAACAAATCTTCTTTCTCTGGTTGCATGTACATAAAAAAAATCCGTGACTTCCATCAGCTTCAGAAGGTAGAGGTAATACTTAATACAGATTAAGCAATTAGTTTCCGACTAATGGCATAATCATTACATGCCGTAGTATACAGCCAGACATAAACGCATCAACGTCAATTACCCTTAATAAATAGTACCAACTTTGTTCTGTGAGAGAAATTGGGAACTTCTTGTCTTTAATATCATCCTGAATTGAGTGCACGTATCTAATTATTTGTACTGGATTAATTACTGAGGTTCCCGTATTGCTTTCTGGGCATTTACCACGGCAGAGATTGGGCTCTCCTGTACCCTTTCTAACTGAGTGTCAATCAATACCAACTGCATTAACTTTTCATTAACAGTAGTGATCAAACCTAAGTGCTGTCTCTTTAGATCAGTACTATTAGCATATTCATTCATGTGCCTATGGCGCTTTTCCATGTCTTTAACAATCATTTCCTCGTTACGTGCAAGGCTAGCTGCTGTATGGTTGACACTCATCGTAGTTGCTTTTACTACTGTTACTGACTCCTTGGTCAGCTTAAGCATTTGCCGCTGTTCGTTTCCAGTTAAATCAATCTTTGATTTCAAATATAAGACATCCTGTTCATCTAATGTTCCAAACAATATTTTATTTATTTCACCCAAAAAATTTAAGACACCTCGTTTTCTAAGTACCTCATGTCTGGTTAACTGTCCAATTTTTTAAACCTTGCGAATTCTGGATGTTTTTGATATGCCATTCTAAGGCTTGCTGTACAGCAGTACATTCTTGATCGCTTATTCCCATTCTTGATAACTTTGTAAGTGTACTGTCACATAGCTGGTTTAATCGTGGAGTATCTTTTCTGGCAGCCGCGTCTGTAGAGAGTCGTGCACGGGACATGGAACTGTTATGTTGTGTTGTGGGTAGTTCTGCATGTGAGAGGTATAGTTAGTATGGAAGCTGAAGTGTTGCTACAAGTGCTATTACAGTAAGGTGATAAAATATGGAAGTAATTCAGAGGAAAGTGCGCCAAGAAGCAATTAAAAATGAGCAGTGCCGCCGATGACGTATTTGTGTATCCTCTCGTTGCGTGTCGCACAGCATCAATCATCCGCGCCGTGTTCGGCCTCTCAGAATGAACTGATGTGAATCAGTAGAAATTAGTCACCATAAAAGAGTGCAGTCAAGTGCCAGTGTCTTCTAGCGAGCGTGCGGACGTGCTTTCGATCATCGCGTTCCGCATTATCAACAATCAGCCGCGCCGCGACGGTTACGCGCACGCTCGTACTGAGAACTGAATAACTCTATAATCAGTGTTATATCATTACTAGTGTCAAGGAGGACTATTACCAGATATCTGTACGTGTGACGAGCGTAAGAACTTTCGTTCGATCATTCGGATTTAGCATCATCAATAATCACCCGCGTCTTGTCGGTTACGCGTACGCTCGTCTGAGTGATATTGTGGACAGACAATCATCAAGATTGTTAATGGGGATATACATTTACGACTTAGATTGCAAACAGTGCAACTTGTGTTTTCTTATCGTCTCAGGATACAGATGTTCATAGCAGACGTAGGACTGTGTTGTGTTTTAACGTTGAGTGGCTCCCCTAAACCCGCCTGTTTATTTCGATAGATAATTTCAGACAAGTCACCAGCAATGTGCGGCAGAACAGTACGACCGCCCCGGTATTATCAGGTACGTGGTGTGGACAGGGCGCTCGGTCGAAACGACAACCAGTAAAAGGTACCCTCCCCCGCCATTTGTACACCCGGGCGCGTTACAACTTCTATTTATAATACCCTACCGATAAATGTGCCATTCTCTCTGTCTCATCAGTTTTTCTCTGAAGTTCTCCCAGGTTAATGTAACAAGATTTTCCACGTCACACTGTAGATTTTTACCTTGCCGATACTGTCACAACGTAATCCCGACGATGAAGAAAACTTCTCTACGCTAAAATCTTGAAATTGTCGAAGTGTGTACACTGCGGTAATACGCCTCACCAGGTGCAACACTCTCGCCAATTTCGTCGTCTGAAATTCAAGAAAAAGTTCTACTTCAGTAGAACTTCGTTAACCTATTGGCACCCATCGTTAAATATTTGTTACTGTTTACACTAATGACCACATTTGGGCCCCTTATCCTTACTGAAGTGTATGAGCCACGCCATGTTGTGTGTAGCTTACGGCTTCTGCCCCTTCTAACGCTTTCATCGTACAATAAGACTTGATCATCTGTTTGAAAATATTTCGGATTCTGGTCTCCATTGTCGTACTTTTTGTCCTTCTCCTTACATTGTTTAGTATAATCTCTGGCACGCAGGTGCATCTACATCATTTTCTCTTTTAATTAGAGTACAATATCTTCGTAACGATAAGTAACATCTGTGGGATCTCTCTGTAGTATGTTAAATGCTCTACCGAAACAACTCATCTGGTGTATAATTCGTGGCTCTATGGGGCTTAGTGTTGTACATAAATACCGAGAATGGAAGTCATTCATCCCAGTCTGATTGAGCACTATTGATATAGTGTCTCAAGAAATCTGTTGCAGTTCGGTGTGATATTTCCAATGCTCCGTTCGATTGGGGATGGTAACAGGAGGTCTGTGATCTAACAATCCTTAAACAGTCTGCACCCCCTTTTTAGTGTGGCACTCAAAAAATTGCTACCCTTATCATTGCGTATTACTAATGGTATCCCAAATCTCAGAATTACTCTTTCCACCAGGACACGAGCTATTGTATCCGCGTCCTACTTTTCTATCGGTTCAGCTACAATGAACTTTGTTAGAGCATCCTGGACTGTTAGTGAATATCCATTATTTCTGTCTATTACCGTCAGTGGACTGGCGATATCAATATGACATCTATCAAACATCCCTTCTGGTGTTGGTATTACAACCAATGGCAGTATTCAGAATGAGATTTTCACTCTGCAGCGGAGAGTGCGCTGATTGAAACTTCCTGGCAGATTAAAACTGTGACTCGAACTCGGAACCTTTGCCTCGTCTCGGTCGGGCACACAGTTTTAATCTGCCAGGAAGTTTCAATGGCAGTATTGTCCAATTCTTTTTTTTTTTTTTTTTTTTTTACAAAAAGTGCATTTTCTGATGTAATCTTCAACACGCTTCTTACTACAGGAACAAGTTCGGTATTTCCTATTTCCATCTTAAGTTATTACGATCAATTGATGACGTTCTATAGGTGCGTCATGGAATTCTCACAAAATATCGACCTCTTCTTCAGCAGTTATCTCCTGCTGTTCGTCCGCCTCGACTATTGGTACCTCCTCACTTCCATTTGGCCCTGTTTCGGTATCAGCTGACTGTACTTCCCCTTATCCTCGATAATGCACCCGATACACAATTGTTCTCGGCTTTTTCATAATCATACTCTTCTAATTTCAGTCTGAACTCCCTGCAATGGTTTATGATTTGTATGAAAGGTAAACGTACAGCCAAAGACATATGGTCTGAAATGTTTGAACACCCAAACGGCCAGTAACTATTTCTCTCGATTGTGCTATAATCTCGATCTGCAATTTCCAAATTTATGGACGCATATGCAACTGGAAAGTCTTCACCCACTTCCCCTTGGCTACGAAATGAGCCAATAACGTCCTGGCTCTCGTTAGTTATGATTATAAATGTTATAATTCTTGTCGTCAGTTGTTATGATGACAGGTGGCCAATGTTAAATACAAACATATATTGCAGGTCTGGCAGTGAAGTCAGTAAGAAGCTGACTGCATAGTCTGTATCTGCAAAGACTGAAATAATTAGTAGTCGTTGGTAAAAAATAATATATATTGTACTTGTGTTACAGGCTTCTTCATATGCTGCATACATATAATTACAACCATATGTAGAGATGCATTACTTATGCCATACTTGACCAAGCGCCTTGTTAGAGGTTGCTTTCCATCAGCTGAAGGCTACGCTACATTCCTAGTTGATGTCCCGAGCAAGAGTGGACGAGAGTTCGCTAGATCCTTGTCACAAGCCGCGGAGCGGCGCTAGTCGCGACTCGTGGATCCAGCGATATCTATTACGGACCGCGGTCGATAGTGTGGTATCGAATGTTGATACCACAATAAACTTTTTTTTTTAATTTGGGTACTGTAATATAAGGGTATTGAGTAGTTTCTGTTTTAGCGCTTGGAACGCCTTCGCTTGCTTGACGGCCTCATTCATACTTAACGCCTTGTTTCAGCAACTCATGTAGTGGTTGAGGCACTTTGGTAAAGTCACTTAGGAAGCGTTTATAGTACCCAGATTTTTAATGCTTTCGTTGTACTGGGCTGAGAATAACTCGCCGCTGCTTTTAGTTTGTTTGTGTCTGGTTTTGCTCCACCTTTGGTTAAGACATGTCCCAGACATGTGCCCTTCCTTGCAAATTCACGTTTATGCATCAGCAACTTCCAATTAAGTTACCTTAGCTTCTAGAAAACCTCGTCCAGTCGGGCATTTTGTTCTCCCAGCAACGGGCCGAAAATTACTACATCGTCTAAATAAATAAACGTCTTTTCAACCTGTAAACCCTTTTGACGCGAAATTGTCAATTTTCGGAAAGTGGAGAGTGCAGAATAGAGTCCCATTTGCATTCTTTTGTAGACGTATGCACGTATGCTCTATTAAAAGCTGCCGGTCCTCGGTCTTTTTCATCTTGTACCACCTGATAGTATCCCTTAGTCCAATCAAGGGTTGAAATATATTTTGTCTTACCCATCCCGTGAAAAATGTTATGGGAACGTGGATGTTGGAAGACGGTGTCGACAGCAATGTCACTCAGTTTTCTGTAATCCCTACCACCCTCCACTTTCTTTTAGCGGATGCATCCATCTTTTTGGGACTCGTGCGTAACGGGAAGTTACAGGCCCTGTTGTAGGTACTGAGACCTCCCCTTTGAAAAATTTATTAATGATTGTGCTGATAAACCCCTTACGTTATTTGATTTTTAAACAGCTGAACAAAACTGAACTTGCACAGACATTTCTCTCTTTACTTATTCAGATCATCAATAAACTGACACACAATATTTTTAGCACAACGCAATCTGACTTTCAATAATCCCTACAAAAGAATGGCCCTGACTATCAATAACCTATACCTTTCATGAATCACTTACCTCACAAAAATCTTCGTTAGTCGAACTACTGCAATACAGCGAGTGCCAATACTGCCAGCTAAATAAAACATTCTAACTATTGAAGTCACCAACTACTGATAGGCATAGTTAGCAAATGAAAGATTTTGATAGAGAACAAACAATTTATTTACCTTAATAGTGTTCAAAAGTCGTAATATATATGTCAGTTCATGACATCCAGTCTTACAAATTTACTATCTCTGATGGGCACACGTCCAGATCATTCGCTCTCAAAACTCCGCCAGCTCTCTCCCCACATTCACCACTGATGGTGGCTCACCTCCAACTGCGCAGTGCTAAACACTGTCCACATCCAACTGCCCAACACTACAATAGCAAAAATTCCGACAATGCAAACCAGCCACAGACTGCACACAGTACAGTCAGTGATTTTCATATAGAGCGCTACGTGGCGTTACTAACATAAAAACCTAAACAGTCTACTTACATAGCCCCCATGCTCCCCACAAAAAATTTTACAAATTGTTTTGGGCAGTGCCCCATACACATTTGAAAAAAAATGTCATAATTACATTAACAAAGATATCAAATGCACACACTTATTGATACATTGTTGGTCAAAAGCAAAAATTGTTCTCATAAAGACAGTCCTGAACATTCATCGCAGTAGTAATTGCATTGCCCAAAGTCTGATCAGAAAAAGAAAATGCACACGTAAGTAGTGGATTTCCATGCAGTCTTGAAGAAGTAGTGTTGTCCTTCCAACGGAAAGACAGTGCTGACTCTTGACATGCAGACAGGTAATGGGCCACAGCAGAAGAAGCCTACAGCAGAGTCAGTCGAAGTTTGGAAGAATATTGATAGGTAGGTCATCACAGAGCAGACCACTGTAGTCCTGTTAGAGATTACAGTATTGGTGGGCCACCACAGGTGCAGACCCACTGCAGTCCTTGCAGAAATAATGCTATTGGTGGGCCATCATCGGTGTAGACACACTGTAGTACTTGTAGAGATGGCCAGCCGCCATCCGTTGCGACTGTGCAGGTGCACAATCACCATTAAACAGTCTTGCAGACAATATAGCAAGTCCATAAACCATCACTTGTGCACTCACAAACTTGTTGGTATGTTCTTAGAATCAGTAATGCTGTTAACCAGTCCATTGCTGAATTACCAACACATGTGCGAGCATTAACAGTCCCTTTTTTCACATATTGTGCATATACTAAGACCAACAGAAACGTGTGCAGTGAAACGAAACTTAATTTGAAGAACTGTTGTCTATACAATTACAAATTTACGACAAGAGAATACAATTACAAAGGTACAAAATACACCATTAAAGAACATAACAATCAGATAACATTTCTAGAAATATGGGCTTTACAAAAGAATAGAAATAAACTTGTACATCAGTGTTACAGAAATTATGACATAACTAAATAAATAAAATAATGAGAATAGTTTTCGAAACATTAATTTCACACATAAGCATTAAAACAGAACAGAATAAATAATGTCTAAACATCTTTACAAAGTAAATAACATATTATTAGAAAAATTCTACAACATTACTCTTATCAGATAAACACATAAAGACAGGAAGAACACAAATACACCAGGATGCACAAACACATAGCGGAATAACACAAAAGGAAAGTACAGGGTTTGTTTTACTGCAGTATTTTGCAAACAAAACTTTCTTTACTTCTTGGAGATCTCCCTTCGTTCATCATTATTCCCAAAAAGTCTTATCTATACTTGCTTTCTGTATTCTATTCATATCCTCATCCAAAATAATTATTCTACATTGTACAGTACCCTTTTTTCGTATAACTTCTCAACGCATTTCTTCCAATTCATTGCAACTCATTTTCTTATATAGCCTACCCCCTCTTAAGCTAACTTAAAACTACTCAGCTCAGACGTATAAACTAAGACACAAGGCAATGCAGCAGCACAAAACAATTAACACAAACATCAATGACAAAAAAAATGCAAATTGGCAAAGCTAGTAGCAATAAATATAAATTATCAAAGCAAATGCAACATTACAACTAATATGAGCCAATGTGCAGCAACAAGAAAAATAAATCAGTAGTAAAAATGGCTTAATACAATGGAAAATCCAGTAGAACTATGACTTGAAAATGGCAGCAGCAAACGCAATTGCTTATACCTAAACATGATAAAGCTCAAGCAGAAAAAATATTACAATAAAGCGAGGAAATGTCTAATACCTAGGTCAGATCTTAACACTAGAGTGATGTGTCACAAAAACGTACTCTGCCAAAAAGCTACCAAATCGTTGAAAAGAAAATTATGTATGCAGTTACTGTTATTAGTCCCTTCTTATTGTTCTTTCGTTTCCAAGTGCTCCTTTCTCGAAGAATGTGGATCATAAAATTATTATTTAATAGATCTGTAGACACAAAGTGTTCACATTAGCAAATGCATTTAATTTTATTTTATAAAACCAATGCTGCAGCACAGCTGGAAAACAGATATCAAATGAAATAAGCAATTATGTAAAGCAAAGCATAAAAACATCAATCAGTAGCCATGTGGCATTTTATAAGTCAGTAGAAATTCTCTCAACTCTCGTAGAAAGACACTTGTCATAATCAGGTGTGCAGATGTAAGAATATTTCCCATCAATTCATAAGCATTTCAGTAAGTAGCACAAAGTACATGCTCCACAGTATAATCATAGCATGTCATATTTGCATTGCTTTCTACAAAGGAATGTCAATAGCGAGGTTAATGGCCTCTTTATTCTCCGCCTAATGGCTTTTTCTCCAGGTGGCTGGCACAGCTAAGCGCCCACAACACATTATGTCAAGGTCACTTAGCTTTCTTACCCAAATATTTACGACAGCAGTTTGCACTACAGTGACTGTCTCATATAAAAAAAAATGTAAGAATAGATGATGAATGCAGCTAGCCCTAACTTTGTGTAATGTCTTGTCTGTATAGACGTGTATCAGTTGCCTTTAAGATCCCTTCACCTTCACACATAAATCTATACAGTAAAGTAAGGGCCTCCCATTTGTTGGATGACTTGCTGTAAGAGATCTTTACATTTATTATTACTGTTAAACACGGTATTCAGTCGGGAGAATCAATCGTGTGGACAATTCGTTCCTTTTACGAAAGATTGCGAATTCCAGATGTGTACGAAGCCTTTTTGGACGATTTAACACAGACTCAGTGATTGCAGGCTCTCTTCGACACAGCTGAAACTTCCCCACTAATTACAGGGTCAACGTGATCATCAAATGATTCAGGAAAAACTCATTCGTTCATTCACTCCTGAACAAAAAAGTCACAAACCTTATTTATGAAGGAAATTGTGCATTAAATCCATATCCATTACATGTCCAGATCTCCGGTGATTCCACAACTCAATTATTTTCCGTTTACAGCCTCTTTCTCTTCAAACAAACCGCTAGCGGCGCAAATGTTAATTGGCAGAATATGGCAGAATATGTATCTCTCAGAAACTCGTCAGGCCCTCAACAGATACTCCAGAAGCTGTCCTAGTTACCACTCTAACAACCATGGAGAGTGCATATATGCATCTCTGTTATTTCAAAGAATAAAAGCACTAGAAAATACTTTGGCGTCGTCAAGCTGTCACCGCATATGTTACGAGAAAATCAGATCAGATACTTTTCCAATGTGAATGAATGTGAATGGTTTGATTGACAATGATTAATTGGTGCGTGGTAGAGGGTATTTTCTGTGGGTACATTACAATGCCCCTCGCAGCGAGCGAAGTTTGTGAGCCTAATTTTTATTTACCAAATACACTTCGCGAGCTATCTATTAATGTGGGTAACCCGGAAGTGATGAGTGTCAGTCCTCCAACTGAAAAAAATTAATTATGTTTAAGACAGACGATGAAAAGAAACATTGAAAACAGAAGAAATGTAGAGACAGATACCGCGGCTGTATTGCTTTTACGTGCATCAAGGTGTTATGTCTGCTGTGCACAACCAAGGAAAATGATCTTTCATGAAACTGTTATCAGGGTCTACCCATTCAGGAACTTTCTTAAGCAGGGAAACCTTGGAAAACCTCTTAAGCCTAGACCCCAGCCTACGGTACATGGAAGATAGGAAAGCCTACAGAAGAGAAAAAATAATTTTGAAATTGATCTCTAAAGGAAAGATAGGGATCGATTTATATAACGATTTGGAGAAGAGTGATTTGTGCCTCTAGCAAAAAAAATTTACAATAAATAACTCGAGTTATTTTTACAATCTTGTTCCCAGGACAATATCTTGCGGCGCTGAAACTCCCCCGGATCTTGCATGTCCCCGACGTCCACATTTGTAGTCGGTCTTCTACGCGGCCCACAATGGGAAGAGTAAAAGGGACAGGGATACCAGATTTCACATGCAACATTCATTCCAAAAGAATTAGCAATGACCGAAAGGGAAACTCTTCCTGTAAAAGAACTGGTTAGGTTGCACCATCCAAGATTCTCCTTTTTGAAAACAAAATCCCTATGGCTTCATGCATCCTTTTTCTTACGATGTACTGCAAGGAATTTAGCCATTGACTTAAAGTTTCCATTTATCCATTGACTAATGCTGTTCCCAAAAACATCATAATATTTACTCTAGTATGAATTTTCTTTTGGACTTCGCATCACCACTTGTGCTTGTAAGTCCAAATATTCTGACACATTTTCTGTCAATAATTTATTCTTCGTAATTTAAAGGATTCATGCAACTTGCAGTAGATTTTGGATTCAAATCATCGAATAATGGAAAGTGTGGTTCATTTTATACAAAGACATAATCCATCATTTCTTTGAAAAGTCATATCATTTATCTATGCTCATAAAAATTGTATCCTAAATACATATATTTGTCCGCTTGATTGCTGTAATGTAAAAGTTATTAGTAGTGAGGAATGTGGATTCACTTGTTTCATTTATTCTCTGATTCATCCGGCATTCATACATGCACATATATGGAAATGGATTTTCAAACAAAATTCCAAACTGAACAAGACCCATTAAATAACTACTAATTCTATGAATCTTAGTTTCTTTTGACATTCAACAATAAATCAAGAACTCTTAACATCTAATTATGACACTTTTTTGAAGTTCAACATCAATCAGTTCCCCTCGCGTTTGATGCGAGTCTCTTACAAAGCATATCTGTGTCGTCTATATCGATTCTAACTCTCGCGCCGACGTCAATTGTTTTGCGCGGGAAATTATCTTTGCGGCGTTAACCGTCACTCATGATTCACTGCCTAAACGCATCACTTCACACGTTTACACACCTAAGCGTGCACTTGAAATTATATATGAACATTCACTGGGAACCTCTTTTGGTTATGCAGCGTCATTTACGGGAAATATTTCTTTCTTCTTGAAGGTCATTCAGATCCTTTATAGATCTTGATGACATTAGCAATGCTAAAGTTCCATGTTTACCCAAACACAGGGGAAGCCTATCTCCACTATCTTCTTTCCAGCACTCGATAGTAATAGTTAGTCACTATTTCTACAATCTGTGTCACTGATTAATTATTTCAGTTTAAAGTTTTCTAACACTAAACACACACAGTTTATTGTTATGTTTTTACGAGCGTTCATCTCTGTCGCTCGCAACACCATTCCTCCCTGTCTTCTAATCTTCATTAAATTTTTTCAGGTCGTTATGGGAAAATAACCCTTTAATTGTGTTAGATCCCGGGTATGCTAACAGATAAGCCCCAGGGTTCGGAATTTGTAGAATGATGTATGGGCCAGTATATAATAACTCCCATTTCTTTATACTCTTCTTTATTAAGGATGATTTGGTATGTCTTTTGACTAGTACCTTCTCTTCGACGTGGTACGCCTGTGCCCTCTTGATTAATTTCTCATATTGTTGTTTTCTCTGATCAGCCTTTTGCGTCATATTTATGATGGCTTGTCTTATTTTTTCCTCCCAAGGCATCTCAGTTTCCTGAGTTTTGGGCATATGTTAAGTCCAGAAGTTTTCTTCTTTTGCCTCGAACATCAATTCATGAGGTGTATATCCAGTGGAGGAGTGGGGCATGTTGTTGTATATCTGCTCAAATTCTTCCACATAATTTGCCTACGCAGTCTGCTTATTATGACAATAGGTCCTCATAAATCGATTGAACTCTCTAAAAATTCTCTCAACCAAACTACCTTGTGGGTGGTAAAATGATGTTAGTATGTGTTTCACACCGACTTGAGACAAAGCCTGTTTCCATCGGAGTCCCGTGAATATCTTAGCATTGTCTGTTATGATCACCTTAGGTATACCAACATGTGGAAGATAATCCCTTGTCAATCTTAATACAATTACTTTGGCTGTAGCTGCCTTTATCGGGTATAGCTTTACATATTTCGTACACACATCGAGAAATGCCAACACATATCTAACACCACCTCTTGAAGTAGGTAACGGTCCACACATATCGCACGAAATTAATTCTTTTGGTTCTTGGACTAATATAGAGCATAATGGGTGCTTACTCCCTTTTGAATCCGGCTTTGTTTTTTGACAGATTATGCATTTCTTCAAGACCTCATGCACTCTGCGCTTTATGTTTTGGAAAATAACGGTACACACTTATCATGTCTGCACATTTTGTCGCACCGAAATGTCCCCAGGTTAAATGGGTGAACCATACGAGTTTCTCTATTTGCGCCTCAGGTATACAAACACACCAACGGACTTTGTTTGGCCTTCCACAGCGGAAAAATAATACGCCATTTACCAGCTTGTAATAATTTGCCATCTGATCTGAAGGTTGCTGTTGTAACCTTTGAATGACACTTCCCCATTGAGCATCTCTTTTCTGTAACTGTGCCATATGGGCACACAAATTGACGTAGTACGTCTTATATGGATTTTCCTGCAGCAGCAATACAGGGAATTCTGAGTTATTATTTACTTCAATCTCTTTGGTCAAACCCTGTGGTGACTTTGATAGAGCGTCAGCAATAATGTTTTGCTGTCCTGAGACATGCACGATCTTAAATTGGTATTGTTGCAGAGCGAGAGTCCATCTAGCCAGTCTGGGGTGTAACAGTTTATATGTTTGTAAAAACGTTAATGATTGATGATCGCAATATACGATAGTCTTTGACCCATATAGATAATAATGAAATTTTTTGAATCCCCAGATGACCGCAAGAGCCTCTAATTCTGTCGTCGTGTAAGTTCGTTCACAGTTGGACAAAACACGACTAGCAAACGCAATAGGACAGAAAGTGAGTTGTCCATTCATCTTGCGTACTTGGAAAAGGCACGCTCCAGTACCCACATTCGACGAATCTGTTGACAAGTAAAATTCTTCTTGCATGTTCGGATGGTACAAAAGCGGTGCATTTACTAATTGCTTCTTTATCTCTTCGAATGCTTCTTGACACTCTAATGTCCAGAGCCAGGGCACATCCTTCTTCAGCAAACTATTTAGAGCTGCTGTGTTCATCGCCTGATTTGTTATGAATCTTCTAAAAAATGAGGCAAGGCCCATAAACCCTTTTAATTGCCTCCTATTCCTGGGTGCTGGAAACTTGCTAATCGCAATTAGCTTCTCCTTGGTTGGTAAAATGCCCTTTGCGTCAATTATATGCCCCAGGAACTTGATTCTGTTTACTGCAAAATGGGATTTCTGTAGGTTAGCAGTTATTCCCATGGTTTTGAACACGTCCAACACTCGGTTCAGTAAGATAATATGCTCCTCCCAAGTTTTCTATGCAGTAAGCAAATCATCAACAAACACTGTTATCCTGCTTCTGAGTTCTGGGTCTAGTGCATAATCTAGAGCTGCTATAAAGATTCCAGCACTAATGTTGAGTCCGAAAGGAACTACAGTAAATGAGTAACTTCTTCCGGAATAAATGAAAGCCGTATACTTCCTTGATGAGTCATCCAGCTTGACTTGCCAGTAAGAGCTCCTCAAATCAATGCTCGTCAAATATTGGACATCCTGGAACCGTTGTATAAGTTCGTCTATGTTTTCCGGATGTGTTCTCACTGGAATTATGATTTTATTTATTTCTCTGGCGTCGAGTGCCAGTCTAACAGTCCCATTTGCTTTTGGCACGACTAACAATGGGGAGCAGTATGGGCCTGTAGAGGGTTAGATCAAACCCCATTTCAACATGCGATCTATTTCCTTTTGAACTTGAGCCTTTAACCTCCAGGGAACAGGATAGAAAGTTCTACAATACGTTTCGTGCGGCTTAACGTAGAGATGGCATATGTATCCCTTAATAACTCCTGGCCTTTCATCAAAAACGTTTTCATACATTAATAATAATTCATTGAGCTGCTTCTTCTGATCTTCGATAATGCAGTCGGATTCATTTAACTTTTCAAATACTAATTGACCGAAATCTTCTTTGACTTGGAACTCATTAATTACGTGCTCTTTCGAATTTTGGGCCGTCCTGATTACTTGCACACTGATCCCACAATTATATTTTCTCGTAAGGTTTTTTTTTTTTTCAACAACTCCAACTCAATTTCTTGTTTATTAACATTCAACCAAATTTTTCCTGTTTTAAAATCTATTCTGCATCCGTATTGACGTAGGCTGTCGACTCCGATAATGCAATCTACCACCAAATTTTTCACAACAAGGAATGTGCTTAATGTTACTACATTTCCGAATTCCACACCAAGTAGTGACTGCACCTTTACATAAGCCGATCGAGCCCCAATGGCGCCTATTATTCCGCAATCTTGAACTGGAAAAATTGGTACTCGTCTTATATTCCTGATCCTGTTAAATAGTGCCTCCGAAATAACATTTGTTGTTGCAGCTGTGTCTAAAACCGCCACTATAGGTATGGTCTCCATAATGACTTGCACTTTGGCTACTGCCACCTGTTCCTTATCCTCATCTTGTGGTTCTAAGTCCTCCATCAGTATTATTCAGAAGTCATCATTCAAAACATGAGTCAATTATTGGAATAGCATTAAAGCATAAGTCATCATTCAGTATTACTCAGAACTCATCATTCAAGTGACATAGGACATATTTAAAATGTAACATATTGTAACTATTACTCAAGGTCTGTGACTAGAAAAACATCATTCAGTATTACTCAGAACTCTCTTAAACTGGTAGCATTATTTGGGACTTTTTTTTATTTATTTATTTATTTATTTTTTTTTTTTTTGCTAGCAATGCATTGCGTTGGGATCGATAATTAATTACTGGGGCATAACAATATTTACTCTTGACTTTTTGCTGCAAATGAGGATAGGTAACGTCATTCGTCATGAGTCAGCTGTAGCAAAGTTATGAAACAAGTGTAGTATACGTGATCACATTCGTAAATGACATAGCTTTAATGAACAACTGCTTATAGCACATTAATTTCATGAATAATTTCTCCTGCAAAATATACAAAAATGGATTATTAAACTGAAAGAAGAAACGCATATTATGCTGAAAAGTAGTGAACTTCGAAGTAACAGGTAGTGAAATGTGTATAATAAATATATATGTTCTCTAGCTGTCCTTTCCAAAACCTTCAGTCATCATACCATGCGATATAAGACATACTGTCATAGCATCTCTTAACTAACAGTAAATATATAAACTTCATCATTATCCTCATCTGTAAAGAAAAACATCATTATTCATATTACCATAACTCCATTATTATTATCTCCTGTAAAGAAAAACTTCATTATTCATATTATCATAACTACATTATTATCATCACCTGTAAAGAAAAAACTTCATTATCCATAGTAGCATATTCTTCATCATTATTGAGCACCATTCATTATCATCTGCAAAAGAAGTCACTTCATTATTCATTATATAACTATTCCTTATTTCTAGCATATTTCGTCACTAAAACCAAGATGTGAAGTTCTGTCTGACAGCCTGCATCAATCGCCTCGTATTCTGAAAGAAAAAATTAGTTAAGACTGCTATTCTACGATGTGTATAGTATATTCTTGTTAATGCTTGTTAATTCTGATCCATTTACTCTTCGTCACGAGGTATTGCATCTTCTTTCGTTCATTCCGAAGGTGAAATTCCCATTTCTGTTTAATTTATTTCCTTTATACGTTATTTCTTTCTTCTACAACAATACTCATCCTCCTGAGTCGTGACCAGAGTCGCGAGCAGAGCACACAGCCGACACATGCCGACTCCACCAGACTACTACTACTACAACTGTTGACTCGCGCAGACTAGCGCAGACTAGCGACAAGCAACAACTAACTACATACTACTCTCTGGTCAGAGACTCTGCCATGCCTCGCCCATCGCTGGCAACACATCCGTCTTACACTCTTAAAGTACGATTCTTGGTTTCCAACATCCTTTTTCACAAACCAGAGTTCCTAACTTCTATTCATTATTCATATACATACAGACACGTAATCACATTCCTCATATACGATAGAATCATCTTATTGATTGTAAACATACCTGAATAGCATAATACACATCATCATCGAAATAATAACATCATGAAACCTCAGACAAATCTCAAAAACGTTGTAGCTTTCTGCAGTAATTTCAAAACCTATAAAAATTCTCTGTTCATTTCAATAGTGTCATCTACCTCAAACACACTTTAAAAATCATGATCCCATACCAAATACATCATTCAAAGCTCCCATAGTATCACAATAGTCCCGAAAAAATATGAACAGTTCTCAAAGTACAGACAAAATACAATTTCATAAGTGTGAAGTTATCCAACTGTGTAATTGCGTAAACATGTGTCACTGACGTAGTAAAATAAATTTTTGTCTCTCTCAGTTAAATGATCAGATAGCTGTACCAGTGTGTAATGTTGTATAAGCAAATACCATATTAGCTAGGGCTCCTACCGCTCGCTATGCACTTAGTACACAAAGTAGTCGTGTACCCCCGTTAGGATTAATGTAATTATACCCTCAGGTGTTACAGATTGCATCAATGGAATGAAATGTATCACGGAAAACCTTTGTATATTTGTAAGTCAAAAATCTTTAAAAATAAATGTTTTAAGTACAAAATTAATCACTCAAATCCGTGTACTGTAGCACCAAACTGTGCATCTTGTTGTAAGATAATCTCTCTCATTACTTAAGGGTAAAAAAAGGGGCCAAGTGTCGTAATTATCGTCGTCTGCAAGCAAAATTCTGCAGAAGTCAATGTACTTACCTCGTAATAAACAAAAGCGAAATACTCGGCGTATAGATATCGTAGTTATTACGTACAGCACCGTGATCAATAAAGTACTATACTATAATGTATTGTTGTGCTACGAAAAAGGCTGTCTCATTGTAGCTATACCACAAAAGTTACTACTAAAACATGTTTTCCTTTCCAGAAGAACTCAGAAAAACTGCGCAGATATAAAACAGATACACCGCAAAAGCAACAATGTAAATTGTGTCACACATTAGTAGCGTCGTGATATAATCGTGTAGCTGTCAAATAAACTGACCACTGTGTCATCTTGTATCTCTCAGAAAGTGCTTTAAATCCAGAATGTATTTTCAAGTAAACCAAAATGTTACATTAAAATCTCATTAGCTGTATCGGTAAATGTTCTAAGTATGTGAGCCTTATAGTCGTTACATAATCGTGCAACTAACAAGCAAGAATGTACACACACAATAACACTGTGTCGTCTGTTCACTATGACAATGCATTTGTAATTACTGTCTAAATATGTTCCCTGGGTTCTAGACTGGATAGTTAACTTCAAAACATTGTTGCATGTTAACAATTATTAAGGGTAACAAAGCGTATTAGTAACGTGAAGTGAAAGATTTTGTGGCAAAGACTATGTTTTAAAACAGATTATCTCTCAATAAATGGTTTTACATGTGAAATGTGGTGCAATCCCTTACTCTTCCTAGAACGCAGAGTTTCAACTTCAACGCAATTATCATGTATTATACGTCGGTAAGGAATGCTGACATTTTTCTCAAGGTTAGCGTCTATGTTATTTTTCTCTGAGCCAGCTGGCGCACATGGCTGCCTGCCGTGCGAGTCATTGTCTGTCTCTTTGTTGGCGCACGTCGTTATTAGGATTAGGATACCTAACTTCTACAAATTCACCTTGTCGCGAGGACCTCCCCTGTTTGAATACCGCCAGTCCTGATGAAATTCGGGTCTATCGTTACGATTATAACGTCTGTCGTCATGTCGATAGATTACATAGTTTCTTTCTTGTCGGTCACGTGGTGGAGAATTTCTCCCTGAATCGTAACTGCGCGCTGAACTGTTGTGTCCAAAGTTATTCTGTCTACCTTGATAATAATTATGTTGGTTCCCAAATTGTCTGTTTCTATGGTTGTCTCTGTCATATTCATTACTATGGAAATGCGATCTTTCTCTATAATTATTTTTACTCTGCCAACGGTTGTCATACGGGTGGTGTCTGTTTTGGTCACGATTTACGTTGTAAGAATAGCCTTGTCGTGTCCAGTTATTATTTCTTTCATAGCGGAATTGTGACGGATGTGACCTGTAATTGTTGTGTTCCTGTTTTCGCGTCCCGCGTTTGTCAGTGTCAATTTCCAATTCTTGTAACAGTCCCTGAAAAACTTCAATGTCGTCTTTGCAAAGTCCTGCCAAAATAATATGTCGTAAATGTTCAAGCAATTTGATTAAGCAAATGCAGATGAGTTCTGAGTGGCTGTATGGGTTTGACAGGTACTGATTCTTGTGCAACATGTCTTCAAAATATTTCACAAGACTGGAAAATTCAGATTGTTCAAAGCGTTTCATCATCATGATGCTATGTTTCACGGGATCTTGAGTAGCCTGAGACCAATATGCTGCGAGGAAGGCATGATAAAATTCTCCTTCACTGTGACAATCGTTAATGACCGATCGCATTCTTAGAGCTGGTTCATTCTCTAAGCAGCCACACATAAATTCTAATCTGCGCTCTAATGACCAGTTGGCAGGAAAACAATGAGAGAATTGATGAAGCCATGCTTGTGGATGAATGTCGTTGCCAGAATTCTTAAATGTTTTATATTTACGTGTAGTAATGAACAGCTTATAGCCAAAATCATCATGTCGGCGAGTCGCATATCGGCCATTGTTACTTCGTTTCGGCGGTTCCATCTCAAAATTCGGTGTACCTTGCCAATTTCTATCATAATACCCGAAGTGCCCTGTGTTATTATTTTGTGGCTGTTCCGTATTTCTATGTCCCTCTTCGCGTATTAGAGCACGAGTGTCCTCTGAAATACGTAATTCTTGTATTATATGTGTCAACTGATTTTGTACTTCTCTTTTGTACTGTGTATTGATTTGATTTTGATTTTGTTTGAATTTTTTAATTTGTTCATACTCTTCTGTGTCAGTGAAGGCTACCAGTCTTGTGTCATTCAGATCATCATCTACCTTTATAGGTAAGTTAGTGAACTCATCCGAAAGTTCGCCTACTTTCTCCGATAATTAACTGATTTCCTCAGTGTGTTTCTCTGAACCAAGTTTCAGAGTGTCCATTGTGTTGAAAGCGTATCTACCGTGTCCTCTAAGTTTCCCTGAGTTTTTGAAAGTTGCATAACCGAATCGGTAGATGCAACTGAGTCAATTTTAGCTTGCAAGGTATCGTGATTTTCAAGAACAATATTTTGCAGTTCTTTTATGGCTGCTTCGTGATTCTGTAATGCATTTTCATGATGGGACAAAATTGATTGATAATGCTCACAAATTTGTGTTTTTACGTTATTACAGACTTTTTGACATTTCGGTTCGATTTTAAGTAACTCAGCAGTTAAATCTATACGAGTTTGTTCAATCGTTTGCTCAATTGTGTTTAACTATTGAAGATTTTGTTCCATTGTGCTTAACTTGTGTAGCTGTTGCTGTGTTCGCTCCTGATTTTGTTCCATTCGTTGCATGAATTGCAATAACAATGTATTAGTGTCTGGAACTTGTTCTTTTGTGCTTATCGGCAGTGCATGACAGGCAACATTTGCGTTTTGAAATGCAGAAAATGTGTCTTGTCTCGATTGAGAAACCGCTAATGACGCAAAACCGGAATCTCCAGAATTTGCAAAAATTTGTCCTGTCATTTCGTATTCCTGAGGCGAGCTGTTGCCGACGACCATTATTTGCCGCCCGCTCCATTTCCCTACGCACAATTACCAAATTATTACTTTGAACGTCTGTTAATTCATTACACGGTGGTGCTGATAAGCTATGCTCGTCGTCACTATCATTTCTCAATTTACTTTGGAGCCTAGTGTTACGTTTTTCACACGCCATAATGATCACGTATTTTACACGATAACAAGAAAATCACAATTTGAAGAGCAAAATTAAGAAAACACATTAATATAGCACTGAAAATAATATCTAGTTAATCGTAAGCGCAGCTGCGAAATACTTGGTGCAAATCTACATGCATGCCACAACTGTTATACTGTACAACAATGAAAGACTACAACTACAAATGAGATTCTATCTACAATTACGCGCTAGCAATAAACAAAAGCTACACTAATTAAAAAAGTACAAGAAAAAATCAGAAGATTCCAGTGAGGTATCCTCGGCTAAGGGTCAACATTTGAAACGTCCCCATAGAAAACTTTATTAATGATTGTGCTGATAAACCCCTTACGTTATTTGATTTTTAAACAGCTGAACAAAACTGAACGTGCACAGACATTTCTCTCTTTACTTATTCAGATCATCAATAAACTGACACACAATATTTTTAGGACAACGCAATCTGACTTTCAATAATCCCTACAAAAGAATGGCCCTGACTATCAATAACCTATACCTTTCATGAATCACTTACCTCACAAAAATCTTCGTTACTCGAACTACTGCAATACAGTGAGCGCCAATACTGTCATCTAAATAAAAGATTCAAACTACTGAAGGCACTAACTACTGATAGGAATAGTTAGCAAATGAAAGATTTTGATAGAGAACAAACAATGTATTTACCTTAATAGTGTTCAAAAGTCGTAATATATATATCAGTTCATGACATCCAGTCTTACAAATTTACTGTCTCTGATGGACACACGTCCAGATCATCCGCTCTCAAAACTCCGCCATCTCTCTCCCCACATCCACCACTGCTGGCGGCTCACCTCCAACTGCGCAACGCTACGCACTGTTCGCATCCAACTGCCCAACACTACAATAGCAAAAATTCCAACAATGCAAACCAGCCACAGACTGTACACAGCACAGTCAGTGATTTTCATACAGAGCGCTACGTGGCGTTACCAACGTAAAAACCTAAACAGCCTACTGACAGTACTATTATATCATCTTCCAACATCTGATTTATCTCCTATTGTACCGCTTCTTTCTGTGCTTCTAGAAGGGCGAGAACAAATTACTCGTCCCTGTGCTTCAAGAATCAATTTTATTCAATGTCGGGATGTATCAGTATATGCCAACTTATCCCGTGCCGAATGGAAGATATCATTATACACTGAACACATCTCTATAATGGATTCTTTTTCTACGGCATTTAAACGATCTAACGACAAGTTTTCTTTTAATAAACTGATACTCGATTTTTTTCTCACTTGAGACGTTGTCTATCTTGCGCACGGTGAGCTAAATAATGGACCTTCCTCCAACTCAATACGAGGCATCTCCGCAGAAACCGCTTCTTCTCGTTATGTAACACGCTAATTAAACAACAACATTTTCGTATTCTCGCCAGCATCTCCGGTAAATATATGCATTCCTGCAACTATTGTTTCTCGACAATGCCTTGTCTTAGGCTATTATCTGCAACGTTTATCCTCAAAATTATCTCCTAACGAGGACTCAACTTTATTTTAGCCACCTGGCTTGCCTTAGGCTCTGTACCGTCCGTGTCCCATCGATAACACGCCTGTCTGCCGTTATCTTGTTTACTTCTCCATTTCTTTGGAGTACAATGGTTTACTGGCTCCTCTGAATAGCTCGGAGAATTTTGAACTCCATTGTGTTCACACCTTGCGGTTTCAAAATCTGTTTGTGGCTTTATAAGTCCCTGTCTCTGCATGCATGGGCGTTATGCTTCCGTCTCCACACACAGTTTAAGAGCCTACACCCGATCCAGAGGGTCCCATTGGTATATTCAATTACTACACCATGGGTAACAGAAGAAATACTTCAGCTGATTGATGAAAGGCGGAAGTACGAACATGTTCCGGGAAAATCAGGAATACAGAAATACAAGTCGCTGAGGAATGAAATAAATAGGAAGTGCGGGTTCAAAAATGGCTCTGAGCACTATGGGACTTAACTACTGTGGTCATCAGTCCCCTAGAACTTAGAACTACTTAAACCTAACTAACCTAAGGACATCACACACATCCATGCCCGAGGCAGGATTCTAACCTGCGACCGTAGCAGTCGCGCGGTTCCGGACTGCGCGCCTAGAACCGCTAGACCACCGCAGCCGGCCGAAGTGCAGGGAAGCTAAGACGAAATGGCTGCAGGAAAAAGGTGAAGACATCGAAAAAGATATGATTGTCGGAAGGACAGACTCAGCATACAGGAAAGTCAAAACAATCTTTGGTGACATTAAAAGCAACGGTGTTAACATTAAGAGAGCAACGGGAATTCCACTGTTAAATGCAGAGGAGAGAGCAGATAGGTGGAAAGAATACATTGAAAGCCTCTATGAGGGTGAAGATTTGTCTGATGTGATAGAAGAAGAAACAGGAGTCGATTTAGAAGAGATAGGGGATCCCGTATTAGAATCGGAATTTAAAAGAGCTTCGGAGGCAGAAGGGATAGATAACATTCCATCAGAATTTCTAAAATCGTTGGGGGATGTGGCAACAAAACGACTATTCACGTTGGTGTGTAGAATATATGGGTCTGGCGACATACCATCTGACTTTCGGAAAAGCATCATCCACACAATTCCGAAGAAGGCAAGAGCTGACAAGTGCGAGAATTATCGCACAATCAGCTTAACCGCTCATGCATCGAAGCTGCTTACAAGAATAATATACAGAAGAATGGAAAAGAAAATTGAGAATGCGCTAGGTGACGATCAGTTTGGCTTTAGGAAAAGTAAAGGGACGAGAGAGGCAATTCTGACGTTACGGCTAAAGAAAAATCAAGACACTTTCATTGGATTTGTGGACCTGGAAAAGCGTTCGACAATATAAAATGGTGCAAGCTGTTCGAGATTCTGAAAAAAAAGGGGTAAGCTATAGGGAGAGACGGGTCATATACAATATGTACAACAACCAAGAGGGAATAATAAGAGTGGACGATCAAGAACGAAGTGCTCGTATTAAGAAGGGTGTAAGACAAGGCTGTAGCCTTTCGCCCCTACTCTTCTATCTGTACATCGAGGAAGCAATGATGGAAATAAAAGAAAGGTTCAGGAGTGGAATTAAAATACAAGGTGAAAGGATATCAATGATACGATTCGGTGATGACATTGCTATCCTGAGTGAAAGTGAAGAAGAATTAAATGATCTGCTGAACGGAATGAACAGTCTAATGAGTACACAGTATGGTTTGAGAGTAAATCGGAGAAAGACGAAGGTAATGAGAAGTAGCAGAAATGAGAACAGCGAGAAGCTTAACATCAGGATTGATGGTCACGAAGTCAATGAAGTTAAGGAATTCTGCTACCTAGGCAGTAAAATAACCAATGACGGACGGAGCAAGGAGGACATCAAAAGCAGATTCGCTATGGCAAAAAAGGCATTTCTGGCCAAGAGAAGTCTACTAATATCAAATACCGGCCTTAATTTGAGGAAGAAATTTCTGAGGATGTACGTCTGGAGTACAGCATTGTATGGTAGTGAAACATGGACTGTGGGAAAACCGGAACAGAAGAGAATCGAAGCATTTGAGATGTGGTGCTATAGACGAATGTTGAAAATTAGGTGGACTGATAAGGTAAGGAATGGGGAGGTTCTACGCAGAATCGGAGAGGAAAGAAATATGTGGAAAACACTGATAAGGAGAAGGGACAGGATGATAGGACATCTGCTAAGACATGAGGGGATGACTTCCATGGTACTAGAGGGAGCTGTAGAGGGCAAAAACTGTAGAGGAAGACAGAGATTGGAATACGTCAAGCAAATAATTGAGGACGTAGGTTGCAAGTGCTACTCTGAGATGAAGAGGTTAGCACAAGAAAGGAATTTGTGGCGGGCCGCATCAAACCAGTCAGTAGACTGATGACCAAAAAAAAAACACCATCCTTCCTGATGAAGTCTCTGCCAGTTAAACCGGCGAAGGGAATATCCAGTTCCCCTCCAACCAGATGAAATTTATGTTTCACTCTTAGTTCCCGATCTACTCCAAGGTCTGAAACTGCCGTCCCATACGTGTGTATGACTGAACTTTAATCTTTATGCTTTCTTCAGACCTATACACGATCTGAACAAGCTAGTTTGTGCTCCATTATCTAGAAGCAATTATAATGCACTTTCTGTACTATGTAGGCAGTTCAGTTCTACAAACTCATTTTTACTTTCCCAGACGACTTTGAATAACTGTCCGAGTTCAGCGTAGGCGATTGTAATCTCATGCTTTCCATTCGTTTTCGTGCTTCTTCTTTAGGGACTGGCGACGGGCGACTTCGAAAAGACTGAAATGGCCCTAGAAAACCAGCTTACTAGGTAAGGAGAGACGCAAAAGGATTATCCACAAAGCAGTGCACAAGCTTCCTCTACAATCCGGTGCGAATGGCAGGATATTATGTACAAGGTCCACTGAATTCTACCACGCTTATGCCAGCACTATAGTGATGCACTTGAATGACAAATGAGGGACAATCCTGCGACATTCTTACCCCAAAACGACTGTTGTAGCACATCATTACCGGGAAACACAATAAACAGGTGAAATAAATATTTTACGCAAAATAATCAGTATATATACTATTACGGTATAGCGTCCCTAAGTAATGCCCCAATTCCACCGAATTTTAATGTTGCCATCAAGAGTGCACCTGGGGTCTTTCCTGGTGGGCAAGGAGCACGGGGGTGATACTAGTTTCATAGAAGTGAGGGAGAACGGCTCGCATTGAAAGTAGCATAATTTCGCACAAAATAAAACTCATTAATCACCAAACTACCTCGCAAACACTATCACTTTTTTAAACACGTGCATATATTTAACTGATGTCTGGAACATATTATCTTTCCGTCGGCAAGTAACCGTCATGTATATGGAGATACTTTCTATGTCGAGCGAAATCAAAGACGGTTACTTGCTACTTGTAGGGAGACAGGAACGGTACCTCCGGAACGTGACGTCATCAGTCGGCCGGCGGACTGGCCCTGCTATGAGCTGACCAACTTACGTCTCTGCACATGCGCCACTTCGGCCCTCTCTGGAAGGTTCCAGACGCTGTAGTCGCGTCTATATGTGTAACCGGAACACGGTGCCGACCAGGGCTCCGTCCCGCTGTTTGTCCTTCGTACCAAATTTAACTCTTCCCCTCCTGTCTCACTCTACATTTTTAGAATCTACGGTTAAGAAAATATCGACGAAATACTTACGAGATTTCACGACAACTGGTTCTGAGTATATGTGACAAGTCAGTACCCTTTACATGTTCTGGCTTCCCTCCAACTGACCGTGAATGATAAGCTTACTATGCACTGGGACAGGTTAGGAATATCACGAACTGTCTTTTCGGTGGCGGTTAGTGGGGAGAAGTCAGGAGAATTTGCCCATCTTTTTGTTGGGTCACCTACGACCGTGTGTCGGATATATACTCCCGTAAAAACTTTTAACACCATCTCAGAGCTTTCCAGTTCACTCAAAATTTATTGTTGTAACAATGCATGTGGATTACATGAAATAATTACGCTTACAGGTCAGCTGCACTAGCGGTTCTGAGGTACCAGGTGCTGAAACAACTCCACGATCGGCAGTGCAGGCGTTGACTCGGGCATCCGGTCGATCGTACAGATGGCGAATACTGTCGTGGGATACGTTACGCCACGCCTGCTCGACCTGTTAACGTAGTTCCGTAAGTGCTGTTGGTTGACGAGTCGTACGAGTCACCTCTCGTCCCATCATATCCCACACCTGCCCTATTGCAGACAACTTCGGGGATCGTGCTGGCCAGGGAAGTTGCCGCACGTCTTACAGAGCACATTGAATTTCACTGGCAGTTCGTGGGTGAGCATTAGCCTGTTATAAGAACACTTCATGTTTCTACATCTACACTATTGCCCAATAAAATTGATACATCACGAAGATGACGTGCTACAAAAGTGAAATTTAACCGACAGGAAGAAGATGCTGTGATATGCAAATGATTAGCTTTTCAGAGCATTCACACAAGGTTGGCGCCGGTGGCGACACCTACAACGTACTGACATGAGGAAAGTTTCCAATCGATTTCTCATACACAAACAGCAGTTGACCGGCGTTGACTGGTGAAACGTTGTTGTGATGCCTCTTGTAAGAAGGAGAAATGCGTACCATCACTTTTCCGACTTTGATAAAGGTCGCATTGTAGCCTATCGCGATTGCGGTTTATCGTATCGCGACATTGCTGCTCGCGTTGGTTGAGATCCAGTGAATGTTAGCAGAATATGGAATCGGTGGGTTCAGGACGGTAATACGGAACGCCGTGCTGGATCCCAACGGACTAGCAGTCGAGATGACAGGCATCTTATCCGCATGGCTGTAACGGATCGTGCAGCCACGTCTCGATCCCTGAGTCAACAGATGGGGATGTTTGCAAGACAACAAACATCTGCACGAACAGTTCGACGACGTTTGCAGCAGCATGGACTATCAGCTCGGAGACCATGACTGCGGTTACCCTTGACGCTGCATCACAGATAGGAGCGCCAGCCATGGTGTACTCAACAACGAACCTGGGTGCACGAATGGCAAAACGTCATTTTTTCGGATGAATCCAGGTTCTGTTTACGGCATCCTGATGGTCGAATCCGTGTTTCGCGACATCGCAGTGAACGCATATTGGAAGCTTGTATTCGTCATCACCCGGCGTGATGGTATGGAGTGCCATTGGTTACACGTCTCGGGCACCTATTATTCGCACTGACGGCACGTTGAACAGTGGACGTTACATGTCAGATGTGTTACGACCCGTGGCTCTACCCTTCATTCGATCCATGCGAAACCCTACATTTCAGCAGGATAATGCACGACCGCATGTTGCAGGTCCTGTACGGGCCTTTCTGGATATAGAAAATGTTCGACTGCTGCCCTGGCCAGCACATTCTCCAGATCTCGCACCAATTGATAACGTCTGGTCAGTGGTGGCCGAGCAACTGGCTCGTCACAATACACCAGTCACTACTCTTGATGAACTGTGGTATCGTGCAGTAGCTGCATGGGCAGCTGTGCCTGTACACCACATCCAAGCTCTGTTTGACTCAATGCCCAGGCGTAACAAGGCCGTTTTTTACGGCCAGAGGTGGTTGTTGTGAGTACTGATTTCGCAGGATCTACGCACCCAAATTGCGTGAAAATGTAATCACATGTCATTTCCAGTAAAATATATTTGTCCAATGAATACCCGTTTATCATCTGCATTTCTTCTCGGTGTAGCTATTTTAATGGCCAGTAGTGTATATGACCAGAATCTCTTTGGGTTTTCTGCCAGATTTCTGTTACAAGAACGGCAAAATAACGGGTCTACCAGCGTTCTACACGTACCGAGAACTGGTTAGCGTACCAGCAACCCTAAAAGTGAACGAACGTTATAGCTTATCCCACTCAGACCAAAATGGCGTGTCTGGGGCCGATTTGCCTTGGCCGAATGCGCTCACCAGGTCTACGTTGTACGTGCAAACGACCATCACTTGCATGCAGTAAAATCCGCTTCCAACGCCGAAGACCACAACACGCCATTCCGTCTTTCAAGCTATAGTCTGACAGCACCAATTGAACCGTGCTTGTCGCTGCAGTGACGTGACTGGACAATGAGCTAACAACCGGCTCGCCACCGTTGGTGTTGACAAGTCTGGGCTCACACCCCTGGTATCAGCGTTGTGGTAGCTGTACGATGTGGCACAGCCGCCTTTACAATACGACGGTGCTGGTGGGCATCTGTGCTGCGTGGACGTCCAGGACCCCGTCTACAGGTTGTAACACTAGAGCTCCATAGCTCTACTGACGTAAATTTTTCTTTTTTGTTTGTTCTACCTTCTGTCATTAAAATATTGTAAATATTGTTTGATTGTGTTGATACCACAAGAATGTTCGCTTTTTCCATTGTAAAAACTTTGATGTCATGGTTTATTCCTATACAATGTAGTGTCTCTGTTATTTAAATACTTTGTCTCATTTGGAGGGGACAAAACTTACTGTGGGGATAACTTGTGGAATATGTGTAACTGATCTATTTTATTTTAAATGACTGTTTGCTTAAATGTAAATTGCTGACTTTCATTAAGGGCTTTTAATTATTTTATGATACAAAACACGGCGTGGTTCCCCTCCGGAGCGGAACTTTGTAACGCGCTTAAAATTTGGTTGGCATGGATAGAAAGTTGGACGCAAGAGTCAGTCTGGGACGAGCTACCTACCCGCCAACAGCTCATGTAAAAGTTGTGTATTGTGCTGGTGCCGAGAGAGGCTTTTCCTGCCATTTTCCAATGTGCCAAAGTCTTGGATGGATGGATAAATAGATGGAACTATACTGGAATTAGTATCTATCATTGCCACCAAGTAATGACAGAGTCCAGCATTTGTATCTGCTAATCCACCAACCAACATGCACTCGTCACCATATTGTGCAATGATTTACAACGAAATAGAAGAATCGTAGAAATGTACAGTGAAGGATCAGCTCCTGTGGATGACTTATTTGTTTTCGATTAAAAGGTAACCCAAAAAGACTGTCTATGGAAACTTACCTTGATTTATCCACTGTCACATATCTAAAGTGATTACCGAGTGTCCTTATTGAAAAAATATTAAAGCCTAGTGTTTTACTAATTCATGCATCTTGAATATAGTAAAAAGAAAGTTAAAGCTAATGTGGCAAAAGAGTGTGCTGAAATAAATGATGTTTGTTGAAAGTAATCTTGCAATCAGGACTGCTTCCCAATGACTAAAATAAATAATTCATTTTAAAGTAATGAAATAATAAAAACTGATATTAAAACCTTTTGCAGTCAGTTACAAAAGTAAGTGTTTTCAAAATTGAGGCTTATAAAATTTTGCTTAGTTAATGATCGTAGTGCTGCCTGTTGAAAATTGCAAAAGATGAGTCAGTATCTCACAAAGACGTAAATTTTGTGTCTCACTGCAGTAAAAGTTGAGAACTGCAATTGTGGAAAGTTATATACTCCTGCTTGCAAAGTGCTTGTTTCTCTTCTGTATTGAAAGCACAAATTAATAGTGTAACAGGATCCACAGTTTGACCATTGCGCTCATGATTGATAACAATTAACAGAGAGACCACTATCTATGAAAACAGTAACTTCTATTATTCAAAGGACAGATGTGTGTTTTCGCTGCACTCTGGGACTTAGAATTTTTCTCCGTCTATTATTTTACTTGTCTGTTTGTTGCGCGAAAACTCACTTCCGGTTGCGCAATCTCGCTGATAAGGACTTCCTGTACAGCTTTAGCTGTCAGTTCTTAAAATAGACATTATGTAATCCTGTTTTCTGCGCAACACGGGCCTAGTATTACTATGGCCGTGTTGCAGAATTATTGCCCTCTTTAGGGAACTTTATTATTTATTTATTAGGTTGAGTTGTTATAGCCTCAATGAAATAAAAACCTCAAAGTCCTGCTCAGACGCACAGCCGAAGGCAATCCTAGAAAATGGCCTCACGGTAAGTGAGGTCACCTTCTCAGGGTGAATAAAATAGGCATATACATAGTACTTGGGTGGTGGCTGTCCTGTATTGGGGCTGGTGGGCGGGTATTTTGTATTGATGTGTGTTTTCGCTGCACTCTGGGACTTAGAATTTTTCTCCGTCTATTACTTTACTTGTCTGTTTGTTGCGCGAAAACTCACTTCCGGTTGCGCAATCTCGCTGATAAGGACTTCCTGTACAGATCATGTCAGATAGAAAAGTGTTTGAAAAGTGATACTAAATCAATGTCCAATTTATGATTCTAAAGTGCACTTCAATAGTAATATTACTGAAACAATTCAGTTTGACCAAACCTTGAAGGCAAAAGTGTATGTCATTATCTGTTGTACTTACGCAAATAGCTTTGTTCTTCTATAACTGTTAGCACTTTCTTTAACGTCAACATCTGCTAGTGACAGAGTTCATTGCACTCTTGTGTGATGAAGTATAGGCTGTGTCTGTCCATTAAAATTACTCATATCTATTTTCTTGAACAAGAATGTCAATCATTCTCATGACTAATTAGGCTGGCGACCGTTTTCCTTATTCTTTGAACAGTGTGGATGGATAAAATATTGTTTGTTACTGTTTAAATATCTACGTAATTCTGACTTTCACTTCCGATAAGCCACCTCCTTTAGGTACATCACGGTCAACACAACAAAATTCCTTTCAGAGGGTAACATTGCATCTATATCCATACTCCGGAAGCCACCTGACGGTGTGTGGTTGAGGATACATTGAGTACCTCTATCGGTTCTCCCTTCTATTCTAGTCTCTTATTGTTCGTGGAAAGAAAGATTGTCGGTATGCCTCTGTGTGGGCACTAATCTCTCTGATTTTATCCTCATGGTGTCTTCGCGAGATATATATAGGAGGGAGCAATATACTGCTTGACTCCTCGGTGAAGGTATGTTCTCGAAACTTCAACAAAAGCCCATACCAAGCTACTGAGCGTCTCTCTTGCAGAGTCTTCCACTGGAGTTTATCTATCCTCTCCGTAATGCTTTCGCGATTACTAAATGATCATGTAACGAAGCGCACTGCTCTCCGTTGGATCTTCTCTATCTCTTCTATCAACCCTATCTGTTACGGATCCCACACCGGTGAGCAGTATTCAAACAGTGGGCGAACAAGTGTACTGTAACCTACTTCCTTTGTTTTCGGATTACATTTCTTTAGGATTCTTCCAATGACTCTCAGTCTGGCAACTGCTTTACCGACGATCAACTTTACGTGATCATTCCATTTTAAATCACTGATAATGCCTACTCCCAGATAATTTATGGAATTGACTGCTTCCAGTTGCTGACCTGCTATATTGTAGCTAAACGATAAATGATCTTTCTTTCTATGTATTCGCAGCACATTACACTTGTCTACATTGAGATACAATTGCCATTCCCTGCACCATGCGTCAATTCGTTGCAGATCCTCCTGCATTTCAGTACAATTTTCCATTGTTACAACCTCTCGATATACCACAGAATCATCCGCAAAAAGACTCAGTGAACTTCCGATGTTGTCCACAAGGTCATGTATGTATATTGTACTGTTGCTTTATACCATAATTGGTTAACAAAATAGTTTTAGAACATAAATAAAGAGCAGTGGTAGTGTTATAAGGTGTGAGAATCTTCACGTGACCACCGATACCAGCATCGTTGCATAACTGACGCAGCACGTCCAAATAATGAGGCAATTCTTCGAAAGGATCACCCCACCATTCGGAATGCCATAATTTGACCCCTTTGAAGTGACTGTAGAAGGCACAAGTGAGTCTTCATGGCCCGTTTGCCTGCTTGCTTCACACATTTGCACCATACTGAGCCTTTTGGCTGTGAGCATTACCTGTTAAAGGGTAGACACAGTTGGTGCTCTGGTAACTATTTGTGGTGTGCGTACTGTAAGAACTTCGGTACACACACGATCAGATTATGTGACTTGTCGCTCTAACGAAGTAGGCGAGTGTCAGCAATGCCACTTGCACGCTTAGAGTAGCAGATTGACGGTGACCCACTTTAAACAGAGCTTCATTAATTTTCACACACATTTATTAAAATATTAAAAATGCATAGATATTATGTAACTTGATTCTGGATGCTGTTTACAATTGACAATCTGAAGTTCCTTTGGTCTTGGTACGTTAATCTTATTCTCACATATCTCTGATACTTGACAAAGTGTCTATACATTTCTCTTCATGGCTATGAACAGGAATATGATAATCTTATTAGGCGCAGACTGAAACTTGACTATTGACTGGTACAGGCAAATGCAGACTAATGCAGACTGACTAATCGGAGGTCTGTACACTAGTTATAATACCTCGCGCGTTCAGGTATCACTGTGCGAGTGTGATCGGCGAGGAGAAAAGGTTCTACGTTAGCAGCAATCTCATTGGCTGCGTTACATATTATTACGCGGATCGGCGGAAGCAGAATTTGGTCCGTCTCTAAGACAGCGCCATCTCGTAGTGCGGAGACGGACGAGCGCTGCGCCTGCGCTGTTGTGCTTAGAGGGGCGCACTCTAGTGGGAAAGTTGTGTACGCGCTGACTACGCGGAACTATGTACACAACACTATTCCACCACGCTGTCTGCGGACGACTTTGAAACCATTACATCCACCACCTCTCAGGTGGCGGTATTTCGTCATCGGATCGAAATCGATGTCGTCTTTGCGGGTGTACTAATTTATTTTCTGTCAGTGTAGTTCTCCCGTGGCCGAAGGGCCGGTTCTCTCCATACAATTTCGCCTCATGTCTTAGGTGACTAATGATGTCCCAGACGGGTTTTGTAGTCTCTGCCCAACTGCCCAACACAGCTATGCCTATTAGGCCACACAAAATAGTTTCCCCCTGTAAAATTTTGAGTACGTTGTAAACAGAAACGTCACAGTAACAACTTCTAAACCGGAGCCTCACCTTGAACGGCGCAGCACAATGTTCGCGCCTAGTTATTTTAGGCCCCTGACAAGGTCCGTGATTCGCGCGACTGGAGCCAATTAGAGGGGTGTCGCTGAGTGCGCAGACGGGACTTCCACGGCCCCCGTTACCGAGTCGAGAAAGGCACAAGACCAAGGGCGCCAGAGCCCGGGACTCGGCCGCAATAAGTAAGGAAATTGCCAGCCGAGGAGTCTCTGGAGAGGCGCGCCGGGCCCGGAATTGGCTCCAGAATCAGATTAAACGTAAATAGGAGGGCTGTCGAGAGGCGGCGCTCCTTTCCTTACCGACTAGAGCGCTGGGCCAGAGGCGGCGGCGGCGGAGGCGGCGGGGGCGGCGGCGTCCGCGCCTTCCGCCACCTCTGCCGGCGGCGTCGACGCACCGTCCCCATGGGGACCACGACGAGGAACCGGTATGAGGGACAGGCAAGGAAACTAAGCAAGTACAGCGGCTAACAAAAGTTTTACACGTTACTTGAAGGCTTCTACCTGTACAGTAACTTCAAAGTTTTTTGCTTTCTGGCTTCTTGGTTTCATGCACCTTGTGCTATTTGACCGAGATGCGTGTGACCGTTTTAAGTGTGGGAAATGTGTTTTTTCGCTCTGCATGTAGGAACCACGCATTGTGAATCAATTATTGGCTCTGCAAAGAATTTAAATGTCTGGTTAACGGCCGGCCAGGGTGTCCGAGCGGTTCTAGGGGCTACAGTCAGGAACCACGCGACAGCAACGGTCGCAGGTTTAAATCCTGCCTCGGGCATGGATGTGTGTGATGTCCTTAGGTTGGTTAGGTTTAAGTAGTTCTAAGTTCTAGTGGACTGATCACCTTAGAAGTTAAGTCCCATGGTGCTCAGAGCCATTTCAACCATTTGTCAGGTTAACGGCACAAAATGATCAGCTATCATGAGTTATGCAACATCCGATGTTGTTTGATGCTTATTTGTGTGATGTGTAGCAACTTATTTTTAATTTCTATGTTTAAATCCCCTGGAACGTGCACCATTTGCTGTGTTGCAAGTGTCCTTCTTTCTCTTAGTGTGTTACTCTGTTGTTTAATGTACGTCATTAGTACTTTAGTGGGTGGCTGTCACTTCCCGTTTCAGGGGTGTTATTTGCGCATAGGAGCTGTTGATGTTGAATTCAAATTTTCCTGTTCCGTTTAATGCTTCTACAGATCAGTTGTTGCGATGCGCGTCGGGTATGTCGATCGCTGGTGTTTATTTATTAAAATTTCAATAGTAAAATCTGCTTCATTTGGTTTTTATCTTTTTTTTATAGACTCTGTAAGATACGTGATATGCAAGCTTATGTGAATGGCAAGTGTATTAAAAAAGTTTATAATATTGCAAGCAGTACTTAGGACCGTTATTATCGTGAATCGATTCTGTCTGTACCCAGCTATTGCTATTCATGTGCACGAGTCATTATGATATGCTTGTAGACATGGATCAGTAGCTATATTTGATCATTGATCTGTGTAGCTCGCCGCCTGAATAAAATGATACGTCTTGCTACAATGTGGTGAGTCATTATTTTACTTCATCCACGTTGAAGAAGTTGGTACTGGTGTTCATAATTTGCCAGGTGTGTGTCCTGTTTGTTTTTGTTAGGCTTTTAGGCGTTCCCAGGTGTAACTAGTTCGCCGTTAAAACTGTAGCATTAAACTTTTGCTTTTTGACTGGCTGCAAGCTCTTGTGGGCGAGCGTCATGTAATTCTTTTATTTAACTATTATGTTATGTTATGTTATGTTAACCGGGGACCTAGAAACGACGGAGAGGCTCCTTCCCCGCCGCAGCAGTGATCCGCAACCCCACGACGACTACCGCAGTCCACTTCACCCCTCCGCCGCCCCACACCGAACCCAGGGTTATTGTGCGGTTCGACCCCCGGTGGACCCCTCAGGGAACGTCTCACACCAGACGATTGTAACCCCTATGTTTGCGTGGTGGTAGAGTAATGGTGGTGTACGCGTACGTGGAGAACTTGTTTACGCAGCAATCGCCCACATAGTGTAGCTGAGGCGGAATAAGGGGAACCAGCCCGCATTCGCCGAGGCAGATGGAAAAACGCCTAAAAACCATCCACAGACTGGCCGGCTCACTGGACCTTGAGACTAAACCGCCGGGGATTGGTGCCAGGGACCGGTGCTCCTTCCCGCCCGCAAAGTATTTAACCATTACAATATGTTTGCTTTCACCACTTCTATTCAGTTTCAGTGTTTCTTGAAATTTATTATTCACTTTTTTAAGCTCTAAAGAATTGTATTTTTCCCACTAAAATTTCGCATTCCAGTTGGCCTCTATTGGTATAAAGATTTCAGATTTCGTAAAGGTTGATTGAGATAACATTAACTGATTTTTACAAGTGTGATTAAACTGTAAATTATGCAAATGCGCAATCTAGAAAACTATGGGCGACACGTACAGTACGTACAAGTACGCTGTGTCGGAAGATTTTCATTTTAATCCCCTCCTTTATGTTATTTATGGTGCACTGTACTCTACAGGTGAAGTCAAAACTGCAAATCAAACAAAATGTAATCACGTTGGTCATTTAGCACAAATAGTTCTTAAATATTGGGTTCCTCACCTGAAAAGCTTCAGTTATGCAATCGAAGGTTAATAAGTACGTTGAACTGTGTTGTCATTATCTGGATTGTCACGCAAGTGGATAGCGCTAAATGTATTCTAACACGTTTCCTTCTCTGTACTTAACTTCAAATAATTATTATTTGTGTTACAGATCAATACTTGAAGCTTACCTGTATTGTTTCTTCTTTTCGTAGTACTTACCAGATCGTGTTATAACAACGGTAGTTTGTCCAGATTGTTTATATTCTCTGTCCAAGTAACTTTCCGCTACCCCAACTCCTCCCTACCGTTACAGCAAGCAAACTACAAAGGGAACGAGGGTCGTTTCTCGTTGTTCTAGATGTCAATAATAAACATTTTAAATGTGCGATACATTGTTGTTGTATGTGTAGACAAAGATCATTATTAATGTGGAAATTAAATCGAAGGTGTGAACATTGTTTCGTACAGATCATTATCTAAATGTAGTTTTTGACAATAGGTTCCTTCAAGTGTAAAAGTTGTAAATCAATACGCGTACGTTACAATATGTAACCACTGTGTTTACAGTGAATTATAGCATTTTCATGGAAGTTTAAGAATTGGTGTGTGCCAGTGATATAGTTTACCCTTAATTTGATTCCTTTATTTCTGTTTCAACATTTACCTTCATTATTACTTTATAGTTAATAACCAAAACGCCCTTGCTGTGCTGGTACTGCGAACGGCTGAAAGCAAGGGGAAACTACGGTCGTAATTTTTTCCGAGGGCATGCAGCTTTACTGTATGGTTAAATGATGATGGAATCCTCTTAGGTAAAACATTCCGGAGGTAAAATAGTCCCCCATTCGGATCTCCGGGCGGGGACTACTCAAGAGGATGTCGTTATCAGGAGAAAGAAAACTGGCGTTCCACGGATCGGAGCGTGGAATGTCAGATCCCTTAATCGGGCAGGTCGGTTAGAAAATTTAAAAAGGACAATGGCTAGGTTAAAGTTAGATATAGTGGGAATTAGTGAAGTTCGGTGGCAGGAGGAACAAGACTTCTGGTCAAGTGACTACAGGGTTATAAACACAAAATCAAATGGGAGTAATGCAGGAGTAGGTTTAATAATGAATGGGAAAATAGGAATGCGGGTAAGCTACTACAAACAGCATAGTGAACGCATTATTGTGGCCAAGGTAGATACGAAGCCCACGCCTACCACAGTATTACAAGTTTATCTGCCAACTAGCTCTGCAGATGACGAAGAAATTGAAGAAACATATGAAGAAATAAAAGAAATTATTCAGATAGCGAAGGGAGATGAAAATTAAATAGTCATGGGTGACTGGAATTCGTCAGTAGAAAAAGGGAGAGAAGGAAATTTAGTAGGTGAATATGGATTGGGGCTAAGAAATGAAAGAGGAAGCCGCCTGGTAGAATTTTGCACAGAGCATAACTTAATCATAGCCAACACTTGGTTCAAGAATCATAAAAGAAGATTGTATACATGGAAGAAGCCTGGAGATACTGACGGGTTCCAGATAGATTATATAATGGTAAGACAGAGATTTAGGAACCAGGTTTTAAATTGTAAGACATTTTCAAGGGCAGATGCGGATTCTGACCACAATATATTGGTTTTGAACTGTAGATTAAAACTGAAGAAACTGCAAAAAGTTGGGAATTTAAGGAGATGGGACCTGGATAAACTGACTAAACCACAGGTTGTACAGAGTTTCAGAGAGAGCATAAGGGAACAACTGACAAGAATGGGGGAAAGAAATACAGTAGAAGAAGAATGAGTAGCTTTGAGGGATGAAGTAGTGAAGGCAGCAGAGGATCAAGTAGGTAAAAAGACGAGGGCTATTAAGAATCCTTGGATAACAGAAGAAATATTGAATGTAATTGATGAAAGGAGAATATATAAAAATGCAGTAAATGAAGCAGGCAAAAAGGAATACAAACGTCTCAAAAATCGACAGGAAGTGCAAAATGGCTAAGCAGGGATGGCTAGAGGACAAATGTAAGGATGTAGAGGCTTATCTCACTAGGGGTAAGATAGATACAGCCTACAGGAAAATTGAAGAGACCTTTGGAGAAAAGACAACCACTTATATGAATATCAAGAGCTCAGATGGAAACCCAGTTCTAAGCAAAGAAGGGAACGCAGAAAGGTGGAAGGAGTATATAGAGGGTCTATACAAGGGTGATGTACTTGAGGACAAAATTATGGAAATGGAAGACGATGTAGATGAAGATGAAATGGGAGATATGATAACTGCGTGAAGAGTTAGCCAGAGCACTGAAAGACCTAAGTCGAAACAAAGCTCCGGGAGTAGAATACATTCCCTTAGAACTACTGACAGCCTTGGGAGAGCCAGTCCTGACAAAACTCTACCATCTGATGAGCAAGATGTATGAGACGGGCGAAATACCATCAGACTTCAAGAAGAATATAATAATTCCAATCCCAAAGAATGCAGGTGTTGACAGATGTGAAAATTACCGAACTATCAGTTTAATAAGTCACGGCTGCAAAATACTAACGCGAATTCTTTACAGACGAATATAGAAACTAGTAGAAGCCGACCTCGGCGAAGATCAGTTTGGATTCCGCAGAAATGTTGGAACATGTGAGGCAATACTGACCCTACGACTTACCTTAGAAGCTAGATTAAGGAAAGGCAAACATACGTTTCTAGCTTTTGTAGACTTAGGGAAAGCTTTTGACAATGCTGACTGGAATACTCTCTTTCAAATTCTGAAGGTGGCAGGGGTAAAATACAGGGAGCGAAAAACTATTTACAATTTTTACAGAAACCAGATGGCAGTTATAAGAGTCGAGGGACATGAAAGGGAAGCAGTGGTTGGGAAGGGAGTGAGACAGGGTTGTAGCCTCTCTCCGATATTATTCAATCTCTATATTCAGCAAGCAGTGAAGGAAGCAAAAGAAAAATTCGGAGTAGGTATTAAAATCCATGGAGAAGAAATAAAAACATTGAGGTTCGCCGATGACATTGTAATTCTGTCAGAGACAGCAAAGGACTTGGAAGAGCAGTTGAACGGAATGGAGAGTGTCCTGAAAGGAGGATATAAGATGAACACCAACAAAAGCAAAACAAGGATAATGGAATGCAGTCGAATTAAGTCGGGTGATGACGAGAGAATTAGATTAGGAAATGAGACACCTAAAGTAGTAAAGGAGTTTTGCTATTTCGGGAGCAAAATAACTGATGATGGTCGAAGTAGAGAGGATATAAAATGTAGACTGGCAATGGCAAGGAAAGCATTTCTGAAGAAGAGAAATTTGATAACATCGAGTACAGGTTTAAGTGACAGGAAGTCGTTTCTGAAAGTATTTGTATGGAGTGTAGCCATGTACGGAAGTAAAACATGGACGATAAATAGTTTGGACAAGAAGAGAATAGAAGCTTTCGAAATGTGGTGCTACAGAAGAATGCTGAAGATTAGATGGGTAGATCACATAACTAATGTGGAAGTATTGAACAGGATTGGGGAGAAGAGAGGTTTGTGGCACAACTTGACTGGAAGAAGGGATCGGTTGGTAGGACATGTTCTGAGGCATCAAGAGATCACGAGTTTAGTATTGGAGGGTAGCATGGAGGGTAAAAATCGTAGAGGGAGACCAAGATATGAATACACTATGCAGATTCAGAAGGATGTAGGTTGCAGTAGGTACTGGGAGATTAAGAAGCTTGCACATGATAGTGTAGCATGGAGAGCTGCATCAAACCAGTCTCAGCAGTGAAGACCACAACAACAGTTAATAAATTTCACCTAACACTTGTATCACAGGAAAACTGACACGTCATGTGGTCATTAACAAGTTATATTTCATTACATTAAGTGAATACTTGGTATCTGTGTATAGTTGTTCGGTCGCAATGTTGTCGTTGTAAAACTGGGCAAGTATTAAACTGCAATGTGTCGAGACACGGAAATAAGTGACAGAGTTCAGAAGTTCATGTGACGCTTAAGGTGAGATAAAGATAACACATTGGCATAAAATTACACAACAGTTTTGCCAAATTCTATTCCACACGGGTCACACAATGCGAAGGTCGTCATATCCACTCTTACCCCAATTTCATCCCTTTCTTCTTACGTAAGAATCGCGTTACCCGGTGTTGAAATCATGTCTTTTTCTTTTGGATGGTTGAGGGAAACATTTGAGCCACTCACCAACAACATGAAAAGGTCTGAGGAGATGTCATAAATGGTGTACATGAAACTACCCCATTCCTTGGCACGTCGATTTCCACAAATTGTGCGGTCGAAAACGACAGTTCGCCGTACGATGAGCAATACAACATTCTTGATTCTTGACAATGTTTGACACTACTGTCACCATCCGGACGATTCAGTTCTTCCGTAAGGACATCGTTGGCCAACATATCCACCAAAAATGATCGCACCCTTGTAAAGTGCGATGCGACCGCTATTTTTGCTCTGGTGTACAGGGTGGAGCCACTAGGAACCGTTCAAAACCATTCGAGAAAATTTGAACGTGGTCCATAGCTGCAAAGGGTGCTTACACTTTTCTCAGCGCTCGTATTTCTTCCCCTCCTGTGTCGTTTATCACAGTTGGGGCGGTGGAAGGACACTGACATACGCGTGAATATTAAGGCCACCCCAGTTCGGCAACACCCTCAGTGTCACCTACACTCCTTTGTTGAGTACTTGAAAAATATACCTCTACAGAGATAACCTGCGATGGAGTCGTCGTCCCCCTTTAGCAGCCAGCCCCTGATACCCCTCCGGTTCCACGTGAACGGCAGCGATGGCTTGAGCGGCAGCATAGCCTGCACGCAGGTGCCTAGGACCCCGTCATGGGTTCTCTCTGTACAGGTACATATTTATTGTGTTCGACAAACATGCATTGGTGGCACCAAGGGTGTTGCCAAAGTGGACAGTCTTTAACAATTTGCTGTTTCATTCACGCGTTTACCATTGTCGCCCCCCTGCCCTTTTCCAATTCCCCTCCCCCCCCCCCCCCCCCGGGCCACTCCGCTCCACCCCTTCATGATCGCCCCACAGTAGAATACGAAACAGGAGGTCTGAAAAGGCTTATGCACCGATTGCTACTTTGGGTGATGTCCAAATTCTCTCGAATGTCTATCGGTTCCACCATGTACACCAGAGCAAAACCTGCTGTCGCGCTACACTCCAAAGGGGTGCTACCACATTCAGTAGGTTTGCTGGACCACGATGTGTTTAGAGAAGGATTGGATCATTCTGGTAGGGTCAGCTGTGACAAAAGTTGTCAAGAACGTTGTCCTGTTCTTCATCGCACTGCGAGCTGTTTTTGACCCAGAAGTCTGTGGGAATCAACGCCCCAAGGAAAGAGGTTGTTCCATTGATACCTTGGAGCCATGTTGTGACGTCTTTTCGTGTCGATCTTAACGGCGGTGTGTCTGAAATATTTTCCTCGGCCACTTTTGAGAAACTGCTTCATTTCTACGATGGGCGACGCCGTTCTGACCATCATCGCAGGGACGTCAAAAGAAGGGGTGAAATGAGAAGGGAGTGTGACGACCTACCCACTGCGTGACACGTCCTCTGTCTTCTTCGCCGGTAAACCTATCAGTGTTCCTGGCTGTCAATGTTGATTTACAGAGCACTAGCAGAGATACTAACCTGATACAGAACCGAGAAATACTGAAAGTAAGTACGATGGCGAACAGCGAAGTGGGCATTAACGTTGTTAACAGCAACTACAGTGAGTAGGTGGAATAACTTCCAAACAATAAACATACTTATACAGGCACAAACGTAAACAGGGACAGTAAAACTAACTCACACCCTTTCACTTACCGTTAACGAGGGTGTTGTCATTCCGACTTAATACACTCGGTAGCTTCTCCTAAACTGAGTTTCCTACACATTATGAAAATATGTAGGATGTTAAATAGAAGTATTCCATATATTGAGAGGTGTTAGTATGGATAAACACGAGGAAAACATTTTAAGTATACACTACTGGCCATTAAAATTGCTACACCACGAAGATGGCGTGCTACAGACGCGAAATTTAACCGACAGGAAGAAGATGCTGTCATATGCAAGTGATTAGTTTTTCAGAGCATTCACACAAGGTTGGCACCGGTGGCGACACCTACAACGTTCTGACATGAGGAAAGTTTCCAACCGATTTGCCATACACAAACAGCAGTTGACCGTCGTTGCCTGGTGAAACGTTGTTGTGATGCCTCGTGTAAGGAGGAGAAATGCGTGCCATCTCGTTTCCGACTTTGATACAGGTCGGATTGTAGCCTATCGCGACTGCGCTTTATCGTATCGCGACATTGCTGCTCGCGTTGGTCGAGATCCAATGACTGTTAGCAGAATATGGAATCGGTGGGTTCAGGAGGGTAATACGGAACGCCGTGCTGGATCCCAACGCCCTCGTATCACTGGCAGCCGAGATGACAGGCATCTTATCCGCATGGCTGTAACGGATCGTGCAGTCACGTCACGATCCCTGAGTCAATAGATGGGAACGTTTGCAAGACAACAACCATCTTCACGAACAGTTCGACGACGTTTGCAGGAGCATGGACTATGAGCTCGGAGACCATGGCTGCGCTTACCCTTGACGCTGCAACATAGACAGGAGCGCCTGCGATGGTGTACTCAATGACGAACCTGGGTGCACGAATGGCAAAACGTCATTTTTTCGGATGAATCCAGGTTGTGTTTACAGCATCATGATTGTCGAATCCGTGTTTGGCGACATCGCGGTGAAAGCAGTGGTAGCGTCTATTCGTCATCACCATACTGGCGTATAACCCGGCGTGATGGTATTGGGTGGCACTGCTTACACGTCTCGGTCACCTATTGTTCGCATTGACCTCACTTGGAAAGTGGACGTTACATTTCAGATGTGTTACGACCCGTGGCTCTACCCTTCATGCGATCCCTATGAAACACTACATTTCAGCAGGATAATGCACGACCGCATGTTGCAGGTCCTGTACGGGCCTTTCTGGATACAGAAAATGTTCGACACCTGCCCTGGCCAGCACATTCTGCATATCTCTCACCAATTGAAAACGTCTGGTCAATGGTAGCCGAGCAACTGGCTCGTCACAATACGCCAGTCACTACTCTTGATGAACTGTGGTATCGTTTTGAAGCTGCATGGGCAGCTGTACCTGTACACACCATCCAAGATCTGTTTGACTCAATGCCCAGGCGTATCAAGGCCGTTATTACCGCCAGAGGTGGTTGTTGTGGGTACTGATTTCTCAGGATCTATGCACCCAAATTGCGTGAAAATGTAATCACATGTCAGTTCTAGTATAATATATTTGTCCAATGAATACCCGTTTATCATCTGCATTTCTTCTTGGTATAGCAAATTCAATGGCCAGTTGTTTATATGGGCTCCAACCCGTGTACCTTAAGACCTATGAGCAGTTGTTTCTTTCGGCTACTGAGAAACACATCTCTTACACTGCAAGCTGTTTGCTGTTGCTAACGACCTACAGAATGCAGTAAACAAGTGAGGACACATTCCTCTGTTGCTGTCAAAAGACACAACATCTAGCAAACATCTGCTAGGTCTGTTTCTGTAAACCGTATTCACACTTCTGGGTTAATGCAGACCATGCAAGTCCAAATGGAACGAGTTTGTGCTTTGATAAGTTTTTGATATGCTTTTACATATCATTGCACTTAGCAGCACAATGGAAGTTCCGAACTACCTGTCTGTTAGCTTCAGCAGCCCAAGTACTAAAATGAATTACAAATTTTCAATGTGCTGTCAAGACATGTAATAACCATTCATAATTATTTAGTTAACTTCGAGCTCCTTGATGATGAATTCCTAGTTCAGCTTTTCGTTTAGTTGGTAGTTTCTGCTTGATGAGAGGTAAAGTCGGGTCGTTGCTTGGAAATATGTACTTCGAAATAATATAATGATACAAGCTAGTTTGTTCTCGTCATACTTTAAATGAATATGACATCCTTCACTACACACAGTGCTTGTTCACAATTTTACAAAATCGTTTACAAAACAAATTTACAGTTCAACACCTCATGCCTGATTCTGTCTCGCTACTCGACAGCAGACAGAGATACTCCAATTACGTATTACATGTTACTCTGTAATTCCTCAGCTAACTGACAGAGTCCAACTATTATTTATAAATGTAAAGACATACAAAGATGTGCATATGTAATCCTTGTTTCTTAACAGAAGAGATACACTAGTATTTCATAAACTAAAGCATTTTTTTTCAATTTCATCTTTTTAAACGACTATGGAAAAAATAAGTGTTTTACCAATAATGTATCGCAAGAGTTATAACTTTAATTTATGCTGTATCGCGTTCATTGATACTTCACAAAAAAGAGGTGTGCTGAGTAGTTCCACTGCAAAGCCTATTGTTCCACACTACGGATGACAGACATGATTTTCTGTTATGATCTGGCAAACGGAAAAAACCGTTGAGCCCATGTCCTGTACGCTAAAAAATATCTACAACGCAGGGTACTATCCTCACAGTTACTGAGTTGTCATTTCAGCGGCTAGCAGACTTTGGCTCCAGGTCTCCAACGGTGGACCGAGTTTGATGCCGTCCCATTCGTACACCTGTTGCGGAGGAGCGATTACTGCAAAGAGTAGCAGAAGATCCTGGAACTAATATACATAAGATTTCAGCATCAGTTCAGTCATCCTCTGGTATGTGCGAACCTGTATGAAGAGTTCCTGCACTCATATCATGCAGAGCGTGTCTAAGCCCTCCAGTTGTAAGATAAGCCTGCCAGAATTCAGGTCATTGCGAAGATACTGTGAAGATCCACTTTCCACAGTAAAGACGCTCCTCACAGACGGGGCTGGTGTCAGGTGAGATGACATTTTCAATTTTCATAACCAACATGTGTGACTCGTGAGCGTAGGGCGTTTCAAATAAGAAGCAGATTACACTCGAAGCTCCAGTGTTAACTGCCTTCTCTAGATCGTTTGCAAACGCAAAGAGCTCGCAGCAGCAAAGGCGTGTTTCACAGTAGCGAAGATCTACAAGTGCTCATAGCTCTTAAGGTTTACTGGAAATTTTTTGTCCATTGTTGTTGTTGTTGTTGTTGTTGTTGTTGAATTCAGTACACAGACTGGTTTGATGCAGCTCTCCATGCTACTCTATCCTGTGCAGGGTTCTTCATCTCCCAGTACTTTCTGCAACCTACATCCTTCTGAATCTGCATAGTGTATTCATCTCTTGGTCTTCCTCTACGATTTTTACCCCCCACGCTGCCCTCCAATGCTAAATTTGTGATCCCTTGATGCCTCAGAACATGTCCTACCAACCGGTGCCTTCTTATTGTCAAGTTGTGCCACAAACTCCTCTTCTCCCCAATTCTATTCAATACCTCCTCATTAGTTATGTGATCTACCAATCTAATCTTCAGCATTCTTTTGTAGCACCACATTTCGAAAGCTTCTATTCTCTTCTTGTCCAAACTATTTATCGTCCATGTTTCACTTCCATACATGGCTACACTCCATACAAATACTTTCAGAAACAACTTCCTGAGACTTAAATCTATACTCGATGTTAACATATTTCTCTTCTTCAGAAATGCTTTTCTTGCCATTGCCAGTCTACATTTTATATCCTCTCTACTTCGACCATCATCAGTTACTTTGCTCCCGAAATAGCAAACCTCCTTTGCTTCTTTAGGTGTCTCATTTCCTAATCTAATTCCCTCAGCATCACCCGACTTAATTCGACTACATTCCGTTATCCTCGTTTTGCTTTTGTTGATTTTCATCTTATATCCTCCTTTCAAGACACTCTCCATTCCGTTCAACTGCTCTTCCAAGTCCTTTGCTGTCCCTGACAGAAATACAATGTCATCGGCGAGCCGGCCGGTGTGGTCATGCGGTTCTAGGCGCTACAGTCCGGAACCGCACGGCCGCTACGGTCGCAGGTTCGAATCCTGCCTCGGGCATGGATGTGTGTGATGTCCTTAGGTTAGTTAGGTTTAAGTAGTTCTAAGTTCTAGGGGACTGATGACCTAAGATGTTGAGTCCAATACTGCTCAGAGCCATTTGAACCATTTTTTCATCGGCGAACCTCAAAGTTTTTATTTCCTTTCCATGGACTTTAATACCTACACCGAATTTTTCTTTTGTTTCCTTTACTGCTTGCTCAATATACAGATTAAATAACATCGGGGACAGGCTACAACCCTGACTCACTCCCTTCCCAAACGCTGCTTCCCTTTCACGCCCCTCGACTCTTATAACTACCATCTGGTTTCTGTACAAATTGTAAATAGCCTTTCGCTCCCAGTATTTTACCCCTGTCACCTTTACAATTTGAAAAGGGGTATTCCAGTCAACATTGTCAAAAGCTTTCTCTAAGTCTACTAATGCTAGAAATGTAGGTTTGCCTTTCCTTAATCTATTTTCGAAGATAAGTCGTAGGGTCAGTATTGCCTCACATGTTCCAACATTTCTGCGGAATCCAAACTGATCTTCGCCGAGGTCGGCTTCTACTAGTTTTTCCATTCGTCTGTAAAGAATTCACGTTAGTATTTTGCAGCCGTGACTTATTAAACTGATAGTTCCGTAATATTCACATCTGTGAACACCTGCTTTCTTTGTGATTGGAATTATTATATACTTCTTGAAGTCTGAGGGTATTTCGCCTGTCTCATACATCTTGCTCACCAGATGGTAGAGTTTTGTCAGGACTGGCTCTCCCAAGGCTGTCAGTAGTGCTAATGGAATGTTGTCTACTCCCAGGGCCTTGTTTCGACTCAGGTCTTTCAGTGCTCTGTCAAACTCTTCACGCAATATCTTATCTCCCATTTCATTTTCATCTACATCCTCTTCCATTTCCATAATATTGTCCTCAAGTACATCACCCTTGTATGGACCCTCTATATACTCCTTCCATCTTTCTGCGTTCCCTTCTTTGCTTAGAACTGGGTTTCCATCTGAGCTCTTGATTTTCATAAAAGTGGCTCTCTTTTCTCCAAAGGACTCTTTAATTTTCCTGTAGGCAGTATCTATCCTACCCCTAGTGACATAAGCCTCTACATCCTTACATTTGTCCTCTAGCCATTCCTGCTTAGCCATTTTGCACTTCCTGTCGATCTCATTTTTGAGACGTTTGTATTCCTTTTTGCCTGCTTCATTTACTGCGTTTTTGTATTTTCTCCTTTCATCAATTAAATTCAATATTTCTTCTGTTACCCAATGATTTCTACTAGCCCTCGTCTTTTTACCTACTTGATCCTCTGCTGCCTTTACTACTTCATCCCTCAGAGCTACCCATTCTTCTTCTACTGTATTTCTTTCCCCCATTCCTGTCAATTGTTTCCTTATGCTCTCCCTGAAACTCTGTACAACCTCTCGTTTAGATATTTTATCCAGGTCCCATCTCCTTAAATTCCCACCTCTTTGCAGTTTCTTCAGTTTTAATCTACAGTTCATAACCAATAGATTGTGGTCAGAGTCCGCATCTGCCTCTGGAAATGTCTTACAATTTGAAACCTGGTTCCTAAATCTCTGTCTTACCATCGTATAATCTATCTGATACCTTCTAGTAGCTCCAGGATTCTTCCATGTCCATACTAAGTCTCAAATTGTGGAATACTTTTCTTTAACACATTGTGTAAAATTTTAGTTTGATGCATAAGTTCGTAGCTTTTTGTTCTGCATGCTGATACTTCGGCTCCTATGCGTTTATTTATCGACATTCATTTTTATTTGTTCTTCATTGTTGCTATTTGAGTTAATATGTTGTCATTTTGTCATGTGGAGATAGTGAGTGGACGCTAGAAACTGGAGTGCTAAGTGGAGAAATCGCAACATTTCCCACATATCCTTCTGTTCGAATTCAGTAGAGGGCTGACAGCAGTGGAGGCAACCAGAAACATTTGCAAGTGTATGGAGACAATGCCATTGGACAGGGAACTGCAAGAAAACTGTTTTCTAGTTTTAAGGAGGACCGTTTTGCATTAGTGACTCTCATCGTTGAGGAAGTCCTTTGGGACATTTATCCACAATTTTCTACGTCATTGTACCAGACAACTGGCGAATGTGGTGAACTGTGATCATTCCACCATCGTGCATGCAATGCGGAAGGTTCATGAATTGGGTGTACGGCTACCGCAAGTTCTAAGCCTAGTTCACAAAAATTGGCGGGTGGCTATATGCGGACCTATCGTTGCTCGTCATCAATTGGCACCGTCCATTCTTATACTGTGCCGTTATACGATAAATGGTGTCTTAATGTTAGCATGATTGAGCTCAAACAAAGCAGCAATTCCTGCGCGCATCCACAAGAGATGATGTTATGCATCTAGTGGAACGGCGACGGTGTGATGTACTACGAATTCATTCTGCGAGGAGTTTTAACCATCACTGCTGATATTTTCTGTCAACATCTGAGACGTCTTGCAGAAGCAATCCAGGACCAGAGACCAGGAAGTCTGCGTGAAGTGATGCCACTCTACAAAATCACTCTCGCCTCCATTCTGGTATGCTGACCAAAACCACTGTACAGGAGTTGGGCTCTCTATCGAATAACTCTGAAGGAGCTTCCTCTCCGGATGAAAATGCGCTCCGGACATGACTCGAAGAGTTCTTCGCCTCAGAACCGCGTGATTTCTACATTCGTAGAATCGAAAAGCTACTTCAGCGTTGGGAGACTGTTGTAAATAGGGGAGGAAAATACATTATTGATGACCAAAGTCACCGTTAAATGTACCTGTTGTGTTTATTAAACTGTCGAAAAAATGCTACGAAGATAAGCACCAACGTAATAAATGAAAACAATTAATGAATCCCGTAGTGTTTAAGTATGACATATGGTATGCTATTGAACTGGTGCGAAAATCACAGTGCCCAGAGTGCTTTATCTTAGTGGTACAGTGACGAATAAATCCTACTGTGTCAACTTCACAGAACTTGCGCTCTTCCCTGAGTTGCGCGTTTTAACGAGGAGCACCGCCAGTAATCCGACGAGCCTTGTAGAAACAGTGTAGTTCCGACCCTTTAGCTACAGCGAAAAATTTTTTAACTCAGGTTTAATTTTCTGAAGCCCTGCTCGCTAAACATATTGGTTAAGGAGAAATCTCGGTGTTCCGATGTTAGCGGCACAAACTTGCAGCGCCTCCACTCTGCTCCCTCTATGTGCTCCAAAGTTGCGCCTAAATAATATTAATCACCGTCCGGCAGCGGGCCCGGAGTTTAATAAGCTCGGAATCTCGGCAACACTCTCGTAAAATGTAGCGAAAGTTCGGGAGGCCACGCAGCTTGACACCTAAAGCGACTCGGTTCGCTGAGTGTTAGGAATGCGCAGCTCGTTGCATAAGCTGACCCCAAGAATAGGCGTAACCAGGAGGAATAAAATCGAGGGCTAAAGTATATTAATGATAAGATTTGCTGTGGCGTTACTGTCTTCCGTGAAGGCGAAAAAGGTTTACTCGATTTGAACGGGACAGTCTATTTAGCACACAATATGAATTGAATTTACATCAGATGAGCTCTAAATGTATCAGCCTCTTACTTTATTTACTACTGAGAAAAGTGTCCTCCCGCTGTTAAATATTTACACCGACGGAAACATTGTTTTCGTAGAGCACATATTTAATTTCATGCTCATACATAACACTAAAGACCTGAAACTTTACAAAATATCATATGCTAACTTATAATATTGCTTGCCATTATTATTTTTTTTCTGTTTCGTGACTCTAGTTACAAGTGATATTGTCAATTAAGAATTGTGTTTCTGTTGAATCACCTGGGGCTCTACGTTCTTTCTATTTGTTTTATTTTTCAGTCTTTACTTCGATGTATAGAGAGAACTGTTTTAGATGTGGACCATTACAAGACCGCTGTTCTATCACAGCCAAAGAAATATATTAACTAGTTAATTTTCCTTGCGAAATCACTTCTCTTTTCATTTGCTTTTGTGCTACGTAAAAGAAGGAATCTTTAAACAGCACGTTGGTTCTTGCTACATACACATGACAGTATTTTGTATATCTTTGCTGTAACTCTTTCTCACTGACCAAAGGCATATGAGAATAACTGCGCGTACGCACGCGCCTACCTCGTGACGTATGAAGACAACAAATAATGCTACAATTACTGAAGCTGTATTCAGTACTAAGAACGTCGTTGTTAAAATTATTGATAAATCTAAATGATTAATAAATCGCTGGTACTGCTGCAGCTTCTTGGAATGAAATATAAGTAGAACAGTTTATCTAGAGTAATTGTTGACAAATACCGGTTTCTTTCATATAACATTGCAGACTCATTTTATCTTTAAGCAAACGGGGGATTGTTTACTGATTATTAAGCACAAGAAATTAGTCGTACTATGTCTGAACTATTTATACTTATATTCTTTTTCTGAATAAGTGTAGAGCAACATAAAGTACTCTCTATAGCAGTTGCTTTGAAACTCTAAAACTCAACCTTCAACAGTCTGCTCTCACTTTACATCGCTTTCCACAATTAGTGTCCTTAAATTTAACTTTTTGTGGGTCTTGACTTCGTGCCGACAACTAATCCCACAAACGCTAATACTCCTATCTCTCCATTCAGCTGTCCAACCGTCTCCGTCCCCCTGTTCCTCTGGATTTACATTCATTTTAATTTCTTTGGGCATACGACATTTCAGTGGAAAATATGGATATACAGTATTTTATATATTACATTACACATTTCATATAACACAGGTGGCATAAATAAAAGAAAGAAAAAATAAGCATTTAACCAAAGAAAATTCCGTCCCAAAACACGAAACCACTGAGGTGTAGCAGAAATTGGCGCTCACTTAAAACATCAAGTGAAGTGGTTATTCTACCTTGAAAAAAACAAAAAAAAAGCCGCATAACAGAAGATTTAAGGACGCCAAAAGATGCAGACGAGCACAGGTAAAGGAAGTGTTCTACACATGGAGGACACAATTGTACAGAAATGAGTGCAATGCGCGAAAAATCGGAAAAGAAGAGAATCGAGACATTTTATTTGTGGTGCTAGAGAATGATGCTCAAAAATAAGTATACCGATTGGGTACTCGGCGATTCAGCTGCTCTCACTTATGGGTTTTATGTAACGTCTTCAAATAGACTGTGCAAAAATTACATATTCTCCTCCTCGCTGTGTACGAACTATTAGTCTTACAGAAAAAATTAACAGGAGACTATGGAAAATATGCAATGTAGTTACATTTTGTACTGGGATATGTTTTCGCTAGAGGCCACAGTTTTCGAATATTCAAGAAAACGTACAAAAGTGGGCTTCAAACTCGTTTGTACTGAGTACCTCGGAAACCGTGACCTCCAGCGGAAACGTATCGCAGTACAAAAATAAATTACCTTCCCTCAAGTGGGTTTATTTATGTACTCCCCACCTGTGTTACCTCCATCTGCGTCATCATGTTACCATTCCCTCTGTACACAATTAAATTCATTTTCCCTTACATTATAGCTAACATTGCTCTGCTTCCATTTCCTAACATATCTTTCAACAAATTTCATCTGTGCCTCTCTTTTAAACGAATAACTCTCATACCTTCATTTACGGTATCTACACCCAGCGTTAATTCATAACTCTTCTCCTCACTTTTTCTCAATTTATTCTCATATTCCTCAACAACATTTTCATCACTAATAACATCTCCTATCGTTTCCTGTTCAGCACTTAATTCCTCATTTTCAGTATTTAAGTTCCTTGACAAACACATTTTTCATATATCACTTTAGCTTTAATTTCTTGATGTGATTCTTCAGACACTTTGTTCAACCGATCAGTTCGCTCAATAGTTGCATTGTTACTTCGTTGAATAGTATTTGATAAATCTTCCACAAGCTGTTTACCCATTTTTCAGTCCCTTTACTTAAATCCTCATAATACTGTTTCACCTGCCTATCTCAACCTTTTGGTTCTCACTCTTTGAAATTCCGAAGATAGCAGGGGTAAAATACAGTGAATAGAAGGCTATTTACAACACGCACAGAAACCAGACGACAGTTATAAGAAATCGGAAATTTGTGGTAAGGTCTTACGGAATCAAACTGCTGAGGTCGTCGGTCCCACTTAATCTAGCTTAAACTAACTTACGCTAAGGACAACACACAAATCAGGGAGGACTCGAACCTCCGACACGGGGGGGGGGGGGGGGTGAGGTCGGGGGGAGTTATAACAGTCGGGTGGGGGAGGGGGGGGCATGAAAGGGAAGCAGTCGATGAGAAGGGAATGATTAAAGTCCAGAGAGAAAAAGTAAAAATTTTTAGGTTTGCCGATGACGCTGTAATTCTGTCAGATATAGCAAAGGACTTGAAAGAACAGCTGACCAGCATGGACAGTCTCTTGAAAGGAGGATATAAGATGGACATCAACAAAAGCAAAACAGACGTAAAGGAACGTAGTCGAATTAAATCAGGTGAAGCTGAGGGAATTACATTTGCAAACTAGACACTCAAAGTAGTAAATGAGGTTTGCCATTTGGGCAGCAATATAACTAACTATGGACGAGGTAGAGTTAATAAAAAGTGTAGACTGGCAATGGTATGAAAGACATTTCTGAAAAAGAGAAATTTGCTAACGAGCATAGACTTAAGTGTGAGGAACTGTTTTATGAAAGTGTCTGGATGGAATGTAGCCATATATGGAAGTGTAACATGGACGATAAACACTTTAGACAAGAAGAGAATAGAAGATTTTGAAATGTGGTGCTTCAGAATAATGCTGAAGATTTGATGGGTAGATCACATAACTAACCAGAAGCTACTTAATAGGACTGGGCAGAGAAGAACTTTGTGGCACAAGCTGACTAGAAGACGGGATAGGTTGACAGGGCACATTCTGAGACATCAAGAGATCACCGATATGGTACTGGAGGGAAGTATTGGGGTTAAAAATCTTAGAGGGAGAACAAGAGATGAATACAGTAAGTACATTCAGAAGGGTGTAGGTTGTAGTAGTTATTTGGAGATGAAGAGGCTTGCACAGGACGGAATAGCTTAGAGTGCTGCATCAAACCAGTCATCCGACTGAAGACCACACCAGCAACAACAATGAATTGTATTCAGCGCGCATCAATTAATATTTCTTTTTATTATTTACGTCTCCAACTTTTTCCTTATGTCATTATTTACATTCTATTTCCTGTTCAACTTAACATTAACAACATCTTTCAGTCCTTGAGATTTAAGAACTTATAACTTTTTGTTACATTAACTTTTTGTATGGGTATTTCATTATCTATATTTGCACTAACTCATGTTGTTTTAGTTACTCTACAGTACAGTACACAAATCATATGCCGTAAATAACGGCACGATAAACACGATAAATTAACACAAATTCTCGCTGAACGTCCTTATGTTGGTCAAACTGCCACTTAGTTTCCAATATGATGTCACAATATTCTACACTCTCAGAGCAGTTTAATGAAACAATTTATCGTTCTCGCTGCTCGTTTACTCGTTAATGTAGTTCTCAGTGATAACAACATTTCCTTGAATTGTTATCCCTCACCTATATTTTCACTAACAGCACTCTTTTTGCCTTCTTTAAAATAGTAATTATTTATTTATGTCTTATCATAATGGTAGGAAAATTTAAATATTTCACAATTGAAATTTATTCTTGAGCACAAGACATGTTTTGCTTGTTGATTGTCTATAATATATACAAAATTATTTAATTATACATATCTTGATATGAGATTGCATTGAGTCTTTGGCAGTCTAGCTGTTTCTATTTATTATTATATGGTCATGAGTTTTACTTCATTTATTTTTGTGTCCTGCTCATGCAACCAATTGTTGTTACATAAGTGCTAAACGCACGTAGTGCTGGTTCTTTCCAGTAAATATTTCTTTGCGCATAACCTGTTCTGTGGTAAAATGCACTTTCTTGCACTGCTACTGGTCAAATGCTTTATAACTGGCGGATGGATTGTGGAAACTGACTGAGGGATCATAAGAGATTCTAGTGAGGTGTTAATTACTACCGATACTAACTTCTAGCTGCGTATAGTTATGTAAGGTTTCCTACACTGTACAATGAAATGCAATAGAACACGGGTCCACAAGGGGCATAACTGCAAACATTAGTAGTAGTCAACGCGCTGACACTTGGTTATCGCTTGGTATAAGCAGGCCCACATTTGCTATATAGAGCTCAAGCTATCTCTGAGCAAGTAAAAGAACCATGACACACATATGGAGGACTTATTTCAATAGTGGTACAAGTCCATTACCTCCACTTTTCTGCCTATAGTGCTTCGGCAATTAATGATCCAAACAAACAGAAAGAATGGTTCATCTCTAGCAAGAAGCCATATGCTTGGATATTTCTGGTATCTCAACTGCAGATTTCTCAGCTCTCATTTAACTTTAGGACTCTGTATCTCACAATGAACAAAAATAGACTTTACCACTATTGAAATAAGCTCTTCATATGTTGTTCGCTACAACCAATCTTAATGCGCGGACACAAACTACAATACACGATCCATACAACAATCAAGTACACAGTTTAAATATATATGTAAGCGAGTGTTCAATGAACACAATATTAAGATACGAGATTAAGAAACAAAATGCAGGACGAAAATATTCAAGGTAGACAATGATTAATATAATACCACATCTTAAAATCAATATGATGTGGTGTATACAGTGTACTAGTAATACCAAAACGCAAAGTGACAATACTCTACGGAAAAACAGAGCAGCACAAGGTAACAAACATTCGAACAATACATACGTAGCCAACAAGATTAAGATAGATTCATAGAACACAGCCATGTTCGTTTAGAAACGACGTTCACAGGCCACACAACAACACCCGACCCGACAGTTCAAACTACAGTGGTTCAACTGATATTAATTAAGAAATGTTCAAATGTGTGTTAATTCCTAAGGGACCAAACTGCTGAGGTCATCGGTCGTTAGACTTACACACTACTTAAACTAACTTATGCTAAGGACAACACGCACGCCCATTCCCAAGGGAGGACTCGAAATTCCGGCGGGAGTGGCCGCCCAATCCCTGACATGGCGCCTCAAACCACGCGGTCACTCAGCGCTGCATCTTAATTAAATGTCTAGGGGAAATACTGTTTTCAGCAATAGCAGACTTGAACGTTGGTTGCAAAGGGCGAATGCAACGTTGATGTTCAGTGCAGGGTTCTTTCATAGATTGTGTGGTCTGTCCTTTGTAAGCCATACCACACTGACAAGGCGATTCGTAAATTCCAGCCAGTGAAAGACAGCTTGTTATTGCGGTAGGCCGGAATTTATAAAATACATTGTCAGTGTCGTACGGCTTATGTAGGACAGACCACATGCACTGCGAAAGAACACTGCATCGACCATTTCTTGTAATCGAAGACGATATGGTGGACGAACGGTTGCGGCGAGCGGTAAGGCAGGCGACAGCTGAGTACCACAGTTCCACCAATGAGGGTGCTGCCTCAAGGAAGTGTGAGCCATCTGTCAACTTGATTTTGACTTATGCACGGAACATTCGCAGCATGCTATATTTTTCGAAATGAAGCAAACCTTCGATGGTCTTCGATAGCTCACCTGAAGATGACTGTCACGTACCCTGTCGTCGAATCATGGAATGAATTAAATGACGATCGGCTGCAAGCCCGACATTTGATTGAACAAAACGCTGTACCCCTCTTTCCCATACTCAAACATAGTGTTCTGTGGGGGTCATCGCTGCCAGGCCGGAAACTTGTACTGTTTCGTCAGGATGGAGGCCGAGGTATCTGTGTGTTGTAATCAGATGCAAAATAACAAAATTAAATATTACTTCTTTTACTCCTCAGAATAAATCTTCTTGCCATCACTTCCTGGCAGCTGGTGGCTTCGTAAGCCAGAGTGAAATCTGCTATATGCAGAGAGAGACTCAGTCCAGCTGAAGATCTCTGCTTCAGTTCAAAAGTGCAGCCTGGTGACTTGGAGTGTGGCGACTTGCTCTCCAGTTGGTTTACTTTTTCCCTGCTCACTAGCTATAAAAATGTGTTCAAATGTGTGTGAATTCCTAAGGGACCAAATTGCTGACGTCATCGGTCCCTAGTCTTACACACTACTTAAACTAACTTATGCTAAGAACAGCACGAACACCCATGCCCAAGAGAGGACTCGAACCTCTGGTGATTGGGACCGTGCAGTCTCTGACATTGAGCCTCAAACGGCGTGGCCACCCCACGCGGCCACGAGCTGTATGTAGCTCTGGTCAGCCATAATGGTGGGTGGGTGTTAGTGAACTGTTGCCAGACTGGGTCACAAGCACTTGATAGTCTTATCCACCTCTGTTACTCGTTGTAATGGTTTCTGCCTTCATCAAAATCAATGTAATTATGTTTTTACAGTGAAGTCATATCATTATGGATGCAATGTATGGGTACATTATTTGAACTTATAAGTATGTAACAGGCTTTACCATTCAATTCGTTATTTGCAGTCAACAGTGTGTAAACATCTTCAACTTTTGTTGACAGTTGCTGTCAGGCGGTCCATAAGTAAAAATTATCAATATACCGTAATACAACAGTGTGTAAAATTATTACACAGAACATTAGGTATTGCGAGTTTATAAGAATTGTAAATGCACTTCAATCACTAACAAATACAAATATCAGTAGTAGGGCTACGCGGTTTTTGTGACAGCTTGCAATGCTGCCAAATTTATCCAAAATGGCACATCCAAGATGCCAGCCATAAATATGGCAATGTCACACTAACAATATGGCGCGAAATAGGCCAACTGAGGTACATCCTCGTCCTCAGCGTTTTTCAACCTGTGGCCCACGACCGCCTGGGGGTCGCAAAGCCTTGCTCAGGGGGTCGCTGTCGCAGGAGAAAGCAGTTGCAGCATAGCTGGTAATGTATGTTTCATGACGATCATCTGCTATGGTATAAATGTCACATGCAAGTAACAAGATTTTGTGGAACCACCTTGCAGATTCGTGCACGTTCAGACCTGGTACTTATTTATAATAATGAATACTAATTTAATTTAAACCTGTTGAAAAATTCAAATACGCAAACATTTGCAGCAGTGAGGAGCAACACAATGTGTGTCGATCTCTTCCTACTTCAGCAGAGTGGAACAAGGGCGTCGAGAGACACAAAGTCTTGTACAAATAGTATTTACCTCCGAGAGGTTTGCAGGAAGAGGGAAAGGCTTCACATTTACAGTCGCAGGTTCGAATTCTGCCTCAGGCATGGATGTGTGTGATGTCCTTAGGTTAGTTAGGTTTAAGTAGTTCTAAGTTCTAGGGGACTGATTACCTCAGCTGTTAAGTCCCATAGTACTCAGAGCCATTTGAACCAAAGGACCACATCAACTTCCAGCCTGGAACGGCGGTGCAGTGGCAGCGTCTTGTGTATTACTGACTGACTTGTGTATTAGTTTGAGTGTCAATCATCTGCTGTGAAAAAATATCACACAGAACGAGAACAATTTATGAGAGCGTATTTAAAAGATGCTCACGTTCAAATGTGATACAAAATGGCTGCAACAACACGCACACAACCCACGTGCAAGATTTGGCACCACGGTTACTAGAAAGCATTTCAGTAACAAGCTTCGAACCAAACAATTGATCGGTAGGATTAGCAGCAGTGAGACAAGGCACGAAGTACAGCAATTTCTACCGAGCTGATCTAGGATGCCTGAATTCAACTCATACTTTTATTCACACACTGCATGTTGACATTGTTTCTATTTTCCTAGTTCTGTGGCTTCATCGGGATTCCCTCAAAACAGTCGTTGCTGGTCACCTGGTTAATTTCTCATTTCTTACAAGTAGTTAGCTGTGGTGACTGTCGTGAAGTGAACCATTGTTTTCTCGATAGTGCTTTATAAAAGAGTTGAAAAATACCTGGTACCATCAACTGTAAAGATATATACTACATATTGTCGCAATTAAATAAAGGAAATGTTCCATTCTTTTGAAGCTGAATGGAAGTAAATGAAATAACCATCCCGCTACATGCCTCAAAACTAGGTGTTCTGTAATACAAAAACATGTGCCTATGGAAAATGGTATTTATTTTTATCAGAAATACGGAATTCCTTGTTTAACATTAGTTCTGAATTGAGCATAATGTAGATTGTTTTATAATAAATACATCTTGTTAATGATAAATAAATGCAAAACTGGAAAACTGTTTCCAGGAACCGATCGATAACTGAATGAAGAAGATCCAGTAAGTAACTGCGAGAAATTCGAAAAAAAAACTTCTTGTTTACAAACTGACTATACAGTGGGACATCGTTTAGCGAGGATAATTCAGTTCTGAGTCTCGCCTGCATTGCGAAACACTCGTTATGCGAAACATATTTTTCTGTTGGAATTCACATAAAAAAAGATAATGCACTCCATTACGAAAAAATACTAAAACAGTTTATAAAATGTACATCCTTTTTTTCATGAAGTCATCTACAGACATATGTTCTTACCTTCCCTTCAAAAGGGGTCATAAACAGAAGATGGCTAGCTGAACGAAACATCTGCCTGCGTATTGGTTAATGCGCAGCTTTATTGAACTCGTGTTGGTTAACGACTACATATCTAAAATGCAGCTCATATTGAGGTATTTCAAGGCCATGATGTTACATGAGTCTTGCTTGCAACACTGTCGTAGAGAATTTGGCAACATCGTCGATGAGACCCGAGCGGAGGAGTCGGTAACAATAATTGCAATGCGAGGAGTGTCGCTAACAGTACAGCTGAATGCTGCATTGTCGGTGGCGTTGTCTTTGTCGGAGCGTCTAATGCAATTTGTTCGTCCTAATAATAATAATAATAATAATAATAATAATAAAACTGATGTAAAACATTATGCTCTTTTTTCCTCCACGTTTCCTGTTATTCCATTGTCATTTCTTTCCCGCAGAGCATAAGCCATACCGTCAAGAGTAAAGTCAGATCCAGCGATTTTACGTAAATGCACAGCACTTTATCGGCACAACTGCAATTTGATGCCCTTTGCCTAATGTCTCTCATTTGTATTATTAAAAAGCATACATGACACTTATTTTATTGTTTTGAACAGTTTTATTATAGGGCGACGCCAGCAGTATCTGCCACAGGTGCCACTTGGCGAGATTAAAACAAGCAAGAGTTATAAGTCCTAGTTTCAATGAGAAGGTAGTTCCAATGAGAAGGCTGTGCCTGTTTATTTATTAATAATTTGTCAAATCGTGGTTTTATTTTTGAGGCACAGATCACCAAATCATTTTGTAGTTGAAGTCTATTTCTCTTCTTAGTTTTTATGTTCGCCATTGAACACAAAGCTAATTCACGATGGTAGGAAGTGGCGAATGACATAAATAATTTTAAAGCTTCCTTTACCAGCTGTGGATACTCTTCTTTTCTCTTGATCCAGAAGACGTCAATATTTTGTAAATTAAATTCCATTTTAAGCACCCCGTCAGCTGCTAAATCTATAAGCGTTTCTTTCGTCACCGTGTTCAGATCAGCCAGTTGTACTGAAATATCTAAAGAAGAATTTAGTATCCTTGTATGACCGTCGTCAGCGTCAGAGTTCAGCTCTGGAAAGTAACTTAACAGTTCCTCTTCCAAATTACGCAAGCTCTGCACCATGAAAGAAATGTGAGAACTCATTACCAACGACTGGTCCATTGCAATTTCTTCGACAATCGTCTGAATACAAGGGAAAGACTCAAACATCACCTTTTGTAAACACGTTGACCACAAACTAAGTTTTGCGAGGAATACTTTGATTTTATCCTTAGCTGTTATAATGTTTTCTTCTTTCTCTTGTTTAAAATATTTAGGTGGTTATAAAGGTCAGTGAGAAATGGTAATTTTAATAGCCGAACGGGGTCACAAAAGTAATTCGCATATCTAGATTTAGAATCTTGTAAGAACATTAACAATTCACCTTCTAGTTGAGAACTCGTGTCAATACCCTTCCTTTGGAAAGCCACCTGACCTCCGTGTGACAAAGGAGATTTTGATGGAGCGAACCCATGTCTTCACAAATGATCCTGAACAGTCGAGTTTGCAACGCTTCATCTTTAATAGGTTTTACAGCTCTGATCACCTCTTTAAGCACATCATTTAAATCAGAAGTTAAAATCGTGACTGCCAGAGCTTGTCGATGAAGAAAACAGTGTGTCCACGAAAAAATTGGCATAATTCATTATAATTTCGCAACGAGCCCACTTTTACTGCCATTCATAGCTTTATCACCATGACTAACTGTTCTCGAATGTCACCGGCCATATCGTTTATTCTGCGTTGAATGGTGTTATCAGAAAGTGGTATACTTTTAGCTTGCCTCTTTCTTATCTAACATAATTTCAGTTATAACCGAGGCTGCTGGCAAAATAAGATTCTCTGTATCTGTATGCGGCTTCCCTGCTATTGTGACTTAGAATGTGACTCATAATGGTCTCTCGTTGACACTGGAAGACCTAAAAATCAGATAAAAGATATTGTCAAATCGGAAAAATGAATAAAAACTCAGGAACTTTAATACTATTTTAAATCAACAAATACCATTGTTGTTTTATTACCCCAATCATAGTAGTTTGCTGCTGGTTAAGTGTTTTCAGTTTCCTTTGGAAGAAATCCAACGGTTTATCCGCTACCTTGGAGTGTTTTGTTGAGAGGTGGTACAGAAGCTTTGATGGTTCCATATTCTCCCCTGACAACACTTCACCGCGAACTACACCTTGAGGTTTATTGTTCATGATAGTAAAACGACACTTCAGGTAACTGTCGTCATAAAGTCTATTTTTTTCGATTTTGCTTCGCTTCTGCCACTGCCACTTGCACCAGACGTGGAGGGCTGCACAAATCTTTTAAGAAACTTGTCCATTCCATGCTCACTCAGAGCGAAGCGCCAAGACAATAATCACGTCCGTACTTGCTGACACACTCGGACAACTGACTGACTATGCCCCCGCTGCCCTTTCTCACCCCCACGCCTCTACTGAGGCAAAGAATATCATTATACCTCTGCCTGTGGAGCATTGCACATTGCACTTGATTTCTCGATCAGTACAGTATCAATAGAGCGAAAATTAAATAGGTTGCCTTTGAAATTGCTGAAATACTTTTATTGTGGTTCTGGGGGTCCATAGAATATTTTTCGATGCAAAGGGGTCGCTTATTCAAAAAAGTTGATAATCACTGCACTAACGTACCTCCACCACCCCTCACCCCTCCCCCCTCTCTCCATCCCACACCCCTCTCATGATGTCACACCTGGAAATAGTGGGAAAAGGTCAATTGGGCAAACCTGACTCATGGAAATCGTGGGAAATGGTAATTCTATGCTTAAAAGGAAGGAAGACTCAGACGTGTGTGTTTGCCTCGACGGGCAGGGACCAAATGAGCTAGTTTGGACTACACCCACCAGAGAACATTGTTGGTCTTTCGCTTCCTCCCCCACCCCCTCACTCCTACGACATCACTCACCCACCCCCCATTCACCCCTCACTTGGAGATAGGGGAAATTGTTCAGTTCCCATCCAACTGGTAGAGAAGAAGGTTAGATTAGTGTAATTTATTTATTTTTGGTGGGTAACTAAAGGAACGGTCACCCCAAATGACGCATGTATATACTTAGTGCTACACAATGAGCGCCTAAAATCGTAATTGAAGATGTCACACAACCAGTGTTATCCTGCTCGAAAAAAATTCACAGTACCGCTTAAACTACTAGCAGACGGAGTCAAAATAAATACTAACTCTACATAGGAAGCTCCCTTCATCTACAAGTTGAAATAAATCTAAGCTCTACTTTCCGATTCCCAGGAAAAAGACTCATTTTGAAATGATTACTGAAACAACCCACTAAACTGATAAACACACAGAAATACATAGAAATTAGAGAGCGTCAAACAAGGAGACTGCAGTGATGTTAAAAACCCTCACTACACTATACCTGCTACTGTGATGTTCATTACTTAGCTGAAACGCTGAGTGGGCTTATTTTATATTTGCTGCTGGAGTCAGGGACATTAAGACACTTAGTGTTTAGTTCTCTCGCTTTTCCAAGCCCAATTCTACAATAGGAAACCCATGCAGGTGTCTAAGCACAGAAAGCAAAATCTGAACAATTACCAAGTTATATTTCGAAACCCCGCAAGATCGTGAAAAAAAGAACACAAACACACAACAGATCGGATGTCTAAAAGATTTTCCTCTACTTCAAAGCGCTGTCCTACAGACGAGAGAAATGGCTGGAATTTTCGGTGAATTATCGATGTCCTGTAACTGCTGGTAAAGACATGCTCTAAAACCATAATGGCGGGTAGGGAAAGCATCCCATCTCTCCTACCACAGGAGTCTGCCTGCACTTGTCTCTGAACACTTGAACAAAGAAGACATCATGTGACTTACTGACATCACGGCACTTTCTGTAGGTGCCTTGTACTGTCTCTGTCTTACTCCAACCAGTCTGTACAGATTCGTATGCCCCACACAAAGGATGCCTTATGACTCTCTCACGTCATGGAACTTCCTGTGAATGGTACATCCCGATTAGTTCTTACCGAATATCTGGTGGTCTGAGAGCACTGTCCGCCGCTTTTTACAGATGACAAATTACGAGAATTTAAGCGGAAAACTATTTTCTTACCGCTCGAAAAAAACATACAGCAGTCATATTGTACTGAGAGTTAACCCCTGCAAAAATTGTATACAGAGCATGAAATATGGAAATTATTGCCAAAGACATTTAAATCAATTACACTGCTCTCCTATTGTTGCAGAAAGCTTGAATTATTCGGCGTGATATTGGCCTCCAACCAGGCTATATCACCGCAAACGATTGTGCCACCGTGCCATATCACTACGTCGTCGTAGTAAACAATTCATATCCTGCACCATACAAAATCTTCACATACGCATTCTGTATATAGCCATCGACCGCCAGGCACTGCCACATATACTGTGAAGACACACCTTTACCGAAAACACAAGCGCATGCATCGTGTATGGTCACGGTGCTAGTTGTCCACAGCAAGGTTGGTCGGTCAGCCACAACGGCTGACGGTCATTAAGTAACTGCCTCCCCCGCCCCTCCCCCACTTGCGCTGTCCTGATGAGCTATCAGGGCACTCACTGTAGACAGCGGCCACTCTCCAAACCTGCGTAATTTTGCTGGGCTGGTTCCTCCAGCACAAAGGCTTCCACTAACAGTACTGTTACTGGCTGGGCCTGCTTGCTGCTGATGTTTCTGCAACGAGCTGCGACTATCTGCAGACTCTGGGATTACAAGAATATTTGTGAGCTCTGTCGATGAGAAATGCATCGTCAGTCGTGAATTAATTTACCTGTATTACATGCAGCATCCGATTTTACACGCTAATGCTGCAAATGAAAGTTTCCAGAATTTCATTTATTTTCACATGGTTTGCCATAATATCATGCCATCTATGCAATTGTTCTCGATATCAACTGCATAACAGTATGCTACCGATCGCCTGCACAGTGTAATGCTGAAGATAAGGAGTGGAAATTATATCTTTTGAGACACGAAGGCCGGCCAGGGTGGCCGAGCGGTTCTAGGCGCTACAGTCTGGAACCGCACGACCACTACGGTCGCAGGTTCGAGTCCTGCCTCGGGTATGGATGTGTGTGATGTCCTTAGGTTAGTTAGGTTTAAGCAGTTCTAAATTCTAGGGGACTGATGACCTCAGAAGTTAAGTCCCATACTGCTCAGAGCCATTTGAACCATTTGAGACCCGAAGTTGTAAAGTGGGAGGTGCTGCAAACCATTGAGTAACTAGAAACCTTAGCGTGGGAGGTGCTGCAAACCACTGACTGACTAGAAACTTCTCTTGTCTGAGGAGATTTTTACGTGGAAACTCGAAAACAGAGGAAACCGGTAGTTCCACTAGAATGTCTTTAACGAATACTGATGTCAACGATATAGCAGATTCCAGACCAGGCTTGTACGTTACCAAGTCAACTAAGGCTTAAGTACTCATAGTAAAACGTGTCTCTCATGTCTAGAGAACCAGAAAATGTATCGTCTACTGGTGTTTCATCATTTCGATACAAACAACATTTCACAATCAATGTTCTCTCAACCAAACATAGTTGGCAAATGTGTAGAATGGCAGCATACCTCCCATTCGAGCGAGGGGCATCTCTTTCCGATCTGCAGACATCAGATGGACAAAAGACTCAAGAACAGGACGCTTCCTCACGTATTTCTCGGAAAGATTGCCCCCCCCTCCCCCCTTTGGAACAATACCGAAATACTAGACTATTGATTCTGGATGAAGAAGTGAATGAATAACAGTGGTGTGCTTTCAAACGTTCTGGATGTACCAGCGTTGTATGAAAGAGGTCCTTGGATAAGTAAAATGAGACTCATGTATCAGGCTGACCAAAGCTACTCTTTGTTGCTTCTCACTGCTAGTACCCCTATAACTGCCTCATAACTATACTTGCTGAAAACTTCTAGCACTGAAATATGATGTCCTGTGCCTATTCTCGTTCGTCAGATTTAGAATTACACATTAAACGAGCGTTATTACATGTTAAGGTTTTTCCTAGAACAATTCTTCTGCATCCCTTCAGCGATTGCGTTAGACCGGTGAAAGATACTCTTTGACGCTTCTGCCTGCTTATACTTTCATATCTATTCACTCCCGAAACTTTTATGTTCTCTCGTTCGTTGGATTTATGTGAGGGATGTTCACAATATCACTTTCAAAAAATTGACAGAAATATTGCATTGGTGTATAACCTAGGCCACTTGAATTTGCCGATGGAGCTCACTCAAAAATCCTTTCTAAACGCTCTTACAGATCTTGCGTAAAGATTGCACTGTGAAAGCGTGTGGAGATGCCTGTCCTCGGTCCATAGTGGCGGCCGCGAACAAGGCGTCAACTCCCTGATGAAACGGCATGCACAGTCCTGTTATGATTTCACAAGAGTGACGTGGCCCATTCTGCAAGGTCCAATCACAAATATGCACTTAGCCTCGCGTGTATAGACGGACGAGAGTAAACAGAAGCTGTCACCAGTCTAGAACAATAGTACACTTTTGTAACATCTGTGTGTGTGTGTGTGTGTGTGTGTGTGTGTGTGTGTGTGTGTGTGTGTGTGCATTATGCAGCCTACAGTCCTCACCGTTTGTAAATAATGGACAACGATGATTATTTTCACAGACGAAGTTCTTCTTGAGACACAGCACTCTAACCTCCCTAGTGTCAAAACTGCCAGTATTAGCCTCCAATAATATGACTATTTCCAGGGCATTTTGCTATTAACGTTAAAAGCTTTCTCAGTAGAGAGCGAGAAGTAATACACATGAAAACCAAACAATTTTTTCATAAAAAAAATTCTGCCTAGAGTATCTCACGAACCATTGAGCGTTCTGGCTCCAAAGACATTCCAGAGCGCTGAGAGGGAGTGCTTTCTGCAAACCGAAACATGCTTGCCTTGTGAACAATAGCAAAATACCTGTCCGCTGACCACCGCTTCCCAAATGTATATCCCTGCCTCGTATTCATAGCGACTGAGCAAACATACGTTTTCACATCTCTAAAGCATCATGAAAATTGTATACTCCAGTATGTGATAGACTATATATTATATCTACGACTGCTACGCTAGTAGTATGACAGTATAATAGTGTCAAAGTCTTCGTTGACACCATACTGTTTCGTGAGACACACAGCAACCTATTTTTTTTAATGGAGTTTACCTCCCTAATAGTAATCTAACAGTATCACAGAGTTTCCAATAACCTACCCCTGAATCATGTACCTCACACCACCAAGCATAATTTGGAGCTACTGCAAGAGTAGGGGGAGGTTCGGGACTTTATCATAACACTGGTCATTTTATACTACCCACGCTCTATTTGATAGTGAACCGATCATGATACTGTATTCTGTCTAGAACAGAGTATATCCACATTGGCAATATGCATACACTTAGTGGTAATTATTTATTTAGAAGCAAATCCAGTACTCACACGCTTAACCAACTATGGTACATTGAAAGCCAGTTAACAAACAAGTACAAGCTGGAACAAATTAATGTCACTGTTTTCTCCAGCAACAAAAGTTACATTACTACCTCGTAAAGTTCTATCCGAATAGTAGGACCACAAACAATCGTTTGCGGTGGCATAGTCTGGCTGGAGATCGGTTTCACACCGGAAAGAATTCAGCTTTCCTCGACAGTAGGAGAGCGGTTTAATTGTTTTTGGCAATCCTCTCATATTTCATGATATGTAGACAACTTTTGCTGGGTTTAACTGTCAATGCAATGTAACTGCTGTATGTTTATCTGTACAAAGATAGTTTTCCACTTACATTCTCGTAATTTGTCCATCTGCAGAAAGTGGCGGACAGTGCTCCCACACCAGCAGCAGCATTTGGCGTTTTATTCAGTAAAAGCTCACCGGGATGTTCCTTTCACAGGAAGTTCCATGACGTCAGAGAATCACAGGACACCCTTTGTATGGGGCATATGAATCTGTACATACTGGTTTGAATAAGACAGAGGCAGTACAAGGCACCTACAGAAAGTTCCGTGGTGTCAGTGAGTCACTTGATTTCTTCTTTGTTCAAGTGCTCAGAGACAAGTCCAGGCAGACTATGGCGCCCGCCCGGCTAGCCGCAAAGTCTAACGGGCTGCTTCCCGAGCGGGAAGGCGTGTCGGTCCCCGACACGAATCCACCCAGCGGATTTGTATCCGGTGTGCCGACCAGCCTGTGGATGATTTTTAAGGCGGCTTTCCATCTGCCTCGGCGAATGCGCGCTGGTTGCCCTTGTTCCGCCTCAGTTGCACTATGTTGGTGATTGCTGCGCAAACACTGACTCCGTGACGCATACGCCATAATTACTCTACCATGCAAACATTGGTATTACACTCGTCTGGTAAGAGACGTTCCCGGGGGTGGGGTCTGGTGGGGGGCCGAACCGCACAATGACCCTGGGTTTGGTGTGGGGCGGCCATGAGGTGGGTGGACTGCTGTGGCCTGTTGTGGGGTTGTGAACCACAGAGGGCTACGGCGGAACGAAGCCTCTCCGTCGTTTCTAGGCCCCCGTCCAATAAATACACACATACACACATCCTCCTCTGGTAGGAGAGATGGGATGCTTTTTCCCACCTACCATTATGGCTTTAGAGCATCTCTGTACCAGTAGTTGTAAGACATTAAAAATTCACCGAAAACTCCAACAATTTTTCTCGTCTGTAGGACAGCGCTTTAAGTCTAATAGAATCTTTTAGACATCCGATCTGTTGTGTTTGTGTTCTTTTATTTCACGATCTGTTGTGGGTTTCAAAATATATCATGAACTTCACAACTGCTCAGATTTTACCAACTGTGATTAGACACCAGCATGAGATTCATATTGTTGAATTGTGCTGCGAAAAGTGAGGAAAATAATCAGAAAGTGTCTTAACATCCCGGACTCCAGCAGAAAATATAATGTAAGTCCACTAAGATTTTCAGAAGAGTGATGAAAACCACAGTATCAGGTACGCATTGGCCGATTTTTTAACAACACTGCGGTCTCGTTTTTTAACATTTAGTAATTTCTATACACATACCAGTTTATGGCGTTGTTTCAGTAGTCATTTCAAACTGAGTCTTTCTCCTGCCAATTTGAAAGTGGAGTGCAGAGATTTATTTCAACTTGTAGGTGAAGGGAGCTTCCTATGTAGAATTACTATTTATTTTGACTCTGCCTGCTACTATTTTCAAGTCCTATTGCGCATTTTTTCCATCAAGAGAACACTACTTGTTTGACATCGTCAATTTTGAGCTGTTTTGCGATTTCAGGCACTTATTGTGTAGCATTATGCATGTAGATATGTAACTAGGGGCAATCTGTATCTCAGTTTCCCACTTAAAATAAATCAAGTACCCTAACCTAACCTTCCTCTCCAGCAACTGGACAGAGACTAACTGATTCCTGCCATTTCCATGTGAAGGATGGTGGTGGGTGTTGGGTGATGTCATAGGAGGGGGGAGAAGGGTAAAGGCAAACAGCGCCAACTGGTATATGTAGTGTGTATTAGCTTAGTCAGTCGCCGCACATTCATGGGGACAAACATGACTCCAAGTTAGGTTAGTGGAGGTTGCTCAATTGAGCTATAATAAATAAAATGCCCTGCTTTCCTCTCTAGCACTGAATTACTGTTTGCCACTACTTCCACAACTTAGGGTATCCCAGTGGAACTTTTTCCACTATTTTCAGGGGTGATGTCATAAGAGGAATACAAGGTTGGGAGAGGGATGGGAGAGTTACATTAGTGGAGATACGCCATTGCCCTATTGTCCACCATTTATTTTAATTTCTGTCCATGATATCAGTGTGACTTTGCTTTATGTACGACCGCCATCTTGGATACCCCATCTTGGACAAATTGGCAACAGTGCAAGCAGTTACAAAAACTGTGTAACCCCACTCCTTTTATCAGGTTAAAAAACGCTATAACGAGGGGAATTCCAAGCAAAGTAGTGCACTAACGAAAATACGGAATTGCTCAAACTTAGCTGTGTTCATTTCTGAATGGTAACTGTTACGGCTTAAAGTCAAGCGACGGCAAGCCAGTCGGTAATGACAAAGAAGAGAAGGCTGCGAGGAGACGTCAGACAGTCGCACCCTGACTGACCCCACTCCAGGACGTCAAAGCCACAGCAGCGGCCCCTGTGTGAAGTGGACATAAGCGCTGTGACCGATGGGTGGCGACCCAGCTGAATAGCAGCTTTAAGACTAGCGACTTGGATAGAAGCGTCAACGCTCATTACTCCCCTTGTACTCTCTATGTAACACAGACTTGGAATTGTTTATACTGAAGGCTCTGAGCACTATGGGACTTAACATCTATGGTCATCAGTCCCCTAGAACTTAGAACTACTTAAACCTAACTAACCTAAGGACAGCACACAACACCCAGTCATCACGAGGCAGAGAAAATCCCTGACCCCGCCGGGAATCGTACGCGGGAACCCGGGCGTGGGAAGCGAGAACGCTACCGCACGGCCACGAGCTGAGGACGTTTATACTGAAGAAGACTGCTTATTTTGTATGTCACCCTTTGCTTGTGACACATCTGTGTAATTCCAAAAGTTACATATTATAATTTTCTATTTGTAATAAAACTCATTGATACGACTTGTTTGAATGTTTGTCTAGCGAACCGACAATGCAGGCTTCCCAGCCACCACAATAACTTTCTAACTAGTTTTTTTGTCATATCTGTAAATTAATTTGGTACCTTAAGGTCCCCACTTCAGCTCAAATTCTATCTATTTTATTGGATAATTTTCAGTAACCTACGTTTCATCTAAATAGAATATAGGTCGCATGTCACCTGAGGTACGCAGCGAATTCATCGCCTGGAAAAATTTAATGTCGGAATCCACTGTGTTGTTGCGTTAAAGTAAAAATTGCTTATCGTCATTCTGACGCTTGTATCTAAATCCTATACCATTTAATATGAGTCTCACAGATCTAGCAGATCCAGTAAAATTCATTTCTTCAATCACCTTTTTTTCTCATTTTTTCTGATATTTGACACTCACTATTGGCGTAAACTTCGTAAACTGTTCGCCCTGAAAACGTATTTCTATAAGTTGTTTGGCTTGTTTAAAGGGCTACATCGTTAAATATTTATCCTTGGAGAATCGCACACTAGGGTTTTCCCTCAAGACACACACTGGATAGTTTTTAAACCAACGCCACAACCCGCAACCCAAATAGCCTCTATGGTAGCAAAGTTTTTTATCACAAAAGCTACTTTTTCCTGTAGCATATCACTGCATTTCTAAATATTGTCGCTACTGATTCTGTCTACCTTCCGCAAATATGTCTACCACATGTATTAAATAGTTACAGACATTGGGGCTTAGGCCGGCCGCGTTGGTCTAGCGGTTCTAGGCGATCAGTCCGGAACCGCGCGACTGCTACGGTCGCAGGTTCGAATCCTGCCTCGGGCATGGATGTGTGTGATGTCCTTAGGTTAGTTAGGTTTAAGTAGTTCTAAGTTCTAGGGGACTGATGACCACAGATGTTAAGTCCCATAGTGCTCAGAGCCATTTGAACCATTTTTTGAACATTGGGGCTTATGGATTTGCTTTGCCCCTGGAACTGAGTTTCCTCTCTCGCCCGCAAAAACTTGTTGGAGTTGTTTCGAAACTCTACCAATATGGCACAGGGGAAATCTCTCTTTCTTCCTGCTTTTCCATTTTCAAGTTACACAAACACCTCGCCTCAGTAAATAAATTGCACAAATAAACTGCCGGAACTAGCAGCTCAATAAGGAGTATAAAATAAGAACGGAGCGGAAATCTACACACTATCTCGCTACTGACACTCGACTCTAGGCAACTGCGGACACTGAAGATTGCCACTGAAGAGCGTCAGAGAGAGAGCACACTATACGAAACCAGGCGCAAGTGTGACATCACTGCGTTGTAGGCACCCGCCGGTACGCCTAGCGGGAGCTGCAACTATCTTACATGGTTACATTTACTCTGAACCTTTGGTTCCTTGAATGACAAATGAAACCTTACATAGTTTAATATCATCTCTCTCATTTGATTCTTTATACCTTATGTCCTCTAGAATTTCTTACTCGCTAGTACGAAACCATTCCATGGGAATCTCATGAACGGTTGCTTCTTTTCATTTTCCTTCTAAAACAAAAGTGAACTACACAAATAAATTGTAGTACCCTAATGGTTAATAAACTGATCGTAAACTGGTTCTCTTGGTATTGCCGTACGTGCTGAAAAATTTGACCTACCTAAATTCGTCCTTTCGCTGAAATGATTAATTCATCCATTGTTTCCAGCAAAGAGGGATTCACGAAGGTTGGGTTTTGCGGAGTTTCTCCAGCCAATACAACAATGGTCGAGTTCCTGTAATCATAGTGCTACCTGTGTTTGTAGGTGAAACTGGTTCCAGCTAACTTACGTCTTATTTGGTTCCATTATTCGAAAACCCATTCTGTTGTAATTCTAATTTCATCATACCAGTGAATTTTCTATTGTTATGGCAATTAACTACTACTGTCTCTGGTGAGGATATGGAACAAATCCAGTGATTGCCCACCAGCTGAGAGTGTGGTTGTGGCATTGATACTGCACTTCTGCACTCTGGTGGTTCCAGTTTTCCTAGGATAACTTAATTTCACACGATCACGTGTCGGTTCGAACCACCCGAACTGGACAAATGGTGACTTACTCATTGATGCAGTTGGTAAGATCTGTTATTGACATAATAAATTGGTATTCCTTTGTTCTGAAACAAGTAATACATCGCTAATTTGAACCTGTATCCACTTGTTAATAAGCTTCCATTTGACCGCATACGGATTATGAAGATAACACTACAGAACAGTATTAATTTTTTTACTTTTTTTCATGTATTTTCTTGTACCTATTTTCTACCTTATTTTCCTGATGCAATGGAAGGGATTATTTCAGGATAAGTTTCGCCAATATATTTCTTCGTACAATTCAGTTTCTGTTTACGTAGTGTAGTTGTTATGAATGTGATTGCCATTTTCATTCATTCCGATGTCGTGAGCTTTCGTATTTGGTAACATGTTATTTAAACTCATTTTCTATGAGCGGAATAATACTAAATTGGAAACGAACAACATAACACGAAAAACAGAGTTCTCCAACCTCAGTTTTCATCATTTACCACAAACTATTCATAATATCCAGATAGTTGTACGATTATCGTTTACACCATGATTTATGAGCGGAGATTTACAGAATAAGAATCAGAAGAAGAGTACTGGTATACTTTTTGTAGCATTGAAACCCTCATTACTTTAGGAGAAATGCAGTGAACGACGGACGGACCACTTCTGTTTTTATTTCAAAATTGTATATGAAATATTGTTCCATGTGTCTTGAAACATATAATGCGAAAACCAGGGGTAGTCTTAGAATTTCTGAATGTTTGATCGATGTCTGAGTTTATTGCTGGAAATAGTTCAATGCTGGGGATAATAGCAGTGAAAATCCGAAGCGGTTATTTTAGGAAGCGGTTATTCTGAGCGGTTTTAACAGCTCAGGAAAAAAAACAGTATAACCTAAAACTGGTTGCTTAAACAAAAACCGCCATCCGTGCAGCACAGGCTGTCTATTGCGTCCTACAGACTGCGAAATCAAATAAAAAATAACACATTTTCTTGCCTCATATTGATACAAAGAACTACGAATATATGGTGTGCTGATCGCTGCGTGATCGAAGTGACTACTTACACAATTGTGCATGACACGGATAGTTCGATGTAAACCCTGGACTAATGATTCACGGTACAAATATCTTTATATACTTTCGTAGTGCCGACGCATATACTGTGAAAAGTGCCGCGTACCGATGTAATAGTAAAGCAGTCTGAAAACTGTGGCTAAGTTGTCTAACATACATTACGACATCGGCTTCCGTGACGCGTTAATGGAAGGAGGGTGTATTATCCAGAATGAGATTTTTCACTCTGCAGCGGAGTGTGCGCTGATACGAAACTTCCTGACAGATTAAAACTGTGTGCCGGACCGAGACTCGAACTCGGGACCTTTGCCTTTCGCGGGCAAGTGCTCTACCAACTGAGCTACCCAAGCACGACTCACGGCCCGTCCTCACAGCATTACTTCTGCCAGTACCTCCCTTCCTACCTTCCAAACTTTACAGAAGCTCTCCTGCGAAACTGGCAGAAGTAAAGCTGTGAGGACGGGGCGTGAGTCGTGCTTGGGTAGCTCAGTTGTTAGAGCACTTGCCAGCGAAAGGCAAAGGTCCCGCGTTCGAGTCTCGGTCCAGGACACAGTTTTAGTCTGCCAGGAAGTTTCAGAGTGTATTATATTCATCGATGCGGATACGCAAATTCGAAATAATTTTGCGGACATCGAGCTTTACTGTTACATTCGTAACAGGCGCCCACAATCAAGGAGATCAGCAAGACGACGCTAATTACTGAAATGCACAATCAAGGAATGACACAGAAGTCGACGACTCGTTCTTAGTTAGGTGATGACTGTTTTTGAAGGAACATTGACTAAGAGACACAGCGAATTATATTGTTCTAATCAGCAATGTAAATGCTCAGTTTCCATGTTAACAGTAATTTTTAATGGTCATTAATTTTACAGAGTTGGAAACTGACATATTGTAATGCTGTTCTGATTTCTTTTCAGCAATAACATTCAGAATAATAGTTAAAACCTGGGTTCTTCCATAAACTTATTTCTTTCCATATTCACAGAAGTTTCGCAAACCTATTGATATTTCACAGAATCCTTACTATTGCAAATATTTGCAATTAACACTAATGAAGTAAAAGTTAAACACTTTATTCATATGTTCAAATGTGTGTAAATTCCTATGGGACCAAACTGCTGAGGTCATCGGTCCCTAGACTTACACACTACTTACAAGGGGAGGCCGCCAATTGTAAATTCAGATTCGATTCATACTGCGCATAATAAAAGCTCATGGCCAGAGGTGTAATGTGGCAAAGCACTAAGATGCACTTCTGAGCCGTTGTCGAGAAAACCGACAGTTAAGAAGAAACCGTTGCGGTGAAATACTCTCTACGATTTACAGTCTTCTACAGCGTTGTGGCGCGGCGGTAAACGCTCGGGTTTGTAATCCGAAAGTCGGCGGATCGAATCCCGCGCCATGCAACTTTCTTTTTTTTTTAGTATTTGTTTTTTGTAATTCAAATGTGTATATATATATTCACACACACACACACATATATATAATTCCCGGCAATCAGTTGCAACAATTATGCATATAATAGGTTGCTGAAAGTCGTTTGTCGTGGAAAAACTGGCGACTTCGAACATCATTATGTTTTCCGCAAACAAAGTTGTATTTCACAAATGTTATTAATTGTCTTCATAATGTTTACCACGTATAGTTAACGGAAGACGTAGAAACGATATTCCGAAACGAATACGTATAGCGTAAATCAAACGTTCGAATTAGGATAGAGACCCCACGAACACAAATTTGCTGTGGCAGGTATGAAATATAAACTCCGTTACTCGCTCGTTACACTTCATGGACAGATGTTGAATGGGCCGAAACGAGCCGCCGCATAACAGCGTAGTTGCCTGCTAACTTCGAAAGAAGGTAGATGCGGTCCCTAGCGCAACTTATAACATCGTCGAAAATCAGTGCGGGTGTGAGAGCTTTGGTACACCCTGTTAAACAAACGGAAAAATGGAGGAGGTACAATTGGAGAGCGATCCGCCTTCACCAACATGCATGAGCAATTCATTAATCCGCGGCATGCAACTTTTTTTTAATTAAAAACCACACAACCATGCCCGAGGGAGGACTCGCACCTCCGGCGGGAGTGGCCTCTCGGTCCGTGACGTGGCGCCTCAAACCGTACAGCCACTACGCGCGGCAACGGTTTTATTCCTTTCCATTCGCTTTTAACTGGCAATAATTCTATATGTAGTTTGTAAATGTTTATCCGCATTTGCATGTATTATTGTTTCGCACTTGATCTCGTGTGAATTATTGTGCTGCTACCAATGGAGTTTGCGATGCTGTGCATTATCCACCATCACATTAGCAGGCAGTAGCACGGCACAAGTTGTTCTGTTTGTTTGGGAGAATGAATTATCAGTGGTAATACGTTTCATTAGGACTAATGGGTCATCACTCGCCATGTTATGATTCTTGCGTAATTACTTGCATGCGTGAGTGTAGTTTCCAGTTACATTGAGGAAACGATATCCAGTTTCTGTGAGAATAAGATTCCATTTTCCAAGTTTCGATTCTTTATTATCTCTGCCTCACATATGTCTAAGACCACTACGCTCATGATAACTTGTTTTAAAATCGTCTTGACATCACCTACGAGAAAGTAACTACCATACATCCCTCCCTCCAAAGGACGAAGGTGTGTCTCAACGAAAACAACATAAGCCGGCCGCTGTGACCGAGGCGCTTCAGTCCGGAACCGCGCTGCTGTTATGGTCGCAGGTTCGAATCCTGCCTCGGGCATGCATGTGTGTGATATCCTTACGATAGTTAGGTTTAAGTAGTTTTAAATCTAGGGGACTGATAACCATAGATGTTAAGTCCCATAGTGCTCAGAGCCATTTGAACCCATTTACATATATATTTAAACTGTTTACGTGATTGTTGTATGGCTCGTGTATTGTAGTTTGTGTCTGCGCATGAAGATTGGTTGTAGCGAACAACATATGTGTGTCGCGGTTTTCACTTGCTCAGAGATAGCTTGAGCTCTATATTGCAAATGTGGGCCTGCTTATACCAAGCGATAACCAAGTGTCAGCGTGTTGACAACCACTAATGTTTGCAGTTATGCCCCTTGTGTACCCGTGTTTTATTACATTTCATTGTACAGTGTAGGAAACCTTACATAACTATACGCAGCTAGAAGTTAGTATCGGTAGCAATTAACACCTCACTCGACTCTCCTACGATCCCTCAGTCAGTTCCCACAATCCATCAGCCAGTTATAAAACATTTGACCAGTAGCAGTGCAAGAAAGTGCATTTTACCACAGAACTGGTTATGCGCAAAGAAATATTTACTGGAAAGAACCTGCACTACGTGCGTTTAGCACTTATCTAACAACAATTGGTTGCATGAGCAGGACACAAAAATAAATGAAGTAAAACACATGACCATATAATAATAAATAGAAACAGTTAGACTTCAAAGACTCAATGCAATCTCATATCAATATATGTATAATTAAATAATTTTGTATGTATTATAGACAATCAACAAGCAAAACATGTGTTGTGCTCAAGAATCTGAACCATTTGAAAACAACATGTACTAGAGCTGGCTAAATAAAATACCATTAACTTAGGTAACCCAGTACACTTTATTACTTACTCCTAGAGCTAAGTCCTTATGGTACAATCTGTGGTACTTTCGTTCCACCTTGTAACTTGCTTTTCTTCTGTTTTAATGGTGATGGTACTTGCGGTAAAGCTAGAACGATACTCTTAAATTATTTTATCTGACTAACTTAGCACTATCTACATTTTCATCGACAACTGCAACATGACACTGAGCTGTGATCACATCTCCATTACCTGATCCAATCCTCTAAACTTCGTCAACTCCTTTTACTTTTTGGAGTGTAAGGGTTCGCCATTGCCCTATTGAAGTGACTTTTTTGTACCTTTCCCAGTGCGTTATTGACGCTCCAGTGGTTTTTTATTGGTTACCATACCTCTTTCAACATTACTGCAAATTGCTTCACATGTTCGCCTTGTATACCTAACTTTGGCTCAAACACATCAAAAGGTGATGTCATCTTTCGCCCCTTTACTACTTCATATGGTGAAAGAACTGTTCCCGTGTGGACTTTAGCGTTGTGCACATCCACCTCATAACTCAGTTACGTATCCCAGTCTAACTGTTGGCTACTCATTTAATAGCTTTACACTTTTGCTGTCATGCAGTGGAGTTGCCCCACACGACCAGTTGCTTCTGCGTGAAACGTAATAGTATGCAACTTGTTGACCTCCAACAGGCAACATAAATTCTTCATCACATTAGATATAGCATTAGTTCCTTGATCTGTGACTATAGTTTCTGGAACTCCGAATTTAAGTACCCAATTGTTAACAATGGCTTAAGATACAGTGCTTGCTTTTCGTTCTGGTATCGCTATCATTACTAAGTATTTCAGAAAATGGTCGATAATACGAGGGCAGTTCAATAAGTAATGCAACACATTTGTTTTCAGAAACAGGGGTTGTTTTATTCAGCATTGAAATACACAAGGTTATTTCCCAATCTTTTAGCTACACAACACTATTTTTCAACGTAATCTTCATTCAATGCTACGGCCTTACGCCACCTTGAAATGAGGGCCTGTATGCCTGCACGGTACCATTCCACTGGTCGATGTCGGAGCCAACGTCGTACTGCATCAATAACTTCATCATCCGCGTAGTGCCTCCCACGGATTGCGTCCTTCATTGGGCCAAACATATGGAAATCCGACGGTGCGAGATCGGGGCTGTAGGGTGCATGAGGAAGAACTGTCCACTGAAGTTTTGTGAGCTCCTCTCGGGTGCGAAGACTTGTGTGAGGTCTTGCGTTGTCATGAAGAAGGAGAAGTTCGTTCAGATTTTTGTGCCTACGAACACGCTGAAGTCGTTTCTTCAATTTCTGAAGAGTAGCACAATACACTTCAGAGTTGATCGTTTGACCATGGGGAAGGACATCCAACAGAATAACCCCTTCAGCGTCCCAGAAGACTGTAACCATGACTTTACCGGCTGAGGGTATGGCTTTAAACTTTTTCTTGGTAGGGGAGTGGGTGTGGCGCCACTCCATTGATTGCCGTTTTGTTTCAGGTTCAAAGTGATGAACCCATGTTTCATCGCCTGTAACGATCTTTGACAAGAAATTGTCACCCTCAGCCACATGACGAGCAAGCAATTCCGTACAGATGGTTCTCCTTTGCTCTTTATGGTGTTCGGTTAGACAACGAGGGACCGAGCGGGAACAAACCTTTGAATATCCCAACTGGTGAACAATTGTGACAGCACTACCAACAGAGATGTCAAGTTGAGCACAGAGTTGTTGGATGGTGATCCGTCGATCATCTCGAACGAGTGTGTTCGCACGCTCCGCCATTGCAGAAGTCACAGCTGTGCACGGCCGGCCCGCACGCGGGAGATCAGACAGTCTTGCTTGACCTTGCGGCGATGATGACACACGCTTTGCCCAACGACTCACCGTGCTTTTGTCCACTACCAGATCACCGTAGACATTCTGCAAGCGCCTATAAATATCTGAGATGCCCTGGTTTTCCGCCAAAAGAAACTCGATCACTGCCTGTTGTTTGCAACGCACATCCGTTACAGACGCCATTTAAACAGCTCCACACAGCGCTGCCACCTGTCGGAAGTCAATGAAACTATACGAGACGAAGCGGGAATGTTTGAAAATATTCCACAAGAAATTTCCGGTTTTTTTCAACCAAAATTGGCCGAAAAAAAAAATGTGTTGCATTACTTATTGAACTGCCCTCGTAGTTAGTATGTATTTTCTCCCTGGTAAACTCCTATTAAATGGTCCTTGAATATCAAATTTTACTATTTTATATGACTTCTGTAGTTCTGGTAACCTCTGTAGCTATATTTTCCGATGACTCAAGTCTTTTCATTGAGCACACGGTATACAGTTTCTAACATATTGCTCCACATTACCGCGTCGTGTTCTTCATTAAAATCTCTCTGCATTTGGTCTGTCAGTAGCCCCTTTTACTTCCATGTCCCAGCGGTACATGGTCGTGTGCTTGTTGTAAACTTTGGTTCAGAGTGCTGCAGGAATGATGATGCATGGTCTGCCTTTTACTGTATTACACATTAACCTTCATGCACATAACATGCACATAACATTAACCTTCATGCACGTACACATTAACCTACATGCACATTAACCTTCATGCAAACTATGGCTGCTTTCTGAACAATTGGCATTCTTTGTCCATTTTTCATGCCTTATTCTAGTCAGACTTAATTCAGATACTTGCACCACCGCAGTTTTCCCAGCAGGTGTGTCCTCATTTGTGTGCTTAACACCAAGCTTGCAAACTATCTCATTCTGAAAATCATTTAACTTCAGTGCGTATCTTGTTAGTTGACTTGACGGGTCTTTTAGTCCCAATAACCATTTCAAAGATGCATGATCTGTAACTACTTTAAATTTACTGCAATAGAGGTAATAGAGGTAGGTAAATACAAAATCCTATATTTAAAAGCTAGTATCTCTTTTTCTGTAGTCAAATAGCTGCACTCAGCCTTATTTAGCTTTTGAGACAGAAATGTCATTGGAAGCTGCTTTTCATCTATTTCTGACTTAAAATGGTACCTAAGGAAGTACTGCTTGCCTCACACATTAGTATAAATTCTTTCGTAAAATCAAGAAACACTGATACAGGATCTGACATTTAATATCTCTTTAAAGTTTTGAAATAATATTTGACGTTTTGATATCTACTGAAATGTAGCTCCTTTTTTACTAATCTAGTCAGCGGTTGTGCAGTTTGTGCAAATCCTTTGATCAGTCTTCAAGAGGAAATGATTGTAACTGTTTTACTGTTTGTGGAACTACAAAATCACTCACAGCTGAAGTGAATGAGGATCTGTCTTTAATCCATCTTCGCTAATAATATGTCCAAGGTAATTACTTGTGTATGCACAAAAGGTTATTTGTCAGTGCTCAATGGGAGATGGACTGTCCCTAGTCTGTCGAATACTTCCCTCATTTAAATCGTTACCAAAAACTGTGATATCATCCCAATAGACCATGCAGTTTTTAGATTTCATACCAAAAAGTACTCCATCTAACAAGCGTTGGAATGTTGCATGTGTGTTATTGAACCCAAAAGGCGTTCTGCTATATTGGTAGTGACTACAGGATGCTGAACGGCTGTCTTAGGCCTCTCTCCCAGACGTACATCAATCTGTAATAACTGCTTCTTAAGGTGGAACGTTGATGAAATTGACCAAAAATGTCAATTTTCGAGTTATTTTTAATTTTTTAGTACAACTCATGGACAAAAATTTAACAAAGTTTCAATGTTCAAATCCCATCCGAAGTGCCTGAAATTTAATTAAAAGTGTGACGCGGTCTCCCTGCCACGCCCACGTTTTGAAGCAGCACTTCAATACCAGCTCAGTGAGCAACTATTCTGTGTATTACTTTCAACCAAACATGTGCGGGATACAACTAGAAGGCCGTGATACATACTCTTTAGTTTTAGAGATCATCTTTGACTCTGATGCGTATCTTATAAACAATAACAAACTAGCTGCATTGTTTACGACGAAGCAATTCTTCTTTTGCCTTGTGATACTGACGGATATTTATACAAGCGTTCGATTCTTTCTTCATTCAGTTATGCCACGATCACAAAGAGTGTATAAGAAACTGGATAAACTGCGTTTGAATAAGTTAGTGAATAGAAGATCTGAGAAACAACAACACACCACCAATGAGGCTACGTCCGAAGTAAGAACATCTGCTGAAAATGTGAACTCGTCTGCTAGCAGCTCCAAGCGAAAAATTGGTGAGGTGAATGGTGCATACTACAGTGATGAATCTCGGTACACTGGATTTAGATTACCTGACCTTGATTTATTGACTGCAGCAGTCAAATTTTCTTGTGTTTGTAAGGCGTGTGGTAGTGTTAACATTCAGATTATAGATTACGGTATATGGTGTGTCAAGTGTCATAAGTACTGACACAGAGAAGATACTAGATGTTCAAGTTATGAGCAAATTCTGTCATAACTGTGCACGTGGAGAGTGTGAAGAAGATTCAAAAGGTCATAACTGCAGCAAAACATTTTCTGGTTCTAGTGGTGGAATGGAAAGTGCTGGCATGCAAATTATTTTTAAGAAATCTGTCAAGGAACGTGGTGTCATATATGTGAAATATCTTGGGGATGGTGACTCCAGTGGATTCAAGTATGTGAATGAGAGCAAACCTTATGGAGAACTTTTGACTGAGAAACTTGAATGCATGGGTCACATCCAGAAGAGAATGGGCTCAAGATTGACAAAACTTGTCAGTGACATGAAGGGCAAAAAGTTGGAAGATGTAAAGGGCATTGGTGGACACAACAGACTCACAAAGAAGATAATAGACTCTTTTCAAGTGTATTATGCCAAGGCTATCAGACCGAACCTATACAGTGTAAATGACATAAAAAGTGTAGTATGGGCTACATATTTCCACATGTTGTCAACAGATGGACACCTTATTCATAATCTGTGCCACATTAGCTGGTGTAAATATCTACAAGCTCAGAGGGATAACAGCCCCCACATTCTCAAGGAGACGCTTCCAAATTGTATTCCGGATCTTGTCAAGCCCACTTACAGGTTTCTGGCCGATTCTACACTTCTCAAAAAGTGTGTTCATGGCAAAAGCCAAAATCCAAATGAGTCTCTAAACTCAATCATATGGAAACGACGCCCTAAAAACACATTTCCATCTACATCTACATCCATACTCCGCGGGCCACGTGATGGTGTGTGCTGGAGGGTACCTTGAATACCTCTAACGGTTCTCCCTTGTATTCCAGTCTCGTATTGTTCGTGGAAAGAAAGACTGTCGATATGCCTCTGTATGGGCTCTAATCTCTCTGATTTTATCCTCATGGTCTCTTCGCGAGATATACGTAGGAGGATATACTGCTTGACTCCTCGGTGAAAGTATGTTCTCGAAACTTCAACAAAATCCCGTACCTAGCTACTGAGCGTCTCTCTTGCAGAGTCTTCCACTGGAGTATATCTATCATCCCCGTAACGCTTTCGCGATTACTAAATGATCCTGTACCGAAGCGCGCTGCTCTCCGTTGGATCTTCTGTCTCTCTTCTACCAGCCCTATCTGGTACGGATCCCACACCAGTGAGCAGTATTCAAGCAGTGGGCGAACAACTGTACTATAACCTACTTCCTTTGTTTTCAGTGTTGTATGATGTCCTTAGGTTAGTTAGGTTTAAGTAGTTCTAAGTTCTAGGGGACTGATGACCATAGATGTTAAGTCCCATAGTGCTCAGAGCCATTTGAACCATTTGTTGTTTTTTTTTTTTCGGACTGCATTTCCTTAGGATTCTTCCAATGAATCTCAGTTTGGCGTCTGCTTTACCGACGATTAATTTTATCTGGTCATTCCATTTTAAATCACTCCTAATACCTGATAAAGGATCTTTCTTTCTATGTATTCGCAGCACATTACACATGTCTACATTGAGATTCAATTGCCATTCCCTGTACCATGTGTCAATTCGTTGCAGATCCTCCTGCATTTCAGTACAATTTTCCATTGTTACAACCTCTCGATATACTACAGCATCATCCGCAAAAAGCCTCGGTGAACTTCCGATGTTATCCACAAGGTCATTTATATATATTGTGAGTAGTAACGGTCCTACGACACTCCCCTGCGGCACACCTGAAATCACTCTTACTTCGGAAGACTTCTCTCCATTGAGAATGACAGGCTACGTTCTGTTATCTAGGAACTCTTCAATCCAATGACACAGTTGGTCTGATAGTCCATATGCTCTTACTTTGTTCATTAAACGACTGTGGGGAACTGTATCGAACGCCTTGCGAAAGTCAAGAAACATGGCATCTACCTGGGAACCCGTGTCTATGGCCCTCTGAATCTCGTGGACGAATAGCGCGAGCTGGGTTTCACACGATACTCTTTTCGAAACCCATGCTGGTTCCTACAGAGTAGATTTCTAGTCCCCAGGAAAATCATTATACTCGAACATAACACGTGTTCCCAAATTCTACAACTGATCGACGTTAGAGATATAGGTCTATAGTTCTGCACATCTGTTCGACGTCCCTTCTTGAAAACGGGCCTGACCTGTGCCATTTTCCAATCTTTTGGAACGCTACTCTCTTCTAGAGACCTACGGTACTCCGCTGCAAGAAGGGGGGCAAGTTCCTTCGCGTACTCTGTGTAAAATAGGACTGGTATCCCATGAGGTCCAGCGACCTTTCCTCTTTTGAGCGATTTTAATAGTTTTTCTATTCCTCTGTCATCTATTTCGATCGCTACCATTTTGTCATCTGTACGAAAATCTAAGGAAGGAACTACAGTGCAGTCTTCCTCTGCGAAACAGTTTTGGAAAAAGTCTGTCATCCTCTGTTTCAGTACCATTTTGGTGACAGAGGTCTGGAGATTTTGTTTTGATCCACCTACCGCTTTGACATAAGACCAAAATTTTTTAGAATTTTCTGCCACGTCAGTACATAGAACTTTACTTTCGAATTCGTTGAACGCCTCTCGCATAGCCCTCCTCACACTGCATTTCGCTTCGTGTAATTTTTGTTTGTCTGCAAGGCTTTGGCTATGTTTATGTTTGCTGTGAAATTCCCTTTGCTTCCGTAGCAGTTTTCTAGCTCGGTTGTTGTACCACTGTGGCTCTTTTCCATCTCTTACGATCTTGCTTTGCACATACTCATCTAACGCAATTGTACGATGGTCCACTGATCCTCAACAGCATCTGTACTTGAGATAAAACATTTGTGTTGAGCCGTCAAGTACTCTGAATTCTGCTTTTTGTCACTTTTGCTAAACAGAGAAATCTTCCTACCTTTTTTAATATTTCTATTTACAGCTGAAATCACCGAGCTGTAACCGCTTTATGATCGCTGATTCCCTGTTCTGTGTTAACTGTTTCAAATAGTTCCGGTCTCTTTGCCACACGGCCAGCCTCCACATTGACCCTCCGCCTCTTGCGACGCGAACGCCGTTGATCCCGCCACTCCTCTTGGGGACAGGTTGGCCCAACGGCGCCCTTTACCAGCGATGTCTCGACAGCAGGGACCGTGGGTGAGGCATATAACACCTGCGGTGTACCATGCGACGCACCAGACTCACCACTGCCACTACACTCCGAGGCAGCAGCCTGAAGACGGCTGACCGTGGCCATCAGCACGTTCAGCTTTTCGCGAACAGTGGCCAGCTCCTCCTGTGTCACACATCCTATCTACCCTAAGAAATCAACAATTTACTGTAGAGAGTTAAGTAATCAACTTTTAACTACACTGCTAATTCACTAAAGGCTGCTGATAGCTGACTAAACTGTGGTTACTAGACACTTCTTGTTGGAAACAATGAAAATAAGCACTAACTCTCTCTGACTGTATTCAAAACAAACACGAAATCTATGGAACACTATTACTAGTACTCGAAAATCAAAGCTTCCTAAAAACAAAAACACACGGAAAAAGAAGTGACAAGTAAGAAAAACACAGTTAATACTTAAATTTAAGTAGCTTGCAGCACAGGAGATGTGAAGCAGACGGCTCATCTGCTACAGTTGTGAGAATTGCAACTTATGATGCAGTTATTGTATTTAATGATGGGAATGTCGGGAGGATGAAGGTATTAGAAAAAATGGGCTTCAAGATAGGAAATCTTAATCAAGACATCCTGAGAAAAATAGATTCACAGTGCGTCTCTGCAACTGAAAAGTCAGTTGAAGACCTGCTAAGGAAAGAAGACATACAACAAGAAACCAGAAGACAAGCCTTGAAGGGAAGGACGACCCAGAGTACAAATGTAGTGCCTTCTGAAGAAGTGCACAAGAAAAAACTTTAAATTGCGTTTCCTGTAAAGTGTGTTATTTTAAAGTGTATGTACCTTTTCCTCAGATTCTATAAACGCTAGAATTATGAAATTTTGTACACATATTTCTGCGAACCTAATAAACGCTGTCTCAAGAGCAAATTTTGAAATTCTGATTGCAAGTTGAGATATTGGGTAAAGTGCTTGGAATTTTGCATGAATCTAAAAATGTACTTGTGGAATTATAATTAAAAAATTATGAAAATTCTGCTATTTGACCTATTTCAAAAACCTCATGAGAGAAGCTTACAACATTTAAGAAATGAAGCAGATAAATTTTTGTAGAAATCTCTTGAACACTTTTTGAGAAAAAGGAACATACATTATTTTTGGAAATAAAACTTCAAATTTCAATCAGAAAAGTTGAATTTATATAGTCAAAGGATTTTCTATGTTAATGTGTTACGTTCATGTAAAGCGAGGTATAAAATTTCATTGCTATATCTCGCAAACTGTGGATTTGGTGCATTTTTAAAATAGTGTGTGTTTTTCATCAACTCCCCCCCCCCCTTAAATATACTGTCGAAAAGAAATTAAAGGTTATCTTAAGTTTCGATTACATTATTACGTTTTGAAGGTGACCTTTTCAGTAATCTTACTATAGTTGCTGAACAGGGACTACCGCTGTGTTGTGTTATACCTGCTTCACGCTGCATATCTACGAACTATTCTATCAATTGCTGAAGCTGCTTTGGTAACCTATATTGCTTACGATACACTGGTGTATGATTGCCCATTGCAGTCTTATACAGTGTTATGGGTGTGGGTGGTAGTGCACCTTCTTCGTTAAATCAGTCTCCGTACTGCACAAGCAATGACTCCATGACTGACCAATTCTTACCCTTTGTATGGCAAACTTTACTGCGCAACACAGATGTGCTGACAATTTGCTTGACTTTATACTCTATTATTGACTAACTGATGTCTTCCCCACTGAGTAATTCTAGTGTGGTTATTACTAATCCCTTTGAAAGATTGAGTTCGTCCATTCCGCAGTTGTCATGCCTTATTGGCACCGTAACATGACCATCTATGTTTCTTGCACGTTCTGCACTTCTTCGTACAAAACAGTGCTGTTAACGTAAAATGTCATTACTCAACAGTGGTACCATCACACATTAAGCTTGCTGCGGTACATCGAGATTTACTGTGACCCAAATTAGCTTCTCTGTCCTCGCCAGTACCCTGATATCCGAAAACACTTTTAATGCACCTGTTCACAGTTCATTTGGTACTACCTTAGCAACCGGTGTCCCTTGGGACGAAGAATGATTTGCAACTGCTGTATCCATAAAAATCGAACTCCCATTGAGTTCAACTGTTTGTTGCCAAAGATCAATTATACCATAATGCCTAGCCAGAAAGTCTAATCCAAGTATTGCAGAAAATTCGTGTCCTACAATTGGCAACACCTTCATTTGCTCACGAAACGAGTGTATGCTGCCTTAAACATGTGCTGGGTTGTTCTGCTGGATCTGTCCTATTATCCCCCATTGCACGCAGTCTGCATTGGAGATTTCAGTTTCCTCTCGTCCACAATGTCCAGATTCACAACCACCATGGGCCTCCAGTATCCACTAGAAATTTATACTTGTTATTATTCATCCAAGCTAACAAGCAACAATCCGTCTCTGCGTTCATTTTTGCTGTACTGCGGTTTAATGGAAATGCTCCCTGATGCAAGAAACATTCAAGCTGGTGTTTAGCAGTTTCTTTTTCCCAGTGTATTTCTCCTTGCTCCTTAGATCTGCAATCCTAAGCCGTGGCAATTACAACATTGTGGTAGCGACATTGTTTCTTCAGATGCTCCTGCTGATCCTAACGGTAACATTCCTTACCAGGCGTAAACATCTTCCACTCATTGTACATTTTTGTTGCCCTCTCTATTTTTTGCAGGTTTGTATCACTGTAAGGTACTGCAGCTAAATCCTCAGAGCTTTTCATTTTCACCTGTCGTGCAGAATATGAGGGGATCCTGTTCAGAAAAATATCTAATGCCCTGTTCTCTGCTTCTTTAAGGTTGACCCTACCTGCACCTGGCTGCTGCATCAGCTTGTAAGTCTGTACATTCACTTCACATACCCTGTCAGAAAACGGCTCATCCGGTTCATTCCGTTTCCGCTTCAAGTTACTGAGTTTTCCTTTCTATACCTTCCTGTAAACCCTCTGCTACTTCTAGAAATATGGTCGCCTTATTGAGAACTTCATGATACATGGTATAGGTCTGAACCTCGTGCCGCACGGGGTAACTGAGCAGTCTAAGGCGCCTTGCCACGGTCCGTGCGACTTCCCCCATCGAAGGTTCGAGTCCTCCCTGCAGCATGGGTGTTGTGTTGTCCTTAACGTAAGTTTAAGCTAGATTAAATAGTGTGTAAGCTTAGGGACCGATGCCCTCAGCAGTTTGGTCCCGTAAGACCTTGCCACAAATTTCCAAAAATTTTCTTAGCCTCGCCCATGATATGTAAATTCACCAACCCCAAGCACGTTTCATCTGACTAGCTATTTAAGGTAGCCGTGGACAATACATCATTTACAAATACAGTTACTTCCACTGATGTTTTCCAGAGAAGGGGGTTGACAGATTCACAGCTACAATATCAACAGATGAGGAAGAAACATTTTTTTGGATTACCTCCAAAAGATATATAATTTTTTAAACTTTTCAGTTTTTCCAGTATCTGTTTTCAGATATTTCTGAGTATTTTAAGGTCGTAAAAAATTTTGTTGGCTCTGTAGAAATTTTTAAGCCGGTCCTGCTGGCTATTTCATCTAAAAGATTAATTTGTGTTACCACAAAGGAAGTATAGCAAAGTCGTGAGCAATGCGAAATAATATATTCCAACCGTTTTTTTTCCTCTTCTCAAACGTCTTGGTGAAACCTTATATTCATTCAACTTTTCATTCGAAATCCTCACTTTTTTTTTTTTTTTTGTTTGCGGAGCACAATTAAAAAGAATTTCTGATAGGCCATCAAGTTACCGTTCACCTATTTTTATTTCGAAGGGCTGAGAGATGTCTCCCACACAGTTTACTTTAAATACTGTGTATGTAAATGTTCACGAATTAGATTTGCTAATTTGGTCTTTACTTCCAATTCTTTTTTTTATGTGTAGTTGGTCTGTCAACGGAATTAAAGGTTTTATTACAATATCTTTTGAACTCAATAATCTGTAGTGAATGACTGACTTGAGATTAAATATTTATTCAGAAGATAATCTGCCCTTCATCTAAATGACCGTCCAGTGTTGTTCTTAACCTCTTTAGCAAAATTTCGGAAAATGCAAATGGTAGCAAATAAATTCCTTTGTAGTTGTTTACAGGACTACCTCCAGTTCTCTTACGATTTTTTCTGTTCTCGAGTTCGCGAAAGATTAATCCTAACTTATTTTTTATTTCAAAAACTCCATTAGCCTTATTGCTTAATTACTTCTTCACCTTTTGAGGACCAGAGATAAATCTCTTTCTAGATTCTCATGAGTGTCTGAGAATTACAGCTTATGGATTGATTCCGGATAATTAAGAAGCTAATCAAAGTATTTCGCAAGCAGAAGTTTTGTTGAAGTCTGACTTTGTGTACTGCAGTCCGGTAGTCCTTATGACCAGCATACGCAGAAGCTGTACGGAGAACAAAACCGATATGGAGATTCTCGGTATGATTCACGAGGCCTTTAAGGAAGATGGCATGTCCCTTGCAGTGGCTTTCATGTGGCACAAACGTTTTAAAGATGGCCGCGGGAATGTTGAAGACGACGACCGCTCTGGGAGGCCATCACCAAGCCAAACGGATCAAAATGTGGAGAAAGTGCGGAAACTTTTAAACAATTACCATCATCTTAGTACTAGATTAATTGCTGATGAGCTGGGACTTAGAGTACGGTGTGGAGAGTTGTAATGGATAATTTGATGATGCGAAAAGTGTGTGCCAAACTGGTGCCAAAAGTTTTGTTGGTGGATCAGAAGATACAGCGCACGACTGTTTGCCAGGAAATGCTCCAACAGTTGAATGTTGATCCGAACCTTCTGGAGAAAGCGGTTACTGGTGATGAGACCTGGGTCTACAAGTACGATCCTGAGTCGAAGCGTCAAAGCTCAGAATGGCGCACTGCTTCCTCGCCGAAGCCCAAGAAGGCTCGCATGGGCAAGTCGTGTGTGAAGTGCATGCTGATTGTTTTTTCCTGATGGTAAAGGAGTGATTCACAAGGAGTTTGTTGCTTGTGGACAGACTGTCACAGGTGACTTTGACGCTGGAGTGTTCAGCCGCTTGAGGGATCGAGTTCGCCGCGTCCGCCCGGCGATCAGGGGCGATTGGATTCTCCACCATGACAAAGCGCCCGCTCACACGTCGCGCGCCGCTGCCGAAGTTTTGGTCAAGTTCAGCTTGAAAACACTGCCGCAGTCACCCCACAGCCCCGTGTTGGCTCCAAGTGTCTTTTTCCTCTTCTCCCGAATCAAGACAGGCCTAAAAGGGAAGCGACTCGACTCCATCGACGCCACCCATCAGGCTGCGACGAGAGCCCTTGACAGTATAACGCCCGAGGCCTTCCAGCAGAGCTATGAACAGTGGAAGACGCGATGGCAGCGCTGTGTAGATCCTGAAGGATCATATTTTGAAGAATTTTAGTCCGCTGTACTTGAATGTCCAATAAATTTCTAGTTCTGAATTGTCTTGAAACTTTTGAATCGTACCCTGTACTTATTCATTTCCCAACAAAGTCACCCTGGCTTCGAATATGCTTCTCTCAGCGAGAAACCTGTTTGCTGATGCCGTCACTGTAGAGTGTCAGACTTTTTTGATCGAGCCCTACCTCTACTTGCCCCGCTTCATCAAAATCAAAGTGAAGTGATCGAAAGTGTTATTTAAGTTTTGGAAACAGATGAAAATGCGATGGGACCACGTCAGGCCTGTATGGAGGGTGATCGACGACAGCGAACCCAAGGCGTCGGGTTGTTGGAGATCTCACAGCGTTCGTGTGGAGTCTGGCATTCCCATGCTGAAGGAAAGACTGCTCCAGTGTGGAAGAACTATTCGAATTTGTGTTTACAGAGGGTGTGGAAGTACACCGACATAGTTACGTTACACACTTTACACACTGAAGTGTCAGGGAAAATAACGTAATATACTTGAATCTTACAACTTCGTAGAGGCAGTATGCTTTCCAATTAGAGATCATCGTAACAACAACAGAGTCATAGAAAATAACGTCATAGATTTTCCTTTGGTTGAAGAGCACAGTGTGATAAAAATTAATAATGGCCTCTCAGATAACGTTACTTTGCGATACATGCCGAAAGAACAGGGATCAATTTGGTCCAGCAGCCATTATGAATTAAAACACAAAGGAATTGCAGACATTAGTTGAGAGTGGGTACTGACTAAAATCAGTGGGGAAATGGAAAAAGTTGAAAATCTATGCTGCAAAAATTAGTGGAACCAGGGACATTGCTGTTGCACTTGATGGGACATGGCAATGTCAAGGACATCGTTTCTTGAATAGTGTTGTAAGTGCTACTTCTGTGGAGAGAGGAAAAGTTGTTGATGTTGAGTGCTGATCTAAGTACTGCCACACATACCATGGTAATACTGAATGTCATATTGAACATCAGTGTTCTAAGAATCATGATGGCTACAGGGGAGGTATGGAGTGTGATGGAGCTCTAAAAATATTTCAGAGGTCGGTGACCGTTTATAAAGATAGATATAAGAGTACGAAGTACGTAGGCGATGGGGACTCTAAAGCTTTCAATAAAATTAATGAGTTCAATATTTATGGTGATACCTTGGTAACAAAACTGGGCTGTTGTAGACATGTGCAAAAGAGGATGGGTGCTAGATTGCGGAAGCTCTTCGTGAGCCTGTTATGAATGAAACAAACCAATTTTTAGCGACCTGCGTGACTCTGTTTTGCTTAGTAAATGTCTTCATGGGGGCGCTCAGAATACAAATGTAAGTTTCAACCATTGCGTATGGGAAAGATTACCGAAGAATGTTTTTGGAGGTCTAAATACATTAAATGTTGGTGTACTAGATGCAGTGATATGCTTCAATGACGGAGTGACAGGAAGAAATATAGCCATAAAATGTGGCTGTAATAAGGAAGATCAATTGCTTGCAGGTGACGATAACGGGCGCATGAAGCTGAAAGATTCGCTCTTCAAGTTACCGAAGAAACGAGAAGAGCTTAAAGGAATGCCAAGAGGAAGCTTGAAGATGAAGAAATGCTGCAGCATAGAGACTATGCTTCGGGAATCCTCTGAGGCACAGTTTAATTAGGCCCATATCTTCATTCGCAATTTCCCGCAAGTTGTATTTTTCGGAATTCAGATACAAATATTTCCTAAAGTTTATAAAGCATTGCTCTAATTTTCTTTCTGTTACTTAGAATAGTCCGTACATATGTAGTAAACCTAAGCTTTATTGCAGGATCGACTAAATTTTGGAAAAAATAACATTTTATTAGGAAAAAATTTTAAAAATTTACATTTTAATGTGATATTTTTTATCCTTGTAACATTCGTAATAGGTGGAATTAAATAGGTCTAGTACCTCAGCCATCATGGGATGCATATCTGGTAAAATTTGGTCTCCTTCAATGTATAACATTGGATTAAATGGTATCTCAATTTGAGGAAGCATTTTTGGAAAAAAGTGCACCAGTTTCTTTGTAATTTTCTAATAACCCTAAGGAGATTCAAAAATATTCATTTCTAATTTTTTTGGAAAGTGTGCTGCATTACCTGATATCAACAAAAAATCTGTAAAACATATACATTATAAACGGTGTCTGGAAGAAATAGGTGTTGATTTTTACATAATATTAAGCCGGAAAAGCACCCTGTATCCTTAAGTTTTCTTTGGAGTTTGCAACTCAATATTTGCTGTCTGCAGGAGGTCTTCGGTTCTAAAAACATCCTTGTCAGGTGGAAAAATTCCTGATTTTCTAAAGCCATTAACGGTATGTAACATCGCAAAATACAAACGTTCATGGCCGGAAGTCTCACAAATAATAAAATATTCCGTGCGGTCATGGCGTGGTCGAATGGGTTTCACCTTAAAACCTAACGTGTCGTCCCCATATGCTGAAGACATTTTCAAGGGGGATCGGAGTTTCTTTGATTGTCCGATTCACACCCTGACTTGCTACTGACTACAGCAAAATTCCGCTTACGCGGAACCAGCCCTCCCTGCACTGTTACAGGCAACGAAAGCAACAGTTATCCATCCATTACCCAAACTCGAAGAAGTTGAAGTTTTCATTAGAGAAAAATTAAACCTCGCACCACAAAACAATGTAGGTCCGTTTAAAAGAACAAATTGAGCAGTTTTACCTACTCCGCGTACTTCGTTCTTTTTTCCCTTCGAGGAAGATGCGGAAGCACCAAGAGTACCGTCCACATTTACAAGTGTCTTGTAGACAAGCAATCGTCGGCGACGACGATAACACCGTTTACGAACCATTGTGGCATGTGGCATAATGTAGGAACCCTCACCAGAGATAATAATCTCTGATATAGGTATAGTACGGTAGGCCAAAATTTCATGTGGCATAATGTAGGAACCCTCACCAGAGATAATAATCTCTGATATAGGTATAGTACGGTAGGCCAAAATTTCACGGGTTTCAAAGGATTCCAAACCAGCCCTCCCTGCACTGTTACAGGCAACGAAAGCAACAGTTATCCATCCATTACCCAAACTCGAAGAAGTTGAAGTTTTCATTAGAGAAAAATTAAACCTCGCACCACAAAACAATGTAGGTCCGTTTAAAAGAACAAATTGAGCAGTTTTACCTACTCCGCGTACTTCGTTCTTTTTTCCCTTCGAGGAAGATGCGGAAGCACCAAGAGTACCGTCCACATTTACAAGTGTCTTGTAGACAAGCAATCGTCGGCGACGACGATAACACCGTTTCTCACACACTCCACAGCGCTCTCTGTCGCACGCTCAAGGTCACGCGCTCTACTGTGGAGCCATCTATTGAGCTCACAGAGAGTTGCCCAGAGAGCATCCCAGGGTGCCCCAGGGAGCTACAACACCAAGAAGAATCGCTTCTCGGCTTTTGGCAAGATCAATGTGTAGTATTATGGCCCTTAAAAGGGCCTTTTGTTGAGAACTGCTCGCGGCTCCTCTCTCTCACACACTCCACAGCGCTCTCTGTCGCACGCTCAAGGTCACGCGCTCTACTGTGGAGCCATCTATTGAGCTCACAGAGAGTTGCCCAGAGAGCATCCCAGGGTGCCCCAGGGAGCTACAACACCAAGAAGAATCGCTTCTCGGCTTTTGGCAAGATCAATGTGTAGTATTATGGCCCTTAAAAGGGCCTTTTGTTGAGAACTGCTTCAATGGTTATACACTGTACAGTCACCCACAATGCGACAATCTTCCAAAGAAGGTGACCCACTGGCCTTAACCCATAAATGTAGATTAGAATCAGAGTTTATCTTAAGACGTCTACGACAAGTCAAAGACAAACTCCCATGTGGCATAATGTAGGAACCCTCACCAGAGATAATAATCTCTGATATAGGTATAGTACGGTAGGCCAAAATTTCACGGGTTTCAAAGGATTCCAAACCAGCCCTCCCTGCACTGTTACAGGCAACGAAAGCAACAGTTATCCATCCATTACTCAAACTCGAAGAAGTTGAAGTTTTCATTAGAGAAAAATTAAACCTCGCACCACAAAACAATGTAGGTCCGTTTAAAAGAACAAATTGAGCAGTTTTACCTACTCCGCGTACTTCGTTCTTTTTTCCCTTCGAGGAAGATGCGGAAGCACCAAGAGTACCGTCCACATTTACATGGTTCGTAAACGGTGTTATCGTCGTCGCCGACGATTGCTTGTCTACAAGACACTTGTAAATGTGGACGGTACTCTTGGTGCTTCCGCATCTTCCTCGAAGGGAAAAAAGAACGAAGTACGCGGAGTAGGTAAAACTGCTCAATTTGTTCTTTTAAACGGACCTACATTGTTTTGTGGTGCGAGGTTTAATTTTTCTCTAATGAAAACTTCAACTTCTTCGAGTTTGGGTAATGGATGGATAACTGTTGCTTTCGTTGCCTGTAACAGTGCAGGGAGGGCTGGTTTGGAATCCTTTGAAACCCGTGAAATTTTGGCCTACCGTACTATACCTATATCAGAGATTATTATCTCTGGTGAGGGTTCCTACATTATGCCACATGGGAGTTTGTCTTTGACTTGTCGTAGACGTCTTAAGATAAACTCTGATTCTAATCTACATTTATGGGTTAAGGCCAGTGGGTCACCTTCTTTGGAAGATTGTCGCATTGTGGGTGACTGTACAGTGTATAACCATTGAAGCAGTTCTCAACAAAAGGCCCTATTAAGGGCCATAATACTACACATTGATCTTGCCAAAAGCCGAGAAGCGATTCTTCTTGGTGTTGTAGCTCCCTGGGGCACCCTGGGATGCTCTCTGGGCAACTCTCTGTGAGCTCAATAGATGGCTCCACAGTAGAGCGCGTGACCTTGAGCGTGCGACAGAGAGCGCTGTGGAGTGTGTGAGAGAGAGGAGCCGCGAGCACTCCCATGTGGCATAATGTAGGAACCCTCACCAGAGATAATAATCTCTGATATAGGTATAGTACGGTAGGCCAAAATTTCACGGGTTTCAAAGGATTCCAAACCAGCCCTCCCTGCACTGTTACAGGCAACGAAAGCAACAGTTATCCATCCATTACCCAAACTCGAAGAAGTTGAAGTTTTCATTAGAGAAAAATTAAACCTCGCACCACAAAGCAATGTAGGTCCGTTTAAAAGAACAAATTGAGCAGTTTTACCTACTCCGCGTACTTCGTTCTTTTTTCCCTTCGAGGAAGATGCGGAAGCACCAAGAGTACCGTCCACATTTACAAGTGTCTTGTAGACAAGCAATCGTCGGCGACGACGATAACACCGTTTACGAACCATTGTAAGAAGCAGTGGCTCAGTGGCTATTCACTCACACAAGAGTGAATGCGCTGGCAGGACAGTGTGCTCCTTATATAGCATCAGTCCTGGCGCACGCAGCGGATGTGGACTACCGGGCGCCCATTGAGTATAACCATTGAAGCAGTTCTCAACAAAAGGCCCTTTTAAGGGCCATAATACTACACATTGATCTTGCCAAAAGCCGAGAAGCGATTCTTCTTGGTGTTGTAGCTCCCTGGGGCACCCTGGGATGCTCTCTGGGCAACTCTCTGTGAGCTCAATAGATGGCTCCACAGTAGAGCGCGTGACCTTGAGCGTGCGACAGAGAGCGCTGTGGAGTGTGTGAGAGAGAGGAGCCGCGAGCACTAGTATTACTAGGCTCGCGGCGGCCTAAAATCAAGTTGGCGATTGCCCAACTGCAGGTGATAAGGCGGTTTACTCAATGGGCGCCCGGTAGTCCACATCCGCTGCGTGCGCCAGGACTGATGCTATATAAGGAGCACACTGTCCTGCCAGCGCATTCACTCTTGTGTGAGTGAATAGCCACTGAGGCACTGCTTCTTACAATGGTTCGTAAACTCCCATGTGGCATAATGTAGGAACCGTCACCAGAGATAATAATCTCTGATATAGGTATAGTACGGTAGGCCAAAATTTCACGGGTTTCAAAGGATTCCAAACCAGCCCTCCCTGCACTGTTACAGGCAACGAAAGCAACAGTTATCCATCCATTACCTAAATTCGAAGAAGTTGAAGTTTTCATTAGAGAAAAATTAAACCTCGCACCACAAAACAATGTAGGTCCGTTTAAAAGAACAAATTGAGCAGTTTTACCTACTCCGCGTACTTCGTTCTTTTTTCCCTTCGAGGAAGATGCGGAAGCACCAAGAGTACCGTCCACATTTACAAGTGTCTTGTAGACAAGCAATCGTCGGCGACGACGATAACACCGTTTACTCCCATGTGGCATAATGTAGGAACCCTCACCAGAGATAATAATCTCTGATATAGGTATAGTACGGTAGGCCAAAATTTCACGGGTTTCAAAGGATTCCAAACCAGCCCTCCCTGCACTGTTACAGGCAACGAAAGCAACAGTTATCCATCCATTACCCAAACTCGAAGAAGTTGAAGTTTTCATTAGAGAAAAATTAAACCTCGCACCACAAAACAATGTAGGTCCGTTTAAAAGAACAAATTGAGCAGTTTTACCTACTCCGCGTACTTCGTTCTTTTTTCCCTTCGAGGAAGATGCGGAAGCACCAAGAGTACCGTCCACATTTACAAGTGTCTTGTAGACAAGCAATCGTCGGCGACGACGATAACACCGTTTACGAACCATTGTGGGTGACTGTACAGTGTATAACCATTGAAGCAGTTCTCAACAAAAGGCCCTTTTAAGGGCCATAATACTACACATTGATCTTGCCAAAAGCCGAGAAGCGATTCTTCTTGGTGTTGTAGCTCCCTGGGGCACCCTGGGATGCTCTCTGGGCAACTCTCTGTGAGCTCAATAGATGGCTCCACAGTAGAGCGCGTGACCTTGAGCGTGCGACAGAGAGCGCTGTGGAGTGTGTGAGAGAGAGGAGCCGCGAGCACTAGTATTACTAGGCTCGCGGCGGCCTAAAATCAAGTTGGCGATTGCCCAACTGCAGGTGATAAGGCGCTTTACTCAATGGGCGCCCGGTAGTCCACATCCGCTGCGTGCGCCAGGACTGATGCTATATAAGGAGCACACTGTCCTGCCAGCGCATTCACTCTTGTGTGAGTGAATAGCCACTGAGGCACTGCTTCTTACAATGGTTCGTAAACGGTGTTATCGTCGTCGCCGACGATTGCTTGTCTACAAGACACTTGTAAATGTGGACGGTACTCTTGGTGCTTCCGCATCTTCCTCGAAGGGAAAAAAGAACGAAGTACGCGGAGTAGGTAAAACTGCTCAATTTGTTCTTTTAAACGGACCTACATTGTTTTGTGGTGCGAGGTTTAATTTTTCTCTAATGAAAACTTCAACTTCTTCGAGTTTGGGTAATGGATGGATAACTGTTGCTTTCGTTGCCTGTAACAGTGCAGGGAGGGCTGGTTTGGAATCCTTTGAAACCCGTGAAATTTTGGCCTACCGTACTATACCTATATCAGAGATTATTATCTCTGGTGAGGGTTCCTACATTATGCCACATGGGAGTTTGATATAGGTATAGTACGGTAGGCCAAAATTTCACGGGTTTCAAAGGATTCCAAACCAGCCCTCCCTGCACTGTTACAGGCAACGAAAGCAACAGTTATCCATCCATTACCCAAACTCGAAGAAGTTGAAGTTTTCATTAGAGAAAAATTAAACCTCGCACCACAAAACAATGTAGGTCCGTTTAAAAGAACAAATTGAGCAGTTTTACCTACTCCGCGTACTTCGTTCTTTTTTCCCTTCGAGGAAGATGCGGAAGCACCAAGAGTACCGTCCACATTTACAAGTGTCTTGTAGACAAGCAATCGTCGGCGACGACGATAACAACAACGACAACGACAACGAAAGCAACAGTTATCCATCCATTACCCAAACTCGAAGAAGTTGAAGTTTTCATTAGAGAAAAATTAAACCTCGCACCACAAAACAATGTAGGTCCGTTTAAAAGAACAAATTGAGCAGTTTTACCTACTCCGCGTACTTCGTTCTTTTTTCCCTTCGAGGAAGATGCGGAAGCACCAAGAGTACCGTCCACATTTACAAGTGTCTTGTAGACAAGCAATCGTCGGCGACGACGATAACACCGTTTATAGGTATAGTACGGTAGGCCAAAATTTCACGGGTTTCAAAGGATTCCAAACCAGCCCTCCCTGCACTGTTACAGGCAACGAAAGCAACAGTTATCCATCCATTACCCAAACTCGAAGAAGTTGAAGTTTTCATTAGAGAAAAATTAAACCTCGCACCACAAAACAATGTAGGTCCGTTTAAAAGAACAAATTGAGCAGTTTTACCTACTCCGCGTACTTCGTTCTTTTTTCCCTTCGAGGAAGATGCGGAAGCACCAAGAGTACCGTCCACATTTACAAGTGTCTTGTAGACAAGCAATCGTCGGCGACGACGATAACACCCATGTGGCATAATGTAGGAACCCTCACCAGAGATAATAATCTCTGATATAGGTATAGTACGGTAGGCCAAAATTTCACGGGTTTCAAAGGATTCCAAACCAGCCCTCCCTGCACTGTTACAGGCAACGAAAGCAACAGTTATCCATCCATTACCCAAACTCGAAGAAGTTGAAGTTTTCATTAGAGAAAAATTAAACCTCGCACCACAAAACAATGTAGGTCCGTGTAAAAGAACAAATTGAGCAGTTTTACCTACTCCGGGTACTTCGTTCTTTTTTCCCTTCGAGGAAGATGCGGAAGCACCAAGAGTACCGTCCACATTTACAAGTGCCTTGTAGACAAGCAATCGTCGGCGACGACGATAACACCGTTTACGAACCATTGTAAGAAGCAGTGCCTCAGTGGCTATTCACTCACACAAGAGTGAATGCGCTGGCAGGACAGTGTGCTCCTTATATAGCATCAGTCCTGGCGCACGCAGCGGATGTGGACTACCGGGCGCCCATTGAGTAAAGCGCCTTATCACCTGCAGTTGGGCAATCGCCAACTTGATTTTAGGCCGCCGCGAGCCTAGTAATACTAGTGCTCGCGGCTCCTCTCTCTCACACACTCCACAGCGCTCTCTGTCGCACGCTCAAGGTCACGCGCTCTACTGTGGAGCCATCTATGTGGCATAATGTAGGAACCCTCACCAGAGATAATAATCTCTGATATAGGTATAGTACGGTAGGCCAAAATTTCACGGGTTTCAAAGGATTCCAAACCAGCCCTCCCTGCACTGTTACAGGCAACGAAAGCAACAGTTATCCATCCATTACCCAAACTCGAAGAAGTTGAAGTTTTCATTAGAGAAAAATTAAACCTCGCACCAGAAAACAATGTAGGTCCGTTTAAAAGAACAAATTGAGCAGTTTTACCTACTCCGCGTACTTCGTTCTTTTTTCCCTTCGAGGAAGATGCGGAAGCACCAAGAGTACCGTCCACATTTACAAGTGTCTTGTAGACAAGCAATCGTCGGCGACGATGTGGCATAATGTAGGAACCCTCACCAGAGATAATAATCTCTGATATAGGTATAGTACGGTAGGCCAAAATTTCACGGGTTTCAAAGGATTCCAAACCAGCCCTCCCTGCACTGTTACAGGCAACGAAAGCAACAGTTATCCATCCATTACCCAAACTCGAAGAAGTTGAAGTTTTCATTAGAGAAAAATTAAACCTCGCACCACAAAACAATGTAGGTCCGTTTAAAAGAACAAATTGAGCAGTTTTACCTACTCCGCGTACTTCGTTCTTTTTTCCCTTCGAGGAAGATGCGGAAGCACCAAGAGTACCGTCCACATTTACAAGTGTCTTGTAGACAAGCGCTGCGACAGAGAGCGGTCCCATGTGGCATAATGTAGGAACCCTCACCAGAGATAATAATCTCTGATATAGGTATAGTACGGTAGGCCAAAATTTCACGGGTTTCAAAGGATTCCAAACCAGCCCTCCCTGCACTGTTACAGGCAACGAAAGCAACAGTTATCCATCCATTACCCAAACTCGAAGAAGTTGAAGTTTTCATTAGAGAAAAATTAAACCTCGCACCACAAAACAATGTAGGTCCGTTTAAAAGAACAAATTGAGCAGTTTTACCTACTCCGCGTACTTCGTTCTTTTTTCCCTTCGAGGAAGATGCGGAAGCACCAAGAGTACCGTCCACATTTACAAGTGTCTTGTAGACAAGCAATCGTCGGCGACGACGATAACACCGTTTACGAATATATATAATATATATAGGTATAGTACGGTAGGCCAAAATTTCACGGGTTTCAAAGGATTCCAAACCAGCCCTCCCTGCACTGTTACAGGCAACGAAAGCAAGAGTACCGTCCACATTTACAAGTGTCTTGTAGACAAGCAATCGTCGGCGACGACGATAACACCGTTTACGAATATATATAATATATATAGGTATAGTACGGTAGGCCAAAATTTCACGGGTTTCAAAGGATTCCAAACCAGCCCTCCCTGCACTGTTACAGGCAACGAAAGCATTATGCCACATGGGAGTTTGTCTTTGACTTGTCGTAGACGTCTTAAGATAAACTCTGATTCTAATCTACATTTATGGGTTAAGGCCAGTGGGTCACCTTCTTTGGAAGATTGTCGCATTGTGGGTGACTGTACAGTGTATAACCATTGAAGCAGTTCTCAACAAAAGGCCCTTTTAAGGGCCATAATACTACACATTGATCTTGCCAAAAGCCGAGAAGCGATTCTTCTTGGTGTTGTAGCTCCCTGGGGCACCCTGGGATGCTCTCTGGGCAACTCTCTGTGAGCTCAATAGATGGCTCCACAGTAGAGCGCGTGACCTTGAGCGTGCGACAGAGAGCGCTGTGGAGTGGCATAATGTAGGAACCCTCACCAGAGATAATAATCTCTGATATAGGTATAGTACGGTAGGCCAAAATTTCACGGGTTTCAAAGGATTCCAAACCAGCCCTCCCTGCACTGTTACAGGCAACGAAAGCAACAGTTATCCATCCATTACCCAAACTCGAAGAAGTTGAAGTTTTCATTAGAGAAAAATTAAACCTCGCACCACAAAACAATGTAGGTCCGTTTAAAAGAACAAATTGAGCAGTTTTACCTACTCCGCGTACTTCGTTCTTTTTTCCCTTCGAGGAAGATGCGGAAGCGCCAAGAGTACCGTCCACATTTACAAGTGTCTTGTAGACAAGCAAGGTATAGTACGGTAGGCCAAAATTTCACGGGTTTCAAAGGATTCCAAACCAGCCCTCCCTGCACTGTTACAGGCAACGAAAGCAACAGTTATCCATCCATTACCCAAACTCGAAGAAGTTGAAGTTTTCATTAGAGAAAAATTAAACCTCGCACCACAAAACAATGTAGGTCTGTTTAAAAGAACAAATTGAGCAGTTTTACCTACTCCGCGTACTTCGTTCTTTTTTCCCTTCGAGGAAGATGCGGAAGCACCAAGAGTACCGTCCACATTTACAAGTGTCTTGTAGACAAGCAATCGGTATCGGTGTAGACAAGCAATAGGTATAGTACGGTAGGCCAAAATTTCACGGGTTTCAAAGGATTCCAAACCAGCCCTCCCTGCACTGTTACAGGCAACGAAAGCAACAGTTATCCATCCATTACCCAAACTCGAAGAAGTTGAAGTTTTCATTAGAGAAAAATTAAACCTCGCACCACAAAACAATGTAGGTCCGTTTAAAAGAACAAATTGAGCAGTTTTACCTACTCCGCGTACTTCGTTCTTTTTTCCCTTCGAGGAAGATGCGGAAGCACCAAGAGTACCGTCCACATTTACAAGTGTCTTGTAGACAAGCAATCGTCGGCGACGACGATAACACCGTTAATTGCTCCCTGGGGCACCCTGGGATGCTCTCTGGGCAACTCTCTGTGAGCTCAATAGATGGCTCCACAGTAGAGCGCGTGACCTTGAGCGTGCGACAGAGAGCGCTGTGGAGTGTGTGAGAGAGAGGAGCCGCGAGCACTAGTATTACTAGGCTCGCGGCGGCCTAAAATCAAGTTGGCGATTGCCCAACTGCAGGTGATAAGGCGCTTTACTCAATGGGCGCCCGGTAGTCCACATCCGCTGCGTGCGCCAGGACTGATGCTATATAAGGAGCACACTGTCCTGCCAGCGCATTCACTCTTGTGTGAGTGAATAGCCACTGAGGCACTGCTTCTTACAATGGTTCGTAAACGGTGTTATCGTCGTCGCCGACGATTGCTTGTCTACAAAACACTTGTAAATGTGGACGATACTCTTGGTGCTTCCGCATCTTCCTCGAAGGGAAAAAAGAACGAAGTACGCGGAGTAGGTAAAACTGCTCAATTTGTTCTTTTAAACGGACCTACATTGTTTTGTGGTGCGAGGTTTAATTTTTCTCTAATGAAAACTTCAACTTCTTCGAGTTTGGGTAATGGATGGATAACTGTTGCTTTCGTTGCCTGTAACAGTGCAGGGAGGGCTGGTTTGGAATCCTTTGAAACCCGTGAAATTTTGGCCTACCGTACTATACCTATATCAGAGATTATTATCTCTGGTGAGGGTTCCTACATGTAGTTGTCATGTGTCTTTTAAACGGACCTACATTGTTTTGTGGTGCGAGGTTTAATTTTTCTCTAATGAAAACTTCAACTTCTTCGAGTTTGGGTAATGGATGGATAACTGTTGCTTTCGTTGCCTGTAACAGTGCAGGGAGGGCTGGTTTGGAATCCTTTGAAACCCGTGAAATTTTGGCCTACCGTACTATACCTATATCAGAGATTATTATCTCTGGTGAGGGTTCCTACATTATGCCACATGGGAGTTAAACGGTGTTATCGTCGACGCCGACGATTGCTTGTCTACAAGACACTTGTAAATGTGGACGGTACTCTTGGTGCTTCCGCATCTTCCTCGAAGGGAAAAAAGAACGAAGTACGCGGAGTAGGTAAAACTGCTCAATTTGTTCTTTTAAACGGACCTACATTGTTTTGTGGTGCGAGGTTTAATTTTTCTCTAATGAAAACTTCAACTTCTTCGAGTTTGGGTAATGGATGGATAACTGTTGCTTTCGTTGCCTGTAACAGTGCAGGGAGGGCTGGTTTGGAATCCTTTGAAACCCGTGAAATTTTGGCCTACCGTACTATACCTATATCAGAGATTATTATCTCTGGTGAGGGTTCCTACATTATGCCACTAGTATAGTGGCATAATGTAGGTTCGTAAACGGTGTTATCGTCGTCGCCGACGATTGCTTGTCTACAAGACACTTGTAAATGTGGACGGTACTCTTGGTGCTTCCGCATCTTCCTCGAAGGGAAAAAAGAACGAAGTACGCGGAGTAGGTAAAACTGCTCAATTTGTTCTTTTAAACGGACCTACATTGTTTTGTGGTGCGAGGTTTAATTTTTCTCTAATGAAAACTTCAACTTCTTCGAGTTTGGGTAATGGATGGATAACTGTTGCTTTCGTTGCCTGTAACAGTGCAGGGAGGGCTGGTTTGGAATCCTTTGAAACCCGTGAAATTTTGGGCTACCGTACTATACCTATATCAGAGATTATTATCTCTGGTGAGGGTTCCTACATTATGCCACATTATGCTCCTCTCTCTCACACCATCCATTACCCAAACTCGAAGAAGTTGAAGTTTTCATTAGAGAAAAATTAAACCTCGCACCACAAAACAATGTAGGTCCGTTTAAAAGAACAAATTGAGCAGTTTTACCTACTCCGCGTACTTCGTTCTTTTTTCCCTTCGAGGAAGATGCGGAAGCACCAAGAGTACCGTCCACATTTACAAGTGTCTTGTAGACAAGCAATCGTCGGCGACGACGATAACACCGTTTACGAACCGTAAACCGTACCGCAACCGTACCGTTGGCGATTGCCCAACTGCAGGTGATAAGGCGCTTTACTCAATGGGCGCCCGGTAGTCCACATCCGCTGCGTGCGCCAGGACTGATGCTATATAAGGAGCACACTGTCCTGCCAGCGTATTCACTCTTGTGTGAGTGAATAGCCACTGAGGCACTGCTTCTTACAATGGTTCGTAAACGGTGTTATCGTCGTCGCCGACGATTGCTTGTCTACAAGACACTTGTAAATGTGGACGGTACTCTTGGTGCTTCCGCATCTTCCTCGAAGGGAAAAAAGAACGAAGTACGCGGAGTAGGTAAAACTGCTCAATTTGTTCTTTTAAACGGACCTACATTGTTTTGTGGTGCGAGGTTTAATTTTTCTCTAATGAAAACTTCAACTTCTTCGAGTTTGGGTAATGGATGGATAACTGTTGCTTTCGTTGCCTGTAACAGTGCAGGGAGGGCTGGTTTGGAATCCTTTGAAACCCGTGAAATTTTGGCCTACCGTACTATACCTATATCAGAGATTATTATCTCTGGTGAGGGTTCCTACATTATGCCACATGGGAGTGTCTACAAGACACTTGTAAATGTGGACGGTACTCTTGGTGCTTCCGCATCTTCCTCGAAGGGAAAAAAGAACGAAGTACGCGGAGTAGGTAAAACTGCTCAATTTGTTCTTTTAAACGGACCTACATTGTTTTGTGGTGTGAGGTTTAATTTTTCTCTAATGAAAACTTCAACTTCTTCGAGTTTGGGTAATGGATGGATAACTGTTGCTTTTGTTGCCTGTAACAGTGCAGGGAGGGCTGGTTTGGAATCCTTTGAAACCCGTGAAATTTTGGCCTACCGTACTATACCTATATCAGAGATTATTATCTCTGGTGAGGGTTCCTACATTATGCCACATGGGAGTTTGTCTTTGACTTGTCGTAGACGTCTTAAGATAAACTCTGATTCTAATCTACATTTATGGGTTAAGGCCAGTGGGTCACCTTCTTTGGAAGATTGTCGCATTGTGGGTGACTGTACAGTGTATAACCATTGAAGCAGTTCTCAACAAACTGCTTCAATGGTTATACACTGTACAGTCACCCACAATGCGACAATCTTCCAAAGAAGGTGACCCACTGGCCTTAACCCATAAATGTAGATTAGAATCAGAGTTTATCTTAAGACGTCTACGACAAGTCAAAGACAAACTCCCATGTGGCATAATGTAGGAACCCTCACCAGAGATAATAATCTCTGATATAGGTATAGTACGGTAGGCCAAAATTTCACGGGTTTCAAAGGATTCCAAACCAGCCCTCCCTGCACTGTTACAGGCAACGAAAGCAACAGTTATCCATCCATTACCCAAACTCGAAGAAGTTGAAGTTTTCATTAGAGAAAAATTAAACCTCGCACCACAAAACAATGTAGGTCCGTTTAAAAGAACAAATTGAGCAGTTTTACCTACTCCGCGTACTTCGTTCTTTTTTCCCTTCGAGGAAGATGCGGAAGCACCAAGAGTACCGTCCACATTTACAAGTGTCTTGTAGACAAGCAATCGTCGGCGACGACGATAACACCGTTTACGAACCATTGTAAAGTCCGTTTAAAAGAACAAATTGAGCAGTTTTACCTACTCCGCGTACTTCGTTCTTTTTTCCCTTCGAGGAAGATGCGGAAGCACCAAGAGTACCGTCCACATTTACAAGTGTCTTGTAGACAAGCAATCGTCGGCGACGACGATAACACCGTTTACGAACCATTGTAAGAAGCAGTGCCTCAGTGGCTATTCACTCACACAAGAGTGAATGCGCTGGCAGGACAGTGTGCTCCTTATATAGCATCAGTCCTGGCGCACGCAGCGGATGTGGACTACCGGGCGCCCATTGAGTAAAGCGCCTTATCACCTGCAGTTGGGCAATCGCCAACTTGATTTTAGGCCGCCGCTAGCCTAGTAATACTAGTGCTCGCGGCTCCTCTCTCTCACACACTCCACAGCGCTCTCTGTCGCACGCTCAAGGTCACGCGCTCTACTGTGGTTCGTAAACGGTGTTATCGTCGTCGCCGACGATTGCTTGTCTACAAGACACTTGTAAATGTGGACGGTACTCTTGGTGCTTCCGCATCTTCCTCGAAGGGAACAAAGAACGAAGTACGCGGAGTAGGTAAAACTGCTCAATTTGTTCTTTTAAACGGACCTACATTGTTTTGTGGTGCGAGGTTTAATTTTTCTCTAATGAAAACTTCAACTTCTTCGAGTTTGGGTAATGGATGGATAATCAATCAATGGTTCGTAAACGGTGTTATCGTCGTCGCCGACGATTGCTTGTCTACAAGACACTTGTAAATGTGGACTGTACTCTTGGTGCTTCCGCATCTTCCTCGAAGGGAAAAAAGAACGAAGTACGCGGAGTAGGTAAAACTGCTCAATTTGTTCTTTTAAACGGACCTACATTGTTTTGTGGTGCGAGGTTTAATTTTTCTCTAATGAAAACTTCAACTTCTTCGAGTTTGGGTAATGGATGGATAACTGTTGCTTTCGTTGCCTGTAACAGTGCAGGGAGGGCTGGTTTGGAATCCTTTGAAACCCGTGAAATTTTGGCCTACCGTACTATACCTATATCAGAGATTATTATCTCTGGTGAGGGTTCCTACATTATGCCACATGGGAGTATAGTACTATACCTATAGGTGTATAGTACGGTATAGTATAGTACGGTATAGTATAGTACGGTATAGTACGGTAGGCCAAAATTTCACGGGTTTCAAAGGATTCCAAACCAGCCCTCCCTGCACTGTTACAGGCAACGAAAGCAACAGTTATCCATCCATTACCCAAACTCGAAGAAGTTGAAGTTTTCATTAGAGAAAAATTAAACCTCGCACCACAAAACAATGTAGGTCCGTTTAAAAGAACAAATTGAGCAGTTTTACCTACTCCGCGTACTTCGTTCTTTTTTCCCTTCGAGGAAGATGCGGAAGCACCAAGAGTACCGTCCACATTTACAAGTGTCTTGTAGACAAGCAATCGTCGGCGACGACGATAACACCGTTTACGAACCATTGTAAGAAGCAGTGCCTCAGTGGCTATTCACTCACACAAGAGTGAATGCGCTGGCAGGACAGTGTGCTCCTTATATAGCATCAGTCCTGGCGCACGCAGCGGATGTGGACTACCGGGCGCCCATTGAGTAAAGCGCCTTATCACCTGCAGTTGGGCCGACGATTGCTTGTCTACAAGACACTTGTAAATGTGGACGGTACTCTTGGTGCTTCCGCATCTTCCTCGAAGGGAAAAAAGAACGAAGTACGCGGAGTAGGTAAAACTGCTCAATTTGTTCTTTTAAACGGACCTACATTGTTTTGTGGTGCAGGATTCCAAACCAGCCCTCCCTGCACTGTTACAGGCAACGAAAGCAACAGTTATCCATCCATTACCCAAACTCGAAGAAGTTGAAGTTTTCATTAGAGAAAAATTAAACCTCGCACCACAAAACAATGTAGGTCCGTTTAAAAGAACAAATTGAGCAGTTTTACCTACTCCGCGTACTTCGTTCTTTTTTCCCTTCGAGGAAGATGCGGAAGCACCAAGAGTACCGTCCACATTTACAAGTGTCTTGTAGACAAGCAATCGTCGGCGACGACGATAACACCGTTTACGAACCATTGTAAGAAGCAGTGCCTCAGTGGCTATTCACTCACACAAGAGTGAATGCGCTGGCAGGGCAGTGTGCTCCGCCTGTGGAGCTACAACACCAAGAAGAATCGCTTCTCGGCTTTTGGCAAGATCAATGTGTAGTATTATGGCCCTTAAAAGGGCCTTTTGTTGAGAACTGCTTCAATGGTTATACACTGTACAGTCACCCACAATGGTTCGTAAACGGTGTTATCGTCGTCGCCGACGATTGCTTGTCTACAAGACACTTGTAAATGTGGACGGTACTCTTGGTGCTTCCGCATCTTCCTCGAAGGGAAAAAAGAACGAAGTACGCGGAGTAGGTAAAACTGCTCAATTTGTTCTTTTAAACGGACCTACATTGTTTTGTGGTGCGAGGTTTAATTTTTCTCTAATGAAAACTTCAACTTCTTCGAGTTTGGGTAATGGATGGATAACTGTTGCTTTCGTTGCCTGTAACAGTGCAGGGAGGGCTGGTTTGGAATCCTTTGAAACCCGTGAAATTTTGGCCTACCGTACTATACCTCTACCCTCACCAGAGATAATAATCTCTGATATAGGTATAGTACGGTAGGCCAAAATTTCACGGGTTTCAAAGGATTCCAAACCAGCCCTCCCTGCACTGTTACAGGCAACGAAAGCAACAGTTATCCATCCATTACCCAAACTCGAAGAAGTTGAAGTTTTCATTAGAGAAAAATTAAACCTCGCACCACAAAACAATGTAGGTCCGTTTAAAAGACCAAATTGAGCAGTTTTACCTACTCCGCGTACTTCGTTCTTTTTTCCCTTCGAGGAAGATGCGGAAGCACCAAGAGTACCGTCCACATTTACAAGTGTCTTGTAGACAAGCAATCGTCGGCGACACACTCCACAGTATTAATAACCATTGGTTAATAACCAATGGTTAATAACCAATGGTTAATAACCAATAACCATTGGTTAATAACCATTGAAGCAGTTCTCAACAAAAGGCCCTTTTAAGGGCCATAATACTACACATTGATCTTGCCAAAAGCCGAGAAGCGATTCTTCTTGGTGTTGTAGCTCCCTGGGGCACCCTGGGATGCTCTCTGGGCAACTCTCTGTGAGCTCAATAGATGGCTCCACAGTAGAGCGCGTGACCTTGAGCGTGCGACAGAGAGCGCTGTGGAGTGTGTGAGAGAGAGGAGCCGCGAGCACTAGTATTACTAGGCCCGCGGCGGCCTAAAATCAAGTTGGCGATTGCCCAACTGCAGGTGATAAGGCGCTTTACTCAATGGGCGCCCGGTAGTCCACATCCGCTGCGTGCGCCAGGACTGATGCTATATAAGGAGCACACTGTCCTGCCAGCGCATTCACTCTTGTGTGAGTGAATAGCCACTGAGGCACTGCTTCTTACAATGGTTCGTAAACGGTGTTATCGTCGTCGCCGACGATTGCTTGTCTACAAGACACTTGTAAATGTGGACGGTACTCTTGGTGCTTCCGCATCTTCCTCGAAGGGAAAAAAGAACGAAGTACGCGGAGTAGGTAAAACTGCTCAATTTGTTCTTTTAAACGGACCTACATTGTTTTGTGGTGCGAGGTTTAATTTTTCTCTAATGAAAACTTCAACTTCTTCGAGTTTGGGTAATGGATGGATAACTGTTGCTTTTGTTGCCTGTAACAGTGCAGGGAGGGCTGGTTTGGAATCCTTTGAAACCAGCAGTACGCGGAGTAGGTAAAACTGCTCAATTTGTTCTTTTAAACGGACCTACATTGTTTTGTGGTGCGAGGTTTAATTTTTCTCTAATGAAAACTTCAACTTCTTCGAGTTTGGGTAATGGATGGATAACTGTTGCTTTCGTTGCCTGTAACAGTGCAGGGAGAGCTGGTTTGGAATCATTTGAAACCCGTGAAATTTTGGCCTACCGTACTATACCTATATCAGAGATTATTATCTCTGGTGAGGGTTCCTACATTATGCCACATGGGAGTTTGTCTTTGACTTGTCGTAGACGTCTTAAGATAAACTCTGATTCTAATCTACATTTATGGGTTAAGGCCAGTGGGTCACCTTCTTTGGAAGATTGTCGCATTGTGGGTGACTGTACAGTGTATAACCATTGAAGCAGTTCTCAACAAAAGGCCCTTTTAAGGGCCATAATACTACACATTGATCTTGTTAAAAGCCGAGAAGCGATTCTTCTTGGTGTTGTAGCTCCCTGGGGCACCCTGGGATGCTCTCTGGGCAACTCTCTGTGAGCTCAATAGATGGCTCCACAGTAGAGCGCGTGACCTTGAGCGTGCGACAGAGAGCGCTGTGGAGTGTGTGGAGAGTGTGGTACGGTGCTCCGCCTCAGTGGCTATTCACTCACACAAGAGTGAATGCGCTGGCAGGACAGTGTGCTCCTTATATAGCATCAGTCCTGGCGCACGCAGCGGATGTGGACTACCGGGCGCCCATTGAGTAAAGCGCCTTATCACCTGCAGTTGGGCAATCGCCAACTTGATTTTAGGCCGCCGCGAGCCTAGTAATACTAGGCTCTCTCTCACACACTCCACAGCGCTCTCTGTCGCACGCTCAAGGTCACGCGCTCTACTGTGGAGCCATCTATTGAGCTCACAGAGAGTTGCCCAGAGAGCATCCCAGGGTGCCCCAGGGAGCTACAACACCAAGAAGAATCGCTTCTCGGCTTTTGGCAAGATCAATGTGTAGTATTATGGCCCTTAAAAGGGCCTTTTGTTGAGAACTGCTTCAATGGTTATACACTGTACAGTCACCCACAATGCGACAATCTTCCAAAGAAGGTGACCCACTGGCCTTAACCCATAAATGTAGATTAGAATCAGAGTTTATCTTAAGACGTCTACGACAAGTCAAAGACAAACTCCCATGTGGCATAATGTAGGAACCCTCACCAGAGATAATAATCTCTGATATAGGTATAGTACGGTAGGCCAAAATTTCACGGGTTTCAAAGGATTCCAAACCAGCCCTCCCTGCACTGTTACAGGCAACGAAAGCAACAGTTATCCATCCATTACCCAAACTCGAAGAAGTTGAAGTTTTCATTAGAGAAAAATTAAACCTCGCACCACAAAACAATGTAGGTCCGTTTAAAAGAACAAATTGAGCAGTTTTACCTACTCCGCGTACTTCGTTCTTTTTTCCCTTCGAGGAAGATGCGGAAGCACCAAGAGTAACGTCCACATTTACAAGTGTCTTGTAGACAAGCAATCGTCGGCCTCTCACACACTCCACAGCGCTCTCTGTCGCACGCTCAAGGTCACGCGCTCTACTGTGGAGCCATCTATTGAGCTCACAGAGAGTTGCCCAGAGAGCATCCCAGGGTGCCCCAGGGAGCTACAACACCAAGAAGAATCGCTTCTCGGCTTTTGGCAAGATCAATGTGTAGTATTATGGCCCTTAAAAGGGCCTTTTGTTGAGAACTGCTTCAATGGTTATACACTCCCATCTTGTAGACAAGCATAATTAAACCTCGCACCACAAAACAATGTAGGTCCGTTTAAAAGAACAAATTGAGCAGTTTTACCTACTCCGCGTACTTCGTTCTTTTTTCCCTTCGAGGAAGATGCGGAAGCACCAAGAGTACCGTCCACATTTACAAGTGTCTTGTAGACAAGCAATCGTCGGCGACGACGATAACACCGTTTACGAACTCCCATGTGGCATAATGTAGGAACCCTCACCAGAGATAATAATCTCTGATATAGGTATAGTACGGTAGGCCAAAATTTCACGGGTTTCAAAGGATTCCAAACCAGCCCTCCCTGCACTGTTACAGGCAACGAAAGCAACAGTTATCCATCCATTACCCAAACTCGAAGAAGTTGAAGTTTTCATTAGAGAAAAATTAAACCTCGCACCACAAAACAATGTAGGTCCGTTTAAAAGAACAAATTGAGCAGTTTTACCTACTCCGCGTACTTCGTTCTTTTTTCCCTTCGAGGAAGATGCGGAAGCACCAAGAGTACCGTCCACATTTACAAGTGTCTTGTAGACAAGCAATCGTCGGCGACGATTATAGTACGGTAGGCCAAAATTTCACGGGTTTCAAAGGATTCCAAACCAGCCCTCCCTGCACTGTTACAGGCAACGAAAGCAACAGTTATCCATCCATTACCCAAACTCGAAGAAGTTGAAGTTTTCATTAGAGAAAAATTAAACCTCGCACCACAAAACAATGGAGGTCCGTTTAAAAGAACAAATTGAGCAGTTTTACCTACTCCGCGTACTTCGTTCTATTTTCCCTTCGAGGAAGATGCGGAAGCACCAAGAGTACCGTCCACATTTACAAGTCCATCCATTACCCAAACTCGAAGAAGTTGAAGTTTTCCGTAGAGAAAAATTAAACCTCGCACCACAAAACAATGTAGGTCCGTTTAAAAGAACAAATTGAGCAGTTTTACCTACTCCGCGTACTTCGTTCTTTTTTCCCTTCGAGGAAGATGCGGAAGCACCAAGAGTACCGTCCACATTTACAAGTGTCTTGTAGACAAGCAATCGTCGGCGACGACGATAACACCGTTTATTTACCTTTTGTTGAGAACTGCTTCAATGGTTATACACTGTACAGTCACCCACAATGCGACAATCTTCCAAAGATGGTGACCCACTGGCCTTAACCCATAAATGTAGATTAGAATCAGAGTTTATCTTAAGACGTCTACGACAAGTCAAAGACAAACTCCCATGTGGCATAATGTAGGAACCCTCACCAGAGATAATAATCTCTGATATAGGTATAGTACGGTAGGCCAAAATTTCACGGGTTTCAAAGGATTCCAAACCAGCCCTCCCTGCACTGTTACAGGCAACGAAAGCAACAGTTATCCATCCATTACCCAAACTCGAAGAAGTTGAAGTTTTCATTAGAGAAAAATTAAACCTCGCACCACAAAACAATGTAGGTCCGTTTAAAAGAACAAATTGAGCAGTTTTACCTACTCCGCGTACTTCGTTCTTTTTTCCCTTCGAGGAAGATGCGGAAGCACCAAGAGTACCGTCCACATTTACAAGTGTCTTGTAGAGTGTGGAGTGTGTGAGAGAGAGGAGCCGCGAGCACTAGCATTACTAGGCTCGCGGCGGCCTAAAATCAAGTTGGCGATTGCCCAACTGCAGGTGATAAGGCGCTTTACTCAATGGGCGCCCGGTAGTCCACATCCGCTGCGTGCGCCAGGACTGATGCTATATAAGGAGCACACTGTCCTGCCAGCGCATTCACTCTTGTGTGAGTGAATAGCCACTGAGGCACTGCTTCTTACAATGGTTCGTAAACGGTGTTATCGTCGTCGCCGACGATTGCTTGTCTACAAGACACTTGTAAATGTGGACGGTACTCTTGGTGCTTCCGCATCTTCCTCGAAGGGAAAAAAGAACGAAGTACGCGGAGTAGGTAAAACTGCTCAATTTGTTCTTTTAAACGGACCTACATTGTTTTGTGGTGCGAGGTTTAATTTTTCTCTAATGAAAACTTCAACTTCTTCGAGTTTGGGTAATGGATGGATAACTGTTGCTTTCGTTGCCTGTAACAGTGCAGGGAGGGCTGGTTTGGAATCCTTTGAAACCCGTGAAATTTTGGCCTACCGTACTATACCTATATCAGAGATTATTATCTCTGGTGAGGGTTCCTACATTATGCCACATGGCATAATGTTATCGTCGTCGCCGACGATTGCTTGTCTACAAGACACTTGTAAATGTGGACGGTACTCTTGGTGCTTCCGCATCTTCCTCGAAGGGAAAAAGGAACGAAGTACGCGGAGTAGGTAAAACTGCTCAATTTGTTCTTTTAAACGGACCTACATTGTTTTGTGGTGCGAGGTTTAATTTTTCTCTAATGAAAACTTCAACTTCTTCGAGTTTGGGTAATGGATGGATAACTGTTGCTTTCGTTGCCTGTAACAGTGCAGGGAGGGCTGGTTTGGAATCCTTTGAAACCCGTGAAATTTTGGCCTACCGTACTATACCTATATCAGAGATTATTATCTCTGGTGAGGGTTCCTACATTATGCCAAATGATCATAATCAGTGTTATCGTCGTCGCCGACGATTGCTTGTCTACAAGACACTTGTAAATGTGGACGGTACTCTTGGTGCTTCCGCATCTTCCTCGAAGGGAAAAAAGAACGAAGTACGCGGAGTAGGTAAAACTGCTCAATTTGTTCTTTTAAACGGACCTACATTGTTTTGTGGTGCGAGGTTTAATTTTTCTCTAATGAAAACTTCAACTTCTTCGAGTTTGGGTAATGGATGGATAACTGTTGCTTTCGTTGCCTGTAACAGTGCAGGGAGGGCTGGTTTGGAATCCTTTGAAACCCGTGAAATTTTGGCCTACCGTACTACACACTGTCCTGCCAGCGCATTCACTCTTGTGTGAGTGAATAGCCACTGAGGCACTGCTTCTTACAATGGTTCGTAAACGGTGTTATCGTCGTCGCCGACGATTGCTTGTCTACAAGACACTTGTAAATGTGGACGGTACTCTTGGTGCTTCCGCATCTTCCTCGAAGGGAAAAAAGAACGAAGTACGCGGAGTAGGTAAAACTGCTCAATTTGTTCTTTTAAACGGACCTACATTGTTTTGTGGTGCGAGGTTTAATTTTTCTCTAATGAAAACTTCAACTTCTTCGAGTTTGGGTAATGGATGGATAACTGTTGCTTTCGTTGCCTGTAACAGTGCAGGGAGGGCTGGTTTGGAATCCTTTGAAACCCGTGAAATTTTGGCCTACCGTACTATACCTATATCAGAGATTATTATCTCTGGTGAGGGTTCCTACATTATGCCACATGGGCTCAAGGTCACGCGCTCTACTGTGGAGCCATCTATTGAGCTCACAGAGAGTTGCCCAGAGAGCATCCCAGGGCGCCCCAGGGAGCTACAACACCAAGAAGAATCGCTTCTCGGCTTTTGGCAAGATCAATGTGTAGTATTATGGCCCTTAAAAGGGCCTTTTGTTGAGAACTGCTTCAATGGTTATACACTGTACAGTCACCCACAATGCGACAATCTTCCAAAGAAGGTGACCCACTGGCCTTAACCCATAAATGTAGATTAGAATCAGAGTTTATCTTAAGACGTCTACGACAAGTCAAAGACAAACTCCCATGTGGCATAATGTAGGAACCCTCACCAGAGATAATAATCTCTGATATAGGTATAGTACGGTAGGCCAAAATTTCACGGGTTTCAAAGGATTCCAAACCAGCCCTCCCTGCACTGTTACAGGCAACGAAAGCAACAGTTATCCATCCATTACCCAAACTCGAAGAAGTTGAAGTTTTCATTAGAGAAAAATTAAACCTCGCACCACAAAACAATGTAGGTCCGTTTAAAAGAACAAATTGAGCAGTTTTACCTACTCCGCGTACTTCGTTCTTTTTTCCCTTCGAGGAAGATGCGGAAGCACCAAGAGTACCCGTGAAATTTTGGCCTACCGTACTATACCTATATCAGAGATTATTATCTCTGGTGAGGGTTCCTACATTATGCCACATGGGAGTTTGTCTTTGACTTGTCGTAGACGTCTTAAGATAAACTCTGATTCTAATCTACATTTATGGGTTAAGGCCAGTGGGTCACCTTCTTTGGAAGATTGTCGCATTGTGGGTGACTGTACAGTGTATAACCATTGAAGCAGTTCTCAACAAAAGGCCCTTTTAAGGGCCATAATACTACACATTGATCTTGCCAAAAGCCGAGAAGCGATTCTTCTTGGTGTTGTAGCTCCCTGGGGCACCCTGGGATGCTCTCTGGGCAACTCTCTGTGAGCTCAATAGATGGCTCCACAGTAGAGCGCGTGACCTTGAGCGTGCGTAAACGGTGTTATCGTCGTCGCCGACGATTGCTTGTCTACAAGACACTTGTAAATGTGGACGGTACTCTTGGTGCTTCCGCATCTTCCTCGAAGGGAAAAAAGAACGAAGTACGCGGAGTAGGTAAAACTGCTCAATTTGTTCTTTTAAACGGACCTACATTGTTTTGTGGTGCGAGGTTTAATTTTTCTCTAATGAAAACTTCAACTTCTTCGAGTTTGGTTAATGGATGGATAACTGTTGCTTTCGTTGCCTGTAACAGTGCAGGGAGGGCTGGTTTCGAATCCTTTGAAACCCGTGAAATTTTGGCCTACCGTACTATACCTATATCAGAGATTATTATCTCTGGTGAGGGTTCCTACATTATGCCACATGGGAGTTTGTCTTTGACTTGTCGTAGACGTCTTAAGATAAACTCTGATTCTAATCTACATTTATGGGTTAAGGCCAGTGGGTCACCTTCTTTGGAAGATTGTCGCATTGTGGGTGACTGTACAGTGTATAACCATTGAAGCAGTTCTCAACAAAAGGCCCTTTTAAGGGCCATAATACTACACATTGATCTTGCCAAAAGCCGAGAAGCGATTCTTCTTGGTGTTGTAGCTCCCTGGGGCACCCAAACTCCCATGTGGCATAATGTAGGAACCCTCACCAGAGATAATAATCTCTGATATAGGTATAGTACGGTAGGCCAAAATTTCACGGGTTTCAAAGGATTCCAAACCAGCCCTCCCTGCACTGTTACAGGCAACGAAAGCAACAGTTATCCATCCATTACCCAAACTCGAAGAAGTTGAAGTTTTCATTAGAGAAAAATTAAACCTCGCACCACAAAACAATGTAGGTCCGTTTAAAAGAACAAATTGAGCAGTTTTACCTACTCCGCGTACTTCGTTCTTTTTTCCCTTCGAGGAAGATGCGGAAGCACCAAGAGTACCGTCCACATTTACAAGTGTCTTGTAGACAAGCAATCGTCGGCGACGATTATAGTACGGTAGGCCAAAATTTCACGGGTTTCAAAGGATTCCAAACCAGCCCTCCCTGCACTGTTACAGGCAACGAAAGCAACAGTTATCCATCCATTACCCAAACTCGAAGAAGTTGAAGTTTTCATTAGAGAAAAATTAAACCTCGCACCACAAAACAACGTAGGTCCGTTTAAAAGAACAAATTGAGCAGTTTTACCTACTCCGCGTACTTCGTTCTTTTTTCCCTTCGAGGAAGATGCGGAAGCACCAAGAGTACCGTCCACATTTACAAGTCCATCCATTACCCAAACTCGAAGAAGTTGAAGTTTTCATTAGAGAAAAATTAAACCTCGCACCACAAAACAATGTAGGTCCGTTTAAAAGAACAAATTGAGCAGTTTTACCTACTCCGCGTACTTCGTTCTTTTTTCCCTTCGAGGAAGATGCGGAAGCACCAAGAGTACCGTCCACATTTACAAGTGTCTTGTAGACAAGCAATCGTCGGCGACGACGATAACACCGTTTATTTACCTTTTGTTGAGAACTGCTTCAATGGTTATACACTGTACAGTCACCCACAATGCGACAATCTTCCAAAGAAGGTGACCCACTGGCCTTAACCCATAAATGTAGATTAGAATCAGAGTTTATCTTAAGACGTCTACGACAAGTCAAAGACAAACTCCCATGTGGCATAATGTAGGAACCCTCACCAGAGATAATAATCTCTGATATAGGTATAGTACGGTAGGCCAAAATTTCACGGGTTTCAAAGGATTCCAAACCAGCCCTCCCTGCACTGTTACAGGCAACGAAAGCAACAGTTATCCATCCATTACCCAAACTCGAAGAAGTTGAAGTTTTCATTAGAGAAAAATTAAACCTCGCACCACAAAACAATGTAGGTCCGTTTAAAAGAACAAATTGAGCAGTTTTACCTACTCCGCGTACTTCGTTCTTTTTTCCCTTCGAGGAAGATGCGGAAGCACCAAGAGTACCGTCCACATTTACAAGTGTCTTGTAGAGTGTGGAGTGTGTGAGAGAGAGGAGCCGCGAGCACTAGTATTACTAGGCTCGCGGCGGCCTAAAATCAAGTTGGCGATTGCCCAACTGCAGGTGATAAGGCGCTTTACTCAATGGGCGCCCGGTAGTCCACATCCGCTGCGTGCGCCAGGACTGATGCTATATAAGGAGCACACTGTCCTGCCAGCGCATTCACTCTTGTGTGAGTGAATAGCCACTGAGGCACTGCTTCTTACAATGGTTCGTAAACGGTGTTATCGTCGTCGCCGACGATTGCTTGTCTACAAGACACTTGTAAATGTGGACGGTACTCTTGGTGCTTCCGCATCTTCCTCGAAGGGAAAAAAGAACGAAGTACGCGGAGTAGGTAAAACTGCTCAATTTGTTCTTTTAAACGGACCTACATTGTTTTGTGGTGCGAGGTTTAATTTTTCTCTAATGAAAACTTCAACTTCTTCGAGTTTGGGTAATGGATGGATAACTGTTGCTTTCGTTGCCTGTAACAGTGCAGGGAGGGCTGGTTTGGAATCCTTTGAAACCCGTGAAATTTTGGCCTACCGTACTATACCTATATCAGAGATTATTATCTCTTGTGAGGGTTCCTACATTATGCCAAATGGGCATAATCAGTGTTATCGTCGTCGCCGACGATTGCTTGTCTACAAGACACTTGTAAATGTGGACGGTACTCTTGGTGCTTCCGCATCTTCCTCGAAGGGAAAAAAGAACGAAGTACGCGGAGTAGGTAAAACTGCTCAATTTGTTCTTTTAAACGGACCTACATTGTTTTGTGGTGCGAGGTTTAATTTTTCTCTAATGAAAACTTCAACTTCTTCGAGTTTGGGTAATGGATGGATAACTGTTGCTTTCGTTGCCTGTAACAGTGCAGGGAGGGCTGGTTTGGAATCCTTTGAAACCCGTGAAATTTTGGCCTACCGTACTATACCTATATCAGAGATTATTATCTCTTGTGAGGGTTCCTACATTATGCCAAATGGGCATAATCAGTGTTATCGTCGTCGCCGACGATTGCTTGTCTACAAGACACTTGTAAATGTGGACGGTACTCTTGGTGCTTCCGCATCTTCCTCGAAGGGAAAAAAGAACGAAGTACGCGGAGTAGGTAAAACTGCTCAATTTGTTCTTTTAAACGGACCTACATTGTTTTGTGGTGCGAGGTTTAATTTTTCTCTAATGAAAACTTCAACTTCTTCGAGTTTGGGTAATGGATGGATAACTGTTGCTTTCGTTGCCTGTAACAGTGCAGGGAGGGCTGGTTTGGAATCCTTTGAAACCCGTGAAATTTTGGCCTACCGTACTACACACTGTCCTGCCAGCGCATTCACTCTTGTGTGAGTGAATAGCCACTGAGGCACTGCTTCTTACAATGGTTCGTAAACGGTGTTATCGTCGTCGCCGACGATTGCTTGTCTACAAGACACTTGTAAATGTGGACGGTACTCTTGGTGCTTCCGCATCTTCCTCGAAGGGAAAAAAGAACGAAGTACGCGGAGTAGGTAAAACTGCTCAATTTGTTCTTTTAAACGGACCTACATTGTTTTGTGGTGCGAGGTTTAATTTTTCTCTAATGAAAACTTCAACTTCTTCGAGTTTGGGTAATGGATGGATAACTGTTGCTTTCGTTGCCTGTAACAGTGCAGGGAGGGCTGGTTTGGAATCCTTTGAAACCCGTGAAATTTTGGCCTACCGTACTATACCTATATCAGAGATTATTATCTCTGGTGAGGGTTCCTACATTATGCCACATGGGAGTTTGTCTTTGACTTGTCGTTATCGGTGTTATCGTCGTCGCCGACGATTGCTTGTCTACAAGACACTTGTAAATGTGGACGGTACTCTTGGTGCTTCCGCATCTTCCTCGAAGGGAAAAAAGAACGAAGTACGCGGAGTAGGTAAAACTGCTCAATTTGTTCTTTTAAACGGACCTACATTGTTTTGTGGTGCGAGGTTTAATTTTTCTCTAATGAAAACTTCAACTTCTTCGAGTTTGGGTAATGGATGGATAACTGTTGCTTTCGTTGCCTGTAACAGTGCAGGGAGGGCAAGACCATTAAGGCCAGTGGGTCACCTTCTTTGGAAGATTGTCGCATTGTGGGTGACTGTACAGTGTATAACCATTGAAGCAGTTCTCAACAAAAGGCCCTTTTAAGGGCCATAATACTACACATTGATCTTGCCAAAAGCCGAGAAGCGATTCTTCTTGGTGTTGTAGCTCCCTGGGGCACCCTGGGATGCTCTCTGGGCAACTCTCTGTGAGCTCAATAGATGGCTCCACAGTAGAGCGCGTGACCTTGAGCGTGCGACAGAGAGCGCTGTGGAGTGTGTGAGAGAGAGGAGCCGCGAGCACTAGTATTACTAGGCTCGCGGCGGCCTAAAATCAAGTTGGCGATTGCCCAACTGCAGGTGATAAGGCGCTTTACTCAATGGGCGCCCGGTAGTCCACATCCGCTGCGTGCGCCAGGACTGATGCTATATAAGGAGCACACTGTCCTGCCAGCGCATTCACTCTTGTGTGAGTGAATAGCCACTGAGGCACTGCTTCTTACAATGGTTCGTAAACGGTGTTATCGTCGTCGCCGACGATTGCTTGTCTACAAGACACTTGTAAATGTGGACGGTACTCTTGGTGCTTCCGCATCTTCCTCGAAGGGAAAAAAGAACGAAGTACGCGGAGTAGGTAAAACTGCTCAATTTGTTCTTTTAAACGGACCTACATTGTTTTGTGGTGCGAGGTTTAATTTTTCTCTAATGAAAACTTCAACTTCTTCGAGTTTGGGTAATGGATGGATAACTGTTGCTTTCGTTGCCTGTAACAGTGCAGGGAGGGCTGGTTTGGAATCCTTTGAAACCCGTGAAATTTTGGCCTACCGTACTATACCTTCTTTGGAAGATTGTCGCATTGTGGGTGACTGTACAGTGTATAACCATTGAAGCAGTTCTCAACAAAAGGCCCTTTTAAGGGCCATAATACTACACATTGATCTTGCCAAAAGCCGAGAAGCGATTCTTCTTGGTGTTGTAGCTCCCTGGGGCACCCTGGGATGCTCTCTGGGCAACTCTCTGTGAGCTCAATAGATGGCTCCACAGCCATTATGCCTCCCATGTGGCATAATGTAGGAACCCTCACCAGAGATAATAATCTCTGATATAGGTATAGTACGGTAGGCCAAAATTTCACGGGTTTCAAAGGATTCCAAACCAGCCCTCCCTGCACTGTTACAGGCAACGAAAGCAACAGTTATCCATCCATTACCCAAACTCGAAGAAGTTGAAGTTTTCATTAGAGAAAAATTAAACCTCGCACCACAAAACAATGTAGGTCCGTTTAAAAGAACAAATTGAGCAGTTTTACCTACTCCGCGTACTTCGTTCTTTTTTCCCTTCGAGGAAGATGCGGAAGCACCAAGAGTACCGTCCACATTTACAAGTGTCTTGTAGACAAGCAATCGTCGGCGACGACGATAACACCGTTTACGAACCATGGCCTTGCTTGTCTACAAGACACTTGTAAATGTGGACGGTACTCTTGGTGCTTCCGCATCTTCCTCGAAGGGAAAAAAGAACGAAGTACGCGGAGTAGGTAAAACTGCTCAATTTGTTCTTTTAAACGGACCTACATTGTTTTGTGGTGCGAGGTTTAATTTTTCTCTAATGAAAACTTCAACTTCTTCGAGTTTGGGTAATGGATGGATAACTGTTGCTTTCGTTGCCTGTAACAGTGCAGGGAGGGCTGGTTTGGAATCCTTTGAAACCCGTGAAATTTTGGCCTACCGTACTATACCTATATCAGAGATTATTATCTCTGGTGAGGGTTCCTACATTATGCCACATATATATAGTACGGTAGGCCAAAATTTCACGGGTTTCAAAGGATTCCAAACCAGCCCTCCCTGCACTGTTACAGGCAACGAAAGCAACAGTTATCCATCCATTACCCAAACTCGAAGAAGTTGAAGTTTTCATTAGAGAAAAATTAAACCTCGCACCACAAAACAATGTAGGTCCGTTTAAAAGAACAAATTGAGCAGTTTTACCTACTCCGCCTGAGTGGCCTGAGTTCACATGTTCTGAATACGCGAGCGCAGTTGGCCGTTGTCGAATGCTCTCGTCCGCTGTTGCTATCATCCCTTGGTGGAAGACTGGTCCAGACCTTCTTTAGCATCAGAATCCAAATATCATTCAATTTCACGCCCTCCTCCTTCCTAGAGATATTCATGGGGTATTTTACAATCTCAATGGCTTCTCTATTTAGCCTTACATGTGTAGGAAAAACACATAGACACAAAACAAGCAAGAACACAACATGTAATGGCGTCAGTGCATTTTAGATACTTCACCTCTCGACATAATTTCACCGATATCTGATACACGGCAGTATATAAAAGGCAAAAAACGTCGTTACTCCTTTCTGCCTCACTATCCCTTTCAGCCATATTCCCCTACGTAGCTTTCCTGTTTTTCATACCTCATTATCAAATCTTTCTTTACTGTTCCAGACTATGCAACGATAAGGAGTTCCCCTCCTGACTTTTGCTCCTAACTGAAGAGGAGCCCCAACGGTCCAACCTCCATTACCTCGTACGCATAACTAACATCCTAAAACTAGCGCCTCCTCTTATGTAATTGCCCCAGTGTGCTGACGACTTTACCCCCATCTCAGTCCATCCTGCCCTTCATTGATCCCGATTCGTCTTATTCCATGGCGGCAACTTCACTCCCAGGTGGAAATTTTCCAATGGTTCAAATGGCTCTAAGCATCATGGGTCTTAACATTTGAGGTTATCAGCCCCCTAGACTTAGAACTACTTAAACCTAACTAACCTAGGACATCACACACAACCATGCCCGAGGCAGGATTCGAACCTGCGACCGTAGCAGCCGTGAGGTTCCGGACTGAAGCACCTAGAACCGCACGGCCACAGCGGCCGGCGTGGAACTTTTCATCAGTCTTACAAAACTCAGGCAATAATAATAGCAAACACTGAAATACCTTTGACTAAAATTCGACCAAAAAGCAGAGTGTAGCCCTGATCTCCTAACCATCCAGAGGAAAGTGTAACAATTGACTAAAACTATAAAAAAAACTAGTAAAAGACCAAATATGAGGAATAAATCCCACTGCCACCTTCTCCTATATTTCTCATACAACAGGCCGAACTGAGGGGTTACCAGGAATGCGCATCTTTTCTCCTTATAGTGAACAGAGTGTACATTATTCACAGTAAATTCGTCAACTGGTTTCAACTTCTTAAACTGTTTTATATTAATACAGAAATTTTATATAATCAAATGGATGAAGACTGGCACTTCAGCTACTTCCAGCCCCCTACCTCAATAGTGGGAACATAACGACAGTTAAATAAAATAAAAGCATGCTCATTTTAGTATACAGGGTGAGTCACCTAACGTTACCGCTGGTTATATTTCGTAAACCACATCAAATACTGACGAATCGATTCCACAGACCGAATGTGAGGAGAGGGGCTAGTGTAATTGGTTAATACAAACCATAAAAAAATGCACGGAAGTATGTTTTTTAACACAAACCTACGTTTTTTTAGATGGAACCCCGTTAGTTTTGTTAGCACATCTGAACATATAAATAAATACGTAATCAGTGCCGTTTGTTGCATTGTAAAATGTTAATTACATCCGGAGATATTGTAACCTAAAGTTGACGCATGAGTACCACTCCTCCGCTGTTCGATCGTGTGTATCGGAGAGCATCGAATTACGTAGGGATCCAAAGGGAACGGTGATGGACCTTAGGTACAGAAGAGACTGGAACAGCACATTACGTCCACATGCTAACACCTTTTTATTGGTCCTTTTCACTGACGCACATGAACGTTACCATGAGGGGTGCGGTGCACGTACACACGTGGTTTCCGTTTTGAATTACGGAGTGGAATAGAGTGTGTCCCGACATTTCAGGCCAATAGATGTTAAATGTGGTGGCCATCATTTGTTGCACATAATTGCAATCTCTGGCGTAATGAATGTCGTACACGCCGCAGTACATCTGGTGTAATGTCGCCGCAGGATGCCACAATACGTTGTTTCATATCCTCTGGGGTTGTAGGCAAATCACGGTACACATTCTCCTTTAACGTACCCCACAGAAAGAAGTCCAGAGGTGTAAGATCAGGAGAACGGGCTGGCCAGTTTATACGTCCTCCACGTCCTGTGAAACGCCCGTCGAACGTGTACCTCATCCCTCATGGTAATGTACATGTGCGTCAGTGAAAAGGACCAATAAAAAGGTGTTAGCATGTGGACGTAATGTGCTGTATCTAAGGTCCATCACCGCTCCCTTTGCATCCCTACGTAATTTGGCGCTCTCCGATACACACGATCGAACAGCGGAGGAGTGGTACTCAAGCGTCAACTTTAGGTTACAATATCTCCGGATGTAATTAACATTTTACAATGCAACAAACGGCACTGATTACGTATTTGTTTATATGTTCAGATGTGCTAACAAAACTAACGGGGTTCCACTTAAAAAAACGTAGGTTTGTGTTAAAAAACATACTTCCGTGCATTTTTTTATGGTTTGTATTAACCAATTACACTAGCCCCTCTCCTCACGTTCGGTCTGTGGAATCGATTCGTCAGTATTTGATGTGATTTACGAAATATATCCAGCGGTAATGTTAGGTGACTCACCCTGTATATGCTCTTTGAACAGTAGGAGCTGCTAGATGTGGGTGGTACTTATATTCCACTTAAAAATGCAGGATTATTATCCTAAATGGGGGCAAACTGTAGGAAATGGGCCCTGACAGAATAAGGAGCAGAAAGGGTCATGTGAACGTATGGCTGCTTTCCAAGGGAGGTACACTCACTAGACGGTGGGGACAAAAGATCTTTGACAGTGTAGGTTTCATTGGTTGAAAGCACACATGAGAACATACCAAGCAAGTGGGAATGTTCTGTTTGTACTTGTGTTGTAGGAATGGCAGCGGACTTTCAACATCAGTTCAGCCTCAATGTGTGATTGATATTGTGGAAATGCAGCCGAACAGGAGCACCATCATGTAGTAGCCACATTACTCTTCGTACGGCGAGAGGCATGTCTCCCAGCAGAGGAAGCATGGTCACCTGCAGGAAGTGTGGATATGCCTCGTATTTGAGAAGTTGTGGGAGGATTGCTAGTCCCACGAGGTGCTCGCCAATGATTCCCGCACACACATTGAGGCTGAATAGGAGCCGGTGGCTCGTTGCCACCAAACCGCTAAATCACAATGGCAGACAGAACATTTGCAATTTCCTAGTGAGTCCTCATGTGTGGTTTCAATAACTGAAACCTACACTACCAAAGCTCTTTTATGTCCAGCTTTAAGTGGGTGAACCTCCCTTAGAAAGCGATTCCTGCAGTTTGTCCACTGATCGTTTTTGCTCAGTATGCTCTCGAAGAAGACAGTGATACCAGCAGTAGCGTCAAGGTCTCCTATGCTCGCCAGGCCTCTTGCAGAGAAGCCAGACAAAGAGTGTCTCACGACGTGCCATTTTTTGTGTATCCAATCCTGAGTTTTCCTCTCTTGACGTGGTAACACGGGGTGGGACTATTCATAGTGAAGACGGCCTCACCAGCGGAGTAAACCCTTAGGAAAAGTCACTGTCTTCTAGGTTGTACTTACGATATTGGCATTGTTAATTATCCAAAGAAAATAAGAGGATAATAGATGAAATTATGGAGATAATGAATACGGAACAAACAGTTGTGTGAAGAACGAAGGGAAAAAGTTCTTCAATGGTATGACCATGTAAGGCGAATGGAACAAGGACAGTGGCCAAAAGCAATCATTGTGTGGTCGCCACATGGATGTAGGAGGTGCAGGCAGCGGAGAATAACATGGGGAGCAGAAATTATTGGAATGATGAGGAAGAGAGGTCTGATAGAGGAAGACGGCAGTGATTGTCCGATGAACATGTAGATGCAGATGAACAGGGCGAATGCTGGCAAAAGGGAGAAGCCTTTAAGAGTAACAGTAAGTATCCTCCCAGGGATCGTTTTTTGTAGTTTTTCCCCATTTAGAACAATCACCCTCTGATTTCTTTCTAAAGATTTCACTTTTATTTTGTTCATTTGAGAATGAGAACACTCATCTTCTGCTTAAAATTTGTAATAATTTATACATCGAATGCATAGTACGGACTAAAAGAATTCACTGTAAAATCTCCATTAATCTCCGTTATGAGAAAGCTACACTTATCAAAAGTTGGGTATATGTTATATGTCACAGGTGTCGTAATTTTTTACTGTGCACTGTTGAGAGAAAAGCATTGTGTATTGGAAGACTCCTTTATGGATTGTTTAGGCGAGAAGATGTGTAACAATTACCCTCTATGCTGCAGAAAACACTTAACCATTAACTCAAGAGTTGTGGTCTCTCGGACCGCGCGAGAAATTTTCGAACTCGCTCTCCAAGGCTAGTTGTTGTTTAATGCTTCTATACTCCCCCTACCCCCCGTAAATTTCCAAGCCCTCGATGTTTTGCTGTCTGTTGCGATATCGCCTCTTGTGTTTATTGTTGACACGAGTTACTGACAGATGTTAGTCTCCTAGACTGCGCCTCGTGAGATGCACTATGTGACCAAAAGTATCCGGTCACCTAGCTGAAAATGACTGAGAGGTTCGTGGCGCCCTTCATCGGTAATTCTAGAATTCAGTGTGGTGTTGGCCCGCCCTTAGCCTTGATGACGGCTTCCACTCTCGAAGGCACACGTTCAATCAGGTGCTGGACAGTTTCTTGGGGAACGGCAGCCCATTCTTCACGGAGTGCTACACTGAGGAGAGGTATCGATGTCGGTTGGTGAGGCATGGCACGAAGTCAGCGTTTCGAAACTTCCCAAAGGTGTTATATAGGATTCAGGTCAGGACTCTGTGCAGGACAATCCATTACAGGGACGTTATTTGCGTGTAACCACTCCGCAACAGGTCGTGCATTATGAACGGGTGCTTGATTGTGTTGAAAGATGCAATCGCTATCCCCGAATTGCTCTTCAACGGTAGGAAGCAACAATGTGCTTAAAACATCAATGTAGGCCTGTTCTCTGATAGTGCCACGCAAAACAACAAGGGGTGCAAGCTCCCTCCATGAAAAGCACGACCACACCCTAACATCACCGCCTCCGAATTTTTACTGCACTACACGGGCTGGCAGATGACGTTCACTGAGCATTCGCCAAATCCGCACCCTGCCATCGGATCGCCACATTGTATACCGCGATTCGTCACTCCACACAATGTTTTTTTTCTCTTCAGTCGTCCTTACACCAAGCGAGGCGCCATTTGGCAATTACCGGCGTGATGCGTGGCTTATGAGCAGCTGCTCGACCTTGAAATTCAAGTTTTCCCACCTCCCGCCTAACTTTCATAGTACTTGCAGTGGATCCTGAACCAGCTTGGAATTCCTGTTTGATGGTATATGGTATGTCTATTAGACATTATGATCCTCTTCGACTTTTGGCGGTCTTTGTCACTCAACAAACGACGTCGGCCTTTACGCTTTTGTGCTGTACGTGTCCCTTCACGTTTCCAATTCACTATCACATCGGAAACATGTTTAGGAGTATGAAAATCCGCGTATGGGACAAGTGACACCCAATCGCCTGACCACGTTCGAAGTCCCTTGATTTCTGCGGAGAGCACCATTCTGCTCTCTCACGAAGTGTAATGACCACTGAGGTCCCTGATATAGAGTACCTGGCAGTAGGTGGCAGCACAATGCACCTAATATGAAAATCGTATGTTTTTGGGGGTGTCTGGATACTTTTGATCACATAGTGTAAGTACCTGTTTTCTTCAGTATGGTACTGTATGGCTCAACATGCGTTGGCACGAATGTATCATTTTTAACTTTCGCGAGTTTGATGAAATTGTTAGTCGGTCTATGGAGGGAGGTGTCAGTGATATAGATCAAGAAATAAACGAAAAAGAGGACGGTTTTTCATTAGTCAGTGATCACAGTTCTGCTATCGAACAAGAGTATCATTCAGAGGAAGAACTTCAGGAAAGTTGTGATGGGGATCTGTCTGTTTATTCAGTGAACTACTTACAGTGTCTGTTTTAATCTAATGTGTTCTGAGTAGCGATAAAATGTAGTTCCCAGAAATGAATGTCAATTTGACAGATTTTCTTTTCTTCCCTATCGGATGGAATTTTTGTGCGCATATTTAGACCCTGGAATTTAAATTTATTTGGAAATTTATTTGCTACAGAGACTGTATAATTTTTCCGAATGTAAAATTCAGTACTCTAACAGTCTGTTTATGAGCACTACTTAAAAGAACCACACAAAATTATGTACTTTTGTGTGATAAATAGTAAAATCTGCAGTCTTCGTTTAGTACAATAAAATAAACCAGAAGCATTTAAACAACATTAAAATAATTGCAAAAATAAATGTTATACATATTATAAATTAAAAATTTCAAATGATTTTGCCTTAAATCTCCGTTTAAACATACGGGTCCTAGAGACCAAACCTCGTGGTATACGTTACAGAGAAGTCACCTAGCGAGTTAAGGGTTAAAGCTTAAGAAGGTGTATAAATGTGGCGTACTGCGACGTCACCGTCGTGCTCGGTGACGTTTCAGACAGCATGCTGTCGGTATACGCGAATAAAAGGCCAGAGATCTGAAGTTGATGTGAGGTGTGAGGCGCGTAAACGATGTCACATTGGCACCAAATTTCACCACAGTGTGTGGCCGAGGAAAGCATTTCAGATACACCAGCGTACGGAAAGGCCTAAGGGGTGGCATAAAGGGCCTCTGTGGAATCATCCCTTCCTTTGTTTCCCTTACATTTGGCAGTCGAAAAAGACAATCATCAAAGAACGTTCTGGACTAGCAACCCCACTGAATGTGACCGATCGCTTTCACCGCGAACGCAATTTTTTCTCTGATGTACTGTGTGGAACCAAAAGGGACTGTTAAAAACCATTCGAAGAAATCTGAGCACCATCCGAAGCAGCAAACGGTACGTGTTTTTTCAGCTCTCCTGATTTGCGTCCTCTTGTGGTGTGACTGTATGGGGGTGCGATATTGACACACGTGTGAATAAGGTGCGATGGGCCATAGTAGAATTCACAGAAGTTGTACTTGATGCTCTTGATAAAGCTGAGTGTGTCACAGGAATATTTTTGGATAATTCTAAGGCCTTTGATACAGTCGACCGCCAGATTCTATTAAATAAATTAGAGGCACTAGGAATAAGAGGGGTAGCAAATGACTGGTTTGGACCATACCTAGCAGAGAGGGTACAAAGATTAGAGATAATACAAGCTTCAAATAGATCTAAACATTTACTAAAACACTTATCAGAACCAAAATGCATTAAAATAGGGTTTCCACAAGATAGCATATTAGGACCAATACTATTCGTGATTTTCATCAATGACTTTCCCAGTAGTGTTACTCATGGTAAAAAAATTCTCTTTCATGATGACAGCAATATTATAGTCACTGAGTAAACAAGAGATCTGCGTGCAGAGAAAGCAAATGAAACACTCAAGGACGTTTACGATTAGTCAATAAGAAATAAAGTGACATTGAACATAAAGAAAACTAATGCCGTGAATTTGTGTTTGAAGAGGGAAAATGACAACGTTAAATTAAATCTGATGGCACCTCTATAGCCTGTGTACCAAACGCAAAATTTCTGGGAATGAATATTGGTTCTCAACTGAAGTGGTGTGAACACACAAAGGTTCTGGCAAACAAAATGTCATCAGCATGTTACGCCCTTAGAATTCTATCATCAGTGTGTAACATGCAGTGTCTTCTAATTACATACTATTCAAATGTACCCTCAATTCTTAGCTATGGCATTCTTCTTTGGGGAACAAATGCACAGAATGTGAACACAGTTTTAAAACTCAGGAAAAGAGGCATAATAATAATAACCAAAAATAGTAGTCAAGTTTATTGTAAAGATCTGTTCAAAACACTGGTACTTTAACTGCTCCATGTGACTACATTGACCGGTCAGTTGCACAGATCAAAAATAACATTGGTGATTACTGTACAAACAGCTCTGTCCATGACCATGGAACGAGAGCTAGACTCAACTTACATTTACCAAGAACAAATAAATATAAATCTCAAAACTGCATTTTCTACCAAGTAATAAAACTGTACAATAAATTACCAAAGAGATTAAAAGAATTGCAAAAATACACTTATTTAAAAAGGCAGCTAAAAAATACCTGCTATGCAATACTTTTTATACATTGAAGGATTACTTAGATAGAGCAAGGATTTGGTGGAATAAAGTTATACAAATAAATAATAGTAGTGATTATAAAACATCCAACATTCCACATAACACCTTCACAATATGATTTTTTTCCTTCTTCTTTCCTTCTTTTTTCTTTTTCTGGCAAGACTTACCCCCAAGCTATGCCCCCAGCTTGGCACTGCTGCCAGTGCCTCCTGTCCACGTTTTCTGGGACTTTAAAAGAGTACTTATACGGAGAAAACCTGTAAGAGAGTGTTGGCCTCCCGCTAATCAACAAACTAAAAGGGACAGGTATCAACTGGTTGGCCTCACACACTTGCTTAGGACTCTCATCATTGGTTTCCTCAGTCCGAGTACATTTTTACAGTGCTCAAAAAATGTGGACGAGTTACACTGAGGGTGTTTCCGAACGGGGGGGTCTCAGAGGGAACCCATCCAGTTTTATTCAGGTATGTGTCAATGTCGCACCAATCCATGATCAAGCCTAAGGAGGGCGAAAAAAGGAGAACTGAAATGGCGTAAGCAGAGTCTTTGTTGCTACCGATTGTGTTCAGATTTCGTCGAATGACGAGAGGTCCCTTGTGGTTTCACATCGTACACCAGAGCAGAAATTGCGATCGCACCGCATTTCAAAGGGATACGATCACATTGTATGAGGTTGATGGCCAACGAAGTACTTAGGGTAGGGTTGATGCGTCTGTTGGGTGTCAGCAGTGACAAACACTGTCAAGAACGCCGTCCTGTTGCTTAACTCATGTTGAATTGTAATTTTCGACCACAAAATGTGTGGAGATTAACGTCTCAAGGGAAGGGTTGGTTTCACTGACGCTCTCTGTGTTATCTCCCTGAGGCCTTTTCGTATCAGATATGAGCGGTGGTGTGTCTGAAATGTTTTCCTCGGTCACACATAAGAAAACTGCGTTATCTCAATGCTGGTCGTCGTGGTTCTAACCTCCATCGTGGAGGCATCAAAAGAAGGGGTGAAATATGGGTAAAAAGAGGTGCGACAACCTTACCATTGTGTGACACGACCAGATTGGCATTAGTCAGAATTGTGGTGAAATTTGGTACTAACGTGACGTCATTAACCTACCTTACACCGCACATGAACTTTTGAGCTCTGGCCTTTCGTTCGCATGGGTCGACATCTTGCTGCTTAAAGAATCGCTGAGCCTGATAGTGACGTTGCAGAGGAAGGATGAAAGTTCCTTTTAGCCAAATATCAATCTCATAGGTCGCACTGGGAAAAAATTACGGGGTCTTGAGAAACTGGTCCTTTAATTCTGTTGCACAGTGTATTTTAATAATTCGGCACAATATCTTGGACCAACACAGATTTAAATCTACGCACAAAACAGCCAAAAGAAACATTGGGAGTGCTGCCAATGCTGTAGCTCTCGGGACATCAATTGTTTCTCAGTACACTTCGAATGGTACTCCAACAATGGATACGCGCAGGATCACAGGTTGTACTACCACCTCTCGTCAGATTTCGAACAATGGAAGATCCTCATTTAGTGAAACTGAAATCTGGAAATGCTAGAGTTCTTTGCATATGGCTTTCCAAAACAGCACGCACAGTACGATAAGCGTTTCGCCTCCCTGAATCCTCTCTAGATTGAAAGGCTTGACAAAGGTACGACAATGCCATAACTTGTGGTAAAACACTACGGAGAAACCACTTGAGCAATTTCACGGCCGACAACGGGCACCACGAGGTAGGACGTAAGGGCTTCAGAGCTACGGAAATATCGCGTATGCTGTGAAGCAGGCATAGCTTCCCGTCGCTGGACAAACTCGCTGGAACGCCGTCCAATAAACGGCTGATGCGCTCGGAGCTCGCTTTATATTTCCGCTGCCTTTATCTTCCTGTCTCCTCTGTCTCTCTCTCCCTTTCTCTCTATCTCTTTCCGGCCTTTTCCCCGCTAACACGCGCTCTTTCGGCATGAAAAGAGCGAGCTACAGACCTGAGTTTTGGCAACGTATCGTAGGGCTTCTGCAAATCCACGAAGAATAATGGCTCTGAGCACTATGGGACTTAACATCTTAGCTCATCAGTCCCTCCACGAAGAATAAATTGGTCTCTAACCATCTGGCAATTCTCTTCTCTAGTAGATTCCGTAATCTGAATATTGCGTCAATACATGAACGTTCTGGTCTAAAACCATTGTTTTCCCCAGATATTATAGCCTTCGTCTCCATTCTGTCTTTTAAGATTCTCCCGAAAAATAGTTGTAGTGACAGCTTCACACTTGTACTCTGGTCATTTCCACAGTCCTGCCTCTTCTCCTTCTTATAGCCTGATGATGAAACATTACACTTTGCTTATACGTCCACACCTCCCTTTCGCAATGAAATTAAAATGTACACCTTCAGAGGAAGCTACCGTCGCTGCATAACTGATGCTGCGAGGCAAATATGCTGTGTTAGTTGCCCTCGACAGCGAGTGTTCATCATAGGCGAGGGTGTCGTCAGGATTGCCCCAGAGAAGTGTGACAGGACGGCTGTTCTTCTCTATATACCTGCATAAATGATTTGGTGGAGAGGGTGGGCAGCATCAGCGGTTGTCTGCTAACGATGCTGTGGTGAACGGAAAGGTGTCGAAGTTGAATGACTAGGAAGATACGATTTAGACCAAATTTCTCGTTGGGGCGATGAATGGCAGCTAACTCTAAATGTGGAAAAATGTAAGTTAATGTGCATGGGCAGGAAGAACAAATGTGTAATGTTCGGATACAGTATCACTAGTGCCCAGTTTCACACTGCCAAGTCGTTTAAATGCCTGGTCGTAGCGTTGCAAAGCGAAATGAAATGGAACGAGCTTGTGAGAAATATGGAAAGGAAAGCGAGTGGTCGGCATCGGTTTATTAGGAAAATCTTAGGTTCACGTGTAAAGGAGACCGCATTTAGGATGCTGTTGCGACCTATTCTTGAGTACTGCTCGAGTGCTTGGTATCCGTACCAGGCCGGATTCAGAGGCGGACTGCTAGATTTGTTACCGGTAGCTTCGCACAACACGTGCTACGCAGATGCTTCGGGAACTCAAATGCGGATTCCTGGAGCGAAGGCATGGTTCTTTTCGAGAAACACTATTGAGAGAATTTAGAGAACCGGCGTTTGAAGTTGACTGCCACACGATTCTACTGCCTCCAACATACGTTGCGCGTAAGGACCACTAAGATAAGATACGAGAAATTAGGACTCATACAGAAGCATATATACGGTCGTTTTACCCTCGCTCTATTTGCGAGGGGAATGGGAAAGGAAATGACTAATAGTGGTACCAGGTACCCTCCGCCACGGACCGTGCGGCGGCTTGGAGAGTATCTGTGTAAATGTAGATATATTAGCAATTCATCTATTTTACCTCTAATTCCGCTAATATATAGTTTGAGGAAATCAGCAAACTGCGCCTTCTGATCTGCATTCCCTAGTTATTTAACTAACTTCCTGCATTAGAGGAACCATTCCCAAGAAATTATACCTCCTACCTGACTTGATCCTAAAAATAGTCTAGACCTTCTACAAGTTATTGATGAAATTTGGCACTGAGACGAGAGCCACATACTCTACTGCTCCTTATACAGCCCAGAATATTTTACTAAGATCGTTTCCAGCCATGAAAGTACACATATCGCAGTGATAAGACTCAACAAACGTAACACGTAAAAATGGGTCACTGCTGACAGCCGCCCAGGGCACCGCACGTGTGACGTACTTCAGAGAGGAGCCCCTGCGTCAGCCTCACGCAGCGCGCATCCATCAGCCAAAACGACCCGCCTGCGGCCACGAGTGGCAAGGCAATTTCAGCTGCACAGGTGACGCCTGTGAAAATTCCTTTTGGAATGAACAACCGTCGTTTACACTGCAGCACATCAAATTAATGTCTCTCATATACAACGGTGGCAGTAACTTCTCGCAGCCTTCCTCCACACGCGCTTTCCTGAATTTCCGTAACAGGTTTTCTGGAGAGAATCGTCGTATTCCTTTCAAAGATTACCATTTCAATTGCTCGAGCATCTCTGTTACACTTTCGTATAGACTATAACTAGCTGTTATGAACCTAGCGGCGTGTCTCAGAGTAGTTACAGTGCATCTGCTCGCGTCTACTTGGTAAAGAAAAGCCTACAGAGGGTCTGGGTTCGAATATCTGTCCACGACATTGTTTTAATTTCATAATATCGTACACTACGTTGCAAAGTGAAAGACTTACTCCCCAAACTATCCAGACACTTTTCTTCCAGTACTGTTAGTCCGGCAAGGTGTGGAGGAGGGGACGAACGAAGATTACAAAAAAAATTATTCAAATAGCTCTGAGCACTATGGGACTTAACATCTGAGGTCATCAGTACCCTGGAACTTCGAACTACTTAAACCTAACTAACCTAAGGACATCACACACATCCATGCCCGAAGCAGGATTCGAACCTGCAACCGTAGAGGTCGCGCGGTTCCAGATTGAAGCGCCCAGAACTGCTCGGCCACCACGGCCTTCCGATTACAGTTTAGCGTTCCGTCGACCGCACGGTCATTAAAGACTACTACGGATTACGAATGGAGGGGGAAGGAAACAGGTCAAGCGCTGTTCAAAGGAATCATCCCGGCGTCTGCCTAGAGTGATTTAGTGAAATGAAGGAGTACGTATGAAGCGTTGTCCTCCCGAACGCAAGTCTAGCGTGCTCACGAGTGCGCCATCTCGTTTGGAAGACGTGTAGTTGAGTTTCAGAGAGGTGGCCCTGCACGAATTCCTCTCCTGTAACATCTTCTTCATATCAGAGTAGCATGTGCAACCTACGCCCTCAATTATTTGCTGAATGTCTTCCGCTACGGTTCTTACCCTCTACAGCTCCCTCTAGTACCATGGACATTATTCCTTGACGTCTTAACAGATCTCCTACCATCCTGGTCCTTCTTCTTGTCAGTGTTTTCCATACATTCTTTTCCTAACCGATCCTCTGGAGAGTCTCCTCATTCCTTAGTTATCAGTCCACCTAATTTTCAACATTCTTCTGTAACATCACATCTCAGATGCCTCGATTCTCTTCTGTTCGGGTTTTCACAAGATCCATGTTTAACTACCATAAGATGCTGTGATCCAAATGTGCATTCTCGGATATTTCTTACTCAAATTAAAGCCTATTTTTGACACTAGTAGACTTCGCTTGGCCAAGAATACTCTTTTCATCGGTGCTAGTCAGCTTTTTATGTCTTCCTTGGTCCGTCCGTCATGGGTCATTTTGCCGCATAGGCAGCGGAATACCTTAACTTCACCTGCTTGGTGATCACCTTGTGTTAAGCTTCTCGCTGTTCTCATATCTGCTAGTTTCATCACGTCCATCTTCCTTCGATTTACTCTTCATCAGTATTCTGTACTCATTAGACAGTTCATCCCATTCAGCAGATCCTGTAATTCTTCTTCACTTTCAGTCAGAATAGCAACGTCATCAGCGAATCTTATCGCTGATATCCTTTCACCCTGAGTTTTAATTCCACTCCTGAATCTTTCTTTTATTCAAAAATTTTGGTAACATTTTTGGGATATAGGGATCTTGCAACCTACATAAAACCAGTTAAAAAACAGCCTAGATCGCGATGGTTATTTAATTAAAATAATCTGTTTCGACCCTAGTCTTAGGTCGTCTTCAGGCAGCATCATCAGCTGACGATGACGAAGCGTGGAACAGTTAGTTGACCTCAGTTGCTGAAACTGCTCATTTCTTTTACTTTCGTCAATGTTTCTTCTATGTGTTGATTGAACAGTAGTCTTCCGCCGTTCTTAATTCGAGCACTTCGTTCTTGGACTTCCATTCTTCTTGTTCCCTTATGGTTCTTGTATATATTGTATGTTACCGTCTTTCCCCGCAGCGTATCCCTATTTTTCTCAGGATTTCGAACATCTTGCACTATTTTAAATTGTCGAACGCTTTTTCCAGGTCGACAAATCCTGTGAACGTGTATTGATTTTTCTTTATTCTTGCTTCCATTATTAACTGTAACGTCAGAACCTCCTCTGCGGTGCCTTTACCTCTCCTAAAGCCAAACTGATCGTTACCTAATGTATCCTCAATTTTATTTTCCATTCTCCTGTACATTATTTTTGTGAGCAACTTGTAAGCTTGAGCTGTTAAGCAGATGGTGAGAAAATTCTCGCTATTGGTGGCTTCTTGTTATCTTCAGAATTGTGTGGATGAAGTTTTTCAAAAATGGTTCAAATGGCTCTGAGCACTATGGGACTTAACATCTGAGGTCATCAGTTCCCTAGAACTTAGAACTACTTAAACCTAACTAACCTAAGGACATCACACACATCCATGCCCGAGGCAGGATTCTAACCTGCGACCGTAGCGGTCGCGCGGTTCCAGACTGAAGCGCCTAGAACCGCTCGGCCATACCGGCCGGCGGATGATGTTTTTCCGAAAGTCTGATGGTATACCGCCAGCCTCTTACACGCCACGCGAATAATCGTTTTGTTGTCACTTTCACCAACGATTTTAGAAATTCCGATAGAATCTTATCTATCCCCAGTGAGTTATTCGATCTTAAGCTACCAGAGGTCTCTCAAATTATGATTCCAATACTGGACCCCCTATCTCTTCTACATCGACTCCTGTTTCTTCTTCTATCTCCTCATCAGACATGTCTTCCCCGTCATAGACGCCTTCAATGCACTATTTCCACCTACCCGCTCTCTTCTCTGAATTTAACTGTGGAATTTCCGTTGCACTCTTAGTGTTACCACCCTTGCTTTTAACTTCACCGATTTGCTGTGTCGTCCTTCCGACAGTCATTTCTTTTTCGAATTCTTGTCTTTTTCATGCAGCCATTTGGCACCTCCTATTTATTTCATTCCTAAGTGACTTATATTCTTGTATTCCTGAGTATCTCCGAACACTTTTGTACGTTCTTCTTTCGTCGATTAACTGAAGTATTTCTTCTGTTACCCCCGGTTTTTTCGCCATAACCTTCTTTCTACTTATACTTTTCTTAGTAACTTCTGTGATTACCCTTTCTTAGGGTTGTCCATTCCTCTTCAACTGAGCTGCCTATTGAGCTGTTATTTATCACGTATTTATATCCACAGACAACTTCGAACATATTTCATTCGTTAGCACTTCTGTGTCGCACAGCTTTGTGCTTTGTTTCTTGCCGACTAGTCTCTTAAACCTCAGTCCATTCTTCATCACTACTAAATTCTGATCAGAGTCTATATCTTCTCCTGCGTAAGCCTTGCAATCCAATATCTGATTTCAGATTCTCTTCCTGATGATGATGTAATCTCACTGAAGTCTTTCAGTATCTCTAGGTCTTTTCCAAGTATACATCTTCCTCTCGCGACCCTAAAAGCAGAGTATTCTTTATAACTAGCTGAAATTTATTTCAGAAGCTAGTTAGCCTTTCTCCTCGCTCATTCCTAGGACCAAGCCCATATACATACATGAAATGTATTCACAGTTGCGAGTATGGAATACCATAAGCTGTATAATGGAATGACGACAGTGAAAATTTGTGCCGAACCGGAACTCGAACCGGGATTTCACGCTCATCGGACCTCTGCAGTGCCTGTTCGACCTCATCATTATCGCCGTTTTCGGCGGTATGTTCCTGTGTATAGGTCACTGAAAGCAAAAAACATTGACCTTACTGGCCAATTCAATAAGCAGCAGCTTTTTGGTGGTCCAAATGTCTTTCGTGGACTGCGAATGCAGATTACTTGTCATGGTTCTGCTTTCAAGGCAGTACATGGTTGACCTTGGCTGTTGTATGAGCCAGTCATGCAGGTTATGGTGGCCTTGAAGCTTTCCCTGATGCCGATATTTAAGCTTGGATTCTTATTGGTGTTGTAGCTCTCAGATGCACTCTGGGATGAACACAGTGTTTCTCTGAGGACCCCTGTAGCCCCTGTAGGGCTTTACACAGTAACCTTGAACACGATAGTATTGGAAACATGCTTTTGTACACTTACCGCACTTTTGGCGGGCTGTTTTAATGCAGCTAAGTTCGCATGGCGCTCTAGTTATACAAGCACTGCTAACCTCTAGATTAACTTCTGGTCGATTGCGCAATCCAGCTCAGGCCATACGTGGGGCTGGCTGTGGTTAGATAAGGGGCAAAAAGGCGATGAAGGCCTCAACTTCCATTGTCCCAAGGGCTTTAAACCCAGTCGATTACTTGCCTGTCCTCTTGCGGGAACTCAAAGTACAGAAGAACTGCTACCACTTGCGGTGGAAGCAGTTTCGTGATCTTCAGAATAAGTGTCACATGAAGCGTCTCCAGCGTGAATTCTGCCACTGGCTCACCGATTGGAAAACGAAACAATGGGAGGACAAGGAGTCCGCCTTCCTCCTCCAACATAAATCCGAATGGGCTTTTTTCCGAGCCCTGTGGCACTTCACAGTGAAGACCAACCATCCCATCGCCACTGTGGATGACTTAACTTATGATGCCCTCTGTATGGTAGAAACTCTGGCCGATGGGCTTGAGACCCTAAATTAGTTACTCATCCATGACCTCACGCCTGATGAACCTCAAGATGGACACGATATTCTAGCGGCCATTGCCTCTTTCAGACAAATACCATATCTATCTACCCTTCAATTTGTCCACGGCGGAACTCCAACAGATCCACAGCAGAAACGTGGACAGTCAGCTCCAGGTTTGGATGGTATTTTAAACGAACACCTCCGCCATCTCCCATGCAAGCCACTGGTCTTATCCACCAGCATCCTGAACCGCTGTCTCACAGCTGGCGTTTTTCCGCCACAGTGGAAGCAGGCCAAAATGATTGTCTTCCCCAAGCTCTCGAATGATCCTATTGTTCCTACTAACAACTGGTCCATTAACCTTCTAAATAATATGGCCAAGTTTCTAGAATCTTTGATCCTCCACTGCATTTCCCAACCTCTGGTGGTGGCTGGGACCATCTGTCCAGAACAGTTTGGATTCAAGTCCCACCTGCCAGCCAAACTCCAAGTCCTTCACATCACAGAATATGTCAACAAGGGCTTTAACTCCACCATGTCGATGCCTAGACCTGCAAAACACATATGACAAGATATTGTAGGACAATCTTGTGTACAAAATGCTGACACAGACGATATCCCCAATATCTATGTGAAGGTGATGGATAATTTCCTCCAGGATCGGACTTACTTGGTTACTCAGCAAGGACGACAATCCAGCTTAAGTCACATGTCGATGGGTACCCCTCTGGGCTCTGTGTTGTCTCCCATCCTTTTTAACATTTATGTTAACGATATGTCAGTCCTGCCACACTGCCACCCAGTGCAGTACGCCGATGATACGGCGCTCCATACCACCGGCCGCAACACAGACCAGCTCCTTCCTCACGTCCAGAGACCGGTAGATGCGACAGTGACCTGGTTCCATTCCACAAGATTGCCCTCAATGCCGCCAAAACTACAGCAGTTTATTTCACTAAATGGCACCCCATCCTCCGCCACCACATCACTATAGGAGGTGCACAGGTCCCATGGTCCCTGATACTAAATACCTAGGTGTCCAGATGGATAAAAGAACTGCTCTTCCATCACCATGCAAAATATGTAACCCAATGTTCACCGGCAGGGAACTGAACCTCGACACCAACCTCTGGCTGTACCAGATGGTTGTCCACCCTTCCCTCACCTATGGCTCCACTGTGTGGGCTACAATTAGTGCCTCCCAGATGCAGACCCTCCAGCACCTGCAGGATAAGGTGCTTTGGTGGAGCTTGCATGCTGCTCCTCTCATGAGGGTAGTTAATGAGAGAGAAGGCGAGGCATCTCTATGCCAAAGTAGAAACCCTACATGACACAGTCACTGGTTTTCAAAACATTGGCATCACAACACCCCAGCACTGGCACCGACACCCAATTCCTCTCACCATCCTTGAGGACTCCGATTCTGACCACACTTAACATTAGCCTTCTTACGGCCACTCGTGCAGTGTTAGTATTGACTTGACCACTTGATAAGAGTAGACCATCGAAAACCACTGATGTTGAACATAATGTTGTTCATCATTATGTTACCTCTTGCATGCAACCTGAATTTACACTGTCGGAGGGTGGTATAGAACTTCAACTACCACCACCACGTCTTCAAATTGCAGTCTTCGGAATGGCATCAGTGTCGAATGGAACAGTTTTACCATCCACCAACATAGTAAGATCGTGAGCAACCGGTGCTGCTGTACTTGAACCTCCCACAAAAAATGGATAAGTGGGACCATGGAATGGAGACCTGGTGTTTCACTTTGCTTGCTTTGCACTTAGGGCTCACTTGGCGTTGGCAGTATGTCAGCGAGTTGGATGCAGTTATAATGAGACCAGTTGACATGTTTGCCATTGACAGTGATATACCAGGTGGTCTGCAACGCTGGTGTCAAGGTAACCAGCATGCCCTGCTTTCCATACATGACGCCATATGATCTGGGGAAACTCGTGTTCAATGAGGTTGGGGGTTCGACAAATTTGTAATGTCATGTACAGTCTTTGTATGGAGAATTCATGGAAGGGATAAGGGGTGCGGAATGTAACTTAATTCGAGAAAGAAGTTCCAAAAGTGATAAACGGGGAGTGGAATGTCTGATAACATGACCAGGCCTGGCATGGAGACTGTCGCGTACTCAAGCAAAAGCAGTCTAGTCAAACTTGTCGGGTAGCGACGCCAGAATTTCAGTTGGGAGCAAACAAAAAGTGCTGTAACTCTGTCTGGCATATGGAATAAGCCCACTCCACCATGCTTCCCATGGGAGGGCAAGGGAGGAAGATTGAACTTTAAATAAAATCCCGGTACAGACAAGGAATCCTATCGCCAGCAACATACAACGTGCGAGGGTAATTGGAACTGGGAACACTTGTGAGACATGGGGGATGCGTGAGGTGTGGTTAACATTCACGTATGGCACACGCTGTACAGTGTTGAGGGATCTAAGCCGGTGATCCACAAGGCCAGCCCTGATCATTTGGAGGAGACATCGACTGTTGGTTGCCGCTGAATGATGGAGGTAATTCATAAAATCAATGCCCAAACAGCTGACGCTGGTGTCCAACTTAGAGGAGAGACATATCTCTCAGGTAGACTCTCACCAATGAGCAGAACCTCAGATTTGGAAATGTTAAGAGAACTGCCCTATGCCCCCCCCCCTTATGTCGCCACCTAAGGAAGAGCCACATGAACATCGTCTGCATTGCGGAGGTAGCGGACTACATCGTCAACATAGGCTGTACAACAGAAGCGGTGCTCATGCAATGTCAGGCCCACCAGGCGTTGGTGAAGCCACTGGAGTAGGGGATCCAATGCCAAAGCATACAGTGTCGTGGAACGTGGGCAACACTGTCGGACAGAGCACTCGATTGCTAGAGGCCTGGTGAGGCGACCATTACAGAGTACTCTTGTAGTCGTGCCGCTCAAGAGCCGCATTGCCACGGTTACTATACGAGCCAGAAAAACTCATGTGTTGTAGGACCAATTTCAGAAAGGTGTGGTCGACACAGTCGAATGCCTGACTTAGTCAAGAGATGCTAATGCACCAGGTAAATGTTGCGACTGCGCGAGCGCGATCAAGTCCCTGTAATGGCAAAGAGCAGTACGAATGTTGTTGTCTCCGCCCAGCAGAGTCTGATCAAGGGAGGTGATGTATCTTACTGCCTTCTTGAGTCGTAAGCCAACAAATGGGTAAACATTTTCACGTCATTGTTGAGTAGAATGATCGGCCAGTAATCACAGATCCGTAATCGCCCATTTGGCTGAGGGACCAGGTTGATGACCCCATCAAGGAAAGTGGCTGGGTTAGTCGTTATGGGTGACATCAGTTCACGACAGATGGACGTCCAAATAGGTACCAAAAGATAGCTAAAACACTTGTAAAAGTCGAGGGGGAGGCCAGCAGGTCCAGGGGATTTGTTGGCAGCTCCCACCTTCATAGCATCTAGGACTTCATCGAAGGTCACTTCTTCCTGAAGTTCATGAGCCACATCCTCTGGCATGGTGTTGACAGTAAGTGCTGCTACCTCGACATTTAATGTTGGGGGTGTGAGACGTCTGCGTACAGTCAGCGGAAATGAGAATAGAAAGTGTGACCAATAATGCACTGCATAGTGTATCGTAGTCCTTCCACATCGGTGAGGTCGTGGATGAGAGATTGACGATGACATCAGCATTCTGTGAGGAGGTGGTATATCGATGTCGTTTCGTGAGGCATATGGTCATGGGTGCATGATCTTACAAGGGTCCCTTCCAAGCGTCATCACATGAGTGACGTGATCTGCCCTTTAGCATGATGCACTATCGTCTGATGGACAGGAGAGAATGCCATCGATGTGCAGTCATGAAGTACTACATAATAAAACCCCATGGTGCTCACTTTCCAAGCTTTGAAGTCTTTGCCATATCCCATCAGTGCCCTGCGTAGAGCTGGTTATTCGCGGGATAGCCACCAGGGTAAGGTGGATGTGTATGTGGGATGACGTCGACGACAGAGGGCCCACACATCCTCAACAATCCATCGGCAATCAGGGACAAACAGATGCGAAACGTTTAATTTCCACAAGCCACGGCTGTGCCACACCTGTTGGTGGTTGAGGACGACATCGCAAGCATCATGGTCAGAGAAAGTCAAAGGTGAGTGTCAGCAGCAAGGGAATGTGTGAGGTACATACAGTCGAGGCGACTGGATAAATGCGCTGTATAGTATGTAAAACCTGCATGAGTGCCATGACTCTTTGTCCATGTGTCAACATGCTGAAGTCTGTCAATGATGATAGAGAGGGCCGCACTCGAGGAATGATGTCGAGTTGAAATCGCCACCGAGGACCATTTCATCCAGGGTACCCTCAAAAAGTGGCCTTATCTAGTCAGCAAACAAGGTGTGTCGATCACGACGTCGACTGGAGCCAGATGGCGCATATACACTGAACACCGAACAGCGTGAGAGCCATACCTCTAGCATTAAGAAAGTACATTACATCTTCTGCAAGGAGTCCAGAACGGAGGAAGATGGCGACTCCACTACCATTGCCGTGTAGCCAGTGGGGGCATAGACATCAGCGACGATCACTTCCTGTAGAAGGGCAATGTCGACATCAGCAGCATAAATGGTCTCTCAGAACACTGCTAGTTTGTGGGGAGCCTGAATGGTGGTCAGATTGATCATCACAATGTGATAGTGTTGTGGGCGTGCTCCCACCATTGGCGCAGATGTTCCGGCAGAGATGTCCGGTTGGCGTGTAACATCCGACGCAGTCACTGTAGTCGCAATCACTGGGTGGAAGGTGTGTCAGGCACTTCCATGGGGCACTGCCTGACTGGAGGGCTACCATCTCAATCTGCTCCATAGTCGACATCATCAGCCCAGGAGACTGGAAAAGATGGCAAGCAACTGTCGCACTTCTCGAGGGCGAGTTGTGGTGACGCTGCTGTAGTGGGTTCCAGGGCTGCTCACTCCATGGAATCCATCGTAGTCGTGTGAATACGTTCGTCAGACGGGACATCAGGAGCTGCCACTCCTGTCGTCAGGGCGCTCGAAGGGAGATCACTCTCTTGTATCAGCTTCACTGCCTGTGATGCCATATGAAGAAGTGCATCGTCGGGTGGTTCAAAAATGGTTCAAATGGCTCTGAACACTATGGGACTCAACTGCTGTGGTCATCAGTCCCCTAGAACTTAGAACTAAGTAAACCTAACTAACCTAAGGACATCACACACATCCATGCCCGAGGCAGGATTCAAACCTGCGGCCGTAGCAGCAGCGCGGCTCCGGACTGGAGCGCCTAGAACCGCACGACCACCGCGGCCGGCCATCGTCGGGTGGCGTTTGACTTCTCTTCTTCCGTTTTCTGGGCGACTGCTGCTTTCAGAGGTGCTGTTCTGTATCAGAATGGGGATGTTCAATACCCAAGGTCGCTTCCGTCTGAAAGGAAGCAGAGATAGGCATCGCTCTCACATTGATGTCCATCGAGCTCTGTAGAGTTGGTGGTGTGGTAGCCGTCAGACATGGTGCCGGTGAGGCCGTGGCAGCGCCGTCATTTCCGGTGGGGAATGCCAGGTGGAGAACAGGCGCTTCCTGAAGTGACGCATCGGGGCTGTATACGGCTGTGACGTAGCTGTCTGGTAGAAAAGTGACCGTCGCTTTGGGAGTTGAGTCACTGGTCGGGACCTGGAGCAAACGTCGACGGAGACAGTCTGACCGAACATGGCTCCCTTGTCCGCAACTGGCACACGTCCGCTGTTGGCCATCATACATAACGATGGCTTGCACGCTACCTATCTGCAGATTGGATGGTACATGTTTGTGGAGTTAGATTTTGATTTGGCGGACACCATTCGACACGTGGTATATCGTGAATGTCTGCAATTTTTCAGCGATGTGCCCCACAACACTGCCTTAGGGTCAGAAAGCTTCGACGACCACGTCTTGTGCCACTTCGAAAGGGAGCTCAAAGACCCGAATTGTTCGAAGACAGAAACCAGCGTGATCCACCGTTACCTCTCCAATATGCCTGTCAGAATGCTTTCACTGGAGTCCGCATGCTTGTTGTCGAACTACCTCAGCACATGCATCCTCCGTCGTTATCTTAATATAGACGATACTGCCAGTGATAGAGAAGTGAATACCTGTAACTTCCTCGGGGTCCAGACGTAGCTCTTTGCGAATGAACTGTTCAATTTCATAAGCGCGTGGTCGTGCAGGGAATATTGCTTTAAGTGTCGGTCGGCTGGCCGAATGGTTCTAGGCGCTTTAATCTGGAACTGCGCGACCTCTACGGTCGCAGGTTCGAATCCTACCTAGGGCATGGATGTGTGTAATGTCGTTAGGTTAGTTACGTTTAAGTAGTTCTAAGTTCTAGTCGACTGATGCCCCATAGTGCTCAGAGCCACTTGAACCATTTTGTCGGTCGGCGGTAACAGTGCGCCATGAGGTGCAGTAGTAACGTACGCTACACAACACGAAATACTGGGTCGCGGAAGTAAACAACTGCAGTGCGCTGTCCGGGGAGCCAGTCTGAACGCGACCACGGTCGAAAGCCGACTGCTGAACTATCCGAGTACGACTCACTGCTAGACCCAAACATCCATGCGTTGTCAACCGTATGTCTGCAACCCGTTCTCGTACGTATATTATGTTTATTCCCCTACATGGGACACATGTTACTTTGAAGTCGCTTGCCCGATTTCGGCAGATAAATACGGTATTGCAGCGCCTGTGTTTTCCGAATTACGATTTAATATTCCTTCTGACATGGATGCATGTCGGAAGGAATATTACATCGTAATTCGGAATAACGCAGACACAGCAGTATCGTAGGAAGCCCATATTATCCCGTAACCCTTTATTCTACTCCTTCCCCTACAACCGTACACTGGACTCGCATTCGGGAGGACGACGGTTCAATCCCGTCTCCGGCCATCCTGATTTAGGTTTTCCGTGATTTCCCTAAATCGTTTCAGGCGAATGCCGAGATGGTTCCTTTGAAAGGGCACGGCCGATTTCCTTCCCAATCCTTCCCTAACCTGAGCTTGCGCTCCGTCTCTAATGACCTCGTTGTCGACGGGACGTTAAACACTAACCACCACCACCACCACCACCCTACAACCGCATTCCAATCCCCCATGACTAATAGATTATCATCGCCCTTTACGTAGTGAATGACCCGTTCAATACTCTCATCTACTTTCTCTCTCTCTCTTCATTTTCTGCTTGCGACGTCGGCATGTATAACTGGACTATCGTTGTCGGTGTTGCTATGCTGTCGATGAAAACCCTATCATTGAAACAGATGACAGCTGCAGGGCGAGCATTAATCCAATATAAAGAGAGCTAATGATATGAAGCTTTTATTGAAAATTTGTTGTAAGTTCCTATGGGACCAAACGGCTGAGGTCATCGGTCCCCAGTCTTACACAGTACTTAATTTAATTTAAACTAACTTACTCTAAGGACAAAACACACACCCATGCCCGAGGAAGGACTCGAACTTCTGACGGCAGGGTGTGAAGGGGGGGGGGGGGGAAGGGGCGGGGGGAGCCGGAGACCGCACGGCTACCCCGTGTGGCAGTTTTTATTGCCTTGATCGCATGTGTACCTACGTGGGGGCATTCCCGTTGTTTTCTTTCGCTTTTTTTGAACGTTCGCCTTCCAATACAATGTATGAGGTGCTATGAGTCAACAGTTCACGGAGATATTTGCTGCATAACCCGTACAGTGGTTTCTGGGCACAGTGATAGAGTGTCGAAAGTCTTCCGGCCATTTCGGGTATCAGAATCTAGCTATTTAAGATCTGTGGGTCACGACAGCTCCTGCTGATGGTGACCATTACGCAGAGCAGGACATACTTATGTTATGGGAACTTAGGACTCTTGCTACCTGGGAAGAAATACACGGTCCTGAGCCTGTTTACTCTTGCGCATCTGGTAATGCAGAATCAGTCTTGTTCACGGAATTTAATCGCAGTGATCTTAATGTAGCTGATAAGTTACCATCAATGCAAACCTGTACACGACAGTCTACGTACAAGTTTTACTGTAGGGCTGATCCAGACTGGTTCCATTTAACTTAAACAAAAATTTCATCATGTATCTCTAAACTTAATACCAATGATCCTTCATCCTATTATGAACAGCTTCTCGCCACAACGAATGTCCCAAGTAAAGTATGTAATAATCTGCTTTCATACAAAATAGTCATTTACGTAAGTTTAGTATTTTATCCGTCCTCTGAAACTGTAGTTGTATTTATCGAAGTAACCTGCTACCAGATGCATAAAGAATATTTAATTTCTTAACCGGTTTCAGCCACTTAGTGTCATTCTTCAGAATATTACACCTATCGCATAGGTGCTTGAAACAGGTTAAGAAATTAAATTTCTTTTATGTAAGTCGTTGCTGATTGATTCTATATATACATTTAAATAAAAATATTTTTTTTATATACCACGTTTTCAATTCGGGCTAAAAAGTATAAAACCATTTCTCCTAGCCCCATACAGATCTAAACCTATAGTGAAAATCCTCGAAATTTGTGATGGTAAATTTTAATAGCAATGGAAATACTTTTAAGATTAACATTACAAGCGAATGGTGCGTGCAATAGATAAAAGTAACGAGATCAATTATGCAGCAGTTATGTATTGCATGTGCCCCAGTTTTTTCTTTTTAAAACTTGTAAGTGTTTTCATAACCACTGAAAATTCAGTCACAAATCTTCACGACTCTCTGTATGGGATAAGGAATCTGAATGCTGTTAGGAGAAATTATTTTATACTTTTCAGTCCATTTTCAAATGTGGTTTATTAAAAACCCATTTTAATTAAATAAACGTTTTCTACCCTTTAGTCCTCTATGTGGGAAATTTTTCACTCGATTTCAAACATTCTGATGAGATTACAACCGAGACGTGTGTTAAATTTCAGGTTTATGTAAGTTTTTTTTTCACCTAGTATACAGGGTGTAATGGGTACAAGCGCAAATATTTTTATATGTGGTCTGTTAATACGTACACACATCATGGTGCTGGTTTTTTTGTGTCAAGTAGTTTTCCCATAAGCGCACCAAAAACTTCACTACCTGTTGTTTTCTGCACGGTAGTAACTGCAAAACTAAGTAAACTACCCCTGTCAGTGTATACTAACTGTTTTGCGTCCCCATTTCAACACTTGACCTTCTGCCCAGTCGAAAATAAGCATTAATGGCCTGCTCTTGCCACATTTAGTTGGATCTACTACCAAACCTAAAAACATACCACTTATAATAGCTATAACTATTAGTACGATGTATTGTTGTTCAGTACACAGCCTTCATTTTCACCAATAGAAATATCTGCACTTATACCCATTACACCTTATATTGCATCTTTCTGTGCACATCTTGCGAAAATACCGTGAAGGTAAAAACTAGAGGTATTCGAGTTAACACGGAGACTTACAAGTAATCGATTTCCCCACGAACGATTCGCGACTGCCACAGGAAGATGGGAAAATGGCAGTGGTACACAAAGTACCCTCCGCCACAAACCAGACAAGAAAGCGTCTTAGTTTTTGCATTGTCGTACAGTTATAAGGTATGTTTAAAGTTTCAAGTCTTTATCTCGTCTGAAAAGTTTAAAATCAACAGCAAAATTTGTACACAACAGACAGACAAGACAGCAATATTCATCTCCTCTTCCCTCCTATCTCTGTTTAGCCGTGCCGCTCAGCTCGCATATCGACTGGAATGTATTCCGATACTACTAATGTCGATCAGCAGGAGAAAATACTGTAGTGTTCGAGGACAGCATAAGTAGTCTGTTGCTTGCCACAGTCACGTCGGTTAAATACCTAGGCATAACGTTGAAAAGCTATATGAAATGGAACGGGCACTTCAAAAAAGGGTAACTCTCTTTGTATTATCGAGAAATAGGGGAGAGAGTGCCACGGATATGATTTGCGAATCGGGGCGGCAATCATTAAAACAAAGGTGTTTTTCGTTGCGGAGAGATCTTTCTGCGAAATTTCATTCACCAACTTGTAACCTCCCAACAGTAAAAATATGATTATGTATGTCATTGACATTTAGTGTAACCTCGCAACAGTAAAAAATGAGTATAACATTCACATTCAGTGTAACCTCCTAATAAATAAATTCCGTAACCTACCAATAATGAAATGTGACTAACCTCTCAATAGAATTGTAGCTCACTTATAACCTTTCAGTAATAGACTGTGAATTTAAACTGGTAAATTTGGACGTCAGCAGTGCTGCGTCATGGCCTGAAAGTTCATTCTGAATAAATTGAAAATTCTTACCTCAATAAGGTCGCCGGATAACGCGTATGTATCTGCTCCTATTAGAAATTTTTCTGGCACAGCCCAGTGCCATGCTGGCCGATAGATTTGTCATGTATAAAAAGAAACAACTCATTTTTCTTTATAATAATCGGGGTGACTATGGATCGGAGAAATTAGTAAATTCTTTAAATTGAGATGAATGATTGTCAAAAGTTAATTTTTATAAGAAAGATTATTGTTAAGAGATTTTTTTTAAAAACATTTACATGGGACTTGATATAACAATACTACACATGCGCGAGGCTATTCTTACCTTATACTACATCGCTCAGGCACCGCCATCGCTCCCCAAGACCAGACCAGCCAACTCGATATACCAGACTGATAAGTACTACTTACTCCTACTGCCACACAGTTCCTACTGCAGCCAACACTGCTCTCTGGTCTGAGATTCTCTTACAGCTTACATATCGCAGGCAGCAAGTGAGCAATCCATAGAAATTACATCTGCTCGAGTGCGCTAGCGATAAATTCCTTAGTCATGGACCTCTTGCAAACTTTCTCCTTATTTTGTTGGCGCCAATTTATATACGGATAAATAGTCATTGTTGTACTTTCAACAACGCAGCACAGTCAGCAGTCGTGATAATCTAATATATAAGAAACTATCAGCCTCGATTGCGGTAATGAAACCAACCTTTACCTAGGTTTCATCCCAAATAATTGAGCCTTCTTCAGAAGATATGCCAGAAATTATAATTTGTCTAAGAAAGGATGGTCTAGAAATAAAATGTGACTACACCTATTCAGACTGTTTTAGTTATATTTCTAGACCATGCTCTCTTAGACAAATTACTGTTTCAGGTATATCTTCTGAAGAAGGCTCAATTTTTTTGAGCTGAAACGTAGGTAAAGGTTGGTTTCATTACCGCAATCGAGGCTGATAGTTTCTTACATATAGCCATCGTAAGAAGATAAGAAAAATCAGAGCTCGCACTGGAACTTTGTGTATCCCGTGACCTATCCAAGAGTGGAATGGTAGAGGAATAGTCTGAAGATGGTTCGACTTTTCTTCTGCTAGGCACTTAATTGTGAATGCAGATTAGTCATGTAGATATAGATAGTGAGGAAGGTGGTAACTTTATCGGGAGAATTTTAGAAAAGTGTAGGTCTTGTATAAAGATGACAGCGACCAATTCACAAGTACTGCTCGAGTGTTTGGGATCCCCACCAGATCGGATTAGAGAATGGCGTCGAAGCAATTCAGAGGCGCACTGCTAGATTTGTTACCGATAGGTTCGATCCAACACGCACGTGTTGCTGTGATGTTCCGTGAACTCAAATGAAAATCACTGGAGGGAAGACAACGTTCTTTTTGTAGAGCAGTGCCGAGAACGTATAGAGAACCAGCATTTGAAGCTGATTACATAACGATTCTGCTGCCGGCAACGTACGTTTCACGTAAGGGCCACGAAGATAATATTACAGACATTAGAGTTTTTGATATCCTCGCTCCATTAGTGAGTGGAACAGGAATGCTAAGGACTTATAGTGGTACAAGGTTCAAGGTACCCTCCGCCATGCACGAAACGGTGGCTTTAAAGTATGCATGTGGATGTATATGTAAATTTACTCGCACAACATGCCGGTCCTGTAATGCAGCTGAGAAGTCAGGCGTCACCAGCCTTTTCCATCTCCAACCTCACCCATACTGAACAGATCGACAGGAAAGAGAGTTAATGCTGCATTGTTATCCAGTTCTGAGCTACATTTAAAAGTCTCTAGCTCACCGCGAATTTTAAAATTAATTGCAGAATTTGAACGGACAAGAAATCGACCTAATGAAAACGTGAAAGGAGAATGATTATATGTTATAGCGTTGACTCCTGCAGGCTGGACTGCTATTGGCTCATAATCTCAGATTATGCTGTGTTTCAGGTAGGTATCAATTGTATATGACATATGGTTCTGAACACATTTTAATCATAGATTAAATTTTTTGCTTTGTTTGAAATTCGACGTGGTACATATCTTTTCTCGTGTGGTAATTTGTGAATTAATTCAATATAGGCACTCAGTTCTCTGTTTTCTGCATTCGATAAATTAAACTAACATTTATTGGAAGACAGAGAGACATGTTGCTCTTTTTTTTTTAATTTTGTGTCATTAGCCTTATGAGTGGTTTGATGCAGACTCCTCTGCCAACCTGTTCATCTCACAATAACAGTTGCGCCATACGTCCTCTATTATTTATTGGACGTATTCCAGTCTCTGTCTTGTCTTACACTTTGTACCCTCTACAGCTCCACTAGAGATCGCAGAAATTCCTTGATATCTCACCATATGCGCTACCGTCCTGTCCCTTCTACTAGTCAATGATTCCCATATACTCTTCTCCTCACCGATTCTGCATTCAACCTAATTATCAACATTCTTCTGTGGTACATCTCAAACGCATCGTTTCTCTTCTGGTCCCATTTTCTCACAGTTCATGATGCACATCCATACAATGCTGTGCTGCAGACGCTCATTCTCAGAAATTTCTTCCTCACAACAGCGCCTGAAGGTCAAAATCAGAATCACATCATTTTTTATTGAACTTTTTTTTCTGCTGTGCCTATGTGTATGTGTGTGTGTGTGTGTAAAGTCTTTTTACAGATCGTTTCTATTTGGCAGTTTATGTAATAATAGCGTGGACTAACTGTTAGACCTTTTCTCTTTTTCCATCTTACTAATGATCTATTCCTCCATTGCTCTTAACTTGAGTTTATCTCAAGTGTCAATATCGATCAAATTCTATAGTTCTTGGAAAAAGCGTTAAAATAAAAGCACATGAACATTGAGCTCCGCATACAGATTCATTAGCAGATTTTGTCGTTATTTTAATAAACGTGACAGTTATATAATTCTATTACTCAGAAATGAAATAGTGAAATTTAATCATAGTGCCTTACTCCGAATTCAGCCGCCATGCGTTGTTGCCCATTTTTCGGGTTGCTCTCAGGTTTGTGATGCCAGTTGAGGAGCTACTCGACCGAATAGTAGCGGCTTTGGTCAAGAATACCATCATAACGACCTGAAGGGCGATGTGTTGACCCCACGCCCCTCCTATCCGCATCCTCCTCTGAGAATGACACGGCGAGTGGCCCGAAGATGGAGTGCTTAATCCGAATTAATACAGCAAGTTGTTACTGAAATTTAAATGAGTTAACAGCAGCCATTTTCTTCAGGTTTTCTTCGTGTTTTTAGTTACCATGCCGCTCTTGAATATTGTAACTCGCTTTCACTTAATAATTAATTTACAGAATCAACAACCGCCTTCATCAGATTCTATTGTGCTACCAAATAGTGAATTAGTGAGCGTGGGTCACTTCGAGTTCCGGAAGGTGGTGCTGCTCTCTCTTGACAGATTTCAGTTTCGAAGTTTCGCGAGCTGTCTTGTGCTGCCACCTGTTGGCGGCAGCAGCCAACGGCTGTCGCTATTGAGAGTGTCTGGCGCATCCACTGGCATGTGCTGCCATCTTCTCCTGTTGTCACTAACTACTCTCATTCCTACCACGGAACTTCTCATCGAGTGAAAAAGCGGGAAAATTTGTAGCTATACTAACGTGACGGAGGTGGGATCACACGTGAATGAAATCAGTACGAAATGAAAAACTTCCAAATTAAAATAGTTTACCTCGATCTCGCCTTAGCAAAAATTTGTGTCCGCTAGAAACGACTTTCGCAAAATGGCAACAACTTGTCGAACAATACACACTGAAAATTACAATTAATCAATGGTAGTAGTAGTTTACAGGAGGACATTTTTCTTGTTGCCCTCACGAACTTCTTTGTGACTGGGATTGCTGTCAAATTTCTAAATTTGGACTAAAGTCATTCTCCTTCACACAGTAACATGGCAACATGAACGAAATTTCTCATACTTCAAGATATATAGATAAAACTTAATCTAGACATTTTTTTCTGATACGAACAAAACGGTATAGTGTTCGCATAAGCATTACTCTGAATCCTCTAGGTACCGTAACACACATATGTAGCCATATGTCACCTCAATTCCTAGGTAACTGAAATGGTTTACTTGCTCCAGAATCTTTTTAATCTACTAAGATTTTGATTTTAATGCGTTCTTTCTCCATCAAGGCCAGTATCTTAATTTTTTCTGTTGAGATTTACATGTCATGTTTTGCACTTATTTGTTTCAGTAAGTAAATTCCTTTTTGAACCTCTCATATTTATCTGCTGTGATCACTGGACCGTCGCAAATAAAAAGTTATTTAAAAGAGTCCTCCTTTCTAGGAATATATTTTTTTGAAATTCTGTTTTCCGTTCATCCATTATTTCATGGATGTAAATGTTAAACGAAGTTGGGGACATATAGCAGCCTTGTCGCACCCCGTTGGTAGTCGGTATCTCATTACTCATTTTTCCATTGAGATCTAGAGAGACAGTTATGTTTTGGTACGGAATTCTTATTGTATTTATTAGATGTTTTGGATGTCAGTGATTGGTCATTATCGTCCAAAGTTTCTGTCTATTGTTAATAAATTTTTTAAAGTCTATAATAGCAATTTGTGTCTACTTATTGTATTTCCAGCTTTTTTGTATTATCTTCTATACGATAGAAACTGCATTTATCGATGAGCGTCATTTCCTAAAACTCATTTGTTTCTCATGCGGTACTACTTCCGTTATGTTTTTAAGTCAAAGATATAGAAATTAAGCTTAGTAAATTCAGCCGCATATGTGAAACAATTAGCAGAAACCTTAAAAACAAAACTATCAAAGACACCCAAATTAAATTTTACAAAACAGCTGCAGTCCCCACACTGCTCTGTGGAAGCGACACCATTGTTATTATAAAAAGGAGAGAAAACCGTATTCAGGTACAAAAAATTAAATTCCTGAGACGAGTTAAAGATTTCAGAATAGAAGACAAACCAAAGAATCAAGATATTAGAGAAGAATTGAAAAATTTTAGTTGAAATGATAAAGTTCAGATTATAGAAGAAAATGGAACGAACACCCAAGGAAAGCGCCAAGGAAGCACAGACAATTTCGCCTCATACCTGAAGAGAAGAAGAGAACACATATACGTAGCTAAATGCCCTACTCCTCGTTTCCACCTAAAGTCGCCAGCTTTCATGCCAGTTACACAGTCTTGGATGGCAAGAAAGGAACGAAGAGTGTGAAAGAGAGCTTCAGTATTGGCGTGGAAGAGCAAACCTAACACTTACCAACCATTAAGGCTTTATAGAGGAAGGAAGAATTAGAACTAATGATGAAATATACAGTATATTTATAACAGAGTAAGAGCTAAGGATAAACAAAAACAACAATACGAGAATAATGGGTACACAGGAGGTAGTGGCTTACTTGTCATCAAAATGGAAAACCAGTTAAAAGAATTTGTGGTGTTACGCCTCTCTTGTCCTCCGCTTTCGCTGAGAAAAGATACCCAGCGACAGAGATGACATCGCGTGTGTCCTTGGATGCGTCTGACTCGATCTTACTTGCAGACGCGAATCAAGTAGTCAGTCTGTTTAATCGAAATTAATCAGAAGGGTGTAGATGAATAGGAAGGGCGGTACCATAATCATAACAACGGGAAGTTCCCAAATTCGACTCGTTAGTTGCAATATACTTTGCATTCAAGATTTACAAAGCAACAGGATATGAATATTAAGCACTATGTCGGGAGAAAACGGTATACTAAAGTTGAATATGTTATCAAGCGTAAATCAGTCAAGAAGCTATAAGGTTGGTACGAACTACGCAGACAAAAGTTAGCAACGAGAAGCCACAGGAAACCGGGAGAGCGCTTTATGTATACTGTAGACCGAGGTGTAGAGGTATTGTTTTTGACTAATAATCAACACGAGTTGGGTCCCGAGTTCAAAAGTCGCCACTGTTTAAATTTTGAATAAAACTATCGGTAATAGCGGCCGAATACTTTCCTACATAAGAAATCAATATCTTGTGTCATGGCCCTTCTCAAAGACGGCGGAGGAGCGGACAAAGGTTCAAGGCACTTTCTTGCCCTTGGAGTGGCAAACTGACCCTAAAAGACGATAGAATCAAAAATGATCAGTGGCATGAGGATAAAGAAGGCAGTGGAAACCAGTATATTAAACACACACAACCTGTATCCACAGATATGAGGTTTGTAACTGAAAAATCGTCAAAATGATCTCTCTGTTGGCGAAACATTCCGGACTAGTCACCTGTTCGGATCTCCAGGAAGTGACGGCCAAGGGGGAGCTGCCATGAGAAAAGACTAAATAACCAACGAAAGGGTAACGTTCTACGTGTTGGGCACTGCAGTGTCAGAAGTCTGAAAGTGGTACGAAAGCTAGAAAGTATGAAAAAGGAAATGCTAAGCCTCACTCTAGATATAGTGCGACTCAGTGAAGTGAAATGGAAAGAAAAGAATGTTTCTGGTCATACAAGTGTTGGGTAATATCATCAGCAGCAGAAAATGGTATAACGGGAGTAGGTTTCTTCATGAACAGGAAGATAGTGCATAGAGAGTTTGTGAACAGTTCAGTGATGGTCTCGTTCTCATCAGTATCGAGGGAAAACTAACACCGAGAACAACAGTTCATGTGTACATGCCGATGTCACAAGCAGAAGATCAAGAGATACAGAAAGTATATGAGGATATTGAACAGGTAATTTAGTAAGGAAGATGAAAATCAATTAGTCCTAGGTGGTGGGTTGGAATGCAGATGCAGGTGATGGACGAGAAGAAAGGATTACGGGAGAAAATAGGCTTGGTAGTAGGAAAGAGAGAGAAGAAACACTAATTGAGACCCACAAAAAAATTCAGCTAGTAATAGCGAATACTCTGTTCAATACTCCTGGAAAAGGCCTGGAGGTACGGAAAGATTTCAATTAGATTGTACCTTGGTCAAGCACAGATCCTGAAATCAGATACTGGATTGTAAGGTGTGCCCAGAAGCAGATATAAGCTCACGTCAGATCATAATCCAGTGATTATGAACAGTAGGCTGAAGTTCAAGAGCCTACTCAAGAAGAATCAGTACGCAAAGATGTTAGATATGGAAGTAATAAGGAATGAAGAGGTACGTTTGAAGTTCACTGAGACTGTAGACTCTGCGATACGGAACAGCTTTAAAGGCAGTTCAGTTGAAGAGGAATGGACATCTCTAAAAGAGGGCAATCACGGAAACTGGAAAGAAAAACTTAGGAAGAAGGAAGGTAATCGCGAAAGAACCTTGCGTAACAGAAGAAATGCTTAAGTCGATCGACGAAAGGAGGAAGTCAAAAATGTTAAGAGATATTCAAATTTACAGAAATATAAAAAATCTTAGGAATGAAGTAAGTAGAAAGTCCAGGGAATCTAAGGCGAAATGGCTGCAGGAGAAATGTGAATTAACCGAAACTGAAAGTATTGTGTCTGACGAACTGATGCAGCATACAGAAAAGTCAAAATAACTTTCGTTGAAATTAAAAGGAATTGTGGTAACATCAAGAGTGCAATTAGGTATCCACTGTGAAATGAAGAGAAGAGAGTAGATGGGCGGAAAGAGTGCAATGAAGGCCTCTATGGGGAGGAGGAATTGTCAGATGACGTCATAGAAGAAGAAACATGGGTCGACAGGGAAGAGATAGGATACCCAGCATTACGGTAAGAATTTAAGACAGCTGTGGATGACTTAAGATCAAATAAGGCACAAGGGATCGTTAATATTGCATCGGAATTTCTAAAATCATTGGGGGCAAGTGGAAACAAAATGACTATTCATGCCGTTGTGTTGAACGTTTGAGACTGACGATATACTGTCAGACTTTGAAAAAAGCCATCCACACACGAAGATAAAGCAACATTTATGGTACTATCAGTTTAACAACTCATGCATCCAGGTTCCTGACAAGAACAACCAGCAAGGATGAACTACCTGAGGATGTCGGACAGTTGCTCCGAAGAAATATGTGGAATTTGCACAACGTGATCCGGCGGCAAAACTGTACAGACTATTTACTACATATCTGCCGGGAAAGCTTGAAGAGTCACGAGAATAATACACCTAAGAATGGAAAAGAAAATTGAGGATCTTTTAGATGATGGTCAGCTTTGCTTTAGTAGAGGTGAAGCCGCAAGAGAGGTAGTTCTGACGTTGCAGTTGATAATGGAAGCAAAACTGAAGAAAAGTCAAGCCTCGTTCACAGGATTTGTCGATATGGAAAAAGGGTTCAGCAATGGCAAATGATGCAAGATGTCTGAAATTCTGAGAAAATTAGGTGAAAGCTACAGGGAAAGACGAGTAATATGCCACATGGATAAGAACCAAGAGGGATCATTTCATTCATTTCCGTGTCTGATCACCATTTCCAGAAGGTAGCAACTCCGATGGCCTTGTTGGTTCCCTCGATCAGGTCCTGTGTTGTGCAGGGTTCTTCAAGTTGAGGACGTATTAGAAGATAGGCCAGGTCTTGTGTTGTTCCGCACTCGCAGGATGTATCTCCATCAGCTGGAAGAATGCCCCATTTTCGCATGTTGGTCTTGCATAGAGGAACACCCATCCTCAGACGATTGAGCGACCTCCAAATAGAGTAGGGCAAGTCGTTTCTTGGAGCTAGCTCTTCCTTTACAGGGATATCAGGTGGTAGCTTGCTCTTCCACCTGGTGATGCGGTTAGACTCTGGTGTTTCCTGTAGTGGTTGAGTCCTGGCGATGAAGCTCTTTCTCGACTTCGGTTAACGGACTACAGCCTGATAATCAAACAGCGGATGTCGGGGATCATACGTTTGCTTAGCCCTCTCTACATCAGCAGCAACAGCCCTTCTAATAGTGAGGGGCAGTTATTCCAACAAATCTGGTTGATTTTATCAACTGGAGTTGGCTTCTTACATCTCGACGCGATTCGGACGGTCTCATTGATTGCAATTGTGGTGTCACCGCCAGACACCACACTTGCTGGGTGGTAGCTTAAATCGGCCGCGGTCCATTTAGTACATGTCGGACCCGCGTGTCGCCACTGTGTGATCGCAGACCTAGCGCCACCACAAGGCAGGTCTCGAGATACGATAGAGCACTCGCCCCAGTTGTACGGACGACATTGCTAGCGACAATACGGACGAAGCCTTCCTCTCATTTGCCGAGAGACAGTTAGAATAGCCTTCTGCTAAGTCCATGGCTACGACCTAGCAAGGCGCCAATTGTAACAGTGCATGTATCTTACGAGTCTCATTTGTATAGTCCAGAGAGATGTATCACAAGGAGTAAATAAAGTTAAGTATATTCCAAAGCTACGTATTTTCTTGATAGCAGTCATAACGTATCTTGTTCCAGACTTGACGCCAGTCGGCCTGTGTGTACGCGTGCCTTCCTTTCGGCTACTTCAGTGTGGCGTAACAGTCTTGTTACGTCACAACAGATTGGCGACGAGTAAAGAGTTCTTTCTAATTGCTTACATTTACTTGTGTCATGGCTTCGCCAGATGTACTGTCCGAATTTTATCGCTTGCGGAATCAGCAGACGCAGGCGTTATTGGATGCCCTTGGACAGCTCGTCCAGGGTCAACGTGCCATTCAAACCGATGCGGCAGCCGCCGCTTCACCGCTCCCGCAGCCACACGATGCAGTTGCACCGCCATTTTGCAGTTTTAATGAGGCGCACGAGTCGTGGACCGAATGGTTCCGCCAGTTCGCCTTTCATCTAGCAGCCTACAGAATTCAAGGTAATGAGCGGCAGCCGTTTTTGCTTTCTTGTGTTGGTGTGTCCACCTACCGTGTGATAGTGAAATTGTTTCCACGACGCGACGTAGCAACTCTGTCCTACGAGGAAATTTTGTCTGCTTTAGATGCCTATTTCAAAGAAACAGTTAATGTGGTTGCAAAACGGTATGCGTTTTTTCGTACAAAACGTACGGCCGGTCAAACTAATAGGGAGTGGGTAGCAGCATTGCAAGGACTTATTAGGGACTGTGCCTTTGACTGTGACTGTGGCCTTTCTTATTCAGATACAATGGTGCGTGATGCAATTGCACAGAACGTTTCTGATGTTCGCATACGGGAGCAAATTTTGAAACTAGTAAATCCCTCCCTTCAACAAGTGATAGACATATTGGATAGACAAGACACACTAGACTGTGCTCAGGAATCTTTTGACACTTCGCCAGCTGTGTGTAACATTAACCGGCCCGCCGGGCGCGCTCGCGCTATGCGGCCCGGTAAATTGCCCTCGCGCACGTCAAAGCAGCTGCCGCCGCGCTCTAAGCCACGTGTGCCGCGCCAGCACACAAATGCAGTGAAATCATGCCCGCGGTGTGCTACTAGACATTCGCGTGAACGTTGTCCGTCACGCCAAGCTATTTGCTTTTTCTGCAATAGGAAGGGACATGTTCAAAGTGTTTGCCAGAAAAAGCTCGTATCAGACAATCACAATCATTCCAGGCCCCTTGCTTCGCGCCGGAATCGAACCAAGGACACTCAGGATTGTGGACCTTCGCCCATGGACATTCATGTAGTTAATTCCGCTTCGTCCAGTGCCACTTTCTCTAATAGTGACATTGTTCGTCCCACAAAAACTGTGCGTCGACGTCGCCGGAAATCACGTCAATTAGCAAGTGATGCTGTACCTGTATCAGTTCAAATTGCACGAGACAGTCGCTCTTGTCGTCGGCAGGACAGTAAACTTTTTGTAGATTTGGACTTTAATGGCAAGGTCATACCATTCCAGCTCGATACCGGAGCTGCTGTTTCATTGCTCAATCACGACACGTACAAACAACTGGGCAAACCTCCATTGCGTGCCGCAAATGTTAAGCTAACCACATATTCAGGACAGAAAATTTCTGTGTTAGGACAGTGCAGCCTTCTTGCAACATACAAGGGACAAACAAAACTTGTGTCATTTTACGTTCTTCGTTCTTCTACTGCAGTGAACTTGTTTGGCTTAGATTTATTTCAATTGTTTAACATGTCTATTGTAAATCAGGTCCTATCAGTGAATCAGACTGTGCCTTCAGACAGTGTTTCTAGGTTATGTGACGAATTTGCAGACATTTTTGCACCGGGCTTAGGTTGCGATAAAAACTATGAAGCACATTTGGAACTGAAAGTCAACGCGCAACCGAACTTTTTCAGAGCGCGCAATGTTCCTCACGCATTGCGTGATGAGATCGCAAGAACATTACACGATTTAGCATCACAAGGTGTGAGTGAATGTGTGCAATGCCTTTTCGATTTCAGCTCCGCTTCATCGCTTACGCCGTAAGGGTGTTCCATTCGTCTGGACGAACAGTGCAGAAATTCATTCGCTGGTCTATTTTCCTCTCACAGTACCGCTACGATATCTTGTATCGGTCCACTGCTAAGCACGGAAACGCCGATGCGTTGTCCCGTTTGCCTGTTGCTGAGGATAAAGCATTCGATTCTTCCGAACTTGCTTGCCTGTTCATTGATTCGGAAACCGATGAAGTGGTCGAATCGTTTCCGATTGATTTTCGTCGTGTAGCTACAGCTACAGCTGCTGACCCTGTCCTTGCTACCGTTTTGCGTTTTGTTGCTACGCAATGGCCTTTGTCAAAGTCTCGGATCGAGGATCCGTTGGTTCGCAGATTTTTTGCTCACAGGGAGAGACTTTTTGTTCGACGTGGTGTTTTGTTGTTGCGTTCTGATAATGATCAGTCCAGAGTCGTGGTCCCACGTTCGTTACAGTCCTCTGTCTTACAGCTTCTTCACCAAGGACATTGGGGTATCGTGCGAACGAAACAACTTGCTCGTCAGCACTGTACTTGGTTCGGAATCGATGCTGCGATTACGAATATGTGTTCTGCTTGCATGGCGTGTGCCGAACAACAATCCGCACCGCCGCGGAAAGTCTTTGCATGGCCAAAAGCCACTTCCCCTTGGCAACGCTTGCACATTGATTTTGCTGGTCCATTCTGGAATGCTCGATGGTTGGTTCTGGTAGATGCTTTCAGTAATTTTCCTTTTGTTGTCCGGATGTCTTCCACGACGTCCTCCGCCACCATCCAAGCGTTGTCTGCTTTCTTTTGCATTGAAGGTCTTCTGCAGACTATTGTTTCCGACAATGGCCCACAATTCCTGTCCGCAGAATTTCAGTCATTCTGCCAGGCCAATGGTATTCAACATCTGACATCTGCGCCGTTTTCGCCTCAGTCAAACGGTGCCGCTGAACGATTGGTCCGGACTTTCAAGTCACAGATGTTGAAGTTGAAAGAGTCGCATTCTCGGGAGGACGCGTTGTTGCTCTTTTTGTCGTCATATCGCTCTCAGCTCCGAGATGGTCGCTCGCCGGCTGAGTTGCTCCACGGTCGTCCTCATCGAACCTTGATGTCTTTGCTGCATCCGCCGCATCAGGTTCCTGTGCAGCGGCAGACTCCTGCTTTTGCTCCAGGCGACGTTGTATTTTATCGCAACTATCGAGGTTCACGGCGTGGGCTCGCAGGGCGCATTCTTCGCTGCCTCGGCCGCGCGATGTATTTGGTTTTGGGGGCCTCTGGTGAGGTGCGTCGGCATCTCAATCAGCTGCGCCTCTGTCGTCGCACGGGTTCTGCCGCTCCCCGTCTGCTTTCAGCGACGGTGCCGTCCGGTCAGCGCCCTGGGGACCCATCTACTGGCTCTCCTCATCCCCAGGTGTTACCGACGATGCCTTCCATTTTGCCCCATGGCGACGCGCCGCCGCAGCAGCCGCCGCCGCCGCCGCCGCCGCCTGTTCTCCCGCCGGCGCCGCCCGCATTCGACGCTTCGCTGCAGCCACCTAGCGCCTCCCTGGGTCACGCGCCGCCGATCGCTTCCCGTGACCAGCCGTCCTCCGCCATGGACTTCTTGCCCGCTCCGGACCACATGACGTCATCGCGCGTCGGGTACCCCGACGCAATGGAGGTCGACCCTTCGGCCCCTCCTGTCTCACTACGGGCGCATACACCGCATGTTGACGTGCACCCTGGACTAGGTTTTCAGGCGTTTCCTAGATCCCCTCGGACCGAATGGCCGGGTGCGGGTGGCACAGCCTCGCCTGTTGTTAGGCTCCCCACCTCATCGCATACGTCAACATGGGGTCCTCCCCACGGCGGGCGGAAGCCTTATCACACGACCGTTCGCCGATTTGCGGGGGAGGAATGTGGTGTCACCGCCAGACACCACACTTGCTAGGTGGTAGCTTAAATCGGCCGCGGTCCATTTAGTACATGTCGGACCCGCGTGTCGCCACTGTGTGATCGCAGACCTAGCGCCACCACAAGGCAGGTCTCGAGATACGATAGAGCACTCGCCCCAGTTGTATGGACGACATTGCTAGCGACAATACGGACGAAGCCTTCCTCTCATTTGCCGAGAGACAGTTAGAATAGCCTTCTGCTAAGTCCATGGCTACAACCTAGCAAGGCGCCAATTGTAACAGTGCATGTATCTTACGAGTCTCATTTGTATAGTCCAGAGAGATGTATCACAAGGAGTAAATAAAGTTAAGTATATTCCAAAGCTACGTATTTTCTTGATAGCAGTCATAACGTATCTTGTTCCAGACTTGACACCAGTCGGCCTGTGTGTACGCGTGCCTTCCTTTCGGCTACTTCAGTGTGGCGTAACAGTCTTGTTACGTCACAACAGCAATATCAACCTGTTTGGTGTGAGTGGATGCACTCCACACAGGTAAAGCATACTCTGCAGCGGACACACACAAAGCAAGAGCCGAAATTCTCGGGACGGGAGGACTTACTGCGCAGGCGGTGGATGTGAGCTTCCTCAAGATGTTATTTCATGAACTAACTTTCAGACTGGTGTTATGGCAATGTTTCTTTTCTTCTTTACATCTATGGTAATAGATCGCTTGCACCAACGATTGAGGTACCAGAGGCAAACAGATGAAGCTGTGTGATGTGGCAAAATCATGAAGAGGTTCATGCAGAGACCATTCACCTCTTCAAAGTTCGTCAAACGTTTTACTGAATGAAAAATCAAAATATCCTTGTCTAATACTTAAAAAGCTATTAATACGAATAGTACCTAAGCCTGGTGTGGTTTCTATTTGATGATGTCTATTTTGTCTTTGTCTGCTAGACAAAACGAAATATGCCTTTCTAATATTGCAGCAATTATAACAGACGCCAAATAATCGAGGCACAAATGGTCATTTTTATCTACCTCATTTACATAAATAACAGGGCAGAATATAACTGACGAAGTACCAATATCAAATGCCTATTACGCCTACTACAAGCAAGAAGTTTTATGTTAGGAAATAATATCACATTTCGTTCATACGCTCTAGTTTCTCGAGCATGAGATCGAAAAGTATTAGTAGTACCAAATTTTTGTATTAATTTGGAATCGCCATATTCTTCCACATAATTTGTGTGAAGTTCCCGTTCCTATTCCTTTCTCGTTCCAACAGACAATCTTGTCATCACTAATTCTGTAACTAATGCTGACACCGTCAAAACTTATTCTCCAGTTAACTTCGCTAACCCTGCCAGAATCACTTGTTCAGCATCCCGCGTTTATTCTCCAGTTAGGCGTTATCACGAGTTCGTCCAACGCGTTCTCCGAGCTATTCCGAGAATAGAACTTTAGTGGGTGCTAACCGGTGACAGTACTACTGGTCCTTGGTAGAGTAACGATGTGGCAAAAATTTTGTGTCAAAATTTCATTTTCTCGAATACACCGAGAAGACAATACTTAATCTCTCTTACCTGTTACTGTTGCTAGTCGTTTATTTCGACTCTGGTAGTCTAAATCTATGGATTTCGCTAATAATTATAATAACACTGATCAAAATGGCTCTGAGCACTATGGGACTTAACATCTGTGGTCATCAGTCCCCTAGAACTTAGAACTACTTAAACCTAACTAACCTAAGGACATCACACACATCCATGCCCGAGGCAGGATTCGAACCTGCGACCGTAGCAGTCGCACGGTTCCGGACTGCGTGCCTAGAACCGCTAGACCACCGCGGCCGGCAACACTGATCATTCACACATCCAATCAATCGCATAAACAAACAGCAATTGGCATTCATTCACCAGCTCGGGTTTATTCGGCTCAGCTCTTATAGCCCAGTACCCTTCTTTCTGCGGGAAAGTTTTTTATTTCTTGATTCGACGGGGATTCCACTGGCAGAGACATCACGTACACTACTCACGCATTCAAAAATCAACTTACCATTCATTCATAAATCAACTTGATTGTATTAAGAAATGTTGAAAAACCATAAGGGATGCGTTTCAAAATCATATGAATAGTAGATAGATCAACGTGCTCTGAATGCTAGGTGCTTTGTGAAACAAGGTTTTTTCTTCAATAATGTGAATTTGGCGCCCCCTGAAATTGTCAGGGCAGATACCCCGGTTTGCCCCATCCCCTTAGATCAGAGCCTGGTGACTGGACATTAACTTTGCTACCAATAACAGCCTTTGCCTATGACTAGAATTTCTCTGGACTTTATGGCAGATTTTTCGATAATATTCTGCAGCAGTACTTCTTGAACACTTCACACGTTACCTCTTGATCGCCAAATGAGTTTCAGGTAGCCTCACTATATCCACAGCATAAAACTTTTTGAGTTTGCAGTCGCTAATAAAGTCTAAAATAGCGTTCATTTATGATAAATACAGATGTACACACTTTTGTTGAAAGGGAAAAATAAATATTATACGATCTGTTGGTTCCAGTATTGCTAAAGTAACTGTAAATTACAAACTCCGATTTACTACGAAGTATGTTATGCGCAATAAAATTTTAAAAAAAAATATTCACGTAGATATACACTGATACTCGGGGTGATTTTGTTTTTCCTTTTTCGAACGAGAATACTAGCGCTAAAATTGTTGATAGCGCAGCAGATGCTACAGCCCAAAACGTTTCTCGCGGGACTCAGCGCAAGAAAATTCGCTAAATATCATGACGCACGCACTAGTTTTGATACAGTCAAGATGACAAGTACATATAAAGTTTATTTTAAGTTTTTGGACCTAAATTTTCGAAGCGAATTAATCTGCACACCTGATTTTACTCGGGAAAATAGGAAACATAGTACGTTGGATTGTAATTCGTACGAGAGTTGATCAACAGAGTATGAGACTGAAATTTTTCCTGTAGCTTCTGTGATAGTTTCCTATCTGCAGCACGAATATTTCAAGGGAACGGATTTTTATATATAATATTCATACGCCGCAGCACCCTCCAAGTGATGAGCTGCTAGTAATGCTCTAGTTTGTAGACACTCCTTGGATTTCACGTACCAGACAACGGAGGTGAAGCGTTGGTAGCAATGTGGAAAAGTAAAATACTCTGTTCATTTAATATGATACTGCCACTGAAACTTACAAAAAGCTGCAGAAAGTGTACGGTGAAGATGCACTGAAAAGCTGCAGCAAATGTACGGCGAAGATGCACTGAAAAGCTGCAGCAAGCGTGCGGTGAAGATGCACCGTAAAGCTCCAGCAAGCGTGCGGTGAAGATGCATTGAAAAGTTGCAGCAAGCGAATGGTGAAGATGCACTGCCATGTGCAGCAGCGTTTAGGTGATTCAAGGATTTCCTTGACTGCCTACTTGTCTGTGTTAAAGTAAGGTGGGCCAGGTGTTTTAGCTCCTGCTGTGACTCAATTCAACATCAACACAGCTGTTGTGATTGTCTCTGAGGATCGGTGGATAACATTTCGTAACCTCCGCCGTCATGGGCCGAGAATTTCTTATGGTATTGTCATCACGATTACGCATGTTCATCTCCACATGATCCGTATTCATGCCCGTTGTGTGCCACGTTTGTTGACTTCCGGACAAAAGACTGTGGGAATGGAGACAAGCCATGAGGTGCAGCGTCAAGTCATGGAGAAGATGCGTTTCTGGAATCGATTATACTGTTGATGAGTCATGGTTGCTTTCTTATGACACTTACTGAAAACGAACAAGCACAGTGAGGAAATCACCAAGTTCTCCAACGCCAAAGAAGGCGAAAGGTGTTCTACTTGAAGGGATATTGGTGGTGATCACTTTTTCTGACTGTCATGAAATGATTTACCAGCATCCACTTTGCTGTCTCAATACTGCTACAGCAGCATACAATATGTCAGACTGGCTAAACTGAAGAAGCACACTGCAAGGAAAAGACGAGAACTTTCTTGGAATGGGGCGCAATTTCATCATGACAAAGCACAGTCTCATGTTGCAAATCAAGTCATGCAGTTTCTGGCAAGACTACATTACCTATTTACCGCTGTCACCCTATAGCCCCGATCTTGCACCCTGTGATTTTTTTTTTCAGGGCATTCTGTTTGAGAAAAGAAAAGTAAAGCGGTTCTATGACTGGCAGAGGCCCTATAAAAATTGCATTCAAGTAAGAGGCGAGTACTTTGAGAAAGACCATGTAAACACTGAAATGGGGTAATAACAATATGTGAAAAATAATCAGTCTCAGTATTTGTCGTAAAGACCATCCCTCGAAAATAAAGTAAACAAACGTGATAATTTTATGCATTTTACCTTCAGTTGGTTTCTGGCAGTTTCTGTACTATTGTGACCAAAATGAACGCTGTAGCGTCAGTAAAACTCAAATTAAATGCATTATGGTATCTTTGGCTAGGAAATACCAAAGTGTTGGTTCAGACGACGATTCTGCGCAAAGTGGCCCCTTTTATTGCGGATGTGTGGGAGTAGTGTCTTACGTGTATTTCTGGACTGGATGGCTGTATAGTGTAATATTATTATGTTTTTTGTGTGTGTGTGTGTGTGTGTGTGTGTGTGTGATGAGAGAAGGAGACGATGAAAAAAATGTTCAAATGTGTGTGAAATCTTATGGGACTTAACTGCTAAGGTCATCAGTCCCTAACATTACACACTACTTAACCTAAATTATCCTAACGACAAACATACACACCCATGCCCGAGGGAGGACTCGAACCTCCACCGGGACCAGCCGCACAGTCCATGACTGCAGCGCTTAGACCGCTCGGCTAGGAGATGATGAAATCCGGTGCCATCACATAGACAACTCCCACTGAACAGTATAAATGCAGTATAAGCGCTACTATCTGACGGATGGATCACCATCAAAAGCATCATATGGACTCACTTCAAGAGAATTTGGGACAGGTTTGGGATTTAATTTGGGACACTGGAGCAAAGACTGATGAGCAGCAGCTGCTCTAGCTGTCCAAATACTGGCAGTGGAAATTTCTTACACTATCAGGAATCGAACAGACTTACTCCAAGTGAAACACTCTCGCTCAAGAATGCATTGTGACTTTCATTTTTCTCCCTCTCTAAGTCTCTTTATAATTGGGAACAAGAGCATGCAAAAATCTTTATTAACAAGGTAAGGAGTAGCGCCTTTGATTAGTAATCAAAACGCCCTCGGTCCCGGCCCAAAACCCGTCACCGCTTAAATTTTGATTAATAATCAGCATTGGCCGCAGAAGACTTCCAGCGTAAGTAGTTACCCTCATTCTGCCAACGGCCTTGTCAAATCAGGGCTGAGGAGTGGTCAGAGGTTCAGGGCACTCTCTTGTTCTTGGGGTTGGTAACAGCTCCTAAAGGAGGAAGAATCAGCAACGATCAACGACATGAGGATGCAGAAGGCAACGGAAACCACTGCATTAAAGACACGTAACGTGTGGCCTGTAATTGAAAAAGTGCCATGTTGACCTCCCCATTGGAGAAAGATTCCAGAATAGTCCCCCATTCGGATCACCAGGACGGGACTGCAAAGGGGGAGGTGACTATGAGAAAAAGACTGAATAACCAACGAAAGGGTAACGTTGGGCGAGTTGGGGTGTAGAATGTTAGAAGTTTGGACGTGGTAGGGAAGCCAGAAAATCTGAAAAGGAAAATGTTAAGGTTCAATCTAGATATAAGAGTCTCAATGACGTGAGATGGAAAGAAGTCAAGGTTTCTGGTCGGATGGGTCTAGAGTAATATCAAGAGCAGCAGAAAATGGTATAACGCGAATCAGACTTGTTGTGAATAAGAAGGCGTGTAGCTGTGAACTGTTCAGTGATACAGTTTTTATTATCAGAAACGACAGCAAACCAACACCGACTACAATAGTTCAGTTATACATGCTGACGTCGCAAGCTGAAGATGAAGAGATAGAGAAAGTAGATGAGGATATTGAGAGGGTAATACAGTACGTAAAGGAAGATGAAATTCTAATAGTAGTGAAGGACTTGAATGCAGTTGTAGGGGAAGGCTAAGAAGAAAAGGTTAGAGGCCTTGGACTTGGGACAAGGAATGAATGAAATGTCGAGTGACGAGGGCCTCCCGTCGGGTAGACCGTTCGCCTGGTGCAAGTCTTTCGATTTGACGCCACTTCGGCGACTTGCGCGTCGATGGGGATGAAATGATGATGATTAGGACAACAAAGCACCCAGTCCCTAAGCGGAGAAAATCTCCGACCCAGCCGGGAATCGAACCCGGGCCCTTTGGATTGACAGTCTGTCGCGCTGACCACTTTTTTTTTTCTCCATTTTGTTCGTTGTTGATCGTTGTGTTTTGTTCGTTGCGGACGTCACTTGACATCCGGTTAAGTTCGTTTGTTGATCGTTTCACTCAGTTTTTTTATTACAGAGGCCAACCAGCTCTCTGACCGAACACGCTGAGCTACCGTGCCGGCACCACTCAGCTACCGGGGGCGGACGGGACAAGGAATGATCGAGGAGAAAGACTAATTGAGTTCTGTAATAAATTTCAACAAGTACAGCGAATACTCCGTTCAAGAATCACAAGAGGAGGTATATCCTGAAAAGGCCGGGCGATACCGGAAGATTTCAGTTACTCCGTAGGCTTTCCCGGCGTAATAAATCTTGAAAGTCTCTTCGGGTTAGTTGCCAAATTCTAAAATTAACTTGACTTCGGCGATCCAACTGTTCGCAATCTTCAGGAGAACGCTGCTTCTGCTGCTTAGTCCCGCTGAGAAGTAAAGAACGAGGAGGTTCTCCTCAGAACCGGCAAAGAGAGGAATATATGGAAAACGCTGTCAAGAAGAAGGTACAGAATGACGGGGAATAGCCTACATGGTACTGGAGCGAACGGTAGAGGGTAAAAATTGTCAAGAAAAACGGAGTTTGGAATACATCCAAGAGATAACTGAGAACTGACGTTGTATGTGCTACTTTGACATGATGAGAAGTTAGCGCAGGAAAGTATTACTTGGCGGGCAGCATCAAATCCGGCAGAAGACTGATGACTGAGATATACAGGGTGGTCCATTGATAGTGACCGGGCCAAATATCTCACGAAATAAGCATCAAAAAATGGTTTAAATGGCTCTGAGCACTATGGGACTTAACTTCTGAGATCATCAGTCCCCTAGAACTTAGAACTACTTAAACCTAACTGTTTTGGTTGGCAGGAGAGCCAACACCGTGTTACTAGAAGGAGGCCGAAAGGCACGCGTTTTAGCTCACGCAGGCTGGCGTGAGGTCTGGAACAGGACAAGGAAATTAGGATCTAGAAAAACGGACGTAGCTGGTGGAATACTTAACTTTAATCCATTAATGGTGAACGTCGGTCTTGACGGTACATGATTTAATATCAATAGTAACTGATAATGGCGCCTTGCTAGGTCGTAGCAAATAACGTAGCTGAAGGCTATGCTAAACTATTGCCTCGGCAAATGAGAGCATATTTTGTCAGTGAACCATCGCTAGCAAAGTCGGTTGTACCACTGGGCTGAGTGTTAGGAAGTCTCTCTAGACCTGCCGTGTGGCGGCGCTCGGTCTGCAATCACTGATAGTGGCGACACGCGGGTCCGACGTATACTAACGGACCGCGGCCGATTTAAAGGCTACCACCTAGCAAGTGTGGTGTCTGGCGGTGACACCACACTAACTAACCTAAGGACATCACACACACCCCTTCCCGAGGCGGGATTCGAACCTGCGACCGTAGCGGTCGCGCGGTTCCAGACTGTAACGCCTAGAACCGGAAATAAGCATTAAAACGAAAAAACGACAAAGAACGAAACTCGTCTAGCTTGAATGGGGAAACCAGATGGCGCTGTGGTTGGCCCGCTAGATGGCGCTGTCATAGGTCAAACGGATATCAACTGCGGTTTTTTTTTTTTTCTAAATAGGAACCCCCACTTTTATTACATATTCGTGTAGTACGTAAAGAAACATGAATGTTTTAGTTGGACCACTTTTTTCGCTTTGTGATAGATGACGCTATAATAGTCACAAACGTATAAGTACGTGGTATCACGTAACATTCCACCAGTGCGGACGGTATTTGCTTCGTGGTACATTACCAATTGTGGAAAAGGTCTATATCGTGTTAATGTATGGCTATTGTGATCAAAATGCCCGACGGGCGTGTGCTATGTATGCTGCTCGGTATCCTGGACGACATCATCCAAGTGTATGGACCGTTCGCCGGATAGTTACGTTATTTAAGGAAACAGGAAGTGTTCAGCCACATGTGAAACGTCAGTCACGACCTGCAACAAATGATGATGCCCAAGTAGGTGTTTTAGCAGCTGTCGCGGCTAATCCGCACATCAGTAACAGACAAATTGCCCGAGAATTGGGAATCTCAAAAACGTCGGTGTTGAGAATGCTATGTCGACATCGATTGCGCCTGTACCATATTTCTATGCATCAGGAATTGCATGGCGACGACTTTGAACGCCGTGAACTGTTCTGCCACTGGGCACAAGAGAAATTACGGGACGATGACAGATTTTTGCACTCGTTCTATTTAGCGACGAAGCGTCGTTCACCACCAGCGATAACGTAAACCGGCGTAATATGCACTATTGGGCAACGGAAAATCCACGATGGCTGCACCAAGTGGAACATCAGCGACCTTGGCCGGTTAATGTATGGGGCGGCGTTATGGGAGGAACGAAAATTGGCCCCCATTTTATCGATGGCAATCTCAATGGTGTAATGTATCCTGATTTCCTACGTAATGTTCTACCGATGTTACTACAAGATGTTTCACTGCATGAGAGAATGGCGATGTACTTCCAACATGATGGATGTCCGGCACATGCGTGCGGTTGAAGAGGTATTGAATAGTATATTTCATGACAGGTGGACTGGTCGACAAAACACTATACCATGGCCCTCACGTTCACCTGATCTGACGTCCCAGGATTTATTTCTGCGGGGAAAGTTGAAGGATATTTGCCGTCGTGATCCACCGACAACGCCGGGCAACATGCGTCAGCACATTGTCAACGCACGTGCGAACATTACGGAATGCGAACTACTGGCTGTTGAGAGGAATGACGTTTACACGTATTGCCAAATGCATTGAGGTTGACGAACATCATTTTGAGCATTTATTGCATTAATGTGGTATTTACAGGTAATCACGCTGTAACAGCATGCGTTCTCAGTAATAAGTTCACAAAGGTACATGTATCACATTGGAACAACCGAAGTAAAATGTTCAAACGTACCTACGTTCAGTATTTTAATTGAAAAAAAACAACCTGTTACCAACTGTTCGTCTAAAATTGTGAGCCATATGTTTGTGACTATTACAGCGCCATCTATCACAAAGCGAAAAAAGTGGTTCAACTGAAACATTCATATTTCTTTATGTACTACACGAATATGTAATAAAAATGGGGGTTCCTATTTAACAAAACGCAGTTGATATCCGTTTGACCTATGGCAGCGCGATCTAGCGGGCCAACGACAGTGCCATCTGGTTTCCCCCTTCAATCTAGACAAGTTTCGTTCCTTGTAGTTTTTTCGTTTGATGCTTATTTCGTGAGATATTTGGCCCGGTCACGATCAATGGACCACTCTGTATATAGAGGTAGACAGATATATACTCGTATATGAATCTTTACTGAAATAGAAATTTTGCCTGCGCGTGTTCATAATTTATTAGAGGTTAAGAGAACTGTAGAAATTTTACTTCTAGATGTAGCAGTCTTGAAATTGAATCGTTGAAAATCGTGGCTTCGTAGAATTCTAGTTCACACGCTACGACTTTCGGCAATATTTTGGCATTTATCTGGTTGCTGATCACTTGCACATGGCAGATACCTTACCTTATGCTACCCACCCATGGCCTTCTGGCCCTGCACACATTCTGTGACTTTTCTTTTTATATTGTCGATATGTTTCTAGTGCCTAATACGTCTAAGAAACATCACAGTTGGAATGACTAGACAACTGGAAATCGTTTAGCTAAACGAGAACGTCTCGCATATTACTTCAACGTAAAAACAGTTAACATACAAAGCTAACGTGTCTGCTGCTTGAATTGGTGAACAGTGACATAGACATAATTGTGAGCGTTAACCGTCTGCAAAAAAAATTACACTCTCCAGAATGAGATATGTAACTTCCTGGCAGATTAAAACTGTGTGCCGGACCGAGACTCGAACGCTGCAGAGTGAAAATCTCATTCTGGATACATCCCCCAGGCTGTGGCTAAGCCATGTCTTCGCAATATCCTTTCTTTCAGGAGTGCTAGTTCTGCATGGTTCGCAGGAGAGCTTCTGTAAAGTTTGGAAGGTAGGAGACGAAGTACTGGCAGAAGTAAAGCTGTGAGGACGGGGCGTGAGTCGTGCTTGGATAGCTCAGATGGCGTAGTCGGCTCTCAGCCGTGACAGCGTGCTGACGGCCCCGCGCGGGCCAGTGCTCCGCTGCCGGCGTTGTTTACTTCCGCGTTGCAGCTTTCAGGCTTGTGCCCGTCCACCATGAACAGCATGTCGAGCGCTTACCGCTGTGCGACCCTTAAAGTTTCCTTCCCAGCCGAACATGCGCGACCACGTGCACATGAAGTTGAAACGTTCCTACGTGAAGAAGTTCGTTCTGATCCTAACCACGTTCTCGGAATCCATTTTTCGATCACGAGTAGTGTCGTTTATATTAAAATGACAAACACCGAGGTGTGTGAAGATGTTATTCACCGATATGCCAATGGACTTAAGTTCAAATACTCTGATGGTCACGTCGGAGCCGTAACACTTGAACTCGCAGAGTACGGTCGACGCACGATTAGGGTGTTTGAACTACCTTTTGAAGTGCCGAAGGACGAAGTTGTCTCTGCGTTACAACCATACGGTAACGTCATCGGTTACGTAGAGGAAAAATGGCAAACCTTCACGACCTACCATGTCCTTAATGGTGTGCGTCAGGTCAAAATTGAACTGAAAAATCATATACCAACATACCTGACAATTGGCGGGGTGAGAGCCATTGTCATGTACGACGGCCAACCCCGAACGTGTGCGGGTTGTGGACAAGAAGGCCACGTCAGATCCGCCTGCATGCGACGCCGTCTGATCCAGACGCCGGTCAGCGAGGAAGCGTCCCCAGCGGTGATCACTCAGATCCTTGTCACATGTGTCAAGGTTGCCCAGGAAGGTAGCACGTCTACACAGTCTTCCTGCTCCGTTGACGTCGTCTGATCAGGTAGATGCAACCGCTACTGAGATTCCTTCTGAAGTGCCACAGAAGCCAGATCCTGACCTGCCGAATCTTCGCAGCACGGTGACTGAAAAAACTACTGAGATGGACGTTGATCCAGGAGTGGTACCTACTTCTGCTTTCCTTCAGACTGGTCCGGAGTCAGATGAAAGCCACCCACAATCGAACTCTAAACGACATGTTCGAAAACGAGGATCGCCACGAAAGAGAAAGAAAAGTAGCCGTTCACCCCCTGATGGGTCTATTCTACGGATGGATACCAGGGATGCAGACCCGAAGATGGAGACAAACCGCTCTTTGATCTCAAAAGTCTGATGCGAGCGACCCGCCACAGGGGACCACTGGCAACGAACACCCCTCCTTACTGGCGCCGTTGCCCCCACAGGTCGACGTTGAAGAGAGCCTATCCGCTGAGCCGAAAACTACGTCTCCACGTGGATGATGTGCATAGCCGATGCCCTATCACACTATCAGTCTCCTGGGCAGACGACGTGGAGATCGAAGGGACTGGGGTGGACGCTGCTGATGATGGGGCGCCCCCATCGGTTGCGCCCGCGCCCGCAAACTCACCACAATAGCAGCCTCTTCAGCGGACCGGCAAGATCGACGAAGAAGGAGTCCCACCTGTGCCTGTGTGACTCCAACACCAGCATTATCTTGTCGCAACCATCAACCTCGCGACCATTTGTGCGCACCACAAACTAGCGCTGCTCCGCGATGTGATTTATGATGCGGACATAGATATTGCGCTTTTTCAGGAAGTGCATGTCGCCTATTTTTCACCACCACATGGCTTCACGGCGCATCTTTCTCCCGCTTCGGACACCGGTAGTGGCGTTGCCAGCATCTTACGAGAAGGCCTTCTTGCCGAAGATGTCCTATACCTCCCCAACGGCAGAGGTATGGCCTCTACTCTCGTTGGTGTACGCATCGTCAACATTTATGCGCCGTCGGGCTCCAGCTACCGTCGTGAACTCAATGCCCCTTTTTATGGGACCACACGATGACTGGGTCGTGGGTGGAGACTTCAACTGCACCCAGCGACCTCAGGATCAACTGCCGCGTCACTCACCATGCGCAGATCTGGAAACAGTCATCACGCGACTACAATTTGTCGACACGTGGAGGCATGTTCACGGTGATATTTTGGGCTTTACGTACTACACTGCGCACTCCTCTAGCCGACTGGATCGCATCGACATCTCGCGATCCCTAATTCAACACACTCGACAGGTTGAAATCTGGCCTGTTTCTTCCTCAGATCATGAGGCTTACTTCTGTGATGTTGTTCTCACAAGACAGGCAGTATGGCACGGACGTAGTTTACGGTAACTGAACACGGCACTTCTTAATTCACCTGACTGTCGACTTGTAATAGAAGACACTTGGATCAAATGTAACAGACGCCGTCCCACGTATCCGTCTACCATATCCTGGTGGATAACCCGCTCTTCGAAAAACTTTGATCCGCTATGGCAAAGATGTTGTCGCCTGGAGGAAGAGAACTATGGACTTTTACTACAGGATCCTACGAGAATGCTCCACGATGCCAGCCTCCACTGAGCGCCATACAAGGATGAACCACGCTAAGGCCCAAATCTACAATCTCATGCGAAGGCATTTGGAAGGGGTGATAGTGCGATCTCGTACTGCTGATCGAATGCCTCATAAACGTCCGTCGATGTACCATATCATCCAAGAACGCCACAATCGACACCGAAAATTGGTTCACGTCCTAAAAGACCAAGAAGGGCGTGGTGGCAACAATATCAGTGATTATCGGCCCATCACCCTCCTTAACAGTGATATGAAAATCTTCACTCGCCTTTTGGCGGCACGACTTAAAAATGTTGCCCGATATGTTGTGTCGCCAGACCAAGCATCTTTGGGAGTGGATAATAATATCCGCACGGCTTTATGCCGCTACAGGGATATGATCGCCGTTACCCAGGCATAACGCCTCCCTGGGCCACTTGCGTCTTTGGACTTTAGTCAAGTTTTTGATAGGGTTGACCATTCTTTCCTTTCGGCCGTTCTCCACCATATGGGTTTCCCAGTCGCCGTTATCACGGTAGTGATGCGCCTTCTGCATGATGCCTCATCCAGGATTATGAACAATGGCAGACTCACTCATCCGATAACAATAGGTCGATCCGTACGTCAAGGTTGCCCTCTATCAGCAATTTTGTACGCCTTTTCCTTGGAATCCTTGCTATGTGCACTAAGACAACGTTTGGTAGGGTTGTCCATAGATCGCTACCAATTCTGTTGCACGGCCTACGCTGACAATGTAGTTATCTGTTTACGTAATGCCGACGATGTTCGAGCTGTTTTGACGTGGGTGGCGACTTATGGTGAGGCGTCGGGTAGCTCTTTAAACGTACGTAAGTCACAAGTTATGTTCATTGGCACGGGACTTCCCGTGGAGTGCGTTACACCTCTCACCACCGTTGATACCATTCACTGTTTGGGAATAGATTTTTCATCTGATCTCCGGAGTTCAGCCACCATCAACTGCCGACGCCTCCTTTTAATGATCAGAGCAGGTCTTATGGACCATCGACTTCGATCCGTAGATATTCTCCAACGAGCTCGTTCCCCATGTAGCACAAGTTCTACCTTTCCGGCTTACTGTGGCACGTCGCATGTTGGCAGCGATGGCATCTTTCGTCAGCTCTGGGCTGTTGTTCAAAGTTAACTATGCAACCCTCACTCTTCCCCGTGAACGAGGTGGGATAGGTCTGTTTCACGTGCCGGATAGAGCTCGCGCCCTGTTTGTCAGCTTCCAGATGACGGTATGGACACGTTGCCCAACGGGCCTCACTGGTCTCCTCCTGTCGGCATATACGCCGGTCTCACTGTCAGCCCCAGTGATGACCTCGGATGTTCCGGACCAGGTCCATTATATAAGATACTTCTTTCTTGAACTCAGTTATCTACGCCTCACCTTACGAAGACAGCTTTTACTCAAGACAAAGGCAGTATACAGTGTCCTCCAATTCGGTCGTCCACCTAACCCGATTGAACAACAGTTCCCCCAGGTTGACTGGCGTCATGTATGGCGCGCGGTGTTCGCCTGTTACCTTGACACGAATGTTCTATCTGTGGTGTCACCGCCAGACACCACACTTGCTAGGTGGTAGCTTAAATCGGCCGCGGTCCATTTAGTACATGTCGGACCCGCGTGTCGCCACTGTGTGATCGCAGACCGAGCGCCACCACAAGGCAGGTCGCGAGATACGGAAGAGCACTGGCCCCAGTTGTACGACGACTTTGCCAGCGACTACACTGACGAAGCCTTTCTCTCATTTGCCGAGAGACAGTTAGAATAGCCTTCAGCTAAGTCCATGGCTACGACCTAGCAAGGCGCCATTAACCGTATCTGAAGATAGTCTTATTTGTGTTATCAAGAGCGATGTACCACAAGGATAAATAAAAGTTAAGTATTCGAGGAGCTGCATACTTTTCTTATTAGCTTTCACTACGTATCCTGTTCCAGAATTCACGCCCGTCTGCGTTAGATAGCTTCCATTTCGGCCTCCTCTATCTACAAGGTGTTGGCACATTTACCAACACATCACTATCTATCTGGTACCTATCTGTCAATGGTAAGCAAATCAATCAATCTCGCCTTCATCGTATCCACCTCGCCCAATCACCTCTATGTTCAACGTGTGTAGTGCCAGACAATGACGAACATCGGTTTGTTTGCGGAGCGGCGGCGGAGGTTTGGCAATTGATTCGTCGTATATTGGCTTTTCTAACGCGGTACATTCCGGATCGGATTACTCCCCTTTCATTATTATTTCCGGAACGTGATTATTTTCCTCGGACAAAGGCCAATGCTGTGAATTGGATTCGCGGTCATGCCATTCACTACCTATTTGGACAAACTGTAGACTCTGTACTCGATTTTTGGACATACTTCAATGACCGTCATTATGTCGTTGTCCGTCACCCAAAATACAGACAATTTTTCTCTAACTTCCTTGGGAGTGCTTTCCACGACCCGCCTCGCAGCTGGAATGTGTTAAGCCAAGAGCGAAGAAGGTTTCCTGTTTGAAGCAATGAACATTTCTGAACAATTCAACGGAACACATCAATTTCGAGAAAACGTGACTCAACATATTACCAGCGGGACGCAGAAGGCCTCTGATCAATTACACAACAAAAATAAACAAAAAAAATACAAATAAAAATAGAATTCAGAAAAAGGAAGATTTTGTTTTGTTTGTAAGCATAGCCCTAACCTTGAATTCCCATCTTTCCCCTGGTATATAGGCAGCTCTCTGGGGTAGGTTTAGTCAGGAGCCAACGCCTGAAGTGGACCAGATTTTTTGTTATTGGATGAAAAGTGGCGGTGGCACTTAGTTTCTTGTTTTTAGTTCCAATTTCCTAAGGGGCTTTAAAATAAGAGAAAAAAATTTTAAAAAAGATGATAGAGCACTTGCCCGTGAAAGGAAAAGGTCCCAAGTTCGAGTCTCGGTCCGGCACACAGTTTTAATCTGCCAGAAAGTTTCAAATCACACTCTGTTTGACTTTTGACTGAAGTCGCCACCCTACAGATTTATACTATCAACCACGGAGGAGAAATATGCCGTCTAAGCCAAGTACACTCCTGGAAATTGAAATAAGAACACCGTGAATTCATTGTCCCAGGAAGGGGAAACTTTATTGACACATTCCTGGGGTCAGATACATCACATGATCACACTGACAGAACCACAGGCACATAGACACAGGCAACAGAGCATGCACAATGTCGGCACTAGTACAGTGTATATCCACCTTTCGCAGCAATGCAGGCTGCTATTCTCTCATGGAGACGATCGTAGAGATGCTGGATGTAGTCCTGTGGAACGGCTTGCCATGCCATTTCCACCTGGCGCCTCAGTTGGACCAGCGTTCGTGCTGGACGTGCAGACCGCGTGAGACGACGCTTCATCCAGTCCCAAACATGCTCAATGGGGGACAGATCCGGAGATCTTGCTGGCCAGGGTAGTTGACTTACACCTTCTAGAGCACGTTGGGTGGCACGGGATACATGCGGACGTGCATTGTCCTGTTGGAACAGCAAGTTCCCTTGCCGGTCTAGGAATGGTAGAACGATGGGTTCGATGACGGTTTGGATGTACCGTGCACTATTCAGTGTCCCCTCGACGATCACCAGTGGTGTACGGCCAGTGTAGGAGATCGCTCCCCACACCATGATGCCGGGTGTTGGCCCTGTGTGCCTCGGTCGTATGCAGTCCTGATTGTGGCGCTCACCTGCACGGCGCCAAACACGCATACGACCATCATTGGCACCAAGGCAGAAGCGACTCTCATCGCTGAAGACGACACGTCTCCATTCGTCCCTCCATTCACGCCTGTCGCGACACCACTGGAGGCGGGCTGCACGATGTTGGGGCGTGAGCGGAAGACGGCCTAATGGTGTGCGGGACCGTAGCCCAGCTTCATGGAGACGGTTGCGAATGGTCCTCGCCGATACCCCAGGAGCAACAGTGTCCCTAATTTGCTGGGAAGTGGCGGTGCGGTCCCCTACGGCACTGCGTAGGATCCTACGGTCTTGGCGTGCATCCGTGCGTCGCTGCGGTCCGGTCCCAGGTCGAAGGGCACGTGCACCTTCCGCCGACCACTGGCGACAACATCGATGTACTGTGGAGACCTCACGCCCCACGTGTTGAGCAATTCGGCGGTACGTCCACCCGGCCTCCCGCATGCCCACTATACGCCATCGCTCAAAGTCCGTCAACTGCACATACGGTTCACGTCCACGCTGTCGCGGCATGCTACCAGTGTTAAAGACTGCGATGGAGCTCCGTATGCCAAGGCAAACTGGCTGACACTGACGGCGGCGGTGCACAAATGCTGCGCAGCTAGCGCCATTCGACGGCCAACACCGCGGTTCCTGGTGTGTCCGCTGTGCCGTGCGTGTGATCATTGCTTGTATAGCCCTCTCGCAGTGTCAGGAGCAAGTATGGTGGGTCTGACACACCGGTGTCAATGTGTTCTGTTTTCCATTTCCAGGAGTGTAGTTGTGATCAGGCAGTGTATTGTTACGTATGTATCCTGAAACTCCGCACGTTATAATTTTTCGCTGCTGATGCATAGTTACCGTATCTACACTATCTGATCAGAAGGATCTGGGCACCTATATGTGGGCATTAATGCGGGGTGTGTCCACCTTCGCCAGTTTGAACTCTGCTGAGGACACCATCAGTGAGGGTGTGAATACCTATGGAGGAATGGAAAACCATTCTTCCTCAAGTAATGTTGGAAGCTGGGATCTCTCAAACCAGTTCCACTGGGAGTTTTATTTTCGCTCAGCTAAAAGACTTTTTGCGGCATGTGTCCGCAGAGAATTCTATGAAGAAGACAGACTTATTCGACGACAACGCCTTGGCCAAGGTGATCATAGTCTCACATAAGGACGCCATATTCTCTAAGGGATGACTGAAACTAATTTCTGTGGAGAAACTGATTTAGAAAAGCTGTCATATATCAATAACACCAACTTCATTTGGTCTATGAAAATGCTTTCTCCTGTCATTACTCATTGTAGGTAATACGATCAGTTATTGCTATTACTGTAACTTGCTAAGGCTTGGTGATATTTACAGTCGGAATCCTGCACCAGAATCGTGTGCCAGAAAGTATATTTCTTTACAAGCTGTAGCAATTTCATTGTGTTATCCTCGAAAAATCATACAGCCATAGTGTCTATCATTACCGCAGTCACAGAAAAGAAAGAAAAGAGAGGCGCAAGGACTACAATTTTGTCATCTACGAGAACTTATACGATGAAAGAACTTCAGAATATTTGTTGCCACGGAACACTACAAAATGAAACTCATTCGGTAAAAGGTAGTATAATCGTTTCTATTTTTGAACTGTGTTCCAGGTTTCACACAATACATTTTTCAGTTATCATAAAGTGATATTAAATGCGGTGTGTAGCCTCAGAATATTGCGTGACAGAGGACTGTCCTCTAAGATCCATCTAATATAATTCATTAAGTTGTCTTCCACGCAGATTTCAATTGCTATGTGTGTGACCAGACGGCAATTATCATTTACATGTACCCTATTCTTATGCGACGTGTGTGCGTTATGGGGTCTTGATGGAAACCATCTCTGCTTGCGAGGCCAAGAAAGTAGTACTTGTCTTTTCCATTGTCCTCCACATCTGCTGCCTTTATCCAGTTACATGCAATACAGTTAGCATAGCTTCTGGAGGTAGCTAATTTTACACTGGTGGTTTTCACTGTTTTGTCACTATCACCAATCCGTTGCGATAATTCTTCAGTTTGGATGAGAAGCCAATGTGTCTCCTTAATTCTTAACTTTAATCCACTAGCATCTCATTAGCTGCCTAGTGCTGTTGTTACGACAAGCATTTCATAGAATACTGATTTACGCATGATGAGAAATTTTATTGGATTCCTCTTAGTATGATCATCACCTTGCTCTGCTTCCATATAGCACTCATTTGGGAGGAACAGGGTTAATGCAAAATATAACAAATATTATTTTAAACAATATTATTTATTATATAAGATTGTATACAAAAAATAACAAATTCAAGTGAAGAAGCTGCCTCTCCACTTATTCAACCATAACAAACTTTTCGATTAAAATCTGTTGGCTCAACACCTTATGTCACCCAAATATCACTGAAGACAAATGCATTTGCTAATATACTTGTTAGTGAAGAAACATAATTGATCTATTAACAGTATAACACCATACAGAGACTTGAAACATATTTCTAAGACAAAGTTTTCAGCACTTGACAGTGCTGGTTATGGTGACCTTTTCTCTAATAAAAGCTTTTGGAAAGACTGTCTCTAAATAAACTACCACTAAAATAACAAATTTACATGGAGTTGTTTCATTCCTCTGCATACAAGTTTTACGTGTGAATTGTTTCATTTAATTGAAATTATTATATATTCTACCATAACAAGTTAGCATTTGACATGCATCGTATCATACACCTCAGTAAAAAATTTTTATTTATTTGTTCTGGTTCTAATAATGCATCTGCTGTTAATGTGCTGAGTGTATAAATACATTATTCTCTGGTTGGGCCTAAATAAAGGCAGTTTATGCGTTTACAATGAGAGCTCAGCTGACAGCTGTGTGCCTGAAATGACTCTGAAAAAACCTTGATATTTTAAGTTATTCTGAGATTCGTTTTTTAGTCTCTTAACCAAATTTCAGGCATTGAGCTGCAGTACACAAAAGATTTTTTAATGGACGTAAGATCTTCCTGTCACATCTCACTTAACAAACAGTGGACTGATCTCATATGCTTTGCCACATGCAGCTAAGTGTAAGTGGGAACTGCACACCATACAACCATGTAACGTGCTGCATTAGAATCACTTGATCTAAGGATTATATCACTCAACGTCCACTGTACTTGTCTTTAAATAATATATATTCTAGGTATTAATGCTTCCATTTTGGTACACTGTGCATAGGTATTATGTTGTATCGCTGCCCCAAAGGACAGTTTGTCAGTTCTTGCATTCAGTCCTATTCACAGTAAGATATTGGCGCAAAATAAACAGCCACGGGAGAAAATTGCTAAGTTGTTTTCAGTTTACGGTATGGAAGGGGGCGGGACAGAACAATAACCCAGCACATTATCATTTATTGTCACTGAGGTGCATGATGCATTTACTTGATCCTAATTAACATGTCCCATCTGAAGCAATGGATATATGATGCTGGAGCCCACAGTTGAATGTGACATGTGATCATCCACAACCTCATCATCAGAAGATGAAACAGGCATGTGAACTTCATCCCACTCGTCAATGTTGCCTTTACCATCTATCGATAGCCCCAGGTGTAGATTTGCTGGTATGTTTCCAATAACAAAATGTTCTTCTGTCATGGGGAGTCGGTCTTTGAGCAGCAGCCTATATGGATTTACAGAAACAATCAGTTTAGCTATAATAACAAATCAATCTTGAAGCACATATAGATATTTACGAAACTTTGCAACTATCCTCAGATTCTGGCAATAAAAAACTTTACTTACCAGCCTTGGGCATCAATCACAGTATGCACTTTGGGAACAGGGAAGCCGTTGAAAGGGGACGCCACAGGCAAAGTGTAAGCACCCATATTCTCAAAAATCAACCAATCTCCTATGTCCAGCTCTGGCAGCAAAGTAGACTCAACTATTTGATCCAGGCCATCACAAGTTGGTCCCCAGACAGAACAGGGACGCATTTTAGGTCCAGGTGCCTTTAAAAGGGAAATCATGTTTCTGAGCACATAGCTCTTTTCCTTTCATTTCTTAATTATGTCAGTGTTACATGGCATGTGAGTAAAATAATTCGCAAACACTGTCAAACTTACTTTGAGAGTAACTGGAGTCACTTTCATATGGTCATACAGAATACAATTAAAACTGCCATACAACCCATCATTTACGTAGTACATGACTGATGTGATGGATCCATCATTTGGATTGATAAGTTCTCTCTTGGAGTGAACATTTGTAGCAAGTGTGTAAGCTGAGGCAACGTAATAACGTCCTGGTTCTGCCATTATGTGAACATCTGGTTCAGGAAAGAAGTCTCCCAGAGCACTGTTCACCACCTCTGCAATCTGGAAATATGGAAATAACCTTGAGACACAATACAATATTCAGTTCCACTAAACAATCATTAGTTTATTCAAAATAAAATAGCACAATGAATGTGCTTCATGGAAGCAGGAAGCAACTAAAGATTCTCCAAATGTGCTAAGATTTCATTATTTTGATTGGTGTTATCGGTAATGTCAGTCCTCTTCAAGAGTATCCATTGTCAAAAATTATATACGTGCAGTAACATAGCAGACTTTGCTAATCGTATCTCTCAGAGTAACAAGTTGCTTGAAAAATGTGCAAACATTGCAACCATCCAGAAATGTATACCAGAAGTGTGAAATTAAATGAGACAAAACGGTAGTAATTGGACATAAAGAGTTACAAAATCTAACAAACTGAAAACAACGTGAAGTAATGGTCTTACTAAAGACAATACACTTTATATTGCTACATCACTGTAATAATTTAAGTATCTATCCATTACGAAGATGGAATCAAAAGTGTTAGTTTGTGTTGCCTCGTAAGAAGAGAGCTAAAATTCCTGACGTTACCTTGTCTAAATGGGCACCCTTGTTGCCAGGATAGCCACCACCAAGATCAAGCAAACTCATGGAGAAGCCAAGAGCTGACCCCAGATCAAAAAGTCTTCGAGCAGCAGAAATAGCTTTGTAGAATACTGGTGGATCGTCACAGCCAGAGCCAACGTGGAAACTGATGCCCACAATGTCTAGACCCAACGAGTGAGCCAATTCCATCAGGCGTGGTGCATCTGATTCTGGGTCACATCCAAACTTGTTCCCAAGCTGGCACTGAGCCACGGCAGCGTCATACCGGATACGTAGCACCAGCCTAAAACATGGTTGACAAGGAAAATGTTTTTAGTGTTTACGTTCAAATAGCAGAAAAAATTGTCCACAAGTACGGAAAGTGGATTCCGATTGCAGTTTACTCACTTGGCAGCAGGAAATAGGCTCTTTATTTTGTGGAGCTCACAGTCACTGTCAAAAGTCATCAGATCAACACCTACAGCCGCTGCATGGCGGATGTGCGATGATGGTTTTGCAGGGTTTGCGAATATGATGTGGCTTGGGTCGACACCAACGGAAAGAACTCTGTCAATTTCAGCCTGTAACAAAGTAATATGAGTTCACTGAAAACCATTTGGTGTGTTTGTCATGTATTGTATTGCATCTTCTGTACACTTAATAATGCAAAATAAACTCTTGTTTTTTAATAGATGTGATAGAAATGTACACTCACCTTTGAAGCACAATCGAAGCAAGTTCCAAGTGCAGCCAGCACCTCAATCACAGTGAGGCTATCGTTGCATTTCACCGCTGCAAAAATAAAAGTAGTAAGTAACTCTGTTACTCATAATTATTTTATACTGACGAATGACAGTAGAAAGCATTTTCATAGACTAACTGTGGTTGATGTAACTGATATCTGACATCTTTTCAAAATTATTTTCTTAACAGAAATCGATTTCAGTCATAACTTAGAGAAAACACAGTCTTTCTTGCTACTATTGCTGAGAGGGAAACCTACCATAATAAGGCTGTACCCTCGGCATTTTAATTTTCCATTCCTTGTGTTTGTTTATGATGTCACCAACGTCACAGACATAGAATGCTTCCTCTTGAATCTACAACAAAAGTTATTCGCACTGTGAGTAGGATATAGACTTGAAGAGCTGGCCAGTCAATAACATCTCTACTGAAATGGAAGTATCAAAGTTCATTGACTCACAAGGTATTTACCATACTTAAAAAGTCGTCTTTACTTACTCCTGACTCTGCGATGTCCTTTATGATGCTCCAGACGTTTGAACTGGCATCCATAACATGAATACGTTCATCAAGTTTACCCAGCTGCATGATGGATGTTGTTTGAATCAGTGGTAGGTGATACTTGGGAGAAGGTATGACCGATCAGTCCTCGATTTTAGGAAAAGCTGGTTGGAATAAGCAAACTGTAAAGAGAGAAAAATTCAGTAGAGCAATGTGTCTCACTGACCAAACCCAAATAACAGAATGTTTCTATTTTAGTGACTGTTCTGTTCAAAAATTCATGTAATTTCAGAACAAGTGTGTTCAGCAACACAAACACTAAAGAGGAAAGTTTAAGAGTATTGAACAGTGAGATGTACTGAAAACTACTTACGAGGCAGCCCTCAGTCAGATTTAGTCAGTTTGTACTGAAGGCAGAATAAATAAGATGAGAGATTCTTGTTGGCCTGTCAGAAGAGTGGTACCCAAGGCGGTTCACCGTTTAGGTACAGTCGGCAGCTGGATTTGTATAAGAAGAAACCTGTTGCTGGGCCCTGACGCAGTTGAGCACAGGTTACAGCACCCTGTGAAAGAATCATCACAATTAAACCAGTGTGGTTTCTGCATCACAACACACTGCTACTTCCATGGCAATGTTACCACATGTAAGTTAATACCACTATTACAGCACAGTCCAAGCACATAGAGTCTCAGGTGTTAACGCATTAACTCAAAGCGATCGAAATAGTGAATGAAACGTGTCTGGATTGTTTAGTGATATTAAATATGTGTATTTTCCCCTAAGAATCAAACTTTTTCCACTGGCCACATACGATAGTATTTACATCCTGACAGCAGCTACCTTGTTGTAGCGATACGTTGTTCATCAAGACGCAAGCTTGTAAGAATGACTTTAACGTAAGTTTAAGATCGCTTACCTCATTAATGTGCAGCCCAGGTTGCACATTCAAAGCTCGTGAACACATTCACTAAGGCCGTTCGCTATACTTTCCATACACCAGGCAACTGGTGTGAGACTATGATTTTCTCGGCAGTAGTGACCAAATTACGGTCGTCGAGTAACTCTGCTTCCTACACAGAGCTCCCTGCGGACACTAGGCGTAAAAAGGCCTTGTAGCTTCCACGAGCGTTTAGCTATCGATGTCCGTAAGTGGACACTGGTGATCTCGACAGAACAAAGCTGCCCTTATATACACTGGAGAACACGCCAGGGGCAGTGGGGATCAAATCTTATCAGGAAAGTGGCGTTACGGGCCAAAAATGGACTCCAGTCGGTTGTTCTTCCCCCGCTCCACAGGTACCCGTATTTCGGGATGACGTGATCGCTATTTTTACTCGGTGTCCATCATTATTGGACGGAGTTCCTATCTCTTCCATCAAGAGTGGCGAGTAGCTGTGAGAACCGTGATAAAAGTCGTATGATCGCGTTACCGTTGCGTAACTACCGCTGAGCACACTGTCACGTCGAGGTCATTTGAACCGTGCAATAGTTCCAAAAGACGAAGAATTTTTAATTACGGATGTTTAGATGGGAATATGAAATCTGTTTGTCGGAATTCAATGTACAATCATCGCACCTGTAATATATTTCTGTGCTGTCATTATGAAGCCGGGGCTTCATGATGATCGATTAACTCAACTACCGTAATGCTTGATAGGCGAAAGATTGCATGAACAGCTGCGAGAGATGATCATTGTCTCATAACAGTTGGCACTGTTTCTCCACTACTGCATCATATGTCATTGTTTATCGTAGGTTTGCTGCTATATCTGAGGTTTCCGCCGTACAATCGCCAGACCTATTGTTTAAGTGTCGAGTCTAGCAGAAGATTCTATTTTTGTTTGCAACAACTACGAAGAACTTTTGAAATTAATCAGTACCACGAAATCGAATGTACAGGGTGGCGCACGAAATGTGTTACCATTTTGTTTTTGAATATAAACTTTATTGTCAATACAATCTCAAAGAAACATATACTACAAAGAAGAGCCGTCCATGGAGATTTGTTCTAACTCAGCACATGCTCAGTATGTCCACCATTTCGTTTCCTAACATCCTTCAAATGTACACTGAAGTTAGTAATTACCCTACGGCACATGTCTTCCGTAATTTCACTGCAAGCTTGAAGAATAAGTCTGCTGAGCTCCATTAAATCACGTGGACGTTTCGGGAAAAATTTTTCCTTTAGGTACCCCCAAAGAAAAAAGTCACATGGATTGAGGTCTGGACTACTGGGGGGCCAATTTTGTCCGTCATTGATGCGACCTGGAAACCTGAGTGAAATGATCCGCATGTCGAAAGGCTCATGTAAAAACTCCAACACAGTGTTTGCAGTATGTGGCCTTGCTCCATCTTGTATGAACCACTGCGTGTTGAAGGGCAAGGCAGTAGCAAGAAGCTGTGGAATGAAGCTATTGCGAATCATGCTCAAATAATGCTCGCTGTTCAGAGTTTCTTCAAAGAAAAAGGGTCCAATAAGTCCGTGACTGGAAATTGCTGCCCACGCTGTAATCCTCGGAGCATAATGTGTCGTTCGTGAAGCACTTGTGGGTTTTCAGTGGCCCAAAAGCGTACATTTGGTTTGTTAACCACACCGTCTAGATGAAAATGCGCCTCGTCTGAAAACCAAACGTTATTGAGAGTTTCTTCCCTATCCTCCACCCACTGATCAAACAGTAGTCTCTGCTGCTTGTGTTCTTCAATGAGCTTCTGTGCACAGGTCATCTTGTATGGGTACATATGGAGGTCACTTTTAAGAATGCGTTGAACGGAGCGTCTGGATATTCCCAGTTGCACTGCTGCCTTTCTACACGATTTCCCGGGACTTCTCTGTACAGCAACTCGTACCACTTCAATATTCTCCGGCGAACAAACAGGCTTAGCCGAGGTCGCTTCGCTTCTAATACTGGTCCTTCCTGTACAAATTTATCGTACAACCTGTGGATGGTCTTCTTGCAAGGGACCCATCGTGTGTTAAACCGTTGTCGAAAACGCCTCTGAGTCACAACAAGGCTTTTCGTTTCATAAAAAAGTAACACAATTGCCGATCGTTGCTGTGTCGTCAGTCTTCCTTTGTCAGCCACTGCTGCTTACTAGTCTCCTAGAGGCATTATCGTGAATTACACTTCATTTCGTAACTCATTTGTTTTTCCAAGCTCTGCTGGTACTGCTGTAGAGATCCCAGCGGGATATCTAATGTGCGTCGTACATCGTAAAAGAAACAATTGGTAACACATTTCGTGCGCCACCCTGTAAATTGCGTCGCTAACATTTGGGGAAGTAACCGATACGGAGAAAGGAAAAGTAAGGCGCAAGTATGCCCTATTCTAATTGAGTCTTCGTTAATATTTCTCTCGTTCTTTCATTCATCCAAAATAATCCTTAGCTCCCACAAACTGACATATACATCATTTCGTGCCTGCTTGAGAACACACAAACACACACACACACACACACACAAATATATCACTGTACGACACATAGTTCAGCGGCTACGTCGCCAAATACCGAGATTCGAGGAAAATCTTGCGCCTCATGCATGACGTTTTAATTTATTTCTTCTTTCCTACTAACTCTATTCGCAACACATTTCTCAGACAGTATCCACATATACCGCTGATTGTACCTAGAAAAGTATATCATTGTATAACACATAGCTAAGGACAGATGACGTCATAAATACTGAGATGCTTGAGAAACTGCCGCATCATGCACATCATCTTAATTTGTTACATCTTTTCTACTAATTCTGCTCACATTTCGCAGATAGTAGATACAGATGGGAGAAGAAGGAAATGGACGGGGATAGGGGAGGGAGAAATGAATAGAGAGAGCAGAGAGGACGAGACGACAGAGAAAAAAAGAGGAGGTGGTGGGTGGAGACAGCGGGAGGAAGAGAGAGGAGGGAGGAAGAGACGAAGAGACAGAGGGGAGGAGGAAATTGTCAGAGGAAGGAAAATGAGGAAATGGAGACAGAGAGGGGAGAGGATGACGGCCACAGAAAGGAAAATGGAGGAGATGAACAAAGAGAACGGGAGCAGAAGATGGACAGTGTTTGGTGGGCGGCGGACGTGGGCAGAGAGAGGGGGAAGGAAGAGACAGACTAATAGAAGATTGGAATCAACACATACCTGGGCAATGCTGGGTACTCAGCTTGTTTTAAATAATTTAACAAGGAAGCCCTACTGATTCTGTTTGTAATTATTTGTACAGCCCTTTTCTGTACCTTTAAGACAGTCTCCATATTCCCAGCATTTACTACCCAAAACATGATCACATAAACGAGGATAGAATGCATACATCCAGGTTACGTCATTGTGAGGCATGAAATGCTGTGCACTGGACCCAAGATTTGAAGGGCATGTTGTTGTTGTTGTGGTCTTCAGTCCTGAGACTGGTTTGATGCAACTCTCCGTGCTACTCTGTCCAGTGCAAGCTTCTTCATCTCCCAGTACCTACTGTAGCCGACGTCCTTCTGAATCTGCTTAGTGCATTCATCTCTTGGTCTCCTTCTACGATTTTTACCCTCCACGCTGCCCTCCAGCACTAAATTGGTGATCCCTTGATGCCTCAGAACATGTCCTACCAACCGATCCCTTCTTCTGGTCAAGTTGTTCCACAAACTCCTCCCCAATTCTATTCAATACCTCCTCATTAGTTATCTGATCTACCCATCTAATCTTCAGCATTCTTCTGTAGCACCACATTTCGAAAGCTTATATTCTCTTCTTATCTAAACTATTTATCGTCCATGTTTCACTTCCATACATGGCTACGCTCCATACAGATACTTTCAGAATGTTAATGTTCATTAACATAGAACAGGAAAAGAATGGGGGCTAATGCACAGTCCTGGGAGCCGCCTGTACTAATATATTGTGGGTCTGATAGGCGTTTTACCAGTAATCTTCTTAAAGCATGTAATATTTCAGCTCATTGCTTCCTGTTTCTCAGGTAAGACCCACACCCTTATTTGTCACACCTCTTATTCCTAGTACCTCTAACTTACGTAATACGGGCATAACATGTTGTATATATTCTCTCTTCTGCACACGTTCTGTCCAGTTCAACTGACAGTTTACATTCATCTCCTAGACTGTGGTCTCTTTTACACATTATAATACAGCATCTTTGGCTTTTAATGTAGCAGTACTGTGCTTTTTACTCAATCGGAAGTTCATGCAGATTGTCTTCTTTAGATTTTGTATTGCTCTATTGTCTAATGGCCTATAGAGGACGTCTTTGAGAGCATCATTGGCTTTTTTCTAAGTGTGCTGTTGTTTCTTTTCTGTGACCAGTATGGTGCTGTCATTGGTGAACAGTAATTTTTCTCCATTCTTGACGCACTGTGGTAAATCATTAACACAGAACAGGAAAAAAAGGGGGGCTAGTGCACAGTCTTGGGAGCCGCCTGTATTAATATACTGTGGGTCTGATAGACGTTTTACCAGTAATCTTCTTAAAGCATGTAATATTTCAGCTCGTTGCTTCCTCTTTCTCAGGTAAGACCCACATCCTTATTTGTCACAGCTCTTATTCCTAGTACCTCTAACTTACGTAATAAGATTCTGTTTTTAGGTGTCTAAACCTTTGACAGGTAATACCTATTAACACGTGTTCCTCACTCGTGTTCCCAGTTTAAAACTCTGAAAACTTCCTCTAGGAATGCTGGGGTTAATTTTTCTGTGTCCATCCTTGTGACTGATGATCTGCGGGACTTCGGCCGTTCAGTTACGTAATACAACGAAACACCTGCAGCCGTCGTTTCGCCAACCAGGCGTTAAACTCCAGTCGTGTACACGGTCTACGAATTGGCTTCCGTAGAACAATGTAAAAGCGATGTTGTGTCTGCAACCATCAACTACTAAAGCTACGTTTTCCCAGCTGCAGGAATTTGTCGCAGCGTGCTGCGGAATACGCTTGCGTTTTCCGCTGCGCGATGCGGGTCGCAGAGTGCTGCGTGAAACGTTTTCCTAGGCGTGGCGCCGTGCGCGTCAGAGCCTGAAAAATGAAACGTTTTTTTTAGAATTTGGCAAAACTGCACCTGATAGAGTGATACGAGAGCTACCTCCTGATATCTTTTTTTTAACTCAATGAAAATTTTGTGCTACTGAAATAGATAAATACAGGATGTCCGAAAAGTCTTTCCCTGATTACATAAATTGATAACTCAGGCTAGAAGTAAGATACAAATATGAACTGGTATCTACTTGTTTACAAACTATCAAAGTTTTTTTCACATATCACTAAACTCCCACATGAGCGCCCTTGGTAGCACGTAGCACATCTAGGCGATATTCAGTTTCCGTCCACACATTAGCCAACATCACTGGAGGAATCGATTCAACGACTGTGGTTATCCGTTGCCGCAGGGTTTCAAGATCTGGTACACGTGTTCGGTAGACCTCGTCCTTGACATAACCCCATAAAAAGAAGTCTAATGGGATCATGTCAGGAGAGCGTGGACGCCAAACCGTTGGCCCATCACGACCAATCCATCGCCCAGGAAATGTCATATCGAGATAGGCACCGACGTCCAAACCCCAATGAGGCGGTGCACCGTTTTGCTGAAACAAGACATCGGGGTGACACTGAAGCAGCTGAGGAACAGTATACAGTTGCAAGATGTCCAGATACACTGCAGAATGGCGCGATAATTCGATCGTGCAATAGCGCGCACCAAACATTAACCTTTGGACTGCCTCTGGTGCACTCCATGTCCTCGCCGGGGGGTTGTGAACCACAAATGCGCACATAATGGCGATTCACTACTCCACTGACAAAATAGGTCGCTTCGTCGGAAAAGGCAATTCGTCTGAGATAACCATCATCGTCCTAAATACGTGATAGAATTTCGACCACAAAGTCATATCGACGTGTAATGTCATTGGGCAACAATGGAAGTGGAAGTTTACTGATGTGTGAAAAAAACTTTGATAGTTTGTAGACAATTAGACACCATTTTCATATTTCTATCTTGCTTCTAGCCTGAGTTATCAATTTATGTAATAAGGGAAAGACTTTTCGGACACCCTGTATTTAAGATTTTAATAAAAGTTGATTTTTCGCGCTTCTCGATATTTATCACGCCATATCTCCTAAACTAAGAGTCGTAGGACAACATAACTTTAATGTTGCCTCAGTAGTATATGTAGATAACGTCTCCAAGTGTTTTCGTCAATAGTGTCGGTAATAGTGAAGTAACAAGTTAAAATGTAACCTCTGACGCGGAACTTTTACCAAACCAACGTCCAAAATGTAGTAAGCGACAAACTTTTTCCTGTTACATTTTTTGTGTGGGGTAAAAGCGAGGAAAAGTTTCCGAAAGGTTTGAAATAGTTTTTACAGTTTTTGGAAGTCGGTGGGTGCTGTAGTTTCTCCTAGACGAGAGCAGTTTCGTGCGGTTCGTTGGCGCGACGCTGTTTCCTGGCACTGCGACGAGAAATACTAAGCCCGGGGCAGTGCACTGCGACAGTAGTATCGGAGACAGTGGAGGCCAAACATGTAGCGCAGTGCTCGAGCTAAAAAATCTGTTAATTTTGGCACTCCGAAAGTACATGGAAGTTAGGGAAGAGGAGGAGGTCTGTATGTTATTGTCAAGAGTACTCAGGAAGCGCAATGCAGTGAGACGATTGTTCTTGCATCGTGAAGAAGAAGGAGTATATAAAATTTTCGTTAACACATTTGCCCGACGATGCGGAGAAGTTTATCGCATTTTTCAGATTCACACTGAACCAGTTTCATTATTTTCTTTCGTCAATTGAAGACAAACTGAGAAGTAATTACTGTAAACGAGTGGCAAAATGTATTACATTGGACATAATAAAAGACATCTACACCTACATCACACTCCACAAGCCACCTAACGGTGTCTCTCGGAGGGTACTTTCAGTACCACTATCTGATCCCTACAACCCTGTTCCACTCGCGAATAGTTTATTCATTTTTTTCCGATTTCTGACCAAATTAAGTTTTTTTTCTCATTGGATTTTTCCACTCGGCGTCGGCCATATCCCACAAAATTTGCTTTTCGGAAACCAGTTCGATAAGCTGCTCATCCTCTGAGGCAGAGATGCGGTCAGCTGACATTTCTGGTGATTGTTTCTGTAACAACTCTGTCAAAAATTGTCTGTTGTTGCCAGTGCGAGCGAAAAAAAAAAAAAATACAGTGGAGTTGTCGTATCGCTGGTGCCCAGATCGACTACCCCCGCTTCTCCGACCAAGTAAATCGCTGCGACGTGCGGTACAGACTCCTCCCGAAGCACGCAAGCGTTTCTCGCAGCCGGAGCCCACTGCGGCACTGTGTTGTCCGCACCCTATGAAAACGGTCTCGTATGTTTGCATTGTGCGAGTGAGCAGAGGGGTCTCGCACGCGTTTTATGAAGCACGCTGCGGGATATTCCCGCATCTAGGAAAACGCAGCTTAAGTCAGTTGGTAGTTGGTGTTTGCAGACACAATATCGCTTTTACAGTATTCTACTGGAGCCAGTTCATAGAAATTGGCCTCTGGTGGGATCGTGTATACGATTAGAGTTCAGACCCTGAGCGTCAGTTAGGTCCTGAAGATGGTGAACTGAGTCACCGAAACTGGTTGCAGTTTAATGAAATAACATAACAGTAACGGCTGCAGGTGCTTCATTTTATTATGGATGACTAATGTTGGTCATATGGCCTCTGGTGGTCCGACTCCTAGATCAATTCGAAATTTCTCACTATCCTGGTGTAGTGTAAGTGACTCTGCAACATTTCATAATACTAGCAAGTCCTATTCTCAGGTAATCAGGGTTCAGAACAATTCGGGGAGCCGTTCTTTCTATATGTTAAGATTGTGGCGGTGGTTACGATCATCAGTCGCCGATTTTTCATCACGTGTCGCGTAGATAGTTGTAACGAGTGTTATGCAATACAGTAGTGTATTTAATGTACTATCTTTTATTGTAGCTGGTTCAAAGAGGTTGAAGCGGAATCAATGCCAGAGCAATCTGTTGTAGCAAACGCGATAACGATGTCGTTAGGAGAGTGTGGTATAACGAACGAGCATTGTCGAAATCGCACATTGCCTAGCATGTTCTGTCTACACTAGACAAATGTTGTGTGTGTCAGACAACTGATGAATTTTGTTCAAAATGTCATTGAAAGTGGGTGGAGAGCAGTTAAAAACGGTCTGTGTTGCGTGGAACTTTCCATTCATTAGCTGATACGGCCGAAATCCCATTCTACAACCTGACGTAAAGAATGTTTCTGAGCGTTCAAACATATGTTATCACTGTGGATTTCCCGCTGCAGAGTGGCGAATTATTTTTGTCCGTTTCTAAGCAGAAAATTTGCACTGTTTCCGACTTTTTTGTGTTCCCAGGAATGCAGAGAGTTAAGTGCTTTGCTAAGATTTCGTAGCGGGAAGAGCGATAACATCAAGTATCACTCCGACGTTGATTATTAAAGCTGTAAAGTGTTTTACAATTTTATAGATAAAGATGCAAACACGTACTTTCCACTTCGACATACTGTGCTTCAGAGGAATCGAGCGAGCTGAACACGGATTCTAAATTATTCCCTTTCGAACTCTAGTCAGACGTCATCAAATGCTCTTTGTACAATCATCTTTATATAGATTATGGGTCAACAGCTTTTACTAAATCTTTACAGGGATGACACTTTCAACTGAATATGTGATGTCTGTTCCTTTCGACGTGTCCGAAATAACAGACACCACATATATAACTACGGCGATGACGCCCAGTTATCGCTTCAGTGTAGATGCACACCAACCTCCGCGCTCTTATGAGAATCGGCGAGATGGCACGATTAATGAGTCTAATGAGCAGGGGTACTTCATCAGTAGTGTGTGGTATAAGTTGAAAATTCTGGTCTGACTGGAAACTGCTAGGGTAGTCCGTGTGTTTATGGCGACCACTGTGTCCAGATGGCGCAGCGGTCGGCGCCTCTGCCTAGTAGGCAAGAGAAGTGGGTTCGAATCCTGGTCTGGTACAAATTTTCAACTTGCCTCCTTGATATAAATCAATGTCCACTGGCAGATAGTGTCTTTAATTCCCTTGCGTCTATCTTCAACGATGTTTATGGGAGTTATTTCGTTTGCGATCGTTTTCGGTGTTACATTACAGCATCTTCAGGCCCCTCTATGAGACTAGGAGATCATAGGGATACCGGGTAATCATCATTACACATCTCAAACTGGGTACAAAAACTCGATCTCCGTTAGGGCGATCTTTCCTGCTTCTGTTGTGAGCTTCGGCAGCACATCAACTTACAATATGAGACCCGTACACCCGCCACTTTCAGTTTCTCCCCTCTCGCCCCACCTAAGAGACGGTTCTTCATATAGCAGTAGAACATATGTAAATCAAAGGTACCATATTTTTCGTATTTCTGATTAGCAGATTTCATAGAAGTAAACACGTACGAAATAACTTTTTTTTTCAGAACTGCTTTTCTTTAATGGAAATGAGCCAACAGCACCTTAGGTAAAGCTGTCCTCAAACCGAAGGATGATTTGAACATCGCAGTATTTCACTTGACACGGCTCTTTGTCTTATCTTAAAACTGACTTACCAAGCCAGTTAGGGACATAGCTCTCTCAGTAAACAAGGCCATCTAAATCTAAATATGGTTGGATAAGAACCCTTTATACCAAAACGAGTACTGCCATTGAGTACATAACCCCTTAATCCATTGAGTACCAGTGATTTCTGCCCGAAATTACCACATCATTAATTATTGTTGAAATACCAGGGCCTGTGCATGAGACCACCTATTTAGTTGTAAGACAGAGACATCTAGTCGTTCACTGAGGTACTTCTGCGAATGTAGTGCAATGTAGCACAGTATCTTTCAAAGCTATAGTCGGCGCGTGATAGTAGGATATTGAGACATATTTACAGTTTCTTCTTGTATTCGTTGCTTAATATGATTAACAAAGGTTACTTCTGTGAAAAATTTTTAAATTATATGTGTTTTCATATAGTTTGGACTCAAAGAGTTCAATTCATTTGTACGTTCAGTCGGCCGCCACAAGAACTCGAACATATTTCTGAAAACAATCGTGTAAACAGAAAGGCTGCTTCTACATAGGTACGTAAAGAGCAAAACTGCAGATCATTTAAAGAAATAATACCTCTTAAACTGTAGACCCACAAGGAAAGAAATGAGACCTTTTAAAAGAGGGATAGCCTGGCTCATGAAAGGTGGACGAGATGGAGCCAAAAGACACAAAGAGTTTTAGCGGACGTAAATCTTCTGTACCTCTACTGCCAAAGCCATTGAGAGACAGTCGTATCGTCTGGGTTGTGACTGTAACAAAAATTTTATGCAACATGAATAGCATGCGGAAATAAGATAATAATATACTGTTTTCCATTATACTACTTTATATCAGTTTTGCTTAGTTTTTCTCCTTTTGTAGAAATTTGTTGGGTTGATTTTGAAGAGGTTAACAACACGAGTTTGAAAAGCTCGTTATCGAAGTAGCCCCTCCATAGTAGTTGGACAGGGAATGATAAACGTGTCTCTTTGAAAATGCACGATGAGAAAAACGAGAAGATTAAAACTGTATCACGGTCAAGCTTCCGCACAGTTCTTTTCGTCTTGTTACCAGCGTTCACGCGCTGTAGTAGGTCAGTAGCTAGTAGATCAGTAGCCTCTGAAGTCTTCTCGATCGTTTTTTCCTTTAATTGTACCTGCAGGATACTTAAATTCTTGGGAAGCGAATGCCAGCCTTTATGGTTACACCCCAAAGAAAAAACTCGTAGTACACTACTATACTGAGGAGACAGAAGTCATGAGATACCTTGTAATATCGTGTCTGACTTCATTTTGCACGACATAATGCAATCAGTATTGGCGGCCGAAAACTTTTGGCATAAGAAGTCACCCTCATTCTGCCAACGGCTTTCTCAAAGAGGGCGGAGGAGCGGACAGAGGTTTAGAGCACTCTTTTGTCCTTGGGGTGGGAACTGCCCCTACTTGGAAAAGGCCGGGTGATACCTTAAGATTTCAGTTAGCTTACGTCATGGTCAGTCAGAAATTCCTAAATCAGATACTGGATTGTAAGGCTTACTGAGGAGCAGATATAGACTCAGATAAAAATGTAGTAGTGATGAAGAGTAGGCTGTATTTTAAGAGCTTAGAAGAAGAATCAATACCCCAGTTAAGTGGGACACGGAAGTACTAAGGAATGACGAGCTACGCTTGAAGTTCTCAAAGGCTACATACAGAAATAAGGAATGACGGAACACCTTAGTAGGCAGTAGAGTTGAAGAGCAATAAACATCTCTAAAAAGGGCAATCACAGAAGCTGGAGGGAAAAACATAGGTAGAAAGAAGGTAACTGCAAACAAACCACGGGTAACAGAAGAAATACTTCCATTGTACAAAAATGTTCAGTGCAATTCAGAAATATAGAAATTCGGGTCTTTGAGGAATCAAATAAATATGAACTGCAGGAAACTAAGACAAAATGGCTGCATGATAAATGTGAAGAAATCGAAAAATAAATAATTATCGGGAGCACTGATCCAGCATGTAGGAAAGTCAAAATCATCTTCGGTGAAATTAAAAGCAAGGGTGGTAACATTAAGTGTGCAACGGGAATTCCGAAAATGCAGAGGAGAGAGCGGATAGAGGAAAAGAACACGCTGAAGGCGTCTTTGAGGGGGGAACATAAGTCTGATGGGACAGAAGAAGAAACAGGAATCTATTTAGAAGAGATAGTGAATCCAGTAATAGAATAGCAATTCAAGAGAGCTTAGGAGAACTTAAGATCAAATAAGACAGAAGGGATTGATAACATTCCATCAGAATTTCTAAAATAGTAGGGGGACGTGGCTACAAAACGACTATTCACATTGGTGTGTAGAATGTATGAGTCTGGTGATACACCATCTGACTTTCGGAAAAATATCATCCACAAAATTCCGAAGACTGCAAGAGCTCACGAGAGCGAGAATTATCGCACAATCAGCTTAACAGCTCATGCATCCAAGTTGCTGACCAGAATAATACACAGATGAATGGAAAGAAAAACTGAGGACGTATTAGTGTTAGATGACGACCAGTTTGGCTTTAGGAAAGGTAAAGGCATCACAGAGGCAACTCTGACGCTGCGGTTGATAATGGAAGCAAGACTGAAGAAAAATGACCGTATGTTCTACCTGGAAAAAGAGTTCGACAATGTCAAATGGCGTAAGAGGTTCGAAATTCTGAGGAAAATAGGGATAAGCTATAGGGAGAGATGGGTAATATACAAAATGCACAACAGCTGAGAGAGGATAATAAGAGTGGAAGACCAAGAACGGAGGTCTCGAATTAAAATGGTAGCACTGCGGGTACATATCCTTCCGACCCTATTCTTCAATCTATACATCAAAGAATCAACGACGCAAGGTCCAAGAGTGGGAATAAAATTCGATGTAGACGTTCTCAGTGATACGATTCACTGATGACGTTACTATCCTGAGTGAAAGTGAAAAAGAATTACAGTGTCTGTTGAATAGAACGAACCTTTGAATGAATACGGAATATTTACTGTAAGTAAATCGAAGAAAGACGAAAGTAATGACAAGTAGCAGAAATGAGATCAGCGAGAAATTTAACATCGGGGTTAGTGACCACGAAGAAAATTAAGTTAAGGAATTCTGCTACATAGGCAGCAAAATAACCCACGATGGAAGGAGCAAGGAGGACGTAAAAAAAGCCGACTAGCGCCGGTAGGAAAGGCATTCCTGGCCATGAGAAATTTACACGTATCAAACATAGGTCTTAATTTTGAGAAGGAAATTTCTGTGAATTTTCGTTTGGAGCACAGCATAGTATGTTATTGAAACATGGACTTTGGGAAAACCGGAACAGAAGAGAATCGAAGCGTGTGAGATGTGGTGCTATGCGAATGCGAATGTTGAAAATTAGGTGGACTGATAAGTTAAGGAATGAGGAATAAGTCGAAAACACTGACAACTCGGCGTGTCATGGACTCAACAAGTCTGCAGCAGAAATATTGAGCCATATTGCCTCTATATCCATCCATACCTGCAGAAGTGTTGCCGGTGCAGGATTTTGTGGACGAAATACCTTCTCGATTATGTCTCCTAAATTTCGGTGGGACTCGTGTCTCACAATCTTGCTGACCAAATCAGTTGCTTAAACTGTCCAGAGAGTTCTTTCAAACCAATCGCTGGCAATTGCGGCCCTGTGACATGGTGCGTTGTCATACATAAAAGCTCTACATCTACATTTATACTCCACAAGCCACCCAACGGTGTGTGGCAGAGGGCACTTTACATGCCACTGTCATTACCTCACTTTACTGTTCCAGTCGCGTATGGTTCGCGGGAAGAACGACTGCCGGAAAGCGTCCGTGCGCGCTCGAATCTCTCTAATTTTACATTCGTGATCTCCTCGGGAGGTATAAGTAGGGGGAAGCAATATATTCGATACCTCATCCAGAAACGCACCCGCTCGAAACCTGGACAGCAAGCTACACCGCGATACAGAGCGCCTCTCTTGCAGAGTCTGCCACTTGTGTTTGCTAAACATCTCCGTAACGCTATCACGCTTCCCAAATAACCCTGTGACGAAACGCGCCGCTCTGCTTTGGATCTTCTCTATCTCCTCCGTCAACCCGACCAGGTACGGATCCCACACTGATGAGCAATACTCAAGTATAGGTCGAACAAGTGTTTTGTAAGCCACCTCCTTTGTTGATGGACTACATTTTCTAAGGACTCTCCCAATGAATCTCAACCTGGTACCCGCCTTACCAACATTTAATTTTATATGATCATTCCACTTCAAATCGTTCCGCACGCATACTCCCAGATATTTTACAAGAGTAAGTGCTACCAGTGTTTGTTCCGCTATCATATAATCATACAATAAAGGATCCTTCTTTCTATGTATTCGCAATACATTACATTTGTCTATATTAGGGGTCAGTTGCCACTCCCTGCACCAAGTGCCTATCCGCTGCAGATCTTCCTGCATTTCGCTGCAATTTTCTAATGCTGCAACTTCTCTGTATACTACAGCATCATCCGCGAAAAGCCACATGGTACTTCCGACACTATCTGCTAAGTCATTTATATATATTGTGGAAAGCAATGGTCGCATAACACTCCCCTGTGTCACGCTAGAGGTTACTTTGACGTCTGTAGACGTCTCTCCATTGAGAACAACGTCTGTAGACGTCTCTCCATTGAGAACAACATGCTGTGTTCTGTTTGCTAAAAACTCTTCAATCCAGCCACGCAGCTGGTCTGATATTCCGTAGGCTCTTACTTTGTTTATCAGGCGACAATGCGGAACTGTATCGAACGCCTTCCGGAAGTCAAGGAAAATGGCATCTACCTGGGAGCCTGTATCTAATATTTTCTCTGTCTCATGAACAAATAAAGCGAGAGTTGGGTCTCACACGATCGCTGTTTTCGGAATCCATGTTGATTCCTACAGAGTAGATTCTGGGTTTCCAGAAATGACATGATACGTGAGCAAAAAACATGTTCTAAAATTCTACAACAGATCGATGTCAGGGATATAGGCCTATAGTTTCGCGCATCTGCGCGACGACCCTTCTTGAAAACTGGAACTACCTGTGCTCTTTTCCAATCATTTGGAACCTTCCGTTCCTCTAGAGGCTGGCGGTACACGGCTGTTGGAAGGGGGGCAAGTTCTTTCGCTTACTCTGTGTAGAATCGAATTGGTATCCCGTCAGGTCCATCCTTGACTGGCTGCAAATGGTCTCTAAGTAACTGAACATGACTATCCCATGCAACTATTGGTTCATCTGGACCACACGACCCAGTCCATTCCATTTAAGCACAGCCCATACCAATATGTAGCCGTCATCAGTTTGAACAGTGCCTTCTTAACAACCTGGGTCCATGACTTCGTGGGTTTTATGTCACACTCGATTTCTACCATCATCCATCCAACTTGAATCGGGATTCGTCTGATCAGGCAAGTTTTTCCTGTCGTCTAGGGTCCAATCGATATGGCCAGTAGCCCAGGAGAGGCGCTGCGGCCTATCTCGTGCGTCGGTCGTCTACAACCAAAGCGTATTAACGCCAAATTTCGCCGCTCTGTCCTATCTGATACGTTTTTCGTACGTCCTACATTGATAACTGGGGTTCTTTCACTCAGCGTTGCTTCTCTGTTAGCACTGACAACTCGACGCAAACGCCACTGCTCTCGGTCGGTAAGTGAAGGCCATCGGCCACTGTGTCGTCTATGTTGAGAGATAATGCCTGAAATTGGGTATTCTCGGACGCTCTTGACCATGTGCATCTCGGAATATTGAATTCCCAAACGATTTCCGAAAAGGAATGCCCCATGCGTCTAGATCTAACTATCATTCCACATTCGAAGTGTGTTAATTCCCGTTGTGCGGCATAACTACGTCGGAAACCTATTCACATGAATCAACCGATTACAACTGGAAGCTCTGTCAATGCACTGCCCTTTTATACCCTGTATACTCATTACAACTGCTATCTGTATATGTGCAAATCGCTGTCCCATGACTTATGTCACCTCAGTGTTCAATATAATACTGTATAAATAATTTGGAACCTAACGTCTAAAACTTCAAGGTTGTTGTGACAAATACTGTCTGCATGCAATCACCATAATGGTGTCCTTGCCACGTCTACGCAAAATGTCTATACGTTCGTGACAAAGCCTGTTCTAAATTTTAATTATGACCGCAGCTATGCTAATATTTTTGAAACGAATGAAGTTTTCCCGTTCTGGAAACAGTTTGAAAGTTATCATGTCATATCTCGAAAACTACTGAAACTGAAATACATTTTATAAGTTGATTGTCAGTAGATCTCGTTAGCAGTAGACCTTTCCAATGTTTCGTATTATGATGTGTATGCTACGTATAAGCTTCGAAAAGTAGTAATTTCCCTTTGCAATTGCGTCAATATTTAACTCGCAACTTGTATAAAGTCTCTAAAAAATAGGGTTAACATTTTGAAATTAACGTATGGTACAGATGCCTAGCCGGCCGCTGTGACCGAGCGATTCTAGGCGCTTCAGTCCGGAACCGCGCGACCGCTACGGTCGCAGGTTCGAATCCTGCCTCGGGCATGGATGGGTGTGATGTGCCTAGGTTAGTTGGATTTAAGTAGCTCTAAGATCTAGGGGACTGACGATCACCGATTTTAAGTCCTATAGTGCTCAGAGCCCTTTGAACCATTTGAACAGGTACTTATAGCGTCTATAGGGATGTAATACGTCTATTCTGAATTTTAGTTAAGGCCAGAGTTATATTTTTTCTTGAAATAGGCGACATTATCGCTTCCATGAAAGTTTGCTACTTGAGACCTGGCTCTCTTTATATGTTTCTGACAGGATTAGTCCGGTCCGCCCGCTGTCAAATAGCAACTAAAATAGCAAAACTATTTCAAAGTCGAGCAACTGTTCCACAGTTTTTTTTCGCGTTGTAGACTTCTCAGTCGTTGCCGCAATTCACTGCATGTTAAGTACAAATTTTAATTATGAATTATTAAACTGACAAGGTAAAATGAGAATCATATTATTTGACACAGTAATCGTCGAGAAAATTTCACTGCACATTAAGTTTTTGTAACGAAAGTCAATGGGATGGAATTAAAGGGCCTGAATGGGTCTCTCTGCACCCTACTCCTTTTCTGTTTGAGTTTGACGCTGATGTAGGGTCTACTACGTGAGTCGCGACCGTCGATCAAGATTAACGCCAATCAGTGATGTTAATGAGTATCCAGTGCGGTAGTGTAGCGCGAGCGCGGAATACAATCATCGCAGATGTCAAAGAGTTTTCTCATCAGTCGCCAAGGGCGCTGTGTTTCCTATACATGCTTATGATTTCTATGTGTTGTTTATAGCTTGGTATGTCAATTTTATGTGTTTTTTATGGTTCATGCTTTTAGTCTTAGCTCTGTGCTGTCTGCCACTCCGGTTACTGTAAAATCTAGTTTCGCTCATTCAAATTATTCTTACACTCAGGAACGCTTTTACTACTAGTTCAGCGTTCTTGATAATATCTTGCCGTTTGTACCGATCTGTTAACGAGCTACTAAACAACCAGATATTTATCAATAAAGATTACCAATCCAACACAATGTATTCAAACGTTGGTAAGCAAATTACGCTGTATCCGACAACAACGAAAAAGGCGCTGTCTATACATTTTTCGTCACTTGCTACAATCACAGTTTATTCAACCCTAAACGTTAAAGAAACAACAAAGGAAATGAATATCGGAAGAGGGATAAAACTGCAGCGGAAACAAATGCAGCTCTTGTGGCCGGATATAAGCAAGACTTGGAACCTCTTGAAAGGATAACATACCTAGAACGAGTATGGTTTATGGATGATCAGAGCAAAGAAGGAGCTGGTGGAAGGTAGTAGGGGGGAGAATAACAACTTTCTTATTATGATCATTGGAAACAATGCACTAGTCGAACAAGTGAAAGGATTGTCCTGCCTATGAAATAAGGTTACACGTGATGGTGGAAGCAAGGAAGATACGAGAAGAAGATGCACACAGGCGAAGAAAGAATTCAGTAAAAAAGATCCACTGGCATCAGGTATTCATCATCATTATCGCGTTCAAATATTAGGACTTTTGGCCTGCTCCGCCTCAGAACTGTTCATGCCTTTTCTTTAAGGCAGTGTTTTTCGACTTGTGATACGCGACCACCTGGGAGAATTCGAATTTAATCTAACCTGGTTGAAGAGTTCAAATACGCAAACACTTGAAGCATTGAGAAGCAATATGACGTCTATCGATCTGTTTCCACTTCTGCGGAATGGAACTAGTGCGGCGAGACTCTTGTACAGATACACATATCGAAAAACGTTTTGCATCACCTCGGTTCCCAGAACTCCTGAAGATAGAAATTGACTGTGGATATTGTATCACAGACACAGTCCCTTTGACTGTTCCGAGATGTCACTAATTCGCCCAAATATGTAAACAACCACGCATGAGAAGCGCCTATAAGACGGATGGGGTCCGGCAGCCGATCAGTTCCAGTCATTCCACCAGGAAGGAGGTACACAGCTCGTGTTGTCTGTAGTTCAACCATGCCTAGACGGTCAATACCGGGGTTCATTGGCGTCCGCATTGTTACTTTGTGCCAGGAAGGGCTCTCAACAAGGGAAGTGTCCAGGCGTCTCGGAGTGAACCAAAGCGATGTTGTTCGGAACTGGAGGAGATACAGAGACACAGGAACTATCGATGACATGCCTCGCTCAGACTGATCAAGGGCTACTATTGCAGTGGATGACCGCTACCTGCGGATTATGGCTTGGAGGAACCCTGGCAGCAATGCCACCATATTGAATAATGCTTTCCGCGCAGCCACAGGACGTCGTGATACGACTCAATCTGTGCGCAATAGGCTGCATGATGCGCAACTTCCGACGTCCATGGCAACGGTCATTTTTGCAACCACGACGCCATGCAACGAGGTACAGATGGGCCAAACAACATGCCGAATGGACCGCTCAGGATTGGCATCACTTTCTCTTCAGCGATGAGTGTCGCGTACGCCTTCAACCAGACAATCGTCGGAGACATGTTTAGAAGCAATCCGGTCAGGCTGAAGGCCTTAGACAAACTGTCCAGCGAGTGCAGCAAGGTGGAGGTTCCCTGCTATGTTGGGGTGGCATTATGTGGGACCGACGTAGGCCACTGGCGGTCATGGAATGCTCTGTAACGGCTGTACGATACGTGAATGCCATCCTCCGACCGATAGTGCAACTATACCGGCAGCATATTGACGAGGCATTCGTCTTCAAGGACGACAATTCGCGCCCCCATCGTGCACATCTTGTGAATGACATTCTACAGGATAACGACGTCGCTGGACTAGAGTGGCCAGCATGTTTCCCAGACATGAACCCTATCGAACATGCCTGGGATACATTGAGAAGGACTGTTTATGGTTGGTGTGACCCACCAATCACTCTGATGGAACTACGCAGAATCGTTGTTGAGGAGTGGGACAATCAGGACCAACAGTACCTTGATGAACTTGTGTACAGTAAGCCAAGACGAATACAGGTATGCATCAATGCAAGAAGACGTGCTACTGGATATTAGAGGTACCGGTATGTACAGCAATCTGGACCACCACCTCTGAAGGTCTCGCTGTATGGTGGTACAACATGCAATGTGTGGTTTTCGTGAGCAATAAAAAGAACGGAAATGATGTTTATGTTGATCTCTATTCCAATTTTCTGTACAGGTTCCGGAACTCTCTGAACCGAGGAGTTGCAAAACTTTTTATGTGTGTAGTTTTTACTTCTAAGAGGTTTGCAGGGACAGGGAAAAGACCACATCAGCTCTCCGGCTGGAGCGGCAGCGTCTTGTGTATTACTGACAGCATACTTTACGTGACAATCATTTGCTGTGATAAAAATATCACACGGAACGAGAACAGCTTATGAAAGCGCATTTAAAAGATGCTCAAGTTCAAATGTGATACAAAATGGCTGCAACAAGACGCACACAGTTCACGTGCAAGATTTGGCATCACGGTTACTATAATGTATTTCAATAACTAGCTTCGAACCAAACAATAGATCGCTTTTCCTGTAGTTAATTGTGGTGACTGCCGTGAAGTCAATCATTGGTTTTTTGTAGTGATTTATCAAAGAGCTGAAAACTATCTTACAAAAATTAGTACCATCATTTGTAAAAATATGTACTACATATTCTCGCGATTAATTAAAAAGAAATGTTGTCTTCTCTTGAAAGCGAATGAAAGTAAACGAAATAACCATCGGCTAAAGTCTCAAAACTAGGGGTTCTGTAATACAAAAACATTGGCCTATGGAAAATAGTATTTATTTTTTATTAAAATTACATAATTCCTTGTTTAACATTAATTATTAATTGACCATAATGTAGATTGTTTTATAATAAGTACACGATAAGTAAAAGCAAAACTAGAAAACTGTGTTCAGGTACCGATCGATAACTAAATGAAGAACATCCAATAGGCAGCTGTGAGAAATTGGAAAAAAGTTCTTCTTGTTTACAAATTGACTATACAGTGGGACCTCGATTAACAAGAGTAATTCTGTCCTGAGTCTTACCTGCATTGCGAAACACTCTTTCTGCGAAACATATTTTTATGTTGAAATTCACATAAAAAAAGGAAAATGCATTCCACTCCGAAAAAATACTAAAACAGTTTATAAAATGTACATCCTTTTTTACAAGAAGTCGTCTAAAGACTTCTCTTCACAATCAATCATAAATACAGAAGGCGGCTAGCTGAATGAAACGTCTACCTACGTATTGGTTAATGCGCAGCTTTATTGAATTCGTATTTGTTAACGACGACGTATCTAAAATGGAATTCATGTAGAGGTATTTCAGGGCCGTGAAGTAACATGAGTCTTGCTTGCAACACCGTCACAGACAATTCGGCAACATCGTCGAAGAGACCCGAGCGGAGGAATCGGTAACAATAATTGCAGCGCGAGGAGTGTCGCTAACAGTACAGCTGAATACTGCTTTGTCGGTGGCGTTGTCTTTGTCAGAGAGTCTAATGTACTTTGTTCGTCGTAATAATAATATTAATAATAATAATAATAATAATAATACTGACGTAAAACGTTACGCTCTTTTTTCCTCCCCGTTTTTTGTTATTTCATTGTCATTTCTTTCCAGCGGAGCATTAGCCTTACCGTCAAGAGTAAAGTCAACAACAGTAATGGTACGATCCAGCGATTATACGCAAATACACAGTGCTTTATCGGCACAACTGCAATTTGATGCCTGATGACTAACGTCTCCCATTTGAATTATTAAAAGGCATACTTGACACTTGTATGTACGATGTTAATCGGGATCCTAGAAACGACGGAGAGGCTCCATCCCCGCCGCCTACTTGACACTTACTAAGATTTTATTGTCTTGAACAGTTTTTTTATCCATAGGGCGACACCAGCGATATCTGCCATGGGTGCCACATAGCCAGATGAAAGTAAGCAAGGGCTATAGGTCAGAGACTACAATAAAAATACAACAGTTTCAATGAGAAGGCTGTGCCTGTTTATTTATTAATAATTTGTCTGATCGTAGTTCTATCTTTGAGGCACAAATCAGCAAATCATTTTCTAGTTGAAGTCTATTTCTCTTCTTATTTTTTATATTCACCATTGAAGAGAACGCTAATTCACAAAGGTAGGAAGTGGAGAATGGCACTAACAATTTCAAAGCTCCCCCTGCCAGCTGTGGATACCCTCCATTGTCTTCATCCAGAAGACGTCAATTTTTTCTGAATTAAATTCCATTTTAAGCATCCCGTCACGTTCTAAATCTATAAGTGTATCTTTCGTCATCGTGCTCAGATCAGCCAGATGTACAGACATATCTAAAAACGTATTTAGCAACCATCTATGACCGTTGTCAGCATCAGAGTTCAGCTCTGGACCGTAACTTAACAGTTTCTCTTCCAAATTATGCAAGCTCTGTATCATGCAACGAATGAGAGAACTCAGTACCAACGACTAGTCCATTGCAATTTCTATGACAATCGTCTGAATACAAGGGAAAGACTCAAACATCATCTTATGTAAACACGTTGACGTTTTGCGAGGAATGCTTTGATTTTATCCTTAGCTGTTATAATATTTTCTTCTTTCCCTTGGAGGCTATTGTTTAAAATATTTAGGTGGTTAAAAAGATCAGCGAGAAATGCTAATTTTAATTGCCAAACAGGGTCACAAAATTAATTCGTATATCCAGGTTTAGAATCCTGTAAGAACACTAACAATTCACCTTATAGTTGCAGAACTCGTGTCAATACCTTTCCTTTGGAAAGCCAACTGACCTCTGTGTGATAAAGGAGATTTTGATGGAGCGAACCCATGTCTTCACAAATGATCCTAAACAGTCGAGTTTTCAACGCATTACATTCAATAGAGTTTACATTTTTGATCACCTTTTTAAACACATCATTTAAATCAGAAGTTAAAATCGTGGCTGCCAGAGCTTGTCGATGAAGAAAGCAGTGTGTCCACGAAAAAATTGGCATTGCAATACATTTTGTCCAATCAGTGTCGTAGTTGCGAGTGCTTCCTAAAAACACGTCATACAAACACTGGCCAGTAGGGTTCAAAGGGAGTGCTTTTCAAAATAAAATGTCTTGCATAATACTTTCATCTGCTCCAAAGCGCACAAATATTATAAATTGAGCACAGTCTGAATATGAGTAGATTCATCAAACTGCAAAGCAAAATTTGGGTTTTTCTTTAAGTTTTTGACTAACTGTTCTCGAATGTCAACGGCCTTATCGTTTATTGTGCATTCAGTGGTATTGTCAGAAAGTGGTGTGCTTTTTAACTTGTTTGCCTCTTGCTTACCTGACATAATTGCAACCATATCCAGGTCTCCTGGCATAATAAGATTCTCTGCGTCTGTATGCTTTCCTACTTTAGCGATTCGGAATGCGACTCGGTAGCTAGCTAGTAACGCTTTGTCGTTGACACTGGATACTTAAAATCAGATAAAAAAATATTGTTAAATTAGAAAAACGATTAAAAAATCAGAAAGATTAATACTATTTACAAGCAACTAATAACATTACTAGTTTATTACCTGAAACATAGTAGTTTGCTGCTGGTTAAGTGGTTTCAGTTTCCTTTCGAAGAAATCCAACGGTTTATCAGCTTCCTTGGAATGTTTAGTTGACAGGTGGCGCAGAAGCTTTGATGGTTTGATACTCTCATCTGACAATACTTCGTCGCAAATTACACATTGAGGTTTATTGTTCATGACAGTAAAACCATACTTCAGATAACTGACGTCATAAAGTCTTTTTTTTTCGATTTTGATTCGCTTCCGCCACTGCCACTTGTATCTGACATGGAGGGCTGCACAGATCTTTTAAGAAACTTGTCCATTTTATGCTCGCTCAGAGCGAAGACGGTAAACACGTCCGTACTTGTTGGCGTACTCGGACAACTGATTGTAGTGACCGAAAACGCCCGACTATGCCCCCGCTGACCCCTGATCACCCCCACCCCTCTCCCACGGCAAAGAATATCATTATATCTCTGCCCACAGAGCACTGCGACCTTTTCCACACTGCGCTTGATTTCTGGATCAGTATACTATCAACAGAAAGAAAATCAAATACGTTGCCTTTGAAATCGCTGACACACTTTTATTATGGTTCTGGGGGTCGCCAGGATATTTTTACTTGTAAAGGGGTCGAATATTCAAAACGGTTGAAAAACACTGTTTTAAGGGATGCCCATAGCATGTTCTGTTTAACCTTGCCAAACACCTTTGCATAACCGATAAACTAATAAGTTGATAATCTGAATTTTCTACCTTTCTCTGTTATCTGTGCCAAAGTGAAAATACACTCACAACAGGAACTGCCTTCTCTGAACTATGTTCTACCTCTAACGTATGTGCTTCCACTAATTTCTTGTTTATAATTTTTTACTTTAGCATGTAACAGAAATTTAGCAGACTTATTCATTGATAGTTTTCACATTGTGATTTATCTCTTTTCTTGAGAATATGGCGTATGAAAGCTCCGTTCAGATTGACTGGCACATTTTCGCTCAGCCAGCAAACATTCACAAAATCAGAAGTCTAGCTGATCAGACGTATATTTAACCAATTCCGATCAGATATTGGTATGGAAAAACGGGATTCTTCCTGAAATTGGACGTCTGCAGTACACCATTGTATGGAAGTGAAACGTGGACCATCAGAAATACGAGGAAGATACAATTGGAAGCGTTTGAAATGTGGTGTTATCAGGAATGTTAAAAATTAAGTGGGTAGCTAAAATGCGAAATGAAGAAACAGTAACCACAGCATTTGTGGGAAGGAATCTATGGGCGATCCTTAGCAGACAAAGAGACGGGTCAGTGGAGCATCAGTTAAACAATCCAGAGATATTTGGCTTGGCGCTGGAGGAGATGGTTTGGCGTTCCCCTCCTCTGATGTGTTATGAAGTGTCAATGGGGTATTTTTGTAGTGTGATTGACTATGATTAGTACTTGTACAGTGTAGTGTTGTGTTTGTATTGTTATGGGTAAAGGGAAGAGTTCGTTTGAAATCAGGTGCCCGCACACAGCCTGTTCCTCTCGCATAGCACCTGGAGGGCCGCTGAGCTTAACGCCCCCATCCGAGGGATGGATCACCATTAGCAGTGTCATATGCCCTCACTACATGAGATACTGCTGAGGAATTTGGAACTCAATCCGGAAACTGGCGTAAAGACCGGTGATCCTTCCCTTAACAGCCGTATACTGGCAGTGAAAACTTACCACCGCCAGGATTTGAACCGGCCTGCCTCTGTGTGAGTCAGATCCACTGAGCAGGCTTGCTTTAGCGTCCTCGGCTGCAGTGCTGGGCGTCAGGCACATTAAAAGGGAAAAGTAGAAGAAGCAAACATACTATAACATGCGAAACAGATTACGTAGGCCCGCATCTCGTGGTCGTGCGGTAGCGTTCTCGCTTCCCACGCCCGGGTTCCCGGGTTCGATTCCCGGCGGGGTCAGGGATTTTCTCTGCCTCGTGATGGCTGGGTGTTGTGTGATGTCCTTAGGTTAGTTAGGTTTAAGTAGTTCTAAGTTCTAGGGGACTGATGACCTAAGATGTTAAGTCCCATAGTGCTCAGAGCCAAGAAGAAGAAGATTACGTAGGATTATTGTGTAACTGTTTAAGCAGAGATGAAAATATTATCACATACAAAAAAATCTAACCACTTTAAAGTAACTGAGAAATTTTCAAAAAAAATTTCCTCCTCTTTGGCAGTGTGCTTCTGATGACCTCCTTACTTTGGCTGTCTTGTGTGGTCTTGATTCTATCGTAAGAGAGTGTTTAAGTGCTGTTTTATTAAAATAAAATAATAATTCCCCAAAAAGAGTCTGATTTAGAATAGTTCACCATTTTGTACTCCCATTGTTTCCTGATTGTTTCTATTCTACTTATTCGCCGTATTCTAGTAACTATCTTTCCCTGGTTTGTAGCAGCGTATTTCCAGCTTTTCATGTGAATTTATGCAGTTATGTAAGTTTTTTTTCACGCGAGTCCTGTGCTTAATTACTTTCCTCATTTCTAAAAGCCACTTATTTCCTACACTGTCATCTTGATTGCTTTTATGCAGCCCGTCAACTGCTGCTTCAGAGAAAACTGAACATGTATTATTACTTTTTATATTTTACAGTAGCCTACTTTCACACCTACTCCCTTGTTTCCTCATATACTTATTTTCAATTTCAGCCCAGTATCCATCACTTGTAGACTATAGTGCGACGGTCCTGCGTACGTAAAGGTTTGCAACACTGAAAAACCTGATCAACCTTTATGATTATGCTGCAGTTGATTACAGAGACTTTTAGTCTTGTATTCACGTACTTTCACAATTGAAGATGTGTTCCTAGAAAAATTAATGGCTGAATAATGTCTAAAAGGTTAAGTCAAGTGACATTTTTCTCAGGTGTACTATGCACTGTACGAATTATGGCAGAAGCAAGTATCTTTTGTTTAGTAGCCACTTGTAATTATGAGTAATTAACCTTTCAGTACAGTTGACTATAGCCGTCAGTGTTTGCCATACTCATTTCCTTAAGTTGTTCCTGTCAGCAAATCAGTAAACGTTTCACAGCTCACACGTACCGTTAAGGAGGCCTTTCTTAGTTGTTTGGAAATAGAATACAATTTATTATTTGGAAGAGTAATATTCTTAGCGATTTCTATTTTCAAAACGTGTAATTTAGTCATATAATCAAAAAAATGGTTCAAATGGCTCTGAGCACTATGGGACTCAACTGCTGAGGTCATTAGTCCCCTAGAACTTAGAACTAGTTAAACCTAACTAACCTAAGGACATCACAAACATCCATGCCCGAGGCAGGATTCGAACCTGCGACCGTAGAGGTCTCGCGGTTCCAGACTGCAGCGCCAGAACCGCGCGGCCACTTCGGCCGGCAGTCATATAATCATCTCACCAAGAAGTAATGGTGTTCAATAGGCAAAACGCTGTTTTAAGTCGCAATGCTACTAAATTCTAGCGGAATGCGCGAAGACTTGCTTGCTGCAGTGAATGGCAAATGATCCTCAACACAAAGAAATTGAAGGTATTGCCCATTAACCGACAGAAATATCCATTATTGCATGATTAGACGATTGTAGAACAATCACTGGAAGTAGTTACATCCATTAAATATGTAGAAGTAAGAGTATGGAGCGACTAAAAATGGAAAGAATACATAAAATTACCGCAGGTGAGGCGCATACTAGACTGAGCTTCATTGGAAGACTCCTCCAGGGAGTGTAAACAACCCATAACCTAGGCAGCTTAACAATGCCATAGTTTGACCAATAACTGAATATCACTCGTCCGTGCCAGATAGGATTGATAGAGGAAAAAGAGAAAATCGAAAGAAAAGAAGCGCTTTTCGTTAGAGGTTCGTATAGTAAAACGGTCGCCACACTGGACGACTTAGGTAACGTTGGTGTGGTGCTTTACAAGTTTTGTGACGTTACTTCCTGCTATTTGACATTGAGGAGCCATTACCTCACGTGAAACACAAAATAAGTTCCGTGATCTTTCGACGACGTGTCACGTAAAGTTGAACCAATAAGAAGCAAGAATGTTCTCTACGTCACAAGCAGAAAGCTTGACGCCCGCACAAAGCAAGACCCCATATTGTATTTGTCGCGCTGAGTAGAAACCCATTTACTGTGGGTTTATCTTATAGCCCATGAATATATGCTGTTTCCTAAGGAGCAGCACGCCGAATGTCTGGAGAACGAATCGTCATTGATATGATTTGTTATAATAAAATGACGGGAAACATCATTTTAGTTGTTAAAGAACTTTCGTATTCAGTTATTATGGCGTAAATACTCGCGTGTTATGAGAGTACGCCCTTTCATGAAAGATCTGTCGTTCTTGGTAGGATTTGTTATAACTAAATGTAAATTCATAACATTTCGGCGATTAAAGTCTATTAAATACTATATTATTAAATTCAGTGTAGCTTTACTCGAAGCAACAGCCTATCAAACCAAGGCTGGGGAGAGAAACATTATATCCTGGGCAGACGACCGACCGGATACACGGAATGAAGCGTAACTTCGACTGCGCAATACGAAGTAATGATGATAGGATGCAGAACGATACATACAACGTATAAACCCAATTAACAGAAAGAAGCGCTAAACTTGATGAAACAACACACAAAACCTAAAGAAACGAAGGTGGAAAATACTAAAAATTACGAACTGAGAACAAAATATAAATCATACGTTTGGCTGTCATACAGAACTAAAGACAAATATTAATGGAAATGCATTAAAAAAGCGTTGTGGACATCACGTTACAGAAATAGAGGCTAACTAGGTCGACGGTTCGACTCCTGCTGTATTCAACTCTTTCCCCACCTTCACGTTTTCGAAAGGGTTCTGGGACTTTCTTAAGAAATTAATAGAAATAATTTCTTTAATCTCACTAGGGGTAAGATAGATACTACCTACAGGGAAATTAAAGAAATTTGGAGAAAAGAGAGCCACTTGTACGAATATCAAGAGCTCAGATGGAAACACAGTTCTAAGCAAAGAAGGGAAAGCAGAAAGGTGGAAGGAGTATATAGAGGGTCTGTAAAAGGGCGATGTACTTGAGGACAATATTATGGAAACTGAAGAGGATGTGGATGAAGATGAAATGGGAGATACGATACTGCGTGAAGAGTTTGACAGAGCACTGAAAGACCTGAGTCGAAACAAGGCCCCGGGAGTAGACAACATTCCATTAGAACTACTGAAGGCCTTGGGAGAGCCAGTCCTGACAAACCTCTACCATCTGGTGAGCAAGATGTATGAGACAGGAGCAATACCCTCAGATTTCAAGAAGAATATAATAATTTTAATCCCAAAGAAAGCAGGTGTTGACAGATGTGAAAATTACCAAACTATTAGTTTAATAAGTCACAGCTGCAAAATACTAACGCGAATTCATTACAGACGAATGGAAAAACTGGGAGAAGCCGACCTCGGGGAAGATCAGTTTGGATTTCGTAGAAATGTTGGAACAGGTGTGGCAATACTGATCCGACGACTTATCTTAGAAAATACATTAAGGAAAGGCAAACCTACGTTTCTAGCATTTGTAGACTTAGAGAAAGCTTTTGACAATGTTGACTGGAATACTCTCTTTCAAATTCTAAAGGTGGCAGTGGTAAAACATAGGGAGCGAAAGGGCATGAAAGGGAAGTAGTGGTTGGGAAGGGAGTGAGTCAGTGTTGTAGCCTCTCCCCGATGTTATTCAATCTGCATATTGAGCAAGCAGGAAAGGAAACAAAAGAAAAATTCGGAGTAGGTGTTAAAATCCATGGAGAAGAAATAAAAACTTTGAGGTTCGCCGATGACATTGTAATTCTGTCAGAGACAGCAAGGGACTTGGAAGAGCAGTTGAACGGAAATGACAATGTCTTCAAAGGAGGATATAAAATGGACATCAACAAAAGCAAAACGAGGATAATGGAATGTAGTTGAATTAAGTCGGGTGATGCTGATGGAATTAGATTAGGAAATGAGACACTTAAAGTAGTAAAGGAGGTTTGCTATTTGGGGAACAAAATAACTGAAGATGGTCGAAGCAAAGAGGATATAAAATGTAGACTGGCAATGGCAAGGAAAGTGTTTCTGAAGAAGAAAAATTTGTTAACATCGAGTATAGATTTAAGTGTCAGGAAGTCGTTTCTGAAAGTATTTGTATTGAGTGTAGCCATGTATGGAAGTGAAACATGGACGATAAATAGTTTGGACAAGAAGAGAATAGAAGCTTTCGAAATGTGGTGCTACAGAAGAATACTGAAGATTAGATGGGTAGATCAAATAACTAATTAGGTGGTATTGAATAGATTTGGGGAGAAGAGGAGTTTGTGGCACAACTTGACAAGATAAGGGAGCGGTTGGTATGACATGTTCTGAGGCATCAAGGGATCACAAATATAGCATTGAGGGCAGCGTGGAGAATAAAAATCATAGAGGAAGACCAGGAGATGAATACACTTAGCAGATTCAGAAGGATGTAGGTTGCAGTAGGTACTGGGAGATGAAGAATCTTGCACAGGATAGAGTAGCATGGAGAGCTGCATCAAACCAGTCTCAGGACTGAAGACCACAACGACAACAGGAGTGAGTTTGTTCGCTCTGAAGAACTTTCATAATATGGTGTCCTTACTGACTGGGCCTTTATTCTTTCCTTTTTGTAATATTACGTGTTCACAGATACTGAAGTTTTTATTTATGTATACTACCGACAGAACAACATGACTGGCATATGGACAAGGGAGGAAATGTTCGTTTCAATAGAGCTAACATAGGAATTTTACGCGGGACCTTTTTCGTGAAAAAACTATATTGCTTGTGAGCTATATAAAGGCGACAGCTGCCGCTGAAGAGTACTGAGTGTTTAATGTCATGTTGACCGGACCGTCCCGTGTAGCGACGGCGCTGTGCCCCATGACACTGGATATCTTGTCAGTATGCATGTCAACGTTAGCTGCCTCGGCGTATGAGCCGACGGCTTCAGAGCGAAACAGTTTCGGAGATGGTCAACCAATTCCAATGGTAGACTCTACAAGAGAGGTGTTCTGGATCAGGGTGTAATTTACATTAAAATTCCGAGAGAGTACGCGCCTGGACGAGTCAACAGATATATTCCTCCATCCTACGTGTATCTCACTAAAAGATCATGGATATAAATTCGGAGAGGTTCGAACACACATGGAGACAAACCAACAGTCATGCTTCTCGAAGATCGTTGGCAACTAGAATAAGAGAAGGGGTAAATGGCAGTGATACAGAAAGGATCCCCCACCACATACTGTAAGGTGGCTTGCAGAGCATAGATGTGTGGAAATATGTAGTCGTAGAGAAAGTGTGTGTGTGTGTGAGAGAGAGAGAGAGAGAGAGAGAGAGAGAGAGAGGGAGAGGAAGATAAAAATGTCACACCAAACACACTGGAGCGAAGATAACGGACGATGCAAAAGAAAGAATATGGCAGGATATCAGCTGTAACACTAATTACTCTGTTCAAGGAGATGCACAGAAAAGAGGTCACAGTAAATGACTCGTTGCTCTGTCGACATGGGTGACATAACAGTAGCAAAGTTCAAAGTGATGAAATCGGGTCAGTAGTGTTGACACAAGAGAGGCAGAATTATGGCACATGCAATTGACTCTTGGGAGAGACGATTGAAAATTAGGAAAAAAAGTAAAGTGTAGAGCGGAACTGATGAATGAGGCAGTAGTCATTCGCGGTCAGGCACTTGTACAGTAGAGACTGCTTGTCGGTAACACGACGAAGAGCAGAAGAGGTTAGCTATCGGACTTGCCGCCTACGAACGAGGTCATCCTTCGCCCAGAGATAGTACCACCTTTTTATTCAGCCGTATGCATAAATAATTCTTTCATGAGTTGTAAAAGACATGCTCCACTAGCAACAGACAAACTACAAAATGTAGGAAATCTCATTGCAAATATAAATTTTGAAAAGAGCAAAGAAAGCTGTACAAGCCAGAAGGACGGAAAGATCCAAAGAGCCGACGAAGGTAACCCTGCTTGTGTCACGATAGCATACTTTAGCGAATAACGATATTTATCATAATTACTGAAAGAAAACTGAGTCTTACATTCCGCGTTGGACCCTATTCAGTTTCTAATGGGCAGAATTCACAAACACGAAAAAGATTTTTCGCCATTCACCTCACCTTTGGATAGCAATGAGAAAATTATTTTGTTTTTATTGCAACGCTTTTCTTCTTGATGTCAAAATTTCAGTCACTTTAAATAAATCTATAACTTTCATGACTTATCACTGTGACGGGCAGTGTTGGAGCTACGTCTAGCAGTGTATTACACATACGAGGGGCGTTTAATAAGTGATGCAGCATTTTTTTCGGCCTATTTCAATCGAAAGAAATGCGAAATTTGTTGTGGGACATCATGGTATATTCATGCTTCAGCCCCTACAGTTTCATGAAGTTCCGATTGGTAGCTATACGTAGCGTTCAAAATGGCATCTGCAACGCAGGTGCATTCCAAGTAGGGAGCTGTCATTGAGTTTCTTTGGAGTAAAACCAGAGCATGGCATACATTCATAGGCGCTGTACAAGCCAGAAGGACGGAAAGATGCAAAGAGCCGACGAAGGAGGTCTATCAGTGATCAAAAGCGCGGTGAGCCGTTGGGCGAACGTTCCATCACCGAAGCAAGGTCGCGTAAACCTGTGCGATCTCACACATGCGGCCGGCAGCACACTGCTGTGACTCCTGCAGTGCGGGAACGTGCGGACAGTCTCATTCGATGTGATCGGCGGATCGCAGTCAAAAACCTCGCATGTCAACTGGACGTCATTCTAGTGGTGGCACACTCGTCCACCATATGGCGTGAGCCCGCTGGGATCGTCGCCGCCTAACAGAAGACCTAAGACCAACAAAGGACAAGGCTGATGGTGACCATTTTTGTCGAACATCACTACATACCATGAAAAATGGCTTCATTACGTCGAACGGGAAACAAAACGGCAATCCATGAACTGGCTCCGCACCAACTCTCGTCCGAAGAAAAAATCCAACGCTGCACCCTTACCGCCTTCTGGGACGCTGAAGAGGTTGTTCTGTTTGATATCCTCCCTCATAGTGCAACGGTCAAGTCCGAAGAGTAGTGTGCTACCATCAGGGAACTGAAGAAACGACTTCAGCGTACTCGTAGCCACAAAAATGCGAACGTACTTCCCCTTCTCCATGACAACACAAGGCTTCACGCAAGTATGTACACCTCCCAAAACTTCATTGTGCACTATTGGCCATTAAAATTGCTACTACTCGAAGATGACGTGCTACAGGCACGAAATTTAACCGACAACAAGAAGATGCTGTGATATGCAAATGATTGGTTTTTCAGAGTATTCACACAAGGTTGGCGCCGGTGGTGACACCTATAACGTGCTGACACGAGGAAAGTTTCCAACCGATTTCTCATGCACAACCAGCAGTTGACCGGCGTTGCGTGGTGAAACGTTGTTGTGATGCCTCGTGTGAGGAGGAGAAATTCGTACCATCACGTTTCCGACTTTGATAAAAGTCGGATTGTAGGCTATTGCGATTGCGGTCTATCATATCGCGACACTGCTGCTCGCGTTGGTCGAAATCCGATGAGTTAGCAGCATATGGAATCGGTGGGTTCAGGAGGGTAATACGGAACACCATGCTGTATCCCAACGGCCTCGTATCACTAGCATTCGAGATACAGGCATCTTATCCGCATAGCTGTAACGGATCGTGCAGCCACGTCTCGATTCCTGAGTCAAGAGATGGGGACCTTTGCAAGACAACAACCGTCTGCACGAACAGTTCGACGACGTTTGCAGCAGCATGGACTATCAGCTTGGAGACCAGGGCTGCGGTTACCCTCGACGCTGCATCACAGACAGGAGCGCCTGCGACGGTGTACTCAACGACGAACCTGAATGCACGAATGGCAAAAAGCAAAACGTCATTTTTTCGAATGAATCCAGGTTCTGTTTACAGCATCATGATGATCGCATCCGTGTTTGGTGACATCGCGGTGAACGCACATTGGAAGCATCTATTCGTCATCGCCATACTGGCGTATCACCCTGCGTAATGGTATGGGGTGCCATTGGTTAAGCTTCTCGGTCACCTCTTGTTCGCATTGACTGCACTTTGAACAGTGGACATTACATTTTAGATGTGTTACGACCCGTGGCTCTACCCTTCATTCAATCCCTGCGAAACCCTACATTTCAGCAGGATAATGCACGACCGCATATTGCACGTCCTGTACTGGCCTTTCTGAATACAGAAAATGTTCGACTGCTGCCCTGGCCAGCACATTCGCCAGAACTCTCACCAACTGAAAACGTCTGGTCAATGGTGGCCGAGCAACTGGCTCGTCACAATACGCCAGTCACTACTCTTGATGAAGTGTCGTATCGTGTTGAAGCTGCATGGGCAGCTGTACCTGTACACACCATCCAAGCTCTGTTTGACTCAATGCTCAGAGGTGGTTGTCCTGGATACTGATTTCTCAGGATCTATGCACCCAAACTGTGTGAAAATTTAACCACATTGACAATTCTTATATAATATATTTGTCCAATGAATACCCTTTTATCATCTGCATTTCTTCTTGGTGCAGCAATTTTAATGGGCAGTGGTGTACTTTTCTTCCTCATCGACTCCTCTGTCCAGATCTCGCACCTTCCGACTTCCACCAATTTGGCCCAGTGAAGGATGCACTCCGCGAAAAGCAGTACGTGGATGATGGGATGTTATTGATGCAGCAAGACGTTGCCTCCTGTGTCGACCAGTACAGCGATACCACTCGGGTATATAGGCCCTCCCAGTAACGTAACTTAAGGCCGTCGCACTGAACGGAGATTATATTGAAAAATAGGGTCCTGCTGGCAATGTAAAATGGTTCGTGATGTTTCGAATTCTGAGGAAAATAGGATAAACAGTAAAGAGATGGATAATATACACATTACACAAGGGCCAAGGGGGAACAATAAGAATGGGACACCAAGAACGAAGAGTTCGGATTAAAAAGGCTGTAAGACAGGGATGTTGTCTGTCGCCTCTATTGCTCATTCTACATATCGAAGAAGCAATGATGGAAATAAACGAAACGTTCAAGAGCGTAAATTAAATTTAAAGTGAAATGACATCAATGACAAGATTCGCTGATGACATTGCTGATCTCACTGAAAGTTAAGAAGAACTACAGGAGCTGCTGAATGGAATGAACGCTCTGATGTGTACAAAATACGAATTAAGAGTAAATCGAAGAAAGACTAAAGCAATGACAAGTAGCAAAACGAGAAGAGAGAGGAAATTGTTGTTGTTGTTGTTGTTGGTGTTGTTGTTGTGGTCTTCAGTCCTGACACTGGTTTGATGCAACTCTCCATGCTACTGTACCTTTGCAGGCTTCTTCATCTCCCAGTACCTACTGCAGCCTACATCCTTCTGAATCTGCTTAGTGTATTCATCTCATGGTCTCCCTCTACAGTTTTTACCCTACACTCTGCCCTCCAATACTAAATTGGTGATTCCTTGATGCCTCAGAACATGTCTTACCAACCGATCCCTTCTTCTAGTCAAGTTGTGCGACAAACTCCTCTTCTCCCCAATCCTATTCAATACCTCCTCATTAGTTATGTGATCTACCCGTCTAATCTTCAGCATTCTTCTGTAGCACCACATTTCGAAAGCTTCTATTCTCTTCTTGTCCAAACTATTTATCGTCCTAGTTTCACTTCCATACATAGCTACACTCCATACAAGTACTTTCAGAAACAACTTCCTGACACTTAAATCTATACTCGATGTTAACAAATTTCTCTTCTTCACAAACACTTTCCTTCCCATTGCCGTGAGACATTTTATGTCCTCTCTACTTCGACCATCATCAGTTATTTTGCTCCCCAAATAGCAAAACTCCTTTACTACTTTAAGTGTCTCATTTCCTAATCTAATTCCCTCAGCATCACTCAACTCAATTCGACTACATTCCATTATCCTCGTCTTGCTTCTGTTGATGTTCATCTTATATCGTCCTTTCAAGACACTGTCCATTCCGTTCAACTGCTCTTCCAAGTCCTTTGCTGCCTCTGACAGAATTACAATGTCATCGGTGAACCTTAAAGTTTTTATTTCTTCTCCATGGATTTTAATACCTACTTCGAATTTTTCTTTTGTTTCCTTTACTGCTTGCTCAATATACAGATTGAATAACATCGGGGAGAGGCTACAACCCTGGCTCACACCCTTCCCAACCACTGCTTGCCTTTCATGCCCCTCGACTCTTGTAACTGCCATCTGGTTTCTGTACAAATCGTAAATAGCCTTTCGCTACCCTGTATTTTACCCATGCCACCTTCAGAATTTGAAAGAGAGTATTCCAGTCAACATTGTCAAAAGCTTTCTCTAAGTCTACAAATGCTAGAAACGGAGGTTTCCTTTTTCTTAATCTAGCTTCTGAGATAAATCGTAGGATCAGTATTGCCTCACGTGTTCCAATATTTCCACGGAATCCAAACAGATCTTCCCCGAGGTCGGCTTCTACTAGTTTTTCCATTCGTCTGTAAGGAATTCGCGTTAGTATTTTGCAGCCGTGACTTATTAAACTGCTAGTTCGGTAATTTCCACATCTGTCAACGCCTGCTTTCTTTGCGATTGGAATTATTATATTCTTCTTGAAGTCTGAGGGTATTTCGCCTGCCTCGTACATTTTGCTCACCAGATGGTTGAGTTTTGTCAGGACTGGCTCTCCCAAGGCTGTCAGTAGTTCTAATGGAATGTTGTCTACTCCTGGGGCCTTGTTTCGACTTAGGTCTTTCAGTGCTCTATCAAACTCTTCAAGCAGTATCATATCTCCCATTTCATCTTCATCTACATCCTCTTCCATTTCTATAACATTGACCTCAGGTACATCGCCCTTGTACAGACCCTCTATATACTCCTTCCACCTTTCTGGTTTCCCTTCTTTGCTTAGAACTGGGTTTCCATCTGAGCTCTTAATATTCATACAAGTGGTTCTCTTTTCTCCAAAGGTCTCTTTAATTTTCCTATAGGCAGTATCTACATTACCCCTAGTGATATGTGCCTCTACATCCCTACATTTGTCCTCTAGCCATTCCTGCTTAGCCATTTTGCACTTCTGTCGATCTCATTTTTGAGACGTTTGTATTCCTTTTTGCCTGCTTCATTTACTGCATTTTTATATTTTTTTCCTTTCATCAATTACATTCAATATTTCTTCTGTCACCCAACGATTTCTACTAGCCCTCGTCTTTTTACCTACTTCATCCTCTGCTGCCTTCACTTCTTCGTCCTTCAAAGCTACCCATTCTTCTTCTACTGTATTTCTGTCCTCCATTCTTGTCAATTGTTCCCTTATGCTCTCCCTGAAACTCTGTACAACCTCTGGTTTAGTCAGATAATCCAGGTCCCATCTCCTTAATTTCCCACCTGTTTGCAGTTTCTTCAGTTTTAATTTACAGTTCATAACCAATAGATTGTGGCCAGAGTCCACATCTGCCCCTGGAAATGTCTTACAATTTAAAACCTGGTTCCTAAATCTCTGTCTATCTGAAACCTGTCGGTATCTCCAGGCTTCTTCCATGTATACAACCTTCTTTTATGATTCTTGAACTAAGTGTTAGCTATTATTAAGTTGTGCTCTGTGCAAAATTCTACCAGGCATCTTCCTCTTTCATTTCTTACCCCCAATTCATATTCACCTACTACGTTTCCTTCTCTTCCTTTTCCTACTATCGAATTCCAGTCACCCATGACTATTAAATTTCCATCTCCCTTCACTATTTGAATAATATCTTTTATCTCATCATACATTTCTTCAATTTCTTCGTCATCTGCAGAGCTAGTTGGCATATATGTAAGAAGGCTGTTTAGGTTTTTATATTGGTAACGCCACGTAACGCTTTGTATGAAAATCACTGGCTGTGCTGTGTGCAGTCTGTGGCTGGGTGGCATTGTTGTAATATACGCTGTTGTAGTTGTTGGCTGTTAACAGCGCGTAGCGTTGCGCAGTTGGAGGTGAGCCGCCAGCAGTGGTGGATGTGGGAAAGTGAGATGGCGGATGATCTGGACATGTGTCCATCAGAAACAGTACATTTGTAAGAATGGATGTCATGAACTGCTATATATATATATATATATTATGACTCTTGAACACTATTAAGGTAAATACATTGTTTGTTCTCTATCAAAATCTTCCATTTGTTAACTATGCCTACCAGTAGTTAGTGCCTTCAGTGGTTTGAATCTTTTATTTAGCTGGCAGTAGTGGCGCTCGCTGTATTGCAGTAGTTCGAGTAACGAATATTTTGTGAGGTAAGTGATTTGTGAAAGGTATAGGTTAATGTTAGTCGGGGCCATTCTTTTGTAGGGATTTTTGAAAGTCAGATTGCGTTGCGCTAAAAATATTGTGTGTCAGTTTAGTGTTGATCAGAATAGGTAAAGAGCGAAATGTCTGAGTACGTTCAGTTCTGCTCAGCTGTTTGAAAATCAAATAACGTAAGGGATTTGCCAGCACAGTAATTCAATAATTTTTCTAAGGCGACGTTTCATATGTCGACCCTTAGCCGAGGATACCTTACTGGAATCTTTTGATTTTTTCTTGTAGTTTCAGTAATTAGTGTAGCTATTGTTTATTGCTAGCGCGTAATTATAGAGAGAATTTCCTTTGGAGTTATAGTTTTTCATTGTTGTACAGTAAAACAGTTGTGGCATACATGTAGATTTGCACCAAGTATGTCGCAGCTGCGCTTGCAATTAACTAGATATTATTTTCAGTGCTATGTTAATGTGTTTTCTTATTTTGCTCTTCAAATTGTGCTTTTCTGTGTTATCGTGTGAAATATTGTGACAATAATGGCGTGTGAAAAACGTAACACTAGGCTCCAAAGTAAACTGAGAAATAATAGTGACGACGAGCATAGCTTATCAGCACCACTGTGTAATGAATTAACAGACATTCAAAGTGGTAATTTGGTAATTGTGCATAGGGAAATGGAGCGGGCGGCAAATAATGGCGTAGACAATGAAACAATTAGTGAACAGGGAAGCATTATCGATCGATCGGTCGGCAACAGCTCGCCTCAGGAATCCGATATGACAGGACACAAACTTGCAAATACTGTAGATTCAGGTTTTGGGTCCTCACCGTTTTCTCAAATAAGTCAAGACACATTTTCTGCTTGTCAAAATGTGAATGTTGGCGGTGCAAATTCACTGCCGAAAAGCACTGAGGAACATGTTTCAGACACCAGTGCATTGTTATTACAATTAATACAACAAATGGGACAAACACAACAAAATCTTCAAAAGTTAGACACAATAGAACAAAATCTTCAAAGTTAGACACCACGCTTGAACAAACACGTGAAGATTTAACTAATGAGTTACATAAAATCGAATCGAAATGTCAAAAAGTCTGTAATGATGATACACAAATTTGTGAGCATTTCCAACCTATTATTTCGCGGCATCAAAATACATTACAGAATCACGAAGCAGCCCTAAAAGAACTGCAAACTATTGTTCATGAAAATCATGAGACCTTGCAAGCTAAAATTGACTCAGTTGCATCTACCAATTCGGTTACGCAACTTGCAAAAACTCAGAAAAACTTAAAGGACACAGTAGATACCATTTCAACACAAATGGACACTCTGAAACTTGGTTCAGAAAAACACACTGGGGAAATAAGTTCACTACCCGAGAAAGTAGCCGAACTTTCGGATCAGTTCACTAACTTATCTACAAAGGTGGATGATGATCTCAATGACACAAGACCTGTAGCCTTCACTGACACAGAAGAGTACGAACAAATTAGGAAATTCAAACAAAATCAGAATCAAATTAATACGTAACACCAAAGAGAAATCCGGGAAGTACAAGACCAGTTGACACAGGTAATACAAGAATTTCATATTTCAGAGGGCACTCGCGCTCCAATACGGGAAGAGGGACTTAGAAATACGGAAAAGTCACAAAATAATAACACAGGGCATTTTGGAAATTATGAAAGAAGTTGGCAAGGCGCACTGAATTTTGAGATGGAACCGCCGAAACGACGTAGCAATGACCGACATGCGACTCGCCGACATGATGATTTTGAATATAAGCTGTTTATTACTACACGTAAATTCAAAACATTTCAGAATTCCGGCAACGACATTCATCCACAAGCGTGGCTTCATCAAGTCTCTCATTGTTTTCCTCCCAACTGGTCATTAGAGCACAAATTAGAATTTATGTGTGGCTACTTAGAGAATGAACCAGCTGTAAGAATGCGATCGGTCATTCACGATTGCCACAGTGAAGGACAATTTTACCATGCCTTCCTCTCAGCATATTGGTCTCAAGCCACACAAGACCGAGTAAAACATAGCATCATAATGATGAAACATTTCGAACAATCTGAATTTTCCAGTCTTGTGAAATATTTTGAAGACATGTTGCACAAGAATCAGTACCTGTCAAACCCTTACAGCCCCTCTGAACTCAACCGCATTTGCTTAATCAAATTGCCTGAACATTTATGACATATTATTTTGGCAGGACGTTGCAAAGACGACATTGAAGCTTTTCAGGGACTGTTACAAGAATTGGAAATTGACACTGTCAATCGCGGAACGCCAGAGCAAGATCACAACAATTACAGGTCACATCCGTCACAATTCCGTGATGACAGAAATAATAAATGGACACGACAAGGCTATTCTTACAACGTAAATCGTGACCAAAACAGACACCACCCGTATGACAACCGTTGGTAGATAGTAATAATTACAGGGAAAGATCACCTCTCCACGGTAATGACTATCACAGAGACAATCAGAGAAACAGATAATATGGGAACCAAAATAATTATTATCAAGGGAGACAGAATAACTTCAGATGCAACGGTCCAGTGCACAGTTACGATTCAAGGAGAAATTCACCACCACGCGACCGACAAGAAAGGAACTATGGAATCTACCGACATGACGACAGACGATATAATCGTAACGACAGACTTTAAATTCATCAGTACTGGTGGGATTCAAACAGGGCAGGGCCCTCTCGACAAGGTGAATTTGTAGAAGTTAGGTCTCCTAATCCCCATAACGACGCGCGCCAACAAAGAGACAGACAATGACTCGCACCGCACGCAGCCACGTGCGCCGGCTGGCTCAGAGAATATTAACACAGACGCTAACCTTGAGAAAAATTTTAGCATACCTTACCGATGTATACTATATGATAATTGCTTCGAAGTTGAAACTCTGTGCACTAGAAAGGGTAATAGATTGCACCACATTTCACATATAAATCTCTTTATTGAAAGATAATCTGCTTTTTAACTTAGTCTTTGCCACAAAATTTTTCACTTCACACTACTAGTACAATTTGTCACACTGAGAAACTGTTAACATGCAACAATGTTTTGAAGTTAACTATCCAGTCTAGAACCTAGGGAACATATTTAGACAGTATTTACGAGTGCATTGTTATAGTGAACAGATGACACAGTGTTATTGTGTGTGTACATTCTTGCTTGTTAGTTGCACGATTATGTTACGACTATAAGGCTCACAAACTTGGAACATGTACCGGTACTGCTAATGAGATTTTAACGCAACATTTTGGTTTACTTGAAAATACATTCTGGATTTAAAGTACTTTCTGAGAGATACCAGATGACACAGTGGTTATTTTATTTGACCACTACACGATTATATCACGATGCTACTAATGAGTGACACAATTTATATTATTGCTTTTGCGCTATATCTGTTTTATATCTGCACAGTTCTTCTGAATTCTTCTGGGAAGTAAAATACGTTTTAGTAGTAACTTTTATAGTATAGCTTCAATGAGACAGCCTTTTCCGTAGCACAACAATACATTAAAGTACAGTACTTTCTTCATCATGGAAATAAGCACAATAACTACGATATCTATACGCAAAGCATTTCACGTTTGTTTATGATGAGGTGAGTACATTGACTTCAGCAGAACTTTGCTTACAGAGGACGATAACTACGACACTTCCACAGAATTATCTTACAGCAAGAAGCACATTTAGCGCTACAGGACACGCATTTGAGTGATTAATTTTGTACTTAAAACATTTATTTTTAAATATTTTTGAAATACAAAGAAATTTTTCCGTGATACATTTCATTCCATTGCTGTAATCTGTAACACCTGTGGGTATAAATACATTAATCCTCAGAAGGGGTACACACTTTCTTTATGTACCATGTGTTTGGCAAGCACAAGGAGCTAGCTAATATGGTATTTGCTTATACAACCTTACACATCGGTACCATATTTCTCTAACATAGAATTGCACAGCTATCTGATTATTTATCAGAGAAACAAACATTTTTTTTTACTACGTCAGTGACACATGTTTACGTAATTACACCGTTGGATAACTTCATACTTATGAAATTGTATTTTGTCTGTAGTTTGTGAACTGTTCATATTTTTTCGGAACCATTGTGATACTATGAGAGCTTTGAATGATATATTTGGTATGGGATCACGATATTTAAAAGTATGATTGAGGTAGATGACACTATTGAAATGAGCAGAGAATTTATTTAGGTTTTGAAATTATTGCAGAAAGCTACAACGTTTTTGAGATTTTGCTGAGTTTTTATGATGTTATTATTATGATGACAATGTGTATTATGCTGTTGAGGTATGTTTATGATCAATAAGCTGATGCTATATGAGGAATTTGATTATGCTATGTATTTATTATGATGAAATATTGAAGAAGTGTCGATGAATATGTATATGTGTGATAAGGTAAGGAATAATGAGTAATGGTTAGGGACTCTGACTTGTGAAAAAGGATGTTGGAAACCAAGAATCGTACTTTAAGAGTTATGAAATGTGTGTTAATGCGTGAATGTATCACAATGCCGGTGAAAATTTTTTGGACACTGTTATATTTATAGGATTTTGTTTCTACAGATTTGTAACGCAAATATTTCGACTTGTGAAATTTTATTTGTATCAAACTATCACTGTAGCGGAAACTGATGTCGTAAATATTTTGGTAAGGAAGGTAGGTCACTGTAAGCACCCAGCTGCACAACAGTTGCCTGTAAAAAAGCCATTAGTGTGTGCCTTTCAGAGGCACAGGTGGAGAAAAAAAGAGGCCATTATCCTCGCTATTGACATTTCTTTGTAGAAAGCATCGCAAATACGACACGCCCAAACTTGAAAACATATGATTACACTGTGGAGCTCTTAATTTATAATATTTACTAAATTGCCTAATGAAATGATGGAAACATTTTTACATCTATTGTCTTTCTAGTTGAGAGGTTTTTTACTGCCTTTGGAGACGCCATTTGCCTAGTGAATGATGTTTCACACATTGCTTTGTATATATTTGCTCATTTCGTTTAATATCTAGTTTCTTGCTGCACTGCAGCATTGGTTAAAATAAAATTTAATAGATGTACTAATATAGATATTTTATGCCTACAGATCCTGTAAATAATTATTTTATGATCTACTTCCAAAAAAACGAGGGAGTACAAAAAGACAGTTCCACTTAACAGAAATTGCATACATAATTTTTGTCAATGACTTGGTAATTTGTCTGCTAGAGTAAGCCTAGGTGATGCATCACTCTAGTGTTAAGATGTGACATAGGTATTAAACATGGCCATTTTTACTGTAATATTTTTTCTGCTTGAGCTTTGTCATGTTTAGATGTAAGTTATTGCATTTGCTGCTGCTGTTTGTCAGATATAGTTCTACTAAATTTCACTTTGTATTACTCTGTTAAGCCAGTTTTATTACTGATTTATTTTTCTTGTTGCTGCACATTGCCTTATATTAGTTGTAATATTGCATTTGCTTTGCTAATTTAGATATACTGCTGCTTGCTTTGCCAATTTGCATTTTTTGACATTGCTGTTTGTGTTAATATGTTATATGTTGCTGCATTGCCTCGTCCCTTAGTTTATGCATCTGAGCTCAGTAGATTTAAGTAAGCTTAAGAGGGGGTAGACTGTATAAGAGAATGAGTTGTGATGAATTGGAAGAAATGCATTGAGAAGTTATATGATAAAAGTACAGAAAGCGGGTTTAGATAGGACTTTTGGGAATAATGATGAACGAAGGGAGATGTCCAAAAAAAAAGTTTTGTTTGCAAAATACTTAAGTACCAAATGTTACACTGAAAAGGAACCCTGTCCTTTCCTTTTGTGTTATCCCCCTATGTGTTTGTGTACCCTTGTGTATTTGTGTTTTTCCTGTCTTTATGTATTTAGCTAATAAGAGTTATGTTGTAGAAGTTTTCTAATAATATGTTATTTACTTTATAGAGATGTTTAGACATTATTTATTCTGTTCTGTTTCAATGCTCATATGTGAAATTAATGTTTCGAAAACTATTCTCATTATTTTATATATTTACACATGTCATAATTCCTGTAACACTGATGTATATGTTTATTTCTATTCTTTTGTAAAGCCTGTATTACTATAAATGTTTTCTGTATTATTATGTTTTTAATGATGTTTTCTGTATCTTTGTAACTGTATTCACACGTTATAAAATTGTAATGGACACCAGTTCAGCAAATTAAGTAACTTGTAAGCATTCATTTCAGTGCACACGTTTCTGTTGGTCATAGTATATGCACATTATGTGAGAAGTTGAGTCTGTTAGTGTTTGCACATGTGTTGATAATTCAGCAAGGGACTGGTTAACAGCATTGCTGGTTCTAAGGACAATTCCAAAAACATTGTGAGTGCACAAGTGGTGGTTTATGGACTTGCTATATAGTACAAGACTCTTCGATGGTGATTGTGCACCTGCACAGTCGCAATAGATGGCTGCTGGGCGTCTCTACAAGAACTGAAGTGGGTCTGCACCTTTGATGGCCCACCAATACCATTATTTGTACAAGGACTGCAGTGGGTCTGCACCTCTGGTGGCCCACCAATACCATACTCTCTAGCAGGACTACAGTGGGTCTGCTCTGTGATGACCTACCTACCAATATTCTTCAAAACTTCGACTGACTCTGCTGTGGGTTTCCTCTGTTAGGGCCCATTACATGTCTGCATGTCAAGAGCCAGCACTGTCTTTCCGTTGGTAGGATAACACTACTTCTTCAAGACTGTATGGAAATCCACTACTTCTGTGTGCATTTTCTTTTACTGCGCAGACTTTGAGAAAAAAAACACTGCAATTTTACTGTGATGAATGATCAGAACTGTCTTTATGGACTGTGAGAAAAATTAGCTTTTGACCAACATTCTATCAATAAGTGTGTGCATTTGATTTCTTTTTTATTGTAATTATGAAGAATTTTTTCAAATCTGTATTGGCCACTGCCCAAAACAATTTGTAAAATTTTTTTGTGGGGAGCATGGGGGCTATGTACGTAGGCTGTTTAGGTTTTCATATTGGTAACGCCACGTAGCGCTCTGTATGAAAATCACTGGCTGTCCTGTGTACAGTCTGTGACTGGGTGGCATTGTTGTAATATTCGCTGTTGTAATGTCGGGCTATTGGCTGTTAACAGCGCGTAGCGTTGCGCAGTTGGAGGTGAGCCACCAGCAGTGGTGGATGTGGGGAAGTGAGATGGCGGATGATCTGGACGTGTGTCCATCAGAAACAGTACATTTGTAAGAATGGATGTCATGAACTGCCATATATATATTGACCCTTGAACACTATTAAGATAAATTCATTGTTTCTTCTCTATCAAAATCTTCCATTTGCTAACTATGCCTATCAGTAGTTAGTGCCTTCAGTAGTTAGAATCTTTTATTTAGCTGGCAGTAGTGGCGCTCGCTGTATTGCAGTAGTTCGAGTAATGAAGATTTTGTGAGGTAAGTGATTTGTGAAAGGTATAGGTTAATGTTAGTCAGCGCCATTCTTTTGTAGGGGTTTTTGAAAGTCAGATTGCGTTGCGCTAAAAATATTGTGTGTCAGTTTAGTGTTGATCAGAATAGGTAAAGAGCGAAATGTCTGAGTACGTTCAGCTCTGCTCAGCTGTTTGAAAGTCAAATAACGTAAGGGATTTACCAGCACAGTAATTCAATAATTTTTCTAAATGGACGTTTCAATAGACTTGTACTACTGTCGTAGGCGTGGGCCTCGTGTCTGTCCTGGCCACGATAATGCGTTCACTATGTTGTTTGTAGTAGCTTACCCTAACTCTTATTTTTTTATTCATTATTAAATCTACTCCTGCATAACCCCTATTTGATTTTGTATTTATAACCCTGTATTCACCTGACCACAAGTCTTGGTCCTCCTGCCACCAAACTTCACTAATTCCCACTATATCTGACTTTAACCTATGCATTTCCCTTTTTAAATTTTCTAACCTGCCTGCCCGATTAAGGGATCTGACATTCCACGCTCCGATCCGTAGAATGCCAGTTTTCTGATATCGACGTCCTCTTGAGTAGTCCCCGCCTGGAGATCCGAATGGGGGACTATTTTACCTCCGGAATATTTTACCCAAGAGGACGCCATTATCATTTATCCATACAGTAAAGCTGCATGCCCTCAGGAGAAATTACATCCGTAATTTCCCCTTGCTTTTAGCCGTTCTCAGTACCAGCACAGCAAGGCCGTTTTGGCTAGTGTTATAAGGCCAGATCAGTCAATCATCCAGACTGTTGCCCCTGAAACTACTGAAAAGGCTGCTACCCCTCTTCAGGAACCATACCTTTCTCTGGCCTCTAAACAGATACCATTCCATTGTGGTTGCACCTACGGTACGGCTATCTGTATCGCTGAGGCATGCAAGCCTCCCCATCAACGGCAAGGTATATGATTCCTTGGAGGGGGCTGCGGGGGGAGAGAGAAACTTTAACATCAAAAAAATGGTTCAAATGGCTCTGAGCACTATGGGACTTAACTTCTGAGGTCATCAGTCCCCTAGAACTTAGAACTACTTAAACCTAACTAACCTAAGGACAGAATACACATCCATGCCCGAGGCAGGATTCGGACCTACGAGCGTAGCGGTCGCGCGGTTCCAGACTGTAGCGCCTAGAACCGCTCGGCCAAACAGACAAACAAAGCACAAAGAGAATTGGACTGCACCCTCTTTCTCTCTCATACTTTCATTTATGTTACTCTCATTACCAATGCTACCAATACAATATTACTGGTAATACCATTATTTACTACGTCATTTATCTATTGTACCGAAACGATGGACCCGTAGTTTTGGTAGAATGGCACCTTACCAACGATAGATTCGTCCATGTGTTGTTCTATTTTGCCTTCCAGAACAACGATATGACCCAAGGATGGCACGAAAACAGCCCCCAGACCTTATCGCTACCTCCTCCGGCTTGGAATGTCTGCTTCCAGACGTTACACGCCGTATAAGCCATCGGCCATCTGTCCGATGGAGTTTAAACCGTGATTCATCTGTAAAGGTCACCTGCCGCCATTCAGTGGACGTCTAGTTGCGGTACTTGCGTGCAAATTGCAGCCCTCGTCGCCAATGAACACCAGTCAGCGTAGGTGCGTGAACCAGATGCTTCCTGTGGAGGCCCACACACAGCAAAGTTCGCTGAACGGTTGTTGAGGAGACACTGTTAATAGTCCCTCCGTTCATGTGTCTTCGCCCGTACACATCTCCGCAGCAGTCGTTCACCGTGAAACGTCCCCTTAGAAAATTATTGAACTACTGTGCTGATAAACCTCTTACATTATTTGATTTTCAAACAGCTGAGCAAAACTGAACGTACTCAGTCATTTCTCTCTTTACTTATTCTGAACATCACTAAACTGACACACAATATTTTTAGCGCAACGCAATCTGACTTTCAATAATCCCTACAAAAGAATGGCCCTGGCTAACAATAATCTATACCTTTCATGAATCACTTACCTCACAAAAATCTTCGTTACTCGAACTACTGCAATACAGCGAGCGCCTCTACTGCCTGCTAAATAAAAGATTCTAACTACTGAAGGGACTGACTACTGATAGGCATAGTCAGCAAATGAAAGATTTTGATAAAGAACAAACAATGTATTTACCTCAATAGTGTTCAAAAGTCATAATATATATAGCAGTTCATGACATCAAGTCTTACAAATTTACTGTCTCTAATGGACACAGATCCAGATCACCCGCTCTCAAAACTCCGCCATCTCTCTCGCCACATCCACCACTGCTGGCGGCTCATCTCCAACTGCGCAACGCTACGCGCTGTTAACATCCCTGCCCAACACTACAATAGCAAATATTGCAACAATGCCGACCAGCCTCAGACTGCACACAGCACAGTCAATGATTTTCATATAGAGCCCTATGTGGTGTTACCAATATAAAAACCTAAACAGCCTACTTACAACCGCTGTCATCTATGCTCCGTGTGCACAACAGATGCCTCGGCCCCGGTTTTGGAAAGAGACATAATGCCATGCACGGTATCCTTTACCACGGTGGCGTACGAACCGCTTACAGACCTAGCCGTTTCGGAAACTTTTCCACACCTGTCCCGAAAAACAATCATAATGCCGTTTGGACGTCAAACAAATCGCTCCGTTTCCACATTACGACGACGACTGCACTGTTTTCCGGCGTTCCTCCGACACGGTTTATATACTTTTCACTGCCATTGCTACCACATGCCGTCTGTGAGTAGTTATTGCAGGTTGACGGCGAACATATGCAGGGGTCACATAATGACCGGACGTAGTGTGAGAAGAATCGAGTAAATCGGGAACTCAGTACAAACATTAAGGGGAGTTTTAGTATCTTTGGCCCGAAAAAAGCATGTTCTTTGAGAATTTTTTTTCTTGGGATATGTTATAGACATCAATGTCAAATTTGGTCAAATAGTTTATTGGTATTTCGTCTACAAACTGGAACGTTTTCGGCCGGAAATGTCGAAGAGTAAAGGCTGAAGTGCCGTCGGAAAGAAACAAAATTTCGATGTAGACCTCCACGCGCGGTATGTCGCAGGTCAGCCGGCTCGGCTGAAATCAAAATTGAGTTGATGTTAGCGAAGTATATAAGATTGTTTAGAAGTTGTACCTCGCTTAATGAGACCATAGGAAACAAAATGGCAGCCATTAGAAAAAAAATATGGTTTTTCCATCGATTTTTCGACTTCGTCGGCCAAGTAAAAATATTTACAGTCGATGGATCGGAATAAAAGTGGCACAACTCCTAGACAATTTAGTTAGCTTCGTCGGAAACAAAGAATCATTCCAACCGGTTCAGTAGATTTGAAGTTACCATACCGCGCGATACAAAAAACGTCATTTCGAGAAAAACGCGTTTGAAGTTTTGACTGCATATAAATGCGGTATTATGCAACGTAGTTCAATGTGGTATTCCGGGTCCATAAACTAGTCCTTCCTCTTCCTCATAGAGGACGTTCTGTTCGATCTGGGCCATCTTGCGCTGCTCCAGAGCCGCTAGTACAGCCAGTGACAAGCGGTTTTCGGCCGCTTGAATCGGGTGGTCGTCCGAATGCTTGGCGAACTGCGCCGAATAGAGTCCCAGGATGACGTCCATCGTTGTCATGGTCTTCAGAATTGCTAAGTACCCTTCGCTGATGCTGCTCACAGCCAGGAAAGTCGCAATCTGCACAGTCTTCGCACCAGAATGCAAATGCTTGGGGGCTAACTTCCAAACACACGAGTTCAAACTTTCAATTTGAAACGTTCCCTTAAAAAAATTTAATGAATTACTGTGCTGATAAACCTCTTACATTATTTGATTTTCAAACAGCTGAGCAAAACTGAACTTACTCAGACATTTCGCTCTTTAGCTATTCTGATCAACACTAAACTGACACACAATATTTTTATCGCAACGCAATCTGACTTTCAAAAATCCCTACAAAAGAATGGCGCTGACTAACATTAACCTATACCTTTCACAAATCACTTACCTCACAAAAATCTTCGTTACTTGAACCACTACAATACAGCGAACGCCACTACTGCCAGCTAAATAAAAGATTCTAACTACTGAAGGCACTAACTACTGATAGGCATAGTTAGCAAATGAAAGATTTTGATAGAGAACAAACAATGTATTTACCTTAATAGTGTTCAAATGTCATAATACATATAGCAGTTCATGACATCCAGTCTTACAAATTTACTGACTCTGATGGACACACGTCCAGATCATCCGCTCTCAAAACTCCGCCGTCTCTCTCCCCATATCCACCACTGCTGGCGGCTCACCTCCAACTGTTCACATCCAGCTGCCCAACACTACAATTGCGAATATTACAATAATGCCAACCAGCCACAGACTGCTCACAGCACAGCCAGTGATTTTCATACAGAGCGTTACGTGGCGTTACCAATACAAAAACCTAAACAGCCTACTTACAATTTGAATTTCGTGTGTTTCCTCCCAAGCACCGGTACAATAACTCGTCCTCCGAAAGAAAGAAACTGGTGCGTGAAAAAGACCAATTTCAGGCAGGTGCATTTTTTTGTTCAACCGCGAATTATAAACATTTCCGTTCCGTATTCGGAAAAAAACCATTTCAGGGGTGGATTCTAAACACTTTTATGGAATCAGAAATGCAATTTTAAAAAAATCGGTTTTTTGATCCAAAAAATAGTAAACTTCGCCTTAATTGTTCTTCGCATCAAGTAACTCAAAATAGAGGTCACAGTGAATGGTTCGCATCGTAGTTGGCATGGATGACTTATGTTTCACTGTCTACATACGCTCTCATTTGCCGAGACGACAGTTTAGCATAGCCTTCAGCTACGCCATTTGCTACGACCTAGCAAGGCGCCATATCCAGTTACTATTCTGAACAGATAATATTTTGAATCATGTACCGTCAAGAGTGACGTTCATCATTAATGGATTAAAGTTAAGTATCAAACAAATTTCGTCCCCTTTCTGAATTCTAATTCCTTGTCATGTTCCAGACCTCACGTCAGTATAGTCCTTCCCTCCTCACGTCAGCCTGCGTGAGCTAAAACGCGTGCATTTCGGCCTCCTCTTGTAACACGGTGTTGGCTCTTCTGCCAACACAAGAAGTAACGTAATCAGAAGAGACAGAATTATGACACGTGCAATTACATCTCCCGAGATTGTAAATTATAAGAAAGGTACAGCTTGAAGCAGCAGGCGATGAGTGTGTCAGATAGCGCAGTTCACGGCCAGGGACTCGCAAAGTAGGGAACGGCTGCTGATGACGTCACGAAGTGCGCGCGAGGTTAGCAGCCGCGCCTGCGGACCAAGGACATAGGGGCCGAGCAGCCGACTGCAGTGACGCCCTGTGTCTGCCGTGCTGAACTTGCGGCGCGTACAGTCTCTGGTATCGCTTCCCCGCTGACCCCTGGCCAGACAAACTTCAAACACGCACGGCCTGGCGTCTCCTCTCCCGCCCCACCCTCTCACTGCCAGCCGCCACTTTTCAGCGGACACGCAGCGTCGTCGTGTCGGCGTTTCTGACAAACGCATGGCCGAAGTATGCCGGAAAAGGTATAAATAAAGCCTGTTTTCGTATCTGCAGACCCTTCGATAACACTTACTACTTACGCCTAGTATTAGTGCAGGATACGGTGGCCGAAGAGCAATGACCAATTTTCGTCAGAAGCGCTGGACTATTTCATTCGTTTGTTTGGAAGGGGAGGCCGACACTGCTCGCTTTCGGCCTGTCGACGACGCTCTGCGACAACAGAATAGAGGCGTACGCCCTGCAGTCTTTTTCAAACGATATGACAGTAACTACCCGGCAAAAAATTTCACTGTTACTTTGCTTATAGCTTTATACAGGGTGTTACAGAAAGGTATGGCCAAACTTTCAGGAAACATTCCTCACACACAAAGAAAGAAAATATGTTGTGTGGACATGTGTCCGGAAACGCTTACTTTCTATGTTCGAGCTCATTTTATTACTTCTCTTCAAATCACATTAATCATGGAATGGAAACACACAGCAACAGAGCGTACCAGCGTCACTTCAAACACTTTGTTACAGGAAATGTTCAAAATGTCCTCCGTTAGCGAGGATACGTGCATCCACCCTCCGTCGCATTGAATCCCTGATGCGCTGATGCAGCCCTGGAGAATGGCGTATTGTATCACAGCCGTCCACAATACGAGCACGAAGAGTCTCTATGTTTGGTACCGGGATTGCGTAGACAAGAGCATTCAAATGCCCCTATAAATGAAAGTCAAGAGGGTTGAGGTCAGGAGAGCGTGGAGGCCATGGAATTGGTCCACCTCTACCAATAAATCGGTCACCGAATCTGTTGTTGAGAAGCGTACGAACACTTAGACTGAAATGTGCAGGAGCTCCATCGTGCAGGAACCACATGTTGTGTCGTACTTGTAAAGGCACATGTTCTAGCAGCACAGGTAGAGTATCCCGTATGAAATCATGATAACGTGATCCATTGGGCGTAGGTGGGGCCAATCAAGACATCACCAACAATGCCTGCCCAAACGTTCACAGAAAATCTGTGTTGATGACGTGATTGCACAATTGCGTGCTGATTCTCGTCAGCCCACACATGCTGATTGTGAAAATTTACAATATGATCACGTTGGAATGAAGCCTCATCCGTAAAGAGAACATTTGCACTGAAATGAGAATTGACACATTGTTGGATGAACCATTCGCAGAAGTGTACCCGTGGAGGCCAATCAGCTGCTGATAGTGCCTGCACACGCTGTACATGGTACGGAAACAACTGGTTCTCCCGTAGCACTCTCCATACGGTGACGTGGTCAACGTTACATTGTACAGCAGCAACTGCTCTGACGCTGACATTAGGTTATCGTCAACTGCACGAAGAATTTCCTCGTCCATTGCAGGTGTCCTCGTCGTTCTAGGTCTTCCCCAGTCGCGAGTCATAGGCTGGAACGTTCCGTGCTCCCTAAGACGCCGATCAATTGCTTCGAACGTCTTACTGTCGGGACACCTTCGTTCTGGAAATCTGTCTCGACACAAACGAATCGCGCCACGGCTATTGCCCCGTGCTAATCCATACATGCCCGCATCTCGTGGTCGTGCGGTAGCGTTCTCGCTTCCCACGCCCGGGTTCCCGGGTTCGATTCCCGGCGGGGTCAGGGATTTTCTCTGCCTCGTGATGGCTGGGTGTTGTGTGCTGTCCTTAGGTTAGTTAAGTTTAAGTAGTTCTAAGTTCTAGGGGTCTGATGACCGTAGCAGTTAAGTCCCATAGTGCTCAGAGCCATTATTAATCCATACATCAAATGGGCATCTGCCAACTCCGCATTTGTAAACATTGCACTGACTGCAAAACCACGTTCGTGATGAACACTAACCTGTTGATGCTACGTACTGATGTGCTTGATGCTAGTACTGTAGAGCAATGAGTCGCATGTCAACACAAGTACCGAAGTCAACATTTCCTTCCTTCAACTGGGCCAACTGGCGGTGAATCGAGGAAGTACAGTACATACTGACGAAACTAAAATGAGCTCTAACATGGAAATTAAGCGTTTCCGGACACATGTCCACATAACATCTTTTCTTGATTTGTGTGTGGGGAATGTTTCCTGAAAGTTTGGCCGTACCTTTTTGTAACACCCTGTATATGAGCTTCGTGATAGCGTGCCCATCAAAAATGGCCATAGTTATTGTGATATTTGCATTTAAGTAAGACAGTGCCGAAATTCGAAAACGTTTGCAATGAAAAATTGGCGTCCGCATGATTTTGCGTTTGATTCGTATTACATAATACGTTGCTGCATATGTTTAGCCAAGTTATTGAATTTCCGTTTAACCATGGATGGAGGTCTCTATCTGTCACCAGTCTCGAGAAAATAGATCCGATGAAGCATACCGGTGACAAAGCCAGAATAAAATATCCACAACAAAGCAGTATTTAATAAACGGTCTGAGCTAGCGAAATGAGATTTTGGCAAATTATAGCTCAAAAAGAGGAGAGTATTTTGGCATACAGTTATTATTCAAAACGTCGTTATCTAGAGTGTTATCCACTAACTGCAGATGTTTTCGATGAAAGAATATAATTTTAAGCGCCATCGATAGCTGGTGAAACGAGATACGCTGTGTGTTTTGGAACAGCTTAAGTGAAGATATTACACGTCTCCTTTTGTTCAGTTTACGTGCTTTATCATAAGCTACTGATTTATTTTCCTCATTTCCTCACTTAATAAACTTAATAAACCACGGTTTCAGAATTGTCTCGAAACTGCGTGTGCACAATATGCTACTGACGTGACATTATGTAAACACCACTGTGTTTGGACCAAAGAAGAAAATTTTCAAAAAATGGTTCAAATGACTCTAAGCACTATGGGACTTAACATCTCAGGTCCCCTAGACTCAGAACTACTTAAACCTACCTTACCTAAGGACATCACACACATCCATGCCCGAGGCAGGTTTCGAACATGCGACCGTAGCAGCAGCGCGGTTCCGGACTGAAGCGCCTAGAACCGCTAAGCCACAGCGGCTGGCAAGCAAATTTTACCATGGCAACAAGATAAATGTTGGTTTTACTCAAACTCGCCACTCATGACGCTTTTCTGAAAGTCACAAACGATAAAAAAGCCAGGCAAAAATAAATAGCCGCTTTTGTTACATTTTCTGCAGAATTCTTTCTAGATACTAATCAAAGAAGAGGTGACGGGGGATCTTTCTCGATGATAATCACGCAAGTGCCGGCATGGAGGAGCTCCACCTATTATTTTCAAAAAAAAAAAATGTGAGCGTAGACTTCAATTTAGAACGACACTTCAGTGTTCAGCATTTCCCCTAGAGCACCTGCCAGGAACCCCCACCACTACGACTCTCCCCACACTTGCCCTGACAACTGCGCATCTACTGGCCTAATTATTCTGGACGCATTGTGCCATACTAATATCCTTACCTTTCTTTCACCATTAATAACAGCTTTTCATAATTTTTAGTGTTTGTATGTCGTCGAATTAAATTAGGCTATGCTGCGTATTTAAGATTAGGAAATGAGAAACTAAAAGCAGTAGAATGAACTCAATATTACCCATTTCAGGTGGTGTGGGGTAGCGGTTGTTACATTTTAACAGTAATAATTGGTAGGGTCCAGCCGTATTATGTCCTGCACAAAATTCAAACGGTGGAGTGCTACCAGTTACTACTGTTAGAAGGAATTCATCCTGTAAACCATTTCCGCTGCTGTGCTCAGCTATGTATCTGCTATGTGCTAAAAAACATAACAACAGAGCGCGCAGTTCACAGTTTTCTCAGTATGAATCACTATCTTCCTACAGTTCATACGATATGGTGCAGACATTGAATTTAGTCACGAATACCAACACACCTGCCACGGCGTCACGTCAACAAACCGCGTTGTATTCGTTACCCGCTACTGCTCGATTGACGCGCTTCGACAGTCGAAAACAGGTTCTCTTACAGATACATAGAAAAATTTATGCTGTGATACATGTGTTATTTGAAGCGATTAAAATGTACTTCTAAATATAATGAATACTGCAAAATGAAAAACAAAAACTTTATATATAGATTCCCTAACCCTCACATACCGTATGTCTTGCGTAGGAACCATGAGGTAATTGTAGCATCGAAGGTTGCGAAAATTAATTGATCAGTCAACACGTCTAGGATAGTGTTTCTGCTAGAACGAGCAGATAAACCGTTGCTAGCATCTCACTTAGCCAGTGAACTGACATCTCTTAGTTCCAGCAAGATGGGTGTGCAGGAATTACGGGTCAAGTCTAACCAGACTGTAAATCGTGGTCCGGAGAACTGTGCCCCAAGTCAGTGGATTAAGGACTGAAAAGACCAACTTTGGTTTAACAGCCACATTCGGTAACTGCCGAGGAAGCAAGAGGTTGTTGCATTCTCGGTTCAAAGAAGAGCGTGCAGATGTAGGCAGGCAAAAGTTAGCAGAGATTCCTGCGTCTGCGAAAAGATCTTTGCGCGAAGCATACAACTACTACCACCGTCATTCCTTAGCAAAAGAGCTGGTAGAGAACCTGAGGAAATTCTGATCCTACGCAAACTCGCTAAGTGGATCTAAGACTTCCATCCACTCACGCATTGACCAGACTGGTATGGAAGTTGAAGATAGCAAAACGAAAGCCTAAGTTTTAGATTTCACATTCAAGAGGTTGTTCCCGCAGGAAAATCGTAGAATCATGCCACGGTTTGACCATCGAAGAGACTACCTGGTGGACAACATAATAATAAGCAACCCTGTCGCAGAGAACCAACTGCAAGACTTGGAAAAAAATAAGTCTCCACGTCCTTATAGAATCCCAGTTCGGTTTGAAAAAGAGTACCACTATGGCATTGGTTCCTTCCTAGCCTGTATTTATCGCGAATCTCTCGCGCAGCGCAGTCCCAAATGAGTGGAAAAAAGCGCAGGCGGCTCCCGTGTATAAGAAGGGCAAAAGAACGGACGCACAAAATTACACACCAGTATCCTTGACTTCGGTTTGTTGCAGAATGCTTGTACATATTCTCAGTTAGAATAAAATAAAGTTTCTTGAGACCGAGAAGCTTATATCCACGAATCAGCATGGTTTTAGAAAGTATTGTTCTTGAGAAACTCAGCTTGCCCTATCCTCACATGATGTACTGCGAACTATGAATGAAGGGCAACAGGCACATTCAATATTTCTGAGTTTCAGGAAATCATTTGACACTGCGCCCCAGCGTGGATTGTTAACGAATGTGCGAGCATATGGAATAGGTCTCCAGATACGAGAATGGCCCGATGACTTCTTAAGTAATATAAGCATGTATATTGTCCTCGACGGCGAGTGTTCATCAGAGACAAGGGTATCATCAGGACCGCCCGCGTAAGTGTAATAAGATTGCTATAATTTTCTATAAATGAATCTAGCGGACAGCAAAGGAAGCAATCTGCGATTGTTTGATGACAGTGCTGTGGGGTGGCGCAAGATCTCTAAGTTGAGTGACTGTAGAAGCATACATGATGACTTGGATAAAATTTCTAGCTGGTGTGATGAGTGCAGCCAATGTAAGTTAGTGTGGATGAGCAGGAAAAACAAACCAGTGATGTTCGAATACATAATTAGCAGTGTTCTGCTTGACACAATCACGTCGTTTAAATATCTGGGTATAACGTCCAAACGCGATGTGGAAAGAAACGAGCAGGTAATTATTATGATGCGAATAGTCGACATCGGTTTATTGGGAGAATTTTTGGAAAGTGTGGTTCATCTGTAAAGGACACCACATGTAGGACGTCAGTGCAACCTGTCGTGTACTGCTCGAGTATTTGGGATCCGTACCACGTCGCATTAAAGAAAGAAATTGAAGCAGTACAGAGGCGGGCTGCTGTGTTTGTTACCGGTCGATTCGAACAACACGCATATGTTACCGAGATGCTTCCGGAACTCAAGTGGGAATCCCTGGAGAGAAGGCAAAGTTCCTTCTGAGGAACGCTATTGAGAAAATTCAGAGAATCGGCATTTGAAGCTGACTGCAGGACGATTCTACTGCCGCCAACGTATATTTCACGTAAGGACCAAGAAAATAAGATACGAGAAATTAGAGCTCATACGGAGGCATACACTTCGTCGTTTTTCACTTGCTCTACTATGCAATGGAACAGGAAATGAAATTCTACTGTTGGTACAGGATACCCTCCGCCACACACCGTATGGTGGCTTACAGAGTATGTATATAGATATATACATGTAAACAAGAAGACTACTGCATAGTGCCTTGTGGATTACATATGTAACTGTAGATTATTTATTCGCTGGGATCGATCTTGACTACGTTAATCTTTGGTTCCATTTGGTAGTGTGCTTCTTTCATTTTGTGCACTAAATTCCTAAATTCTTTCTGACTGGGTCTCATTTCAGTCCTCTGTCTACGGTGCACCGGGTCTTGTATTCGGTTGCTCGCCTCGATTTCTTCCGTTTGCCTCTATATTGTTACAGAAGTGACATCTGTTCGAAACGTCTCTAGTGCTTCATTTCTTAGCGGTTTTGACTTGAGCGTCGAAAAAATGAAATATCTTTTCAGTCTGCCTGTGTCCGTCTATTCGTTTGAGGTGGCCATAAAATCGCACCCGTCTTCTGCAGATCACTTCGGTGAACTTTTCAGTCAACGAAAAATCCTTGTTGGATCTTTTTTTATGGTTACTGTTATTGATGTTTGCTCACAGTATTCTTATAATGATTTTGCGCCCCTTCTTCTCCAGCTCTTCGAAGTGTTTTTTGTCGCCATTTCCGGGACATAGTTTTGGCTGCACACGAAACTACTGGTTTCTGAACTGCTGTATAACGTACCGTAACCTAATGTTGTGAGACTTTTTTACCGTGATGTTTGGTAGGCTGTCTCAAGTTGACGCATTCGTCTCCAAAGTTGCTTTTTATTCCCCATCAAATACTTCATTTTTCTTCTTCATTAGGGGTAAAATACATGCAGCGAAAGGCTATTTACAATTTGTACAGAAAGCAGATGGCAGTTATAAGAGTCGAGGGGTATGAAAGGGAAGCAGTGGTAAGGAAGGGGGTGAGACAGGGTTGTAGCCTATCCCGGATGTTATTCAATCTGTATATTGAGCAAGCAATAAAGGAAACAAAAGAAAAATTCGGAGTAGGTATTAAAATCCTTGGAGAAGAAATAAAAACTTTGAAGTTCGCCGATGACATTGTAATTCTGTCAGAGACAGCAAAGGACTTGGAAGAGCAGTTGAACGGAATGGACAGTCTTGAAAGAAGGGTATAAGATGAACATCAACAAAAGCAAAACGAGGATAATGGAATGTAGTCGAATTAAGTCGGGCGATGCTGAGGGAATTAGATTAGGAAATGAGACACTTAAAGTAGTAAAGGAGTTTTGCTATTTGGGAGAGCAAAACAACTGATGATGGTCGAAGTAGAGAGGATATAAAATGTGTACTGACAATGGCAAGGAAAGCGTTTCTGAAGAAGAAAAATTTGTTAACATCGAGTGTAGATTTAAATGTCAGGAAGTCGTTTCTGAAAGTATTTGTATGTAGTGTAGCCATGTATGGAAGTGAAACGTGGACGATAAATAGTTTAGACAAGAAGAGAATAGAAGCTTTCGAAACGTGGTGCTACAGAAGAATGCTGAAAATTAGATGGGTAGATCACATAACTAATGAGGAGGTATTGAATTGGGGAGAAGAGGAGCTTGTGGCACAACTTGACTAGAAGAAGGGATCGGTTGGTAGGACATGTTCTGAGACATCGAGGGATCACCAATTTAGCATTGGAGGGCAGCGTGGAGGGTAAAAATCGAAGAGGGAGACCAAGAGATGAATACACTAAGCAGATTCAGAAGGATGTAGGCTGCAGTAGGTACTGGGAGATGAAGAAGCTTGAACAGGATAGAGTAGCATGGAGAGCTGCATCAAACCAGTCTCAGGACTGAAGACCACAACAACAACAACATAGGTACAGTCTACGTATTCCACAACCCGAGCGAGGCAGCGGTGAGGATAGCACTCTGGACTCGCATTCGGAAGGACGATGGTTCAAATCCGCGTCAAGCCATCCAGATTTAGGTTTTCCATGACTTCCCTAAATCGCTTATGGTTCCTTTGAAAGGGTCCTTAGACGCTGGCAGTTTGCACTTCTTCTCAAAAGACGTTAGACTATAATCTTCCTTCCATGTTTGCATTCCACCAAGAAGCCACTACACTTCTTGTTGGACATTCCTCGTCTACAGTTTAGTTATTTATTTATTTAACCTGATCAGTTTAGCACTTTCAGATCGTCTCTGATGTCGAACATGGGTTTACAGTTACACGTATTTTAAACACAGGTACATTGTATAATAATATTTTTAACATCATAAATAACAACAATAACGATAGTAAAAGAAGTTTTACCATATTTATCGCTCTTTTGAAACTTCCTGGCAAGGGAGTCTAACCTCGAACTTCACCCACACCCCACCCCGTCACAGCCTCACTTCCGCCAGTAACTCATGTCCTTCCTTCTACACTTCGTTCTGGAAACATTGCTTATCTTTTAAGAGATTAGCTAATTTGCTGTCTCTGAGACCGATAACCTGATTCTAAGGTTCTGTTCTCTATTTTGGCGTTACTCTGATGTATGACTAAGAATTTCCTCGTAAATCAGGAAATTATCATGCAATGGAAACAGTTTTTTAAATTTAATCTTAACCTCATATTTATTAAAAACTTGTCGATGCAGTACAGGTATCAAGTTGTTTTACTTAGTATTTCACCATTCCCTTTTTCCTTGTATAAACATACTGCTAGTACAAATACACAACGGTTTATCTGTAACAACAGAGGCATTTCCTTTCTCGGTACAAGACGAGGAAAGTTCACTAAGCGTCAATATCTTGCGTTCGAGCGACTCTAAAACTATGACAGTGCCCATTTGACCTCCTTTGTCGTCTGCTGGAAACAGAATAACCAAATTTGAACCGCTTACCTGGGCAAAGAGGTCTGTCCCTATTGTCGGAGGGTTGTCTGTTTCTTAGGTCGGTGGCAGGAATGACCCCTCTGGTCGCTTCCGTTTCACGTGTGGGTTTTCTGTGTTTTCTGAGAGGAGCGACATTCTGCTGCTGGCAGTCAGTGAGTGTGGTTCTTAAGCAAGCATTCTGCTACCAGAGATGTGATAAGTAATAGCTTTAACCGCAGTCCTCAAGCGTTAAGTCGGTGATAAGTTCTTCAGCTTAACTGAAGTTTCCCGATTACTTCTTCAGGATGTGCCATGCATTGCTCATGATAGGTTGTCAGAATTTGTTTTGTTCCTTTGGAACACTACGGTGTGAAGTGCGCTCCACGGGATATGGTTAGCCCAGGCTGAGGTGCTTTTAATCCCGTGTTAGTATGAGAGTAATTTTGTCTTCGTGTGTGTGTGTACGATATTACCTTTATACGATATTACTTTTCATTTACCGTACATTTCTTTCGTCTGTTCTATTGTCTGCTTCGTTCTCGTGTTGTTCCACGTGTTCTTTGTGAGCCTTTCGCTGCGTTACTGCTACTTAGTACGTTGTCCGTTCTAGTTTAATTGACCAGCAACGGGCGAATTAATTGAGCTGTCGCATTTTCGTGTTCTGTGGGAAGTTTTAGTAGCTGCCTTTGTTTAGTGGGGTTTGGTATCAGTTCGCGGTGAATCATGATCTATTCGTTCTTGTAGTCGCGTTCCCTCATCGATTTTATACATATTGTGATTTTCATTTATTTCTGTTTGGACAAGTTCGATGTGTGGCTTAGCTCAACACATTGTCAGTTCACTTCTTTGTATGTTGTGTGCACCAATTCTCATGTCGTGTATTTATGTGGCACGATGTTTCGATCGGTATAAATCTCTTTCCAGTGGTGGTTTGTTCCTTTAAACTTCGTTTTTTTTTTTTTTTTCGTGTGGATCTAAATTGGATGAATGAAGCTTTGTGTTTCCTGTTCCTTTTCCTCTCTTTGCCCCCACATACGAATAGTTAAATTGTGCAAAGTAATTTCATCTTAGCAAAGCATATTAATTTATTTCATGTTCAGGTAAAAGAATATTGATAGGATACCGTCCCATCATTTTTGTGGTTATCTTTGAATAAATGTGTTTAGTGCAAAAACATATCGTTTGTCCTGTCACCTTCTTTGTAGCTCACCAAATGGCTACCCGATTTGCAAGTTCATGCTTTTGTGCCTTTTTTCTTTGAAAAGTTAGCTTGGTTTTGCATGCTGCATAGCGGGTGAGTGATATGGAAGAAATATCCCCAGAGAGAGAAAGAAAACAGAACTACTGTGCCAGATTTCCAAGTTATCGGTTAAGTATCCGAGTTTATTTAACAATATTAGGTACTCTGCATTTTATCCAGTTCACTTCGCATTTTACCTACTTCATTTGGAATTTTATTACATTTTCTTTCGAACACCTAGTCTGATAATTTCCAGTTCAGCCTTTTCTCGTATTTTAGGAAGGGCTTGGACTGGTGGCGACCCTGTAATTTAATTGAACAGTTACCGCTTGCAGGTGACTCAACAACTGACCGCGCACAAATGCTAAGTGTGGATACAAACTGGTACTTAAGAAACGTCTATTCAGCCAAGCACCAACACCAAGCCATGGACATGTGGCTTACAAACTACTATCGACGTGTAGCTTACACCCTTGCGCAGCTGAAGGTACAGTAATAGTTTAAATCATGATTGGGTAATTTAGAAAAGATAATTTAATTTTTTATGGACCATTTCAAACACATACTTTTTTCGGCGTACTGTGCAGCTGCGAGAGTTTTAGTACAAACTATGTCCATAGACGGGTAAATTTCTGTAGATAAATTTGCCAGCAGTCAGTGCTTTTTCGATAGCTAAGATGAAAAAAGGATTGCCCTTGAAACGCAGACATTTGCGCTCCGTCTAGGCTCAGTCCGCTCTTTTAATGTTTGGACGCATTACGTACGCTGCATAGTGAAAGATTGATTCCGTCAACACCAGGAACAATCAGATGGGTGCGAGAGAACTTTGTGCAACAAAATCAGACTCCCAGACAGCAATTAAACAACTGTTGCGAATTGTTGCGTTGTATAGTGTGTGAAGAAAAATAAAATTATTGCAAAACTGTGTCTACCTGAAGTTTCACCATTTTTAGCTGGACAGGCGTAAATTTGAAAATATATCACTTTCGCAGAAATTTCGACTATGTCGCTGCCGGGCGAGGGTCACCTAAAGCAGACTGAGCAACCGCTCTGTCAAACCTGAAAGTTTGTGCCAACATCAGGAAAATATGCTAAATATCCACCAAATATGCAAATGTGAGATTGTCTTAATTGAAGTAAAACTAGTCTCACACCAGCTTACGTTTGCAGTGACAAAATAAAACTAGCTTACGTAGAAGATCCAAAGAAGGACGTCGACGTCGAAGTCATTGCAAATGACTAACGCCTGGGCCTCAGCAAACGCCGTGCTTCCTTTCCCTAAACTAACCATACTTGCAGTCTACCTACGCAATTTAGAGAAATCACGGAAAAAACTGAAATCAAGGCAGCTGGACTAAAATTTGAACGTTACTACGTCTGGAGCGAGTCCACCTCCTTAACCACTGTGTGTTTGTACCCACGATTCAGAAGATGAGGTCATTCAATGCCATCTGCTTTAGGTGGAGACCCTCTGACATATAGCACTGATTCAGACATCAAAGGTCTCTGACATCAAAGTAGGGCGAAAATTAATCGCCGAATCACCCAGTCATCCTAAAAAAAAAAACAACACTTACATTGTCAGAAGGCCGTTCAGTTACATTGTTACACTGAAAGTACGCTGTTTTTGTGGAAGGTCTTCAATCAGAAAACTGGTTTTATACAGCTCTGCCTCTTACCTACAGTTCTATCCTGTGCAAGTCTCCTCCGCACAATTCTACGCTGTGCAAGTCTCTCCACCTATGCACAACTGCTAAAACTTAGAACCATTTGAATCTGATTACTGTATTCAAGCTCAACAATATGCATTATCCATTCCCTCCTCACCCCCACCCCCATCCCCCACCCCGCCGCCTCATAATTCCCTTCATTATCAAACTGACTTCCTTCATGTTTCAGGAAGTGATTATCATCCGAATCCTACCTTTAATCAGTTTGTGCCACAAATTTCTTTCCCGCCCAGTTCGGTTCAGTATCTCCACATTAGTGATTCCATCAGCCCACCTAACCTTCAGCATTTCGAAAGCATTTTCTTCACTAAACCATACTTCGCGTTTCACTTACGTACGAGTCTACACTCTAGATATATGCGTTATAATCGATCTCAACAAATTTCTCTTTTCCAGAAACGATTTTCTTCCACCAGCTGCGACATAGTCGCGTATATGAACAGTGATCCAATACTGTCAAATGTTTTTTTATTCCAGTGTTTGATCACAATATCAATTCTTTCGACGATGACCGGTTTCAGTCAGTAAAGAACGTACTCAGAACTTTTCCACACCATGTCCTAAAGTGATAAGGCCGTATTGGCATCGTCAAAACACATAAATATACTCAGCACAGCATCGTCACATAGATGTAAAATAAGGTGTAGAATAGGCCACATCGTCCACACAGTCATTTTTGCAATGACTGTGTGGACGATGTGGCCTATTCTACACCTTACTTTACATCTATGTGACGATGCTGTGCTTAGTATATGACGATGCCATTACGGCCTTATCACTTTAGGACATGGCGTAGAAAAGATCTGAGGACGGTCTTTACTGACTGAAACCGGTCATCGTCAAAAGAATTGATACTGTGATCAAAGACTGGAATAAAGAACATTTGATTTTCTTCTTATTTCAAATCGCTTATTAGTATTACACCGAAATACGCGCTAAGACAATAAAAATGGCGCAAGACGAAGGAGTTTTCCGAATGGGGCGGAAATCGCTATAGGTGATGTATATGCACAGACAAGAAAATAATTGCAATTAAAAAAAATGGAAGGAAAAAGAGCATCACAAATTGAGCAAGTCAATAACGCACTGGTCCACCTGTGGCCTTTATGCAAGCACTTGTCATTTATTGATAGAGCTGTTGAATGTTCTCCTGAAAGATATCGCACCAAATACTGCCCAATTGGCGCGTTAGGTCATCAAAATCCCTATGTGGTTAGAGGGCCCTGCAAAAAATGGTTCAAATGGCTCTGAGCTCTGTGGGACTTAATATGTGAGGTCATCAGTCCTCTAGAACTTAGAACTACTTAAACCTAACCAACCTAAGGACATCACACACATCATTGCCCGAGGCAGGATTCGAACCTGCGACCGTAGCAGTCGCGCAGTTCTGGACTGAAGCCCCTAGAACCGCTCGGCCACAGCTGTCGGCAGAGGGCCCTGCACGTAGTGCTCCAAATGTCCTCAACTGGGAAGAGATTCGGTGACCTTGCTGGACAGGGTAGGGTCTAGCAAGCACGAAGACAAGCAGTAGAAACACTTGCTTTCTGCGGGCGGACATTATCTTGCTGAAATACAGTATAAACACAGGATGATTTGCCATGAAGGGCAACAAAACGGGCCGCAGAATACCGTAGACGTACCGCTGTGCTGTAAGGATACCGCGGATGAAAGCCGAAGGGTTCCTAGTATGAAATGAAATGGAACCTCAGACCACCACTTTTGGTTATCAGGCTGTATGGCGGGAGACAGTCAGGCAGCTATCCCACTGCTGTCCAAGGTGTCTCCAGGCACGCCTCCGATGGTCATCGGGGCACAATTCGAAGCGGGACTCATCACTGACGACTATTCTACTCCAGTCAATGAGACTCCATGCCAAATGTGCCAGACATCACTGCAAACGGGCTTGTTGGTGTACAGAGGTCAATGGTAGTTGTCGCAACTGCAGCCGTGAGATAATCCCACTTTCTGCGAGCCGCCTGTCAATGTTCTTTGTCGTCACTGAAGAACCAGTTACACGTCTGGTCGATGATAATGAGCAGAGCGGTTCTAGGGGTTTCAGTCAGGAACCACGCCATCGCTACGGTCGCAGGTTCGAATCCTGCCTCGGAAATGGATGTGTGTGATGTTCTTAGCTTAGTTAGGATTAAGTAGTTCTTAGTTCTAGGGGACTGATGACCTCAGATGTTATGTCCCATAGTGCTCAGAGCCATTTGAACCATATTTGATGATAATGATGAGTCGGCGGCTCTGACGACTGCTTGTCCTTTCGTTCTGTCGTCTCTCTAGGTCGACCGCTTTCTTCTTGCTCGCTGTGTGCGCCCACGTCTCGCCTATTCCTGCCAACATCGTCGAATAGTAGCATCGCGATTAGCCGATTACTCCAGCCGACTTCTTTGAGCCCAACTGCGCGCCCTGTCACAACTGCTGACATCTGCGTATATTGTTCACGCATCTGGCTGTGAGTTATCGTTATGGTACAACTAAGTACACAGATGGAAATTCGCGAAGACTTTATGCCCTGATGTCGAAAAGTCCACTGTTTACCACCCTTGCCAGCTGCGCAGTGAAACTCCGCCGCAGCGTCATACATTCTCCATCGGCGTCCAAAATTTGCGTTTCCCGTCTATACCTGTACGAATATCGGTTTGTGACCAGTTTGCATAAATCGTTCGTTGCATCTTCTTCTTCTTTTTTTGTCTTAGGGTATACTTAAATGATTTTAGGTTCACATGATGTTCACAATTAATCTTCTAAGGAGATACTTTTTTCCTCTCTCTTTGTATTAAGCATCATCTTCCACGAGTGTAGAGGACTGACTCCGCTTTATACAGTGGCTGTCTGACACGTTACAGGCAAAGTGGCATTATCTGGCGGGCTCGATGAGTATGACCAGATGAAGGAAACCCATGCGGCACCCAATTACGGAGCAGATGGAGAACAGAGACGGACCCTAGCACTGCCTCTCTCTATTGACATTTTCTTCTTCATCCACAGTCTTAATATTATAGCAGTTGAATCTTTAAAATGCATCGATGCACATGCAAATTTCTACCGCTAGTTTTACTGGGTACTTAAGAGAGTTAAAGTGTGGGATAAGATCTTGATTTATCTAAGTTAACCTTGCGTCTTTTATTTAGGGCTTCCAAATTTTATGTACCGTTTAAGTTCGGTTGATCGGTAGTGTACTCTGAGCATTGCCTGTTGTACGTAGATTTCGCCATATTCACGTGGCACATTGTTAACATCAGGTGTTTTCACCGAACATTTTACTTCGTTGAATACTACAGCTCTTCAGTTTCGGCAGTGTTTGGCACTCTGACCTAATGCCCTACTCACTTAAAAAAAAATTACTATCGGTAGTTTCGCAAAATGGAGGCAGAGCTGTGGGTCTATCTTTTATAGATATTTAAAATTGTTCCGTTGCTATCTGCACTGAAAGATTATCTTCTCCTTCTTATTTTCTAAGTTCTGAATGGACCAGTGCTGACTTTTCCAAAATTTCACAATGGTACAGTTAACTATTATGTTATTTAGTGATTTGCATGTTCAGTGGGCCATAAATTCGAACTCTCGCCGTGATGTGGTTTGTCAGTTAGTTTAGAAATCTAATCTCAGGGAAAAGCATGGCAACGTGTTGATCATTTACATTATTGTCATTCACATTACTTCATCCTGAACCAAACGTATTTTGTTCACACCTAACTGTATGTGCAGTGTCTTTCTTTTACAAAAACACACACACACACACACACACACACACACACAGGGAGAGAGAGAGAGAGAGAGATAGACAGATACAAGAACACATACAACAAAGATCGCAGTATTCTTTCAAAAAGAAGAAAGTTGTCAACTACGTATGATTCCAATTTGTATTTGATCATTCTCCCCACTCTCTCTGTTCGTTTCTGCCTTCCCTTCTCCCCGTAACCCTCTCTCCAAACATTTTTTTAATGTTAACGTTACTTGTTTTTGTATCACGAAGAACCGCTTATGACACTGTATGGTCGTTCCCTTCTAGCGCGCAGTCGGCCGCGAGTGACACAAACGAATTTGAAGCACCTAAATATAGAAAAAATGTCACATGTCACTAATGGTTTGAATAAGAGGCACTTCATATCAACAGCTGAACTGTTGCATATGTAAATCTTACAGAGGTGACTAGCAGAGGAAAATAAATCAAGCAGTATTTGACATTACATTACAGGCGACTTCTATCAATTGTGACTTAATTTATGAAAATGAAATATTTATTACACATAATCACGATACAACAATACCTGTAGCACATATCTTATGATACTTTAGAATAATTTTTGTTTTAGTAACAATGAAACAGTCTGTTATTTATTACACATAATCGTCACAATAAAGCGATATGTCATTTGGTTGACGAAACTAAACGTTGTACTTATAGCAGACACACCTCACGAAAGAAAAATTGTAATGCTTTCAGGCACGACACAGTAATAACTGGTTTTATTTAGACAGAAGTGCAGTGGAGTAACAAATGGTCCAGCCAGCTGGTCTGCTTACTGTGCTGCATACCGAACACATATAGAGAAATTTGTAAATTGTGCTGATGCAAACTGATGATACACAAATGGCTGAAATTTAAGAATACTGTGCTGCTGATAAACCCGAAATGACAAGGAGCAGTCGGAAATTACACTGGCCCAACAACTTCCTTAGATATTTTTTTCACAGTCGAAAAAAATCTTGGTGGAATCTGAATTGCATCAACAGACCTTCTGTCGTCCTCTATAGGCATCGTTATGTCCCGGCCAGGAGTCCAACAAAAGCAGTGAAATTATTTCTGAAAACTGTTGGAAACTGTTTCGAATGAAATGTTAAAAACTATTCTTTCCTATTTTTCAAGTTTTTAATTGGTCGGTTATAAAACATAAGCCAGTAAACAGCCCTTTTCTTATTTTTGGTCGTAATATGTCTTGAGTCCCTGAAGGCAGATATAAAGCTGGGGAAACAGTAATCCATTCATACTTATCACTGTCATTGTTGTATACGAATGTGTCACGACATTAATCGATTGCACAAAAGATTCTTTTTTCGCCTCGAAATGATAAAGCGCACTTTTTACACGATTAATAATATGTTAGTGGTGGCTTGTTACTTCTCCTACAGCTATTTAGGAATAATATAGAACTTAGTTAGATTTCATTGAGGCAGGATATTGTTCCAAAGCCAAGCAGATCTGTTTACTAACTTAGTAGTAGTTGCTATGTAACGTCTTCTTTAATTATGCTATAAATTTATAATTTCCACTTGCAAATTCCTGTATTTTTCTTTAAAAAGGAAGTGTAATTGCTGTAAGTAAATAATAGATAACACCAAATTGCAGACAAGAGAACACGCGGCCCCACCTACACGTGGTACTGTATGGGCAACAGATCCCGTGGCCTCAACTGCTTATCACAATTTTGCTGCGCGGTGGTGGCCATGGGTACTGGTTAATAGTTCTGTGTGGAGCACTATGGCTCGCATTAAAGTTGTTATAACGCAACTTGAAAAAAAAAATGCAGCTTTTCACTCTTGTTGCCAACTGATGATCGAATTGCTGTTACAGATGCAAAACAATGTGCCACAGCCATACCTCATACACCGAACTCTCTCTCTTTCGTGTCGGTAACGCTATGTGGCTGTCCGTAGGCCGGTCTTCTTGTGATCGTACATTCTCGTGATCACGGCTGCCAGCAACGATGTACAGTGGCTACCGTCCTGACAAGACTTTCTGCAATGTCGCAAATGGAACATCCTGCATGTCGTAGCCCTATTACACGACATTGTTCAAATTCAGTGAACTGTTGACAATGGCGTCTTTGTTGTCTTGTAGGTGTTCTCGGGTCACATCAGCTCACTACGTCCATTCTCAAACGTAACTAAAGTTAGCGACTGTTACAGCGCATATGTAAAGTAAACCTGACTTGATGCTAATAGTGGGTTACTAGCACCAGCTCTTACGCGACTGCCGCGATATTTGTATAGACATCGTCTTTCAGATGTACTCGTAGAAGCGCGTCTACCAGCTTTCATTTATCTCACGTAATTCCTTCTTGGTGTTATGATTTGTTTTTGCGTCAGTGTATATTAGCAAGTTTAGTTGAAACAGATACAATGGTTTAGAAAGATTTTTTTTCATCCTCGCCTTTGCTGGCATACGCGCACTTCACATATATTTAACTTACTCCACTCGTATTTCACCTGTATATCTAGCGATTTCGGTCTGGAGTTTCGTGTTCGTGCAGGTCATTGTTTATTGCGTCATATCTCCTTAAACATTTATCGTAGAATGATGTAATTTGGTAGGCGGATTCAGTGGTGTATGTGGATACCCTCTGTGGAATTTGTTACGAATAGCGTTGGTAGCAAAGAAGAAATACATTAAAACGTCATGCAAGATGCGGCAGTTTTACTGAATGAACAGCAACATTGTACAATGGTAAGCGATTAACTTTTTTGCTTGAATCATTTTGTGGATTTGTTAGCGAGAAAAAGTTTCGTAAAGATTTGAAATTATTTGCAAACTTTGTCGCAAGTCACTAAATGCTGTCCTTCTCACATTCTGGATGAATGGAGTCTGGGTATCAGAACGTCGTGGGCTGCATTTCTTTTTCACCTTCACCTCAGCCCTTTCTATAGATAGGTAATTCTTACCCCACAGGGAACCTTTCCACGCAGCAAGTGATACGTGGACCAAGTCTGGTTGAAATGAGTCTACTGGTTTAGGATGAGATGTGCAACTTACTTACTAAGACAAGTTGAAGAAGACAGACGGTGAGAGAGGGTGACATATACGTGCCCAATAAACCACTTCCCTCGAAAATTTATCTCCTTCAAACCTCCTCTGTGTTACCACAGATCACAGATGACGGGTAACTGATCTCGTTTGTACTGAGACTGCAGTACACACGAGGTACCCATTTGGTTCCACCCCCCCCCCCCCCCTCGCCCCACCCCCAACCCCACCCCCGAGTTCAAATGGCTCTGAGCACTATGGGACTTAACATCTATGGTCATCAGTCCCCTAGAACTTAGAACTACTTAAACCTAACTAACCTAAGGACAGCACACAACACCCAGCCATCACGAGGCAGAGAAAATCCCTGACCCCGCCGGGAATCGAACCCGGGAACCCGAGTGTGGGAAGCGAGAACGCTACCGCACGACCACGAGATGCGTGCCCACCCCCGAGTGGAATGCATAAGTTCTAATAAATGTTCACCAACCTGCAGTCTTCTACAGTTGTTGTCCCCTGCGCAGAAAACAGCACATAAGTAGGGACTCCATTATCTTGAGGCTATAATAAAACCTTAGCGAGGAACTGATAAAATAAATTTCCATTTAGTTCATTTATAAGGGATGCCACTAGCTTTTTACTAGCAAAACACGAGAAACTACGCAGTCATATTCCACTTTAGAGTCACAAATAATTTCCATTCTTTAACAAATTAATGAACTGCATATCTCCACGATTACTATCACACTGTTCTAATTACATGTCCACGTAACCAGAAATCGCTAATAAAGTCTTGATTGACACCAACCACGGCAGACAAAATGTCTGTTCCCCGACACTGTCGAGCCAGCTGTGATCTTACAAATGAGCCACTTCGCCTGCAATCCAATTTAGGCGCGATCCGAACATCTCCGAAGTGCTTCGTTTGCATTTTCGTTTAGCTGTGGTTTATTATTCTGCTGGTTATTTTACTTGTGGAATAATGGAATGATAGCACGCTATTGAGAGATGCTTTAATTTGAAATACAACTAAATACCTTCTCTAGTTTTTCTAATATTAATAATAGAAGCTTATCATTTTGGCGCGCAACTTCCGAACGCAGCAGCCAGCCGCGGAGTCGGACCACAATTTAGGCGGTCTTTCTCACGGTACTCATACCGAACAAACCATCTGTTATCGGCACCTCACACTACATTACGTAATCTTCTGACTGCTGCCTTCTCAACAGCTTAAGAAGAGCTTTTTGTACGTGAATATGATGGCTGCATAGTCAGAAATTTTAAAATATATACACACAGGTTTATAATATGTATGTTACTGTTATTGTCACCTTAGAACTGTCATTAATAACATCAACCTTCACAGGGGAGTAAGTATACCGTGAGGTGTTGTCTGTTTGCCTAACTGCCCGAAGAGCCGTGTACAAGAGGTTCTAGAGCGGATATGTCGCATTAACGGAATTATACACTTTTGTGCAATGAAGTCACCCTCTCTCTCTCTTTTAAGTAGCGAAGTGCAAACGTTTCATTCCAATAACTTATGACTTTTGTTCATGTTTTTGTGTGTTAAAACTAATAATTTACAATATTCTGTCTCATTGATAGATACCCCTCTCGCATTATTTCTAATGGGGTGGTTAGATTTGTGCGATACAAAATTTCATATAATTATGATGAACATCTGTAGGACGTCATATCGTTTATTCAGGGGTAATATTAGGATGCAATATGAAATAAATTAAAACTATAACTAAATACTATATTAACAGGCCTCGAAGGCCTGGCGAAAGAGACCAAACAGCGAGGTCAACAGTCTCATCGGATTAGGTTAAGGAGGGGGATTGTAATCGGCCGTGCCCTGTCGAAGGAACCATCCCGGCATTTGCCTGAAGCGATTTAGGGAAATCACGGAAAAACCCAAATCAGAATGGCCGGATGCGGAATTGAACCGTCGTCCTCCCGAGTGCGAGTCCAGTGTGCTAACCACTGCGCCATCTCGCTTGGTCAGGTTGTGGACTGAGAGTAAACTGGAAAAAGGCAAAGGTAACGAGATGTAGCACAGATAAGAATAGCGAGAAAAAATAAGTGATCCGTAGACTAAGTTAAGGCATTCTGCTAGCTTTGAAGGCCGGCCGGAGTGGCCGAGCGGTTAAAGGCGCTACAGTCTGGAACCACATGACCGCTACGGTCGCAGGTTCGAATCCTGCCTCGGGCATGGATGTGTGTGATGTCCTTAGGTTAGTTAGGTTTAAGTAGTTCTAAGTTCTAGGGGACTTATGACCACAGCAGTTGAGTCCCATAGTGCTCAGAGCCATTTGAACCAGCTAGCTTTGAAGCAAAATCAACTAGTCAGCCAAAGCAAGGAGAACATACAAAGCAGATAGTACAAGCAAAACGGGCATTCCTGGCCAAGACAAGTAGCTGGTATCAAACAAAGGAATTAATCTGAAGAAGAAATTTCTGAAAATGTACGTTTGCTGCGCAGTACCGTATGATACTGAATCCTGGACTATGGAAAAAACGGAACAAAAGAAAATATTTGCCTTTAACATCTGATGCTACAGAGGAATGTTGCAGATTAAGTCTACTGATGAGGTAAGAAATGAAGAGGTTTTCTGCAGAATCCGCGAAGGAAAGATCATATGGAAAACAATGACAAGAAGAAGGGACAAGATGATAGGACATGTGTTAAGACATTAGGCAATAATCTGCAGCCGGCCGCTGTGGCCGAGCGGTTCTAGGCGCTTCAGTCCGGAACCGCGCTGCTGCTACGGTCGCAGGTTCGAATCCTAGCTCAGGTATGGATGTGTGTGATATCCTTGGGTTAGTTAGGTTTAAGTAGTTCTGTCTAGGGGACTGATGGCATCAAATTTTAAGTCCCATAGTGCTCAGAGCCATTTGAACCATTTGATGGCGCCTAACCGTGGCGCGACAATAGGGCGACACGTGATTGTGGCACCCGTGTTGACCGCAGGCACGAGTGACGCGGCATCACGTCACGTGACGTGACAGGCAGACAACGCTGCCGAGCTGTTATCTGGAGGCCCCTTAACCACTGTTGACCCCTGGGTTCCGTGACTCAGGGGCCTTCGCACACAGAGCAACTCAAACGTAGCTTGTTGACAAGGCGAGTCGGTTACGTCGCTTGCGAGTCATTTCCTGTGTGGCTGAATAGAACAAGGCAGACAGAGTGACTATCATCCTGTCCCTTCTCCCTATCAGTGTTTTCCACATATTCCTTTCCTCTCCGATTCTGCCTACAACCTCCTCATTCCTTACCTTATCAGTCCACCTAATTTTCTACATTCGTCTATAGCATCACATCTCAAATGCTTCGATTCTCTTCTGTTCCGGTTTTCCCACAGTCCATGTTTCACTACCATACAATGCTGTACTCCAGACGTACATCCTCAGAAATTTCTTCCTCAAATTAAGGCCGGTATTTGATATTACTACACTTCTCTTGACCAGAAATGCCTTTTTTGCCATAGCGAGTCTGCTTTTGATGTCCTCCTTGCTCCGTCCGTCATTGGTTATTTTACTGCCTAGGTAGCAGAATTCCTTAACTTCATTGACTTCGTGACCATCAATCCTGATGTTAAGTTTCTCGCTGTTCTCATTTCTACTACTTCTCATTACCTTCGTCTTTCTCCGATTTACTCTCAAACCACACTGTGTACTCATTAGACTGTTCATTCCGTTCAGCAGATTAGTTAATTCTTCTTCACTTTCACTCAGGATAGCAATGTCATCACCGAATCGTATCATTGATATCCTTTCACCTTGTATTTTAATTCCACTCCTGAACCTTTCTTTTATTTCCATCATTGCTTCCTCGATGTACAGATTGAAGAGTAGGGGCGAAAGGCTACAGCCTTGTCTTACACCCTTCTTAATACGAGCACTTCGTTCTTGATCGTCCACTCTTATTATTCCCTCTTGGTTGTTGTACATATTGTATATGACCCGTCTCTCCCTATAGCTTACCCCTACTTTTTTCAGAATCTCGAACAGCTTGCACCATTTTATATTGTCGAACGCTTTTTCCAGGTCGACAAATCCTATGAAAGTGTCTTGATTTTTCTTTAGCGTTGCTTCCATTATTAGCCGTAACGTCAGAGTTGCCTCTCTCGTCCCTTTACTTTTCCTAAAGCCAAACTGATCGTCACCTAGCGCATTCTCAATTTTCTTTTCCACTCTTCTGTATATTATTCTTGTAAGCAGCTTCGATGCATGAGCTGTTAAGCTGATTGTGCGATAATTCTCGCACTTGTCAGCTCTTGCCGTCTTCGGAACTGTGTGGATGATGCTTTTCCGAAAGTCAGATGGTATATCGCCAGACTCATATATTCTACACACCAACCTGAATAGTGGTTTTGTTGCCACTTCCCCCAATGATTTTAGAAATTCTGATGGAATGTTATCTATCCCTTCTGCCTTATCTGACCGTAAGTCCTTCAAAGCTCTTTTAGATTCCTATTCTAATACTGGATCCCCTATCTCTTCTAAATTGACTCCTGTTTCTTCTTCTATAACATCAGACAAATCTTCACCCTCATAGAGGCTTTCAATGTATTCTTTCCACCTATCTGCTCTCTCCTCTGCATTTAACAGTGGAATTCCCGTTGCACTCTTAATGTTACCACCGTTGCTTTTAATGTCACCAAAGGTTGTATTGACTTTCCTGTATGCTGAGTCTGTCCTTCCGACAATCATATCTTTTTCGATGTCTTCACATTTTTCCTGCAGCCATTTCGTCTTAGCTTCCCTGCACTTCCTATTTATTTCATTCCTCAGCGACTTGTATTTCTGTATTCCTGATTTTCCCGGAACATGTTTGCACTTCCTCCTTTCATCAGTCAACTGCAGTTTTTCTTCTGTTACCCATGGTTTCTTCGCAACTATCTTCTTTGCACCTATGTTTTCCTTCTCAACTTCTGTGATGGCCCTTTTTAGAGATGTCCATTCCTCTTCAACTGTACTGCCTACTGCGCTATTCCTTATTGCTGTATCTATAGCGTTAGAGAATTTCAAACGCATCTCGTCATTCCTTAATACTTCCGTATCCCACTTCTTTGCGTATTGATTCTTCCTGACTAATGTCTTGAACTTCAGCCTACTCTTCATCACTACTATATTGTGATCTGAGACTATATCTGCTCCTGGGTGCGCCTTACAGTCCAGTATCTGATTTCGGAATCTCTGTCTGACCATGATGTAATCTAATTGAAATCTTCCCGTATCTCTCGGCCTTTTCCAAGTATACCTCCTCCTCTTGTGATTCTTGAACAGGGAATTCGCTATTACTAGAAGAAACTTGTTACAGAACTCAATTAGTCGTTCTCCTCTTTCATTCCTTGTCCCAAACCCATATTCTCCTGTAACCTTTTCTTGTACTCCTTCCCCTACAACTGCATTCCAGTCGCCCATGACTATTAGATTTTCGTCCCCCTTTACATACTGCATTACCCTTTCAATATCCTCATACACTTTCTCTATCTGTTCATCTTCAGCTTGCGACGTCGGCATGTATACGTGAACTATCGTTGTCGGTGTTGGTCTGCTGTCGATTTTGATTAGAACAACCCGGTCACTGAACTGTTCACAGTAACACACCCTCTGCCCTACCTTCCTATTCATAACGAATCCTGCACCTGTTATACCATTTTCTGCTGCTGTTGATATTACCCGATACTCATCTGACCAGAAATCCTTGTCTTCCTTCCACTTCACTTCACTGACCCCTACTATATCTAGATTGAGCCTTTGCATTTCCCTTTTCAGATTTTCTAGTTTCCCTACCACGTTCAAGCTTCTGACATTCCACGCCCCCGACTCGTAGAACGTTATCCTTTCGTTGATTATTCAATCTTTTTCTCATGGTAACCTCCCCCTTGGCAGTCCCCTCCCGGAGATCCGATTGGGGGACTATTCCGGAATCTTTTGCCAATGGAGAGATCATCATGACACTTCTTCAATTACAGGCCACATGTCCTGTGGATACACGTTACGTGTCTTTAATGCAGTGGTTTCCATTGCCTTCTGCATCCTCATGTCGTTGATCATTGCTGATTCTTCCGCCTTTAGGGGTAATTTCCCACGCCTAGGACAAGAGAGTGCCCTGAACCTCTATCCGCTCCTCCGCCCTCTTTGACAAGGCCGTTGGCAGAATGAGGCTGACTTCTTGTGCCGGAAGTCTTCGGCCGCCAATGCTGATTATTTATCAAAATTTAGGCAGTGGCGGGGATCGAACCCGGGACCGAAGACGTTTTGATTATGAGTCAAAGACGCTACCCCCTTTTTTTAATCTCATTTTGTTCGCTTCTGTTCGTTGCATCTGCTCGGGGCGGACGTCGTAAGACATCCTTTTATGTTCGTTGTTGGTCGATTGACTCAGTTTTTTTATTAAAGAGGGCAGCTAACCCCTTGACCGATCACGCTGAGCTACCGTTATATATATATATATATATATATATATATATATATATATATATATATATGAACGGGCTGGTTTTGAATATTAACTCTGTGGGGAACTCACATTAGTCAGTCTGCATTAGTCTATATATGAACGGGCCGGTTTTGAATATTAACTCTGTGGGGAACTCACATTAGTCAGTCTGCATTAGTCTGTACCAGACTTTTGTTAATGTGGATAATATTCTTCCTTGTCTGAAATCAGACCGTATTTTTATCGGAGCTGTGAAATGATTAATCTAGCAAAAAACACTGCCACAAGTAGGCTACTCCGCTATCCTAGTAGCGGTGCGGCTTAGTGACCTCTTGAGGGAAGCCGTATAGTTCTCCACTTTGTGGAAACGTTCATCACATGAAGGGACCTAAACGGTTCAGCTTTCATTTCATCCGCAGCTATGCGCCTCTCCATCATCAGAATGACTTGTGACGTCCACAACTACATTCGTCATTGCATGTACGTAAACAATCTCCGAATGTAACCTTGAGGTATTTCTTTTCTTGCCTGAAACAAATTCTGTGTCAGTTCGTGAGGCTCGCTGGATCTGAAGATGGTGTGGAAGTACATGTCTTCTCACCGCAACCCAGACGTCCCCTGCGTGTGAGAAATTAGGGAACCAAATAGGCCACTCAAGGAACCGTTCGTTCCTCAAGGAATTTGTGGTATGAACTTCTGTGTGAGTCTTGCGATTTGTTTGGTAGTGGTGGTGGTGGTGGTGTGGAGTGGGGGTTGAAAGGGTGGAAAGGGGGGGGGGGGGGGGGGCTCTGTCATATTATTGGTTTGATGCGGTCCGCCACGAATTCCTCTGCCAACCTCTTCATCTCAGTGGAGCACTGACACACATTGTCGTGAGTTATCTGTTGGATGCATTTCGTCTCTGTCTTAGCCTCTACAGCTCCTTCAAATGCCACGGATATTATTCCTTGCTATCTTAACACATGTCTCAGCACCATACTCTTCTTCTTGTAATTATCCTCGACACGCCATTCTGCTTGCCGTTTCTGCAGAGTTCTTCATTTCTTGCCAGTCCGTCGAATTTTTTCATCTCTATTTTCTCCGGTTTTCCCACAGACCATGACTCACACCCCCAAAATAATGTGATCCAAACGTACATTCAAACAAACTTCTTTCTCAAATGAAGGCCGAAATCTGGCATTAGCAGAATTCTTTTGACGAGGAATTCTCTCTTTGCCTGTCCTAGTCCACTTGAATTATGCACATAGTGTCTCAGTTCCATTAGGACTGCCTGTATAAAATTCCAGACTGCAGTACTATCTCGTGGTGAGCTGCGCCATTAGGATCCTTGAAATTTCAACAACCGCCGTGTAGAAGGCCAAAGCACTGGCATGACTGCGGCAGTCGACCTGGCTGCGAATGTAACGGTAAGTGTCCGATTCTCGTCGGACATTTGCGGTGGAATAGTGAGGCGATATCGTTCGGTGTTAAGTTTTGATTTGGCAACGTTCCTGGATGCTCCTATATGACAATACTCCAGCCCACAAAGCGAAGATTCTGCATTACCTTTCGGCAAGTAAACTGATCACCCACCGTATTCGCCGGATTTGGCACCAGCCGATATATTGTTGTATCCAAATTACAATTGACAATGAAAGAACACCCGTACAATGCAGTTAAGAACATCCAACATAATTGTACTGCAGTAATAAGTAGGATTCCAAAACAGGACTACACCGAGTGGTTCAAAACACTTTTAAAACGATTTAAGCTGTGTGCTCATTCCGGGGGGAGGCTATTTTAAATAAATCTTCTAGACATAATCCAGAACTTTTATTTCCCAAAGCTACAGTCCTAACGGAGCTGAGACACTCTGCATACTGTTGAAATATGCCGTTTGGTACGCTGGCTATAAAGGGTATAATCATGTTTTATGATTCTTGCCATACCCTGGCGAGCATTCAGCCTCCCTTCAACAATTACCATATCAGTCATGTTGTCATTTCCAATACTTCCCAACATCATGATTCCAGAATTTGGGGAGATATGCAGAACGAGAATCATTAGGCTGTCTACAGACAGGTCGGGGTCAATCTAACCACTACAAACAGAAGTGAGAGTCATTGCTGAACACCACATTATTCCAGTCTATGTCAGTTGACTCTGGCTTTCACATCATGCAAGTCTCTGTTTTTTGTGTGTTTGGTTTCAGGGGTAAACGATGCATAGCAACTTGGAATATGAAATCAGTTATCATTAATCCTTTCCCAATGATTCCAGTCATCACTTCCCGACACACAGTCGAGTAGTATTTGTAACCAAATACTTGCCAAAATTGCAAAACTTAATGTTTTCCCAACGATTGTAGTAAGTATATTTTATAATAGCTGACTAATGGTGGGCTCATACCTCAATTTTAAGGGACCTGAGAGATGTCTCTTAGCTAGCTGAAGTGTTCTTTCTCTGCCAGATGACGTTTTTCTTCATTAAGGTGTAAGGTGCCAGGCAAATCCAACACCTTCCATGAAAACCCTGACATGATAGCAAATCCGGCAGTATGTTACATAGCACCGAATAAATCTTGACATTAAATTAACCAAAGTAATACGATCAACGAGTGAGCAAATGGAATACCACAGACTAACACAAGAACGCCTAAATGCATGTCATACCTTCCCACCGTGAAACAGATGCAGTTCCGAGGGGAGAAACGAGAACAGAAGCCGAGAGCAGAACCGTGTTAAGCTAGAAGGCCCTACGATAAGGGACGGACATCCACATCGCCGGCCGACCGCCAAGACCACCTCCAGCCCATGTTAAAAGATAGAGCCCTCCAGAAGAACAGTATAGATCTTACGATAACACTAAAAGGGCCACACCAGCTGCAAGTTTTAGCGTGAGACTATACGCGTCTCTGTTACATAGCAAACATTAAAAACATTGCCCCATTACGAAAAGTATAACGTTTCTCATTGGATAGACAGAATTTTTGTAGGAGGAGCTTAAGGTTAACATTGAGACCCTGATTGGTCAGTTGAAAACACAGCCAGATAGCTTTTTTTAAACCAACTTCGGTAAATTGTAGTAAAGAGAAGCTAGAAAGAGTTGCTTCCCAGACGGCGAGATGTGTGGAGCTGCGCCGCCCGCCGCCCGATGAGGCTGCCGAACCACCGACAAGGTAATGAACGCACGCAATGCCGCATAAGAGCGCATAAGGCTTCACTCAGAACTGCAGAAGTCTCATCTGTTACATCCCCTTTTTGCGTAAGACTAGTGTCGATCGCCAATTAAAGTTCATGGTATTCTCATTTGCTACTTGAAGTTAAAATCTGAAACGCGATGCTTTTTCTGTTATGTAATTATTGAGAAGCCACATCAGCCACTGTAATTTATGACAAGTTAAATAAGTAATTAAAGATAATTGAGGGTCACTGTAGACCATTTTTGATAGTTTTCTCTTTTATGAAACTTAATTTAAACCTAGATTATAGATGTGATATGGCATATGCCATCCTTCGATCCGTTATACAACTTGGAAACCCATTCAGGGAATATTCGTTCACATTTTTGTTGAACGCAGTTGGTTTTTATCATCCTTTTATCAATAGTGCAATTAATAAACAATGTTTTGTGAGTAGAATAAAAATTCCAGTGGTAAACTTAACTGCTTTTTCGATGTTATTTTACCAGCTAACTAAAAATAGGAAAGCCTTGAACCCCTTTCACTAAATTTAGTTAGTATTAAGATTCTTTTAGAGGGAGTGCAGTGGAGCTGACGCTGAAATCATTAAGTATTTGATTATATCATCGCTAGTCTCACTGAACTCATCTGATCTCTACATGTCATGTGTGGTCTGGCGTCTCCTTACCAGCAACAGGTCCCAGGTTCAAACTAGTCACTTCCCTAAAAAAAAACACGCTCAGAGCGTCGTTGCGCGAAAGTAGTAGGGAGACACGACTCAGAACAAACAGAAACCACGCAGAATGTTAGAAAGGTATTAGCTTGATTCTAAATGTTTTGTGGCTTCACTAAATGACTGTCTTAAGTTGGAGCAGATTTGAATGTTAAAGGATTGTAACAGCTTGTATTTAAAATATGGGATAATTTAATTACTTAAACTTAAAACACACTGACCCCATTGAAAATTTTTACCAAACAATGTTTCTGTTCGTCTGTCATATTCCTGAGCAGTTTCAAAAGTGTATCGGGTCTTGCCCAAACTACCCCAAAGTATATTCGTGATCGGTCAGTACTGACAGCCAGTTGCAAAGATCAAAGCTTCCCACAATTTCTCCTACATAATAGTAACAGTTTTTGATAACATACTGTTATCATTTGTCTTATCGAAAAATTCATGTATCGTTAGATTATAAATGACTAAAAAAGTAATCTCTATGCCTCGTGTGAATTTATAAAACTTTATTTATTCGCGTTTAGTGATCTTTTCAATCAATAAGCAGTCTGTTTTTGACAAAGAAATAGAAAAGAAAGTATTTAACATAATCAGAAAAGGTACATTATCAAAGATGATACAATGTTACTAAGAAGAAGAGAGCTAATTATGGAATTTTTGTACAAAGACGAAATTGGTCGATATTTACGATCTTAAGTGCTGCTACCTAGCGGATACAAGGCGAAACCTTTTGCTCTGAGTCACCATGACATTGATGTCGTCTGCGCTATTGCTGTTACTGACCGACTGTTTTGTTACGAATATTTTTGCGTTTCTTAGTGACTGTGAACTTTGGTAATTTGATAGTTGCTTAATATTGTCATGTTTAAGTTATATATTTTCATTTATCATTTTTGGATGCTACAAAATTACCCTTTTAAGTTCTATTTTCGTCAATTTTTTTGTGTGTCATGAACCTTATTTTAAGGTATGGTATACTGAAGTGTACAAATATACTTGTGTAATCTTTGCTAAAAAGCGAAACATAAAAGTTAGTTCTTACAGTTCTGAAATTGGCCTTGACATTATTGAAATGTTTTGTTTTTCAGCCACCACATTCGAGGGATGAAACATAATTTTACTGCCGTGCTACAGGTCCTTTTGTTTCGATTTTCAGCCACTGAAAATAGACAAAGCATTTTGTAGAAAGCCAATTACCAACTGATTAAGGAATCTTCTAGATCAGTCGATGAGAAGTTGAAGAGCATGTAAAATAGAGTCACTGAAATAACGAGATGCACAAATGCTGAGAGAATTTCACTAAATCGTTCTCTCAGATATCTAAATCAGAATTTAAGAAACGTGGATTTCAGCAAAGAATGAAGACGCTCTTGAAGAAGAATAAGTACTGATGAATAACTAGTATTAGTGAATTAGTCTGAGAGAATATTTAAAGAAAATTTCTCCTAGAAATTACGGCAAACCAGCTACTTATGAAACGATAATACAGGTGATGAGGCAATTATCTACCCTACTAGAAGCATTCCAGTCATCATTTCACGATCAAAGTCTATACAGCAAACTAAGGGTATGTCTACACGGAAATTTTGGAGTCAATAGACCCGAAATTGCGGAAAGTAGCGCGGTACACACTGAAAAACAGGTAGACAAACTAATAAATGCATACGGCGCCATCCCAGGAGCCTCTGTAAGGTTCACAATGAAACAGTTCGGCGTTATTTACACTTACAATTCAGTTATAAGTGAAGAGAAGTGCTTTAAACTTTTAAAACTATCAAAAATAATTTTGGCCAGAAGTTCATTACAACTACTCCACTGTGCGACGGTTTTTGGTGAAATTCAGCCTGTAGTCTTTCCTAGTATTTCTGCTGATGTCGTCCGTCTAAATGTCAGAGCCAATGGAATAATCCTACGATCTGCTCGGAGTCTTGTCCTTCCGGAAGGACCTGTGCCTACTCTCCTCACAGCACTGTTGTTCCGAATCCATCCCTTCACCCCTCGTTGTGCAATCATTGCAATACTTCCAACTCTGTGTGTGATTGACAGTACGATGCTCTTATGCCCCTCATGCAAGCCATTCGATCTTTTAGACGGTCCACAACATGGTTATAAGTCATCTGGCAAAGCGGCGTTGCGATACCAAACTGAACTATAGTTAGATACACCAGATAGGTATTACATATGCATGCCATTCACCTTACGACATCGAGTGACATTATACTGAGCGCACTATCAGAAAATTACTTCGTGCAATTAAACAGAGAACCGACTCGCGGAGATAACATCTTGGACCTACTGATAACAAACAGACCCGAACTTTTCGTCTCTGTAAGCGCAGAACAGGGAATCAGTGATCATAAGGCCGTTGCAGCATCCCTGAATATGAAAGTAAATAGGAATATGAAAGAAAGGGAGGAAGGTTTATCTGTTTAGCAAGAGTAATAGAAGGCAGATTTCAGACTACCTAACAGATCAAAACGAAAATTTCTGTTCCGACACTGACAATGTTCAGTGTTTATGGAAAAAGTTCAAGGCAATCGTAAAATGCGTTTTAGACAGGTACGTGCCGAGTAAAACTGTGAGGGACGGGAAAAACCCACCGTGGTTCTACAACAAAGTTAGGAAACTACTGCGAAAGAAAAGAGAGCTTCACTGCAAGTTTAAACGCAGCCAAAACCTCTCAGACAAACAGAAGCTAAACGATGTCAAAGTATGCGTGAAGTGTTCAGTGAATTCGAAAGTAAAATTCTATGTACCGATTTGACAGAAAATCCTAGAAAGTTGTCTGGAAACGAGATGTCTGTGATGTCCTTAGGTAAGTTAGGTTTAATTAGTTCTAAGTTCTAGGCGACTGATGACCTCAGAAGTTAAGTCGCATAGTGCTCAGAGTATATATGTATCCTAGGAAGTTCTGGTCTAACGTTAAACCAGTAAGTGGCTCGAAACAGCATATCCAGACACTCTAGGATGATGATGGCAGCCGGCCGAAGTGGCCGTGCGGTTAAAGGCGCTGCAGTCTGGAATCGCAAGACCGCTACGGTCGCAGGTTCGAATCCTGCCTCGGGCATGGATGTTTGTGATGTCCTTAGGTTAGTTAGGTTTAACTAGTTCTAAGTTCTAGGGGACTAATGACTTCAGCAGTTGAGTCCCATAGTGCTCTGAGCCATTTGAACCATTTTTTGATGATGGCATTGAAACACAGGATGACACGCGTAAAGCTGAAATACTACACACCTTTTTCCAAAGCTGTTTCACAGAGGAAGACCACACTGCAGTTCCTTCTCTAAATCCTCGCACAAACGAAAAAATGGCTGACATCGAAATAAGTGTCCAAGGAACAGAAAAGCAACTGAAATCACTCAACAGAGGAATGTCCATTGGACCTGACGGGATACCAATTCGATTCTACACTGAGTACGCGAAAAAACTTGCCCTCCTTCTAACAGCCGTGCACCGCAAGTTTCTAGAGGAACGGAACGTTCCTAATGATTGGAAAAGAGCACAGGTAGCCCAGTCTTCAAGAAGAGTCGTCGAGCAGATGAGCAAAACTATAGACCTATATCTCTGACATCGATCTGTTGTAGAATTTTAGAACATGTTTTTTGCTCGCGTATCATGTCATTTCTGGAAACCCAGAATCTACTCTGTAGGAATCAACATGGATTCCTGAAACAGCGATCGTGTGAGACCCAACTCGCTTTATTTGTTCATGAGACCCAGAAAATATTACATACAGGCTCCCAGGTAGATGCCATTTCCCTTGACTTCCGGAAGGCGTTCAATACAGTTCCGCATTGTCGCCTGATAAACAAAGTAAGAGCCTACGGAATATCAGACCAGCTGTGTGGCTGGATTGAAAAGTTTCTAGCAAACAGAACACAGCACGTTGTTCTCAATGGAGAGACGTCTACAGACGTTAAAGTAACCTCTGGCTTGCCACAGGGGAGTGTTATGGGACCATTGCTTTCCACAATATATATAAATGACCTAGTAGATAGTGTCGGAAGTTCCATGCGGCTTTTCGCGGATGATGTTGTAGTATACAGAGAAGTTGCAGCATTAGAAAATTGTAGCGAAATGCAGGAAGATCTGCAGCGGATAGGCACTTGGTGCAAGGAGTGGCAACTGACCCTTAACATAGACAAATGTAATGTATTGCGAATACATAGAAAAAAGGATCCTTTATTGTATGATTATATGCTAGCGGAACAAACACTGATAGCAGTTACTTCTGTAAAATATATGGGAGTATGCGTGCGGAACGATTTGAAGTGGAATGATCATATAAAATTAATTGTTGGTAAGGCGGATGCCAGGTTGAGATATATTGGAAGAGTCCTTAGAAAATGTAGTCCATCAACAAAGGAGGTGGCTTACAAAACACTCGTTCGACCTATACTTGAATATTGCTCATCAGTGTGGGTTCCGCAGCAGGTCGGGTTGACAGAAGAGATAGAGAAGATCCAAAGAAGAGCGGCGCGTTTCGTCACAGGGTTATTTGGCGTTACGGAGATGTTTAGCAAACTCAAGTGGCTGACTCTGCAAGAGAGGCGCTCCGCATCGCGGTGTAGCTTGCTGTCCAGGTTTCGAGAGGGTGCGTTTCTGGATGAGGTATAGAATACATTGCTTCCCCCTACTTGTACCTCCCGAGGAGATCACGAATGTAAAGTTAGAGAGATTCGAGTGCGCACGGAGGCTTTCATGCAGTCGTTCTCCCCGCGAACCATACGCGACTGGAACAGGAAAGGGAGGTAATGACAGTTGTTGTTGTTGTTGTTTTTGGGGGAAGAGACCAAACAGCGAGGTCATCGGTCTCATCGGATTAGGGAAGGACAGAGAAGCAAATCGACCTTGCCCTTTGAAAGGAACCATTCCGGCATTTGCCTGGAGCGATTTAGGGAATCACGGAAAATCTAAATCAGGATGGCCGGACGCAGGATTGAACCGTCGTCCTCCCGAATGCGAGTCCAATGTGCTAACCACTGCGCCACTTCGCTCGGTAGGTAATGACAGTGGCACGTACAGTGCCCTCCGCCACACACCGTTGGGTGGCTTGCGGAGTATAAATGTAGATGTAGATGTAGATGTAGACGTGAAATGGAACTTTTTCCGCAATGAAACTGTTCTTGCATAACGATAGAATATTAATCAAGTTATCCCACAGGCACGGAAACCTAAAAATGTCAGTTTGTTAACATTCAGTCAAGGTGTTCATGGTTAACACTTCCCGGTCGGTCAACGTATACGGAAGGAATTTTGATTCCTGTGTTGGCATAAAACCCTGTCCTCTGGTTGCGAAAAGTACCCTAAAATAAGAGCTATCACATCATGAGTGTTGACAAAATTTATAATATCACGAATTCTAAAAGGAGTCAATCACAAAATGAGTAACTACACTGCGCAATAAAATTAAAGGATGTACCATTGCTACGTACAAGTTTGTATTTTGCTTCCAAGATGCCTCTGTAATCGTAATATAGCGTTGTGCTCTGAGGCGTCGCCCTCCGCGTCGCTGACGCTTGAAACCGCAAGCTGTAGACACATATAGGGAAAGGTCACAGCTCACAAGTTCATATGAACAGCAAGTTCAGTTAATCATATCTCATTGGCACCAAATTTCCCCACAATTCTGCCCAATGCCATCGTGGACGTATCACACTATGGAAAGGTTTCACAGCCCCTATTATCCATATTTCGTCCCTTCTTTTGACGTCTCTGCGACACCCAGCTTTGAAATCAGGCGGTTTTCTACTGGGTGGCCTAGGGGAACGTTTCAGACACTAAATCACCTCATGGGGTGGCATAAAAGGCGAATATGAAACCACCCCATTCCCTGCGGTGTTGATTCCCACACATTTGACACTGATTCCCATACATTTCACGGTTGAAGACGACATTTTGCACGTGCGATGAGCAATAAGAAGTAGTTCTTGTCAACCTTCGACATTTCTGACACCCTCTAACGTACACTATGTGATCAAACGTATCCGGACACCACATCAAAAATACGTTTTTCATATTAGGTGCACTGTGCTGCCACCTACTGACACCGATTCCATATCAGCGACCTCAGTAGTCGTTAGAAATCGTGAGAGAGCAGAATGGGGCGCTCCGCGGAATTCATGGACTTCGAACGTGGTCAGGTGAATTGGTGGTCACTTGTGTCATACGAGATTTCCACACTCCTAAACATCCCTATTTTCACTGCTTCTGATGTGATAATGAAGTGAAAACGTGAAGGTACACGTACATCTCAAAATCGGTCCCTTATATCATACGAGATTTCCACACTCCTGAACATCCCTATTTTTCTGTTTCTGATGTGATAATGAAGTGAAAACGTGAAGGTACACGTACAGCACAAAATCGTACAGCCCGACCTCGTCTGTTGACTGACAGAGAACGCCGACAGTTGAAGCGGGTAGTAATGTGTAATAGGTAAAAATCTATCGAGACCATCACATAGGAATTCCTAATAGTATCAGGATCCACTGCAATGCTATGACAGTTTGGTGGGAGGTGGGAAACTGGGATTTCATGGAGGAGCGGCTGCTCATAAGTCACACATCACGCTGGTAAATGCCAAACGGTGCCTCGCTTGGTGTAAGGAGCGTAAACATTGGACGAATGAACAGTGGAAAAACGTTGTGTGGAGTGATGAATCACGGTACACAATGTGGGGATCCGATGGCAGGGTGTGGATACGGCGAATGCCCGGTGAACGACATCTGGCACAGTGTGTAGTGCCAACAGTAAAATTCGGAGGCGGTGGTGTTATGGTGTGGTCGTGTTTATCATTGCACTATCACAGCACAGGCCTACATTGATGTGTTAAGCACCTTCTTGCTTGCCATTGTTGAAGAGCAATTCGGGGATGGCGATTGCATCTTTCAGCACGATCGAGCCACCTGTTCATAATGCACGGCCTGTGGCGGAGTGGTTACAAGGCAATAATATGACTCTAATGGACCGGCCAGCACAAAATTATGACCTGTAGCACACCTCTGGGATGTTCTGTAATGCCGCCTTCGTGCCAGTCCTCACCTCTCCTAAGCGCAGCACTCTTTGAGATGCAGCGCGACCACAAGTTTTGCTCTCGTGAACAGGTTGGAATCGGTAGGGACCTTTCAAAACCATTCAACGAAATTTGAACCTGATCCGAATCAGCAAAGAGTACTTATGTTATTTCAGCCCTCCTGTTCTCTACCCTGCTGTGGCGCGATCACAAGGGAGTGGGATTTCAATATGTGTGTGAATAAAACGGAGAAGGATCCCTCTAAGAACCATCAGTTCGGCAACACGCTCGGTGCCACCCGCTCCCCTTTGTTGAACGTTACAAAATTACATTCAGAAATGTCAGCAACAAATCAGTCTGGCGATTGCCTTAGCACCCTAGGTTTGGGCAACCTCTTCGACGCCTCTTGGTTTCTGACATTTTTAACGCAAGAGCATTTTTGTCTTTAAAAGCTATCAACTGAAACGGAAAATGGTTTCGAAAACTGCTGCAAAACAAATTTGAGGTAGGTAGTGTCATCAAAACGTTTAGAAAATTATGCTTGTAGTTCTTCCAAGGCCTCAACGAATTCCTCATGCCACGCATTTTCTACAACACCAGTGAGCTTAGGAAACTGGACTGCATTTGACAGAATTTATCCCTACTATAAAGCGACAGTGTTTTTAAATGGATCCTCACGAAATCATAAATAAGTTTGTTTGTGCGGCCATCCTCCGCAGCAAGCATATAAATACTTGTTTTGTAAATAAAACTGCCTTTTCATGCTGCTAGTTACTTTATTTATCAAATACGCGCTTCGCCTTCTCCTGTTCCGCGGGGTAGACAACAGGAGGGCTGAAATAACATAAGTACTCTTTGCTGATTCGGATCAGGTTCAAATTTCGTTGAATGGTTTTGAAAGGTCCCTACCGGCTCCGACCTGTTCACGAGAGCAAAACTTGTGGTCGCGCTGCACCTCAAAGGGACGCAGCCCCACAATGCCCTTAGAAGCAGGGTTGCACAGAACGCGGTCTGCGGGCCACATGCAGTCCGCGATTCATCTCATGGCAGCCCGACCTCCAACGTACGTTCTTGTAAGTTCTTTTAATTTACCGATTTCTCAGTCCTTTCCGGAAAGTAAAGAGCGGGCCATTGTACAACATAGTTCCTTTGTGAACACATTATTGTAACTTGTAACTATATTTGTTATATAACGTGAATATTTGTGAAACAAATGATGTGAGTTAATTATGTACTTGTGATTGTTCTTTTTCTTTCCGACACTCTGGTAATCACAGGGGTTTGCAGCTCACTGTACTTGCAAGTCTGTTCACCACTGCTCTAAAGCTTCATGTGTATTGCGAAATATGACAAGGAAATATTTACAGAACGTTTTGATTTGGGAAAACGCTTGCAGTAATCACGTAGACTTCCTGAACCACAGTGAAGACATGGCTTTTCCACAACTGCGAGAACACGTCGAAATTGTCTTTCTTTTCCAACAAGACGGAGCACCACAGCATTGCCACCTTGACAGGTATGGTTTTTCCTTTTCTCCCGGTGTATAAAGTGTACAAATAACATACGGCAACGCAGCCGAGAAACGTCTTCGAAAACCACCAATATTTCGATAGGTGCACACACCGTTATTTTCAAGGCTTGCAAATGAGGTGGTGTTCACTTCTCGTAATGTCGGTGGTTGTCTAAGACCTCACTCGACTGCATTCCTGAAAATTCTTTGTCCTCTATTTGTTTCATTTGATGTGTTTTTACATGTCTGTGACACATTGCAAGTTCCTAATCAGGGGCGAATTATTTAGCTTCACCTGAGTGCTTCGGTATTAAGTTTTTGGATCTCTGCTTAGCTTGCAAGATGAAAGCAGAGCTGACCATTTGCAGCATAGTCGACAGGACCGATTGTGGACCTCTGGTACAGAGCCGAATGGAGGGTGTGAATCAGAGGCTCAGACAGTTCTGCGACCGTGTAGGCTGCAGATTCCTCGACTTGCGCCATAGGGTGGATGGGTTGGGTTGGGTTGCGTTGGGTTGTTTGGGAAGGGGGGGGGGGAGACCAGACAGCGAGGTCATCGGTCTCATCAGATTAGGGAAGGACAGGGAAGCAAGTCGGCCGTGCCCTTTCAAAGGAACGATCCCGCCATTTGCCTGGAGCCATTTAGGAAAATCACGGAAAACCTAAATCATGATGGCCGGACGCGGGACTGAACCGTCGTCCTCCCGAATGAGAGTCCAGTGTGATAGCCACTTCATCACCTCGCTCGGTAAGGTGGTTGGGTTTCGGGTTCCGCTGAATATTTCAAGAGTCCACTACACGCAGTAGGTGGCTACACGGGTAGCAGGGGCTGTGTGGCGTGGACTGGGCGGTTTTTTTTTAGGTTAGAGGGGCTCGGGAAAGCACAAAAATTGTTTCAGTCACAAAGGGTGCATACCGGACACAGGAAGAACGTAGATACAGGAACCGTCATATAACAGTTGTAAATTGTCGTAGCTGTGTTGGGGAAGTACCAAAGTTCCAAGCGCTAATAGAAAGCACTGATGCTCAAATCGTTACGAGCACTGAAGGCTGGCTAAATCCAGAGGTAAGATCAGCCAAAATTTTTGAGAAGAACCTAACGGTGTTCCGAAAGGATAGGTGGCATGTTTGTTGCTGTTACAAGTAGTTTATCTTGTCGCGAAGTTGAAGTAGATAGTTCCTGTGAATTAGTATGAGCAAAGGTCACTGTTGGCAACCGGAATAAAATAATAATCGTATCCTTTTACCGACTTCCCAATTGAGTTGATAAAACTGCTGAAAGGTTCAAAGAAAAGTTGAATTTGATTTCAAACACGTATCCGACTCACACAATTATAGTTGGTGATGAGTTTAATTTACCCTCGATACGTTGGCGAAAATGCGTGTTTAATTCCGGAGGTACACATTCAACATCATCCCAAATTGTGCTAAATGTATTGTCTGAAAATTATTTCGAGCAGTTAGTTCATGAGACCATGCGAATAGTAAAGAGTTGTGAAAACACACTTTACCTCTTAGCAACATATAATCCTGAGTTAATAATGAGCATCAAAACGGATAAAGGGATTAGTTAACACAGTGTTGTTGTAGCCAGACCGAACATTGTAACCCCAGAATCATCCAAACATAAACGAATAATATACATCTTCAAGAAAGCAGATAAAAATTCATTTGACGCCTTGCTGAGAGACAATCTCTACTCCTTCCAAAGTAACATAAGCGTAGACCAGATGTGCCATGAATTCAGAGATATACACTCCTGGAAATTGAAATAAGAACACCGTGAATTCATTGTCCCAGGAAGGGGAAACTTTATTGACACATTCCTGGGGTCAGATACATCACATGATCACACTGACAGAACCACAGGCACATAGACACAGGCAACAGAGCATGCACAATGTCGGCACTAGTACAGTGTATATCCACCTTTCGCAGCAATGCAGGCTGCTATTCTCCCATGGAGACGATCGTAGAGATGCTGGATGTAGTCCTGTGGAACGGCTTGCCATGCCATTTTCACCTGGCGCCTCAGTTGGACCAGCGTTCGTGCTGGACGTGCAGACCGCGTGAGACGACGCTTCATCCAGTCCCAACCATGCTCAATGGGGAACAGATCCGGAGATCTTGCTGGCTAGGGTAGTTGACTTACACCTTCTAGAGCACGTTGGGTGGCACGGGATACATGCGGACGTGCATTGTCCTGTTGGAACAGCAAGTTCCCTTGCCGGTCTAGGAATGGTAGAACGATGGGTTCGATGACGGTTTGGATGTACCGTGCACTATTCAGTGTCCCCTCGACGATCCCCAGTGGTGTACGGCCAGTGTAGGAGATCGCTCCCCACACCATGATGCCAGGTGTTGGCCCTGTGTGCCTCGGTCGTATCCAGTCCTGATTGTGGCGCTCACCTGCACGGCGCCAAACACGCATACGACCATCATTGGCACCAAGGCAGAAGCGACTCTCATCGCTGAAGACGACACGTATCCATTCGTCCCTCCATTCACGCCTGTCGCGACACCGCTGGAGGCGGGCTGCACGATGCTGGGGCGTGAGCGGAAGACGGTCTAACGGTGTGCGGGACCGTAGCCCAGCTTCATGGAGACGGTTGCGAATGGTCCTCGCCGATACCCCAGGAGCAACAGTGTCCCTAATTTGCTGGGATGTGGCGGTGCGGTCCCCTACGGCACTGCGTAGGATCCTACGGTCTTGGCGTGCATCCGTGCGTCGCTGCGGTCCGGTCCCAGGTCGACGGGCACGTGCACCTTCCGCCGACCACTGGCGACAACATCGATGTACTGTGGAGACCTCACGCCCCACGTGTTGAGCAATTCGGCGGTACGTCCACCCGGCCTCCCACATGCCCACTATACGCCCTCGCTCAAAGTCCGTCAACGGCACATACGGTTCACGTCCACGCTGTCGCGGCATGCTACCAGTGTTAAAGACTGCGATGGAGCTCCGTATGTCACGGCAAACTGGCTGACACTGACGGCGGCGGTGCACAAATGCTGCGCAGCTAGCGCCATTCGACGGCCAACACCGCGGTTCCTGGTGTGTCCGCTGTGCCGTGCGTGTGATCATTGCTTGTACAGCCCTCTCACAGTGTCCGGAGCAAGTATGGTGGGTCTGACACACCGGTGTCAATGTGTTCTTTTTTCCATTTCCAGGAGTGTAGTAGCGGCAGCAATCGAGATATTTGTACCAAATACATTAACAAACGACGGAGCTGATCCTCCTTGGTACACAAAACGGGTCAGAACACTATTGCAGAAACAACGAAAAAAACATGCCAAATTTAAACAGACACAAAATCTCCATGATTGGCGCTCTTTTACAGAAGCTCGAAATTTACTGCGCACTTCAATGCGAGATGCTTATAATAGTTCCCACAGCAAATCTTTGTCTCCAAACCTGGCAGAAAACCCAAATAGATTCTGATGTGAAGTATGTTAGCGGCAAGACACAATCAATGCTTTTTCTCTGCGATAGCAATAGAGATACTATCGAAGACAGTGCTGCCAGAGCAGAGCTACTAAACACAGCCTTCCAAAATGCCTTCACAAAAGAATAGGACGTAAATATTCCAGAATCCGAATCAAGAACAGCTGCTAACATGAGTAACGTAGAAATAGATATCCTCGGAGTAGTGAAGCCTCTTAAATCACTTAATAAAAGCTAGTCTTCTGGTCCAGACTGTATGCCAAGTAAGCTCCTTTCAGAATATGCTGATGCAATACCTCCATACTTATCAATCATATACAACCGTTCGCTCTACGAAGTAGACTGGAAAGCTGCACAGGTCACACCAATATTCAACAAAGGTAGTAGGAAATTGCAGGCCTATACCATTAACGTCGATATGCAGCAGGATTTTGGAACCTATATTGTGTTCGAACAACATGAACTACCTCGAAGAAAATAGTCTATTGACACAGTCAACATGGGTTTAGAAAACATCATTCCCTTGAAACACAACTAGCTCTTTATTCACATGAAGTGTTGAGTGCCACTGACAAGGGAGTTCAGATTGATTCCGTATTTCTGGATTTCCGGAAGGCTTTTGACACTGTACCACACAAGCAGCTTGTAGTTAAATTGCGTGCTTATGGAATATCGTCTCAGTGATGTGACTGGATTTGTGATTTCCTGTCAGAGAGGTCACAGTTCGTAGTAAATGACGGAAAGTCTTCGACTAAAACAGAAGGGTTTTCTGGCGTTCCCAAAGGTAGTTTTATAGGCCCTTTTCTGTTTCTTATCTATATAAACGGTGTACAAGGACAGAGCCTCCACGAAGGTCATGCAAGGGTCATTATTGACAAAGACAGGATGCGTTTTAGCACGATCGCGCGTACCCTGGGCGTTAGGAAGAATCCTAGCGGCGAATCCTTCCACCACCAGGACCAAAAAGAACAAAGGCTTTTATCAAAGCCAGCCCTGAGAATAATATCGATTAATGTAGAAGGTATTTCATCTTATAAAGAAGTTCTATCATCTAAAATCTGCGATCAAACAACCTGCTATTTTCTGTTAATTCAAGAGACCCATAGAGGCCCAGAAGCCCGAATACCAAAAGTAAATGGAATGAAACTTATCACTGAAAGACCAAGTACGACATATGGTAGTGCAGTGTTTGCTAAACCTAATATAAACATCATCTCAGTAGGTTCCACGTCAGATAACGACATAGAGATCCTGACGGTGGAAATCCAGTCATGTACAGTGACATCCCTATATAATGTCTGCTTCAAGGAACCACCTAACTTCCACTCTCAGCCAACAAAATTAGTAATCGGCGACTTTAACTGCCACAGTATATCATGGGGCTCAAAGGAAACTGACAAAAATGGAGAAGATCTGGAAGATTGGTGTGAACGAATGGGACTGATGTTAATCCATGACCCGAAGCTACCACCAGCCTTCAATAGTGGCAGATGGCATAGAGGTTATAACCCAGATAACATCTTCGCTAGTGAACATCTTGCCCAACAAGTAAAGAAGTACGTCACAGACGTAATCCCACGCACACAACATCGACCTATTGTTTGTTCTGTTGAAGCAGCTGTGAAACCAGAGCGCGTCCAGCTCAAAAGACTATTTAACTTCAAGAAAGCAAAGTGGGAGAATTTCATACAAGAACTTGGTATGGAAGTCCTAAATCTGAACGCATCACCAGAGAGGTATGATGATTTTGTCAAAACAGTCTAAGCCATCTCACGTAAATATATACTGAGAGGATGCAGAACGAACTATATCCCAGGACTCGATGAAGGCTCCAAATCTCTGCTGGAGAGATATGAACAACTTTTTGAAATAGATCCACTCTCTGATGAAACAATAAAAACAGGTGAGGACCTATTAAATTCCATATCAGTTTTCAGAAGCAGAAAATGGTGTGATTTGGTATCAAACCTAGATATGAAACAGAATAGCCGAAAAGCGTGGAAATTATTGAAGACCCTCAACAATGATCCAACCATTACTCCCCCTGAACTCTCAAAGGTAACTCCTGACCAAATTGCTCATCAATTACTTCTCAATGGAAAGACTAAAGGAAGATCAGAAAAATTTTAATCAGGCAGATGAAAAGGAGTATATCAACACCCCTTCTATCTTAAGAGAACTGGAAACAGTTTTCACAACTATAAAGAGTAATAAAGCTGCTGGCCAAGACGAAATACGGACGGAACAAATCAATAAGTTTCGAACCGCCACAAAACAGTGGATTTTAAACCTTATAAACACCTGTATTTCAAAATTTCAAATCCCCAAGATCTGGCGTAAAGCCAAGGTAATAGCATTTTTAAGGCCTGGGAGGAACCAACAGACCCAAAAAGTTTCCATCCGGTTTCACTCCTTTGTCATTTGTATAAGGTACTGGAAAGGCTGATCCTAAATTGAATATCAGAGTGTATTGATAAAATACTCATAAAAGAGCAGTCCGGCTTCCGACCGGGAAGGTCTTGCTGTGGACAGATCCTTAATTTGACTCAGCATATTGAGGATGGGTATGTGAGAGACGAAATAACAGGTGCGGCTTTCATCGACTTACGGCGGCTTATGATACTGTTAACCACAAAAAGCTGCTTAGAAAAGTATACTTAGCTACAAAGGATTTCCGACTAACTCAGATCCTTCCGTGTATGCTGCAAAACAGGAGACACTTCGTCTCTCTCCAAGACAAGAAGAGTCGATGGAGAATGCAGAAAAATGGTCTCCCTCGGGGAAGTGTGCTGTCTCCGCTCTTATACAATATCTACACAAATGACCAGCCAATTAACTCTTCAACTAAGGCATTCATATACGCTGGTGATACAGCACTCGCTGCCCAAGGTGAGACCTTTGAGGAAATAGAGTTGAAACTGACAACAGCTCTTGAAAATTTGGCCAAGTATTCCGATTAAAACCAACTGAAACCGAACCCTGGAAAGACCCAAGTCTGTGCATTCCATCTTAGAAATAGGGAAGCCAAAGGGAAACTGAACATCACTTGGAGAGGAGAACAACTACTCCACTGCGAAACTCCTAAATACCTTGGGGTGAAGATGGACCGTTCCCTCATATTCAAAGCCCACTGTGAAGAAACGAGCCTCATAGTAAGCGCGGAACAACATCATCCGCAAACTTATAGGGACCACGTGGGGTGCCCAGCCAAAAGTGTTTAGAACATCTGCCTTGGCGCTTTGTTTCTCCGCCGCAGAATACGCAGCATTCGTCTGGCAAAACTCTGCACATGCTAAACATGTAGATACAGCCCTGAACGAGACCGGACGCATTGTTACAGGCTGCTTACTACCTACTCCTGTCAATAAGTTGTACCAAATTATGGGTATTGCACCGCCACGCATTCGAAGGCAAGATGAAACAGTAGTGGAGAAGAAAAAACAAGAAATCCACCCTAGACATCCTTTGTTCGGACATGACCCTCAACAGCCAAGACTGAGATCAAGAAAAAGCTTCATACAGAAAACTATGGCAATTCGTTCATCTCCAAGAACTCGCAGAGAGGGGCTTTGGCGAGACTCCCTAGCTGAAGACAATCACATAACGGTCAAGGAGGAAATAGCCGAAGGTTCACACCTGTCATACGTGACCTGGAGGACTGTGAACCGACTGCGAGTTGGGGTGTCAAGGTGCAAAGCCAACCTCACGAAGTGGGGCTTCAGCAATGAGGAGGAAACTTTTCAGTGTGGTGACGTACAGGACGAACAACATCTGTTAGTCTGCAGGAACCTACCGGCTGCATGCACTATCTGTGATCTTGCTGCAGCCAGAGAAACTGCTGTGATAACCGCCGAGTACTGGGCCCGTCAAAAAATATAATCATCTTGCTGCTTGTTTATCTGCTGCTTGTTTGTACATATTATTGAATCTGTGAGATAAATATTACTGTACATATTTAATTTTGCAAATTTGTCAAGTGAATCAATACTTATTAATTTTCGTAATTAATTTATGTCCTGGACTCGAAAAATAAATAAATAAATCCATATAAACGATTTGGGAGAAACTCTGAGTAGCCGTCATAGGTTGTTTGCCCATGACGCTGTCGTTTATCCACTAGAAAAACCATCAGAAGATCAAAACAAATTGCAAAACCATTTAGAAATGATATCTGTATGGTGCGAAAATTCGCAATTGACTGTAAATAACGAAAAGTGTGAGGTATTCCACGTGAGTGTTAAAAGGAATCCGTTAAACTTCGGTTACACGATAAATCAGTCAAACCTAAAGGCTGCAAATTCAACTAAATGCCTAGGAATTACAATTACGAACAACGTAAATTGGAAAGGACACATAGAAAGTGTTGTGGGGAAGACTAACCAAAGACTTCATTTATTCGGAGGACAGTTAGGAAAAGTAACAGATCCGCTAAGGAGACTGCCTACACTAGCCTTGTCCGTCCTCTTTTAGAATGCTGATGCGCGGTGTGGAATCCTTGTTGTTGTTGTTGTGGTCTTCAGTCCAGAGACTGGTTTGATGCAGCTCTCCATGCTACTCTGTCCTGTGCAAGGTTCTTCATGTCCCAGTACTTACTGCAACCTACATCTTTCTGAATCTGTTTTCTGTATTCATCTCTTGGTCGCCCTCTACGATTTTTACCCTCCAATGATAAATTTGTGATCCCTTGATGCCTCAGAACATATCCTACCAACCGGTCCCTTCTTCTTGTCAAGTTGTGCCACAAACTCCTCTTCTCCCCAATTCTATTCAATACCTACTTATTAATTATGTGATCTACCCATCTAATCCTCAACATTCTTCTGTAGCACCACATTCCGAAAGCTTCTATTCTCTTATTGTCCAAATTATTTATCGTCCATGTTTCAATTCCATACATGGCTACACTACATAGAAATACTTTCAGAAACGGCTTTCTGACACTTAAAACAATACCCGATGACATTTTAATCCTCTCTACTTCGACCATCATCAGTTATTTTGCTCCCCAAATAGCAAAACTCCTTTACTACTTTAAGTGTCTCATTTCCTAATCTAATACCCTCAACATCACCCGACTTAATTCGACTACATTCCATTATCCTCGTTTTGCTTTTGTTGATGTTCATCTTATATCGTCCCTTCAAGACACTATCCATTCCTGCCCGCATCTCGTGGTAGTGCGGTAGCGTTCTCGCTTCCCACGCCCGGGTTCCCGGGTTCGATTCCCGGCGGGGTCAGGGATTTTCTCTGCCTCGTGATGGCTGGGTGTTGTGTGCTGTCCTTAGGTTAGTTAGGTTTAAGTAGTTCTAAGTTCTAGGGGACTTATGACCACAGTAGTTGAGTCCCATAGTGCTCAGAGCCATTTGAACCACTATCCATTCCGTTCAACTACTCGTCCAAGACCTTTGCTGTCTCTGACAATGTCATCGGCGAACCTCAAAGTTTTTACTTCTTCTCCATGGATTTTAATACCTACTCCGAATTTTTCTTTTGTTTCCTTCACTGCTTGCTCAATATACAGATTGAATAACATCAGGGAGAGGCTACAACCCTGTCTCACTCCCTTCCCATCCACTGCTTCCCTTTCATGCCCCTCGACTCTTGTAACTGACATCTGGTTTCTGTATAAATTGTAAATAGCCTTTCGCTCCCTGTATTTTACCCCTGCCACCTTTAAAATTTGAAAGAGAGTATTCCAGTCAACATTGTCAAAAGCTTTCTCTAAGTCTACAAATGCTAGAAACGTAGGTTTGTCTTTCCTTAATCTTTCTTCTAAGATAAGTCGTAAGGTTAGTATTGCCTCACGTGTTCCAATATTTCTACGGAATCCAAACTGATCTTCCCCGAGGTCAGCTTCTACCAGTTTTTCCATTCGCCTGTAAAGAATTCGTGTTAGTATTTTGCAGCTGTGACTTATTAAACTGATAGTTCGGTAATTTTCACATCTGTCAACACCTGCTTTCTTTGGGAATAGAATTATTATATTGTTCTTGATGTCTGAGGGTATTTCGCCTGTCTCATACATCTTGCTCACCAGATGGTAGATTTTTGTCAGGACTGGCTCTCCCAAGGCCGTCAGTAGTTCTAATGGAATGTTGTCTAATTCCGGGGCCTTGTTCCGACTCAGGTCTTTCAGTGCTCTGCCAACCTCTTCACGCAGTATCGTATCTCCCCTCCCATCTTTATCTACATCCTCTTCCATTTCCATAGTATTGTCCTCAAGTACATTGGCCTTGTATAGACCCTCTATATACTCTTTCCACCTTTCTGCTATCCCTTCTTTGCTTAGAACTGGGTTTCCATCTAAGCTCTTGATATTCATACAAGTGGTTCTCTTTTCTCCAAAGGTCTCTTTAATCTTCCTGTAGGCAGTATCTATCTTACCCCTAGTGAGATAAGCCTCTACATCCTCACTTTTGTCCTCTAACCATCTCTGCTTAGCCATTTTGCACTTCCTGTCGATCTCATTTTTGAGACGTTTGTACTCCATTTTTGCCTGCTATATTTTCTCCTTTCATCAATTAAATTCAATATTTCTTCTGTTACCCAAGGATTTCTACTAGCCCTCGTCTTTTTACCTACTTGATCCTCTGCTGCCTTCACTACTTCATCCCTCAGAGCTACCCATTCTTCTTCTACTGTATTTCTTTCCCCCATTCCTGTCAATTGTTCCCTTAAGCTTACCAAATAGAATTGAGGAGCTCATCGAGAAAGTTCAAAGAAGGGTAGCACGTCTTGTGTTATCGCGAAATAGGGAAGAGAGAGTCACTGAAATGATACAGGATTTGGGATGTACAGCATTAAAACAAAGGCGTTTTTCATTACGTGGGCAATCCTCTCACGAAATTCGAATCACCAACATTTTTATCCGAATGCGCAAATACTTTGTTGACGGCGACCTACATAGGAAGATATAAGGGAAAATAGAGCTCCTAAGCTATACGAGATTGGAATAATAGAGAATTGTGAGGGTGGTTCGATGAACCCTCTGCCACACACTTAAATGTGATTTACAGAATATCCATGTATGTAGACGTTTTATGCATATATTTTCACCAGATAATAACACAATTTATAAAATTCATGTTTTTAGTTGCAAACTAGATGTCGAGAGCGAAGTATTAAGATCGTCTGTGTTTTTGTGTTTGATGAATACACGAGACACAGTACCACTCTGAACTAAATCGGTGGGATATGTTTGTGTTGCTGACGCAGAGATGGTCTGTAGTGCAGGCAAGGTGAAACAGCTTCACTGTTAATTTAGTCATAGAGGGTTCTGCAATTTTTCATGTTGAAAAATTTTATCTATGCAGCATAGAATACAGAGACATTACAAAGTTCATGAAAAATTTCAAAAAATCGGTCCATTAATTGGCCAAGAACAAGGTAACATGACATACTTTGTAAAAGACAAAGAAGTTCTTTTACGATACAAATGAAATGAAACAATTTTAGAGACTTTACTGGTCCCATTCAGATATCATTTTATGTTTACAGACCGAAACAGCAAGTGAAAATTTGTACCAAGGCCTGGAATCGAACCTGCGTCTCATGCTTGTTAGACAGGTGCAATACCCACTACGCCACCTTGAAACAGCGGTTCACAAAACTGTACCGATTATCCTGGCACCCATCCCTCTTCGATTCAAATTCTCACTGCTGCCCCAGCCTACTTTAAATCCCCCTTACACACGAACAGAATTGCAGAGGCTCTCAGTGTTCTAGAGTAGTACCTCAGTATCGAATGTAAATGAGGGATCCAGCCTGATAGCGGCAGGTACTTATACAAATGAAGTGACACAATTTCAGAAACTTTACTGGCCTCATACAGAGACCATTTTATGTATTTAGACTGAAGCAGCGAGTTGAATATTGTAACAAGGCCGAGAATCGACGGAGGACTGCTTCTCCCTACACCACCATCGCGAGACGCAGTCTGCCGTATTTGCGATGACAGCCTCTGACCCTACGTTGTTCAGCTAAGAGCCAGTACCACGAGGCTTCCCTTGACATATCAAGCAGCAACCGCAATACACGGCCGGCATTATCGCTAGCAAGGCCGGGCTGGGAGGTCTTTACATCGGGGAACGCCGCGTTGGTATTTGCCACACTCGCTAGGTATCGACACAAGCAGCATCGAAGACTGAAAGATGTAAATAAATTACAATAAACATATCCATGAGCAGCCTTTTCCTGCTTTACCCACATACACCTCCGGTAGAGAATCGTCACCCACTCCAAGCCACCCTAGACGCCCCATTACATTTAGCGTCAGAAGTGTGTTTTTGGATTCAGAAGAACTGCTGAAGATGAAGATGGACGTTTTCCACAGTTACGCATGGATTATCCGTCCCATATATGCTTATGTTGTATGGGCTGACTTCCCCAAAAGACGAACAGTGGTTTCCCCACTGAAGATTCATCTGCAAGTCAATTTCGTCATTTTCAAGAGGTTGTGCATTTCGAAGCCGAATTTAGATGGTGCAGTTTGTCATAATGGCTTACGGCTTCCAAGAGTTGCAAACTGTATGGCTTCACTCCTAATCGCTTACGAAGGGTTTCCCATGCTGGTAGCTGAGGGATTTCTCAGTGTCACGTCCTTCACACAGCTCACTATTCGTTCAAGTATGCCTGATCGCCTCGAACTTTTTATATCGCACTATTAACCATCCTGCTCGAATTTCTTATGTAACTTCATTATTCATTATTTTTTATTTATACTTTTTTGTTTTTGGTGGAAGGGTGGGTGGGTCATCAGTCTTCTGACTAGTGTGATGCTGTCCGCCGTGGATTTCTCTCCTGTACCAACCTCTTCCTCTATGGTAACCCTTGTAACCTACGTCATCAGTCGTTAGCTACATGTATTCCAATCTCTGTCTTCCTCTATTGTTTTTACCCTTTACAGCTTCTTCTAGTACCATTGAAGTTATTCCCTCATTTCTTAACAGATGTCCTATCACACTGCTGTTCTTGTCAATATTACCCATATATTCCATTCCTCGCCGATTCTCTGGAGAACCTCCTCATTCCTTACCTTATCAGTCCACCTAATTTTCAACATTCTTCTGTAGCACTGCGTCTCAAATGCATCAGTTCTCTCCTTTTCCAGTTTTAGTCCATGTTTCAGTATCATACAATGTCGTGCTCCAAACATACATTTTCAGAAATTTCTTCCTCAAAGTAAGGTCTGTATCAGATACTACTAGACTTCCTTGGACAAGGATGCCCTTTTTGCCAGTGCTAGTCTGCTTTTTTTGTACTGCTTGCTGCGTCAGTCATGGGTTATTTTGCTGCCGAGGTATCAGAATTCCGTAACTTCATCTACTTTGTGATCACTAGTCATGATGTTCAATTTCTAGCTATTGTCATTTCAGCTACTTCTCATAACTTTTGACTTTCTTAGATATATAGCCGGTCCGTATTCTTCACTCGTTAAACAGTTCGTTCGATTTAACGTGTGCTGTAATTCTTCTTCACTTTCACTAAGAATAGCTATATCATCAGCGAATCTTAACATCGATATCCTTTCACCATAAATTTTACTCCCACTCTTGAGCCTTTCTTTTATTTCCGTCATTTCTTCTTCGACATATAGATTGGACAGTAGGGGCGAAAGACTACTTCGCTGCCTTTAACATACTACTTTAATCCATGCACTTCGTTCTGGTCTTCTAGTCGTACTATTCCCTCTTGGTTCTTGTGTATATGGTATTTTATCCGCCTTTTCCTATAGCTTAAGCCTATTTTTCTCATGATTTCGAACATCTTGATCGATTTTACACTTTCGAACCATTTTTCCGTGTCACTTCATTATGCTGTTGTAAACGGATGGTGCTTTGATTCTCTATGAGATTTTCTTCGTAATTAATTATTCTCTGACTCCAACTAGTGATATACACTCCTGGAAATTGAAATAAGAACACCGTGAATTCATTGTCCCAGGAAGGGGAAACTTTATTGACACATTCCTGGGGTCAGATACATCACATGATCACGCTGACAGAACCACAGGCACATAGACACAGGCAACAGAGCATGCACAATGTCGGCACTAGTACAGTGTATATCCACCTTTCGCAGCAATGCAGGCTGCTTTTCTCCCATGGAGACGATCGTAGAGATGCTGGATTTAGTCCTGTGGAACGGCTTGCCATGCCATTTCCACCTGGCGCCTCAGTTGGACCAGCGTTCGTGCTGGACGTGCAGACCGCGTGAGACGACGCTTCATCCAGTCCCAAACATGCTCAATGGGGGACATATCCGGAGATCTTGCTGGCCAGGGTAGTTGACTTACACCTTCTAGAGCACGTTGGGTGGCACGGGATACATGCGGACGTGCATTGTCCTGTTGGAACAGCAAGTTCCCTTGCCGGTCTAGGAATGGTAGAACGATGGGTTCGATGACGGTTTGGATGTACCGTGCACTATTCAGTGTCCCCTCGACGATCACCAGTGGTGTACGGCCAGTGTAGGAGATCGCTCCCCACACCATGATGCTGGGTGTTGGCCCTGTGTGCCTCGGTCGTATGCAGTCCTGATTGTGGCGCTCACCTGCACGGCGCCAAACACGCATACGACCATCATTGGCAGCAAGGCAGAAGCGACTCTCATCGCTGAAGACGACACGTCTCCATTCGTCCCTCCATTCACGCCTGTCGCGACACCACTGGAGGCGGGCTGCACGATGTTGGGGAGTGAGCGGAAGACGGCCTAACGGTGTGCGGGACCGTAGCCCAGCTTCATGGAGACGGTTGCGAATGGTCCTCGCCGATACCCCAGGAGCAACAGTGTCCCTAATTTGGTGGGAAGTGGCGGTGCGGTCCCCTACGGCACTGCGTAGGATCCTACGGTCTTGGCGTGCATCCGTGCGTCGCTGCGGTCCGGTCCCAGGTCGACGGGCACGTGCACCTTCCGCCGACCACTGGCGACAACATCGATGTACTGTGGAGACCTCACGTCCCACGTGTTGAGCAATTCGGCGGTACATCCACCCGGCCTCCCGCATGCCCACTATACGCCCTCGCTCAAAGTCCGTCAACTGCACATACGGTTCACGTCCACGCTGTCGCGGCATGCTACCAGTGTTAAAGACTGCGATGGAGCTCCGTATGCCACGGCAAACTGGCTGACACTGACGGCGGCGGTGCACAAATGTTGCGCAGCTAGCGCCATTCGACGGCCAACACCGCGGTTCCTGGTGTGTCCGCTGTGCCGTGCGTGTGATCATTGCTTGTACAGCCCTCTCGCAGTGTCCGGAGCAAGTATGGTGGGTCTGACACACCGGTGTCAATGTGTTCTTTTTTCCATTTCCAGAAGTGTAGTTTGAATATTATGTATGATTTTCGGTTAAAATAAACGTTTAGCTACATGCCAGGTGAAAATTACGAGAAAATGTAGTTTACCCTCATTTATGTTTGTTTCTTTCCCTTTTTTAATTCAAGTAGTACTGGTATCCTGTACGCCAGAGTCACAAATTGCAGATCGTTTCAATTTACATTTGAATTCAGTCTTGAGTTGAGGTATTATTTCTAAAGAAAATTGAATTTTGAAATGCATTACGAGAGTCTGAGTGACATTGCATACGACTGGCTCACAGAGTTTTATTCTTTTGGGTACTACTGGCAGTCGCGCGCTTTCCTAGTGCTTTTTCAGTGTTGCCTTTTGTGCACTGTACTTCTCGAGTAGGTAACACTCGAATTGCAACTAAGATCAAATTAAGTGAAAAAGTATGGATGCTAAAAAGACCGTGTTTTTCAGTCTGCCATAAAGAGTGACAAGTCAGAATGATACGATTTGCGTCTGGGATTCGGAATCGTGAATTACATCATTTCGTTGCGTTGCGTGCTGTAAAGACTAGTACTAAAAAGTTCACTGCTTATGAAATTGTTTGTTTAATGTTACATTTGATATTTGACGTCATGGGGGCCATCAGAGTGTTCTTTGGGATTTGTTGGTTTGGGGTTGTGCACTACACACAAATGATGGAGATCCATTACATGAGTAACATCTCGCAATCTGCATTTCACAACGTTTCTTAACGATGTGCTGCCTCAGCGATGGAACAGTCGTAAACGACGTAGGGTTTTAGTTACGAGTGCATCATTGGCCTCATAGGTCGCCCAAATTTTTTTTTCTTCGGTGGATGGGACTGTGAAACACTCCGTATACGTGCATTCACTTCCAAAATCTTCGGGTGATCTGCGACACTGCATAGCAAGAAGACTGAATGCAATAATTCCAGACATACTCGAAAAAGTGTTAGGTAACTTTCATTATGTTGTTTTTCGTACATCCATTGGAGGGAACGCAGAACATTTGTGACAGATAAATGAAAATTTTGATCCGAAACCTAACTGTAAAATGTACCCCTAGGTGACATATGCTTGTATGCAAAAGAGACATATTTGTAAAATCGAATGGTTCTTTGTATCCTGATTGTAATTTGAAATATACCCCAAGTTTCCACCATGACTGATGTAGGAAAAATAGACTTATAAAACCGGATGAAGCTTTCTGAAGTACCCGTATTATTGACATATGTGAACAAGCAAAGCGATTTCAGAACATATGTGAGGCGGTTAATTTTTCTGTCCGACCAGTAATTTAAAGTAAAACTATCGTAGCTCGTAAGCAGTACGTTTCCTCTCCACATGCCGTAAAAATCATCAAAGTATATATATATAACTGGTTTCCATTCATACTTTTCAAATTCACCTCTACTTTTTCACTTCTCCATTATGAGTGGTAATGTACACAGGCATTAGTTGAGTAAAACGTTTGGATGCTGTGCATTCTTATGTATGTATATTCACTTAGAGATACTGTACTGCAGGACTTATAACAGTCACTGTATCTTTTCTCGACATTTGCCTTTAACAAATCGCAGCATAAACGGGACGTTTTTATGTGTGTTTCCTTGAAACAATAAATTACTAAAAATCCCAGATATGGCACTAGGAAACCTGCATTTCAATATGCTGATTCAGTCACTAACGTAGAAATGGATTAATGTAGACAACACATGCACACGTCACATGTTATTGTGATTTTTTTGTGCTGTCGAGGGTGCCGTCCGGAGCTTCTAATTCCTAACGTCTGGCCACAGGAATAATAAAGATCCGAAGATGCTCATGTCTAACGGGCGAAATTGGCTAAAATGTATCAAATAATACCCGACATTCGCCTGTGTTCTGTACCTTAATTTCAATGGGCTCTGTACGACCTGCAGGCCTGTGTTCGCTAAGGGAAGTCGGTCTTGCATCGTACTGGCTCATGTTTCGCTGCATGGAGCGAATTTACGACGGGAGATCCTGTGTATTTCATGTTCAGGAGGATCAGGAATAATTTCACTTTTTCCTGATCAATGTCCGCGTTAGTGACATCCGGGTCACGTCGGCTCTAGAGAAAATTCGACGGTGATTTGCGTGGCTACCCTTTTATGCAAAAACGTAAAGGATAGTGTGTTAATGCTTCATATCATATCAGACAGAAACATTCCACCATGGCTCCTTAAATTTGCCGAACATTGTTGCACACTTGATGACCGGTATTATTTTGATATGTTTTAGTAGTCGAGATCTTTGCTTCTAGAAGTTATCTTTTTGTAATCGCATACGTAGACAAATAACAAAGCCACTATTTGACGCGCAAACATCAACACATTATCGTTTACGCGAAATAAAATAAAATTTCAACTGATGACCCACTGCCTCCCTTTAACCCGATAACGCTGGTAGGAGGCGTTTTACGAAACAGAATCCAAGCTAGGCGAGCTGTACTGCGTTTACCGACATCTGAAGTGAACAGGATTTCAGCCACATTACTCTGATGCATCAGTTGTGTAAATTTGTAATAGGAACAAGACCTGATTCCCAAGATGCATAAAATGAAATAATTAGGAACTAAGGAAGGCTACAGTTTAACGTTTCATAGAAATTCCTGTCTACAGAAATGAAATACTGTCTGAAATGAAGAAAGACCGAGAAGAAACTGCTACTGATGGTACTGACTGAAGAAACCATCACGGCCTTCGATTGGAGTGATTTATGAAATCCATAGAACACCTGAGTTATCGTGGTCAGACGGCGTGACGTACCAAACGTGTAACCTCACAACAGAAAAATAATTATAATATTCATATTTACTATAAACTCCCAACAGAAAAATCCCGTTTAAGTTCCCAATAGAGAAATTTCTTTCCAATAATAGAATTTCAAGTTTTAATGTGACCTTCCATTAAAGACTGACTGCATATCGAGATTATAATAAGTTTTGACGTCAGCAGCGCTGCGTCACGGCTCTGTGAAATCATCCTGAATAAACTGAAAAATTCTTACCTCACAATGATGTCGCCGGATAACGCTGTCTATGTATCTGCTCCTATAAGAAATTTTTGGCACAACCCAGTGCAATGCTGACCGCTAAATTTTCATTTGTAGGAAAACAACTGATTTTCTTTTGCTTAATCAACGTGAGTATGCACAGGAAAAATTCGTAAAATCCTTAAACTCAGACAGATGACTGGCAAAAGTTTTCTTCAGAACAAAAGTTATTATTGAAACATTTCTGCAAGGAATTACATGGGGCTTTAACATTACAACTGTGGTTAAATCAGTTGTGGCAATTAACATATGCGCGCGGCAACAAAGAACAATATTATTTTTTCTTTTACCTTATACCACATCGCTCAGGCACCGCCATCGTTCTGCACGACCGGCCCAACACAAGTCAACCGCTGCACTGCCCTGTCCGAACTCCGTAACTCAGGTGCTCTGTGCGACCTACAAAACGCGACTGCTCTCTGCATGCTACTAAACTCGACTTACAGCCAACACTGCTCTGACCTGCGATTCTATTGTAGCACAGATATTCTATATCGTAGGCAGCCCGTGAGCAATCCATCGGAATTACATCTGTTCAAGTGCGATAACGAATAGTAATGAACACCTAATGAACCCCTTACAAGTGTTTAGTGGATATCATTCTAACATTACATATTTTTCAGCTCTTTGTTTCTTCTATAGGAGCCCTATGGCTATTCTGATTTTGAGATTGGTCCATGCCATGTAGACAAAGAATAGCTTATAGTTTTTAAAGCAGTGTTTTGTATGTCGTTTATGTTGAAGGCCAATTTACTACATAACTTGATAAAGCGAGATATTAAACAGAGTTCTCCAAAGAGAGCTACTTATGCACGCACACAAATCACAAAAGATAGTGTTTGAACTAGGCTGAAACGACGGTATAAGTGCTAAATATATTAAATACAAACAAAGGTCATCATAATATTACCATAGCAAGGACTGAACACAATGCCGTGGTTACACACATTAAGCATTTGAACTACGGAATATTAATTTCGAATCAGATTTTTCTTAGGTAATGTGTGTGTGGATAGCAGTCCATATTTTGTTACCGCTGTTTCAATTATATGAATGTGTGGTGCCCGTTCTTTCGGACATATGCGAGTTTTCGCCCAGTGTTTAAAGATCTCTACATCGGAGGGACATTTACAAATGGTTCAAATGGCTCTGAGTACTATGGGACTTAGGCCAGCGGGATTAGCCGAGCGGTCTAGGGCCGCTGCAGTCATGAACTGTGCGGCTGATCCCGGCGGAGGTTCGAGTCCTCCCTCGGGCATGGGTGTGTGTGTTTGTCCTTAGGATAGTTTAGGTTAAGAAGTGTATAAGCTTAGGGACTGATGACCTTAGCAGTTAAGTCCCATAAGATTTCACACACATTTGAACATTTTTGAACACAATGGGACTTACCTTCTAAGGTCATCAGTCCCCTAGAACTTAGAACTACTTAAACCTAACTAACCTAAGGACACCACACACATCGATGCCCGATGCAGGATTCGAACCAGCGACCGTAGTGGTCGCGCGGTTCCAGACTGTAGTGCCTAGAACCGCTCGGCCACCTCGGCCGGCGGGGACATTTACACACTCTGGTACTCTGATTCTGGATTACTGCCCCATTTATTGTGTAATATCATTGTTATCCACTTCATACCCAACTAGAGTGAACGAAAATAATGGTGGAAGGTGTCCATTAAACCACTGACTAAATAGGAAGTGCACCATGGTTTATAGGTGATCGCCGACGTAGCATTAAACGCCACGTTGAATTACGTGGCATTATCGTGTTATCTTCATGGTGTAAAAGCGATGTGCATTGGCCGAGCTTCCATTTATACTAAGGTAATACCGACACGATTATAGCCGAGAGACGGGAATTAACAGACTTTGAACGCGGAATGGCAGTTGGAGCTAGGCGCATGGGACATTCCATTTCGGAAATCGTTACGCAATTCAATGTTCCGAGATCCACAGTGTCAAGAGCGTGCTGAGAATACCAGATATCCGGCATTATCTCTCACGATGGACGATGCAGCGACCGACGTCTTTCACTTAACGACCGAGAGCAGTAGCGTTTGCATACAGTTGTCAGTGCTAACAGACAAGCAACACAGCGTGAAATAACGGCAGAAGTCAACGTGAGACGTACGATGAACGTATTCGTCAGGACAGTGCGGCGAAATTTGACTTTAATGGGTAATGACAGCAGACGACCGACTCTAGTGCATTTGTTAACAGCACAACATCGACTGCAGCGCCTCGGCTCGTTGCCATATCGGGTGGACCCTAAACGACTGGAAAATCGTAGCCTGGTCAGATAAGTCGCCATTTCAGTGGCCTGGTCAAGTAAGTCCCGATTTCGGTGGCCTGGTGAAGTAAGTCCCGATTTCAGTGGCCTGGTGAAGTAAGTCCTGATTTCAGTGGCCTGGTGAAATAAGTCCCGATTTCAGCTGGTAAGAGCTGATGGCATATTTCGAGTGTGGCGCAGACTCCAGGAACCACAGATCAATGTTGTAAATAAGGCACTGTGCAAGCTTGTGTTGGCTCCATAATGGAGTGGACTGTGGTTACATGGAAAAGACTGGGCCATTTGTTCCAACTGAACAGATAATTTACTGGAAATGGTAATGTTCAGCTGGTTGGAAGCCATCTGCAACCATTTCCAGACTTAATTTTCCGAAGCATATCACTCTGCCAAAATGTTCTCTACTGTTTTGAAAAACATACTGGATAATTTGAGTGACTGAAATGTCCCCCCCAGATCGTCCAACATGGATTCCATCGAACATTTACGGTACATGATCGATAGGTTAGGTCGTGCATAAAAGCCTGCACCGACAACACTTTCCCAGTTTTAGACGGCTATAGAGGCAGAATGGCTCTATATTTCTGCAGGAAAGCTTCAACATCTTGTTGAGCCCATGCCACGTCGAATTGCATCACTATGCCGAGCAAAAGGAGGTGGCTAACATATTGGGAGACACAACGTCATCGTTTATACCACAAGAGGTGGTCGCTTTTTTTATTGTCCATCAGTATCGAAGGAACTTAGGTTAATAAAGCGTTTTATCTGCTTATTATACAGGGCAGAACATACCTTCTGCCTCAACGAGCACGAATAAAAGCTGTGTCTCCTAGCAATCGCCCCATCAGAAATCATTTACCTACAGACATGGTAACATCGGAGCGATAATCGCTCAGCAGTACTAGATTGGAAGGCAGCTACTGCGTCCGTAGGCGGAAGAATTCAAGCAGTGAGACTGCAATAAAACAAAACTGTGATTACAGTGAACGGACTGAAATAAAGAAATATATAAATTACTAACTAACTTGAAAGCCCCATATATCTGGCTACTTTTTACGACCAGACCAGCAAGCAACATTCGCCGTAGCCATACACTGGCTGCCACTTCCACAGCTTTATGGACTAATCTCTTGGCATAGATTCACTCGTGATAAGCCACATGCTTCTTCCTAAAGAATCTCCTCACAGTCATCGACGACACCACATTTAGAATTACAGAAGTGATTACGGAAGAGATGGGTTTATTTTATTATTTGACAAGGATTGAACGTTGCATTGCTCTGTAATGAACTCTACCGGTCGGCACTCGCTCCCGGTTTGTGATGGTCTGTACTAATTTAGAAACACTATTACCGAGTTTTAATACATGCCGCATTATACATTTTGTCACTTAATTTAATTACGGTACAGGGTGTCCAGACTTATACAGGGTATTACGGGTATAGATACAGATATTGTGATCACTGCTGTCTTAATACGAGGGCTATTCGGAAAGTAAGGAACGATAGGTCGTGAAATGTAAAACACAATGAAAATCAAAACTGTTTTATTTTCAACGGTTAGCTACACCTTCCAGTTACTTCTCTACACAGTCGCCACTCAGACTTAGACATCTGTCGTAGCGTTGTACCAACTTTTCAGTTCCCTCGTTACAGAATACAGCCGCCAGTGCTTTTCGACAATTTTCTACTCGGGACTGCAGCTTGTTGTCTGTGTCCAAATACTGTCCTCATAGCCAGCGGTTCATTTGAGCAGAGATTAACCTCAGGGGTAGCCAATTACAGGCTGTATTATGGATGATCAAACACTTCCCATCGAAAACGTTGCAGGAGCATCTTCATTGCCCCTGCAGAGTGCGGCCGAGAACTGTTGTGTAGAACGAACTTCAAGACAGTTACTTTATGTGGATTGCATAGCCTCAGGCGAAAGCTTTCCCCAAGCCCTCACACTTGGTGGGAAACACTAATTTCTAGCTATCTTCACTTTCTCACTGTCAGCTCAGAACTGAAAAGACGACATGATGTGATTGGTGGGTGTACTGTACACAGTGCCCAACGCAGCTGTGCAAAGCTTCATCAGATTTTCATTGTATTTTCCATTTCGCGACCAATCGTTCCTTACTTTCCGAATAACCCTCGTACTTACCCACTTCGTCGTGTTAGTCTTCACGCAAACACGTCACATAATTTTCTACCTGGTGATTTCTGCAGTCGTAACTGCACCACAGAGTGGACAAGGCCAGTCAGTAAAGACTACCAGGCTATCCGAACAGCATGATTGATCTCTCCAAATCACTCACTTCAAGTCATCCATTGTCCACCGGAGTCACTCCTTACATCATCTGATGCGTCGATTAGTAATGCGTCGATTAGTACTGACTATAGATATGTGTGGCTTATGGGAGTTGCACGACACTTTGAAACCACGTGTAATTCCAACTCTGATTTCATCGGATTTTTTTTAGAGTCTCCTTCCGCAATGCTCGATGGTCTGTCTGGTCTTGATTTAGCTGTGGCTGTTTTTTGGAGTTTGCTTTTCACAGTCACATCAGCAACAATCGACATGGGCAGCGGTGGACGGTTTTAAACGTCTTTTATGTATTTGATAGGTGATTTATGTCTGATAGGCATGAGGATGCTGAAGCCAACGGAAACCGCAGCATTAAAGACATAATGTGCATGCACAGGACATGTGGCCTGTAATTGAAAATGTGTCATGCTGATCTCTCCATTGGCAAAAGGTTCCCGAATAGTCCCCCATTCAGATCTCTGGGAGGGGATACCAAGGGGGAGGTGACTAGGAGAAAAAGGTTGAGTAACCAACGGAAGGATGACGTTGTACGAGTCAGGGCGCGGAACGGCAGAAGCTTGAACGTGGTAGGGAAGCTATAAAATCTGAAAAGGGCTCAGTCTGGATATAGTAGGGGTCAGTGAAGTGAAATGGAAAGAAAACAAGGATTTCTGGTCAGATCAGTATAGGGTAGTATCAACAGCAGTAGAAAATGATATAGCGGGAGTATGATGCATTATGCATAGGAAGGTAGGGCAGAGAGTGTGTTACTCTGAACCGTTCAGTGATAGGGTTGTTCTTATAAGAATCGAGAGGAACAACATCGACAACGATAGTTCAGGCATACATTACGACGTCGCAAGCTAAAGATGAAGAGGTAGAGAAACTATAAGAGGCCATTGAAAGGATAATTCAGTACTTAAGGGAGACGAAAACCAAGTAGTCATAGGGGACTGAGATGCAGTTGTAGGGGAAGGAGTAGAAGAAAAGATTGCAGGATAATATGGATTGGGCACGAAATGAGACAGGAGAAAGACTAATTGAGTTCTGCTATAAATTTCAGCTCGTAATAGGGAATACTCTGTTCAAGAATCACTAGAGGAGGAAGTATACTGGTAAAAGGTCGGGCGATAGGGGAAGATCTCAGATTACATCATGGTCAGACAGAAATTACAAAATCAGATACTGGATTATAACGCGTACCCAGGACAGATATACACTCAGATCGCAATGTAGTAGTGATGAAAAGTAGACTGAAGTTTAAGTGATTAGTCAAGAAGAATCAATCCACCCTTGAATTTCTCTAAGGCTATAGGTACAATAAGGAATAGCTCAGTGGGCAGTACAGTGGAAGAGGAATAGACATCTCTAAAAAGGGCAATCACAGAATTTGGAAAAGGAAAACATAGGTGCAAAGAAGGTAAATACGAAGAAAGCATGGGTAACAGAAGAAATACTTCAGCTGATCGATGAAAGGAGGAAGTACCAAAATGTTTGGAGAAATCCAGTAATACAGAAATACGCAAGTCGCAGAGGAATGAAATAAATAGGAAAGGCAGAAAAGCTAACACGAAATGGCTACTTGAAAAATGTGATGAAATCGAAAAAGAAATGATTGTCAGAAGGACTGACTCAGCTCATAGGAAAGTGAAAACAATCTTCGGTGAAATTAAGAGCAAGGATGGTAACATTAAGAGTGCAACGGTAATTCCGCTGTTACATGCAGAGGATAGAGCGGATAGTTGGAAAGAGTACATTGAAGACCCCTATGAGGGGGAAGATTTGCCTGATATAAGAAGAAACAGGAGTCGATTTAGAAGAGATAGGGGATCGAGTATTTGAATTAAAATTTAAGAGAGCTTTAGAGGGGTTAAGATCAAATAAGGCAGAAGGGATAGATAACATTCCATCAGAATTTCTAAAATCGTTGGGGGAAGTGGCAACAAAACGACTATTCACGTTGGTGTGTAGAATATATGAGTCTGGCGACATCCCATCTGACGTACGAAAAAATATCATCCACACGATTCCGAAGAATGCAAGAGCTGACATGTACGAGAATTATCGCACAATCAGCTCAACAGCTCATGCATCCAAGTTACTGAGAAGAATAATATTCAGAAGAATGGAAAAGAAAATTGAGGATGTGTTAGGTGACGATCAGTTTGCCTCGGAAAGGTAAAGGCACAACAGAGCCAATTCTGGCATTGCGATTGATAATGGAAGCAAGGCTAAAGAAAAATCAAGGCACATTCATAGGATCTGCAAGATGTTCGAAGTTTTGGGAAAAATATGGGTAAGCTATAGGGAGAGACGGGTAATATACGATATGTACAACACCCAAGACTGAATAATAAGAGAGAACGAAGTGCTCGAATTAAAAAAGGTGTGAGACAGGGATGTAGTCTTTCGCCCCTACTGCTCAATCTGTACCTGAAGAAGCAATGATGGAAGTAAAAGAAAGATTCAGGGACTTTGATTAAAATTCAAGGAGAAAAAAATATCAATGAACCGATTCACTGGCGACTTTGCTATCCTGAGTCAAAGTGAAGAATAATTACATGGTCTGCTGAGTGAACAGTCTAATGAGTACAGAGTGTGGACTGAGAGTAAATCGAAGAAAGACGAAAGTGATGAGTAGTAGCAGAAATGAGAACAGCGAGAAACTTAACATCAGGATTGATGGTCACGAAGTAGATGAAGTTAAGGAATTCTGTTACCTAGGCAGCAAAATAACCAATGACGGACGGAGCAAGGGGGGCATAAAAAGCAGATTAGCATTGGCGGAAAGGGAATTCCTGGCAAAGAGAAGGCTACTAGTATCAAACATATGCCTTATTTTGATGCAGAAATTTCTGAAAATGTACATTTGGAGCACTGCATTGTATGGTAGCGAAACATGGACTATGGGAAAACCGGGACCGAAGAGAATCGAAGCATTTGAGATGTGGTGCTAAAAACGAATGTTGAAAATTAGGTGGACTGATAAGGTGAAGAATGAAGAGGTTTTGCGCAGAATCGGAGAGGAAAGAAATATGTAGGAAACACTGACAAGGAGAAGGAACAGGATGATAGGATATCTTTTAAGACATGAGGGAATGACTTCCATGGCACTAGAGGGAGCTGTAGACGGCAAAAACAGGCGAGGAGCACAGCGACTGGAATTCATCCAGCAAATAATTGAGGACGTAGGCTGCAAGTGCTACCCTGAGATGAAGAGGTTGACGCAGGAGAGGATTTCGTGGCAGGCATCATCAAACCAGTCAGAATACTGACGACTCAACAAAAAAAGTATCCAGTGACTATTCCACGTTCGAACTCACTAAGTCGGTCGACCAAATCTGTTGTTACTGCTTCTCCTCTAACTATATAATACTACACGCTTCCTTTCAAACTAGTCTCTCCCGACATCTTACGGTCAGTGCCTCATTACATAGACATGTCCGGATTTTTTGTAGAGATGTAGCTGTAAATAGTCAGTGACGAATATTTCCTTTGGTGTGAGCTGTTGGTTGAGAGTTTCGTTTGTGTCACTATTTTCGTAGCAATACATTTTCGTCAGTGATGTGTTGTGGATTCTTTTTCCATGGAGTCACGTGAAGTATTTGTATAAAATGACAGTAAGAAATATTGGTAGGATTCTTGCAGTCAGTAGCATTGTACAACAGGTAACAGGGGCTTATGAGGGAGTAGGTGAAATCTGAGCTGATGGGTTCCTTGAAGATGGCGATCACCACTTTCAACAGTAGTTATTAGCTCAAGTTGTTTGTTTTAAGCTGTTAGCTACTTGTTTCAATAAAAAACTACCTATTTATTTCCCACGATTAATTTTTTGTCCCAAAGAACACAGCTTAAGGTTACCTTGTAACTGTATATATCCTAATCATTTGTGACATCCTATGCACTAACTTCCTAATACTAATTACTATATAACTGTACATATACTACTCATTTTTGAAATCCTGTGTACTAACTTCCCAATCTTAGTAACTGTACAATGTTTATCTAAATGTAACAAAAACAGCTGCACACGGTTAACAAGCTGCAATTAGAGTAAAACATAAAAGCAGGTATAATTCACATAACAAAAACAGCTGTACACGGAAAACAAGCTGCCATTAGAGTAAAAACACAAAATAAAAGCAGGTACAATTCACACACCATTTACTTAATCTGTTATTGGCGGTGTGTGATGGCGACCTTGCTGGTTCATCACATTACATTATTTGTTCCATGTACTTGTGGTACGGCGTCCCTAATTTTTGGTACGAATGCGTGACATTTCACTCATCAGCCGATGGTTTGCATACGCTTTTGAAGGAATTGCCTCAGCCTTTCCCCAGACAAACCCTTCGCCTTTAAATCGTGTTGATGCTCGCAAAGCAAATATTACGTCATGCTCCTGGCTGAAAACATCGGCATATGAGTAGATAAGGAAGCAAAAGGGCAAACATTATCTCTGCAGTAGCTTCGATATTTGAAATTGCAATTACACACAGACTTCTATTTACCAGACTACTTTCAAACTGTCGAAGTATCTTGCGAAACAATTGTTGTCACTGTGTGTTCTGAGACATCTGCTTACCGTAAGACTATATGCTAAACTTCAGAAATTAATTGATTCTATGTAATTCTGAAAGCTTCTTGAGCTCCAGCTTGCCTTTTGCTCTGTTGTTCTGGTACAGAACCTTTTCAGTTGACGTTCTTCTTTATGGGCGCATTTACTCACGTTACTAAATCCAATGAAAACCTTCCATTGCCCTTTTATCGGACCACGTACAGAACATGTACTCCCAAGAGTCCTGCCTTCCCACGTCCATATACTGGAACGGTATTTCCTTCACGTACACCGATTTGTTGACTTATACTAGCGTTAATAATGAGACTTACGGGAGTTAAAACAGATAAGATTAAATGGCACAATGCTCCTTTTAACAACTAAATTAACAGACAGTGAGATAGGAATCTTTTTCTTCCATGTTTTTAGAATTTCGACTGATCTGAATATTTCTAAACATCAAGAGCTATGTGTGGTAACTCGTGTTTTGTCTACTTTTCATAGTTCCATATTTGTCAGCTTTGCTACAGGTTTGATGTCAAAAAGGTCGCTTCTACTACTGTGGCAATCTCCTCATTTCTAAATGCCTGCTACATCTGACATCTTCGATAATCTTTTATGCAAAATCTAGCCTTTGTCTGTTTCTGCGAGCATTTTTTCCTTCTGTTGCACATTCCAGTGTAAAATACACTGATCAGCCAGAACATTATATCCACCCACTTAACAGCCGGTAAGTCTACCTCTGGCACGGATAACATCAGCGACGCGTCGTGACATGGAAACAATGAGACCTTGGCATGTCGCTGGAGGGAGTTGGCAGCGCGTCTACACACACAAGTCACCTAATTCCCGTAAACTCCGACGAAGGGGGCGACGAGCACTAACCTCACGTCCAGTCACACCCCAGATGTGTTTGATTAGGTTAAGATGTACGGGTTGGGGGTGCCAGCAAATCGATTAAAACTCGGCACTGTGTTCCTCGACCCACTCCATCACATGGCTGGCCTGATGACATGGCGCATTATCTCACTGAAAAATGTCACTGCCGTCATGAAGGGGTGTACGTGGTCTGCAACCAGTGCACGATACTCGTTGGCCGTCATGGTGTCTTGCACGAGCTCCAGTGGTCCCATGGATGCCCATGTGAATGTTCCACACAGCATAAAGGAGCCGCCACCAGCTTGTCTCCGTCCCGCAGTATGAGTGTCAAGGAGTTGTTGCCCTGGAATACAACGGATTCGCGCCCTCCCATCGGCAGGATGATGAAGATATCGGGGTTTATCAGACCATGCAACACGCTGCCACTGCGCCAACGTCCAGTGCCGATGGTCACATGCCCATTTTAGTCGTAGTTGCCGATATTGTGGTGTTAACACAGGCACATTCATAGCTCGTCGGCAGCGGAGGCCGGTCGTTAGGAGGGTTCGGTGCACTGTGTATTTAGAGATACTTGTACTCTGCCCATCATTTAAGTCTAATGTTAGTCCCGCCACAGGTCCCCGACTGTCCTGTTTTACCAGTCTGCCGCCGGCCGGTGTGGACGAGCGGTTCTAGGCGTTTCAGTCTGGAACCGCGCGACCGCTACGGTCGCAGGTTCGAAAACTGCCTCGGGCATGGATGTTGTGATACGTTAGTTAGGTTTAAGTAGTTCTAAGTTCCAGGGGACTGATGACCTCAGACGTTAAGTCTCATAGTGCTCAGAGCCATTTATCAGTCCGACATCTGTAATGGGGGGGGGGGGGGGGGGGGGAGACCGCCCAACTGCCCAACTCCACGATATATTATTTGGTCTCACCTCAGTTCCGCCACATGCCGAGCCTCCAGACCATCACAATCTGACTTCTGTCAAACTATGACAGACTGCGTGCCTTCCCCATTCTATACACGGACAGCGCGCTCGCTGGTACTACGTGCGCCGTGCGTGTGTCTGACTAGGAGTCATTCCACGCCAGCTGACGTTGCTATAGAGTGGACTGGTTCATATCGATGGTAGGTCGGTGATCATAATGTACCGGATAGTCAGTGTAAAGAACTTCCATAGATTTAGTTTTTTCACCTGTACTGTCTAGTATCTATTCATTTCATACTTCATCTTGTGTATTTCTCTAATTCTTATGCAAGATGGCATTTTGAACATATCCTATATTTTTTGTTTTGCTTTCCAGGATTCAAGTTTCACTTCCACATAATATTGTGCTTCCGCAGTACGTATTCCGAAACACCCCACTCAATTTCATGCAACCAGTTTATTTCTAAAACGCTCTTTCCTTTAACTTTCTTCGCCTGCCCAGCGTACGTCTCACATTTACGCCTGTCCATTATCGCTTGATATTCTTTTTCACTATCTTCGGTAACCATCCATATATTTGGTGTGATGCAGTTCTCCACTCCTGTCTGTAGTAAGCTTCCTCTTAACATCATCGCAACTGCTGCATCGCACTTTATCAGGGAGCTGCCATACACAATGATATCTACGTCCCTTCATTACTTCAGCTCTTTAGTTACAGTTTCCAGCACTTATATCGTAACATGTGTCCAACCATTCTATTTCCGCTCATTATGTCCTTTATTACACATTTTTTCTCGTTTACTCATTGTAGGATGTCGTCATTTCTTACTCGATCACTCCATCTGTTCTTTGACAATCTCTTGTAACAAACCATGTGAAGCTTCTAATGGTTTCACTTCTACCTTACAAAACGTCCACGCCTCGCAACCATACAGAGCTGTGCACTAAACACAGCTTTTCACCGAACTTTTTCTGCTCTCAGAGTTTATATTTTTCGATATCAGCGGCTGTTCCGTTGTATGCAACTATCCTGTATTAATCCCAACTTGCACTGTAAGAGAAAACCGAATCACTCATTCTTTTTAGTGTGGTTTGCTAGACACTTCTGTTTCTTACCCAGGTTCTATCGTAAATAAGTTCGAAGTTCTATTACCTCTGTTATCTTGTATGACCACCGTCGATTTACTGATTATACGAGTACAAAGCAGCAAATTATTATAATACAATATCTAAAGATAAAATTAGGAAAATGGCATTCAATGCTAAAGAACATTTAAGAGTAAAAATAATAATTGACGAAAAAGCGCGAGAGCAAATAAATACTTTTCAAATATCTGGATTATGAGAGCTTATGTATTATAGCTAATGAATTTAAACTTCAAAAATTTCAAAAATCAGTTGTTACTATAAAACGCACTATCCTAAAAACAATTAGGGAAGAGACACTGCTAAAATGTAATACTCTGATGTTAGTCCCAGTTCTAATGTAAGGGTCAGACACTGGAACCCTAACCGCCAGTCAACGGAGGCGGATTGAGGCACCAGAGATGAGACTGGTAGGATTACTAAATAGTTAAAAACACATAGATCGGAAAAAATTATAGTAAATTAAAAATGAACAGGGTCTCAAAATCCTACTTTACAGAGTAGAAGAGTATAGAAAGAAATGACGCAACGCGATCAAAGGATGTAATGTGAATGAATACTTACCTTAATGTACGAATATACATCGAGGTGACAAAAAGTCATCGAATAGCGATATGCGCATATATACGAGGGTTGGAACTTTAATAGTGGCAACTATTTATTTATAGATCGTACAAAATAGATACGGGGTCTCAAAGTTTTACTGACCTTCAAAGTAGTCACTAGCATTGTGTATAACCAGCTGCCAGCGATGTGGAAGTCGTACGATACTCTTAAAAGTGCCGGTTGTGTTGACAGTTCGAGCGGCGCGGTCTATCGCCCGACGAATTTGTAGCAGTTCTCAAGCGAATACCGTTAAGTGTTTCCTTCAGTTTATAAATCGAATTGAACTTACGAGGGCTTCAGTCAAGGGAGTGCAGTAGGTGGTATAGCACTTAGCAGCCTCATAAGTCAAACAAATCAGTAACAGCTTGCACAGTACGTGCTTGAGCATTGTCCTGCAATATGATGGTCAGGTCCTGCAGAAAGTTTCATCATTCTGTACCTAAGATGGTCGTAGGTTGTGTTCCAAAAATGAACTTAAAATTCAATGCAGCTGTACAGCACCATTCCATAAAAAATTCCCAAGAACTACAACAGCTACAGGAACACAATGAAAGAAGAAAGTTCAATCATGCTGTAGGCAAAATAAGGAGTAGACGCAAGCAAGATAATAAAGCTATGTTCAAATAAAGATGCGATCTAGAAGAAGCACAGACGGCCTCACAGGAAGAAAGAGGGGAGCTAGAAGTAGGCAATGAAGCAACAAAGTCGACGCTGCAAAAGGTTTCTGTGGCTTTTCGGATGATGAAAAACAATCGAGCACCCGGTGGACATGGCGTAATGTTTGAATTAAAGAAAGTGGTGCAGGTGCTGTAATAAAGGAGCTGCATACACTAATATCAGACAAATGGGAAACCGAAACCATGCCAGATAAGTGGAAATGAGGAGTAATAATCACCATTAATAAGAAAGGAGATAGAACAGCATGTGAAAACTACAGAGGTATAACACTACAATGCATGACTTATAACATCTGCAAAAGTATACGAAATGAAAGGACACAAAAGTGTGCAAAAAGCACACGTGGGAAATATCAGTGTGGTTTCTGAGTAGACAGGAAAAACTGATCAAATGATGATGTAGTTGTGTGAGTATAACGAAGAGTGCAGTTGCATTCATGGGTATGAGTGGATGATGGCGACATGCCAGTAGGCTCAGTAGGGAAACTGTTGACAGTAAGGAATGCCTTTATTCAGTTCCAATACATGACGTGTCGCAACTCAGCGAGGCAAACACGCCTCACTCTGGTGTCCCTGGCCGGCGGTGACGTGCGGGCTGTGGCTTTTCCCCCAGGTCGCTGAGCAGGCGCCCTGCGATGCTGACGGAAGGCCTTTTGGCAGTTCGGCGGGCTCTTGGAGGCCACGGCCGTGTAGTTAATGGCGTCCTACTTCCACCAGTGACTTGGAGCCCTGGCGGCCCCTAGGCTCTGCACTCGTATGCCGCAGATGGCTTTGCGAGGAATTCGACTTACTGCCCTCTGGCAGGAGTCGGATAGCAGGTGGAGCTGAGGCACAAAAGTTCCAACAGGGACTCGGTCGCAGCTCAGCGAGACATGGATGGCAGGTTGGCGGTGCTGTGGCACCACATCCTGCTGGCGGCGGCAGGTGCATCCTAGTCTCGAACCCAAGCCATCTGCTGGTAGTGCCCAATTGTCTCGCTGCGCTCATGCAGGGGGAGCGAGGGGGGGGGGGGGGCGCTGAACTCTGGTGTTGAGAAAATGCCTCTGTCTCAAAATGCAGCACATCGCTCTGAGGCGCGTTTGTTTCACTAAAACCTAGACCCTACTCAAGTCTCCCGCAACAATCGAATTGCCACAGTGCAGTAACATCGCCTGGCATAGCCATTACCGCTGTGTGATTCAGTTTTTCGTTGAGGTCAGCTATACGTGTCTCACAATCCTCTCATGCGTAAGTTATTTCGATTCACATTTCGCCACACTTGGGGCTACTATCCTGCGGTTGTTAATGCAATATTAGACAGCTTTCTCACTATTTCTTTTTGCTTTTGCTAAGGAGTTACTATTTTTGCTACAAGAGTGGGTAGTGGCCTTACAATAATGTAGATCTGCATCTCCTATGCATTGATTGCAAAGAAGCCTGTGACAGCGTAAATCTGTAAGAACTACACAGAGTGCTGAGAGAAGTTGGTGTATGTGGCAAACTAATACATCTAATCAAAATGACAATGACAGAGACAAGAGGAAACGTAAAAATTTGTAGTAGAACAAATAAAAGATTTGTCTTCAATAAAGGAGTTAAGCGTGGTGATAGTCTCTCTAGTGTATTATTCAGTAAAGCTCCGCACATCGTAGTAAAAACATGAATAAAAGTGGCACCATTTATATGAAAACTAGCCAAATATGTATATATGCTGATGACACTGCAACAGCAGGAAGAAATGCCAATACACCTTCAAATTTACCTGGCATTAAAAGCATTAAAGAAAGGCCTTACAGCAAATGAAAATATAACAAAATGCCACACACTGAGGCCAGAGGACCACCTAAAGATCTAAATACAAATGGGTAATGTTTCAAAGGAAAGTCCCTTTTTGGTTATCTAGGAGATTTAATATCAAACGATAACAGTATTGGAAAAGCTATAAGCGGTATGATAGAACTAGAGTTCGGAGTTTACACTTCAAACTTGCAACTTGTAATGCTCTCTACGTAATGTGAACTGATGGTTCTATGGTGTGTAGTAATGTGCTTATGTTGCTTTGTGTCATATCTGTTATGTGGAGTGAAAAGGATGCTCAGTTTGCTTTATTTATTGAGTTTGCGTACGCAACACAAATTTAACTGCTGTGAATTTGCGTATGCAACACAGGCGCATAGTTTAATTTTATTGCTGGGAATAAAATGTAAACCTTAATAATGCAGCGGAGCGGTTAACTAATATTATTGTAATGTACCGGCTGAGAGTACCAGCGATATGCGCTACCGTAATTGAGACAACGACGGTCTTTGCTGTGAAAAGAGCATCTATGCCTTTTGTAATTTTGGAGATAAGGAATTGCTAGTGGGCATTATGTTTTGGGGGTCAGATACGTAGTTTGCATATAGACGTAATTTGAAGTGCAGAGAAGATACAACTTGTAATCGGAAGTATCAAGAATAAAAAAAATTATTTTGTGAAAACGACGGTAAATATCGTTTACAAACTTTTACTGTGTGTTGTATATCCGGACCTGCATAAAACGATTAGTGTGATTAGCAATCCAGTGCATAGTGATTTCTTCGCAAATTAATAATAGTGGGCTACTATCATTGTCCAAACGAAGGGAAATATTTCGCCATCAACTTGTGTGTTAAAAACGTTCCCTAAGCGATCAGTTTGTTATTAAGAAGATATCACACTACCACTGTTGTTCAACCTTCTCATTCTGAAAGTGTTTTCCAGAAAATCTTACGGCGACTGTGAATACTTTAGCTGCCACGAGATACGGAATTCTCTTTGCGAGTTGCAGCAGTTTTCTCCGACTTTGCCTGGCGTTCTCTGAGAACCGGAAACCTCCGATCGCCAACTCATCCTGTACGCAACCTGTTCTCTCCTTGCAGCAACCACGAAGAAAACATATTCATCTATAGGCAAATTTTTTCACAGATTTTTGTATTAGACAGGTCATAATCTTAAAATCTAAGCATGTAGGAAAACAATCAAAAGAGAGTTTAAGCTTAGTAGCTGTATTATCTGTCTCAATTCAAAAGTCAAGTTGATTATTTTTTTTTCGACGTAGCATTTCATTATAAACTCTTCAGAAACAGGCTTGTTCCAAGAAGAATAGATCTTCCAATTTGCAACTAACTAGTTCATCGAGCTGTCAGATATGGGTCAGAGGTATGTACACAGACAGAAACTGTTGAGAGAAAAGTACTATGTAAAACTTCCAATCAGAGAAGAAGAAGACTAGAGGATACGCTCTAACATCGAGCTTCAAGCATTAGTACATGGAAAAGACATAGTAAAATTCGCCAAACTACAACGAATACTATGGTTAGGACACGTGGAGAGAATGGCGGAGGATAGAATACAAAAGAAAATGAAAGGTATGAGGGAGACATGGAAGTAGATGGACGATGTAACGGAAGATCTCACCAGCATGGGAGTCCGGGAGCGGTAAAGATCTTCAAAACCACAAGACTCATGGAGAGAAACAGATGAAGAAGACGAGATCAAACAAGGGCTGTTTACCTAAAGAAGAAGGAGAATGGTGTGACATTTAGTACACAGTGCTGCCATTCTAACAGTAACCATAGCTCTACCATGGCTGGACATCTATTCGAACTGATCTTTGATGACATATACGCCATGCTACTTTATCTCTACGCCAGGGTTAGTTAATCGTTTTCGCAGGTGAGTGGTGGCGTGCCAGTTCCTTGGCAACCCACTACGCATGATTCTAAAGGGCGGAAAATCTGGAGAACGCGCTGGCCAGCGAAACAGCCGAACTTTCTCTGGCCTCTGCAACGAGGTAAGTCAGCACAGGGTGCACAACATTGAGCCTTGAGTGATTGGCCTTTCTGCACCTCCTTGGTACACCATTTTCCACCATAAAACGTGGAAACTTCGTTGGTTGTCTTCAACACTTCACAAATAATAGACTTACAGTTCAAACACACTTCATCTAAACCTACTCTCGTATCGGGTGGTAGTTACAACAGTCCAGTACGCCCATTACAAACTTCTGAGGCAATTCTATAAGTGCATGATTACTGGATATTTATTCAGAACTTACGTCTGTTGGCGACCGTGCCAATGATAACTGTCGATGATATGTGACTTTCGTTGTGCATTTAGTAGTATGATATGGCCATGTTTGTTTGTGCAGCTGAAAATGAGCCAAAGCTCAAACCAGTAATGCTTGATAAAATAATTATTTTAAACTACCGATCTGTTGAAAATTATATCTTTATTTCCAGTTATTTATGTAGAGGGTCTCGTCTTACTTTTTCATCAGGCACTGGTCCTACGTAACAAGCTTTCCTCGATAGCGTTTATTTCTCTTTCTAAAACTGCTGAAGACAATTGCAATATGATCTCTCTGTGTAACGTGGGACTGAAAGTAGCAGTTTGTCCGAATGCATTTTGTGGCGGAATATTTGGTGTCAATACTTCCTTACTTCATTTTTTTGACAATACACCAAAAAGAAAAACAATTTTGAGGAATTTCACTAAGGACTATCAATAAAGCAGAACCTCACAATTTGTAGGTATTAGGTCGATGCATACGTACGGAGCAATTTAGTTGTTCATGTTGGTATTCCGGTTGTTATGGGTTTGTTCATCGACTGTCATTTTCTATTTGTAGTTCATGTTGCTATTGAAGTTTACACATTGATATTTTGTCGTTTGGAAATAGTGAGTGGAGCTATGGACGCTAGAAAATGGTATCAAGTCAAGAAATCAGAAAATTTCAACATATCCTTTTTTTTAGTTCAATATGGAGGGGTGGCGGCAGCGGAGGCAGCAGGGAACATTTACGCCGTGTATGGGGATAATGCCATTTGACAGAGCGCGGCAAGAAAATGGTTTTCTCGTTTTGAGTAGGATCGTCTTGACATTAATGACTCTCCGCGTCCAGGAAGACTGTCGGGGTTTGATGAAGATCATTTAAACGCATTAATCCACAATGATCCACGTCATTGTACTGGAGAACTGGCAAATGTGACGAACTGTGATCATTCTACCATCGTGCAACATTTGCATACTGTGCTGAAGGTTCAAAAATCGGATGTTTGGGTACCGCATGCTATAAGCCAAAATCACAAGCAATAGCGGGTGCATCTCTGCTTCTCCGTCATCAGTTGTCTCATGAACAACACCATTCCTATAATGTATCGTTACTGGTGACGGTAAATGGTCTCCCTACGTTAACATAAGGAAAAGAAAGGAATGGTTGAGCCCTAGCAAAGTAGCGTCTCCCCGTACAAAGACCTGCGCGCATCCACAAAGAAAATGTTACGCATCTGGTAGAAATGGCTCTGAGCACTATGGGACTTAACATCTATGGTCATCAGTCCCCTAGAACTTAAAACTAATGAAACCTAACTAACCTAAGGACATCACACAACACCCAGTCATCACGAGGCAGAGAAAATCCCTGACCCCGCCGGGATCTGGTAGAACAACGACGGTATGGTGTACTACGAATTGCTTCCCCCCGAGTTGTAACCATCACTGCTGACATTTACTGTCAACAACTAAGACGTCTTGCAGACGCAGTGCAAGAACAACGAGCAGAAAGACTGCGTGAAGTCATGCTATTGCACGATAACGCCGGCCTGCACTCTGCTAAACTGACAAAAAACACCATACACGAGACTGGGAAGTCATTTTGCATCCACCTCATTCACCTAGTCTTGCGCCCTCAGATTTTCACCTTTTCCACTCTCTATCGAACAACCTTCAAGAAACTTCTTCTCCGGATGAAAATGCGCTCCCAACGTGGTTCGACAAGTTCTTCGCCTCAGAACCACGTGATTTTTACAGTCGCAGACGCGAAAAGTTAGCTGAGCGTTTGCAGACTGTTGTAAATAGTGTAGGAAAATATACTATTGATGACTTGAGTCTCTGTTATGTGTATCTGGTGTGTTTGTTGGACTTATATGGGAAAACGCTATGAAATTAACCACCAATCCGATATTTTACAGCGCCACAGTGCAGTATGTTTCTTATTTTTATATTGTAAACGTAAGTTTCCGCAGCCGTTGTCATTGTCAATAAATTCTTCTGGGTTCGAGGCCGCATTGTCATCTGTAGAATTCCAACGTTTCGGCGACTGTTGCAAGGCGCCTTCCTCAGGGTGTATTGCTAACTGCTGAATGAGCACTAGTTTGGACACTTATATACTATGAAGGAGTGCTGTCATTGGATGCGAGGGTGAGGAGGAATGGTATTAGGAGTTTATTTTATTGGTCTTTGCATTGCGTGTTGTCATTGGCGGAAATGGGCGTTTTCCGTTGGAGTTTCCTTTACTGCTTGCGTTGGTGGAAATCGGCGAGTACACCCTGAGGAAGGCACCTTGCAACAGTCGCCGAAACGTCGGTAGATGACAATGCGGCCTCAAACCCAGAAGAATTTTATTCACTTACTTTTATATTGTTTATGTAGATATTTTACATATACCAGAAACGACTGCTTCATTGCTCTAAATCAAAGATACGAATAGTAAATAAAAACCTGAAAAATTATACACTCAAGAGGCTTTTGTTCAAAATACTGTTATTATTACTCTTAACATTGTAACGTATTACTATGTTTACGACGTTGCTCGTCGAGCTATTTACGTTATCTCGCATTTCTAGCTGCTTCTCTCACACAATTAATGATAAAAATTCAGAAATTCAGAGTCGCCACCAACCCAAACCCTTCCTAACCACTTAAAAAAACTGAGCTGGAAAATTATTAGTTTAATTATTTTAATAATTTAATTGCAAGTACGCAAGTTTCTTTAAGGAGCCAGATAAGTAGCACTCCATTTCGTGCATGAAGCAACTTGATTAATTCAGGATTGGAAATCGGAGTAAGGGGGTAAGATCGACACCAAAGAATTTATCTTTAACGTAGATTATTTATTGTAACTAAATATTTGGTTGCACTTCCTAACTACACATAACTGGTGCCTGACTCAAAATATTTAAGTAAGAATTACGTGAGAATTTAACTACAGCAAGAAGAAACACAGAAGACGCGGGTGGGAGACAATTATACTATCATCTCCTTTGCATTAATACCGTAAAAATATCTAAGTGAGATTTGCATTACGATTCTACGCATGCATTATTCTGGACAGAGGTTTAACCAATACACAAGGCTGTGCGATAATTATTTAACATACTAACTGCGTCTGCTCCTTGCAAACGGCCGAACTAGAGCACGTGGTGTATTCTGACTCAAACTGTTGTGCTGCTTTGTAGAAAGCGCACGAAAGAACAGATATTCTTGCAGAAATTGTAGCTCATTAAACAAGCAAATTGTTAAAATAGAGCCTATTGCGGTGCCGTGGTGGACCAGAAGGGTCATTGATTACCAAACACGTAGCACAAAATCGACACACAAAGACAAAAGCAATTTCACAAAATATAAGATCAAAAATCATTAAAAAAATAACTCGCTTCGCACGCTTCAGTTAAGCTGAAGTTCTTAAGTATTTCACCAGTTAAACATAACGAATTCCTAATTCAACCTGCTTCCTATCGCCTGAAACCTCAGTTGAGAGCTACGATCCGAAGAGTACCGCTTCCTTTTTCGAGATTACCTAGCTCCCCGTGCAGCGGAAGCTACCAGAGAGGTAGCCGTCCGTCACCAACCTCACACACAAAAACAGCCTTCGACTAAGATGAATAAACCTCTCTGTTCAGGTATTGAAAACCTAAGTTGGTCATCCTGTACTCTCCTTCGGACGAGAAGCAACATCGTCTGCTCCAAGCAGACGATGACCAATTCAGCGATTCCCACAAAACGGAAACGCCACATTAAAACACACATATAATAATCAATAGGCCTTATTTCAGTGCCCAGTCTTTCTGGAAGAGTTCATGAATTGAGCTAAAATCAGGTAGTAAAGTGAATAAGTTGTACCGAATTCGACAAGCGTCTTATGAAACGACTTCACAGAGACGTTTCAACATTATATTATAACGTGTAACTCAGTATGAGCTCTGCCTAATAATCCCGCCATAGAGGGGGCTTTAATTCCTAAAATTCCTTCATTTCTTCCATCGAACACGAGTAAACTGAAGTGACTCTGAAACAACTCTTGATTTGCAGGGCGTGTAATCATTGCGATCTCAACTAAGAGAAACAAGTAGCCATAGTTAATGTACTAATTTACGCATCTGACGTGTCGGGTTGGTTGTTGTACAGTTCGGCAACAGTAACAGCGAGCCGTGCAGTGATAGGACTACTTGTAAGCTCGCAGCCACGTCCCGTACGTGCTGCAGCTGCCCTGTTTTCCGAGTAAACGACACGACATGGGGAGCGGTTATCCTCGGGTCAACAGGGACCAACGCCCGCGTGCGTCGCAGTCACGCCAGTTCTGGCGAAGAACTGAAAGCGAAGAAGAGGCCGTCATCAGCTTCACCGGATGTCTACACAAAGCCGTGATTTAGTAATTCATGTGATTACATCTCTCAAATCAGTCACAAATGAGATATACTGATAAATAACCTCTTTTGTGTACAGGATGGTGTAGATAAAAGTAGCCCGTGTAAGTATAAAGGAAATGCAGTGAGATTACAGAAACGAAGAGCTAAAATGGACTTTCCATCTATTTACAGTGAAGAATAAAAGCAAAGCAGTCTGGTATGTTATAAAAAAGAAAACGGGGAGAGGCAGAGAAACGCAGAACAACATACTGCTAAGGGAGGGGGATAAGGTAATAAATTATCCACAACACTTAGCAAGAGTAATAGGAGGCAGATTTCAGACTACCTAACAGATCAAAACGAAAATTTCTATTCCGACACTGACAATGTTGAGTGTTTATGGAAAAAGTTCGAAGCAATCGTAAAATGCGTTTTAGACGGGTACGTGCCGAGTAAAACTGTGAGGGACGGGAAAAACCCACCGTGGTTCGACAGCAAAGTTAGGAAACTACTGCGAAAGCCAAGAGAGCTTCACTGCAAATTTAAACGCAGCCAAAACCTCTCAGACAAACAGAAGCTAAACGATGTCAAACTTAGCGTAAGGAGGGCTATGAGTGAAGCGTTCATTGAATTCGAAAGTAAAATTCTATGTACCGACTTGACAGAAAATACTATAAAGTTCTGGTCTTACATTAAATCAGTAAGTGAATTGAATCAGCATATCCAGATACTCTGGTATCATAATGGCATTGAAACAGAGGACGATACGCGCTAAGCTGAAATACTAAACATTTTTTTCCAAAGCTGTTTCACAGAGGAAGACCGCGCTGCAGTTCCTTCTATAAATCCTCGCACGAACGAAAAAAATGGCTGACATCGAAATAAGTGTTCAAGGAAAAGAAAAACTAGTGAAATCACACAACAGAGAAAAGTCCACTGGACCTGACAGGATACCAATTCTGTTCTACACAGAGTACGTGAAAGAACTTGCCCCCCTTCTAACAGCCGTGTACCACCTGCCTCTAGAGGAACGGAAGGTTCCAAATGATTGAAAAAGAGCACAGGTAGTTCCAGTTTTCAAGAAGAATCGTCGAGCAGATGCGCAAAACTATAGGCCTATATCTCTGACATCGATCTGTTGTAGAATTTTAGAACATGTTTTTTGCACGCGTATCATGTCATTTCTGGAAACCCAGAATCTACTCTGTAGGAATCAACATGGATTCCGGAAACAGCGATAGTGTGAGACCCAACTCGCTTTATTTGTTCATGAGACCCAGAAAATATTAGATACAGGCTCCCAGGTAGATGCCATTTTCCTTGACTTCAGGAAGGCATTCGATACAGTTCCACACTGTCGCCTGATAAACAAAGTAAGAGCCTACGGAATATCAGACCAGCTGTGTTGCTGGATTGAAGAGTTTTCAGCAAACAGAATACAGCATGCTGTTCTCAATGGAGAGACGTCTACAGACGTTAAAGTAACCTCTGGCGTGCCACAGGGGAGTGTTATGGGACCATTGCTTTCCACAATACATATAAATGACCTAGTAGATAGTGTCGGAAGTTCCATGCGGCTTTTCGCGGATGATGCTGCAGTATACAGAGAAGTTGCAGTATTAGAAAATTGCAGCGAAATGCAAGAAGATCAGGAGCGGATAGGCACTTGGTGCAGGGAGTGGCAACTGACCCTTAACATAGACAAATGTAATGTATTGCGAATACATAGAAAGAAGGATCCTTTAGTATGATTATATGATAGCGGAACAAACACTGGTAGCAGTTACTTCTGTAAAATATCTGGGAGTATGTGTACGGAACAATTTTAAGTGGAATGATCACATAAAATCAATTGTTGGTAAGGCGGGTGCCAGGTTGAGATTCATTGGGAGAGTCGTTAGAAAATGTAGTCCATCAACAAAGGACTTGAGTATTGCTCATCAGTGTGGGATCCGTACCAGGTCGGGTTGACGGAGGAGATAGAGAAGATCCAAAGAAGAACGGCGCGTTTCGTCACAGGGTTATTTGGTAAGCGTGATAGCGTTACGGAGATGTTTAGCAAACTCATGTGGCAGACTCTGCAAGAGAGGCGCTCTGCATCGCGGTTTAGTTTGCTGTCCAGGTTTCGAGAGGGTGCGTATGTGGATGAGGTATCGAATATATTGCTTTCCCCTACTTATACCTCCCGAGAAGATCACGAATGTAAAATTAGAGAGATTCGAGCGCGCACGGAGGCTTTCCGGCAGTCGTTCCTCTCGCGAACCATACGCGATTGGAAGAGGAAAGGGAGGTAATGACAGTGGCACGTAAAATGCCCTCCGCCACATAGCGTTGGGTGGCTTGCGGAGTATAAATGTAGATGTAGATGCAGACTTAGCAAACTTTGTAAATGAGCTTTTTTCAAGTACTGAAAAGAAGTTACAGCAAAAATTCCCCAAAAGAAATATAACACTTGTAAATAATGTTCCACTAAATACAATGACGTTACTTCCAACCACTGAGAATGAAGTCTATAAAACTGTTCAAAAACTTAAAAAAAAAGTCAGTAGGCTTAAATGATGTAGCGATGTGTGTACCGAAAGAATGCATGGAGATTATACAAGGCCACTTAACAAATGTAGTAAATTAATCATTCCCATCAGGGACATAGCCAGAGCAGTTAAAACAGGCAAGAGTTGGACCTTTGCTTGAGAAAGGTATTGCAGAAGACATTGAAAATTACCGGCCCATTTCTCTGCTGTCACCATTCACAAAAATAATAGAAGCAATTATGAAAGACAGATTAATGAATTACCTGAATACATACAATCTTTGGAGCCAATCACAGTTTGGTTTCTGCAGTGGCAAAAATATGGAGTCAGCCATAGTAGAATTCACATAGTAGCCATAGTAGAATTCACATGATGCTCTTGATCGAGATGAGTGCGTCACAGGCATACTTTTGGATCTTTCTAAGGCCTTTGATGCAGCTGACCACAAGATTCTATTAAATAAATTAGAAGCATTATAAAAAGAGGGGTAGCTACTGACTGGTTTCGATCATACCTAGCACATAGGGTACAAAGAGCAGAGATAACACATACTTCAAATACATCTAAACATTTTGTAAAACACTTATCAGAACCAAGAAACATTAATATAGGGGATCCAGAAGGTAGCATATTAGGACCAATATCATTCTTGATATACATCAACGACTTTCACAGTAGTGTTACTCATTGTGAAAAAATTCTCTTCGCTGATGACAGCAATAAATATTACACTCACTGAGAAAACAAGACAACTCCTTGAAGATGGTTCAAATGGCCCCGAGCGCTATGGGACTTAACATCTATGGTCATCAGTCCCCTAGAACTTAGAACTACTTAAACCTAACTAACCTAAGGACATCACAAAACACCCAGTCATACTAATTGCAGAGAAAGCAAATGAAGCTCTCAAGGAAGTTTACGATTGGTCAATGAGCAATCAAGTGACATTGAACATAAAGAAAACTAATACCATGAATTACAGTTTGAAGAGGGAACACGACAATGTTAAATTAAATATAGATGGCACCTCTATAGACTGTGTAACAAATGCAAAATTTCTAGGATTGAATATTGATTCTCAGTTGAAGTGGTGTGAACACACATTGGTACTTGCAAACAGAATGTCATCAGCATGTTATGCTCTTAGAATCCTATCAGCAGTGTGTAACATGCAGTTTCTTTTAGTTACATACTGTTCATATTTGCACTTAATTCTTAGCTATGGCATTCTTTTTTGGGATACAAATGCACAAAATATGAACACAATTTTCAAATTCCAGTAAAGAGCCATAAGAATCATAACCAAAAATGGTATTCGGGCTCACTGTAAAGATCCATTCAAAACACTGGGGATGTTACCTGTTCCGTGTGAATACATTTAGTCAGTTGTACACATCAAAAATAACATTGGTAATTACTGCACAAACAGTTCTGTCCATGACCACAAACAAGAGCTTGACTCAACTTATAATTACCAAGAAAAAATAAACATAAAACTCAAAAAAGCATTTTCTACCAAGGAATAAAACAGTACAATAAATTACCAAAAGAGATAAAAGAAATTTCAAAAATCACTTATTTAAAAAGGCAGCTAAAAGTACCTGTTATGCAATACATTTTATACATTCAAGGATTACTTATATAAAACTGAGTAGGGGTTTGGTAAAAAAATGTTATACAAATAAATAATAATAATGATTATAAAACATCCAACATTTCAGATAACACCTTCACACTATGTTTTTTCTCCTTCTTTTTTTCTTTTCTAGAAAAACTTAGCCCCAAGCTATGCATAGCACAGTACTAACACCTCTTCCTCTTTCTGCGCTCAACATCTCACGCATTGTGGAGGGATGCTGACTCAGTTTTTCAGGATAGCAATTGGGAAGCTGTGGTACAGAAAATGGCCCAGAGATCACCAGTGTGTGTGTGTGTGTGTGTGTGTGTGTGTGTGTGTGTGTGTGTGTGTTTGTTTGTGTGTGTAGTGGTTCAAATGGTTCAAATGGCTCTGAGCACTATGGGACTTAACATCTATGGTCATCAGTCCTCTGGAACTTAGAACTACTTAAACCTAACTAACCTAAGGACATCACACAACACCCAGTCATCACGAGGCAGAGAAAATCCCTGACCCCGCCGGGAATCGAACCCGGGAACCCGGGCGCGGGAAGCGAGAACGCTACCGCACAACCACGAGCTGCGGACTGTGTGTAGTGAGTAAAGTGCTATCAGACAATTTGTGTAGTGTGCGCAGTGGCTGATAGTGAGATATGAGTGAACAGTGTGCCATTACATTATTAAAAAAGTTATCTGTGAAAAAATTATTGTATACCAGAGTAAATATAATGATTGTCTCTAACTAGAAGTCTGTAGATGTATGTGTATACGAATTAGTTTATTTTAAATTGGTCTGAACTTATAAATATTTTGACATGTCCTATATCTTAGTAAAAAGAGATCTACGGATGAATAAAGCTACTGCTGCTATTACTACTAGAATGTAGTGCAAAGTATGTTTATAGACGATGAAAGTGATGTCAGATACACCCGGCGTAAAGTTCGGATATGGATAGCGGCAATTTCACAGCTGATGTTGCCTTCGAACTCCTGTATTGTGTATGGATTTGTTTCATGGACCTTGTCATCAGGTGTCCCCACAGGAAAAAAATCATATGTTTTTAGATTCTGAGCCGGCCGCTGTGACAGAGCGGTTGTAGGCGCTTCAGTCCAGAACCGCGCTGCTGCTGCGGTCGCAGGTTCGAATCCTGCCTCGGGCATGGATGTGTGTGATGTCGTTAGGTTAGTTAGGTTTAAGTAGTTCGAAGTCAAGAGGACTGATGAACCCAGATGTTAAGTCTCATAGTGCTTAGAGCCATTTGAACTATTTGTTAGATCCGGCGAACTTGGTGGCCATAAATTTTTGCTGACAGTTCGTTCCTCATTGATGACATCATGCACTCGTTCCAGGGATACCTTAGACATGTGGCATGTCACCCCATCTTGCTGGAAGAAGCAGTATTGTCTTTTATATTTAGAGAGTCGAGCACAAAGGTATCAAAAATTTCCCTATGTGCAACCGCGTTGAAGGTAGTGTCAAAAGATATTGGTACAATGATGCGCGTTGCTGTTACACCGCACCGAACACCGATTTTTTCATCATGGAGTGGTTGCTGACACACAATGTTAGTGCTCTCCGTTGCCCAACACCTCGTGTTATGTGAATTCACATGAACTGAAAGATGAAACCACGCCTCACCAATCAAGATGTAATAGAAAGGCCTAATAAACTATCGTTGATATTCAAAAGCCACGTGCAGTAATCTACACGTTTCTGACTGTTATCCTCCCATAAATGCTGCACAACGGTCACAGGATAGTAAATACTTTTCAACATCCGCTGGCAACTTACATGCACCGACTGGGCCAGTCTACATGTAGACTTCTTTGGGATCTGAATAATTCTTTGGCGAATGTCTAACATCTTCTGGCGTGCGAACTGAAGGAATTCTTTGTCGTTTTACATTTTGCACAGATCCGCACCTGCGCCAATTTTTATACAGACTCTGTATTGCTCTCCTTGCTGGTAGTCCTTTACCTGGATGCTTGACCCCAAACATTTCCGAAGTTTTCTTAATCGTTTCAACCTGTCTACACATATACTTCCACTGTATCTGTTCTTTCTTCTATCGAGAAAGTCATTTTGCAAACCGCAAAGAAAACGTCTAAACTGACTGATGAAATAAACTGAAATGCTGACAGAAGAATGCTAGTAATCTATTATTGCATAAAACTGTCCATAGTTGTAGCCATTGTACTGGCATTCAAAAGGGAGGTGGGCTACTTTTAACTGCGACACTCTGTAATTGCTGTACTGTCAAAAGGAAACATACGATCTTATAAATGTTCAGATAGTAATTTATTATGTCAGGATCGCCTAATTACTACAAAGATCGACATTACGTTTCTAATATTGTTTTATTCAAGTCTATTGTCGAATTCGTCTTTATATCGATTACCGGGTTCGTTGAAATTCTGCACGTCTTCAGATCTGTTAAAACAAAAATCTATCCCGCTGCCTGCACCACATGTACATAATGCCTCCCATTATGCTTTCCCACACTCCTTTCTAACTGCTGATGTTGTAACACACATACATCAGTAACGTGTGGAGACTGTGCACAACAGTTAAAACCAACACGTCGCTCTGCGACTATGTACAGCGAGTATCGTATACAATATTACATTTATCATATGTACGTTTCGGACGTATGTAAGATCAAACGTAGTACATCTTCTGTTTTAACAGATTTGGAGATGTTCAGAGTTTGAAAAAAATCCGTTACCATTACAAAGACAATACACTGCAATAAAAAAACCAGCATTTAATTGCCATACCGGGATAGTATAATTACTCCACAAATTGTTTCGTTGTGATGTAAAAGCTCAAGTTACATGCATACGAAGCATCATGAAAACGGTATAAAATATGCCAATAAAACCTGCATCATGACGCCATATGGCAAAAGAAATTGTAATTAAAATATTGCTGTGTGCACCTTATACAGGGTGTAGGAAAGATATGGACATGAGAAATGGGCGAGCGGGGTACGGTTGGCACTGAACACTATATATTCTCTTATGTTCGCAAGATGTGATTTTTAAAGATAATACATTAAAAACGCAAACAAGTCTAAAAACATAAAATTTAAGAATTTTAAAACAAGCATTGAAGCAACGGCCTTGCCGCAGTGGATACACCGGTTCCCATCAGATCACCAAAGTTAAGGGCTGTCGGGCGTGGCCGGCGCTTGGATGGGTGACGGTCAGGGCCACCATGCGCTGTTGCCATTCTTCGGGGTGCACTCAGCATCGAAATGCCAATTGAGGAGCTACTCGACCGAGTAGTAGCGGCCCCGGTAAAATAAAACCATCATAACGACCGGGAGAGCGGTGTGCTGACCACACGCCCCTCCTATCCGCATCCTCAGCCGAGGATGACACGGCGGTCGGATGGTCCCGATGGCCTGAAGACGGAATGTATACAGTTAGGTGGCAAAAATCATGGCACAGCTATATACACATAAACAACTGGCTGTAATATCACGTACACAAGGTATAAAAGAGCAGAGCATTAGCGGAGCTATCATTTCATGTGAAAAGCTTTCTGATCAGATTATAGCCGCACGACGGAAATTAATAGACTTTGAATGTGGAAAGGTAGATGGAGCGAGATGCATGGGATATTATATTTTGGAATTTGTTAGTGAATTAAATATTCTCAGATCCGCAGTGTCAAGAGTGTGCTGAAAATAAAAACTTCAAACATTACCTCTCACCACGGAAAACACAGTTGTCAACGATCGAGGGCAGCGGCTTACAGTTGTCAGTGCTAACAGACAAGCAAAACAGCGTGAAATAACCACAGAAATCAGTGTGGGACGTACAAGGAACGTATCCGTTAGGAAACTCCGCGGAATTTGGCATTAGTGGGCTGTGGCAGCAGACGAACTACGCGACTGTCTTCACTCAGACCCCACTAAGCCATGGACCATAGTTGTCAACAAGGCATAGTGCAAGCCGGTAGTGGCTCCATAATGATGTGGACCGTGTTTACATAAAATGTACTGGATCCTCTAATCCAACTGAACCGATCATTGACTTGAAATACACTACTGGCCATTAAAATTGCTACACCAAGAAGAAATGCAGATGATAAACGGGTATTGGACAAATATATTATACTAGAACTGACATGTAATTACTTTTTCACGCAATTTGGATGCATAGATCCTGAGCTCTGGCCGCAATAACGGCCTTGATACGCCTGGGCATTGAGTCAAACAGAGCTTGGATGGCGTGTGCGGGTACAGTTGCCCAGGCAGCTTCAACACGATACCACAGATCATCAAGAGTAGTGACTGGCGTATTGTGACGAGACAGTTACTCGGCCACCATTCACCAGACGTTTTCAATTGGTGAGAGATCTGGAGAATATGCTGGCCAGGGCAGCAGTCTAACATTTTCTGTATCCAGAAATGCCCGTACAGGGCCTGCAACATGTGGTCGTGCATTATCCTGCTGAAATGTAGGGATTCGCAGGGATCGAATGAAGGGTAGAGTCACGGGTCGTAACACACTGTTTAAAGTGCGGTCAGTGCGAACAAGAGGTCACCGAGACGTGTAACCAATGGCACCCCATACCATCACGCCGGGTGATACACCAGTATGGCGATGACGAATACACGCTTCCAATGTGCGTTCACCGCGATGTCGCCAAACATGGATGTGACCATCATGATGCTGTGGGCGAGCATCATGATGCTGTAAACAGAACCTGGATTCATCCGAAAAAATGACGTTTTGCTCTTCGTCCACCCAGGTTCGTCGTTGAGTACACCATCGCATGCGCTCCTGTCTGTGATGCAGCGTCAAGGGTAACCGCAACCATGGTCTCCGAGCTGATAGTCCATGCTGCTGCAAACGTCGTCGAACTGTTCGTGCAGATGGTTGTTGTCTTGCAAACGTCCCCATCTGCTGACTCAGGGATCGAGACTTGGTTGTACGATCCGTTACAGTCATGTGGATAAGATGCCTGTCATCTCGACTGCTAGTGATAGGAGGCCGTTGGGATCCAGCACGGCGTTCCGTATTACCCTCCTGAACCCACCGATTCCAAATTCTGCTAACAGTCATTGGATCTCGACCAACGCGAGCAGCAATGTCGCGATACGATAAACCGCAATCGCGATAGGCTACAATCCGACCTTTATCAAAGTCGGAAACGTGATGTTACGCATTTCTCCTCCTTACACGAGGCATCATAGCAACTTTTCACCAGGCAACGCCGGTCAACTGCTGTTTGTGTATGAGAAATCGGTTGGAAACTTTCCTCCTGTGCCACCGGCGCCAACCTCGTGTGAATGGTCTGAAAAGCTAATCATTTGCGTATCACAGCATCTTCTTCCTGTCGGTTAAATTTCGCGTCTGTAGGGCGTCATCTTAGTGGTGTAGTAATTTTAATGGCCTCTAGTGTAGTTATGTTCGGCTACTTGGAGATTATTTTCAGCCATTCATGGCCTTCATGTTCCCAAACAACAATGGAATTTTTATGGATGAAAATGTCCTATGTCACAGGCCACAATTGTTCGCGACTGGTTTGAAAAAAATTTTCAATAATTCGAACGAATGACTGGTCACCCGAATCGTTCAGCATGAATCCCTTCGAACATTCGTTGGACGTAATAGACAGGCCAGGTCGTGCACAAAATCCTTCATTGGCAACAGTTTTGGAATTAACGACTTGTTCAGTCCAAGCCGCGTCGATTTGTTGCAGTAGGTCGGGCTGAAGGAGGTTCAAATGGTTCAAATGGCTCTGAGCACTATGGGACTCAACTGCTGAGGTCATTAGTCCCCTAGAACTTAGAACTAGTTAAACCTAACTAACCTAAGGACATCACAAACATCCATGCCCGAGGCAGGATTCGAACCTGCGACCGTAGCGGTCGGCTGAAGGAGGACCTCAATGTAAAAGCATATATGCACACACCAGCTGTTGTCATCTCATAATGTACATACACTTTTTTTGTAGAAGCTAAAATTGAAAGTTAAATTTTGCAAAAAATATGGCACACCAAAGCTATACAAGAACTCCAGCAGGGACAGCACCGTCATGGCCTACGCTTAGCACTGCTGCCATGCAGCAGTGCCGCTGAGTTGCTACTCGGGTATTGGCTATTTTTCGTGTTTTACTGTCGTGTTAATAAATATCAAACTACACTAAAATGTGATCGCTCTATTGAATGGCTAAGTAATTTCTGCTTTAAAATCATTTTGTTTATAACGGGAAACAAACCGACGCTTCTCGTCCGCAGTAGGAGTGTTTAAAAGATTATTCCGCAAAGAACAAAACAGCAATTAGTTATTGTTAATAATACCATTTACTTAAAAAACAGCTCCGTTAGCAGTTTAGAATCGGCAGATTCACCTACAGACGACTGTTAACGTTTATACTGCGCTTGTTGTTGTTTACATTAGTTTTTGGCTGCTTTTTCCAACAGGTAATGTAAACAACAAATGTAATATAAACGTTAAAAGCCGTCTGAAAATGAACCTGTCTGTTGGAAACAGGTAACGGTGCTGCTTGCGTAAATAAATAGCGTTATTACAATTGACTGGTTGTTGTTTTCATCTTTTCAAAAATTTACTTGTATTTTGGATGTAGCCACGGGCTCAAACATATGAGTTTTCGACAAAATAGCAGGAAGAAAATTTATGTTTCAGGTGCCATTAATGTTGATGCACCATATTATATTCATGATATATGCACCTAATATGTAAAACGTGTGTTTTTGGGATGTCCAGTTACTAATACAAATTTAGGTTTTTATCCAGTAGTCAACAAAAACCACTTCTCATACCTTTAAAATTTTTAAACTCCAGAGGGAAGTACAGCTTGGTACAAAGAGCATGCGTCATCTACACTCGTGTGCAAAACTTAAGAATGAAGTAACTTTCGCATGATGTATCACTGCCAAATATCATCGCTCAATGAAACAAGCACCGCGCGTGGAAAGAACTGCCACAATACAGTACAGAAGGTAACTGAAGAAATACGCGATGAGACGAACACAAATGACACTTAATTCAAAGACAATAATAACACTGAAGTCACAGCGATTTATGGTGGTCTGCTGAACATTACAAAACGCGGTACATGGTTCTTAATAGGGTATGCGATCGCCACGGATGGTAATGCCTGCTCTGCAGTGTTCTCCCAAGCTAGCCACATGGCTGGTAACAAGTCCTTGTGGGAGGGTGATTGTTTCCTCCATTCAGCGTTTGCCAATTAGAAATTGGAAATTTGTCGCAAGGACTATGGGACCAAACTACTGAGGTCATCGGTACCTAGGCTTACGCACTACTTAACCTAACTTCAGCTAGCTTCCGCTAAGGACAACTGACACACCCATGTCCGATGGAGGACTCCTCGAACCTCCGAGGGGGGCAGGGGGGAGGGAGGGGGGGGGACCCGCGTAAAACCGTGACAAGAGGCCCTAGACCGCACGGCTACCCCGCGCGGCGTTTGACAATTGCTCTATAATCGTTGGTGCAGGTGGGTGTGCTCCAGTACGTCTCCCCAACGCATCCCGCACTTGCTCGATACGATTTAAGTCGGGTGAACGGGCAGGTTGATCCATTTGCCGAATATCCTCTCGTTCCAAGAGCTCGTCCATCTGCTCTGTTCCATGCGATCGCACATTGTGATCCAATAAAAAATGTGGTCATGGCCGAATGCATCCCTTAAATGATAGGGATGGAAAACAGTGTCACAGTAACGTTTATCGGTGACTGTACCTTGTTCAAAAATTTGGAGGTCAGTACGTCTTTACAACAGTATGCCTCCCAATATCATAACACCTGGACCATCACTCGACAATTTTCCGGAGTGCACCATATGTTCCACCTCTCGGCATATGAGGAGGCGAGCAGAACCAGTATTCAAACTGAAAGTGCTCTCATCCCAGAAAAGCACGTCACTCCATGCCTCGTTATTCTAGTCCTTACGCTCTTGCCGCCATCGTAAACGGTGTCGCCGATTTGTGGATGTCAGCGGATTATAATCCACTGGTCGTCGGGCAAAGAGGCCGAACCCATGAAGTCCCCGTGCCATTGTGAAGCGTGGGATTGCCTTGCAGTCCTGTTAAATGTGGTCGCAGTTGCACTCCCTGTTGCATAATTTGGAGATTGTCCCCTGCTTAATGTGACCATGGTCGACCAAACTCTCTTCTCCAGGCAGCAGTGCTTCCGTTCGTAACGTTCCCCATGCACGGGAAACAATGCTGTGAGCAATATCAACCTCTTGGGCTGCAGTCGTCACATTTTGTTCTCCCTCCAATTTCATGGTGATCCTTCCCCGTGTGAAGTCACGCAAAAGATGTATACAGGCCATGTTGTAATGAAAAACTGCTCGCTGATTGACGCATGACACACACTGTCTTTTCCGTATCCTCGACTGCTTCTGGTTGTGAACCCAGCCCATCAGGAGCTATAATAACGATGATAGTGCGCCGTTTGAGGTCCAGCTTTCAGTGTACGACTGGATGACCTCTAACAATACGCTCTCGCACTTTCACTCATTTCCACCGAGTTGTTAATAGTTAAGTTATTTAATCCATCTCGTCCTTACATTTTGCAGAGAATTGTAGTAATACATGTTTTAAAAACTTTCTCCACATTCTATATTCGTTTGGTACTTGGATCGAGTCTAGGGACATGCAACAGAATACCGAAAGCACAGTATCCCTGAACATGGAAAAAACTGCAATACCAAAAAACGACTGAAGAAGAGTAATGAAATTTCGGGAATACATTTGTCTAGTTAACATATTTAAGTGATCAACTTGGGAGATCACAGGTTAATATTTCATCAAAAGTAACTGGACATCCCAAAAACACACGTTTTACATATTAGGTGCATTGTGCTGCAACCTACTGCCATGTACTCCGTATCAGCGACCTCAATAGTCATTAGACATCGTGAGAGCAGAATGGGACGCTCCGCAGAACTCACGGACTTCGAACGTGGTCAGGTGATTGGGTGTCATCCCTAGTCCACTCTTCCCGATGTGACAGTGAAGTGAAAAAGTGAAGGGACACTTTCAGCACAAAAGCGTACAGGTCGAACTTGTCTGTTAACTGAATGAGACCGTCTACAGTTTAGGAAGATCCTAATGTTTAAAAGCCTGACATCTAACCAGACCATCACACAGGAATTCCAAACTGCATCAGGATCCACTGCAAGTACTATAACAGATAGACGGGAGGTGAGAAAACTTGAATTTCATGATTGAGCGGCTGCTCATAAGCCACACATCACGCCCTTAACTGCCGAAAGACGCCTCGGTTTTTGTAAGGAGAGTAAACATTGGATGATTGAACAGTGGAAAAACTTTGTGTGGAGTGACGAATCACGGTACGCAATGTGGCCATTCGATGGCAGGATGTGGGTATGGCGAATGCCCGGTGATCTACATCTGCCAGCGTGTGTAGTGCCAACAGTAAAATTCGGAGACGGTTGTGTTACGGTGTGGTCTTATTTTTCATGGAGGGAGCTTCCAACCCTTGTTGTTTTGCGTGGCACTATCACAGCACAGGCATACATTGATGTTTTAAGCACCTTCTTGCTTCTTGAAGAGCAATTTGGGGAAGGAGACTGCATCTTTCAATACGATCGAGCGCCTGTTCATAATGTACGGCCTGTGACGGAGTACTTACACGACAATAAAATCCCTATAATGGACAGGCCTTGTGACAGTACGTCACATAAATGGACATTTGGAGAAAGGGAAAGGAAGTTTTTGTTATGAGACGGGTGAATTATAAATTATATCACGACTGTGTACCTGTGCGCGATGTATAACAAATAGTAAAGAACGTAAGTTATTATTATCAAAACACAAATATCGATGTAGTTAACAAAACACAGTTTTTTTTGTATAATCTCTGTGTAACATAGGCCATGAACATCAGAGACAATGCTTTGATTGAACTAGCTCCCCTGTTTTGTTTCGTCTAGCGGTAGGCCGCCATTGTAGTGCTGTCTGATAATTAACGTAAGTTTTACCCGTATTTTGAGAAATATAATAGAAATTGTTATTAGAAAGTGTGTATTATTGACTTAGTTTTCACCTCTCATGATCGCAACCATTAATTATAATTAACAAAGTTTTTACTGAACTTCGCAGTACAGGGAGCTGATTTCCTCTAGCAAGATTTAGTCGGCCATTACGCTGACTGTATTATTTAATTAAAATATCATGTCATAATGTTAAACGTAAATGCGAGAGACTTCTCAATTTTGATCTTTCATTAATTTCAAAGTTAAAAAGAGTCAAAATAGATTTCGTTTATTAATATTTAGAATACTGAGTTCAGTATGTTTCAGTTTGGCCGCCTAACGCCAGACGACATTCTCTCCAGTTTTGCCTTGCAAATAATGAAAAAGAAAGATTAAAAAATCATTACATTACGCAATATCTCAGTTACTCTTTGTGTAATTTGGTACATAAATAACCAGTAGCCCCTGAGACCCATATTAATAATTACAGTTTGCGTAACAATACGCATATTTTCATTTCTAAATAGCAGCGCTCACGCAAACTGTTTATTAGAAGGCGGTGAGTCGCGCTCTGTGTTTAAAAATTATTATATCGTACGTACATCGGGGCAGCCGATGTCCGTACGAGTGTTATCGCGGTATAAGTGAATTAAAAGTCTCATGCTACCCCACAATATTTAAACCCATCCCAACCAAAATCATAAAATATATATAATTATAAAAAATAAAAAATATACACTTATACCGTGATAAGTGGCGCACAGAGTCCTGACCTGAATCCTATAGAACTCCTTTCGGATGTTTTGGAAAGCCGTCTTCGTGCCAGGCCTCACCGACCAACATCGAAACCTCTTCCGAGTGCAGCAGTCCTTGGAGAACTGGCTGCCACTCCACAGGAAACCTTCCTGCACCTGATTTAACTTCGCATGCGAGAGTGGAAGCTCTCATCAAGGCTAAGGGTGGGCTAAAACCGTACTGAATTCCAGCATTAGCGATGGAGGGCGCCAGTAACTTTTAAGTCATTTTCAGCCAGATGTCCGGATACTTTTGATCACATAGTGTAAGTGCAAGATAAACTACTGCAAATGTGAAATGCTGGTACGTTAATAACAGGTGTAGTCGGCAGAATGTTGAATGCAAGCTTGCAAACGTGTATGTGTTGTGTTGTACAGGTGCTGGATGTCAGTTTGTGGGATGGAGTTCCATGCCTGTTACACTTGGTGAGTCAGTTTGTGGATGACGCTGGAGTTTTCGCCTGACGTTGTCCCATATGTCCTCGATTGGAGACAGATCTGGTGATCGAGCAGGCCAAGGCAACATGTCGAGACTCTGTAGGACATGTTGGTTTACAAAAGCGGTATTTGGACGAGTGTTATCCTGTGAGAAAACACCCACTGGAATGCTGTTCGCTGGTCCTTGTGGCCGAGCGGTTCTAGGCACTTCAGTCCGGAACCGTGCGACCGCTACGGTCGCAGGTTCGAATCCTGTCTCGGGCATGGATGTGTGTGATGTCCTTAGGTTAGTTAGGTTTAAGTAGTTCTAAGTTCTAGGGGACTGATGACCTCAGATAAGTCCCATAGTGCTCAGAGCCACTTAAACCATTTGAATGCTGTTCATGAATGGCAGCACAACAGGTCCAACCACAAGACTGACGTACACTTTTGCTGTCAGGATGCGTTACATAACCACGACACTGGTCCTGTTGTCATACGAAATTGCGCCCCAGATGACAACTCCTTGTGAATGTCGATTGTGTCTAGCATGCAAACGGGCTGTTAGCAGGTCCTCAATTGGTCTCCTTCTAACCAACACAAAGGCATCACTGGCACTTAGGAAGAACCAGCTTTCATCAGGAAACACACCATACCTCCATCCTGTCCTCAAATGAGTTCTCGCTTGACACAACTAAAGTCACAAATGGCGATGGTGGAATACACGCTACAGGGCGCCTGGCTCCGTGCTATTCTTGAAGTGCCGGATTTGTAGCAGTTTGTTGTGTCACTGTGGGAGAACTGGTGCTCAGATTGCTGCTGCAGATGTAGGATGATGCGCCAGAGCCATACACCGAATACAATTGTCTTCCCTTTCGGGCTATGCCACTTGTTCGTCCGGAACCCGGTCTTCCCCCAACTGCACACTTTGTGACCACCGATACCAGGTATCGCGTGCAGTGACTACATTCCTGCCAAGTCTTTCAGCAATACCGCAAGAGGAGCATCCAGGCTCTCGTAGCCCTATAGACGACTTCGTTCAAATTCAGTGAGGTGTTGATAATGGCTTCTTCGTCACCTTAAAAATATTCTTGACTAACATTTACTCACCACGTGCAATCTCAAAGCTGACTGACATGCATGACCGTCACAGTGTGATTTGTATCCTTATAATGGCTCTATTAACGCCACTATTATCCGACTGGTGTGAAATCTGAATGGAGATCATCTTTTAGATGTAGAAACGCGCCTAACAAGGTTTCTTTATGTCGTACAGCTCCTTCTTGGAGTTGCAATTCTTTTCCACCTTTATGTATACAGGGTGAAGCAAACAAAAGTGGTCCAGACAACAGAGTTCCAGGGTACAAAGAAACAGCAGAGGAAAGGAAATACAGTACTAACCTGACTATATCAGGCAATGAAAGTGACCACAATTGATCTCTTGGAATTTTTTGCCCTGGTCAGCAAGTTGCTGAAGGCTGATCGAAGCTGGACTGCTGGAATTTCTGCAGTCTCATCCGAAACGCTCTGCAGCAGTTCTTGAAGATTATGAGGATCGTTGCGATACACCTTAGACTTGAGGGCTCCCCACACAAAGTAATCGTACACTGAGAGATCAGGTGACCTGAATGCGAGCTAGTGCCACACCCAGACTGACCTCTGCTAACAACACCGTCAGACGTGAAGACTGTGTAAATGTGCTGCAAGGCTCAGCCGGCTGTATGGGCAGTTCCTCCTTCTGTTGGGGCATGGTTACATGCATACATTCACGACCAGTCGTATCCGCGCGTCCAGTCCACTTTTATTTTTGTGTGTGTGAGTGTGTGTGTGTGTGAGAGAGAGAGAGAGAGGGAGAAACAGAGAGAGAGAGAGAGAGAGAGACCCACCATGGTAGCCGAGAGCGCTAATGTGCTGCTTCCTGGACTCGGGTAGGCGCGCCGGCCCCAGATCGAATCTGCCCGGCCGAGGGCCGGTCTGCCGTCCAACCGTCCAGCCTGGATGTGGTTGTTAAGTGGTTTTCCACATCCCACTAGGTGAATAGCAGGCTGCGCCCCGCGTTATGCCTCAGTTAGACGACTCGCAGACATTTGAAACACATTCGCACTATTCCATGGATTACACTAGACACAGACGGCTGAAGTACACTTATTCCGTCCTGGGGGGTTCGGGGTGGCAGCAGGAAGGGCATCCGCCACCCTCTGCCACTAACACTGCCAAATCATAGTAACAGGGCCGACCCCACATTGCACAGGGAATAAGGCAGGCCCTACGACTTATCTTAGAAGAAAGATTAAGAAAAGGCAAACCTACACCTCTAGCATTTGTAGACTTAGAGGAAGCTTTTGACAATGTTGATTGGAATACTCTCTTTCAAATTCTAAAGGTGGTAGGGGTAAAATACAGGGAGTGAAAGGCTATTTACAATTTGTACAGAAACCAGATGGCAGTTATAAGAGTCGAGGGGCATGAAAGGGAAGCAGTGGTTGGGAAGGGAGTGAGACAGGGTTGTAGCCTCTCCCTGATGTTATTCAATCTGTATATTGAGCAAGCAATAAAAGAAACAAAAGAAAAATTCGGAGTAGGTATTAAAATCCATGGAGAAGAAATAAAAAGTTTAAGGTTCGCCGATGACATTGTAATTCTGTCAGAGACAGCAAAGGACTTGGAAGAGCAGTTGAACGGAATGGACAGCGTCTTGAAAGAAGGATATAAGAAGAACATCAACAAAAGCAAAACGAGGATAATGGAATGTAGTCGAATTAAGTCGGGTGATGCTGAGGGAATTAGATTAGGAAATGAGACACTTAAAGTAGTAAAGGAGTTTTTCTATTTGGGGAGCAAAGTAACTGATGACGGTCGAAATAGAGAAGATATAAAATGTAGACTGGCAATGGCAAGGAAAACGTTTCTGAAGAACAGACATTTGTTAACATCGAATATAGATTTAAGCGTCAGGAAGACGTTTCTGAAAGTATTTGTATAGAGTGTAGCCATGTATGGAAGTGAAACATGGTCGATAAATAGTTTGGACAAGAAGAGAATAGAAGCTTTCGAAATGTGGTGCTACAGAATAATACTGAAGATTAGATGGGTAGATCACATAACTAATAAGGAGGTATTGAATAGAATTGGGGAGAAGAGGAGTTTGTGGACAACTTGACTAGAAGAAGGGATCGGTTGGTAGGACATGTTCTGAGGCATCAAGGGATCACCAATTTAGTATTGGAGGGCAGCGTGGAGGGTAAAAATCGTAGAGGGAGACCAAGAAATGAATATGCCAAGCAGATTCAGGATATAGGTTGCAGTAGGTACTGGGAGATGAAGAAGCTTGCACAGGAGAGAGTAGCATGAAGAGCTGCATCAAACCAGTCTCAGGACTGAAGAAGCTTGCACAGGATAGAGTTGCATGGAGAGCTGCATCAAACCAGTCTCAGGACTGAAGACCACAACAACATATATATATATATATATATATATATATATATATATATATATATATATATATATATATATATATATGTGTGTGTGTGTGTGTGTGTGTGTGTGTGTGTGTGTGCAATTAGCGATTAGGCCACCATAATCAAGTACATTTCTAAAACAATGTATCACTGATAAAAAAAGTACAGCAAGCGAAAAGTCACCATTAAGAATCAATTGTAATAGTATCATCTATGATGAAACGAGAACAGCTAAATGTTATTAATACTGATAAAATAAAATTAGAATAAAACTGAATGACACCAAGGTAATTGTGTCCTCTAATGAGAGGTGTGATACAGCAGTAGTTGCGCCAGAGTTTTCGCTGTGTTTAGTTGATTAGCTTTCGGCAGCGTGCAGCAGGCTTCCCGTGCTTACCACGTCCCACATAGCCGCTGAACTCTAATAGATGCTGCCTCCCTGCGAATCTGTCATTGTACAGTGTAGATTCATACACTACATTGTGCGACGACAGCGGTATTATTACTATGTATATGCGAATGCTCTTTAAATTCGGCTTCAAAATCCCTCCCAATCTGCCCTACACGTCCAATGCCAGAAAAAAAACCTAATACACCCTTTTATATGTTTCAGTTCATTCAAGATCTATTGCCACAACAGTTCATATGAAGTACATAAAATGAGTAGAGTTACAGACCAATAGAACGAACGGTTCTGAGGTACTAGGTATTGACCCATGCTGAAGCACCCGTGTTACTAAGTGATCTAACATCCACAGGCGGCAATGCTGGCGCTGACTCTAGCATCCAGTCGATCGTACAGATGACTAATACTGTCTTAGAATACGTCATGTCACGCCTGCTCGAAGTGTTCAAGTAGTCCCATAAGAGTTGTTGGTTGACGAGTTGTACGAGTCACTTCTCGTCCCATCGTTACGTAGATGCTCGACTGGAGACAAGTCGTGACGTAGTGCTTCCCATGGAAGCTGCTTCAGATTTTGCAGAGCACCTTGAGTTCCACGGGCAGTACATGGGCGAGCATTATCCTGTTGGTACAACACTTTGTCTTCGAATAGCAAGAAGAGCAAAAGAACTGGACTAACAATATTCTTCACGTACCGAACACTGGTTAGCGTCCCCTTCAGAAGCTCCAGAGATGAACGAGAGTTGGAGATTGTCGCACCCTAGACCATAACGCTTGGGATGGGCCAGCGTTTCTTGGACGAATGCACTTTACGAGACAGCGCATTCGAAGAGACAGTGCAAATGACCATCACCTGCAAGAAGGCGGAATCGTGTTTCATCGCAGAAGACAACGACGCGCCATTCCACCTTCAAAATGATTCTCTGACGTTACCTGTCGAGCCGTGCCCGTCTATGCTGTGGTGTAAATGGAAGACGGGCTAGAGGTGTCCCCAACCATAGTCCCACTGCTACTAAACGGTTCGCAACAGTTCATGTTGACACGTCTCGCCTCACAAGCCCTCTCATCTGTGCCGTGGTAGCTGTGCGATCTGTCGCTGCTGTCCTTACAATACTACGGTCCTGGCGAGCTTCTGTGCTGCGTGGACATCCAGAACATAGTCTATGAGCGTTCTCGTGCCTCTGATTCCAGTATCGTTGCACAACTGACGCAAAACGGCGAAGTCGTCTGGCACTTCTCCGAAAGGACCATCCCACCACTCGGAGGATCACAATCTGATCCATTTCAAATTCGCTCATTTAAATGTAGGAAGCACGAGTGCGTCTCTGTGGCATGGTTGCCTGCTTGTTTCACATCTTTGCACCACACTTAGCCTTCTGGCTGTGAGTATTCCCTACCAAAGGGTAGACATAGATTTCACTCTGGTAGCTACGCTGGAACACGTTGAAACGATTATCAGAACATCTGTTACGTTTCTCGCAATGTGTTACTACACTTAACATTGTACACTCCCAAACATGCAGACTGACTGTATTATCAATATTGTGGTGTAACTGAACTTTGTTCTTTTTTCTGTCCCGAAACATATTTTGCTGTTATGAAAATATTATGCAGTATCATCGGATATGTGACCGTAATGCTTGTGCTTTATTATTATGAAGTTTAATCTGTTCGTCATTGGTCTTGTTTGCTAGATGCTTTAGTTTCTTCCTGTACGGTATACTAATGTAACACGGTTGATTCCTATCAATTCTTTTTACTGTTTGGTTTAAGATATTAAGATCTTTATTTATTTGATTTTCAGTTAGCGACTATTTTAGTATCTTAGTAACTACAGCATGAAAGTATTCATTCTTATGTTGTGTCAGATATAAGGAATTGGGACTGTTGTTTACTCCCTTTCAAGCGTGAAAGCTATCCTGGTGTGCACTGCACTTAGTTTGTCAGTCTTTACTATGTTTGCAAATCACAACGATCGTAAAAAAACGTTTGAAATACATATTCTGATATCTATGGGACTTTGTTGAAGAATGTCCTTTCTAAATCGTTTAAAAATAGATGTGCGAATGTTCCAGGTAGGCTGTTCCCTGTACCTAACCTTTCATATTATTAATATATTTCGTCAAGAAATTTGTAATAGTTACAATCCTGAACCGACAGCAAAAATTCTATCAGTTCAAATATTTCACCAGTGCTAACTTTTCTATATCTAATTAAGCTCTTCTTAGTGATCGCAATGGTTTCTCTGACTGGAATGTTTGTACAATGATTTGTGATGCCTAACAATGCTGAAGTGGCTCCTTGTGGTATTGTAATATCTCTAAGCACGTTAACTAAAGCCACGGTGTTCTTAATATTGTAGGATTGCTTAAAGGATTGTGCCCTTGATTTTGTCCTTAAGTGCCTTATTTTTACTTTTTATCTTGGGGACCTCGTATTGTTTACAATTCGCGTATCAGTTTTCCTGCTCTTTACAAAGAGCACATGACAATATTTCGATTCCCATTTCCTGAGTCATTTGACATTGATATATTTTATATTATTTTCATAATGTTCATTATGGGTATGATTAGTGTTTTTACATCATAGCGTAGCTGTTAATGGGTTAAATGTCGCACGTGAAAACGACAATAAAATGCTTAGAAATTTTTAGTTACTCGGCGATATTGACGTAACAAATTATTGTAAGCAACATCAGTACTGAAAAGTAACAGTGCTCAAAGCGAACAAGCCACCAGGCCCTTGAGAAATTTCTGTTGTATTCTACATCGAATAAGCTGCACAGTTATCACCTTTCCTATCGCATCGTCACTACCTGTATAGCCAACAGCCCTGTGTGACAGAGCAGATCACTCACGTTTTCAAACAGAGAAAAAGAAGTGATGCACAAAATTACGAATTAAAACTACTAACTGCTGTCATTTTCAGTATTCTATATCAAATTTTAAGATACCCTGCCTCTGAATGCCTGGAAAAATACTTACAATTTTCATAAATTTTACATGGCTCTAACTAAAAAACAAGAACGCTTAGTAGGATGAAAATTGTAGGACAATAGAACTGTTTCTTCCTGAAAATTTTGATACACAATTGATCACAGTATTTCTCATATTGACTATATTACAATTTTTTGTGAAGATCAGAAAATTACATATTCTATTTTCCGGTTACATTTTGAGTCGATCAGTGACTAACTACCTTACTTAGATGCTTCAAACGTTAAGTACACATTAACAATATGCCTATGAGGAGACTACAATCATGTCATTTCAGTAACATGTTCTCATTCTAGAAATATTTACTTCTGATAATCACAATTTAGGTTACTTTTCTACCGTTAATCAGTGTGTATTTTTCTGCCTGTTGGCAGTACATTACTTTTATAGTCTACTTTGTTCCAAATAGTATCCTGAAGCATTCCAAAGAGATTTAAACCTCTAGCTCAAATAGATTATTTGTGGATAACATAACAGATCACAAAATGTAACGCTCAAGAAATTCAATTCAAAGTAATCGTCGATCTATGTTGTTACTGAGGCATTTCAACTGCAAGATTTTCTTGGTTTATATGTTCTTCACCTTCTATCTTCCTTTCCTTCTTCCTCCTTATTGTTCTGGTCCATTTGGTTCCCTCAAGGACCCACTTTTCAGCTTTGGCCACTCTCATGGACTCAGCGGACACCAGTGATTGCCTCATACTGAACCCAGAACATATTCGTAGCAGCTTTAGAACTTCTCACAAGTACCAAAACACTTTTTAGTGGCACAATAAGTTTCGAGAATGACAACTGAAATTACAGAAATGTTTATAAGCAAAAAAAAAAAAAGCTCTAGAAAACGAAAGATATAAAGCGGAAAACATAATAGCATCGCAAAGCGCATCTTCTAACAGGGCTGCCAACTCGAAAAACAGTTGTGTTCAAAAAACTCTAAGCATCAATTTCAGATGAAAAGCAAAGCATCATTTTCTTAAGCGATTACACAAGCAGTTAACCTTAAGCTCGAATGCTGTCATGGAATTTCAGGAAAATATACTTATTTCAAAGACTCAATATGGGTTCAGGAAAGAAACACTCGTGTGAAATACAGCTCACCGTTTGTAAGTCACCGACGGGAGACGTCACCCTAATACCGTGTAACGTCATCTCCAGCCTTGATAATCGACTCACTTTGGCTAGATACAGAATCTACAGGTTTCCTGACGTATGCCCCATCCAGCTGAAGCCACTCATTGGTGACCAGATCCTGTAGAACTACCGAACTGCAGGGATGTTGATAGCTACGTTTCAGCCGACGTTCCAAATGGTTTCAGAAAGCTTCTATTGGCTTAAGACCGGATGATTTAGGGGACAAGGTGAGGTTTAATAGGGTACCTAAGTCTTCATGAGTCCAGGATCACACAAGACGACTCCACCCAATTACCGTACAGTTTTTGTTGTTTGCCCTACAGAACAGATATAGCTTCATGTATTGCTATGAGCCCTCGCCTTTGGCCACGTAATATCATTTCATGCTTTTCCCTTCGTGTACACGTCTCGGTTGTAGACAGTTATTGAAAAATTTTAAATAATGAGGCAGGATTTAAAAATCTTATTTTGATCACTTTCAATAGTAGAGTGTTTACTTTGTGGGAAAAGTTATCAAAGCGCAAACTGAACGTCCACATTGATGCATTTAAACATAGAAAATAAATTCTTAGCCACTTCGATGTCTTCGATTCAGTGTTGTAAATGGGTAAAAATCATTACGTTACACAAACGGACTGGTTTTGAGCATGCTGTTTGGCATGGTCCGTAGTTTACAGGACGTAGTAGTATACCGGCCCGTCACATACAGTGTAGGCATCCGGTGTTTAACTTCTGAACAGAAAACCTTGAAAAATTACAGCTACTGCTGATGTGCGTTGTTTGAAGGACACTTCTCTTGAGGCCTCTGTCTTATCGTCCCTCTCTTGTCACGCAGTCTCCCCAGCCACACCTCATACTCAGCTGCTGCAGGTGATGTCACTAGCTAATTCTGCTTGACGGTGGTTTCCCAATGTGTTGAAACACAGGCAGATGCTATAGCACATAGAACACATACAAGATTTTTGTGCTGCTTGATCGTTCTATCTGGAAAAACATTCACGTTCTCGATAGTTCCTCATGAAAAACCTGTTGCCTGCACAACCAAAAAGTGGTAGGCGATGCATCGCGAAAGGTGACTGCAAGTGACGAAGTGACTCAGACATATCGTATGCGATAGCTGGTATTCCTCCAGCGCTCCTGGTGTCAACTGTGCGGAGCAGAAAATGGTAGCTCCGGTATCTCGTACTTCGAGGTTAGTCCATGGTCTGCGTCATGCATCTGGATTCCACTCTGCAAATCACTGTGAAGTACATGGCACATGGTACTTAGAACATACATTATCTTGCGGTTTTTCTTTCGCTCCGATCACGTATGGAGCACTGGAAGAATGAGTGCGGAATGCCTACTAGCGTGCTGTACTTAGTCTAACCTGTCTTCATGGTTCCTCTGCGAGTGATACGTTAGGAGATGACGAATACCTCCAGATTCTTAAGTTATTAGTGCTTCTAGACGATTTGTAAGTAGACTTCCGCGGGATAATGTGCGCCCGTCTTCAGGCGTCTGCCAAGTCAGTTTTCCATTTCTGTGGCGCTCTCCCTGAGTCGCCAAGAAACTCTTGGACCACGAACTCACATCCCGAAAGGTTTACCAGCAGCTATATCATCCAGTCATGAAAGCCTTCATTCTACATCCTGTGACCATTCGTGCTGCCTTCTTTACATGTCCAATATCCGCTGTTAGTCGCACGATTTCGTGGGAAAAGAAACGTAATTATGCGTACGTTTAGTATTACATGATAGGCATGAGGCAGCATGGGTCAAAACACCTGTGTATATTCTTTGATGGGTCGCACAAGTGATACGTAAGTAGTGTCCTTTATAGACCGACTACATTTCCCCAGTAACCTCCCAATGAACCGAAGTCTTGGCACACAACGTACCTACGACTGAACCTATGTTATCATTCCATTCCTTATCCTTTCAAATCGTTACACACTCGAGTTTATAAGAGTCGATTGATTTCATTTGTTGCTTACTGATGTAGTAGTTACAGGATACTACTGCTCTGCGATTAGTGAAGTGGCAACTTTGTATTTCTACAACTTTAAAGCAAGTTACAACTCTTCTTACCATTCTAAATTTTAACAAGATCTGACTGGATATTTGAGCAACTTTTCAGATAACACTTTATTACAGATAAATGCATCAAGTGCAAAAAGCCTGAGGATGCTGTTAATATTCTCTGCAATTTCGATAATATGCAATATTAACAAGAAGGGCGCCGACACACTTCTCTGGGACATGTCAGAAGTTACCTCCACTTGGTGGTTCACCTTCCAAAATAACGCGCTGCGTCCTCCCTACCATGTAATCCTGAACCCAGTCATAATTTTTTCATTCCCCAAGAAAACATACTTTCGTAATAATCGTTGGTGTGGCACGGAATCAAGAAGTAGTGCATTCACCCGACTGCCTTGATCCATGACTTTCAAGATGTTTGTTAGAAAAGCCCATTTTACATTTACCGTAAAAGCTAAAGCTTTGTCTGCTGGCCGTGTCCAATAGTCAATACCGACCAGCCGCCTTGTCATCCTCTGCCAGTGGCGTTATTCGTTGGCAATTCCACAGACACCGGAGCCTTTACGTTTCACTCAAGTAGCTTCTTTATCACCAGCACGAAGCTGAGTGCAATCCATTCCAGTCCTCTCACCTAGGAATAATACCAGGCAGTACGGGAACAGAATTCGAGTCCGCCGCGTAGCAATCATATAGGCTGACCACTGATCTACGGAGGCGGACGATTTTCTCATTTTCGATGTTTACGGAATCGATGCTGCTTAGCATGGAGGGGGTCATATCGTTCAAGATACCTCATTATGTTTGAGCTCAGAGTACGTGCATACACAGAACCTGACGCCGATCGAAACGTCATTAGCCATAGGAGGATATTATTGGTAGTGAAAAAGCGCTTTGTTGGTGCAGTCAGTTTCCAACCGTCGCCAAAATGCGAGGGATTAAGTGATCAGTGGCCTCTGTTCATCCATGACGAAGATAGGGGACAGGAACAGAAAAGCAGTATATCCAAATGCCTGTTTTTTCTTACAGATGTCAGAAGACATTTGTTTCAATGTGCCGCTCTGTGCTGTACAAGTTTACCTCGATCAAACTTTTTCTGTAAGATCCTTGCAGCGCGTCACTGGATTTTCTCGACGTTAAGTGTCAGGCCTGCATGGTTATGTTGTGATCTTTAGTCCGAAGACTAATTTGATGCAGCTAGTCTACCATGCGCAAAACTGTTCTAATAACTGTTCGAACCTACATTCATTTGAACCTGCTTACTGTGTTGATCTCTTGGTCTCCTTAAACGATTTTTGACCCCTCCCCCTCCTGCTCTTCCCACCAATACTAAATTTTTGATCCCATGGCGTCACAAAATTTGCTCTATTACCCAATAATTTATTTTAATGAATTTGTGTCATAAATCTGTTCGCTCAACAATTCTACTCAGCGCCTCCTCATTACTTACGCGTTCTACCCCTCTAATGTCCACCCCGTTAGCTGAGTGGTCAGCGCGACAAAAAATCAATCCTAAGGGCCAGGGTTCGATTCCCACTGGGTGTTGTATTGCCCTAATCATCATCATTTCGTCCCCATCGACGCTAATGTCGCCGAAGTGGCGTCAGATCGAAAGACTTGCACATGGCGAACGGTCTACCCGACAGGAGGCACTAGTCACCCGACTAGCAATACCTATCTAATATTCAACATTCTTTTGCATCACCACAATTCGAAAATTTCCTTATTGTCTCAACTGTTTATCGTCCATGTTTCACGTCCATATATGGCTACACTCCAGAAAAATACCTTCAGAAAAAACTTCCCAACTCATAAATCCATGTTCGACGTTAAGAAATTTCTCTTCTTCAGACAGGTTTTTCTTGTCATTTCCTGTCAACGTTTTATATCCTCTCTGCTTTGGCCATCATCAGTTATTTTGCTGCCCAAGTAGCAGAACTCATGTACTACTCTTAGTGCCTCGTTTCCTCATCCAATTCCCTCAGCATCACCTCATTCAATTAGACTACGTTTCATTCATCCGTCTTTTGTTTTTGTTACTATTCGAGTTTCAACATATTGTCCATTCCATTCAATTGCTCTACCAACTCTTTTACTGCCTCTGACACAGATACAGTGTCATCGGCAAACCTCAAAGTTTGTATGTCTTCTACCTGAACTTCAATTCCTTCTCCAAATTTTTCTTTGGGTTCCTATAATGCTCGCTAAATGTACAGACTGAGCAACATCGGGATGGACTGCAACCCTGTAGCACTTGCATCTCAACCAATGTTTCCCTTTCATGCTCGTCAACTCTTATAGCTGCTGTCTGGTTTCTCTAAAAGTTGGGTACAGACTTTCGCTCCCTGTGTTTTACCCCCCGCTAGCCTCAAAATTCCGAAGAGTGTATTCCAGTCAACATTAACAAAAGCTTTCGCTAAGTCTACAAAACGCTGTACGCGTAGGATCAACTTTCTTTAACCTACCCTCTAAGTCGTAGGATCAGTATTGCCTCACATGTCGCTACATTTCTCCGGAAACCAAACTGATCTTCCCTGAGGTTAGCTTCTACAAGTTTTTCCATTCGCGTATAAGGATTATGTGTTAATACTTTGCAACCACGACTTATTAAACCGACACATTTCTGCGCATCTACTTTGGTTCAAATGGCTCTGAGCACTATGGGACTCAACTGCTGAGGTCATTAGTCCCCTAGAACTTAGAACTAGTTAAACCTAACTAACCTAAGGACATCACAAACATCCATGCCCGAGGCAGGATTCGAACCTGCGACCGTAGCGGTCTTGCGGTTCCAGACTGCAGCGCCTTTAACCGCACGGCCACTTCGGCCGGCTCGCATCTACTTTCTTTGGAATTGGAATTACTAAATTATTCTTGTAAACTGAGGGTATTTCCCTTGTCAAATACATCTTGCACAGAAGGTGGAACTTTTTTTTTTTTCCATGGCTGTCTCTCCGAAGGGTAACAGTAGTTCTGAGTGGACGTCGTCTACTCCAGTGGCTGTGCTTCAACTTAGATCATTCAGTGCGCTATGAAATTCTTCTTGCATTATCATATGTGCGATCACCTCCTCAAATCCTCCCTCTCCTCTTCTATAGTATTGCCTTCGAGTTCGTTTCCCTTGTATACATTCTTTCACCTTCCAGGTTTCCCTTGTAGAGTCAGCAATGGTTTTCCACCTGAGCTCCTGATATCCATGACCGTAAACAGAAGTACACTTGAAAGTGAATAATAAATGTCACAGAAAAACATCACTCTAAAATTTCAGCAGAAACGAAAATAATTTACTGCCTTCAATGATCTTGCAAAGCCCTTCTCGTTCACTAAACACCACCGTGAAGCTGGCGACTTGGGTCCACAAAGTAACTTGAGGTTTCTATCTACTGAGCGTCTGCTCTCCTTACTCGCATAGAAAACCGGAATAACTCAACCAGAATTTACTTATGCGAATCTCTCGGAATCTCTCAGTTTTCCGTGCTGCAATAAATAACTCGATTAATCACGAAGGATCCCTTCGCTCGACGTGTGAAATACGCTACGTATCAGAGAGGGCATCCGACTTCTGCACCCCACAAGGGTTGCTTACGACTTCCAGATTTCACAATCCCCTAATCGCTCCTAGAAATTAGCAACATTTAGATCGTCCATCCAAGCAAAATGTAGGCAGTTTCGTTAGCTATTTCCTGTTTCCACATACAGCGCTTCTGGAAACTGTTGCTTCCTGGCAGGGCTCTTAGTAGTTTCTCTCAAACGGATGTTCTAAATCAACGGCCATCGTAGGGAAATCACTCGACTTTGAGCCGGAGTCATATGCCCTGACCACTACCTGTTTGGGAGGGCTAGGAAGAGACCAGCCGATCAGTTCCAGGCTTCGTCCAGAAATCGACCCTGTCGCAGACAACACGTTTCACGTTGAAAAACATTACACAAATAGTACAAACAATACTCATAACCAACATTATCTATTACTCGTGACTACTAACCATTTGGCCCCTACATACATAAACAAAGCGTGGCACAGCATCCATTTGCGTACTTTGTCGGTTTCTTGTCGCTGTCTGACGAGTGAAAGTGCGGCACTAAGATGTGTAACTTCTTTTTATCTAAGTTTGAAATCATAAGTAATAAATGTATGCATAACCAAACACCGATTTTTTCCATGATTTGGTTTTCCGATTTTGTATTTGATTACTGCGGTTACGCTCCATTTAAAGTTTAATATTTGACTAGTGCTGTTTACGTTGTCTAAGAAATTCTGAAGTTGCACCAATGGTGCGAAACGTGGCAATTTTAAAACAAATACCTGCGACAGCGAGTGCCCTGTTATTTGAAAATTGGATAACTGTTGCTGAACCAGGCCGGAAATGGAGTGGAGAAACGTATTTAATAAATGTCGTTTATTAATGGAAATAAAAATGTGTTATTTTTCCTCCATCCAAATGAAATAAATTCTGAAGATAAACCTATCATGTACTAACGTGTAGCCTCTACTCTAGCTAGGAATCTGGCCTATTTCATGTGATTTCAAATCAGTGTCATAGCTGTGGTTCCGCAGACCGACAAATTTTTAGTTATGATGTGATCAGCTTACTAAAATGAGTGTTTCAAAATACTATACGATGACCTTCAAAGAGGTTTCGATACTTGTCGATATGATAAGCATCTTTCTGACATCATATCCAAGATTGCAATTTCCTGCTCATTCTTAGTTATCTGAGAGATGGAAACCTACCAGCCACGTAAGTCATGTATTTCACGATATTGTGTCACATCTGGTACTTTTAAAAAAATCGCTGGACTAGGAGAGCGGCAAAGGTAACTGCCTGAAGTATCCATAAAAACAAATAATCTAAAAATATGGCACGATGGATGGTTCTCTAAAAAGAAAAGTGCGTGAAATCTTATGGGACTTAACTGCTAAGGTCATCAGTCCCTAAGCTTGCACACTATTTAACCTAAATTGTCCTAAGGACAAACACACACACCCATGCCCGAGGGAGGACTCGAACATCCGCCGGAATCAGCCGCACAGTCCATGACTGCAGCGCCTCAGACCGCTCGGCTAATCCAGCGCGGCGGTTCTCTAACAAAAGAGGCCGTAAAGTTAATGTGGCAGCAATAAAGCGTTTTGCTACGAAAAAAACCATTTTGAAAAATAAAATGGGCTCTTGCATAATTACATGTTAAACTAGTTTCTTGTCTGACAATGGAGAATGCTCTTCTACAAAGGATCTCTTGATATTTATTCATATTGTTGTTTTCAGCTTATAGCTGTGTAATAAGAGGGCATTGTCAATCGCCGTCAAAAACTGTAGCATTCTTGAACGCATCGAAGAAAATTATAACGAATAGTTCCTAGAATATACACAACCTTATCTTTCTCTGAGTTCATACTCAATTTCTTACTTGTTCTTATGAGTTCGATGTGTTCACGTGTATCTGTTCCGATCCAATGTTATCCCCCATATCTATTTCTCCCTTGTTATATTAATAAGCACTCGTATGTAGTTCCGTGCAAATAGTAATTTAGTACTAGCGTACAATCAACATATTCTTCCCGTAGTGTCTAAACTTCTTATTTGTTTCCATATACTTAGTTTTAAAACAGTTAACAATGAATATACCTCGTTCTCTAGCATCCATTGCCTTACGAACGAGTAAACTTTTTCCCAGGCTATGAAGAGTGCATAGTTTTAACACAGCCAGAGTCTTGTATCCAGCTTCACTTCAATCAAATGCCAAACTTGATCACTATTTCCTGGTTGATATCTGCTTTCTGTTTTCACAGTTGTGTAGTGTAGTACACCCCATAAAGATTTACACAAATTTGTTTCCGTTTTTGCAATATCGACGTTCTCTGTAAAAAGTCAACGCCTTGTCCATGTGTCCTTAGTTCGTCCGCGTATCATCATTTAGTTTGGAGAACTTGTGTATTTAATTACTGTTTTCAGTGAACTGCATTTTTGTGATTTCTGGTTTGTATTGATGCTTCTCTGCATTCATTCGTTTTTGATTGTTATAGGTAGTATCTAGCAATAACATTGTAAGCTGGTCCTCACCTCCCCCCCCCCCCCCCCCCCCTACGTATTAATACTGTGTAACCCGATTTTTATTTTGTAACTGTGCGCACTGTTAATTCTAGTCTGAGGTTTTTATTTACCGTAGTTCGCATATTCCGTCAACAGTGCTTAAGTAATTCAATCCAGTCTTTACAATCTACGTAATTTAGTGGCTTGCAAAAGGTATCATCACGTCGTGCCAAAACAGATGACAAGGAAACGCACACCTCAGCAGAAGAGAACTTTACCCAGTATAACACAATAATAACAGAGGCACTAGGTTACACAGTCCATAATTAAAGTAGTTTTACATTTGGAATTAGAAAACTGTGTGTAGGAGGTTCTGAACAGCTTTTAGGGAGGTTAATAGCTTTACGGGAACTATAAATAAGACTCCTTCAGTCATAATTTTTTCTTCTTAATTACATTGCACGAAGCATTTCGGACCCTGTGGGTCCATCTTCAATCTTCAGGCGCAAATCGTGCGGTACATTCCATTTGCTATTGCATGTGGTAAAATGCACGTTCCTGTCATGAGAAAGTTACATGTTAGGCCACACAGTTCGTGAATCAAGTGCGGTAAACATATGAGAAACAGTGGAAAAACCAGTGAAAAACTTACCGAACAAACAAGGAAGAACATTTTTAATCTTTTGAGGTCAGCATATGTTGGCTGAACGCACCTGAAGATGGGCCCACAGGTTAGAAATGCATAGGGTAATTTAATAAAACACGAACAAACTGTAACTGAAAGAGTTTTTATTCATACTTCCAGTGTACTGAATACAGTCATGTTCACAGCTGCAAAATATCGATAAAATTGAGGCAAAAAATGCATTATGAAACACACAACTGTACTACTACCTTTTTATCAAAGACGATTTCGGTCCGACATAAGGCCGTATCAAAAGTAACTTAGCTATGCCTTCTCAGAGTTGCTATACCAGCTGTAACTTACAGACTGATTCATAACTATTATTAACTGCACATTCGTAACATTTATGTCCTGACAACATCAGACACGGTTGTGTGTGCCCTGTTAATGTAGTAGGCATCAAAGAGCATATAATTGCTATAGCCTAATCTTTAACTTACATAAAATGCTAAAAAAAAGAAAACTGTGCCAGTTAGGATTTGGTCATGTTCTAAGCTACATAGAACCAAGCGAGAATTGTGAATATCATCTTTAATGTTGTGTTGAAATTGAGATCTAGTTATGAATTTTAAGTGGGGCGTTGACGTACACGTTATCAGAAAATATAGCGATGTTGATTGTGGATTCTGCTGGAAGTGATTAGTAGTTTGGAGTCGTGCTACTTCTTTTGTCGCGGGGTTGCGAAGTACGCTGTCTTGATATGAACTCGAGCTTAATTAAAAACATTCTTCATACGGAATTGAGAGCAGATTATGCGATTGACAGTTTACTTAAATGGTGGAAGTGAGATTACTGTTTGACTTTGATGAATTTTTCGCGTACTGTCGTAGTTACGAATGTTTGCCCTCGACGTACTCTGCTTAGTCAGATTTCAGTTCCGCCAATCAGAATTTATTAACGTTTAGTAAAATCGTAACCGTTAGAGGATTATTATTAAACCCCCGTTTTGTGTGGCTCCTCCCTGAGTCTTTGACTACATCTCGAAACACTCAGGTTTCCTGAGGCCAGCTACTTGATTTTACACCTACACCCGAGAAACATAAGAGCACAAGATACGGGGAACAGCCACATGTCTTCGGGGATTTCTCGGACCATGAGTTTGACTCACTCAGCAGGATTACAGTGAACATGAAACAGGCTATTTATTTTAACATTCACTGTGACTAACAACGTCCACACGGCGAAAGGATTTTCGTAATTTTTTATATTTATGGTAGTTGGAGTTCAGAATACAAATAGGTCGCTGCAACTTCCAAAACTTCTCGAGACGATCGACTTTGAAGTGTGTAATATTCTCAGCCAAAGTCAATTTTTCTTGGTAGGCTGTGTGGCTATTTGGTAGAATGATGCCATGCCACGTGATCAAATTATGTTCGATTCCCAGGTGATGCAAATTTTAAACAGAGGTATCTGTCCTGCTAGCAATTCCGCGAAGTTTAGAATACATAAAGATGCAAAAAAAAATCTGAAGCGCTCGAGACTGGTAATCACTGGTTTGAGTCCCGTTGCGGTCATTATTTTTTTTTATTTTTTCCGTTCAGTTCGAGCACCTACGTCATTTAAATATAAAATTCATTGAATATATTCTAGCTAACATAAATCTAATTGCTACTTTTATACAGAATGCACACGTGCCTATTTCTATTTACATACTGGACACAAAACTCCTCGTATCGCTGGAAATATAAATTCCTAACTATTGATCTTTTACAACAGATTGCTTAAATGTAAAGAAAAGCATTACAGTCCAAATTCTTTTATATCTTCCTTTGTTTTATGCATCATGGAATTTTTTCGGATGCTGAACATTTGTTTGAAATTTTGGCAGGCTGGGAACAGAACCCCTGGTACACACGTTGTAGGTGATCATTGTACCACACAGCCACACAACCTGTCGACAAACATTCAACTTGCCTTAGCATATTAAACACGGTCGATTTTTGAGACTTGCAACGAAATGCTTTTCATGACTTATATTTGAGATCTGAACTTCACGTATCATAAATACAAAAATCCGATTGCCAAGTGGTCGCTTGTAAGTGTTGTCCTTGGCTCTGCCATAACATTATGGCCACCTACCTTATAGCCGCTATGCCCACCTTTGGCACGGATAACAGCCGCGACGCGTCGTGGGTTGGAAGCAATGAGGCCTTGGTAGGTCGCTGGAAGGATTTGACACCACAACTGAGCACACAAGTCACCTAATTCCCGTAAATTCCGGGGAGGGGGAGACGAGCTCTGACGCCAATCACGTCCCAGATGTGTTCAATCGGGCTCATATCTGACGAGTTAGGGGGCCAATACATTAACTGGAACTCGCCACTGAGTTCCTCGAACCCGTCCATCACATTCCTGCCCTCGTGATATGGCCCATTATCTCGATGAGCAATGCCACTGCCGCCGGTTACATGATGGTCCTAAAGGGGTGTACGTGGTCTTCAAACAGTGGACGATACTCGTTGGTCGTCTTGGTGCCTTCCTTTGGCCCCACTGGACCAATGGATGCCCAAATAAATGTTCCCCAGAGCGTAACGGAGCCGCCACCAGCTTGTCTCCGTCCCGCACTACATGTGTCAGGGAGCTGTTCCCGTAGAAGACGACGGAATCGCGCCCTCATTATCGGCATGATGAAGAAGTTATCGGTATTCATAAGATCATGTAAAGCTCTGCCACTGCGCCAATGTCCGGTGCCCATGGTCACGTGCCCATTTCAGAAGTACTTGATGATGTTGTGGTGTTAATATTGGCACGTGCATGGGTCGTCCGTCTCGGAGGCCCATCGTGAGGACTGTTCGTTGCACTGTGTACTCAGACACAATGGTACTCTGCCCAGCACTGAAGTCTGATCTCAAACTTCCTGGCAGATTAAAACTGTGTGCCGGACCGAGACTCAAACTTGGGACCTTTGCCTTTCTCGAGCAAGTATCTACCACCTGAGCTACCCAAGCACGACTCACGACCCGTCCTCACAGGTCCCGAGTTCGAGTCTCGGTCCGGCACACAGTTTTAATCTGCCAGAAAGTTTCATATCAGCGCACACTCCGCTGCAGAGTGAAAATCTCATTGAAGTCTGATGTTACTTCCTCCACAGTTCTTCGTCTGTCCTATTTGACCAGTCTGCTCAGCCTACAACGTCCGACATCTTTAATGACGGGGGTGGCCGTCCAAACCCACGATGTGTGGACGGGGTTTCACCGTGGTTTCGTCACATGTTGAAGACACTCACTACAGCACTCCTACTCCTCGAACACCCGGCAAGACGTGCTGTTTCCGAAATGCTCGTGCCGATCCTTCCCGCCATCGCAATCCGCCCTCGGTCAAACACAGACAGATCGAGCGCCTTCCCCATTCTCCACACGGACAGCACACTCACTGATACTACATGCACCGTGTATTTGTCTCACTAGCAGTCATTCTTTGCCAGCTGACGCTCCTATCGCCTGGACTGGTTCATCTCGATAGTATGTCGGTGGTCATAAAGTTCTGGATGATCAGTTTATTGTTCATAATGAGTTACATTCCCGTCTTCCATGATGACAACAGAGCTGTGTTCACAGGGCTGCAGGGTTACGTTCCTGCTTTGATGAGCACTCACTTATCCTAACGCTTCTCTACTGACTGGTTAAATCACACTATGGGGGATCTCGTCACCGATGAGGGGCTGCAGCTGGATACGGCTTATCTGATGAACCTTCCACACTCTCTTCCTCGTTAAACTGACGCCAGTATCAAATTTGAAGTTGTTACACGGTGTTAGCGTGATGTCCTAGGACTAACTAAGTTTTTGGCCAGTGTATTTACAACTTGTGAACTAAAAGTAAACAAACAAAATTAATCACTCACTTGACTGCATATTGTTACTTCATGAGAAGAAAACGTTTCTAGTGGCAATATCCCACGCTTAAGGTCAGAATTTTCACTTCATTGAAGTCCTATTTCTGTTCTGCGTCACGCCACGACACTGGACACCTAAAAGAAATAAAAGAACGCTCACTCTCAATGGCGCACTACATGCGGCTTTTGCCTAATGGTATCCTGGGAGCCAAGCTATTACATGGTTACAGAGCATGGCTACGTGACACTCTACAATACTCAACAAAAAACAGGAACGGTATCGCGTCTTCTGAGATCTTATTTGGTACTTCTGTTAACAAAGGAATACATTTTTGACTGCTACCGAAAATTATAACTTTTTTCTGATGCCCTCATTCATTCATCTGTAATTGTATTTAATGGGGTTTACTCATCACTCAACGCAATTTTTGTCAGTCAGCTCTCCATGATTTTTCACACTATAAGTCTCCCCAGTTTCAAACTGACACACAGAAACACTATATGTTTCACGCACTGCAACTGGCTACTGTTTGCATGATTTGAGAAACAATATAAATTTCATGTTTCACTATTTGCTTCTTTGAAGACACTCCGAAGCATTTGTAATTGGAGCTCAATGACCTGCACAGTATCGTATTATTAACATACATATTATACTATCTGTGCACACAAAGGAACATATCGTACATTTTTTTCCGGTTTGACACAGCATGTTTAATTTTTATGTTACTGTCGCATTGCGAGTGTCATTTTGAATGAAATTAAAATGATCCTGATTAATTGTGAGCATGCTGTGTATACGGATAATAACTACATAATTTACAAACTATTTATTAGTGGTCTCCTTTATTATCGCTTTTCCGGAAGCGGTAACATCAGTTAATCATATTCAGCCTTGAAGGAGTGACATTCCTGGTACAATTTACAGACTAAAAAGTACTTACTACTAGAGCGGCTTCATTCTTTCACATCAGAGATGAAGAACAAAGGAATGCTCCTCTATGACAGTGAATTCACGTTATGCGTAATACTCATAACACCTGTCAAGAACGCTAAGTAGTTTCACGTCAATACAATCTTATTTTTAATATATGTATGCTTATATGAAAACTTGTAACCAAGTATATATTTACAATGATGCTACAAAACATTGTGACCAACTGCTTCATATCATGCTGGTCCACCTTTGGAACTCAATAAAGCAGCGATTCTGCATGGCATGGATTCTATATGTCCTTAGTAGGTTGTCGGAGATATGTGCCACGAGATGTCCAAGCACAAATGTTGTACAATCAATCCGAATATACATTATGAACTCTCTGATACTGCAGCTATTAATAATTCCATATGCAAGACAAAAACCTCATACCATACTACTTGTACGTCAGTTCCATATTTTATGCATTACTTTTACATTCCATCTGAATAGCAACGTAATTGTGAATATTCAATATTTTTTAAATGTTTCCAGTCTTTGCTAGCGATGGATATAATTAGTTTCTTTGGCTGCAGATGTAAGCCTTGGTCTTTCTCGCTTGGCGGGAAGAGCAGTTGTAAGATTGATTCGTCGTGTGAAGCCCTTTGAAAGAGTTGACACATTTTGTATGTCTCTGCATTGTGAAGCTTGTGGGCGACAGAACTTATTTTGTCAACAGTTGCTTGAATTGTTTAAGAATACAGAAGTTAAAATTGTTAACATTCATTATTTCGTAGTAAGTGATCCTTTGAACTTTTACAATCCAGGAAAGTCTCAGACTTCTTCCTACAAGCAAATCCGGAGACAATTATACGCCGAGGACAACGAAACCAACATACTGAATCAGCTAAGTACCAGATACAAACACTATATGATATGAGCATGTCACTTTAAAATTCCCCAGATTGACGTATTCATGTAGTCGGTTTTGCTTTTGATGGTTTGATGCTTTATTGAGAGTAGAGTGTTACATATGTCACTCATTTGCCGTAAATAACGGGTCGGTAGTTTGTGGCCACGAAGCTGGTGCCTGATAGTGTCCGAGCTGAGTTCCATCGTGTTCGGATCAGGTAAATCTGGAGGCGAAACATCAACGTGACTCCACTACCCTGCACCTCAAATCACTGTATCACGATTCTGGCCCTATGGAAGATGCAATCTCCGCCGGGAACTGCATAAAGCAAGAAGGGATGCAACTAGTCCGTTGTAATGTTCACGTACTAGCTGTCATAGTGTCTTCGATTATTACCACAGGTCCCACGGAATCCCGGATGACTGGGATAGCATGGTGCTAACCTCTCAGGTTGCGTGCATGGTGTGGGATATGTTTTGAGCGGTCGTTAGCCTGTGTGGTGGCGTATCCCAACAGGACTATCGACTGGTGTAACAGGAGAGGTGATTCATCCGACCATGCGACATCCTTCCATTGATTCACGGTCCATTCTCGATGATCCCGTGGCCATTGCAATCATAACTGACGATGTCGTTGTTTCAACGGAGCAATATGTATGGGCTGTATGCTACAGTCCTAACGTTCAAAAACGTGCGATAAACGATTTGTTCTGAAACACTAGTGGGCTCGCTTGTGTACTGTCGTTGCCATGTCACGTACCTACAACGCCGTCAGGCGGCATTCAGCCTTGTAATGTTTCAGCCCATCAGTGTATATCTCCACAGTCAACAAAAGTCGCACATTTCGTTAAGTCTATACACATTATACATACAAGCTGTATGTGTGTGTGTGTGTGTGAGTGTGTATGTGTGTGTGCGCGCTTGCTTGCGAGAGCACATTCCACATTTCCTCCTAAACCACTGGACTGATTTCAACCAAACTTAGTAGACATATGTCCCTCACTACCAGGCAACAAACGTTGTGGGCTTAACACCTACCTATCTACCATAGTTCAGTAGACATCACGTGATAAACAACGAGATGCGTAAGAAGCTCCCTCATCATGGGTGACGTTTGAAGTTATTGTTTCTGTGATACATGTGCTGCGAGGGGGCGTGGCCAACACACTGCGACGCTTTGGGTGAAGTCACTTGAGTTTTAATAAACTATTTGACTTCTGATGTTTTTTATCTGAACTCTGACCAGCCTGCACAGTCACCACAACCCACGACCGCAACTCAACCTTGCAAAGAAGTGGCTCTTCACGGGATGTCCGTTTAGCATCTGAAGATTTCAGTCTAATAAGATAGGTATTTGAGATGTGTCTACTGAAGGTCCAGAATGGAGTGACTTGATTGGTGAAATATTCTGGGTTGAGTACGGAATTCATAGTTCTAAATTTCTAGATTTCCGAAAATCATTTGACACAGTGTCCCACTGCGGACAGTTAGCGAAGTTACGACCATATGAAATAGGTTCCCAGAGAAGTAAGTCGCTCGAAGACTTCTTAAGTAATAGAATCCAGTATGTTGTTCTCTACGGGGAGTGTTCACCAGAGACTAAGGTATTGTTAGGAGTGGCCCAGGAAAGTGTGATGGGACAGCTATTATTTTCTACATAAATACGTGTTCAGACAGAGATTTAGGAACCAGGTTTTAAATTGTAAGACATTTCCAGGGGCAGATGTGGACTCTGACCACAATCTATTGCTTATGAACTGTAGATTAAAACTGAAGAAACTGCAAAAAGGTGGGAATTTAAGGTGATGGTACCTGGATAAACTGAAAGAACCAGAGGTTGTACAGAGTTCCAGGGAGACCATAAGGTAACAATTCACAGGAATGGGGGAAAGAAGTACAGTAGAAGAAGAAAGGGTAGCTCTCAGGGATGAAGTAGTGAAGGCAGCAGAGGATCAAGTAAGTAAAAAGACGAGGGCTAGTAGAACTCCTTGGGTAACAGACGAAATATTGAACTTAATTGATGAAAGGAGAAAATATAAAAATGCAGTAAATGAAACAGGCAAAAAGGAATACAGACGTCTCAAAAATGAGATCGACAGGAAGTGCAAAATGGCTAAGCAGGGACGGCTAGAGGACAAATGTAAGGATGTAGAAGCTTATCTCACTAGGGGTAAGATAGATACTGCCTACAGAAAAATTAAAGAGACCTTTGGAGAAAAGAGAACCACTTGTATAAATATCAAGAGCTCAGATGGAAACCCAGTTCTAAGCAAAGAAGGGAAAGCAGAAAGGTGGAAGGAGTATATAGAGGGTCTATACAAGGGCGATGTACTTGAGGACAATATTACGGAAATGGAAGAGGAAGTAGATGAAGATGAAATGGGAGATATGATACTGCGTGAAGAATTTGATAGAGCACTGAAAGACTTAAATCGAAACAAGGCCCCGGGAGTAGACAACATTCTATTAGATCTAATGATAGCCTTTGGAGAGCCAACCATGACAAAACTCTTCCATCTGGTGAGCAAGATGTATGACAAAGGCAAAATACACTCAGACTTCAAGAAGAATATAATAATTCCAATCCCAAAGAAAGCAGGTGTTGACAGATGTGAAAATTACCGAACTATCAGTTTAATAAGTCACAGCTGCAAAATACTAACGCGAATTCTTTACAGACGAATGGAAAAACTGGTAGAAGCCGACCTCCGGGAGGATCAGTTTGGATTCCGTAGAAATGTTGGACACGTGAGGCAATACTGACTCTACGACTTATCTTAGAAGAAAGATTAAGGAAAGGCAAACCTACGTTTCTAGCATTTGTGGACTTAGAGAAAGCTTTTGACAGTGTTGATTGGAAAACTCTCTTTCAAATTCTGAAGGCGGCAGGGGTAAAATACAGGGAGCGAAAGAATAGAAGCTTTCGAAATGTGGTGCTACAGAAGAATGCTGAAGATTATATGGGTAGATCACATAACTAACGAGAAGGTATTGAATAGAATTGTGGAGAAGAGGAGCTTGTGGCACAACTTGACTAGAAGAAGGGATCGGTTGGTAGGACATGTTCTGAGACATCGAGGGATCACCAATATAGTATTGGAGGGCAGCGTGGAGGGTAAAAATCGTAGAGGGAGACCAAGAGATGAATACACTAAGCAGATTCAGATGGATGTAGGCTGCAGTAGGTACTGGGAGATGAAGAAGCTTGCACAGGATAGAGTAGAATGGAGAGCTGCATCAAACCAGTCTCAGGACTGAAGACCACAACAACAACAACAAGTGATCAGGCGGACGGGGTGGGCGGCAATCTCCGGTTGTTTGTTGATGACGCCATGGTGTACAGTAAGGGTCGAGCTGAGTGACTGTAGGAGGATACAAGATGAGTTAGACAAAATTTCTAGTTTTTATGAAGTATGGCAGCTAGCTTTAAATGCAGGAAACGTAAGTAAATGAGTTTGAGTAGGAGAAACAAACCCCTAATACTCGGATAAAGCGGTAGTAGTTTCCTCCTTCATGCAATCACGTAATTTAAATATCTGAGCGCAGCGATGCTAAGCGATATGAAATGGAACGACCATGTGAGGATTGTGATAGGGACTTCAGTTTATTTGGGGAATTTTAGGAAACTGTGGTTCATCTGTAAAGGGGACCGCATATAGGACGCCAGTACCATCTGTTCTTGAGTAATGCTCCAGTGTTTGGTATCCGCACCAGGTCGCATTAGTGGTATCCATCCATAACCTCCTATTTTCTGACGAAATATTGAATTCGTGTCTCCACATCTGTGAATATCCCTGCACTCACTGTTTTTAGGCCTACGCAGCACGCTCTATTGAAACAGTGACCGCATCCACGAAAATTACCCCATAGATTACAGCACTTTCACTGTGTCTGTTAAATAACAGTCATGTCGAGCATGTCGTGTCGGCGAGTCCTGCAGTTGTATTCATTACTTACAGCCAGTAACAGATCCCTAGTTCAACCAAAAACAATACGGAAACCTCTGCAATGTTCTAAAAACACAGAGAATTAATGGCCCTTATCATCCGAACCGGGTTAAAACATTACTTTATTTGTCGAACTGACTTATGAAGTAATAAGAAACTATATTTAAAACTGGATTAAGCTACGTTTTTCGCAACATTACTTATTACGATCATATGCTGAGTACCGACAAACTTAGACAAGGTAAGGAAGCAGAAATGTGAAAGGACGTAAGAAGTTGCTAACACACAATTAGACAGAAGAAGCTGTAAACTAAAATCATGGAGTGAATAATAAGATCACAAACAGAAAAAAGTGCTGGAAACACTCTCCAATCTTGTTAAATGTAACTCGAGTAACTATGCACAACTGAAATGACGAGAGACAAAAATTTGAAGTTCTGAGTGAAGGGACCCGAAATGTTCCTTGCGTCTCACCTCTCGGTTTGCAAAAGGACAGAATACAAAATAGAATCCATTGCACCTCAGTTTTGAAAAAAAATACTGTAGTTAGGACTTTTGTACAAGTGCTTGTACATTTACGCAATAATACGAGATAGCAACAACGGTAGCTTTTTTTTGGGGGGGGGGGGGGTAAAGGAAAAAAATGTTTCACTTTTTCGCTTCCGCGGTGTCGATGTCATTCGAGACGAATTGAGATTAGTATCTCTGTTCTATAGAATAAACGCAGAGACGTAGTATACTATGACTTCATCCAGTGAAAATTCAATATAATCATTTTACACAAGAGGCGTGCAGTTAATTACGCCTGTTAAAAATGAGATCATGAGCAAGTGATAATTGCCGTTAGATAGGTAATATTTGTATCTTCGGTCCCTGATAGTCGTAACTGTCTTCCGTTTGAAGATATGACACAACGGTTACCAATGATTGCACCACATACACATCAGTCTGTATAGGTGGAAAAATGCACGCAGAATTGTTGGATACTGATCGAAAGCTTTTACAAGAGTAATGTGTATCACCAGTTACGACAAAGCGAGAATAAGAATCACCGCCTGTAATGCAGTGTTTCAATTGTATCCGTTATCTTCGCGTCAATAACTGAGCTACGAAAGCGTCTGGCTCTCAGGTCGAAGATTCGGTTCCGATTCCGAGCACCTTCAATGATTTTTCCTCTGTGTGATGACTGGAACGGGGTCAATTGAGGAACTGCTTGAACTACTAGTGCCGACACCAAAGTGAGAAAGTTGACAATCCTCGGACAGTTAACGACATGCCTCGAGATTTCCAGAAAGCTTCTGGCAAATGCCCTAACAAACAGCTTCTTAAAATTGCATGCCCTTGGAATATCGTCTCAGCGGTGTTATCACATTCGTTATCTACTGTCGGGAAGACCACAGTGCGTAGAAACGGACGAGAACTCAATTAGTGAGCAGTAAATATATCTGGCATTCCCTAAGACAAAGTAATACACCCTTCGCTATTTTAATCGATATAAAGGAGTCACGACATAATCTGACTATCATCTTCGATTTTTTTTTTTTTTTTTTTTGGAGCTGATGCTGTTGTTCATCGTCTGGCGAAACCAACAAGAGATCAAAACGAATTATAAAATGATTTTGGTAAGATTTCTGAACGATGCTAAGGGTGGAAACTGACAATCTGTGTATAATGTACTAACCAGCAAGTGCATTATGACCACCTTCCAAACAGTCGTATGTCCTCCCTTGTATGAAAGCGGCGACGCGTCGTGGCATGGAAGCACTGAGGCCTTGGGAGGTCGTTGGAGGGATTTGGCACCATATTAGCACACACAAGTCATCTAATTTCCGTAAATTCCGGGGAAGTGGGCTATGAGCTCTGACGCCACACTCAAATGGTTCAAATGGCTCTGAACACTATGGGATTTAATATCTGAGGTCCTCAGTCCCCCAGAACTTAGAAGTAGTTAAACCTAACTAACCTAAGGACATCACACACGTCCATGCCCGAGGCAGGATTCGAAGCTGCGACCGTAGCAGTCGCGCGGTTCCAGACTGAAGCGCGTAGAACCGCTCGGCCACTCTGTCCGGCCGCCACATTCAGTCACATCCCAGATGTGTACGATCGGACTCAGATCTGGAGATTTGGGGGGCGGGGGGCGGCACATAAACTGGAAGCCGCCACTATATTCCTCGAATCACTCCAACACACTCCTGGTCTTGTGACATGGCGCATTATCTTGTTGAAAAATGCCACTGCCGTCGGAAACATATTCGACACAAAGGGGTGTACGTTGTCTGCAACCAATGTACGATACTTCTTGGCCGTCATGGAGCGCCACTGGACTCATAGATACACACGTGAATGTTTCCCAGAACATAATGGAGCCGCCTCTAGTTTGTACTCGTTCCGCAGTACAGGTGTCAAGCAGCTGTTCCCTGGAAGACAACGGAATCACGCCATCCCATCGTCGTGATGAAGACGGTATATGGATCCATCATAACATGCAATACTCAGCTATTGTACCAACGCCCAGTGCCGATGGCCACGTGCCAATTTCAGTAGACTTTGACGTCGTGGTGTCAACATTGGCACTGCAAGGGCCGTCAGCTGCAGAGACCCATTGTTAGGAGGGTTTGGGGTACTCTGTGTTCAGACACACTTGTACTCTGCCCGGCATTGAAGTCTGATGTTAGTTCCGCCACAGTTCTCCTCCTGTCTTGTTTTACCAGTCTGCTCAGCCTACAAGTCCTGCAGTTTCCGAAATTCTCGTGCCGAGCCTCCGGGCCACCACATTCTGCTCTCGATCAGACTCAAATAGATCGCGTGTCGTTCCATTCTAAGCACGGACAGCACGATCATTGATATTACACGCACCATGCTGTGTCTGACTAGCAGTCATTCCTCGCCAGGTGCCACTGCAATCGCCTAGATGGTTTTATATGAATAGTACGTCGGTGGTCATATTCTGGATGATCAGTCTATATATAACATAATATATACGACTCACATAATATAGAGCGTCCAGTGGGTATGTACATCACACATAGCAATAACACAAATTTCCTCGAGAATTCAGATTTTTCGCGTGAAATACTATAGATATTAGACACTGGACTGGCAGTCGGGAGGACAATGTCCCATATCCCCGTTTGGCTAATCAAACATGTTTTCGGCGGTTTTCCTAAGTCGTTTAAGATAAAAGCTATGACGATTCCGTTAAAAGGATACAGCCGAACTTCTTCTTTTCCGGGAAAGTTTATTCAGTCACTCCTAATCTTCAAATGGTTCAAATGGATCTGAGCACTATGGGACGTAAAAGCTGTGGTCATCAGTCCCCTAGAACTTAGAACTACTTAAACCTAACTAACCTAAGGACATCACACACATCCATGCCCGAGGCAGGATTCGAAGCTGCGACCGTAGCAGTCGCGCGGTTCCAGACTGAGCGCCTAGAACCGCCCCGCCGCCGCAGCCGACACACCTAATCTTCCTTCCATTCTTTCACATTTTACATTTAAACTATAATCTTCAGAAAATTTTGACTATGTTTATACTGAGTAGCATACAGGAAGTACAGAAATAGCTACAGGTGCAGTTCAACACGCTGTGAAAAACTTGTACGCGCGTATATAGTTCCCTGATACTACACTGGACGTACTACAACAATATTGGACTCCTGATTTATTCAGTCGACGGATTAATTATATTCTACAATCTGCCTGTTTAGAGTATGTGAAGAATAAATAGATTATATCTGCAATGGACTCACCTTACCAGTCGCAGCGAATATTGTTTACAACGCCGATGCGGAACAGTTAAGCCGAGGAACTGACTTAACAGTTACACAAGCACCGAAAGATGGCGAAACTGAATGTAAACTTCGTGGTAACAAATTGAAACACCAAACAGAGGAGGAGGAAACTAAATGACACTTCACAGGTTGAGAGAGTACGTGGTGTTACTTCAATAATTACAACATCGACAGAAATTTACAAAGAACAGGAACCCACTTATCAGTATGACGTTGCACCTCATCTCGTCTATATGCATGCACTGATTCAGTTGGGAGTGGGGGGGGGGGGAGGTTATAAATTCTTTATGCACTCTCCTGAAGCAAGCTAGCTCACAACAACTCGTCCTTAATATCCTGGATGCTGGTACTGGGTTGGAATTGAGGTCCGAGCTGGTCGCATACATGTTATAAAGGAAACAGATCAGGGGATGTTGATGGCCACTTGAGTCTATCAACATCATGTGGATAGTTCATAGAGACAAATGTCAGCCGACATCTCTGACCGAGCGGTTCTAGGCGCTTCAGTCCGGAACCGCGCTGCTGCTACGGTCGCAGGTTTGAATCCTGCCTTGGGCGTGGATGCGTGTGATGTCCTTGGTTAGTTAGGTTTAAGTAGTTCTAAGTCTAGGGGACTGATGACCTCAGATGTTAAGTCCCATAGCACTTAGAGCGGTTTGAACCATTTTGACAAATTCCATAAAGGGCGAGCATTGTCCTGTAAAAAAATGGCTCCACAATAGTGTCGCATTGATGATGCAGGACGACCGGAACGTATCCCTGTACCGTCAGAGTTCCCTCGATCACTACCAACCGTGACCGTAAGTCACACATGATGTTTCTCCACGACGTGGAGCCAGGAGTAACACGGCTGTGTCCCTCCTAGGCATTGGCTGAATGGGTCATCTGCCCAGGTTGCCGCCGCACTCGCAGATGACGGTTATGCGGGGTAGTGCAGATCCGTGACTCACCGCTGAACACAACGCTGTGCTTTTATAGCCAGTCCCCGCTTACCGGTTCCGCCACTACTCCAAACACGGCCATTTGTGCTTTGGTAACAGCACCCTACGAATGTGTGGACTATCTCGATACTCTCCCCTGCCGACTCACGTTCCCACCTAACGCCATCTATCCCCTCTCCCTGTCCATGTCTTCCGTGCTTACTAATTCTAAATTCCTGCTGGAGGTCGAACGTAAATGTGAATCCGCAATGAGTGTTGTGAAATCATTACCCATCGAGGCGAATCAGTTATGTGAATAACTGTCTATTCATTCAGACATAGTGTAGCTGTTGCCCCGTGGCGTGACTTATGGAAGTACAAGTTGCAAGACGTACCTGCACATGGTCTGTATGCAGTTTCTCACTGTCATGTTCGGACACCGGTTGTATTGCAAAATGGCATCATCCCTGGTTTTGAAGTATTTTATCAAGTGTCGTAGCAGTTAAGTACAGCGCTCCATTTGCTTTAAAAGGCTAAAAACGGGAAGAGGCATAACGAAGTTACACTATCACATAAGGAGGAAACATGCTCAAAAAATGGCTCAAATGGCTCTGAGCACTATGGGACTTAACATCTAAGGTCATCAGTCCCCTGGAACTTAGAACCTAACTAACCTAAGGACATCACACACATCCATGCCCGAACCAGGATTCGAACCTGCGACCGTATCAGTGCCGCGGTTCCGGACTGCAGCGCCTAGAACCGCACGGCCATCGCGGCCGGCGGAAACATGCTCAATGTTTCTTAGTAGAGAAGGTAAATTTAATTGAGATACGTGTAATTTTATTGACGTATTAAAAACTTGGAATAATACCTGAAGCCTTAACATTGTGATTGCTTCAAGATGAAGAAACAGTAGCTACTATTCAAAAGTGACGATGGACGAAAGTCATCAACTTGTAACCTTTCGCTCTAGCCGTCACCTTCGTCATCGTGTTGAACACAGCGAGCTCCATTTCTGCCGCAGCTTCAACCCTATATTAATCGGAATATCCGATTCCTTCAAATTCAATAAATTTTTCAATCATAGTTCGAATTCTACGTTTAGGTACAGCAACACAATACTGAAAATCGTTTATTTCAGAAACTGGTTATTTTGAGTTGTTTTAACATTTAAGTTAAACTGGAGACGAAACAGCTGGTGTAACCGAAAACCGATTGTTTCAGTGATAACCCCCATCCCTTCTCTCCACCTCAGACGGAAGCTATATCAATGAACGAAATGATTGTATGGCATTACTAGCCGGGAGACATGGTCTGTTGTTTTTCGGTGAGGTGCCAGTCAGTTACAAAGAATCAACGCAGTAATTTATGGTTGACGTGCGTGCGTAAGAGAACAGTATAGAGGAGTGATTGTGTCTGAATGTGCCGACGATCCTACCATGTGGGGCGCTCAACAGCGCGGTCATCAGCCCCCGTACAAAGTCCCAATTTTTACACAGTCCAACCTACCCATTGTTACGAACGATGTTGATGATGAGGAGGAGGAGGACAACACACGCACACCCATTCCCTGGGCAGAGAAAATCCTGAGCCCGGCCGGGAATCGAACCCGCGACCCCGTGAGCCAGAGGCAGCAACGCCAGCCACTAGACCACGAGCTGCAGACATGACCCTACCCTGAACGTAGTTGCTCGACTTCTTGGTGTATCAATGCGGACTGTCCAGTGTGTCTACAGGGAACCACTCGCAGCCCAATAACCCGACATGACAACTGTGGGCCTCACAACCTCTTATCCGACTATCTCAATCTGTTTCAGCGAACACTGTGAAGGGACCAGCGTGCAGTGAGCATTTGATCTTGCAGTACACCATTTATCATACTGGTATATAGAGCTGCACATCTTCAGTGGTCCAAACACTTTAAAGTATCTGACTGGAGGCATGTAACACGATCCGATGAGACCCAGTGTGTCTCCTTTGAGCTGATGGGGTAGAGTCTCCTGAAGGTCGAATCGGGCGTCTAATCCACAGTATGTGTAGATCGTGCAGGTCAGGACGGAAGTGGTTTTGTGATGTTCTGGTGGTGTTTTTCGCACCATTATTTGGACCCACTCGTTCTGGTAACGATGAGAATGAACAAGATGTTTATGTCACACTCTCGGCCAGTTGTGGCCCGTTCTTCTACATCTTCATGAAATTATGCTGCGGACATTCCCTTGTCAGAGGGCTGCACGTATATTTTGACGGTTTGACGAACGGCGAGGCACCCTATTGCACCCCGATGAGACCGACAAATCACTAGGTCTTAATAAAACAGACAATACCTGGGTTTATGAAACAGCGGGTGAAAAGTAGCAGCCATCATGTACACCATGTGGTACCTCTACGTGATCTGATCGTCAGTGAGTGACTTCAGTTGGAAATGACAGTCCTGAAAAACTGTTGGACTTTTTTCCTAGCTGAAATGAGATCACTGTTCAACGGTATTGGCGTGATGTCTTCAGGGGTGACTAATTATTTGTGCAGTGTATTTATTTCAAGTGTTCCCAGATTATTTTTCATATTTTTCAAATGATCCACGTTTTATGCTCATACAGCGCTGAATCCAACACGTTTAAAATCAGGGACTTTCTTCTGCAGGCCACGTTAAATTGATACCAGCAAAATTCTTTTGCTATAAAAAGCTTTCTTGTTCTACACATCTCCATTCTACAACGTCCATATTTCGGTCATGTTACGAATATGTAGTCTCTCCTTATACAGACAGGTCCATACACTTCTACTGTAGCATGTTCCCAATTTTAATGTAATGTAAGTCGTTTTTCTCCTTCGTAATACTTTCATCCCCAGCTTTGTTTTCACTAGCCTATGCTCTGTACTAAGTCTGATGTGCCTTTTTAAGTTTACGTTAATCTAGAGGCATATACATTCTTTTCCTCTTTTTCACCTGAACGTTTATTTCACGGGTAAGGTAGAGGTTTCGTTAAATATGAAACTGACTCTCGTCTGCGTATCGACTTTGAAGCTGCACATGACATCTGATCGAGATAGCAAACAGCAACAGACGCGAAATGAGATTTTTTTCTATGTATCTATAGAAGTTAGTGAACAGAACTTTTGTAATGGTCATTACAACATATGACATTGTGCAGCTAGCTCCACATACAGCATACTGTTCTTAACGTATTCTCAAATATGAACTAAACTTCACATGTCTGCTGAACCGGTTTGAGGTGTGTACATTTACACCTCAGCGTACATTCAACTACACCAACTGGAACGAAATCACAATCCTGCTCCTGGGAAGCTCTCCATGTTATCGGATAGTCAGCTCGAGTGACTCCGGGATCAGATAACCTTGTGTGTCACGTTTCATTCTACAACAACTGCATCGCGGTGTGCTGTGCGGAGTAAATATTTGAGTAAGAAGCTACGTTGAAAACTATACAGTTAACACATACGTGGTGGTGAATCCAATCTACCCTCGATTTATTGGCAAAAATACATGTTTAAATTTGGTGGCAGTCGTAACAAAGTGTCCAAAATAGTATTAAATGCTACCTCAAAAAATTATTCTGAGCAATTACTTAAGGAGGTCACTTGAAGTGCAAATGTTTGCGATAACGTATTTGAGGTCTTAGCTGTCAACAGTCACGAGAAAATAGAGAGCATCTTAAGGGTGACAGCGATTAGTCACCACAAGGTCGTTGTAGAAAGTTCCACACAGTACGCAAAACACGGCAGCAAACTGTTGCAGAAGCAACGAAAAAGGCATGTCAGATTTAAAACCTCTAGAATTAGCTATGTTTTAGAGAAGCTCAAAATTTAGCAACGGCTTCAATTAGTTCCCACAACCAAATTCTGTCTCAAAGTCTGTCAGAAAATCCAAACACATTCTGGCCGTATGTAAAGTATACCAACGGCAAGACACAATCAATACTTTCACTGCGCGCTAGCAATGCTAATCTCGCCGAGAACAGCGCCACTATGGCGGAGTTACTAAGTATGGTTTTCCAAAACCAAAGAAGATATAGTAAATATTCCAGATTTCGAATCAGGAACAGCTGCCAATACGTTTAATTTAGAAATGAATAAGCTTGATGTAAAGGAATAGTTTAAGTCGCTCAATAACGGCAAGGTTCAGATCCACAATGGGTACCAGTTAGGTTGCTTTCGGAGTATGCTGATGAAATAGCTCTACTTTAAGAATCACATACAACCACTCACTTGACGCAACATCCGTTCATACGTAGTTGCAAATATCACACTGGGAGGCAGCTGGTTAATAATAATAACAATAATAAGTCTGTCGTAAATCGAAGGAAATTGCCGTCTTTTACGAGAGCCTGGAAACTATTTCTGTGGTCAGCCAGAAAGCAATGGAGAACACACTGACCATCGTCCCCAGTCTCCATGTCCACATTCTTGTCTAGTCCACTGAAAGAAATGTTTCTATTTAGTAACAGCCTGTCTCTGACGTCATCCGAGGCAGCACGTACTGCGACGTATGACTGACGTGGATCGTACTGTGGCAGGGTACGAAGTGAAGACTCGTCTTGCCTCTCGGGGTGTATTTATACACACTATGTGGTCAAAAGTATCCGGACAGAATGCTGTCGTCCATCGGTAATGCTGGAATTCGATGACAGCTTCCACCCTCGCAGACATACGTTCAGTCAGGTGCTGGAAAGTTTCCTGGGCAATGGCAGCCCATTCTTCACGGAGTGCAGCACTGAGAAGAGGCATCGATATCGGTTGGTGAGGCCTGGCACGAAGTCGACGTTCCAAAATATCCCAAATGTGTTTTGTAGGATTCAGGTCAGAACTCTGTGCAGGCCAGTCCATTACAGGGAAGTTATTGGCGTGTAAGCACTCCGCCACAGGCCGTGCGTTATGAACAGGTGCTCGATCGTGTTGAAAGATACAATCAGCATCCACGAATTGCTCTTCAACAGCGGGAAGCAAGAATGTGCTTAAAACATCAGTGTAGGCCTGTGCTGTGATAGTGCCACGCTAAACAACAAGGGATGCAAGCCCCTTCCATGAAAACCACGACCACACCATAACACCATCGCCTCCGAGTTTTACTGTTGGCATTACACACGCTGGCAGATGACGTTCACCGGGCATTCGCCATACCCACACCCCATCGGATCGCCGCATTGTGTACCGTGAGTCGTTAGTCCACACAACGTTTATCCACTGTTCAATCGTCCAATGTTTACGCACCTTACACCAAGCGAGGCGTCGTTTGGCACTTACCGGCGTGATTTGTGGCTTATGAGCAGTCGCTCGACCAAGAAATCCAAGTTTTCTCACCTCCCACCTAACCGTCATACTACTTGCAGTGGATCGTGATGTAGTTTAAAATTCTTGTGTGTCTGCCTATTACACATGACGACCCTCTGCAACAACGGTAGTAGCGGTCTCTGTCAGTCAGCAGACGAGGTCGGCCTGTACGCTTTTTTTTCAAATTGGTCTAAGCACTATAGGACTTAACACCTGAAGTCATCAATCCCCTAGACTTAGAACTACTTAAACCTAACTAACCTAAGGACATCACACACATCCATGCCCGAGGCAGGATTCGAACCTGCGACCGTAGCAGCGGCACGGTTGCGGACTGAAGTGCCTAGAACCGCTCGGCCACAGCGGCCGGCTGTACGCTTTTGTGCTGTACGTGTCCCTTCACGTTTCCACATACTATCACGTCGAAAACAGTGGAAGTAGGGATCTTTAGGACTGTGGAAATCTCGCGTACGGACGTATGACACAAGTGATACCCAATCACCTGACCACGTTAGAAGTCCATGAGTTCCGCGGAGCGACCCATTCTGCTCTCTCAAGATGTATAATGACTACAGAGGTCGCTGATATGGAGTACCTGGCAGTAGGTGGCATCACAATGCACCTAATATGAAAAATTATGTTTTTGGGGGTGTCCGGATACTTTTGATCACGTAGTGTATAAGGCGCAGAGGACGACCATGGGAACACCTGCTCTCAATCGCTCTGTGCCCACGGTAACAGCCCCTAAACGGCCGCTTTTCGGGCACACAATATTTTACAGCACCGTTAATTTTTGTATGAATATAGTTAAGCTAGTTAAAATCACGGAAAAAGTTTTAGCAAGGCTACATTTAATCTTGGCCATCTAGAACTTTTAGAACAGAAGTGACAGTAGAACATGACCTCTGAACTACAAGAAAAAAAAAAAAACAAAAAAAGTGGTTCAAATGGCTCTGAGCGCTATGGGACTTAACTTCTGAGGTCATCAGTCAGTCCCCTAGAACTTAGAACTACTTAAACCTAACTAACCTAAGGACATAACACACATCCATTCCCGAGGTAGGATTCGAGTCTGCGACCGTAGCGGTCGCGCGGTTTCAGACTGAAGCGCGGCCACATCGACCAGCTGAACTACAAATTTAGGAGACATTGTATTTGTTACTATTTACATTCAGGCATCAAAACTTGCTATAGCTCTATTATTTAATAGGTTTTATCACTTGCTGCAATTAGAACTTCCTAACATTAAAATAACAGGTACTTAATCATCTGAAAATAAGGATTTTTTATTCCAAATTTAGTTTTCTACAAATTACTCGAAAACTGTTAGAGGTAGCTCGATGGGGTTACATAATTAATGTTTTTATACTAAACTGAACCTTCATACAAATTTTCATATTTCTAAGTCTAATATGTAGCACCTTCAATTTTGCTTAAAAACGAGGATTCTGACCAAAATATTGCTTTAATCACGTTGAGACTTGTACCAGTTAATTTTGACATACATCTGCACATTGCGACCAATTGTTAGACTCCTAGCTTTATTACTTAGCGCCACTTCTTTTTCTTAAAACGATGTGGAAATGAAGTCCCATGTTTCTCTACCGAGCGTATGGGAACAATGCGAGGGACCCGCATCGTCGTACTAGACAAGGTCCAAATGGGGGTGGTTTGCCGTTACTTCCTCCGACCGTAATGTGGATGAATGATGATGATGAAGACGACACCACAAGACCCAGTTATCTCGACGCACGTGAAAATCCTTTACCCCGCCGGGAATCCAACCGCTGACCCCGTGCTCGGGAAGTGAGAACGCTACCGCCAGACCCTGAGCGCGAACTGCAACGATGTATTTAGGGAAAAATATTCATCTCATCAGTCTGAGATCTCACAGTTTAAACATTAATTACTAAAGCACATGCTGACAAAGACTCTTAAATTGTGGTGCAAAACTTGGGTGCCACGCACAGACGCGCTGTGGTGACGTGGCGCTACTAGCAGTGAACTGGGGTAAGTCATTGCACACTCGCTTGACTCCGTATCTCTCAAGTGATACAGCGCTTGTTTCGCCACAACACCAGTACACAAGTCAGGAGATATTGGTGACCCCGATAATTGTAGACTCGTATCACACTTCGATTTGCAGTAGATGTTTAGAAAATATATTGTGTTCGAAAATAATGACATACCCGCCACCCGCTCAGGCCGAGCGGTTCTAAGCACTTCAGTCCGGAACTGCGCTGCTGCTACTGCCACAGGTTCGAATCCTGCCTCGGGCATGGATGTGTGTGATGTCCTTAGGTTAATTAGGTTTAAGTAGTTCTAAGTCTAGGGGACTGATGACCTCCGATGTTAAGTCCCATAGTGCTTAAAGCCATTTGAACCATTTTTTAATGACATACCTGAAAAAGAACGATCTGTTAACACATAGACAGAACGGATTCCGAAAATATAGTTCTTGTGAAACGACTAGCTCTTTATTCACCGGAAGCATGGTAATTGGATGTCTCTATAGGCACCCTGATTCAGCAGCTGTTGTGGCAGAACACCTGAAGGAAAATTTGGAAAATATTCCGAGTAGATTTCCCGACCATGTTATAGTTTTGGGTGGAGATTTTAATTTACCAGATATATACTGAGAGACTCAAACGTTTATAACGGGTGGAAGGACAAAGAATCCAGTGAAATTTTTTTAAGTGCATTATCTGATAACTACCTTGAGCAGTTAAACAGAGAACCGACTCGTGGCGATAACATATTAGATCTTCTTGCGACAAACAGACCCGAACTATTTGAAACAGTTAACGTAGAACAGGGAATCAGCGATCATAAAGCGGTTACAGCATCGGTGATTTCAGCCGTAAATAGAGATATTAAAAAAGGTAGGAAGATTTTTCTGTTTAGCAAAAGTGACAAAAAGCAGATTTCAGAGCACTTGACGGCTCAACACAAAAGTTTTGTCTCAAGTACAGATAGTGTTGAGGATCAGTGGACATTGTTCAAAACCATCATACAATATGCATTAGATGAGTACGTGCCAAGCAAGATCGTAAGAGATGGAAAAGAGCCACCGTGGTACAACAATCGCGTTGGAAAACTGCTACGAAAGCAAAGGGAACTTCACAGCAAACATAAACATAGCCAAAGCCTTGCAGACAAACAAAAATTACACGAAGCGAAATGTAGTGTGAGGAGGGCTATGGGAGAGGCGTTCAACGAATTTAAAACTAAAGTTCTATGTACTGACTTGGCAGAAAATCCTAAAAAATTTTAGTGTTATGTTAAAGCGGTAGGTGGATCAAAACAAAATGTCCAGACACTCTGTGACCAAAATGGTACTGAAACAGAGGATGATAGACTAAAGGCCAAAATACTAAATGTCTTTTTCCAAAGCTGTTTCACAGAGGAAGACTGCAGTGTAGTTCCTTCTCTAGATTGTCGCATTAATGACAAAATGGTAGACATCGAAATAGATGACAGAGAGATAGAAAAACAATTAAAATCACTCAAAAGAGGAAAGGCCGCTGGACCTGATGGGATACCAGTTCGATGTTAGACAGGAGTACGCGCAGGAAGTTGCCCCCTTTCTTGCAACTGTGTACCGTAGGGCTCTAGAAGAGCGTACCGTTCCAAAAGATTGGAAAAGGGCACAGGTCATCCTCGTTTTCAACAGGGGACGTCGAACAGATGTGCAGAACTATAGACCTATATCTCTAACGTCGAGCAGTTGCAGAATTTTGTAACACGTATTATGTTCCAGCATAATGACTTTTCTGGAGACTAGAAATCTACTCTGAAGGAATCAGCATGGTTTTTCGAAATAGACTATCGTGTGAAACCCAGCTCGCGCTATTCGTCCACGAGACTCAGAGGGCCATAGACACGGGTTCCCAGGTAGATGCCGTGTTTCTTGGCTTCCGCAAGGCGTTGGATACAGTCCCCCTGAGTCGTTTAATGAACAAAGTAAGAGTTTATAGGCTATCAGACCAATTGTGTGATTGGAATGAAGAGTTCCTAGGTGACAGAACGCAGCATGTCATTCTCAGTGGAGATAAGTGTTCCGAAGTAAGAGTGATTTCAGGTGTGCCGCAGGGGAGTGTCGTAGGACCGTTGCTATTCACAATATATATAAATGACCTTGTGGATAACATCGGAAGTTCACTGAGGCTTTTTGCGGATGATGCTGTAGTATAACGAGAGGTTGTAACAATGGAAAATTGTACTGAAATGCAAGAGGATCTGCAACGAATTGACACACGGTGCAGAGAAAGGCAAATGAATCTCAATATGGACAAGTGTAACCTGCTGCGAATACATAGAAAGAAACATCCTTTATCATTTAGCTACAATATAGCAGGTCAGCAACTGGAAGCAGTTAATTCCATAAATTATCTGGAATTAGGCATTAGGAGTGATGTAAAATGGAATGACCATATAAAATTAATCGTCGGTAAAGCAGATGCCAGACTGAGATTCATTGGAAGAATCCTAAGGAAATGCAGTCCGAAAGCAAAGCAAGTAGGTTACAGTACACTTGTTTCCCCACTGCTTGAATACTGCTCAGCAGTGTGGGATCCGTACCAGATAGGGTTGATAGAAGAGATAGAGAAGATCCAACGGAGAGCAGCGCGCTTCGTTACAGGATCATTTAGTAATCGCGAAAGCGTCACGGAGATGATAGATAAACTCTAGTGGAAGACTCCGCAGGAGAGACGCTCAGTAGCCCGGTACGTTCTTTTGTTGAAGTTTCGAGAACATTCCTTCACCGAGGAGTCAAGCAGTATATTGCTCTCTCTTACCAATATCTCGCGAAGAGACCATGACGATAAAATCAGAGAGATCAGAGGCCACACAGAGGCATACCGACAATCTTCCTTTCCACGAACAACACGAGGCTGAAACAGGAGAACCGTTAGAGGTACTCAAGGTACCCTCCGCCACATACCATCAGGTGGCTTGCGGAGTATGGATGTAGATGTAGAAGCAATGAGTGCTATCGACAGGGGATCTCAAGTTCATTCCACGTTCCTACAATTCCGGAGGCTTTTACATAGTTCCGCACGAGTGGCTTCTAATCGAATTACGAGCGTACGGAGTACTGTCTCGGTTGTACTACTGCATTCTTACTTTCCTGTAGTTCGTAGTAACTGACCGTCAGTCATCGAGTAAAGCAGATATGGTATAGGCCCTCTGCTGCTCGTAATCTGTATATGGTTGGTAGGTTCGTTTCGGGGAGGTGACCAAACAGCGAGGCCATCCGTCCCGTCGGATTAGGGAAGTATAGGGGAGGAAATCGGCAGTGTTGTTTCAAAGGAACCGTCCCGGCATTTGCCTGAAGTGATTTAGGGAAATCACGGACAACCTAAGTGAGAATGGCCGGACGCGGGTGTGAACAGTCGTCCTCCCGAATGCGAGTCCAGTGTGCTAACCACTGCGCCATCTCGCTTGGTCTTCACGAGGGATTTGGGTCACAATCTCAGCAGCCCTCTTAGTTTTCTGTCGTGTATGTCTGGTAAAACCATCAAGAGATTAAAATGGACTACAAAATAATTTAGATACACTATCCCTATGATGCGAAAAATGGCAACTGAACCTAAAGTATAAAAAGCGTTAGGTCCTTCGCATGATTGCTAAAAGAATAGTAAATTTTGGTCACACGATGAATCTTACAAATTAAGGGTTGCTGATTCAACTAAATACCCACATAACGTAATTACGAACAACATAACGTTTGAACTCTCACACAGAAAATGCTGTAGGTAGGCCGAAACCATTGGCAGAACACTTAGAACGTGCAACAGATCTACTAAAGAGACTACATACATTACGCTTGTTCGTCCTCTTCTGTATTTGATCGTTACCGGATACAAACGACTGAGGACACTGAAAAAGTTGCATCTGTGATACCGCCTTCAGTGTGCTGTGGTGGAGCCTGTCTTCAGTGTAAGGTAACATTCAACCCCGAGCAACAATGCGCCTTACATGTCAGACGATTTGCAGAAGACATACTGCATGCAAGATATGCCTGAAAAGATGCTAATGATGTCTGTGGCACACAACAAATGCTGCTCATCCACCCTTGCAGATCACATACATCCACACGTATAGGATGACAATTATTGAAATATATGAAAAAAACGTAAATTAGTTACAAACTAGGGCATGCACACACTTTATTCAACATGTAAGTCACTACAGATATTCGGACTTAGGTTATGACACGTTCCATATGCCTGCCATCATTGGCGATGATGTGACGCACACGAATAGCGAAATTCTTCATGAGCAGCTGAACTGTCGGAACATCGAAGCTAGTGATGATCTTCTGAATGACTGTTTTCAGCTCAGTAATGGTTATGGAGTTATTGCCGTACACTTCGTCTTTAATGTAGACCCACAGAAAAGGAGTCGCATGTTTTCAGATCGGGAGAACATGGCAGCCAATCGAGGCCCATGCCAGTGGCCTCTAGGTACCCCAGAGCCAGAATACGGTCTCCAAAGTGTTCCTCAAGAACATCGAACACACTCCTGCTCCGATGGGGTCGGGCTCCGTCTTGCATGAACCACATCTTGTCGAAAAAAGGGTCACTTTGGGTAATGGGGATGAAATCATCTTCCAAAACCTTGACCTACCGTTCGGCAGTCACCGTGCCATCCAGGAATACCGCTCCGATCATTCAGTGACTGGACACTGCACACCACACAGTCACCCGCTGAGTGTGAAGAAACTTCCTGATCGCGAAATACGGATTCTCAGTCCCGCAAATGCGCCAGTTTTGCTAATTGACGAACACACCCAAATGAAAGTGGTCGTCGTAGCTAAACCAAACCATACCATGCGCACACTAATCCCAATCATGTCCCGCGGTCAAACGTGCAGTTTTAACGTCCTAAATCAAACAGTTAAGAAGTTATTACGATTTTATTTCATATAGTTCAATAACTGTCACCCTGTATTTATTGTCTCTATAACAGTAAACGAGGCGAAACAGTAAAACAGTTAAGATGTATCATGCTCTTTTAAATATGTGACAATTTTTCCGAGAGCGACTTTGAATCATATTGGGGCATTTAAAAATATTTTGCAGTCAAAAGCTTTCACGTAACACGATATAAAATTTAATAAAGTAAAAATGAAGTAATAGAGTTCTACAGAGATCTGGCAGAAGCTGAAAGAATGTAGAACTGTTCTGAAGACAATTTAAAAGGAGAAATAAATCACAAGTGATAGACCGTGTCTTTTTCTCAGTTTTTATCAGTCTGTCAGTATGGCTGCCCGTCCATCCATCTGCTAAGAGCCCATTTACGGGTAGACGTTTCAATTCGAAATTTATGTCAAATACTAAGGCCAATGGTCCTTTGGCGGTAGAATAAACGTTAGTTTCTAAGTCAATGCAGTCAAAAGATACGCCCATTTATGTCACATATTTTGACACTCGGAAAAGCACACATTAGAAATTGTAGGTTGCTTCACCTTGACGAAGAACCATGAAATTTGACAAGAAGAAGGTTTTGCAGTACAAGTAAATGAGAAAAATCAAATTAGTAATTATATGACACGAAAAAATGTTTCTTTTTTTGCTTTGACTTCGAATTCGAAATTAAAACGTTCTCAAAAGTGTTGCTGTTCCTGCAGCCGCAACATCCTCAGAATCAGTGTTGACAGCAGGCAACATTTTTTTGTAATTTCACCCTTTAATATTTATTAATAACTAATTTCTGATAGTTGTATCCGATCATGGCATGTATTCTGCGGTGAAATCCACCATCATGTATCTTCTGTACTTCGCACGAAATTTGGTTTAATGTCTGAGCGAAGCGAAATCAAGTCTTTCTCGAAATTTCATATTGAATTTTTGTCTGAATTTTCATTGCCAAACAAAGATTGAGAAACAGGGCATCAAACAGACCAACTTAAAGTCTAGTTTTGCAAAGTAAGATCTAGTTCCTTCAAATAACAGGGGTAACTGGCAAAAAAGTAATAGAGATTTGAGAGAAAAAAATTGGTCCTTATTTTCATAGAAGAACGAAGAGTGCGAAATGAAATAATGGGGTATCAAAATGACTAGCGTGAGGTCTAGATTCGCAAAAATTTCGAAAATTACTTAAAACTTTAAAAAATTGAAAAAACAGCCAAATGTTATGTTAAATGGTTGTCTAAAAGTAAGATATAGATTAGAGAAATATTTGACGCGACTTTGAGTGATACTCGAAATCATGTACAGCAAATGAGGTGCCGAAAAAGAAATTAAAGTTAAAGGTTATTTAGAATCTTGTAATTTTAGAGAGTACTGAACAATATTTCGCTGTTGGATAATGTAGAACGTGCAATCTATTGCTATGTGGCCTTGACACATTTCTATGATCTACGTTGGAGGATGTCACACAGCTCCAACAATTGTTCTCTTTCAAAAAATTTTCAATAGAAAATCCTTCAAATATCAGTAAAAAGACTGCGTGTGGCGTAGGAAGTAACGTCTCGCTTATAAGTACTGTTGACATCATTGTTCTTGTTCACTCAATTTTCTTGCCAAAAATGTGAATATAAGACATGGAATAAATTTAAACCGTAAATCAGAGAGCAATTCCAATCGAACTGCGGAATCTATTTATTCCTCTTTCTACGTGAGTAGGGTATGAGCGTTGCAGCTGCAAAGGTTCCTCGTTTCTGATTTTTAAATATTCAAATGGTTGATTTTCCTTACCAATATCAACCACTTTTGCTTCAATGTTCGAATTTTTGCCAGGTGTATACGTTCAAAGTGATGCTCTTGTGTAACTACGGTACATTTCCATGATCTGGAGTAACAGATGTGAAAAATCCTCAATGGTCTTAGAGACTAAAGCATTTGTCACTGGAGAACCGTACAAATACTATATGTGTGTACGCGTAGATGAAAGAAGTCGTGTACCTCTTCCCACTGCTATTGACTACATTGTTCTTGCTGTTCAGCGTTTGTCAATAGAAAAATTTAATAAAAAGAACTGAATTGATCGGAAAGCATTTGAAATCTACTGCCAAATTTCACTGAGTGTTCTCCTTACGTCACTAACGTGTGATCATCTCAGCTGCTAGGATTATTGATTTCCATAGCAATAGTAATTTTATCGGTAGAATATTCAACCGCTTTTCTTTCCAGAGCTTTAGTATCTCAACTGGTAAACTCTTTAATCGCTTGACTTGACATAGCAACAGGTTTCTGAAAGCCACGCAACATCAGACCGCACGGTCTACATAATCCAGCAGACAAATATCCTCTGGACTCTTTAAAATTTTAAGATTCTAAATCAAGCATTGAACCTTAAATTGTCAATCGGCACCTCAATAGCTGTATGTGATCGCGAGCATCATTCAGAGGCACGTCAAATACTTCTCTAATCTATATTACTTCTTACGTTCAGATACAAAACACTTGACCTTGTTTTCAGACTTTATATACACTTTTTCCAACCAACTGCAGGGAAAACTAATAACACAGAAACATGAGTATTTGCTGGCGCTCAAAATTTCTATTTCTGTTTGTGGGTATGCAGTCCAAAAGAGGACACACAAACTGAAAAGACATGCCAGTAAAACCAACGGATTATAAGTGCTTGTTTCCACCGAATGAGTGTTGTACGATCTGAAATAGTACTAGGAAAACAAGATTATAGAAAACTCGTAGAGAAGTGTTTGCTTCAGCTGTTACGATAGGTCATTAAGAATACGCTCACCGTGAAGATACTTGGAATTTTAGCTACCAAATAGCACAATTAGAACGTAATTTCACATAAGTTTGTGAGTAAGATATTAGCAGGTAGACCACCAGTATCATGACTGATCTGAATGAGTGACCAGATTAATTTTGGGGATGCACTGAAATTATCACATATAGTGTACGAAACTGCTTATGTGGGCCATTCATAAAATTGACGAAAATGTCCATTTTCAATTTTTTTCAATTAGTAGAACTCATGGACAGTAAGATCTCAAAATTTTAATGATAAAATTGCATCTGAAGTGCCTGAAAAATAGTTAAATGTGTGACTCGACCTTCCGGCCACGCCCACTTCTTGAAGCAATACTACAATACCAGCTCGGTAAACAACGATACCGTGGATTATTTTCAAGCAGACTTGCACAGGATACCTCCATACGGCTGTGACATACACTCTTTGGTTTTATAGATCATTTTGGCTTTGTTCTGTATCTTAAAAACAAAATACCGAATCAAAATGAATCTCTGAATTCACTCGTACGGAAACGACGCGCTCAAATTCGATTTTCCTTTGCTACAGTTGTCAGAATTGCAACTTATGATGAAGTTCTTGCACTTAATGATAGGAATGTATGGAGGATGAAAATTAGAGAGAATGGGCTTTAATATAGGAACTGCCATTCAAGACATCTTGAAAAAATATAATTACATGGCCTAACAGCAGCTGAAAATTTAGTTAAGGACCTGGTAAATGAAAAAGGCAGAAAGTGAAAACAGAAGAGTAGCCTTGAAGAGAAACAGATACCTGAGTACAAATCTGGGACCTTCTGAAAACGTGACATAAAAAATATTGAGGTTAAACTTTAAATTGCATTTCCCAGAAAATTGTGTTTTTTTTTAATTTATGTACATTTTTCTCACAAATTATGAAGGTTAGAATTATGAGATTTTCTACACTTATTTCTATAAACTCAATAAGTGTAATCTCAAGAGTAAATTATCACATTATGAGTACACGATGAGGTAAGGGGCAAAATAGATGGAATTTTGCCCGAATTTTATGTTACACTTGTTGTTGTAGTCTTCAGTCCAGAGACTGGTTTGATGCAGCTCTCTACGCTTCTCTATCCCGTACAACCTTCTTCATCTCCGAGTAGCTACTGCAACCTACATCCTTCTGAATCTGCTTAGTGTATACATCCCTTGGTCTGCCACAACGATTTTTATCGTCCACGCTTCCCTTCAATACTAAATTGGTGAACCCTTGATGCCTCAGTACACTTCCTACCAACCGAATCCTCCTTACAGTCAAGTTGTGCCACAAATTTCTTTTCTCCCCAATTCTATTCAGTACCTCCTCATTAGTTACGTGGTCTACCCATCTAACCTTCAGCATTCTTCTGTAGCACCACATTTCGAAAGCTTCTATTCTCTTCTTGTCCAAACTATTTATCGACCATGTTTCACTTCCATACATGGCTACACTCTATACAGATACTTTGGAGAAACGTCTTCGTGACACTTAAATCTATACTCGATGTTAACAGATTTCTCTTCTTCACAAACGCTTTCCTTGCCATTGACAGTCTACAATTTATAACCTCTCTACTTCGACCATCATCAGTTATTTTGCTCCCCAAATAGCAAAACTCATCTACTACTTTAAGTGTTTCATTTCCTAATCTAGTTCCCTCAGCATCACCTGATTTAATTCGACTACATTCTGCTATTCTCGTTTTGCTTTTGTTGATGTTCGTCTTATATCCTCCTTTGAACACACTGCCCATACCGTTCAACTGCTCATCCAGGTCCTTTGCCGTCTCTGCCAGAATTGAAATGCCATTGGCAAACATCAAAGTTTTTATTTCTTCTCCATGGATTTTAATGACTACCACTAATTTTTTTTGTTTCCTTTATTGCTTACTCAATATACAGATTGAATAACATTGGGGATAGGCTACAACCCTGTCTCAATCCCTTCCCAACCAGTGCTTCTCTTTCATGCCCCTGGACTCATAACTGCAGTCTGCTATCTGTACAAATTGTAAATAGCCTTTCGCTCCCTGTATTTCACCCCAGCCATCTTCAGAATTTAAAAGAGAATATGGCAGTCAACACTGTTATAAGCTTTCTCTAGGTCTACAAATGCTAGAAACGTATGTTTGCCTTTCCTTAATCTATCTTCTAAAATAAGTCGTAGGACCAGAATTGTCTCGCCTGTTCCAACATTTCTACGGAATCCAAACTAATTTTCCCCAAGGTAGGCTTCTACCAGTATTTCCATTCGTCTGTAAAAAATTCGTTTTAGTATTTTGCAGCCGCGTCTTATTAATCTGATTGCTCGGTAATTTTCACACTTCTCAACACCCCTTTTCTTTGGGATTTGAATTAATACATTCTTCTTGAAATCTGAGGGAATTTTTACTGTCACATACATCTTGCTCAACAGATGGAAGAATTTTGTCATGGCTGGCTCTCCCAAGGCTATCAGTAGTTCGAATGGAATGTTGTCTACTCCCGCGACCTTGTTTCGACTTAAGTCTTCCAGTGCTCTGTCGAACTCTTCACGCAGTATCGTATCTTCCATTTCCATAATATTGTCCTCAAGAACATCGCCCGTGTATAGACCCTCTATATACTCCTTCCACCTTTCTGTTTTCCCTTCTTTGCTTAGAACTGGGTTTCCATCTGATCTCTTGATATTGATACAGGTTGTTCTCTTGTCTCCAAAAGTCTCTTCAACTTTCCTGTAGGCTTTATCTATCTTACCCCTAGTGATATATGCCTACATTCTTACATTTGTCCTCGAGCCATCCCTGCTTAGCCATTTTGCACTTTCTGTCGATCTCATTTTTGAGACATTTGTATTTACATTCACCTGCTTCATTTCCCGCATTTTTATATTTTCTCCTTCCACAATTAAATTCAGTATCTCTTCTGGTGCCCAAGGATTTCTACTAGCCCTCGTATTTTTGCCGACTTGATCCTCTGCTGCCTCCACTATTTCATCTCTCAGAGCTATCCATTGTTCTTCTACTGTATTTCTTTCCCCCGTTCTTGTCAATCGTTCCATAATGCTCTCTCTCTGAAACTCTCTACGATCTCTGGTTCTTTCAGTTTATCCAGGTCCCATCTCCTTAATTTCCCACCTATTTGCAGTTTCTTCACTTTTAATCTACAGTTCGTAACTAATAAATTGTGGTCAGAATTCACATTTGCCCCTGGAAGTGTCATACAATTTAAAGCTTGGTTCCTGAATCTCTGTCTTACCATTATATAATCTATTTGATACCTTCCAGTGTCTCCAGGCCTCTTACACGTATACAACCTTCTTTCATGATTCTTATACCAAGTATAGGGTATGATTAAGTTATGCTCTGTGCAAAATTCGACCAGGCGGCTTCCTCTTTCATTCCTTACCCTCATTCAATATTCTCCAACTACTATTCTTTTTCCTCCTCTTCCTGCTATCGAATTTCAGTCCCCCATGACTATTAAATTTTCGTCTCCATTCACTATCTGAATAATTTCTTTTATTGCATCATACATTTCTTCAATCTCTTCATGATCTGCAGAGGTAGTTAGCATATAAACTTGTACTACTCTTATGGGAGTGGGCTTCGTGTCTATCTTGGCTACAGTAATACGTTTACTGTGCTGTTCGTAGTAGCTTACCCGGACTCCTACTTTTTTTATTCGTTATTGAACCTACTCCTTCATTACCCATAACTGATTTTGTATTTATAACCCTGTATTCACATGACCAGAAGTCTTGTTCCTCCTGCTACCGATCTTCACTAATTCCCACTGTAACTTTAACCTATTCATTTCCCTTTTTAAATTTTCTAATCTACCTGCCCGGTTAATGGATCTGACATTCCACGCTCCGATCCGCAGAAGGCCAGTTTTCTTTCTCCTGATAACGATGCCCTCTTGAGTAGTCCCCGCCCGGAGATCCGAATGGAGTACTATTTTGCCTCCGGAATGTTTTACCCAAGAGGGCGCCATCATCATTTAACCATACAGTAAGGCTTCATGCACGCGGGAAAAATTACTTCTGTAGTGACCTCCCGTTTTCAGCAGTTCGCAGTACCAGCACAGCAAGGCCGTTTTGGTTAGTGTTACAAGGCCAGATCAGTCACTCATTCGGACTGTTGCCCCTGCAGCTACCGAGAAGGCTACTGCCCCTCTTCAGGAACCACACGTTTGTCTGGACTCTCAACAGATACCGCTCCGTTGTGGTTGCACCTATGGTAAGGCTATCTGTGTCGCTGAGGCACGCAAGCCTCCCCATCAACGGCAAGGTCCATGGTTAATGGGGTGTATATTACACTTACAAAACTATAATTAACAACCTACTAAAATTCTCCTATTCGATATATTCAAGAAACCTCATGAGAGGAGCTTACTATATGCGAAGAGACTAAACAGAGAAAATTTTGTAGAAATCTCTTGAACAGTTGCTGAGGAAAAGGCACATATACTAATTTTTGAAGATAAAATTTTTAAATTTCGTAAAAATCTGAAATAAATATAATCCAACGAACTTAACAGTGCATGTTAATTTCAGATAATGCATGGTACCAAATTTCATTGCTGTATCTTCAGAACTCTGTATTTGGAGCATCTTTTAAATAGTATGTGTTTTACATGGACGTCCACTATTAACTAATAATGATCTTGAAAATGGCTCCTTGTTGACAGTAAGTGGAATGAGAATAGGTGGTGCCTGTAACGACAGCGAGACTGTGGAGCAGTTCTAACAGCACAAACTTCGTGATAAATGTGGCCAAGGACGAGAGCCGTTAATCGCGCGGTCGAAAGAACAGATGGACAAGGCTGGAGTAAAGAAGGGGCCGTGACCTGGTACAAGGACTGATTTCCGTAACTCGCAGAAGACCTAGCTCTCACATTCAGACGAAGGGGGTTCGGATAAAATTCCGGAGAGGCTATTCAGCATTTTAAAGAAGAAACCTTCCTCGTTCACGCACTTTCAGAAGTTTAAATCGCAATATGTTTGTCTATGTATGTTATTCTTTGAGTAATAAAGTTTCCCCCTTCGTTTAAAATCACTCGGAACGTCAGAGGACATGGAATAATGGCTCAGAAGGTAATACATGGTACAGGAAATAAGCCGCGGCTTTTTGCAGCAACCACCTTGACATTCGTTCTTAATGATTTAGGGGCAACTTACTATTAATGAATTATGAAATGAATTAATGCACTAAAATTGAAATTTTGGATAGATGGGGATGAAATCAGTGAAGAAGCAATAACATGGAATGATTTCAGTGCAAATGGTTCAGATATACTGGCCATTCAGTGTAATGAATACATCTCGTATCAACAAAAAATTGCGTCAAACCGCGACCCGGACCAGGATTTTCTGCTTATCGCGAGGAGTCGCCCTAAGCTTTAGGCTATCTGAGGGCGCTTGTACGGTGGTACGAAATATTCAATATCAGTTCACATTCTTTATACACATATTGACATATTTGTAAGAGTTGACACCGTCGGGTGAACGAGACACAGCAGTCTGTTTATTTCCATATATCTGAGGGTTGTTGCCAGTTCAAGCCCTCGTCAAAAAAAAATGCTCAGATGTGTGTGAAATATTATAGGACTTAACTGCTAAGGTCATCAGTCCCTAAGCTTACACACTACTTAACCTAAAGTATCGTAAGGACAAACACACACACCCATGCCCGAGGGAGGACTCGAACCTCCGCCGGAACCAGCCGCACAGTCCATGACTGCAGCCCCTGAGACCGCTCGGCTAATCCCGCGCGGCAAGCCCTCGTCCTACATGTAAGTAAATGCATATAAAGATTATAGATGCTCCATTTGCGCATAAAGTTCGAATGATTCAACCATTATTTACGTCCCGGCAATCATCATCAAGTTGTATTTATATGTTATTATTATCAAGACCATCAAAATTTATAAAATATTGACATCCTCCTTCATTTATTGGGTATTGTTTTTACATTTGTTCTTTACCTTACAAACTACTATAGCCCATGTCTCCCTGTTATGGCTACTATTTTTATTACGATCTGAAACACACTGGAAGACTTTTTTTCTCATTTTGAACTTGCACTTGCTGTTTCGTTGCTCATGGTCTTCAGCGACGCAAGGACTGTTGGTCGTAAAAGTGTTTTACGTTGTCTTTCTGTCAGAACGTTCAGACATTTATGTTGTTTTTTTCAGTATAATGTAATGATTCTCCTCAAAGTTAATGTCATTTAACGGAATTTGGTTGTTGTTTTAGTCCTAAGTCAGAAATTTGTTTGATACAGCCTCGCAAGTGAGTTTATTCTATGCAAGTTTCTTCATCTCTGTATAATTTTTGCAAGCAGTATCTCTCTAAACCTGTTTATCCTACCCGTGCCTTGGTCTCCCTCTATAATTTCACTATTACATCAAAAAATTTACTATTCCTTGAGGCCACAGAATGTGCCCTATCAACTTATACCTTCATTTTGTCGAATAGTGCCATAAAGATATTTTCTCTCTTATTCGCATTATTACCGATATTGTTTTTTCCATCAGTCCATCATCTTCCACATGCTGTTGTCTCTACTGCTTATCGCCACATTCCAGACAAACACTTTCAGAAAAGACGTTGTAACAGTTTATGACAGTTTTACCTTCTTCTACTTTTCCTTGTGCCTTTCCCTGTCTCGGCGCGGAGTCAGTATGTCTGCTAAAGCATTTGACTTGGTTGGTTTAACACAGGCCGGATTCCTTTTCTGTAACCACCCAGTTACAGACCCCTCGCCCGCAACAGAATACGTGTACCCCAACTGCCTGCATGCAGCGTTATTCTTGCAAAAGTGTTCCAAGCGTTTGCGAATCACGTAACTGAGGTGGAACTCGGGTATAAGTCCGATATTCATCTAGAGTGATGTGGAAAACCACCTAGAAACCACAACCAGGCTGGCCGACATACCGATCCCCAACTCGCCGCGCGGATCCGATCCGGGGCCGGTGCAAGTCGGCGTGCCGGAAGCGGTGCTTTAATAAGCTCTGCTATCGGGGCGGACTATGATGTTTATCTTCTCGGTCAGAATAAATATTAATCACCATTTACAGCTGTTTTTATTAGTGTTTCTGTCACAACTTACAATTGATAATAATCTATACTGCTGTATAAAAACAAGTCGCAGTTTAAGGTTGTTACCAAAACCGTATGTTGTTACTTCAGATTTTTACACAATACTCTTAAGAACATTCTGTCAGACATAGGCTCTATATTTTTAATACGCAAATTTATATGCAACAGATGAAGGGGAAACTTTACAATCTCGAAAAGTTCTTGGCCAGTTTATATAAAATTTTTACACGATGTTCAAATGAAAAATCAGACGGACATTGGACATATATATTTTTTAATACAGATAATTTATAGATATATATTTAATACACAAAGGGGAAAGTTGTTACTATAATTATCCATTAATTCTTGAGCAATTTAGTTCACATTTTTACAGGATAATCTAGCGAACATTCGGACGGACACCGGCTATATGTTTGTTAATGTACACAGTATATGAATATGTATGTAATATATCGAGGGAACACGTTATTACCAAAGATGTCGAAAAGGTATTGACCAATTTACTTCAAATTTTTAATTCGAATGAAGATTCTGACGGACATAGGCTATATATTTTTTAATATATGAATATACAGGGTGGTCCATTGATCGTGACCAGGCCAAATATCTCACGAAATAAGCGTCAAACGAAAAAACTACAAAGAACGAAACTTGTCTAGCTTGAAGGGGGAAACCAGATGGCGCTATGGTTGTCCGGCTAGATGACGCTGCCATAGGTCAAACGGATATCAACTGCGTCCTTTTTTAAATAGGAACCCCCATTTTTATTACATATTCGTGTAGTACGTAAAGAAATATGAATGTTTTAGTTGGACCACTCTTTCGCTTTGCGATAGATGGCGCTCTAATAGTCATAAACATATGGCTCACAATTTTAGACCAACAGTTGGTAACAGGTAGGTTTTTTAAATTAAAATACAGAACGTAGGTACGTTTGAACATTTTATTTCGGTTGTTCCAATGTGATACATGTACTTTTGTGAACTTATCATTTCTGAGAACGCATGCTGTTACAATGCATTTGGCAATACGTGTAACGACACTCCTCTCAACAGCGAGTAGTTCGCCTTCCGTAATTTTTGCACATGCACTGACAATGCGCTGACGCAAGTTGTCAGGCGTTGTCGGTGGATCACGATAGCAAATATCCTTCAACTTTCCCCACAGAAGGAAATCCGGGGACGTCAGATCCGGTGAACGTAGCGGCCATGGTATGGTGCTTGGACGTCCAATCTACCTGTCATGAAATATGCTATTCAATACCGCTTCAACCGCACGCGACCTATGTGCAGGACATCCATCATGTTGGAAGTACATCGCCATTCTGTCATGCAGTGAATCATCTTGTAGTAACATCGGTAGAACATTACGTAGGAAATCAGCATACATTGCACCATTTAGATTGCCATCGATAAAATGGGAGCCAATTATCCTTCCTCCCATAAAGCCGCACCGTAATTAACCCGCCAAGGTCGCAGATGTTCCACTTATCGCAGTCATCGTGGATTTTCCGTTGCCCAATAGAGCATATTATGCCGGTTTACGTTACCGCTGTATGTGAATGACATTTCGTCGCTAAATAGAACGCGTGCAAAAAATCTGTCATCGTCCCGTAATTTCTCTTGTGGCCAGTGGCAGATCTGTACACGACGTTCAAAGTTGTCGCCATGCAATTCCTGGTGCATAGAAATATGGTAAGGGTGCAATCGATGTTGATGTAGCATTCTCAACACCGACGTTTTTGAGAATCCCGATTCTCGGGCAATTTGTCTGTTACTGATGTGCGGATTAGCCGCGACAGCTGCTAAAACACCTACTTGAGCATCATCATTTGTTGCAGGTCGTGACTGACGTTTCACATGTGGCTGAACACTTCCTGTTTCCTTAAATAACGTAACTATCCGGCGAACGGTCCGGAAACTTGGATGATGTCGTCCAGGATACCGAGCAGCATAAATAGCACACGCCCGTTGGGCATTTTGATCACAATAGCCATACATCAACACGATATCGACCTTTTCCGCACTTGGTAAACGGTCCATTTTAATACGGGTAATGTACAGGGCTATTGCAAATGATTGAAGCGATTTCATAAATTCACTGTAGCTCCATTCATTGAGGAGGAGGAGGAGATTAGTGTTTAACTTCCCGTCGACAGCGAGGTCATTAGAGACGGAGCGCAAGCTCGGGTGAGGGAAGGATGGGGAAGGAAATCGGCCGTGCCCTTTCAAAGGAACCATCCCGGCATTTGCCTGAAGCGATTTAGGGAAATCACGGAAAACCTAAATCAGGATGGCCGGAGACGGGATTCAACTGTCGTCCTCCCGAATGCGAGTCCAGTGTGCTAACCACTGCGCCACCTCGCTCGGTTCCATTCATTGACATATGGTCACGACACACTACAGATACGAAGAAAAACTCATAAAGTTTTGTTCGGCTGAAGCCGCACTTCAGGTTTCTGCCGCCAGAGCGCTCGAGAGCACAGTGAGACAAAATGGCGACAGGAGCCGAGAAAGCGTAGGTCGTGCTTGAAATGCACTCACATCAGTCAGTCTTAACAGTGCAACGACACTTCAGGACGAAGTTCAACAAAGATCCACCAACTGCTAACTCCATTCGGCGATGGTATGCGCAGTTTAAAGCTTCTGGATGCCTCTGTAAGGGGAAATCAACGGGTCGGCCTGCAGTGAGCGAAGAAACGGTTGAACGCGTGCGGGCAGGTTTCACGCGTAGCCCGCGGAAGTCAACGAATAAAGCAAGCAGGGAGCTTAACGTACCACAGCCGACGGTTTGGAAAATCTTACGGAAAAGGCTAAAGCAGAAACCTTACCGTTTACAATTGCTACAAGCCCTGACACCCGATGACAAAGTCAAACGCTTTGAATTTTCGGCGCGGTTGCAACAGCTCATGGAAGAGGATGCGTTCAGTGCGAGACTTGTTTTCAGTGATGAAGTGAACGGACACAATGTGCGAATCTGGGCGGTAGAGAATCCTCACGCATTCGTGCAGCAAATTCGCAATTCACCAAAAGTTAACGTGTTTTGTGCAATCACACGGTTTATAGTTTACGACCCCTTTTTCTTCTGCGAAAAAAACGTTACAGGACACGCTGGACATGCTGGAAAATTGGCTCATGCCACAACTGGAGACCGACAGCGCCGACTTCATCTTTCAACAGGATGGTGCTCCACCGCACTTCCATCATGATGTTCGACATTTCGTAAACAGGAGATTGGAAAACCGATGGATCGGTCGTGGTGGAGATCATGATCAGCAATTCATGTCATGGCCTCCACGCTCTCCCGACTTACACCGATGCGATTTCTTTCTGTGGGGTTATGTGAAAGATTCAGTGTTTAAACCTCCTTTACCAAGAAACGTGCCAGAACTGCGAGCTCGCATCAACAATGCTTTCGAACTCATTGATGGGGACCTGCTGCGCCGAGTGTGGGAGGAACTTGATTATCGGCTTGATGTCTGCCGAATCACTAAAGGGGCACATATCGAACATTTTTGAATGCCTAAAAAAAACTTTTTGAGTTTTTGTATGTGTATGCAAAGCATTGTGAAAATATCTCAAATAATAAAGTTATTGTAGAGCTGTGAAAATCGCTTCAATCATTTGTAATAACCCTGTATAACGAAGCAAATACCGTCCCCACTGGCGAATATTACGTGATACCACGTACGTATACGTTTGTGACTATTACAGCGCCATGTATCACAAAGCGAAAGAAGTGGTCCAACTGAAACATTATATTTCTTTACGTACTACACGAATATGTAATAAAAAAATGGGGGTTCCTATTTAAAAAAGCGCAATTGATGTCCGTTTTACCTATAGAAGCGCCATCTAGCGGGCCAACCATAGCGCCATCTGGTTTCCCCCTTCAAGCTAGACGAGTTTCGTTGTTTGTAGTTTTTTCGTTTGATGCTTATTTCGTGAGATATTTGGCCCGGTCACTATCAATGGACCACCATGTACACTGGTCAGCCAGGACATTATGAGCACCGACCTACTGTCGATGTAAAACCGAGCAGGAAATAGCAGCGTCACCTGGCAAGGAATTACGGTTACTCAGACACACGCACGATGCATGTAGTACCAGTGAGTATGTTGTCCTTGTGTAGAAGAGGGACGGCGTACGATATAACTGGGATTGAACGAGGGCCGATGGCGATAGCCCGGAGACTCAGCACGACCACTTCGCAAAATGCACGACTTGCCGGGCGTTCGAGGAATCCTGTGGTGAGTGTCTTCAACACGTGGCGAGACCAAGGTGAAACCGTGTCCAGACGTCGTGGGACTGGGCGGCCGGCTGACATAAAACAGGGCAGGTGGACTAGCAGTTTGTTTTGATCGTCTGATGACTTTATAAGATGGTAAATGAGAACATCATCCGCAAACTGTCTAAGAGGGCTGCTTACGTTGTTTCCCAAATCCGTTATGTAGATCAGGAGCAACAGAGGGCCTATCACACACTTCCTTGGGGAACACAAGCTGTTACTTTTGTTTTATTGACGACTTTCTTCCGCATGCTACTAACTGTGACCTTTCTGACGGGAAACCAAGAATTCAGTCGCACAACGGAGACGATTCTCCATAGGCACACAATTTAATTAGAAGTCGCTTGTGAGGAACGGTGACAAAAGTCTTCTGGAAATCTGAAAATACAGAATCAATTTGACATCCACTGTCAATAGCACTCATTACTTCGTGAGAATAAAGAACTAGTTTGTTTCACAATAACGATATTTTCTGAAACCGTGTTGGCTATTTGTCAGTAAATCCTTTTCTTCCAGACAACTCATAGTGCTCGAACATAGTGTATCTTCCAGAATCTTACTACAAATCGACGTTGGCGATACGGGTCTATAATTCAGCGGATTACTTCTATTTCCTTTCTTGGGCATTGATGTGGTTTGTGCACCTTTCCAGTCGTTAGGGACGGATCTTCCATCGAGCGAGCGGTTGCATATGATTGCCAAGTATGCAACTATTCTATCAGCATAATCTGGAAGGAGCCTTACAGGAATAGAATCTGGACCGCAGGCCTTGCCTCCTTGTTGTGATTTAAGCTGCTTTGCCATACCGAGGATAGGATATCAGCTTCTAAGTTACTCATGTTACTAAGTTGTTCTTGGTTTGAATTTTGGAATTCTCGGCGTCTCCTTTGATGAAGAAATTTCGGGACACCTTATTTAGTAACTCTGCTTTATTGGCACTGTCATCAATAATATCACCATTGTCATCGTGCAGTGAAGGTACTGATTGTGTCTTTCCGCTGTTGTACATTAAATACGACCGGGATCTCTTTGGATTTTCTGACAGATTTCGAGTCAGTGTTTCGTTTGGAAACTATTAAAAGCATCTCGCATTGAAGTTCGCGCTAAATTTCAAGCTCCTGTAAAACTTCGTCAATCTTAGGGGTTTTCGTTCTTTTAAGTTTGGCATGCTTTTTTTCGTTGCTTCTGCAATTCTGTTCGTGTACCATTGGGGTTCAGTATCGACTCTTATTAATTCGTATATGTCTCTCAATAGCCGTAGATACCATTTCTCTGAATTTAAACAATACAATAAACGAGCCCCGGATGTGGTCGATTCATACTTTGTCCTCCGTATCAGCATCCTTGGCTCTGTAACATGCAGCACCCGTTCGTCTGATTTGTGCGTGACCCAACATTCTGAACCACACGTTAGAGCTGGTCTCATCGCTCATTTGTATATGTTTCCTTTGACTTCGATACGCATTTTCGCCTACCAGATGACTCCTGTTAGTCACTTTCATTCCAACCATTTTGAGTATTTTCATCTGTGGAACCTGTGGATGTTATTATCGATCCGTGGTACTTCAGCTAATCGGTTGGTATCACTATCTAAATGCAGTTGCGGTTTAGAACTGGTGGTTGTTATTGACAAATTGCAATACATATAAACTACTTTCTGGTGCTATTTGCTCCAAGTCCTCTACGTTCTAGCGCCGTGCACCAAGTGTCAAGCCCGTGTTGGACTTATGGTAGACTTCTGCTGTTGGATATACAGATTCCAGGAGTAAATCTCTCGAAAACTAAGATCGATAGACGTGTGCAACAAAAGATGTGCTCATTGTGAAACCAGTAAAAATTTTACACAGAAGTTTCTAAATAGCTTGAAATGCTGCTAACAGATGGCGGGGTATTCTGTGCCTCTAGTACAGCTTTTTATTTTTTGTTTTGTAGGTTTCCGACCCGATGGTTCTTACACCCAACTGTATAATATTTTGTATACCTAGCACGATATGAGAGTAATGGGGCAAACAATTTGCCATGGAGGCAGTAAAAACCCCACAACATGACAAAATTCAAATGAGTATGGAATATGGATTCAAGTTTTGCGTTAAAGGGAGTAGGTCATTAGTTACTATAACAAATGTAAGATTTACAAAGGCTTCACACATACTTACTGGACAACATATATTGCGAAATCACAGAGCAAGACATATTTACAGGGCATAATATTACAATTACAACATACAATTTACTGTTTTACAAAACATTACAATGTTGTGTTATTGGCAACGAACATAAATATGTGAGAACAATGGTTATTACAGGGCATGCCGGATGTCAGCCTCGGTTTGGATTACCGACTCGTTAACAGGATCAGTTTAGGACGTTTATGTTTGTGACTGGAAAAATGCCTTACTTTTAACACTGAATTAATGATGATAACCAACACTTTTCGGGCACTGGGAGGCAAGTTTCATGTTGGTTGTCCCAGCAATACCAGGGCATGTACGTGACTTTAAATGAGGCGGAACTTTGTTGATTTCCCGTAGATTAGTTAAATCGCTGCATCTCTTTCACTTCCAGCATGTACAAGTCGTCATCTGCAAGCATTCTTTGCAAATTCATCACAATGTTTTCGAAATGCCCAGCACTCGCACTACGAAGATGACGCAAATGAACAAAGAAATTACACATCACATCCTTGAGTGTCTCAACAGAATTGGTTTCAGATGCCACAAAGATCGCCGAATTCAAGCCCATACCGATAATTCACCGTGAGAAATCGATGATTAAGAATTTGTATTTGCAATGAAAAATGGAATTTCTGTGCAGTCTGTAATCTGTCTCATTGTATATATAAACAAGAGTGTCCGTTTGTTTGTTCGTAATTCACACAAATTTACAGTTCTATTCCGATATTGTTGAACTTTTGTACACTTCACCTTCTCGGTCTACGTAAGATTTCTTAATCAGATATGAAACATATACGTACGTAATATACAAAGGGTAAATGTTGTTATCAGAAATCTCTAAAATTTCTTGGCCGATTTACTTCAGATTTCTATACGATCATCTAATGAACACTTAGGCGGACATAAGCTGTATTTTTTTAATATACATAATATATAAAGCTATCTCTAACATAAATAAAGGAGAAATCACCAACTGCGACATGTTCGTGTATACAAACAGTGATCCAGTACTGTCAAATGTTTTTTATTCAAGTCTTTGATCACAATATCAATTCTTTAGACGATGACCGGTTTCAGTCCGTAATGACCATCCTCAGATCTACAATATACAAATATATACACCTAGTGAGCTGCGTGTCTTTCAACATAATACAGCAATACGTATCACAATATACTATCATACAATCAGGGAAATGTTCAGATAAAATACGTTAAAACGTACCTCTTTGACACCATGTCCTAAAGTGATAAGGGTATAATGGCATCGTCAAAACATATAAATATAATCAGCACAGCATCGTCACATAGATCTAAAATAAGGTGTAGAATAGGCCATATCATCCACACAGTCATTATTGGAACCGGCTACTGCAGTACAGTAGCTACAAGAAATCTGTTTGCCTACATCCTCCCAAGATTTCGCTACTGTGGTCTTAGCTGTAGTCATCATTTACGCAAAAAACATCTATCTATCTATATCCGAATCCCGCTCCAACTACTGCCAGGTCTGGGTGCTAATGAGTCCTCTCCATTTGGCTTGGTCCTCCCACCACTTTTCATCCTCCACTTGCTGTCAGGTCACACCTCTCCTTTCTACAGATATTCTCACTCCCATTTTCCACCGTGTTCTTGGGCGCCCTCTAGGTCTTTTCCCATCCTTCTATAGTTCTTCCATAATTTTGGGGAGTCTCTGCCCATGCATCCTCTTAACATGTCCATACCATCCTAATCTCTATCTTTCAATTTCTTCTTTCATACTTTCTTGTTTATGGTCCTTTCTAATCTCTACATTCCTTACTCTGTCCATTCTTGTTTTTCCCTTAAATTCTCTGAGAAATTTCATTTCCCCTGCTTGCAATCTGCTCCAGTCCCTTTCTGTCATTGTCCGTGTTTCTCCACCATAGGTGACAATAGGGATGTAATAATTCTTATACATAAGGAGTGTTGCTCTTTCTGAAACTTCATTATTCCAAAACAGGCGTTTTATTGTTTGGTAGAAATTGTCTCCCTTCTGTACCTCCTATTAATTTCGTTAGTTATTCTTCCATCCCTAGATATTTCACTCCCTAAATAAGTGAAACTTTCTACCACTTTGAGGTGTTCTCCATTCAAGGTAATATTTCCATTCATTCAAGGTAATATTTCCGTTGATTCCTTTGTCTCTTACAAATACCATTACTTCACTCTTACCTTTATTTATTTTTAATCCATACCTTTTCATTATTTCCTTCCACGCATCAAGCTGTAACTGTACATCTACCTCTTTATCACCCCACATTGCCATATCATCTGCAAAAATCATTTTTTTGTCTTTTTCTTTCACTATATCTTTAACTGCCCTATTCATTCCCTCCATCACAACAGTAAAAAGTGCAGGAGATAGAATACTTCCTTGCTTAAGTTCTTGTCTTATTTCGAAGTATTCAGAGTTCCCCAGTGGTGTTCTAATTCTACAATTGTGTCCTCTGTACATGTCGTTATAACATTAATGTATCCATCTTCTATATCTATCTTCTTCATTTCTTCCCAGAATCTTTCCCTGTCAACTGAGTCATATGCCTTTTCTATGTCTATAAAAACCATTATCACCCTTTTGTTATACTCACAACTTTTCTCCATCAGTTGACAGATAGAAAATATCAGGTCGATCGTGCTTCTTCCTTTCCTAAACCCATGCTGTTCTTCACTCAGCTCCTTTTCTATCTTTTCACTTATTCGATTTAGTAAAATTCTTTCAAAAATCTTGGCTGTATGACTCATAAGGGTTATTCCTCTGTAGTTTTTACAAAGTCTTGTATTGCCTTTCTTGAAGATGGGAACAATGTCTCCTGTTCTCCAGTCGTCAGGTATTGTACTATTTCTCCACATGCTTGATAGTACTCTATACAGCCACTGCATTCCCACTGGACCTGCTGCTCTTATCATGTCCACTGATACTTCATCAGGTCCTGGGGCTTTCCCCCCCATTCACCTTCTTCACAGCTTTTTCCATTTCTTTCCGTGTAATTTGTCCTAATTCTGCTTCCCAACTTCTCTCAATTTCTCCATTATTTGTTGTTTCCTCATGTACCTGCTCCTCAGCGTTCAACAGCTTCTTAAAATGTTCTTTCCAGAGATCTTTTATATTCCCTGGATCTTCAATAATGGTACCGTCCTCTGTTTTCATCTTTACTGGTACTTCAAAGGCCTTTCTTTTAGTTTTCGTCATTTCATAGAACATTTTCTTATTACTCTTCACATCTTCAAGTTTTTTTGTAAACTCTTCCCATGCCTTTTTCTTTGCTGTTTTCACTATTTCTTTCCACTTCTTCTTATCCTCTACATATCTTTCAAGGTCTTCATCATTTTTAGTTTTCCACCACTTTCTCCATGCTCCATTTTTCTTCTAACTGCTTGGATTGTGGTATCATCCCACCAACTTGTCTGTCTTATTTTTTACTTTCCAGATGTTCTGCCACATACTTTTTGTGCTGCTTCGACTAAAGTGTCTTTGAATAAATTCCATTATTTTTCTACATCGCAGAAAACTTCTTTTGGAGATTTTTGTGTGATTAATTCTCTGTAATTCTCAGCACATTCACTCTCCTTCAGTTTCAAATCCCGTATCCTCATCACTTTCTTCTGTTTTCTATTTTTCACACACTGATTCATTTACCATTGTCCCACCAGTAATCTATGGTCTCCATCTGCACTCACACTTGGAATTACCATCACATTTGTTACTTTCTCTCCCCATTCCCTATCTACTAGCATATAATCAATTACACTCTTGGTTCTTCCATCCCAACTGTATCTGGTGATAACATGACTTTCTCGCTTCATAAACCAGCTGTTTGCTATTTTCATTCCATTCCTCTGGCACAAATCCAGGAGTCTTTCCCCTTCTTCATTTCTGTCTCCATATCCAAAACATCCCAACACTTGCTCAAATCCCTTTCTGTCTTTGCCCACCTGTGCATTAAAATCTCCCATCACTATATTAGCACTCTCTATATGGTTTTCTAACACATTTTCAAAGTCCATCTTCTCTTCTTCGCTACATCCCACTTGAGGTGCATAAATCTGGATCACTTTTAGTGTTTCTTTTTGGAATCTCAGGTTTAAGATTATGATCCTGTCTGATATATATCTCTCATTTTCAAAACAGCTTTGTACATTCTTATTCACCATCACTGCCACACCATTTCTTCCAGACCTGTTATTCACACTCCAGTACAGTTTTGCTCCTCCTCTCAAATTCTTCTGATAAAAACACATTAGGTAAAATGCAAGTAGCAGACTTTTAAAATTTATAACTATCATAGAAACCAATTGTGGTACATTAAAAGACGAATACAGTTATCCATATAAAATTGTTAAAAGGAAATATACGAAGAGAATAGGACCGATCCTTTTTATTGTGAATTTACGGTCAACTATTAAATACATAATACATAGCCTGTAGCAACCTATAAATTGTTGTGTAAGATAAAAAGTCTGTATGACAGCTGAAAAAAGACAGATCAATGATCAGAGCCCTCTGCTGGGTCGGCCGCCAGGGTGTTATGTAGGCGCACTTTAGGACATGGTGTAAAAATGGTACGTTTTACCGTATTTTATCTGAAAATTTCCCTGATTGTGTGATAGTATATTGTGATACGTATTGCTGTATATATTTGTATATTGTAGAACTGAGGATGGTCATTACGGACTGAAACCGGTCATCGTCTAAAGAATTGGTATTGTGATCAAAGACTGGAATAAAAAACATGTCGTTACTAAACATCTCAAAAAGTAGTTTAAACATTTACTTCAAAGCTCTTGGCCGATTTACTTCAGATTTCTACATACAGATGAAAAAATGAAGAAAATGCCTAACAAACGAAATACATCGTTGTAAATTAGCTGTCATTCCTATCACGAGAATAAATTACAGCGGCAATACTTGTCTTGGAGAATATCATCAGACGTTACTAGATCGTCGGTCGAGCGGGAGATCGAGAATTTGACAGAAGTGTGGTTGCAAACTCTTATTTATTGATTTGGTGCCGTTGGTGCCGTGCATGAATAACGTAGTGCCTAGCGTAATAGAGACTACCATCATCACGTGGTGTGCGACAGCTAAAGACGTATTTATTCCTCGCATTCCGTTGATACCGAGGTGCACGAGAAAGACAGGGCGCGGCGCGTACGTCACGGTACGTGACACGGCAGGTATTGTTAAGTGCCAGCACCCGTCTCCAGCACGGAAACGAGTAACTAATATAGACGAGTTGAATAATTTTTAACTGCGTGTTTAAATGCATGCAAGTTTTCAATGTCACACGATAAATTTAAGACCTACCCCCTAAAGGGCTTTCCAACTAAATATTGATTTCCAGTGGGTCCTGCATGAAGCCGAGCGTTCACGAAGTGCGGCGGGTGTGTGACTAGTGTGACGTCACAAGTTCGTTGCATGGCCTGTATGACTCCCTGGCCCCGGTTGATACCCAGTGATTTAAAGCGATTGCAGTAACTCAAGCGGCTTGCATCCGCTATGACTATCAACAGGGGGCAGGGTCAATCATCTTGTGTGACAGGTATTAAACATCCCGGGTCACGCCAGGCAGTGCAACTGGTTAGAAATGAGAGCACGTACGCTTTTTGAAAAATTGATATTTGATACACTATATGATCAAAAGTATCCGTACACCCCAGAAACATACGTCTTTCATATTAGGTGCATTTTGCTCCCACCTACTGCCAGGTACTCCATATCAGCGACCTCAGTAGTCATTAGACATAGTGAGACAGCAGATGGTGCTCTCCGTGAAACTCACAGACTTCGAATGTGGTCAGGTGATTGGGTGTTGCTTGTTTCATACGTCTGTACGCGACATTTCCACACTCCTAAACATCCCTAGGTCCACTGTTCCCGATGTGATACTGAACTTGAAACTTGAAGGGGCACCTACAGCACAAAAGCGTAAAGGCCGACCTCGTCTGTTGACTGACGGAGACCGCCGACTGTTGAAGAGGGTCGTAATGTGTAATAGGCAGACATGTATCATGAACATCACACAGGAATTCCAAAGTGCATCAGGATTCACTGCAGTACTATGACAGTTAGGCGGAAGGTGAGAAAACTTGGATTTCATGGTAGAGCGGCTGCTCATTAGCCACACATCACGTCGGTATATGCCAAACGACGCCTCGCTTGGTGTAAGCAGCGTAAACATTGGACATCTGAACAGTGAAGAAACGTTGTGTGGAGTAACAAATCACAGTACACAATGTGGCGATACGATGGCCGGGTGTTGGTATGCCAAACACCCGGTGAACATCTGCCAGCGAAAAAACAGTAAAATTCAGAGGCGGTGGTATTATTATGGTGTGATCGTGTTTTTCATGGAGGGGGCTTGCACCGCTTATTGTTTAGTGTGGCACTAACACAGTTTAGGACTACATTGATGTTTTAAGCACCTTCTTGCTTGCCAATGTTGAAGAGTAACTCGAGAATGGCGATTACATCTTTCAACACAATAGAACACCTGTTCATAATGCACAGCCTATGGCGGAGTGGTTATACGACAATAACATCCCTGTAATGGACTGGCGTGCACAGAGTCCTGACCTGAAGCATACAGAACTCCTTTGGAATGTTTTGGAACGGCGACTTCGTGCCAGACCTCACCGACCGACATCGATACCTATCCTCAGTGCAACACTCCGTGAAGAATGGGCTGCCATTCCTCAAGAAACCTTCCAGCACCTGACTGAACGTATGCCTGCGAGGGTGGAAGCTGTCATCAAGGCTAAGGGTGGGCCAACACCATACTGAATTCCAGCGTTACCGATGGAGGGCGCCACGAACTTTTAAGTTATTTTCAGCCAGGCTGATCACATCGTGTATAAGTTAATTAGCATGTATTTGATTAATTTTATGTTTAAATAGCGTAGGTATCCGAAGTGAATGGAAAAAAGTAATGACCGAAACTAAACTCGCCCCTGAGATCCAGCGATTACCGGTCTACTGTGCTACTGTATGCATTTTACACTTCACGTGAACCGAACGTAGGCTCCACACTTGGCAGGCGAGAATTCTGTTATAGAGCCACTCAGCTTGGTGAAGAATTTATCACACTTTACGGTATTGAAGGTATTAGAAAAACAGCACAGTCGATTTTATCGAGAATTTTTAACAGTTGCATTGAACTGCTGTGGTTGACTGATAACTGATTTTTGAACTTCATGTACAGTAGACGTAAAAAAATTCAAAAATCCGAGTGTCATGCGGTCTGCTTGTGAGCCACGGTGGACGACGAATGGAAATGACGCGGATCTCGACACTCCGTAATCGCGGCTGACAAGGGGTTGGGCGGTCGTGACCCCGAATCACTGACGCCTCCAGACCGCAAGCCGAGCAGCGTCACAGCCAGACCGGGGCTGTGTGAATTACCGGAGCAGCGGGACAGTGGGACTGGCGCGATAACCCCGCGGACCGGCGGCCCGGAGCAGCTGCAGTGGCGCGGCGCGAGGCGCTGCCCGACGACCTTGGCGGCGCGTGCGTGGCGAGGCGTCTGCCTGCCCGTAAACACGATAGCCGGCAGGCCGCGGCCAGGGCTCTGTTACCATGGCGACAACCAGCTCCGCGCGGCCCACCGGCTCAGCTCTGTGCACGCCGCTCATTACGCTTCCACTAAACCGCCAGCATGGAATGTAGTAGCGGTTGCGAATATGGAGAACCATTCGCTATATAATGGAATGACGATAATGAACCACTTACACGTGTGGGGTCCAGAGGAACCCACACACTTTCCGAGGAAAGGTAATAACGCGGACGTTGTAGACGTAGCTGTTACGAAAACTCTCGCAGGAGTGGTGACGGCGCATTCGCTTAATAAAATGTCGTCCGACCACAATCCTGTCACCTTTGAAATAGAAGTGGGCGACTGGCTACCCCCTACCCAACGCCCAATAGCACACAAAAACGTAACAACAGAAATCACAACCACCCCGCTCCCGACGGAAGACGTAGAACAAACGTTGAGAAGTTTCACCGACGCGGCCAGCCATGGTGGCCGAGCGGTTCTAGGCGCTACAGACTGGAAGCGCGCGACCGCTACGGTCGCAGGTTCGAATCCTGCCTCGGGCATGGATGTGTGTGCTGTCCCTAGGTTAGTTAGGTTTACGTAGTTCTAAGTTCTAGGCGGTCCCATAGTGCTCAGAGCCATTTGATTTTTCACCGAGACGATCCTGGAAGCAGCAAAGGGCGCAACACCCGACCTTCCTCCCGCCTCTCCCTAAACACAGCGACTGCTACCCCAGCTGCTTGCCCAGATTAGGCACAAAAACCGAATCGCGAAGGAATGGAAGCTGACACGAAATCCGAACACCAGCAGGTTGCTCAACAGGTTACAAAGAGAGCTCAAGGTGGCGCTCGTTCACAGAAACCAGCAATGGTCAAACCGCCTCACAGCTCTCAAAGTGCAGGACAACAGCCTATGCCAAGCCACGATGCAGTTCACTAAAAGACGCGCAAGGATGCCGCCTCTGCACGGCGAGAGAGGACTAGTGTTCAGCGCCCGCGATAAAGCCAACCCACTCGCCGATGTATTCGAGAAACAATTCACCCCAGCAGAGGCACAGGACCCAGGCCATGAAAGAACGCAGCAGATGATGACGTCGCTGACGACTTACCTGCCTTCTCGGCAGAGGAGGTAGCTAAGGTCATCAAATCGCTGCCCACAAAGAAAGCCACCGGTCATGACCTCCTCACCAATGAACTGCTTAAACACCTGCCCCAGCTAGCGACAGATAAACTGACAGAAACGTTCAATGAGATCACGCGAACACAAAAATTCCCGAAGGAGTGGAAACATGCGGAAGTGGTCGCGATCGCTAAGCCTGGAAAAGACCTCATATTCCCCCAGAATCACCGACCCATAAGTCTCCTCCCAACACTAAGTAAGTTGTACAAGCGCCTCCTACTAGCCTGCATAGAGCAGTACATACGTAGACAAGAAATGCTCCCCAAATTTCAGTTCGGATTTCGGAACAAACATTCCACACCGCAACAGTTAACGAGAGTGGTCGAAGCCGCCACAGAAGCCTTTAACCGGAAAGGCTACTGTGGCCTAGTGCTACCAGATGTAGCCAAGGCTTTCGACAGTGTGTGGCACACTGCACTATTATACAAATTATACACCACTAGGGTTCCCTGGCCAGGTAGTTAAACTGCTGAAGAGCTACCTAGTAAATCGCACCTTCTGCGTAAAAGTGGACACTGAGAAGTCATCAGAATGTAACATAAGGGCAGGAGTACCACAATGGTGTGTACTAGGTCCTGTCCTCTACAATCTGTACACCGCCGACACTCCAACGGCCCCACAAACAGCCCAGTATGCTGACGATACAGCATTTTTTGCCACCAGCAGCAACAGGAGAATAGTCACAAACAGACTCCAAAACCTGTTAAACAAAACAGAAACTTGGGCCAAGAAATGGCGCATAACCATCATCAGTGAAAAGACCCAGGCCCTGATGCTCACGCAAAGGAAAGGAAAACGTTGCCCCGTCCGCAGGAGACGAGAGAACACCCAACTCAGACTCCACAGACGCAACATACCATGGAGAGGGACAGCAAAATATTTAGGGGTTACACTAGACCAAAGCCTAACGTGGAGGTCCCACATCAATGACCTCAGGTAAAAAGCAAGCGCCAGGCTTAACGAGCTATACCCCCTCCTGAACTAAAACAGCAGTCTAGCGGCAACCACGGGTGTGCGACTCTACTGCACGCTCGTTCGGCCAATATTAGAATATGCCTGTCCCGTCTGGGGCTATGCAGCCAAATCCCATGTAGTGAGGCTGCAAAGGGTGCTGCGAAATAGAGCACTCAGACGGGCATTACATGACCCTAATAGATTCTCCACGCCCGACACACGTGAGGCCGCGGGTATGAAAACGCTGAAAGAAAGATTTCGGCCACTTGCGACCGCGTTCTACGACACCGCAAGCAAATCCGAAAACGAACTAATAAAATGTCTAGGGAACCACCCAGAACACATGCAAAAGTACAAAAGACCAAAATCAGTCCTCTTATAAACAGAGAGTAAGGCGAATAAACATACGCATAGAATGTTAAGCCCTTAACAAAAAGTAAGAAAGTTAGGCCCTTAACAAAAAGTAGGAGCATACCACGCATGCGATCTCAAATTAAACTCATTTCTTCCGAAGGAAATGTCCACAGACAATACCCTTCGCCACATACAATCTCAGAGAAAGAGATGGTTATAATATGCCACAGCAGCAGCAGAAAATTTGATCTCTGTTAATCCCTTGTGGATACGGGGCAGGGGCTGACCAAATATTTACCAAGGAAAGTCGTTAAATAGCCGTATATTTTCGGCAGTTATTTTATTTAGACAACCCGTTTCAGAATCTCATTAATGCCATCATCAGGTCTGTAACTGCAACCATCAATACCTGGATTCCGTGAATTCGTTTTTGGAGTATTTACTTCGAAGATCTGACAAAATCTCAGATCTTCTAGGTAAACACTCCAAAAACGAATTCATGGAACCAGATATTGATGGCTCCTGTTATTATCCTAAAGATAGCACTAATGAGACGCCGAAAATCTTTGTCTAAGTAAACTAAATTCTCAAATCATACGGCTGTTTTCCGATTTTCATTGGTAAATCAAAATTTATGACAGACCAGGACTCGAATTCGGATTTTCCACCTATTGCGAGCGGTCGCCTTACCAATTTCCCTTTTTTTTTCTTTTTTTTTTTTTTTTTGCTCTACCAACTTTTTTTCCTTTATTTTTTTATTTTGTGTCCCTTACACCTCTTCCACTTCAGGCGTTGGCCCCTATCACCCATACAACCACCAAAAATTTATCTAACCTAAAAACAAAAACAAAGCTAGTGCTACTTTCACACTAAAAGCTAACTAGGACGGTTCTTTGCCACCACTTCCGGCTCCTCCCACGAACAAAAATTAAATACGCCTCTGAACGTTTTATTAAAAAAAGAAAAGGGTTACAATACTTTTATTATATTTTATTCGTTTTTCATTTTTTGTTATGTTCATATTTATAATTCTTTTTTCATCATTTTTTATCTTATTTCGGGGTGACCACAGCAGCCAGACGGCGGGATGCCCTGGTCGTCTTCTCGTTCAGCGAGGGTGAAACACCCCATAATAACCGTTGACGTCTCTCATCAATTCATCATGTGTTATATCTCAGTCTCTTCTCACACCCGGTATACCCCAATGGTCTCGAGGGCGCGTAAACAACGACCCCAAGTAATGTGCAAAGAGCGAACCATACGACGCAACTGTGTAGCTGCTCGTGAAATAATGCCAAAAATCCAACAACCCTGCAACGCACTCACTAAAAAAGTATGACAATGCCCTACTCTTAACCCACACCGTGGCGTTGTAATGAGTAGCAGAGAAGTAAGTGACGTCGGGATGGATCAGTTTGGTGGACTCTACGGACTGAGATTCCCGTCATAGCAACAGTGCTAACATGTGTCGTGTGAGGAGCCAACAGTCCGCAGCCGTACCGCAAACGAAACAGTGCATCTCGGTGTCGACAGCAGCGCATCTGGGGCAGAGAGGGTCCTCGGTAAGATGTATCATGTGCAATCGTTGTCGGGTGGGGAATTTTTAAGTCACATAGCGCCCTGACTGTCGTGGGAAAGAAAGGCGAGTGTACGTTACTCCACACCCGCCTCCAGCCAACCGTCGGATGGCGGCGTTCATCCATATTAGCACGCAGCGTCCGTTGAAAGTAGTGGTAGCAGTCCTTGGTTCTAGGATCCTGCGTGGTCGGTAGGACATCCAACAGATAACTCATGTCGACCAGATGGATGCGAATGTGTCACAGTGATGGGCAATAGGAATCGGCGGCTGGAGGATCTGAGGCACCACCTTCTGAATCAGTGTACCAGGAAGTTTGTCCTTGTCCGAAGTACGTAGGCGATGCACCGTCCGCAGGAAGAGAGCGCGCTCCCTGTTGTGTACGTTTATCATTCCAATGCCGCCTGCATGTGTGGGCAACGTTAGCATCTCGTAACGGTTCTTGAACACTCTACCCGCGCTGACGAAATGACCTAAGGCCGCATAGAATTTGGCAGCTATTGTAGCTGCCATTGTGAGAACGTGTGTGTAATGATTAAGTTTCGGAGCGAAGTAGACGTTGAGAAAATGTACCCACATGATCAAGTCAAGTGTTCGGAAGTTATGGAGACGAACTTCCGTGCGGATCACGTTAAGTACTCTGCGATGCGTATCTCCTGCTGTACGCTGCACGTTCCAAGGAAGGTCACTCACAGAAATTTCGCCGCCGGGACTTTGGTTCAAATGGCTCTGAGCACTATGGGACTTAACATCTATGGTCATCAGTCCCCTAGAACTTAGAACTACTTAAACCTAACTAACCTAAGGACAGCACACAACACCCAGCCATCACGAGGCAGAGAAAATCCCTGACCCCGCCGGGAATCGAACCCGGGAACCCGGGCATGGGAAGCGAGAACGCTACCGCACGACCACGAGATGCGGGCGGGACTTTGGTGGTGGGCACTGGAGTACTCATATTCAATGCTCTGCCCACATCCATATAGAGCGACTTGCGCAGGATGATACGGCCTCTGGCCACCTCGCCGTATCGCTGAAGCCATGCGATCGTCGTACTTATATACTCTGTCGACCTCGTCAAGAAAACTACATCGTCCACATAGGCACAACATTTAAAATGCACATTACGGAAGCGCATACCCTCCAAACGCTTTCGTAGACCATGAAGTGCAGGCTCGATGGCAACGACGAGGGAAAGACTGACAGGGGATATCCCTGTCCCACTGACCGCCCAATAGTGAACGGTGGCGAGCTGTAGTCATTGCCCAGGACTATGGATGAGTCGCAGAACCACACCTGCCGATAATGGGAACAGTCCCATCTTCTCTAAGACAGCCTGCAAGAAATGGTGCTCAACTCGGTCAAATGCTTGGTCTAGGTCAACTGCCAGGAGGGCGCATCCTAAGCGACATGCTGACATGAGCGCCACCACATCTCTATACGAGCTTAACGCCGTGTGTGTATTACTGTCCCCCTCCCAGACATGTTTGGTCGGCATGAATGGCAACTTTGACAATAGCGAGGAGGCGAGCACGAAGAATGCGGGCGAACAGCTTGTAAACCGAATTCACTGACGTCAACGCCCGGAAGTCTTGCGGTCTGCACCCCAAATTTGGTTTTGGCACAGGGAGGCTCATACCCTCCAAAAATTCTGGGGAGGGGGGGGGGGGGAGGGGGGAAGGGGACTCGAAACTCCGGATCTAGGAGTTCGCAGCACATACGCCGCCAAACTTCCCCCATCAGTTCAGAAAAGGTGCCACAAAATTCAAGTAGAAGACCATCAGGACCAGGGGATTTATTTCACGCGCGCCGTGACAGGGCCATGTGCATTTCTTCCACGTGACAGCCTACAAGAAGTGGCGTCGCCTTGCGCCCTACCCGAAGGTGGCAGGTCCTGCAGGATGTCCTCAATGTCATTGTCACGCCCTTGATACGCTTGATAGAGAGTTCGGTAATAATATGTCAGGGCAATACAAATGGCGTTGTGTGTCTCTGCACGTTACCCGTCCACAGAAATAAAGGCCGTGATGAGTCATCCTTTACGGTGTCTCCGTTCTCTGTAGATGTGATAAAGAGAAGCACGTCCCTCTGGGATGGAATCTTGCAGTCTCGCTCGATCCGCGTGTCGTCCAAACTGTCAGCCGCGATCTGCAGAAGCTGTGCCTGTGTCCAGTGGACGGCCATTTGGCGCTCCGGCGACGGTTGTTGCGACGCGAATTCTCGCAAGACCGTGTAGTAAAACTCAGAGGTCGATCGGAGCCAAAGCGCCCTGTCTCGTCCATACGCCAAGAGCTGGTTTGGCACAGTATGTCCACCATCGTGTTGCGTAATCATAGGTATGACGCCGTCTCTCACATTCGTGCCAGGTAGCAATGACGGGTACACGGCAAGCCTTTTCCCGGAGAATGTTGACTTTAAGAGTCCAAGGTCCTCTACTACGGTTCGTCTGTTGTCGTGGTAGAGTCATGGTGCAGATGAAGGCCTGATGGTTGGTAAATGCATGGGCCACAGCTCAGCTGGCAGCGGCTCGAAAGACGTAAATCCTGTCCAACCTGCTGGCCTAGTGGCTGGTGGAGTGTGCATATCCGCGTCGGTCACCGTTGATTAGTGTCCATGTATCATGCAGAGCGAGATCCCTGACCATAGCATGAAGGACTTGACATGGGACATGGTGAGGTATCTGATTCTCAGGGCGTAAGACTGTTAAAGTCCCCGCCCACCACAAAGTGCTCCGTAGCGCAATGAAACAATGTGGCTACCTCAGTGGAGTAATAGTGTGTTCGCTCTCGACGCTTCGCAGTACCCGACGGGGCATAAGATTCACAAGGCGGACTGCGCCGAAGGTGAGCGCAATGCCTCTCGCTGATGGAAAATACTGAATATCCGTTGGTTCGATGCCATCGCAGACGCAAATCCATAAACATCCAGGCGCAGATCAGGTCGTACCTCTTGAAGGAACAGGATACCAGTGTCCACCGCCCGAATCATGTCCTTTAACAATTGGATTTTTGATCGTGAAGCTAACGCCGTTGACATTGACTGAACCTATCTGATACACATGGGTCATTTGATAGTACGATGGCGTATCCCGCTGTAGTTTAAGCCAGTAAGCGCCACGTCACCCGTCCGACCGTCCCTGCCACCCGCAGCGTACGTATTGTTGATTGGCTGAGACAAGATGTTCGTACAATGATCCGCCGGTCGCGGGCATGTGGTTGTCGCTCGAGTCTGATATCATTCTTTCCATTTCCATCTCGGACGCAACCATCAGTCTATCCGAGCACGCCTCACAGCCACACCCAAACTTTCATAGGTTGTAAACCATGTGTCTATAACCGGTACTTGTACATCCATTACGTACGCTTGCAGGAAAAAAATTGCAACACCAAAAAATAATTAATCGAGCTATGAAACTTCGGGAAAACATTTGTCTAGGTAACATATTTAAGTGGTTAACACTGCATGATCACAGGTCAATGTAAACTCGAGATACGCCACTGAAAATGTGAAATGCATGTACATTAATAACCAGTGTGACCGCCAGCATGTTGAATGCAAGGATGCAAACGTGCATGTGTTATGTTGTACACGTGCCGGATGTCGTTTTGTGGGGTGGTGTTCCATGGAGCGTTTGGTCGATCAATATAGGCCCGGTCAATGCTGTTTGTAGATTATATTGGAGTTTTCGTCCGATGACAACCAATATGTGCATGATTGGAGATAGCTCTGGTGATCGAGCAGACCAAGGTGTCGACACTCTGAAGAGCAAGTTAGAAGAGGGCGAGAGTTATTCTCTTAGGAAACATCCCCTAGAATGCTGCTCATGAATGTCAGCACAAGTCGAACAACCAGACTGACGTACAGATTTGCAGCGAGGGTGGCTGGGATAACCTTGAGGGTGGTCCTGCTGCCATACGAAATTGCGCCACAGCATCTAACTCCAGATGTACGACTGGACAGTCCAGCACGCTGATATGTTGGTCATAGGCCATCAACTGGCCTCGTTATCACCAACACACGACCATCACTGGCACCGAGACAAAACCAGCTTCCATCAGAAAACACAACAGACCTCAACCCTGCCCTGCAACGAGCTCTCGCTTGACACCACTGAAATCGCAAGTGGAATGCACGCAGTGGCCTCGATGCCGGCTTTGGATAGTGTGGTTTTGTCGTGCACGGTCTACTTTAATCACAGTGGCACGCGAACAGCTTATACTTAATCGTTTCGGAAACGCTTCCGCCCTTGGCTCGAAAGCCAATGACCGCGCCCTTTTGGACATCAGATAAATCGCTCCGTTTCCGCAGTATGACAACGACTACACTGTATTCCGCGTCTTCCCAACACGCTTTCTCTACCCTCCACAGCTAGTGCTGCCACCAATCGTTTGTGAATGGTTATTGCACCTTGACGTCGAAGACAGGCGGTAGTCATGTTAATCTGACTTGAGCACGTAGTTTGTCCAAGAAGCGAAATCGTTTCGTGTTATAGAAATTTGGATCCATTTAAAAAATGGATGAAATTACATTGCGTTTTGTCAGGAGCGCAGTATTAATTCACGTTGTCCGTTACACGAAAAACTACTACTCTTTCTACGGCTATGCAAGCACGTATGATTCTAGTTGGCACTGCGGCATGTAGAAATTCGAGACATGGCGCTACAAGATTTAGCAAACACGGAGGCCTACAAGCGAATAAATGTGGTACGTGTGCGTTACTGCTGCAGGCTGACACCTCACTGATCAGTCAAAATGCCAGGCAGCTGTGTCAGAACTGGCCAACAGGGAAGCACAACAATCTACGGCTGACCTCATACCTGTCACACTGATACGACGAAGCAACACTCCACTAAATCATGGCTTCATAGCCTCTCGGGAGGATCCTACAGTCTATGATGCTTACAGCGCATATGTCATTTTCAGCGAAGTGTATTTTATATTCTGATCATCTGTCAATGGTTAATGTAATTGGGATCCTGCGCTCTGTTGTAGGTGACGATCACACAAGTGTCAGGAAACTTTCAATCTTTTATGAACTGTCTGGACTCTGGCTTGAGCTCGAAGTGACCATCTCACCACAATTATGTGCCTTAGTATATTAATTAGTTCTTCACTGAGCTCTGTTCAGGATTATGGTTCATGTACGAGGGACCACCGTGCAGGAATGCAACGTATCCATCTGTATTTTGATGACATCGAAGTTTCGGCCATAAATATCGAGGTTAGCACAGATCTTTCGAGTGGCGATACATCGCCGATGCATCGACGACAAAAGTCCAAAACCATCGACATCGTTCGATAATGGATCATTGTTTCCGTTCCTGATGCTCGGAATTCGGCGTGTCGAGGCTTTTAATTCGTGCAGTGTTACATTTATTGCTGTCCTCGTGATTTTTATACTTTTGAAGTAGTAACTAAGTAGAATATGATATTTTACAAGCTTATCATTTACTTCAAATTGCCTCCACCGAATTACGTGCTGCAATCACTGGGTATAATAGAGTGATTATCATTGTCCCAGAGTCCACTGTACAAGATGCCAAATCGAGAAACAATAAAAGGCAATTAATATGAGGCAATGAGTGATATTTTTAAAATATACATAAAGAATGTTGGAAACTACTGCGTTACCTACATATTTGGATAGAAGCAAAATAAAATGAATCATTTGTGGGCATTACTATTCACTTTCTAGACGAAATTCAACTCCTCAGCGGAACCTTAGGTGTTCCTGAGCAGGCGGAAAATTGTGACTGGGTCAAAGAAGTGGAGTAACTGCTACGACCATTTTAAATATTAACAAAAGAAATCTCAGCGATCCCATTAGTTTTGTCCGGCATACAGTCGACTAAACAGCTGACAAGAAGGTTCGACAACTTTGAACATTCCACCGTTCTGGCAATTCCAACTACTCTTGAGGCAAGGTTCAAGTTCATGCACTTCAGAGATTCCGTCGCTAAAGTTGAGGTAATTAGTTACTTAAATAAATATTTACGGGAATTTAGCGTACCTACGACCAAGAACGAAATATCTGATGAGTCGGATAAAGAAAATCAGGGACTGACATCTGGAAATACCACAAGCAGCTGAGACACAAAAACATGACAAACAAGCTATCAACGTCTACAGAAAACATTAGTGAAAATGAGATTTAGATGCACCAGCCACCTTTCTTACACAAAAAAGGACCGTATTGAAATCTGGGAGGGCATGAACTCACTTTTCCGGAAACTTGCAAAAATGTAAAAGCTTTTCTTCCCTTCATCGCCACAACTGTGTCAAGCGATCGATCGTTCCCGGAGGCCATGGCATCCATCAGCCAGCAAAGAAACAGATTTCCAGGGTCTAGATTAATTAAGATACTTTTCCTAAATTGGGTATTAAAATGGTTAAATTCAAAGAAGAAGTTGTTTTAATGATGAAAAATGAATTTTCTTTACAAGAGGCAATTTATTTAGATCCGTAGTCGGAGTTGTATGAAGATACTGATCGCGTCGGTTAGTATCATTGCGCCCGATGTAACTTCATGTTATGAAAGGTAGATAGATTTGTGAAGAAATAGGTGATTATTTCCAGTTCTTTTGTATCTTATAATATCTTTGACCACACAACTTACATATTTTATGTTACTTAAAAGTTAAGTAATTTGGACGCGCACTTTCTAATATTTATAAATTACGTAGAAACGCGGTAAAAGCATCGGCGTATAAGAACGATGTTTTTTAACATCGATTTGTTAGCGTGTGAACATTGACGTTATTAGGAGCGATGCTGTAACCCTACCGCGACGTCGTTCACCCAGCGCAAGTAAACTTAAAGGCACGTTCTAAAGTTAACACTGAACACCATAGCACTCAGTGCTATCTGTTGGATAAATGCATCCATTATATCTATTGCAATCCCATTGTGATAAACGATTGCATTAATCAGGTGTTATGTAGGCCCAAATTCTCTCACATTTACTACAGCGCAACTTACATTGAACGTGTAACGCAACTTCTCCATGTGGTATTAAAAGATGTCCCTAGCACTGTATCGTGTATTTAATCAATCACTTCACAAATACAAACGGATATGGTAGTTCGAAAGTATATTATTCCTCATAGGTCTTTCTCTGACGTTGGTGGCATATGATGGGTAGGTTGTTTTTCAGATCTACCTTCACTTATTGTTACGTAAAGATGGTAGAGCTGGCATGACAATTTTCTGCACCTTGTTAACTCATTACAATTTTACTTCCTCCAGTAACAATTCCAAGAAAAGTTGAACTGAAATGGCCGGCCGATATGGCCGAGCGGTTCTGGGCGCTACAGTCTGGAACGGCGCGACCGCTACGGTCGCAGGTTCGAATCCTTCCTCGGGCATGGATGTGTGTGATGTCCTTAGGTTAGTTAGGTTTAAGTAGTTCCAAGTTCTAGGAGACTGATGACCTCAGATGTTAAGTCCCATAGTGCTCAGAGCCACTTGAACCATTTTTTTAACTGAAATGTCCAAAATACAAACACGAGGCATTTGGTAAATCTGTGGCAGGATTACAGATGGACATATAGTGCTAGATTTTACGTTTAGAAAAAGCTGGACAGTCGGTCTGCGTATTTGCTGCAGACTACGTTATTGTTTCGGCGCTCTGTAACATAGTGTGAGCTCTTGCGTTCATTGTTCCTTCCGTTCACATCTTCTACGTTACGCATTTCGGTTCTGTAGCTGAGTTCGGTCCTCGAGGGTGTATTATTAAGCAAGCTTCTTTCGTTTCATATTCTAAACGGCTGTGCCGCCAATTTGACACTTTGATAGCTCAGTACTCTGGAAACTCTCAAAAAAGTGCTTTTCACAACAGCTGATTCTGAACTGTCTTTTCAGTCTCACTTCTAATTCACAGACTTTTGTATAACTAGCAGTAGGCCTACATTCTTTATATGGGTTCTAGAGATATTCACATCATAAACTAGAAATTTGCAATTTCCTTGTACAAACTGTTGTGACTTGGCAAGACAGCCAAGCCACTAGGAGGTGAAGCCGAAAGGCACGCGTTTAAGCTCAAGCAGGCTGGCGTGAGGTCTGGAACAGTTAAAGGAATAGAGACTAGCAAATAAAGTACGTAGCTGTTGGAATACTTAACTTTAATCCATCATTGGTGAACATCGGTCTGACGGTACATGCATCACAAGATAAATAGCAATTGATAATGGCGCCTTGCTAGGTCGTAGCAAATGACGTAGCTGAAGGCTATGCTAACTATCGTCTCGGCTAATGAGAGCGTATTTTGTCAGTGAACCATCGCTAGCAAAGTCGGCTGTACAACTGGGGCGAGTGCTAGGAAGTCTCTCTAGACCTGCCGTGTGGCGGCGCTCGGTCTGCAATCACTGATAGTGGCGACACGCGGGTCCGACGTATACTACCGGACCGCGGCCGATTTAAAGGCTACCACCTAGCAAGTGTGGTGTCTGGCGGTGACACCACACAAACAATGTTAAAAAATAAGGAGACTAACTTCACCTTTATAAGAAAGCGTCACTAATCGTTTGTTGTGTGATTTCGGTGCCGTGCTGAACTACTAGTTTTAAATTGTGAAGGCTGTAAATTGCTGTACACTCCCTAACTAAAACTCACACACACACACACACACACACACACACACACACACACACACACACACACACACGCCACAGAGAGAGAGAGAGAGAGAGAGAGAACAGTGAAGGAAAAAGTTGAAAAGTGACTCAGCCCCCTCTAGTTTTAGTATTCCAGTACTGAAGGCCTATGTAGAGATTCAGTATGAAACATATTACGCTGTTGTTTTTATCTTGCTAATAGAAATGTTTTTAATTTACACTTCCACTCTGTACCATTTGACATTCTTTGCACTCTGCCACGTCCTTTAAATTCTCGTAAATATACAGCAGCTATGCGAAGATAAACTAACTTCGCTCCAAACTAGTACTGGCAATCAACATATAAAACTACTTAAATGTATGGTTTGGCGTCTGGTACTTATCGCACAGATATATCGTGTTTTCGTTGAGGTTGGAATTAATCTGGGATTAATCTTGCTATCCTTTCAATTCATACGCACTGTCACCAAATATAATTTTTATTGCACATTTTTTTCCAATAATGCTACAATAACCTGCTGGAATTATTCATTGCCTCGGATGAAAACAGCGTTTATTGAATGGCGTTCTTTATGTGATCAGGTTCACTTACTGCGTCTAAATACAGATATTTCAGTCATTTAAAAAACGGGAGCTTTAAGGTTTCTCCGGCGCTATTTATTAATAATCTTGTGGGGACGGCTCCATTTGGCCCATTCGGCATAGCCATGCTGTCCTCAGGCCACCATTCCGTGCTTCACTGGGAGTCCTCTGGCAACATGATTTGGCACTTTCATTCATATCGACCGGGTTGTTAATGTTATGTTAACTTTATCTATCTAGTTCTTAAGTTTTGTAGAAGAATGTATTACGTTTGAATTGTTCTGTAATACCAGGACAAGAGCTAGGAAAAGTCACTCCAAACTCTAATTTCCACTGTAACCTTCGCCCTTTTCTTTCTCAGTTTTACAGAGCCTTACATGCCTACCTATTTTTTGTGTCAATATTTTCAGTAGATAGTCCGCTTATGCAGCAGGATTAGGGCGTGATCTAAATCTGATTTTGTGTGTGCCGGTCCCATTTGCAAACTGCCTGTGTGTCGTGATTATAATGCCAGCGTTTTACGAAACACAGTTGGTGTGGCGCTGCTTTCATTGCTGTATATAAAATAGCAGCTAGCGACGCATTTAGTCCTTAAGCATGCATCTATACAATCTTGGATATCATCAATACAGGGTGTTACAAAAAGATACGGCCAAACTTTCAGGAAACATTCTTCACACACAAAGAAAGAAAATATGTTATGTGGACATATGTCCGCAAACGCCTACTTTCCATGTTAGAGCTCATTTTATTACTTCTCCTCAAATCACATTAATCATGGAATGGAAACACACAGCAAAACAACGTACCAGCGTGACTTAAACACTTTGTTACAGGAAATGTTCAAAATGTCCTCCGTTAGCGAGGATACATGCATCCACCTTCCGCCGCATGGAATCCCTGATGCACTGATGCAGCCCTGGAGAATGGCGTATTGTATCACAGCCGTCCACAATACGAGCACGAAGAGTCTCTATATTTGGTACCGGGGTTGCGTAGACAAGAGCTTTCAAATGCCCCCATAAATGAAAGTCAAGAAGGTTGAGGTCGGGAGAGCGTGGAGGCCATGGAATTGGTCCGCCTCTACCAATCCATCGGTCACCGAATCTGTTGTTGAGAAGCGTACGAACACTTCGACTGAAATGTGCAGGAGCCCCATCGTGCAGGAACCACATGTTGTGTCGTACTTGTAAAGGCACATGTTCTAGCAGCACAGGTAGAGTATCCCGTATGAAATCATGATAACGTGCTCCATTGAGCGTAGGTGGACGAAACTAAAATGAGCTCTAACATGGAAATTAAGCGTTTCCGGACACATGTCCACATAACATCTTTTCCTTATTTGTGTGTGAGGAATGTTTCCTGAAAGTTTGGCCGTACCTATTCGTAACACACTGTAGAGCAACGAGCATGTAGCGCACGTAAGCAATGTATCAAGTACAGCAATTTTCTGCACTTCTTTTCTGTTAGTGTGTTGAAGACCCACAAACCCTTAAATAGTCTTGGGTAGCACCCACCATTACTAATACCGTCGACCCTGATAATCACCTCTTACATCCTGCCTACACCCGTCAAGGCCCCATAGTGAATAGATATTAAGATTCACTGATGACTTTGCTTTATGAAGAAGCATTACAGGACAATCTGAACGGGATGAGCAGTCTAGTGAGTATCGAATATGGACTGAGAGTAAACCGAAGAAATACCAAAGCAATGAGGATTAGCAGAACTGATAGTATCGAGAAACTTAACATCAAAATTGTGGAATACCAAGCAGACCAAGTTAAGGGATTCTGCTACCTTAGAAGCAAAGCAACACATGACGGACGAAGCAAAAGGAACTTAAAAAGCAGACTAGCACGGGTAAAGAGGGCTTTTCTGGCCAAGAGAAGTCTACTGTTACCAAAAATAGGCCGTAATTAGAGAAAGAAATTTCTGAGAAAGTACGTTCTGAACACAGCATCGTATGGTAGTGAGACATGAACTGTGAGGAAACCAGAAAACAAGGGAACCAAAACGTCGGAGATGTAGTAATCCAGAATTACGTTGAAAATTAGATGGTCTGATAGAATAAGAAATGAGGAGGTTCTCAGCAGAATTGGCGACCAGAGGAACAATGGAAAACATTGTCAATAAAGAGAGACAGATGGTAGGACTTGTTTTAAAGAGTCAGGGAAAGATTTCCATGGCACTTGAAGGTGTGGAAGGTAACAAGCTGTATGGGAAGACTAAGAGGAATACACCCAACAAATAATTGAAGACGTTGGGTGCAACTGCTTCTCTGAGGGGGACAGACTGGCACAGGAGAGTAATCGGGAGGAGGGGGGGGGGGACATCAAACCAGTCAGAAGACTGATGACCCCAAATAAAATTATCCTATGACGAAGATTGTTGCTGTTACAAGACCTTGAATTGCTCTGTCTCACGTAAGAAAGGAGGGAACTAATTTTCTGAAAATCAGTTCCTACAGAGATATCCATTCTCCAATTAGATCATAACCAGTAACCCCCAGTAGTAGAGTAATGGGGCTCTGACCCCAATTTTGATATCAAATTAATTAAATTGATCAATTACTTACACCCCCATCCCTACGCCACCTACCAGACCACCTATTCTACCTGCAGGAATTTCGAATTTTGGCGTGAATTTCGAATTTTGGCAGGAATTTTAAACTTTGTCAGCAATTTTGAATTTTGGCGGGAATTTCTTTGCCCAAGGGCTATGATGACATCCCCCCCCACCTGGGAACTGATGTTGATGATGGAGTCCCATACTCCTTGACAAAGCGTAGGGGACGATGCGGGAGACCCGTACTGCTGTAATACCTGCTGAGGAGAAAGTCACGGCAGTACGACAGTGGTAGTTCAGCAGCTTAAGCATACACTCAACCAGGCTAGTGAAAAGGTTCCAGTGGCCAAACGGATGCAACGATAGTGGATAGTGTTGAGACGGCATAAGAGAGACGGACGTGCAGACGCATAATCAAAGCACCTGTAGTCTAGTTTCGAACAGACAAGGGACCGGTACATATGGAGGAGGGTGGTTTGATCTGCACCCCAGGAAATACTATTGAGGACACGTAGGAGATTGAAGGTCCGTGTACAGCAGGCTGCCAGTAAGACACATGCGAGGATCAAGAGAGTTCCTATCGAGCATGAGCCCCAGGAATTTCGTAGTTTCAACGAAAGGAAGAGCAACAGCCCAAGATGTAAAGATGGTGGGAGAAACCAGTTGCGTCGCCAAAAATTCATACAGACGGTTTTGTGAGTGGAAGAACGAAAGCCATTGACGATGCTCCAGGAGTAAAGACGATCAAGAAATCGCTGAAGACGCCGCTCAGTGAGACAGGTCCTTGAAGAACTGCAACAGATGGCAAAATCGTCAACATAAAGGGAGCTGGAGATGCCCAGTGGGAGATAGGCCATTATTTGGTTAATGGCGATAGCAAAGAGTATGAAGCTCAGGACAGACCCTGAGGCACACCGGTTTCCTGTATAACGGTGTCCGACAGGGCAGAACCGAAACGCACCTTGAAAATTCGGTCTTTTAAAAATTACTTAAGGAAACAGGGCAGGCAGTCATGGAATCCCCTTGTGTAAAGAGTATACCAGTTCTCCATCAGGTGTCATAGGCCTTCTCCAAATCGAAAAACCCCTGCTACAGTCTGGGATTTCTGCAGAAAACCATGCATGACATGGATGGAGAAAGTAACGAGATGGTCAACTGCAGAATGCCAAGCTCGAAATCCACACTGGACAGTGGTTAATAAATTGCGAGACTGGAGCCACCATACCAGCTGGCCATGAATTGTATGTTCCATCACCTTGCAAACACAGCTGGTGAGAGAGATGGGGCGGTAGCTGGAAGGAAGGCTTAGATATGGGTATGACGGCGGCTTCACGCCAACGTTCAGTAAATGTGCCCTCTGCACAGATGGGGTTGTACGTATCAAGCAGAAAGTGCTTGCCCTCAAGACAAAGGTGCTGCAACATCTGATTGTGGACAGTGTCCGGCCCTGGGGTGGAGGATCGGGATGAACTGAGAGCGTTATCTAGCTGCCTCATAGTAAAGGCGGCATTGTAGAACTCACGATGCAGAGAAGGGAAGGGTATCTCCCGAGTCTCCTCCACGCTTTCGGAATGAGGAAGGCAGGGTGACAGCGGGAAGAGCTCGAAATTTCCGCAAAATGGCAGCCCAGGGTGTTGGAGATAGAAATAGGGTCCACGATGACATAGTCCGCTACTGTCAGGCCGGAAATTGGCGAATGGATCTTGGTGCCAGAGAGCCGTCGGAGGTTGGACCACACGACAGGGAAGGGGTGGAACTGTTAAAAGAACTAGTGATTTAATCCAGCTAGCTTTTTCGCTATCCCGAAGAACGCGACGACACTTTGCACACATCTGTTTATAATGAATGCAGTTTGCCATCGTAAGATGATGGTTAAAAACTCGGACAGCACGTTTCCTCGCGCAAATTGCGTCGCGGCATGCCCCAGTCCACCAAGGGACTGGGACACGGCGTGGTAAAGAGGAAGTGCGAGGAATGGAACATTCTGCAGCAGTAAGGATAACGTTTGTGAGCTATTCCACCTGGTCATCACAACTGGAGAAATTTTGTTCTACGACGGTCGCCATGGAGGAGTAAAACTACCAGTCAGACTTAGTAAGCTGCAATTTTGGTGTGCACGCAGGTGGGGCAGGAGTCAGCAAACGGATATGAAGGTGGTCCAAATGGGAATAGGTGTGGGAGGAAAGGAATGCGGGTGCTCCAATGTTAAGACAGAAGAGGTTGAGCTGATTAAGAAGGTCAGCCAAGAGGGCACCTCTCTGACAGGTTCTTGGAGAATCCCAAAGGGGATGATGTGCATTAAAGTAGTAGCAGAAATAGGGGAGGTAGGCGCCCAATAATCTGAAGGAAGTTTGCCCTGGTGACATCAAATGACGGAGGGACATAAACGGTAGAGAGGGAAAAAGTCTCATGAGAAAGGAATAGGCGAACTGTAACAGCTTGAAGATGGGTAGTCGGGAAGGTGAGTGTACTATGAATGTCGTCCCGTATGCTCAGCAAGACGCCCAATTAGATGGAATGCTGATCTCAGGGGGAAGGTCAAAACGAATGGGAAGAAATGTGAGAACTCAAAGCGGTGATGACGGTGCAATTTTGTTTCCTGAAGGCAGAATACAATGGGACGCTGAGATTCTAAAAGCAGCCACAAATCCTCTTTGTGGGACGAAGGGCGCGAACGTTCCAGTGGAGGAGAGTCACAATTCGGAATAAATGAAGGGGTATCACCTCAGCGGCTGCCGAGTGACAGTCTGCAAAGACTCGCTGCTACAGGACACAGAAGGAGGAGGATCCTGCTCCATAAGGTACACAGATCCATCAGCTTGCTTATGCTGTCATTCGGTGGACTCCAACGCAGAAAAACGGTTGGTGATGCGTACTGATGACACAGAGGCTGGGTGGGCTACGATATCACGTGGCAACACCGTCGAAGAGGATCTTCGACTCGGCAAAGGAGAAGACTGTTTGCCTTTGTTGGACTTCTTCGAGCCTTTCTAGTTAGCAGTGGAAGACTCAGGTGTTGTTTGGCTTGAGGGACGTAGGAAGTATACAAGGGAATACTACTTCTGTCCTTTCTGGCCTACTGGTTGTGTAGCTGGTGGCTTCGTCCCTTGAGGTGTTTGATGGCTTGTTGCACAGCTGGACAGTGGTAGGGGGATGCTACCTTGACAGTGGGCGATTTCACAACCTCAAAACTGAATTTGAGGTCGTATGACTGCGTGGTCATTTTCTTCATGGAGCGAGAGGTAACAAGAACAGAACTGGAAGTGCCAGACGAGAGAATGCGGGGTTTGCGACTAGCCAATAGCTTGCGAGTGATTGGCTGAGGCACTTTTTCCTTTACCAGGATCTCCTGGATAGCCCACTCATCAAGATCCTCGGGACAATCCCGAGAGGAGGCAGCATGGCCTGCATTGCACTTGCTACAGGTTACACATTTGGCTGGATGTGTGGTTGAAACGATGACACTGGCAGCAGCGCCTCGGGTTTGGAATGTATGGTCGGGCTGCGATAATTTCATAGCCTGCTTTGATCTTGGACGGAAGCACCACTCTATCAAAGGTGAGAAAAAGAGTGTGGGTGGGCGCTAAGGAGGAATCTACGTTTTTCATCACCTGACAGATGGCAATGACACTCTGATCAAAGAGGTAAGATTGGATTTCGGCCTCGGTCAGGTCGTTGAGCAGCCTAGTGTAAATAACACCACAGAAAGAATTCAGAGTTCTATAGGCCTCGAAACAAACAGGATAACCATGAATAAGTGAGGCGCAAGCAGTTGTGATTGAGAATCAGAAGTAGTCTCCAAAAGCAAAGTGCCTTTCGGTAAACGAGAGCTGAAGTTTACAGGACTGGCAATGACATCAACAGCTTTATAGTCGCGAAGGACTGACAGTCTTCAGTACTTGAAAGCATGAGGAATCTTGGTGCAGTTGGGAGGGTCTTTGAATCGTTAGCCTCATTCCGTTTACGTTTCGTAAACATTGACTGTGAAGATGACTGGCTCATTGCGAGAAAATCTCACATGATTGCCAGCATCCCAAAGGCCAACTCCTTCCAATTGGGGGCCCCCTTCACAAGGGGGCACACCCACCTTAGGTGGTTGTTGACACCTCAGGTCATACCTCCCGAACACCTGTCAGAAGGACCAATCCGCAATTTGGGAAGGTAGCAGCTTAGGCAATCACGCCTCCCTGGGCCTGGCCTATACCAGGGGGTACATGCGAACCCTACCTGTCGACCCAGGGCTGGGAATTACGCGTTACCCACGCCTTGTGAAGCGTCAGACGTGTGGGCCGGCCTTCAGTAGTGCAAAAGGAGGAAGAAGAAATAGGAGAACCTTAAACGCCGAAGTGGAGGAAGATTAGGAGAAGGTAAACAAAGAAAGGAAAACAGGGCGAAAGACACTGGTGAGACTGTTCTTATGTCAGCGGCAGACAATGCGGAATATTCCCAATAATACCCCTGACGTATTCCCCAAGGAAGGGGAAAAAGAATAGCAAAAGCATAGACTTGCAGCACGGAAAAGATGCTGCAAAGGCTGGGGCACAGTGGTAGCCAAGCATGAACCCGTCAAAGAGTGGCGACGAGCCCCCTGGGTGGATTCTGGGAGGTGACTTTTTAATTTTTTTAAATTTTTTGGTCCGTCGATAACTTCCACTGACAGTGTCCAGACCTTGCAACATTGCAGGCGTGTATCTTGGAGGAAATCAATGGTCGAAACACCAATAAATTTGTAACGTACAGCACACCTGATAAATCAGTTCCTGTTGATACTGTAACCGACTGTTCAAGTACTGAAAAAAAGTGTTATTCTAAGAAACTGTGTTTCGAATCCTTTTTTTTGTTGGAATGCCGGTGAATGAATCTGAACCTTAAGCAGGTGGTAACATTTAAGCAGAAGTTAACTAAATTCATTATTTTTCATGTATGGTTAAAAATTTTGTACATCTAACGTCCTACAAGAAGAAAGGTAAAATAACATTCTGAATAAAGTCAGCTGTGCGCAGCTGGCAGGCACACGAGAGACTACGGGTTTGCCCGACCTCATTGGGATGAGGAGAAACACCTCGCCCAACGACTCAGCGTGCTGTTGTTCACTTCCAGGTCTCCGTGGGTATTCTGCAAGCGCCTATGAATATCTGCGATCCACTGGTTTTCCATCAAATGGAACTCAATGACATTTCTCTGCTTGGAACCCACGTTTATTACCGAAGCCATTTTTAAGGCCACACATAGCGCAACCACCTGTCGGAACTTCATAAAACTGTAGGAACCGAAGCGTGAATACTCCTCGACGTCCACAACAAATTCTCCATTTCGTAAATTGAAACTGGCCGACGAAAAAAGTGTCTCTTTACTTATTGGACGCTCTCGTATTAAGCTGGAGTAGTTTCCACTACTGTATGAACTATTGCAAAGCTCTACATATAAAATGAATTGTCATTTAGACGATAAAAATAAACGCTAAAGGTTATTACTGTTTATGGGACTAATAAACAAAGTAAGAAACAGGCAGCTAAAACTGAAAAGTTATTCATCTAACATTCCCCGAAGTAATGCCATATTTCATCTAAGCGAGCCTGTGCTGTGGGTTCCGATTTTTAATATACGAATACGGTACTAACTTTGTACTAATATAAACAACGAATATAGTTAAGAAATTCAGCTATAGTTTAGTTCCTTAGTACAGTCCTTTGTAGAAAAGTAGGTGACAAAGTTACTTAAATAATTAAATGTAAGAAAAAGTTGACTGAAAATAAAAATTCAGTGAGCAGTCAGAAAAATGGTGGTTTCCGTGCTTTCTTCGTGAGTTTATTTCGCCGATTAGACATGCGCTGCTATAACTCTGTCTGGCTTCACCTGATTCTGACCCTCACGATCTTAGAACCCCATCCACCAGGAAAGTACACTATACATTAGTCAGGTATGTGTCGAGCAAAGTTGTCTGTGACAGGAAGGCCTCTCGAAAATATTCCGTCACACATTTAATCGAAGACAAAGCCTTGGCGACAAATGAAAGTTCAACGAAGCCAAAATGTACGTAAAGAGAGCATTGCGAGATGCATTCAGCGATTTTGAGAGCTAAACATTGTCGAATGTTCTGACAAAAAATTCGGGGATGTTTTGATCTTGTATAAAGTCAGCAAACGGATCAATATCATCTACAATGTCGCTCAGTGATCACACCAACACAGAATAGGAGGATGCTACAAAGAATTCAGTTTTCAGGAAGTGTTTCACTGTGGTAGATTGTAATTCGGCGAATGATTACGCCCATGGCACGAACACCAAAATGAGAGATATAGAAAATAAACTATCAACAGGGAAGAGATATCTGGACCTGATTAGATACCTTGATGATTCTAAACAGATTACGCGGGAGAACATGCTACCCCACCAGCTGAAATTTACCGTAGACTTCTCGAGCAACGAAGCGTTCGACGGGACTGGAATTACGTGCAGATGAATATAACCATAGGCAATCATGTCATTGGGGCTGGAAACTGCCCCTAAAGGTGGAAGAATCAGCTGTGATCAACGACATGAGGATGCAGAAGGCAATGGAAACCACTGAATTAAAGACACATAACGTTTACCCATAGAACATGTGGCCTGTAATTGAAAAAGTGTCTTGATGATCTCTCCATTGGCCAAAGATTCCGGAATATTCTCACATTCGGATCTACGGGAGGGGACTCCCAAGGGGGAGGGACCAGGCGGAAAAGATTGAATAACCAACGAAAGGATAAATTTCTACGACTCAGGGGCAGGTGACCATGAGAAAAAGATTGATTAACCAACGAATCGATAACGTTCTACGAGTCGGGGCGTGGAGTGTCAGAAGCTTAAACGTGGTAGGGAAATTAGAAAATCTGAAAAGGGAAATGCAAAGGCTCAGTCTAGATATAGTAGCGGTCAGTGAAATGAAATGCAAAGAAGACAAGGATTTCTGGTCAGATGAGTATAGGGTAACATCAGCAGCAGCTGAAAATGGTATAACGGGAGTAGGATTCGTTATGAACAGGAAGATATGGCATAGAGTATGTTACTGTGAACCGTTCAGTGATAAGGGTTATTCTTATCAGAATCGACAGCAAACGAACACCGACAACGATAGTTCATGTGTACTTGCTGACGTCGCAAGCTGAAGACGAAGAGATAGAGAAAGTATATGAAGATATTAAAAGGATAATATAGTACGTAAAGGGAGATGAAAATCTAACAGTCATGGGGGAGTGGAATGCAGTTGTAGGGGCAGGAGCACAAGAAATGGTTACAGGAGAATATGGGCTTGTGACAAGGAATGAGAGAGGCTAATTGAATTCTGTAATAAATTAGAGATAGTAATAGCGAATACTCTAGTCAAGAATCACAAGAGGAGGAGGTATACTTGGAAAAGGCCGGGTTATGCGAGAAGATTTCAGTTGGATTACATCGCAATTAGACAGAGACTGAAATCAGCTACTGGATTGTAAGGCGCTCCCAGCAGCAGATATAGACTCAGATCACAATAAAGTAGTGATGAAGAGTAGGTTGAAGTTTAAGACATTAGTCAGAAAGAATCAATATGCAAAGAAGTCGGATAGAGAAGTAATGACGAGATACGCTTGAAGTTCTCTATGGCTATACGTGCAGCAATAAGGAATAACGCAGTTGGCAGTACAGTTGAAGAGGCATAGATATCTCTAAAAATGTCACAGAAGATGGAAAGAAAAACATAGGTACAAAGAAGGCAACTGCGAAGAAACTATGGGTAACGGAAGAAATACGTCAGCTGCTCGAAGAAAGGAGGAAGGATAAAAATGTTCAGTGAAATTCACGAATACAAATGTACAAGTCACTGAGGAATGAAATAAATAGGAAATGCAGGGAAGCTGCGTGAAAAATGTGAAGAAATCGAAAAAGAAATGATTGTCAGAAGGACGGACTCAGCATGTAGGAAAGTTAAAACAATCTTCGGTGAAATTAAAAGCAAGTGTGGTAACATTAAGAGTGCTACAGGAATTTCACTATTAAATGCAGAGGAGAGAGCGGATATGTGGAAGGAGCGTACTGAAGGCCTGTATGAAGGGGAAGATTTGTCTGTGATACGAGAAGAAACAGCAATAGATGTAGACGGGAGATCTAGTATTAGAATCAGAATTTAAGAGAGCTTTGGATCAAATAAGATCTAATAAGGCAGAAAGGATAGCTGACAATCCACCAGAATTTGTAAAATCATTGGGTGAAGTGGCAACAAAGTGACTATTCACATTGGTGTGTAGAATGTATGAGCCTGGCGACATACCATCTGACTTTCGGAAAAATATCATCCACACAGTTTCGAAGAGTGCGAGAGCTGACAAGTACGATAATTATCGCACAAGCCGCTTAACAGTTATGCATCCAAGATGCTGACGAGAATAACATTCAGAATAATGGAAAAGAAAATTGAGGAAGTTCTAGATGACGATCAGTTTGGCTTCAGGGAAGGTAAAAGCACCAAAGTGGCTATTATGGCGTTGCGGTTGATAATGGAAGCAAGACTAAGAAAAAATTAAGACATGTTCACAAGTTTTGTCGACCTGGAGAAAACGTTCAACAATGTCAAATGGTGCAAGATGATCGAAAGCCTGAGGAAAATATATGTAACCTGTAGGGAGGGACGGGTGATATACAATATGTACAAGAGGGAATAATAAGATTGGAGGACCAAGAACGAAGTGCTAGGGTTTAAAAGGGTGGAAGACAGGTATGTAGTCTTTCTCCCTTACTGTGCAGTATGTACATCGAAGAAGCAATGATGGAAGTAATAAAAAGTTCAAGAGCAGAATTAAAATTCAAGGTGAGATTATATCAAATATAAGACTCGCTGACGACATTGCTATCCTGAGTGAAAGTGAAGAAGAATTACATGATCTGCCGAATGGAATTTACTGTCTAATGAGTACAGAAAATGGATTGAGAGTAAATCGAAGAAAGACGAAAGTAATGAGAAGCAGCAGATATGAGAACAGCGAGAAACTTAACATCAAGATTGATGGTCCCGAAGTAGATGAACTTAAGGAATTCTGCTACCTTGGCAGTAAAGTAACCAATGACGGATGGTGCAAGGAGGGCATCAAAAGCAGACTAGCACTGGCCAGAAGGGCATTCCTGGCTGAGAGGAATCTACTAGTATCAAACATAGGCCCTAATTTTAGGCAGAAATTTCTGAGAATATAAGTTTGGAGCACAGCATTGTATTGTAGTGAAAAACTGAACAGAAGAGAATCAAAGCATTTGAAATGTGGCGCTACCGACGAATGTTGAAAATTAGGTGGACTTATACGAAAAGGAATGAGGAGATTCTGCACAGAATCGGAGAGGAAACGAATATATGGAAGTCACTGACAAGGAGAAAGGACGGATGATAGGACACCTGTTAAGTCATCTGGGAAGGACTGCCATGATACTATAGGGAGCCGTAGAGGACAAAATCTGTAGAGGAAGACAGAGACTGGAATACATCCAGCAAATAATTGAGGACGTAGTTTGCAAGTGCTACTCTGAGATGAAGAGGTTGACACAAGAGAGGAATTCGTGGGGGGGCCGCATCAAAGCGGTCAGAAGACCGATGACTCAAAATTTAAAGTGGTACGCACTACTGGCGTAAGATTGCCTGGGAGTGGGAGGATTTTTATTAAGGAAAATTTTTATTAACACTAGTCAGGAAAAGTAACTTTACCAGTTAAGTCAAAGGCCAACAGGATCTTGACATATTAAGACAAAACGATCCAATTAGATGAAACAACTTCTAACATGCTGTGTGGTGTCTGTTGTTCTAAGTCGTGTCTCCCTACCACTTTCGCGCAACGACGCTCTGAGCATGATTTTTTAGGGAATTGACTAGTTTGAACCTCGGACCTGTTGCTGGTAAGGAGACGCCAGACCACATATGACATGTAGAGTTGAGAAGAGTTCAGTGAGACTAGCGATGATATAACGAAATACTTAATGATTACAGCGTCAGCTCCACTGCACTCCCTGTAAAAGAATCTTAATACTAACTAAATTTAGTGGAAGGGGTTCAAGGCTTTCCTATTTTTAGTTAGCTGGTAAAATAACGTCGAAAAAGCAGTTAAGTTTACCATTGGAAATTTTATTCTACTCACAATACATTGTTTATAAAATGCACTGAACGTACAAAAAATTTACATGACCACAAGCAGTCCAAAATCTCAATAATTTAAAACACATAGTCAAATCAGAAATCTATGGTAATTACCAAACTGAAGCTATTATGTTCTCATACGAGTGACACGGTCCTCAAATCGCCTGCGACACAGGAACAGGGAACAAGAACAGGCGACTGAACCAAGTCAGATGTAGAAACAGCAAGACACATACACGTGCAGGAATCGAACCAGTCACAACTATCACACTCGCAGAGGAGAGCAAGATCGGCCTTTAGAATGCAGCGTGGTCTCGGCACCGAAGCAACGAACTTAAAACAACTCACCGAGCATACAAAGTCGCTGCGCGCTGACAAACAGTGGAAAAAAATGGGGTCACCAGGAGTGCTATGCGCTGTTCATATGGTTGTGTAATTAGGGCGAATCTTTATGATCAATTAAGTAATTAGGATAAATGAAGTACACTAACCTAACCTTCTTCGCCTGCATCTGTATTGTTTCCATGTGTTGGACGGATGTTCTTGGGCTTTCCGTGCAGAAGGACCAAGGTTCGAGTCCCAGAGAGGGCATCGCCATTTCTAATTTCCCCCCAATTCCCAGATGTCCGCAGCTCGTGTTCTCGCGGTAGCGTTCTCACTTCCCGAGCGCAGGGTCCCAGATTCGATTCCCGGCGAGGTCAGGGATTTTCACCTGCCTCGAGATGACTGGGCCTTGTTGTGTCGTCTTCATCATCATCATTGATCCCCATTACGGTCGGAGGAAGGTAATGGCAAACCACCTCCGCTAGGACGTTGCCTATTACAGCAGTACGGGTCTCCCGCATCGTCCCCTACGCTTTGTCAAGGAGTATGGGACTCCATCATCAACATCAGTTCCCAGGTGGGGGGGGATGTCATCATAGCCCTTGGGCAAAGAAATTCCCGCCAAAATTCAAAATTGCTGACAAAGTTTAAAATTCCTGCCAAAATTCGAAATTCACGCCAAAATTCGAAATTCCTGCAGGTAGAATAGGTGGTCTGGTAGGTGGCGTAGGGATGGGGGTGTAAGTAATTGATCAATTTAATTAATTTGATATCAAAATTGGGGTCAGAGCCCCATTACTCCACTACTGGGGGTTACTGGTTATGATCTAATTGGAGAATGGATATCTCTGTAGGAACTGATTTTCAGAAAATTAGTTCCCTCCTTTCTTACGTGAGACAGAGCAATTCAAGGTCTTGTAACAGCAACAATCTTCGTCATAGGATAATTTTATTTGGGGTCATCAGTCTTCTGACTGGTTTGATGTCCCCCCGCCCCCCTCCTCCTGATTACTCTCCTGTGCCAGTCTGTCCCCCTCAGAGAAGCAGTTGCACCCAACGTCTTCAATTATTTGTTGGGTGTATTCCTCTTAGTCTTCCCATACAGCTTGTTACCTTCCACACCTTCAAGTGCCATGGAAATCTTTCCCTGACTCTTTAAAACAAGTCCTACCATCTGTCTCTCTTTATTGACAATGTTTTCCATTGTTCCTCTGGTCGCCAATTCTGCTGAGAACCTCCTCATTTCTTATTCTATCAGACCATCTAATTTTCAACGTAATTCTGGATTACTACATCTCCGACGTTTTGGTTCCCTTGTTTTCTGGTTTCCTCACAGTTCAGAACGTACTTTCTCAGAAATTTCTTTCTCTAATTACGCCTCCTTCTTCGATGACTCCTTTGATCGCCAGTAGGGGGCTCATCCATCTCTGTTACCTGCTGGAGTTCGCTTTCGGCACTTGCTCCGGTGGCTTAAGTTCACACTACCTGCAAGTTTCCTGGTGGGTGTGAACCGTTCAGCACCTTGGCTTCGTGAAGCGGCCCATGTTAACCTTGGCCTTCATTCGCTTCCTGAGGACACTACTCCAGCCTGGCTCTATCGCCTTCAGTTTCACGACCTTCGCAAGGAACTTCGAGATAGTGTCTTTGTGTACACTGATGCCTCTCTGACTGTGGTGTCGGGTGTGCCTTCGTCAACGGTGCCCATGTGTTTCGATATCGGCTTTCAGCACATGCTCAGTATTTACAGCCGAGCTCTTTGGACTGTATCAGGCCACGGAGTACATCCAGCGACACAGACGTTTCAAGTGTGTCCTCTGCTCAGACTATCTCAGCGCCCTCCGAAGTCTATGTGTGCTGTACACCATCCATCCCTTAGTGAAACTGGTCCAGGAAAACTGTCACTTGCTCACTCTTGGTGGAGCCACTGTGATGTTTATGAGGGTTTCTGGTCATGTCGGTCTGCCAGGAAACGAGGCTGCTGACCCTCCTACCAATCCTGCCATCCTACCTCAGCCCACTAGGTCTTATACTCCCTCCAATGATCTGTGCTGCCATCTGTCAGGAGGTGGTGTCCCTTTGGCATTGCCATTGGTCCTCACTTCATGGGAATAAGCCCCCGATGATTGCCTCCCAGCAACTTGGACGACTTCTTCTTGGTCCTCCCGCCAGGAAGAGGTCATTGTAGCTAGGTTGCATATTGAGCACTGCCTATTTAGCGATCGTCATTTGTTAAGCGGCACTCCACCACCACTTCATACACATTGCGCCCGAGTTTTACATGTCCACCACTTTCTGACGGAATGCCGATTTTTAACCTTTTACTTTCCCGCTTGGTTTTGTCGTCTATCAGCCGTCTTGGCAAATGACGCGCAGGCTGTTGACCGCATCTTACTTTTTAGCCGTCAAAGCAATGGCGAACGCCATTTAATTTTTATTTTTGGACCTCTGTTTGTGTAAGGTGTCTTTTGTAGACCTTTCTCCACGTACCTGTTTTTAGATGTCTTCTCTTATGTCATTTGGGATTGACATATTGTCGTTTTTTAACTCCTCACTTCTTCGTGTTCTATAGTCTTGGCTTGGGCGCGTGTGACCTCAGTTGTTTTTGCGCCCTAAAACAAAACAAACAAACCTCGCTGCACAACTGGTTGTCTCTGTTGATAGTGCTGAGACAATCATCCACAAGTTGGGTGAAATCTGGTTTCGCAGGATAGAGCGGATCAGGTTACGGTTGTGGAGGGGGGCGTAATCAGTTACTGTCAATTGCACAAAACACACAAACTTTTATTTTCCTAAGAACCACATAATTAAACATTGCCTTAAAAGGATAAAAATAAAACAATATGTCTGAGGGCCTAGTTAAGAAAACATGAGATACCTCATGGGCTGAAGGCCCAAAACCACACCAAAAACAAGAACGGCTGAAGGCCTGAACACAAGTAATAAAAAAATTGCTTTAAGGAATACATGCGGCTGAAGGTCTTACTTAAAAAATATTTCACGAAAATACTCGGCTGAAGGTCACACACAAGACATTGAACAACTCTGGGTAGAGGACCTGGATAACAAGAATTTCAGATGGAGAAAATTAAAAAAAAAATTGTTTTAAACAAATGAATCTTCAAATTTTAATTTAAGACAGCTGAGGGCCTTATCTTAAAATTAAAACAAACTAAATTAATAAATAGCTGAAGCCCTCACACAGTACTTCAGACCAAAATTAAAATCACAATCTAAAACCAACAGAACACTGGTGCTCAGAAGTGTTCCAAGGGTCAGCCTGAGGAGGTAGCTCTAACGTAAGGTGAGGTGAGACAGGCAGGCAAGAGTAATGTTAAATAACCGAATGGCAAACCGACCCAGGGATGGCTGAAGGACCGACCAACGACCTAACCAATTTCCTTCTGCCCGACCAACGGCATGACAAAGGAAGGTATCAGCTGAGGACGAAGATACCAGCAGCACTACGTCTTCATACTGGCGTCTAAAAACAGCCAAGGCACAATAACCACTCTAAGAAAATAATAGGAACAAACAACTAAAAGGCTGTGGAACTACACATCATGTCGGACAGCATCAACATGACGAGGAAAAACACACTGTCGGAAAACTACGCTAACGACCAGGGCAGGTAACTGGGGCGTTAACGGCCACAAGGCAGAAAATACCGCTGGTGCACTTCACTGATCAGTAACAACCAATTTAATAGTTAAAGACCATCCAGGAAGACGGCTGCTAAATTTCGCCGACTCCAACACACCATATGTTGCTGCTAGCTGGAACAGCCCAGGAAGCAACAACCGGCAATGAACAAAGGGATGACCCAGCAGTTTAGGTTTCATAACAGGTTAACTGATCACTCAACTTCAGTGTCCACGTTCGGCGGGCAACGAACGTTGTAGCTCTTGTAGCTAGCGCCTCGCAATCCGACAGCACGTGCACGCCGCTATGGTCCCAGCCTGACCTCACGCCACAGAGACTTCCTTGCTGCTCTGTCCCAACCGACCTACTACGATCCAGCACGCAGACAGCATTAAAATAACTGCTCAGTTAAAACCACACAAGCCACACATGGTTCCACGAAACAGTTCCACAAACAACTCGAACAATACTAAAACCAGTCACAGTGAAACAACTGGGAGTAATCACAAGTCAACACACACAGAGAACCCAGAAGCAGTCGGCGACCAAATACACGTCGTCCCATGAGACGACTGACTGAACGACCAACCAAGGTCGTCCCCGCTGAAGTCATGTGTGCTGGCAACGGTCAGACGAGTCATGGCTGTCCGGACCTCACTGCTGCTCCGTCCCCACTAAACTCCCGACACACGACAACGCGGAAATACTAGCGGTCGCTTCAAAGATAGTGCGACAGTGCTCTTATCGATAAGCGCTGCTGCTGCCACTCGCCGGCCGGAGTGGCCGTGCGGTTCTAGGCGCTTCAGTCTGGAACCGCTACGGTCGCAGGTTCGAATCCTGCCTCGGGCATGGATGTGTGTGATGTCCTTAGGTTAGTTAGGTTTGTTCTAAGTTCTAGACGACTGATGACCTCAGAAGTTAAGTCGCATAGTGCTCAGAGCCATTTTGCTGCCACTCACGGGCAGGCAATGCAACAACTTAGTGGCGCCAGTAAATCGAATAAGAAACTGTACGGCAGTATCACAAAGAGAAGATGTCAAGTAATAAACGGCACGAACACGAGCCGCTCACGGCTCATTGGGGTACTGTAAGGACTGTTCCTGCTAGGGTATTCGTTGCCTAATAGTAGATCACAAAGAGCAACGAAGGACCATCGGTGCGGAATTGATTGCGCGTTACTAGGCCGATCGTGACAATTTTTTGTCGAACCGTCACAGGCGATGAAACATCGATTGATCACTTCGAACCAGAAACTAAATGGCAATTCATGGAGTGGCGTCACACCACCTGTCCCGATAAGGTTATGGCAACGGTCCCCTGAGACTCTGAAGGAGTTACTCCATTTACTGTCCTCCTTCATGATACAACGATCAACTTGGAAGAGTATAAAGCTAACCTCACGAAATTTAAGAAACGACTTCAGCATATTGGTCACCAGAAAAATGCAAACGAACTTCTCCAGCTCCATGAGAATGCAAGGCCTCACACAAGTTTGTGCATCCGAGAGGAGATCACAAAGCTTTATTGCGCTGCTCTTCTCATCCATCCCATTGCCTGGACCTCGCACCTTTCCAATTCCAAAGGTATGGATGTGTGTGATGTCTTTTGGTTAGTTTAGTTTAAATAGTTCTAAGTTCTAGGGGACAGATGACCTCAGCAGTTAAGTCCCATAGTGCTCAGAGCCATTTTTTTATCTGTTTCCCTATGGCTGTGTAGTTTAGTTAAAGCGGTTAATGAAACAGAGTAGCAGAACAATGCTAATAACGAGTTGAGATAACTGCTTCATAGCGGTGGCAGACAAACACTTGAAATGAACTGAAACTACGAAACAGTGCGGAGTAATGAAGGACGTAGTTTTGTGGTAGTGCTATCGTTATATACATTACTATTCATTCTGAACTCCAATAGGTCATTTACAAAGCGAAAGGCATGTAGTATTTGAAATAGCTTACCGTAAGGGAGCGCAGTTTGCGTCACAGATGTCTCGGTTTCTTATGTGGTTTTCTCATTGCCTTTGCTGGAACGCTTCACATATTTGTTTGAAGATGTACTTACCACTAAGTCCAAGCGACGTGGACTGTACTGTATAACAGCAACACAGCAGCTAAAAATTCTTCAGACATAATTCTGTGTGGTTTAATCGGTGTTGTTTTATTTCTGTAAAACCGTTGTATTTCGCACAATAATAGTGTGAGTCGCCTTATTTCAATGAGTGTGTTTGAGACAGCTTCTTTGAGACATTCGAGACAACTGAAACTTCAGTAATAACACAATATTCTTCATTCTTTACTTAAAGCTGCATTATTATCAAATAGGCGCTTCAGTCTGGAACCGCGCGACAGCTACGGTCGCAGGTTCGAATCCTGCTTCGGGCCTGGATGTGTGTGATGTCCTTAGGTTACTTACGTTTAAGTAGTTCTGAGTGTAGGGGACTGATGACCTCCGATGTTAAGTCCCATAGTCCTCAGAGCCACTTGAACCTTTTTTTTTTTAGTCGTACGGGGGTGCTACGGGATTCAAATCCCCGTTTTTCTATCCTAACTGAAATTTTTCTGATTTCGAGGGACTACTGTGATGTATCCTTAGATCGATTTCCTCTCCATGTTTGTCCAATTGAATATCTACGCCTCTATCAAATTTCACACCTCTTTTAGTCCATCTTAAGCTATTCGCACGACGTTGTCTGTGGTGAATACAATGGAGGCCATTTGCTACAATAGAATCGATGGATTTTATTCAGCTGGACATGTTCGAAACTGCTACAACGTGTCTGAGCTTCCCTTTCCTATATTAGATCACGACGATATGACAGTGCCTGTGTTATTCCGGAGTGTGAAGCAATGCTCCCTCGGACTTGCATGCATGTCAGAAGGAACAGTGCATCCTAATTCGCAAAAACACACGCACTGCAATATCGTATTTATCCACCTACACCGGGCGAGCGACTTTCACGTAAAATGTCTCCTCTGTACGGGAATATACATAATGGATGTCCGAGTGCAGGTTGTAGGCACATGGTGACGACGTATGGAAGTTTGGGTATGGACGTGAGGCGCGCTTGGTTAGCCAGATCGTAACCTCTCGACAACCTGGAAATCCAGGTTCGAGTCCCAGTCGTCATTCCATTATACAGCTGATAACCATCCATATTCGCAACTGCGAATACATTTCATGTATTATATCACGACAATGGCCGTGCACGTCATCTCTCTTCGCAACGAGGATTTATATATTCCCACTCGGTCTGTCATTTTCTAGTCGCCCAATTTGCATTCGACAGATGCGAAACCGCACAAAAAACGTTTTTCCTAAGTGCTACAGACTATTTGATACCTCATCACGCCACGCCGAGAGAGTCAATAGGTCGCGGTGTCGTGATTACGTCGCGGTACACTCTACGGTGAAGTTCGCCAACACAGTCGAACGCTTTGTGGCAAGGTCACAGCTGTGCATCAAGCGAGGAGAAAAACAGCGTGTCTCTTGGTGATAACCCAGTGATTACACTATGCCAAAAGACCAAGCTGTTCTCATTTCCTGTATCACTTCCTTCTGTAGAGCCAGTGGCTAAGTGAGAGTTGCTACGAAGAGATTTGGAGAACCTGGACAGTAGCTGCGGTGCTACCGCCACGTGAGTAGTGTCTGGTGTCTGGGCAGGGTCGTTAACCTTCGCGGTTCTGGCGGCCGTGCTCGCTTATCGGCGTTCTGAAAGGCCGCGACGCGTCTAATCGCTCTCCGTGAAACCATTCCACGTCGCGACAAGAAAATGTGCTGCCGAAACCTTCACAACGGTAAAGGTCAAGTCTTTCAGTCAGTCTCATCACAAAAAAGAAGTCGTTGGAGACAGATCACAAGTTCGGTTTGGAATGTAGGGGTACAAATTCGGCCGTGTCCCTTGTAACGGAAGCATCCTGGCATTTGCTGCTCTAAATTTAGGAAAACCTTGGAAAACCTTAATATGGATGACAGGACGAATAATTAGACTTTGGTAGGAATGCAAACTTTCGAGTAAAAGAAACGCGTACCATGCAGCAAATTGGAGTTCGAGCCAAGAAAAAGTATGATTAAATGGTTTGTGTGGGGTGTCTTATGTACGTCTGTGAAAGCATGACATTTGGAAAGAGAGAAAGAGACAAAATTTAAACATTCGAGATTTAAGTTTGGAGCAGAGCACAGAACATAAAATTGGTAGATGGAGTGACGGACAATGAAGTACTGGAAAGGATAAAGGAACAAAGAACTCTGCTAAAACTTGGTCACGAAAAGGAAAGCAGGCAAGGTAGGACATCTACTGAGACGGAAAGGATTTCTCACAACAGCTATCGAAGGTACAGTGGAAGGACAGAAGAAAGTAGAAAAGAGAAGAAGAAAAAATGCTGGATGAAATGGAAAGAAGAAGATGCAAGACTACGAAGCAGCTGGCCTGGAATAGGATCAGTGGAAACAGGAACCTGCTAACAGAAAGTATAGAATATGATGAGTCGAGAATATGAATCCAGTACTTTAGCCACACCACTTGGTTCTTTGGGCTAGTAATTATCATCTACTACCCCCATCTACGTGCATCATAGTACGAGGGTGAGTCAAATGAAAACCTTAAATTGTAATAAGAAATCGAAATTTCGCGCCGTTATCCTGTAAGCTGGTAAGAATGCTACAAACAGAAGAATGGTCTGTAGGTGGCAGCATACTGCAGATGCACACATGCCGTCGCAGTAGCAGTATAAAGATGGCCGCCCCACCTTCGACTTGCACCAGGGAAGAACAGGGCTCTGTTATTCGGTTTTTGCGTAGTGAAGGTGTGAAACCTACTGAAATTCATCGACGAATGAAGGTTCAGTACGGCGATGCACGTTTGTCACAGCAGCAAGTCTACGAATGGAATAGAAGTTCGCAAATGGTGTGACTTCAGTGGAAGATGCTCCTCGTCCAGGTCAGGCGCAAGAGTTGTGACTCCACAGAACATTGCAGCAGTTGAAGCCATAGTGAAGGAAAACCGCCGAGTGACACTGAATGACATTGCAGCATGTTTACAGATTAGTCATGGGTCAGCACATCACATTGTGCATGATGTGCTCCAGTTTCACATAGTGTCTGCAACATGGGTGCCACGGCAGCTGACTCCTGAAGTGAGAGGACGACGTGTTGATGCTTGTGAAGAACTTCTTCGGCGCTTTGAACGAGAAGGTGATAGCTTCCCTGCAAGAATCGTTACTGGGGACTAAACCTGGGTTCACTTCCACCAACCGGAAACGAAGAGAGCGAGCAAGTAATGGCGCCATTCCTCATCACCAGAACCAAAGAAGTTTTGAACAGGACCATCAGCAGGGAAGGTTATGTTGACTCTCTTTTGGGACGAAAAAGGCGTCATTTTGGAGCATTACATGCCTAGAGGGACCACTGTCACCAGTGCATCATACACAGATCTCCTAAAAAATCATCTGCGGCCTGCAATCAAATCAAAGCGAGGTGGATTGCTGTCAGCAGGTGTCCTTTTGCAACATGACAATGCTAGGCCCCACACTGTCCGTCCAACAGTTGCAACAATCACAGACCTGCATTTTGAGTGTCTTCCTTATCCACCATACTCACCAGACCTTGCCCTAAGTGATTTCCATATGTTTGGACCACTCTAAGACGCAATGGGAGGAAAGCAGTTCCGTTCTGATGAAGAGGTACGCCACGCGGTGCATGAGTGGTTGCGCGGACTACCAAAAGAATTTTTTTCTAAAGGAATTTATGCACTTTGTAAGGGCTGGAGGACTTGCATTGAGCATGGGGGAGATTATGCTGAGCTTTGTACCACTTCTGCACAATAAATTATATTTAAAAAAATATTTAAGGTTTTCATTTGACTCACCATCGTACATAATGTTTTTGAGGATCAAAGCTGAAAAATATAGCCCAGAAACGAAATTATTTAAGAACACAAACAATAAATGCATAACGCTTTGTACACTCCGTGCAGATTACATATTTCGCAAATAATAATAACGTATGCGTCGTATAAAGAGAAAATTAATGTTGCACTGCCGATCTGTTTCCTGCGCCACGTTTTTTTTATAATATTCGATAATACTCCATCCTAACTTTCACTAGATGAAATTGAAACGTCCCCTTAGAAAAGTTATTGAATTACTGTGCTGGTAAACCCCTTACGTTATTTGATTTTCAAACAGCTGAGCAGCATTGAACGTACTCAGACATTTCGCTCTTTACCTATTCTGATCAACAATAAACTGACACACAATATTTTTAGTGCAACGCAATCTGACTTTCAAAAATCCCTGGTAAAGAATGGCCCTAACTAACAATAATCTATACCTTTCATCAATCACTTACCTCACAAAAATCTTCGTTACTCGAACTACTGCAATAGAGCGAGCGCCATTACTGCCAGCTAAATAAAAGATTCAAACTACTGAAGGCACTAACTACTGATAGGCGTAGTTAGCAAATGAAAGATTTTGATAAAGAACAAACAATGCATTTACCGTACTAGTGTTCAAAAGTCATTATATATATATATATATATATATATATATATATATATATATATCAGTTCATGACATCCAGTCTTACAAATTTACTTTCTCTGATGGACACACATCCAGATCATCCGCTCTCAAAACTCCGCCATCACTCTCCCCACATCCACCACTACTGGCGGCTCACCTCCAACTGCGCAACGCTACGCGCTGTTAACAGCCAACTGCCCAACACTACAATAGCAAATTCCAACAGTGCAAACCGGCCACAGACAGCACACAGCACAGTCAGTGATTTTCATATAGAGCGCTACGTGGCAGTGGTGTTACCAATATAAGAACCTAAGCAGCCTAATTACAAAATGGTTACCAGACTTATTTATACCGCTGATAACTTAGCCCTTTTCATGTGACCGCTTTCAGAAAAGCTTCCGTGTTATCCGTGTTGTAAAGGATAGCTTACACGGAATTTTAACATCAAATATACCGACGGAAAATATCGCATCAACAAGGAGGAGTTTTGCGGCAAAAACGAAGGTGGTAGGCGTGTTTTTGGTTCCGAAAGACAAAGTCTATTCAGATTTCGTGCCAGTCACGTAACAGTGGCGCTGGTAGTGCCACTATGAGGCTACAAATAGTGTTTTCTTTAAAAACACGCTGATCGGTCGTGAGCATTAGTTACCTTTGAGACTGGATGTGAAGAATTAGTCAAGAATGCATCTAAGACGAATAAGACACCATTATCAGCACCTCACTGAGTTTTAATATGGCTACGAGAAGCTGGATGTTCCTTCTGAGATATTTCAGAAGGGCTCGGCAAAACTGTAGTTTGGTCTGGGGTGCGATTTCGTATGATAGCACTCTCATGGTTATCAGCACTGTCGTTGTTATCCCACGCACCCTGACAGCAAATTTGTACATCAGTCTGATGATTCTACCTGTTGTGCTGCCATTCATGAACAGCATTCCAGGAGCTATTCTCCAACAGGATAACACCCGCCCACTAACCGTTTTAGTAACCCAACATGCTTTACAGATTGTCGACATGTTGCCTTGGCCTGCTCGATCACCACATTTGTCTCCAATCATGCACATATGGGATATCATCAGACGACAGCTGTAGCATCATCCACAACCACCATTGGGTGTACTGACCAACCAAGTGCAACACGCATGGAACTCCATCCCACAAACTCACCTCCGGCACTTGTACAACACAGTACATTCACGTCTGAATGCTAGCATTCAACGTTATGGGCGTTTCCAGAATGAGATTTTCACTCTGCAGCGGAGTGTGCGCTGATATGAAACTTCCTGCAGATTAAAACTGTGTGCCCAACCGAGACTCGAACTCGGGACCTTTGCCTTTCGCGGGCAAGTACTCTACCATCTGAGCTACCGTGCTTCTGTAGCTCAGATGGTAGAGCACTTGCCCGCGAAAGGCAAAGGTCCCGAGTTCGAGTCTCGGTCGGGCACACAGTTTTAATCTGCCACGAAGTTTCATTATGGGCGTTACTCCGGATATTAATGTACCAGCATTCCACACACGCAATGGCTTATCTCGCACATTAACCTATGATCTGCCAATGGTAATCACTTAAATAAGTTACTTGGACAAATTTTTTGGCGAAATTTCATTATTCTACGTTAATTACTTTTTAGTGTTACCTTTTTTTTTTCTTTTTCGTCAGAGTAGCTCCGGAACCGTTGAAGATACTTTACCTTTGAACCTTGAGAACTAGCAAAAGTAGTTCAAGACGTTAATGGTTTGCAGAGAAATGTTTCTCAAAAAGAGCTGCTAGATGCCTTACACAGCTAGGTACAGACTACTGAAGCCGCACAGTTCCGCGTCAAACCTAATAATGAGGTGATACCTGAGTAGCATGGAGAGCTGCATCAAACCAGTTGTAAGTAGGCTGTTTAGGTTTTTATGTTGGTAACGCCACGTAGCGCTCTGTATGAATATCACTGACTGTGCTGTATGCAGTCTGTGGCTGGTTTGCATTGTTGGAATATTTGCTATTGTAGTGTTGGGCAGTTGGAAGTGAGCCGCCAGCAGTGGTGGATGTGGGGAGAGAGATGGCAGAATTTTGAGAGCGGACGATCTGGACGTGTGTCCATCAGAAAGAGTAAATTTGTAATACTGTATATCATATATATATATATATATATATATATATATATATATATATATATATATATATGACTTTTGAATATTATTAAGGTAAATACATTGTTTCCCTATCAAAATCTTTCATTTGCCAATTATGCCTATCAGCTATCAGTAGTTAGTGCCTTCAGGAGTTAGAATCTTTTATTTAGCTGGCAGTATTGGCGTTCGTTGTATTGCAGTAGTTCGAGTAACGAAGATTTTTATGAGGTAAGTGATTTATGAAAGGTATAGGCTATTGTTATCCAGGGCCATTTTTTTGTAGGGATTATTCAAAGTCAGATTGCGTTGCGCTAAAAATATTGTGTGTCGGTTTAGTGTTGATCAGAATAAGTAAAGAGAGAAATGCCTGAGTACGTTCAATTCTCCTCAGATGTTTGAAAATCAAATAACGTAAGAGGTTTATTAGCACAGTAATTCATTAATTTTTCCAAGGGGATGTTTCACAGTCTCTGGACTGAAGACCACAACACCAACAACCTGCACCGTGTCTGCAGATGCGCACTTGATGTTTAACACGTTCCTCGATCGTTTCTCCGAGAAATTTCGGCCTGAACCACAACAAGCGACACACCAGTGCCCTATAAGAAAACACAATGGCTGCGTATTTCCTAAGGTTATTCTGGTTCTAGGACCAGGTCATAGTAAACAACAGAAATCTATAATTTGGACATTTGTGGTAAGTTCGTATTGGACCAAATTGCTGAGGTTATCGGTCATTAGGCTTACACACTACCTAATCTAACTTTAACTTACGCTAAGGCCAATACACACATCTACGCCCGAACCTCCGACTGGGGGAGCTGCGCGCACCGTGGCAAGGCGCCCTAGACTGCGCGGCTACCCCTCGCGGCAACAGAAATCTGTGTTCCGTTTATTATTGCAAACATACTTAATAAAGATGACCATGTAATAGCAACTACCTGGTGTCCTAACGCTGCGGGTAACTATGACAAGCCTGTTTGGATATTCCGTGTGATGATTTGTCATCAGAGTTGGGAGTGACTTCTAGTACCTTATATGTATAGGGTGATTTAGCTGCCACTATCGATGTCGATTTATGCAACACACAGTGTTAAATCCAGCCTTCGAAACCACGTACCACCGCACAAAAATTTGCGACTGCACGAATTATTTCCCACTTGCGACCTTTTTTCCTCTTCATGGACTGGCCTTATTACGCCAACAGCTTAGTCGAGCACTTACAAATCATGAAATTGATGTTTCCGTAAATTTTACCAACAACTTTATAAATTTTAGCAGCATAAAATAAACAGTTGACTAGCTCTATTCGTCAGACCTTCTAACTACGGAAGCACTATGCTTGTAAGGACCAAGTTTGGATCGAACTGCCAACGTAATTAGTTTTTGCTTAACGTTTACAAATGTCGTTATTCTCTCATTACTCTCACGAGCGCGTTCAAAATTATACTGTTAACGAACTATCCGACTGTGCTAACGGCATAATAGCCCAATCAATAGAGACCCAAAAAGTTCGTGTAGTCGGAAATTTTTTTTATAATGGTAGGAGGGAGTACAACGGGCAACATACTGGGGACTGATGAGGGATGAATGTCAGTGTGGAGGTGCGTCTGAAATTCCCTTCCGTACGTTTCTCTTGAATTACTCGAAAGCTATAGCCTCCAGCGAAAACGTATCCCAGTGCAAAATTTTACTACATTGAATTTCCTACAAAAAGGTCCTGTTCATTTTTTCTGTTGGATTCAGTTTGCACATAGCGAGCGAGACAATAGGAAGATATCGCTTATACTTTTTTAAGACGAGATATAACATTGTTGGTTGCACAAAACCGACATCGGTAGAGGCAGCTGAATGATCCTAACATATACCTTAAGATCTTATTTAAGACTTCGTAACCTAGTACAGTAATGCATATACCCGCCAGCTCTCCCGATGTAAGCGGGCAACTCCCGACTTGCGATTATTTCCCCCCATTTTAGTTAAATGTAGTCAAACCTAAGACTTTACTTTTGAAAACCAATTTTTTAGCCAATGAACGGAAGTCCTTCGCTCATTAGAATTTCAGAATATGCCCGAGAGCCAGTCGGCGAGCTTATGTTTACAATTTTCGTGTGTATGTCACAAAACAATATGGCAGAGATTGTTTTACGGAAATCATAATTTTTAATTTAAAACCGAAACACATCCCAGCCTATTACCCGGGCTACGCCACAGGTAAGGATTATGGAATCAACGTTTTGGTTAGTTCTGATGTTTTCATTTGTGCTTTTACGTCCGTTATATAGCTTTGTGGTGTCATAGGGAAAGAGTTACATCAGTTGTTTTCGATAATACTGAAAATTAGCGGCGGTTTTGAACATTCGTACCACCTGATTTTTAAAAATTAATCGCATGGTATTTGATTGGCAAGTATGTACTGTTTGTGGATTTAACGTTAGTCAAAGAGTGGAAATGTCAAATATTCTAAGTGGCATTGTGTCACAAACGTGTTTTCAGCGCTATTGTAATCTGAGTACTCTGTTGCATGCCCATAGACGTATTTCAGATAATCGTTACTGGTTGGAGCGCGGTCTGTGTGCCAGAGAGTGCATCCCTCTGAAGCGTCAAGGTCTACTCCATTTACTTGATACAGTTTTGTAGTACGCAAGATGCCTGTAAGCTTTTGTTTGTATCAATAAAACATCTTTGTAAAGGAAAGCATTAACTTGTTCTTCAAAAATATTAAAAAACTGTATGATCAAAGTGTCCCAATATCGTCTGTCACAAATATCTATTAAAAATTCTTATTCTTAAACAGAAGAATGGAAAAATTTCAATTTACTGAAAAGAGGAAAGACTATGGGTGGTGGATGTGATGCTGTATTCCATCTGAAAGACCAGCCATATTTATCAGTTGCAAAACAGAAAGTACTGTTGGCGATGTTGCCATGTCTTCCTCAACAGCACAACTTTGCGAATTTTGGTCCCGAGAATGGAGTTATGTAAGAAACAAAAGTCCGGACTAAAAGATTTTTTAAATGAATTTTATTAACTTGTAAAAATTTAAAGGTTTGAGAAAAGAATTTTTATTTCAGCTCTTCTAGCTGAAACACCACTGCTGTATTCCTTTACCTGTATCACCACAAATAAAACGTAGTCCGTTAGCATTAATTGCACTGGAAAAAAATAAGTGTCTGACTGGCACTTAGAATCAGCCAGTTTCCTGATATGGTAAATGACAAAGGCACTGCGGTGACTACAGCCGTTACAAAATACATGAAATGTACTCGCAGTTGCAAATCTGGACAACTATCAGCTGTATAATGGAATGACGACAATGAAATCCGGGTTCGAGCCCCAGTACGGCACAAATTTTCACTGTCGTCACTGTATTACACTCCTGGAAATTGAAATAAGAACACCGTGAATTCATTGTCCCAGGAAGGGGAAACTTTATTGACACATTCCTGGGGTCAGATACATCACATGATCACACTGACAGAACCACAGGCACGTAGACACAGGCAACAGAGCATGCACAATGTCGGCACTAGTACAGTGTATATCCACCTTTCGCAGCAATGCAGGCTGCTATTCCCCATGGAGACGATCGTAGAGATGCTGGATGTAGTCCTGTGGAACGGCTTGCCATGCCATTTCCACCTGGCGCCTCAGTTGGACCAGCGTTCGTGCTGTACGTGCAGACCGCGTGAGACGACGCTTCATCCAGGCCCAAACATGCTCAATGGGGGACAGATCCGGAGATCTTGCTGGCCAGGGTAGTTGACGTACACCTTCTAGAGCACGTTGGGTGGCACGGGATACATGCGGACGTGCATTGTCCTGTTGGAACAGCAAGTTCCCTTGCCGGTCTAGGAATGGTAGAACGATGGGTTCGATGACGGTTTGGATGTACCGTGCACTATTCAGTGTCCCCTCGACGATCACCAGTGGTGTACGGCCAGTGTAGGAGATCGCTCCCCACACCATGATGCCGAGTGTTGGCCCTGTGTGCCTCGGTCGTATGCAGTCCTGATTGTGCCGCTCACCTGCACGGCGCCAAACACGCATACTACCATCATTGGCACCAAGGCAGAATCGACTCTCATCGCTGAAGACAACACGTCTCCATTCGTCCCTCCATTCACGCCTGTCGCGACACCACTGGAGGCGGGCTGCACGATGTTGGGGCGTGAGCGGAAGACGGCCTAACGGTGTGCGGGACCGTAGCCCAGCTTCATGGAGATGGTTGCGAATGGTCCTCGCCGATACCCCAGGAGCAACAGTGCCCTAATTTGCTGGGAAGTGGCGGTGCGGTCCCCTACGGCACTGCGTAGGATCCTACGGTCTTGGCGTGCATCCGTGCGTCGCTGCGGTCCGGTCCCAGGTCGACGGGCACGTGCACCTTCCGCCGACCACTGGCGACAACATCGATGTACTGTGGAGACCTCACGCCCCACGTGTTGAGCAATTCGGCGGTACGTCCACCCGGCCTCCCGCATGCCCACTATACGCCCTCGCTCAAAGTCCGTCAACTGCACATATGGTTCACGTCCACGCTGTCGCGGCATGCTACCAGTGTTAAAGACTGCGATGGAGCTCCGTATGCCACGGCAAACTGGCTGACACTGACGGCGGCGGTGCACAAATGCTGCGCAGCTAGCGCCATTCGACGGCCAACACCGCGGTTCCTGGTGTGTCCGCTGTGCCGCGCGTGTGATCATTGCTTGTACAGACCTCTCGCAGTGTCCGGAGCAAGTATGGTGCGTCTGACACACCGGTGTCAATGTGTTCTTTTTTCCATTTCCAGGAGTGTATATAGCTGACGGTTGTCCAAATTTGTTTATTATTTATTTTATAATTTATGTCATTATTTTTTACATTAATGATGTAAGCAGCATAATTCTGTGGAATCGGTCAACCTTCTCAAGTTTTTATATGCAAATAAATTATCTACAAAAGAAGATGCATTTTTTTTTTTTTTTTGTTTCTTCTGACAAACGGGAGATATGGTACTTACAACATTTAACATTTCCACTCTTAATCTCCCCTCGTTCAGTTTATTATAATCAATGCAACAGAACCACGAGATGAAATATAAGCAACAGGAGCTACCGTGTCTGTTCCCGTATCAGTGTCTGCTTCCTAATTATGCTCGATACATATCGGCGCAAGTAGGTAGTCTTCGTAACTATGACGTCATGTTTTCAACTACCGCCAACCACAACGGTCAGACAGTTGTATTGTACCTGTTCTGTGAATGTGTGTCCCGTATTAACTAATAAAGCATTTAGCGGTGATTGACAGGGAAGGAATTCCTGGCCCGTCGGGGCCGGAATTAGGAAAAACAAAACACGATATAACGTCAGACACTGAGTTAGATGTTCAGGAATTGCATTAGAGGTCATTTGTCTTCTGTTTATTGAGTAAATGCGAAGAACCACCTGCGATCTGAAACTACACAAAATTTAATATTGCACCTGATCTTGTTTGAAGGTGAATAACAATCTCCGATACTGTTGCCTAAATTTTTCAGTAACTAAGTTGGTAAAATAACATTTTCCAGTCACCTTTCTTCTGTGAACATTTTACATGCACAAATCACATAAACTGTTTTCACTCGTTATAGAGTACGACACAGTTTCACTCTTCCTAGCGTACTGAAGAATAGTTCAAATGTGCATTAGCAGCAGGAAAACGAGGAGCAGTGAAACCGTATTTTTAATAGCTGGAAAAAAAACTCTGTAAGTTTATCAGTAATATCGGTGATTGATAGATTTATAGGTATTTGTGCTCTCGTAGAACAAAAATCATACTGCATTGTTGCCTCAGATAAGAAGTTATCAATATTACACTTCTGAGCCACTTCGTCTCAGGAAACACTTAGCTTTGCCGAGCCGTAAATTATCGTGTACATAAGTCACAGCGTACTACATTTCTTGTGAGTAGTTTCGATAGGAGATATGCTAGTACCAATTTAGGGCACACCCAAATGTCAGAAACGTGCAGAAATTTGCAGAATGTACCTAATCAGTATTATGATTTCAGAAATCCTGTTCAACACATTGGTAGGTACCTACGTAGCCTTCGACCCCTGACCTCAGAAGATTTGTCGAAAGTGAACGTTTTTACAAAGAGGGAAGATTGCTGCAGAACGCGCCACAATGTTAAACGCTGATGGCTTTGCAGTCTTCCCGTGCTAGAGGTAAACATGCTTCTCTAATTTCGAGTTATTTAGAAATGGCTTCAGCTGACGACTAATGAAAAGTTACGGAGCTTCAGAATGCTGAAGTATCTGTGTGTGAGCCACTTCAGCTAATCCGTACAACGAAAACCCAGTCCAAAGGTGCAAATTTTACCTTTTTTTATTCACTCGATGACTAGTTTCGTGTCGAGACCCATCTCCAAATCGTCGCAATATAGGGGAACCATTCCCAAGAGTGCGCAATTAAGGAATTACCGTAAATATCTGGGTTATTGTCAATAGGTTGTAACACCATACCTCTAATACTCTACTGACTTATTTTGCCTTTTTGTTTGATTTAATGTTACATCGTTGAGCTTCTGTAAATATGTTTGATTGAATCGATACCCAAAATTGTATACTGCTTCCTTTGTAAAAACTTTGGATGTCATGGTTTGATTCTATGCAATGTAGTATATCTGTCATTTAAATTCTTTGTCCCATTTGGAGGGAACAAAACTTACTATATATAATTGTAATTTATATGTGAATAATTTTTTGTAGAAATGTCAATATGTGCAAATGTTTTGTTTAATATGTTTAGTTGCTGTTATGTAAACTGCTGATCCTCACTTAGGGTTCTTAGTTATGTTATATGTAAAAGGTGTGGTAGTTCCCCTCGGGAACGGAACTGTGTAGCGCGCGCAAATTGTGGTTGGCCTAGGTAGGAAAGGTGGAACTGAGTAGTCAGTCGGGGACGAACAACCAAACTGTGCACTGCCATGTAAAAGTTGTATATTGTGCTGGTTCCGAGAGAGGCTTTTTCTGCCACCTTCCAATGCCTCGGATGGATGCATAAATAGCTGGAACGATTCTGGAATTGGTATTCATCATCGCCACCGGCCAGAGTCCAGCAATTGTGCCTGCAAATCCACCTACCAACATGCAGTTGCCACCACATTGTGCAGTCACTGTAAAGGAGTACTACAATAATGTACAGTGAAGGATCAACTTATTGAGTGTTTTAGTGTGCACAAACATAAGGTCACTTATAACAGAATTTATGTACCTACTTGATTTTTTCCCTATCACAACACCTTTCAGGTTCCTCTCAATTTGAACTATGATTACCGAGTGTCCTATTTTGTGGAAAAAATGAAAGCCTCAAAGGTAGACAGTTAATTACATAATGTTGTTTGATCTTTGATGAGAAGGGAATATTCAGGTTTACTGTGGATTTAGTGAAATTGTAGGAAGCGGTAAATGTAGTTTTGTGAAGTTTCAAAGTCACCTATTTAATCGTTTACTTGAAAGTAGAAGACTGTGGTAATAAAGATAATTTGCAATTTCTTTTAAAAATTAAAATTCTTAAAACTGAGGCTTATAAAGTTTTGCTTAGTTAATGATCATAGTGCTGCCTCTAGTAAATTTTAAAAAGGTTAGACAGTTTCTTGCAAATTTGTCAACATTGTGTCACACTGTAGTAAAAGTCGTAAGTTGCATTTATGGAAAGTTATATACTCGTTTGCTCAGTGTTTGTCTCTCCTTGTGTATTGGAAGTGCATATAAATCGTATAACAGGATCCACAGTTTGTCTATTGTGTTAATGCTAGGTAACAAGTAACGGAAAGACCACTATTTATGAAAACAATAATTTCTTTATTCAAAAGACAGCGAGAAGTAACCTGTTAGTGAATTCCAATTAACTTTCATTTTAAATAGCAAAGTATTTAACTGAGAGGGACTTAACCTGTGACCAGCTCATAATTTTGCAGTGAACAACATTTATAGTTCTATGTCAATTAGGAAAGTGTTTGAAAAATAATACGTAACCTGTGTCCAATTTATGATTCTGCAATGAATATTAATAGTAATGTTATAAGGACCATTTAGTTTGAATATGCCTTGAAAGTAATAGTGTGTGTTCCGTTATCTGTTATATTTATGCAAATAGTCTGTCCTGCTCTGTCAGCTTCCAATCTTAACCGTGAATATATGCAGGTGTCAGAGTACATTGCACTCGTGTGTGGTAAAGTATAGGATGTGTTTATCCGTTAAAGTTACTAATAACTATTGTCTTGAACAAGAATGTTAATCAATCTCTTGTCTAATTAGGCTGGCTACCGTTCTCCTTATTCTTTAAACAGTGTAGCTATGTAAAACATAATTTGTTACTGTTTGAATATTCACGTAATTCTGATTTTCACTTCCGATAAGCCACCTCCGTTAGGTACAATACGGTCAACTTAACCAAATTCCTCTCAGAGGGTAACACTGCTCTGTTGCTTTATACCACAATTGTTTTAACCAGATAGTTTTATTTCACGCCCTGCCTCCTACTTTAAGGTTATGGTATAGCAGTAGCAGACGGTAGTGTTATAAGGTAAACAATCATTTTAGGTTTATATTTAACACAAAATCTACAAGAGGTAATAATACTTTTATTGAAGTTTTCAAAAATGCTAAAAACGGGAAACGCACACTCTTTCTTTCACTTGCGCTTAAGAGTACGCAAAACATGCCCAAAGAGTACACATTTAGCAAGTGTCACAAACGAAGGCAATATCACCCTCAAATGAGGAGCACTGTTCGTGCCACCACCTCCCACACTTAACGCAATGGATTCAGTCCTCTAGAAACGCCAAAATCTTTTTTCTCTACTCACAGCTTTCAGTCTTTTCCGTGAAGTACACTCGTTCGTACCAAGAGCAGCGGCAACCTTTAATCTGCTTTCTCCATTTTCATTTCGTTGTGTGACCTCATTCAGTAGCTCTTCAGCTTAGATGAGCTACCTGTCTGATTTTCGTACTTAATTTGACGTCGTTCAGAAACAAAACCTATTCTTCGGACTCCACAACGTACTCAATAGGTACAAATTTGCAGTTGTGACCTATAGAGAGACCGCGTAACGTGGCGCAGTGGTCAGCACACTGGACTGGCATTCGAAAGGACGACGGTTCAAACTCGCGTCTTCCATCCTGATCTGGGTTCTCCACGATTTCCCTAAATCACTTCAGACAAATGCCGTATTGGTTGCTTTGAAAGGGCAGGGCCGACTTCCTTTCCTCTCCTAATCCGATGGGACCGATGACCTCGCTGTTTGGTCCCTACTTCAACCAACCCCTAAAGAGAACGCACGTACTCTTTGTGGACATTACATGCGCACTCATTCGTACAGGAACAATGGTTCCAAGTGAAGTCAACAGATGGCAAAACAAGTAGCATTTGCAAAACATGTAGATGCAGTGTGGTACACTGCAAAACAGCCTTTAAAAAAATGGTTCAAATGGCTCTGACCACTATGGGATTTACCTTCTGAGGTCAGCAGTCCCCTAGAACTTAGAAAAAATTAAATCAAACTAACCTAAGGACATCACACACATCCATGCCCGAGGCAGGATTCGAACCTGCGACCATAGCGGTCGCGCGGTTCCAGACTGTAGCGCCTAGAACCTCTCGTCCACACTGGCCGGCACAGCCTTTCAAAATGCAAATGCAATAATGAATTAAAGGCTATTGCTCATGTGTTCTGCGTATAACTTATGCATCGGAGTATCAAAATTATATCAGGAAAGCTCAAAAGTGATTCTTACCTGTTTGACTTCGGAAACACGGGACCTCTTCACACAACTATCACGCGGTGTTTCTGATGCTACTCTGAACACAACTACGTTAGTGGCGAGCGATTCAGTGTAGTCAACTGTCAGGAACACAAGCTGCGCTCTCTTTGGGACTGCGCGCTCTTTGGTGCATTTACCCTAGTCAAACACTGTATTTCAGAACGTGTGAATACTATGGTAAAAATGTGCAACGGCCAGTGACCGCGAATCTTCAGAAATACCATTTTTGGCTATTTTACAGTGATCTGAAAATGGTTATCGGCCCGAAACTAGTCCTCGAGTGAGCAAAAAAGTAAAACTTGCAATCTTTGGAATGATGTTTCATTGTTTTGTGGCGAACAGTTTAGTATTTAAAACACCAATCGATGACTCTCGACAGACCAGGCCAGGACTGAAAAATGTGAATTTCATTGTTTCTCGCTTTAGCCTACTGAAGTTCACGGGTTTGGCCTCATTTCGAGTTTTAATGTTCAGACATGGTAGTAGTGTTCTCTTGTTTCTAAATAAACATTATACACTGAACTAACTCACCAAGTTTCCGTAAGCAGGATAAACGTCCTTCCAGCATTATGAAACAGACGAATTGTGAATAATCCAAATATGTAGCAACGGCGATTTATCTTTCTTTAATTTGTTACCAGCGGATTTTTATAGCACACTACCTCCGTATATTTTGTGTTCCATTTTCTTGTTTACGCGTTTCAATATACTGTGGATGAATAATATATTCTATGTCGGAAACAGTCATTTAAGACCATCTAAATTCGTTCCAGAATACGACTTAATCTAGTTTACAATCTTAATTGTCAAAACAAACTGTAGTATAATATTTCTAGTGTTGAGATTGCTGTATGGGCTCGTTCCGAAAGCCAAAAAATGAAAAAAAATGGCGAAACATACTCTTGGATATTCTCTCGGATGAAGACAACCAAGGTGCTGTGAAAGCGGGCGCTAACCCCCGCAATGCTAAGGGGAGGGAGAGGGGATACTTTATGCCATCATTTTGAAAATATAGTAATATAATAATTTACTCCACATTTTAAAATTTTGAAAAAATATTTGTTTTTTATTGTGAATTCTTCCACCAGAATAAACAAATGTTTTAAATTTTTCAGTTAAACTTACCTAAAAGATTCAGGTCTTACAAATTATTTGTAGATGTCATTCTTCACAATCAATGTCGTATTTAATATTTTCAGGTTCAGGACGTCAATTACACACCAGAATCTCTTTCAAAGAGAAGTTGTGATTAAAACACAAGTTTTTTTTAAGGTTTTTTGTGATCTCTTTAAAACAGAAGTTGTGATTCAAAGTCAACAACAGTTAACGAAATTTGCTTTTTAAAAGTTTTTTGTGGTGGTTGTAAAGTACCAAAGTAAGCTTTATTGAAAATGCCTTGATATTGCTGAGAGTGTGCCAAAATATATTTTCAGGCTCTTGGCCCTACTTGCACATCTTGAAGTATGTTGTTAACATAGCTACTCCAAAAACAGTTAACGAATTTTCGTTTTTAAAATCTTTTTTAGGGTGTGCATTAACTACTCCACCCCCCTCCCTTCGTATCTACGTTATGGAAAATGCGTTGGTGATGCTGCGGTTAACTTTTTTCAGTCCTCTGTATTTAAAAAGAGTAATACATGAGATAAATCTACATTAGGCGTTTGTACAGCGCCAATACCCCCATCACAATACGAGCTTACATGAGACACACACCTCATATTTTACATAAACGAATAGAAATGCATTTAAATACACAGGCAATGAAGAAAAATAAGACAGAACAATGATGGTACTGCTCCTCTACAGAAGAAGAGCCCCAGGAGTCAAGGCTTAAGAGCACAGCACTCTACCCGACATCGACTCTGGGCATCGGGCGCTTTGCCGTCGTAAGGTCAAAGATCCTGTATGATGCGCAGCACGAAGTTAGCACATGGAAATAAATCACTGACAGCTCCCGCCAGCTTGAAGAACTCCCGCGAATTGTGGGTATCATGTCCCCCTCCAGTTCAACGTGGCTGATGTGGAAGTCACATCTGTGACGTTGGGATGCAGGTCGAGGACTGAACGCCAGATGGACGGCGTGTCGCGCTTCGTCGTCTTCTCATTGTGACACCAGTCGAGCAGAAGGTGGTCGCCGACTGTCTGGGAGTTGACTATGCGGTCTTGGCCGTCTTTGACCGCGACGATGTCTGGCTTATGGAGACCTTCAGAGGCCCCTCCCGCCGGAGGTTCGAATCCTCCCGCGGGCCTGGGTGTGTGTGTGTTGTCCTTAGTTTAAGTTAGGTTAAGTAGTGTCTAAGTCTAGGGACCGAGGACTTCAGCAGTTTGGTCCCTTAGGAATTCACACACATTTGAACATTCTGAGTCCTTCAGGTGTGCGAAGTTGGGGCTCCACTGAGACGTCGAAGCCCCTTTGCCCGAGTCCACGCGCGAGATACGTCACGACTGCGTCGTTTCGTTTCACGCGGGACCCGTGCGACTGTCCGCAAGCCTACATGATTTGGTGACGTGGTTGGCGGTCTCGACGACTATGCAACACGCACGGCATCAGGTGTCGGCCATCCGCCCCTCGATTACGCCGCCCCATCTTCTGCATCGCCAGGAGTCGGGATCGCCTGAGGGTAGGACCCATCGAGTGGGTAGATGGGATGCCGAATCATTCCTGGGCCACAGGAGAATTGATATAGCCCAAAGGAGTGTCTGCTGGGAAGCAGAACCATCTTCTGACGGCTGCTCTCAACATGGTGTCAGTGTTGTGCAGTGAAATTTTTTTAAGTGCTTTCTCTGAAAACTACCTTGAGCAGTTAAACAGAGAACCGACTCGTGGCGATAACATATTAGACCTTCTGGTGACAAACAGACCCGAACTATTTGAAACAGTTAATGCAGAACAGGGAATCAGCGATCATAAAGCGGTTACTGCATCGATGATTTCAGCCGTTAATAGAAATATTAAGAAAGGTAGGAAGATTTTTCTGTTTAGCAAAAGTGACAAAAAGCAGATTACAGAGTACCTGACGGCTCAACACAAACGTTTTGTCCGAAGTACAGATAGTGTTGAGGATCAGTGGACAAAGTTCAAAACCATCGTACAATATGCGTTAGATGAGTATGTGCCAAGCAAGATCGTAAGAGATGGAAAAGAGCCACCGTGGTACAACAACCGAGTTAGGAAACTGCTGCGGAAGCAAAGGGAACTTCACAGCAAACATAAACATAGCCAAAGCCTTGCAGACAAACAAAAATTACGCGAAGCGAAATGTAGTGTGAGGAGGGCTATGCGAGAGGCGTTCAATGAATTCGAAAGTAAAGTTCTATGTACTGACTTGGCAAAAAATCCTAAGAAATTTTGGTCTTATGTCAAAGCGGTAGGTGGATCAAAACAAAATGTCCGGACACTCTGTGACCAAAATGTACTGAAACAGAGGATGACAGACTAAAGGCCGAAATACTAAATGTCTTTTTCCAAAGCTGTTTCACAGAGGAAGACTGCACTGTAGTTCCTTCTCTAGATTGTCGCACAGATGACAAAATGGTAGATATCGAAATAGACGACAGAGGGATAGAGAAACAATTAAAATCGCTCAAAAGAGGAAAGGCCACTGGACCTGATGGGATACCAGTTCGATTTTACACAGAGTACACAAAGGAACTTGCCCCCCTTCTTGCAGCGGTGTACCGTAGGTCTCTAGAAGAGCGTAGCGTTCCAAAGGATTGGAAAAGGGCACCGGTCATCCCCGTTTTCAAGAAGGGACGTCGAGCAGATGTGCAGAACTATAGACCTATATCCCTAACGTCGATCAGTTGCAGAATTTTGGAACACGTATTATGTTCGAGTATAATGACTTTTCTGGAGACTAGAAATCTACTCTGTAGGAATCAGCATGGGTTTCGAAAAAGACGGTCGTGTGAAACCCAGCTCGCGCTATTCGTCCAAGAGACTCAGAGGACCATAGACACGGGTCACAGGTAGATGCCGTGTTTCTTGACTTCCGCAAGGCGTTCGATACAGTTCCCCACAGTCGTTTAATGGACAAAGTAAGAGCATATGGACTATCAGACCAATTGTGTGATTGGATTGAGGAGTTCCTAGATAACTGAACACAGCATGTCATTCTCAATGGAGAGAAGTCTTTCGAAGTAAGAGAGATTTCAGGTGTGCCGCAGGAGAGTGTCATAGGACCGTTGCTATTCACAATATACATAAATGACCTGGTGGATGACATCCGAAGTTCACTGAGGCTTTTGCAGATGATGCTGTGGTGTATCGAGAGGTTGTAACAATGGAAAATTGTACTGAAATGCAGGAGGATCTGCAGCGAATTGACGCATGGTGCAGGGAATGACAATTGAATCTCAATGCAGACAAGTGTAATGTGCTGCGAATACATAGAAAGATAGAGCCCTTATCATTTAGCTACAAAATAGCAGTTCAGCAACTGGAAGCAGTTAATTCCATAAATTATCTGGGAGTACGCATTAGGAGTGATTTAAAATGGAATGATCATATAAAGTTGATCGTCGGTAAAGCAGATGCTACACTGAGATTCATTGGAAGAATCCTAAGGAAATGCAATCCGAAAACAAAGGAAGTAAGTTACAGTACGCTTGTTCGCCCACTGTTTGAATACTGCTCAGTAGTGTGGGATCCATACCGGACAGGGTTGATAGAAGAGACAGAGAAGATCCAACGGAGAGCAGCGCGCTTCGTTACAGGATCATTTAGTAATCGCGAAAGCGCTACGGAGATGACAGATAAAATCCAGTGGAAGACTCTGCAGGAGAGACGCTCAGTACCTCGGTACGGGCTTTTGATAGAGTTTCGAGAACATACCTTCACCGAAGAGTCAAGCAGTATATTGCTCCCTCCTACGTATATCTCGCGAAGAAACCATGAGGATAAAATCAGAGAGATTAGAGCCCACACAGAAGCATACCGACAATCCTTCTTTCCACGAACAATGCGAGACTGGAATAGAAGGGAGAAACGATACAGGTATTCAGGGTACCCTCCGCCACACACCGTCAGGTGGCTTGCGGAGTATGGATGTAGATGTAGATGTAGAGGCACTGATCCTGGTGCCACTGAGGGACAGCTCATGACACATTCCCTGCAGCAGCACATGCAGAGTACATAAAGGTGCTCTCACGTCTTAAGGGGAGCCCAGATGATGATATCCAACAGCTCCTGTAGATGGAGGCGAGGACTGAACACGTACCGTCCAGAAGGGGAGAACCGCAGCCCCAGGTAGCGGAAGGTCTCACCTGCGTGTAGTGCTGGCATGGTGGCATTACCACCTTCAGCTTTTTCTCGAGGCCCAAGGCCACTAAGGCGAGGGTGAAATACTTCCACAGTTTGGTGTGCTGCATCGATAAAGGACTGCAGGTCTCTCTTTGTCGACGTGAACGGGAGGACATCATAACGAAGGCTGCAATGTTGACTCAGCAACCTAGAATTTGGGCTCCAGTGTGGTGATGTAAACGATGTACATTGTGTCAATGGCCATATTGAGGAGGAGGGGGAGAGAGATGACAGACACCGTGACAGACGCCGCTTGGCGTGCACATACTGCCACCGCCCATTATTGTCATCGTGCTGCCCTAGTAGCAGATCTCAATGTAGTGGACAAATTCGCTCAGGAGGCCATGGAAAATTTTAGCACAGGGCGTAGGGCAGCATGGTCTAACGATTCGAACACCTTGGACACGCAGAAGGACTCAACAAAGACAGAACGCCAGAAGTGGACTGTGTCGGTGGAAGCTTGGTCCAAGATGAGAGTGTTTTCCAGCATACCATCCCGAGTGATGAATGCCTCTTGATGTACGTGCACAGCACACAGACGCATGAAGCACAAGGCTACAACTTTACGAAAAGTCAAAAATGGTTCAAATGGCTCTGAGCACTTTGCGACTTAACTTCTGAGGTCAACAGTCGCCTAGAACTTAGAACTAATTAAACCTAACTAACCTAATGACATCACACAGATCTATGCCCGAGGCAGGATTCGAACCTGTGACCGTAGCGGTCGCTCGGCTCCAGACTGTAGCGCCTAGAACCGCACGGTCACTCCAGCCGGCTTACGAAAAGTCCTGGCCAGCACTGATCATATGGTGATGGGGCGAAAGTCAGTGGGGGATGTTGCTGCAGACATTTTGGGCAGTAAGGTGGTCGAGGCACACAGGAGGCGGCCGGGGAGCGCTCTTGCAAGGAGGAAGAGATTCATCAGTTTCACCATCACATCGTGCAGCAGGCAGCGCACCTCGGTGGGAGTTAGGCCGCCGGACCTGGCGTCAAACTCCTGGACAGAAAGGAGGCTGCGACGTCTCCAGCAATGACTAGCCTCCACAGGCACTCAAAGTCGACAGGTTGCGAGTGCGGCAGGAGGTGGTGACTGATGACACCAATGGTAGACGTAGGCTGTTGCTTGAAGAGGTTGGCCCAGATGTCGTGCAGGCCGCAGATGTTGGGTGGCGGCTGCACGAGTGTGCATCCAGGAGACACCGCACACAGTGCGCACAGGATCGCCGGATGGCCTCCTGAGTGCTGGGGTGGCTGCTGCCGCTTCAGTGGTGGGTGAGGCATCTTCTTTTTTATCTCCTCCTCAATGCCGACAGTGGCGAGGGCATCTGGGAGCATGCCCTAGATGGTAGCGGGCTATGCACTCGGCCCCAAACCGATGTTCTGAACAGGGCCGAGAACCACTGTGCGGATGCAGGGAGTTCCAAAGGGTGCTCCCAGATGGCCACGTCGACACCGGTATCTGGTGGCAGCGTCCCCAGTGTTGTCCTCTCTCATGTACAGTGGCAGAGACCTCGATCTCCACAGCCCCGGGCTGGCCCTGTTCCCTCCTCATCCGTCTTCCACAGGATGGCCGGAAACTCCTGCACGTGCTCTGTGTGCATAGGCTTAAGTCTATGGCCCTTGATGACATCGAGTGTCCTGTCAGAGAAGACAAGTAGAAGCTCTTGTTTGGCGAAGAACAACTGGGCCTCCCTCGACTGGAACTGTTCAGCCTCCACCTGGCCGAGCAAGAGGGCCTCCTCTCTGCGTTAGCGGCCACGTGGTGGCGGCGGTGGATCGCAAGGCCAGACTTGGCAGCGAAAGTGAGGTTGCACCCTAGGCAAGTGTGTGCTGCGATTTCTACAGGACCCTTGGCAGGGCCAGTTGGCCGGGCAGGTGCTGGATTAGTTGCGTTGGCTCCTTCCACTGAAGGACCAGTGCTGGTAGTGCTAGGTTTAAGGCATAGCGCAGTGCACACGGTACCGCACGTAGCGTTCCGTGTAACCAAATTATGCTCCACGAAGCGCTGTATTTAGTTACTGTTGCAGATTGCGACTGGGAATTTAATTCCGCTACAGCTGGGGTATGCCTCGCAGGCAAACTTAACAATATCTGTAAGAAGCCTACAGAGGAAGTCGGCAGGGAACACATGAGCGGCTTCTCTTCGCCTTCGTTTGATCCGTAGCACAGCAAGTGCTTATTATTAGGTTCAAATGGCTCTGAGCACTATGGGACTTAACATCTATGGTCATCAGTCCCCTAGAACTTAGAACTACTTAAACCTAACTAACCTAAGGACAGCACACAACACCCAGCCATCACGAGGCAGAGAAAATCCCTGACCCCGCCGGGAATCGAACCCGGGAACCCGGGCGTGGGAAGCGAGAACGCTACCGCACGACCACGAGATGCGGGCGCTTATTATTAGGGAAGGGAGAACCACTCAGAAACGAATCAAGTGCTTGGTCCGTAACAGAGTGTCTGGTGTTACACTTTCTAAAGAGAGGATGGTAGCTGTTACATTATCTCACTGTGATCAGGCAAATTTTACTACAACTGGTTAAAAGAGTGGTCCTGTGGAATCACTGGAAATAACTTTTCGAAGCGTTATGAAAATTCTGGGTGACCGGCCACCTTTTTATGGAAAACACCACTGGTGTCCATAAATGACGTATGCCAAGACCGAATAGTTGGTCGAGACGGTGGCTGCCCTCCATACAATGTTCTAAAAGGTCGTTGCACATGGGTATCTGACGTCGTCTGTATGAGCCTGGCCACACAATGAGCTTTCTCCTCTGGCGTCCACATTTTATCAGGTTTTCAAGATAAATTCTGCGTCAGAATTGCGTCTCCAGGAAGGTACAAAAACGTTATGAGTTATCTTGCCACATTCTAAAAACTTTTTGTTGGTATCTAGTACAGTTTTAAAGTTATTAAAGTCTGAAGTTGTAAAGATAATGTGAGGACACCCTGTATAGCGATCACAATTTCGGAACGAAGCTCAACATATCTTGCTTGTACTGTAGATCTCTGAGGTTGCTGGCAGTCATAAAAAAAGACATTCGATACGAAAGTTACCGATCTGTAACGCTCACAACTTCGGACGACAAATTACAGTTACTTTGCGATTTAGTACACGTGTACTACTTTAAATATCCTGTGCAGACTTGTTCCAGTGAGTTCAAATATAATTCCCTGTGAGGTGCAAAACTACTCCCTTTCCTCTAGTGAGGCGTTCATCACAGCTATCGATGGGGCAGTTCTGCTTGCATAAAACCATCGATTGCCGGCATCCGTCCCTACGAATGTCAACTTCAGAATCTGCCTGATTCGCTCATTCACCAAAATAAACATTATCTAGCATTCGCAGTTAAAGGAATAACGATGAAACTGATGGTTTTTCCTTCACCGTCATTGATGACGGAACTGTTGCACAGGGAGACGAATACTTCAAAAGTATTCTGGAAATAATTCAAGAGCATACACCGAAGGAAAGACTGGGAGCACAAAAGTGGACTAATAACATGTTTCACGAATCTGGTTTTCATTTTTTGATCGTATTCATTCTTAAATCACGAAGTGCTTCTCCAACCTCTAAAACTTCTATCGCAATACTGCCGCACAGGAAGTTCCACAACACACATTCCAACGAAGTACACGATGACAGTATTAGGTTTACCACTTAGCAAATCCATCTCAGTAACGCCAACTTCAGCGCAAGTATTATTGAGGGTCTCGTAGTTCAACGCGTCAGAAAGTAGGTCGTGTGAACGCATTTAATAATATAGCGCTTAATGATATGTTAGATTAGGGATACGATATTGAAACACAGTACAGATACTTGTTAGAAATGTAAACGGTTATATGCTGAAACCTCACATGACCATTAGAGCTCGCAACAAGTCACAAAATGTATCCTACAAGAGATTTTGAGCTCGGTATCACAGATAATCTGGACTAGTAATTGTTTTCCAAAACACGCAGCTTCTTTTTGTTAGTAACCCAGCTTTAAAACTTCATGTGAGCTGGCAATCGTGTTAATATCTTTAAAACGTTATGAAGGATTAACGTATCGCAGTGGGATCTCTGCCCGTAAACAAGCTAATGGCATTTAGACAGTCTTAAGAAATGGCTGTAAATACTGATGAAGATTATGTAGGTCCTCGGTCTCTTTCAGGTCAACGTGACTGTTGCGTACTATCAGTCTGTTTTCTCTCACTAACACGCTTTTGCGTTGATAACCAAGGAGGTTCCTGGGAAAAAAAGGTCTGTTCACAGTATTATTGGCTCAGTGTCGGAAAACGATTTACATAAAATCAAACTGGGCAAATGACTCTTCTCACCGCTGCCTATCCACCAAAAACATCTTTATACAACACATACATCCTTTGTCGTTATAAACCTTGCCTTGTTCACATTTGTACATACCTTCATTGTTTATTTTTGTTTATTTATTTTATGTCCTACATTGGGCCATTCCAGTCAATATTGTGACTTAGGTTCTGTTTTCAGATCGTGCCCCTCTTTCCTCATCCGAAATCACCCTTCACGTTCTACACCTGTTAATTTTTATTGGTAGTATGATCTGTTTGTCGTGAAATATCTTGAGCGCGTCTGTCTTGTCTTTCAAACCATCCATCGTAATCTGTAATTCATCATGTCCCCCTTTATCTCTGCGATACATCTAATGCCGCTGTTACTATTCCATAACTTCTCAATTATTCTCCTGCTAATTCAGTTTTCTGTTGTCCTCGTCATACGTCCTAGGAAAGAGACGCGTTCCTTTTCATTGTACTGTTTTTATTCAATATTAAGTTTCGGCTACAGCGATGTCCGCAAGTACGTGCCTGTTTACTGCTGTCAGCATATCTACCTGTACATACCAAACTAATTTTCCGGCGTAATATCAACTCTGAAAACTCCCAAAACATGGAAAGCAAAGAGGTTGCAGAAAAATAAGATTTCTTTCACAGTATCGAATGTGAGGAAGTGCTCATTGCACTTAATGTATGCATTTTAGCGCCTATGTTTGCTGGATTTTTTTACTTCGCATGATCGTTCTTGTTAAATCCCTGAATATAGACCATTACTCCTGGGATACCCTGTATCTAGAATGAACTCTCCGATTCCCCTGTACCCTAGGTACACATTTGTCTGAGCATACGTAGTCAGCAGTCATTCTGTGGTTCGATCTGTGTTGTACTGTGATAGCGTATGTTATTGCACAGTAAAGCCTACTGCTCCACAAGTGGTGTGGACGATATGATTTTCTACTGTGCTTCAGCAAATCGAAGTAATTTTAGAGGCCAAACCCTCTACTCTCGCCCGCGTCTCGTGGTCGTGCGGTAGCGTTCTCGCTTCCCACGCCCGGGTTCCCGGGTTCGATTCCCGGCGGGGTCAGGGATTTTCTCTGCCTCGTGATGGCTGGGTGTTGTGTGCTGTCGTTAGGTTAGTTAGGTTTAAGTAGTTCTAAGTTCTAGGGGACTGATGACCATAGATGTTAAGTCCCATAGTGCTCAGAGCCATTTTGACAGAATACACGTGATAAGCTATTCTGTCGCGTTTCCCAGCGTCTTAAGGACACCGTTTCCCTAGTACTCCACACTGGAAAGCCTTCCTCATTCCTCACGCCTGAGACGAGCACCACCACGAAATTCCTGAAACCAATGTGCGACGATTGGCAGCTGTGAAATGCCGAAATTATCTTTTGATGTTAGAGGTACTTTATGAACAGCTAGAGGTTGTCCGAAAATTAAGAACGAATACTGAAGTGCTGTAGAACGTACAAAATTTATTTAAATAGTAATTTTTTTTGCAAACACATTAAGTAACTTCTCCCATTTATGTATGAATAATTATATCCTACATATGACTACCCAAGGCCGCGTGGCAGTGAGCAATGCGTTCCTTGAAGTTCTCGATGACGCGTTCACAAACATATGGTGGGATGCCATTAATAACCCTTTCAGTTTCATCCTTCAATTAGTGTATTGTGTGTGATGTTGTTCACGCCGGTCGGAGTGGCCGAGGGGTTCTAGGCGCTACAGTCTGCAACCGCGTTACCGCTACGGCCGCAGATTCGAATCCTGCCTCGGGCATGGATGTGTGTCATGTCCTTAGGTTAGTTAGGCTTAAGTAGTTCTAAGTTATAGGGGATTGATGACCTCAGCATTTAAGTTCCATAGTGCTCAGAGCCATTTGAACCATTTTGTTCTTCATGTACACTCTTGATTTCATAAACCCCGCAAAAAAAAGTCACAAGGCGTAAGATCGCATGACCTGGCTGCCTAGTTGCCACGCAGAGAGAGAATTCTTTGAGGAAACTGTTCATTCAGCAGAGCAATCGTTTCACGGATGTGCGACACGTCACAGCATCTTGTTGAAACTGAAAATCATTATTTTCCTCAATAAGAGGGAAAAACCAATCAGAAAACATGTTTCGGTAATGGTCGCCGTTCACAGTGGCGGCAGCATCCTCATAATTTTCAAAAAAGTACAGGCCGATCTCTCCCCCTGCCCAGAACCCGTACCACACAGTCGTGCGTTGTGGATGCGTCTTTCACAATCACTCGCGGATTTTCGTTACTCCAAATTCTACAGTTCTGCTTATTGACGTATCCACTGAGGTGAAAGTGCGCCTCATCTGAGAAAATTATTCTTTTTGTGAATTTCTCGTTCGCCGCTTGTCGAGCCAATGCCAACTGATCGAATATATGTCTCTTTCCATGATCTGCAGGCTTCAACTCTTGTGTAAGTTGAATCTTATACGCATGCTGTTTCAGATCTTTTGAAAGGACTTCATGCGATGAACTTGGTGATAAATTCAATTGTTGAGCTCGTCGGCGAACCGATTTTCTGGGGCTTACGGTTACATTGTCACGCGCGACAGCAATACTCGTATTTTCTTGTGTTCGAACGCTGTCATCCTGCTTTGTTAACATTTTAAACAGAACCCGTTGTCTCAAACTTCCAGATCAACTTCCGAAGTGATGATTCGGTTGGAGCAGCATTATGTCCGAGTGTCATACGCATTTCACGAACGGTTGCCGTGAGACTTTCACTGTTTTTGTAATAACTTTTTATAACTTGGATACGTTGCTCAGTTGTCATCTGCTCAATGACGAAAATAAACATCAAACAAAAATGCTCACCATACAAAAGCTGTCAGGCTATTAACGGGAACGATCGCAGACATGAAAATACCGTGGCTGCCAACCGTAGTATGACAAAATGGAGCAAAATTCAAATCCGTCCTTACTTCCCGGACGTCCTTTACAAAGAATGCGTAATTCCTTACGCCGAAGCGTAGACAGGTGCTCTGCAATGGAAGAACATCAAGTTAAGTAACACCTGTGAAGTGTTTAAATCTCAGACAGTGTGCTTCTTCAGATCCAAACTGGGCTTGCTTTTTTCAGTACTATCACGTCTTAAAGTATTCAACATTTTCCTTTATAACACCTTGCATATATTCATCAGTGCCCTTTGTTATTACAAATACTCCTCTTTTCTCAAAACATAGTGAAAAGAACTGGGACCATTAACAACTTTTGGAACGACTTCAAGGTACAGAGAGGCGTTACATAGATGGATACACATGTATTCAACATCTTCTCAGAGCATATTACATATTATGCAAATAATGTGGCGGAGTCACTGCGTTAAAGAACTATCTATTACTTAACTCCTACGCCAATGAAGATTGTCTGAGAAAAATCTCTTAAATTTAACGGTTTAGGTTACTTTGTAATTATACTCACGAAGCATTGTAATACAAGTCATTCATAATTTAAAATAATTTAATTACATCGCACTTTAATTAAATGTATGCCTTTTGAATTGAATTTTCCATCAATGCTTGGAAGAAGAAGATAAATATTAAAATTATATTTATTTGGTCACGAACCGGCTTTCGGCTTCTCAGGTCTTCTTTAGGTGACAACTGACTTCGGTAAACAGAGATAGACATCGAGTGTAACTTACACAGATATTAACTGTACAAAGATACAAATATGACAGCACTTACATTGGAAAACATTACAATAGTTACATTAACCAAAAAACGAGGTAAACAAAATTTTTGTGCGCAGATACATCTAACAAGTGGTAAGAAATATGATGAACTTGCAGTTTTAAACTAATATTTGTAACGAGAACTTAACATAGCAAAGGGGAAAACAGAAATTTACTCCGATCGTTTAACATTCCGATTTTGACTCTGTATCGCACAGATCCACTACGTAGTGTTTCTGCGGTGTTATTTACCCCCTCTCGTCTATCCCCCTGACTCTGGCATTCACAACAGGCAATAGTATGTTTACTTCCATAAGAGCAACACCTTAGCTACAGAAGAGCGACGGGTCGCACGGACACCACGCCGTAAATATTCTTGATTCATTGAATTTTGGTTCAAATGGCTCTGAGCACTATGGGACTCAACTGCTGAGGTCATTAGTCCCCTAGAACTTAGAACTAGTTAAACCTAACTAACCTAAGGACATCACAAACATCCATGCCCGAGGCAGGATTCGAACCTGCGACCGTAGCGGTCTTGCGGTTCCAGACTGCAGCGCCTTTAACCGCACGGCCACTTCGGCCGGCCATTGAATTTTCCTCAATGTAACGACTCTTTGTGTTTTACGTTCAAGCATTCTGTATGTGAAGTGGAAGTTATTATTGTGCACTTATATAACAGAAACTGGTACTGGATCTCTTCGATCCAGCGCAATCATTTACGTTCTAGTATTCCAAGACAGGAAAGAAAATAATTGAATCATTCGATTGAAAAAGACACCATACAAAAACCGCAAGTAAATCCAAAACCCCCAACATTCTCCGCATAAGGCTTCCTGGACACTGGGAAAGCAAAAAATACTAAAGGAATTTCAAAAAACAAGGGAATGCTTATTTGACCAGGAAATGCTGGAAACGATTGTAAAGTACAATAACCAATGCATTGAAATTATCCGAAGCAATTACCACCCAGAAGGAAACGCTCACCCAAAGAACACAGTCGAGATAAAAGCCTTCATTGGACTTATATACATAGCTAGAATGCACAAGTCACGAAGGAAAAGTCTTCAAGATCTATGGTATTCCAAGGGGTTTGGGATCGAGATATTTAGATTGACATGAGTGAATACAGGTTTAGTTTTCTGTTACAATCTCTGCGATTTGATGATAGACAATCACTTAGTCAATGCAGAGTAGTTGACCGCCTGGCGCCAATTCGAGATTTATTTCAAAAGCTTGTCAAGAACTGCCTACGTTGTAGGCCAAAACGTCATCATTGACGAGAAAGTCGAGACTGATATGATATGCGAATTGGGGTGGCAGCCACTGAAACAAAAGCGGTCTTCTTTGCGGCGAGATCTATTTACGAAATTTCAATCACCAACTTTCTCTTCCGAATGCGAAAATAATTTGTTGACACCCACCTATTTAGGGAGAAATGATCATCATAATAAAATAAGAGAAATCAGAGCTCGAACGGGAAGACTTAGGTGTTCCTTTTCCCCACGCGCCATTCGAGAGTGGAATGGTAGAGAAGTAGTATGAAAACGGTTCGATGAACCCTCTGACAGGCACTTAAGTGTGAATTGCAGAGTAACGATGTGGATGTAGATGTAGGAAACCAGGGCTGCAAATTCTAGCATATTTGCTTACAGAAAAGAAGGTACGATCGCTTATTACGTCCCACAAAATAAAAATAACAAAAAAATATGTTATTGATCTCAAGTATGCATTATGACGCTGAAACTGACGAAAACACAGGAGATAATAGAAAACCTATTATGATAACTTATTATAACACACACAACATTGGAGTTGATATCTTTGACAAATTGTGCTCTGCCTACAACGTTCAGAGGAGTATACGACGATGGCCCATGATCGTATTTTACTCGATACTGAATGTTACTGGTACAAATTGCAAGACAATTTATATGGGAAATGGCAACAAAAGTCTCCGCCGACCGCCATTTCTTCGTCAGCTCGGATGGGAACTCTTGGAAGATCGATTGGTAAAACGAAGCTAGCTTTCCAAGCAACGTCGTACCCAAACTACGCGCATTGTTGAAATTCTACCGCAAAATCGCCGACCTTTAGGTCTTGTTGGTGAGAGCGCCGACAATGCCGACACCAATCAAGGAAGAAGGAAGCGTTGCAAACCCTGCCACACAACTAGTAAAAGACGACTGACGAAATACCCGTGCAAACCGTACGGACAATATCTGTGTCTTCAATAGTGTTACACTCCTGGAAATTGAAATAAGAAAACCGTGAATTCATTGTCCCAGGAAGGGGAAACTTTATTGACACATTCCTGGGGTCAGATACATCACATGATCACACTGACAGAACCACAGGCACATAGACACAGGCAACAGAGCATGCACAATGTCGGCACTAGTACAGTGTATATCCACCTTTCGCAGCAATGCAGGCTGCTATTCTCCCATGGAGACGATCGTAGAGATGCTGGATGTAGTCGTGTGGAACGGCTTGCCATGCCATTTCCACCTGGCGCCTCAGTTGGACCAGCGTTCGTGCTGGACGTGCAGACCGCGTGAGACGACGCTTCATCCAGTCCCAAACATGCTCAATTGGGGACAGATCCGGAGATCTTGCTGGCCAGGGTAGTTGACTTACACCTTCTAGAGCACGTTGGGTGGCACGGGATACATGCGGACGTGCATTGTGCTGTTGGAACAGCAAGTTCCCTTGCCGGTCTAGGAATAGTAGAACGATGGGTTCGATGACGGTTTGGATGTACCGTGCACTATTCAGTGTCCCCTCGACGATCACCAGTGGTGTACGGCCAGTGTAGGAGATCGCTCCCCACACCATGATGCCGGGTGTTGGCCCTGTGTGCCTCGGTCGTATGCAGTCCTGATTGTGGCGCTCACCTGCACGGCGCCAAACACGCATACGACCATCATTGGCACCAAGGCAGAAGCGACTCTCATCGCTGAAGACGACACGTCTCCATTCGTCCCTCCATTCACGCCTGTCGCGACACCACTGGAGGCGGGCTGCACGATGTTGGGGCGTGAGCGGAAGACGGCCTAACGGTGTGCGGGACCGTAGGCCAGCTTCATGGAGACAGTTGCGAATGGTCCTCGCCGATACCCCAGGAGCAACAGTGTCCCTAATTTGCTGGGAAGTGGCGGTGCGGTCCCCTACGGCACTGCGTAGGATCGTACGGTCTTGGCGTGCATCCGTGCGTCGCTGCGGTCCGGTCCCAGGTCGACGGGCACGTGCACCTTCCGCCGACCACTGGCGACAACATCGATGTACTGTGGAGACCTCACGCCCCACGTGTTGAGCAATTCGGTGGTACGTCCACCCGGCCTCCCGCATGCCCACTATACGCCCTCGCTCAAAGTCCGTCAACTGCACATACGGTTCACGTCCACGCTGTCGCGGCATGCTACCAGTGTTAAAGACTGCGATGGAGCTCCGTATGCCACGGCAAACTGGCTGACACTGACGGCGGCGGTGCACAAATGCTGCGCAGCTAGCGCCATTCGACGGCCAACACCGCGGTTCCTGGTGTGTCCGCTGTGCCGTGCGTGTGATCATTGCTTGTACAGCCCTCTCGCAGTGTCCGGAGCAAGTATGGTGGGTCTGACACACCGGTGTCAATGTGTTCTTTTTTCCATTTCCAGGAGTGTATTTTGTTTGCCGTGAAGGATGTGAATTGGGTGCTCCTCCAGAAGAAACATGAAAACGTATCTTCTTTGTTATATTTTTGGTTGTAAGTTACTTTTCAGGACTTTGTATGTCGTACATACCATGTAAAACATTTCCTGCACCTTATATTTTTCCAACGCGTAGTTCCGAATTTCTATGTTGTATATTTATGAAATAATACTCTGATACAGTTATTAAAAATTATTATAGTACCTTGTACGATTCTGGAGCTGATATTTTTAAAGTGTTGTTAACTTGGGTGAATGGATCTCACAGATCCGGCGCTAGCATCCGTGTGAGTTTAGGGGCGCCAGCATTAATACTAGGCTGAAATTCTGTGTCATTTCTTCGTTGCTTTCCGGTATTTCTCGAAGGGTCATATTTCTGCATTTCTTGACAGACAGTAAAACTTCACATTCTACATCATATGAATAGTTTTCTGCTAACAGTTGATCCTCTATCGCCAGCTTCTCTCAAATGGTTCAAATGGCACTAACAACTGTGGGACTTAACACTGAGGTCATCAGCCCCTAGACTTAGAACTAATTAAACCTAACTAACCTAAGGACATCACACACATCCATACCCGAGGCAGCAGTGGAACCTGCGACCGTAGCAGCAGCGCGGTTCCGGACTGAAGCGCCCAGAATCCCTCGGTCACATCGTCCGGCGCCAGTTTCATGTTCACTTAGCCACAGCTCTGCCTGACAGCAATATACACTTTTCCACACTGTCTAGAAGTGATTCCATATACACCATCCTGCGCCAAGTTTTGTAGTTTGCGTTTACTACTGAATAAAAATTTTGATATGTTATTGGTATCACAAAAGGCAGGTCTGTAGTTGCGAGACTTACTTTTTGCAACATTGTCTGAAATGTTGCAAGTGTACGGAATTTTGCACAAGGCTTTGTAAGTACTGAGTGATTGTTATTGACCAGCTTATGGAAGTGGTTTAATTTTATTGACTTGCTCTTTTCATAAAATATTATCAATGAGGACAGATCTATAGCCATTGCTAGGAGCGATTTGTTTGGTGGTTTGTAGTTCTGTTCGAAACGCTGATTTGGGTAATGGAACAGATATGATGCGATGCACCACTGAATGGAAAGCTGCATAGTTTGTGGCTGTGTGGGTTCTGGGAGACGGCAGGGATTACTGTATCAGAAGCTATGTTTTTTTTTCTGTAAATGGCTTACACAAAATAAGACTTCAGTTTTATCTTCCTCAGGCCAAACGATATCGCTTCATTTACGCTATAGTTCGAATATATTAAGTTTCATCCAGTGTGACGTGTAATGTTTGACTTGTCATTGTCATTGCAAAAGCTACAGCCCAGTCCATTTGCTTCTCTGATGATCATCACTTACAAGATATGGTTCGTAGGAACCCGGAAGAAAGTATAACTACGCTGCACGTTGCTCTTTTATGAGCTTACTAGCTAACAATTTCATTTTACCACTTTTCTGTTAGAAACTAAAACAAATAACGAACTGTGTTTGTAGTGGAGTATGGAAAACCTTCAGTGTCATTTATTCGTCAATACTCGTTTGAAATTATGAAAACTACAGCCGTTTTCGGTTTGCAATTGAAAGGTGTCAAAAGCGCTGGCAGCTGTCAGGGATTTCTATAATTTCTCGACTGTAATAGTAAGGAATACGTATATTAAAACTTCATACATGATGCTGCAATTTTCCATGATCTCTGTTTATAACGTCATACCTCTTGAACTATGTGTAGTACAATATTATATTTGTGTACGTACTTCAGAGGTATACATGTGGATACTGTCAGCGATACATGCTGCGAACAGGGTCAGTAGCAAAGAAGTAATACAATTCAACGTCATGCACAATACAGTTGTTTTTCACGCACCTCAGGACTTTTGACGTCATATTGTACCACCATATAGTTTTTTATGTGCATTTAGCTATGTATGTAGATACTGCCCGCGAAATTTACTGCGCGGACAGTTAGTAGCACAGAAGTAATACATTTGAACGTCATGCATGATGTGGAATTTTTTAATCCATCTGATTGTTTACGACGTCATATATCCTGTAATATGGTAGGTACTTACCCCACAGCAATTGTTGCCTAACAGTAAGGGAAGTTTGGTTGAAACTGGTCCAAAGACGGAGATGTCAAAAACACACACAGTCTACGTACATACATACATACATCTTCTTCTTTTTTTGTTGTTGTAATGTATATGGATGACATGTCTGTGTCGACCCAGACAATGCAGTCAACTTGACCTCAAAGCGACCATTACGAATGACTACACGAATAATAGCATCGCAGTATAAGTTGAAAGGGAGAAACGCCATATTTATAGAAAGGGAACGTCTGTAATGGAACCTGTGTCCGTTGCGTCTGGTTCTCTTCTCCGGCGATTGCAGGATTTGTCTGTCTACTGATAATCACAGGAAGACGGCCTGCAGGGTGTCAGATACCAATGCAATTCTGAGGAATGGTCAGCAGGTAGGTGGGTTATTTTGCTTATTTATACTTTTGTTCAGTACCATAAGATTTATTTTTTTTATTTGCTGATCGGTTTGAATCTAAGCCCACACACGTTAGCAGACAAGCAAGAGAGTTTTTGACCAGTTTATTTCAGAGGGTCCTCCGTCTCCTCTCAGCAGTTTAGCCAGCAGGGCAGGTGTGACGAGGTCCGTTGCGGTGGACAGTGACAACTCGTCGCGAACGTTGCGTGTCGGCTTCTCCAGAAAACTGACGTAAGTGAAGCTGAATGCTCCTTCTGGGGTCTATTTAAAACACTCGGTCGCAGAACTGGAATACCACACTGTTATGATTACTACCGTTTTCTACTGTCACGCGACATCGACGCTCCAAAGAAACTAAGTCACTGTTACAAGCTACTTCTGAGAGGACTCTAGCTGTCGTTAACTGGCTGGACATAACCGCCAGTTATCTCCCAGCAGGGGTGTCCTTGTGACCTCCTTCTTACAACGGAAGTGTGTACTAACAATTACATAAAACGTCTGTTACGACTGGCAGATTTCTGCTTACGAGGTAGTACGAGGAGCGATGTATAATGGTGGGGCTTGTGATAAGCTTGTCAGTAATCCCTCCTGCCGTTATTGCCAGTAGATGAATTCTTTATTCAAATAGCTCCTCACTTGCATTCACGCCGCCGAGTGAACACCGTTCCAGACCTTCTTACCTCTTAAAAAATGTGAAGAGGTACCGGGAATCGAACAGGGGTCCTTACCCAACGAAAAGAGCGATGCTAATCTCTCGGCTACAGACGTGATCCTTTTAATAATTACATATTAATAAATGCTACATCTCAGTTACAAGTGTCCTGAAACACTTCTGTACGAATAATATCATTTAATTTTCTCACTCTCTCTCGTGTCTGAATCTCTCACTTCAGAAACGCAAATAAAATATCGGGGCTTTACGTAGGTGACTGTCTATAGCTGTTAGATAACTTGAAAAAAGTGTATTTGTGCCATTAGCTACACAACTGCATGTTTATTATCAATCGGCTTAGATTACTACAATTATCTTCATGGGAGCAAACTGTAAGGTACAAAAAGTGTATATAGAATACACACAAGCATCGCAGAAAATGGAAGAACTAAAAATATTCTTTTTAAAACCATAGCAAACACACAGTGTACATCAAAGGATCAAACATACGTCTTCGTCGTATACGAGCCAATCATATGTAAACCATTTATAATTATTATAATAACATGTCATAGCACAATCCACGCAAAAAAAAAAAAAAAAAATTTTAGATGGCTCTGAGCACTATGGGACTTAACATCTGAGGTCATCAGTCCCCTAGAACTTAGAACTACTTAAACCTAACTAACCGAAGGACATCACACGCATCCATGCCCGAGGCAGGATTCGAACCTGCGACCGTAGCGGTCGCGCGGTTCCAGACTATAGCGCCTAGAACCGCTTGGCCACCCCGGCCGGCCAATCCACACAAATGTGCTGTGTCTTGGCACAGTTACGCTATGTAACACTCCCATATCGATAAAGCAGCGGACAGCTGCTTTTAAAAAGCCTTAATTAATCTCTGTGATATATTTTGTTTAGATAAATAAATGTTTGTTTTACATCTCCCTCGCTACAACTAAGACTCATTTCTCCACCACAGGTGCGGTAACCATTTTGTAATATGTAACATTTACATAATTATCGTAAAATATATTGAAGTTAATTCACTCAGTCGTTCTAATAATTTAATTAACATTAATCGTCAACATATTAAATAATTATACATGTTTCTGGCACAATTGCTAATATTTTCTCAGTAATATTACAGGTCTTCCAGCCAGTTCCACGCACGCCGCTGCCTGTATAAGATGTTTCTCTGTATTTGATCCTCACATTTGAGCGAAATTTTATTACAATCACTAATTTCGAAATCCAATGTCCAACCACTAAACTTTTCACAGCATCGTCTGGCAGAAGTCATTGCCCCATTTTTATGTCATCCCTTCTGAGCTGGTTGGTCGGTTTGGGGAGTATAGGGCCCAAACTGCAGGGTCATCAGTCTCCCTTCGTAGTAAAAGAACAGATATAAACTGGCGAAATACGTGAGAGAGAAGGATACATATATAACTAGTGCACACTTGGTGACAACTTCACACTTAATATATTATAACTGTCAAAAGTACAGCTATTACGCGACCGTTAAAGAGATCAAGTTGAAACACAATCACAGTATGAATATCTAAGAGGTTAAAAATGCTCTTTCATCTAGTCAAAGACTATAGTATTGGAAATAACATGGCGACCTTTTTGTGAACAACATAAATACATAACCTGTTATAATGAGGTATATTGAACTTAGTGTTTCAGAAATTAAAAAAGTGATTATCTGAATGAAACATTGTGAAATAAATCGATTTAAAGGACTTTAATGGAGTAGAACTTTAAAAACTGTTACTGTGCACTATGTGATAAATGCAGATTAAGTTATTATGTTTGTAGATCGGCAAAGGAAGTAAAACTATGAGAAGCGTTGAAGCCAGGCGTAGAAACCGTCTGTAATAACTACTCAACTTGTTCAGCCTTAAAACTGTGTTAAAATGACTACCAAATCTTACTAAAGTACTATTTGGCCCTTGTGGGAACATAACCGGACAGTAAAAGCTCTAGAGGAAGCTCTCAGTTTAGCACATGTAAACAAGTGGTCATATCTCGGCACATATCTATCTAAATGTTATGCGTATTGGGTTACACTTGAGGCAGTGAAGGTAGAATTTGCAATTTATTTATTGTTTAACAGCGCGTTTGAGTAAAAATCCCACATATAAATGTAATCCCTGGGAATTTGAATCTTAGGTCCTGCCATGTGACGTCCAATTAACAACCGTAAGTGGTAGATTCCGCGAAGTCCAATAATGAAATGCCACACACGCGTGAAATCTAGACCTCGGATGATAAATGGCACAAAGCCTAGACATATGGTGTAATCCCAAGACGTACACTGTCGTCTATACCTTACACCATGCCGGCTGGTGTGGTCGAGCAGTTCTAGGCGCTACAGTCTGGAGCCGCGTGACCGCTACGGTCGCAGGTTCGAATCCTGCCTCGGGCATGGATGTGTGTGATGTCCTTAGGTTAGTTAGGTTTAAGTAGTTCTAAGTTCTAGGAGACTGATGACCTCAGAAGTTAAGTCCCATAGTGCTCAGAGCCATTTTGAACCTTACACCGTCTATCTATAATTTATATGATAGGTGCCTTTTTACAAGGTATTTGGATCTTTGGCGATGGGTAATACCCCGGATGGCCAAATCATGACGTCAGGTATGTAAAACTAAGACCTCAGGTGGGGGACCTGATGTAACCCTTAAGTATCAGATGATCTGTACCTTGAGTATATACCTCTAAAACATGGGTCTTATTTGACCAGTTAATAACTGCAGTAGCTAGGTAGTGAAGTAACACGTATTTCAACTTGTACTACCATCCTTTTGAGAAGACATGGCCGGCCGGAGAGACGGAGCGGTTCTAGGCGCTACAGTCTGGAACCGCGCGACCGCTATGGTGGCAGGTTCGAATCCTGCCTCGGGCGTGGATGTGTGTGATGTCCCTAGGTTAGTTAGGTTTAAGTAGTTCTAATTTCTAGGGGACTGATGACCTGAGACGTTAAGTCCCATAGTGCTCAGAGCCATTTGAATTTGAGAAGACATGATCGTCAACAACACACATGTACCTTACATCTTAAAAATTGTATGATAAATTTTGGGTGAAACTAGCACAGAAAATTGGAATCAAATTAAAACACGTATTAATCGATCACTTATCCGGTAAACTAAACCTCGCACCTCAGTTTAATTATTTGTCCTCATATTTCGACGATCAACTCATATTAAAATTAACGCATTTAGGGTGTCATACTACACTGCGTAGCGGTTTGGTTGTGATCGCATATACTGAGATGATCCAATTGATTTCCTTCCACAACCTCGTCCGATCCGAACCCGTGCGCCTTGTCGTTCCTGGCGCATCTAACACTAATCAACTTCCCTTAAGCGTAGGCGAAGAGACGGAGAAATAAGCCTCCCTACAGAGACGTGACGAAAATAATTTGCACCTCTGCTGGTTGGGGGTTGGGTGGGGCTGTTTGGGGAAGGAAACCAGACAGCGAACACTGGACTCGCATTCGGAAGGACGACGGTTCAATCCCGCGTCCGGCCATCCTGATTTAGGTTTTCCGTGATTTCCCTAAATCAATCCAGGCAAATGCCGGGATGGTTCCTGTGAAAGGGCACGACCGACTTCCTTCCCCATCCTTCCCTAATCCGATGAGACCGATGACGACGCTGTCTGGTCTCCTTCCCCAAAACAACCAACCAACCAGACAGCGAGGTCATCGGTCTCTTTCGGATTAGGAAAGGACGGGGAAGGAAGTCGGCCGTGCCCTTTCACAGGAACCATCCCGGCATTCGCCGGAGCGATTTAGGGAAATCACGGGAAACCTAAATCAAGATGGCCGGACGCGGGATTGAACCTTCTGCTAGTAATCGGCAGGCCATTCCACGTACAGAACGCCGAGCTTTGCCAAGATTGTTAGTAAACGCAGATTTGGGTAGATGGAGAGCAGGATCTGGGACACGTACAAGAATGAATGAATGATGATGATGAAGGGGGCGTTGTCATGCCTACTCTGTTGAACGAGAGTCTGTCCTTAAATTTGGACCTGCAACTTCAGGGACACAAAGTGGCCTTAACTCGCACGCACGCCTTGAGTGTCACAATCAGAAACGTGATAAAACGGAGGTCGCATTATCGCAGGGAATGCTAGTATGAAGGTAGATAAGTAACGAGCATGAACGTCTCGAGAAACAAGTGCGGTAGGCTACCACAGCCTACTTTTAGGACTGAGCTTAGCAGAAATGGAAAGTACAGCACATTGCAAATGCAGAATACTGACTGTAGGAATAGCGCTGTTGCAGAGAAGCTACTATTTTCTTTCTGCGATAAATCATGGAGAGAGCGGCAGTCGTTTGATGTTGGATTACAATTGTCTTGTGCTAATTGTTTGTATGTTTACATTTCTATTTTACATCACTAGGTAAAAAGTAAATTCCATTGGTAAGTGCAGGCTTAGTCTCGGGCTTATCAGAACTCTGTACTAACAAGTTTCGTTTCCATTTAACAACAGAGGTTGAATACTTTCTGGCGGACCAAGTAGCCTGAGAAAGGTGTGCCAATGTGTCAAAGGAGGACACAATGAAACGCGGCAACACTTCATACATCTTATTAACGAAATATGCTCATTGAAGTTCATATAGTTAACTGACACATTGCTTTCAAAAGGCAAACATAATCCATGGGTAGTCGTGAGGTCGAGGCGATATACAGGTGGTTTTGCTAAATGGGAACAAAACGCAGGAAACAGTCTCTGAGAGAATAAGGAGCGGAATAGATCATTTGAAGATAATACCGGAAACTCGTTCCGAGGTCGGCACAACCACCTGAATGTGGAGAAGAAAGACCTTTGACAGGGAGCTGCCAGCATAGGGTAAGCCAGGCGAAACTGTGGAATATTCTTCACAAGTGCCACTATACGAATCATTTAAAATTCGTGCAGGTCAGCTGATTCGTCGCACAGGCCATCACGGTGCTGGGATTTCTGTCATAGATCCTATTCACTCATGAGGATCCCTTCCCAAAGGTCGGTATCGCCAACTTTCACCACACCCACCTGTGGGCTTCGGAGAATTTCCTATTGTACGGTGGCTGCGACCCATCAGCACCGGTTGAGAAGAATTTGTAGGGCGGGAATTAACTGGCGGCCGCCCCGTGGGACCAGTCATCATTCCACAACGCCTCACAGGTGAGGCGTATCTGCACACCCTACGGGTGTCCGTGCCTCTCCTTCTGGAAGCCGTGGCTTTGGTGGTGTAAAGAGTCATGTGGATGCCATATGATGGGACTTCAGCTCACTGCCCCCTTGAGTGCGAAGCTTAAATCACCAGTATGGACAGCTCCATTTGCCTGTTATGTTCTCATGTGCGTTATCAGCCATTGAAATCTATACTGTCAATGATCTTTTATTTCCTCACTTAAGTAGGTGTTCCTTCCTTGGAACATATTTCAAGCTTTGCTCTTAGGGATCGTTTCCAGCAGCTTTTTCCCATTTAGCAAAATCACCTGGTACATATGACAGAATTACTTATTTCTCAGTTCTGCGTAACAAGATCATTTAAGTATATAGAAATTTAATTACCACATATCATACTAGTTATTCGTTAAACTGAAGGTGCAGTAAAATTTACAGTTTGTGGATCAGGTCGTAGCGTTTTGTTTTGCACGTTGGTACTCCGGTTGGTATGGGTTCACTTATCGATTGTCATTTTTCGTTTGTACTTCACTGTCGCTGTTTCAGTTTACCTTTTGTCATTTTGTCTTTTGGAGATAGTGAATGGAGCTGTGGACACTAGAAAATGGAGTGTCAAGCGGAGAAATCGGAACATTTCCGACATGTTCCTCTGTTTACATCTACATCTACATGGTTACTCTGCAATTCACGCTTATGTGCCTGGCAGAGGGTTCATCGAACCATTTTCATAATGATTCCTGAATGAGATTTTCACTCTGCAGCGGAGTGTGCGCTGATATGAAACTCCCTGGCAGATTAAAACTGTGTGCCGCACCGAGACTCGAACTCGGGACCTTTGCCTTTCGCGGGCAAGTGCTCTACCAACTGAGCTACCCAAGCTTGACTTACGCCCCGTCCACACAGCTTTACTTCTGCCAGTACCTCGTCTCCTACCTTCCAAACTTTACAGAAGCTCTCCTGCGAACCTTGCAGAACTAGCACTCCTGTAAGGTTCACAGGAGAGCTTCTGTAAAGTTTGGAAGGTAGGAGACGAGGTACTGGTAGAAGTAAAGCTGTGTGGACGGGGCGTGAGTTGTGTTTGGGTAGCTCAGTTGGGAGTTTCATTTTCATAATACTTCTCTAGCATTCCACTCTCGAATGGCGTGTGGGAAAAAGGAACACCTGAATCTTTCCGTTCGAGCTATGATTTCTCTTATTTTGTTATGATGATCATTTATCCCTACGTAGGTGGGTGTCAACAAAATATTTTCCCATTCGGAAGAGAAAATTGATGATTGAAATTTAGTAAATAGATCTCGCCGCAAAGAAAACCCCCTTTGCTTCAGTGCCTGCCACCCCATCTTGCGTATCATATCAGTGACACTCCCACCCCTATTGTAAGATAACACGAAACGAACTGCCCTTCTTTGCACTTTTTCGATGTCCTCCGTCAACCCTACCTGGTAAGGATCCCACACCGCGCAACAGTATTCCAGCAGATGACGGACAAGTGTTATGTAGGCTGCCTCTGTAGTGGGTTTGTCGCATCTTCTAAGTGTTCTGCCAACAAAGCGTAGTCTTTGTTTCGCCTTCTCCACAATATTATCTATGAGGTCTTTCCGATTTAAGTTGTTCGTAATTGTAATTCCTAGGTATTTAGTCGAATTTACAGCCCTTAGAATTGTGTGGTTTATCGTATACCCAAAATTTATCGGATTTCCTTTAGTGGCCATGTGGATGACCTCGCACTTTTCTTTGTTTAGTGTCAATTACCACTTTTCGCACCATACAGAAATTCTCTCTAGATCATTTTGTAATTGGAATTGATCGTCTGATGATTTTACTAGACGTTAAATTACAGCGTCATCTGCAAACAATCTAAGGAGGCTGCTCAGATTATCACCTAGGTCATTTATGTAAATCAGGAACAGCAGAGGGCCTATGACACTACCTTGCGGAACGCCAGATATCACTTCTGTTCCACTCGATGATTTCCCGTCTATCACTATGAATTGTGACCTCTCTGAGAGGAAATCACGAATCCAGTCATACAACTGAGACGATACTTCATATGCGCGCATTTTGATTAATAGTCGCTTGTGAGGAGCGGTATCAAAAGTCTTCTGGAAATCTAGGAATATGGAATCGATCTGAGATCCCTTGTCGATAGCACTCATTACTTCATGGGAATAAAGAGCTATCTGCGTTGAACAAGAACGATATTTTCTGAATCCGTGTTGATTATGTATCATTAAGTCATTTTCTTCAAGGTGATTCATAATGTTCGAGTATAGTATATGCTCCAAAATCTTACTGCAAATTGAGGTCAGTGATATTGGTCTGTAATTCAATGGGTTACTCCTATTTCCTTTCTTTGGTATTGGTGTGACCTGTGCTACTTTCCAGTCTTTAGGAACAGACCTTTCGTCAAGTGAGCAGTTGTACATGATTGCTAAGAAAGGCGCTATTGCGTCTGCATACTCTGATAGGAACCTGATTGGTATACCATCTGGACCGGATTAAGTGATTTGAGTTGTTTCGCAATACCTAAGTTATCTACTTTTATGTCACTCATGCTAACAGCTGTTCTGGTTTCGAATTCTGGAAAATTTACTTCGTCTTCTTTCGTGAAGGAATTACGGAAAACTGTATTTAGTAACTCCGCTTTAGTGGCACCATCATCGGTAACATTTCCATGGCTATCGCTTTAAGTTCAATAGAGGGGTAACAGCAGCGGAGAGAGCCAGCAACATTAGCGCTATGCATGGGGATAATGCCATTGGACTAAGCATGGCATGAAGATGGTTTTCTTATTTTAAGGAAGATCGTTTAGAATTAGTAACACTCAAAGCTCAGAAACACTTTCGGAGTTTTATGACGATCGTTTAAACACATTAATCCACAACGATCCATGCTAGTGTACTCTAGAACTCGCGGATGTGATCATTTCCCCACTGTGCAACTTTAGCATACAATCTGGAACGTTCAAAAATCGGTTGTGTGGGTACCACATGCTCTAAGCCAGAATCAAAAACATCAGCGAGTGGCCATATGTGCATCTCTGCTTGCTCGTCATCAATTGGCTCGTGAACAATGCCGACCATTCCCGTCCGGTACCGTTACTGGTGACGAGGTATGGTGTCTCTATGCTAATATAAGGAAAAGAAAGGAATGAATGAGCCCAAACAAAGCAGCAACTCCTCGTACAAAGGCTTGCGTGCGTCCACGAAAGATAATGTTACACAACTAGTGGAACAGAGACGATGTACTACGAACTGCTTCCCTGACGTGTAAGCATCACTGTTGACCTTTCTTGCCAACAACTGAGACGTCTTGCACAAATAACCCAAAAACAACGACCACGAAGACTGCGTGAAGTGATGCCTTTCTTTTTTTTCCGAGTCATCAGTCTTCTGACTTGTTTGACGCACCCCACCATTAATTCCACTCCTGTGCCAAGTTCTTCATGTCACAGTAGCACTTGCAACCTACGTACTCAATTATATGCTGGATGTATTCCAATCTCTGTCTTCCTCTACAGTTTGTGCTCTCTACAGCTCCCTCTAGTACCATGGAAGACACTCGCTGATGTCTTAACAGATGTCCTCTCATACTGTCCCTTCTCTTTGTCGGTGTTTTCCACATATTCCTTTCCTCTCCGATTCTGCGCAGAATCTTCTCAGTCCTTACCTTACCAATCCACCTAATTTTTAACATTCGTCTGTAGCACCACATCTTATACGCCTCGATTCTCTTCAATTCCGGTTTTCCCACAGTCCATGTTTCACTACCATAGAATGCTGTGCTCTAAAAGTACATTCTTAGAAATTTCTTCCTCAAATTAAGATCTGTGTTCAATACTAGTAGACTTCTCTTGGCAAAGAATTTCCTTTTTGTCAGCTCTAGTCTGTTTTTGATGTCCTCCTTCCTCCGTCCGTCATTGTTATATTGCTGCCTAGGTGGTAGAATTCATTAACTTAATCTACTTCGCTGTTCTCATTTATTCTACTTTTCATTACTTTCGTCTTTATTTAATCCATATTATGTAGTCATTAGACTGTTCATTCCACTAAGCAGATCTTGTAATTCTTCTTCACTTTCACTCATGATAGCAATGTAATAAGCGAATCACGTAACTGACATCCTTTCACTTTGAATTTTAATTCTGGGGACACTAAGGCAATGTATGATGGTATCAAGAAAGCAATTGGTTCAACTGCCAGAAAAACAGCTCCTCTGAAGTCCCAGACGAAGTCGTTACTGATGAAGGCAAGCAAATGGAGCACTGGGTTAAAAACTTCCCCGAGTTGTATGCAATGAGAACGAAGTTAGCGGAGTTACACTTGACGGCATCAGACAGATGACAGTTAAGGAAGAACTAGATGCAATTGCTGTCAGCAGAGCAACAGATTCCGTCGCAAATGGAAAGGCTCCAGGTGAAGATGCAGTCCCTGCATATGTTATTAAGTCTGTCCTCAAACACTTACGCTCATTTCTCACAGCCAGCTAAAAAGATGGTTACATTCCACCGAGTATGAGGAATTCGAAAATCCTTATGTTGCATAAACATAAAAGGGACAGAAGTGACTGCAACAATTACTGAGGCATTTCACTGCTTAGTGTAGCCGGGAAGGCATATGCAAGAATTATCCTAACTTCCAGAATCCACCCTGAATCTCAATAACTTGAGCAACTGTGGATATGAACGTCTCTCTACAACAGCTGCTAGAAAAGTGCCATGAACAGCAGAGGCCACTTTATACTGATTTATACTGCTTTTTTTACCTTGTTACAGCGTTTGATTCAGTGAGCGGAAATGAGCCCTTCAGGTTGTTGCAGAAGATTGGTTGCCCACCTAAACTTCTACAAATAACTGTCTCTTTCCAAGAGAAAAGGGAAGCAAAAATCTTCTTTAGCGGTAAAACATCGGAAGCATTCCCTGTAAATAGCAGTGTAAAGTGCTTCTTCTGAGATTTGTCTTTGAAGACTGTTAGGAGGGAGTGTATTAACATACGTGACTGATGGAAATCTTTTCAACATTACCCGCCTCAAGACCAAGGCCAAAGTAAATACAGTTGATATTCGTTAGTTTTTACATACAGACGACGCAGCTCTGGTAGCAAACAGAGAAGATGAGCTGTAGTACCTAACTAACAAATTATCTCATGCCGGTCAAAAAGTTTATCTTACCATCAGCCTTGATAAGACTAAGATCATGGCGCAGTCCACCAACACCCTTCCATCCATCAGCAATGACGGCAGTTCTCTCCAGGTAGTTGACGACTTTACCTGCTGGCAATCTACGATACGTAGCCACTTGTCGGTGATCAATGAGATCACTAACAGAATTGTAAAAACATCAACTATAGTGGCTATATTGAGAAACAGAGTATAGTAATATGGGCTGTTCACAGTAAAAGATAAATTACAAGCATATAACGCTTGTGTTATCAGCACACTTTGCTACAGCTGTGATACATGGACAACTCTTGCTAAGCACGAATCTCGATTGAACAGGATTCAGCTCTGCTCTTTACGGAGGATCCTTCAGACCTGTTGGAGAGATAGAGTACCCAATATCGAAGTCTTAACAGCTCACACGCTCAACCAGCGTTCAGGCACTCCTCGGCCATCGACGCCTAAGGTATTTGGGACATGGATTATCAATCCATGTCACTGGGGAAGTACTGCTGATGACCGTGTCAAGTGGTGACTAACTGTCCAAATGGGGTCAAGCTTGCAGTAGACGAACGCACTCAAGAACAATTCAAGAAGGGGACAAGATAGGAAGGGAGAGCGGCTTCTGTTCCAAGTCCCTCACGTTTCACGTGCCCAAACTGCAGTAAGGGCTGCCACTCTCGAGCTGGACTTTTCAGCCACATCAGTCTTTGCAGACTCTAAACTAAGTACGCCACATCATCATCCTTTGAGGATGAACGGATGCCAAGGATATAATATGTTTTTAATTCAGTGAACAGTGGTTTAATTTTAGGTAATGAATTAAACGAAAATATCCTTATATTGGTTTCAGCGTGCAGTTTCTTTTATTGTTGCGTGAAGCTCAGCAAATTATTTTCTCTTTGACTTGTCAGTTCAGTAGGATTTTGCTCTGTTGGCGAAGCCCAAAGTGGCAGAATGTTACTGACTGCAGTTATATGCGGATTCTAGGGCCCCAGTTATGATTCTTATAGTAGTAACAAAGATTTTTCAGGGGATTTTTACAATTGGTTCCTTATGGACGTTGTTCATAGAAATGAGCTGTAATAATTAAAGAGTAGACTTTTAAAGTGCAGTATCTTTCCTAAAATATAATTATTTGCACACATACAGGTCAATATCCGCAGCTAGAGACATTCCACGCTTAAGCACCTTTCCCTCATTTACCTGCGTTTTTAATAGAGTAGACAGAATTTTTTTCACTTATCTTGAGCAGCATTTTAAAATTTTGTTTAATCAGAAATCAACAATGGTCAATCTTAACTCTGCGGCGGGCACGTGGCGGCATACAGTACCGCCAGTTCAGTTGTCTTTCCGTAAATAAGTGAGCGCGCCCAGCACACAACAACGGTGCTAGATATGCCTCGATGACATTGTTAGGCGACAAGTTTCACTATCGTCGCAATTTAAGTCCCTTCATGATAGCCGTGACCTATCTGTGAAGTGGAGAACTACACTGAGGTGGCACTGCGTATCGCACGCGCCCTGTCATGTAAGTAAATGTGGCGTGAGCTCTGCTGAATGGTTTGAAGATCAGAAGCTATATTTTACAAAAACACTTCGAGTGAATGATTATTTAGTTAGTGAAGCTTAGCATTGTACTTTTCCTACTGTCTTGAAGAATTATGCTGACTTCTTTGACAGCGATGATGAAGCAAAATGATCGAGGCTGCAGATTATTTTAGTGAATCTGAACAATCGTTCGATCGCGGAAATGAAGTGAATGAATTGAATGAATTACCAAGTGATGAGTGTCATTTTTGTATTGGTAAGGCCCAGGAATCTTTATGGACAAACAATCCGTCGGTGGTGCCGGGTAAAACAAATCGTAAGAATATAATCAAAGTTTTACTTGGCCCGAAGTACAATGCTACAGGAACTAAAACTGAAATTGAAAGTTTTGTCACATTTTTTGGTCCTGAGATAATTCATTGTGTTGTTGCGAACACCAATACATATATAAATAGCAAGAGATTATCTGTGAACTAAGCGAGGGTCAGACACTGCAGAAATACTTCTACTTCTGAAAAAGTGACTGTCTTAGGAGCACAGTTTCTCATTGTTGTACAAAAAGGAGGACGCACAAACGTATTAGAGGTGTTGGCATCAAATGGCACAGGAATGATTATTCTCAGGCCAGCATTTAGCTACAAACCATTTCTGCTCTTGCTCCGGTCACTGAGGTTTGACGATACTTAATCGAGAAAAGAGCGACTTGCAATTGACAAAATTGCTGCCATCCGAGATCTTCACTCTGCATTTGTGAACAACTGCAGAAATAAGTACAGCCCAGGGGAATTCACAACCATATAGGAAATGCTTGTTCGTTTTCACGTATGATTTAAAGTTGTACGCATTGTGCAAGACATTTTACCTTCGTAATTTTGAACTACACTGCGGCAGACTGAATCCTGGACCATATGTTGCGTCTAACCAGTCTATGAACATTGTGAAGAGGTTAGCTGAACCAATCAAGAGCTCTCACAGCAATGTAACTACGGACAACTATAATAGTAGTTATCCTTTAGGACAGAATCTTCTAGAAAATGGGCTAACCTTCATAGAGACACTGAAAAAGAATACGAAGGAATTTTTTGCCAGAAGGGTGGGAGAAACTGGAAACTGTCTTTTCAGATTTCAAGATGACTTCTGTGTTGTTTCGTACCAATCGAAAAGAAACAAGGCTGTGCTTTTCTGTCGTCAGTGCATGAAACTGATGAAATAGGCACTTGTACAGGGAAGTATGTCGTAAATCTGGACTACAATGCAACCAAAGGTGGCTTAGATACTGTTGATTACATGTGTATATCCTACTCCATTCAGAGTACAACAAGAAGATCGCCCTTGGCCTTGTTTTTCCGCTATCTGGATATTGCTAGAATTAATTCCCAAGTGCAGTTCTTCGCACATAATCCAGATAAAAGATTCAGAAGAAGAAAGTACGTCACAAATTTGGCCTTGGCTCTAACGGGGAGTCAGTTGAAAGAAAGGGCTCAAATTTTTGCTTTACTAAGGGACATCCAAGGATTTCTGTCACCCTATCTATCAATCCCTGTAAGTAACGAAGAGATCGTTAGAAGGTGTGAAGGTGCTATCTTTACGATGGTAAAAAAATAACAAAACTACTGAGACTAGCACTAGTTGCAAAAGATTGGTTCGAAAGTGACACAGCCACAACATTGTGACTTATAATGAGTGCAGAGCTTCTCCAAAGAAACAAAGTGTGTGATTCTTGATATGTGTTCACGATATTTTTTTCTTAATTGGATATCTTGTTCTTTATTATGTCTATACAGTATTTCCGTTTCTCTTCGCTATACATTTTGGAAAGACTTGTTTTAATAAAGGCCTATAATAGCGCTGAAATCTGTAGTTATAACGATTTTACTTGTACCTCAAAAGCCCTTCCATAAATTCTACCAGAAACTAGAAAAATTGTCAGTTAAGTGGTATTTGATGTTAGGCGGCACTAAGTGCCACACGCGCAGGGTTAAAATATAGTTTATGGGTATCATCAGTAATTATTCCTACCCGAACAACAATGGCCAACCTCAGCTACGATAATCTTTTTTTATTCGTGTCAGAGGTACACTAAAAATGAACACATATACAGTAAATACAAAGAAAACTATAGAGCATTCACCCAGAATTGGGCAACTTTGATAGCATTGGGTGCTGCAGACGTTACGTCCTTCATGCTACAGTTGGTTGGGCATGAGTTACATTTGAAGAGATGCCGGGTTGTCTGTAATTCACCGCATTCGTACGGTGTTGTGTTGGCATTTGGCAGTTGGAAGTTCCATTTAAGGAGATTGTCCCTCGATCTTGCGACTTCGGTCCGAAGTCTGTTCAAGGACTTCCAGATGACCCATTTCTCCATATGTCCAGGCGACAGGGATTCTTGTGGTTTCATCCAGTTTGACAGGTGTTGGCATCTTTATTTCCACTTGGTGAGTCGGATAGCCGCAGCTGATCCTTCTGAGGGCTGTGAAGTTGTTAGAAAACTCTTCCTGGACTTCTGTCTTGGCTTGGCAGGTTGATGTCCAAAGAGTGGATGTGAGATCACTGTATTTGATTTATGACTCTCGATGTTAGCGGCGACATCTCTTCTGGTGCCACATGGAGCAATCCCAGCGAGACATTGAACTTTGTCTATGGGGGTTCGCCTTAGGCAGCCTGTAACAATCCTACAGCTGTCATTTAAGGCTACATCAACCTGCTTTGCATGTACTGAATCGCACCACACTGGGCTAGCATACTCTCCTGCAGAATAGCATAAGGCGAGAGCTGTTGTTCTTAATGTTTGTGGATTTGTACCCCAGTTCGATCCCGCCAGTTTCCGGAGAAGGCAGTTTCTGGAGGATACTTTCTGCTTCAGCTTCAGACAATGTTCCTTGTAGGAACCTCAGCAACAACGGTTTGCCTGCAGCTGTGAAATGAAATAAAATTTAAACAATGATGCTGCAACAGTTGGAACCTAAATTCAGTTAGGGCTGGCATGAATTTAACTTTCCCATCTATAGACTGTGGACTGTCTTCTTCTCGGCCGTGCAGGTATTTGACCAGAAAGGATTTTTCACAACAAAAGCATGCCGAAGGTTAAGGAGCCGAAGTTGTGTACACTTTCAGAAGAATTCAGTTAATAGAAACTGACAGCATCATCCTGCTGTGTGCTGTCTGCGAAGTAAATATTGAAATCGATGACGTCCAGAACAACAAACATTTAAAGAACGTTGAACGTCGCAAGTCGAAACCTAAGTAAATTACTCTGTTATACGCCTTCGCAGCAGAATCTGAAAAGCAGTGGTCAGTGAATGAGCTCATTGTGGGTCTTCCCACGGCATTAAACCAGACAGGACTTCCAGTCCACAAGGTAAACACTCCCGCATTCAAATCATTTCTTGAGAAGTACACACAAAAGTTAATACCGTTTGAGAGTACTCTGAGAAAAAGTTACATACAGCCAATTTATGAGAACGTTTTAGAGAGAATAAAAAAAGGCGGTAGGAAATCATGAAGTGGGATTCGTTTTAGATTAAAGTACTGGTGAGTTTCAAAGATACAGTACATTTTGAATGTGTTAATTTTCTCATTATCTGGTGAATGGGTAAAAACTATACTTTTTAAAATGCACCAACACGAGAAGACAAACGCCTGTATGATAATCCAATCATAAAACGACTCATGTGTGAACCATTGGCCAGGGGACATAAAGTACGAAAATTTCAGACATGTGAAGACTGGTTAAGCACGCTACATGCATTTGGCTTTCCAACAATTGAAGGGTATGTCCCCCAACCACAACCAAGTGACATGCATTGCATATGGTGTACGCTGTGTTTCCGAAAGTATCAGGGAGAATTACTGCAGGGTAAATAACTTCGTTGCTGCTCTGAAGAAGGTTCTGGTAACGGCTCCCAGGCGTCAAGTTTTGTATCAAGAAACGATAGGGCTCCACCGCCCACAGTTCCATCTCGTCTCAGTGTTGGGCGCTTGGATAAGGTGTACATTTTTCTTGAGCAAAAACTTCGATAAAGTCAGACACATCATATGTTCCCTAGACTCAATGGACGCAGCAGCGATCAAGCAGGCTCAACAATTAGTCAACAGAAAAGACCTAGAGTTGGAATTTTTTGCAGTGTTTGACTACAAGCATTTACTTTATGTGATTCAGAGTTTGGAAGAAGAAACTACGGAGAAGGGGGAGCAATGGAAGAAGTTGATTGTTAGGGACATCCTTGATGGATTTGCTAAAGATAAATTCGAATTAAGTTTCAAGAACAATCCAGATGTGAAAACGTTTGCAATTCTACTGAATTTCATTTACGAGTGCCGACAAGATTTATGCCATTGGTTTTTGTAGAGGTCGACCGGAGTTTCTTCGTATACAGTGTATGGAGTGATATGATGTGTACAATCCAGTATAACAGAGCCTTGCAAATCGAAAAAAGAAAGTTAATGTTGCTAGTTTAAACGCAAATGAAGTAATTTCATCACTACCTTTTTTGCACCTTTTTGTATGTATTTTCATAACCTTTTTTCCACCTTTCCTCGCCGTACTTTGCACCTTTGTATTCTTTTACTAGTAATAACTTGAATTTTTGCTGAACTTTAGCGTTCGGGATCTGAGCACATTGTTTCTAGAACGATAGTGGCCACAAATATTTGTCCATCTGCTGCTTCGGTTGTGGGGAAGGTGATTGATTACTTGTCCTTTATCGTACCATCTGCTTGTGATGCATCGGAGGACGATGTGTATGATTCTTTCAACTTCATTCAGGTCCTCATTTAAGACTGTACGTTAAAAATCTGAGTCGTATACAATGTTTCTAAATGTTGCATAGTGTCTCTACCTGTAGCGTGGTCACATTTCGTTATAATATATACCCACTGTACTTGTCGCTAGATTGTTGAGTTTGCAACATAATTAGAGTGCGACTGCATATCTGTAAAACGGCAGTTTTTGAATACAATTTCAATACTTTCATGAGGAGTAAAACAAATATTTATAATTCCCTTACACAGAACAGTGTGGAGCCGCTGTGCATGGAAGACTACACACTTCCTAAGGCTGTAATTCGCAAAAAAATGCAACACGCAGCAGACTTCATTGGGCTGAAATCATCTTCTTGGTCTTCTCTTGGAATCCAGTAGAGCATATCGTTCGCCCATCTACTATCCATTCATCTTGCTGTAAGACGTGGTCCATCTCCACTCCATTTTCATTATTCTTTATCACCACTTCAGTTTTGTAAGTGGATTATTGCCTTATAGTGTCCCTAGACGCTGTTCGAATGAAACTGCGCCTTGTTATACACAAATACATGACAGAATAAGGAATTCTCTAAAACAATCTGATTTGAATAAGAAATTAACACAGAAGCTTACACTTACAAATATCACATAATGGATGAAAAGTAGGCACAGTTTGCATAACACAAAATCAATCATTATCAGAAGTCACTCATGAGATCGTGTAAAAGAGTGTAAAATTGACCATCTTGTAGCTGAGACACTGTGCCATGGGTATCCTGACACCAATTCGTTATCACAGTACGCAGATCCAAAAATGACTTACTGCTGATTGTACTTCTCGAAGTTATGTACTTAATTTCGTGGTTTGAAGGAGTAAAATCTATAAGAATCATTGAAGAATATTGAACGCAGTGATGCAATAATTTGTGCAAGTTATTTTCTAGAACATGGACGCTTACAGCAGAACATCTACCTCAGCATTTCTGCAATCGGAAACCGACGACCAAAAATTTACCTTCACACCTGTGAATTTGAGAGCAAAGCACGGAATACTTGTTTCTATTAATGTGTGAAAAACTACATGAACTCCCTATTATTTAATCATTTGCAAAATTTTCCGTCATTGACAGGAGAGTGCTCCAGGAACTGAGCTACCCGTACACGGCTCACGACCCTAGTTATCCTGATGTAAGTTGTCAATTTGTGTTCTTACTGTGGAGAGGGAAAGCGACTTACGTCTTTATAATGAAACTGTGGTGGCAGCGCCATCTCATGACTCCGCATCCAACTTTAGTTTGAAATTTTTATCGGAAGCCAAGTCGCCATTTTAATCATAACATCATGGGAAGCCTCATCCCCTGGTCGTGAACTGTGAAGCACCTAGCTGTGATTCTCGATAGACATCTAACGTGATTACTGCACTTCCGAAAGGTCAGGGGGAAAGTACTGGAACGTATGAAGGCGCTATAGCCCCTTCTAAACCCAAGTTCGCCTCTATCCACAAGTAGAGTAACAATGCGCCCTGTTCTAGAACACGCTGTTGTGGTATGGGGCAGTGCAGCCAATAAACATATTGATGCACTACAGCGGGTACAAAACAAAGCCTTACGCCTTGCACTATATCTTCAAGGCAAGAACCGAGCACCAGAGAAATGCATGAGATGGCAGGCGTACCATTCCTACGTGACAGATTTAAACACACCACTCGCAAATTTTACGCACTGGCGCAGCACACAGAGAACAGGTATAACGCCAACCTGGGCAACCACGTCCAATGGTGACAGACCATTCGTTGGCCGGTCTGCTGTTGCTTGAGCTGTAATTCTATGGCAAGCTGCAAGAGTAGCTGCAGAAAAATTAGATGACAAATGGTTCAAATGGCTCTGAGCACTATGGGACTCAACATCTGAGGTCATCAGGCCCCTAGAACTTAGAACTACGTAAACCTAACCAACCTAAGGACATCACACACATCCATGCCCGAGGCAGGATTCGAACCTGCGACCGTAGCAGTCGCGCGGTTCGGGACTGGAGAGCCTAGAAGCGCTCGGCCACAGAGGGCGGCAATTGGATGACGACAAGAGGAGACAATACGATAAACGTGAGGTCTAAATTTCCCAGCCACAAGATGTGTGTAAGCTAGGCGTAATGAATGCTCAAACTATGCAAAACAAGATCCAGGGACCTTGTGAAGTCAAAGTGTGTGTTTGCGCGTGCGCGTGCGTTTGTGTGTGTGTATGTGTGTGTGTGTGTGTGTGTGTGCGCCTGTGTTCTCTCTCAAGGTCATTCGATCCAAGTCGGTCATACGGGCATGTGCTACGTTCTGCTGAGAATCTGTTCGCGTTAAATGCCTCGGATGGCGTTAATAATGGCTGACATTATTGTGTTTCGGTTGTTAGATATATCGCGTGTAACTGGTGAAACTATGTAAAGGTGAACCTACTTGACTTATGAATTTGTGTGATAATCACTTGTTTCGTTCTCCACGTTCTGTTTTTTTTGCCGCCCGCCATATTATAAAAAAAAAACAAATGACAAGTGTCCGAGATTATTCTCCACTTTTAAGGCGAGTAATTAACTTCTCATAAATGGGGACAAAGAGCAAAACTTGTTTCTGAAGTTTTTCGAGTGCTGAGAACCATACGATTAGCTTTAATGATTTTCAAACTTGAGCTTGTGAACATTGATCATTATATACCGTTTTGTTAAAACACATTAGAATTTTAAAGTTTTGAACATGGCTGCGTGGTCAGCGACCGTTTACAAAGTAAAATTAAGGCAATAACAGCCCTCGGTCGCAAAAAAAAATCTTTTGACCTAGGTTTCGGCACTACTGTGAGTGCTTTCATCAGATGCTGCCGTAATGTGTGAGCAGCCCGTAATGGCTTACCTTCTATGTATTCCATTTCAAAAAATTTTGTGACTGAAGCTTTATAGCTTGATATTTATTTTATACGTGACATACTGGTTTGAGTGTTTTACTTCTGATGAAGACACTCATAATAATGCCGAAACATAGGTCAAAAGACTTCTCTCTTGCGACCGAGGACTGTTATTGCTTTAATTTGACATCAGACTTTTATTTATCGTCGGTGTTCCCGAGTCCTTTGCATTGTTCTTAAAGAGTATCTATTTTAGATATTTTATATTTGCCGTTGGATATACGTTTAATTTTTTGTCAAAAGAAACCCAGAACCATGTTCTGAAATAGTATTTTGTTTTTTGCACTAGACAGTGCCACAAGTTCCTCCAAAAAATCGTAACACAATACACACACAGATGCCATACTAACAATTGTAAATCCACCTGATGGTGACCGAGAGAGGTGGCGCAGTGGTTAGCACACTGGACTCGCATTAGGGAGGACGACGGTTCAATCCCGTCTCCGGCCATCCTGATTTAGTTTTTTCGTGATTTCCCTAAATCGTTTCAGGCAAATGCCGGGATTGTTCCTTTGAAAGGGCACGGCCGATTTCCTTTCCCATCCTTCCCTCACCCGAGCTTGCGCTCCGTCTCTAACGACGTCGTTGTCGACGGGACGTTGAACACTAATCTCCTCCACCTGATGATGGATGTTTAAACCTTAGAAACGCGTCGTGGAGATAAATAAACAGTGACTGGCAGCTGTAAACTTTGTAAGAAGTCCATGACTAACGAATTTATTGCTAGCGCACTCGAGCAGATGTAATTTCGATGGATTGCTCACTGGCTGCCTGCGATATGTATGCTAGAGTACAATCGCAGACTAGAGAGCAGTGTCGGCAGCAGTAGCAGTAGTATCTCGCAGTCGGGCGGTTGGGTCGGTCGTGGAGAGCGATGGCGGTGCCTGAGCAATGTAGTATAAGATGAAACCAAAAAGTTACTATTTATAGCTACGCGCATATGTAATTTGTAACAAGTGATTTTGTACTATTGTTATATCAAGTCCCATGTAAATGTTTTAAAAAAAATTTTAATAGTTATCTGTCTTATAAAAATAACTTTTGATATCATTCATCTGAATTTAAAGATTTTACTAATTTCTCCTATCCATGGTCATCCCGATTATCGTAAAGAAAAATCAGTTGTTTCTTTTTATACATGACAAATCTAGTGGCCAGCATTGCACTGGGCTGTGCCAGAAAAATTTCCTATAGGAGCAGATATATACGCGTTATCCGGCGACATCATTGAGGTAGGAATTTTCAGTTTATTGAGAATGATGTTTCAGGGCCATGACGCAGCACTGCTGACGTCCAAATTTACCAGTCTAGATTCACAGTCAGTTCATTATTGAAAGCTTTTATATTAGCCACATTTTTATTGGGAGGTTACGAAATAATAAACTGTTGGGAAGTTACAAGTTGTTGTTTCATTTAGTTAGAGTCAGAACATTTTATTTCATTTTAGAAGAGCTGACAGGTGAACCTGTACAATGAAGACTACGGACAGTGCACTTACAAGGGAACCTCCCCATCGCAACCCCCTCACATTTAGTTGTAAGTTGGCACAGTGGATAGGCTTTGAAAAACTGAACACAGATCGATCGAGAAAACAGGAAGAAGTTGTGTGGAACTATGAAAAAAATAAGCAAAATATACAAACTGGGTCGTCCACGCGTAACATAGGCAACATCAAGGACAATGTGAGGTGAGAAACGCCGTGGTCCCGTGGTTAGCGTGGACAGCTGCAGAACGAGAGGTCTTTTGTTCAAATCTGCCCTCGACTGAAAATTTTGCTTTCTTTATTTTCGGAAAGTTATGATCTGTCCGTTCGTTCATTGACGTCTCTGTTCACTGTAATAAGTTTAGTGTCTGTGTTTTGCGACCGCACCGCTAAACCGTGCGATTAGTTGACGAAAGGACGTGCCTCTGCAATGGGAACCGAAAACATTTGATCGAAAATTCATAGGTCAACCGATTCCTCCATAGGAGAACACATCTGATATATTCTGTACGACACTGGTGACAGCACGTGCGTCACATGACAGGAATATGTTGTCGACCCACCTAACTAGTACACTTGGCGAATGGGTAAAAAGATTCTTCTACCTTGCCCGATTTAGGTTTTCTTGTGGATGTAATAATCACTCCAAAAAAGTGATGACAACATAAGAGTTTCTCACATAAACTGAAAATAAAAAGTAAAAATTTTCGATCGAGGGAAGGTTCGAACCTATGACCTCTCGTTCCGCAGCTGTTCACGCTAACCATGGGACCACGGCGTTCCTCGCATTAGATTGCCCTTATCATTGCCTATATTACACATGGACGACCCAGTTTGTATATTTTGCTTATTTTTTTTCATAGTTCCACACAACTTCTTCCTGTTTTCTCGATCGATCTGTGTTCAGTTTTTCAAGGCCTATCCACTGTGCCAACTTATAGCTAAATCTGAGGGGGGTGCGATGGGGAGGTTCCCTTGTTAGTATCGCTTTCTGGCTGCCCACACAAGTACCCGTCAGGTCCTTAGAAACGACTGTTGTATCCAAAAATCACACAAGACTAAAAGACATTTCAACTTATAAATTACAGAGCAAACACGGCGACTTATTTTTTCGTGGCGCCCCGCACATTATGAAGGTCAGTTCAACTTCTTGCAGACTTTTACGGACGCTAATAGGGATACATGCTGAACGGAAAGATACTACGTAGTTTCTCACCGAGGTCCCCTTGTGAAGTTCCATACTGTGAGAATGAGAGTAGGCGTGCAGATGCATGAATCCCGACCGCCGTTCTGACCATGTCTGACCATGGTCCTAGTGGAGACGGTCTGCCGTTGACCCCTCCCCCCCCCCCCTTCTCCCCGACCTGTTACGAAGTGTCAAGTGTGTATCTGTGCCATGCGGGTGACTGTGATGTCTGCTTGTGTAGTGTAGAGTACAATTTGTGGTCTTATTAATGAAAGGAAGGGAGAGGGTGAGACTCATCGTGAGCACATAGTCTACTCCTCTCAAACAGCGCCATCATGAATAGCGTCATTTGCACTCGTTTCATAAGACACTGTGAAAGGGTTTGGAATTTAATCCAGGACATCGGCGGTAAGAGCGGTAATTAGGAACTTTTCACTTCTCCTCCCCCTGCTGGCCAAATACTGATACTGAAGAACTTCGACGACCAAGATTTGACTTGCTTACCTCCGAGTCGAGCGCCACAGCACAGTAGGATGTAGAGGCTGGTCGAGACCCACATGGAAGAGAAAAGTGTAAATTGAAATGTAAATTAATGGAGGTGAGTAGGAAAGGCAATCCTATAATGTCCCAATAGAGTATTAGTGGTGAGCTGCTTGACAGTCACGTCTATTAGGAGGTGCGTTCATTAATTAATACAACACTTTTTTTTCAAAAAAGCACATTGGTTTTATTCAGGATTCCAACACACTATATTACTCCCCACTCTTTTGACTACAAGGAGCACGAGCGGATTAACGTACCATCGACAACGAGGTCATTAGAGGCGGAGCACAAACTCGTGTTATGGAAGAATGGAGAATGAAAGTGGCCATGCCCTTGCGAAGGAACCATTCCGGCACTTGCCTGAGGCGATTTAGGGAAACCATGGAAAATCTAAATCAGGATGCTGGTCGCTGGTTTGAACCAACGTGCTCCCGAATGCGAGTCCAGTGTGCTAACCACTGCGCTACACCGCTCGCTTTGGCTATAAAACCCTGTTTCTCAAAACAATCTCCGTTCAATGCGACGGCCTTACTCCATCTTATTGGGACAGCCGTCACGGTCCCATGTCGATGTCGGAGCCAATGTCCTGCTGCAGCAGTGAACTCCCCATCACCCACATACTGCTTCCTGCGTATAGTCTTGCCTTCGTTGTGCCCAGCAGATGGAAGTCGGAAGATGCGAGATCCGGGCTGTCGGGTGGATGAGGAGGAACAGTGCAATGAAGTTCTGTGAGGTCCTCTCGAGTGTGTAGACTTGTGTGAGGCCTTGTCACGCAGAAGGAGAACTTCATTTGCATTTTTGCGACGGTGAACACGGCATTTCTTCAATTTCTTGAGGGCAGCACAATACACTTCAGAGTTGATCGTTGCACCATGAGGGAGGACATCAAACATAATGGTCCCAGAAGACGGTCACCATGACTTTACCGACTGAAGCTGCGGCTTTGATTTTTTTAGCCGAAGGAGAAGTGGTGTGGCGCCATTCCATGGATCGCCGTTCTTTTCCAGTTCAAAGTGATGATTCCATTTTTCATCGCCTGTGACGCTGTTCGGCAAAGGTTGTCACGCTCAGCTTCGTAATGCACAAGGAATTCCGCACAGATGTTCCTTCGTTGCTCTTTATGGTTTTCTGCCAGGCGGCGTGGAACCCAGTGGACGCACGCCACTGAGTAGCCCTACTAGTGGACGAATGTGTGAGCACTATCGACACAGACGTCCAGTTCAGCAGCGTGGAAAATGGAAATGATCGTATGGCATTGTTGGCCGGGAGGCCCCATCTGGGGAGTTCGGCCGCCGTATTGCAAGTCCTTTTTAGGTGACGCCACATCGGCGACTTGCGAGTCAATGATGACGCAAGACACACAACAGTCCCCTGTCGGGGACCGAACCCGAGCCCCCCTGCGTGGTACGCGGTATCGCTACCGCTACGCTACGGAGGCGGACAGCAGCGTGGCGTTTCATTGTGATCCTTCAGTCACCTCGAATGTGTCCGCATGTTCCAAGGTCGCAGCAGTCACAGCCGCTTGCGGCTGACCGGCGAGCGGGAGATCGAACAGATATGCGCGACCTTGTTGCCCCTGCCCCAACGACTTATCGTGCTTTTGTCGACTAGCATGTGTCAACCCCAGAAGGCTGAATGGTCAGCGTGACGGATTGTCAGTCCTCTGGGCCCGGGTTCGATTCCCGGCTGGGGCAGGGAATTTTCTCCGCCCATGGCCTCGGTGTTGTGCTGTCCTCATCATCATCCTATCATCCTTATCGACTGCAGGTCGCCGAAGTGGCGTCAAATTGAAAGACCGGGACCCGGCAAACGGCCTGCCCGACGGGGGGGCCCTAGCCATACGATTAAATAATTGAAATAAAAACTAGCAGGTTCCCGTATGCATTCTGTAAGTCTTTATAAATATTTATGGAAGTCTGGTTTCCCGCCAAAAGAAACTCAATGACAGCTCTTAATTTGGAACGCATCTCCGTTGCAGACGCCACTTTAAAGGCTATACATTGTGCCGTCACCTATACGAACTTCATGAAACTACACCGTCTGAAGCGGGAATATTCCATGATGTTCCACCACAAATTACAATTTTTTTTCGACGACATAGCCCGAGGAAAAGAGTGTTGCGTTACTTATTGCAAGCCCTTCGTAAATATCTTGGCGTAAAGTCGTAAAGCGATATGCTAGGGAACGAATGCGTGTTAAGTTGTTGGGAATGCTAATGTCGACTTCGATCTATTGTGAGCATTCTACGAAAGTGTAGCTTGTCTATGAAGGTGGATGCGTCCAGAGCAAAGATGCAATCCATTCTTGTGTGTTGCTCGAGTGTTTGGTATCCCCAACAGGTCGAGCTAAAAGAAGATACCGAAACGTCCAAAGCAGTTCACGAGTATTAAGAAAATACTCCGTGAACTCAAATCGAAATATCTGGGGGGAAGACGATTTTTTCACAAAACGGCAGTGAGAAGCTTTAGAGAAGCCTCATTTGCGACAGCCGGCAGAACGATGCTATTGAAGCCAAAGCAACATCTCGCTCAAGGACAGTGGAGGTAAGGTAGGAGAAATTGGGGCTCGTGATAAATATACAGGGCGTCCTTTCTCCATCGCTTCATTTGTGAGCGGAACAGGAAAGAGAATGACTAGAAGAAGTATAAGGTATACTGATCCATATTTTAGTGTGTTGGGTTTATACAGGGTGTTTCAAAAATGACCGGTATATTTGAAACGGCAACAAAAACTAAACGAGCAGCGATAGAAATACACCGTTTGTTGCAATATGCTTGGGACAACAGTACATTTTCAGGCAGACAAACTTTCGAAATTACAGTAGTTACAATTTTCAACAACAGATGGCGCTGCGGTCTGGGAAACTCTATAGTACGATATTTTCCACATATCCACCATGCGTAGCAATAATATGGCGTAGTCTCTGAATGAAATTACCCGAAACCTTTGACAACGTGTCTGGCGGAATGGCTTCACATGCAGATGAGATGTACTGCTTCAGCTGTTCAATTGTTTCTGGATTCTGGCGGTACACCTGGTCTTTCAAGTGTCCCCACAGAAAGAAGTCACAGGGGTTCATGTCTGGCGAATAGGGAGGCCAATCCACGCCGCCTCCTGTATGTTTCGGATAGCCCAAAGCAATCACACGATCATCGAAATATTCATTCAGGAAATTAAAGACGTCGGCCGTGCGATGTGGCCGGGCACCATCTTGCATAAACCACGAGGTGTTCACAGTGTCGTCTAAGGCAGTTTGTACCGCCACAAATTCACGAAAAATGTCCAGATAGCGTGATGCAGTAATCGTTTCGGATCTGAAAAATGGGCCAATGATTCCTTTGGAAGAAATGGCGGACCAGACCAGTACTTTTTGAGGATGCAGGGACGATGGGACTGCAACATGGAGCTTTTCTGTTCCCCATATGCGCCAGTTCTGTTTATTGACGAAGCCGTCCAGGTAAAAATAAGCTTCGTCAGTAAACCAAATGCTGCCCACATGCATATCACCGTCATCAATCCTGTGCACTATATCGTTAGCGAATGTCTCTCGTGCAGCAATGGTAGCGGCGCTGAGGGGTTGCCGCGTTTGAATTTTGTATGGATAGAGGTGTAAACTCTGGCGCATGAGACTATACGTGGACGTTGGCGTCATTTGGACCGCAGCTGCAACACGGCGAACGGAAACCCGAGGCCGCTGTTGGATCAGCTGCTGCACTAGCTGCGCGTTGCCCTCTGTGGTTGCCGTACGCGGTCGCCCTACCTTTCCAGCACGTTCATCCATCACGTTCCCAGTCCGTTGAAATTTTTCAAACAGTTCCTTTATTGTATCGCTTTTCGGTCCTTTGGTTACATTAAACCTCCGTTGAAAACTTCGTCTTGTTGCAACAACACTGTGTTCTAGGCGGTGGAATTCCAACACCAGAAAAATCCTCTGTTCTAAGGAATAAATCATGTTGTCTACAGCACACTTGCACGTTGTGAACAGCACACGCTTACAGCAGAAAGACGACGTACAGAATGGCGCACCCACAGACTGCGTTGTCATCTATATCTTTCACATCACTTGCAGCGCCATCTGTTGTTGAAAATTGTAACTACTGTAATTTCGAAAGTTTGTCCGCCTGAAAATGTACTGTTGTCCCAAGCATATTGCAACAAACGGTGTATTTCTATCGCTGGTCGTTTAGTTTTTATTGCCGTTTCAAATATACCGGTCATTTTTGAAACACCCTGTATGTAGGTACAAATGTAGACGAAACCACAAAGAATGCACATATTTATTTTTATTGTCGCTTTGAAAACGAAGTTTAGCAAAGGCTACAAAAGAATGTCTTCACAATGGCAAGATTATGCATAACGTTTCTCGAAATACGGTATACTCGTATTCGCTGAATTAGGAATTCTTTTAGCATCACCTGTATTGGATATAGCTGTACTTCCCATCCCTGACATACGGAAATTTGTGCCGGACGGGAACTCGAATCTCGATTACGGATAAGTTATTAAATGGAGAAAAGTGCAAGACAAAATCCAAGAATGCCAAGTGGCTAAGATGAGTGTTCTGAATTGTGTAAATGGTAGCACTGGCCAAAGCTACCATTTCTGATGTTTTTTCTAATGAAACGTTCATCTAAATCCACATGGCTGCAACATAGCACGAGAATACACGCACCAAAGAAGAATTCTTCTCTGTTAGAAATACGGTGGCGTGTGTACTCTTTTCGACAGTCTATGTACCGTGATACCCTCTGATCGAATACCATAAGTAGAAGACCTAATAAGAAGTTTCAAATTTTAAATATTTTTGGTAGTGGCAACTAATTACGTTTTTACATAGAACACCGAAGTCTTCAAATTATCTCCCCTGTTTGTGTCACTTCTTTCCGATTTGTTGTGAGTTATTAGGAGATGCGATCGTCGTTACAATCTTCTGTGGCTGTCTGGTAAGTCAAAAGGAGTAAACTAAAAGCATGAAATGTGTTCGCAGTTGTGAATATGAACAACCACTTTGCGTAGCCGAGCAAGCTTCACAGCCATACCCAGACCTGTAGACGCATGGACGACGACATGTGAATCTGCGTGGAATCTGCCATTGGCCTTGAAAGAAGAGTAAGGACATGTAACCCCATGTGTTGAAACGATGATAGGTGATAACGCAACATATGATAAAACGCCACTTTCAGCAGCTACTCTCCGAAATAGAATCTATTATCACCATGTGACGTAGCGATAGATTAACTTGGAACACTTAAAGATAAATTCTACTCCGAAGATTGCTTTTAATAGTCTCTTCTTTATTAAAGATGGTGGCACGTTTTTCTGACGAGGCACTGAAACATTTTATAGCATCCTAGTCTCCTGATCAAACTTCATTTTAGAGGCCGTTTATGCGGATTAGTAAAGATTTTTTGGCACTCAACGTAGATGTCCATATCCGGCATCATTTTTCGTGGTCCCGATCGATCTATACATTATGTTAGCATGTGCTGGGGAAAAGCTCACTGCGGTCTACAGCATTCCTGGAAAATGATACAGCAAACAAGGTAAAAAAAGCGGGCACTTTCGACGGAAAGGAGTAATTTATAGGGGTACCAGCTGCAGATCTTTTAAATATCCTCAGACTAGTAACCAGAGAAAGTGGGGCGCAGAATGCCAAATTTAATCGGTTCCGGTGACTGATTTCTGATACGAGGAATATCACTGTTACAGAACATTCCCGAACACAGTAGCGAATTTGACGCTAAACCACGACTGTACAGCAAACACCTCAAATGAAATGGCTTTGTGGCATCCCCAGTAAGTCACAACTGTCAAGACGAGGATGCCAACCACATTTGATATGGCTCTCAGAACAGAGAAGGTGCTAAAAGTCGTCTGCTGCATCCTTGAGTCACATGGACTGCCTTCTGCCGACTTCTAAGCTGTTATGTCTAAAAGACTTCAGAGAAAATCGCCTATTTTTTCTGGTTAATTGAAGTAAAGATCATATTTTAATTAGATTTTATTTCTTAAGTTGACGTTCATAAACACTGTGTAAAATGTATGCCCAGGTTTTGTGTGTGTGTGTGTGTGTGTGTGGACATGAAAGAGGTAACACAAGTGGGGTGGTACATGTAAATTTGTAAGTTACATTATTTGTATTGGCTGAGGTGTACGGATATCTTATGAGTCCCTGTTCAGATGCTAAATAACGTCCTTTTCATTACCGTATGTTACGAACTATAAGACGCTATGGACTGTAAGACGCATCTTAATTTTTAAGCAATTTTTTTAAAAAGATAATATTTTTAACATTTTTATTATTTGATTGCAAAGAAAGACTGAGAAAAATCCTTTGTTTATAAAACCGAACTGATCTTTAAAATCCCTGAAAGTCATCATTTGAATTTCCTTTTTCTTCTTTTTCTTCTTCTTCCTCCTAGTCGTCAACGTTGTCCTATTCGTATATAATATGGTCTTAACTCTCATGCCCCACTTCTTGAAAGATATAGCAATAATGTCATCTCTAATTCTGACCAACGACTGTTTTATGCACATTTTTTTGGTTGTAGAGCGTTTAAAGCTCCCTCGGTGTGAATTGATATTGGGTTTCATACATCATCCATTTATTCCATTCCTCCCTCATATACACTTTAAATTGTTTATTTATCGGAACATCAAGAGGTTGCAATCGTGGAGTAAGTCCTCCCGAAGTAACAGTGAGCTCTGTATTTCCTTGTCTTAATTTCTCTTCCACAGAATTTTTCAAGTGACTATGAAACTAGTCTAGCACAATAAGAGAACTCTTCTTCAATAAAGCATTTTTCTTTTCTCCCACACTCTGTTAATCCATAATTTCATGCCAGCCTCGTCCATCCAAAGCCTTGTAATATACATAAACAACACATGGCGGTATTTCAGAAGGTTTTGGTACCGTTTTGCGCTTAAAAACAATTATTGGTTAAGGTCTAGTACGGTCAGCATTTTTTCATGTCGAATTGTTTGTATAACTACAGTTCCAGGATCTTTTGCGGCAACAGTTCTCTTACTCGGCACATAAAATGTTAGAGGGGTTTTGTCTATATTCGCTATTTGGCTTAGTTCCACGCTGGTTTTCTTTCAACGTTGAATAATAAAGCGATGGAAAGGTAATATTTTCTCTTCATACTCTTGTGACATTTTCTGAGATATTTTGGTTTTGGTTCGCATGCTATGTTCATGACACTTCATAAACCTGAAGCACTAACCAACTCCAGCTTTAAAGTCTGTTAAGTTCCACTGTAGCCTAGGAACGTGTAAATCACAATTCGGATTTCAGAAACGCTGTTCCACTGAAACAGCAATATACAATTTCACTGTCCACATAACAGAGTCTTTAAATAGTAAAATGTCACCAGTAGGAATATTCTGTGACTTATCCAAAGCATTTGATTGTGTGAACCACGACATTATGTTACAGAAATTACAATTCTATGGTATAAATGGAACAGCAAATGAGTGGTTGAAGTCGTATCTACAGAACAGGAAACAAAAAGTCTCTTTATATGCTTCAAATGATTCAATGGAGTTTGCCACGTCATCAAACTGGGGTGAAATTACATTAGCTGTTCCACAAGGTTCGATCATGGGTCCCCTCCTGTTCTTGATAAATGTGAATGACCTCCCTTCTTATGTGAAACAATATGTTGAACTGACACAGTTTGCTGATGATACAAGCACAATTATTAATCCAGTAAAAGAAAGTCCGATAGAAAATGATACAAATAAGGTCTTTGGAAAAGTTATTAGTTGGTTTTCTGCTAATGGGCTTGCTCTGAACTTTGAAACAACACAATACATCCAATTTTCTGCTGGAAAAAGTATAATTCCTTCAATAAACATAACACACCAAAAGAAGTCAGTAGCCAGGGTAGAGCATACTAAGTTTTTGGGTGTACATACAGATGAGAATCTTAATTGGAAAATTCATATTTTGGATCTCCTAAAGCCACTAGGTTCAGCAACTACTGCAATCAGAATAATTGCCATTTTGAGGATGTAGAAATTAGTAAGCTAACATACTTTGCGTATTTCCACTCTCTGATGTCATATGGGATAATAGTATGGGGTAACTCAACACTTAGGCAAAAGGTATTCACTGCTCAAAAGAAAGTAGTTAGAATAATGTGTGGGGTTCATAGTAGCACATCTTGTAGACATCTGTTTAAAAGCTTAGGAATTCTTACAACTGCTTCACAGTACATTTACTAAGTAATAAATTTTTTCCTCAACACCATGGATCAGTTTAAAATCAACAGCGACATTCATGATTACAATACCAGAAAAAAGAAATACCTACACTATCCTTTACTTAGCCTATCTTTGGCACAGAAAGGGATAAAATATGCTGCTATAAAACTTTCTGATAAATTACCAGATGTAATAAAACGTCTGACAGACAGCAGCAATATTTTCAAAAACAAACTGAAATTATACCTTCTTGACAACTCCTTCTATACTATACATGAATTCTTGAATATGAGTAAATAAATCTGGAGATATAATATTTGCATTTTGTGCCATTTGAGGGAAGGGATAGATAATAGAAATATTTAGGTATAACACTATAATGCAAACAAAAATAAGAAAAAGAACTTGTTTCCTGTGCACATTTCTAGTGCATTTGACACGTTCCACATCATAAGTTTTCCGTGCTATTGATCAATGGAACACGTAACTAACTAACTAACTAATCATTTTTGTATTAATTCCAGTGCCATTTTGACGGTGTACTTGCATCCATTTCAATAAATGATCTTCTAGTTTTGGCCATTTTGCATCCAGTCCTCTATATGTATATTTAATCTTCCTCATTTTTTTCAGTTCTTATTCACTAGCCCCGCCAATCGCGAACGGTTTTTTCTGTTGGTGGTGGGCCGAAATGTCGTTCTGCTGCTCTGTTTCCATTTCCTTCTGCATATCCTATTACTTTCAATTTATAGTAGCCCGCATCATATGAATAGCTTTTTTTATTACGAAACCAGTTACTAACAAAAATATTCTACTGTAACCAATAACACCCATTACTTTCAATCCAAGTTCATTGGCACCATAGTCTGTAATGACGCATCATAGGCTAGACCAGTGGTTTCCAACATTTCTTAGACCATTACACCTGACTGCAGTTAGACGTTAGTTAGTACCCCCGCTCCCCGCCGTCTGTTGTCCACCCCCACCCCCCTTTGCCCGTATTACCACCAAATTTAGCTCCTAACTATACTGTAGAATGAAAGACTTTTCTTGGAACACTAAATGATGAAAGATGAATGATATTTAGTTTACTGTGTGTGTGTGTGTGTGTGTGTGTGTGTGTGTGTGTGTGTGTGTATTAGAATGAATGACAAAGGAATTCGTGGTACATCGCAAGTGCTACCCACAACTCCTTCTCAGATAAGAAAGCTGACTATCCACAGTGAAGATAGACAGTTGTTACAAAACAAACTTCCCTTACATTACTCCTCTCCACTGCGGCATTTGCTTGACCTGCACACTGCAACCCCATTTAAAGTTTGTTCACTATATTTACTGTTCATAAATCACTTGATTACTGTGCTTCTTACTTCTGAACTGGCAGAAACTGGAAGACGTCAGGCCGTTAATGCTTTGTGTCTGACAACAGCCACTAACAGTAATAATAATAATAATAATAATAATAATATCGTATACAGCACTTTAGTACCCTTATATAGTTACTGCTGGGTCGAGCTGTCAATTAATTCATTTATCTGTTTCGAAGAGAGTAATGAAAAAGTTTCTGGGCTACTGCAGGTACTATCTCCAACTTGGAGGTGACGTTTTCTTGAGATATTTAGCATTTGTTACATACATATCTTACTTTTACCATCAATGAGGTATGGGACGAAGCACAACATACGGGTGTAATGGGTGGACTATAACCTCCACCGCCTTAATGCTACTAATTCAAAAAAAGTAGTTATTGATAACTTATATAATCAATATTAGAGCCTTACAAAATTGAAAAACCGGTATTAGAGTTTTACAAAATTGTGATAATGGTGACTGAAACAGAATCGAAACGTTTAGTTTTTACCCCTCTGAATATTTCATTTTACTCCTCAGGAGGTAACTAGCCCCAGACTGGGAATCACTGGGCTAAACAGTGTTCTGGGTTTGTGATGGCGTTGCGGGAGGCAGTCAGTGTTAGCAAGCTTGTGAAACCCCGCAGCTCATGTCCGTCGCATCGGTGCACTGCCGCTGCCAGTTCAATCCAGTGTTGCCTGCGGCATTGAACATGTGGCCACTTTTAAGACTGGCGGGAATTTTAAATCAAACACTGGACTTTTTTATATTAGTTTCGAGAATAACACGCACCATAATGTTGGAGACAATTTTTCGAAGAAAAAAGCGCGTCTCATAGTCCATAAAATAGGTTGTTCAATCAGTCATTTTGGAAACAACGTAAATCCACATTTTATACAAAACGAGTTATTTATGTCTAGGCCTTCTTTAAGTAGCCGCAGCGTCCTGTACAGAAAAAGACGAAATTTCTATCTACTTGTGTATTTTTTTTTTTTTTTTTTTTTTTTTTTTTTTTTTTTTTTTTTTTTTTTTTGTCTGGTAAGTTTGCGTTAGTTTTAGAAATAACGGGACTCCTGGAGTTCTGGTGTTTCTAATCTTAACGTGGCAGCGCTGTTGATTCTGTTGGCAGTGTGGTGTGATCTGCTTATTCTAGTAACAAGATCTGTCGTTGTTGAAGAGCTGGTTGTCTTTTAGACAGAACAGAACATTCTCCAGCTCGGTTATCTTATGTGATTACAAGGTACAGGTTGATAGCAGATTTATTGGAAAGTTCTGTGATAGAGGAAAACACACGAGGAAAGATGTGAGGAATGAAGCTGAATACAAGAGTGAAGTAATTAAAAGTACTCGTGTTCAAGGAAGTGCATACACAAGCTACCGAGAAAAAAATTATCGAAAGAAAAACGGGGAGATATGCAACCGTAAGAAAGCATACGAGGGGCGTTCAGAAAGTAAGCTCCGATCGGTCGCGAAATGGAAACGACTACGAAAATCCGATAAAGCTTTGCACAGATGTGTTGGGTAGTGTCTCTAGTATAACCCCAGTTAGCATCACGTCGCTCTTCTCATTTCTGAGCTCGCAGTGAGTGCGTAAAGATGTCTAGAAAATAGTGTCTGCCGCCAAGTACGAGGGCCTGGTGAGAAATTTCGCCTGAAGCTATGCAGCTAACATTACATAACTGTCGTGCTGTTTTTTCTTCAAGACAATTCTCAGCCGCATTCTGCAGGGGCAATGAAGATGCTCCTGCATCGTTTTCAAATGGAAATGTGAGATTACCCACAATACAGTCCGCAATTGTCTCCCCCTGAGTTTCATCTTTGGTCACATGAACTGCTGTCTTTGAAGACAACATTTTGACACAGACAACGAGGTGTAGGCCAGCGTGGAGAATTGGCGGAAAGCACTGGCGGCTGCCTTCTATGATGAGGCTATTGAAAAGTTGGTACAACGCTATGACAAAAGTCTAAGTCAGAACGGCGACTACGTAGAGAAGTAGCTGAAAGGTGTAGCTAATTGTTACAAGTAAAACATTTCTGATGTTCACTGTGGTTTCAATTTGGCAATCAATCGGAGCTTACTTTCTGAACAGACCTCGTATTTTGCTAATGTTGATATATTTCAACAGACATCTTGATAGACAAATTTAACAATTTCGAGAGCAAAGACGACCAGAATGTACACTTACAAGGTCTTCTCGCTTATAACGATATACAGAGACACCGTCAGTCTAAAGATGCCTCATCGATTAAGCGTAGTCACAGTTCTAAGTACTTCACCATACTCAGTCATGAAAGAAAGGTCTTAAGGGTGGCAGTACGCTCCGTCGTCTAAGAGATTTATTGATAGTCAGTAAGTATCCTGTTCATTTAAGAGGATAAAAACCCACAGCAAATTCAAAGCCTGCCGAAATTAAGATACTCATTCATCAACACACTGAATCTGTTCCAAGAAAACAGACCCACTTTTCCTCCGAGGTGTAAAATTACCTTGATGCAAAGTTAAATGTAACAATGATGTTTCAGACTTTTAAGGAAAAACATCCTGATGCAGACATTAAATATCACTAATATGCTACATACTTCAAAGACCATTTGCACCTCATCTTTGGGAGGGCTCAAGTAGACACATGCTGTACATGCGGAGTTGTGAAACAGGAACTGAAGTCCCCATTCCTTGAAGAGAAGAAAAAGAAAGTTGCTGAAGCAGAATTAATGATCCACAAAAGAAGGGCTAAAAAAATTGCAATTCTCTCTTCAACGAATCTGTGCAAAGAAAGGGAGGATCTGATCTGGCTGTTATAACATGTGATTACAAAAAGTATTTTCACAGCCTGATATTACGGGGCAGGAGTTGTTTTATGTTGTACAGTTAACTCTCAACGTTTTTGAAATTCATAATACAAAACCAGGAGAAGGTCCTTTCTACCTCTATGATGAAAGCTAGGGTAACAAAGGACCAAATGAAGTAGTGCCCTTTTTTTGCACTATACAGAGATTTGCATTCGAAAGGATTTGTAGGCACTGCAACTATTAAAGTGAGAACGGTAGTGGTCAAACCAGAAATCACACCATAGTAATGTTTTTAATGGCTCTTATAGAAATAGAGCGTTTTGATAAAATGCAGCACTGCTTTCCCCTGAGAGAACATTCTTTTCTCATCAGTGACCGTGATTCTGACGTTGTGAAGAGGCTTTTGTCAAAGCACGATCTAATTTATCTTCCAAAAGAAGTGTGCGAGATAACAGCAAACTCAAGATTCCCGGGAAAATCTTGGATACTGTCGTAGATGTTTCAGATTTAATTAACTTCAGGGATTCGTGGCCTCCTCTACCTAAGAGGACAGTAAATTCACTGAAAAGCGCACATCTTTCAAGAGACAAGGACTCTACATAAAAGAGAATACTTGTATCTTTCAAGAGCCAAGCGTACTGCATTCCTAATATCAACAATGAAGCATTTCAAGTACTTATCTCGGCATCCAGGAACAATAGTTGCATCACCATTCATCAACACAGCAGTGGACACACATTCATCCTGTGGGGTAGTGAGAAGTGAAATATCTGTTTACCGCAAGCAAGGGCATACAACAGACAGCTGCCGATAACTGAAGCTAAAGAGGCTGACCTGAAGAAGATTTTGCAGTGTATTCGTGAAGAATATAACCAATTTTATCTTGAAATTTCTCATTGATACCTAGAAATAATTGTTTTCAGTCTTGCATTTGCATTATCAAGTCATGCGTGATTAAAAAAATGTCGGGCGACTCAAATTAATGCTAATATTAAAGGCAATATATTACTAATGTCATACATTTATGTAATTTTGCTGTATAAATCAGTTTTCATATGTTTCATAACTTTTGAAAGTGAAATTGTGATCATTTTTTTGGCTGGGTCTACTGGGAACTGGAGATTATATGTTAAATTACTTACCTAACCATACATACTGTTTAAAAAAAAGCACGAAGTCACTTTTGATACCTGTTGAACTTTCTTTTAAAAATAGTTTTTTACGTTTCCTGAAAAATACGCATTTATGGAGTTACGCTGTTTCTAAAATGACAGTTTTAGTTAATTTTCTCAATACTAAGAATTAGAGAGACTAAATAAGACAGAAGATACCTCCTATATCTTCCATTCATCACCCTGTATTCGTTCTTAAAGAAATTTAGGATAAGGTAATAAAATAAACACCATCCCGCTTAATGTAACGAAGTCTATTACACCCTTCATTATCTCGACAATATGCTCCAAATACGATAAAAAAGACAAAAAATAATCGCTACCTAAAAAGAAACCAAACTGAAAGCAGGTTTAACGCTTCTGCCGAGGCTATTTTTTCAGATATCATATAAACTTAATGCTACTTAAAATTTAGTTCACGACTACGTTGAGATCGTTGTCGCAAGGGTCTTAGAAGAAAGACAGTTTAAAATAAGTATTTAGCACTGTGGGTTACCCAATTAGACGAAAATAGAGTGTCATAACTGTACTTGCAATCTTCTTGTGTGTTGTATGTCTTTCACTGTGGATCCTTTTATTCGGTAAACACGAGAATTTATAGTATAACTGGTACATATGCTTTACGCAAATGCTAAAACAGACGCTGCAACGTAATAGTGTTCTTCCCATACTGTATGCTCTAAAAGATGACTCTTACTGTTCCCTAATCGAAAGTGAGGGAAATGTTATGTACAACACACAGGAATTAGAGTGCAGCAAGACAGGAATGCGGCCGCTGAAAACGGAGTGAGACGGGTTTACTCATTTTGTTTGCGGAGAAAATTGTAAATGCAACAAGGAGAAGTTTAGAAAAGGAAGTAAAATTAAGAGAGAAACATGAAAAATAATTAAGGTTGAGGAATGATATTGTAATTTTCTCAAAGATAACGAAGAGCTAGGAAGAACGGAACGAATTTAAAGAGGTTATAACATGAACATCAATGAAAATAAAACAATATTAATGAAGCGTAATCGAATTAAGTCAGGTGATACTAGAGGATAGAGAAGGGAAAAAATAGTAGATGAAGTTTCTCATTTGACTAGGAAAGTAACTGGAGACGGCAGAAGGAAATATGATATAAAATGCAAACGGGGGACAGCAAGAAGAGCCTTTCTGAGAAAGAATACTATGTTGCATTGATCGAATAGTAGACAAACCTCTGATAGGTATACGGAGATAAAGAGACTTGCACTGAAGAAACTGGTGTATAGAAATGCATCAAACTAGATTTCGATTGAAACTTACAACAAAAGCAAGAACTGGAAGTGTCTGGAGAAAATTTTAAACACTAATCTTAAAATGTTTAGGTTTTTTTCAAGCGATACACCGTAGTCGTGAGTGAGTAATTAAAAACATAAGCAGATGAAAGAAATAAAGCCAAAAAATGTATTACTGTAAAATAAATAATCCAGTTATTTCAACAAAAATTAAGAATTGCAGAATGAGGAGGGATGGCCTACAGAAGATGTCAAACGAAAAATTATGTGCTCAACATAAAAACCATCGTAAAAAACCTCGTTAAGGACCTAATGTATCTGTACCTTTCAGCTGCCTATCACCAGGTTGAAAAACTGTTTCGCCCATTCATTTACAAAATTGGCACATCCCTAAGTTAGATAGAAATTCATTGAATCGACATATCTATTAAATACGTATTTGGTTGCATGTCCCATAGATCAGCAGCATGAATTATCATAATTTATAACGGTCACCTTACCAATTATTTAACATAATTCAGTTACGCTCTCTATCCCAGGTAAAATCATTCATATAAAACTCATGCACAAAAATGGAACCGTTACTCCAAGTGGATGCTCGAAATGGTAATGTCGTCTTACATTCCCGCCAGGAAAACCCTTGAAACCAAATAATTCTATTCGAACGAACATCATCGGCCGCCAGGAAACATCCTCACGAAAATTGCAGCAGAGGTGCTAAAAGGAAAGAAGATTTAGGTTTCAAGTCTCATCGATATTAGGGGCTGAGCCTTTGTTGGATTTGAACAAGATGGGGAAAGAAAAAGGTCATGCTCTTTTCAGATTAATCAGATACGTATTTGCCTTCATCGTTTAGGGAAATCCACGGGAAACGAAAATCATGATAACTGGACGAGGATTTGATTTTCACTCCCATTGAATGTATGTCCACCGCCTTAGTCACAGCCCAATCTCGCAGGTTCGAAATGATACGAAGGAGAAGCTGAGAAAAAAAAATCTAGGCGTAAAACTAGGTGTTATAATATTTAAAATATTAGTGCCCACAAAACCTTGTGAATGATACTGTCTTCATTTTCAGTATTATATTCATATACATTCGGATTGAAGACATAGCGACGATTTATCCACACGAAGAATGAAAGTCACTTCCATTACCTGGTATGAAACTAATGTGGTTTTGAAAGCGTAAAATGTTTAAAAAGAAAAACAGCAGTTTTACCTAACACAATCACAGACGCAGAGGGTTGGTGATACCACATCTGCCTTCACTCTCTCTCCTGTACAACTGACAGAATTGTTTTCCCATTTTTCACGTCATCGCCTGAAATCTTTACGTACCACTCATCCTACAGACTTGTCGAATGGGATATTCACGGAGAGGTTTACCTGTACACAGTCATGGCACAACCCTTTCCTCAAAGAATACATTACTGAAGAAGAAACAATCTCCAGCACGGTGAAATACGAGGAGTGGCACTTTGCATCACACGATAAAATTCATTCATAGTCCATCGTTATTTTTAGATCATACTGAACATACACAACACGATATTGCTTTTAAAGATTATGTCGTAAATACGCAGTGTATTTTTATTTCCTGCTGCACTTGATTACACATGTGGTGTCGGATACTTTCATCTCCTCGTAACCTAGAAACTAGTACAGTCCTTCAGATATGAAAGAGACACAGTCTTAGCATTCCATGTTGAGTACAAGTACTACAGCCACCGCTCTACTGAGTGCTGTTCACTTCACATCTTGAAAATAACTGCCGATCTCGACGTGAAACTAATCTCGTGAGAATATCCACGGAACTGGTCGAAACTAGTCACAACGTTACTCACCACTCTTGCAGCTGCAGTTAATCTTCTGAGCTGCAGCACCGCCCTTGAATAAGATTATCGCTGGCAAGTCGGGAACAGTGGTTTTGAAAAACAATGACAGCTTATAACCTCAAAGTGCGCTTCGAGTTTTGGTTCTTAAAGGTTAAATGGACAACAGGTGTAATTTCTTATCTCTTCGTACATGCTTGTATTTGAAAAACTAGTTCTCTGCGTTCCACTGAATATCCCTGTTTCGCATTTCATTTGTGAATCTAAATAGCTATTACAACACCGAAATTAATAGGTATTGACTTCACACATTCAGTCTTTAAAACGTGGAGTCCCGTTGCGGCTATTTGCATGTACGTGGTTTTAATTTTTCGATTTACAATTAACACACTGAAGATGGCTATACAGTGACCGAAATCTGAATTTGCGATAAACAATATTCGCGACGGATTTCTGTACGCTTTACTACTTGAGAAAAGCAAATTTTCTCTCAGGCGCAAATTTGTGGATCCACTACTATTAAATTCGCTCTTTTTCGAGAGAAGAATTTTGAAGTTAGGTTTGTCTTTAGTACATGCAAACTATTCATCAGAAATATTGAAAGTGCCAGTCGGAGTAGTGGTGTATAACAATAAATATTAAATGTTTTGTTGCTTAACTTCCCTGTACTGAGTGCGTCCTATTAAATTAGAATTATAAACATATCCACTTATTATCAGAATCATTCACGTAACATTAGCTCTGGACGCAACAGTTTTAATAATCAATTTATGGACACGTTTACTGTCTAAGCTATCATCTGACAGAAGTTTACTGTAAGTTTATCCACTGTACTTTTTAAACGTATGAATGAATATATGAACGTATCAATGTATGTAGTCTATATAGTATAAAGAGAGATTGTGGAAGAAGCAGCTGTTTCGAGTGTAGCAATTTACTAAAGATATGGCAAAATCGTTTTAGTGAAGGGCAAATAATTAACAAAGATTCAGCAGTCGAGACAGTAGTAAAGTAGTGTCACTTACAGCAAAAGATAAAATGGGAATGAATAACATACGTGAAGGAAGAACGATTAACATTTGCCATCTCGGCGGTGGGAACGCAATCTGGGATTGAACTAAACTAGAACAGGTAAAGTCGTATATGTAAAGAAACAACGCAGCATTTTCGTTTATAAAATCACAGAACACCTAAATATAGATGGTCGATCGGGGATTTGAACACAGAGCCCCCAGAATGGAAGACCTGCTAACCACATCAGCGTTCTTTACTGCAGCTGCACATTCCTCTGAAGTGCCACACATGAGTTAGGTACCGAAGAGATGGCCTTCTGCACAGTCGACAGGTTACCAGAGACCTTGAAAGTGGAGTGAGTATCAATTGGGACTGGATATCCCAGATGTATGGAATGTCACAGAAATGAGAGGAAAAGTACCAATGACGGAAAAGTGATATCGGCACACTGATTAGAATTACTAGCTACTGAAGTGCCTCAAGCAAATGTGCGCACTTTACGGTTAAAGAACTGTACATGCTAGAGTGAGTAATATCAGACAGTGACCGGCGTGACTGCGGCCCCTGATTCGATGTCTGAAACGGTCACTGTGGCTTCGCACGTGACATCCCAGCGGTGGTTACTGGTGTGTAGGCGACGTTGAGAGCTGTTCAGGAAACTAACTTTGTGAGATCAAGTGTGAGATGGGAGGCTTCGTAATACTCGTAGATGGCAGAACTATCAACGAAGTAATAGGAACATTTGGGGCTGATCATTCGTCGTGGTCGTTGCAGCCCACCTCAACAACGAGTATAATAACATTTGGCCAAGAGCTTGCTCGTGAATACCTGCGTCAGATGTTCCCTCCAGGATCGGAAAGAAGCTTATTTCTTGCTTCATGGCCAGTTCGTACAGTTGATTTGACCTCAGGTGACAGCTGTCGAGACAGTTTTCGATATTGAAGTGGATATTCTAACAAGACTGCCTATGATTTTATAAGAAAAACTGAGTACCCAGCGCTGCCCCTGTGCGTATTTATTCGAATCTTCTATTAGTCCATCCCTTCCTTCCCTCTCTGTCAATATCATCCTTCACCCCTTCTTCGTCCATCTCCTCCTCCGCCCTTTCACTGTCCATTTCCTCCTCTGCCCTCTCTCTGTCCACCTGCTCTTCCTGTATCTGTCCATGTCTTCCTCTTCTTCTGTTTATCTCCCCTTCCCACCACCTACATCCACATAGACACTCGGCAAGCTACCGTATGGTGCGTGGCGGAAGGTAAGTACCCACACCTATTTCACTCGCAAATAGAGCGAGAGCAAAACGACTGTCTGTATGCCTCCGTACGAACCATGATTTATCGAATGTTATCTTCGTGGTCCTTACGCGCAATGTATGTTGGCGACAGTAAAATCGTGAAGCAATCAGTTTCAAATGCCGGTTCTCTTAACTTTCTCGACAGTGCTCCCCGAAAAAACACATCGCCTTCCCTCCAGGGATTCCCATCTGAGTTTCCGAAGTATTTCCGTAATCTCCTTGTTCTTCGAATGTATCGGTAAGAAATCCAGCAGCCCGCCTTGAATTTTTCCGATGTCTTCCTTCAATCCGATCTGGTAAGGATCCCAAACACTGGAGCAGTGCTCAAGAATAGGTCGCACTAGCGTCCTATATGCGGTCTCTTTTCTGAAGTTTTCCCAATAAACCGATGTCGACCATTTCGCCAACCGTGCCACATTTCTCACATGCTCGTTCCAATTCATATCGCAACGCAACGTTACGCCCAGAATTTAAACGACTTGACTGTGCGAAGCAGGACGCTAGTATAGTCTACCGGGAAACTGAAGAGCGAGCGAGTCCCCACTCTGCCAACCCAGCTAAGTCACAAGGCGCTACTACAGGTAGTTTCACAACGTAGTACCGGCCCTGCCGCGGCGTGCGACTTAAATCTGTGGCGATGCCGTGTACAGATACCTCTCGGTTGCGTTTATTTTTAGACAAATGCATTAAGACCATAAGGAATACAAAAAACGATAACTTCTTTCGAAACACAACAATAGAGTAAATAATATTAACATGAGAACGGAAGTCAGGATTCTACTGCAAACACAGAATCGAATGCCTGTTCATGTGAATATATGTTCCTCTATTGCTATTCGTAAAACGAACAACACATAATGCAATCAATCTGTAGAATTTAAGGGTTATTCTTACTTTGTGTTTCTATTGAAAGGTAGAAGTTCTCTTTGAAGGACTTTATTGAAACATAACAATTCTTGCAACATGAAGAGTGTTTAAAAAGTAAGCAGAAATTTATAATTGTGTGTGTTAGTCCGATTTGCACTACTTTTTTGTCACTGTCTTCGTAAACATGTCTCAAAAGTATATGTACAATGTTATGAATATTGGCTATTTACTCTGTTGTCAGCTGTCAGAAAGGGTACCTGTGTTTTGCTAGCATCAACGATTATTCGTTTTGTATAAAAATAGATTAGAGAATCTGTATTAAATTTTGTTATAAGAATGGAATAAAATGGATGAAATTTTTAGAAATGTTGAATATTGCTTTTGGTGAGCCTGTTATGAGTAAATCAAGGGCATACAAGTGGTATAAACATTTCAGAGTGGGTCTTAAAGGGCAGCAGTTTTATAAGTATGGATGAGATTAAAAATGCACAGTTAGAAGACGTTTAAACTATCCCGAAGAAACAGTTCCTAAAGTGTTTCGGGAATTGAAAAAGCACTGGCATAAGTATATAGTATGTAATAGGGGATATTTTGAAGAGTATAACATTGCTGTTCTTACCAAAAAGTAAAAGTTAATATCCAAGAGCACCTCGTATGTCAAGCTTTCTGCTTAGAAGTCTAGAATTGCGGTACGTGTTTCGAAGGAAATGTCAGCACTGTTTAGAATAGCTATTGTTCACATGTTTTAAGCAACATGTCTTTTTTGTGATTTATTTATTTATTTATTATCATTACATCGTTACAACATAACATCTTTACAACAATATGTGAACAGAAATTTAAATGTGAGTAGCAGGTCAATGTTAAACAGAATCGAATTCCTTTAAAGCAAGCAGAATTAAAAACAAAAACAAAAATGATTGAAAAGTGTGACAAATTATTCACAGAGTGCTTTTGGTAACAATCCTTAAAGAAATGTGAATGAGTTGTGAAATTTAAACAATTGAAATAAGTGTATCATGTAATAAAGTAAAGGAAAATGGAAAACTCTAATGAAAACTGGGAAACAAAATGGATATTTCTATCGAAGCTATTCAATGTAACTGAAACATCCTCTGATAACCATACAATAACGCAACTGATAAACTGTTGGAAAAATGTTCGCTGTACTTCGGTGAACGGTGCCGTCGTTGATGACCTTTTCACAGGTAGGCCATGTTCTGTACGGCGTCACTCTGCTGTAACTCAAAAATAGCGTGGGCAGTGTGCACCAGTAGCCAGGCCACGGCGTTGCTCTTCGTTCTTGGATGCAGTTTAAAGTCAGGAAAGAGAATCCACGTTGGTGTCACACTGGAAGTTGCAGTTTGGTTGATAAGCCCCACCATCAATCGGCATAACTCCCATGCTTTCCACAGGTAGCGGCACTCTATACGGTGGTCTCTGGTGTCGGCATCTCCACACTGGCTGCATTCGTTCGTCTGACTAAGGTGAATGTCTGCTAGTCGCTGCTTAGTCGGAAAGGTGTCATTGACTACTCTGTACCGCAGCGAAGTGTGTCCGATGGCAGGAATGGGTTGTTAACATTAGCCGACACATGCTTCCAGACGACCGTTGGCATCCTTACAAGGGAACCTCCACATCGCACCCCCCTCAGATTTAGTTATACGTTGGCACAGTGGATAGGCCTTGAAAAACTGAACACAGATCAATGGAGAAAACAGGAAGAAGTTGTGTGGAACTATAAAAAAAAATAAACAAAATATCGCAAGATAGGCAACAACAAGAAGCATGGTCCCGTGGTTAGCGTGAGCAGCTGCGGATCGGGAGGTCCTTGGTTCAAGTTTTCCCTCGAGTGAAAATTTTACTTTTTTATTTTCGCAAAGTTATGACCTGTCCGTTCGTTCATTGAAGTCTCTGTTCACTGTAATAAGTTTAGTGTCTGTGTTTTGCGACCGCACCGCAAAACCGTGCGATTCTTATTGAAGTCGCGAGCTATATTTGCTGGATTCAAAGTGCCCACGGAATACATCTCACGTATTTAATGCACTCTCGTCCAAAGTAGCGAACAGTCAACTGCCAGCCAGGGAGCCTCGTTAGCAGGAAAAGTCTCTCCTCCGTGCGCTGTAGTCGACTGACGTCGTGTGTTTCGATGTTTGTTTAGGTGTAGCGTCCCCATACTACGGCGCAGTTACCTCGCATCGGACGGGCAGATAATAATTGTCTAAAAATAAAAAATTAAACTTTTCACTCGAGGGAAGACTTGAACCAAGGGCCTCTCATTCCGCAGCTGGTCACGCTAACCACGGGACCACGGTGCTCCTGAGCTCCCACGCTCCTTGATGTTGCCTATCTTGCGCATGGACTACTCAGTTTGTATATTTTGCTAATTTTTTTCATAGTTCCATACAACTTCTTCCTGTTTTCTCGATTGATTTGTGTTCAGTTTTTCAAGGCCTATCCACTGTGCCAACTTATAACTAAATCTGAGGGGGGTGCGATAGGGAGGTTCCCTTGTTAGAATCAGGTGAATAGTGATCGAGATAAGGATTTAGTTTTCCATCAGCATCAAAGGTTTTACGTGATTTTGAAACTGTCTATAACGATGGGTTTCCTCACAAAATTATTGGTTTTCCTTCGTGGCGATTCCAGTAAACCATGCGGCTTATTTCCGCGTTCCTTCTTTATGCGTCCTATTGGGCAAGGCTGACGTTTGCATAAATTACAGCTCTTTGGTTGGGAGTCGTAACATTAGCCAACAGTTCTTTTTGCGTCGCCTCTTTTCAGTAAGTCTACAAAGTTAACTGACTGACTCTGGCAACTAACATCCCACGAACAGAAACGACGTATATCACTGCACGCCGACCTACACCGCCAGATAGGTAACAGGCAACAGGTTTTGCGTGCCCCTGTAGGCCGGTGGCAGCGTTCTTCTGGGAAAGGCCACTTTCCCCACCAAAAGCGCTGCTCGCTCTTGAGTTTACACACAGACTATAATACCATAATAGAACATTACAGGTTTGTTCTTCCTACTCATCCACATTAACTTAAATTTTTCCATATTTAGAGCTAGCATTAATCATACCAACTAGAAATGTTGCATGTCTTGCATCTTCCCACAGTCGCTCAACTTCGACACCTTACCGTACACCACAGCGTGATCAGCAAACAACCGCAGATTGCTGCCCATCTTTTCCGCCAGATCATTTTTATGTATAGAAAACAACAGCTGTCCTATCAAATTTCCCTGGGGCACTCCTGACGAAACCTTTTTCTCTGATGAACACTCGCCGTCGAGGAGAACACGCTGGGATCTGTTACGTAAGAAGTCTTCGAGCCACTCAGACATCTGTGAACTTATTCCATGTGTTGGTATCTTCGTAAACAGCGTGCAATGGGGCACAATGTCAAACGCTTTCCGGCTAACTAGAAATATGGAATCTGACACCCTTCTTTCATAGTTCGCAGTATATCATGTGAGAAAAGGGCAAGCTGAGTTCCGCACGAGCGACACTTTCTAAAACCATGCTGATTCGTGGACATCAGCTTCCCAGTCTCAAGAAAAGTTATTGTATTCAAACTGAGAACATGTTCAAGGTTTCTACACAAAACCGAACTTCGGGATATTGTTCAGTAGTTTTGCGGATCCGTTCTTTTACACTTTTTATATACAGAAGTTAACTACGCTTTTTTTTCAGTCGCTTAGTACTTTGTGCTGCACGAGAGATTCACAATAAATGCAAGCTAGGTAAGGCGCCAATGCCTTAGAGCACTCCTGGTAAAACCGAAGTGGGATTCCATCTGGACCTGGCGATTTATTTGCTTTCAAATCTTTCAGTTGTTTCTCTGCGCCAGGGACGCTTATTACTATATCGTCCATACGGGAGTCTGTCCAATGGTCAAATGACGGTATGTTTGTGTCATTCTCCTGTGTGAATGATTTCTTGAAAGTGAAATTTAAAACTTTGGCTCTCGTTTGCTATCTTCAGCTGCCACGAAGGACTGAATGGTAGCATTAGACTCGCTTAGCGATTTTACACGGTACCAGAATTTTCGCGGGTTTTTTGGCAGATCTTTTGCTACGGTGTGACGGTGGTAGTTGTTGTATGCTTTAGTCGCAGCTCTTTTCACAGGCGCACGAATCTCTAATAACCTTTTGCTGTTGTCATTTGTGCGCCGTCTTTTGAACTGAGAGTGCAAAAGCCTCTACTTTCTCAATATCATCCGAATTTCTTTATTAAACCATGGTGGGTGTTTTCCATCCTTACTATGCGCGTAGCTCTACAGACCACGATTTACAATCTGCTTAAACTTTGCCCGTAATTCCTCTACGTCCATCTTAATCGAACTAAGTGATGTCAATTCAGTGTCTAATTTGGTAACAACAGCTTGTCTGCTCTGTGTAGCAGAAACACTCTCCTAGCCTTCTTGACTGATTTATTATTTATTTTATGGCCTTCATTGGACCATTCTAGTCAAAAATACAAAGTTGTAAACGAGTTGTTAGAGAGGGATACAATTTGGCTCAACAATAACTTAATATGATATTTAGGTATATTCTTATATGAAAGGTGTTTTACTCCTTTGTCTGCCAAATATTTCTTCGTTCTTTCAGATATTTTCTTTCTTTCTTCATCGGAGACCACTCTTCCTGTACTCGTTTTATTGATTTTCATTTGTAGTCTGGTTTGCGGGTCTTGCGGTATTCTGGTTTGCTCTGTCTTGTTTTTTAGGTCATCTACTGTAATTTGGAGTTCTTTCATATCTTCCTTAATTTCTGTGATCCATTTAATGTCACTCTTGCTATTTGCCATGATGGCTTCTCATTTAGATTGTATGTTATTATTTCGCCTAAATATTTAAATTTATCAACAATTTTGATTTCCTGTTCTCCTATTGTGATTTTGTTTGCAAGTGGTGGATCAGTTAGCAAAATCTCCGTTTTTTCAAATGATATTCTAAGGCCTACTTTCCCTGCTATTTCTTGCAGTGATTTCACTTGTTGCCTGGCTTCTTGAACGGTGTTGGTTAGGAGAACAAGATCATCAGTGAATCCCAAGCAGTTTAAGCTAATATCATCTTTTGCAATTCCAGTTCTTATCATCTTTGGATTGCCTTGTACCATTCTCTCATTATGTATTCCAGTGCACAATTGAACAGTAATGGTGATAGGCAGTCACCTTATCTTAAGCCTGTTTTTATGAGGAATGGTTCAGAAATTTCTCCTCTAAACTTCACTTTTGATTGGGAGTTGTTTAGAGTGAGTTGTATTATTTTAATTAGTTCTGGATGGAGTCCTAGATTTCTTAAAATTTTTAATACTGAAGGTTTGTGGAGACAGTCATATGCCTTCTTAAAATCTATAAATGTTATTGTCAGAGGTTTGTTCCGTTTCTTGTATTATGCCATAATCAACTTTAAACTAATTATCTGCTCTGCACAGCTTCTCCATAGTCTGAAACCTCCCTGATATTCCCCTAACACCTGTTATAACTGCTCCTTGATTCTTTCATATAGGATCTTGGATAGAATTTTGCATTTGCAATTTAGGAGAGAGATTCCTCTGTAGTTGTCTGGGATGCTCTTATCTCCCTTTTTGTGTAGTGGGTGTATGATAGCTGTGGTCCAGTGTTCGGGGCATCGTTCTGTTACGCAAATTTTTGTTAGAGCCGTGTGTAAGGAGGTCTTGACTGTGTCACTTGCATATTTCCACATTTCAACAAAAACCTGATCTTCTCCACATGCCTTACAATTTTTTTGTTCTTTAAGAATTTTTCCTACTTCTTGGAAAGTTGGAGGGTCTAGTTTGATAGGTTTAGTTTTTATTGGGGTATTTATGTTGATTTGTAAGGGTTCTTTGGGTTCCTCGCAATTCAGAAGTTCGCTAAATGCTTTTGCCATGATTTATTAACTTTCGTTACCACAGTTGCTATAATGACGTCATGATCGCTAATCCCCATTTCTATGCTGACAGTGTCTCTTTGCCTATCTCTTTCTCCATCTGTCTCTGTCAATCTGTTCCTGTTTCCCTTCTGGAGCCCCCTCTCATCTCCCTCTGCCTGTTGTCCCTCCTCATCTCTCTGCCCATCTCCTCTTCCTCCCTGTCTTTCTCCAACTCCTTCGTCCCCCTCACTGTCTGTCCACCTCCTTCTGCCCCTTCTCTCTCCACATTATTACGCTCATCCCAGTAGGACGGCAGTTGTTCTTATCCCTACAGTATTTCTTTCCAATTCATGCCTAATACGTGTTCTAATTTCGTTGTAAACGTTACAGGGGCCTAGGATGCACGTTTACCCGTGGCTTTGCCCGCTAGTGCACGTGTCAGATATGTTTCACATATATTTAAAATATTTCAAACGTATTTGTATCTCTAGCGAATTTCACTATGTAGTTTCATTTGCACGTAGCTTGTTGTTTGTGATATCGTATCTTCTTAACTACATGCTGTACGTTGACATCATTTGCAGGTACATTCAGAGGTCTATGTAGCTACTGTCTGCGAAATGTGTTGTGAATTGAGTTAGTAGTAAAGAAGCAATAAAATGAAACAGCTGGCATGATGTAGCTGTTTTTCAATCATCTCATTGTTTGACATCATATCTCGTATGTATTGTAATTTGTGTATTTCTAGGTACATTCGGCGGCCAATGTGGATACTGTCTGTGAAACGTGTTGCGAATACAGTTGGTAGTAAATAAGTAATAAATTAAAATGTCATAAATGATGTGACAGTTTTCCACCTATCTCAGTATCTGATGTTACATCTCCTGAACTATATGTCGTACAATGATATAATTTTTCTGGTACATTCTACGGTGTATGTGAAGACAGTTACTAATTAATAAATTAAAACGTCATGCTTCATGTGACAGCTTTACTGCATGAGCTGCGAAAATGTAGTTAAACGATAAACTTTTTCTTTTCATCATTTTGTGGCGGTTATCAGCGAGAAAAACCTTCCAAAGCTTTTGAAATTATGTGTATGGCTTACTACACGTCACCAAATGCTCTCATTCTCAAATACTGGATGACTAAAATATGGCTATTAGCGAGTTGTGGGCTACACCCCCCCCCCCCCCTTCCTCCCCTCCCACACAGCCCCTGTCCCCTTGATAGGTAGGTGGTGCATATCCCCACAACAATGATTTCACGACGGTGAATGGCACCTGTACCAAGTTTAGCCGAAATTGGTTCAGTGATTTAGGAAGAGATGTGGAACATACGTACGTTCATATGTACGTACAGCCATTTTTATGTGAATCGATACGTGGGTCGTTGAATGCTTGCGACAGAACTTTTTATGTCACGACGTCATGCCTTGCATAGAATCTAGGGGACACCACTTTGAACATTTTTTGTTAATCAAGCAACTTTTGTTGGTTGTGCAAATTAATAAATTTATTAAGAAATAATACCTGAATCCATTTTCACGACCATCCGCAGACCAACGTTATATCTGAAATTTTCTCATATTCGTTTACAAATTTTCTGAGAAACCGGTTAAGTCTCTTCTGTCATAGTTCCTCTTACACAAATTACTACGTCTTCCATTCAGTAACTCCACACCTTGAAGAACTTTAAAAAGAAATTTCGGCATCACGTTGTCATTGTCTTCAAACCTGGCGAAGGCAACGCTATTGCATACTTGAACAACGATTTTCTGATAAAAATCAACGATGTCCTGACTGCCATATGCTTCAAAGTCCTTCTCAAAGATCCTGCAAGTGAATCACAGATGAAATTGAGTTTGTAACTGATCCTTACAAAGGTGTATATTCTGATGCTAATACACCATTGCTAACTGACATGAAGCCAGTGCTTCCTGGAGTGTGTGGGCTTCTAAAACAACATAAGCGAGGCGCACCCATCCATCCAGTTGTGTCCTCATTCGTAGCTCCAGCCTATCAACTGGCTAAAAAACTGATCACTTTAATTGAAAGTACAACAAAATTCAAGCCACATCATGGTATTTGAAACTCTGTGGACCTAGTACCCATCCCACTCAATGCTAAGTTGACGTCTTTTGACGCCTGTATCTTATGGGGAACTAAGAAGGGAATGTGTTACTATTGCGACAGAGTTGATCTACCGATCTAATGTCAAACCTGAGAAAGTGGATTACTGGAGACGACCCATGATTAGCACAAAACTATTTAGAATTGCAAGCTGTTACATGACTTTGTTGTGGGATCCAGCTTCCGACAAAAATTTACATGGTCCACGTTGAAAACCTTCTCTTAAGTAGAGAATCTCTGAGCCAAAGTAGCAAGTACTGGTTCAGAAATGTAGAAGATGTACTGTGTATCTGGACAGACACTAAAAGACAGCTCAACGCAATCTGCATAAGCTAGTCAACCTCAAAAGTATCAGCTCACAAAATAGACTGACAACAAATCAATAAAATTTCTGGGTCTAAAATTTAACATCGGTACACAGACATTTTGTTTCAAAATGTATAGAAAAAATACTATTGCAATCATACTAATATTCTCTTGCCCTTAATAACGAATAGCACACAAACACGCAGCTTTCCATTAAGTAGCGCACCGTCACCTATCTGTTATAATATCAGAAGTGGATTACCAAGCAGAGTTAGACACCATAAAACTTACGGCATCAATCAGTGGCCACAGCCCAGTACCGCCTGCCCACATCTTACATGCGAAACAAAAATTGAAAACTATACCCTCCTCTTGGTTCCCTCCTCTGCTTCTCTCAAAGCCTGCACAAAGTGGTGTCCTATTCCATACTTACGACATATATTGTAGAGTCAAGCCAAAACAATCAATTCCCGTAACAATCAAATTCCTTACTATGTGAGGAACACGGCAGTCCAGTATATTATCAACGACGAAGAAAGATAACGTGAAATTAATGGACAAGGATGGAGAATACAAACTAACTTGTCTTGACTTTTATATTCACCAGTCAGACAGAGAGGTAGCCACTAGATTGGAAGAACATAAACATCGTTGGAAGTTGCAGGACTGTGACTTCACAGTTGCGTAGAATGTGCCGAGCAAAGGTACCAGCCACGGTCCAGTGTCCTTCACTTGACAAAAAACGACCAAAAACTGAATTTGCTGGAAGTTCTGGAAGTTTTGCGATATTTACTGATCAAGCTCTGCTTAATACTTCACCTCTTCTAAACTTCAATTGACCCACATTTCACCAGTCTTCCACATTATGTATTCCATTTTATTCATCCATTTTGCCTTTTATTTATCTATTTCATTGTGATTGTCAATGCATTCAAATCGTTATATATTCTGTTTTCTTCGTTGTCTTATCAGATACACATTTTTGCGGTACTAAGAGTAATTCTCCGTACCTTCTGGTACACAATTTAGCTTATGTATTTCTAAACATGTTGCAATTGTTCATGATATTTTGTATTCTGCTTCTGCAAGACCTTCCATATATAATACTGTTTCAAGTTATGTTCCTATACTCGTGTCTTGTATTAATTTTATTTTATTGAGATTGTCAGTTTAATTTAAATTTAGAAAGCTGTTGAGTTACTTTACTACATATGCACCTTCTCTTCCGTGAATGGTAGGTCTTTGTTCATTTGTTCGTCTCCTGTTCTGCCTGATCTTCACATACACACACACACACACACACACACACACACACACTGCTTTTTTTGTATTTAGCCCTTTAGCCTTAATGTGTTTTAGCATGTTCCGTTTATATTCATATGTTGGTTATTTAAATGCTTTCAATTAGATTACAACTTCACTGTCAAAGACGGCATTTACTCCTGTTTTACACATCTGTCGTAGAGTAATTTCTTTTTTCCGTTATTGTTCACCAGTACCGCACCCTCACAGTGATCATAGTCAGTTACAGTCTAAAGATGGCTTTTTAAGCCGAAATATGGCTGATTAAATAAATTAGGACTGTAGAGTTTTCACTATTTTGTGCTTTTTATTTACAAATTCCGAAGGCATTTTAGCTTTACTAGTTGAAAAAAATGAGGTCACTGGGTACAACTGCTTCCCAATGCAATGAAATCTGACTTCCTGTTTTCGTTTTGTCACGCTAAACGTTTTCGTATATTAGAATTGCAATACCTTCCACTGTTAAATTCTCTCTTTATAATTTTGCCTACTGCGTTAACGCATTCCCTACGGCAAGAAGTTAATTCTGGATTTATGGTAATTTAAATAATTATTTTCATTATGATTAATAACAGTGATGTTTGTGTTGGCACTGTGACAGTTTGCTTCTCATCCGCAGTGACATCCTTGTTATTCTGATTCGGTAACAGCAATGTGTCTCTGTGCCGGCCAGAGTGGCCGAGTGGTTAAAGGCGCTACAGTCTGGAACCGCACGACCGCTACGGTCGCAGGTTCGAATCCTGCCTCGGGCATGGATGTGTGCGATGTCCTCAGGTTAGTTAGGTTTAAGTAGTTCTAAGTTCTAGGGGACTTATGACCACAGCACAGCAGTTGAGTCCCATAGTGCTCAGAGCCATTTGAACCATTTTTGAATGTGTCTCTGTATCTTGCTGATGTCAGCAGTTGCTGCAGTGAGACTGCGCGTGATCTCTGCTCTTTTCTCGTCATACAAGCTTAACATCATTGTTACTACAAATAACGGTCCTCGGCAACCATTTTAGAGCAAATTGTGTTGAAAATAGTGATCCAAAAATCTTTCAGGTGGAAAACAAAAGTTTTAAATAACCTAAGGGAACGATTCCGAATCTTTTTCGCTGTGAGGACTACCTCTTTTTTGAAAAAAAGCTTCAAGGCGCAGTAACTAAGATAAACATGTAAAAAATAAAAAACACACAAACAGACCCCTACATCAATATCTGGATTAAAACTCTTTAATTTTATCCTCAAATCACTATCTACATTAAGTGTATGTCTGCACTAACTTTTCGAAAAAAGGAAACACAAACAGTTCGTGTCTCAGTGCAAATTTGGCAATTGTTGGATACACTTGCTGAACACTTATCCAGAACGAATTAATGGTGGTGTTTTAAAAAACTATTTAAGAGTCTGGTAACATGATAGTTCAACTAATGATTCTTCTTCCCTTTATGACATTTTGACTTTTTTGAAGCAATCTTCTCCAAAGGTATTTCTGATCCTTTGGATTTCGCCCTCAGTTTGAGGGAAGTTGTTCCTAAAATTAACACTAGTAAGCCCAGTTAGTAGATTTTTCATTCATATGATTGCATAATAAGATGTAAACTCACAGTATAAGACAGGTAGCTGAAATAAATTATTATTACTTTTAAGAATCGTAGTTTTTGAAAAATCAGCTCTTTTAGATAAAGTCACGTTTCAAGAAAATTAATGTTACAATATGGCTTATTAAAACCTTTGCACAAAGTTTAGGAAAATGTATGATTTTAAATTGCCTTAGGCTGGAGGCCAAAAATTTGAGGTGGTCTTCAATTACTGTGAATGTTGTTTTGTCAATTCTGGCTTCGTTGATTTCCAGCAAATCATGTAAGACTGGAAATAAGTTGTAATAATCTCCTTCAACTTTTTGAGCACATCGTTGAAGTTTCATTACCATTGCTTCTACTTTGTGTTGCACGAAAAACTGATGAACGTTTTTTCATAGAAAATATACACAAAATATACCAGCCGTGTTTAGTGTACATCAGTGACACAGTCTAAGTAGGAACTTGCAAGTTTTCCATCCCAGTCTCGATTCATAAGAAAAATCCTGTGTTTGTCGCAGAGTTCGAAATATCTTGACAGTACTTTACCTCTCGAGACCCACAGATCTTCGCAGTGACGTAGAAGCTGTGTGTGTTCCCTGCCCATTTCATCACACAAAACGCCAAACAGTCTCGGGTTTTTAGACCTTACTTTAATAAAGTTGATGATTTTTACTGCGACCTCCAAAAGTTTTTTTTTTTTTTTTTTTTTTTGAGACATTCGTCCAAACCTAGAACTGTAACAGTCTCTCTAAATATCCTGCGATGTGCTCACCGAACCAAGAGAGCAATTGACCTAAGTCTTGGCTACTAAGCCTGTATGGATACAATACATAACACGCACACCACAATTATCAAATCTATCTCCTAGACTAATCTGCTTCATTTTCTTTCGTAAATATGTCAAAAGATTTCAAAATCTCTTTGCCTGTTGTTTCTGCCGGCGAAGACTGGCAAAACAACTTCTTGAATATTTGCATTCAACTCAAATAGACCAAAAGGTAACACACTGAATAGCCAGAACTTTATGACCACCGACCTACTATCGATATAAACCCGTCCACGCGACAGCATTGTCAACTTTCAAGGAGCGACTGCTAGTCGGACACACGCACGGTGCATGTAGTATCAGTGAGCGAGCTGTCCGTGTGTAAAATGGGGAGTTCAAGGAGTTCGGTGGTGAGTATCTTCAACACGTGGCGAAACAAAGGTGAAATCACGTCCAGACGTTTTGCCAGACGTCATGGGTTCGGATGGCCACCACTCAATACAAATGTTGGACGTCGTAGGCTGGGCAGATTGGTGAAACGGCGACGAACTGTGGCAGAACTAACTTCGGACTTTAATGATAGGCAAAGTGTGTGTGCACCGAACACTCCAAACGATGGGCCTCCACAACCGACGATCCATGCATGTGCCAGTGGAACACCATGACATTAGCAACTACGATGAAATGGGCGCGTGACCATCGGCACTAGACGTTGGCACAGTACAGAACGTTGCATGGTTTGATGAATCCCGATATTTTCTTCATCATGCCGATGGGAGGACGCGAATCCGTTGTCTTCCAGAGGAACAACTCCTTGACACCTGTACTGCACGACAGAAACAGACTGGCGGCGTCTCCATTACGCTCTGTGGGGTCCAGGGGAGCTCGTGCAATTTGCCATGACGGCCAAGGAGAATCGTACACTGGTTGCAGACCACGTAAACCCCTTCATGTCGATCATGTTTTCCGACGGCAGTGGCATTTTTCAACAAGATAGTGCGCCAAGTCACAGGGCCAGGAGTGTGATGGAGTGGTTCGAGGAACACAGTGGCGAGTTCCAGTTGATGTTCTGTCCCCCATCTCGCAGGATCTGTACCCGATCGAACGCATCTGGAACGTGACTGAATGTGGCGTCAGAGATCAACCCCCCCCCCCCCCCCTCCTCGTCTCCGAAATTCACGGGAATTGTGTGTGCAGATGTTGTGCCAGCTCCCTCCATCGGTCTACCAGGCCCTCATTGTTTTCGTGCCACTACGCGTCGCCGCTGTTATCCGTGCCAGCGAGTGGACGTACCGGCTCTTACGTAGGTGGTCATAATGTTCTGGCTGATCAGTGCAAATTAGCCTGGCCAGCGACGTCTGTATTCTCATAGAGCTGCAGCCAAAAATATGCTCTTTTTTGCAATGCTGTAATGACAGCTTCTTTCACATTTTCGACATTTCATTACTTCTTCCCTTCACAGTTGTATTTGATAATGGAATTTCATTTATTTTTTGTGTACACTTTTCATCAAAACACCATTAATTATTACTTTTGCTGCAGGCATAATAAGACCTTTTCCTACAGTGTGAGCTAATCCCTTCTTTCTAATTAACAAAGATAGTTCGTAAGAATGATACGTACAGTCATATTTTCTGCTCTGAACCCTTTTTCCATGGTGGATTTAGTCATAGAAATAATTCTTTTCTTGATCTGAGACAAATCGAGTGACTTTCCTACACATTCAGGATGTTTAATTGATAGATGCTTTTCAAGTTTTATTAGTTTCATAAATTCGTTGGAAAGCGTTCCGAAACAAGTAAAACACTGAGTCATGGACTCTTCATCGGCACCAAAATACACAAACCCAAGTTTTAAAAATAGGGGCTATATTCACGAAAAAGCTTTAGTCTTCTTTGCTACACTCCTGGAAATGGAAAAAAGAACACATTGACACCGGTGTGTCAGACCCACCATACTTGCTCCGGACACTGCGAGAGGCCTGTACAAGCAATGATCACACGCACGGCACAGCGGACACACCAGGAACCGCGGTGTTGGCCGTCGAATGGCGCTAGCTGCGCAGCATTTGTGCACCGCCGCCGTCAGTGTCAGCCAGTTTGCCGTGGCATACGGAGCTCCATCGCAGTCTTTAACACTGGTAGCATGCCGCGACATCGTGGACGTGAACCGTAAGTGCAGTTGACGGACTTTGAGCGAGGGCGTATAGTGGGCATGCGGGAGGCCGGGTGGACGTACCGCCGAATTGCTCAACACGTGGGGCGTGAGGTCTCCACAGTACATCGATGTTGTCGCCAGTGGTCGGCGGAAGGTGCACGTGCCCGTCGACCTGGGACCGGACCGCAGCGACGCACGGATGCACGCCAAGACCGTAGGATCCTACGCAGTGCCGTAGGGGACCGCACCGCCACTTCCAAGCAAATTAGGGACACTGTTGCTCCTGGGGTATCGGCGAGGACCATTCGCAACCGTCTCCATGAAGCTGGGCTACGGTCCCGCACACCGTTAGGCCGTCTTCCGCTCACGCCCCAACATCGTGCAGCCCGCCTCCAGTGGTGTCGCGACAGGCGTGAATGGAGGGACGAATGGAGACGTGTCGTCTTCAGCGATAAGAGTCGCTTCTGCCTTGGTGCCACTGATGGTCGTATGCGTGTTTGGCGCCGTGCAGGTGAGCGCCACAATCAGGACTGCATACGACCGAGGCACACAGGTCCAACACCCGGCATCATGGTGTGGGGAACGATCTCCTACACTGGCCGTACACCACTGGTGATCGTCGAGGGGACACTGAATAGTGCACGGTACATCCAAACCGTCATCGAACCCATCGTTCTACCATTCCTAGACCGCCAAAGGAACTTGCTGTTCCAACAGGACAATGCACGTCCGCATGTATCCCGTGCCACCCAACGTGCTCTAGAAGGTGTAAGTCAACTACCCTGGCCAGCAAGATCTCCGGATCTGTCCCCCATTGAGCATGTTTGGGACTGGATGAAGCGTCGTCTCACGCGGTCTGCACGTCCAGCACGAACGCTGGTCCAACTGAGGCGCCAGGTGGAAATGGTATGGCAAGCCGTTCCACAGGACTACATCCAGCATCTCTACGATCGTCTCCATGGGAGAATAGCAGCCTGCATTGCTGCGAAAGGTGGATATACACTGTACTAGTGCCGACATTGTGCATGCTCTGTTGCCTGTGTCTATGTGCCTGTGGGTCTGTCAGTGTGATCATGTGATGTATCTGACCCCAGGAATGTGTCAATAAAGTTTCCCCTTCCTGGAACAATGAATTCACGGTGTTCTTATTTCAATTTCCAGGAGTGTATATTGATTCTACTTGTACTCCACATTACAGAATCTGATGTGGAAGTTTCTTCATCTCTTGACTGCCTCGTCTTACGGCAAGACCCCGTCCGAAACAAAGCATCCACACTGACGTGAAGTATCGTTAATTATATGACAGCAGACAGCCTAAGATAGGACACACAATCACTGACTAAAAGTTGATTTCCACAAAAGGACGCAGTAATACCGTGTTTCCACCAACGTAGTTGAAGTCCCATACTGTTGTAATTTCAATGCCACACTTGTCCGTAGCGTGACCATGACAGTCAAACCATGCTTTCGATGTCGCCATACCTACGTGCTATATTAACATATCCCTTCTTTAACGCGTTTCCATATATTGTCACAAAACTTGCTCGTCATTTTTTGAAGCATTTTGTCACAATAGGAAACTACAACGTTAAATTCAAATTGTACAAGTGTGCCTCAGGTTTTATCTGCCTCCATTCTTAGTGATTGCCGGCCGCTGTGGGCGAGCTGTTCTAGGAGCTTCAGTCCGGATCCGCGCTGCTGCTACGATCGCAGCTAAATGCATTAAAATCCTTGGAGATATTTTTTAACGTTTATTGCGAATGTATTGTAAATTGTATGTACAGTGAGCTTTGTTTTTTTCCGATTTGACATGAATTCACGTGTGCTACGGTATTAGTAAAAGCAGATTGTCTGACATATTCATACAGTTTTAGTTAACATCATTACCATCATTTTTCCAAAACTTCTGCTGAAAACTTTGTGCCATTGTCTGGAATTTAAAAAACAAACTGGGCCAAGTAGCTAATAAATTAAAAATTTTACGAAATTACTTCTTTGCTTTTGTGGATGTTCTGGATAACTACTGCAGATACACGTCTGGGACATGTTTTATTAGTTTCACCAGATCAATAACAACAAAATAAATGGGAATCGTGCTTTATTTTAACCTCGTACAGCTTTGCCATGGCTTCATGTTGGGGAAGTTGCTACATTTCAGGGAAAATCTTTTACTAGCCGTAACTACGTAACCAAACATTGCGGACCTAGCTTTCCTTTAGCTTTACTTGTAGAATAAAATATTAAAATATTTGCATATCTTCATGAATCACCCTATATAGAGGTGTCGCATATCAGCTATAACAGTGCGTAATGGAATATACAGACTGACTTTTCGATCTAGTCTGAAATTTACTTGTGAAAATTATAGTTGAGATTCAGTATCAATTTTGCACGACCTAGCTATAAACATTTTTGTTCAGGCAGAAATGCCGGTATCTCAGTATTAGTTCCACAAAACTGCGGAAATACAAATTTAATTAGCGGCTAAACATGAAGCATTATTTCCGCGGCAGTTGAGGGAGGTAGTGTAGTGGCTAACGTTCGCATCTCGTGTTCGAGAGCCCCCGGTTCAATTTCCGAGTCGGCTATCCCGATGTCGGTTTCCTGTGGTCACCCATATCACTCCTCGCAAATGCCGGGATAGTTCTTCAAAAGGGTCGTGACCACTTCGTTGCCTTCCAGTGCTAAGAAATCGGAGCAAAGTTGCGTCTCTTGTAGTCTCAGTTGTGGACAGGCCGTGAAACACCAGCCTCTCCTTCTTGTTGTGTCTGGATATTAAATGAACAAATTCGAGCCAGGCGTTCGTAAAAACAATCCAGTATGAGAAACTACACACACCAAAAATTGCGATCGGATTGTGGCACTTTATGGGTTTACGCCATGATCAGCTACCCAAGGCCGCACGCCAGCTCCTTAGGGCAATCTGTAGCGGTGTACATTTCCAACCGCCTGGTGGCATACGATACTCGTTACTTTCAACGTTATAAAATACTGATAATCCATCTTAGCAGCTTCTTTCGATGTTTTCCTTCTGTGTAAGAAGCAAGGCTGGTTTCGATGTGGCAGAATGGACCATTCCCTTGTGAGCGGTATAGGATAGCGACAGGCCATTTCAATTCTTATTTCACTCTGTACTCGCTGACCTTGGCGTCTGGCGAGTCAAATCTCTGAAGCTCCTGATAATTTTTATCTCGTCTTCGACTCTCGACCAGCGTTCACGGCCCAGTGTCACACAGCCTGCGCCTCATGAGTAGGCAGCGACCCACTGTTTGGGAACCGCTGATCTAAGCGATATCACTGGATGAGAGTTGAGGTGTCTTCTAACGCGAATATTGCCGCAACATAGAGTACACACCTGCCAGAATTTATTTTGATTGAAGGCATGTACGTTTGTTTGCAAGTTCAATTCAGTGCAGGCTCGTGCTACGTTCTTACAGTAGATAATTACTTTTGTCCGGAAACACTAATAAGCACATAATATTTTATCCTACACAGCCCAATCAGAGCCCACCGGAAGTACATACTACGTTCTTCCCTTGCTGAATCGCTAACACTTGGTATTAACAGTTTCTTCACAGCTCCTACACCCGTATGCCTTGCTACAATGTCCATCAGCTACGAAGCTTCTTGAATCTCAGGTTGATGCTATCCCCCATTAAAGCTATTCCGAATGTTTTCCTTCCTTATTTCTTACCCATGAATCTCTGTCCACACTTCAGATCACATTCCTCAAGCCTGGCTTCCTTTAACACATTCGCCGTCCTCATGTTTAATAACTAACCGAAGGCTCATTGTACCTTTCATTGAACAGTTCTACATCACCATCATTATGCGCCGACACCACGACAAATATATACATGGCACGGTATCTCTTGACGCCGATTACGTCTTTTCTCTGTGCCAATAGACACTTCGTTTGGTTCTTCTTTTACAGACACGGGCCAAATTACTACTAATCCTCTTTTTCAGTTTCGTTGATTCTCAAAAAACCACGAACTCCAGTGACAACTTCACTCTGAAAAGTCCTCTCCTCCTATTTCAATAAAACGTAGATTATAATTAATCCTAACTGAGGACAGGAAATAATAAATCAATTTACAATAATTTTATAAATTATACAAATTTCCGTAACAGGAAACTTTTCACAAGCAACTGTGGACTGGAGAGTGTAAGTTTACAGTTGCTCATATGCACAGTTCAGCAGTTTATAAAATCACTTGTGATACGTGTGCTGTTCATCATATACGACAAACTGGAAGATCTATCATTGTCAGATATGAGGAACATTTATTGGAAAGAAGACGCACTAATGTACATAAATCCACTTTCGCTGATAATCTGTTACTGTGGCCACAAACGGAAAAGTGTTGAAGAAATTTCCATTTTGCATAGGGAAGAGAAGAGTCACAGGTTCGACGTACTCGAAGGGCTGGAGATTTTCGAACGTATTTCTAAGAACGATGACCTCATCCTCGAACTTCTACAATTCCGTAGCTTTATTTTTTTCCTATGTTCTCCTGCCTCTTGTTCCGAAACATCTTTGTCTTCAAACCTCATATAGATATGTACTACTAAAGTTTCCTTCCCCCCATGAACCATAGACCCTGCCGTTGGTGGGGAGGCTTGCGTGCCTCAGCGATACAGATAGCCGTACCGTAGGTGCAACCACAAGGTATCTGTTGAGAGGCCAGACAAACGTATGGTTCCTGAAGAGGGGCAGCAGCCTTTTCAGTAGTTGCAGGGGCAACAGTCTGGATGATTGACTGATCTGGCCTTGCAACACTAACCAAAACGGCCTTGCTGTGCTGGCACTGCGAACGGCTGAAAGCAAGGCGAAACTACGGCCGTAATTTTTCCCGAGGGCATGCAGCTCTACTGTATGGATAAATGATGATGGCGTCCTCTTGGGTAAAATATTCCGGAGGTAAAATAGTCCCCCATTCGGATCTCCGGGCGGGGACTACTCAGGAAGACGTCGTTATCAGGAGAAAGACAACTGGCGTTCTACGGACCGGAGGGTGGAATGTCAGATCCCTTAATCGGGCAGGTAGGTTAGAAAATTTAAAAAGGGAAATGGATAGGTTAAAGTTGGATATAGTAGGAATTAGTGAAGTTCGGTGGCAGGAGGAACAAGACTTTGGTCAGGTGAATACAGGGTTATAAATACAAATCAAAAGGGATAATGCAGGAGTCGGTTTAATAATGAATAAAACAACAGGAATGCGGGTAAGCTACTACAAACAGCACAGCGAACGCATTGTTGTGGCCAAGATAGACACGAAGCCCACGCCTACGACGGTAATACAGGTCTATATGCCAACTAGCTCTGCAGATGACGAAGAAATTAAAGAAATGTATGACAAAATCAAAGAAATTATTCAGACAGTGAATGGAGACGAAAATTTAATACTCATGGGTGACTGGAATTCGGTAGTAGGAAAAGGGAGAGAAGGAAACGTAGTAGGTGAATATGGATTGGGGGTAAGAAATGAAAGAGGAAGCCGCCTGGTGGAATTTTGCACAGAGCACAACTTAATCATAGCTAACACTTGGTTCAAGAATCATCAAAGAAGGTTGTATACATGGAAGAAGCCTGGAGATACTAGAAGGTATCAGATAGATTATATAATGGTGAGACAGAGATTTAGGAACCAAGTTTCAAATTGTAAGACATTTCCAGGGGCAGATGTGGACTCTGACTACAATCTATTGTTTATGAACTGTAGATTAAAACTGAAGAAACTGCAAAAAGGTGGGAATTTAAGGAGATGGGACCTGGATAGACTAAACCAGAGGTTGTAGAGAGTTTGAGGGAGAGCATAAGGGAACAATTGACATGAATGGGGGAAAGAAATACAGTAGAAGAAGAATGGGTAGCTCTGAGGGATGAAGTAGTGAAGGCAGCAGAGGATCAAGTAGGTAAAAAGACGAGGGCTAAAAGAAATCCTTGGGTGACAGAAGAAATATTGAATTTAATTGACGAAAGGAGAAAATATAAAAATGCAGTAAATGAAGCAGGCAAAAAGGAATACAGACGTCTCAAAAATGAGATCTACAGGAAGTGCAAAATGGCTAAGCAGGAATGGCTAGAGGACAAATGTAAGGATGTAGAGGCTTGTCTCACTAGGGGTAAGACAGATACTGCCTACAGGAAAATTAAAGAGACCTTTGGAAAAAAGAGAACCACTTGTATGAATATCAAGAGCTCAGATGGACACCCAGTTCTAAGCAAAGAAGGGAAGGCAGAAAGGTGGAAGGAGTATATAGAGGGTTTATACAAGGGCGATGTACTTGAGGACAATATTATCGAAATGGAAGAGGATGTACATGAAGACGAAATGGGAGATACGATACTGCGTGAAGAGTTTGACAGAGCACTGAAAGACCTGAGTCGAAACAAGACCCCGGGAGTAGACAACATTCCATTAGAACTACTGATGGCCTTGGGAGAGCCAGTCATGACAAAACTCTACCATCTGGTGAGCAAGATGTATGAGACAGGCGAAATACCCTCAGACTTCAAGAAGAATATAATAATTCCAATCCCAAAGAAAGTAGGTGTTGACAGATGTGAAAATTACCGAACTATCAGTTAAATAAGTCACAGCTGCAAAATACTAACGCGAATTCTTTACAGACGAATGGAAAAACTGGTAGAAGCGGACCTCGGGGAAGATCAGTTTGGATTCCGTAGAAATGTTGGAACACGTGAGGCAATACTAACCTTACGACTTATCTTAGAAGAAAGATTAAGAAAAGGCAAACCTACGTTTCTAGCATTTGTAGACTTCAGAGAAAGCTTTTGACAATGTTGGCTGGAATACCTTCTTTCAAATTCTAAAGGTGGCAGGGGTAAAATACAGGGAGCGAAAGACTATTTACAATTTGTACAGAAACCAGATGGCAGTTATAAGCGTCGAGTGGCATGAAAGGGAAGCAGTGGTTGGCAAGGCTGTGAGACAGGGTTGTAGCCTCTCCCCTCTGTTGTTCAATCTGTATATTGAGCAAGCAGTAAAGGAAATAAAAGAAAAATTCGGAGTAGGTATTAAAATCCATGGATAAGAAATAAAAACTTTGAGGTTCGCCGATGACACTGTAATTCTGTCAGAGACAGCAAAGGACTTGGAAGAGCAGTTGAACGGAATGGACAGTGCTGAGGGAATTAGATTAGAAAATGAGACACTTAAAGTAGTAAAGGAGTTTAGCTATTTGGGGAACAAAATAACTGATGATGGTAGAAGTAGGGAGGATGTAAAATGTAGGCGGGCAATGGCTAGGAAAGCGTTTCTGAAGAAGAGAAATTTGTTAACATCGAGTATAGATTTAAGTGTCAGGAAGTTATTTCTGAAAGTATATGTATGGAGTATAGCCATGTATGGAAGTGAAACATGGACGATAACTAGTTTGGACAAGAAGAGAATAGAAGTTTTCGAAATGTGGTGCTACAGAAGAATACTGAAGATTAGATGGGTAGATCACATAACTAATGAGGAGATACTGAATAGGATTGGGGAGAAGAGGAGTTTGTGGCACAACGTGACTAGAAGAAGGGATCGGTTGGTAGGACATGTTCTGAGGCATCAAGGGATCACCAATTTAGTATTCGAGGGCAGCGTGGAGGGTAAAAATTGTAGAGGGAGACCAAGGGATGAATACACTAAGCAGATTCAGAGGGATGTTGGTTGCAGTACGTACTGGGAGATGAAGAAGCTTGCACAGGATAGAGTAGCGTGGAGAGCTGCATCAAACCAGTCTCAGGACTGAAGACCACAACAACAACAAAGTTTCCTTCTTGCATATGGTGTTTTGTTCCGTGCAGCTTCAGTGTAAATATTCTACAGTGTTCTGTATTAGTTATTTCTGTATAGCATAATACACTGAAGAGCTAAAGAGAATGGTACACCTGCCTAACACCGTGTAGGGCCCCCGCGAGCAAGCAGAATTGCCGCGACACGACGTCGCATGGACTCGACTAATGTCTGAAGTAGTTCTGGAGGGAACTGACACCACGAATGCTACAAGGCTGTCCACAAATCTGTAAAGTACGAGAGGTTGGAGATGTCTTCTGAACAGCACGTTGCAATGCATCCCAGATATGCTTTATAATGTTCATGTCTGTGGAGTTTGGTGGCCAGCGCAAGTGGTTAAGCTCGGAAGAGTGTTCCTGGAGCCACTCTGTAGCGAATCTGGACGTGTGGGGTGTCGAAATGTCCTGTTAGAATTGCCCAAGTCCATAGGAATGCACAATGCACATGAATGCATCCAGGTGATCAGACAGGATGTTTACGTACGTGTCTCCTGTCAGAGTCGTATCTAGACGTATCAGGAGCCCCATATAGCTCCAACTGCACTCGCCCGACAACATTGCAGAGCCTCCACCAGACTGAACAGTCTTCTGCTGACATATAGGGTCCATTAATTCATGACGTTTCCTCCATACCCGTGCACGTCCATCCACTCGGTACAATTTGAAACGAGGCTCGTCCGGCCAGGTAACATGTTTCCAGTCATCAACAGTCCAATGTCGGTGTTGACGGGCCCAGGCGAGGTGTCAAGCTTTGTCTCATGTAGTCATCAATGGTACACAAGTGGGTCTTCGGCTCCGAAATCCCATATCGATGATGTTTCGTTGAATGGTTCGCACGCTGACACTTGTTGATCGGCCAGCATTGAAATCTGCAGAGATTTGCGGAAGGTTTACACTTCTGTAAAATTGAACGGTTCTCTTCAGTCGTCGTTAGTCCCGTTCTTGCAGGATCTTTTCCCGGCCGCAGCGATGTCGGAGATTTGATGTATTGCCGGATTCCTAATACTCACGTACACTCGTAAAATGGCCGTACGGGAAAAATTCCCATTTCCTCGCTACGTCGGAGATGCTGTGTTCCTTCGCTCGTGCGCCGACTATGACGCCACGTTCAAACTCACTTAAATCTTGATAATCTGCCATTGTAGCAGTAGTAAACGATCTAACAACTGCGCCAGACACTTGTTGTCCTACATAGGCATTGCCGACCGCAGCGCCATATTCTATTTACGTATCTCTGCGCAGTATTTGAAAATGCCGGCCTGTTCCAGTTTCTTTGGTGCTTCAGTGTAGATGGGTCTTAGTTATGCTTCGTTTTCTTGACCTTTTTGTACCTTCAAAGATACATTAAGCTGTCACTCTTCGAATTTTTTTATGATTAACTGTTGTTTAATTCGGTTATTTCTGTTATAATGTCTCAAATGGGCATACATCACTCCCCTCGCCCGACAGGAGGCGCATCTTGTGTCCTGTTCTCGTAGCAGCAGAGTAAGACACTGGGCCGATCAGTCTGATGTTCCTTGCAGGGTATACATATCAAACGCTGGAGCACTTTTAATTTTTAACTTGAGCATGTCTGCTCGAAACTTTGACTATTGCCTTCTCGCAATTTAACTTTACGTAAGTAACCTTTCTATCTTAAGACATTTTTCATCTTTGTTAATGATTATGTCAAAGATATTTTTCTACGTATTATTTTATAGGGTTGTTAAAATTTCGTTCTAATGAAGGCATCCTTAAAAGTGTCGAAACCTAGGGCAGTGTTGGTTATGTTATTTATTCATTGAAACTTATATACGGTTACTGGAAGACAGCGGTATTCAAAAGTGACAAATGAGTAACTCAATAAGGCGTTGGTCCCGCCTCTGGCCCTTAGCTACTGGGCTTGTCACTGATTGATAAGAGGTTCTGGGTGTCGTCATGAGGGATATCTTTCCAGACTATGTCCAAGTCGCGCGTTAGAGCTTCAGAAGCACGAGCTGGTTGGAGGGTCTTGCCCATAATGCTCCAAACGATCTCAACTGAGGAGAGATCCGGCGGTCTTGCTGGCAAAGATAGAGTCTGGCAAGCACGAAGACAAGCATAATTTTAAAAAGGTAGTTAGTTTCATTGGTCACTTAAGGAAGAATTGGTTATTGAACAAGGAGGATGGACTCAGGCTTGCCCCGTCTTGGCTGCCAGCAATCAGAGCCCAACAGTCAACACGAGGCACGACCACTACCGGCGAGTAGCTGCCGCCGCGCGGCCGACGTCCAGCAGTTGGCAAACAGCAGCCAACTTCTCATTCGACAGTGACCACCAGTCATGGCACATAACACAAGAGTCAATAGACAACAGAGGTTACGTTCTCTCTCCACCGCAATAACCTATTAAAACGAAGTTCCCTCTCCTTTTTCTTTAAGTGACCAATGAAACTAACTACCTTTTTAATATTATGACGTAATGGCATGCGCAGTGAACAGTAACAACAAAATATAAAGGACACTGCATAGCTAGAACGCACCATTAGACCCAGTAGAAGGCCGCTGCAACCGTGGCCCACACGTTGGTTTTTCTCCAGCAGCAGTAGTTTTATACATTATGATGCAGTACCATACCCAGAAAACTTTTATGTCCTCTGTGTATATTGTTCACGTGCCTGTCTACGAGGCACAGTTACTGTACAACAGTGTACACAGAATTACCGAGCGAGGTGGCGCAGTGGACTCGCACTCGGGAGCACGACGGTTCAATCCCGCGTCCGACCATCCTGATTTAGGTTTTCCAAGATTTCCCTAAATCGCTTGAGGCAAATGCCGGGATGGTACCTTTGAAAGGGCACGGTCGACTTCCTTCCCCATCCTTCCCTAATCCAATGAGGCCGATGACCTCGCTGTTTGGTCTCTTCCCCAAACAACCCAACCCAACCCTAACCTATACAGAATAAAGGTGTTTATGCCCTGGTGTCGACATGTCCCCTGTTTTACCCTTGCCAGCTGCGCGGTGAAATTGCGCAGCAGCGTCACAAATTCATCAATCGGCCCCCAAACATTAAGACTTTTGCATTATCCGTCGATATCTGTATGAATTTCCGTATGTGACCATTTTGATAACTCCTTCTTGGTGCGTCGGTTTTTCTTTTTTTTTTTTTTTTTGCCTTAGATTGTATTTAGCTAAATTACTAAATGGTTGAAAATTATTGAAAGATTTCATGAAGCTAAGCTTTGAGCTGAGTTGTAGATAAATAGATTAATCTTTACCATTAACTTCAAGGCGAAAGTTTCAAAGGCATACATAGTCCTCAGCTGACAGCGGTATGTTCTCAAATAAGCCAGTGTTTGCTGGAGGAGGGGGAGGGGGTTGGAGGAAGAGTTCTTCAAAATCGTTCAAATGGCTCTGAGCACTATGGGACTTAACATCGGAGGTAATCAGTCCCCTAGAACTTAGAACTACTTAAACCTAATCAACCTAAGGACATCACACACATCCATGCCCAAGGCAGGATTCGAACCTGCGACCGTAGCGGTCGCGCGGTTCCAGACTGAAGCGCCTAGAACCGCTCGGCCACACCGGCCGGCGAAGGGTTCTTCACCCTTGATCTCATTATACAGAAATTTCTTAAAACAGCTTTAAACTTATGGCTGCTTTACAAAGGGGTTAATGTGTTAAATATTTGACGTTTAAATACATAAACGAGAAAAAAGTTTGAAATTACTAGTATGTTTAGTTTTTCAGTATGTCAATGTTAATAACGTTTTATCTCCTGAACTGTATGTCGTACAATGATATAATCCTGCAGAAACATTGAGTGGTGTACTTGAATATACCAAACTTCATGCGTGGTCCTGAAGTTTGACTACTTGGTGGGTCCGCCTCCGTAGCGTAGCGGTAGCGTTACCGCCTACAATGCAGGGGGCCCGGGTTCGATTCGCGGCTGGGGACTGTGTGCTGTGTGTCCTTCATTAACAGTTTCATCATCATTGACTCGCAAGTCGCCGATTAGGCGTCAACTAAAGAGGACTTGCAATACGGCGGCCGAACACCCCGCATGAGGCCTCCCGGCCAACAATGCCATACGATCATTTCATTGCTACATGGGGAGCGAAGAGGCTTCTAGTTTAGGCGACTTAAGGAAGCCTTTCATCATTTTCTGGATGACGTCAGCGAGAAAAAATTTCATAAAGGTTTGAAACAATGTGTCAAGTTTGTTGAAGTTGCTAAGTGCTCTCATCCTCATATATTGATGAATATAGTCCGGGTATCTGCACGTCCTGACCAACGGTGTCTCAAGACGTAATTATACACAGTTTCTAACTGCAACACTTTTATTACTTTATATTAAGTCTTTAACATGCAATTCTGGCAGTATTTTAAGTTTTTAAATTCAGTTAGTAATTATATGAACTATTGAAATTAAACTGTTGTTGTCCTTGGGAGCCGTTAGACAGACAACCTTCAACTGGGATCACATTACCGTGCCCCGGGTTAGTCGCTTTGTAATACAGATGACATACTGAAAAATTTGGGAAGCGTGTTAGTAAATACAGGGTGTTTCAAAAATGACCGGTATATTTGAAACGGCAATAAAAACTAAACGAGCAGCGATAGAAATACACCGTTTCTTGCAATATGCTTGGGACAACAGTACATTTTCAGGCGGACAAACTTTCGAAATTACAGTAGTTACAATTTTCAACAACAGATGGCGCTGCGGTCTGGGAAACTCTATAGTACGATATTTTCCACATATCCACCATGTGTAGCAATAATATGGCGTAGTCTCTGAATGAAATTACCCGAAACCTTTGACAACGTGTCTGGCGGAATGGCTTCACATGCAGATGAGATGTACTGCTTCAGCTGTCCAATCGTTTCTGGATTCTGGCGGTACACCTGGTCTTTCAAGTGTCCCCACAGAAAGAAGTCACAGGGGTTCATGTCTGGCGAATAGGGAGGCCAATCCACGCCGCCTCCTGTATGTTTCGGATAGCCCAAAGCAATCACACGATCATCGAAATATTCATTCAGGAAATTAAAGACGTCGGCCGTGCGATGTGGCCGGGCGCCATCTTGCATAAACCACGAGGTGTTCGCAGTGTTGTCTAAGGCAGTTTGTACCGCCACAAATTCACGAAGAATGTCCAGATAGCGTGATGCAGTAATCGTTTCGGATCTGAAAAATGGGCCAATGATTCCTTTGGAAGAAATGGCGGCCCAGACCAGTACTTTTTGAGGATGCAGGGACGATGGGACTGCAACATGGGGCTTTTCGGTTCCCCTTATGTGCCAGTTCTGTTTATTGACGAAGCCGTCCAGGTAAAAATAAGCTTCGTCAGTAAACCAAATGCTGCCCACATGCATATCGCCGTCATCAATCCTGTGCACTATATCGTTAGCGAATGTCTCTCGTGCAGCAATGGTAGCGGCGCTGAGGGGTTGCCGCGTTTGAATTTTGTATGGATAGAGGTGTAAACTCTGGCGCATGAGACGATACGTGGACGTTGGCGTCATTTGGACCACAGCTGCAACACGGCGAACGGAAACCCGAGGCCGCTGTTGGATCACCTGCTGCACTAGCTGCGCGTTGCCCTCTGTGGTTGCCATACGCGGTCGCCCTACCTTTCCAGCACGTTCATCCGTCACGTTCCCAGTCCGTTGAAATTTTTCAAACAGATCCTTTATTGTATCGCTTTTCGGTCCTTTGGTTACATTAAACCTCCGTTGAAAACTTCGTCTTGTTGCAAATACACTGTGTTCTAGGCGGTGGAATTCCAACACCAGAAAAATCCTCTGTTCTAAGGAATAAACCATGTTGTCTACATCACACTTGCACGTTGTGAACAGCACATGCTTACAGCAGAAAGACGACGTACAGAATGGCGCACCCATAGACTGCGTTGTCTTCTATATCTTTCACATCACTTGCAGCGCCATCTGTTGTTGAAAATTGTAACTACTGTAATTTCGAAAGTTTGTCCGCCTGAAAATGTACTGTTGTCCCAAGCATATTGCAACAAACGGTGTATTTCTATCGCTGCTCGTTTAGTTTTTATTGCCGTTTCAAATATACCGGTCATTTTTGAAACACCCTGTATATGGAACACTGGAGTTTAATGCACCATCGATGGCAATTTTGCACGAGACAGAACATAAGCTCGTACTGGAAATAGTACGGAATAAAATCGGCAGTATCCTTTTCATTGGAATCGCCCCGGCATTTACTTTAAGCGACTTAAGAAACCCCTGGGAAATCCGTATCAGACCGGCTGTACAGCGAAATAGAGTCCAGTGTCTCATTACGCCGCCTCGCTCGCTTATCGTCACTTACAGATGGTGACTACATTCGTTGTATCGCTAGTTTATCCATCGTCTAAAACTTGGTGCTGGTGTCAAAAATCAGAGCTGTCCACCGTACCAACATTCGGGTACATACTGACAAAATCTGTTGAGATACACTCAGAGCAAAAAACTATTACCTGAACATGAGAAGGTGATAAAGTGAAATGTGTGGTTTTCAAAACCTGTAACGAAAATACTGTTAGGAGCTCTTTGCAACATTTGGTGTGTGAGAGATTTGGATCCAGATAGGATTGAAGAGGAAGTGGAATGAGACAAGGTGTGAATGAGAATTAGGGTCTATAAAAGAGCTGCAGGTGTTAGGAAGCGAGTAGGATTGTAGTTATACGAGAATAGTTAGGTTGAAGCTCGTCTTATTATTGATCAAATGGGTTGGTCGCAAAAATTATTCCATGATCTGAGGGGAGAAGGACGTTGAAAATATCTTGGGAAAGAATATGGACTGTTTGGAGATGTAATGAAGGTGTGGCGTAGTGACAGAGCTTCCCAGGCAGGCCAGGGTTCTCCTCTACATTGCATCTGCATGATTAATCTGCACTTCACAATTAATTGCCTGGTGGAGGGTACTTCCAACCACATTCACCCATTTCTCTACCGTTCCACTCTCGAATACTAACATCTTTCTGTGCGAGCTCTATTTACTCTTATTTTATTATGATGATCATTCTTCTTTAGGTGGGCGCCAACAAAATATTGTCTCACTCTGAGGAGAAAGATTGTTACTGAAATCTCTCGAGAAGACCCCGCTGCAACGAAAACCACCTTGGTTTTAATCATTGTCACCGCAATTCGCATATCACATCCGTGGCGCTCTTTCCCCCATTGCGCGACAGTACAAAACGAGCTGCACTTCTTTGAACTTTTCCGATGTCCTCCGTCGACCCTATCAGATGCGATTCCCACACCGCACAGCAGTACTCCAGAAGAGGATGCACAAGCACAAGCGTAGCGTAGGCAGTCTCTTTAGTAGACCTGTTGCATTTTCTCAGCGTTCTGCCAATAAATCGTACTCTTTGGTTTGGTTTCCCCACAACATTATCTACGTGATCGTTTCAGCTTAAGTTTTTCGTAATTTAGTTGAATTTACAGCGGTTAGAGTTGTGTTATTTATTGTGACCTAAATTTAGGCGATTCCTTTTGGTACTCATGTGGATAACATCACACTTTTCATTAAATGATAATTAATTAAAATCCTCAGCTGGTGACAGGTGTTGTTGATATACCTCGCTGGGGACAGCTGAAAATGTGTTCCCCGACCAGGACTCGAACCCGGGATCTGCATGGCAGACGCTCTATCCATCTGAGCCACCGAGAACATTACGTATGTAGATTGTAGACAGTTGGGAATGTGGGTCTCACTGGAAGCGTGCAAGGGATAAGTCCCTGCAGTCGCGCTATTAATCTGTGTCCTTGGTGGCTCAAATTGATAGAGCGTCTGCCATGTAAGCAGGAGACCCCGGGTTCGAGTCCCGGTCGGGGCACACATTTTCAGCTGTCCCCATCGAGGTATATCAACAACACCTGTGGCAGCTGAGGGTTTCAATTAATTATCGTTTATTCTAGAGAAGCTGGTCGGTCGTCAATGGTACCTGTTCTTTCGAGAACAATCGCTATCTTCATATACACTTTTCATTATTTGAAGTCAATTGACACTTTTCGCATCAATCAGATGTCTTGTCTAAATCGTTTTACAATTTGTTTTGATCGTCTGATGACTTTATAAGATGGTAAATGACAGCAGCATCTGCTGCTAAATCGTTAATGTATAACAGGAACAGCAGAGGGTCCATAACACTTCCTTGGGAACGCCAAATATCACTTCCGTTTTACTCAATGATTTTGCCTGAGTTACTACGAACAGCGATCTTCATGACAGTAAATCAGGAACCAGTCGTACAGCTGAGGCAATAGTCCATAAGCATTTTGGAATATAATTAGAAGTCGCTTGTGAGTTATGGTGTCAAAAGGCTTCTGGAAATGTAAAAATATGCAATAAATTTGATACCCCTTGATAATAACACTCATTACTTCGGAGGAATGAAGAGCTAGTTGTGTTTCACAAGAACTATATTCTGTGACGCTATGATGGATGTTTGTCAGTAAATGGTTTTCCTCGTGATAACTCATAATGCTGGAACATATTACATCTTCCAAAATCGTACTGCAAATCGACGTCGGCGGCATGGGTCTGTAACACAGCGGATTACTCGTATTTCCTTTCTTGAGTATTGTGTGATTTGTGCGACAGGTTGTATACGATTGCCAAGTATGGAGCTATTATATCAGTATACGCCGAGAGGAACCTTACTAGTATACAATCAGGACCGGAGGCCTTACCTTTACTAAGTGATTTAAGCTGCTTTTCTGCACCGAGTATATCTACTTCAAGGTCACTCATGTTGGAAGTTGTTATCGGTACGAATTCTGGAATATATACTTCACCTTTTTCAATGCAGGGATTTTGGAAAACCGTATTTAGTAATTCCGCTTTAGTGGTATTGTCATCAGTAACATCACCATTGTTATCACGCAGTGAACGTATTGATTGTGTCTTTCTGCTGGTGTTCTTTACACACGACCAGAATACCTTTGGATTTTCTGCCAGATTTCGAGAGAAAGTGGAAAGTATTAAAAGCATCTCGCATTGAAGTTCACGCTATATTTCGAGCTTTGGTAAATCTTCGCCATTCTTGAGGATTTTGAAATCTTTTAAATTTGGCATCCTTTTTTTCGTTGCTTCTGCAACAGTGTTCTGACCTGTTTTGTGTACCATGGGGGATAAGCACCATCTCTTATTACTTTGTTTGGTATATGTCTTTCAATAGCCGTCGATATAATTTCTTTGAATTTAAACACATCTGACCTGCGCTTTCATATTGAGATTGGAAGGAGTGGAGACTGTTTCTTAGAAAGTCTCAAGAGAATTTTTATATGCTTTTTTAAAGTAGATGTATTTTGCGTTCTTTTTCTGAGTTTGAATGTTGCGGTACTCAGTCGCGTTACAACATTGTGATCACTAATCCCTTTATCCTTCATGATGCTCCCTATTTGCTCACCATTACTTGTTGATAATGGGTCAAGTATATTTTCACAGTCATTTACATTTAGAGTGGGCTCCTAAGCTACTTGTTAAAAATAACTTTATGAGAATGCATTCAGAACTATTTCGGACGACGTTTTGTACCCTCCTCCGACTTTAAACAAGTATTTTCGCCAACATATCGAGGCTAGGGTGAAGTCACCATCAGCTATAGCTGTATGGGTGGATATCTGCCCGAAATAACACTCAGGTTTTCTTTGAACTGTTTAGCATCTGAGTCGAGGGTTCGGTAAGTAAGGTAAACAACTAACAATTTATTCGGGTTGTCAAGTATAATCTCTATCCATGCTAACTCACAGGAACTATCTACTTCGATTTCACAAAAGGTAAACTACTTCTGACAGCAGTAAATACTCTATCACAAACTATCCTTTCCGATCACCGTTACGTCCTCCGCAAAAATTTCAGATTATCTTCGGCTATAGCTAGCTTTCAGTGCCTATAACAATTTGAGATTCAGTGCTTTCTATTATTACTGAAGTTCTGGTTCTTTTCCAACAGAGCTACGACTTCACAACTACAATGTTGATTGTCCTACCCTCTTCTTGTTTTCGTCCTGCACACTTTGAAACTGAATTTCTTTCTGCAGTTTCCCGAGGCTCACTAAACTAAAAAACCGCCCACTCCCTTCCACATAGTCCCCGCTACCCGTGTAGCCGCTTCCTGCTTGAAATGAACTTCTGACCTATTTAGCGGAACCTGCTAATCCACCACCTTATGGTGCAACTCGAGGAATCTGCAGCCTACACGGTCGAAGGACCGTCTCAGCCTCTGATTCAGACTCTCCGCTCGATTCTGTACCGAAGGACCACAGTCGGTTCTGTCTACGATGCTACGGATAGCGAGCTCCGCCTTCATCTCACAAGCAAGACTGGCATTCAGCAAGTCAAACGAAACCAGAGAGAATAGCTTTCGATCCAAAGTGACACACATCGTTAGTTGCGACATGAGCAACCACCCTGTGCTCTTCATGACATCCGGAATCACACTTTCCACATCTAGAATGACTCTTCCCGTTATGCACACCCAGTACACACTGGATTCCTTCCCCTCCTTGACAACCATATCCGTAAGGGCCCCATTACGCGCCTCATGTTGGAGCTCCCAACTATCAGTAAACCCAACCTCTGTGAATGCCTAGACCTTGCAGGACGAGAGGTTTGGACGACTCTAGGACAGGAGATTCGATTTTGCGAGAGATGTAGGTCTGGCTAAAGTACTTCAGGTGTTTGATTCCGGGAACGTTATTAGCTGTTACAAGCGGAACTGTCATCCCTAAAAACGGCAATTACAGAAGTTGAACAGGCTTTAGGCACCTGGAAGGTAACTGCGCAGAAACTCTGGGTAAAGGAAGAAATTAATCAACTGATCGACGAAAGGAAGTGAGACAAAGATATTCCTAAGTCACCCAGGAGTGAAATCAACAGGAACAGCAGAGAAGTAGAGCGAAGTGACTCAGGAACGTATGAAGAAATCGAAAAGGTAAACGCCGTCGGGAACACAGATAGCATATAGTAAAGTAAAAATAATTTCCAATGGTATTAAAAGTAAAATTGTGAACACCAAGAGTGCAAAAGGAAGTACGCTGTTAAAGACAAAAGAGAGAGCAGTTAGATGGAAAGAATTCACTACAGGGCTTCATGAGCGGGTGGTACGATTTGCTGACGTGATAGAAGCAGAAATAAGAGTCGACCTAGAAGATTTTGGGAATACAGACAGGGTATTGCAGGATCTGCCAACGAAAAATGGAGAAAGAGTAAATAAAACTGCTTCCGAGTTCCTAAAATCATGGGAGGAAGTGTCAACGAAACGATTATTCAAATTACTGTGTACAATCGATGAGGCTGGAGAGACACACCGTCACGAGGATAGTAAAGGCAGAAAAATGAAGGAACTATCACCTTAACGGCTGATGCATTCAAGTTGTTTACCAGAATACCATCCTGAAGACAGAAAAAGATTATGTTCAATTTCCTTTTCGGACAGGTAAAGGCACCTGAGGAGCACTTATGACGTTTTGCTTAATAACGAAGGCAAGACAAGGCACTTTTAGAGGATTTGTCGACCTAGAAAAAGCGTTTAACAAAGTAATATGTTGCAAGATGTTCGAAATTCCATAAAAAAATGGCTATAAGGTACAGGGACAAATGGGCACTATACTGTATATCGAAGAAGGAATGACGGAAATAAAATCTCAGGAGTGTCTTGAAAATTTACAATGAAAGGATATCGATGATAAGATTCGTTGATGATATTGCTGAACTCGGTGGAAGTGAGGAAAAGACTGAAAAGACCCGTTGAATGTAATAAACAGGTAATGCGCGGAGAATATTGACAGAGTAAACGAAAAAAGACGATAATAATGGGTAATATCAGTAATGATATTAGCGATACACTTACGAAATTGGGACTACGTTGTAGAAGAAGTGGAGGAGTTCTACTACCTTGGAAGCAAAACAACACAAAGCGGAAAAAGCGAAGAAGTCGTAAAAATTAGACCAGGACAGATAAAGAGGGAATTACTATCCAAAAGAAGTCTACAAGTATCAAATGCCAGCTTCAGTTTGAGGACGAAATGTCTGAGAATGTACGTTTAGAGCACAGCATTCTACGGCAGTGACACATGGACTGTAGAAAACCAGAAACAGAAGAGAAACGCCGGTCGGTGTGGCCGAGCGGTTCTAGGCGCTTCAGTCCGGAACCGAGCTGCTGCTACGGTCGCAGGTTCGAATCCTGCCTCGGGCATGGATGTGTGTAATGTCCTTAGGTTAGTTAGGTTTAAGTAGCTCTAAGTCTAGGGGACTGATGACCTCAGATGTTAAGTCCCATGGTGCCTCGAGCCATTTGAACCATTTGTTTTAGAAGAGAAGCGAAGAGTTTGTGCTGTGCTGCTATAGAAGGGTACTGAAAATTGGGTGGACTGCTAAGGAATGTGGAGTTTCTCCGCAGATTCGATGAAGAAAAGAGACTACGGAAAATACCAACAACAAGAAGCAAGGGGATGATACGATACCCGTTAAATCATCAAGGAATAATCTCCGTAGTACTAGAGGGGACTGAACAGAGAAAAACTGTAGAGAAAGACAGAGACTGGTATACATTCAGCAAATAACTGAGGACTCTAGGTGCATGTGCTACTCTGAGACTTGGTTACATTTATTCGTGTATTTCAATGATACTCACAGCACACTATTCTAGGTCTGTTCTAAATTATATTCAAAAACGACGTTCAGTTATGGAAATGCAATCATTCTTGTCATCTTAAGGGACTCATCAATGGCCATTAGTCATGTGATGTAAGTAACTATTATTGTCACAGATGGTCAATCTTATTAATGAATTTCAGTGATTATTACAGTAGCATCAGATATGACACACCACGCCGTACGATATCTTTATCAAACTCATCTTCAAACAGTATCTGCAGGCAACGAAAAATGAGCAAAGATAGTGGCTAATGGCTGTTTCGTAGAGACAAGAGAAAGCTTCGGTACAATTTTTAAGAGCATGCGAGCAAAGGCCAGTTATGGTGCAATAATACGCAATTTTTAATTTTGTTACTGTGTACTGAAATACACAACGAAATGCTTACATACTACACTGTAGAGGTGCATAAGCACAGTAAAGTAACAAACGTTGATTAGGTTATGTTTCGAGCCGTAATACCGCAACAAAATCGACTTGGGTGTTTTACTTCGTCAGAAGCATGGAGTGTAGAGCTTAAGCCTTCCGAATCGCCGTGGACAACATAAGCGGTGTGATGATGGTTCGTTTCTGTGCCGCCAAACTGTCCGGTCATCAGCGCCCGTACAAAGTCCCAATTTTCACACAGTCCATTTTTTTCACATTACAATCTAACGATTGTCACGAATGACGATGATGATGATGATGAAATGATGAGGACAACACAAACACCCAGTCCCCGGGCAGAGACAATTTCCTACCCGCCCGGGAATCGAACACGGGACCCCGTGATCCAGAGGCAGCAGCGCTAGCCACTAGACCACGAGCTGCGAACAACATATGTACTGACGCAGCAAGAAACTCAAAAAGATTTTATTTAGGTGACTGCTTTAGGCAGGACGAAAAACATCCGAGTGGGTGGTGTCACGAAGACTTACAAGTAAAAAGTTCATATGAAGGTTTTGTTCATCCTGATTTGTTTGTGTGAGATTTTTATTTATATGTAAATTTCTAGATTTAAGTGTCAGGAAGTCATTTCTGAAAGTATTTGTATGGAGTGTAGCCATGTATGGAAGTGAAACATGGACGATAAATAGTTTAGACAAGAAGAGAATAGAAGATTTTGAAATGTGGTGCTACAGAAGAATGCTGAAGATTAGATGGGTAGATCACATAACTAATGAGGAAGTATTGAATAGGATTGGGGAGAAGAGAAGTTTGTGGCACAACTTGGCCAGAAGAAGGGATCGGTTGGTAGGATATGTTCTGAGGCATCAAGGGATCACCAATTTAGTATTGGAGGGCAGCGTGGAGGGTAAAAATCGTAGAGGGAGACCAAGAGATGAATACACTAAACAGATTCAGAAGGATGTAGGTTGCAGTAGGTACTGGGAGATGAAGAAGCTTGCACAGGATAGAGTAGCATGGAGAGCTGCATCAAACCAGTCTCAGGACTGAAGACCACAACAACAACAACATGTAACTTTCTTCTTGGCCTGCAGTTTGAGAACCATGCAGGCACCGACAACGCCAACGTTCATGATATCTGTTAAAATATTTTAAGAAATTACAACTATTCTATGCTTTACACGTCCCTTCGGATAAGATTGAAACAAGTCGTTAAAATACTGTAAGAGCCTTCGATTCTGATATAAGGGAAGCAACTATTGTATCCGTTGAATCTTTTAGGCTCCTGTTTAACATTGTATACTACAGTTTTTTTCAGCATGCAACAAAAAATGAAGATTAATGTCCTTCACGTCTCCTCTGTCACAGTTGAGGGTATTTGCATTACCAGTACAGTACAAGTGTTGTCCGAAACAGCCACAATTTAACTGCTACCTAGTATTTATTGTATACATCCTTCTTGAAACGCTCGTTTTTGCAGAGCAGTGTTTTTTTGTTTGTGTGTTTCTGGGTGTGTTCGCCTGTTACGCGTGTCTAGTCAATCAGTGTCCATTCTTCACTCCATCTTGTTCTATACCAGGTCGGAATACAGTATCCCAGACTGTTCATGATTGCTTATTGCCATACCATCTTCTGCAAGTTTATCAGTCAGTTAGTAAACTCATTGTGCCTCACTGCCTCCTTACCCACACAGTTGAAATGATTTATACTTACCTTCAAACGGGACATACTGCTTAACTATTTCGTTCACCAAACTGTTAATACGATACACTGTTCGGCTTCCTAAATTTGTGAAAGGTGAAATTGAACTCGACAATAATATGATTGTTTCACCTGTGCGCTGCATCAAGAACATCGGGGCTTCAAATATCACGGTTAGTTCTGGAGCCATAATAAATGACTCATCAGGCTGAGTTCCTCCTCTTCCAGGTCTGTGAAGCACAGTCAATACCAGGTAAGTTTCCTAATAGTTCACGATTGAAGTAGTTCAGAAATACATTGAATATATCGTTCGACGGCCACTTTTCGATTTGTTTAGTAATGTGTGTGAAATCTTTTGGGACTTAACTGCTAAGGCCATCGGTCCCTAAGGTTACACACTACTTAACTTAAATTATCCTAAGGACAAACACACACACACACCCATGCCCGATGGAGCACTCGAACCTCCGCCCAGATCAGCCACACAGTCCATGACTGCAGCGCCTAAGACCGCTCGGCTAATCCCGCGCGGCTTTCGATTTGTTTCTTTGTTCGCAATCATTCATATAAAAAATTAAGCAACGAATTTCCTGCAGTGCTTGTGGTAATATATTGCTGCTAAACGTATGAATGATTTCCATTAAACTTAAAACTATAGCTGGTGGAAGATTACTTGTACACTTGCACAGCCGACCGAAGTGACCGAGAGGTTCTAGGCGCTTCAGTCTGGAACAGCGCGACCGCTACGGTCGCAGGTTCGAATTCTGCCTCGGGCATGGATGTGTGTGATGTCCTTAGGCAAGTTAGGTTTAAGTAGTTCTGAGTTCTAGGAGACTGATGACCTCAGGTGTTAAGTCCGATAGTGCTCAGAGCCATTATTACACTTGCACGTACATTTAGGTCGTACCTGGAACATCACTAATCCAGGGGATTTCTCGTACGATGTCCGACTACTCACGCTATTTTTTTGGTGCAATTTTTCCCAGCTATTCTGCATTTCTTTATGAATATCGAATATGCTGATATTTCTGGCACTTCTTACAGAAGTGCTGGTTTATTTTCTAGTAAAAGATATGAAGACAGAAGTATATTTCACTAGGGGTAAGATAGATACCGTCTACAAAAAAATTAAAGCGGTTCTTGGGGAAAAGAGAATCAATTGTATGCATATCAAGAGCTCAGATAGTAAACCAGTCCTAAGCAAAGTAGGAAAAGCTGAAAGGTTATAGGAGTATATGAGGGTCTATACAAGGGACTTGAAATTAATATTATAAGAGGGAAAGTGGACACAGATGAAGATGAGATGGAAAATTTGATACTGCGAGAAGAATTTGAAAGAGCTGTGAAAGATCTAGGTCGAAACAAGGCCCCGAGAGTAGACGATATTTCGTCATAATTGCTAATAGCCTCAGGAGACCCAGTCCAGGACAGAATCTTCCATTTGGCGTGCAAGACGTGTAAAACATGAAAAATACCTTAAGACTTCAAGAACAGTGTAATAATTCCAATTCCAAAGAAAGCAGTCGCTGACAGGTGTGAAAATTACCCAACTATTAGTTTGGGTGGTTCCTTCCAGAAGAATGAAAAAAACTGGTAGAAGCTAACCTCGAGGAAAATCAATTCAGGTTACGAAGAAATGCACGAATGCGGGAGGCAATACTGACCCTACGACTTACATTAGAAGACAGGTTAAGGAATGCAAACCTAAATACAATGTTGGCTGGAATACTGTTTTTGAAATTCTAAAGTTTGTTGTTGTTGTGGCCTTCAGTCCTGAGACTGGTTTGATGCAGCTCTCCATGCTACCATATCCTGTGCAAGCTTCTTTATCTCCCAGTATTTACTGCAACCAACATCCTTCTGAATCTGATTAGTGTATTCATCTCTTGGTCTCCCTCTACGATTTTTACCCTCCACGCTGCCCTCCAATGCTAAATTTGTGATCCCTTGATGTCTCAGAACATGTCCTACTAACCGGTCCCTTCTTTTTGTCAAGTTGTGCCACATACTCCTCTTCTCCCCAATTCTATTCAGTACTTCATCATTAGTTATGTGACCTACCCATCTAATCTTCAGCATTCTTCTGTAGCACCACATTTCGAAAGCTTCTATTCTCTTCTTGTCCAAACTATTTATCCTCCATGTTTCACTTCCATACATGGTTACACTCCATACAAATACTTTCAGAAACAACTTCCTGACACTTAAACCTATACTCGATGTCAACAAATTTCTCTTCTTCAGAAACACTTTCCTTGCCATTGCCAGTCTACATTTTATATTTTTTCTACTTCGACCATCATCAGTTATTTTGCTCACCAAATAGCAAAACTCCGTTACTACTTTAAGTGTCTCATTTCCTAATCTAATTCCCTCAGCATCACCCGACTTTATTCGACTACATTCCATTATCCTCGTTTTGCTTTTGTTGATGTTCATCTTATATCCTCCTTTCAAGACACTGTCCATTCCGTTCAACTGCTCTTCCAAGTCCTTTGCTGTCTCTGATAGAATTACAATATCATCGGCGAACCTCAAAGTTTTTATTTCTTCTCCATGGATTCTAATACCTACTCCGAATTTTTCTTTTGTTTCCCTTACTGCTTGCTCAATATACAGATTGAATAACATCGGGGAGAGGCTACAACCCTGTCTCACTCCCTTCCCAACCACTGCTTCCCTTTCATGCCCCTCGACTTTTATAACTGCCATCTGGTTTCTGTACAAATTGTAAATAGACTTTCGCTCCCTGTATTTTACCCCTGCCACCTATAGAGTTTGAAAGAGAGTATTCCAGTCAACATTGTCAAAAGCTTTCTCTAAGTCTACAAATGATAGAAACGTAGGTTTGCCTTTCCTTAATCTTTCTTCTAAGATAAGTCGTAGGGTCAGTATTGCCTCACGTGTTCCAATATTTCTACGGAATCCAAACTGATCTTCCCCGAGGTCGGCTTCTACCAGTTATTCCATTCGCCTGTAAAGAATTCGCGTTACTATTTTGCAGCTGTGACTTATTAAACTGATAGTTCGGCAATTTTCACATCTGTCGACACCTGCTTTCTTTGTGATTGGAATTATTATATTCTTCTTGAAGTCTCAGAGTATTTCGCCTGTCTCATACATTTTGCTCACCAGATGGTAGTGTTTTGTCAGGACTGGCTCTCCCAAGGCCATCAGTAGTTCTAATGGAATGTTGTCTACTCCCGGGGCCTTGTTTCGACTTAGGTCTTTCAGTGCTCTGTCAAACTCTTCACGCAGTATCGTGTCTCCCATTTCATCTTCATCTACATCCTCTTCCATTTCCATAATATTGTCCTCAAGTACATCGCCCTTGTATAGACCCTCTATATATTCCCCCCCACCTTTCTGCTTTCCCTTCTTTGCTTGGAATTGGGTTTCCATCTGAGCTCTTGATATTCATACATGTGGTTCTCTTTTCTCCAAAGGTCTCTTTAATTTTCCTGTAGGCAGTATCTATCTTACCCCTAGTGAGATAAGCCTCCACATACTTACATTTGTCCTCTAGCCATCCCTGCATAGCCATTTTGCACTTCCTGTCGATCTCATTTTTGAGACGTCTGTATTCCTTTTAGCCTGCTTCATTTACTGCATTTTTATGTTTTCTCCTTTCATCAATTAAGTTCAATATTTCGTCTGTTACCCAAGGAGTTCTACTATCCCTCGTCTTTTTACCTACTTGATCCTCTGCTGCCTTCACTACTTCATCCCTCAGAGCTACCCATTCTTCTTCTACTGTACTTCTTTCCCCCATTCCTGTCAATTGTTCCCTTACGCTCTCCCTGAAACTCTGTACAACCTCTGGGTCTTTCAGTTTATCTAGGTCCCATCTACTTAAATTCCCACCTTTTTGCAGTTTCTTCAGTTTTAATCTGCAGTTCATAACCATTAGATTGTGGTCAGAGTCGACTTCAGCCCCTGGAAATGTCTTACAATTTAAAACCTGGTTCCTAAATCTCTGTCTTGCCATTATATAATCTATCTGATACCATCTAGTATCTCCAGGATTCTTCCATGTATACAACCTTCTTTCATGATTCTTGAACCAAGTGTTAGCTATAATTAAGTTATGCCCTGTGCAAAACTCTACCAGGCGGCTTCTTCTTTCATTTCTTAGCCCCAATCCATATTAACCTACTATGTTTCCTTCTCTTCCTTTTCCTTCTCTCGAATTCCAGTCACCCATAGCTGTTAAATTTTCGTCTCCCTTCACTACCTGAATAATATCTTTTATCTCATCATACATTTCATTAATTTCTTCATCGTCTGCAGAGCTAGTTGGCATATAAACTTGTACTATTGTAGTAGGCGTGGGATTCGTTTCTATCTTGGCCACAATAATACGTTCACTATGCTGTTTGTAGTAGCTTACCCGCACTCCTATTTTTTTATTCATTATTAAACCTACTCCTGCATTACCCGTATTTGATTTTGTGTTTATAACCCTGTATTCACCTGACCAAAAGTCTTGTTCCTCCTGCCACCGAACTTCACTAATTCCCACTATACCTAACTTTAACCTATCCATTTCCCTTTTTAAATTTTCTGAAAGTAGAAGGAGTAAAATACAGGGAGCGACAGGATATTGCAGCTGTACACGAACCAAGCAGCACTTATAAGACTCGAGGGGTTTAAAAGGGAAGGAGCTGTTGAAAAGGAAGTGGAACAGGGTTTTAGCCTACTCCTGATGTTTTTTTTTTCTTTTTTGTGGTGAGATCCTATTGGACCAAACTGCTGAGTTCATCGGTCCCTAAGCTTACACATTACTTAATCCTACTTAAACCAACTTACGCTAAGGACGTCACACACACACACACACACACACACACACACATGCCCGGTCCGACGGTGGGAGCCGTGCGGATCGTGATAAGGCGCCTCAGAACAATATATACATTGAACAAGCAGTAAAGGAAAAAAAGAAAATTTTCCAGTATGAAGTAAAGTTCAGGGAGAAGAAATAAAAACTTCGAGATTTGCCGATGACATTTAAATTCGTCTGAGACAGCAAAGTACTTGGAAGAGCAGTTAAACGAAATGGGCATTGTCTTGAAAGGAGGATATATGATGAACATCAACAAAAGCAAAACAAAGATAATGGAATGTAGTAGAATTAAAGCAGGTGATGCTAAGGGACTCAGATTAGGAAGCGAGATACTTGAAGAAGTAGATGCGTTTTGCTATTTGGGCAGCAAAATAACTGATGACGGCCGAAGTGGAGAGGATATAAAATGTAGAGTGCCTATGGCAAGAGGGCATTTCTGAAGAAGAGAAATTTATCAGCATCGAAAATAGATTTAAGCGTTGTGAAATCTTTTCTGAAGGTATTTGTCTCTAGTGTAGCCTTGTATGAAAGTGAAACGTGGACGAACAGTTTAGACAAGATGAGAACAGACGCTTTTGAAATGTGATGCTATAGATAAATGCTGAAGATTAGGTGGGTCGATCACGCAACTAATGAGAAAGTATAGATAGAATTTGGGAGACAAGAGAATTTGTAGCCCAAGAAAGGATTGGTTTATAGGACACATTCTGAGGCATGAAGTGGTCACCAGTTTAGGATCGAAGGGAAGTTTTTGGTTTAAGAATCGTAGATGGAGTGCAAGAGATGAGTATAGTTAGCAGATTCAGGAAGATGTAGGTTGCAGTAGTTATTGGGAGATGAAGAGCCTCGCACAGGGTAGAGTAGCATAGAGAACTGCATCAAATCAGTCTTCGTATTGAAGACGCAACAACAACAACAAAAGAATATGGCACAAAAAATGGATTTATGTCTGGGTTGGATGGTAAAATCATTCTGTAGTCATCATCTATGTCGGAATATAGGTAATGTCCTAGCTCTGTTTTGATATGTATGACTAAAACAACAACAACACAACAAAAACAACGAAAGAATATGGCGAAGAATGGGGTTTCTGCCTGGATTGGGCGGTAAAACCATTCTGTAGTCTACGTCTCCCTGTTTTGATATGGATGGCCAAAAAAGTGTGTTGGGATCTTTTATGGCACTACCTCCGGCTTGGAAAGCCACATATAAAGGAATCACGTACGATGCCGTGATCTAGCAGCGCTACTGCGTGCGGAATTCCGTTATCTTCGGAACCCAGAAGACAGATATCTGGTTTACACTGCCCTAACACCGCTATTCCCAATCCAAATAGGCATTTCTGTGCCCCGTTGCACAACGGACACACTCAACATTCCGCACATAATTGGTGCATAACTTCAACGGGAACTGCCAAAACGCCAATGTGGCCATCGGATAACCACATAGTAATCAGTACCAGAACGCCATGCTAACTTGGTTTTTATTGCTAGAAACATGCCTCATTCAAAATCCTGCTTCAGTTATACAAAATACACTACTGGCCACTACACCAAGAAGAATTGCAGATGATAAACGGGTATTCATTGGACACTTATATTATACTAGAACTGACATGTGATTACATTTTCACGCAATTTGGGTGCATAGATCCTGAGAAATCAGTACCCAGAACAACCACCTCTGGCTGTAATAACGGCCTTGATACGCCTGGGAATTGAGTCAAACAGAGCTTGGATGTCGTGTACAGGTACAGCTGCCCATGCAGCTTCAACTCGATACCACAGTTCATCAAGAGAAGTGACTGGCGTACTGTGACGAGCCAGTTGCTCGACCATCATTCACCAGACGTTTTCAGTTCGTGAGAGATCTGGAGAATATGCTGGCAAGTGCAGCAAGCGAACTTTTCTGTATGCAGAAAGGCCCGTACAGAACCTGCAACATGCGGTCGTGCATTATCCTGCTGAAACGTAGGGTTTCGCAGGGACGAATGAAGGGTAAGCCACGGGTCGTAAAACGCCTGAAATGTAACGTCCACTGTTCAAAGTTCCGTCAATGCGAACAAGAGGTGACCGAGACGTGTAACCAATGGCGAGACGTGTAACCAATGGCACCCCATGCCATTACTCTGGGTGATACGCCAGTATGGCGATGACGAATACACGCTTCCAATGTGCGTTCACCGCGATGTCGCCAAACACGGATGCGACCATCATGATGCTGTAAACACAACCTGGATTCATCCGAAAAAATGACGTTTTACCCTTCGTGCACCCAGGTTCGTCGTTGAGTACATCATCGCAGGCGCTCCTGTCTGTGATGCAGTGTCAAGGGTAACCGCAGTCATGGTCTCCGAGCTGATAGTCCATGCTGCTGCAAACGTCGTCCAACTGTTCGTGCAGATGGTTGTTGTCTTGCAAACGTCCCCATCTGTTGACTCAGGGATCGAGACGTGGCTGCACAATCCGCTACAGCCATGCGGATAAGATGCCTGTCATCTCGACTGCTAGTGACACGAGGCCGTTGGGATCCAGCACGGCGTTCCGTATTACCCTTCTGAACCCACCGATTCCATATTCGGCTAACAGTCATTGGATCTCGACCAACGCGAGCAGCAATGTCGCGACACGATAAACCGCAATCGCGATAGGCCACAATCCGACCTTTATCTAAGTCAGAAACGTGATGGTACGCATTTCTCCTCCTTACACTTGGGATCACAACATCGTTTCACCAGGCAACGCCTGTCAACTGCTGTTTGTGTATGAGAAATCGGTTGGAAACTTTTCTCATGTCAGCACGTTGTAGGTGTCGCTACTGGCGCCAACCGTTCGTAAATGATCTGAAAAGTTAATCATTTGCATATCACAGCATCTTCTTCCTGTAGGTTAAATTTCGCGTCTGTAGCACGTCATCTTCGTGGTGTAGCAATTTTAATGGCCAGTGGTGTACGTATTATCTACTAAGCTTATCTCTTAACACAATTAAACCATAGAGCGGCTATTAAGAATCTTAAACTCCATCCTGTCCTAATACTATCCTTTAGAATTAACAATACCACGAACTGATGTTCGAGGGAAGACACAACCCCGAATCATAAAAGTGTTAGATATGCAACATTCTTATCAGTAAAGCACGTCACTCAAACATGGCGTCGTCTCGCTGCACGACTACTTCTCGCGAAGTCCCAGTGATGAGTGTCTACTGGAACCTTCGTCTCCCGCCAGGCTCCCACAGCTACTGCTTACGTTAGCCAATCGGGAGCCGGCACATCCGCCGGCCCCCCTCCTCCTCACGTCTTCGTAATTAAGTTTTATATCAACTGGAAGTTGTACAAGTTGGCATGCCTTTCGCTTCCTATTTGCAGTGAACTGCCCCTTTTACCGTGAAGAGAGGATCCGAAACTCAAGAGACGACCTGTGATTTGCCTATTTGTATCTCTTTGTATGAAGATGAAATGGAAGATACGATACTGCCTGAAGAGTTTGACAGAGCGCTGAAAGATCTGAGTCGAAACAAGGCCCCAGGAGTGGACAACATTCCATTAGAACTACTGACGGCCTTAGGAGAGCCAGTCCTGACAAAACTCTACCATCTGGTGAGCAAGATGTATGAGACAGGCGAAATACCCTCAGACTTCAAGAAGAATATAATAATTCCAATCCCAAAGAAAGCAGGTGTTCACAGATGAGAAAATTACCGAACTATCAGTTTAATAAGCCACTGCTGCAAAACATTAACACGAATTCTTTACAGACGAATGGAAAAACTGGTAGAAGCCGACCTTGGGGAAGATCAGTTTGGATTCCGTAGAAATATTGGAACACGTGAGGCAATACTGACTCCACGACTTATCTTAGAAAAAAGATTAAGGAAAGGCAAACCTTTATTTCTAGCGTTTGTAGACTTAGAGAAAGCTTTTGACAATGTTGACTGGAATACTCTCTTTCAAATTCTGAAGGTGGCAGGGGTAAAATACAGGGAGCGAAAGGCTATTTACAATTTGTACAGGAACCAGATGGCAGTTATAAGAGTCGAGGGGCATGAAAGGGAAGCAGTGGTTGGGAAGCGAGTGAAACAGGGTTGTAGCCTCTCCCCGATGTTATTCAATCTGTATATTGAGCAATCAGGAAAGGAATCAAAAGAAAAATTCGGAGTAGGTACTAAAATCCATGGAGAAGAAATAAAATCTTTGAGGTTCGCCAATGACATTGTAATTCTGTCAGAGACAGCAAAGGGCTTGGAAGAGCAGTTGAACGGAATGGACAGTGTCTTGAAAGGAGGATATAAGATTAACATCAACAAAAGCAAAACGAGGATAATGGAATGTAGTCGAATAAAGTCGGGTGATGCTGAGGGAATTTGATTAGGAAATGAGACACTTAATGTAGTAACGGAGTTTTGCTATTTGGGGAGCAAAATAACTGATGATGGTCGAAGTAGAGAAAATATAAAATGTAGACTGGCAATGGCAAGGAAAGCGTTTCTGAAGAAGAGAAATTTGTTGACATCGAGTATAGGTTTAAGTGTCAGGAAGTTGTTCCTGAAAGTATTTGTATGGAGTGTAACCATGTATGGAAGTGAAACATGGATGATAAATAGTTTGGACAAGAATAGAATAGAAGCTTTCGAAATGTGGTGCTACAGAAGAATGCTGAAGATTAGATGGGTAGATCACATAACTAATGGGGAGGTATTGAACAGAATTGGGGAGAAGAGGAGTTTGTGGCACAACTTGACTAGAAGAAGGGACCAGTTGGTAGGACATGTTCTGAGGCATCAAATGATCACAAATTTAGCATTGGAGGGCAGCGTGGAGGGTAAAAATCGTAGAGGGAGACCAAGGGATGAACACACTAATCAGATTCAGAAGGACGTAGGTTGCAGTAAGTACTGGGAGATGAAGAAGCTTGCACAGGATAGAGTAGCATGGAGAGCTACATCAAACCAGTCTCAGGTCTGAAGATCACAACAACAACAAAAACATCTAGATGGTTGTCAGGGTACTTTTGGCTGGAAGGGACAGCAGGTTCCATCGCCAGCCGTTGTGCCTGACTCCGGTGAACCTCGGCGCCTTGACGGCGGAGGCATTTAAGCCCCGCATTGTTCCTTTGAGACCAGCTGTCACATCGCCACAGGTAAGTTGTGGTGACGAGTTTTTGCTCCCACGACATGAATCGGCTGTTGCTCTTCACCTAAAGGGCGCGCAGCATTGAAAGGACACAGTGAAACTTGACCATATCATACAAGAACCTTTAGTCGCTGTTACCACAAATTTCCGATGGATAGTTTCGCGGCGCTATGTACTGATACAGTTCTCTCGAGCTTCCAGCCGTGTCAAGTTGTTTAAAACCCACGAGCTCTCGGGCGAGTACTCCTCGGCCATTGTCAAGTGGTGACTGTGTTTTGGTTGCTGCTAGCGCTCTTATACAGCCGCGCTGGCTTTTGAGACGTCACTAGTGCTTTCTCCATCGCCACTTAAGGTGATGCTTTCGTTGTGCGCCCGCTACAACCTCTTGATGGTCGGATCTCAAGTCATGATCAGCTGCAGGCCACCTCTTTCTTCTGGTGTTGTCACAAATTTTTATCTCGATCGTTTTTTAAACATGCTATCCCAAAAACTATCACTCCATGCAGTAACGGATGTCTCTTCGAATGCAATACGATGTCCGTTTTCTATAGCATGCTCTGCTACAGCTGATTTCTCGGGTAACCGAAGACGAAAGCGTCACTCGTTTTCTTCACGGTGCTGTTCAATAGTAGGAACAATCTGTCCGACGTAAAACTGTACACACACCAACAAAGTATTTTATACACTCCTGTCGTTCTGAGACCTACATCGTCTTTCACAGACCTCATGAGCTCTCGAATTTTTGTTGGAACCCTGAAGACCAAATCAGTTTTATACCTAATTAGGAGCCTGGTAACCTTCCCTGTTACTTGAACCGCAGGCCGCCGCCGGTAGCTGAGGGGTCGCCGGCACGGTAGCTCAGCGTGTTCGGTGAGAGGGTAACGTGCCCTCTGTAATAAAAAAAACTGAGTTAACAGATCAACAACGAACTTAAATGGATGTCTTACGACGTCCGCCCCGAGCAGATGCAACGAACTAAAGCGAACAAAATGAAAAAAAAAGTGGTCAGCGCGACAGACTGTCATCCTAAGGGCCCGGGTTCGATTCCCGGCTGGGTCGGAGATTTTCTCCGCTCAGGGACTGGGTGTTGTGTTGTCCTAATCATCGTCATTTTATCCCCATCGACGCGCAAGTCGCCGAAGTGGCGTCAAATCGAAAGACTTGCACCAGGCGAGCGGTTTACCCGACGGAAGGCCCTCGTCACACGCCTTTTTTTTTACTTGAACCGCAGAATGGAAAACTCTCAAGCTTCTTCGAGACCTCCTTGGGTCTTTCTGCATCTGCGTTTTCGGAAATATGGCTTGCGAAATCTGGCAGCTGTTGCAGCCGTTTTCCTTGAATACTCTCTGTAAGTGGCTCAGTTCCTTCGGCAGGTTTTCAACATCTGGGGCAGTTTCCGCTCGATGCTCAAGGTCCTCAGCACGGAACATTTCTTCCGCGGCTGGTGACGCCTACACGCAAACAGGTTTGTGAAAGACGATGTAGACCTCAGACCGTCAGGATGGCATAAAGTACCATGTCGGTGTGGATGGTTCTATGTGGAACACACAGTGGTATAATTGAGCAGTGATGTATTAACCTTCGGTGCGCTGAGAAGTCAGCCATAGTAGAGCTTGCTCTAGAAATCGGGACATCGTATTGCACTAGAAGAGTCATTTGTTATTACACGGACTAATAGTTTCTGGGATAGCGCAGTAAAATAAGCGATCGAGATAAAGATTTGTGACAACACCCTCAAAAAAGACGGTGACCTGGAGCTAAGCACGGCTTGAGACCCGGCTACCGGAACGCTGAAGCGATTGCAACGAAAACATTACCTTATATGGCGCTGGAGAGAGCACCAGCATCGTACCTAGCGGCTACACAGGTTGACAAACAAGTATCTGTGTGGAAACTTTTCAAAATACGATATCTCGTAAACGACTCGCACTGATATCCTACTACAAACATCACCGACATTCTAAATTACCCTACATTTAGTTTGTTAGTGTCAATAGGCATTATTCCATTTAAAAAGGTGTATGTTTGCCCAAAAAATACACTTTCTAAGTATCATTACAATCTGTTTATTGGCTAACAATACGAGCCCCTTACTACCAATCCATTCTGTGAAAACATCACATCAATAACACTTTCCATTTCTGCAATATTTGCGGTGCAAGTTTTATGTGATTCACGTTAGGACGGTAGCAGCAACCAAAAAGCTAGGAGCTCGAGGTAATTTTACCACTATAAATTTCGTTTACCAGCCTCAGGGGAATGCGCATTTTTGTAACGGAGGGTGCTTCAGTGCCTCACAAATAAAAGCTAAGATATAATAATTAGCCGTTTATTAGATGGTGCATTGGCAATACGAAATATTATGTTTTATTTACATAGAGCAAAATTTTTGTGAAAAAGGAACGAAAAATATGAGCCCTCAGTATGGACGAGAAAGTATGTCAGCGTGCTCTGTCGTACCTCTGATTACATAATTACAGCACCCGTGCTTGCTTTCATTTTTTTCTACAACTAACCAAGGGATTATTCCGTTTGCAGTGCCAGGGAGCCAACATACGGGAGAAATGGCAGTGTAATCAACTGAAGATTCCATCATGAGCTACAGTCAACGTGACTACAGAAGACCTGCAGCTAAGTCGTCAGTTAAATTCTGGTTATCCGCGAGCAGCAGTGCAACCTCGTGTAAAATGTGTTGCAGCTCCTCTTATGTGGTAACTTCTGGACGCTGATGACAGTGAGGTAAAATGCTGAAACAGATAGATCATTAATGTCGCCAACAATCACCCATTTACCGATGATGACCCAACCACTGGAATCATGCTCGCGCACACAGATACCACTTAGCCAATGCATATTACTTGGAGTGCGGGTAGTGTCTATTACAATGGTCAGTGTAACATAAACACGCTGAGCTCTAACCCTATACTTATTTTTTGTTTCATGCTAAGACCATTTCACTAGATACAGTTATGTGACATAATAACGCAAACAGTTGTTTAACAGAATAATCTAAACAGCATATACATATACCCTACGTCAATACAAAATATAAAATACAGTGTATTACCTAAAACCAAATAATCATATGAGACAATTAGTCTAAAAGGTAGATTAATTTGGCATCATTAACGCAAATGACGATTTTAATGTAAAAAATAATTCTATATACAATAAAATAGCAAACGTTTGGCAGATTTTAATGTTACCCTTTACAAATGCAAATGAAATGGGTAATATATTTGGCGACGGACGTATCCCTGGAATTAAGAGTTACTCTAAAGAAAGTTTTAAGTATTATACATTTAATAATTCATCTTGGACAATTGCTTCTATCACATTCTACAATGTCCTTTATAGTGACGTAGAAATCACATTTTAGAGAAAGTAACAGTTTTAAATAATGTTTCTTTGTAATAGTATTCATGTTATCTGCTCTCTTGAGCTCTATGGTGTTAGCATGTCACAAGATCCTGTGCCGTGGAGGCGACTTCGACGCACCGTCTGGTGTTTGGCGACAGCTTCAACGATGTTCTCCATAGTTTAGCTGATTTGGTGGACAGAGTCCAGCAAATAACTAAGGCCAACCATGACAACTTCGGTAAATTTATTTAGAACTGTAAACAATAAAAGACTGTTAGTGGCCTGCCCATATACAGCAAGACGCCCAAGGACTATTTTTTTAGGACTGAGGCCATCCCAGCTCATGGACATCAACGCCTGTTTCCTCTAAGCAGGCCGACAGCCACATTTGTCAGCCACGATTGGGCCCAACTTGCGATTGTACCAACTTCCTTCCGGGTCGGCCGTGAGGATCCGATCGTAGTGTCAGCAACTTCCCTGTAGTCAGCTGGCGGCGTAGCCGGAACAGTAGCTGGTGATGACGTGATGCTGAAACGGAAGCACCAACAGATGTTTTTGGTTCGCTGCACTTTGTGGGAGCAAGTGACGCGCCGTTACAATATCAAGCTAAGAAAAGCAGTTACTTTCACAAAAAATGCTGGTTGTGATGCTGCAATCCTTTGCGACTGGTTTATCACACGAAATACTGCTGAAGAATCGCGCTATTGTCTTCCAAGGATCCTCCGTTTTCCTCAATTGTGAATTTCTTTTTCTTTTATTTTAAGCACAGTTAATGAGGCGTATGCAGTCCTCCGGGTTCATTGGCTTGTGACCATGGGACCAGTATGAGAAGACACTTACAGTGCATGAAACGAGAGGCTCTTTTACACGTGCCCAAAAATCTCGCTGCGAGACGTCCTTAGGCAACGGATCTCGCGGTGAAGACCACTTTTACACTATTTGAGACTTGCCTTCAGAAACAGTTGAGCGAAACTGTTTGACGTAAGCCGAAAAACTAAAGTCTTGCTATAGAATTTCAGTGAGGAAGATGGCATTGCAGTTTCTCCTTTAGGTCGTCCCATAAACGTCAGAATGACAGGTACAGAAATAAGTGACAATGGGTCAGAAAAGCAGCTGAAATCGCTCAGCAATAAAAAGGCCACTGGACGTGACGGGATACCGGTTCTGTTCTGCACAGAGTATGCGAAACAACATGCTCCTCTTATAGTAGCAGTGTACATTATGTCGCTGAAGGAGCAGAGCGTTTATAATTATTGGAAAAATGTGTATGTTATCCCCGTTTTCAAGAAGGGTTCTCGAACAGTCTCCCAAAACGATAGTCCTGCGTCAGTTGTAAAATTTGGAACATGCTTCATGCTTTCGTATTGTAAACCGAACACTCTCTTCTGTAGGAATCACGATGGGCTTCGAAATCGACGATCATGTGGAACACGTTCAGCTCTGGTCGTCCACGAGACCCACGAAACAGTACGTACTGGCGCCCAGGTTGATGCCGTGTCCCTTTACGTCCAGAAGGTGTTCAGATGCAGTTGCACTGCTGCCTAATGGAATAATACGAGAGTACAAAATACCAGATCAGCTGTGTGGTAGCACTTTAAAGAGTTTCTAACAGGAAGAACACAGCATGTCATTCTCAATGGAGAGAAATTTTCAGACCCCAACGGAGCGTTGTAGAACCATTACTTTTCACAGTATATACAGGGTGTATACTGTGAAAAGTAATGGTCCTACATCGCTCCGTTGGGGTCTGAAAATTTCTCTCCGTTGCACAGTACATACAGGGCGCCCCCCATGAACCATGGACCTTGCCGTTGGTGGGGAGGCTTGCGTGCCTCACCGATACAGATGGCCGTACCGTAGGTGCAACCACAACGGAGCGGTATCTGTTGAGAGGCCAGACAAACATGTGGTTCCTGAAGAGGGGCAGCAGCCTTTTCAGTAGTTGCAGGGGCAACAGTCTGGATGATTGACTGATCTGGCCTTGTAACATTAACCAAAACGGCCTTGCTGTGCTGGTACTGCGAACGGCTGAAAGCAAGGGGATACTACAGCCGTAATTTTTCCCGAGGACATGCAGCTTTACTGTATGATTAAATGATGATGGCGTCCTCTTGGGTAAAATATTCCGGAGGTAAGATAGTCCCCCATTCGGATCTCCGGGCGGGGACTACTCAAGAGGGCGTCGTTATCAGGAGAAAGAAAACTGGCGTTCTACGGATCGGAGCGTGGAATGTAAGATCCCTTAAACGGGCAGGTAGGTTAGAAAATTTAAAAAGGGAAGTGGACAGGTTACAGTTAGATATAGTGGGAATTAGTGAAGTTCGGTGGCAGGAGGAACAAGACTTTTGGTCAGGTGATTACAGGGTTATAAATACAAAATCAAATAGGGGTAATGCAGGAGTAGGTTTAATAATGAATAAAAAAATAGGAGTGCGGGTTAGCTACTACAAACAGCATAGTGAACGCATTATTGTGGCCAAAATAGACACAAAGCCCATGCCTACTACAGTAGTACAAGTTTATATGCCAACTAGCTCTGCAGATGATGAAGAAATTGATTAAATGTATGACGAGATAAAAGAAATTATTCAGGTAGTGAAGGGAGACGAAAATTTAATAGTCATGGGTGACTGGAATTCGTCAGTAGGAAAAGGGAGAGAAGGAAACATAGTAGGTGAATATGGATTGGGGGGAAGAAATGAAAGAGGAAGCCGCCTTGTAGAATTTTCCACAGAGCATAACTTAATCATAGCTAACACTTGGTTCAAGAATCATGAAAAAAGGTTGTATACCTGGAAGAATCCTGGAGATACTAAAAGGTATCAGATAGATTACATAATGGTAAGACAGAGATTTAGGAACCAGGTTTTACATTGTAAGACATTTCCAGGGGCAGATGTGGATTCTGACCACAATATATTGGTTATGAACTGCAGATTGAAACTGAAGAAACTGCAAAAAGGCGGGAATTTAAGGAGATGGGACCTGGATAAACCGAAAGAACCAGAGGTTGTACAGAGTTTCAGGGAAAGCATAAGGGAACAATTGACAGGAATGGGGGAAAGAAATACAGTAGAAGAAGAATGGGTAGCTCTGAGGGATGAAGTAGTGAAGGCAGCAGAGGATCAAGTAGGTAAAACGACGAGGGCTAGTAGAAATCCTTGGGTAACAGAAGAAATATTGAATTTAATTGATGAAAGGAGAAAATATAAAAATGCAGTAAATGAAGCAGGCAAAAAGGAATACAAACGTCTCAAAAATGAGATCGACAGGAAGTGCAAAATGGCTAAGCAGGGATGGCTAGAGGACAAATGTAAGGATGTAGAGGCTTGTCTCACTAGGGGTAAGATAGATACTGCCTACAGGAAAATTAAAGAGACCTTTGGAGAGAAGAGAACCACTTATATGAATATCAAGAGCTCAGATGGCAACCCAGTTCTAAGCAAAGAAGGGAAGGCAGAAAGGTGGAAGGAGTATATAGAGGGTTTATACAAGGGCGATGTACTTGAGGACAATATTATGGAAATGGAAGAGGATGTAGATGAAGATGAAATGGGAGATAAGATACTGCGTGAAGAGTTTGACAGAGCACTGAAAGATCTGAGTCCAACAAGGCCCCGGGAGTAGACAACATTCCATTAGAACTACTGATGGCCTTGGGAGAGCCAGTCATGACAAAACTCTACCATCTGGTGAGCAAGATGTATGAGACAGGCGAAATACCCACAGACTTCAAGAAGAATATAATAATTCCAATCCCAAAGAAAGCAGGTGTTGACAGATGTGAAAATTACCGAACTATCAGTTTAATAAGTCACAGCTGCCAAATACTAACGCGAATTCTTTACAGACGAATGGAAAAACTGGTAGAAGCGGACCTCGGGAAAGATCAGTTTGGATTCCGTAGAAATTTTGGAACACGCGAGGCAATACTGACCTTACGACTTATCTTAGAAGAAAGATTAAGAAAAGGCAAACCTACGTTTCTAGCATTTGTAGACTTAGAGAAAGCTTTTGACAACGTTAACTGGAATACTCTCTTTCAAATTCTGAAGGTGGCAGGGGTAAAATACAGGGAGCGAAAGGCTATTTACAATTTGTACAGAAACCAGATGGCAGTTATAAGAGTCGAGGGGCATGAAAGGGAAGCAGTGGTTGGGAAAGAAGTGAGACAGGGTTGTAGCCTCTCCCCGATGTTATTCAATCTGTATATTGAGCAAGCAGTAAAGGAAACAAAAGAAAAATTCGAAGTAGGTATTAAAATTCATGGAGAAGAAATAAAAACTTTGAGGTTTGCCGATGACATTGTAATTCTGTCAGAGACAGCAAAGGGCTTGGAAGAGCAGTTGAACGGAATGGACAGTGTCTTGAAAGGGGGATATAAGATGAACATCAACAAAAGCAAAACGAGGATAATGGAATGTAGTCAAATTAAATCGGTTGATGCTGAGGGGATTAGATTAGGAAATGAGACACTTAAAGTAGTAAAGGAGTTTTGCTATTTAGGGAGTAAAATAACTGATGATGGTCGAAGTAGAGAGGATATAAAATGTAGACTGGCAATGGCAAGGAAATCGTTTCTGAAGAAGAGAAATTTGTTAACATCGAGTATAGATTTAAGTGCCAGGAAGTCGTTTCTGAAAGTATTTGTATGGAGTGTAGCCATGTATGGAAGTGAAACATGGACGATAACCAGTTTGGACAGGAAGAGAATAGAAGCTTTCGAAATGTGGTGCTACAGAAGAATGCTGAAGATAAGGTGGGTAGATCACGTAACTAATGAGGAGGTATTGAATAGGATTGGGGAGAAGAGAAGTTTGTGGCACAACTTGACTAGAAGAAGGGATCGGTTGGTAGGACATGTTTTGAGGCATCAAGGGATCACAAATTTAGCATTGGAGGGCAGCGTGGAGGGTAAAAATCGTAGAGGGAGACCAAGAGATCAATACACTAAGCAGATTCAGAAGGATGTAGGTTGCAGTAGGTACTGGGAGATGAAGAAGCTTGCACAGGATAGAGTAGCATGGAGAGCTGCATCAAACCAGTCTCGGGACTGAGGACCACAACAACAACAACAACATACAGGGTGCTCTAAAATTCCCCTTACAAACTCCTAGGGCTTATAGGACTAAGTCTATAATATTTTGGATTGGAACCCATGTCCAGAAACGTACCGTTTTCTACTACAACCATTCAAAAACATGTTGATAACGTGACCACTATTACAAATAATCTGTTAGTCGCGATTCAGTACGTTTTAATTCCACCCAGCAATAACCAAAAGAACAAACCCTGTTGCTTGCAGATAAAAGTAAACCAGTTTTGCCCTTTCAGACAAGGCTTAACATTCTGATGCCGGCCGGGGTGGCCGAGCGGATCTAGGCGCTTCAGTCTGGAACCACGCGACCGCTACCGTCGCCTCGAGCATGGATGTGTGTGATGTCCTTAGGTTAGTTAGGTTTAAGTAGTTGTAAGTCTAGGGGATTGATGACCTCAGATGTCCCATAGTGCTCAGAGCCATTTTTAACATTCTGATCAATAACAAGTGAGGATCGATGCGGCGACCACCAAGTGTGGTGCAGACGTATTCATGAGAATGACTTTATGGTACATACGCTCTGTCACACCTGATTTCTCTGTAATCTGTCTTGCAGCGACCACAACTCGTGCCTCTAGATCTTCTTCTGCCTCTATAGTAGTCTCACACACCAGTCTCTTCATTCGATCCCGGGGAAAAAGTTCAGTGGAGTAAAGTCCGGTAATCGTGAAGACCATGTTTTCGGACCACCTCGGCCTGTCAATCTTTGTCCGAATCGTTGACCCAGATGTTTCCGAAAGTGACGTGAAAAGTGATCAGGTGTGTCATCAGTTTAACATGACATATCTTCACGCACAGCATCCAACACCACACCATATGCATGTTGTAGGGAGATGGGACCCGTGAGCTTGGTTGGAAATATGTGCAGTCTACATCTACATCTACATCTATACTCCGCGAGCCACCTTACGGTGTGTGGCGGAGGGTACTTATTGTACCACTATCTGATCCCCCCTTCCCTGTTCCATTCACGAATTGTGCGTGGGAAGAACGACTGCTTGTAAGTCTCCGTATTTGCTCTAATTTCTCGGATCTTTTCGTTGTGATCATTACGCGAGATATATGTGGGCGGTAGTAATATGTTGCCCATCTCTTCCCGGAATGTGCTCTCTCGTAATTTCGATAATAAACCTCTCCGTATTGCGTAACGCCTTTCTTGAAGTGTCCGCCACTGGAGCTTGTTCAGCATCTCCGTAACGCTCTCGCGCTGACTAAATGTCCCCATGACGAATCGCGCTGCTTTTCGCTGGATCATGTCTATCTCTTCTATTAATCCAACCTGGTAAGGGTCCCATACTGATGAGCAATACTCAAGAATCGGACGAACAAGCGTTTTGTAAGCTACTTCTTTCGTCGATGAGTCACATTTTCTTAGAATTCTTCCTATGAATCTCAACCTGGCGCCTGCTTTTCCCACTATTTGTTTTATGTGATCATTCCACTTCAGATCGCTCCGGATAGTAACTCCTAAGTATTTTACGGTCGTTACCGCTTCCAATGATTTACCACCTATGGCATAATCGTACTGGAATGGATTTCTGCCCCTATGTATGCGCATTATATTACATTTATCTACATTTAGGGAAAGCTGCCAGCTGTCGCACCATGCATTAATCCTCTGCAGGTCCTCCTGGAGTACGTACGAGTCTTCTGATGTTGCTACTTTCTTGTAGACAACCGTGTCATCTGCAAATAGCCTCACGGAGCTACCGATGTTGTCAACTAAGTCATTTATGTATATTGTAAACAATAAAGGTCCTATCACGCTTCCCTGCGGTACTCCCGAAATTACCTCTACATCTGCAGATTTTGAACCGTTAAGAATGACATGTTGTGTTCTTTCTTCTAGGAAATCCTGAATCCAATCACAAACCTGGTCCGATATTCCGTAAGCTCGTATTTTTTTCACTAAACGTAAGTGCGGAACCGTATCAAATGCCTTCCTGAAGTCCAGGAATACGGCATCAATCTGCTCGCCAGTGTCTACGGCACTGTGAATTTCTTGGGCAAATAGGGCGAGCTGAGTTTCACATGATCTCTGTTTGCGGAATCCATGTTGGTTATGATGAAGGAGATTTGTATTATCTAAGAACGTCATAATACGAGAACACAAAACATGTTCCATTATTCTACAACAGATTGACGTAAGCGGAATAGGCCTATAATTATTCGCATCTGATTTATGACCCTTCTTGAAAATGGGAACGACCTGCGCTTTCTTCCAGTCGCTAGGTACTTTACGTTCTTCCAGCGATCTACGATAATTTGCTGATAGAAAGGGGGCAAGTTCTTTAGCATAATCACTGTAGAATCTTAAGGGTATCTCGTCTGGTCCGGATGCTTTTCCGCTACTAAGTGATAGCAGTTGTTTTTCAATTCCGATATCGTTTATTTCAATATTTTCCATTTTGGCGTCCGTGCGACGGCTGAAGTCAGGGACCGTGTTACGATTTTCCGCAGTGAAACAGTTTCGGAACACTGAATTCAGTATTTCTGCCTTTCTTCGGTCGTCCTCTGTTTCGGTGCCTTCGTGGTCAACGAGTGACTGAATAGGGGATTTAGATCCGCTTACCGATTTTACATATGACCAAAACTTTTTAGGGTTCTTGTTTAGATTGTTTGCCAATGTTTTATGTTCGAATTCGTTGAATGCTTCTCTCATTGCTCTCTTTACGCTCTTTTTCGCTTCGTTCAGCTTTTCCTTATCAGCTATGATTCGACTACTCTTAAACCTATGATGAAGCTTTCTTTGTTTCCGTAGTACCTTTCGTACATGATTGTTATACCACGGTGGATCTTTCCCCTCGCTTTGGACCTTAGTCGGTACGAACTTATCTAAGGCGTACTGGACGATGTTCCTGAATTTTTTCCATTTTTGTTCCACATCCTCTTCCTCAGAAATGAACGTTTGATGGTGGTCACTCAGATATTCTGCGATTTGTGCCCTATCACTCTTGTTAAGCAAATATATTTTCCTTCCTTTCTTGGCATTTCTTATTACACTTGATGCAACCACTGACTTATGATCACTGATACCCTCCTCTACATTCACGGAGTCGAAAAGTTCCGGTCTATTTGTTGCTATGAGGTGTAAAACGTTAGCTTCACGAGTTGGTTCTCTAACTATCTGCTCGAAGTAATTCTCGGACAAGGCAGTCAGGATAATGTCACAAGAGTCTCTGTCCCTGGCTCCAGTTCTGATTGTGTGACTATCCCATTCTATACCTGGTAGATTGAAGTCTCCCCCTATTACAATAGTATGATCACGAAACTTCTTCACGACGTTCTGCAGGTTCTCTCTGAGGCGCTCAACTACTACGGTTGCTGATGCAGGTGGTCTATAGAAGCATCCGACTATCATATCTGACCCACCTTTGATACTTAACTTAACCCAGATTATTTCACATTCGCATTCGCTAATAACTTCACTGGATATTATTGAATTCTTTACTGCTATAAATACTCCTCCACCATTGGCGTTTATCCTATCCTTGCGGTATATATTCCATTCTGTGTCTAGGATTTCGTTACTGTTCACTTCCGGTTTTAACCAACTTTCCGTTCCTAATACTATATGCGCACTATTTCCTTCAATAAGAGATACTAATTCAGGAACCTTGCCCTGGATACTCCTGCAGTTTACCAATATTACGTTAACTTTTCCTGTTTTTGGTCTCTGAGGACGGACGTTCTTTATCAACGACGATAATGTCCTCTCTGGTAAGCCGTCAGGTATTTTATCGTTTCGCCCAAGGGGGGGTCCCTCTAACCTAAAAAACCCCCGTGTGCACGCCACACGTACTCTGCTACCCTAGTAGCTGCTTCCGGTGTGTAGTCCAATCACATGACTGTCCAGAATACCTTGTAACGCCGGAAATTCATATCCTCCTATTTCCATCTATTGTACTATAATTTTTTCTCTTGTTTTGTTACCTCAAGATACGACATTTCTGTGTCTTTATATATTGTAATTGTTTTACTATTTATATATATATATATATATATATATATATATATATATATGCATTTATGTCGATGTATAATTGGTTGTTTTGTAAATATTATTTGTATTTTTACGCTGGGTCTTGCCTAGGGAAAACTATGCTATCGAACGAATACATCGATAGGTCGTGTGGAGAATCAAAGTGTTTAGGATCTTTGGTAGTGTTAACTCTGTCGCGTGGAGCGCGGGCAGAGCAGAGGGAGTCTGGCTGGAGTAGTGCGGTTGAGCAGGTGTGTTGTGTGACGCTCCCGCGAGTTGCCGTGCTTTCGGGGTTTGGCAGCATGTAATTGCGCTCGACTTACTATGGTAGTTTCTGACACGGTGTCGCGGACGGGAAGCATTAGCTGGCGCACATCAAGAGCCCGTTTCGCCTGGTGACCGTGTCGAGAAGGAGGCGCGCCAACATCCAGCTTCTGCAACAGCGACGGCCGACAATGAGTGACTGTCACCACCTCCTCGACCGACGACTTCAAACCTCCAATCAACCATTGTCCCAATTGCATTACCAAGCAGGGTCCCTTCCTTTTCCGAAATGAACCCGAGTGTCGTTGAAATTCAGACGCCAGCATTAAAGTAATATCATTCGATTTCACTGCTTTAATTTCAAAGTTCAGTTAAGATATTCACAGCTGGCTACAATATTTAGATTACACAAGCACAAATTAAGAGTGCGAGTTTTGTTACCGTATTTTAGCTTACCTGTGACTGCAGCTCAGCTTGGTACGTACTAAATTTTACTATTGTTGATTGTTCAGAATCATTTAATTCAAGTTCAAAGTTAAATCTCTTATTTCTAAATTGCGTAGATTCAAGTAGCTTTTGAAATGATTGTTGAGGTAGCCCAAGACTAACCGTATTTTACTGAATTTCGATGTGCTTCAGAAACAAAGCTCACTATTAATTTCAGTCACTAAATTAACTTTCAATTTTCCGGTTTTATTAATTCTTTTGCTAAATTAAGTCAGAGTGTAGCGAAATTTATTACTTCTGACAAACTTTCAGTTTTCAAACTACACGTGTCAACCTTCAGTTGCCACGCTTCTAGTGCTAATTATATGTGTAATAACCTTTCATTTACAGTTACTATAGTAATTGTCCATAGGACTGGCGACCGTAATTTCCCCCAAATCTCAAATATCTAATTACCGCTAGTTAATTTACTTTCTTTATTAACTTCACCCCTTTTCAAAATTAATTTCCACCAGTTTCATTTGCATTTTTCCTTTCATTTAAATGTAATCCTTTCCTCCCTCTTTACCGACAGATTAACTTCGGTGACGATTGCTTTTCCCAAATTTCCATTAGGTACACGCGGTTTAATTTTTCACTGTCATTAAGGTCGATAAGTGAGGGGGAGGTTACAACCTGTCCATATGTTGACACCAAATCTGTATTCGAATCCCTGGACATGAATGGCATGTCACTTTTCGTCTCCCCAGATATGATGTTTCGAGACTTGAGAACACATTGCCTAGTATATTTACATTCTTCTGTGAAGAGAATGTGCCTTAAAAATAATAGGGGCTCATTGATGCAGCGGCGCAGAAACCACGTACAGAAATCAAGGCGTGGTGCAAAATCGGCTCGTGTTAATGACTCTATCCTGTAGAGATGGTATGAATGTAGTTGTTGATCATGCAGAACGTACCACACAGTCCTGAGAGCAAATCCCTTGCACGCCGAATAACTCCTGTATTTGTTGACAGGTTCTCGTCAACGTGATGCAGTACGGCCTCTTTCAATTAGCGTGCATGGCGTCTCCTAGGAGCACCACAGTTACACCTGCTGACAGTAAAGTTACCCCGCTCTCGAAGCTCTTGCGTAATTGCGGCGAAAAGTGTGTGCGATGGAGTCGGACGTTGAGGATAACGATCTTGATAAAAGCGACCAACATTACCGTGAACTTTGCCATACACAAGGATCATGTCGGTGTATTCTGCAAACGTGTACTCAGCCATCTTGCTCTACAGTCGCAGACACGAGAATGAGGCTGCAACCAGGTCAGAGAGATTGGATTGACACCAAATGACATCAGCCAATCTGACATAAGCATTCCCTCTGTGACAACCCTGTTGCATAAATTCCTAACAAGCATCTTTTCAGATGGCTGTAGCACGCAAACGGTAAGTTTTCGAAAATGGATTCTAGTTCAGAACGTTGTATACTCAGTCCCCTCTGTAAGTCCTAGAAGTTTGTACAGGAATTTTAGAGTACCTTGTATAAATGACTAAATGATAACGTCGGAAGTTCGATGAAGCTTTTCACAGTTGAAGCTGTTGTATACGGAAAAGTTGCACCTGTAGAAAATTGTAGCGAAATGCAGGGAAATCTGCAAAACATTGACGCTTGATACTGGCAGCTAACCTTCAACGCAACCACATGTAACGCACTTGTCAAAGATAGACAGATATATCCATAGCGTGTGATTTCACGATTGCAGAACAATCGCTGGAAGCAGTCACATCCATAAAATATCTAGAAGTACGCATATACAACATTTCAAAGTGGAACAACCACATGAACCTAATGACAGGTAAGGTAGATGCCAGACTGACATTCATTGGAAGAACTCTCAAGAAATTTAGTCCACCCAAAAAGAAGGTAACTTACACAACCTTCGATCGACCAGTCATCTGGGATGCGTATAAGATAGGATTGACAGAGATCCAAAGAACTGTAGTACGTTTCATTCCAGGTGCCCTTAGTAAGTGTGGAAGCGACACAGAGATACTTAGCTAACTTCAGGTGCAGACTTTGCAAGAGAAGCACTCTGCGTCAAAGTATGCTTTACTGTTAAAATACCAAGAGAATATATTCCTAGAAGATTGAACCCATATGTTGCATCCTCCCACGTATGTCTCGCCAGAAGGCCTTGAAGGTAAAATTAGATTCGAGCTCAGGCAGAAGATTACTAGTAATCATTCTTACTGCGATCCTTTTGCGTCTGGAACAGGAAAAGTGGGCAGTGATACATCAAAGGTGTCCTGCGGAGTATAGATGTAGCTGTACATATAGATGTAAACGCACATTTAGGTTTCAGTGGGCCCTGTTAGTTGTTATTATTTACATGTTAGATGCTGGATCCAGCATATGCTATGAATTGTTTGTGATCACTGCATTACGCGTATATGTAATGTGTATGTTTAAGACTGTGTAACATATCGTTAGAGTTCAGCCCTGAACTATCTCATGACATTGCAATCTCTGAAAGCAACTGCGCAGTGGCCTTTACCAAGTACTTTTTGTATTTTACTTTGTTTTGGATAGTGCATTGTTCGGTTTCGTATTTTGAAATTAGTGAAGAGACTAATCCCGGTCGATAACGAGGTCCTAGAACGACTCTCACAACGCCACAAGACATCGGCAATATGTATTACCTCGTATCAGTTCTACTTCCGCTTCTGTATCCACCTTCCTTCCCCCACACGACTCCTGTATAATCTCATCCCCTTACACCACCTCCTCCTTTACCTCCAACATCTCCGCTTCCTTTACACTGTCCACAGGCTTGATGCCCCTGGTGTCCTCCTTCCTCTCCACCCCCACCCACTGCCGCCCCTCCATCGCTGTCTCCATCCCTCTCTCCACCTCCACACCCCCATCTCCTTCATCAGGGCAATTTCCAGCACCTCCCCCTCCTGGATGTTCAACTTCACCGCGACATCTACCCTTCCTTCCAACTGTAACCTGGCCTTGTTTCCTGCCTTCCCAGGGCCCACTTTTTCCTCTCCTCTCCTTCTCCCACAGCAGATTTTCCTCCTTCCTTCCCTGAGTCCCTACACTCCCTCCTTGGCTTTTTTTTCCTCTCCCATCCCTTCCCTCTCCAGCCTTACTTCAGCTCGCCCCCCACCTCACCCCCCTTTCCCTCCCCTTCTCAAATGGTTCAAATGGCTCTGAGCACTATGGGACTCAACTGCTGTGGTCATCAGTCCCCTAGAACTTAGAAATAATTAAACCTAACTAACCTAAGGACATCACACACATCCATGCCCGAGGCAGGATTCGAACCTGCGACCGTAGCAGCAGCGCGGCTCCGGACTGGAGCGCCTAGAACCGCACGACCACCACGGCCGGCCCTCCCCTTCTCCTCGCCTCCTTTTCCCCTTCTTCCCTTTTCCCTTGTCTAACCCCTCCCCCCCCCCCCCCCCCCCGGCAGTTCTCCCAGGTTTTTATTCGTTATCTGTTGTATTAGTGTTGTGTTTCGGGCGCCGTTATACAGTGTCGCCTAGTGATGTGGTTTTAATTGTGTGTTTGACCTGTTTTTCGACCATGACTGTTCCTTGCTACACAGTCCGTCAAGTTCTACGAATTTTTATACTCTGGCCATACTTTGCTTGGTGCCTTTTAATGTAGTGTGTGCGTTTTTTTGTGTAACATACTTTTTTAGATTTTTATCTCTGATTTACAGTCACCGCTTTGTATGCTTTCTTATCTTCTGTTCCGCCTTTCTCGTTTCTATATTCCGCAATGTTATCGTCTTTATATTGTTTTTAAACGTCTTCCTGTATATTTATGTCTCTCGGCTGAAGAGCAGCGCTTATGCTGCTACCAGCCCGCCCCTGATGGGGAATGGAAATGACAATAAAGGAAAAAAATTCTACTTCCACAGAAGCACAGAACGCTGGCTTAGATCGCAAGCTGTGCCAGAGAGAACAGAGCCTTGTTCTGTGCACCGCTTGTGGCCGACTGCATTACAGTGTCAGCACCATATTTTTAAAGTGAGACTATTATATTATGTCCTGGTTGTGTAGCATAATGGGTGTTGAGCTAGTTTGCAAGGATCGGGATCATTTCTGCATGGCGGAATACCCGACTGTGGCTGGTGCACAGTTAAAATACGAACACTCACAGAACAAAGTTTACACAATCCACACACAGCCCATGTGACTTCCCTCTCTTAGGGCACCTTCCCTGCGGCAATACGAAGAGCATCTGGCCGCAAAGTTAGGTAAAATGTTTGTCATTACCAGGACTTGAATCCAGGTCTCCTTGATTAACAGACAGGTATGAGGGCCATTTTTCTTTAATCTCGTTTTGCTCTACTTTGTTCGTTGCAGACGTCCCATGACACCCAATCAAGTTCTTCACTGATCCATCCACTCAGTTTTTTTTTTAAATAAAGACAGCTATTAACCCCCTACCATGCTGGCTGGCCATTAGACCATCCCAGTATTGTAGCTAACACAGATGCACAGAATCCCCTCGTCCAATGTCCTTCCTAACACAAACTTCAATTCAATCTTCAGCTTATGTTTTCCTTCTTAGATTGTCACTATTGCTGAGCTTCTCCGATAATGGAATAGCACCCCAGTGCTAATCACTACACCACCTCACTCAGATAAAGATACAAAATAGATACATAAGATATGTAGGGTGTCCTAGAAATACTATGCCAAACTTTAAGGCAGCATGGTGTAATGGCTAGCAAATTTCCGTACTAAGCAAGGAGATCTAGGTTCAAGTTCTGGGCACAGCACAAATTTTAATTCATTTCCTGAGCTTTCCTCATTATTGTACATAAATATGACACTCAATTGTCTCAACGAAAATTTCATTAGGTAAAATGAACTTCGCAAATCTTGGGCAGAGTGGACCCTATACTAGACAAGATTATTGCCAAGTAAAAGGAGAAGAAAAAAAGTTAGAAAGGCGGTCAAGAAGGCTAGGAGAGTATTCTTATTAGAAAGAGCAGATAAGCAGTTGTTAGCATCCCACTTAGTAAATGAATCGACTTCATTTACTTCCGGTACGATGGACGTGGAAGAATTATGGGCAAATTTTAAACACATTGTAAATCACGCATTGGACAAGTATGTTCCGAAAAAGTGGGTTACGGACAGAAAAGACCCACCGTGGTTTAACAGCGCAATTCGGAAAATGCTTAGGAAGCAAAGGCAGTTGCACTCGCGGTACAAGAAAGATCGGGAGAATGAGGACAGGCAAAAGTTAGTAGAGATCCGTGCTGCAGTAAAAAGAGCGATGCGCGAAGCATTCAACCACTACCATCGTCATACCTTAGCAAAAGATCTTGCTGAAAACCCAAGGAAATTCTGGTCTTACGTAAAATCGGTAAGCAGGTCGAAGGCTTCCATTCAGTTACTCACTGATCAGTCTGGCCTGGAACCGAAGACAGCAAAACGAAAGCTGAAATTTTAAATTTAGCATTTAAGAAATCTTTCAAGCAGGAGGATCATACAAACATACCACCGTCTGAGTCTCGTACAGATTCCCGTATGGAGGACATAGTGATAGACATCCCTGGTGTTGTGAAGCAGCTAAATGGGTTGAAAGTAAATAAATCGCCAGGTCCTGATGGGATTCCAATTCGGTTTTACAGAGAGTACTCTACTGCATTGGCTCCTTACTTAGCTTGCATTTATCGCGAATCTCTTGCCCAACGTAAAGTCCCGAGCGACTGGAAAAAAAGCGCATGTGACGCCTGTACATAAGAAGGGTAGATGGACGGATCCTCAAAATTACAGACCAATATCCTTAACATCGGTTTGATGCAGGATTCTCGATCATATTCTCAGATCGAATATAATGAATTTCCTTGAGACAGAGAAGTTGCTGTCCATGCATCAGCACGGCTTTAGAAAGCATCGCTCCTGCGAAACGCAACTCGCCCTTTTTTCACATGATATCTTGCGAACCATGGATGAAGGGTATCAGATGGATGCCATATTCCTTGACTTCCGGAAGGCGTTTGACTCAGTACCCCACTGCAGACTCCTAACTAAGGTACGAGCATATGGGATTGGTTCTCAAGTATGTGAGTGGCTCGAAGACTTCTTAAGTAATAGAACCTAGTACGTTGTCCTCGATGGTGAGTGTTCATCTGAGGCGAGGGTACCATCTGGAGTGCCCCTGGGAAGTGTGGTAGGTCCGCTGTTGTTTTCTATCTACATAAATGAGCAGTGTGCGGCTGTTTGCTGATGATGCTGTGGTGTACGGGAAGGTGTCGTCGTTGAGTGACTGTAGGTGGATACAAGATGACTTGGACACGATTTGTGATTGGTGTAAAGAATGGCAGCTAACTCTAAATATAGATTAATGTAAATTAATGCAGATGAATAGGAAAAAGAATCCTGTAACGTTTGAATACTCCATTAGTAGTGTAGCGCTTGACACAGTCACGTCGATTAAATATTTGGGCGTACCATTGCAGAGCGATAAGAAGTGGGACAAGCATGTAATGGCAGTTGTCGGGAAGGTGGATAGTCGTCTTAGGTTCATTGGTAGAATTCTGGGAATATGTGGTTCATTTGTAAAGGAGACCACTCATAAAACACTAATACGACCTATTCTGGAGCACTGCTCGAGCGTTTGGGATCCCTATCAGGTCAGATTGAGGGAGGACATAGAAGCAATTCAGAGGCGGGCTGCTAGATTTGTTACTGGTAGGTTTGATCATCACGCGAGTGTTACGGAAATGCTTCAGGAACTCGATTGGAAATCTCTAAAGGAAAGGAGGCGTTCTTTTCGTGAATCGCTACTGAGGAAACTTAGAGAACCAGCATTTGAGGCTGACTGCAGTACAATTTTACTGCCGCCAACTTACATTTCGCGGAAAGACCACAAAGATAAGATAAGAGAGATCAGGGCTCGTACTGAGGGATACAGGCAGTCATTTTTCCCTTGTTCTGTTTGGGATTGGAACAGGGAGAGAAGATGCTAGTTGTGGTACGAGATACCCTCCGCCACGCACCGTACGGTAAATTGCGGGGTATGTATGTAGATGTAGATGTAGAAGAAGATGAGATGATTCTCTAATTGTACTGTATCTGCTTCTTTCACAGGGTGTCCCACGTATGCTGCAGCAAAATTCGAGGAGATATAGACGGTGTATAAAGGAACAAATCGATGATATGAAGCTATTGCCGAAAATGTCAGTCAACGAAGCTACAGAGCGTCGCATTCATAGGATACAAGGCCTGTTTACGCAGTAGCTAGCTCTATCTTCCCCAATGGTGATCGTGGTGCTGATTAACAAACAACATTTGAATATGTTCCGCCAATGGTCAGTCTGTGTATCAAGTCATGTTTGCTGCCGAAGGGATGGCCTAGTGGCAGGCACCTATATGTTTGACACTCTGTAGCGTCATTGGATGACTTTTCCATACAAGAGTTCCTGTCCTCGATTTGATCCTGAAGATAAGCCCTTGACGTTTGTCGCAACATCCCTGGGACATCCTAGGCATCTCATGTGTCTATGTCCGAGCGAGACAGCGCAGTATTAGTACACTGGACTTGCATGGGCGACCTTTCAAACCTGTGTCCAACCATCCAGATTCAGCAAATTCTTCAGGGTATCAGACCGCATCGTCATAATTTAAAATGCGCCAACGTTTCGGCCAGCGTTGCAGCTAGCCTTCATCAGGGCCTTACGTTAACTGCTAAATGAACACGCTTGGTTCCTTAAATAGCTGTACGAGAAAACCGTGTCGTTACTTGATTGGCTGTAAAAGGAGGAGGAGGAGGGGTGAAAGGAATGCTTTATTGGTGTTTCCTTTATTATCTGTCATTGGCTGAAATAGCTGTTTTCTATTGGTCTTTATATTAATCCACCCCATTGGAGGACACGGACGAATAGCGAACAGGTGATGGCTGTGACGTCACACTGTTTCCATGCTGTCCAGAAGCCGGCTGAGGTGTGCCATTGCTTTGTGTGCTCGCGACCACTACTGTGGCTCTCCGCGTGTCTGCATGGGCCGCCACGGCTCTGCCGCCGCTCCGTAGCCCTGATATTGCAGGCATCCAAGACCTCGGAAGCTTGTACCCGTCCTCTCTATTCATGTTGGCGGGTCTTTTGGCTATTTCTTGAAAGTGAGAGGCTGTTTCGCCAGGATGCGGGCTTCTTGAAAAAATATTGGTTTCCCGCACTCGTCTTGGTGTTCCGCCACTGCTGACTTAGTGTGTTGTTTCAGGTGGATATATCTTCCATGTTCCGCGAGCCTTGTGCTAATCGGACGTCCCGTCTCACCTATGTAGACTAATCCACACGCACAACCAATTTCATACACGCCAGCTGTGTGTAGTTCGTCAACTGCATCCTTGGTAGAACCGAGCATGTCTGATATTTTGTTTCTGCTTCGGAAAATTGGTTTGATGTCGGCTTTTCGTAGAATTTTGCCAATACGTTCGGTGACCCCTTGTACATATGGTAACACAGCAATGCTCTGTGCCTCCTACTCCTCTTCCCTATTAGTCTTCTCCCTTGTTGACATGGTGCTGTCTATCATCTGCTTCCCATAGCCATTCGTTCCAACGATGGACCTGAGGCGTTCAAGTTCTGTCTTCAGATGTTCTTCGTCGCTTATCCTGTACGCTCTCTTCGTTAGCGTGTGCAGGGCGGACTTCTTCTGCGTGGGGTGATGGTGGGAGGAGGCGTGAAGGTACCTGTCCGTATTGGTTGGTTTCCTGTACACTTTGTGGCCAAGTTTACCATCAGGTTTTCGATAAACTTCCATGTCGAGAAAAGGCAGCACCCCATTCTTCTCTGTTTCCATTGTAAACTGAATTTTCCTATGCTGTTGGTTAAGGTGCTTGTGGAAGTTCTGTAACTCCTCTTCTCCGTGGGGCCAGATGACGAAAGTATTATCGACATAGCGAAGCCAACAATTTGGACGTAATGGTGCGGACTGGAGGGCTGTTTCCTCAAATGCCTCCATGAAAATTTCTGCTGCGATAGGCGATAGGGGTGAGCCCATAGCTACACCGTCAGTTTGTTCATAAAATTGACCTCTCCACTTGAAATAGGTGGTCGTCAGACAGTGGCGCACAAGCTCACATATATCAGGTGCCACGCGTTCTTCTAGGATGTTCACAGTATCTGACACTGGGACATTCGTGAATAGGGACTTAACGTCGAAACTAACCATCAGATCTTGGTCCGTAACACGCATTTCCTTTAGGAGAGACACGAAGTGAGTGGAATCCTTAACGTAGGACTCGGTTTGATGCACTAGGTGTCGGAGCCTAGGTGCCAGTTCTTTCGCTAGGTAGTAGGTCGGCGAATTTATACTGTTTACTATGGGCCTTAAGGGGAAGTCGGTTTTGTGTACCTTCGGTACACCATATATCCTTGGTGCCTGTGTCACTTGCGGGATGAATCTTCTGGCCTTGTCGAAGTTGATTCTAGAGTGCTTGAGCAGTGCCTGCGTCGTTTTGATTACCTTGGCCGTCGGATCTCCCTGAAGTTTCTTGTAGATAGGTTCTGCGAGAATATCTTCCATTTGTCTGTTGTAATCAGTTGTGTCCAAGACTACAGTGGCGTTGCCCTTATCTGCCTGTACCACTACTAAGTGGGGGTTGTCCCTGAGATCCTTGATGGCATGGTATTCCTCAGCGTTGATGTTTTGCTTCGGTGGCTTTGCTTTATTCAGAACTCTGACCGTTTCCTGCCGGATCTTCTCCGCCTCGGCCTGTGGCAGATGACGTACCGAAGCCTCTACGGATTCTATGATATCTTCTTTTGGAACTCGCTTAGGTGCGACTGCGAAATTCATCCCCTTGGCCAGAATTGCTGTGGTTGCTTCGCTCAAGGTGTGGCTGGAGAGGTTGACAACTGTCCGTCGCCTGTCCAGCGTCAATGTTTCGTCCGTGGCTTTCTGTTGCAGTTTGTCGTACTTTATCATCTGGCGGTTAGTAATACTATTGCTAGTCCTTGATGCTTGCTAAAAGGTTAACCTGTCGACTTTATCCCAGTCTTCCATCTGAAGTTTTCCGGCCAGAAATAGGTGCAGATCACACAAATTCCTGTTGTGAGCATCGAGACTTATGCGGATGTGGCGGATCCTTTCCCGTAGCAATGCTTTACTGGCTTTAACACAGATATTCCTCGCCTTGTTCGTTTTTATGTGAGACGTCAACCGCAAAGAATATGGCACAACACTCGTGTCTCTGCATCTCTTCAAAAAAGCAAGGTCATTCAGCAGTTTACATCTTTTTAAGCGCAGTGCTTCAAACTTCTTGATGTGTCAGTGGATTTCCTGCCCATACAGGTTGGTTAAATGTAAGCGTAGGCCTCCGCGGCCGTTGTATTCTTCAATAAAATTCTTCAGGGTATCAGACCGCATCGTCATAATTTAAAATGCGCCAACGTTTCGGCCAGCGTTGCAGCTAGCCTTCATCAGGGCCTTACGTTAACTGCTAAATGAACACGCTTGTTTCCTTAAATAGCTGTACGAGAAAACGGTGTCGTTACTTGATTGGCTGTAAAAGGAGGAGGAGGAAGGGTGAAAGGTATGCTTTATTGGTGTTTCCTTTATTATCTGTCATTGGCTGAAATAGCTGTTTTCTATTGGTCTTTATATTAATCCACCCCATTGGAGGAGACGGACGAATAGCGAACAGGTGATGGCTGTGACGTCACACTGTTTCCATGCTGTCCAGAAGCCGGCTGAGGTGTGCCATTACTTTGTGTGCTCGCGACCACTACTGCGGCTCTCCGTGTGTCTGCATGGGCCGCCACGGCTCTGCCGCCGCTCCGGAGCCCTGCTATGGCAGGCATCCAAGACCTCGGAAGCTTGTACCCGTCCTCTCTATTCATGTTGGCGGGTCTTTTGGCTATTTCTATCGCCTCTCTAATCTTTCTTTTGAAAGTGAGAGGCTGTTTCGCCAGGACGCGGGCTTCTTGAAAAAATATTGGTTTCCCGCACTCGTCTCGGTGTTCCGCCACTGCTGACTTAGTGTGTTGTTTCAGGCGGATATATCTTTCATGTTCCGCGAGCCTTGTGCTAATCGGACGTCCCGTCTCACCTATGTAGACTAATCCACACGGACAACCAATTTCATACACGCCAGCTGTGTGTAGTTTGTCAACTGCATCCTTGGTAGAACCGAGCACGTCTGATATTTTGTTTCTGCTTCGGAAAATTGGTTTGATGTCGGCTTTTCGTAGAATTTTGCCAATACGTTCGGTGACCCCTTGTACATATGGTAACATAGCAATGCTCTGTGCCTCCTTCTCCTCTTCCCTATTAGTCTTCTCCCTTGTCGACATGGTGCTGTCTATCATCTCCTTCAAGTGGAGAGATCAATTTTATGAACAAACTGACGGTGCAGCTATGGGCTCACCTCTATCGCCTATCGCAGCAGAAATTTTCATGGAGGCATTTGAGGAAACAGCCCTCCAGTCCGCACCATTACGTCCAAATTGTTGGCTTCGCTATGTCGATGATACTTTCGTCATCTGGCCCCACGGAGAAGAGGAGTTACAGAACTTCCACAAGCACCTTAACCAACAGCATAGGAAAATTCAGTTTACAATGGAAACAGAGAAGAATGGGGTGCTGCCTTTTCTCGACGTGGAAGTTTATCGAAAACCTGATGGTAAACTTGGCCACAAAGTGTACAGGAAACCAACCAATACGGACAGGTACCTTCACGCCTCCTCCCACCATCACCCCACGCAGAAGAAGTCCGCCCTGCACACGCTAACGAAGAGAGCGTACAGGATAAGCGACGAAGAACATCTGAAGACAGAACTTGAACGCCTCACGTCCATCTTCGGAATGAATGGCTATGGGAAGCAGATGATAGACAGCACCATGTCGACAAGGGAGAAGACTAATAGGGAAGAGGAGAAGGAGGCACAGAGCATTGCTGTGTTACCATATGTACAAGGGGTCACCGAACGTATTGGCAAAATTCTACGAAAAGCCGACATCAAACCAATTTTCCGAAGCAGAAACAAAATATTAGACATGCTCGGTTCTACCAAGGATGCAGTTGACAAACTACACACAGCTGGCGTGTATGAAATTGGTTGTGCATGTGGATTAGTCTACATAGGTGAGACGGGACGTCCGATTAGCACAAGGCTCGCGGAACATGAAAGATATATCCGCCTGAAACAACACACTAAGTCAGCAGTGGCGGAACACCGAGACGAGTGCGGGAAACCAATATTTTTTCAAGAAGCCCGCGTCCTGGCGAAACAGCCTCTCACTTTCAAAAGAAAGATTAGAGAGGCGATAGAATTAGCCAAAAGACCCGCCAACATGAATAGAGAGGACGGGTACAAGCTTCCGAGGTCTTCACTGCCTGCAATAGCAGGGCTACGGAGCGGCGGCAGAGCCGTGGCGACCCATGCAGACACGTGGAGAGCCGCAGTAGTGGTCGCGAGCACACAAAGCAATGGCACGCCGCAGCCGGCTTCTGGACAGCATGGAAACAGTGTGACGTCACAGCCATCACCTGTTCGCTATTCGTCCGTCTCCTCCAATGGGGTGGATTAATATAAAGACCAATAGAAAACAGCTATTTTAGCCAATGACAGATAATAAAGGAAACACCAATAAAGCATACCTTTCACCCCTCCTCCTCCTCCTTTTACAGCCAATCAAGTAACGACACGGATTTCTCGTACAGCTATTTAAGGAACCAAGCGTGTTCATTTAGCAGTTAACGTAAGACCCTGATGAAGGCTAGCTGCAACCCTGGTCGAATCGTTGGCGCATTTTAAATTATGACAATGCGGTCTGATACCCTGAAGAATTTTATTGAAGAAGACAACGGCCGCGGAAGCCTATGCTTACATTTAACCAACCTGTATGGGCAGGAAATCCACGGAAACATCAAGAAGTTAGAAGCTCTGCGTTTAAAAAGATGTAAACTGCTGAATGACCTTGCTTTTTTGAAGAGATGCAGAGACACATGTGTTGTGCCGTATTCTTTGTGGTTGACGTCTCACATAAAAACGAACAAGGCGAGGAATATCTGTGTTAAAGCCAGTAAAGCATTGCTACGGGAAAGGATCCGCCACATCCGCATAAGTCTCGATGCTCACAACAGGAATTTGTGTGATCTGCACCTATTTCTGGCCGGAAAACTTCAGATGGAAGACTGGGATAAAGTCGACAGGTTAAACTTTCAGCAAGCATCAAGGACCAGCAATAGTATTTCTAACCGCCAGATGAGAAAGTATGACAAACTACAACAGAAAGCCACGGACGAAACATTGACGCTGGACAGGCGACGGACAGTTGTCAACCTCTCCAGCCACACCTTGAGCGAAGCAACCACAGCAATTCTGGCCAAGGGGATGAATTTCGCAGTCGCACCTAAGCGAGTTCCAAAAGAAGATATCATAGTATCCGTAGAGGCTTCGGTACGTCATCTGCCACAGGCCGAGGCGGAGAAGATCCGGCAGGAAACGGTCAGAGTTCTGAATAAAGCAAAGCCACCGAAGCAAAACATCAACGCTGAGGAATACCATGCCATCAAGGAACTCAGGGACAACCCCCACTTAGTAGTGGTACAGGCAGATAAGGGCAACACCACTGTAGTCTTGGACACAACTGATTACAACAGACGAATGGAAGATATTCTCGCAGAACCTATCTACAAGAAACTTCAGGGAGATCCGACGGCCAAGGTAATCAAAACGACGCAGGCACTGCTCAAGCACTCTAGAATCAACTTCGACAAGGCCAGAAGATTCATCCTGCAAGTGACACAGGCACCAAGGATATATGGTGTACCGAAGGTACACAAAACCGACTTCCCCTTAAGGCCCATAGTAAACAGTATAAATTCGCCGACCTACTACCTAGCGGAAGAAATGGCACCTAGTGCATCAAACCGAGTCCTACGTTAAGGATTCCACTCACTTCATGTCTCTCCTAAAGGAAATGCGTGTTACGGACCAAGATCTGATGGTTAGTTTCGACGTTAAGTCCCTATTCACGAATGTCCCAGTGTCAGATACTGTGAACATCCTAGAAGAACGCGTGGCACCTGATATATGTGAGCTTGTGCGCCACTGTCTGACGACCACCTATTTCAAGTGGAGAGGTCAATTTTATGAACAAACTGACGGGGTAGCTATGGGCTCACCCTTACTGCCTATCGCAGCAGAAATTTTCATGGAGGCATTTGAGGAAACAGCCCTCCAGTCCGCACCATTACGTCCAGATTGTTGGCTTCGCTATGTCGATGATGGTTTCGTCATCTGGCCCCACGGAGAAGAGGAGTTACAGAACTTCCACAAGCACCTTAACCAACAGCATAGGAAAATTCAGTTTACAATGGAAACAGAGAAGAATGGGGTGCTGCCTTTTCTCGACGTGGAAGTTTATCGAAAACCTGATGGTAAACTTGGCCACAAAGTGTACAGGAAACCAACCAATACGGACAGGTACCTTCACGCCTCCTCCCACCATCACCCCACGCAGAAGAAGTCCGCCCTGCACACGCTAACGAAGAGAGCGTAAGGATAAGCGACGAAGAACATCTGAAGACAGAACTTGAACGCCTCACGTCCATCTTCGGAACGAATGGCTATGGGAAGCAGATGATAGACAGCACCATGTCGACAAGGGAGAAGACTAATAGGGAAGAGGAGAAGGAGGCACAGAGCATTGCTGTGTTACCATATGTACAAGGGGTCACCGAACGTATTGGCAAAATTCTACGAAAAGCCGACATCAAACCAATTTTCTGAAGCAGAAACAAAATATCAGACATGCTCGGTTCTATCAAGGATGCAGTTGACAAACTACACACAGCTGGCGTGTACGAAATTGGTTGTGCGTGTGGATTAGCCTACATAGGTGAGACGGGACGTCCGATTAGCACAAGGCTCGCGGAACATGAAAGATATATCCGCCTGAAACAACACACTAAGTCAGCAGTGGCGGAACACCGAGACGAGTGCGGGAAACCAATATTTTTTCAAGAAGCCCGCGTCCTGGCGAAACAGCCTCTCACTTTCAAAAGAAAGATTAGAGAGGCGATAGAAATAGCCAAAATACCCGCCAACAGGAATAGAGAGGACGGGTACAAGCTTCCAAGGTCTTGGCTGCCTGCAATAGCAGGGCTACGGAGCGGCGGCAGAGCCGTGGCGGCCCATGCAGACACGCGGAGAGCCGCAGTAGTGGTCGCGAGCACACAAAGCAATGGCACACCGCAGCCGGCTTCTGGACAGCATGGAAACAGTGTGACGTCACAGCCATCACCTGTTCGCTATTCGTCCGTCTCCTCCAATGGGGTGGATTAATATAAAGACTAACAGAAAACAGCTATTTCAGCCAATGACAGATAATAAAGGAAACACCAATAAAGCATACCTTTCACCCCTCCTCCTCCTCCTTTTACAGCCAATCAAGTAACGACACGGTTTTCTCGTACAGCTATTAAAGAACCAAGCGTGTTCATTTAGCAGTTAACGTAAGGCCCTGATGAAGGCTAGCTGCAACGCTGGCCGAAACGTTGGCGCATTTTAAATTATGATGATGCGGTCTGATACCCTGAAGAATTTTATTGACGAAGACAACGGCCGTGGAAGCCTACGCTTACATCCAGATTCAGGTTTTCTGTGATTTCCTTAAATCACTCCATGCAGATCCTGTGATGGTTGCTTTGAAAGGACACTGCTAATTTCCACCTCCTTCCTTCACACAGTCCGAACTTGTGCTCCATCTCTAATGACCTAGATGCCGATGGGACAATAAACCCTACCATCCTTCCTTTCCTTTTTTTTACTTTATTGTCATTTCCATTCCACATCAGGGGTGGCCTGGCAGCAGCATAAGCGCTGCGCTTCAGCCGAGAGACATAAATAGACAGGAAGACATTTAACGCAATATGAAGAAGATAAAATGACAGAATATAGAAAAAAAAAAGGCAGAAGAAAAGAAAGAATACAAAGCCGTGACTGTAAATTGGAGATAAAAATCTAAAGAAGCGTGTTACACAAAAAACAAACACTGGCTTAAAAGGCACCAGGCAAAGTATAGCCGGAGCACAAAAAGTCGTAGAACGAGTAAAAGAGCCATGTGACGGACAGCGTAGCAAGGAGCAGTCATGGACGAAAAACAGGTTGAGCACACAATTAAAGCTACATCACTAGATTATACTGCATAATGGCACTGAAACGCAACACTAACACAGCACACTGATAATGAATAAAAATCTGGAAGGATCTGCCACAGGGTGGAGGGGGGGGACAAGGGAAAAGGGAAAAGGGAGAAAAGGAGGCGAGGAGGAGAGGAGAGAAAGGGAGATGAGGTGCAGGGTGTGCCAAAGAAGGGCTGGGGAGGGAAGGGATGGGAGAGGAAAACAGACGAGGAGGGGATGCAGGGACTCAGGGAGGGAAGGAGGAAAATTCGCTCTGGGAGAAGGAGGGGAGAGGAGAAAGGGGGCTCTGGGGATGCAGACAACAAGGCCAGGTTACAGCTGGAAGAAAGGGTAGATATCACGATGAAATTCAACATCCGGGAGGGAAAGGTGCTGGAAATTGCCCTGATGAAGGAGATGGAGGGTGTGGAGATGGAGAGAGGGATGGAGACAGTGATAGGGGCGCAGCAACAGGCGGGGGTATCGTATAAAGCCTGTGGCCAGTGTAAAGGATGGGGATGTTGGAGGAATAGGAGGAGGTGGGGGAAGGGGCTGATATTATACAGGAGTCGTGTGTCATGTGGGGGAAGGATGGCGGATATGGAAGGCAAGGCAGAACACATGGCGTTTGAGGATTTGGAGGGCATTGCAAAAGCGAAGGGGAGGGGGGAGGGAGGTGGAGATCCAGGAGGCAATGCTGGCATAACAGAGGATAGGACGGATGAGGGATTGTAGGTGTGGAGGATGGTGGAAGGATGCAATCCCCATGTCCAGCCAGACAAGAGTTTCAGGAGGTGGAAGCGGGAGTGGGCTTTCTGCTGGGTGGTCAGGAAGTGAGGGATCCAGTTGAGGGTCGAGGATGAGGCCAAAGTACCTCAGGGTGGGGGTGAGCTGGACGGGACGACCATAAATGATGAGGTAGAAATCGTGGAGACGGAAGGACCTTCCTTCGCTTTCTTCTACAAAAATGGCTCTGAGCACTATGGGACTTAACATCTGAGGTCATCAGTCCCCTAGAATTTAGAACTACTTGAACATAAATGACCTAAGGACATCACACATATCCATGCCCGAGGCAGGATTCGAACCTGCGACCGTAGTGGTCGCACGGTTCCAGACTGAAGCGCCTTGAACCGCTCGGCTACCAGCGGGCGGCTTTCCTTTCTTCTGTATCTATGTATAGATATTATAGCTTAGTCACCCACCATAGTTTCTGTATGCAACTTCAGGTTAATCTTGGGAACTACTGTAAGGTTTTTGAAAGGGTTTTCACTAATAGATAGACTGATTCACTAGGAACATTTGTGTGTAAAACTTTCTGTTTGTGGAAATGATGAGTGTGTAACAGATATATTTTTATTTGTTCCATATTTAATTGGCGTTTGGAGTGACATCTCGTGGCAACGATTGGAGGCATAACCTGTTCGGCTAGAGAGGAGGCGATATCTGACGAGAAAATAGTAATGACTGAAGTAACAATCGCTGCAGATCATTAGAACCTTGACGCTTGATCTGAATCTATACACGTAAAGTCTCCAACAGTGTTTTTCTGTCTTCATAATAAAGGCTAATCTCATGAACTGCTGTAGGGTTTTCCATTTTCAGTAATAGGTAGATTGCTTCACTAGGAAAGTTTGTGTACATCAGTACGTATTGCAAATAAATTCTCCGGTCGTAAGTTATTATTAGTGCTACCCGTGCAAAGCTGGGATAAGTCGCTGATAATATCTTAACTGTGTCGATCTATGCATGATATCATAGTGAATGAAAAACACGTTCTTATTTCATGTGGGACTTCTGCTCTGTTACCATCTTATAAAACGCCGTCGCTGAACGACGCAGGTAAATTGGAGCTGGTGGTGTTGAGCAATGAATTTTTTGGAGTGTGCTTTGGTGTATCTAGGACCGTCAGAGCTTGCTCGGGTGCTCTCCATTTATATCATCCAGGGAAAATGTGTAGTGTAGGTGGTTTCCTTCAGACTAGTATTCTCTGAAATAGACTACAAAATAACTGTTAAGTACTTTCACAAATATATCATTTATACTGTAAGGTGTTTAATTATATCAAACTATTTGCATAAGGTCCCGCTCATGGACAAACAAGAATGTGCAGATTTCATGTGCTCTGCTATACGAATTTTGTCTTTATAGTCGACATCTTTGATTGTGTGTAACATGCCCACGGTGTACACTGAAATGGTGATAATTAAGGCCTCTTAATTCAGCTAGGAATGAAAACCAGGAAGGGCTGGACCCGTGGGGATTTTACGCACAAATTTAATTTACACAGTTTCGATCACAAAGCATCCAATTAAGCCTTTTTTATTAATTAAAAGGCCAAGCAATGAGAGACAGTGTCAATTTAAATAATTTACAGAAAAATTTAAAGTTGATTTTAACCGAAAAAACTTCGTATTCTTTAATGCAAAGACTCGACCTATATAAGGCACAGAATATAAAAAGGCTAAAAGAGTAATGAAGGTGGACGTACATCTAAACAACAGTACGCTAAAGGACCAGAACGGCCTTAATTATAAACTGGTGAGAATAAAACATAATTTAAACTTAACTGGTTAAAAGAACGTAAAATCATACTCAAAACCAATTAAAAATAATGTAACACTAATACCTAGGCGAGACAAATTTAAAACCAGAAAACAAACCAAGCGAAGATTTAACGCCTTTTTTTCAATAACAAGAATAATTAAGTTTCAACAGATTAAGTTATATGTTCGGATCCCAACGCACATCAAAATTTGCTTAAAGTGAAGGCCACAAGCTAACGGATACAAATTCAGAATTATTCACCAAGCATAAACATAACTTGAACAGGACCATTAAGTAGTGCGGCTGCGGTTGGAGGAAATTATGCGAAAGACAGACTGCGGAGAGAGCAGCCGAGCGTATGCACTACAAATGTAATCAGCCGCCTAAGCATGCCGACGAGGCGTAAGTAAGTGGGGCCCGATCCTAGGTAACACGTACCAGTAGTGGAGTACAAGAGATATTCCTGCAGCACAAACAGTTTTAATTAGACAGAATTCCAACACACAGCCGTGCATCAAATAAATACTCTTAGGATAGAGTTAATTAATCTGAGTTCTTATCAAAAGCCATGAGAACTTAACTGTCTTTTAACAACTTAACCCGAGGATTAAAGAAACCAGCTACAAATGTTTAAAAAATAATTTTAGCAGTAAAATGATAATATCTGAAAATTTTCCTTTCTATCAAACCGTAAATCAGCCGCGAGGACAATCGCATGACATCCAAAACTCATCAGTACACACATTAATCCATAGGAGTTCGGAGAAAACAAATCTGCCCTGGAACAGACTAAAATTTATCTGAGCCACTTAAATAGTTCAGACGCACTATACAATTTCTTAGACAAGATAGAACTTTGGCATTAGCTTCAAAGAAACCAGAGCACAAAAGCAAATTATAAATAGGCCAATTAAACAGCAAAAGAGACATACGCTCTGACACGAATAATTAATCATCCGTGGTAACTGGTAATACTAAATATTTCACTGCACCTCCAATTGAAAATTACATGACCAATCATTTATTTAAAAAATCAGGAGAATTAAGAGGTGATTGACCGGAACGGGTAGTGCATGTTCTAATGCACATCCGCAACATTTAAAATAAGCTTTGTTCTGGAACACGGCGTTTAACACTGGCTAAAAGTTCACAAGCACCACGGATACATAAGGTTAATACACAAAACAAATTACAATGAGATCAGCCAAATAATCAGTTTAAAATTGCTCTTAGAATACCGTACCCACGGAACAGGAGGAAGACAGTTCAAAATTACAGCGAGCGCTGCCATGACAGCTCGGCGCCCTTCTCATAAGTCACAGCGGAAGCCACATCGGTACTCGATAACTTACACTGGATAACATCTCCACAACATTTGTCGCCCGCCAACAGCTAACACCACAGCAAAGAGGCCCCACGGAAAGCTCATTAGAGCATCAAATGGTTCAAATGGCTCTGAGCACTATGGGACTTAACATCTTAGGTCATCAGTACCCTAGAACTTAGCACTACTTAAACCTAACTAACCTAAGAACATCACACACATCCTTGCCCGAGGCAGAATTCGAACCGTGCGACCGTAGCGGTCGCGCGGTTCCAGACTGAAGCGCCTAGAACAGCTCGGCCACAACGTCCGGCATTACAGCATCGTTCCTCAGCTCATATATCCACCAAACCAGCCACCACGCCCCTTGGCCGCCACATCAGGAGGCGCTGTGCTCCAAAGACAACACGCCAGCCAAACATCACATGAGTAGTGTGTGACGAGGGCCTCCCGTCGGGTGGACCGCTAGCCTGGTGCAAGTCTTTCGATTTCACGCCACTTCGGCGACTTGCGCGTCGATGGGGATGAAATGATGATGATTAGGACAACACAACACCCAGTCCCTGAGCGGAGAAAATCTCCGACCCAGCCGGGAATCGAACCCGGACCCTTGGAAGTGTCAGTCTGTCGCGCTGACCACTCCGCTACCGGGGGGCGGACACATGAGTAGTGATATCCATACACTGCGAGGAACCCGCCACGACTCAGACATGACTTTACAACTGACTTGGTGTTGATGTTCCAGGGCAAAGGATTTAAATTTTCAGTGCAATCGCATTGGAATAAGAGATGATTAAACTTTAATGTCCCACTGATGAGAAAATTTTTAATTGCTGAGCAAAGCCTGGACAAGGATGGAGCAGGAAATTGACCCCGACATGTTCAAATGCTGGGAAACCACGGCAAACCTAAATCAGGGTACTCGGGTTGGGATCTCAACATTGTCCCTTTAGGATGTGAGTCCGTTGCCTAAATCACTGTACTATACCGCTCAGTGAATCCACACTGGCATAATTCGGCGAACAGGCGGTGTGCAAGACACATATTTTAGTAGTAAAGACTAAGTATCTAACAAAGAAAGTTTATTAGAATATGTAAGTATCCCTTAGTGAACACTCCAATTTTCAATGTTTTATAATTTTACTTGAGGAGATCGTGGAGAAGTTTTGTGGAACGTTATACTGATTACAAACGGGTAGGTGACGTATAACTTAGTACCAATCTACCAATCTAACAATATTCTTCTTCAAGAGCAACATTGTTCGACAACTAGCTGAATAAACTGCGGTGACAAAAGTCATGGGATACGTCCTAATATCGTGTAGGACGTTCTTTTACCCGGCACTGTGCAGCAAATCAACGTGGCAGGGACTCAAAAAGTTGTTGGAAGTCCTCTGCAGAAATATTGAGCCCTAATTTCGAAAGTGTTAAAAGTGCAGGATTTTATGTACGATCTGACCTTTCGATTAAGTACAAAATTGTTAAGGCTTTCGTGGCCACTTGTTGACAAACTGCCTATTGGCTTCTGTCTCGGGTTCTTCGGCCGTCGTTCATCTAATGATTTTTCAGACGTTTCGCCATCACGAGTGGCTGGCATTGTCAAAGCTTCACCCTCCATTGCCGGTGGTGAACTGGAGGCGAGCTGTTGAAACTGTTCGCGTGTTTTTGGATTTCTACAGCTTCTCTGAACAAGGGCGTGTGATAGTGCTTCTCTACAGCCAGAATTCAACAAGAAAGAGGAAAGCCTTAAGGTAAACGGATTCTGGCTGCCCGTACTGCAGCGAACGACCGTCGCAGGTAGCAAGAGGAGAACCGCACCGGAAATGACCGCGGAGAAGCCCTCGGACGTTGGCGCGCCAGGTACATATAGTCTGCGGCCGCGAGCTCGCCTCCAGTTCACCACCGGCAATGGAGGGTGAAGCTTTGACAATGCCAGCCACTCGTGCTGGCGAAACGTCAGAAAAATCATTAGATGAACGTCGGCCTTTCGATTAAGTGCCATAAATGTTCGAAAGGATTCATGCCAGCGATCTGGGTAGCCAAATCATTGTCCAAAACGTTCTTCAAACCAAACGCGAACAAGTGTGCCTCGTGGTATGAAACACTGTCATCAATAAAAATTCCATTGTTGATCATGAATGCCTGCAAACAGTCTCCAAGCAGCCGAAAATAACCATTTCCAGTCAATGAATGGTTCAATTGGACCAGAGAAATGGAATTCACATGCGTCTACCTTCCAACTACCATTCCGCGTTCAGTGTCTATTAACTCCCGTCGTGCGGCCACAATCACGTCGAGAACGTTTTGACATGAATCATCTGAGTATAACTGACTGCTCCGACAAAGCACTGCCCTTTCATACCGTGTTTACAAGATACTGCCGCCATGTCTCATGACTTCTGAAACATCAGTGTATCTTATATATGTGTTATTGGACTGCTTTAACGATAAATATGTTTTCAGATACCCTATAATACACATCATAAAGTGAAATGCAGCGCAATAAAGGTGCTTAAGAAATCGAGTGGCATACGTACGAGAATAGGTACTTAGGGTACTCGCCGGCCGTTGTGGCCGAGCGGTTCTAGGCACTACAGTCTGGAACAGCGCGACCGCTACGGTCGCAGGTTCGAATCCTGCCTCGGGCATGGATGCGCGTAATGTCCTTAGGTTAGTTAGGTTTAAGTAGGTCTAAGTTCTGATGACCTCAGATGTAAAGTCCCATAGTGCTCAGAGCCGTATGAACCATTTGTACTTAGGGCACTCAAGTTCTGTTTGGTACCTGACTTTATATACTTCAAATCCTTAGAAATAAATGAAATAAAAAAATAAAATATGTGATACAGTTGTGTGGAGAAACTGACATTGTAGCTGTAATAAGTTATACAGAAGAAAAGAGCCCTCGTTGAAGTCCCACCCACAATCGACTCCCTGAAAATAATATGAACAATTTAGATAGTTATAAATACCTGAAGACGTTATTGGTCATAATCATGAGCGATAACTCTCTTAGCATTTCAAAGCATTGTGAGTTTTCATGAAAATTATTTGAAAAATTTTATCACGGTTTAGAGGGCTTGCCAAAACTGCAGAAACACCAAAAACACAACACACTACCCTGCCTAATATGGTAAACCGTTAGTATTCAAAGCAACTTCCAGTCGTCTCGGAATGGATAACTTCAGGTCCTGTAACGTTTTAAAGGAAGTTTTACATCATTCTTTCTGCAAAATAGTCGCAAGCTCAAGTAACGATGATGGAGTTAGACAGCGATCACTCGTCTTCTTTTCCAGAGCAGACAACACAGGCTCAAGAATATTGATATCAGGTGACTGGTGGCCAGGGGACATACAACAATTCATCCTCGTGTTCAAAAAACCTGTCCTGTACGATGCAAGCTGTGTGGATAGGGGCACTGTCTCCTCAGCAGCGTCACCACAAGTGCAGCTTGGGGCGGAGCTGATCTGGCAAAACTGTTACATCGCCCTTGGTAGTAACCCGATTTTCCAGAGTAACCAAGGGGCTCCCTGGAATACCATAATATGCCTGACCAAATCATCGCTGAACCGTCGCCAAGTTGCGCTCTTGTCACCTAAACTTGTTAAGAAGTTGTAAACAGTGTGAAAAAGGACTCATTCGAACAAATGGCATTCTTTTATTGCTCCATAGCAGAGGTTTTATGGCTTCGGCACAACTCTTCCCCGTTACGAGCATTTGCATCAATGATGAAGCAAATAAAGCACTCCGTCATCCGGCCACAAGCGGCCCATTGGGACCATCCGTGTCATCCTCAGATGAGGATGCGTATAGGAGGGGCGTGTGGTCAGCACACCGCTCTCCTGGTCGTTATGATGGTTTTCCTTGACCAGAGCCGCTACTACTCCTCAATTGGCATCACGAGGGTGAGTGTACCCCAAAAAATAGCAACAGCGCATGGAGGCCCAGATGGTCTCCCATCCAAGAGCGGGCCACGCCCGACAGCGCTTAATTTCGGATATCTGACGCAAACCGATGTGTCCACTGCGGTGAGACCTTTGAAGCATCAATGATGAGTGGTTTTTTAATTCTAGCTCACCCTGCAGTTCCCTGGTTACGGAGTTCCCTTCGAGTTGTTTTGGTGCTGACTTGGTTCACGAGTGCGACATTCAGTTCTGTAGTGACTGTAGTAGCTGTCGTCCTCTTTTCTCTTTTTTTCGTCACAATCCTATCCAATGACTGTCCGTCACGATCACTCTACACACTTTCGTCCGCATTGTGACAGCGGACGGCGTTTTTCCGCTTTCACTGTATGCGGTATAAAATCTTCGATACGGTCTCTCTGGAAACATCAAACACCTCAGCTGTCTTGGTTACAGAAGCACCCACCATACGAGTATCAACAATTTACCCTCCTTTGAATTCACTTAACTCCGATGTAATGCACTCACAGTTAAATGTAAACGTAGGCTTCCGTGGCAGTTGTCAAAGTCAATAAAATTCTTCTGGGTTTGAAAGAGCCTACAACATCAGCGATGAACACAATCAGAAAGCTGAACTACATAACCTCAGGTCCAATTTTGGAGCTAATGGCTACGACATGAGGACGATACACAAAACCACGACGCCGAAGCTGGAGGGCAACAGGGAAATGCAGAACGAAGCACAGAACACCGTCCTGCTACCATACGTACAAGGGGTTAACATCTGGGCAAAATTCACCGTCGGGCAGGTATTAAACTGATTTTTCGTAGCAACAACAAAATAAAAGACGTTCTGGGCCCGACGAAAGATACAATTGACAATTTTCATGGCGCCGGAGTTTATGAAATCGGGTGCGAATGTAGACTGGTGTATGTAGGTGAGACTGGGCATCCAAGAAGCACACGGTTAACTGAACACGAGAGATATAACCACCTCAAACAATACAACAAATCAACGGTGGCAGAACACCAGGATCAGCGCAGGATGTGGGTCGAATTTCGAGAGACCTGCGTACTGGCGAAATAGCCGTTTAGTTTGGGGAGGAATATTAGAGAGGCTATAGAAATAGCCAAGCGACCCGACAACATGAATAGAGAAGACGGGTACTGACTTTCAGCGTCTTGGCTGCCAGCAGTGACAGCTTTGCGGAAGGACAGCTCTCGCAAAGCAACAGGCGTAATGTAAGCCATAGCGGCGGAGGGTACACAGAGTGCTGACGTGCTCTAGTCGATACTAGTCAGTTAATAAACACAGGAAAGGCAGATAGAGGAGGAGAGGGTGGGAAACAGATGGTTCAAAATGGTTCAAATGGCTCTGAGCACTATGCGACTTAACTTCTGAGGTCATCAGTCGCCTAGAACTTAGAACTAATTAAACCTAACTAACCTAAGGACATCACACACATCCATGCCCGAGGCAGGATTCGAACCTGCGACCGTAGCAGTCGCCCGGATCCAGACTGTAGCGCCCAGAACCGCACGGCCACTCTTGCCGGCGGGAAACAGATGCCTTCAATTATGTGCTGATGCGGGAAACATCTCGCAGTCGACTTGACAGAAACGTATCCAAGTTTCTGTCTGGAATATTATACGGATGTACAGAATAGATAATTGAGGATCTGTTGGATTATGATCGGTTTGCCTTTAGAGATGATAAAGACACCAGAGAGGCAGGTCTGACGCTACACTTGATAATGACACCACGCCTTAATAAAAGTCAAATAATTTTCATAGTATTTATTGAAAGAGAGTGGAAGATGTTTGAAATTATCATGAAAAGAATAGACTCCACAGGGAATGTGGGCCGCAATGTAAGAGGTACAAGAGACAAGAGGAAGCAAGATTGTGAGAGAAATTATCGGATTTGGAAGGGTGTAAAATTGGGATGCAGACTTTATCTTCTGTTGTTCAACCTGCACAACAATTAAACAATGAACTAAATAAAAGAAATGTTCTTACGTGTGATTAAACGCCATATTGGTTTAATGTCAATGTTGATATTCGCTGCCGCGCGGGATTAGCCGAGCGGTAATGGCGCTGCAGTCATGGACTGTGCGGCTGGTCCCGGCGGAGGTTCGAGTCCTCCCTCGGGCAAGGGTGTGTGTGTTTGTCCTTAGGATAATTTACATTGAGTAGTGTGTAAGCTTAGGGACTGATGACTTTAGCAGTTAAGTCCCATAAGATTTCACACACATTTGATTTTGATATTCGCTGGTCACATTACTATCTTCTGTGAAAGTAAAGGAATATTGCTGGACCAGCGAATGGAATTAACGGTCTTCTCAGCCCAGAATATGAATAAAGGGTAAACCAAAAGAAGATTGAGCAGCAGCAGAAATGAGATTAGCAAAAAACATTACAAAAAAATAGGTACCAAGTAATCGGAAATCTGCTGATTTGATATCAAAGTAATGCATCACACACGAAGCAAGGGCAATAGAAGAATAGGATTATCCTCTCCAAAAAAGTCTACTGATACCAAACATATTCTCAAATCTGAGAAAGAGATTTCTGAGTAAGTGAATCTGGAGCACAGCGTTATATGAAACTGTTTCATGGGCTTCAAGAAAACTAGAATATAAATGTAATGAATCGTTTAAGGTGTGTTGTTACAGAAATTTTAGGGGAAAGAGAAGGTAAACGATGAGGGAATCTCTTAGAAGCAGTGAGGAAAGGTGTAACTGAAAAACAATAATTCTAAGGGGAGGAACAGTGATTTGATATGTGTTGAGACATCAGGGAACAGCTTCCATGGTACGAAATGGAGCCATAAAGGGTATGGGGGTAAAATAGTGGGTGAAAGGTTTTTTTTTAAATTAACAGGGTGAAAAGTTTTATGAAACTGTTTAATTACGAAAGCATTTTCAAAGTTTAATCTACGAAAAATTCTTTTGGTCTACTCTCTTAGAAACAAAAAGTATGTTTTTCACTGTTTTGAGAAATCCAACAAATGGTTCAAATGGCTCTGAGCACTAAGGTCATCAGTCCCCTAGAACTTAGAACTATTAAAACCTAACTAACCTGAGGACATCACACACATCCATGCACGAGGCAGGATTCGAACCTGTGACCGCAGCGGTCGCGCGGTTCCAGACTGTAGCGCCTAGAACCGCTCGGCCACTCCGGCCGGCGGGAAATTCAACCTCCAAGTCACTAGTTTGGGAGCAGCGTTGCAGAGCGTGCTGGATCTGACTACGTGTCTGTGTCGTGTGGTGATTGAGGAGATCTGGCTGCCAGAAGTCCAGTCAGTCAGTCAACGGCCGGTGGTTCACACACCAGAGTTTTCAGTGACTGCTGCGTAATAAGAACAGCGTCGACTGGCACAGGCTGAGCATCGTTTCGTGACCCAGCTGTACTGATCATGACCGGCTGGTCCTGGGGCATTTAAATACCATTTTTCGACCCTGACCGTGCCAAAGATGTCTTGTTTCTGTGTCGTGTGTAAACGTCTCGAACGGCGCCAGTGTTCCAGCTGAGGGTGCCTTCTCGCTAAAGGAAATCAATGCGAAAGTTTTCCTCCAACAAAGTGTTCCTACCTCGACAGGTCGTCATCCGTGGCTGCTGGCGACTACGGCGTCCTGGTTACGGCTCTGGACTGTAGCAGAGTCTTACGTTGTTACATTTCCTGTGTTCATAGATAATTCTGATGCACCAAATTGCTGTTTAAGAATGTAACTCTAACGGAGGCACTGATATAATTATGATTGTTTCTCTATTTTACATTTACCTGCATTAATACGGAACTTTTCATCTTCTACCTTTATGTACACTACACCACTCTTGCTATGCTCCAGTTGCTAGATCTTTCCTTTTCTTTGTTTTTCACTACTTTGCATCACTCACTGAGGGTGTCACTGGGGCCGACATTGCTATTATGGACCCACAGGTTAAAGGAAAGTAACAGTGGGATTTGCTAACTCTGTTTCTGAGTTGGCAGAACACAACACATATTATTATCAGAATTATGCAGGCAGCTGATGTGAAAGTTCTTGTGACGATGAGCTGGTGGAGATGTTCGGTCCGATCTTTATTCACATGATCGAGCAGGTGTTCCATCATCACGCAACAATTTTGTGCGCCTTCATCTAATCCAGGGAAGTGAGGAGGGTCGGTCTAGAGTGTGATTTAGGTTAGTTAGATTTTCCTTTGACAAGATCTCTAAGGGCAGGCAGAATTGGTAATAGTCGGTGTTTAGAATTGTGGTTCCGGTGATCGTGGCGAAAAGCACGGCCTGGAACGTCACATTGTGTACCGTTTATCAACAACCCTTGCCCCTGCATTCCTACTCACTGTGTGACGTTGAAACGACGTTTTTCATAGTAAGTTCAATGAGAACAGACAATGTGATCCTATCTTTTGTAAGAATGCAGATTCATTAGTAGTGACCTCCGTGGTTCACTTGGTTGCAGGTTTCTCAGAGTGAAACAGTGTGTACTCTCATGACTTGAGGACTGTGTGTATCGGTTTGCGGGACAGACGATGACTTACCGGTTCAGCATTGTAGTAATTTCGTGGTGGAGAGAAGAGCTTTGAATTTCTATCGGGCGATATTAATAAAGTGCTTCGGAATTTCTATCGGGCGATATTAATAACATTTTGTGTAACCGTAAGTGCACAGACTTTGCTGGGTTCCCCATCCACTGGGCATGTGTGGATGGTGAAAGACTCAAACCAGCTAATCCTCACACGTTAGTGGTATATGTTACTGAACCCTAACACTGGACCTTTCTTGCGTGTTGACGATGCTTGCCATGTGGTAGTAACAGTGGTAAGGTTTCTTCCTCTACTGCTGCTAACAATTCTAAGGCTGCCAGTAACTCGGCTCGAACTTCAGGCAGCCCTTCTGCCCCGATGGTAAGGCTACTGGGTCAGATGGTCACAGACATGGTGGAGGAGAGGTGTCTGTAATTGTGTGGTTCCGATTTGTGTGTCAGGGACACTTCAGGCGAGAGTAAAGAAGTGCCACTCAATGGGCAGCAGAGTGTCGACTTGATGTAGGTGGTTTCTGAAAACGTGCCGATTCCAACACGTGGATTATGAGCATGGTGCCTACGGCACATTCTTCTCAAGTGTCTTTCAACCCATTTCATTATGGACTGCAATTTTGCAAAGGTATCTTCAAGTCGTTGAATTTCATTTTCTCCTGCCCATGTATTAAAGTCCATTCTTAATCTCGACTGATGTCCTGATATCACTGTGCCCAACTGCTGTATGAATAATACCCCACCCCTCAACGAACGTACCTTGAGAGTTTCTGCCGATTTGTATCTGCGTAGCAAGCCCAACACTGCAACGATGATGACTCATGTTTTCTCACTGCATTTTGCTTTGCATTCAACGTCTGGAGCTGGAGCTGCTACCCACTGTTCTGCGTAGACTGGTACTGGATTGGGTCTCGACTGGACCCTATGAGAAGATAAAGTTACCTGCTTATTCGCCTGTGTTTTACACGCCCTTATAGTGTAGGGATGGGCAGATAACCGCAGGTACGTCCTTCTTTACTTGCCTGATTTTACATGTATTTCTCTTATTTTCTCCAACCACTTTCCTTCCCGCTTCAGAACGAGATACAGGCAATTGAGACAGTGCTTCCGGTTCACCCATAAATTGTAGTTCGTGTTAACTGGAGACGTCATCTTTAGTACTTGGTAAGCTCCTTGATAATGCGAAATGAACTTCTTGGTTTCTCCTTTCACTATATAAGGGTTAGATAACACTAGCCACTAAAATTTTGCCTTCATGTTGTGGGCGCCTTCCTACCGTTCTAGAGCATTTATATTCATCTTTTTAACCTAGGACCAGACACTTAAATATTTCAGCAAAATTTCTGGGATAGTTTTGCATAATTCGAAAGGGGAGGCAATTTTTTGGGAAACAGAATCTGGTAAGGTGAGAAGCCCATTTTTCCAGGACCTTCGAACTATACGCTGCTAAGAGATATGTTTCAGTTGTGCCATTTGTTTGCAGGTAGAGTGCACTTGTTTGTAACTTCTGTATGCATAACAGTCGACACAATTGCTTCAATAGCTCGGACATTAAGTTAGTTCCTTGATCAATTACTGTGGTCCCTGCTTTTGAGTCAGGGAAAGCTAGAATGGGGCATGTGGTCAATAAGTCTTTTAATCATTCAAATGCTGCTGCGCAATGCGGAAACCAGTAAAATTTTACTCCCTTCTTTAATAAATGAGTAAGGGGTGTTGCTTCATCCACAAATATTAAATTAATTTTTCTACAGAAATAAGTGATCATGAGAAATGATTGTAGGAGGAGGAGGAGGATATTGGTGTTTAACGCCCCGTCGACAACGAGGTCATTAGAGACGGAGCACAAGCTCGGATTAGGGAAGGATGGGAAAGGAAGTCGGCCGTGCCCTTTCAAAGGAACCATCTCGGCATTTGCCTGGAGTGATCTAGGGAAATCACGGAAAACCTAAATCAGGATGGCCGGACGCGGTATTGAACCGTCGTCCTCCCGAATGAGAGTCCAGTGTGCTAAACACTGCGCCACCTCGCTCGGTCAAATGATCGTAATTCCTTTACTGTTCTTGACATTGAGGAACCCTCCATGGCTTGTACAAGTCCTGGCTCAGTTCAAGTACTGTCATAGTCGATAACATGGCCTAAATAGTGAACATCCTGTAATATGAAGCGACACTTCACTAACTAAGGGCAATTTGTGCCATATGTATTCGATCAAAGACACGTCACATACCCACCACATATTTCCAAGATCCTCTTGAAGAATACGATAATAATGTCTAGGTAGATCATGTTTGTTATCGTTTCAGACCCCATAGCACTCCGTCTAACAAGCATAAAAAAGTCTCTGGTGCGTTTCTAAAACCTGAGTGGCATTCATTAATACTAATAGAGGCCAAATGGAAGCATAAACGCTGCTTTAGGTCATTCTCTGGTGCTACATCTAATTGGTAGTACCTGTTCTGTAAATCGATGTTCGTAAAATAATGAAATTGCACCAGATTGTCTAAGGTCTCTGTAACATTAGGCATTTGGCAAACATCCATAACCATCCATTGATCAAAAAATCTATAGTCACAGCAGAATCTAAAAGCCTTCTTACCATTTGAGGACCTTTTTCGAAAAATGACCACGGCTGCTATCCAGCAGTTGGTCCTTTGTTCTGTAATTCTAACCTGGAGCTGTACATCAATAAACTCCTACATCACTGGCTGTAGATGGTCTTGGACTAGATGTGGCATTTTGTATACAGGCAGGTCATTCCCAAGGGGAATTCTGTGCTTTGGTAATGGTGCAGCTGGGATGGTCTACTCTATCATGTCCTTTCAGGTGCAACACCTTTCCCCTGTGTGGTTAAATCGACAGACTGTCCTGGCTTCGAGTATTTTATACTGAAATCTCTGTTCTACTTCCGTTAAGGCCTCTAAGTTTGTTATCAGGTATATCTTGACGGCCTCACCTCTTCCAAATCAAAATTGTCTGCACTGACAGGCTCCACTTGGCTTCTGTTAGTTTCTTGTGCAAAGGATAGCTAGATCATATGAAACATTGTACCTCGTCCAGTTCCTCTTTTTCTGGTAAATACTCTTCTATACATGAAGTATTAGTCAGCAGATCAGCTTCTACGTTCATCCAGGACAGCGTTCCTGGACGTTTCGGTATTATACCCAACGATTCAAGTCTAAGAGACCTTGTACAAAGTTTAAATAACTCACCTGACATCTCAGATGTTCCTTTCAACAGTTCAGTTCTTTCAGCTGCAAAACCGAGAAGTAATTACGTCCTCTCCAGCTCCAGTACGCACTGTTGTAGATCAATTTTGGCATGATGTTTAAATAGGAAACTAATAACGATGTCATAACTGTTTCCCAAGCTAGGGAGAATTTCTACATACACTTGGAAGTCTGCCCCCTCCACCCCCCCCCCCCCCCCTGCCCACTCAAATATCCAAGAATGACGAACTTCATCAAAAATGTGGTGGGTTAAAATTTAAAGCACCAAATATACTCTGGCTCGCCAAAAACACTTGTGTTTCTGCATCGAATAAAAACTTACAGTCGGCCGAAGTGGCCGTGCGGTTCTAGGCGCTACAGTCTAGAACCGCGTGACCGCTACGGTCGCAGGTTCGAATCCTGCCTTGGGCATGGATGTGTGTGATGTCCTTAGGTTAGTTAGGTTCAAGTAGTTCTAAGTTCTAGGGGACTGATGACCTCAGACGTTAAGTCCCATAGTGCTCCGAGCCAAAAATTTACACAACATTCTGTTTACATACAAAGTTAGACAGCCACTAATTTCGCACAGGGTTGTACGGTGTTCATACTTACTGGGAGCTCCATGCTCCGTTTAACGTAAGGGCATGTGTGTTGTTGTGATTCCATCTTTTATGTGCCCACAGACATTTTCAAACGGAGTGCCCATTTGTTTGCACCTTTGACATTAAGGCTTCCTAAAAACAATTAAATGTCGCCCAGAGACCCGCATGATCTCTGTATTACAAACTACTGACATGTTCCTCGGCCTATTCACTGAGACAATTTCAACCAAGGTCGCCGCAGTTACTACTGCTCCATCCCGGGTTTTCGGAATCTCTATGCTTACTTTTCGTTTTTCAGGCAGTAGACCTTGGCAAAGTTTATCAAGCACCCCTTGTTCTGCTTCCTACGAAACGATCGCTAGGGCACGATCATCTTCCGTCAATTCCTACGTATCAGTATCGATTTTCCTACTACAGCCTACAAAATTTTCTACCGATTGTCCTTGCTTGTGAGCTATATCATTAAATTGTTTCCAATAATACGAAGCGGTATACTTTTTTCTATAACGATCCACCAACCCTTCCTCTAAGTCCGCAAATAATTGACCATACTGCAGCTTCCCACTGCTCATTAAGTACGTTCTAGCATTCCTCTCCTAATTTTAACTGGGCCACACTTAAAAACTGCGAGTTCCCTAACTGCGCAGCTGTATGGAAATTATCAAAAAAGACCAAAGTATTTTCTCCAGATCTACCAGACAATGCGGCTACCAATGAGGCAATATTAGCATTAAAGATGAGACACACTAGAAGTGACTCTTCCCTTCTTTCACCCTCCTTTGACGATCTATTTCTCTAAGCAAAGCTTCATTATCAGCTCTAAGTTTAGCTATCTCATAATGCTGAATCTTCTCCTGGGTTGTCGCTCTTTTGTCAGCAGATATTTTTCTTACTACTACCTGCCTATCAGTCTGCAGTGGTTCTTCTCAGAAGGGAACCTCTCCATCGCACCCCCCTCAGATTTAGTTATAAATTGGCACAGTGGATAGGCCTTGAAAAACTGAACACAGATCAATCGAGAAAACAAGAAGAAGTTGTGTGGAACTATGAAAAAAATAAGCAAAATATACCAACTGAGTAGTACATGCGCAAGATAGGCAACATCAAGGAGAATGTGAGCTTAGGACCGCCGTGGTCCCGTGGTTAGCGTGAGTAGCAGCGGAACCAGAGGTCGTTGGTTCAAGTCTTCCCTAGACTGAAAATTATACTTTCTTTATTTTCGCAAAGTTATGATCTGCCCTTTCGTTCATTGACGTCTCTGTTCACTGTAATAAGTTTAGTGTCTGTGTTTTGCGACCGCACCGCAAAACTGTGCGATTATTAGACGAAAGGACGTGTCTCTCCAAGAGGAACCGAAAACATTTGATCGCAAGGTCATAGGTCAACCGATTCCTCCACAGGAAAACACTTCTGATATATTCTATACGACACTGGCGACGTCATGTGCGTCACATGACAGGAATATGTAGTCGACCCACCTAACTTGCCGGCCGCGGTGGTCTAGCGGTTCTAGGCGCGCAGTCCGGAACCGCGCGACTGCTACGGTCGCAGGTTCGAATCCTGCCTCGGGCATGGATGTGTGTGATGTCCTTAGGTTAGTTAGGTTTAAGTAGTTCTAAGTTCTAGGGGACTGATGACCTCAGAAGTTAAGTCCCATAGTGCTCAGAGCCATTTTGAACCACCTAACTTGTACACTTAGCGAATGGGTAAAAAGATTCTTCTACCTTGCCCGATTTAGGTTTTCTTGTGGATGTGATAATCACTCCCAAAAAAGTGATGAAAACATAAGAGTTTGTTACATAAACTGAAAATAAAAAATTAAACTTTTCACTCGAGGGAAGACTTGAACCTAGGACCTCTGTTGCCTATGTTCGCATGGACTACTCAGTTTGTATATTTTACTTATTTTTTTCATAGTTCCACACAACTTCTTTCTGTTTTCTTGATTGATCTGTGTTCAGTTTTTCAAGGCCTATCCACTGTGCCAACTTAAAACTAAATCTGAGAGGGGTGCGATGGGGAGGTTTCCTTGTCAGAAAAAAATGTAAAGAGAGTCGATAGGATGATCTGGGCGAGAGACTCCCTGTCGGAGATGGGTCTAGGTGTAGACGATTTAGATAACCAACTTGTTGCTATAACCCTTCCATAACTATCATAAATAAATATAGATCAGTGTGGCAGGCGATGATCCGAGCATGGGTGCACCGAGGGCGGCAGCGTGCAGCTTTTGCTATACTGAAGCGCCAAAGAAACTATTATAGCCATACGTATTCAAATACAGAGATATGTAAACAGGCACAATACGGCGTTGCGGTCGGCAGAGCCTATAGAAGACAATAAGTGTCTGACGCAGTTATTAAATCAGTTGCTGCTGCGACAATGACAGGTTATCAAGATTTAAGTGAGTTTGAACGTGATGTTATAGTTGGCACACGAGTGATGGAACGCAGAATCCCCGAGGTAGCGATGAAATGGGGGTTTTCCCGTACGACCATTTCACGGGCGTACCGAGAACATCAAATCTCCGATGTCGCTGCCACCGGAAAAAGACGCTGCAAGAACAGGACCAAGTACGACTGAAGAGAATCATTCAATGTGACAGAAGTGCAACTCTTCCGCAAATTGCTGCAGATTCCAATGCTGGGCCATCACAAATGTCAGCGTGCGAAACATTCAACGAAACATCATCGACGTGGGCTTTCGAAGCCGAAGGCCCACTCGTGTACCCTTGATACGCCTCGCCTGGGCCCCTCAACACCGACATTGGTCTGGAAACATGTTGCCTGGTCGGATGAGTCTCGTTTCACATTTAATCGCCGCGCGGGATAGCCGTGGGGTCCAAGGCGCCTTGTCACGGTTGGCGCATCTCGAGTCCTCTCTCGGGCATGGGTGTGTGTATTGTCCTTACCTTAAGTTAGTTTAATTAATACGTAAGCCTAGGGACCGATGTCCTCGGCCGTTTGCTCCCATAGAACCCTATCACAAAATACCCTGGACCCTTTGTGTCAGCAGGGGACTGTTCAAGTCGGTGGGGGCTGTGTAATGGTGTGGGACGTGTGCAGTTGGAGAGATATGGGACCCCTGATACGACTCTGACAGTTGACACGTACGTAAGCACCCTGTCTGATCACCTTCATCCGTTCATGTCCATTATTGATTCCGACGGACTTGAGCAATTCCACCAGGACAATGCGACACACGGCTAGTGCAGAATTGCTGAAGAGTGGCTCCAGGAAGACTCTTCTGAGTCTAAACACTTCCGCTGGCCACCAAACTCCCCAAACGTGAACATTATTGAACATATCTTGGATGCCTTGTAACATGCTGTTCAGAAGAGATCTTCACTCCCTCGTATTCTTACGGATTTATGGACGGCCATGTAGGATTCATGGAGTCCATTCACTCAAGCACTATTTAAGACATTAGTCGAGTCCATGCCATATCGTGTTGCGGCACTTCTGCGTGCTCACGGGGGCCGTACACGATATTAGGCGGTGTGTCTCTGCATCTCACTGGGGGCTGTTGTCTAAGTGAGGATGGCAGACTCCGAGGGGTAATAAGTGGACAGATGATCAGAGATATTATAGCCAGCGGTTGGTGGTTTGCGACCTACAGACGGCGGTGGCGGCTGTGTCACACGTACGGCGTAGAACTGCTACAGGTTGATAGTCATTACGACGTGACGCAGCTGTACCGATGATTTTGGGCTAGTCCTGGCGGAGAGATTTAAAATGTGTTACCTGGCCCTGACTAATACAGAGAAAGTGGTGTTTCTGTGTCCTGTCGTCACACGGAAGGAAATCAACACGAAAGTGGGCCAACAGCCTAGGGTTGCTGCATCGACAGGTCGCCATTCGGAGCTGCTGGTGGCAAGGGTGGCTTGATTACTGCGCTGAAGTGTGGTGGAGTTTTAGCCGTTAGAGCACTAAACTGGCGCTTTTAAGCAGAACAAGAACTGATCTGAGAAGAAAGACACTCCATTTCATCTGCAACTATCTTTAATATAGTATATATTCTTGAATGGCTAGTGACAACAGTAACTAATATTAAACAAGAAAGTTAAAAACAACAACTATATGTAGATTTTATCACGCGTATTTATAAGACGAGAAACACTATAGTACGATATATTACAATTTAATGATACGATTTCGTACTTCGTGCATGAAAATAACGCTTTCGTAATGCACTGCAAGAAGTACAAGGTACACTGCATTGTTGTAAACAAGTTGTCACGCGGTTTGTGGGGCTGAGGAAACATACTAACGTGACGTACAGTTCGTGCGCTCACGCCTTCCCCACCCCCCACCCCCCCACCCCCCCACCCCCCCACCCCCACCCCATCGCCCTTAGTGGCGCCACCAGTTGTCCAGATGTGGTAGGCTTCATATACAAAGATGCCTCGATACGGTTTTGGAACCCGCCCTCCCCCCCCCTCCCCCCCCCCCCCCCCCCCATCGCAGTGCCAGGGCAGCGGCAGAACGCAGTTTGGTATAAAGCAAGCGAGATTTAAAAGCCATTAGTGGCGCTGATAGTTGCAACTGGCTAGTAGCGGCTTCTTTTTTTTTTCGGCCATTTGACTGGCTTGATGCTGCCTCCCACCCATTCCTCTCCTGTGCCATTCGTTTCATCTCAGATACCATTTGTATCCAACGTCCTCAGTTACTTGTTGGATGTATTCTAAACTCTGTCTTGCTCTACTGTTTCTTTCCCTTTATAGTTCTCTCAAGTATCATTCAAGTCATTCCTTGATGTCTTAACACATGTCCTACAATTCTGTGTCTCCTTATGGTCAATGTTTTCCAAATGTTCTTCTCCTCGGCGTTTCTGAGGAGAATCGTCTCATTTATTATCCGTCTGTAGCAAATGCATTGCTGACCCTTCAGTTCTCTTCTTTTCTGGTTTTCTCACAGTCCATGATTCAATTGCATGCATTTCTGAGTTATTCTCAGACAATTAAGGCCATCAGATTTCTTTTGGCCAGGAATGCTCTCTTTGTCTGTGCTAGACTCCTTTTTATGCGCTCCTAGCTTCCTCCGTCGTGTGTTAGTTCCTTTTAAGTTAGCAGAATTCCTTCACTTTTTCTATTTCGTGTTCCCAAATTTCGCTGTTAAGTTTATCATTAATCTTAATCAGCCAGTCCTCATTACTTCCATCTGTCTTCGATTTACTGTCTATCTTGTAGGCGAGCTCACTGAACTGTCCATTCTATTCAACAAATCTTGCAGTTCTTTCTTGCTTTCACTGAAGATATCAATACCATCAAGGAACCTTATCAAGAATATCCTTTCACTGTAAATTTGAATCCCACTGGAGAACTTTTATTTCTGTCATTGCTTCTGCGATGTACAGATTGAACAGTAGGGTAGAAGACTGCATCTTTGTCTTACACCTTTTCTAATCCGAGCGCTTCGTTCTTGGTTTTCCATTCTCATTTTTCCGTCTTGGTTCTGGCACGAATGTATATTACCCAACTTTCCCTATAGCTTACACATTTTTTTCCTGATAATTTCGAACATCTTGTACCATTTTACATTGTCGAACGCTTTTTCTCCTTCGACAAATGCTATTAATGTGTCTTCAGTTTCCTTCAGTCTCGCTTCTGTTATCAAGCACAACGTCAAAACTGCCTGTCTGGTTGCTTTATCTTTCCCAAAGCCAAACTAATCGTCGTCTGACAGATTCTCAATTTTCTTTTCCATACTTCTGTACATTACTCTTGTGAGCAACTTAGATTCTTGAGATTGTGCCATGGTCTTTTCACTTATCGACTCTTGCTTTCTTCGGCATTTTTCCGGACTTTTAATGCTACGAGGGGCGTTCAAGTAAGTAACACATCACTTTTTTCTGAAAGCAGGTTGGTTTTATTCAGGATTTGAATACACCATATTATTCCCCACTCTTTTGGCTACAAAACTCTGTTTCTGAATATAATCTCTGGTCAGTGTAACGGCCTTACGTATCTTACTGGAGGGCCTGTATGCCAGCATGGAATCACAGTACTTACTCATATCGGAGCCAACGCTTAACTGCAACAATAACCTCCCCACCCTCCATGTGATTTCCCGCGGAGTGCATTCTTCGTTGGCCAGACACCTGGATGTCGGATAGTGCGAGGTCCGGGCTGTAGGGCATATGGCGAAGAACACTCCAACGAAGTTTCGTGACCTCCTCTCGGCTTCATAGTCATGTGTGAGGCCTTCCGTTGCCATGGAGAAGAAGAACTTCGTTTGTATTTTTGTGGCGATGAACACGGCGATTCTTGAACTTCCTGAGGGTAGCACAATACACTTCCGAGTTGATCGTTGCACCATGAGGGAGGAAATGAAACCAAATAACCTCTTCAGAGTCCGTGATGACCGTCACCATGACCTTACCGGCTGAAGGTGCGGCTTTGAGCTATTTCTTTGGACGAGCTTCGAAGCTTCGAAGTGATGAACCCACGTTTTGTCGCCTGTGACGACTTTCGACAAAAATTTCGCAAACAATTGCGCACAGATGGACCTTTGTTGCTCTTTATGGTCTGCTGGTAGCCGGTGAGGAACCCAGTGGGGCCGGCCGATGTGCCCGGCGGGTCTAGGCGCTTCAGTCTGGAACCGCGCGACCGCTACGGTCGCAGGTTCGAATTCTGCCTCGGGCGTGGATGTCTGTGTTGTCCTTAGGTTAGTTAGGTTTAAATTCTAGGGGACTGAAGACCTCAGAAGTTAAGTCCCATAGTGCTCAGAGCCATTTGAACCCAGTGGGCACACAGCTTTGAGTACCCCAACCGGTGGAAGAGTGTGTCAGCAGTACCAACACAGACGTCCAGCTGTGCAACGAGATGTATGACTGTGACCCGTCGATCACCTCGAATGAGAGTGTCCTCACGTTCCAACACTGCAGTGCGACCAAAAAGCACGCGGGAGATTGGACAGATCTGCGCGACCTTGTTGCAGTGATGACAGACGTCTCGCCCAACGCAACGACCCTTAGCGTGTTTTCGTTCACTACCATGTCTCCGTTGACATTCTGCAAACGTCATTGGATATCTACGAAGCACTGGTTTTCCGCTGAATGATAGCTCTCTGCTTGGAACGTATCTCCCTTACATCCGCCATTTTGAAGGCTACGTATAGCGTTACCACCAAACGGAACTTCATGAAACTACAAGGGCTTAAGCGGGAATATTCCACGATATCCCACAACAAATTTCGAATGTTTTCAACTGAAACTGGCAGAGGAATAAAATGTGATGCGTTACTTATTGAACCCTCCTCGTACATACCTATCGAAGTATTCTACTCACCAATTTAAATAGTCGTTTGGTCCCCGCTTTCCCTAATGATTTTAGAATTTCCGGTGGTATGTTGCTAATTTCTTTACTTCTTGACTTACCCTCGTATTTTTTGAGAAATGTATGTCATGTGCGATGTAACCTAAGTAAATCTGATGTGCAGAAATAGTGCAGTATCTGCAGGCAGCGACATAGATCGGCATTAGAGAGTTTCTTGAGATCCCCACCACCATCTTTCTATTTCAGCACCTGAACAACTTTGTTCAGTTGAGAATAACGGATTGATATTTCACGGCCATGGATGATATCAAAGAACGAACATGCGAAGCTAGGTTTAATCTCTGCGAGAGCTTTCTCACAAGTACTTCAAAGGGATATCTCACACAAAATCTAGAAATACCGTGACAAACAGTCAAATGCCCAGTGGCAGACTGTTTTTCAAGTGCTGTTGTTCTGTTTTCTTGTTGGTATACCTCTGAAGCCTGGGAATTTGTTAAAATATAATTCCCCGCAGCCTGTTTTACGTCAATTGAACGACTACTTTAAGTGGGTGTTCATAGGTCACGCGTGTGAAAGAGTCAGTAAATTTAACGTTACGGACATCTCCGGACGAGATGAGGTGAATAACGTGCAAACAATCAGCTGGGCGGTGTGTGTCATGACATTCATGTCCACGTTACCTGCATTCTCGTGGACATGTAACTCTCAGCGTTAAAAGTGGAAACTGGTTACTGTTAATAATTTTTTCATAATGCGGGGCCACAATCATAATACATTTCTTTAAAGTCAGTACCGCCATTAGACAGCGTTACATTTACACTTACGCAATCAGGATTTTGGCTTCAAAGTTCCAGTATCAAGTGTTTTTTACAAGTGTTATAAATTGCCATCTTAGGCAATTATAACACTTACACTTACACAGTCATGATTTCGGCTTCTAAGTGCCATTATCAAGTGTTTTTTACAAGTGTTATAAATTGACACCTTAGGCAATTTATGACACTTGTAAAAAGCACTTGATAATGGCACTTTGAAGCCGAAATCATGATTGTGTAAGTGTAAATATAAAACTGTAAATAAACAACAGTCTAATGGCGGTACTGGCTTTAAAGTGATTACTGTTAGTCATTAGTTCGAGTACCATCACTATCATGAGGCCAGTGGGTAACAATGGACATACAGAAATATTGGGATAGTGTGGCCTGCAAATGTGTATCGATACGACCAAATACAGTGTTACCTAGTTATTGGTATGAAAGGCGAAACCTGCCGCTGTCACGTGACCTGCTCCGCTTGAATAGCTATCAGCATTTCTCCAAGCGCACTGTCAACGTCTGATAGGATGTTTATTTCCAGAATGAATTTTCTCTCGGCAGCAGACTGTGCACTAACTGTAACTTGCTGGCGGATTATAACAGGATGCTGGATCGAGACTCGAACCTGGGACGTTTTTGACGTAGGAGAGCGGAAGTGAAACTGTGGGAGGGGTCTTTGGTCTTGGACAGCTGTTCGGTTTTCTTTATATTTTTTAATTACTTGTTCTCTTGATTTACGTAGATAATTTGAAGGATAGGTTGATAATGATTAAGCTTTGCATCAAAATTTGTCCAATGTTGTTTTAATTCATTGTTAATCTCCACAAAAAAATCTATATTATCGGTAGATCACTTGCCTGCGAATGGCGAAGGTCTCAGGTTCGAGCCCCAGTCGCGGATATAGTTTTGTCTGTCAAAAAATTTCAGTTCATATTCGTCATATTGTTGAAATAGACACTAGGGAGCACATTCAATTACAATACAGTGGTTAACAGACAATGCTCATATACACTGTGAGAGAAAAAAAAGACGCACCACGAAGAAATCCGAATTAGACGGAAATCGGTAGATGTACAGACAAACAAATGTTTGTAATTTGGGAAAAAATGGATGATTGTGAAGAAAGACCTTCACAAATTCAGCAAGTCAATAGCCCTCTAGACCTTATGCCAGCAGTTATTGGGATTGGCATCGATTCATAGAGTTTTGGACGTCCTCCTAATTGAAATCGTGCCAAATGCCGTCCAATCGACGTTTTAAATGCTCAAAATACAGAGCTGTTGGAGAGCACTGCCTACAATGCTCGAAACGTTCTCAATCTGGGAGAGATCTGGCAATCTTGCTGGCCAAAGTATGGCCTGTCAGGCACGAAGACAAGTACTAGGAACTCTCGCCGTGAGCAGGTGGACATTATCTTGCTGATATGTAGGCCCAAAATGGCTTGGCATGAAGGGCGACAAAAAGGGGCATACAATACGGTCGATTTACCGCTGTGCTGTAAGGGACCGCGGATGACAACCAAAGGGTCCTGGTATGAAAAGAAATGGCACCATAGACCGTCACTCCTGATTGTTGTCTGGGGCGCCTGCAGACACATCTTCGCTGGTCATCAGGACTCAGAAGTGGGACTCATCAATCAAAACAATTCTACACCAGTGAATGAGATTCCAGACCGAATAGCCCTTACACCACTGCAAACGGGTTTGTTGGTGTAGACAGGTCAATGGTAGTCAGCGCAAGGGGTGCTGTGACCTCAGCTCCCGTTCTGTGAGCCACCTATTAATGATAATGAAGCACCAGCTGCACGTCGGATCGATGGTAATAATGAATTCGAACTCTGGGTGCCTCTCTGATCATTGCTCGGTCGTCACGTTCGGTCGCCTCTCTAGGTCGACCGCTTCCTCCTAGACGCTGTGTTCGTCTGTGGTTCACCCATCCCTGCCAACATCGTTGAATAACTGCATTGCTCCTGTTCAAACATCATGCAGTTCGCCGATTACTCCAGTTAGCTTCTTTGAGCCCATCAACATGTCATCTCTCAAATGCTGACATCTATGTATATTGTTCACGCGTCTGTCTGCGAGGGATACTTACTGTCCAACTGAGTACGCGAAATGAAATTTGCAAAGCCTGTATCATTTGGTATGGTCGTGTCCCCTCTTTACTATCCATGCAGTTGCGCGGTGAAATTGTGTTGTAGCGTCACACATTCCCACACTGGCTGCCGAAGATCACAATTTTGCATTTTGCCTCGAAACCTGTATAAATATCAACATGTAACCAATTTGCATAACTCCTTCATGGTACGTCGCTTTATCATGTCTTAGATTGTATATTGCTTGTTTCTAACAATCAACAATTGCGAGTTAACGAGCATTCCGCTCTCGTTTAAGTATATGGACGGAAGATTCGGCCTTCAGGAATTGTGGAACGAACCCTGTCGTCCAGTACTGGATGCCATAAAGGGCGCAGATCCACCACGAGTTGGGGAAACTCACAGGCGTCTATAGTCTACTGAGGCCTAAGCTCTGTACTGTGCGAGTGAGACAGACGAGAACCTACGTCATAGGGAAGCCCAGTAGAAGGCTTTTCTGGCCAAGGAGACGTAACAGTGTTAAATATGGTGGACCTAAGATCGACCATAAAGGGAAACAGTTATGAAAACTATTTAATTCTGTAGTAGGGAAGGGAATGAAGCCCAGTAATTTTAATCTGCTATCCTCCATAAATTTTTATGGTGATCCCAATAAAACTTGAATATTGATTATAATGGTTTAGTATTTACTGTTGAAGTGAAAGTAACAAGTTTTGTAACAAAGACCTGAATGTTAAAATCTGAACGCTTAGCTCGATCTTAACGATAGAAATTTCATACAGAAGCGCATCATTAAAATGACGAACGTTGCAAATATCAACTCTGTAACTTTATTTGTTTAAAAGACACAGTAAATTTAAATTATCAGTATTTTCAGTTAAGCATCAGATCAACATTTCCGCGACACGAAACTCATTGAACGATGACAGCATGACACCTTATTGAAGCATTAGGTAATAGAATATTTGTTGTAAAGTTTAGTGAATAATAGTTACTTTTGTTCTTTATTTATTTATCAGAAAGGACATTGGTGCAAGGCTACTGGCCGTGATATTCAAAGCTAAGAAGAATATTGTATTGGTTTATGCAAAAGAATTTAACGTTTATTATGCAATGGATATTATTGTTACTTTATTTAGAACGTGAAAGTGGTCAAGCTTTGATTATTTAAATATGTTAAAATATAAAATAATGTAGAATAAGCTGTATCCAATCAGATGGATGGCTTCAGGAAAGGAAACTGCCCTAGTCAGTTGAGCGAGTATATACGTCGTGCGTGAAACGCGGTCGGAGAGGGACAGTTCTGGTCTTGACACTAAAGAATACAGTTCGGCTAGAGACACCAAATGGTACAGTTCGGATTGAGACGTGAATTGTAATTATTGCCTTCCATTATGTCACCTGCAGTTAATAAGAGTTTATCACTGTTTTGTTATTGTAATTTCTCGAATTTTAGGCTTTACATGATATCCATTTTTTCTGTAGCACTGTCGTCATCATACTGTGTTGTTTTGTAAACAAAGGTTCGTTGTTATACTCTTCGACCAGTGTTCCTCAGGTTACAGTACCATTTACTCGAAAAATGTGTTGAAACGTACGTTGGTTATGATTATGCTTTGTGAAATTTTGATTGGGGAGAGGGACCAAAGTTTTTATGAAATATGTGTAGTTACTTTTTGTAGATCTCGCGTTTCCGTGCTACTGTAGGGTGACTGAGTGGAGCTTTCTAACACGCACTGTTTCGCTGTTTGTGTGATGATCAGTTGTTCTGCCATTTGTTCTGTGTCTTCTGGACGGAAATTTTTAATTTTTGCAATGATGCTAGTCTGTGTTTCTGTTCGTGTGTGTATGCGCGCGCGCGCGCGTGTGTGTGTGTGTGTGTGTGTGTGTGTGTGTGTGTGTGTGTGTGTGTGTGTGAGTGAGAGAGAGAGAAAGAGAGATAGAGAAAGAGATAGAGAAAGAGAGAGAGAGATAGAGAGAGAATAAGAGAGAGAGCGAGAGTGAGTTTTGGGTGTTTGGTCTTCTGATAATTCCTTTAGAGCTGAGAACAGGGTTCCACTGCATAGTGCTGTGTCTTTATCCATCACTTCTTTTCATCCCACTATGGCATTTTGTATATGTTAATTTTCTTCTAAGTTTCTGTGAGGGGCTATCACTGCAATGTAGAATTTTTAACGCTGTGTTTACGCCATGGTGTTTTGGTTTACGAACAAGGTGCGAAAGCTATGTTTTTCTGTATCTAAGAGTAGCTGCAAGTCGTCCAACGAACTTGCATATGACATGATATATGCCGAGAAAAACGACAACAAAAAACGCAGAAAATATGCAGGAAACATCGGCCACAATCGTAAAATCATGCTGTGACGTATAGTACATAAGAAGCAAAGAACCCACTGATGATGGCGATATTAGTCGCTGAAACTAGTTTGGGAATAAATAAATAACAAAGGTGTTTTGCATCAAGGCGAACTCACCATCTCATATTGCTTTTTATGCAAACGCTTATCAGTGGAAGAGTTTCAAGGTAACATTATAGGCCGAAGTCTGAAGACATATTTCCATTGTGTTCTGTTTGCTAGAACCCCTTCAGTCCAATCATACAGTTGGTCTCATTGTCCGTGCGCTTGTATTTTGTTCAATAATTTGCGGTGCTGAACTGTACGGGATGCCTTACGGAAGTCAAGGAACACAACCGGCGTCTGTTGGAGCGCCGGTAGCTTATCTCTTGATTCTCGTAGACAAAGAGAATGAGATGGGTTTCACACAGTCGTTTATTTTCGGACAGCATGTTAAGGAGGGTCCCAGAATATTATAGTGGACGAGGAGCAGAAGCATGTTATTAAATGTTACTCAGCAGCACATTCTGACTTCGCAAATATGGAAAGATGTCCTCTGTCAAAAGGGTATCCGGTGATATACGGACATCGGAGAATTACGAACACAACCGATTCACGGAATAATTTACCTGGTCCAGAGGGATGAGTAACCCATTCTCATCCTCTTCTTCTCGGCGACTGGACAACAACAATTCGCTTGTACATGGTCCCGAGCGAACGGTACTTTTAACATAAGTCTATGCAATAACAGACATATACACTGGAAGCCAAACACACTGGTACACCTGCCAAATACAGTATTGTGTAGGGCCTCCGCGAGCGCAAAGAAGTGCCGCAACACGACGTGGCATGGACTCGACTAATGTCTGAAGCAATGCTGGAGGGGAACTGACACCATAACTCCTGCAAAGCTGTCCATAAATACGTAAGAGTACGAGAACTTGGTGATTCGAGGGGTTGGTGATCTCTTCTGCACAGCACGTTGCAAGGCATGTCAGATATACTCAATAATGTTCATCTCTGGGGAGTTTGGTGGCTAGCGGAAGTGTCTAAACTCAGAAGCGTGTTTTGGAGCTACACTGTAGAAATTCTGGACGTGTAGGGTGTCGTATTGTCCTGCTGGAATTGCCCAAGTCCGTCGGAACGTACAACGGACATGAAGCGATGCAGATGATCAGACAGGATGCTTAAATATGTGTTACCTGTCAAAGTCGTGTCTAGAACATATCTGGGGTCCCATATCACTCCAGCTGCACACACCCCACACCATTAAAGAGCCTCCACCAGCTTAAACAGTCCCCTGTTGACATGCAAGGCCCATGGCTTCATGAGCCTGTCTCCATACCGCTCGATACAATTTGAAACGAGACTCGTCCGATGAGGCAATATGTTGCCAGTCTTCAACAGTCCAATGTCAGAGTTGTCGGACCCAGGCGAGGCCTAAAGCTTTGTGTCGTGCAGTCATCAAGGGCACACGAGTGGGCCTTCGGCTTCGAAAGCCCATATCGACGATGTTTCGTTGAATGGTTCGCACGCTGACACTTGTTGATGGACCAGCATTAAAATCTGCAGCAATCTGCGGGACGGTTGCACTTCTGTCACGTTAAACGATTCTCTTCAGTCGTTTTTCGTCCTGTTCTTGCAGGATATTTTTCCGGCCCGCAGCGATGTCGGAAATTTGATGGTTTACCGGATTCCTGATATTCACAGTATACTTGTGAAATGGTCGTACAGGAAAATCCCCACATCATCGCTACCTCGGAGAGGCTGTGTCCCATCGCTCGTGCGCCGACTGTAATACCACGTTCAAACTCACTTAAATGTTTCCAGAATGAGATTTTCACTCTGCAGCGGAGTGTGCGCTGATATGAAACGTCCTGGCAGATTAAAACTGTGTGCCCGACCGAGACTCGAACTCGGGACCTTTGACTTTCGCGGGCAAGTGCTCTACCATCTGAGCTACCGAAGCGCGACTCACGCCCGGTACTCACAGCTTTACTTCTGCCAGTATCTCGTCTCCTACCTTCCAAACTTTACAGAAGCTCTTCTGCGAAGACGAGATACTGGCAGAAGTAAAGCTGTGAGTACCGGGCGTGAGTCGTGCTTCGGTAGCTCAGATGGTAGAGCACTTGCCCGCGAAAGGCAAAGGTCCCGAGTTCGAGTCTCGGTCGGGCACACAGTTTTAATCTACCAGGAAGTTTCACTTAAATGTTGATTACCCGGCACTGTAGCGGCAGAAACCGGTCTAACAACTGCGTCAAACACTTGCTGTTTTATATAGGCGTTGGCCACCTTAGCGCCGTGTTGTGCCTGTTTACATATCTCTGTATTTAAATATGAATGCTATTAGCAGTTTCTTTGGCGGTTTAGCGTATTTAATACATCGGAAAGTAGTTTATAAGTGATTATCTGGGACACTGCTTCCAATTTAAATATTAAAACACAATTTTAATTTGTCGAAGGTAATCACAGCAGTATCCCACATTGCAACTGCGGAAAACTACTACTGCGAACAGTACACCATATTTATACAGCAACAGGTAGTTTGTGGAATACACGTCACTCTCACGAAATTATCACGAATAGTTAAGTAATCTGGACGTCCATCTGTAGCAATACTTACGAGTAGTTACATGCTAATCAAAATCAGTTATTACTGACACTTTTATTCCTATTTTTTTAAATTAAGATACTATACAGTAACATTGTTCTCCATGCCACACGAAATAATAATGGCAAAACACAAAAAAAATGTTTCTTTAATTAACTGAAAATATTACTGTACGGCAGATTTAACTGCTTTTCAGGTTTTCATGGCAGTTGTACTGCTGTGATCTCCATGCCACACGAAATAATAATGACAAAACACAAGAATGTTTCTTTAATTAACTAATAATGTTACTGTACGGCAGATACAACTGCTTTTCATGTTTTCATGGCAGTTGTATTGATGGCGTTTATTTATACCAGAACATTGAACTTCACTCAAATGACCTTCCTGTGGCGAGAAATTTCATTCACTCCTAAGATTTTTTCAACTTAGATTTCCTCTTTAAGTACCTTGTTTTGTATCACGTGACATCAGAAATAATTACAAAGTTTTTCAATAAACTGTAGAGGAATTGCAAAAAAAAATTTTAAACCTCAAGAGACATCGGATTTCGGTGAGCAAATTAACATGCGCTATGTAGATCTTTTTTCTCAGCTATTTATGTTTCCAATTTTTTCTTTTGTTGTTCTTTTTGACAGCCATCTTTAATAAAACAGGAACGAACATTCAATCTTTCTTCGACATGTTGGCTTCTTGAAATCACGTAGCCAATTGAAAACACTGACATAACTACTGTGATGTGATGGCTACATGACATAGCGTGAGTGACAATTCCTAATAAATATCCAGCGTCTGAAGGCCTCTGTTACAGGTGGTGTTGGGTAAGATGCGGACACGACGACTTGAAAGCAGAGATTTACGAACATCGCCACCTCGAGGAAGGCCTTTCGTTGTCCCGAAGGACAGCACGCAGCCAAACCCATTGGTTATCATCAACCGAAAAATTGTCGAGTGCAGTTACTTTACAGTTACTAATGTAATTAATGTTAGTCTACTTCAGTGTGTGGTACGACCAAAATCAGTCACTACATAATCAGCTATCCAACCAAGCGCTTAACCATTATCCATCACTACAACCGTATCGAAATTATCACTGTTCAAACGCTGGAAAAAGTAGCCTACAACAAGAGAGCTTGAATAGGAAAAATCTTGAAAATATAGTTACTAAAAGAATAAGAAATGAAACTGTCTTAACCAAAGTCGCCTGTTTGGGTTATATCAACAGCAGCAAAAAAAAATGGTATAGCTGGACTAGAGTTCCTCATGGACAGGGACATAAGGTGAAGAGCGGGTTACTATGAACATTTCAGTGATAGGATTATTCTCCTCAAAATTGTAACCAAATAAACATCAAAAATCGTAATGCAGCTATAGATGCCGACGTCACAAGCAGAATGACGTATGTAATTGAAACTTCCTAGCAGATTAAAACTGTGTGCCGGACCGAGACTCGAACTCGGGACCTTTGCCTTTCGCGGGCAAGTGCTCTACCATTGAGCAATCCGAGCACGACTCACGCCCCGTCCTCACAGCTTTACTTCCGAGTTCGAGTTTCGGTCCGACACACAGTTTTAATCTGCCAGAAAGTTTCATATCAGCGCACACTCCGCTACAGAGTGAAAATCTCATTCTGGAGGTATGTAATTGTTATTGTGAGACTAGATCGGCAGTAGGAATACAGAGGACTCTGAATTCTGCAGTAAACTTCAGCTAGTAATAGTAAACACGTAGAACGAAAAATAAGAGGAGTATACTTAGAAAAGGCACGGAGACACAGAAAGCTACCTGTTGTATTACATCTTGATGAAGCACAGAGACCGACATTAGACACTGGATAGTAACGAGTACCCAGGAACCATACAGGCAGATCACAATTAAGTTGATAAGAATTTTCACAGAGATTCAATTAATAGGGAAATGGAATACTAAAGTAGTGAGGAATGATGATATGTGTTCGAAGTTCTAGGGGCCTCTGGAAACTGCGATAAGTTCGAGCAATCCTCTTACGCAGGGTTGCATTTTTCCGTTTGAGGCTTCCACAGCAACGCTTCCTGGTACGTAAAAATAAAGTTGTACAATGTTTGGACTCGACATTAAGCAGAAGTCTCGTAATTAGTATAGTTTATTTGATACTTAGATCAAAATATGACATCACAAAAAAATTTACTCGATGAAGTACGGTACTCAAATCATCTTTTGGACTCACAACTGTATTACCTTCAGCACTCGCTGGAAATTCGGTACAGAATTAACACTTCTGTAATTAATGTGAATTTGCTTAGTGCTAGAAAGACGCACTCTGTTTGGATCTGCGAGTTGTTTGTCACGATACGAGCCTCAAGTTGGTTACCATTTGTAGTACACCACCCTTACACCGCGACATGTAGATAAACTCACAGGAGACGCCTACGGTTATGTCATCTCTCTGCGCAGACAGCATATCGGCAGACATAACATCAGTTTTCTTGGAATTACACAGCTGGCAGTGATTCAACTCGTCTCGGCATTCCTATGTTTATAAACTGGATGTTTAAAATGCATCAAATTTCACTAATTATCGCCTAAGGAAAGGAACTGGAACACTTCATAAGTTAACAGAAAACAAAACAGCAATTGAGCAGTGATAGTTAATGTAATGAACTCGAAGGTATACACTTTCATCTAACAGAGAACTGATTAAAGTAACAATCACTAGTATTGCTTGGTTGCTCTCACACTGTTCTCAGGGAAAATGTGACAATATGCGCTGGCCGTAAGCGTTTACGTTTGGACTGTCTTTCCTTCTATTAAGACAGTTGGAGAACATACAGGGTGTCGTAGAAATTTCCGTAACCCACTTTGTGCAACTGAACAGTCTCCAATGAACTCCATTCCCAAAACAGTTGCTGAGCTACAAGTACCGTGATGAACAATGCATAGCCACATCAAAAACATATTTGAAAATGGTAGATACAGGCCGACGTCATCATAATCACCGTCTTCATGGATTAGGCCTTTTAGACTGTGCTGCGCCAGAATTATTCACGCCATCTCTCTAAAGGACGTCCAAAATTCCACCTGCCACTTTGGCTATATTGTATTGCCGCTTTAATTATTCTGATGTTATACATACGTTGGACATCGTCTTTCCAGTTAGCTTGGTATTTTTCAGCTGTTTACTACACTGTAGGAAATACTGCAACCAGCGGCAAGTTTTCTTGAAATGATTTTATCGCTCCATAACAAGTCTTGGGCCTGAGCCCTTTGCCAGGCGATAGCGTTGACTTCATTTCAAGTTTTTCATTTGCATCCTAAAATACACTACTGGCCATTAAAATTGCTACACCACGAAGATGTCGTGCTACAGACGCGAAATTTAATCGACAGGAAGAAGATGCTTTGTTGTGCAAATGATTAGCTTTTAAGAGCAATCACACAAGGTTGGCGCCGGTGGCAACACCTACAACGTGCTTACATGAGGAAAGTTTCCAACCGATTTCTCATACACAAACAGCAGCTGACCGGCGTTGCCTGGTGAAACGTTGTTGTGATGCCTCGTGTAAGGAGGAGAAATGCGTACCATCACGTTTCCGACTTTGATAAAGGTCGGATTGTAGCCCATCGCGATTGCGGTTTATCGTATCGCGACGTTGCTGCTCGCGTTGGTCGAGCTCCAATGACTGTTAGCAGATTATGGAATCGGTGGGTTCAGGAGGGTGATACGGAACGCCGTGCTGGATCCCAACGGCCTCGTATCACTAGCAGTCGAGATGACAGGCATCTTATCCGCATGGCTGTAACGGATCGTGCAGCCACGTCTCGATTTCTGAGTCAACATATGGGGACGTTTGCAAGAGAACAACCATCTGCACGAACAGTTCGACGACGTTTGCAGGAGCATGGACTATCAGCTCGGAGACCATGGCTGCGGTTACCCTTGGGCTGGATCACAAACAGGAGCGCCTGCAATGATGTACTCAACGACGAACCTGGGTGCACGAATGGCAAAACGTCATTTTTTCGGATGAATCCAGCTTCTGTTTACAGCATCATGATGGTCGCATCCGTGTTTGGCGACATAGCGGTGAACGCACATTGGAAGCGTATATTCGTCATCGCCATACTGGCGTATCACCCGGCCTGATGGTATGCGGTGCCATTGATTACACGTCTCGGTCACCTCTTGTTCGCATTAACGGCACTTTGAACAGTGGACGTTATATTTTAGATATGTTACGACCCGTGGCTTTATTCGATCCCTGCGAAACCCTACATTTCAGCAGGATAATGCACGACCGCATGCTGCGCGTCCTGTACGGGCCTTTCTGGATACAGAAAATGTTCGACTGCTGCTCTGGCCAGCACATTCTCCAGATCTCTCACCAACTGAAAACGTCTGGTATATGGTGGCCGAGCAACTGGCTTGTCACAATACGCCAGTAACTGCTCTTGATGAACTGTGGTATCGTGTTGAAGCTGCATGGGCAGCTGTACCTGTACACGCAATCCAAGCTCTGTTTGACTCAATGCCCAGGCGTATGAAGGCCGTTATTACGGCCAGAGGTGGTTGTTCTGGGTACTGATTTCTCAGGATCTATGCGCCCAAGCTGCGTGAAAATGTAATCACATGTCAGTTCTAGTGTAATATATTTGTCCAATGAATACCCGTTTATCATCTGCATTTCTTCTTGGTGTAGCAATTTTAATGGCCAGTAGTGTATAACAAAGTCTTTGTGATTACATAGTTGTACACTTATATATGTTCGACACATTGTGCCTACTTCCTGAAAATCCCACCTCTACATATTATAAGACAGAGGTTTGAATTTCTTTTGCAGTCAGTTTTTATAAATGAACTGAACTAAATACAAGTTAGTGGGTACATTTGCTTACATCAGCTGCTGGTTTGATGTACCAAGGAACATGATGTGTGTAGAGATATGGCACACTTCTGGAGCTTCTTCAAAGATACTTCTTCATAGTACAGGTATTTTATACAGTTAGGCATTTAATTATTTAGGTTTGAAAGCTACTGGTAATGGCCAAAGAAGAATTTTCTCTCTGTCGATTAATCTCTGTCACTTCAAATTACAGAACCTGTATGAAATTTTAGAAGTACATTTGGTTTTTTTTTTTTTAAATTCCAGTAGGTCATTCAGTATGCAATTAGGTTTATTGTGAATGTGGTTGTATATTTCTATCTCCTCTGACAAATTCATCAGTACTCGTATTTCGGCAAAATGTAACATTACTTACGGTACGTTTTCTTCGATGCTTATCTCAATGTATCCGCTTTGGGCCACGTGACTAGCAAAAGCTGACGTATTTAGGTTGGTGAGCCAGAGAGCATCCATGTGATCACGGTATCGTACGTTTAAACTCATACTAGTTTGCCCAGTGTAAAATTTGGGACACACAGAACAATTTAGTTTATTAATATCTGACCTGTGGTGTACTTCAGTTTTTAAAATTAAGTTGTAAATAATTTTGTCTTTCATTTTGTTGTTTGACGAAAAATTAATTTTGATGTTTGTGAGACAGAATAAGTTTGCAGCCGGCTGGAGTGGCCAAGCGGTTCTAGGCGCTACAGTCTGGAACCGCGCGACCCCTCCGGTCGCAGGTTCGAATCCTACCTCGGGCATGGATGTGTGTGATGTCCTTAGGTTAGTTAGGTTTAATTAGTTCTAAGTTCTAGGGGCTGATGACCTCAGAAGTTAAGTCTCATAGTGCTCAGAGCCATTTCAACCATTTGAATAAGTTTGCAATCTGTTATGACACTTTACCAATGAATGATATGCAGACAAATTTCACAGTTTTAAGGAGCTGTTTGTGCTGAAGTGCTGTTTGCTGTGGATTTAGAGCTATATTTGTTCTGTTTTTGTTTTTAATTCTATTGTGAAGTGCAGTGAGGGTGTCAGAGCTTTAACTACTATTATGGGCTATTAGTTTGACTTTTTTTAGTTCTAACATTTTATTTTCAGTCAGCAAAGGAATTTTTTGCGTTCTGCTGACCATTTTTCTATAATATGCCATTTTGTGTTGCTCAGGTTGCCATGATGAGCCGTTGATTTGATATCTATTGTTACATCTACATTCGCTGCTTACAGCAGCAAAGGTAACGCTAATAGTTTTTAAAGTTTAATAACTGTTTCTTTCCGTACGTTATGTTTTAATGTACGTAGTATAACTCAAAAGAAACCCCTGAATCTGGTCAATTTTCGCTCTACATCATCTGACCTGAGAAATATAAAATAGCATTTAAACTCTCCTACTTGTAAAATTATTTGTTCACCTATACTAATTTGGCTCTTATGGGTTCCAATCTGTGAAATGCTACCACTTTTGTTTTATCTGTCGATATTCTCTTTCCGTATTTAGTGCCAACGTCACTCAATTTGTATACTGAAATTTGGACTTTTTCTTCAAATTCTGCTATTATAACCTGATTATCAGCAAATAGCATCACTAAAACTATCATTTCTTAATGTGACATTCAATAAAACCAGCCATTTACGAATGGTATTGTGAATCTAAATATTAAAAACGATGGTGGACAGTGGGCACCCTTGTCTGACTTCTTGATTGATAATGGTAGATTCTTTCCCTTTCCTGACATTATGAATCATTATTTTATTGTTTTGTATAAAGAATTACATTCCGTAATCAGATCTGTTGGAACTCCCAATTCCTCAAGTGATTTCCATAGCATTTTCCGCTTTACCTTGTAAAATGCCTTTTCATGGTCGACAAACACATAGTAAGTTGGTAATCTAATTTCTTTCCTGGTTCCTTGTGCCTAAGTGAAAAAACAATCAGAAAATTATTTCTAAAAAAATGTTATTCCTTTAACATATGTGCTTCCACTGTCGATAATAATCTTTTTTATGATTTCATTACACAGTTTGTTGCAGGAATTTACCAGAATTATTCGTCGGTAATTTGCCCAGTGTGATTCATCGTCTTTCTTGTAAGTAAGGCATACTATAGCTTCATTCCATTCGCCTGGCACATGTTCACTCAGTCAATAAAAATTCATGAAATTTAAGAGTCTGTGCTTTAGTTGATCTGATGCGTATTTAATCAGCTCCACGTTTCTGTTATCAGTGCCAGGGCGAAGTCTACGCATGAACTATCCGATAGCAAAATTAAGCAGCGAGTTATACCCTACTGTACTTCGTTGGTGCAATTTCCAAACGCCTTGTATCACCTTGAGCGTTATTTTTCGATAAATCTGCGATATATTACAGTTCACACAGAAGAAATGTGGTTTACTGGTCTAAGAAAAATTCTCGTTATGTGAGAAGGTTCATGATACGACCTGGGCTGTGATTTCGTCGAAATATCTGTTCGGACCATTTTTTTAAGGATACGTTAATTTCCACAGTTAGCCAACAGCAGAATAGATTTTCTGTGTCATAGCTAGACGGAACTCCAGCGAACTTTGCTATTCAGATGTGTTAAATCGATTCCACATCTCCAGCTCCACTGAAATGGTCACTACGTAACTGCAATGTCATCACGTCAACCATCTCATTGTGGGAAATAATCATGGCTCATAGTCGCTACAAGACTTACCGAGAACTGCGCCGAAGTCTTGAGGAAGTCTTCCAGAGAATCATAGCTCCTGTTATGCCCCGCATGGTGCCAAGGAGATGGAGACTCATAAATAACTCATACGTAACGATGGTGCATGTACAGATACTCTGGATACAACGCTTTTATGTGTAAGTACCCGAATATAGAATATAATGTTTGAAGTAGGCATATAGAGAGTTCTTGGACACATTGTAGGTTAATGGAAAGGCTTCTACGGTTGTCTTATAAGCTTCATTTAATTCCAAAATCATTAGATAATAACGTTCACCTGTAAAAGAGTGGTAGATATGGGAAGATATTTCCTGGACATATATTTAGAAACTGAAAAGTGAGCATAAATTGTAAAACGCTCTCACATGTATTATTTAATTCACAGAGGTATTAATAAGGGAAAAGTGGCAAAATTTAAAAGACAGTCTTCAATTTGAACTTAAAGAAATACAAAATGAATATTTTCGAAGTAACACAAAATAAATATTTTCGAAATAACACCTTTACAATTTTTTAAAATCAACGAATAGGAGAAAATTTTCAGTTACCAATAAATAATCTGCTTCTCTGTAATATGTTTGCCGATCCCATCAGTTGATACATCATTCACATCTGTCTTCCCAATTCAGTTACTTAAACTACACTGGTAGCCCAAATTACTACAACAGAAGAGAGCAGTTACAACTAGCAATGTAAAATATTACGCAAAGAGCAATACACACAACTGATTAGCAATGAAAATGAAAATTCATGCCGAAAATAATTACAACCTAAAATAATACTCAGCACACAACTGGCCATGTAAATCGTTATTTCATGTTTAAAAACATTTTTTTGACCCTACCCACGACCATTACAAGACACTGGGTCTTAATCGAATGACTCACACTTGGCTGAATTTTAACAAAGTTCAAGATCACCACTTGCAATAGGATCCAAGAATGCTGGTGAAATTCCTGTTACCTCTTCACTAAAAATGAATGTTCCTCATCAATCGGCACACAGCATACCGAGCACTCACAAATTCGTGCCTCTGTAACTCACAACCAAGGGTTTGGCACCTGCTCTGCATAGAGCAACATTGGTCGCATCACACCCAAGGAATTATTACGATTAAAAGTCACTCTCCATCATCATACCCGTAACCTTACATGGGGAATACATACTGGTTACTTCAGAACTGAGAACCATCGACATGACAATGCATACAGAACAAGACAGACACATTCAGGTATGCTCAGCGTTAAATTTTCATCCTCCTTCCAGGTTTGCACTCTGTCGGGACGCCGCGAAATTCTTCAGCCCGTGACGAAATAGTAGAGTCTCTGGCGCACTCGTAACCCCTCGACACAACCCAATGCACAGCGCAGAAACCAAATACCAAATAATCAAGTGCCAAGTGTAAGCTTACTCCCTGTCGTGGTATTGTGGATGGAGTACTTTGTATAGAATCTTTAATTAAATATCATGAATTGGCTCTTTATGTCTGACATACACTCCTGGAAATTGAAATAAGAACACCGTGAATTCATTGTCCCAGGAAGGGGAAACTTTATTGACACATTCCTGGGGTCAGATACATCACATGATCACACTGACAGAACCACAGGCACATAGACACAGGCAACAGAGCATGCACAATGTCGGCACTGGTTCAGTGTATATCCACCTTTCGCAGCAATGCAGGCTGCTATTCTCCCATGGAGACGATCGTAGAGATGCTGGATGTAGTCCTGTGGAACGGCTTGCCATGCCATTTCCACCTGGCGCCTCAGTTGGACCAGCGTTCGTGCTGGACGTGCAGACCGCGTGAGACGACGCTTCATGCAGTCCCAAACATGCTCAATGGGGGACAGTTCCGGAGATCTTGCTGGCCAGGGTAGTTGACTTACACCTTCTAGAGCACGTTGGGTGGCACGGGATACATGCGGACGTGCACTGTCCTGTTGGAACAGCAAGTTCCCTTGCCGGTCTAGGAATGGTAGAACGATGGGTTCGATGACGGTTTGGATGTACCGTGCACTATTCAGTGTCCCCTCGACGATCACCAGTGGTGTACGGCCAGTGTAGGAGATCGCTCCCCACACCATGATGCCGGGTGTTGGCCCTGTGTGCCTCGGTCGTATGCAGTCCTGATTGTGGCGCTCACCTGCACGGCGCCAAACACGCATACGACCATCATTGGCACCAAGGCAGAAGCGACTCTCATCGCTGAAGACGACACGTCTCCATTCGTCCCTCCATTCACGCCTGTCGCGACACCACTGGAGGCGGGCTGCACGATGTTGGGGCGTGAGCGGAAGACGGCCTAACGGTGTGCGAGACCGTAGCCCAGCTTCATGGAGACGGTTGCGAATGGTCCTCGCCGATACCCCAGGAGCAACAGTGTCCCTAATTTGCTGGGGAGTGGCGGTGCGGTCCCCTACGGCACTGCGTAGGATCCTACGGTCTTGGCGTGCATCCGTGCGTCGCTGCGGTCCGGTCCCAGGTCGACGGGCACGTGCACCTTCCGCCGACCACTGGCGACAACATCGATGTACTGTGGAGACCTCACGCCCCACGTGTTGAGCAATTCGGCGGTACGTCCACCCGGCCTCCCGCATGCCCACTATACGCCCTCGCTCAAAGTCCGTCAACTGCACATACGGTTCACGTCCACGCTGTCGCGGCATGCTACCAGTGTTAAAGACTGCGATGGAGCTCCGTATGCCACGGCAAACTGGCTGACACTGACGGCGGCGGTGCACAAATGCTGCGCAGCTAGCGCCATTCGACGGCCAACACCGCGGTTCCTGGTGTGTCCGCTGTGCCGTGCGTGTGATCATTGCTTGTACAGCCCTCTCGCAGTGTCCTGAGCAAGTATGGTGAGTCTGACACACCGGTGTCAATGTGTTCTTTTTTCCATTTCCAGGAGTGTATGTGCATCATCACCCGTCAAACCGATGATTACGGATTTCATCTAACTACGAAATAAGAGATGGATCTCAACGAACTCAGTTTATTGCAAATGTAAGCAATTAAATTCACAATAAGCAGGTAGTTTAACGATCACTGAAAGTACTAAGCTAATGCCTTGGTAAACCTGGACAACGGACCTTGAATGTGATTCAGGTGAACGCTTAACTGGACAAAACATTTACATTCGCGTGAGTCGTATCGGGATTGCTAAAGGTTACTACACAGAGATAGAAAATACTACAGAAGGACATGCGTGTGCATCTGCTGTACTGTAGACGTACATTCTCAGAAATTTCTTCCTCAAATTAAGGCCGATATTTGATACTAGTAGACTTCTCTTGGCCAGGAATGCCCTTTTTGCCATTGTTAGTCTGCTTCTGATGTCACCCTTGCTGCGTCCGTCATTAGTTGCTTTACTGCCTAGGTAGCAGAATTCCTTAACTTCATCTACTTCGTGACCATCAATCCTGATGTTAAGTTTCTCGCTGTTCTCGTTTCTGCTGCATCTAATTACTTTCGTCTTTCCTCGTTTTACTCTCAGTCCTTACTATGTACTCATTAGATTGTTCATTCCTTTCAGCAGGTCATACACCTCTTCTTCACTTTCACTCAGCATAGCAATGTCAAACTTCCTGGCAGATTAAAACTGTGTGCCGGACCGAGATTCGAACTCGGGACCTTTGCCTTTCGCGGGCAAGTGCTCTACCAACTGAGCTACCCAAGCACGACTCACGGGGCGTGAGTCATGCTCGGGTAGCTCAGCTGGTAGAGCACTTGCCCGCGAAAGGCAAAGGTCCCGAGTTCGAATCTCGGTCAGGCACACAGTTTTAATCTGCCAGGAAATTTCATATCAGCGCACACTCCGCCGCAGAGTGAAAATCTCATTCTGATAGCAATGTCACTGGCGAATCGTATCATTGATATCTTTTCACCTTGAATTTTAATTCCACTCCTGAACCTTTCTTTTATTTCCATCAGCCGGCCTTAGTGGCCGTGCGGTTCTAGGCGCTGCAGTCTGGAACCGCGAGACCGCTACGGTCGCAGGTTCGAATCCTGCCTCGGGCATGAATGTGTGTGATGTCCTTAGGTTAGTTAGGTTTAACTAGTTCTAAGTTGTAAGGGACTAATGACCTCAGAAGTTGAGCCCCATAGTGCTCAGAGCCATTTATTTCCATCGTTGTAACTTCGATGTACAGACTGAACAGTAGGGGGAAAGACTTCATCCCTGTCTTACACCCTTTTTAATCCAAGCACTTCGTTCTTGGTCGTCCGCTCTTGTTATTCCCTCTTGGCTCTTGTACATATTGTGTATCACCAGTCTCTTCCTATAGCTTACCCCTATTTTTCTCAGAATTTCAAACATCTTGTACCATTTTACATTCTCGAAGGCTTTTTTCAGGTAGACAAATCCCATGAACGTGTCTTGATTTTTCTTTAGTCTTGTTTCCATTATCAACCGCATGGTCAGAATTGCCTCTCTGGTGCCTTTACTTTTTCTAAACCCAAACTGATCGTCATCTAGCACATCTTCAATTGTATTTTCCATTCTTCTGTATATTATTCTTGCCAGGAACTTGGATACATGAGCTGTTAAGCTGATTACGATAAATCTCGCAATTGTCAGCTCTTACACTCTTCGGAATTGTGTGGATGATATTTTTCCGAAAGCCAGACGGTATGTCGCTAGACTCATACGACAGTTTAACGATCACTGAAAGTAATACGCTAATGCCTTGGCAAACCTGGACAACGGACCTTGAATGTGATTCAGGTGAAAGCTTATCTGGACAGAACATTTACATTCGCGTGAGTCGTATCGGGTTTGCTGAAGGTTACTAGACAGAGACAGAAAATACTACAGAAGGATAAGCGTGTGAATCTGCAGTTGAAAGCATGTTGAACTCAACTCTTCACAGTGAAACCTGAAGTTATTGAATGTCGTTATAAATGATTTGTCCTTTCCAACAATTCGCCTCGGTGTTGCAACTGGATATCGCTATAATTATACTCTGCAAGGTAGCTGCTGATTTTTCTGCAAAATCAGTCACTGGCTCTTAAGCAAAGTTAGTTACTCTATCTCACAGCTGTATTTAGTAACACAGGATTTGTTTAGCACAGATAACACTGCCACTGAAAGTCTCAGTTTATTATTGTTTTGTACAACAAATTACTGTTCCCATCAAAGAGCATTAACACCAAATCAAGATTCAGACACTGCGAAAATTTCTTGCTAAAAACAACACTCAGAGAGCCTAGGGTTTTCGAGTTTCTAGCTCGAAACACTTATGGTGAGTAATTGTTCCTGTCTAAGCTGCGGTGGGTACGTTGCCCCAGTAAAGCGGTGCTTCGAAGAAGAAATTAGTGAGCAGTTAGGAAGCGATACTGATGTGAAATGAGTGGAATTACAACGTCCAAGTACAGTTTGCAGGTCTTCCGATCCTGATAGCCTATTTGTTAGCTTGGTCACGGACAAGGCACACTGTAGCTCTTCACTTATCATCTGGTTGGAGATTGTGTGCTTTGGTAAACTGAATATCATTAGAGTCATTATTCAGTAACCAAAGACTTAAAGTTTTCTGGAATATTTTTTCTATTTTGCATATAAAAGTATAGTATATAAATAAATATTAACATGGTTACCGGTTTCTTACCTTTACTAAAAATGGTTCAGGTGGCTCTGAGCACTTTGGGACTCAACTGCTGAGGTCATTAGTCCCCTAGAACTTAGAACTAGTTAAACCTAACTAACCTAAGGACATCACAAACATCCATGCCCGAGGCAGGATTCGAACCTGCGACCGTAGCGGTCTTGCGGTTCCGGACTGCAGCGCCTTTACCTTTACTAGATAGACTTGTATTTTTAATAGTAGACTGAGCTAATTAGGTAACTGTTCTTTAGGGATTCCTCCCAAGTTATTTAGTAAACCTTAATCGTAGAGTTGCTGGTCAGTAGTGTAGTACAGTACAGGTGAAAAGGGTAAGGGCCGTCGCAGCCTCACTACAGAAGAAAATGTGAGTGGCTGAATACGAAAACGACTGGACGATCAGTCCGAGTTACTTGAATCCTGTTGAAATATTTATAGAAGAGTAGACAAACACGCAGAAGAATCAGAGAAAGATCAGACTGGTTTCATAATAATAGAGGTGACAAAAAATCAATTCTATCTTAGCACATAGTAAATCCCAAACAAGAATAAAGAGAAGTCGATATGTCTTCCTATCATTTCTGGACCAGAAGATATACAACGGAATACAATACTTCCTTAATGTGTGACTTGGTCGGAATGCGAATAGCTGATACATCTATGTTTTCAAATGAAAATTCAGTTCACCAACTTTCACAGACTGGACACCCCCTGACTTGCGCTACATAAGGCGCTGTAGCATACTGCTTTCTGTACGACAACGTGTGCTATAGTTTGTTTGGTTTTATGTACGTGGCTATAATGTTCCTGTGTTACTTTTGAAGGTACCAGTGAAGAACGAATCCATTGAAGGTGATTATGCCTGATAAAAACCGATCCGAGAAGAAATATGAGTAAGCACAATTGTTCGGGAAACGACTCACCACTCATTTAATCTTGAACGGACAGATCTAAACATATTATTCACGGTGACTAGGGCCGGGCTATGCACACAATATTGTTTGAACGCTAAATGCGTAAGCAACCAAAGCCTAACACCGGCGTAGAGGGAGGATCGCATCCAGGAGGAGCTGGGTTCAACTCCAGGTAAGGCCACTAATTTTTAAGCGTTCAGTAGCTTCCAAAACTTGGTTACGTTGAACGCTGGGATGATTCCGTTAAAATTAACATGGCCGATTTCCTTCCTTATTTTTGTTCAATACGACCTTGAGTTTTATCTCTAAAGATCTCCGTTCCTACCTGCTTTTAAAAAAAATGGAGACCTGGAACCTCCCAATTTATCTCAATTTAGATGTAAGGATACAAGAGTTGAAAGGTGGTGAATAAGAGGTATGTAATGTTAAGAGAAGTAATCAGGCAGGTGAGAAAAAGATCACCTGTAGAAAACGTGCTACTGTCTTAATAAAACAAAATTTCAGCATTTGAACAAAGCTGGTGTCACGATATTTCTGACAATATGACTTCCCTGTTGTCACCACTTTATTTATGTGAAATGTCTGCAGCTCGAATTCAGTATCTATGTGAGCTACCTCGTAGATTAAACTGTAGGCCGCAGGCTGGAGGAAGCCGAGAGCGAACCATTTCAAAGCGACCATGCACTTTGTACAGTGACTTAATCGGATTTACTCGAAAACTGTGAGAGGCAGCATATTATAGAATGCTTTGAGCTCTGTTGTGTATTGTTTTTCATTCTGACGCACAAAGGAAAAACCGGAGAGAGTTTAATCGAATGGAAAGATTTATATCTGTAAATATGATACGCTCATCTTCTGTGTAACGCCATTATCACACAAGACAAGAGGACACTGTACCATGTAACTTGAAAGTTGTGTGTTATCATCTAGAGCGTACGGTTCTTCCGTCTCAGATGCTGTAGCAATCGACAGGCACTGGTTCCCACGGCGAGCTACAGCAAGATAAGCTTGCGGTATTCAAGTTAAGTCTCACGAAACCGTGTGAAATTTCGAATATTAATACTAGATCTTTGATGCCCCATAAATAGATCAATTTCCACGTGTGAATGAGAGAATACTGTTGGTTGTAGGTAAAAAGCAACAACCGACGCAAGAAACAGTATATAGCCTCTGTGATTGAAAAAGAGTGCACGTATGCCCATCCACTTAAAGGAAGAAAAAATGATTCACTGAAGTAGCGTCCAATACCACTCACGTCTCTTTGTAGTGGAATACTATAACACATTCTGAGTTCAAACATTGTAACTGTACTAGCACACTTTCTTACTTGAAAACCAGTAAGGGTTACGAAAATTTTTATCGTGCAAAGCCCAACACACGCCCTTCCCAAATGTTGTCAGTCTCATGGGTATAGGAAACCAGCTTCATTTGGTATTTCTGTACTTCTGAAAAGCTTTTTTGTAGATACCGTACCGAAGCCATTTTTCGTTCCTGTGGGATATCTAACCAGGTTTCTACATCTACATATATACTCCACTACCCACCAAGCGGTGTTTGGCGGAGGGCAATATTCGCGCCAAAGTCATATTTCCCCGCTCTGTGTTACTCGCGGATCCCACGAGGGAAAAACGACCATCTGAACGCCTCATTACGAGCTCTAATTTCCTCCATCTTTGAATGGTGATCATTGCGAGATCTGAAAGTTGGTGGTAATAATATATGCTCTACATTCTCGGCAAAGATCGGATTTTGGAATTTAGTGACCAACCCCTTCCGTTTAGCGCGTCGCCTATCTGCAAGTGTGTCCCACTTCAAACTTTCTAAGAGATTTGTAAAGCTCTCGTTATGGCTAAATGTACCAGTCACGTATCTTGCCGCTCTTCTTTGGACCTTCTCAATCTCTGGACTCAGACCCAACTGGTAAGGGTCCCATACGGAGGAACAGTACTCCATTTGTAAGCAATTTCCTTTGTTGAAGGACTGCATCACTTCAGGATTTACCAATAAACCGCAATCTAGAGTTCGCCCTACCCGTTACTTGTGTAATCTGATCGATCCATTTGAGATCATTTCGAATAGTCACACACAGATACTTGACAGATGTTACCGCTTCCAAAGACTGGGCATTTATTTTGTACTCGTACATTAATGGGGATTTATGCTTTGTTATACGCAGTAGGTTACACATACTAATATTGAGTGATAACAGCCAGTCATTACACCAAGCATTTATTTTCTGCAAATCCTCATTGATTTGTTCACAACTTTCGAGTGATACTACTTTTCTGTAGACTGCAACATCACAGGTAAACAATCTAATGCCGCCGTCAATACCATCAACCAGATCGTTTATGTAAATCGTAAAAAGCAGCGGACCTATTACTCTGCTCTGGGGCACATCTGATGTTATGCTTGTTTCTGTTGAAGTCTCCCTATTCAGGACGAGATACTGCTCTCTGTCTCTTAGAAAACTTTCTATCCAACCGCGTATGTCATCGAATCGACCGTAAGCGCGCAGTTTTTCGAGCAAGCGACAGTGCGGAACTGAGTCGAACGCCTTTCGAAAGTCGAGGAATATGACATCAACCTGGGAGTCGGTATCTAGAGCCTGTCATATATCATGCACAAGAAGGGCCAGCTGTGTCTCGCATGACCGCTGTTTCCTAAAACCGTGCTGGTTTCTGCAGATGAGCTTCTCAGAGTCGAGAAAGGTCATTATGTGTGTACACAAAATACGTTCCATGATTCTACAACAAATCGATGTCAGCGAAACTGGCCGGTAATTATGTGCATCCGATTTTCTACCCTTTTTATAGATTGCTGTGACCTGGGCCCTCTTCCAGTCCCGTGGAACTTTCTGCTGTTCCAATGATCTCTGACAGACGATGGATAAGAATGGTGCTATATTTGTAGCATAGTCAACATAAAATCTTACGGTGTTACCGTCTGGCCCAGATGCCTTTCTGGCGTCTAAGGCTCTTATGACCTTTTGACAGCTGCTTTCATTTCACATAATTTCTGTTTGTCAGCGGGCCAGTGACTACGTTTAAAACGACTGTGCAAAATTCTCTGCCTTCTCAACAACTTCCTAACATGTTTGTTGAACCAAGGTGGATCCTTTCCCTCCCATATATTTTTGCTGGGCACATATTTCTCTAGCAGGTGGTGGACAATACCATTAAATTCCGACCAAAGTTGCTCAATATCTTTATGTCCCTCGGTGAATGCTTGGAGCTGACTATGAAGACATTCAGTAATGATACTTTTATTTGCTTTCCGAAACAAGAGAACTCTTTTTGCAACTTCCACTGACATAGAAGCCACAACGACATTATGGTTGCTAATACCTTGTTCTAGATTAACTTCCTTAAAAGATCAGGCCTGTTTGTCACCAAGATATCTAATATGTTCCCATCTCGAGTTGGTTTCCTAACCAATTGCTCAAGGCTGTATGTTGAGAGCGCTCCTAGAATTACTTAACACGAGTCTTTGCATCTCCCCCCTGTGATAAACGTGTAATATTACCAGCCAATGGACGCCAGATTAAAGTCTCCACCTATTACTAATGGATAATTTGGATACTTATTTCCTATGTACACAAGACTTTCCCTGTTGCAGATGCTGGTGGTCTATAAAAACATCCTAATACAATGGTTACTCCTTGTCTGATTGACAGCTTTATCCAGACTATTTCACAGTCAGACCCAGCATCGATATAAACTGCGTTTAAACAGCTTTTAGCTGCAATGAACAAACCACCTCCTATAGCATCAGTCCTGTCCTTCCTAAACATTTTCCAGTCCGAGTTCAACATTTCACTGCTATTTATGTCTGGTTTCAACCAGCTTTCGGTACCTAATACAAATTTGGCATTACTACTGTTTATATTGGAGAGTAACTCGGCGATCTCGCTACAGAAAACTTCGGCAATTTACTAACATGAGATTTAGCATATGTAAATCCTTTGGAATGACCTGTTTAGGAGAACTAACAATTTTTTAGTTGGCACGCCCACATCAGTGTCATGAACTGGTAATTTTTCAGGCCAACGGCTTGTTTCGCGTGGGCACGTAGCAAACGAGAGAATATGAAAATCTTGAGTGTGTTTTCTGAAGGCCAGATATAACATTTAGGGTTCCATTAAACGACATCGGTACGGGCAACTGACTCGCCTTGTATGTATTTTGACTAAAGTGGGTCATTTCGCCTTATAGCAAGGACATTGGCTATCTGGGCGCTAACTGTTTGTTAATAACGTGACTAATATTATTTATTCAGCCCTGAGTGCCAAATCGTCTGAAGTTTCGTAAATTTTCAATTTATTATTAGCTCTCCAGAGAGAAACCTGAGCACCGGCTTTTAATTTTTGAACTTCAGAACGACCGATCACGAATCAGACTTCGTTAACATACACAGACGGAAAAAAGATTGTGGTATCAAGAAATTGTGCGACATAAATGAATGTTGGTAGGCGTGTTTCTGTTTCTGAAAGATGATACCTACTCAGATTTCGCACCAGTCGCACGAGAATGCCGTGAGATACAAATCAGGTTTGCCTTAAATACACATTGTGACGGTCGTGAACATTAGCTTACTTTGAGACTAGAAGTGGTGAGTTCATGTTAGTCTTGGATGCACTCAAGGCGATAAAGACGCCGTTACCAACATTTCACTGAGTTTGAATGAGGTTGTGTAATAGGGCTACGAGAAGCTGGAGGTTCCTTCTGCGATATTGCAGGAAGACTTGGCAGGAATGTAGGGAATGTAGCCACTGCAGATGATTGCTGGCAGCGGTGGTCCGAAAATGTACGGTCGCAAGGAGACCGGGCTCCGGAAGACGACGTGGCACTACCGAGAGGGAAGACCATCCTGTTCCCCGTGTGGATCTGGCTCATCGTACGAGGGTAATCCCAAAAGTAAGGTCTCCTATTTTTTTATAAGTACATAGAACTGTTTATTTCTAGAATGGTTTACATCAGTTTACAGCTTGAACATTTAGCTATTTTTCGACATAATCACCATTTCTGTCGATGCATTTTTGTAGATGCTGTGGTAGTTTTCGCATGCCCATGTCATACCAGCTCGCCGCCATGCAATTCAGAAAGTTGTGAACCTCTTCTTTCACCTCGTCGTCGGAGCTGATTCGCTTTCCGGCCAAATGTTCTTTTAACCTAGGGAACAGGTGATAGTCACTGGGCGCCATGTCGGGCTATAGGGTGGGTGGGTGATTATGTTCCACTGAAACTGTTGCAGGAGAGCAACGGCTTGCCGAGCGATGTGTGGGCGAGCGTTGTCATGGAGAATGTGTACGCCCTTGCTCAACATTCCTCTTCTCTGGTTCTGAATTGCCCGCTTGAGTCTCACAGTACGTGTCAGCGTTAATTGTGGTCCCAGTGGGCATTACGTCGACCAACAATACCCCTTTCCTATCCCAAAATACGGTTGTCATGACTTTACCGGCAGACTGTGTTTGTTTGAATTTCCACGTCTTTGGCGAAGAAGAATGCCGCCATTGGCGTGATTGTTGCTATGTCTCAGGTGTAAAGTGGTATGCCCAGGTTTCGTCACCCGTGACAATTGAGTCCAGAAAGTTGTCCTGTTCGGTTGCAAGGCGGTGAAGAAATGCGCGGGAAGCATCAACTCGTGGTCCTCAGTTAGCATGCGTGGCACCCATCTTGCGAACACTTTCCGGTAGTTCAATGTTTCCGTTAAAATTCTGTGAGCGGTGCTTCGGGAAAGAGATCATACAGGGTGATCCGCCGATCTTCACGCATGCTTTGCTCAACCTTCAACACTGCCTCCTCAGAAACTGACGGTCTTCCACTCCTTTGTTCGTCGTGAACTTCGGTCCGACCAGCTGCAAACTCTCTACACCTCTTACGAACACTTTTGACATCCAGGCACGACTCACCATACACTTCTGTCAATTGGAGATGGGTTTCCATCGCCGCAGTGCCCTTTGCCTACAAAAACCGAATAACTGCGTGCAATTCGCACTTGTCGGTATCATCCAACGGGAGCTCCATACTCAACGGCTGCCAAGCCAAGACTGAGCACGTCAGCGCGGCGTGCGCATGTTTACACGCAGCTCGTGAAGCACTCTTCATAACAGTGTGACCAAGTGCCACACAAACAGAGTTCTGTACTTATAAAAAAAATAAGAGACCTTACTTTTGGCCCGCATCTCGTGGTCGTGCGGTAGCGTTCTCGCTTCCCACGCCCGTGTTCCCGGGTTCGGTTCCCGGCGGGGTCAGGGATTTTCTCTGCGTCGTGATGGCTGGGTGTTGTGTGCTGTCCTTAGGTTAGTTAGGTTTAAGTAGTTCTAAGTTCTAGGGGACTGATGACCATAGATGTTAAGTCCCATAGTGCTCAGAGCCATTTGAACCATTTTGAACCTTACTTTTGGGCTTACCCTCGTAATTCATCTGCAGCAGCAGTGAGCAGCAGTTGGCACCACAGTGACACAACGAACTGTTACAAATCGGTTACTTCAAGGAGAGCTCCGAGCCAGACGCCTTGCAAGTGTGCATTAGACTGACTACAAACCACTACCATTTGTGACCCCCAGTGGTGCGAAGCGAGAGCTCAATGGAGGGCAGGGTGCATGTATGTTTGTTTTCTGATGAAAGCTGGTCATGCCTCAGTGCCAGTGATGGCTGTGTTTTCATTAGAAGGAGGCCAGTTGAAGGCTTGCAACCAACCCATCTGCGTGCTAGACACACTGGACCTACACTGGGAGTTAGGGTCAGGTGAGCGGTTTCGTATGTCAGCAGGAGCGTTCTCGTGGTTGTCTCACGCACTCTGACTGGAAATTGGTACGTCAGTCTGGTGCTTCGACCTGTTGTGCCGTCATTCATGAACAGCATTGCAATGGGTGTATTCAAAAGGATAACGTCCGCCTACATACCGCTGTTGTAGCCCAATATGCTCATCAATGTGTCGACATGTCGCTTTGGTCTGCTCGATCTCCAGACCGGTCTCCAACCGAGCACATATGGAACATCGTCGGACAACAACTCCTGCGTCGTCCACAGAAAGTACTACGATTCCCTGCATTACCAAGTGCCACAGGCATGGAATTCCATCCCACAAACTGACATCCGGCACCTGTACAACACTGCATGCACGTTTGCATTATTTTATTCAGCATTTTGGTGGTTACACCGGTTATTAATATACTACATTTCGCATTTGCAGACGCTTATCTCGCCATTACATTGACCTGTGATCATGCAATGTTAATTACGTAAATATTTTACCTAGACAAATGCATTACAGAAATTTCATTCTATCTATATCCGGATCCCGCTCCAGCTACTGCCAGGTCTGGGTGCTGACGAGTCCTCTCCATTTGGCTCGGTCCTCCAACCACTTTTCTTCCTCCACTTGCTGCCAGGTCACACCTCTCCTTTCCACAGATATTCTCACTCACACATTTTCCACCGTGTTCTTGGGCGGCCTCTAGGTCTTTTCCCATCCAGCATTAGTTCTTCCATATTTTTGGGGAGTCTCTGCAGATGCATTGTCTTAACATGCCCCTACTATCTTTTTTTTTGTGGCACAATACACAATCATTAACCCGGCTCCAGGGAGGTAGGGTCCCCTTCCCTGTTCCACCACTGGGGTAATTCCTGTCTGGCGAGTCCACGTCGCGGGGATGGGCATCCTACACTTCAGTAGGCCGGAGTGCTAGGGTGGATGAGTTCAGGCAGGGACCCAATCCCGTGGGGTATAACACGGAACCCATGCCCAGGGTTACGGGTGAAGACCTTAATGGCAGCGACGGCACAGAAGGAAGACTTCGGAACGGCGTAGCTGGCAGATGAGGCAACTCTCCTTTCTGGGGATTAAATGAGAAGGGGACCACTGCCTTGTGGTGGAGGAAAAACTCCAAAGGCTAAGGGAGACAACCCCAACAGAAAATCCTTTCTTGCGTTAGGCCTAGGAAGCCAGGAGGAAAGTCTTGATATATTGCTTTCAAAATACAGGAAATTTCATTATCCTGCACTAATTAGTTTTTGGTGTTGGCACTTTTTTTCCTTCCGTGGAAATTTCTCTTACATGGTACAGAACGTAATGAGTACAGGACATGGAAGCACGCGCTGACGTGCACTCCGGAGAGGAATTTTACAACAAAGAAACTGAATTTGTATCATTAATTCATTATCTTTTAGTCTATCCAATAATATTATGAATCTCAAAGGATTAATGCAGTGAATCACATACATTTAACAGTCGAGAGAAACCGTTGAACATTGATATATTTTGTAACAACACACTATCTCGCAAATACGTTTCACTAACAGAATCACCGCTCAGGTCTCGCAGGTTAAGAACCGAAAGGAAGGTAGTTAGGCTAGCTTTGTTTTATCAGCTGAAATCTTTCTATACTCCTCCCGATATATGCTCATTGCCGCGCATTGCAGAGACCTTACTGTGGCCGAGTCACAGATCACACTGAGGTGACAGAAGTCATGGGTTACCTCCTAATATCGTGTCGCACCTCCTTTTTCCCGGCGAAGTACAACAACTCGATATGGCATGGACTGAACAAGTCGTTGGAAGTCCCAGCAGAAATAATGAGCCATGCTGCCTCTACAGCCAAAAATAACAGTGAAAGTGTTGCTGGTGTAGCATTTTGTGCACGAACTGACCTCTCGATTGTGTCCCATAAATATCCGATGGGATTCATGATCGGCGATCTGAGTGCCCAAATAATTCGCACGAACTGTCCAGAATGCGAACAACTCTGGCCCGCTGAAAAAGTTCCATATAAATTCCATCGGTATTTGGTACAATGAAACCCATTAATGACTGCAAACGGACTCCAAGTACCCGAAAATTAGCATTTTTAGACAATGATCGGTTCACTTGGAAAAGAGGATATAGTCCATTCCATGTAAACACAGCCCACACCATTAAGGAGATACCAGGAGCTTTCACAGAACTATGTTCACAACATTGGGACAGGGCTTCGTAGGGTCTCCGTCACATTCGAACCCTGCCATTAGCTCTTACCAGCTGAAATCGGGACTCACCTAACCAGGGAATGGGTTTTAAGTCATCTACCATCTATAATTTGGGTGAAGGTCACGGTTAAAGCGGGCTCAAGCATGGTAATTGGATGTCTCTATAGCCCCCTGTCTTAGCAGCTGTTGTGGCCGAACACCTGAAGGTAAATTTGGAAAATATTTCGAGTAGATTTCCCGACCGTGTTATAGTTTTGAGTGGAGATTTTAATTTACCAGATATACACTGGGAGACTCAGACTTTTATAACGGTAGGCAGGGACAAAGAATCCGGTGACATTTTTTTAAGTGCATTATCTGAAAACTACCTTGAGCAGTTAAACAGAGAACCGACTCGTGGCGATAACATATTAGACCTTCTGGTGACAAACAGACCCGAACCATTTGAAACAGTTGACGCAGAACAGGGAATCAGCGATCATAAAGCGGTTACAGAATCGGTGATTTCAGCCGTAAATAGAAATATTAAAAAAGTAGGAAGATTTTTCTGTTTAGCAAAAGCGACAAAAAGCAGATTTCAGAGTAATTGGCGGCTCAACACAAAATTTTTATCTCAAGTACAGATAGTGTTGATGATCAGTGGACAAAGTTCAAAATATCGTACAACATGCATTAGATGAGTATGTGCCAAGCAAGATCGTAAGAGATGGAAAAGAGCCACCGTGATACAACAACCAAGTTAGAAAACTGCTGCGGAAGCAAAGGGAACTTCACAGCAAACATAAACATAGCCAAAGCCTTGCAGACAAACAAAAATTACACGAAGCGAAGTGTAGTGTGAGGAGGGCTATGCGACAAGCGTTCAACGAATTCGAAAGTAAAGTTCTATGTACTGACTTGGCAGAAAATCCTTAGAAATTTTGGTCTTATGTCAAAGCGGTAGGTGGATCAAAACAAAATATCCAGACACTCTGTGACCAAAATGGTACTGAAACAGAGGATGACCGACTAAAGGCCGAAAACTAAATGTCTTTTTCCAAAGCTGTTTCACAGGGGAAGACTGCACTGTAGTTCCTTCTCTAGATTGTCGCACAGATGACAAAATGGTAGATATCGAAATAGTGACAGAGGGATAGAAAACAATTAAAATCGCTCAAAAGAGGAAAAGCTGCTGGACCTGATGGTATACCAGTTCGATTTTACACAGAGTACGCGAAGGAACTTGCCTGCCTTCTTGCAGCGGTGTACCGTAGGTCTCTAGAAGAGCGTAGCGTTCCAAAAGATTGGAAAAGGGCACAGATCACCCCCGTTTTCACGAAGGGAGGTCGAACAGATGTGCAGAACTATAGACCTATATCTATAACGTCGATCAGTTGTAGAATTTTGGTACAAGTATTATGTTCGAGTATAATGACTTTTCTGGAGACTAGAAATCTACTCTGTAGGAATGAGCATGGGTTTCGAAAAAGACGAACGTGTGAAACCCAGCTCGCGCTAATCGTCCACGAGACTCAGAGAGCCATAGACACGGGTTCACAGGTACATGCCGTGTTTCTTGACTTCCGCAAGGCGTTCCATACAGTTCCCCACAGTCGTTTAATGAACAAAGTAAGAGCATATGGACTATCAGAACGATTATGTGATTGGATTGAAGATTTCCTAGACAACAGATCGCAGCTTGTCATTCTCAATGGAGAGAAGTCTTCCGAAGTAAGAGTGATTTCATGTGTTCTGCAGGGTAGTGTCGTAGGACAGTTGCTATTCACAATATATATAAATGACCTTGTGGATAACATCGGAAGTTCACTGAGACTTTTTGGGGACGATGCTGTAGGTTATCGAGAGGTTGTAACAATGGAAAATTGTACTGAAATGCGGGAGGACCTGCAACGAACTGACGCATGGTGCAGGGAATGGCAATTGAATCTCAATGTAGACAAGTGTAATGCGCTGCTAATACATAGAAAGAAAGATCCTTTATCATTTAGCTACAATAGAGCAATAGAGCAGGTCAGCAACTGGAAGCAGTTAAATGCAGCCCGAAAACAAAGGAAGTAGGTTACAGTACACTTGTTCGCCCACTGCCTGAATACTGCCCACCGGTGTGGGATCCGTACCAAATAGTGTTGATAGAAGAGATAGAGAAGATTCAACGGAGAGCAGCGCGCTTCGTTACAGAATCATTTAGTAATCGCGAAAGCGTTACGGAGATGATAGATAAACTCGAGTGGAAGACTCTGCAAGAGAGACGCTGAGTAGCTCGGTACGGGCTTTTGCTGAAGTTTCGAGAACATACCTTCACCGAGGAGTCAAGCAGTATATTGCTCCCTCCTACGTATATCTCGCGGAGAGACCATGAGCATAAAATCAGAGAGATTAGAGCCCACACAGAGGCATACCGACAATCTTTCTTTCCACGAACAATACGAGACTGGAATCGAAGGGAGAACCGATAGAGTTACTCAAAGTACCCTCCGCCACACACCGTCAGGTGCCTTGCGGAGTATGGATGTAGATTTAGATGTAACCGATTCGGCCACGAGCTCAAGAAAGGCGCGGCAGGTGACGTCCTCTTAGCGAAGGTACTCGCGTCGGTCGTCTGCTGCCACAACCCATAACGCCATATTTCGCCGCACTGTCCTAACGTAAATGTTCATTGAACGTCCCACATTGATTTGTGCGGTTATTTCACGCAGAGTTGCTTGTCTGTTAGCACTGACAATTCTACGCAAACGCTGCTGCTCTTGGTTACTAAGTGAATGACATTGGCCATTGCCTTGTCCGTAGTGAGAGACGATGCCGGAAATTTGGTATTCTTGACAACACTCTTGACACTGCGGATCTTGGAATATTCGATTTCTTTAACGATTTCTGAAATGGAATGTCCCACACGTCTAGCTCAAACTTGATCAATCGCTGGCTACACGCAGTACGCAACTTCCAGTTAGGAAAACTCGCAATAAAATTTAGTCACTCACCCGCATATTGGAAGGGGCAATCAGATTCATCCCCACCTAAGGTAGAAAAGGCGCTCAAAACCATCCCTCTGGGGACACGCCAATGTGAAACATCCTCTCCCACAAAAATTTAGAAAAGCACCAAGCACGTTATTTTCTGTCGGTTATCTGATCGCCCGAGTCCGGCGAAGATGCTGCTGTGACCTGAAACACCTGCCGCTCGTGTTCCTCGGCCGTGGGTTAGACTCCCTAACAAGCATTAGCTGGGGCATATTCGTTCGGTCCCCGCGACTGAAGCTGATGCCATATTTACGCCCCTAAGTATTGTTCGCTCTCTGAGAATGACTGGAATCCCAGTGCGGCACGATCCATACGGAGCAAAGACCTCCTACTGTCATCAACGCCCTTTGGTAGCTGCTCACACAATGACTCAAAGCGACTGCACATTACCCAGTAGCATATCTGGGTGCGTCACCCGACCGGCCACATGCCAAACACAGGAACGCTTTCCAATTCGTCCCGCACAGCTGAGTCGAGGGAATCAAAACACTGGCTCAGAAAGCTACTCCTGTGTATATATGCCCTGTTAGAATCTTAACTGCAAGATACAAGTTACGAAAACAAATTACTGAAGAAACATTACTTCTGAACCTCGTAGTCACTCACTTATTGATAGAAAATAAAACCGAAGCTAATATGAACGAGCCATGGCGGGTCACATCGATCAATCGATCGCTAGGTCGCGGTAGCGGATCACAATCTTTGGTGTTTCTCCGCACGAGGAAGGTTGACAGTTCGAATTTGCGGTCCAAATTCAAAGGAGCACTTGCGGGGCCCGATTTATCTCCGCTTTCTGGAGCCGATCGTAAGCGCTTTTAGCGGGGCACAAGCCTCATCCTGCAAAGACAGTGTGGCGGCGGGACTCTGAAACTTTGCCTGTTCCGAGCGAGTGGACATTTTGAGTGCCACTTCGCTACCGATTTGTAAAATATTTTGGTGAGACTCATTCTGTGGCTTCTGCGCCTTGTTTTGTTGAAGTCGTAGTGCTATGCCTAGTTTCTCCTTCCCGGAAGGTTCAAATGTCTCTGAGCACTATGGGACTTAACATCTGAGGTCATCAGTCCCCTAGAACTTAGAAGTACTTAAACCTAATTAACCTAAGGACATCACACACATCCAAGCCCGAGGCAGTATTCGGACCTGCGACCGTAGCGGTCGTGCGCTTCCAGACTGATGCGCCTAGAACCGCTCGGCCACATCGGCCGCTTTCCCGGAAGGTCTGCAGTGTTTGCTATTTATGGGGCTTCGCTCCGAAGGAACTGAAGCTTATCTTAATGGATGCAAATCTGTTTCATTACAGAAGTTAGTCACAACAGTTTGTGAAATGTGTGGAAGTTGCGTGGCCTTTGTTACATAGCTAGTGGAGTTACGTTTATCAGAACTGCCTGTTCAAACAGGTCATACTTAGAGTGGCTTACTGTGGCCCATGCTGAGGGACTGACAGTGTGTTGTTCTTCCAAATACAGTGATGTCTAACTCAATCAGAGTGCCGTTTCACTGTTCATGGGAATTACTACTAAAATAAGAATGTACTTCTCCACTGTAGTTTCTACAGGCAGCCTGGTACACTAAGTTTCATATCCGACATTTTGTTGCTTAGCTATCTCAGTTTACGTTAGTAAGAGCTGGCCGATTCGTTACTTATGACTAGTGTCTTACTGTAAAGCATGTTAGAAGTCACAATTTGAATTTCCTTCCGTTTCGAAATAGTGTGTAATGACTGATCCTGCTGAGTACAAGTAAACGTTTGCCAATTGTTTTTGGGGGTCGTAATCCTTATTGGTCTTCTCACTCCTGTAATAAGAGTGCTACCCAGTAGTTTAATGCTTTGTTGCTTATCACCATATTCGCTGATTGGGCAAGTGCTTATTTTTTATTTATTTATGTTTGGCTCTTAAATGGTAATGTAGTGACTGTTACTAGCTTTTACGGTTAGTTCTTAGTCTGTCGTAGTTCACATAGTACGGGACCTGACCCGTCCACCAGCATACCATTGGGTGGAAAGTTCACCACACCGCCCAATGTGTCCATCGAGTTATCTCGCCTGCCGCGGAGCTGAATTGTATCTGTATAACTTCTCCTGGTCCTGAACTTCCGTCACCAACGGACTTGATGCATGCTTGGGTGTTACGAAATCCGCTGGAATCATTTAAAACTTTATATTTAAAAGCCACATGAAAAATTTCGTAAATATTTAAGTTTTGATTATTAAAATGCAGCCTGGCTGACTAAGATTCCTGTTAATGTTTGACATATTGCTTGGTTTCTTAATTGCTTAAAAGATCTTTTTCTGACGTCAATTGCTAATCTCATTTCCTCATTAATGTCCGACAAGTTGTTTAATTTCTTGTTTTTAAAAGCTATTTTACTGACGTCACAAGGTTGTCGACTTTTACTTAAAAGAATTATTCATATTTCCAACTGTGAACGCTGCTTTCTTGTCTTCTGGCCTAGCCCAGCAGTTCAACGGCGTATTAAGCTGCCGTAGAGTAACAGTGGAAACAAAATCACATAAACTCGGATGTGATTAATAGCCCTGCGAATTGAATGTTAGGTGATGACAAGAATTTCTCTCTGTGAACTCCTAGTTGCCTAAGTGTATCTGTTTCCTTATTTCTCTTGGACGAATACGCAAGAACCTGAAAAATGTTTGTTGTTCCCAGCCTGAGGGATCGTTCATGTATTGCAAGCAAAACATCTCTAGATGTACAGGACCTTTCAAGTGTCTGCGAGCTATGGCTTTACGACTTTTCTGTTACATCCTGTCCCAAGACAAACAAGCGTGTTATCATTCATGTATGGACCATAATGAGTGTAGCACACAATTTAATTTGTAAATCAACTACAGTTTCCCAATAGCTTAGCTTAGCAATAAGCATTAGGCTATCTGTATAAAATGGCTGACTCCGGTTATGTCTCAGGTAATCCTCTAGTCAGAAAACACAACGATTTTACTTTACGTAATGTACACAATTTTCCATTTCTCTACTGCAAAAGCTATTTGTCCATCTTTACACGACACTGGTATTTGTCTGGATTTGAGTGACTATTACTAGACTATCGTCATACATAACTGCGCCACCTACAAAGAGCATGAGGCCGGCCGATGTGGACGAGCGGTTCTAGGCGCATCAGACTGGGAGCGCACGACCGCTACGGTCGCAGGTTCGAATCCTGCCTCGGGCGTGGATGTCTGTGATGTCCTTAGGTTAGTTAGGTTCAAGTAGTTCTAAGTCTAGGGGACTGATGACCTCAGATGTTAAGTCCCATAGTGCTTCGAGCCATTTGAGTCATTTGAAAGAGCATGAGATTGCAACCAGTACTATCTGCTAAGTAATTCAATGTTCAAATGTGTGTGAAATCTTATAGGACTTAACTGCTAAGGTCATCAGTCCCTAAGCTTACACACTACTTAACCTAAATTATCCCAAGGACAAACACACACACCCATGCCCGAGGGAGGACTCGAACTTCCGCCGGGACCAGCCACACAGTCCATGACTGCAGCGTCCCAGACCGCTCGGCTAATCCCGCGCGGCTGCTAAGTAGTTAATTAACGTATAACATCAGGAGTAACAGTTCTGTTACACTCTCGTGGAGAATACCAGTTATTATGTCAAGGATTTTAGGTGACTTTCCATCCAAGATGACGTGCTGCAATTTTCTGTAGACAAATTTTCGGTTTAGTCGCAGTAGGTGGCAGTAGGTTTCCTTAAGTTTCTTATAGCAAAACACATATTAGCTAGATGGATAGCGACTGTGTCTGTTGTATTGGCCGCAGTCCAAACGCAGCTAGAAGTTTGTTGGCCACAGTCAACAGGCTCGAGGGTGCCACTTTGAGGTGTGGTGGGGATGAGGTGCCTGGGGCAGCCTCTGCTGTACTAGATGTGCGCGGGGGGGGGGGGGGGGGGGGGGAGATGCCACTGCCACCTGTCACTGAGCGGACCTCAGGTGCGACTGAGCCAGCCGGCCCACTCTCACCTCAGTGTGGGTGGCGGACTGTGTCGAGGTCTCGAGCCTCAAGGCGAAGGCTGCATGGGGGACACAGGCTCCTGCCAAATCTCATGCATTTTGCTAATAGATTCAGTGTGCTAGCTGATGCTGGGGAGGGGGGTGGCAGACTGAGCCGTATCAGAATGTACCTTCTGCCAGGATAGTGACCACTCCTCCAGCTAGGTCCGGGCCTGGACAGGCACATGGGGATAGGGGTTCGTTAGTTATTAGGAGCTCCAATGTTAGGCTGGTCATGGAGAGTTAGTTATTAGGAGCTCCAATGTTAGGCTGGTCATGGAGACCCTCAGGAACATAGCGGCTAGGGCGGGGAAGAAGTCCAACGTTCACTCATGTGTTTCCCTGGGGGCCTTATCCGGTGGCTATCGAGCGTGTGGGCTGCAGCCAGCAGTAGATTGTTCATATATCGGCACCAGCGACGCCAGTCGTCGGGGTTCCGAGAAAATCATTGGGTCCTTTCGACGGCTGGCTAAATTGGCGAAGGTGGTCTCCATGTCTCGAGGAATGGAAGCCAAGCTGAAGATTAGCAGCATCGTACCCAGGGTGGACCCGAGTCCTCTGGTTTGGAGTCGAGTGGAGAATCTAAACCAGATGCTACGTCGACTCTGTGACGAAAATGGTTGTAGATTCCTAGACCTACGCTGTGGGGTGGAAGGTTGTAGGACGCCCATCGATCGATCAGGGGTGCACTTCACACAGGAAGCAGCTACAGACAAAATTAGCAGGATATTTTTGTAGCTAGATTTTATACAAAGATTTGTTTTCACTAGAGGCCGTAGTTTTCGAGTAATTTAAGAAAAACGCACGAAAGTGACTTTCAGACGCACCCCCAATCCCACCAGCCTCACTGGTGAGGATTTCTAGTATGTTGTTCAGTGCACTCCCTCCTACCGCTGTGCAACTGCACAAATTATTTCCCACAGTCGACCTTTTTTGATTTTCATTTACTCGCCTTACTATGCCACCTACGTAGTCGAGCATTTATAAATTGTAAAACTGACGTTTGTGTAAATTTTGCCAGACAGTTTTGCGAATGTTGACAGCATAAAATAGTTGTATTCGTCAGGCCTATTGACTACGAAAGTACTGTGCTCGTAAGGTGAAAGTCTGGATCCAATTGTCAGCGTAGTTAGTTTTAGCGTAACGTTTACAAAAGTCGTTTTTCTTTCATTACTCTCACTGGCACGTTGAAACTAATAATGTTAACGAAATAGTCGACTATGCTGATGGCGTAATAGCCCAATCAATAGAAATCGGAAGAGGTCTAATATCGGAAATAGTTTTTGCAGTCGGAAATTTTTATACAGTAGTAGGGGGAGTATCGCGAACAACATAGCAGTGGTGAGCGATGAGTGTGGGGAGTAGAAGTGCGTTTGACACTCAGTTTTTACATGTTTGTTGAATAACTCAAAAACGGTGACCTGCAGAGAAAACGTATCCTAGTACAAAATTCTATAAAAAAGGTCCTGTTCATTTTTTTCTATAGAATTAATACTTCGCGCGTAGCTATCGAGAGAATATGAAAAGCTCGCTCGTGGCTTATGAAGGCCAGATATAAGACTGCAGGTTACGTGAAACGACATTGGTAGGAGCAGCTGAATCACCTGTATATGGGGGCCGCTTTCAATCCTGATATAGGGTTTTAAAAAAAGTAATCCATATTTTGATAGGAGGTAACATAGACCAAAGTACGACAGAAATGTCCAGCTAATATATGCTCTGAAATGCATACGGTGAGAACTGTGCGCCCTCGTTATCTTCGCTGCTGTGTAACATATCGCATCTACTGCAGTCTCTTTGCTACTTCGAACGACCTGCAGTATGCAGGAAACAAATGAAGGCACTTTCCTGTGTTATTGGCCAGGATTACGGTATGCGATAAACATTTGTAAGTGGTATTGATGTTCTGGTTAAGTGCAACACATATAGTAGTTTTCATGGAGACAGTTTTTGCTTTGATAATTTAGTGAAATGCTTTTGGAGTGTAGTTGTATCCTCGCGCTTAACAGCGTAATGGAAGACTTACTCGACTTGGGAAATGGCAGTCATGGTCTTCTGTTATGATCTGGCAAATCGAAGCAACAGTTTAGTTTGTGTCTTATATACTGAAATGTGGATTAATACACTTCCATTACTCTGGAAGGTAAAAGCATTTCACAAACTTATTAAAACAGAAATTGGTCCCCCGAACTAATGCACGCGCCCCACTTACCCTGAACTGTGAATACGCTAAACAGTAAGAACACTAACAAATGTTTACTGCATGTTCTATTCGTGGATAATAACAGAGGATTGTGTCCTCATTTGCTTACTGCAACCTGTTCGTAGTAGCGCTTGTTTAGGTCGATACTACCACCCGTCAGAATATGGGCTACATGTTTAACACGCTGTATATGGTAGGGGATTCCGAATCAAAATGATCCGCTCCACTAAACCCATCACTTTTAATTACTTCTCAATTAGTGGCGCCATCGCACGGTCATTTTACGGACTACCTGCTAAGTTGAGGTTAAAGGCCTTTGTGTGTACTTCGTGTTCTGCAAGCGTCCTGGGGGAAAAACGATCCCATGATGGGATCACTGCGTGCCTCAGGGATCATACACTCCTGGAAATGGAAAAAAGAACACATTGACACCGGTGTGTCAGACCCACCATACTTGCTCCGGACACTGCGCGAGGGCTGTACAAGCAATGATCACACGCACGGCACAGCGGACACACCAGGAACCGCGGTGTTGGCCGTCGAATGGCGCTAGCTGCGCAGCATTTGTGCACCGCCGCCGTCAGTGTCAGCCAGTTTGCCGTGGCATACGGAGCTCCATCGCAGTCTTTAACACTGGTAGCATGCCGCGACAGCGTGGACGTGAACCGTATGTGCAGTTGACGGACTTTGAGCGAGGGCGTATAGTGGGCATGCGGGAGGCCGGGTGGACGTACCACCGAATTGCTCAACACGTGGGGCGTGAGGTCTCCACAGTACGTCGATGTTGTCGCCAGTGGTCGGCGGAAGGTGCACGTGCCCGTCGACCTGGGACCGGACCGCAGCGACGCACGGATGCACGCCAAGACCGTAGGATCCTACGCAGTGCCGTAGGGGACCGCACCGCCACTTCCCAGCAAATTAGGGACACTGTTGCTCCTGGGGTATCGGCGAGGACCATTCGCAACCGTCTCCATGAAGCTGGGCTACGGTCCCGCACACCGTTAGGCCGTCTTCCGCTCACGCCCCAACATCGTGCAGCCCGCCTCCAGTGGTGTCGCGACAGGCGTGAATGGAGGGACGAATGGAGACGTGTCGTCTTCAGCGATGAGAGTCGCTTCTGCCTTGGTGCCAATGATGGTCGTATGCGTGTTTGGCGCCGTGCAGGTGAGCGCCACAATCAGGACTGCATACGACCGAGGCACACAGGGCCAACACCCGGCATCGTGGTGTGGGGAGCGATCTCCTACACTGGCCGTACACCACTGGTGATCGTCGAGGGGACACTGAATAGTGCACGGTACATCCAAACCGTCATCGAACCCATCGTTCTACCATTCCTAGACCGGCAAGGGAACTTGCTGTTCCAACAGGACAATGCACGTCCGCATGTATCCCGTGCCACCCAACGTGCTCTAGAAGGTGTAAGTCAACTACCCTGGCCAGCAAGATCTCCGGATCTGTCCCCCATTGAGCATGTTTGGGACTGGATGAAGCGTCGTCTCACGCGGTCTGCACGTCCAGCACGAACGCTGGTCCAACTGAGGCGCCAGGTGGAAATGGCATGGCAAGCCGTTCCACAGGACTACATCCAGCATCTCTACGATCGTCTCCATGGGAGAATAGCAGCCTGCATTGCTGCGAAAGGTGGATATACACTGTACTAGTGCCGACATTGTGCATGCTCTGTTGCCTGTGTCTATGTGCCTGTGGTTCTGTCAGTGTGATCGTGTGATGTATCTGACCCCAGGAATGTGTCAATAAAGTTTCCCCTTCCTGGGACAATGAATTCACGGTGTTCTTATTTCAATTTCCAGGAGTGTATTTCCACAATATTATCTTACTTTATTTTGTTCTTCATTTTGTATGTTTATTTTATTCGCTCGTACTTCGTTATCTTTTTGCTATCCGATGTCGACTAAGCTTTACACCGAGAGGCAGCAGTTTGTTTCATTACTTGAATTTATATCTCTGTACGTGATCATTAGCTTAAATAAGCCATTCCCACTTAGATTTTCAGTTGTGTGAACATACGTTCGACAAGCGGATAGGCGAACCCCACAGTAAACATGAACAAAACCAATACCGCAGTTGTAAAAACAGCAAATAAAAATTTTGGTGTTACAAGAACGACTCAAAAAAGAAGGGCACACGAAAATAATGCGGCTGCTACTTTGGCAAAAAAGATTTTAGGGTATTATAAGCCCATGTTCATAAAGTGCCATTAAGAGGAACTGTTTAACATCTTGGACATGGAATCGAGTTATCAACAAGAGATGTTATAGCATGCTGTACAGTTATATCATGAGACCCTGTTCCCCAGGATAACATTCGACACTTCTATGGTTGGTCTAAATGGCATACACTTTTTTGATGGGTTTATTACATGCAACCATGTTCACACTCCATGTACAGTCCTTAAAATATGTGAATAAAATTTCATTCGTGTTCTACCATTCGTTCGAGATGTTCAGTTTAAGGGTCTATGAGCCCTAATCAGTGACGTTCAAAAAACCTGTAACCCTCTGATTGTTAACTGGTACAGTTTCATTACAGGTCTACGTGTGACCCATTTAATTGTGTTTGTTGCTATTGCATTACTATCACCATCAACTTCTAAAGACTACGTCATATCGCTGCAACCATGCTTCTGTAATCTCAGATTTTCTCTTAATTTCATGTCAATTCTGACATTTTGTTACCCTCCTCCTCTCCCACTAGATCTTCAATCATTTTCTTTCGCGGCTTTGGTACAGTATTTCTGCTTTCAATTTATTTGTTATAAATGTATTGTGTCGAAATAAATGTCAAAAAAGTTGTGTTTTCCTTGCTTGATAATAATCGTTGTGAGGTTTATTTGCTCACTGATATCTTTCAGAACAACTTCAATCTCAAAATATCTTCAATACGTTTTCTTTTATGTCCAGCTGTGCCTTGTTAGCCATCTCCAAAGTCACATTTACATGGTTGTTAAGTGCTTTCTCTTATTTTACAACAGTTAATTTCACTTACAGCCATACAGGAGCAGTCCATACAAACGTCTTGGTATTTTCTTTCTCTTCTGCATTAAATCTTTAAATAACCTGTTCACTAACAGATGTCGTTTTTCACTGAAAACACATTTTGCTGTTGAAAGTCTTTTTCTTTTTCCTATACTGATTCTACTGTCTTCTGTAGTTCAGGGGCTTAAGTAATAATATTGATTAACTGTTTTTTATTTGAGTGCCTAACAGTAAAACTTATTTCCTACAATTTGATTCAGAAGACTTGGGTTCAAGTCCTTGCTATGGCACAAATTTTAATTCATTTCGTCAGCTTATTCAAAATCGAAGATAAGAAGACTTTTATGTCTCAAGGAAATTGTAGTTCCATCCTGTTTTCAGAAATGTTTTTAATTTAGAAAGTATACTCCACATATGCTTCTTATTATCACTTATTGGGCCAATATCATCAAAAATCTTATGCAGTAGTTCCACTCACATTTACTCCAGGTGTTTTTCCTTTCACGTTTCTCACAGCGTTTTTGGCGTTAAGTTTAAACAAATATTATGGTGTTGACCAACCGTGTTTTACTGAAATTGCCTTTATATTGTTTTCCATTAATATCTATCCACACTTCTGTACGTGTTCAGTAGTGTTCTTCTGTCTTTACGGTTTATATGTGTGTGTCTCAAGGTCATGGAGAATTTATTCCACCTTATGGCCTGAAATCCCTTTCCTAGATCAATAAAGGTTATTTAAGTATTAGGATTGTTGATATTTTTAAAAATATTGAGAATCCGATATATTGATATTTAAAAATATCATAATTGGCCCTCGACATTGAAAACAACTATCGATATATAGATATATTGACGAAAAAAATATCGATGTACAGGCCTACAAAATATCGGCTGCACATTGTAAATATACTGCCTGATGTAGATCTGTTTGTTTAAGCATTGATTTATTATTAGCTATTCCATATATCACCAACCTAGCTGCCTTCCTATCCCCCCCAGAGCAAGAATTGAAAAAAAAGAAACGATGCACGATCACGCTTGGCGATAATCATTTTGCTTACAATGGGAACTGCATGTAAGTGGCACAATGAAAGGTGTCCGATGTGTCCGTCGTTCGGTTTCGTCACATTACGGATTTGTCTGGAACACTTCAAGCCGACTTCCTTGCTTTTCATTTCTGCAAACGCCAGGGACCTCACAGTTGTGTCCAAATGGCATGGTGAAGTTAAGCGTTGCAGTTTCTGTTGGTTGCACTGAACACACATTACGTCAACACATCCCCTCACACGCCTCCGCTCAACGCGAAAACCAATTTTTGTCATTTAGACTATGGTCATCTTCCTCAGCAACTGTTTTTGAAGAATTCCGAAGCGAAAAAATAGCACGCCAGTGGTGTTCTATTTGTCCAAATCGAAAATCCTGTGATTCCATTCACATCGCCGATCGTACCAGGTGCACTACATTTTGCACACAGCTACAAAGGAGACAGTACTTTCAAATATCCCACCACGTACCGCAGGCGAGCATGCTCTGCCATCGCTCGCTCTTCTCCAATGGAAGGCGCCATGCACACACGAGACCAGGGGACGCCAAATTGACATGACCTCACTGCCTGCAACTCTGATTGGCATGAGCGCCTTTTTAATCAGCCGCACTCAGACCTTTGACCCCGAGGCTTACTGAACTTACAGACTCATCAAGATTAGTATGGAAGACTACAGTGGGGATAGTATATCGTCATAGGACGACGCTACTAAACATAACTGCATCTCAGTGACTTATCCCAGTGTATCAGCTTTCAATACTATTTGTTACTATCAAGACCATTAATCTCACTGTATATAACTAAACACCACAGAAAAATCTACAGCTATACAAAGTTATCTATATCTCAATTATTAAGTGTACATGTGATAATAATCTTAGTAATATGTTACCTTTTTGTAGATGTCTGTCTTTTATTGGCCATCTCAGCTACCAACACATCAGCATTCATCAAAACAAGTCCAATGCCCAACATCCATGGCAGTGTGAAGCGAGCCCATTACTACAGTAAACGGTCGCAGGTTCGAATCCTGCCTCGGGCATGGATGTGTGTGATGTCCTTAGGTTACTTAGGTTTAAGTAGTTCTAAGTTCTAGGGGACTGATGACCTCAGAAGTTAAGTCCCATAGTGCTCAGAGCCATTTGAGCCATTTTTGAACTACAGTAAAATTATTGCTCTACAAGGTAGCTGGCTTGCACATTCGCAAGCAACAGATGTTATCATGGGGGCATTGTATCCAAAACAAGTAATATGTGCAATGCAAAGATAAACAAGTAATAAACATTTATTAAAACGTTTACACAGAATGAAATATTCAGCTTTGAGCTGTGACTGATATGTGGCTCTGTAATTGGGGTCCTACACACTAATCTATCAGGACGCACTAAAAGACAGCTGTATCTAAGAGTTTACAAGTCTGTCTCTCATTTGAATATCACATAGACACCCGGAAACTACTATACCACCATCACTCGGCTGCCTATAACGGCGCCAACTGACCATCTGCACCAGCTGATGGTAACTGTAGACTGCAGCTGTTGATGGCGAACTGGAACTAAAATTTATGAACTGATGAATCGCGACTGTGGAACTGATGAAGTGCAAACTGCAACTGATCCACAATCTGCAGAATGATGTCCATTTGCAATTTTCCGGAAGAGGAGAGTGGTTACAGGCCTCAATGCCCTCTGTGGCGGCAGACATAACTGCTGGTGGAGGAAGCAGACTGTTCGAAGGTCTCCTGCCAGAAGCCTAAATAGGTTACAGTTTATAAGCGCTATCTGTGTGGCAGCAGATCAGAACTAGGTGTTGCCTGTCATGCAGTGTAGCTGCTGAGTGGCGCACTCTGTAGTGATTGCTGTGTACTATATGACTGCATACACACTACAAGCACAGGTAGAAACTGGTATAGCTCCTCACAACTGTTACATTTCCCACTCAGTATATTATTGTTAATATTCGTAATATTTAATTAATCCCACGCAAGGTCCTCCCCATCCCTCCTAAATTGATGTTCCATTGCCCATCCCATGTCTATAACACCCTTGTCCATTCCTATGCCACTCCTAATTCCAATCCCTTGCCAAAGGGATCATATCTCTGTGAAGCCACCGATTCAGCACCTGTCCAGATCACCGACCTGGCACTTCCTATTCCACTCCTGACACAGGCTTTTCTTCCCCCATCAAATGCCAGGTCACTTGTGAAAGCAGCCATGTCATATATCAGATCTGGTGCAACCACTATACAACTTTTTATATTGGTAAGACTACCAACCAGCTGTCCACCAGGATGAACAGCCACCGCCAAACTGTGGCCATGAGATATGTGGACCAACCTCTAGCACAACATTGAGGTGAATACAACATGCTTGATTTCATGGCTGCTTCACAACTTGGGCCACCTCAATCATCAACTCAACCACCAGCTTTTCTTAACTGTGAAGACGGAAGTTATCTGTATAACATATTCTCCACTCCTGGAGTAATCCTGGCCTCAACATGGTAATCTACTGTTCCCAAAAGTTTTTGCCCCCCCCCCCCCCCGTGTCCTATCACGTCCTCCCTTTTCATGGCCCCTCGCCCTCATTGTGTGCTATCTTCTGACAATGCACCGCCCTGTCCTGTCCGTTTCCCTGCTTCTCACCATTTCCGCTCCCCATTTTTCTCCCCCACAGCCCACCTTCTGACGCTGCACCTGACAGTCCCTGCATGCCCCACCAGACAGCGCTCTTCTTTCCCATCACCCATACCTTGCTATCTCTCCCGCTTTCCTGCCCCACTCCAGATAGCTATTTATACAACAGTCGCATCCCGGTCGGAGCTACCAATGGTAGTGGTCATGCATGCACGAGCTGTGCTTGCTCTTGTGAATGTGTGTGTGTATTTTCTTTGCTGAAGAAGGTTAGGGCCAAAAACTATAATGTGTAACAGTCTTTACGTTTTGCCTGTCTGCAACTCAATGGGTAATCTTTACAGTGAACAGCAATCAGTCCTTTTCCTAACATTGTTGATATTCCTAACTAGAGTTTATATTGATTGAAATTTAGTTGTTACTTGCTTAAAGTAGAGGTGTATTTAATTACTGCACGGCTAAGTGTGCCATTGCAATAAGCCATAAAAAGAAATGATATCATACTGTGGTGAACGGCACAGCTATTTTTCCTGGCATCAGAGATCATGACCATTAGTGTGTAGCCTTGGCATCACCAAAGGGCGACTAGGCGACTGTCAGACACATAAGTGCTGCGAATGAACCTGTGACGCAGCTACAGGGTTGACGGTAGGGGAAGTCAGTGAGTTCCTGGAGTGACAAGGAAGAAGACAATTCTGGGTGGAGTCTGAGGGCCACAGTCAACTGGTGTGGAGGATGGTACCCCATTAGACGACGGTCGCAATTGGCAGAACGACAACCTGGTGGTGTGATTGCTGACTTCCCCAGCCGAACGCACAGTATTGCAGTGGGGGCGAGGGACAGCATTGATAGATAATAAGGAACACAACGTGAGTGCTTTTGGAGTAGCCTTGTGGGCACCAAATGTCATGTTCGAACTTTCATTAAATGTTGCCACTGGTAAATACCTACCTGAACGGGTCTGTGTGAAGTACTGTGTAACGACTTGTTTGTCTTCAGCGCATGTGGGGCATCCAAAAGTGTGCTTCTCTTATACAGTAGGACTAATTATGTCAGTACATGCCAGAGACGCAATTAAGGAATTTAAATAATCGTTAATATTTTTCGATACAACTGTGAGCCAACTGTTTAATCATTGGTTTTAAAAATTGGTTGTATACTGAATTCTTGAGATTGAACTACAGGTTCACGCATTCTACTGAGATTTTGTGTTGTACTGAATGAACTGTCATGTATATATACGGAAAACTACACACTTAGAAATATCTGTGGGTATTAAAGAAATAACGACATTTGTTGCTAGTGGGCACTGAAATAAATCAGAGGGTTACGTTGAAAATTTGTGCCAGACCAGGACTCGAGAACGGAATTACGGTTCTCATGAAAGGCCGCCTTGACCACCTGGGCCACCTTGACAACGTCCCTGATCAGCCCAATTTTCCAAATAATCGACACACTACTGATGTCGCGGTCCTGACCATTATCTTCACTACTCATAGCAATTGCTAATTCCCGTAGTTTTGAGAAGATAATTAGTCAAAGGAATGATGACATCAGCTGCTACAGAGCACTGAAATAGGTCAATGGTGAAAGCTGAAAATTAGTGCCAAACCAGGAATCGAACCCAGATTTTCCATTTCCTGGGAACAATTTGAAGCCTCGGCCATCAGTATACCGTCATTGGCCGACCTAAGTTTCCAACTACTTCACACACCAACGATACAGTGCCCCTGGCCATTATCGTCACTACTCATAGTGATCAACATGTACAGGAGAACAGTCACCACCTGCATACAAAAAAATGGTTCAAATGGCTCTGAGCACTATGGGACTCAACATCTGAGATCATCAGTCCCCTAGAACTTAGAACTACTTAAACCTAACTAACCTAAGGACATCACACACATCCATGCCCGAGGCAGGATTCGAGCCTGCGACAGTAGCGGTCACGCGGTTCCAGACTGAAGCGCCTAGAACCGCTCGGCCACTCCGGCCGGCACCTGCATACAACTAGGATGAAACAGCCAATGATCCTTTCACTGCAGATTCACAAAAAAGCCCGAACTCCTATGGGAATTAGCGACTGCTGTGCGTAGTGAGTCTCTGTTTGGCACAAATTTCAACTTTTTTACCACTGATTTATTTTACTGGCCTCTAGCCACTAATGTCGTTATTCCTTTGATTAATTGTCATATAGGGCTGCAGGATCAACGATAGAATCTGTTCGTTCGGACGTGTCCAAGAGGACAACACATGTACATAACTAGGGCGAGACAGCCAAGAATCTTTTCAGTGCAGATGCACAAATAAGCTCGTGCTCTTACGGGAATTAACGGTCACTATGTGTAGTGAAGATAATGGCCAGAAGGCGGTCAAGGTAGCAGATACCACATGTATGTAACTAGGGCAAGACTGTACTTTCAGTGAAGATGCACAAACAAGACCAAACACCTCTGAGAAGCAGCGAACGCTTCAGGTAGTGACGTTAATGGCCAAGGGCACTACATCAGTAGTGTGTGAATTAGTTGGAAACTCGGGTCAGTCAGGAACGTGTCCTGATGGCTGAGGCTACAACCAGAAAGTTTGGGTTCGAATCCCAGTCTGGCATTAATTTTCAATACCCAGTAGTAGCTAATGTCTTTAATTCTTTCATTTATTGTGACAAGGCTGCAGGATCAGCGATGGTATCTGTTGTTTTGGATATTCCCGAAAGAGCAGACACGACATCTAAAGGGTGATTCAAAGAAACGTTTACAACCTGACAGGGCACATCGGGCATACAACAATGACCAGTAATCACATAGGAACTGCGGGTCGCAGAGACCATCCAGGATTACTTAGTTACGTGCTAAAAATGGGCATCAACTACAGAAGTTGCTGAAAGTTTTGTCCAAATGCATCCAGACACACCTGACACTGCACTGAACGGCGCATAATCTCAAAGATACCTGGTTCATCTCGAAGATGTCATGCTGCCGCAACAGTCCTGTTCACTAGGTCCTCAGACGGTGTAAGGCCCTTCAGATACTCCCACACGGAAAAATCGATTGGATACAGATCGGGTGATCATGGTGGCCAAGCGACTGGCCCACCGCGAGCAATCCAGCGGCCGGGAAAGGTTGCCTGCAGATGTGGGGTCATTTGTCTGTTGGAATTCGCGGGGGCTTCGATTTGCTGAAATCTAATGCGACGTCGAATATGTGTGGGAACATCATCAGCATTTCCAACAGAATCTCTCACAGGAATTAGAGGTACGTGCGATGGTAAGGTCAGTCTTGGAGAATGTATGGCCCAATTAAACATTCCCCAACGACACCAGCCCACACAGGGGTAAATTTGCGTTATTAGGCATGTGCACCTGCAATATATGGGTTCATATTCGCCCATGTATGCAGGTTGTGAACGTTCATCACACCCTCGAGTGAGAACGCACACTCATCGCTGAAGAGGACAATCACTGTGAACCTTCGATCGGCAGCGGATTCGTGCAGAAACCATCGCGAAAATGTTGTTGCAGTCCCCCAGGGGCAATGCCTTGACGCGTTGGAAACGATACGGATGCAGTCCTTCGTCGTGTACAATGCACGAGACTGAGGGCTGGGGGATATCAGTGGCGCGGGATACACCTCGTGTAATTGTTGACGGCGTACGCTGCACCCCTACGAGAACACTTCGTCGGCCGATGTGGCCGAGCGGTTCTAGGCGCTACAGTCTGGAACCGCGCAATCGCTACGGTCGCAGGTTCGAATCCTGCCTCGGGCATGGATGTGTGTGATGTCCTCAGGTTAGCTAGGTTTAAGTAGTTCTAAGTTCTTGGCGACTGATGACCTCAGATGTTAAGTCCCATAGTGCTCAGAGCCATTTCAACCATTTTTGAGAACACTTCCTTCCGGCGCAACTGTCCGTGTAGCTCGTTAGCGACCATCATTCTGATTGCGCACATGAAACGAGCCGGTTTCGCACAGTCTGCGATGCAGGGTGGCGAATAATGTGTGGCGCGGTACCTTCCTATAGTGATATTTGGCATGATAAATCGCACGGCTCCTCTTCCTTGCAGTTGGCCACGCATTAAATCAAATGCATCTCAGCCATTCTGCGACACATGTAGCTTGCCACGTTACTTCCAAAGCTTCCACGGCGTGAATGGCGAGGATCTCAATGCGCTCCGCCCGTGTTTGCATGGCAAAGCCCTCTCGTGGTCGTATCGCCCTCCCGTGGCGTTTGCAACCCCCCGGTTTCAATGTGATTGCCGACCCTTATTGTATGACCGATGTGCCATGTCAACTTGTGAGCTCTCTTCTTAATCGCCCTGTATTTAAGTGTGGGTACTTCGGTAGTATAGTTGGTAGCAGGTGTCTTAGTTTTAGGATGTTAGTAGTAATAGTACCGTAGGGAGTAGTTAAAAGCAATATCTTTGATTCTAAGTAAGTATAAATATTACCTGACTTCTCAGTCTCTCAGTTGTCATCGACGATGAGGGCAGAGTGACCGACATTCTAAATCGTTATTTTGTTACGTGGCTGCTCGCTGTAGGGCCAGATTTACCTTCTACTGTTGATGTAAAGGGGTAGTTTGTGTTTTATTACTACGTACGTTCTTTTGGAATACAGAGAATTATTTTTTTTACTGCAAGTGACGTCTGCTATTATTATATTGTGTTTTTAATACTAAATAAATTATAATTAAATTGAGTTCCAGGTTTGCACATCCCCCACGCCCACCCCATTCCAACTAAATCCCACGCTCGAATGTTAAAAATGATCGTTATGAATCTCTCTGTAGCCGGCCGCGGTGGTCTCGCGGTTCTAGGCACGCAGTCCGGAACCGCGCGACTGCTACGGTCGCAGGTTCGAATCCTGCCTCGGGCATGGATGTGTGTGATGTCCTTAGGTTAGTTAGGTTTAAGTAGTTCTAAGTTCTAGGGGACTGATGACCACAGCAGTTGAGTCCCATAGTGCTCAGAGCCATTTGAGCCAATCTCTCTGTAAATCTTTGCGTGGAGAGAAAGAAAGAGCAAAATAGGCGATGAACATATCCACTTATACAGATAGTTCCAAACCACTTACATGAAAATTATACACAGGGGAGGCGATGCTAAACTGTGTATTTTAAGATTAGTATATGATGGTCAGAAATGAATGTCTATAATAAAACTGAGAAAAATAAAATTTATTCGTATTGTCTGGTGCCATACACGTTCTGGTGATGTTTACCGTCACCAGTGAGTTTCCCTACGTTTTCCATAACTGCACACGCTGTTCATGTCGTTGTCTATCTTCTTCAACACGTCTGATGTTTCCGTAAAGTCTGCTGTGTGCAATTTTGGTTGTTTCCACGTGGAAACTCAATGAGCTGCATTTATAATAGAAGTGTAACATGACCAATAACATGTACTGTTGAGAGAAATGAAGAAAAACTTAACTGATGATATTCAAATGTCACCGAATACAATAAATAGTGGTTTTCTCACGACAAAATTTTCCGAAATATATTTATTATCAAAGCAAGTGAGCTTCCAGAAAGAAAAATTATCTCACATGAATATTTAGCTCTTTACTGACAAAAATACTTCATCTAACAGCAACCGTATAAAGTAACGACGAGCAGTCTCAATGTATATATCAGAATGACGTATAATATTTTTCCACTCTCTCTCTTAAATATAAATGTTTTGTACTCTACATTGTGATAACCAGTCCTCTTCAGATGATATTGGGGCACCATACAGTGACGACTTCACGTAAACCTGAAGAAAAAATCCATTCAATCCGGCAATCGTACTGCCCATAACACAGCACCTCTACTCACAATCCAGAGTATCTGATCTGCGTGTGGTCCCGGACATTGTTATCGAAGTGGAATGGTGCACTGTCTTGTAGAAAGCACATCCTTTCGCGGACAACAATTACTACAGTCTCTAAGTACCAACACGGCACGTACCTAACCAATGCGGCAGACAGACGTTTCCTATGAAACAGAGTCGTTTCACAAAAACGGGTCCTTCACGCAATGGTCATTTAAGATATAGCACCACCCGAAATATTCGTTTCCAGTCATTGGTTCCTTGCCTCAGAATACTCAAATTAGTTGCGATCTGTCTTTTTTAAACGTTAACTGTTTGGACATACAGACCGTCCGTCAACTTGTGTATCATCGATTAGCACTTCAGTTTCAAGAATACTCGTATATTAACTTTACAGGAACGTTATTTTGAACGCCCACAGTTTATGTACAGTGTGAGTTTTGCAACGGAAGATTAGGCTTCTGTGTCAAGTATGACCCCCGTTTTCCACAATAAAAGCAACAGATTGCCATAAATCTACGCACCCACATATCCTCCATTGAATAGCATCTGACGAAATATCTTAAGAAGATACTGTGCCCTAAAAACCACCAGTCTTATGACTGCACCAGTAACCTAAGTTTACAAATATTTATGCAGTATACTGATTTTTCTTTTTTTTTACAGTTCTCTTTGCAAGAGTTTATTTGTAATGTAGTACGTACCGTTTACCATAACTCTGAGCAATTTAAAGTATTAATAAAGCTAACGGACACGCTTAGACCCAGTTCACTATATTCTGTTGCTCTCGAATGGTCTAGAACTGATAAAGCTATGTCAAAATACGAGCATGTTCCACGGATGTATCTTATCGGTATTTCACGTCGTAAAAGTGTACATGCCATGTTCCCACAGTTTTTGTTAGAACAGCACTCTGAAATCACAAAAACACCAGTTGTAGATTTCTTAAATGGGAGACAATGAGGACACTGTCTTTCCTGGTGGTTGCCAGTTGACGTCTTTGGCATAAATAAGGCCTGCGTAAATTGTTGTTTACGTCTACAAGGAATCATAAGTAGGTTGGCTGCAGTGTTGCGTTCTAGTTTCCTATCAGATCCCGCCGTAATGCAGCAGCAATAAACGGGTAAATGTAGTGAGAGTGGGTGGCAATTCTTCGTTGCGTGTTCACTACAATAATCAAAGTGGTCACTATTTGAAGATGTTTTTTCATAAATTTCCTTCATAGCTATATCTGTGATCTATTTTCTGCAGCTATCAACACAAGTTTTTCTTAGGCTCTGGTAGAATTAAGCAAATACGAAGAAACAAGGTCCTGCCGTTTAAAATTTTATTTTCGTCTTAATGAGTTTCTTGTTGCTAAGCAAACTTACAGCGATGCTCTGACTTTGCTGCTCCAAATATATTCCGTAGATCATATAGTATAGCCGTCATGTTATTATTGAATGTTCACTTATAATTTTGTTCCATTGGTTTCTTGACGGATGGATCCACAGTCTCAACATAATTTCAGAATGATAAAATAATTTTAAATACCCACCGAAGGCTCTCAGATTCTTTGTGCAATGTGACCTTTAAAATGTGTGTGAATTCCTAAGGGACCATACTGCTGAGGTCATTGGTCCCTAGACTTACACACCACTTAAACTGACTTACGCTAAGGACAACACACACACACACACACACACACACACACACACACACACACGTATCCGAGGGAGGACTCGATCCTCCGGCGGGAGGCGCCGCGCAATCCGTGACATGGCACCTCAAACAGCGCGGCTGTGACCCTTAGTACATCATCTAGCACAGGTGCTGGTGAGGGAATTAGTTTAGGAAGCGAGACACTTGAAGCAGTAGATGAGTTCTGCTATTTGGGCAGCAAAATAACTGATGATGGCCGAAGTAGAGAGGATATAAAAACTTGACTGGCAATGGAAAAAAAACGTTTCTAAATAAGAGAAATATGTTAACATAGAATATAAATTTAAGTATTAGGAAGTCTTTTCTGAAAGTATGTAGTGTAGTTATGAAAGTGAGGCATAGACGATAAACAATTTAGACAGGAACAGAACAGAAGCTTTTGAAATGTGGTACTACAGAAGAATGCTGAAGATTAGGTGGGTCGATCACGTAATAATGAGTACGTACTGAACAGAATTGGGGAGAAAAGAAATTCGTGGCCCAACCTGACTAGGCCGATGGGATCGGTTGGATGGACACATTCTGAGACATCGAGAGGTCACCAGTTTAAAACTGAATGGAAGTATGTGTGTGTGTATGTGTGTGTGTGTGTGTGTGTGTGTGTGTGTGTGTGTGGAGGGGGGGGGGTAAATAGTAGAGGGAGATCAAGAGATGAATACAGCAAGCAGATTCAGAAGGATGTAGGTTGCGGTAGTTATTCGGAGGTGAAGAGGATTCCACAGTATAGAGTAACTCGAAGAACTGCATCTAACGCCTTCGAACTGAAGACCACACCAACATCACGTTACGTAAATCCAGTCTCGGCCTGTGGCCATTTTCAAGTGCAGTTGTGTTGGTGACTTTTGTTTCATATGCACAGGCTGAAACTGGCCAGTAATGTAATGTGTTATATGATACAATAAATCGTCGTGTATAAAGAATTTGTAAGTAGGCTGTTTAGGTTTTTACGTTGGTAACGCCATGTAGCGCTTTATACGAAACTCACTGACTGTGCTGTGTGCAGTCTGTGGCTGGTTTGCATTGTTGGAATCTGCTATTGTAGTGTTGGGTAGTTGGCTGTGAACAGTGCGTAGCGTTGCGCAGTTGGAGGTGAGCCGCCAGCAGTTGTGGATGTGGGGAGAGAGATGGCAGAATTTTGAGAGCGGATGATCTGGACTTGGGTCCATCAGAGGCAGTAAATTTGTAAGACTGGATGTCATGAACTGATATATATATCAGACAGTCCTGCAAGGAAGGAATTACACTGAAAGGACAACTCAGTTGGTAACCTACAAGAAATTGTTTCAATGTTTCTCTAGTTACAGCTCCACAACCAATAGGAGGATTTTCAGCGTTATCACGTTGTATAGCATGCGATAGCAGAAGACTGCTGTGCAGTCTGTGGCTGGTTTGCATTGTTGGAATCTGCTATTGTAGTGTTGGGCAGCTGGCTGTGAACAGTGCGTAGCGTTGCGCAGTTGGAGGTGAACCGCCAGCAGTGGTGGATGTGGGGAGGTAGATGGCAGAATTTTGAGAGCGGATGATCTGGACTTGTGTCCATGAGTAAATTTGTAAGACTGGATGTCATGAACTGATATATATATATATATATATATATATATATATATATATATATATATATATATATATATAATGACTTTTGAACACTATTAAGGTAAATACATTGTTTGTTCTCTACCAAAATCTTTCATTTGCTAACTATGCCTATCAGTAGTTAGTGCCTTCACTAGTTAGAATCTTTTATTCAGCTGGCAGTATTGGCGCACGCTGTATTGCAGTAGTTTGAGTAACGAAGATTTTTTGTGAGGTAAGTGATTCATGAAAGGTATAGGTTATTGTTAGTCAGGGCCATTCTTTTGTAGGGATTTTTGAAAGTCAGATTGCGTTGCGCTAAAAATATTGTTTGTCAGTTTAGTGTTGATCAGAATAAGTAAAGAGCGAAATGTCTGAGTACGTTCTGTTCTGCTCAGCTGTTTGAAAATCAAATAACGTAAGGGGTTTACCAGCACAGTAATTCATAAATTTTTCTAAGGAGACGTTTCAAATTGTCAGCCTATGGTGGATGTTAAAATGATTTCATCAGTCATAAATTTCGTTTCAAATTATAGTCTGTGACTTTGTGATATTAAACTGGTACGAATGTTTTAGCCTGGATTATTCACTTCCTGCCTTCAGCTAAAATTGTTTCAATCACTGCAAAATTATATCAGTGGTCATGTCAGTTTGCGTAAAATCAATTCTCCATAAGTGTCTTCCTCCGACTCATTTTTATATACTTTCAAACACCTCTTTCACTCATCGAATGTAGTAAAAATCTTGTGAATCAACATTATTATACCCTTCACAAGAAATCACACACAGTATGTAGCAAAACATTCTGCCATAACCAAATGTAACAGGAACAATTCCGTTAAGACCTTGGCAGATAAAACAGATTTTACAGTTCGGCAGATTCTTATAGATTTACAGTTTCACGTTGTGTCATCCACTTACAATAATATACTTATTTTTCCTATCACAACGTACAATAATTAAATATCAGCGACGCAGATGAGTCCAGCGTTATCTCTTTCTGTGAGATGGCCGTTGGCTGGTAGGTTTTCCACGACCAGCGTTAATCAGAAGTGTTGTTAAGGAAATACGCGACTCCGGTCGCCTCTCCTCCGTTCGGTAATCTGCAACATAGGAAATAATACTGTACAGTTACGTAGTTACGGGGGGTGGGGACATCCATGAAGCACATATTCTCATATTATCAAAAAATATGCCTCAAATATTAAAGATGAAAAAGTAAAATTTTATGTGATTGTTGGTAATAATATACTGCAACTTTGAGTTCAGTTTTCAAAATTTTTCTTCCAATTTAGAAATTATTATAAAAATATCAATTTAATACATCTAGGTTATTAATGTCCCTTTTTCTCTTAACGTTTTAATCCCATCACTGCCAAAGTTGAACTGTATTACATCTACATCCATATACACCATTATACTTAAGCAGTTTTAAATATCTTTGGTAAAATAGGTTTTGTAACGCTCCACATCTTTTTGGTAATAATCGATGTAGGAATTTCAGTATTTTTATCTACATACCTCATCTTGAACAAGAGACCTAAAAATCTATCTCTTTGTGTTTGTTTTTTGCACTGTGAGAAATGTAAGGGGCAAATAGCAAAGCATTATACCAGAAATGTTGAGAGAAAGACACGTAAGTATCCGAAAATATGGTTTACAGAAAAATGAAATTTAAAAATTACGCTTACACACTGACGGGGAAAAATGCGAACAGCAGAAAATAATTAACGTGGAGTAATGAAATTTCGGAATACATTCGTCTAGGTAAGACATGTAAGTGATTAATACTGCAAGATCACAGGTTAATGGAAGCGCGAGATAAGGTGTTGCGAAAGTGAAATGCTGCTACATTAATAACCAGTGTAACCACCAGAATGTTGAATACAAGCATGCAGACGTGCATGCATTGTGTTGTACAGGTGCTAAGTGTAAGTTTGTGGGATAAAGTTCCATGCCTGTCGAACTTGGTTGATCAATACAGGGACCGTTAATGCTTGTTGAGGATGGCGTTAGAGTTGTCTTCTGATGATGTCCCATATGTGCTCGGTTGGAGAGAGATCTGGCGATCGAGCAGGCCAAGGCGACATGTCGACACTCGGTAGAGCATGTAGGGTCACAACAGCGGTGTGTGAGCGAGCGATATACTGTTGGAAAATACTCCCTGAATGCTGTAGCAGAACGGCAGCACAACAGCTCGAATCACCTGAATGACGTACAAATATGCAATCAGTGTGCGTGGAATAACTAAGAGAGTGCTCCTGCTGTCAAATGAAATCGCACCCCGGATCATAACTGCCGTGTGCCTAGCACTCAGACATGTTGGTTGCAGACGTTAACTGGCCTCCTTCCAACCAATACACGGCCGTCAGTGGCACAGAGGTAGAACCAGCTTTCATCACAAAACACTACAGAACTCTACTCTGCCCAGCACTGAACTCTCGCTTGACACAGCTAAAGTAAAAAATGACGGTTCTTTGTCCTCAGGACTTTCTTAATGGTAAGAAATTTCTTCTGGAGCCAAATCACTAAACATTATATATTCCACGATGACCAGTGCCGACAGAGGCCTGCTGTCATCACCTGATCTGCGGAAATTTAAAGTGCATAAGTATCAGTCACACAGTGGGAACACATTACACACATAATACATTGGTTTGTCGGTAATAAGACGATGAGTTGTCGGTTCATCGTTAAATTTTACACCTAAGCAATGTCACTGCAGCGAACACATTTGGAGCTATGTGCATTTTACACTATCCTCTTATCACTGAAAAACCAATGTGCTTCCGCTTTATTGTGAGTGGCATTTGTCCCCACTATGTACTGATATGTATGCACTTGAAATTTCCCAATATCAGATGATGATAGCAAGTCTCTGTCGAAACCAGTCGTGGTGAAATAAATTATATTTAGCGATCTTAGCTTCAGAAGAAATTTTGACTTGTCTCGTGACTTATTTTCTTCTGTCTTGTTTTCTTTGCTAAGTCCCTCATAGCCACTTCAGCTCTAGACGCACGTAGACGGTCAATTTTCTCTCAAGAATTGGTAGAGCAAATGCACCAGTGGTGAAGCCCAAACTCCGTAGGACTTTAACCCCCCCTACGTTTTAATGATTAAAAACAATTACAGTATTATATGTTGCAAGTTTTACCATTGTGGATAACGAAAATCTTCTCTGGATCAACGTTACGATATATGCGCATTCAATGATTTTTTTGAATTTTGAGTTTTGCCGTGAACACACTTCCTTAGTATGTCAGGATCTGACAGGAACCTAAATGTACGTTTGGTAGTGTTCTTCACACATTCAGGAATGCACTTTTTGCCGGTGTTGGAATTGTTATTCCGCAGACAACTGCAAAAGGGAACGTGGCCGGAAGATATGGATCAGCGCAAATTTTTTCATCACTTTCCACAGGATTTCGAAAATGAAACTTTGGGTAATAATTGTCAGTAAATTTTACTACTAAATGGAAGCATAATCGAAAAACGAAAATTTTGGTCCCATCTGCACACATTCCTCCTTCATACAGAAGAATGGTGCCTAACGTGGGGGGTAACTACTCGTGAGGGGTAAAATGGAAATTTCTAAGGGGTAAAACTGTAATGTATTCAGTGATGACTTAGTGACAAAATTTTTAAGTAATCAGTATTATCATTATTATGATAGACTCTAATATGTAATGAATCATCATATTCATTAGCCATTTGACATCAAATGCTGGATAAAAGACTTCTCTATGTATTTCGATGCTTTGCGATCTTGAGCAATACGAATCCCTCTTGGTCCTGCTTATTTTCTATTGTCATCTACCTGCCTTTCTTTACTTTGACTTCTCAGTCTTTATGGTTTCTTGTAATCCAGAAGAGAACTTCCTTTGGGCATCTACCATCTATTTTCCTGGCCACTGGCCAGTCTACCTCCAGTTTTTTTTTTTTCTCAAATCTCTAGTCTGTTCCAAAACCGTTTACTTTCTCTTCTGTCACCCCCCAGTAATTTTCAGTATGCATCTCTCTTCAGGTCTCTGAGCTAGCCTAAAATTTCGAATAATTTTTTCGTGTTAAACGGTCTGGTTTCACTCTAGTAAGTAAAAATTTGGTAACACGAACTGTTTGTAAACGTCCAGTTTCATACGCAACAAAAGCTTCATTTTGAAATTTTATTTATTTTATCAAGAACAGTCGAGACCATTTTCACCACATTATTTATTTCTTTTGCTGTGGGTTCAGTCTGAGTAGTTACAACTCGTTGCCGTCAATAAATTATGACAGAAACTATTTTTCTGATACGGAAAGTGGACAAGTAACTATCTAGGTTCTAAACCAGTTTCTGTGAATGAAATAATTTTTGCAGAGAGTGAAATTCGTGCGACAGCACATTTTCTTAGACCTCGAAGAGACAACGAACTCCCAATATATTTCCTTGAAACATAACTGCTGTCATTTTATGGGAATGTCTGTGATAACAGCTATTATTATTGGAAAAAACTCTTAAGGAAGACGATTCCCTAAGCGACTTACAGAGGTGAACGTATACCTACGACTATGGTAGGAATGAAAACAAAAGTAACTCATTCAACTTTGCACATGATTTACGACATGCAGTGGTGGACACTAAACCACATATATATATAAAGGTATTGTTAGACATAAGCAGAACCAAACACCTCGTGGAAGCAATATTTCTTGATGTGGTGAAAAACGAAGAAAACATTTGAGTTTCAGTTGTGTGATCATTAACTAAGTAAAGGGGCGATCAAAAAGTTCCCTTTCGAAGGCCTTACAGTCTAGAATCAATCAGGAGGAGGGGAGGAGATTAGTGTTTAACGTCCCATCGACAACGAGGTCATTAGAGAAGGAGCACAATTAAAGAAACGTGGGGAAGGAAATCGGCCCTGCCCTTTTAAAGGAACCATCGTGGCGTTTTCGTGAAGCGATTTAAGGAAATCACAGAAAACCCAAATCTGGATGGCCAGACGGTGGTTTGAACCACTGTCCTCCCGAATGCGAGTCCAGTGTCCTAACCACTGCATCATCTCGCTCGGTAAGCCAATCAGGCAAAATCAGTCACCGTGTGCATTAAGGAAATCAAGCTACCGATGCACCAGGTTTAAGATACCTGTTTGATGAAAAATCGTTTCCTGCTGCGTGGAGAAGTCTATAACTGGTTGCTCATCCGACATGAATATTCGATACTTGAAGGCCCTTACTAAGGGACTGAAGGCGTGATAATTGCATGGTGAGAGATCAGAATTAAAGGACGGGTACTCGAGTGTCTCACACTTGCCCGTAATGGATGAGGCTGACCTCCCAGATCGACCAGAGTCTTGTGTCGAACCACGACCAGCACGGAACTTGGCGCACGATCCCACAACGATGATTTTCGACAGATATGCTGCCCCATACATATTCTTCATTCTCCGATGGATGTTTACGAGTATGCGTCCTTCAGCAGCCAAGAAACGAATAAGAGGACGTTGGTCCTGTTGGGACGCATTTGGTAATACTGTCACAATAGTTCACGTTTTTTGCATTTACCGCAAGCACATTGGAAATACATGCATGTCACACTGATCCCTTACCTACATGTCAGTGCTTATATACCGTCATTAGAGTCTCACTACATGGTTATATACACTGCAGTAGTGCCCTCCAATAGACACTTTTTGATCGCCCCTTGCATTAAAAATCATTTGCCAGTTTAAAAGAGGAATATTAATTATTTATAATCTAATGTTTAATTAGTTCCCTATCTTTTTTCGGAGTATTTGATGTCATCTTATCTTGTTCCAGGATGATTGTCTCAGAAAGTATGGAAACGACTTCCAAGCGCAGTTCGTTCACTTGTTGTAACACTTCAGGGTCTGTCAAAAATAGCCAAACTCAACGTCTACCCTGAAGTATCTAAAAGCGGACACAGTGATGAGTTAGAGTAGCTGGAATAATCATATTTAACTTGATGAAGTCGATGTCTTGATGATAATCTCCCAAACTGCTTCTTCTTGTGAAAACTTGAAAAGGAGGTTCTGGTAGCAGGTTGACGTTTGATGTTCTCTTTAAATAAACAGTGTTGGACAAAACGTAACTTTAACATATCATTTAACCGATATTTCGGTGCACTTTCACATTCACAATTGACAGAGAAGTTCGTATATAATTACGATGATGTAGTAGTTCATAGAGCGAGCTTAAAAACAATTCTGCTTCCTAGCATTCATGAAAAGAAAGTGCCTCGTTCGCTTCGTGCAATCAACAGTCTTGAAATATCTCCAGGTTTAAGCTGGATTTATTACTGTAGCTTTTGTTTACATGTTTTTGTAACAAGTTCATAATATTATAAAAGTAGTACAACACAAAATACACAGGTAGTGAATATAGCTTACAGTCTCTATTGGTACTCATTTATGAGAATGAGAATTACCATGTTTTGTTTACAATGGTATGCTTAATATGACTGGCGTATGTTTTTCAATCTGTTCACCAACCCGGTGTTTTGCAGTTTTGTATTTTTCGAGAATAAGTTAGATAAGTTTAGTGCTCAGTATAAGAAATGACAAAAAAAGGAATTTTGATGTTAATAGTTTAGAGAATTTAATGTGTTTCTGAATCCAAAAATTACAATGCAATTTCCACGTTTCAAATTAGTATATTTTCTATTTTGGATTGATTTGATGAAAACTACATAGCGTTCCATTGTCTCTGTCTCCTAACCTTTCTGATGTGCTCGAAAATTCCAAAATGTAATTGAATTAATAATTAATAAATTCACAACTAGTAACTATCATCATTTGATCTGTTATTGGGATGAAAATGGCTATTTCCATGTTGTCAACACTCACAGGCTTCAATAAACGTAGCGTGTACTTTGCTTGTTTCATAATGTATGCTTTCTGAATAGCTGTGTAATTTGGTTGTAAGCATACGTTGATGACAATATTCGATAACCAGTAAGATCTTATTTAACTGATACTATATTTCCTGAATATATCCATTATGAAGTGCATATTCATGTTATCTACTGAAATATCTTATGAACAGATTAAGTGGCAAGATCTACATTAACTTGAGGTCATTAGATTGGACTAGAAATCTTTAACGAATCTGTATGTACAGTGTTACACACTGATGTAGAGGATAGTGTTGTACACTATGTGATCAAAAGTAACAGGACTACCCAAAAAAGATACGTTTTTCATATTAGGTGCATTGTGCTGCCACCTAATGACAGGTACTCCATATCAGCGTCTTCAGTGGTCATTAGACATCGTTAGAGAGTAGAATGGGGCGCTCCGCGAAACTCATGGACTTGAACGTGATCAGGTGATTGAGTGTCATTTGTCTCATACATCTGCACGCGAGATTTCCACACTCCTAACATCCATAGGTCTCCCTTGTGATAATGATGTGGAAACGTGATGGGACACGTACAGCACAAACGCGTACAGGCCGACCTCGTCTGTTGACTGGCAGAGACCGCCGACAGTTGAAGAGAGCCGTAATGTGTAGTAAGCATACATATATCCAAACCATGAAACATGAATTCCAAACTGCATCAGGACGCATTCCAAGTACTATGACAATTAGGCGGGTGGTGAGAAAACTTGCATTTCGTGGTTGAGCGGCTGCTCATAAGCCTCACATCACGCTGGTAAATGTCAAACGACTTGGTGTAAGGAGCGTAAACATTGGATGATTGAACAGTGAAAAACGTTGTGGGGAGCGACGAATCACGGCACACTATGTGGCGATCCTATGGCAGGGTCTGGGTATGGCAAATGCCCGCTGAACGTCATCTGCCAGCGTGTGTCGTGCAAACAGTAAAATTCGGAGGCGGTGGTGTTATGGTGTGGTAGTATTTTTGATGTAGGGGGCTTGCACCCCTTGTTGTTTTGCGTGGCATTATCACTGTATCCGTGGTCTAGGGGTAGCGTCTTTCATTCATAATCAAACCGTCTTCGGTTCCGGGGTCGATCCCCGCCACTGCCTAAATTTTGATAAATAGCATTGGCGGCCGAAGACTTCCGGCAGAAGAAGTCAGCCTCATTCTGCCAACGCCCTTGTCAAAGAGGGCGGAGGAGCGGATAGAGGTTTAGGGCACTCTCTTGTCCTAGGGGTGGGAAATCGCCCCTAAAGGCGGAAGAATCAGCAATGATCAACGACATGAGGATGCAGAAGGCAATGGAAACCACTGCATTAAAGACACGTAACGTGTATCCACAGGACATGTGGCCTGTAATTGAAGAAGTGTCATGATGATCTCTCCATTGGCAAAAGATTCCGGAATAGTCCCCCATTCGGATCTCCGGGAGGGGACTGCCAAGGGGGAGGTTACCATGAGAAAAAGATTGAATAATCAACGAAAGGATAACGTTCTACGAGTCGGGGCGTGGAATGTCAGAAGCTTGAACGTGGTAGGGAAACTAGAAAATCTGAAAAGGGAAATGCAAAGGCTCAATCTAGATATAGTAGGGGTCAGTGAAGTGAAGTGGAAGGTAGACAAGGATTTCTGGTCAGATGAGTATCGGGTAATATCAACAGCAGCAGAAAATGGTATAACAGGTGTAGGATTCGTTATGAATAGGAAGGTAGGGCAGAGGGTGTGTTACTGTGAACAGTTCAGTGACCGGGTTGTTCTAATCAGAATCGACAGCAGACCAACACCGACAACGATAGTGCAGGTATACATGCCGACGTCGCAAGCTGAAGATGAACAGATAGAGAAAGTGTATGAGGATATTGAAAGGGTAATGCAGTATGTAAAGGGGGACGAAAATCTAATAGTCATGGGCGACTGGAATGCAGTTGTAGGGGAAGGAGTAGAAGAAAAGGTTACACGAGAATATGGGCTTGGGACGAGGAATGAAAGAGGAGAAAGACGAATTGAGTTCTGTAACAAGTTTCTGCCAGTAATAGCGAATACCCTGTTCAAGAATCACAAGAGGAGGGGGTATACTTGGAAAAGGCCGGGAGATACGGGAAGATTTCAATTAGATTACATCATGGTCAGACAGAGATTCCGAAATAAGATACTGGATTGTAAGGCGTACCCAGGAGCAGATATAGACTCAGATCACAATATAGTAGAGATGAAGAGTAGGCTGAACTTCAAGACATTAGTCAGGTAGAATCAATACGCAAAGAAGTGGGATACGGAAGTACTAAGGAATGACGAGATACGTTTGAAGTTCTCTAACGCTATAGATACAGCAATAAGGAATAGCGCAGTAGGCAGTACAATTGAAGAGGAATGGACATCTCTAAAAAGGGCCATCACAGAAGTTGGGAAGGAAAACATAGGTACAAAGAAGGTAGCTGCGAAGAAACCATGGGTAACAGAAGAAATACTTCAGTTGATTGATGAAAGGAGGAAGTACAAATATGTTCCGGGAAAATCAGGAATACAGAAATACAAGTCTCTGAGGAATTAAATAAATAGGAAGTGCAGGGAAGCTAAGACGAAATGGCTGCAGGAAAAATGTGAAGACATCGAAAAAGATATGATTGTCGGAAGGACAGACTCAGCATACAGGAAACTCAAAACAACCTTTGGTGACATTAAAAGCAACGGTGGTAACATTAAGAGTGCAACGGGAATTCCACTGTTAAATGCAGAGGAGAGAGCAGATAGGTGGAAAGAATACATTGAAAGCCTCTATGAGGGTGAAGATTTGTCTGATGTGATAGAAGAAGAAACAGGAGTCGATTTAGAAGAGATAGGGGATCCAGTATTAGAATCGGAATTTAAAAGAACTTTGGAGGACTTCCGGTCAAATAAGGCAGAAGGGATAGATAACATTCCATCAGAATTTCTAAAATTATTGGGGGAAGTGGCAACAGAACGACTGTTCACGTTGGCGTGTAGAATATATGAGTCTGGCGACATACCATCTGAATTTCGGAAAAGCATCATCCACACAATTCCGAAGACGGCAAGAGCTGACAAGTGCGAGAATTATCGCACAATCAGCTTAACAGCTCATGCATCGAAGCTGCTTACAAGAATAATATACAGAAGAATGGAAAAGAAAATTGAGAATGCGCTAGGTGACGATCAGTTTGGCTTTAGGAAAAGTAAAGGGACGAGAGAGGCAATTCTGGCTAATAATGGAAGCAAGGCTAAAGAAAATCAGGCCACTTTCATAGGATTTGTCGACCTGGAAAAAGCGTTCGACAATATAAAATGGTGCAAGCTGTTCGAGATTCTGAAAAAAGTAGGGGTAAGCTATAGGGAGAGACGGGTCATATACAATATGTACAACAACCAAGAGGGAATAATAAGAGTGGACGATCAAGAAAGAAGTGCTCGTATTAAGAAGGGTGCAAGACAAGACTGTAGCCTTTCGCCCCTACTCTTCAATCTGTATATCGAGGAAGCAATGATGGAAATAAAAGAAAGGTTCAGGAGTGGAATTAAAATACAAGGTGAAAGGATATCAATGATACGATTCGCTAATGACATTGCTATCGTGAGTGAAAGTGAAGAAGAATTAAATGATCTGCTGAACGGAATGAACAGTCTAATGAGTACACAGTATGGTTTGAGAGTAAATCGGAGAAAGACGAAGGTAATGAGAAGTAGTAGAAATGAGAACAGCGAGAAACTTAACATCAGGATTAATGGTCTCGAAGTCAATGAAGTTAAGGAATTCTGCTACCTAGGCAGTAAAATAACCAATGACGGACGGAGCAAGGAGGACATCAAAAGCAGACTCACTATGGCAAAAAAGGCATTTCTGGCCAAGAGAAGTCTACTAACATCAAATACCGGCCTTAATTTGAGGAAGAAATTTCTGAGGATGTACGTCTGGAGTACAGCATTGTATGGTAGTGAAACATGGACTGTGGGGAAACCGGAACAGAAGAGAATCGAAGCATTTGAGATGTGGTGCTATAGACGAATGTTGAAAATCAGGTGGACTGATAAGGTAAGGAATGAGGAGGTTCTACGCAGAATCGGAGAGGAAAGGAATATGTGGAAAACACTGATAAGGAGAAGGGACAGGATGATAGAACATCTGCTAAGACATGAGGGAATGACTTCCATGGTACTAGAGGGAGCTGTAGAGGGCAAAAACTGTAGAGGAAGACAGAGCTTGGAATACGTCAAGCAAATAATTGAGGACGTAGGTTGCAAGTGCTACTCTGAGATGAAGAGGTTAGCACCGGAAAGGAATTCGTGGCGGGCCGCATCAAACCAGTCAGCAGACTGATGACAAAAAAAAAAAAAAAATCACTGCACAGGCGTACATTGATGTTTTAAGCACCTTCTTGCTTCCCACTGTTGAAGAGCAATTCGGAGGTGGCGATTGCATCTTTCGACACGATCGAGCCCCTGTTCATAATGCATGGCCTATGTGTTATATTTTAATTTACTACACACCAATATCAGTAAGAGAAATAAAATTAAGAGGTATTACCAATATCGATTTACAAGTTTAAAACTTTTGGAAATAGAATCTGTAGGCAAATAACACAATGTTCCATGTTCAAAACAGGAAAAATAGTAGTAGACGTTAACGAAAGTCACTTCATTTGTAAATATAATGTGTTCCATGCTAGAATACCTACCATTTTAAGATACAAAACTGTGCTTGACTGACGAAGCATGACATAACCATCCACACGCTATGTAACTAGTTTTAAAAATGAATTTTCCTCTCCATAGAACCTTGTAATTGAAGAATTAACAATATCCTTCATGTAGCTATAATACTAGTATATAATACAGCACTTAAACACGTATAGCTCCTAATATTCACCAACGCTGCACAAAGCTGATTCTCATGTATCACAACAACGAAAAAAAAACAGCAGGAAATACAGGAAAATATTTATGGCAGTCTCAGTGTGACTGTGAAATCCGTCACTAGATTGAAGAGCTAACCAGGAAACATCATGTGTGGGTAAGTACACTATACCCAAGGAACAACACTCCCCCTTACATTATGGTCATTACTTTTTTAAAAAACCACAAGCTCACCTAGCATCGCTGTTCTCCAGATCCGTAGCGCACCCACAACTTTCGCACACTACATGGTGTCAGCATATATCGCAGAGAGAATGAAGTAACGTAGCAAACGTCTCCGTGTATCTTAATGGCTACAGACACTTGATAATCTCCGGCAAGCTCATCCAAATGCCTGCTAAAATTAGGTTAATGTTGTGGAATGATACGGCTTAAGTATATTATGTTACAAAAATTCGTCTTTTTTATAATGAGTAATGATGGAATAAAATGTGCACAATAAACAGGTTTCACAGAGAAAGCTACCACTCAATAATCTTTGTTTTCTTGCTTAAATTATTGTATTTATGCAACATGTTTTGAACCATGACCCTATTGTTAGACAGATTTTACAACATAGCAACATTTCGCTCAAATATACAAAGATTTTTCAGCAGTAGTTTTTAGTATAGGCATGCACTATGGACGGCTACGTTCATCAGGACTGGGGAATATAGCCCATCTTCCATCACGGTGATTCTCTGTATTTTGTCGCCCACTGTCTTTAACGTCGTGAGACACTCTAACAACGCGCTTTTCATTTTTATATCACTGCGCTCTTGATACAAGATGGCCATCAAAATAAAGCTTCGTTCGATTTCATTATCAGTGTGTCGATGTTAGTGATATCTGTTACTTTACAACGTGTTCTGAAAACTTGGGCAACGTATCTCTGATGTTACTAGACATATTGTGACAGTGAGAGAAAATATAAACTTATATTTTATTTCTAAAGATAAACACTTTGCTCTAAAATTACGAAGACAAGGTTTTTGGAATAAAGAAAAATACATACTGCTGATGATTATGGACTTCCTGTTTTAACAGCACTGAATTAAAGTACTGTTCTTTAAATTAAATTTTTTCATTTAGAATTTCTGTTTTCAATTTCTGGCCGTGGATTAATATTTCCGTTTCCTCCAAGGCGTCCGTTTTCCAGCGTTTCTCTAAAGAGTGTAATGCTTGAAAATTCTCAGCATGTTTGGCTGGTATGTTTTGCTACAGCTGATTAGTTGCCTTTGTCGTATTAGAAGTCATTGTTTTTGTACTGCCATATTTGCCAAACGATGAGGACCCACCTCGAAACATAATGTGGAATTAAATTATTTCATCAACATAACGAAAAATTGTAACTGCCAGCAACATCTGTTAAAACCTGCTTATAATTCACAACATCTAATCAATCTACATAAAAGGCAATGTCCTGACAGACTGGTTCCTCATCGCCCAGCCCAAACCGCTAAGGACAGAAACTTGGAATTTGGAGATGGTGTTGGTATCACATCGTAGGCGCCATTTCAAAAGGGATTTTTCGAAATTCCACCACTGAAGCTGTGAATATAGATGATAGTTTTTTAAATATGTCACTATTATGGAAATTTTTGATTTAAAATTACGAATATTGGCGTTGGGTTTCTCAGTAAGAAATAAATAATAGAACCAGGCACCTTTCCAGACAGACTAAAAATAGCACAGGTAACACCCATTTTTAAGAAAGGTGACAACAACAAAATAGAAAACTACAGAGCAGTCTCAGTCCTTCCTGTCTTTTCCAAAATAGTTGAGAAAGTTATATATAACAGGATTATAAACTTTCTTAACAAACACAACCTGATGTTCGAAAATCAAAATGGATTCGTAAAAGGTAAATCAACTAGCACTGCAGCTGCTCAGCTAATTGAAGAGGTGTTAGGGGATATCGAAAGCAAGGAACATGTGGCAGGTGTATACCTAGACCTGGAAAAAGCCTTTGATTGTGTGAACGTTGACATTCTATTAGACAAGCTATGGAACATGGGCATTAGAGGCGCTGCTTATGACCTTATAAAGTGTTATATGAGCAATAGAAAGCGGTTTGTTCTACTTAAAACGGAAAGTGGTGTCTACAAATGAGAGATCACTTGCATAAAATAAGGCGTGCCCCAGGGCTCGGTGTTGGGCCCCCTTCTGTTCTTGATCTATGTAAATGATATTAAATACTGTGCTATAAATTCCAAAATTGTTCTGTATGCCGATGACACGTCCATTATATGTAAAAAAGAATCATGTAATGAACTAGAGTCCAAGTGTAATAATGTGACAAAAGAAATTGTTCCGTTTTTTAATGAAAGCCACTTAAATGTAGGCACCAGTAAAACATGTTTGATGGAGTTTAACAAAAGTAGTTTCAATAATGAAATTAAATTATACATGGGCAACGAATTGGTAAAGAAAGAGTCTAGTGTAAAATTCCTTGGCGTAACGATCCAAAGCAACCTGAAATGGGACACACATATTGACTCTCTAGCAACTAAGTTTGCAATCAGTACTATCAGCAAGTTCTGTAGAGACACCGTAGTCCTAAAGACTGCATACCATGCTCTTTTCTCCTCTCAGTTGAACTGCGGTATTGAAATTTGGGGGGCAACAACCAAAGTTAATCTAGATAAGCTACTCATTCTTCAAAAAAGGGGTGTGAGAATAATCTGTGGAGCAAAATATAGGGAATCTGGTCGCAACTTGTTTCCAAAAACAGAGGTGTTAACTGTTATAAACACATACATTCTAAAAGCCATATTGCTTGTGAAAAGGCTGCACCCAAACACTTATTCAGATTTCCACCAGTACAATACTAGAAATAAAGAAGGTTTTACATTGGCAGCCACAGAACAGCACTTTACGAAAAGGGACCTCAGTCTGCAGGTATAAAATTAGCTAAGCGCTGCGTAGAGCAGTCATGGCTCTTCCTACAATTAAACTGAAACATCAGCTTAAGAAATTTTTAGTAAAACACCCTTTCTACACATTAGATGAGTACCATACTTATATGAAGAACAACAAATGCTTTGTGAAATTATGTGAATAGAAATAAGTAAACACCTTATTCTAATTTTGTTGTAAATTAATGACGTATTCGGAAGAATGTGTCTTGTGTATTGTACAAATAACTTTAATCATTACTGTTTCTTTGTACATATGCAGTGTACCATTCGATGTTGAATAAAGCTATTATTATTATTACTATATATTATTATATGTTTAAGCATTTTTAGAAATTTAACCGTTATGGGCGTGAAATATTGGGTGAAAGTTTTTTTCTTAAAATAAATCGTTATTAAAGAACTGCTAAAGTGACATCTTGGGTTGTCGGGTGTTCTGCCGGATATCAGCGTCGTACTTGCACGATATTTCGGTCACGTAGCTCGAGACCTTCATCAGGTGCGACCTGAGACTGCTCCTCGAGTGGACCTGGTCCAGTATTTATGCCTATGGACTTCCCCCTCCACCAACGGCTGCAGGCGCTTCCTCTGTGGTCCGCGCCCATTCCCTGTGACCTGCTGGAGCGTTGCTGCTCCGTTTTCCGTCCGCTGCGGTTCTAGGTGTTCCCTCTGCGGTCCGCGCCCACCAAACCCGCTCCTGGGGGTTTCATCTACGGTCTGGGGTACCAGGCGTTCCCCCTGCGGTCCGCGCCCGCTCACCACGACCTGTTGGAGCGTTGCCGCTCCGTTTTTCATCTGCTGCGGCTCTGGATGTTCCCTCTGCGGTCCGCGCCCACCAGTCCCACTTCTGGGTGTTCCATCTTCGGTCTGGTGCTCCTGGCAGTCCGTCAGGGGCTCGTTTACCATCTCCATGTCTCTGGTTCTTCTGTTTGTGTAGTGTTGCAGCTGCAACACTACACAAACAGAAGAACCAGAGACATGGAGATGGTAAACGAGCCCCTGACGGACTGCCAGGAGCACCAGACCGAAGATGGAACACCCAGAAGTGGGACTGGTGGGCGCGGACCGCAGAGGGAACATCCAGAGCCGCAGCAGATGAAAAACGGAGCGGCAACGCTCCAACAGGTCGTGGTGAGCGGGCGCGGACCGCAGGGGGAACGCCTGGTACCCCAGACCGTAGATGAAACCCCCAGGAGCGGGTTTGGTGGGCGCGGACCGCAGAGGGAACACCTAGAACCGCAGCGGACGGAAAACGGAGCAGCAACGCTCCAGCAGGTCACAGGGAATGGGCGCGGACCACAGAGGAAGCGCCTGCAGCCGTTGGTGGAGGGGGAAGTCCATAGGCATAAATACTGGACCAGGTCCACTCGAGGAGCAGTCTCAGGTCGCACCTGATGAAGGTCTCGAGCTACGTGACCGAAATATCGTGCAAGTACGACGCTGATATCCGGCAGAACACCCGACAACCCAAGATGTCATTAGATCGCCGGAAAGCCTGAAGAGTTACAACTGCTAAAGTATTTTTGAAGTACATCCATGGTGATAGGTATTTGATTTTTCGGTTACAAATAAAAAATTATGTTTTCCAGTGTTGAAAATTCAAACCCTAAAGGTATGAAATAGGGAATGAAATTTTTTATGAAATATTTCTTTATGAAAGGGTTCTTAAAGCTAAATCTATGAGAATTTGAATTTTACTTCTCGGTTATAGATAAAAAATACATGTTTCAGTGTGTTCAGAAACTATATCCCTATGGGAGTGAAATAGGGGATCAAAGTTTTTATCTAAATATTGCATTATTCAAGCATTTTTTTAACTTAAATTTATGAAATGTTGTATTTGGATTCTCTGTGAGAAATAAAAAATACACATTTAACTGTTTTTGGAAATTCAGTTCCTAAGAGGATGAAGTGTTTTTTGAAAATGTTTCACTGTGAAGGAATTTTTAATGCTACATCTATTATAATTTGTATCTGGCTTCTCGGTTAGAAATGAAAAAACACATTTTTCACTATTTTTGGAAAATGGAGCCCCAAGCGGGACACACAGAACCAGACTGATTCGCTGACTCGTTATCGCACAGGCCAAACCGCTAAGGATAGAAACCTGAAATGAGATGGTGTCTAAAATTGTAGGCATCTTTTAATAAAGGATAGTCCGAAATTCCACTCCTAAGTGGGTGAAATAGGATGTGAAAGGCTTTTTTAAGGTACGTCACTATTAAGGCAAATTTTAAGCTAGAACTACGAAAACTGGTATTTGGCTTCTCAGACAGAAATAAAAAAAAAAAAAATACGTAAAATCATATCAGCGCACACTCCGCTGCAGAGTGAAAATCTCATTCTAAAAAAGATACATGTTTCATCAGTTCTGGAAATTCCACCACTAAGTGGGTAAAACAGTGGATGAAAGTTTGTTTTGAAAATAAATTATTATTATAGAACGCCTTAAGTATTTTCAGAGCTAAATATAAGAAAATTTTCATTTGGTTTCTCTGTTAGAAGTAAAAGAAATTGTAAATTCAACCCCTAGGGGAGAGGGGGGTGAAATACAGAATGGTACTTTTTCAGTAAATATATCAATATTTAAAAAAATTTAAAGCTAAATCTATGGAAACTGGTATTTCACTTCTATGTTATATATAAAGAAATATCTGTTAGAGGATGAAATATCTATGGAAATATCACCTCAAGAACGCAAAAGGCATGATTAACATAAACCTCGGACCCCTGACAACCAGAATCGCCTTTTGCTCAGACGTACATTCAGAAAAGTCTATGCTTCTATGGCCTTGTGCAAATTGTGAACACCATAGTAATTCGATTAAAGAAACACAAAAAAAAACAAAAAAAGCTCTGTGCAGACCATATGGGCGACACGAGCGAAGCAGAGGGCGCTAAGCTAGTATGGTTATAAAATATATAAACTGGTAGTGAAAGTAAAATGTTATGTTTGTAAACCTTCTTACATACCAATAAATAAAAATAAAACTGTTTACCAAATTGAAATGATTTTTGTGGAAAATTTATAATTTACGGAAGAAAAAATTCACCGAAATCGGCAAGAAGGTATTGCGCTTGTCGCGTTGACAGCTGATCGCTATTAGTTTCAGCCCACAGGACTCACGAGATACAGAAAATTTCTATGTCGATTCTATCAAAAACTATGGAATGTTGACGTAAGAGTCGAAGTAAGTACGGATTTTTTTTTTTTTTCGACGAACGATTATGTGATATTTCGTCCAAACCGTCAACTGCCGGTCTCCACTTTTAAGACTATATTTCGCACACCGCTTGGGGTGGTGGCCTATACAAATCGAAGGTCGTTGGCTGAGAGGGCTAACCCGTACTGCAAACCTAGCCTTACTTCATTGCCAGAAAACAAGTTTGGCATGTCGTCTGCTTCAGTATACACGAAGTTAACAACATACAAAGCAAAATCCACCGGAGACAACACAGAATGGTGACAAGAATCAAAAGTACGTTGCATTACATGCTCGGCTAATATTTGCAGCGACCCGAAACTAGTGAATGTCGGACTGAAGTGCGACTTTTGTTAATTCTCCTTCCGCGTCGAGTGTCTGCTTGGAGTGCGCGGTTGGTAGATCCACTTCTCGGCGTCATTACTCGTCCCTAGTTACACGCATGCGTCTGGGAAGAGGACAACGCACTGCAGCTATCATGAATCCACAGGCAGTGCACACACTTCCCACGGCCGATAACATCAGTTGTGACTCTGGCTCGTAATGTTTGACCTTCTCACAGGGAGCGTTGTTGTGATTTCTCATCTGAATGAGAGTATAGCCGCTGCTATTGTTTTTAATCTATTGGTGTGTTACTGAGGCTGCTCGGTGGCTCTGTGTCAAATTGTGGATTCAGAGATCTATAATTCCAACTAATGTCAGTCCTGGGTTATTTGTTTGTATTTTTTTCCGTGGCATGTTTGTAAATGTGAGAAATGACGTGGTTCAGAGTCCACATATTGTGCATCCCACTATAACAGGCTCGGTGACTCAGTTCAAAGATTGGAGGAAAGCAAGTACATACCACCCTGAGTTCAATGTGTTGTTCATGACAGCTTTCCCTCTTAACTACTTCACTGAAAGGATTAAAATTCATGCTTCGTGTGTTCGAGTGACAAAGGAATTCAGCTATAATTTCCATATGAGACATGTTTCTTTCCCTGATTTTGTCGTGTATTACTGGTATTAAGGGAAGTGTGAGTGTACTGCTAAATAGTGAATATGTTGTCATTTATGTTGTGCCACATCGGAAGTCGAATCCGTATTTCCCAATTTAGTGATCAGTCGCCTTAGCCATCAGGATACCTGAGTGCGCCTCCAGGTTTCACTTAGAGTCTTAGTCTTTCAATCTCAGTGATATTTGTGACAATAATTTCCGAACTACAGTCGAAAATTTTTCCACGGGATGTGCGCAAATAGCGCAACTGCAGAGGATGCATCTGGTGGAGAAACAAGACTTACTCTATCACAGGGGATGTATGGCATTTGGAATACATTCTCTGAAATGGAATGAATAACTGATTCTACGGTGATGAAGTCCATGGAGTCTGTTCCCCAGTGGTTCTATAATCACATACCTCTTGGGAAAACCTCTGGTTGTCAGGTTAATAAATCGTATGTCGAAACATCACTGCCTAAGAATGTTTGAATGAGACCTGGAGGCGCGCTAAGCCCTGCGAAAATTCGCGTTCGAGTCCCGAAACTGCCTGAGCAAAGTACTCTGGAGATAACTAGTTAGGCGAAGACATTGCTCAGGTGATGCTAGTAACAATTTAAAGGAAATCAGCAGGAAGGTTAAGGTTTGATGCTCCCGCGACGACTAGGTCACTAGTGAAGGAATGCAAGTTCGGATTGGGAACAGACAGGGGAAGGCAGGAGAGAGGAGAGGGAATTTTCCAATTGCCTTTTCACATGAATCAACCAAGCACTGGTCTCAGCAAATTTTGGGAAATCAGGAGAAATCTAAACCTGGCGTCTCAAATAGGAATTTGAACCGCTGTTCTCCGGAATGCGCATCAAAATTTGGAAAATACATGCCACATCTTGCCGAATGAGATCTCAAGGCGCCGCGAGGCAACTCGGAGTTCAGGAACGGATAGAAAATGGTATCGCCATGGTAAAATTCAAGTACACGTAAGGCTCAGAGTACCTGTTTGAATTAGGAGAAGAAATGAGTGGCAGCAGTTGTGGGGAAACTAGTGGTAGCATCTGAGCACAGTTTAAACGAAAGACAATGTGCACTGACGATCCAAAACATACTGACCACTGACCGTGGCGAGAGTGCATGCCGTCTGGTGGCGCTGCACATACGTGGCGTGGTGAGAAAAATATGTAAGAGGAGCAGAGGCGAATGGAGAATCATTCTAGCGACGTTACGGGTAAGAAATGGGAAATACGCCGATATAAGCGACTCTGACAAATGCCTGATTGTTAGTGCACATGTGTGTCGTGACCATCTATGGAAAGTCATGAACTGTTGCCAATATGGACAAACATCAATTGCATAATTGACCCAAACAACACAATGGACATCATCAACACAGACATTGCAATATCGTATTTATCCGTTGACAATGGAAATTTGGGTCAGGCCGTGAACCGTGGTCGGATATCCTAATTGTAAGGCGACAGCTCGCAAAAAGCGAGAAATCCAGGTTCGAGTCCTAAGCCGGTACAAATTTTCATTGTCTTCATACGATTGTATAGCTGATCGTTGTCGTTATTCCCAAAGAAAGCAGGTGTTAACAGATGTGAAAATTACCGAACTATCAGCTTAATAAGTTACGGCCGCAAAATACTAAGGCGAATTCTTTACAGGCGAATGGAAAAAGTGGTAGAAGCCGACCTCGGGGAAGTTCAATTTGGATTCCATAGAAATATTGGAACACGTGAGGCAATACTGACCCTACGAGTTATCTTAGAAGATAGATTAAGGAAAGGCAAACCTACGTTTTTAGCATTTGTAGACTTAGAGGAAGCTTTTGACAATGTTGACTGGAATACTCTCTTTCAAATTCTAAGGTGGCAGTGGTAAAATACAGGGAGCGAAATGCTATTTACAATTTGTACAGAAACCATATGGCAGTTATAAGAGTCGAGGGGCACGAAAGGGAAGCAGTGGTTGGGAAGGGAGTGAGACAGGGATTTAGCCTCTCCCCGATGTTATTCAATCTGTTTAGTGAGCAAGCAGTAAAAGAAACAAAAGAAAAATTTGGAGTAGGTGTTAAAATCCATGGAGAAGAAAGAAAAACTCTGTTTGCCGATGACATTGTAATTCTGTCAGAGGCAGCAAAGGACTTGGAAGAGCAGTTGAACGGAATGGATAGTGTCTTGAAAGGAGGATATAAGATGAACATCAGCAAAAGCAAAACGAGAATAATGGAATGTAGTCGAATTAAATCGGGTGATGCTGAGTGAATTAGATTAGGAAATGAGACACTGAAAGTAGTAAAGTAGTTTTGCTATTTGGGGAGCAAAATACCTGATGATTGTCGAAGTAGAGAGGATATAAAATGTAGACTGGCAATGGCAAGGAAAGCGTTTCTGAAGAAGAGAAATTTGTTAACATCGAGTATAGATTTAAGTGTCAGGAAGTTGTTTCTGAAAGTATTTGTATGGAGTGTAGCCATGTATGGAAGTGAAACATGGTCGATAAATAGTTTGGACAAGAAGAGATTAGAAGCCTTCGAAACGTGGTGCTACAGAAGAATGCTGAAGATTAGATGGGTAGATCACATAACTAATGAGGAGGTATTGAATAGAATTGGGGAGAAAAGGAGTTTTTGGCACAACTTGACTAGAAGAAAGGATCGGTTGGTAGGACATGTTCTGAGGCATCATGGGATCACCAATTTAGTATTGGAGGGCAGTGTGGTGGGTAAAAATCGTAGAGGAAGACCAAGAGATGAATACACTAAGCAGATTCAGAAGGATGTAGGTTGCAGTAGCAACTGGGAGATGAAGAAGCTTGCACAGGGTAGAATAGCATGGAGAGCTGCATCAAACCAGTCTCAGAACTGAAGACCACGACAACAACGATACATTTCATGCATTTCATAACGGTTGTAGTCCCCACAGTGTCTGTTCCTACGGACATGCATGCTTGTCGGAAGGAGCACTGCATCGTACTTCCGAACAACTTTGGCACTGCAGTACTGTATTTACCCGCCGATACCGGGCAGAGTCACTTTCAGTTTCAATTAAAATGTCTCCCCTGTACAGGAATATACACTGCCGGCAAAAATATTAATAAACCTGGAAAGACGACGTTGATATTGACCCGATGAGGGCACATGCCACCTGGGTGATAGTAGTTGTGCTGATAATGGTTTCATTGTCGTCCGGCAATACATAGCGTAGTGGCTTAACTACCCTTTAATAGGGAGGGAATGCTGAGAGCCAGAAATATCATCGAGCTGCTGAAAACCGGTTATTAGCAATGGGACTACGGGCTTGCACACCTCTAGCCTGTCTTCCATTCACGTCACAGCATCGACGTGCACGGCCATTGGAGGATCACTTAGAAGATGGAATGGCCCGCTGAGGTGAAGAAAGCAGATTTTGCCTGCAGGCAAGTAATCATCGTATGTGTGTACGGAGTAGACCTGACGAGAGCTGTTTCACAGAGTGCATTCATCCGAGACGCCTGGTGTGCGATAAGCTACAACGCTCGTTCATCGTTGGTGTTTCTGGAGGAGATGCTAACCACAGATGGGCACCTGCAGGATGTTGTTAGATCCTTTCTTTAGTCATTCCTGCAAAAGGAAGGTGATGTGCTGTTCTAACAGGATAACGCTCTCCCACACACAGCCCGTGTGCTCTCCAAGACGTCAGAAACTTCCCTGGCCAGCACGATCCGCCAACTTGTCTCCAATCGAGCTCATGTGGATATGATAGGCCGAGAAGTGATTCGTGTGACTCTAAAACCAACATCTATTACAGAACTAGGTGAATAGGTCAAGCAGAGGTGGCATAACGTATCCCAGGACAGTATTCGCCATCTGTCCGATCAGCGCCTGCATTGCCGCATTGGCACCCGTGGAGGCAACACTTACTAAAGTGGGTGTTTCAGCATGGATTGATACCTGGTACCTCAAAACTGCTTGTGCTATTGATCTATAAATGTCATCGTTTCACATACTCGGTATGCACTGTTGCAACAATAAATATTGATGAACTGGAAACCTCTAAATCGATGTACTAATTTTTTTCTGGCAGTGTACACAATGGAAGTAGGAATGCAGGTTGTAGAAAAAAATGTGTTCAAATGTGTGTGAAATCTTATGGGACTTAACTGCTAAAGTCATCAGTCCCTAAACTTACACACTACTTAACCTAAATTATCCTAAGGAGAAACATACACAAACATGCCCGAGGGAGGACTCGAACCTCCGCCGGGAGCAGCCGCACAGTCCATGACTGCAGCGCCTTAGACCGCTCGGCTAATCCCACGCGGCCTAGGTTATAGACACATCGCTGATGACATGCAGAGCTTTGACTCTGGCCATGAAGTGTGTTCGAATAGCCCGATCGTAAGGCGACTGCTCGCAATAAGCGGAAATCCGGTTTCAAGTTCCGGACGGCATAAATTTTCACTGTCGTCATTCCATTATGCAGCTGATGGGTCCATATTCCCAACTGGGAATACATTTCATGTTTTTCATTACAGCTGTAGCCGCTTCACTGCTTGTTCCTTTGGACATGCAAGCAAGTCTGAAGGAATATTGCGTTGTACTTCTGAACAACACAGGCACCGCAATGCAGTGTCTATGGAAAGTGGTGGAAACCAGCAGTAGGGAGCATGTCGTTTAACATCCACGACTCATCACCGAACGCAGATGTTGCTGGCTTGTCTGCTCCGTAAAGCTGGATAGGAGGTGATCTGTTGCAGATCTAACGACTACTACAATACTGGAGCATATAACGTTCCGCTCGGATCGTTACATTTAACTTAACATTCTATTGCCGGGTGTTCATTTTATGAAAGAATATAACAGTCTCCAACTTCACAAAATTTATCGATAACTGAACTGCATACTCCTCACATTAACAAAACACTGACTGACATACTTCACAGATCTCTTTGACTGACTGACAAAAGAACTCAACATCTGACTCCCTTGCAGCACCGCTGCTTTGCTTTATATAGAATTTTAACAATAAATTTCAAAATACCCATTATTAAATTTGTACCATTTCGATGTTAGAATTATAATTTACAAAACGTAAAGAAATTGATGTTACAGCCGAATAAGGTATAAAATACAATGTTAATTGACATAATTTTATAGTATCATAAATAGTTTAAAATATGAAAATCGATCTGAACTTTAAATACAATAATGTCTCTTGTATTACTTTAGTTACGTAATTAATTACAGTTTGTATTTCGTTACTAACATTCAATGACAGTACAAATCTCGTGCTTCATCCGACTACATACGTAAAATTTACAAATAAGACCTCACATTCTGAAAATCGGAAAGTTGTGTCATGTAAACAATTGGAGAGTTAATTAGAAATGTAATTACGAAGGATATTAATTACAGAGGAGGACATAAAAATAGATAACAAATGAAAATATATTGCTTGGTAATAACTTTTAAGCCGTTTCTCATGATAATGAGTTTCTCGGTGTCAACCCACCAATCAGCTACAATTAAGGTAATTAGAGGCGCCAGCCACTTATGCCAACATTTCCACAGCCTCTTAATATTTGCCGCCAAATATTTAAAACTTCAATTTCCTGATTAAACATCTAACTCTGCACCTGTACTTAATTTTGCTAATGACAGCAATACCCTGACAATCACGATAATATACGTCCTTCCAGAACATTCTATAAGGTTTCACCATGAATATCAAGTGTTTTAGCAAATTGGACAGAATGGTATATATAAAGACACACATACAAGTCCCTAGGAAGCACTGACTCGTCCGCCAGCCACCCAGATGCATACAAAAAAGGCGGTATCAGTCTCTTCATTAGATTCTTGGGGAAGGCTGTGTCGTTATAAGCAGTCACAAGAATTTCAGAGCAGACCACTCAGTGCAGATTGTGGAATAGGAGGCTCAGCAGCAGACGACACCCATGTGTTCTGAGGTTGAAAGAACGATATGATCAGCTGTGATAGCAGTAGACACCGTGGATCAATGGCAACTTGTTAACTCATCAGATAAAGCATGTTTCTTGTTAAAACATCAAGTCGATCGTCCTATCTCAATACGCTAACATCCAGCAGAACAGTTGTTCGAAAAATGTTCTGCGCCACGGATGTATGCTGTCAGGGGTAGCGTTAAGCAATACATATATTCTTCGTAGATAACCCCTCACTGTCCCTAAGCTTTTGAATTTTAATTTAACACAGTCGGTTTTCCTCATTTTTAGGATGAAGAGTATCATCCTTGGCTCCGGAACTTCGTATCTGAAAAACGTTCACACGCACTTTTCATTATTAGTAATGAAACTATTAGTAATGAAATTGTACAAAATGAAGAACATATTGAAATCATCCCAGGGGCCCAGATCCAGTACTTCCTACGGACTGTTTGTTCCTGAGAAAACTGTTTTGAAATCATTTTGTTGTCTGGTTTCCTCCTTCCCAATTCATTTACCAAAATCATATGGAAGATGCAATCAGTAAATGTAAATGGTGACCGTCGTTGCTAACCGACGGTCAGAGACCTTTTAGAAGTTATAGGTACTGACCATTCTTCAATAGACTCTCATCCTAACGAAAACAAACAGTTTTAAGCATGGCTGTTTCTCAGCACTTTGTGCCGCTGGAAAACTTGGACACAAGACAAAATACCGTTTCCATGCATTTACTGTAGTAGTGCCATACGCAGCATACTCCAGTATGAAACAGAACTTGATAACTCACTTTATCCTCGAAACACTAGTTCATGTTTCCAGAACTCACTTGGAAAAACAACTTTACAGAAAGATTTATGCACAGATCACCAGTTTGCACCTAAGTTAAAGCTCTCATCATCACGAAGATTGGTTTGAAAGTCAGAATCCTTTACTAGGTATGGTCCTGTTGAAGGTGGCCTTCCTCTGGCCTGTAAACTGATTTACTCATGCAGTTATAGGAGCCCTATAATTCCCGTGAAAACTCTTAAAGGTTTCTGAACGAAACAAACGTTATTCTATATCTTTATTCTTAATTTCTACATATTTACAGCCCTCTGCCGCTAATGGGCTCCGAATTGTAGCGTGTAACAAAGCGGTGTATAAAGTAACTATATTAATGGAAAAAAATCGCCCTACCAAAACATATTTAATGTGGAGTAACGAAATTCTGGGAATACATTTGTTTAGTTAACGTATGCAAGTGATTAACGTCGCAAGATCACAGGTTAATGCAAGCACGAGATAACCCATTGCAAATATGAAATCCAGGTACATTAATAGCCGCTGTAACCGCCAGAATGCTGAATGCAAGCATGCGAACATGCATGCACTGTATCGCACAGGTGCCCGATGTCAGTTTGTGTAATGGAGTTCCATGCTTATTGCGCTTGGTCGGTCAATATAGGGACGGTTAATGTTGGTTGTGAAAGACGCTGGAATTGTCGTCTGATGAAATCCCATAAGTGCTCGACTGAAGACAGATGTGATGATCGAGCAGGCCAACGCAAATTGTGGACACCGTGTAGAGCACGTTACACTACAATAGCGGTACATGGGCGAGCGTTAGCCTGTTGGAGAGCACCCTATGGAACACTCCTCATTAATGGCAGCACAACAGGTCGAATCACCAGATTGACGCACAAATTTGCAGTCAGGGTGAGAAGGATAATCACGAGAGGGATCTTGCTGTCATACTAAATCGCACTCCTGATCAGAACTCTGTTTTGCACTGTATTGTATGTTAAAGCGGGGCCCTAGAAACGACGGAGAGGCTCCGTCCCCGCCACCTGCCACAGCCACAGTGGCCCACAACCCTAAGACGACTCCCGCAGTCCACTTCACCCCTCCGCCGCCCCACACCGAACCACTCTCTCATGGTTACTGTGCGGTTCGGCCCCCGGTGCCCCCCCCCCTCCCCCATCCCAGGGAACGTCTCACACCAGACGAGTGTAACTAACCCCTATGTTTGCGTGGTAGAGTAATGGTGGTGTACGTGTACGTGGAGAACCTGTTTGCGCAGCAATTGCCGACATAGTGTAGCTGAGGCGGAATAAGGGGAACCAGCCCGCATCCTCCGAGGCAGATCGAAATCCGCCTAAAAACCATCCACAGACTGGCCGTCACCGGACATCGACACAAGTCCGCCGGGCGGATTCATGCCGGGGACCAGGCGCTCCTTCCCACTCAGGAAAGCCGGCCGCTGTGGCCGAGCGGTTCTAGGCGCTTCAGTCTGGAACCGCGAGACCGCTACGGTCGCAGGTTCGTATCCTGCCTCGGGCATGTATGTGTGTGATGTCCTTAGGTTAGTTAGGTTTAAGTAGTTGTAAGCTCTGGGGCACTGATGACCTCAGATGTTAAGTCCCATAGTGCTCAGAGCCATCTGAACCATTCTAACCACTCAGGAAAGCCTTGCATTAGACCACGTGGCTAACCGGGCGGGCTAACTCTAAGTGTAGTTCCAGTATCTCTAGCACCCAGACATATTGTTTTCAGGCCCTCATCTGTCTTCGTTCTAACCAACACACAGCCTTAACTGGCACAGAGGCAGAACCAGATTTAATCAGAAAACACAACAGATCTCTACCCTGCCCTCCAGTGCACTCTACCTTGACACCACCGAAGTCGCAAATGGTGGTCCTTTGGGGTCAGTAGAATGCACGCTACGGGCATCTGGGTCGGAGCTGCCCTTGAAGTATCTGATCTGTAACAGTGTTTCAGGGGTAGCGTCCTTGATCAGTACTAAAAATGTTCCCAGTCCCGGATTCGAACCCTGCTAGACTCTTAAATTTTGAATAAAAATCATCAGCAATGGCAGCCGAAGACTTTCGGCAGAAGAAGTTACCCTCATTCAGCCAACGGCCTTGTCAAAGAAGGCGGAGGTGCGGATGGAGGTTTAGGGCGTACTCTTGCCCTTGGAGTGGGAAACTACCACTTAAGGCGGAACAATCAGCAATGCCAATGGCATGAAGATGCAAAAGGCAATGGAAATCACTGCATTCAAGATACATAATGTGTATCCACAGGATATGTGGCCTCTAATTGAGAAGTGTCATGATGATCTCTCCATTGGTTAAAAGATACTGGACCAGTTCCACATTCGGTACTCCGGGAGGGGACCGTCAAGGGTGAAGTGACCATGAGAAATGATTGAATAGCCAACGAAAGGCTAACATTCTACGACCCGGGGCGTGTAATGTCAGAAGTTGAAAGTGGTAACGAAGGCATAAAATATATAAAGGGAAATTCTAAAGCCCTGTCTCGATAGAATAGGAGCCAGTGAAGTGAAATCGAATAAAGATAACAATTTCTGGTCAGAAGAGTATACGAAAATATCAACAACAGCAGAAAACGGTAAAACGGGACTAGGATTCGTTATGAGTAGGAAGGTAGGGCAGAGAGCGTGTTACTGTGAACAATTTAATGATAGGGTTATTCTCATCAGAATCGACAGCAAACCAACACAGGCAACGATAGTTCAGGTATACATGCCGACGTCGCAAGCCGAAGATGAAGAAATAGAGAAAGTATATGAGGATACTGAAAGGGTAATATGATACGTAAAGGGAGATTAAAATCTAATAGTCAAGGGCGACTGGAATGCAGTTGTAGGGGAAGGAGTACAAGAAAAGGTTACAGGAGAATATGGGCTTGGGACACGGAATGAGAGAGGAGAAGGACTAACTGAGTCCTGTAATAAATTTCAGTTAGAAATAGCGAACGCTCTGTTCAAGAATCATAATAGGAGGAGGTATACTTGGAAAAGGCCGGTTGATACGGGGAGATTTCAGTTGGATTACATCATGGTCAGACAGAGATTCCGAAATCAGATACTGGATTGCAAGGAGTAACAAGGACCAGATATAGACTCAGCTCTCAATATAGTAGTGATGAGGAGTAGGCTGAAGTTTAAGACATTAGTAAGAAAGAATCAATACGCAAAGAAGCGGGATATGGAAGTAATAAGGAATGACGAGATACGCTAGAAGTTCTCTAAGGCAATAAGGAATAGCTCAATAGGCAGTGCAGTTGAAGAGGAATGGATATCTCTAAAAAGCGCCACACAGAAGTTGTAACGAAAAACATAGGTGCAAAAAAGGTAACTATGAAGAAACCGTGGCTAACAGAAGATATACTTCAGTTGATCGATGAAAGGAGGAAGTACACAAATATTCCGGGAAACTCAGGAATACAGAAATGCAAGTCGCTGAGTAATGAAATAAATAGGAAGTACAGGGAAGCTAAGGCGAAATGGTTTCATGAAAAAACTGAAGAAATCGAAAAATAAATCATTGTCGGAAGGACACTCATTATAAAGGAAAATCGAAACAACCTTAGGTGACATTAAATGCAAGGGTGGTAAGATTAAGAGTGCAACGGGAATTCCACTGGTAAATACAGAGAAGAGAGCGGATAGGTGGTTCAAATGGCTCTGAGTACTATGGGACTTAACATCTGAGGTCATCAGTCCCCTAGAACTTAGAGCTAATTAAACCTAACTAACCTAGGGACATCACACACATCCATGCCCGAGGCAGGATTCGAACCTGCAACCGCAGCGGTCCCGCGGTTCCAGACTGAAGCGCCTAGAACCGCTCGGCCACAACGGCCGGCTGGATAGGTGGAAAGAATACATTCAAAGCACTATGAGGGGGAAGATTTGTCTGATGCGACAGAAGAAAAAACAGGAGTCGATTTAGAAGAGAGAGCGAATCCAGTATTAGATCAGATTTAAAAGAGCTTTCGAAGACTTAAGATCAAATAAGGCAGAAGGGATAGATAACATTCCATCAGAATTTCTAAAGTCATTAGGGGGAGTGGCAACAAATCGACTATTCACATTGGTGTGTAGAATGTATGAGTATGGCGATATACCATCTGACTTCCGGAAAAATATCATCCACACAATTCCGAAGACTGCAAGAGCTGCCAAATGCGAGAATTCTCGCACAGTCAGCTTATACCAGCTCAAGTTTCCAATTTGCTGACAAGAATAATATACAGAAGAATGGAAAAGAAAATTGAGGATGTGCAAGATGGCGATCAGTTTGGCTTTAGGAGAGGTAAAGGAACGAGAGAGGAAACTCTGAAGTTGCATTTGATAATGGAAGCAAGACTAAAGGAAAATGAAGACACGTTCATACGATTTGTCCACCTGGAAAAAGCGTTCGACAATGTAAAACGGTGCAAGATGTTCGTAATTCTGAGAAAAGTAGGGGTAATATGTAGGGAGAGACGGGCAATATACAATATGTACAAGAGCCAAGAGGGAATAATAAGAGTTGACGAGGAAGAACGAAGTGCTCGGATGAAAAAGAGTGTAAGACAGGGATATAGTCTTTCGCCTCTCCCGTTCAGTCTGTACATCGAAGAAGCATTGATGGAAATCAAAGAAAGGTTCAGGAGTGGGATTAAAATTCAAGGTGAAAGGATATCTGATTTGCTGATGACATAGCTATCCTGAGTGAAAGTAAAGAAGAATTATATGATCTGCTGAACGGAATGAACAGTCTAATGTCTAGAGAATATGGATTGCGAGTAAATCAAAGAAAGACGAAAGTGACGAGAAGCAGCAGAAATGAGAACAGCGAGAAACTTAACATAAGGACTGGTGATCACGAAGTGAATGAAGTTAAGCAAATCTGCTACCTAGGCAGCAAAATAGCCCCTTGACGGACGTAACAAGGAGGACATAAAAAGCCGACTGCCACTGACAAAAAGCGTATTCCTGACTAAAATAAGTCTTCTAGTATCAAACATACGCCTTGAAATGCAAAGCATTCAGTGGTAAGCATTGACCGTGGGAAAACCGGAAGAGAAGATAATCGAAGCATTTGAGATGCGGTTCTTCAAAAAATGGTGAAAATTGGGTTGACTGTTAAGATAAGGAATGAGGAGTTTCTCCGGTGAATCAGTGAGGAAGGGAGGATATGGACAAGAACAAGGGACTGGATGGTAGGACATCTCTTTAGACATCAGGGTATTAGAGGGATCTGCAGAGGGTAGAAACTGCAGAGGACAACAGAGATCAGAATACATCGAGGAAATAATTGAGGACTTAGGTTGCAAGTGTTACTCTGAGATGAAGAGGTTGGCACAGGAGAGCAAGTCAGAAGACTAATGACTCAAGGGAAAAACAATAAAATAAAAAGTTCATTGTGTCACCTTGGTGCCAACTGCTGCTCACATTACTGCCATACGTCCATCATAACGGTCTTCTCTCACGGTAGTGCCACGTGGCCGTCTGGAGCCCGGTCTTCTTGCGACCGTGCAGTCTCGTGATCACCAATGCCAGCAATCACTTGCAGTGGCTACATTCCAGCCGCCGGCCGCTCTGGCCGAGCGGCTCTAAGTGCTTCAGTCCGGTACCCCGCTGCTGCTAAGGTCGCAGGTTCGAATCCTGCCCCGGGCATGGATGTGTGTGATGTCCTTAGGTTAATTAGGTTTAAGTAGTTCTAAGTTCTAGGGGACTGATGACCTCAGATGTTAGTGCTTAGAGCCATTTGAACCATTTTTACATTCCAGTCAAGTCTTTCCGCAATATCGCAGAAGTTACATGCAGCTTCTCGTAGACCCATTACACAACCTCGTTCACATTCAGTGAGGTGTCGATAATGTCGTCTTTGTCGCCCATACGTATTCTTGACTAACATCATCTCAACACGTCCAATGTCAAAGGTAACTAACGCTCACGACCGTTACAGCGTGTATTTAAAACAAACCTGATTTGCATCCTCATAGGGCACTACTAGCACAACTCATATGTGACTGGCGCGAATGTTGAACAGACATGTCTTTCAGATGTAGAAACAGCCCTATCAACTTTCGTTTATGTCGTACAACTCCACCTTGGTGTTGCGATTTTTTTGCTGTTAGTGTACGTCGGTGGGAGAGAAACAGCGTGCTGTAATCGAGTTTCAAACTCTAGATTTCGTCTACAGTTGGAGCGCCCTCTGCCGCGGTACGAGAATGCTAGATCACACACGAGCGTTTTGATACCTGCAACAATATGACGTCTTGGGTTGAATGTCCTCGATTCTCTTCCATACAGTCTCGATTTGGCACCACTAGATTTTCATTTGTTTCCAAAACTTAAAGAACATCTTCGACGACTATACTTTGATACTGGTGAAGCGATGCAAGCAGATGTGAGGTTTTGGTTCTGTTAACAACGTGTCATGCTATAGTAACGGTATCAACACACTGGTTTCTCGCTGGGAGGAATGTTTTCGTCGCCAGAGTGACTGTGTTGAGAAACGTCAAGAATGAAGACGCAGAATTTTAGTAAAGTTTGTTTTATTTAAAAAGCTGCCAGAGATTTCACGTAACAAAGTAGGACGCTTTACTTTTTCCAGCATTCCTTCGTACATATTTCACAATTAACAAAGTACATATTTTAGAAAACTCAGGGAAATGGCAACATTTCAGATTTCTGATATCCTGTTTCCTACTCACTAGTAGCCGACTTTTGACACTTGGCTATCGTTGACTAACTTGGAATATCTAAGCTGAAACGAACTGACGGCTTTGTTCACATGATATAACAGCTACCTTCATTTCTCTGATATGGAGAAGTGTAATATTCAATGATTCTCACTTTTTACACTCGCTGTTAGGTCCTTCTATTCAGATTTCCATCCACATCAGTGCCAGTAACTTACTGGAATTAATGGAACACAATATTGCATTACCTTTTCTCACATGTTTTTCACATAATGACTTGCATGTTTTAGAAGCCAGTACTTGAGTTTATGATCACTTTGCCCCGGGAATCGTATGAACTATTGGTGATATTATGTGTTGCTTGCAGTATCCGTAGCAAACTGGGGATTTCATTAGCACAGAGACAGAATAATTGTTCGCAGAGGGCCACTGTATAATGTAAAACCATTATCACAATTTGATCAATTGCTTGAGTATGGACAGACTAACAAAAAGTACTCTATTCCGTATGATTGAAATACGTGATAATAATCTTCGTCAAAAAAGCTGTATGTAGGCACTCCCATGTCAAGTGTTTTATTATTTGGGCACCAAAGGAAGTGCAGATCAGCTGCAGATATTTCTTTTGCAAATATGTTAAGTACTTGGGTGATGTAACGCTGATAACACAAGCATTTTATTTACTGTACAGTACCGTTTCGATAACGTTAATCACAATTATCAGATCTGTTTTACAGATCGAGAAAGACGCATAACTTTCGTTGCTACGTCACATTAAGCGCGAACGACCACAAAAAATCGCAATGTTACTTTCTCCTCTCTACTTCGACCACCATCTGTTATTTTGCTCCCCAAATAGCAAAATTCCTTTACTACTTTAAGTGTCTCATTTCCTAATCTAATTCCCTCAGCATCACCCGACTTAATTCGACTACATTCCATTATCCTCGTTTTGCTTTTGTTGATGTTCATCTTATACCCTCCTTTCAAGACAATATCCATTCCATTCAACTGCTCTTCCAAGGAAAGCGTTTCTGAAGAAGAGAAATTTGTTAACATAGAGTATAGATTTAAGTGTCAGGAAGTCATTTCTGAAAGTATTTGTATGGAGTGTAGCCATGTACGGAAGTGAAACATGGGCGATAAATAGTTTGGACAAGAAGAGAATAGAAGCTTTTGAAATGTGGTGCTACAGAAGAATGCTGAAGATTAGATGGGTAGATCACATAACTAATGAGGAAGTATTGAATAGGATTGGGGAGAAGAGAAGTTTGTGGCACAACTTGACTAGAAGAAGAAATCGGTTGGTAGGACATGTGCTGAGGCATCAAGGGATCACAAATTTAGCATTGGAGGGCACCGTGGAGGGTAAAAATCGTAGAGGGAGACCAAGAGATGAATACACTAAGCAAATTCAGAAGGATATAGGTTGCAGTAGGTACTGGGAGATGAAGAAGCTTGCACAGGATAGAGTAGCATGGAGAGCTGCATCAAACCAGTCTCAGGACTGAAGACCACAACAACAACAACTTTCTCCTCTGATAAGTTGAGAACTTTCTGCGCTTAGGCACAAAAACGAAAAAAAAAAGAAACGAACACTCGAAAAACGCCACTCCCCCTCGAGGTTAGTACCGTTCGTGAGTTTTAAGAAGATAGGTGATCGCAAATGCAGCCCCCTTCCCTTGCAGCCAGTACACTTTTTCGTTACCACCAGTAAACCTCCAATTCTTTGAAAAATCGAACTCCCACATATAAAACAAGTTCAAACGTCTGAGTACTTACAGCTGAGCTAAAGCGTAAATATTTGACTTTAAGGATGCATGTGAGAAAAAATTTAGAAACGGTTTGAAATTATGTTTCAGATTTATTCGAATTCGCTGTGCTCCCATAATGAAACGCTGAATGAATGTAGTCTGACTAATTTGCGGCTAATTTTAAGCAAGAGCTACTTTTTCACGTACCGTAATATTTACGATGTCATAGCTCCTGAACTATCGGCCATATAATGATGTAATTTGACATGTACATTGAGTGGTATATGTAGCTGCCGTCGGCACGGTGTGTTGCGTATAGAATTAGTTGTAAAGAATTAGGCAAATAAGAGATCGTGCGTGGTGCTGACGTTTTACAGCAAGAACACCGAATACGTAGTAAGTGACAAACTTTATCCCTTTCATAATTTTGCAGCGGTGTCAACGAGAAAAAGTTTCATGAAGGTTTGAAATTATGTTTAAAGTGTGTTGGAAGACGCTTAATGCTCCCATTCGCAAATACTGGATAAATTTCCGGTGTAATTTGCGCTTGGTGAGCTGCGCTGCATCAAGACAATACACACCTTCTAACACTTGTCTTGCTATGTCAAACTGTTAACGTGAGATGATACCTCTTAATGAGCAGTCATGGCAGCATTTAAAAATTTTTAAACGATGAACTGGGTTAATTGGGTAGCAAAATAGACTGGCCTTCAACTTGTTTCATCAAGGATATACTCTTCAGTTCCCACTATCATTACTCGCCCACATCCGCTGCACTGCAACCACCACGTACCCACTGCAACTTCAAAGGACTTTCTGTAGAGCCGTCTTGGTATGGCACATGCAAGCTAACGTGATCCTAGAACAGGACGTGTTTCCTGACGTCACAACAAGGTTTCAGTGCTTATATTTTTTTATATTAGAACTTTGTAACTATGAAAAATAAGAGTTTAAGCCAAAGGAACATTACACATATCTCAAAAAATTCTCAATTTTGGTAAGATTAACTGTAATAAAATATAAGGAAATGATACATAATTGGTTAAAAGTGTTACCATACCTCCACGTGCAGAGGTATAGAATGGGACTATACACGTCCCCAAGTGTTTTACGAATCTTCGCTAATCATATATAAATGTCGTGTGACTTGGGCCTCCCGTCGGGTAGACGGTTCGCCGGGTGCAAGTCTTTCGATTTGACGCCACTTTGGCGACTTGCGGGATGTATAAATGAAACCTTTATTTGTAGTTAACTTGGCAGGTTGGAGGCAACCAAGACATAATTAAAAAATCACTGTGGTTGAAGCGCCAGATGTAGAAAAAGACTGCCACTAGAAAACGTGGTGGCCACAGATCGTGTTGGCAAGCACGTCCCGAATGATTGTTTCTTATTCGAAGGTGTATTGTTATTTGTAAGCAATGTCGGAACAGAATGTTAGTGGGTGTTTATATATTTATTACTTCTTGTTTATTCTTCACAATTACAGCCAATTATCTGAGAAGCTAAAATACACTACTGGACATTAAAATTGCTACACCAAGAAGAAATGCAGATGATAAACGGGTATTCATTGGACAAATATATTATACTAGAACTGACATGTGATTACATTTTCACGCAATTTGGTGCATAGATCCTGAGAAATCAGTACCCAGAAATACAACCTCTGGCCGTAATAACGGCGTATTGTGACGAGCCAGTTGCTCGGCCAACATTGACCAGACGTTTTCAATTGGTGAGAGATCTGGAGAATGTGCTGGCCAGGGCAGCAGTCAACATTTTCTGTATCCAGAAAGGCCCGTACAGGACATGCAACATGCGGTCCTGCATTATCCTGCTGAAATGTACGGTTTCGCAGGGATCGAATGAAGGGTAGAGCCACGGGTCGTAACACATCTGAAATGTAACGTCCACTGTTCAAAGTGCCGTCAATGTGAGTAAGAGGTGACCGAGACGTGCAACCAATGGTACCCCATACCATCACGCCGGATGATACGCCAGTATAGCGATGACGAATACACGCTTGCAATGTGCGTTCACCGCGATGTCACCAAACACGGATGCGACCATCATGATGCTGTAAACAGAAGCTGGATTCATCCGAAAGAATGACGTTTTGCCATTCGTGCACCCAGGTTCGTCGTTGAGTACACCATCGCAGGCGCTCCTGTAGGTGATGCAGCGTCAAGGGTAACCGCAGCCATGGTCTCCGAGCTGATAGTCCATGCTGCTGCAAACATCGCCGAACTGTTCGTGAAGATGGTTGTTGTCTTGAAATCGTCCCCCTCTGTTGACTCACGGATCGAAACGTGGCTGCACGATCCGTTACAGCCATGCGAATAAGATGCCTGTCATCTCGACTGCTAGTGATACGAGGCCGTTGGGATCCAGCACGGCGTTCCGTATTACCCTCCTGAACCCACCGATTCCATATTCTGCTAACAGTCATTGGATCTCGACCAACGCGAGCAGAAATGTCGCGATACGACAAACCTTAATCGCGATACGCTACAATCCGACCTTTATCAAAGTCGGAAACGTGATGGTAAGCATTTCTCGTCCTTACATGAGGCATCACAACAACGTTTCACCAAGCAACGCCGGTCAACTGCTGTTTGCGTATGAGAAATCGGTTGGAAACTCCTCATGTGAATGCTCTGAAAAGCTAATCATTTGCATATGACAGCATCTTCTTCCTGTCGGTTAAATTTTCGCGTCTGTAGCACGTCATCTTCGTGGTGTAGCAATTTTGATGGCCAGTAGTGTAGGTCATACAAATCACATTTCTTGAATTATAATAAACTATATATTAACTACTTATTTCTGATATTAAATTTTTAAAATACTACTACTTCTTGCATTACTACAAAACTACAATAAATCCTTACCCAACTCCTAACACTACCCATACAGAATCTGTTCTCTGTTTGTTCATTTATTTTCGTTCATTCTATTTGTAGGTGGTTGTTTCCGCTACTAGATCCGCCCTCAAACTACACCGGTCAACAACCACTATCTGCTGGATTCCTTGGGCCTCGGACAGCACGCCAGCAGCGTGTCGGCTATAACATGTATTGGCACCCGTCACAGTCCACACTTCCATGGTCACTTTCACCAACACAATGTAGATTCTTCGGGCACTAATTCATAGGGTGGTCGCCAACCTCAGTCATCTTCTCTCCATCTGCAGAGCGTGTTGTCTGAGTGGGATGGCAGCATGCTGACTTACGGTTAAATGCTTTCCTAAATACTGTGGCTGCAGTATCATCCAAGATGCGCCAGGTCGACTCGCTTCTTACAAGGGAACCTCCCCATCGCACCCCCCTCAGATTTAGTTATAAGTTGGCACAGTGGATAGGCCTTAGAAAACTGAACACAGATCAATTGAGAAAACAGGAAGAAGTTGTGTGGAACTGTGAAAAAATAAACAAAATATACAAACTGAGTAGTTCATGCGAAGATATGCAACATCAAGGGGGTGGTAACGTGAGCAGCTCCGGAAGGAAAGGTCCTTCGTTCAAATCCTCCATCGACTGAAAATTTTAAATTTTTATTTTCAATTTATGTGACAAACTCTTATGTTTTCATCACTTTTTTGGGAGTGATTATCACATCCACAAGAAAACCTAAATCGGGCAAGGTAGAAGAATCTTTTTACCCATTCGCCAAGTGTACAAGTTTGGTGGGTCGACAACATATTCCTGTCATGTGACGCACATGCCGTCACCAGTGTCGTACAGAATATATCAGATGTGTTTTCCTGTGGAGGGATCGGTTGACCTATGACCTTGCGATCAAATGTTTTCGGTTCCCATTGGAGAGGCACGTCCTTTCGTCTACTAATCGCACGGTTTTGCTATGCGGTCGCAAAACACAGAAACTAAACTTATTACAGCGAACAGAGACGTCAATGAACGAACGGACAGATAATAACTATGCAAAAATAAAGTAAAATTTTAACTCGAGGGAAGACTTGAACCGAGGACCTCTGGTTCAGCAGCTGCTCACGCTACCACCGGACCACGGCGCTCCTGAGCTCACATTGTCCATGATATTGCTTATGTGGCCCATGGACTACTCAGTTTGTATATTTTGTTTATTTTTTCACATTTCCACACAACTTCTTCCTGTTTTCTCAATTGATCTGTGTTCAGTTTATCAAGGCCTATCCACTGTGCCAACTTATAACTTAATCTGAGGGGGGTGCGATGGGGAGGTTCCCTTGTTAGTGCTGCTTTGGGATCTGACATCTTTAATACTCTACGTCCATTACCCATCGCATCATCATAGAGCGCGCAGTCCCACGATGTGTGCTTTGGTGTGCCCACAGTGCCAAAGGCGCAGCTATCATTCGTCTGTCTTTTGATTTTGTGCCGGCCGCGGTGGTCTAGCGGTTCTAGGCGCTCAGTCCAGAGCCGCGCGACTGCTACGGTCGCAGGTTCGCATCCTGCCTCGGGCATGGATGTGTGTGATGTCCTTAGGTTAGTTAGGTTTAAGTAGTTCTAAGTTCTCGGGGACTGATGAGCGTAGATGTTAAGTCCCATAGTGCTCAGAGCCATTTGAACAATTTTTGATTTTGTGTAGATACATAGCGTATCGGCCATGACCAGTCAGTCCACTCGTCGGGTTAAGAAATCTCATTTTCAATCTCTACCTGATGTCAGGGAGAAATTCGTATATGCTCCTGCCTGTGCCAGAAGCGTCCCATTCATTTGGCCACAGTTGTAATATGCGATCTTTAATTCTCTTTCTCGAAGTGGCCTCAGTTCGAAACATTCTTCGTACTTCCATTTGACTGCCTTTCTTTAACCAGTAAAAAGGCTCCCCTTTTCCTAATTTCCAAATCCAGTGCGCATATTCCTAGAATTACTAACAAATCATCATTCGGGGTAGCGCAGAAGGCGCCCGTTAATCTTAGTAGCACTCCTCCTTGAGCTCTTCTCACTGCACTAACTACAATCTATGAGCGCAAACGCTCCCACCATATACTACGACTGATGCTAATATAGATTGGTGGTATACTCTGACTGTTTTCAAGGGAAGCCGAAATCGCCTACTTGCAATGGTTGTAATTTTATTCATAACGCTTGTACCCTCAAGTTCGTGGAGCGCCGCATTACATTTGTCTTCTATAATTCTTCTGGAGTCACCGCTTAGAACGAACAGCACGTCATGTGCATATGCTACCAGTCCGCTTATGTCACTTCTGTATTATGGCCTCCAATGTTACATCCCAAAATTCTGGATCACGCACTGATCCCTGCAGACAGCCTTCTGCTATTGTCTTCGTTATTTTCTTTCCTGGCCAAGTTAAATTACCATGTCACCCGTGGCAGCAATATTCTCTCAGGCACTTGCAAGGAGCTTCTGGAGACTCCAAATCCCTAAAGCGACCAAAGAAAGACGGACCCCATGTAGATGTAGATGTAGATATCGAAAGCGCCAGCAACATCAATCATCTTCACTAGAGTATACCTATAAGTGTATCTGTTGCTAGCGAAATCGCCTTATTTATTGTGTATCCAGTTGATTTGCCTCTTCTATACCCGTACTGGTGAGGGCTCTTCCCGTGTAGCAATCTATAATCTTACAATCTTTTCCATTACAGTTTTTCAAATATTTTGCTGAGAACGTTCAAAAGACGAATTTGTCTGTCATTGGATCCTTCTCTTGCCCTTTACTAATTAGTACCACTTCAGCGTTCTTCCAAGATGCAGGGATCCTTCCTTGCAAGAGACACTTGTAGTACAGTTCGCGCAAGTAATTGCTTAACATAGGGCTTGTATTACATCGGCATGGATCCCGTTCAGTCCTGAGGATTTTTTCTTTTTCAGTCTTAAAATTTTTTGCCTAATTTCTTCATGTGCGAAGGGGTACACAAATTTATTGTTTCTATAGTCTTCCCATAACATTTGTCGTAACCTACGCTGATCATCTGTCACGCCTTCTTATCCGTCATCAGGAAGCAGTTTCCATTAACAAAGAAGCTGAATGTTTCCACCTTTCTGTTATCGTCCCATCACACATTCTGAACGTGTTGGTGATCGTATTTTCTTGCTGAATATTTTATATTTTAGATGGTACAGGGATGGGTTTTTCATTTAGTCTCCAGGAATTGCTTCCATCGTTCCATTTTTGTTTTCCATAACTCTTCCCTAAAACGTTGTTTACATACCTGTATCTAAGCAACCTTCAGACTCTTTCTTCTTGGGTCATGCTGCTCTGGTATAGCTTCCTGACTCTACTTGTTTCACATTCTTATTTCTTCAGCGCCTTAGTACTCCTTTAGAATTACCTCTGCTGACAGGTATCGATACTACCACAGCCCTATGTATAGCCACTTGCGCTTTAAAATCTACGTTATCACCCAGCGACGGACATCCCGGACAATGAAACACTCGACTTAGTTCTTCCCAGTTAGCGTGTTTGATGTTGAATTTGGGCCTTATGCGCACATTTTCTATAACGTCTTGAAGTTTCCTCGTAGCGATGGTACAGTGTATGATACTGCGGTCACTCGCTGTCATTTCACTCTCAACCTTCCAGCCTTTCACGCAGCGTACCGCTGCAGTATTTGCTAAAGTGGCGTCAATTTTGACATTGCTCCGGTCCTCCATTCGTAGGCTGGCGGATCGCGAGGTGAATTCAATACCTGTAGGTTGAGGTCCGTAATAGCTTCAAGTTGTCTTCCACAGTCATCAGTCAGGTAGTTATGCCACAATACTGACTTCGCATTTGCATCAGTGCAGTACACAAGAGGTTCAGTTCGTCCTAGGTGACTAATATCCTTCAGTCTTATCAGATCTTCATCGATCTCATCACTATACTGAAAACGCAGTTAACATTTTGCATAGATTAAGTGTTTATGAACAGTACTGTGATATTTTTGTCACTGTTATGGCCTTGTTAAATACTATTATTGCTGCCACAGGAGGGTTGCCCTTGTGTGCCTATCTGTACAGTTATAGGCATGCTGGGGATCTTTCCTGCCTTCGTATACGGCACTTGGAGGCACAATACAGCTAACTACAACTCTTCTAGCTCATGCAATATGCTGACACTTCTCATGGCATTAGCTGTCCTATCTTTATCTTCTTTGTGGATGATGTGTATATGTTAGGCAAAGATGATGGGTATGTATTACATAATCTTGCCCTTCGCGCCTGGAATCCCTTGCTGTACGACCATGCGTCATAGCGAAGTGCTTGTACAGCGTATCCGAAGAGAATGATTCATTTTTTTCTGGCAGAAACCTGCTTCAGTAACGCCTCGTTTTTCCACTTCTGTTGGCAGATTGTTCATTCTGACATGGATTCTATATACGAAATCAGGTACAGAAAAAGTAATATACTCCTCTTTTCGATTGTTACACCTTACTAGAAGTCTTAACGCTATAGAAAGCGTCATTAGCTTTTCCAGTCTAGTAAGTCGCATAGCTTTCTCTATGCTTTCGTAGATCTGTCGTGGAACTGTTTCAGTGTGTTTTATTGTTTACATCTTTGTGATGGGTGTTTGTTTCCTGTACGAACTGGCTCCGAGTCTCGCACGGTTTTTGTTGCACATTCAAGTCCTCCATTGCCGAATCTTCTTTCACTTCTGTATGCAGCGTAGTGTGTTCCTCAGGATATGTGCTGTCGCAATCTACGTACTACCGGTACGGTCGCAGGTTCGAATCCTGCCTCGGGCATGGATGTGTGTGATGTCCTTAGGTTAGTTAGGTTTAATTAGTTCTAAGTTCTAAGGGACTAATGACCTCAGAAGTTAAGTCCCATAGTGCTCAGAGCCATTTGAACCATTTTTTTCTTATTCTCTCTTATACCACATGGTTCCGAATTTTCGCAAAAAACTTTTGGGGGTTAGTGGATTAATTGAAAGGTAGGAATTCATGTTTCCAGAATAAGGGTCAGAGAGAGATAACAATGATGCTAATGATTATTTGTTTTGCATTTATTGGTACGGCAGTAGTTACTTCTTCTTGTGACAAGATTCGCTACAAACGGTAAAATAGTGAACTATCTACTCTAGTTATATTTATTTTATTTATTTATTTATTTATTGATTTATTTAACCTGGCAAGATTAGGGCCATCAGGCCCTCTCTTACATCTAACCAGGCGTTCTACTTATTTTACATTCATATGTTTTAGTAGGCATGTTAAACTACATCTAGTACAAAAAGTGAAATAAACAATTTGAACGGTACACCTGGAAAAATACATACATATAGAGTTTATATTCTTAGGTCACAAGTACTGGTATAATTAGACATTATTGCAGAGACAGATTTTAGATAGGAGTGCTGGCAGCAGGGAGTATGAGGGAGACTCATGGTGAAGGGAGGAGAAGAATAGAGACATGATGAAACATAATTAAGGAAATATAAAGGAAAAGAAGATTGCGTGGCTAATAGAGATAGATGAAGAGGAAGGCATCTCAGGAGCAAGATAGGACACGCTAGCTTTGTTATTTGACAGATGAGGGGATTGTCCTTGTACATTAATTTTGTGTAGAACTTCATGAGGATGATAGTAGGAAATGCTTCAACTTCTTCTTAAAAGCAGCAGGAGATCGAATTTTGCGCAAGGTAAGGGGCAGTTTATTCAAGAGGCGGACAGCAGCAACTGCGAAGGAGTTTGCAAAAGTTTTTGTTTTGTGTGTGGGCACAGTTAGGATACCAACTAAGAGTGACCTCGTGTTTCGATTATGATGACATGACAGGTTTTTAATCTCTGAAGCAAGGTAGTGGGGTGCTTGCGCGAAGAGGAGTCGGTGGAGTAGACATAGAGTGTGGTAGTCACGCAATTTGTCCGGCCGCAGCCACCCTAGCTCGGAGTATGAAGCACTAACATGATCATATCGGCGAACGTTGCAGGTGCAACGCACACAGGCATTCATGGTTAGCTCTAGCCGTCTTTTGTTTCCACTACTCATGCCTTGTTGAATCACATCACAATAGTGGAGGTTCGGTAGAACGAGTGCTTGCACGAGCTGGCGTTTCAAGTCCTGTGGAAATATGTTCCGAAACTTATTGAGAGCATAGAGACAAGCAGACGTCTTTCGGCACACTGCGACTGTATTCTCCGCCCAGTTGAGATGCTCATCCAAAGTTACACCCAAGTTCTTCAGTTTTCTGATATGGTATTGGAGTACCGTCGAGCAGAATAGGACGTAGCCGTTCGCGGAAATCTGAATTTATTAATTTCTGATGGGCTATTAAGATTACTTGCGTCTTTTTTGCATTTAGTTTAAGCCCCAGGTTTTTCGCCCATGTCACTACTGAAGACAGATCATCATTCATCTGAGCGATTGCAGTGTTTACATCTTCAGGTCTGGCGCTTAGGTAGAGCTGGAGGTCGTCGGCATAGAAATGATATTTACAGGAGGACAGAACCGACGAAATATCGTTGACATATAAAGAAAACAAAAGTGGTCCTAAGACTGATCCTTGTGGCACTCCCGAGGAAACATGTTTCCAGGAAGATTTTTCATTTACGCAGACAACACATTGCTGTCTGTCTTTTAAGTAGCTTTCAAACCATCTCATTGCACTATCAGAGAAATTAAGCTGCTGCATTTTTCTGAGCAATATGTCAAAGTTAACAGTGTCAAAAGCTTTGCTGAAGTCCAGTAGCGTCAATATTGTTGCCTTTCGATTGTCGATGGCATATTTCAGGTCATCAGTTACTTTAATTAGAGCAGTGTTTGTGCTGTGATGTTTACGGAAACCGGATTGAAATTTGTCATATAGGCTGAATTCATGCAAGTGTTCAGTGATTTGGTCATGAACAATATATTCAAGTGCTTTTGAAACAGCAGGCAGTATGCTAATTGGTCGGTAATCACTAGGCAGTTGCGGGTTTTCGATCTTAGGGATGGGTCGAATTAGGCTTCTTTTCCATGCAGTGGGATATATTCCGTTCACGAGGGAAAAATTAAATATGTCAGTTAAGACAGGTACTAAGATATCGGCAACATTCTTAATCATGGTTATACCGATACTGTCGTTGCCTATTGCATCAGAAGAGATTCTCATTATTGCTTTTCTTGCCGTATTTGTTGTTACATGTTTTAGATGGAAGGTATCGTTGTTAGTTATCCTGTTCGGGGATTCTTGTGGACGGTAATTATCAGCTGTGCTGGTATTCAGAGGTGCAGAGAAGAATTCATTTAATTCGTTAGCTGACACATGAAAAGTAGTTTCCGATTTTGCCTTTCCGACTCCCAAGCTACGGAGATTCTTCCATAGAGTCGTGGGCGTCAGATCGCTGCATACAAGGTAGCGAGCGTGCCTGATTTTAGCATTGCGAATGCATTGTTTCACTCTGTTCCGTAGCTTTCTATATTCTTCGAAACGCTCGGGTTTCGGATCTGCCTGGAAACGCCTGTGGGTAGCATCCCTATTAGTCATCATTTGACGTAATTCAGCTGTCAGCCATGGAGCAGGAGATTTTCTTACACGGATTGTGCGCACAGGTGCATGTTTGTCATAGAGGGCAGTGAGTTTATCACCAAGTTCATTAATTTTGCCGTCGATTGTGGGTTTTCTGATTATTTGATGCCATGAGATTTCTGAGCAATCGGCTGTTAGAGCGTCAAGGTCAATACGTTTCATGTTCCTACAAGTTATGTAACGCGATTTGATCCTTGGGGGCTGCACAGAGTAGGCCAGGAATATTACATCATGTGCTGAGAGGCCAGGGGCCGATGTTTGGCCAACATCTCTTACTTTGTCAGTCTGTTTCGTTGCGATTACGTCTATAAGAGTATGACTGTGCGCCGTATGGTGTGTAGGTTGTAATGGAAGAATGTTCATGCTATTGCAACTAAACAGTCTTCTTAGGTTTATTGCGGAGGGAGTGTCTCTTAGCAGGTCTATGTTCGATGACATGTTCGTATTGACACTGAAGTGAATGTAATTCCGACTGGAAGGAACTCATTGAGCTTATTTTTGGCGGCTTGTACATGACGCCAGTCAAGAATTTCCGACTTTGTATATTTATTTCAATGAACATGAATTCAGCCTCTTTTTCTTCAGCAGGATTTGATGTACATAAGACTTTCGCTTTGAGCTCTGTTCGTAGACAGGCGCCGACCCCGCAACCTCGCTTTTTTGATCTGTCTGCCCTAAGAAGTGTGTACCCTGGGAGATGAAAAGATGCAGAGGATATGTGTGGTTTCAACCACGTTTCGGATAAGAGGATTACGTGGTAGTTTAGTTGGTTGAAGAGGAGGCTAAGTTCTTCGTAATGCGCAGGTAAATACTGGATGTTGCAGTGAGCTGCTAAAAGCTCTGACGCGTTCCGTTGAGCAGCCTGGAGTAGGGTGGCAGACTGGTTTGTCCCTTTGTTAGGCACTACCTGCCGCGAGGGGCACTGGCCGCTGCTTCCGCCAAGTGACATAACACAGGGGTGTCCGAGATTTTGCGCGCCCTGTTTGTTATACCGCGAGTGCCGAAAGAAAGGCGACTGCTAAAGATTTCCTGAGGTTGCGGGAGTATAGAAAATGGAATAGTGGTATTCGGTGCAAGGAGAATATGACCAAAATAGTGACGGCTGTGTGTCACTGTGTATCCTCTGTCGTAAGAGGAGAAATGTAATTAGCGTATTTGAAACAGCTTAGGGTGGAAATAAGGGAGAAGGGAGTGATTTAACAGGCCGATGCTGCCAGCAGAGAGAAGTAAGCTTAATAATTAATGGATTATCGTAGGAAGCTAGAATTAAATTGAAATTTACTAAAGTGATACTGATAGTGATTTTTGTTATGAACGATTTAAACTGGCGTTGTTTGTTAAAAATGTGCCGAATGACGCAAAAAATCATTCTTTCACATACTGAATGAACCGTAATTATTGTGTATGCAAGATTATGGATAACGCTAAATGTCATGAAATGTGGTCCCTGCTATGATCACTAATACTGCTTTAAATTTCTCGAGGTTGTTTGATACAGTGATTTAAAGTATGAGCCAGTGTGTACTATAATTATCCAAAAGACTATCACTTGAACAAATTATCTCAATTCTAAAGTCTCCAGAATATTAAGCAAAATGCATCATACGGCTCATTTTCTGTTAGAGAAATTTTACTTGACTTAGTTATATCTCAACAAAGTATCCCAAAATATAAGTAACTGGACCCCTCATGCTGGTTAACTCTAATGATGATAGGATATGACTGCAGAACAGATTTCTAAATGTAACTAGAACATTTGTTTCAAACAATCTACATTAAAAAACAACCAGATCCAAATCTATTTCCTAACAATATAGACAAAATGGACATTAACTGTGTGTGTCTCTATATGCCGTTGGCTAACTCGAACTGCTCAGTCATAAAATAGCCGAATATCATACAACCGTTATCGAACTGCCGTTTAGACCAGTGACTGAACACATTAGATCAAAGATACAAACCTCTCACTCACCGTAGTGTTATAGCTGGAATTAGTTACTTGCTCACTGGTGTGCAGCAACTTCCCATATTAAAAATTAGCACAGAGCTGCGTCACTTTACCGTGACTGCTGTCTGCAAGATGCCGCTGCTATATTCCTAGCTTGCGTGTGCACAGTAAGGCACAACATCACTGGCTTTCACACTCACTATCAGCTGCACACAAAATATACAAAATATTCTGTTCCCACAGGCATCAAACCACTAGTAATAAAATATAAGTACTCGCCTTATAAAGACACGCAGGATCTCAAGTATTGCATAAAAACAGTTGTCTCAAACACTCCACATCCGGTACCCACAAACATGTCTCCGCTGCATGTAGACTTCGCAATCGCTTCTCCTTACGCTGACTCCCTGACTCCTCACTCTTAAAATTCCGCGTCTTCTTTCCTCCTTTCGATATTTCCACGCCACCTCGCATCTCTTGCCAATAGCGGTATTAGGCGTTTGATTCCAACCAATACGGATATTTCTCTCCGACACAACTTTCTGGGAAAAGTGCGTGTCTTTGCACACACCAGGCCGGAACAGTGCATTTGAGTGCCCTGCAGATCTTCTGGCTCCTCGCTGACACAGCACTACGCTACCTGCTCAGGTCTCTCCACTAAGCGACTGCTAGGAAGATTTCTGCTTCCTTCCACGGCAGAGAGCACCAGCCAAGCCTCCATCCACACAACTGACATGCAAGGAAATTCAGACAGTGCCGCCACCAGTTAGCATCAGACACAGGAAGAACAAGTTATTATCCAGTTGCTGATCCGATATATACACTCCTGGAAATTGAAATAAGAACACCGTGAATTCATTGTCCCAGGAAGGGGAAACTTTATTGACACATTCCTGGGGTCAGATACATCACATGATCACACTGACAGAACCACAGGCACATAGACACAGGCAACAGAGCATGCACAATGTCGGCACTAGTACAGTGTATATCCACCTTTCGCAGCAATGCAGGCTGCTATTCTCCCATGGAGACGATCGTAGAGATGCTGGATGTGGTCCTGTGGAACGGCTTGCCATGCCATTTCCACCTGGCGCCTCAGTTGGACCAGCGTTCGTGCTGGACGTGCAGACCGCGTGAGACGACGCTTCATCCAGTCCCAAACATGCTCAATGGGGGACAGATTCGGAGATCTTGCTGGCCAGGGTAGTTGACTTACACCTTCTAGAGCACGTTGGGTGGCACGGGATACATGCGGACGTGCATTGTCCTGTTGGAACAGCAAGTTCTCTTGCCGGTCTAGGAATGGTAGAACGATGGGTTCGATGACGGTTTGGATGTACCGTGCACTATTCAGTGTCCCCTCGACGATCACCAGTGGTGTACGGCCAGTGTAGGAGATCGCTCCACACACCATGATGCCGGGTGTTGGCCCTGTGTGCCTCGGTCGTAGGCAGTCCTGATTGTGGCGCTCACCTGCACGGCGCCAAACACGCATACGACCATCATTGGCACCAAGGCAGAAGCGACTCTCACCGCTGAAGACGACACGTCTCCATTCGTCCCTCCATTCACGCCTGTCGCGACTCCACTGGAGGCGGGCTGCACGATGTTGGGGCGTGAGCGGAAGACGGCCTAACGGTGTGCGGGACCGTAGCCCAGCTTCATAACATAATGAACTTAAACATGCCGCAGCTATTCTGTGAGAATTTACTTTGAAGTCAATGAACAAGGCACCTATGTGCTTCAATTTAGTTTTCATTACACAGTAGTCTCTGTTAGGGTGGTTTTCTGTCTTTTCTCAAGTGGAAAAGGGCACATTCTAAAATCCTGTGTGGTGGGGTAGACTGAATGCCGCTAAAGGGTCATCATCGCTGGCTCTCTTTATAAGTTGGGTGTGCAGCGTGACCTATGGCCTCGCTCATGGGCTCCCTGACGAAGTTACTCCTTTCCTCCAACGACCTTGATCAATAGAGCTGCCAGTCAACCGTTGCGTAAGTTCTTCTACCTTGCATTGTTGCGGCTGATACTGGTTCTGGCTGTCAACTGAACTGTGGTGACACAGTGAGCTGCTAAGGCTTTTGCAAGCAAATACATAATATTCGAACAAGGGGAGGCCGCCAATTGTGAAATTCAGATTGGATTCATACTGCGCATAATAAAAGCTCATGGCCAGAGGTGTAATGTGGCAAAGCACCAAGATACACTTCTCAGCCGTTGTCGAGAAAATCGACAGTTAAAACAAAACCGTTGCGGTGAAATACTCTCTACGATTAATACGTTTCTAGAGCGTCGTGGCGCAGCGGTAGGCGCTCGGGATCGTAATCCGAAGGTCGCCGGATCGAATCTCGCGCCATGAATTTTTTTTATTATTAGTTTTTTGTAATTAAAAAATATATATATATATATATATATATATATATATATATATATATATGCACATATATATATATATATAAATATATATATATTGTTGTATATTCTCCAGGCAGTAGATAACCGTAGGTAAGAGCCACATATATATATATATATATATATATATATATATATATATATATATATATATATATATATATGTGTGTGTGTGTGTGTGTGTGTGTGTGTGTGTGTGTGTAAACTATTAATGAATTGCTTATGCATGCTGGTGAAGGCGGATCGCTCTCCAATTGTACCGCCTCCATTTTTCCGTTTTTTTAACAGGGTGTACCAAAGCTCTCCCGTGCCCACTGATTTTCGACGATGTTATAAGTTGCGCTAGGGACCGCATCTACCTTCTTTCGAAGTTAGCAGACAACTACGCTGTTATGCGGCGGCTCGTTTCGGCCCATTCAACATCTGTCCTTCAAGTGTAACGAGCGAGTAACGGAGTTTATATTTCATACCTGCCACAGCGAATTTGTGTTCGTGGGGTCTCTATTCTAATTCGAACGTTTGACTTACGCTATACGTATTCGTTTCGGAATATCGTTTCTACGTCTTCCGTTAACTATACGTGGTTAACATTATGAAGACAATTAATAACATTTGTGAAATACAACTTTGTTTGCGGAAAAAATAATGATGTTCGAAGTCGCCAGTTTTTCCACGACAAACGACTTTCAACAACTTATTATATGCATAATTATTGCAACTGATTGCCGGGAATTATATATATATATAATATAGTATTTGTTTTATATATATATATATTGTTGTTGTGGTCTTCAGTCCTGAGACTGGTTTGATGCAGCTCTCCATGCTACTCTATCCTGTGCAAGCTTTTTCATCTCCCAGTACCTACTGCAACCTACATCCTTCTGAATCTGCTTAGTGTATTCATCTCTTGGTCTCCCTCTACGATTTTTACCCTCCACGCTGCCCTCCAATACTAAATTGGTGATACCTTGATGACTCAGAACATGTCCTACCAACCGATCCCTTCTTCTGGTCAAGTTGTGCCACAAACTTCTCTTCTCCCCAATCCTATTCAATACTTCCTCATTAGTTATGTGATCTACCCATCTAATCTTCAGCATTCTTCTGTAGCACCACATTTCGAAAGCTTCTATTCTCTTCTTGTCCAAACTATTTATCGTCCATGTTTCACTTCCATACATGGCTACACTCCATACAAATACTTTCAGAAATGACTTCCTGACACTTAAATCAATACTGGATGTTAACAAATTTCTCTTCTTCAGAAACGCTTTCCTTGCCATTGCCAGCCTACATTTTATATCCTCTCTACTTCGACCATCATCAGTTATTTTGCTCCCCAAATAGCAAAACTCCTTTACTACTTTAAGTGCCTCATTTCCTAATCTAATTCCCTCAGCATCACCCGACTTAATTAGACTACATTCCATTATCCTTGTTTTGCTTTTGTTGATGTTCATCTTATATCCTCCTTTCAAGACACTGTCCATTCCATTCAACTGCTCTTCCAAGTCCTTTGCTGTCTCTGACAGAATTACAATGTCATCGGCGAACCTCAAAGTTTTTATTTCTTCTCCATGAATTTTAATACCTACTCCGAATTTTTCTTTTGTTTCCTTTACTGCTTGCTCAATATACAGATTGAACAACATCGGGGAGAGGCTACAACCCTGTCTTACTCCCTTCCCAACCACTGCTTCCCTTTCATGTCCCTCGACTCTTATAACTGCCATCTGGTTTCTGTACAAATTGTAAATAGCCTTTTGCTCCCTGTATTTTACCCCTGCCACCTTTAGAATTTGAAAGAGAGTATTCCAGTCAACTTTGTCAAAAGCTTTCTCTAAGTCTACAAATGCTAGAAACGTAGGTTTGCCTTTCCTTAATCTTTCTTCTAAGATAAGTCGTAAGGTCAGTATTGCCTCACGTGTTCCAGTGTTTCTACGGAATCCAAACTGATCTTCCCCGAGGTTGGCTTCTACTAGTTTTTCCATTCGTCTGTAAAGAATTCGCGTTAGTATTTTGCAGCTGTGACTTATTAAGCTGATAGTTCGGTAATTTTCACATCTGTCAACACCTGCTTTCTTTGGGATTGGAATTATTATATTCTTCTTGAAGTCTGAGGGTATTTCGCCTGTCTCATACATATATATATACAGACACATTTGAATTACCAAAAACAAATACTAAAAAAAAATTGCATGGTGCGTGATTCGATCCGACGACCTTCGGATTACAAACCCGAGCGCTTACCGCTGCGCCACGACGCTGAGGAAAATTACTAGTCCTAGAAAGTATTTCACCGCAACGGTTTCTTTTAACTGTCGATTTTCTCGACAACGGCTGAGAAGTGCATCTTGGTGCTTTGCCACATTACACCTCTGGCCATGAGCTTTTATTATACGCAGTATGAATCCAATCTGAATTTCACAATTGGCGGCCTCCCCTTGTAAGTTACGAGTGGTTTCGACTGACTGTCTCCACTATCACGCCGGTGAATCAAAACTCGATAGCTGTTGGGATTCCCTCTAGCAGAAAGAATTCAGATAAGACAGCAAGGGGTTCCTTAGCACATTCGGCTTGGTCACAGATTCGCTATCTAAGAAGTCTCTCAATGGAGCAAGCAAAAAGTTGTCTACTGGACAGAGCATAATGCTTTCCTCCATCCAGCCCTCTCCAGGCAGTAGATACCCGTAGGTAAGAGTCACCACCATACCAGTCTCTATGCGACCGTCCTAATGGAAGTCCACGGTTCGTTTTCAGTTGACCACACTGTTGTGGCCGTCCTCTCTCAGCCGGCACGCATCGCCATAAGGTCACCGACCTCGCTGTCCCTCGCGATGTACTGTGAGCCCAGTTGCACCTCACAGCAACAGCCTGCACCGCTTGTACAGACCAGGCCAGCCGTAGTCCCGAATGCCCGCAGTGGTGCCGTCGATGTTTTTTGCATTCTATCGATGTATATTGGCTATATTGATGTATCGATATCAAAATGATAGTATCTAGTGCCGATATGTTTTGTTTTATATCGTATTTTTTTCACAATTATCGGTAAATATTTGAAGCTGTTCTGTTGAAACTGCAGTAGAACACAATTGACTTTTGAGCTTTCATCGCGTGCAGTCTTTGTCTTTGACTATGTGAAGCAAGTATATGTGGCACAAAAGAAGAAGTTCGATTGTACTGGGTGTCGGCGGTGTGAATGGAAAGCCGGCCGGGTGGCCGAGCGGTTCTAGGCGCTACAGTCTGGAACCGCGCGACCACTACGGTCGCAGGTTCGAATCCTGCCTCGGGCATGGGTTTGTGTGATGTCCTTAGGTTAGTTAGGTTTCAGTAGTTCTAAGTTCTAGGGGACTGATGACCTCAGAAGTTTAGTCCCATAGTGCTCAGTGCCATTTGAACCATTTTTGTGAATGGAAAAATAAGATTTCTGATGTGAAGAAATAGCACACAATTTGCGTTAGAAAACAACTTTTAACGTAACTAGTGTGCTATTTCTTCACATCGGCAGTCTTCAAAAACAGTTGGTGAAAATGATTAATACACTCCTGGAAATGGAAAAAAGAACACATTGACACCGGTGTGTCAGACCCACCATACTTGCTCCGGACACTGCGAGAGGGATGTACAAGCAATGATCACACGCACGGCACAGCGGACACACCAGGAACCGCGGTGTTGGCCGTCGAATGGCGCTAGCTGCGCAGCATTTGTGCACCGCCGCCGTCAGTGTCAGCCAGTTTGCCGTGGCATACGGAGCTCCATCGCAGTCTTTAACACTGGTAGCATGCCGCGACAGCGTGGACGTGAACCGTATGTGCAGTTGATGGACTTTGAGCGAGGGCGTATAGTAAGCATGCGGGAGGCCGGGTCTCCACAGTACATCGATGTTGTCGCCAGTGGTCGGCGGAAGGTGCACGTGCCCGTCGACCTGGGACCGGACCGCAGCGACGCACCGATGCACGCCAAGACCGTAGGATCCTACGCAGTGCCGTAGGGGACCGCACCGCCACTTCCCAGCAAATTAGGGACACTGTTGCTCCTGGGGTATCGGCGAGGACCATTCGCAACCGTCTCCATGAAGCTGGGCTACGGTCCCGCACACCGTTAGGCCGTCTTCCGCTCACGCCCCAACATCGTGCAGCCCGCCTCCAGTGGTGTCGCGACAGGCGTGAATGGAGCGACGAATGGAGACGTGTCGTCTTCAGCGATGAGAGTCGCTTCTGCCTTGGTGCCAATGATGGTCGTATGCGTGTTTGGCGCCGTGCAGGTGAGCGCCACAATCAGGACTGCATACGACCGAGGCACACAGGGCCAACACCCGGCATCATGGTGTGGGGAGCGATCTCCTACACTGGCCGTACACCACTGGTGATCGTCGAGGGGACACTGAATAGTGCACGGTACATCCAAACCGTCATCGAACCCATCGTTCTACCATTCCTAGACCGGCAAGGGAACTTGCTGTTCCAACAGGACAATGCACGTCCGCATGTATCCCGTGCCACCCAACGTGCTCTAGAAGGTGTAAGTCAACTACCCTGGCCAGCAAGATCTCCGGATCTGTCCCCCATTGAGCATGTTTGGGACTGGATGAAGCGTCGTCTCACGCGGTCTGCACGTCCAGCACGAACGCTGGTCCAACTGAGGCGCCAGGTGGAAATGGCATGGCAAGCCGTTCCACAGGACTACATCCAGCATCTCTACGATCGTCTCCATGGGAGAATAGCAGCCTGCATTGCTGCGAAAGGTGGATATACACTGTACTAGTGCCGACATTGTGCATGCTCTGTTGCCTGTGTCTATGTGCCTGTGGTTCTGTCAATGTGATCATGTGATGTATCTGACCCCAGGAATGTGTCAATAAAGTTTCCCCTTCCTGGGACAATGAATTCACGGTGTTCTTATTTCAAGTTCCAGGAGTGTATATGTCTAAACGACAAGACTGGTCTTTGCGGTAAGCGGACACGTGTGAGGGGAAATGCTGACGTAATCTGCGCTATCAACAGACACTGCAACGTTTAGGTTCGCCACGCAATTTTGGCACTACAACTCACAGGTCGCTGGCGTTGGCAGAAGTAAAGGAAGAGAGGGAAGTCGACATGAAGTGTTCCGGAGAAATCCAGTACGTGACGAAACCGAACGACGGACACGTCGGACATCTTCTATTGCGCCACTTATATGCAGTTAGCATTGTTAGCAAAGTGGTTATCACCAAGCTTGAAGGTGCGTCGTCTTCCATTGAATTCTTGCTCTACGTTGGATAGGCAGGCTGCTAGTTTATTGATGAACAGAATATCTAATAATAAAACGATACTTCAACATACAACCCTAAAACCAGAAGCATATTTACAACGTGCAGCCGATATTTTTATAGGCTGGTCCGTCGATATTTTATTCGTCGATACACCGCCAGCCAGTAACGATATTTTTTTTAAATATCGCTATATATAAAAAAATCGCTAGATTTAAAAAGTAAAAAAAAAACATCAACAGTCCTAGTGCCATCCCGCCATCACAGCTGACTGCCCCACACTGCTGACAGGCTGCCCTTGCTCGCCGTCTCCTACCCAGCGCCACTGCGCCACTGCCAGCCTCTCTACATGGCGTGGCCTAGCGTGGCCTTTGGCAGGGCTGCATTCTGTTCCTGTGCAGTCCTCACACGAAAAGGGTTACATAAAATCTTAAAGCTAACATAGTTAACTTAATTACGTTGAGTCGGGTATAAGAAAATAAATAAATTTTACCAAGATAAGATTTTCTGTACTACAGTTTTTAACACGTTATTTGCATCAAGTCACACTATGTAGAACTCTTATAGTTTGGGACACACAGTTGTTGTCAGATACGCTCAACTAACATGTGAGTTCTTATTAATATTAAAATAAGCAATGGCCAATATCCCGTCACACTTCCTAATACTTATCACTTCATACTGCTAAGTGAAAAGGGAATAAAAGAATTTACAATTGTCGTTTCCACGAGTATTTGCAGACTAAGAGGGTTAGTATGTTAGTTCAAGGTTTATCCATTTATGGGATATTTTAACAGCCACTGAATACTGGTGAAATGCGAGAGTTAGACTATTACCTTTATACACAATAACTTGAGCTCATTACTGATTGGCCCTAGTCCATGGACCAATAAGTATCCACCTGTTTCCTTTTGTTATGTGGTATCCTCCTCAGCTTTTACTTTCACACCTGTGGACATAAACTTCGCACAAACATTTGTTCTGTTCCTACTATCTTTTAGTACCCCTCAAAATTTCCAATCATCAGTAACAGCATGATATAATAATAATAATAATAATAATAATAAACAGAGAGACAGAAAATTCAAATTTAAATATTATTACCACTTACATACCACCTTAAGTGAACAAGTCCGTGCACATACATTACCCTTTCCGCTCGAGGGCTTTCACTTCAAATTACTTCGTCTTGGTGGATTTTTCTACGTAAATTATGTCTGTCAGTGGAATCTGGACATCGTCCGGAAGTATTATCGCGTCCCTAAGCTGTGCTAGTTGACTTCCATAAAGTATTTTGGTCCGGGTGATCCGGCAACTGTAAGAAGCAACATCTGGCCATCGCAATGGAAAACGTTATCCGTACACTCTTCCTACAACATTCAAAGAAAATCGCCTCAATCCGAACCCATAAATCTTACCCATCTTCAAGAACAACATTATTCAAGAGCAACATCACAATAAGAGGACGCGGTTCTCCGCCAAACAACATACAACACACTCAACTCAACGGCTCCAGACGCGGCTATGAGTCATTACACAATAAATCATTAATCGATATCCTACCCGTGGTCTAGGGGAGCCGGCACGGTAGCTTAGCGCGTTCGGTCAGAGGCTTAGCTACCCTCTGCAATAAAAAAACTGAGTAATCGATCAAGAACGATCTTAAAACGGATGTCTTACGGCGTCCGCCCCGAGCAGATGCAACGAAAAAAAAAAAAAAAAAAAAGGTAGCGTCTTTGATTCATGATCAAAACGTCTTCGGTCCCGGGTTCGATCCCCGCCACTGCCTAAATTTTGATAAATAATCAGCATTGGCGGCCAAAGACTTCCGGCATAAGAAGTCAGCCTCATTCTGCCAACGGCCTTGTCAAAGAGGGCGGAGGAGCGGATAGAGGTTCAGGGCACTCTCTTGTCCTAGGGATGGGAAATTGCCCCTAAAGGCGGAAGAATCAGCAATGATCAACGACATGAGGATGCAGAAGGCAATGGAAACCACTGCATTAAAGACACGTAACGTGTATCCACAGGATATGTGGCCTGTAATTGAAAAAGTGTCATGATGATCTCTCCATTGGCAAAAGATTCCGGAATAGTCCCCCATTCGGATCTCCGGGAGGGGACTGCCAAGGGGGAGGTTACCATGAGAAAAAGATTGAATAATCAACGAAAGGATAACGTTCTACGAGGCGGGGCGTGGAATGTCAGAAGCTTGAACGTGGTAGGGAAACTAGAAAATCTGAAAAGGGAAATGCAAAGGCTCAATCTAGATATAGTAGGGGTCAGTGAAGTGGAAGGAAGACAAGGATTTCTGGTCAGATGAGTATCGGGTAATATCAACAGCAGCAGAAAATGGTATAACAGATGTAGGATTCGTTACGAATAGGAAGGTTGGGCAGAGGGTGTGTTACTGTGAACAGTTCAGTGACCGGGTTGTTCTAATCAGAATCGACAGCAGACCAACACCGACAACGATAGTTCAGGTATACATGCCGACGTCGCAAGCTGAATATGAACAGATAGAGAAAGTGTATGAGGATATTGAAAGGGTAATGCAGTATGTAAAGGGGGACGAAAATCTAATAGTCATGTGCGACTGGAATGCAGTTGTAGGGGAAGGAGTAGAAGAAAAGGTTACAGGAGAATATGGGCTTGGGACAAGGAATGAAAGAGGAGAAAGACTAATTGAGTTCTGTAACGAGTTTCAGCTAGTAATAGCGAATACCCTGTTCAAGAATCACAAGAGGAGGAGGTATACTTGAAAAAGGCCGGGAGATACGGGAAGATTTCAATTAGATTACATCATGGTCAGACAGAGATTCCGAAATAAGATACTGGATTGTAAGGCGTACCCAGGAGCAGATATAGACTCAAATCATAATATAATAGTGATGAAGAGTAGGCTGAAGTTCAAGACATTAGTCAGGAAGAATCAATACGCAAGGAAGTGGGATACGGAAGTACTAAGGAATGACGAGATACGTTTGAAGTTCTCTAACGCTGTAGATACAGCAATAAGGAATAGCGCAGTAGGCAGTACAGTTGAAGAGGAATGGACATCTCTAAAAAGGGCCATCACAGAAGTTGGGAAGGAAAACATAGGTACAAAGAAGGTAGCTGCGAAGAAACCATGGGTAACAGAAGAAATACTTCAGTTGATTGATGAAAGGAGGAAGTACAAACATGTTCCGGGAAAATCAGGAATACAGAAATACAAGTCGCTGAGGAATTAAATAAATAGGAAGTGCAGGGAAGCTAAGAAGAAATGGCTGCAGGAAAAATGTGAAGACATCGAAAAAGATATGATTGTCGGAAGGACAGACTCAGCATACAGGAAACTCAAAACAACCTTTGGTGACATTAAAAGCAACAGTGGTAACATTAAGAGTGCAACGGGAACTCCACTGTTAAATGCAGAGGAGAGAGCAGATAGGTGGAAAGAATACATTGAAAGCCTCTATGAGGGTGAAGATTTGTCTGATGTGATAGAAGAAGAAACAGGAGTGGATTTAGAAGAGATAGGGGATCCAGTATTAGAATCGGAATTTAAAAGAGCTCTGGAGGACTTCCGGTCAAATAAGGCAGAAGGGATAGATAACATTCCATCAGAATTTCTAAAATCATTGGGGGAAGTGGCAACAAAACGACTATTCACATTGGTGTGTAGAATATATGAGTCTGGCGATATACCAATTGACTTTCGGAAAAGCATCATCCACACAATTCCGAAGACGGCAAGAGCTGACAAGTGCGAGAATTATCGCACAATCAGCTTAACAGCTCATGCATCGAAGCTGCTTACAAGAATAATATACATAAGAATGGAAAAGAAAATTGAGAATGCGCTAGGTGACGATCAGTTTGGCTTTAGGAAAAGTAAAGGGACGAGAGAGGCAATTCTGACGTTACGGCTAATAATGGAAGCAAGGCTAGAGAAAAATCAAGACACTTTCATAGGATTTGTCGACCTGGAAAAAGCGTTCGACAATATAAAATGGTGCAAGCTGTTCGAGATTCTGAAAAAAGTAGGGGTAAGCTATGGGGAGAGACGGGTCATACACAATATGTACAACAACCAAGAGAGAATAGTAATAGTGGACGATCAAGAACGAAGTGCTCGTATTAAGAAGGGTCTAAGACAAGGCTGTAGCCTTTCGCCCCTACTCTTCAATCTGTACATCGAGGAAGCAATGATGGAAATAAAAGAAAGGTTCAGGAGTGGAATTAAAATACAAGGTGAAAGGATATCAATGATACGATTCGCTGATGACATTGCTATCCTGAGTGAAAGTGAAGGAGAATTAAATGATCTGCTGAACGGAATGAACAGTCTAATGAGTACACAGTATGGTTTGAGAGTACATCGGAGAAAGACGAAGGTAATGAGAAGTAGTAGAAATCAGAACAGCGAGAAACTTAACATCAGGATTGATGGTCACGAAGTCAATGAAGTTAAGGAATTCTGCTACCTAGGCAGTAAAATAACCAATGACGGACGGAGCAAGGAGGACATCAAAAGCAGACTCGCTATGGCAAAAAAGGCATTTCTGTCCAAGAGAAGTCTACTAATATCAAATACCGGCCTTTATTTGAGGAAGAAGTTTCTGAGGATGTACGTCTGGAGTACAGCATTGTATGGTAGTGAAACATGGACTGTGGGAAAACCGGAACAGAAGAGAATCGAAGCATTTGAGATGTTGTGCTATAGACGAATGTTGAAAATTAGGTGGACTGATAAGGTAAGGAATGAGGAGGTTCTACGCAGAATCGGAGAGGAAAGGAATATGTGGAAAAAACTGATAAGGAGAAGGGACAGGATGATAAGACATCTGCTAAGACATGAGGGAATGACTTCCATGGTACTAGAGGGAGCTGTAGAGGGCAAAAACTGTAGAGGAAGACAGAGATTGGAATACGTCAAGCAAATAATTGAGGTTGCAAGTGCTACTCTGAGATGAAGAGGTTAGCACAGGAAAGGAATTCGTGGCGGGCCGCATCAAACCAGTCAGTAGACTGATAACAAAAAAAAAAAAAAAAATAAAATTAAATTAAAAAAATCATTAATCGAAGGACGCAGGTCTGCGCCATAACAGCAATACATCAACAAATCCCCCAAATCGGATGACCAGACAAATAGTATAACGCAGTAAGTAATCACAAAATCACGCGAATAAACAAAGCTATTCCTAAAACAGATCTCATATCACTCTCTTTCCAAACCACCTAGTTGATGCCATTATTCGCAGTTATGCACTATATACCTGGTTCTTAACACACGTGAATTACAACCCTGTGTGATCAAAAGTATCTGGACACCCCCAAAAACATACGATATTCATATTAGGTGCATTGTGCTGCCACCTACTGACAGGTACTCCATATCAGCGACCTCAGTTATCATTAGACATCGTGATAGAGCAGAATGGGGCGCTACGCAGAACTCACGGACTTGGAACGTGGTCAGGTGATCGGTGTCACTTGTGTCATACGTCTGTACGCGAGATTTCCACACTCCTAAACATCCCTAGGTCTACTGTTTCCGATGTGATACTGAAGTGGAAACGTGAAGGGACACGTTCAGCTCAAAAGCGTACAGGCCGACCTCATCTGTTGATTGACAGAGACCGCCGACACTTGAAGAGGGTCGTAATGTGGAATAGGTAGACATCTATCCACACCATGACACAGGCATTCCAAACTGCGTCAGGATCCACTGCAAGTACTATGACAGTTAGGCGGGAGGTGAGAAAACTTGGATTTCATCGTCGAGCGGCAGCTCATCAGCCACACATCACGTCGATAAATGCCAAACGACGCCTCGCTTGGTGTAAGGAACGAAATCATTGGACGATTGAACAGTGGAAAAACGTTGTGTCGAGTGACGAATCACGGTACACAATTTGGCGATCTGATGGCAGGATGTGGATATGGCGAATGCCCAGTGAACGTCATCTCCAGCGTGTGTAGTGCAAACAGTAAAATTCGGAGTCGGTGATGTTATGGTGTGGTCCTATTCTTCATGGAAGGGGGCTTGCACCCCTTGTTGTTTGGCGTGGCACTATCACAGCACAGGCCTACACTGATGTTTAAGCACCTTCTTGCTTCCCACTGTTGAAGAGCAATTCAGGGATGGCGATGCATCTTTCAACATGATCGAGCACCTGTTCATAATAGACGGCCTGTGGCGGAGTGATTACACGACAATAACATCCCTGTAACGGACTGTCCTGCACAGAATCCTGACATGAATCCCACAGAACACCTTTGGGATGCTTTGGAACGCCGACTTCGTGTCAGGCCTCACCGACCGACATCGATACCTCTCCTCAGTGCACCACTCCGTGAAGAATGGGCTGCTATTCCTCAAGAAACCTTCCAGCACCTGATTGAACGTATTCCTGTGAGATTGAAAACTGTCATCAGAGCTAAGGGTGGGCCAACACACTACTGAATTTCAGCATTACCGATGGAGGGCGCCACGACCTTGTAAGGCATTTTCAGCCAGGTGTCCGGACACTTTTGATCACATAGTATATGTACATACAGATTTTCTCATCTCGCTGCATTCGTTCATTCCTTCTCTTTACGTTAATGCGCCAGTTCTTAGTGATTCTGCACTAAACCCTTTTAGGGTTCTGTACCTCAGTCGGTAAAAATTGAACCCTTGCAGGATCACTTTGTTGTCTGTCTGTCTGTCTCTCCGACTGTTCAAAACCCGTTTTTTCACGGGTAGACGTATGAAGTTCAAATTTATGTCACATATTAAGGTGTATGGTCCCTTGGCTGTATAATAAACGCTAGCTTCTACGTCAATGCAGTCATAACATATGACCATTAAAGTAACATATTTTGAATCCCCCCCAAACTCACTCATCAAAAACATATAGGGTATTTTCCATTGACCACGAATCTATAAATTTAACAACAACAAGGTTTCACACTACAGCCAAAGGGGAAAAAATCGGAAAATTTTGAATTTGTAATTACATCACACGAAAAAAGTTTATCATTTTTTATAAAGATTATCTATCTGTCCATCCGTCTGTTTAGACCCCTTTACCTCAGGAATAGGTAGATATGTCAAGTTGAAATTTATGTCATGAACTAAAGTTTGTGGTCACTTGGCGGTATAACAGACGTTGACTTCTAACTCAATGCAATCAAAGGGTACGACCTTTTATGTCACATATTTTGATACCCGCAAACTGCACATCAAAACCTGCATGTTACTCCCCTGGACTAGAATCATGAAATTTGGCAAGAATCAAGGTTTCAGAGTACAAGGAAAGGTAAAAATCCGACAACTGTGTATCTGTAGTTATATCACACGAAAAAAACCTTTTTTTGTCATTTATTATCTGATGGTCTGCCTGTCCATCCGTCTGTTCACCCCCCATTTCCTCAGTAACGGGTAGACATATCAAGTTCCAATTTACGTCTTATACCAAAATCGGTGGTCACCTGGTGGTGTAGTAAATATGAGCTTCTAAGTCAATGTAATTAAAAGATAGGCCTTTTACGTCACATATTTTGATATTCGAAAACTCACTCATCAAAAGATACAGGTTATTTACCGTTGACGTCTAATCGTAAAATTTAGCAAGGAGCAAGGTATCACAGTACAAGGAAAGGTAAAAATCGGAAAACTGTGAATCTGTAATTATATCCCGCGAAGAAAACCTTTTCTTGTCATTTATCATCTGATTTTCGGCCTGTCGGTACGTCTCTTTTTCTGTTGAACATGTCGTCGTATCAAAATCAAAATTATGTCACATATCAAGGTCTATGGTCCATTGGCAGTGTAAAAATTCTAAGCTTCTAAGTCAACGCTATCAAAAGATACGGCCATTAATGTCACATATTTTGATACTCGAAAACTCACTGATCAAAACCTGTAGGCTACTTTCCATTGGTCTAAAATAATGAAATTTGGCAAGAAGCAAAATTTCACTGTAAAAATGAAGGAAAAATCCGAAAGCTAAGAATTTGTAATTATTTCATACGAAAAAAAATTTTTTGGCGTTGTTACCAGACTGTTATGTCTGCCTGCCCGTCTATATGTTAAGACCTCTTTTTTTCTCAGGAACTGGTAGATGTATGAAGCTGAAATCTGTGTCACACACCAAAAACTATGGCCTGTTGGCGGTATAAGGAACTCTAGCTTCCAAACCAATGCAATCAAATGACATGGCCATTTATGTCACATATTTTGATCTTTGCAAACTCGCGCACCAAAACCTATAGGGTTCCGTTGGTCTACAATCATGAATTTTAGCTAGAAGATAGGTTTCACCGTACAGCTAAAGCGAAATTTTTAATTTGTAGTTATATCAGACGAAAAAAATGATTTGTCTTTGTCATTTGTTCTCCAACTTCCGACCTGAAATTAAAACAGTCCCGAAAGTCTTGGAATCCCTGGGACAGATATCTTGCTCGTATGAATGTCGACAACAGGCAAAACATCGCATATATCCTCGATTCCCGGAATGGATGAACTGTCCACACACATAATTATGTTTGTACGGAACCTTCGCTTCGCGAGACGTTCTCGCATCTGGCCAAGTTTTTCCTCTCTTCTCCACTTTCACTCTTGTTGAAAACTGATGTGGTTCTCAGTCTTGAACGTTATTCAATAAACAGTTTAATGTGTGATATGTGATGCACATTTGCCGACCATCCAGATCTGAGAAATTCAGCCTTACATGCGTTTATTTGCCGGCCGCTGTGGCCTAGCGGTTCTAGGCGTTTCAGTCCGGAACCGCGCTGCTGCTACAGTTGCAGGTTCGAATCCTGCCTTGGGCATGGATGTGTGTGATGACCTTAGGTTAGTTAGTTTTAAGTAGTTCTAAGTCTAGGGGACTGATGGTTCAAATGGCTCTGAGCACTATGGGACTTAACATCAGTGGTCATCAGTCCCCTAGAACTTAGAACTACTTAAACCTAACTAACCTAAGGACATCACACACATTCATGCCCGAGGCAGGATTCGAACCTGCGACCGTAGCGGTCACACGGTTCCAGACTGAAGCGCCTAGAACCGCACGGCGACACTGGCCGGCTTAGGGGACTGATGACCTCAGTGTTAAGTCCCACAGTGCTTAGAGCCATTTCAACCATTTTTTTGCGTTTATTTGCGCAATATGGCGCATCCGAAGCCATCCATTATACAGGTTCCAAAATTTACGGCGTTGCTTCTTCTGTTTGTTGGAAATTCTAAGCGATTTGACCAGAATCTTTTCCCCTATGCGCAGTTCGCAGCTCCGAGCCTTCATCTCGATCCTTCCTCCTCCTTACAGCTTCCCGTATCCTCTGTAGTCCCAACTCAGTTATTTTTCGGTGTGGAATCTGTCTACCGCGGGGAAAGTCTACCAGTTCTTGCATTTTCTCTGGCAGTTCTCTGTTCCTCAACACAGTTCTTGGTGCCACGAGAGCTGAACCATGTGGGAATTCTTTCACTACCTTTTGGAAATCCCGCAGCATCACGTCCCATGAGCTGTGCTGTTCGTGGCAGTAGATGCGACAAAAATTGCCAAGGTCTTTCATCCATCGTGCCGAAGGATTAGAACTTGGATGCTGTCCCGATATGTAAACAGGTACCATCCTACATCTCTCCAGACTCTCCACCCATCACTGAGACCTGAACAGAGCCCCGCTATCTGTGATGATGTTATCCACTCTACCTATTTGTGTCAGGAAGTCTTTAGTCAGAGCTTTGGAATCAGTGACTGCCATGGATCGCCGTAAAGGTGAAACCGTAGCAAATTTCGATGTCAACTCAACAACCACCAAAATATAACAGAATCCTCGCCAAGTGATGGGTAGCGGTCCCATTAAGTCCGCTGCCGCCGTGTGTTGCAGTTTGTACGGTACAATTGGACAGAATGGTGCCTTCATTGTCTGGCTATCAGGTTTTGTCTCTGACAGGTCTTTCTATACAGATAATATCTTCCAAATCAGTTTCTCCATTTGCTTGAAATGGCAAAAGTCCTTCGATGTAAGCAAGCATTTCCACTGCCCTAAATGACAGTAATTAAAGTGGATGTACCAAATTAACTTACTGACTAACTCTTCTGGTATGCAAAGACTCCACACTGTGCTGGTTACATTCCACCTATGTAACAAGATCCTCTTTCTCACGAGATAGAACATCCATTTGTGGACTACCTGACGGTTATGCCAAATCCCCCTCAGTCACTTTAATTCCGGACCTTTGTCCTGCTTCCTGCTCCCTTTTTATATCTTGCAACGGTGCCATAATGAAGCTCCAGATAGCTACTTCTCGCAAGCAGAAGGGACTGAAGTTTCTGTCCTCAACATCTTCAACCATTGCAGCTTCTCTGCCAATGGGTGAATGCGAAAAGGCATGCGGGATCACATTCGTTTCTGGAGGTACTTGTGTGGTGCCTTAGTCGAATTGTTGCAATAAAAGAACCCAGTAAGTCAGCCTGTCGTGTAATAATTTTGTCGACAGCAAAAATTCAAGGGCCTGATGGTCTACGTAGACACGAGTCTAGTGTCCGAGCAGAAAATTTTTGAGCTTTATGAAAGAGCAAGGCCTCCAACCACGTTACTGAATAATTATGTACACATTTTATGAGCATGATGCTGTTACCAGATCTATCATATTCACCAAAGTCTCTTTTTCCATGACTTCTTGAAATGCGACCAGTGCATTGAATTCATATCAGCAGCCTCGTCCTATGTCCTGTAGCCATGGTGCTGCATCTTCTTTGTCTTAATAAATCTCTTGCAAAAATCTACGAGTCCAAGGGATCCTCTTAGGTCCTTCCTGGTCATTGGTCTCGGGATTTGTGCTGTAGTGTCCATTTTTGTCTGGTTCGGTGCAATCCTTTCTGCAGAGATCACGTGCCTAAGAATCACTTTCTGCGATTCAAAACACGATTACTTGAGGTTAATTGTGACACTGTGTCTCCTTAATGCATCGAGAAGTTCCCCTGACACCCTGTTGCGTTCTCGCCAATCTGCCTTTGCGGCCAGAATATTATCAACATAGCACATGATGCCGTTCTTTAATTTCTCTGTTAAATTTCTGTCCAGTTTCTTAATGAACACTGCGGGCGATATATTGAGAGCAAATGGCAATCGCCGAAACTTGTAGCAACGCCCTCCAACTAAGATTACCATGTACTGGCAACACAATGGATGAAATTCGACCTGCCAAAAACACGATCGAAGGTCGACTGATGACAACACCTTAACACCATGGACCTTCGAGCTCCAGACGGTCCGTTTCTAGCAAGATTATTGCGTTAATTTGTCTTGAATCGGGCTCCAGATGTATCAATCCATCCTACTTTTCCACCACTCGGAAAAGGTTATTATAAGTGAACACAGCTTTTTTAATAACCCCTTCTTATAGCAACCTCCATATTTCTCCTTGACTTCCTGTCTGTATGCGAGGAGGACAGAGAACAGTGGCATGAAGAACTTGGGATGCTCTATGACACGGAACACTTACTGGAAATTATTAATGGCTCTCATCTTCTTTATTCTTATCTTCTCTACCACGAGTTCTGCCCAGTCCTCTTGTCCTTTGCATTGTTCATGTCTCTTCTGCAATCGCGGATATCTCACTCCCACTGTAAAGTACTGCTTGAAGTTCCTTTGCTTCTATGGTTACCATTATGATTGCGTGCACATCGATGTGAATGGTTGTCTCTTTTTTCCAATAATATCTTCTCACGGTCATCATATCTAATGACTTAATGAGGCTACCTCTGATGTCAGCTGCAGATTCCTTTTGCAGCTCTCCTGCATTCAAGGCTAGTTACTAGCGTTCATTGTTGTTTCCTTGCGCCCCTTAATCTCAATCCCCTCTGCTCAGTTTTCATTGCTGTTTTCTCCACTGTTGATACGTTCAAACATGACATGGTTGTTAAACCTGGGTCATGGTTCCCCACCCGCCATTTTGTTGTCCATAATCATCATTCTTTCTTCCATTCCAGCCTCTGTTATGAGCTTCGTGTGCATTCCGATTCACATTCCAGTTTCCTCGGTGCTTCCCATTACACATACCTGCATCACGTTACACAATGATGCCAACAAATTTTGAAGTGCAGTTTACGACTAGTAATTATCATAACAGAAAACTTGGAGCAGATTCCTCAAACAGCCCTACGTACAAGACACAAAATTGATAAAATAATAAGAATAAAAAATGGACCAGCAGATACTACTTAGTAATTCATAATTACTAGTTGATTCAATGAATATCCTATACATCTGTGTTATTAGAATTTAACTTTCACTTCTAAAAACAGCTGATCAAAACTGATATCTGTACTGCCTAATGGCATGCAGACATCAGATAATTACTATACAAATCGGTCTGAAACAATGAACAGAAAAAAATACTGACACATTCTGACTTCAGTGTCAGAAGATGCCACTTGAACGAATCAAAGGCAGGTTTCACCAATAAGGGAGGTGTATAGCTATTCGTAAGCAATGTGGGGGTTATTGCATTATTTCAAGGATATTAATTTACATTTCCAAAATAACGGAGGGAAAAGATAATGATGATGTGAATGATTATCCGTTTTCCCACTTACCTGTATTGTAGTAGGTATTTTTTCTTCTGCCAAAATCCGCTATAAATGGTAAAGTAGTCAATTATCTACCTTCCTTAAACTGTAAATGTTCGTTAAAAATAAGCCCAATGACACAAAAATTTACCCTTTTACATACTGAATGAACCCTGATCTGCTGTGTGCACAAAGTTGTGGATAACGCTAAATGATATTAAATGTGGTTGCTGTTGCGATCACTAACATTACTTAAAATTGAGAAACGTTGTCCCCTCTCTCATCTAAAAATCTCGTAGTTGACGAACCAAGGATTTAAACTAGGAGCGTGTATATTATAACTTCCCAAAAAAACTATCACGTGAACAAATTATCTCAACTCTTAAGTCTTTAGAATACGAGGGGCGGTCGAAAGGTTTCTAGCCCGAGGTAGTTACCGTACCGTCTCGTACAAACAATACCACCTACTCTTATGGTGACCCTTTGTGGGTACGCAAGTCAAATTTCGCGGCTCCAGCTTCACTAGTTTTGCCGCTAGAATGCGTTATGTACCGTAGTATAAGCAAAATGGCGAATATTGAGAGAATCAAGAACAGTGCTGTGATTAAAAATCTTCATTTGAAGGGAATGACGATCAAAATTGCGGAGCACATGCGGAATACACTTAAGGACAGTGTTTCGTCTTACACAAGTGAAAAACTGGGTGTCGGACTTCAAACGTGAAAGGAGTGGAAGATGCGCCAAAGAATGGAAGGTCTGTCACCATTGCCACTGATGAAACATTGACTGCAATTCACGATACGATTTTGCAGGATCGTCGAACAACATTGCAGTACATTGAAACCATATTTGGAATCCCCCACGGGCGAAGTCATGACATTGTTACGGAAATTTTGGTAATGCTGAAAGTTTCATCTCCGAGGGTCCTGAAAGACATGAACGCAGATCAGAGACGGGAGCGAGTGCAGTGTTGTGATGAAATTGTCCTCCAATCTGAGGCGGATGAAGACGGCTTTCTTGCAAGGTATGTGACAATGGACGAAACGTGGGTTCACCACTTTGATCCTGAGACAAAACAACAGTCACGACTATGGAAACATCCTTCATCCCCGACCCCAAAAAAATTCCGGGTGCAAAAGTTAGCCGATAAGGTGATGGCATCGGTCTTCCGAGATGCAGAGGGGTAATTATGGTCGATTACTTGCAAAAGGGCGTAACTACAAATGAATCATACTGCTGCACCCTCCTGCGCCGTTTGAGAGAAGAGATAAGAAAAAAAGACGCGGAAAATTGGCGTGCGGAGCTTGCCTCCGGACAACGCATCGTCGCACAACGTCCTCGCGACAATGGAAACTTCGAGTGACTGCGGGTTCGAATTGTTACGTCATCCGCCATATTCTCCTCATTTGGCTCCATCAGACATCTTTCTTTTCCCAAATCTAAAAGAAGACCTCAAACGACGATTTGATAATGACGATGCAGTGATTGATGCTGTGAACGCTTCGTTGGACTCAAAATCGAAGACCTTTCATTTGAATGGTTCGCAGAAGTTATCTGAGCACGCCCGCAAGTATATTAGTGTACACGAGTATAGTATTGAAAAATAAATTGTTATTATGAAACTTCTGTCATTCTCTATTTGTTAGGCTAGAAACTTTTCGACTCCCCCTCGTACTAACCAGTAATGCATCACACAGCTCATTCGCTGTTAAAGGAATTTCACTTGACGTAGTCATATTTCAACAAAGTATTCCAAATTACAAGTAACTGGTCCGTCATGCTGGTTAACTCTGATGATGATAGGACATAATGCAGAACAGATCGCTGAATGTAACTAGGACATTTATTTCAAACAATATACATTAGTAAACAATCAGATCCATTTGTAATTCCTAATAATACAGATAAAATGGTCATTAACTGTGTGTATCTGAATACGGAGATGGTTTACTTGAACTTTTCAATCATAAAATGGCGATAATTGAATTAACACATTACATCAAAGACACACACACACACACACGCACACACGCTCTCTCTTAGACAGCGTAGCACCAGAGCTGGAGCTAGTCATCTGCTCTTTGCTGTGCGTGAACTTACCACATTAACAAATTAGCACAGAGCTGCATCACTTTACCGCGATCTGCTGCCTACAAGATGCTGCTGCTGAACGCTGGTGAAACCGTTCCATCTCCGCTGTTGAATTGTTGACAAACTCTGGGAGATGCATACAACTGCAATGCACACACTCGCACCATGGACTTGGATGCTCACTTTCAAATAAGAATTCGCAATCATGCCCCCGGACTCTATATTCCTAGCTCACGTGTGCACAGTATGTCACCATACCATTGACTTTCACAGTCACTATCAGTTACACGCAACATATGCAAATTGTGATGTTCACGCAGGAATCTCAAACACACCGTCTCCTGTACTCACAACTACGTCTCTACCGCACGCAAACTTCGCAACACCATCTCCTTACACAGGCTCCCTCATTACTCACTCTTAAAAATCTGCGTCTTCTTTCCTCCTTACAATATTTCCACATCACACTGGTTCACATACCAACAGCGGTATTAGGCGTTTGATTCGAATCAATGAGGAGATTACCCTTTGACACAGCGTCCTGTCAAAACGTGCACGTTTCATTCCAAATCCAATTATACCAAAATAATGTGTCTCAGAACCAAAATTAAGGCTGCCCGCACTGAAAACATTGATGCTCTGCGCCACTGACTCCCTTGTGTACGTTCAACGTTTTAGCCTCTCATCCAGGCGCTGGTTTTGAGAAGTAAATGCACCGGGCCAGAAGCTACATGACCATTTGCAGCCATCTCCATGCTTTTTTCCCCCAAGCGAGTTTAGCTGCGCAGCTTTCTAAAAGCCTCCTTGTTTTGTCACCTTGGGCTGTCGCCGTGAAATCGCCTAACCAGCTCCGCACACAACATGCCGCAACAATGCATTTTGGGTCCCTCGGGATCTTCTGGTCCCTCGCCGACACTGCACTACGGTACCTGCTCAATTCCTTTCGCAAAGCAGCTGTTGATTGATTGGTTTTGGGGAAGGGGACCAAACAGCGAGGTGATCGGTCCCATAGGGTTAGGGAAGGACGGGGAAGGAAGTCGGCCGTGCCCTTTCAAAGGAATCATCCCGGCATTTGCCTGAAGCGATTTAGGGAAATCACGGAAAACCCAAATCAGGATGACCATCGTCCTCTCGAATGCGAGTCCAGTGTGCTAACCTCTATGCCACCTCGCTCGGCGCGAAGCGGCCGTCAGCAAGATTTGTGTTTCCTTCCACGGCAGGCAACACCAGCCAAACCTCCATCCACACAACTCACATGCAAGGAAATTCAGTCTCCGCTACCACCAGTTATTATTAGATACAGAGAGAAGAAGTTGTTATCCATTTGCTGATCCAGTATGTGAAGGGCATATTTCAATAGTGGTACAAGTCCATTTTTGTTCATTGTGAGATACAGAGTCCTAAAGTAAAAATGAGCGCTGAAAAATCTGCAGTTGATATACCAGAAATATCTAAGCATATGGCATCTTGCTAGAGATGAACCTTTCTTTCTGTTTGTTTGGATCATTAATTGCAGAAGTATTACAGGCAGAAAAGTGGAGGTAAGGGACTTGTATCACTATTCAAATAAGCCCTTCATATTCAACGATGCCATTGCAGCCTGATGACAAATTTCTAAAATTACTATATGAGCTAAATAATAAAAAATTAAGTACAAATGAAAGTCAGACGCAGAAAGCCTGATGTCTTTCACTGTCTGCTTAGCAATGACGATGGAAATCATGTCCACGTACATGTCCACATTGGCTTTTACGTCCCATGCGACGACAGCTTTAAGCCGTCGCGACACGGGACGAGTTAGCTAACGTTAGCGCGGCGCTCTACGAGTTTTGTGACGTCACATTCTGCTATTTCACGACGAAGAACTATTTCATCTCATGAAACACAAAACAAGCTCTATGATATTTCGCTAGGTGCCATGAAAAATGGAAGCATTAAGAAGCAAGAACCCTCTACGTCGCCGGCCGGAGTGGCCGAGCGGTTCTAGGCGCTAGTCTGGAACCTCGCGACCGCTACGGTCGCAGGTTCGAATCCGGCCTCGGGCATGGATGTGTGTGATGTCCTTAGGTTAGTTAGGTTTAACTAGTTCTAAGTTCTAGGGGACTGATGACCTCAGAAGTTAAGTCCCATAGTGCTCAGAGCCATTTTGAACCCTCTACGTCACAACCACAACTTACGAAACACCATACTATATTTGCCGCATTCAGATGAAGTTGTTGGGTGGGTTTTTTGTTCCTACGAATATATGCTGTTTCTAAGCACCATCACACTGTATCTTTCAAGCGTGTGCCGTTATTGGTGCGATTTCTGCAACTGGTGATTAAAGAATTTTCGTATTAATTATTTTCGTGTTGTAATTCGCATGTTATGTAAAGTATCTCGTTTTAAAGCAATGACACATTGGATATTCATAAAGATATAGTTACAACTGTTATAATTGTTCAAGAAGAATATAATAATTCCAATCCCAAAGAAAGCAGGTGTTGACAGATGTGAAAATTACCGAACTATCAGTTTAATAAGTCACCGCAAAATACTAACGCGAATTCTTTACAGACGAATGGAAAAACTGGTAGAAGCGGACCTCGGGGAAGATCAGTTTGGATTCCATAGAAATATTGGAACACGTGAGGCAATACTGACCTTACGACTTATCTCAGAGGAAAGTTTAAGGAAAGGCAAACCTATGTTTCTAGCATTTGTAGAATTAGAGAAAGCTTTTGACAATGTTGACTGGAATACTCTCTTTCAAATTCTAAGGGTGGCAGGGGTAAAATACAGGGAGCGAAAGGCTATTTACAATTTTTACAGAAACGAGATGGCAGTTATAAGAGTGGAGGGACATGAAAGGGAGGCAGTGGTTGGGAAGGGAATGAGACAGGGTTGTAGCCTCTCCCCGATGTTATTCAATCTGTATATTGAGCAAGCAGTAAAGGAAACAAAAGAAAAATTCGGAGTAGGTATTAAAATCCATGGAGAAGAAATAAAAACATTGAAGTTCGCCGATGACATTGTAATTCTGTCAGAGACAGCAAAGGATCTGGAAGAGCAGTTGAACGGAATGGATAGTGTCTTGAAAGGAGGACATAAGATGAACGTCAACAAAAGCAAAACGACGATAATGGAATGTAGTTGAATTAAGTCGGGTGATGCTGAGGGAATTAGATTAGGAAATGAGACACTTAAAGTAGTAAAGGAGTTTTGTTATTTGGGGAGCAAAATAACTGATGATGGTCGAAGTAGAGAGGAAATAAAATGTACACTGGCAATGGTAAGGAAAGCGTTTCTGAAGAAGAGAAATTTGTTAACATCGAGTATAGATTTAAGTGTCAGGAAGTCGTTTCTGAAAGTATTTGTATGGAGTGTAGCCATGTATGAAAGTGAAACATGGACCATAAATAATTTGGACAAGAAGAGATTAGAAGCTTTCGAAATGTGGTGCTACAGAAAAGTGCTGAAGATTAGATGGGTAGATCACATAACTAATGAGGAGGTATTGAACGGAATTGGGGAGAAGAGAAGTTCGTGGCACAACTTGACAAGAAGAAGGGACCGGTTGGCAGGACATGTTTTGGGACGTCAAGGGATCACCAATTTAGTATTGGAGGGCAGCGTGGAGGGTAAAAATCGTAGAGGGAGACCAAGAGATGAATACACTAAGCAGATTCAGAAGGATGTAGGTTGCAGTAAGTACTGGGAGATGAAGAAGCTTGCACAGGATAGGGTAGCATGGAGAGCTGCTTCAAACCAGTCTCAGGACTGAAGACCACAACAACAACAACAACAATTGTTATAATTAAATGCCAATTAATAACTTATCGACGATTAGAGTGCCACGCCACGAAACAGTGGGTAGTGGGTTCGCATCCTGATGTATTCATTTTTCTTCACCTTCGCGTTTTCTAAAAGATTGTGGGGCCTATTAAATTTATAGAAATAATTTCTGTAACATCTGATATTGTAAATGTAAGTGCACTCTCCGTCAGAAGAGAGTTTGTTCGATATTGTGAACTTTTATTAGACGGCGTCCTTACTGACTGTATATGTTTAATTGTCTTTTTTCAAGTTCATCGATATTGAAGCTTTTTATTTGTGTATACTACAGACAGAACCATATGTCTAGCATATGGACATGGGAGGAAATCTACGTTTTAACAAACGTAGGAATTTTATGGCGAGCATTTTCGTAAACAAACTTGTGTGGCCTGCCAACCAAATAAAGCCGAAAAGTGCCGCTGGAGAGCGTTAATCAGCTCGTCCCATGTGCTGACGGCACTGTCTCTCATGCGGTCGGATTTCCCGTCCATCCCCACATCAACATTAGCTGCCTCGTCTTGTGTGACGATGACTTAAAGTCCTTGGTTCACTATTCAGCTCACATGCAGTTCCTCAAAATCTTCCGCTCACGCTCGTCCACGTTCTCAGCAACATTCTTCATATGCGATAAAAACATCTTTTCCATTCGATCTCCTCACTTCAACTACACACACAGTGTGAGGCTCAGAAGCTCATACAGATCGAACGACATCGACATTTACCACCGTCACACATTACCTTTGCTACGTTTTTGGAACAAACAAGTAGTATAAAACGTCTACAAGACTTACTGATATAAAATTGTTGCAAAAACACGATAGCCAGGGTAACACAACTATTACAAGTATTTGGCTTGCAACAATGTTGTGCTCCCAACTTCAGCGTGTCTTGGAATCGTTTACTCTGGTATCGTGGCCGAGCGGGACCGCTTTCCATCAGGAGTGTATCAGTTCTTCACACAAAGGGAAGTGACCCAGTACCTTATTCCCTTGTACTAAGAAAGACACACCTTGCAGCTGTTCTGATTCGCCTGGAAAAGAATTTTGGATGGATGGGGAATGTCTAAAAACGGAACAATCATTGTCCAAGAAGGTCTGCTCTTTCCTTGCATGTTTGCTTTTGCTGAAGTGGAAAGGGGCTTCGATTGTACCTTAAAAGAGAAGTTTACAATCATTGTTTATTAATGGGAAGAACCAGTAAAAAATTGAGGCCACTAAGCGAGTAATAGAAGAAGCACATTTTGGATTAGCTTGGAGAAATCAGAAAAATATATAAATGGATCAGGGAGAGACTGGAGTGGGTGACTTAGTTTCAAAAATGGCTCTAAGCAATATGGGACTTAACATCTGAGGTCATCAGCCCCCTAGACTTAGAAGTACTTAAACCTAACTAACCTAAGAACATCACACACATCCATGCCCGAGGCAGGATTCGAACCTGCCACCGTAACAGCAACGCGGTTCCGGACTGAAGTGCCTAGAACCACTCGGCCACAACGGCCGGCGACTTAGTTTCACATTAGGACATAAAGCATTCACTGTACAGAGACATGCTATAATGATATCTGATGTCCGTTATAGAACGTCATATTGGTAACTGAGTAAAATTGGGCATGCTTACAACAGTCTCGAAATACATTTACTATCTTCTTTAGTTTGTTATGAAGAATTAGTAAAAGTTTGAAATTAATAGCAGCAGTCATAATGTAAAAGTGTATATACATTCCGAGCAACATGTTCACTAGTGGTTCATGAAATGGTCGTTTCTCAAGAGTGTGTACACCCTTAACACTTCGAAAACAGAGGCTCCATGATCTCAACTTATTGTTACCCTCGCACAGGAAGGAGCAAAGTACAAAGACGTATTTGAGCACTTACCCCACTGCATAGACCATAGTCTCAATCACTACAGCACTGCCACCTGCCGGCAAAAACACGCTGTTATTTCCAGAGTAGAGCAAGAGGCTGCATTAGTTTACAAGATTAAAGTTAGTGGATATTACTTCTTGAGAAGTATCTGAACTGTTTTACTGGTGATAAAGCACTACTTAGTATGATCCTTTTTTAAGTCTTCTTTAGCGTGTAAATGCAGATGTTTGCCTTTCCCAAGAATATAAAACACTTCGCTTACAGGCCTCACGTTCGAATTCTAAAGCATTTTAGTTCTGAATCCGTCTTTCCCTGTAGAGGAGGACGCAGGTGATTACAGACAGAGCTTTTTTGTATTTATGCTTTATTTATATTCCGTTAAATAGAAATTCGGGCTGACAGCGGCAATGTCGTCGCTCTTCAATCTTTGATAAAACAATAAATATAAAAAATAGATTGCCAAGAAGTGATTACGTCCATCCACTATCCTCCACACCTATAAAATATTGATCCAAGCTATTCTTTCTTCGACTGCCCCACTCCGTCTTCCGCATCTGTACCTTCTCTTACACGTATACGTTAGCATCTCAACGAAGTCCTCACTCATGCTGAAGACCTCTGTAAAATTTTCACCATCTGTAAACATGACTCCAAAACGGCAATTGTTTTCCTCCTAATTTCGAATCCTGGTATGTTGCAATCTAACACATCCCACCAACCAACCTTACACTTGCACACACCCCAAGTCTTCTCACAGCGAAGTTTCAGCCAACGATCTGTCTCAGACAATTACATCCTCCCCAGTAAACACCAAATCATCCATCCCATCAAATCTAACTCATCCCTGTCTACTACCATCTCCTCCTCCCCTCCCCCAAGTCCTTGATCCCCCTACCCTACTTGTCATTAGCTGTCTCACTTCAGCCCTAACTTTAAACTGAGCCACACCCCAATATCCTAACCCATTTCTGTTTCCTACCATTCACTCCAATACGTACGCTCATATCTATAGTTACTACACACCAGAGCCCCCTTTGTTTATGTCCACAACATTCAACCCTGTAGAATGCCTAATTTCCCTCATATTAACTATCCTTTTCCAGAATAGACCCTTACCTTACTTTTGGTTTTAATTGAAAAGGATGAAATTTATTGATTTGACTTTTTTATAACATAATGAAAACAATCATTTTAATAATCTTAAAAACATATGTAAATGCAACAAAGTTCTGGCAGAATGTAGATACTTTTCGATTAAAGGAGGCCAGTGACTGAAAAGCTGATGCACTGAGTCTCTGATAGGCATTTACAAAAAGAAAGAAATCTTTCAGAGTAATCCTGTTTCAAGCTAGAGTATAAATACACACAGAAAACACACACACACACCAAGGCGTGCATGATGCCAGTTTGACACACAGTGCCAATGCTGCATTTTGGCAGGTGGGCTGTACTGTAGTTGAGGTTCTGTCAGCTGGGGTGGGTAGAGAGAGACAGAGAGACAGGAAGCAGGAATAGGGGTTAGCTTGAGTGGCTGGCGGCTCAGAGGGAGGCAGCTGGTTTGCCAGTGACCTAAACATAACATGCTCAATTTCAATGGCTGCTTCACAATCTGGGTCATCAGGCTCCTTCCCCCACAATCAGCTTCTCTGAACTATGCAGATAGGAATTGTCCTTGCAACACATCTTTCACTCCCATGATAATCCTGTCCTCAATTTCAAGTAACCCACTGTGCCCACATTCTTCACCCAACAGTTACCCCATCTTGCTTCCTGCCACATCCTCCAAATTCACATTCCCATGTCACCTTCACTAGTTACTGCTCCCCACCATCTGTGACACCAGTGCTTCACACACTTCTCTCTTCCACCATCCATCCCATCCAACACTGCCCTCACCGCAACCTAATCCATACACCGAAATGCAGTACTGGCATTGTGCATCCAACTGACATTACGTAGGAGCATAGCTGTGTGTAGTTGTATGAATGTGTGTGTGTATGTGTGTGTGCATGTGTATTTACGCTCCAGCTCGAGAAAGGATTCCACCAAAAACTAATAAGTTTTCTTTCTTTTTGTGTGCGTCTATCAATAATTCAACACTTCTGTTTTCCGTTAGTGGTCTCCTTTAATCAAAAAGGATTGATATGTATTGATATGTAAATGTTTCGCCTTTTTCAATTACACTATTTGAGCTGTATGTATATAGAAATCCCTTTTTTAAAGAACGGAATGCTTACAGTACTGAAAGCCCACTTATATCCACACGACGTGAGAGGGATTGTTGTTGTTCTGGTCTTCAGTCCTGAGACTGGTTTGATGCAGCTCTCCATGCTACTCTATCCTGTGCAAGCTTCTCCATCTCCCAGTACCTACTGCAACCCACATCCTTCTGAATCTGCTTAGTGTATTCATCTCTCGGCCTCCCTCTACGATTTTTACCCTCCACGCTGCCCTCCAATACTAAATTGGTGATCCCTTGATGCCTCAGAACATGTCCTACCAACCGATCCCTTCTTCTGGTCAAGTTGTGCCACAAACTTCTCTTCTCCCCAATCCTATTCAGTACTTCCTCATTAGTTATGTGATCTACCCATCTAATCTTCAGCATTCTTCTGTAGCACCACATTTCGAAAGCTTCTATTCTCTTCTTGTCCAAACTATTTATCGTCCATGTTTCACTACCATACATGGCTACACTCCATACTTCTCCTTGCACTCCAAGGGGAATAGACAGATGGTAGGAGATGGATAGCAGTTAGGCAGAGAAAGGGTGGGATGTAGACTTACTTGAGAGGGATGAAGCACTAATAAAGAAACAGACGTAGGAATAATGACTATGAACTATAACTTGATGAGGTGGTAGGAACAGTGTCGTAATCTGCAAGAGTGACGGTGCTGAAAACTCCTGGTAACAGTAGCTGGATGAGACATTTTGATGGAGAAGGGATTGGACAGAATGTGATAGAAGAAAAAATGTGGGATGTGTTCTGGTAAAGGGGAATAGACAGATGGTAGGAGATGGATAGAAGTGCAGTTAGGCAGAGAAAGGGTGGGATGTAGACTTACTTGAAACAGAGGATGCAGCATATGTTATAGTCGATAAAACCGTTAGATCTCAAGAATGATTTCGTGGCCTGGGAGAGGTAGGTGGCTGAAGTTACCCTGGAAATGGAGTGTCTGGAGATGTAAGGGAACTGGAACGTGATGACAGCGACGTAGTTGCCGGTACGTTTTATCGGGGATGGAACATAAAGTGAGGTGTTTTTGCTGGAAACAAAGTTCTGGCGGCGGAATTTCGTGTGTTTGAGGAGGTACAGGAGGACAGGCTGCTCGCACCAGCCACACGGATGTTGCCTGAAGGTCAAGGAAGAAGGACTAAACTCATTACAAATATCGCCCGAAGGTCAAAGAAAGAAGCTTAATTCTACCGCCGGTTACTGATAACGACGACACGTTTAGCCAAGGTGACCCTGAAGCTCTCATAACCAATCAAACAGGTGTGGCCGCTGGTCGCACTCAGGGAATTCCTATTCTCAACAGCTCTTCGCAGCAGACAGATAATGCAGGCTGTAGATCGAAGGGAAAGATTCACACTGATCCATTACCTGATACTATTCTCGTTCAAGTGATAACGTTTGGCCATGACTCATGGACCACCTGATACGATTTCGACCGTCTATATCTCCGTCACGCAAGCGGCACACCCACTGTCCGTGACAACACCGATACCATCTTTCTTACCTTACGTCGCCCTCGCTGCTTCCTGGAATTCCCACTAGTTAAAAGATTATTAGTCATCTCACTGTAGTACTCTCCCTCTCTCTTCCCCCCCTCTCTCTCTCTCTCTCTCTCTCTCTCTCTCTCTCACTCTCTATCTTTTCAAGTCAGAATGTCTCGCAGATACGCATACTGGCGCAATGAGTTTGACTTCCTTGCGACCTCCAATCGCTTGCAAAAACTGTGTGTAAAGCCATGTCTTCTTTATCTTCATGGAACTTGATATAACTCACTTTGGAACACTTCAGCAATGAATTAGCGCATTTTTCTGCGTAATTATGAGCGATTATTTTCAAGGTAATGTTTCGAAGCAATTTTGTCCTATTTATAAATTATCATGAAGTTTATTAATAAAGGAAATAAATTCTTCATAAGAATCCGTGATCATAGTGACCACTGTGTATATAGTGTAAATGGCTTAAGGATTTTGTTGTACTGTACGATCACATGCTATATGTTTCGGTGTTTGTCTTCTTCAGATAGAAACTTAAGATTTTATAAATAAAATACATAGTAAAACAATTAAGGGAGAAACGCCCTCTTCGTCCACTGATTTATTACATTAAAACTGAACTTCATTACGAAAATTTTGGTTTTGTCTCTCAAGACGGCTAGAGCTGTAACATATAACATAATACAAAGAAAGTCTTTAAGCAATAGTGACGGTACTATTCTTAAAGATCATACAGTCTGTCAAAAAGATAAAACGATTCAATAAACTGACTTATGCAACCTTAACGTTAACAGACCGTTCGCGTTACGCTTTGACCAATTAGTTAGGACGATCATTTTCGTACGGCTGCAGTGGTGGTCTATTTATATATGCATTCGCGATAAGTTAAACAGCTCATAAATCATTACATAAATGTTCGAGTCCTCCCTCGGGCATGGGTGTGTGTGTTTGTCCTTAGGATAATTTAGATTAAGTAGTGTGTAAGCTTAGGGACTGATGACCTTAGCGGCGGCCGCAGTGGTCTCGCGGTTCTAGGCGCTCAGTCCGGAGCCGCGCAACTGCTACGGTCGCAGGTTCGAATCCTGCCTCGGGCATGGATGTGTGTGATGTCCTTAGGTTAGTTAGGTTTAAGTAGTTCTAAGTTCTAGGGGACTGATGACCACAGATGTTAAGTCCCATAGTGCTCAGAGCCATTTTTTTGATGACCTTAGCAGTTAAGTCCCATAAGATTTCACACACATTTGAACATTTCATCAGCTTGGTTCAGATTCGAATTTTAGTATGTGCGACTGTTCCACAATAAAACATATTTGAAAAGACAGCTAGTAGAGCAGGTTTAATAATCTAAGCAGAGAAAACCAAATGTACCAGAATATTTGCAAACACATTGGCCAAATACGAGGTGCATTCAAATTCTAAGGCCTCCGATTTTTTTTCTAATTAACTACTCACCCGAAATCGATGAAACTGGCGTTACTTCTCGACGTAATCGCCCTGCAGACGTACACATTTTTCACAATGCTGACGCCATGATTCCATGGCAGCGGCGAAGGCTTCTTTAGGAGTCTGTTTTGACCACTGGAAAATTGCTGAGGCAATAGCAGCATGGCTGGTGAATGTGCGGCCACGGAGAGTGTCTTTCATTGTTGGAAAAAGTCAAAAGTCACTAGGAGCCAAGTCAGGTGAGTAGGGAGCATCAGGAATCACTTCAAAGTTGTTATCACGAAGAAACTGTTGCGTAACGTTAGCTCGATGTGCGGGTGTGTTGTCTTGGTGAAACAGCACATGCGCAGCCCTTCCTGGACGTTTTTGTTGCAGTGCAGGAAGGAATTTGTTCTTCAAAACATTTTCGTAGGATGCACCTGTTACCGTAGTGCTCTTTGGAACGCAATGGGTAAGGATTACGCCCTCACTGTCCCAGAACATGGACACCATCATTTTTTCAGCCCTGGCCAACTCTGGAGGCGATCTGTTCAACAGTCATTCAGCGATCCCCCAAAACAGTTCTCTCCACTTTCTCGATCATGTCGTCAGACTGGCTTGTGTGAGCCCGAGGTTGTTTCGGTTTGTTGTCACACGATGTTCTGCCTTCATTAAACTGTCGCACCCACGAACGCACTTTCGACACATCCATAACTCCATCACCATATGTCTCCTTCAACTGTTGATGAATTTCAATTTGTTTCACACCACGCAAATTCAGAAAACGAATGATTGCAAGCTGTTCAAGTAAGGAAAACATCGCCATTTTAAGTATTTAAAACAGTTCTCATTCTCGCTGCTGGCGGTAAAATTCCATCTGCCATACGGTGCTGCCATCTCTGGGACGTATTGACAATTAACGCGGCCTCATTTTAAAACAATGCGCATGTTTCTATCTCTTTCCAGTCCGGAGAAAAAAAATCGGAGGCCTTAGAACTTCAATGCACCTCGTACAAGGGGTCAAAAACTTCAAGCAACTAGGAGAGATAACTAGAGAGACCAAGTTAGAAAAGTCTAGCATAATTGGCATAAAACACGAAAGGAAATGGCATACAGAATAACAAAAAATATTTACAATAAAAAAGGCAAATCAACTCGGTAGTGAAACCATGATGACTTTAAAATAGTTTTTGTTGTTTGTCTTCCGTACCTACGATAAATCTTAGAAATGACATATTGATAAACATGTGAATCATGGAAATATTCCTTTATCCGTAACGGTACCGGAAATGGTCTCTAATCGAAAACGCTTCTACAGTTAAAATTAAATAAATCAGCAGCTTCACGTGTCACAAAATTTCATCTCCACATTGCATGATTACTGTACTCAGGTAAAAGCCCATCGCTGAATTACAAAACAGACAAACTATAAATACATATTAATATGACCCCTGTCTCTATTCGACGCCAACGTGCATTCACAGACGGCAACACTAGCGTGGAGGTTATATAAAGCATGAGTAAAGGAAAAATTATATGAACATCTTGAAAGAATGGATGGAGCATCACTTCCTTTTCAGATAAGAAGATTTAAGCCAGCTGCGAGAAGAAGTCAAGGAAGACCGAGGAAGCGACGGGTACCGTAACAGCAAAACAAAAAAGGGCTAATGCTTGAAATGAATATGACGATGATGATTGAAATTCAATACATTTAAGTGGCTCCTCATTTTCTAGTTTTCACACGCTACAGTATATCGAACTACCGCTTGTTAGCCAACTAATATGGAAACGTCGCGTACTAACCATTCACAGAAAGCCCACAATAGACTAACACTACTGAAAGTGCTAACAGGCCGAACATGGGGACCGCCGCCTTAAATAATCCTCTACACCCATAAATTCTAGATCCGACCCGTTCTCTGCTATGAAAATGGAGCATGGATTTCTGTTCCTCCATGATTCTGTCAAGCCCTACGTATTCTACAGGTTGCGTAGCCTCCACAAAATCCGCCCACATATATACCCGTGCTACCAGCTGTAGCAGAATCCACACTTCCCCCGTTGGCAGGGCTCTCGTCTTCACCACTCCTTCCAGTCACACCCTTAAGGTTGGTTCGGAAACTCTCCCTCATCATCCTCCAAAATTCCTCAACCAAAGGTCTACATACATAAATCCCATAGCGTATCCCACCAAAAAACCTACAGGTCCTATGATACCCATAACCCTGGAAGTCTCCACGAGCTCATTACTCTACATAAACATTTTAGAATTCGAAAAATAATTCATCTATCTTTTAACCTACGTATTTTACCAACCGTATTATATTTCCGTGAAAAATAATTAATTTTTAAGGCCAATAGAAAAAAACACTTTGTTTTAAATTTTTAAAATAGTTTAGCTGAAAAGCGGAAAACTGTAATAGCTGACAGGCCATATCCGGTCCGTATGGGGCGAGGGAGATGAAATAATAATAAAGAAAGGATAAAAGAAAAGAACATTCATTTTTGTGGTTTAGTACCGGAGAGAAGCACGTTTTACGTTGCACTGTAGACTGAGGATTGTGGTAAGCCCCATCGCTGCAATTTTTCACATGCAGAGACAAAAAGACAGACAATTTTTAAAATGGAACAGCAAACATACGATGGCAATTTCTTAAAGCTACTCTTATAGATAACGTTTGTGTGAAGTCAAGCGTTTAAGAATCTGCAGTGTCAGTACCAAAACTCACCAACAGATAGCGCTGCAGTACACTTTCGTGGTACAAAAGGCTTGAACTGAAGTCTGACATTTCAACGTACTAGAAACACAGGGGCAATATGCTAATGGACGCTTGTCCTGTAACAGCAAGGCGGCTATCTCGGTCAACTGTTTAACGTTGTTGGCTACCGAGCCGTTGAGTCCTATATTCACTAATCGAACATCTCATGCGAGGCTTGTATGCCAGAAGTATGTGGAACTGCTCCATTCAGGCTAATAAGGCTAAATGAGAAACTGCCTGATAAAATATGCAACGAAACTGAGACACGAACTGCAGACGTTACGTCAGATCGCAAATCTTGGACCAGGCTGGGAACTTAATGACATTTATTAACTTATTTATTTTACTTACAAGGGAACCTCCCCACCGCACCCCCCTCAGATTTAGTTATAATTTGGCAAAGTGGATAGGCCTTGAAAAACTGAACACAGATCAATCGAGAAAACAGGAAGAAGTTGTGTGGAACTATGAAAAAATAAGCAAAATATACAAACTGAGGAGTCCATGCGCAAGATAGGCAACATTTAGGATAACGTGAACTTAGGTGCGGCGTGGTCCCGTAGTTAGCGTGAGCAGCCGCGGAACGAGAGGTCCTTGGTTCAAGTCTTCCCTCCAATGAAAAGTGTAAATTTTTATTTTCAGACAATTATCAGAGTTCAGGCACTCACAGATAGAGTTCAGGCACTCACAGATAATCAGCTTTACTCTCCAAAATTCCAGGACATGTTCAGATTTGCTTGGACATATGCAGGATTTGACGGTCTACACACGGAAAAATTTGAAAACGTTAAAAACATATGTTTTGACAGAGCACACAGAAAACTGTGCGACTGTGAAACTGTTGCATTCATTTGTTGCAGTTTATGTGACTCACTCTTATTGTTTCCTCACTTTTTTGGAAGTGATTATCACATCCACAAGAAAACCTAAATCGGGCAAGATAGAAGAATCTTTTTACCCATTCACCAAGTGTGCAAGTTAGGTGGGTCGACAACATATTCCTGTCATGTGACGCACATGCCGTCACCAGTGTCGCATAGAATATATCAGACGTGTTTTCCCGTGGAGGAATCGGTTGACCTATGACGTTGTGATCAAATGTTTTCGGTTCCCATTGGAAAGGCATGTCCTTTCGTCTACTAATCGCACGGTTTTGCGGTGCGGTCGCAACACACAGACACTAAACTTATTACAGTGAACAGAGACGTCAATGAACGAACGGACAGATCATAACTTTGCGAAAATAAAATTAGTAAACTTTTCGCTCGAGGGAAATCTTGAACCAAGGACCTCTCGCTCCGTAGCTGCTCACGCTAACCGCGGGACCACGGGGCACCTGAGCTCAGCGTGTCCTAAATGTTGCCTATCTTCCACATGGACTACTCAGTTTGTATATTTTATTTTTTTCATAGTTCCACACAACTTCTTCCTGTTTTCTCGATTGATCTGTGTTCAGTTTTTCAAGGCCTATCCACTGTGCCAACTTATAACTAAATCTGAAGGGGGTGCGATGGGGAGGTTTCCTTGTTAGTAGCAGCCAAGTATAAAGAACTGAAGAATATTTATGTTATCACAAAACCACCGACAAGATGAGTATACAACAACAGTGAGAAAAAACTCCCATTTTAAAATTTTGGTTTTGTTGGGTCCACAGCTCAACGTGTTTTGAGAATGAAGCTGGAAGAATACGATACGTGCTTGAAAATGACGTAAGGTTTAAAATGGCCGATCGCACAGATAATAAAAAGAATACAGGCTACTTGGGCCATTTTGTTATTCTCAAAACTCCCAGTGCACATCTAATATTAAGCACGATCCGCGGCTAAATACAACAAAACCGTTGTTCTTAAAATTAACATGAACTGTTTCTGCTCCGTATAAGTTTGGTTCCATAGATGAAACCCCATGACGAGCTATCCAGAAGACTAATATGAAGGTCACAAAGAACGTCACCACATCCCCGACGAGACTGCCCAAGAAAAGTGGCGCCGTATGTTTACTGATTACGACGGCAAGTGTATAAAATGAAATGTTTGCACACAGAATTCCAATGCAGCAACCGCTTCAGGCGCTGCGAGTGCAGTTTATGAATTAAATCCTGCTGCTGATTGAGGAGTTCAGTGTCGACGAAACCGCATATAATTTCCTGACAAAGCACGTTTCCATTTGGATTGCCTCATCAGTAAATATGGGAATGGGAACAAAGAATTATCACGTGTGTATTTGTGGCTTACGGGTGCACAAGAAACCGTCGTGCAGGCGTCAGAGAACTACTTCTTGTGCAAAACTATTCAGATGAGATATCACCTCATTTAGTTTTAAACAGAACACAGTGAATTACCGTCGATACATTACACGGGCTTATGATATCATCATGACTTGACCGAATCACTCGAAACGGACAGGTTCGTGCAAGGCTCTGAAAAACTTCAGTGGTCTGTGAAAGTTTCCCGTTTCCTGCATGGATATATCGTCTTGGAGTCATTCGATGGGATTATTTCCACGCCATTGGCTTTGCCATCAAATTCATCGAACCTCAGCTAATGAAATTTCTTCCTGTAGAACAATTTAGAGCGCATGATTAATCGACACCCACTAAGCTTGCGGCTTTGGTGCAATAATCAGATCTCAATAAGAAACAATTTCTAAAATTTTGTACTTGCTTCAGCATGTGGCTGTAGCAGATAGTGGACATACCGATAGTAATTTGATGTGATTTCAGCTGTGACACTGTGTGTTACGGCGACTTAAACACTGAAAAGCCAAAGAAATTGGTACACCTGCCTAATACCGTATAGGGCCCCTGTTAGCACGCAGAAGTGCCGCAGCACGACGTGGAATGGACTCAACTAATGTCTGAAGTAGTGCTGGAGGGAAATGACACCATGAATCCTGCAGCGCTGTCCATAAATCCGTAAGATTACGAGAGGTTGGTTATCTCTTCTGAACAGCACATTACAAGGCATCCCAGATTTACTCAATAATCTTCATACCTGTGGAGTTTGGTTGAAAGCGAAAGTGTTTAAATTCACAAGGATGTTCGTGAAGCCACTCTGTAGGAATTTTGGACGTGTGGGTGTCGCATTGTCCTGACGGAACTGGCCAAGTCCGTCGGAAAGCACAATGGACATGAATGGTTACAGGTAATCACACGGTATGCTGTGAGAATCGTATCTAGACGTATGAGCAGCCCCATATCACTCTAACTGCATACGACCCACACCACATGTATTTGAACTACACGTTCAGAAAAAAAATGGGAACTTGGAACACCGTACTACACGTCTAGAAAAAAAATGGGAACATGGAAAAACATCTGTTTCACGCAGTGTGCTGAAAACTCTACGACCAGCAATTCAACGTGCCGGAAAGAGTCGACGATATTCTCCGACGACAGCAACAGGAGCACTATCGCAGAAGCCGTAAACATACACGTAAACATACACCATATCTGCATATTCTTCACTAGTGTAGATGTGTAGCATTTTAGCCAGTGTGTGTACAAACACCGTTAACCGACGCTTCTTTCCTCCCTTTCACTATTTCACTCACAACACACCATGGACAAATGCGTGTTCAACAGGTTACTTGAACGCGAGAAAGACACATCAAGCAAAAAGGTAGAAAGCAACGCTGTCGGTTGGGCTAGAATAAAACGTCAGAGAAGTTGGACGGGTAAGACACGTACACTCTAAGACAAAAAAAGTGACGCACCACGAAGGAATTATCAGAATGGAACGGAAGTCGGTAGATGTGACTGCAAGTACAGACAAGCAAATAATTACAATTTAAGAGAAAGTAGATGATTTATTCAAGATAAAGAGCTTCAAAAATTGAGCAAGTCAATATCGCGTTATTCCACCTCTGGCCCATATGCAAGCTGTTATTCAGCTTAGCATTGATTGACAGAGTTTTTGGACGTCCATCTGCGGGATATCGTGCCGTCCTGTTGGTGGCTTAGATCGTCAAAATCTCGATATGGATGGAGGGCCCTGCCCATAATATTCCAAACGTTCTCAATTGGGAAGAGACCTGACGACCTTGCTGGCCAAGGTAGGGTTTGGCAAGCACGAAAACAAGGAACAGAAACTGTCACCCTGCGCGGGCGGGCATTGTCTTGCTGAAAAGTAAGACCAGGATGGCTTGAAACGAAGGGCAACGAAACGGGGCGTAGAATATCGTCGAAGTACCACTGTGGTGTAAGGATGCCGTGCATGACTACCATGGGGGCCCTGTTATGGAATGAAATGGCTTGCACAGATCATCCCACCTGGCTGTCAGGCCGTATGGCAGGCGACATTCAGGCTGGTATCCCACCACTGCTGCGGCGCCTCCAGACATGTCTTTGCTGGTGATCGAGGCTCAGTTTGAAGCGTGAATCGTCACTAAAGACAGCTGTACTCCAGTCAGTGAGATTCCAGGTCTAAGACGTGTCTGGAGACGTCCCAGACAGCGGTGGAATCCCAACACGACTGTCGACTGCCATACGATAAACAGGAGTGATGGTTTGGGGTGCCATTTCTTTTGCCTGTGTCATCCTGACCAGTTATACAAGGGTTACTCGACTGTTAGCTTAACCAGCACTTTCTCTAGATCTTTCAACTTTTGCAAACATCTGGTTATGGGCTGCCGAGAAACTGAAACGTAACCACTCGCTATGCCACAACTATGCATGAACTCAGGCACTGAGCTGGAACAGTGTGGAGTGACGTACACATATCTGTCGTCAAGCTCAGCTGGACTCGATGTCGAGTCAGGTTAGAGTCATTGTTGCTTGAGAGGCATCAGCACTGTGTACTAAGTTTCAACCCTATACACCTACAAACCAACTTCGAATTTAAATACTCATTCTTCCTACTGTACAGTATTCGCACAACAGATAATTTTGTTATTTGTTGTTCATTCTGGTGTTGCAAATCTAATTGCCAGCAGCGTACATGAAGATCGTGGGACGATTCATACAATTGCAGTAGGAACAGCATCGTGAAAAGCAGCAGGCAGTTAGGAGGAGTCGAGCTGCATGTTGACCAGCAGTATTGAGCGCGTCGCGTGACTCATTGCTCACTTGCAAATCGCGTTCCCTGGCCGTGGGCCAAGGCGACCTCCTTGCACACAACATAAGGGAGCGTGGCAGGTGAGTCAGGTTTACAATTGATTGTAAGGTGCAGTAAATTGAACAGCTGACCCACGTCTTTCCAGGCTAGTCGCTAACTACAGTACTATACGAAATACACATAACCTTTTTTTCAGCATATTCTATAGCTGTCGTTGTTTCGGTGATCGACATATAAGGGCATTTTATCTTCCACGTTGATATTCTTTTAAGGCATATGAGTGTAACTTATACATTTCGGCTATGTTAAGACCTTTGAGCAGAGTGTGTGTAAAGGGAAAAACAGCAAGAGCGCACGTAGCACGATTAGCACACTGAAAGTCACACTGCGTGGGTGAACTGAGAAGCAGGAGGTCAGGAAAATGTCGCTGCTTTTAGAATCGGGGATTGCTGCAGATAGCTTTGGACTGTTCCATGGAAAGACATTTATACCTAGAATATGTAAATTTTCAGTAAATTTGTGTTTATGAAACTGATTTTAATTAACTGCAACCAGCATTAATTAAACTATGTACAGATTGATAGCTGTTGTTATCACAAAAATCTAAAATGAAGACTCAAATCAACTTCAGAGGTGTTACTAAAATTCATCTGAATCTTATTTCAAATTGCCCTACGTGAGTGAATGTAGACTATAATTAACTGCTACATCTGATTGTCTGATTGGTTTCAGTAGAGAAACTATTATCTTCCTGTTTTGAACTAAAATAAAAATTATTGTAATATTTACAGCAATTTTCATTTACCAAGACCATTTAGGTAGTTTATACCTTTTGGTGATATTGTTAGGAAGATGGATGACGGTAAGAAGATTCAGTAAAAGTGGTGACTAAATGTTTTCATTGGCTAGAATTACTTTTTTCACAACTCTGAAGCTAATGTCTTAAATCTAGGATCATAGAAGAAACATCTCTTACTAAAAAAAAAATCATATTCGCAAACAGTAATAATAATCACTTGTACCAGATCAGACTATATACTGGACTCGAAACTGGGCACATGGCATTTACGTGGAGTGCCCTTCCAATTAAGCCACCGGAGTACATGGCACCCAGCGGATCAGGACTTTTGGTCGACTCAGGCTCCTCTTGGTTCCTTTCAAGCAGAAATTCTCTCACGACACTGTTGAAACAGCACTGCTGGCAAAAGTGCTGTGGTGAAATGGGAATCCGTGGAGGGAAGGAGACGTTCTTTTCGCGGAATACTATTGAGAAAATTTAGAGAACCGGCACTTGAAGCTGACTGCAGATCAATTCTACTGCGGCCAACAAACATTTGCGAGTGGAACAGAAAAGGAAATGGCTGGCAGTGGTACAAGATACCCACCGCTATCAGTCGTGTCGTGGCTTATGGATTATTTATGTAGATGTAAATCGGTCTAAAACAAACGGAATGCCATATATTATTGTCCAGCATTACAAAATTTTCGTTGCCGTAAGTAAGCAGTATCTGTTTTATGCCCAGAAATTGAGCAAAGCACTTATTCTTGCAGACTTCTCAAGAGCTAGGAACAATTACAGCACAGGAACTGAATATCTCACCTTAACTGTCACAATTTTGACGGGTGAAATTAATAAAGAAATCAAGATAGAAAATGTATCCATTTAATGTGGCTAAAGCAGCATGCAGGTGTTCAGTACAACGAACTATCAGATGCCTTTGAGAAGGTTAGTTTAAAGAAAGGAAACCACAACTTATACAGTTTCTGTAATTTCAAGGAAAGAGGTATACCAGCGACCGAAAAGCAGCGGAAGACTTCGCAGGAGAAAAAGGCGTTAACGCACGTGTCAGTCCAGCGCAACATAAAAACAAAACCGCGGCCAGAAGAATCTTCTGTGGAGATACGTTGCATCATTCATCTGAATATAGCTAGGGTGTGACTGTTTCTCCGTACGATGGGCGTAGGACTCTCCATTGGACAGTGAACATACTGAGGAAAAGGGGGTATGTCGCTTGTCCTATTCAGATTCACCAAACGTGCTCCGCTTCTAAATCTGGTATGAGCAAATTATTTATTAATGTGGGTTCCCCTGTCAAACATAAAACCACAAGTTTTTGAGTCAGGATAATATCGAAACTAACTATGTAGCCTGTTACCACATTGTCGAAAGACGCAACATATATGTCGGACACATCAAAAATTGGCGTTTGTAGATGTATGTATTAACTAACCTTAAGAATCACTTTAACCTACATGCGCTCGCGCTAGAAAAGGTCACGCGAGCGTTCGCGCGGGCGGACCGCCCGATAGTTTTCACCAATCTCTTGAGGTTTTCCGTTTTTAAAGGTCATATTTCCATAAAATATCGACATAGGATATCTCACACAATATTGCAAACACATTTGTAATCATAATTATTTATTTAACAATGAAATACACAATGGAATACAACAAGGAAGCCAAATACCCAAACGAAATATAAGAACATTTTTTTAATTGTAATGTTTTGGGACTATCAGGGGCGGTGGCAAGGGGGGGTGGCTATGGGGGCTATAGCCCCCCCCCCTTAATGGAGTACCATTTTATACTGGATAAAATGACTTCAGAAATCAGCGAATATATTACTTCAACAGATTCAATCTTTTTTTTATATAATTATGTAGCAATATGGGTTGCAGTGTATTTCAAACACATTTTAACAAAACAATAAGAGCGGGAAACACCTTACTATCTAAACCAATAAATATCATCCACTGGATGTATGTTAATGTACCACTTACAATAATCATGAAAGCTAAATATGCCAGGTATGCCTACCAACACATAAATTACTAACCCCAGACAAAAACTTCAAAATCGCCGGACATCTGCGTCAAATCGTATTATTTTCCCGGGCACATACATTCTGTAGACGCGTTGTAGTGCTGGCAACGCCAGAGGGTGCGCGCTCCTACCGACCAGTAGATATAAACTACACACGAGAGTTACAGGAATTTGTGAAAGCGCATTATAGGGACGTTCATGTTGAAACATAGTACGCGTTTGTAGTAAGGAATATGAACGTAAATTAAGACTGTTTTAATACAGCTCAATCAGTAGAAGACAAATGATATTTAAATTATTCAGTTGTCTGGCGAGCGGGGCAACGTCGCGGTGTATACGATCGCCGATTGTTGGCGGCTTCTCATTATCTCAATAAAGAAGTAAGGAAAATACAGGGTGTTCCAAAACAATCTTTACAACTTTGATCATAGATATTTCAGAAACGTGTTAAAAGGTGATGTTTTATTTATATATACATAAATTTAAAGGGCAGCCTCTGATATTAAATTTTAAAAACCAACCAAAAATTGATATGATAACCAAAAAGTCCGAAAGAGAAAGTAAATGAAATAACTCAAACCCGGAAACTGAGTGTAAAATTCATATAACGGCTGCAACCGAGTGAAGAAACCGACTGCACGAAAAAACAATCGACTGACCAATCGATTGTTAAAAACAGTCAATTGTCCTTCCAACGCTTCCACGTGCTGTCAGCGAACACTTGTTTTCCGAGTACGATTATTGATATTACTGAAGTGTGCAACTGAGTTGTGTGACCGAATCATGCGTTGCGAAGTGTCAATTTTTTTTCTGAAATAATAGTGTATTCTAGTTTGGAGTGAGCGTTTAAAAACGTTGCTGCAATGAATCGCAAGCTAACGGATTATTTTGGCAAACCTGAGCGTAGGGCCAAAAACTCTCGTAAGGAATCTGAAGCTTGCGCTATAGAACTGGAACCATCACAGGCATGTGCATCTAGAGACTACAATTCCGACAACACAAAACAATTGGTAAGAGTCATATCTTCTTAATTTTAAATAACACTTCCTTCATGTTACTGAAATTTTTTACTAGTAGTTATTAGTTTAATTACGTAGGATTAGCGCTATTATGTTTAATCGATAACTAATGATAAGAATACGACTGCTTTAAAACATAAAAAGTGGGGTTAATTTTTAAAGATGCCATTCGTCTATAAGGAGGTTAAATATTTTCTGCACAAACCAGTATTATTTAATTATTTTGTACTGAAAAATAACACTTTATTGTTGTATTTTTTTACTAAAGCTGGCCATGCGTATTTTTTGTATTAATAATATCGACAAAATTTTTAAGATGTGAGATGGTGGTTGTTTATTCTATGACTGAGGATACAACTGTGTATGCTGTAATGACATTTGTTTAATGTTGCAAACTTTTCAGAGATATACACGCTTTTACACAGTTTACAATGTGACAATGTTAAGACAGTTGTGAAAATGATGCATCTTGCCCTCTGAAATTTAACTAATCCTAAACACAACAATATTAAATTTTAACTAAAAGTTTCTCTACAAAATTATTCTTACAATTACATTATGATGTTGGTTAGTGCTACGATAAATCATCCGATTCCATTTCAAAGTTCGGTTCTATTTAGGATGACAATCAAGTCTACGGAGGATGGTTAGTTTTGTGACAAGTAGAGCAAAAGATTACCCAAGGTCGCTCGAGTTGACAGTGGACACAAGCTGGTGAACCAACAACTTTACGTCTCTGCACGCGGTATTTACCTTTGCTGTGATGAGCTATCATATGCATGGACGCTCTCTCCTCTGAAATTCCTACAAAAGCTTATGAAACCTTTGATGAATTTTTCCCTATGTTTCTCATTATGCGAGAAATTAAATACTCATCCTTTAGTCTTGGAATATGGCAATATACACGCGCATGGCTGGAGCAGCGTGCATATTATAATGCCCTCTCGGTTCTCTCAAGAACCATCAGCTAACTGTCTGGTTCGTTTCTCCGCTGTTGGAGTTAACTCCTAGCTGGACGTCAGCCGCTGTGAACGCAGTGTTCACACAAATTCCTGCTCTGCGTCGTACAGAGCGTTATGCTCCCCGTTCTGCACTTGACGCCTGGTCAGAGAAGAGTCCTCAAAAATTTCCGTCTTGTCTTTCTCGTAGCCGAACTGTCTCCCCACCTGGGTTCTTTCATTCTTCGTGTAACGGCTTTTTTCGACCAATAGGGTCCGAGTCAGCTGGTCGGTCGGTCGTTGACCCGCCTTGGGACGCGCCCTAATTACTGTCCGTGGTACCCCCTGTGGTGTGGCCTTCTCCTCTCCTCACAATTGCTTCCAAATCAAAACGTTTTTCCTCGCTGCTTGTCTCACCTTCTTCTCATAGACATGCATTACATGATCGGTGTGTTAATACCGTCGATTGAGTGTCATCCCTTTTGCATTACATACTTACAGGCAAATTTGCTCATTACCGCCAAATTAAGTTAGGTGTCATATTCACCTTCCCGTTACGATATATAAAGCTCTTATGTAAGGTGCTAAATTGACCTTCATTTATTCTGTCACCTTACAAATTATTCAAAGCTTTCTTTCTCAACAAGATCTACCAACTTTCAGTAATAGTCTATAAACATGTGAGAGCATTTCTGAAGTTACTAAAAGCTTTTCAGACTACTAGAAGAAAGCTTATAGGCGTGCAGTAAATAATGTGATGCGGAATCTTTCCTGGTTTTGCTGTTATTAATCTGACTGTGACCGACTGATGGCACAGGGCGGAACCAACCGACGACCTTCACTGACATAGATTGCTAATGTCGTCTTAAATTTTTAAGCCTTTCTGTAGGAACATTTCAAACAAAATTTCCAGGCAAAGGCCACTAAATTAAGAGAAACTTAGATTTTATGTATCTATGGACTCATAAATACCGTTCACAGACCAGTTTCACACACAAATAAGAGTTACAGTGTGTAAACAGTATCTTGACAGTCCTGAATTGGTAAAAGTCAGGTGATGGCAGTCACTTGTTCCGGGCTGCTGGTAACATTAGGTAGCTGAAACAGTCTGAAGAAGCCATTGTTGTCTGCTTTCTTACTCTTTACTGCTTCACTGTTCTGTGTCTTTTTTCCTTGTCATTACTGTACGGAATTGCTGGAGTTAGTACCTTCATTAAGCATGTCAATACACAAGACCATTTCAATACTGTTTACCGAGGGCGCCCATACGAATGTTTGTAGGGGGAGGGATATGATGTTAATGTTTTGGAAGACTAATGGTGACTTTTTAGTAGTCATAATAAATTTAAGTTTTTATATGCGTAAATAACGCTATATACTTTTGTGTTGAGCCACTTGTACGTAATATTGACATTTAAAGCATATTTAATTCACAGGAAGAAAGATCAAAAAGGACTGAAACATATTATGACCCATATGACACAGGAAGAGCCGTTAAAGGCGCCTTACGTGATGATGAGAAGCTTAAGTTTTTAAAGAATACTGCAAACTTTTCTTTTCCTACTCAATTAGAAGAGAAGCAGCACCGAAGATTTAAGCATGAATGGATGAGCCAGTACAACTGGCTTTCATACAGTAAAATGTTACGTGGTGGATTTTGTACTGCATGTGTTCTGTTTTCTCCTTCAGGTTCAAATGGTTCAAATGGCTCTGACCACTATGGGACTTAACATCTGTGGTCATCAGTCCCCTAGAACTTAGAACTACTTAAACCTAACTAACCTAAGGACATCACACACATCCATGCCCGAGGCAGGATTCGAACCTGTGACCGTAGCAGTCGCGCGGTTCCGGACTGAGCGCCTAGAACCGCTAGACCACCGCGGCCGGCTCTCCTTCAGATGCCGGAATCGGCTCCCAGGTACTTTTTACGACTTTCGATTATTCTAAATAACTGAAACCTTTAACTGGCTTGGTAAAAAAACGTAAATAACTTGGAGGTCTAGTTTCTAAATGGAAACACTTCAGATACAAAAACATAATTATTCAAACAGTTTTCAGGCTTGCTTTCTCAGCAAAAATTTCTATGTTAGAGTGCTTGCAAGGTTTGGTGTTCGCGCTATTTTTTCTTTACTTAATTCTTTACCTAAGACATTTTTAATTTATTTTTATAGGCGTTGAAAATACAGGTAAAAGAACCATTGGTCAAATACAAGAAGGCTACGGAAGATCTTCGTCATCATGAAAACACAACATATCACAAATTTTCCATGGAGAAGGCTACAGAGTTCACCAAGTGTATGGAATCAAGTAAAAAAAGTATTGCTGTTGTCTTCGATACCAAGAAATCTTCAGTTATTGAAGAAAACCGGAAACGCTTGAGGCCTATTATAATGACTATAGTCATGTGTGCTAGGAATAATCTACCAAGCCATCGATGAAGAAGAACTCAAGACACTGGGGCTGAGCTATCAATATCTTTGTGGACAGGAGTATGATGGCGGCTCAAACATGGCTGGGAGATTTAAAGGGGTTCAAGCTCTTATTTTAAGTAAACAACCGTTGGCTATTTATACCCACTGTTTTAGCCGCTCTTTGAACTTGTGCATTTCTAAGTCTTGTGATACTCCAATAGTTAGAAATATGATGGGAATTGTAGGATCAGTTTCAGCATTCTTGTCTGCCTCTGCAAACAGAAAAACTTCCCTAGAGGAAGTTATATCACGACTACCGTTCACAGAGTCAAAGAAAACAAAGTTGAAGGCAATGTGTCCAACAAGATGGGTGGAAAGACACGATATCCAACAAGATGGGTGGAAAGACACGATACCCTTATTACTTTCAAGGCGCTATTTTTCCCGGTCGTGACCTTGCTTGACGAATTTTCAAGTAGTCGTGAAACCAACGCAGAAACGGCTAGTAAAGCTTGCATGTTTAGTTCTGCTGTCCGAAGAGGAGACTTCGCAGTAGCGTTAGCAACTGCAGCATATTGCTTCTCTTTAACTAAGCGAACAGCTCCAAAGTTCTAAAATGGATTTAACAACTGCCTTAAATCATGTCAATGATGTGCTTGAGGTGTTCAACAATATAAGGACGGATTCCGAAATAGAATTCGGAAGTATTTTTGAAGACGCTGTTAAACTGGCAGAAGATATTGTAAGTGTAATAGCAATGCCAAGAACTATTTCAACACAAACCAAAAGAGACAACGTTCCTGCTTCAAACTCCGATGAATACTTCAAGCGAACAGTATTTTTACCTATTGTGGATCGTTTTATTGCCGAGCTAGAAACAAGATTTCCCCAAGATTTTCGGATCATATTACCACTTGAAGGACTTATTCCTGCATACTGTTTAAAATACACTGAGGATGAAGTGATCCAGGCATCCGAGAAATATGAACAGTTTTTGGAGAGTTCTTCGCTTTTAATGAAAGGAGAACTGAAACTATGGAGGAAAAAGTAGGTTGATGAAAGAAAAAGACCTGAAACAGTAACTGAAGCATTAAAGAACTGTGACAAGCAGTTTTACCCAAATGTACAGGGTTATTACAAATGATTGAAGCGATTTCACAGCTCTACAATAACTTTATTATTTGAGATATTTTCACAATGCTTTGCACACACATACAAAAACTCAAAAAGTTTTTTTAGGCATTCACAAATGTTCGATATGTGCCCCTTTAGTGATTCGGCAGACATCAAGCCGATAATCAAGTTCCTCCCACACTCGGCGCAGCATGTTCCCATCAATGAGTTCGAAAGCATCGTTGATGCGAGCTCGCAGTTCTGGCACGTTTCTTGGTAGAAGAGGTTTAAACACTCAATCTTTCACATAACCCCACAGAAAGAAATCGCATGGGGTTAAGTCGGGAGAGCGTGGAGGCCATGACGTGAATTGCTGATCATGATCTCCACCACGACCGATCCATCGGTTTTCCAATCTCCTGTTTAAGAAATGCCGAACATCAGGATGGAAGTGCGGTGGAGCACCATCCTGTTGAAAGATGAAGTCGGCGCTGTCGGTCTCCAGTTGTGGCGTGAGCCAATTTTCCAGCATGTCCAGATACACGTGTCCTGTAACGTTTTTTTCGCAGAAGAAAAAGGGGCCGTAAACTTTAAACAGTGAGATTGTACAAAACACGTTAACTTTTGGTGAATTGCGAATTTGCTGCACGAATGCGTGAGGATTCTCTACCGCCCAGATTCGCACATTGTGTCTGTTCACTTCACCATTAAGAAAAAATGTTGCTTCATCACTGAAAACGAGTTTCGCACTGAACGCATCCTCTTCCATGAGCTGTTGCAACCGCGCCGAAAAGTCAAAGTGTTTGACTTTGTCATCGGGTGTCTGGGCTTGTAGCAATTGTAAACGGTAAGGCTCCTGCTTTAGCCTTTTCCGTAAGATTTTCCAAACCGTCGGCTGTGGTACGTTTAGCTCCCTGCTTGCTTTATTCGTCGACTTCCGCGGACTACGCGTGAAACTTGCCCGCACGCGTTCAACCGTTTCTTCGCTCACTGCAGCCCGTTGATTTCCCCTTACAGAGGCGTCCAGAAGCTTTAAACTGTGCATGCCATCGCCGAATGGAGTTAGCAGTTGGTGGATCTTTGTTGAACTTCGTCCTGAAGTGTCGTTGCACTGTTATGACTGACTGATGTGAGTGCATTTCAAGCACGACATACGCTTTCTCGGCTCCTGTCGCCATTTTGTCTCGCTGCGCTCTCGAGCGCTCTGGCGGCAGAAACCTGAAGTGCGGCTTCAGCTGAACAAAACTTTGAGTTTTTCTACGTATCTGCAGTGTGTCGTGACCATATGTCAATGAATGGAGCTACACTGAATTTATTAAATCGCTTCAATCATTTGTAATAGCCCTGTATATGTTTTACTCCAAATATTTGGGACTATTCCTGTCACCACAAGCACTCCTGAGCGAAGCTTCTCTACTTTGAGACGAATAAAGACTTATTTGCGTAACACAATGGGGCAGGTGAGACTAAATGGATTGGCTCCTGCAAATATCCATAAAGAAAGAGATATGGACATAGAAAATCGCATTGACATATTCAGTAAAAAGAAACAGAGGCGAATGAGCAAGACAAATTGGGCAGAAGACGGTAATATACAGTGAATTTTGTTACAGATTTTTTTTATATTCATGTCTAGTTCAAGTTTCTACATTCATGTGACCTTCTGTATCCAGATAATTAATGAAAACTTATTTGTTGTAAGTCGACCTTTTTCATGGTTTATGTAATTTATAAAATCTACCATGTGAAAATAAGTTTCTTTTACGTTGAACTCCAAAACAGTTACCAAAAACTACTTTAGGCAACACCAAATTTTACCAATTTGTCGGCGGAGGACCCCAACTCTCCTTTTGTTAGGTGATATTACACTCCCCTAATACCCCCCCCCCTCCACCAATTAGCACCCCCCCCCCTCGACCAACTTCTAGAACCGCCCCTGGGACTATATAATGTAATACTTAAGACTAGAATTATTCACTGTCTTAACTCGTCACAATAAAAGCTAATTTTGATTTGAAAAAGAATTTTTGATTGAAAACGTCACAAACATTTCTGTCAAATGAAAAATGCTGATCGGTCTGTATCCATTTCATTTTCGTTTTGAAACCGACAACAATTATTGCACGTAACTGTCGTGGTTGAATGTCGTAGACAGACGTTTCTTCGACATTTACCGCATTCTCGCTTTGTTTTTATATTCTTTTTTGAGCCACACAAATAACATATTCCTCTCCTTGTAGGGCTTGATAGGCCGGCCGGTGTGGCCGTGCGGTTCTAGACGCTTCAGTCTGGAACCGCGTGACCGCTACGGTCGCAGGTTCGAATCCTGCCTCGGGCATGGATGTGTGTGATGTCCTTAGGTTAGTTAGGTATAAGTAGTTCTGTTCTAGGGGACTGATGACCACAAATGTTACGTCCCATAGTGCTCAGAGCCATTTTTTTAGGGGCTGATACAGCTGGATAAACTGCGTCACTCTCTCTGTAATTTTCCAAAACTACTAACAAATCTTTTGGTAAATGCTTCAATTTAGCTCTTTCTTTAAGGTTTTCGCTCATCAGTTCCAAAGATAACGCATGTAAGAATTGTCTTCTCGTTTTTTCTTTCATATTACCTGTGTTGAATTGAAAAATGCGTAACGAATTTATTCCTGCCTGCGGAAAAATATACATGCAGGCCACCTTTGTGTTCTTCTTGATGTTGAAATTCTGGAGCACATGCACATTCACTAGAGAATTGGAAGAGTCTATAAAATTGAGGAATTATAGGGGAATTACAAAAAGAAATACTTACATTCCGAAGTAGACGAGTAGAACAAAGTCTCGTAAGCGCTCGCAAGGCGGTAACTGACCGCCATACGTGTTCGGACCTATTTGAACTTGTCCTGAGAGGCAGAGATGTGCGACTTGGACGAACTTTGAGCAGCATCTGTCGGAAAAAGGTGCAACTAGAGAATACATGTCCCTCCCGCCGCCTCGTTACCTTTGTGGAGTAAGTATGGCGCGAAATTGCAAAAAGGCGGTCACTTCACCGCCCGCGCGAGCGCGTGAAGGTTAAAAGACTTGTTTCCAGCAAAAATCCAATAAAATCAAGTTAACAAATAATTCGCCATTTGGCTGCACACAACCAGCACGGGATGTATTGCAAAACATAAATCTCATTTTTACAGTTTGATTCCATCTAAGTTTCTAATCTTCCCTCACCCTATCCCTGTGATTTATATTAATCTTGTCAATATCTAAAATTTACTATTGCACCGTTTCACCACTTCACATTCGCTAGAGTTTTTTTAGTTAACACAAGCCATAAGATTTGTTAAAGCGTCATTTTTCGCACTTACATCTACAGTTTTTTCCTTTCTCTAGAGCAATATACTTCTTTGTTAATTTTAATTCCTATTCTACTTGTTTTATACTCCGTTTTTTGAATCATTGACATTAGATATGTTCTTAATGGGTTTGGTTCTCTCTAATCTAATGTCCAATTCTGTTTTTATCTTACTATCATATGATCAGTAGAGATCCCGATCAGGATCCATAGCGACTTATCCTGCACGATTCATTTGCTGTTTCGCAGCAGCTAGCCAATCCCATTTTCAATTTCTTTTAGTCTTTTTCATGTCCATTTAGTGCCTATGTTTTTCTTGAAAAAATGTATTTAGAGCGTACATTACGCTCTTCTGAGAGAACTCCAGTATTATGTCTCTCTAAAGATCCCGGTATCGAATCCGAAGCTGCCGAAGAATCCCCAGTTTTTCAGTAAACTCACCTATTACTATCGTACAGTCCGAATTGCTTTCGATTACAAACATTGTAATTCTTGATAAGGATCACAAACTTCTTCATCAAAGTATGAGATCTTGGTTCCTAAACGTGAACCGTAATACTGAACATGTTTAGTGACCTAAATTTTTGTCTTGCTTAAGTAGTTTTTCCTCTTTTTGTATTTGTCAAATTGTAACTTTACAAAATCAATCCTTCATGCTTTCTCCCTTTATATTGCAAGTATCGGCAAATCATATAACTGTTCCTGTGGCACATATCAGAACGTAAGTTCTTTTTTATAATTTTAGCTTCATAGAAAAAAAAAAACATTCGGCATTTGGAACAGCCACAGGTACGGTTACATACATCAGCAAGAAGGCTGCGCATCCCTTATAGTGTCGATGAAAAAACACAGAAGCATAAAGGCAACTGGAGGAAATGGTTAATTCAGATGTAGCGAGATGTCTTTTCAGGCGGGGGAAACACAGAATTCTATTTGATCAGGCCCAGGTCTTGGCAGCCATGAGCGGATTCCAGGGTAAGTTATACATAACGGTGACAGAGTTTACTACACAAGCCACTAACTTTAATCGGAAAGAGGAGGGTATATAGAGAAACGTGGTTCTTGCTTATGACGAAGTCCAGTCTTCCGGTGTTGGTCGTTATCGGTAGTTTTGGCAACATCCGACAATGGCGTAACTGAAATCGAAACTGAAAAACAAGTTACGTCGTGTCTCTGAGTCAAGGTAAGTGGAAACATCTTTCTTTGGCTTCAGTCACTAGGAAGTCATGGTGTGATTCGAACGTGTACACAAGCTACAACACCTGCTGAAAATGTCTTCCACGTACGGGGACGACACGTTGTGTTTCTCAACAAGGTCCATCGGCCAACCGCATAATACCCTAGAGAACTTTAGTAAATGTAACAATTCCGGCTTCGAAAGTTTTCTTTTTAGGTCTTTTTCAGCAACTCTCTCTCTCTCTCTCTCTCTCTCTCTCTCTCTCTGTGTGTGTGTGTGTGTGTGTGTGTGTGTGTGTGTGTGTGTGTGTGAGAGAGAGAGAGAGAGAGAGAGAGAGATCTTCACCCCCAGCATCTCTTCTATAGGTCCGTGTTGATTTACAGTGCTGCACAGTGAACCACTAAGTAGTGTCATGCATAAACAATAAAACAGCACACAGAATTGGAAACATACTGAAAAAGCAAGAGATCCCAATGAAATCCAGAAAAACAACACAGTTCCACAAAGACTACGATCAGACAAATGAACCTCAGCCAAGTTCAGCAATGCAGGAATATACCAAATCCTGTCAAACCCAATAAATAGGACAAACAAACTGAAACTTCCAAACAAAGCACAAGAGAGCTCTTAAGAGTGCAGCACACATTCCACTTCCGCAGAACACATACTGAATAAAAACCACCACCTCCCTAATATCGAAACTGATCTACATATCCCGAAACACAGCAACAGTCTCTACCGAAAACTAACAATGGAAGACAATTGTAACATGCAGAAGGCTATAGTGGAAGGGAAAAACCTAATAAACGAAAAAACAACACTTCGCAACAAACGTTCTTCACCGCTCTAAGAGAACTACCACACAGACAACAGAAAAACACACACACCCAAAACCACTCCCCCATCACGCATAGAGACACATAAGTCGTCGAACTCCGTTACAATTTTCCGTACAACTAAGGCATCAGTTATGTATGTTTAGCAGTTGGAGACAAGCCTGTGACCTTCTGTGCGTTGTAAATAATGGAAATCCAATCAACTTACAATCACGACTTCCTTGTCTGTCTTACATGTGTGAATATGTGCAGCTAAAAAAAAAAAAAAAAAAAAAAAAAAAAAAAAAAAAAGAGTTACCTTGTGTGACGTAATGCCAGGCATACGCTACATGAATAAATTCAAGTCCATGCTGTCTCTGACATAGTAACATAGTCATCGACAAATGTCATAGTTTTATTTCTTCTCCCAGAACTTTAATTCCATTTCCAGGTCGGCGGTTGTAGGCGCTTCAGTCTGGAACCGCGCGACCGCCACGGTCGCAGTCGAATCCTGCCTCGAACATGGACGTGTGTGATGTCCTTAGTTAGGTTTAAGTAGTTCTAAGTTCTAGGGGACTGATGACCTCCGATGTTCAGTCCCATTGTGCTCAGAGCCATTTCAACCATTTCCAGGTTTCTGTTTATTTCCTTTATTACTTGCTCAGTGTACAGACTGAACAACATTACGGAAAGGCTACAACCGTGCCTCACTCCTTTGTCAACTTCTGTTTCTTTTTCTTGCCTTCGACTCCGATAACTGCTGTCTTATATCTGTACAAATTGTAAATTACTTTTCGCTCCTCTTATTTTATTCCCGCTACTTTCAGAATTTCAAAGAATATACTGCAGTTAATAATGTCAAAAGCTTTCTCTAAATGTACAATTGCTATAAAAGCAAGTTTGCCTTTCTTTAACCTATCTACTAACAAAACTTGTCGAGTCAATATTGCCTTGTGTGTTCCTAAATTTCTCCGGAGCCCACAGTGAACTATTCAAAAAAATACCTAAGTGGATGTGTTCAGTTAAAGTAATAAAATTTTCCCAAGGTGACAATATACTGAAGAAACTGTGACTTCAGACAGGTTACCGTCGAGACAAGACAACTCGGAAACCCTCTAGAGAGCTGGAGCACAGGACACATTCACTGAAAAATTCAGCGCATCAGGCGTTTGCCAACTAACACGCAACTCTTGTCAGTCTATACAGTATACACAGACAGAAAACAATCGCAGCAACAAACAATAATTAATGTAAAGCAATGAAATTTCTGGAATCATTTGGCTACGTACTGTATTTAAGTGATTAACATTACAAGATCACACGTTAATGTAAGAGCAAAATAACGCTTTGCAAATGTGACATGCTGGCACATTAATAACCGGTGTAACCGCCAGAATGTTCAATGCAAACATGCAAACGTGCATGCATTGTGTTGTACAGGGACCGGATATCAGTTTGTGGGATGAAGTTTCATGCTTATAGCGCTTGGTCCCTCAATACAAGGACGGTTATTGCTGACTGTGAATGACGCTGGAGTTGCCGTCCGATTATGTCCCGTATGTGCTCTATTGAGAGAGACCTGGTGATCGAGCAGAGCAAGGCAACAAGTCGACACACTTTAGAGAATGTTGGATTGCAACAGCGGTACGTGGGCAAACTTTATCCTATTGGAAAACACCCCTTGAAATGTTGTTCATGATTGTCAGCGTAACTGGTCGAATCGCCAGGTTGACGTGCAAATTTGCAGCCAGGGAGCGTGGGATAACCACGAGAACGCTCCTGTTGTCATACGAAATCGCACCCCTGATCATAATACCAGGAGTATGTCCAGTGTGTGTAGCACACAGGATGGTTGTAGGCACTCAACTGTACTCCCCCTAACCAACACACGGCCACCATTGGCACCGAGGCAGAACCAGCTTTCATCAGTAAACACAACAGGCCTCCACTCTGTCCTCCAATGAGCTCTCGCTTAACACCATTGAAGTCGCAAATGGTTGTGGTTTGGGGTCAGTTGAATGCGCGTTACAGGGTGTCTGGCCCGAAGGTGACTTTGAAGCAACCGATTGGTAAAAGTGTCAGTGTGTTGTCAGCTGCTGCTCAAATTGCTGCTGCAGATGCAGTACGATTCGCCAGAACCCCACGCCGAACACGATGGTCTTCCGTCTTGGAAGCGCCAAGTGGCAGTCCGGAGCCCCGTCTTCCTGCAATCGTACATTCCCCTGACCAACACTGCCAGCTGTCACGTACAGTGATTGGCTACATTGCTGCCAAGTCTTTCTGCAATGTAGCAGAAGGAATATTGCGGTTCTTGTAGTCCTATTAAATGACCACGCTCCAACTGAGGTGAGGTGTTGATATTAGCGTCTTTCTACATCTACATATATTACATATATACTTTGCTAGCCACCAAGCGGTGTGCGGCGGAGGGCACAATTCGCGCCAAAGTCATATTTCCCCCCTTCTTTTCCACTCGCGGATCGCGCGAGGAAAAAACGAGTGTCTGAACGCCTCAGTACGAACTCTTATTTCCCTTATCTTTGAATGGTGATCATTGCGCGATTTGAAAGCTGATGGTAATAATATATGCTCTACATCCCCGGTGAAGATCGGATTTCGGAATTTAGTGAGCAGCCCCTTCTGTTTTGCGCGCGGTGTATCTGCAAGTGTGTCCCACTTCAAACTTTCTGTGAGAGTTGTAACGCTCTCGCGATGGCTAAATGTACCAGTCACGAATCTTGCCGCTCTTCTTTGAACCTTCTCAATCTCTTGAATCAGATCCAACTGGTAAGGGCCGCGCCGGATTAACCGAGCGGTCTAGGGCGCTGCAGTCTTGGACTGTGCGGCTGGTTCTGAGGGAGGTTCGAGTCCTCCCTCGGGCACGGCTGTGTGTGTTTGTCCTTAGGATAATTTAGGTTAAGTAGTTTGTAAGCTTAGAGACTGATGACCTTAGGAGTTAAGTCCCATAAGATTTCACACACATTTGAACATTTTTGAACAACTGGTAAGGGTCCCGTATAGACGAACAATACTCCAAGACTGGACGAACTAACGTATTGTAAGCTATTTCCTTTGTTGAAGGACTACTTCGCTTCAGGATTCCAGGATTCTACCAATAAACCGCAATCTAGAATTCGCCTTACCCGTTGCTTGTGTAATCTGATAATTCCATTTGAGATCATTTCGAATAGTCACACCCAGATACTTGACGGACGTTACCGCTTCCAAAGACTGGGCATTTATTTTGTACTCGTACATTAATAGGGATTTCCGCCTTGTTATATGCAGTAGGTTACACTTACTAATATTGAGAGATAACTGCCAGTCATTACACCACGCATTTATTTTCAGCAAATCCTCATTGATTTGTTCACAACTTTCGTGTGATACTACTTTCCTGTAGACTACAGCATCATCGGCAAACAGTCTAAGGCCGCCGTCAATACCATCAACCAGATCGTTTATGTAAATCGTAAAAAGCAGAGGTCCTATTACGCTGCCCTGGGGCTCACCTGGAGTTACGCTTGTTTCTGTTGAAGTCACCCCGTTCAGGAGGACATACTGCTCCCTGTCTTAAAGGCATTTTGACTAACATCCTTCTTGGAGTTGCGACATTTTCCCCGTCAGAGTATATATGTCAGGGGTGGCATTCCGAGCTGTAGACAATGACTGCTTACATTCCACATAACCCGAACACATAATGGCCTACTGTCGTTACCCAACAAACTTTGATCACAATACTGGAACTTAGAACATGCTCAGAACATCTCCAATAAACGTACACCAGTGATTGTGGGCACCCGCATTTCACCATGTGGCGTAGTGCCGTGTTGCTGCTGCTGCAGCTGTGTAGAGGTCGACTGCAGTCGGCACGCCACTGCTGTATTCCCGCGGCGGTATTACGTGCCCTCCGGTGTCCCACTGGGCAGCGTGCCCGATTGCAACCGCCAGTCGTGGACTGCATCTCAGCGTTGCCCCGCGGAACTTGCGTCGTAAATTTTATTGCCCCGCCGGTGGCGAAAGCATCAGACTTTTCTTTACACGAACAGTGTCTATAAATCAGCTGTTTCTGTTTAATGAAAACGGTGAAAAAGAGGTTGTCAGAACGTTCGTAATCTAGTAACGAATACAATATGTTCCGTTCGTCCATCCTCTGAGCTTCTGCAAAGTGTAAAGTAGCGCACGCGGCACTCATGTGAAGTTGGCACCCGACTTTCGAGAAATATACAGGGTGGTCCACCTGATGTTTCGGATGAGATTATCTCGAAAACTATACATCGGGTAAAAACAGTGGGTAAGACAAGTTCGTAAGCTCAAAGGGGGACATCAAATGATACTATAGAATGAGATTTTCACTCCGCAGCGGAGTGTGCGCTGATATGAAACTTCCTGGCAGATTAAAACTGTGTGCCGGACCGAGACTCGAACTCGAGACCATTGCCTTTCGCGCGCAAGTGCTCCACCAACTGAACTACTAAAGCACGACTCACGCCCCGTCCTCACAGATTTACTTCCGCCAGTACCTCGCCTCCTACCTTCCAAACTTAACAGAAGCTCTCTTGCGAACCTTGCAGAACTAGCACTCCTGAAAGAAAGGATATTGCGGAGACATGGCTTAGCCACAGCCTGGGGGATGTTTCCAGAATGAGTCGTGCTTGGGTAGCTCTGTTGGTAGAGCACTTGCCCGCGAAAGGTAAAGGTCCCGAGTTCGAGTCTCGGTCCGGCACACAGTTTTAATCTGCCAGGAAGTTTCATATCAGCGCACACTCCGCTGCAGAGTGAAAATCTCATTCTGGAAACATCCCCCAGGCTGTGGCTAAGCCATGTCTCCACAATACCCTTTCTTTCAGGAGTGCTAGTTCTGCATGGTTCGCAGGAGAGCTTCTGTTAAGTTTGGAAGGTACGAGGCGAGGTACTGGCGGAAGTAAAGCTGTGAGGACGGGGCGTGAGTCGTGGTTGGGTAGCTCAGTTGGTAGAGCACTTGCCCGTGAAAGGCAAAGGACCCGAGTTCGAGTCTCGGTCCGGTACACAGTTTTAATCTGCCAGGAAGTTTCAAATGATACTACACGTGACCTCCAGCAACAGCCCCCTTGGATGGGGAGGGGGGGGGCAACTTTTAAATCTTAAATGGAAACCCCCATATTTTATTGCAGATTCGGATTCTTCATAAAAAAGTAACCAAGTTTTGTCTGAAATATTTTTTTAAACCAGTGACAGATGGCACTGAAATCGAGAAAAAAGTAAAATTGGGGAAGAACTCTGATTTATTTAGAATTATCCGAGAAAGACGCATCAAATCGATACAAAAGTGCACCAGTGCTTTCGTTACGCCAAATTAAGCTATTTTTGTACAAAATGTACTGTATTCTATTTTTGGCGTTACCGAGGAACAACTAAGTGGACGTAGTAGATTGATGTTCCCATGGGGTCTTCATTAGTGTGAGTCCCCTTGCCTCTCACATGTTGGGGTGCTTCATTAGTGTGAGTCCCCTTGCCTCTCACAATATGGGGTGCTTAATTAATGATTAATTTTTTATAGAGAATCCGAATATGCAATAAAAATGGGTATTTCCATTTAAGATTTGAAAGTTGCCCTCCCCGCTCCACCCAAGGGGGCGGGAGCTGGAGGTCACGTGTAGTATTATTTGCTGCCCCCCTTTGAGCTCCCGATCTTGTCTTACCCTCTACTTTTGCCCGATGTATGGTTTTCGAGATAATCTCATCCGAAACTTCGGATGGACCACCCTGTACGTTTTTTTCCTCGAGTTCTTCATAGAGTTTTAGAGTTATCTGTACAAAGTTTGTGTATTACACTGTAGGAAATACTGCAATTAGCGACAACAATTTTTTTAGAAATGATTTTATTGTACAGCTACTACATTCGGGTCTGCGCCCATCGTCAGAAGATACCGTTGATTTCTTCGCAAGGGAAACACGGGTATACTAACAGATTGACTCAGATGAGGGCGTCCTGGCAGACAGCAACACGCTGATCAGAAGAATCAGGGCCCAAGGAAACTTCTTTTAAGCCTGACGAGGATAGTTTATTGAATCCCCACGCCCGATTTCTTTATAAATGATTAAATTTCAGCTTTCCTATTGAAGTCCTGTGAGATCAGTAAGAAAACTACGAGGGTTGTGCAGAAAGTAAGTTCCGATTGGTCGCTAAATGGAAATCGCGCTGAAAATCAAAAACATTTTATTTGCAAGAGTTGGCTACACTTTCCAGATACTTCTCTATATTGTCGCCGTTCCTACTTATACATTTGTAATAGCGCTGTACCAACTTTCCAATACCCTCGTCATAAAAGGCAGTCGCCAGTGCTTTCCGCCAATTCTCTACTCTGGCCTACAGCTCGTTGTCTGTGCCAAAATGTTGTCTTCATAGTCAGCGGTTCATGTGAGCAGAGATGAAACTCAGAGGGAGATAATTACGGACTGTATTGTGGGTAATCAAACATTTCCAATTGAAAACGATGCAGGAGCGTCTTCATTGCCCCTACAGAATGCGGCTGACAAGGGGAGGCCGCCAATTGTGAAATTCAGATTCGATTCATACTGCGCATAATAAAAGATCATGGCCAGAGGTGTAATGTGGCAAAGCACCAAGATGCACTTCTCAGCCGTTGTCGAGAAAATCGACAGTTAAAAGAAACCATTGCGCTGAAATACTCCCTACGATTAATGTTTTTCTACAGCGTCGTGACGCAGCGGTAAGCGCTCGGGTTCGTAATCCGAAGGTCGCCGGATCGAATCTCGCGCCGTGCTATTTTTTTATTGTTAGATTTTTGTATTTCAAATATATATATATATATATATATATATATATATATATATATATATATATATATATATATATATAAACTATTAATGAATTGCTTATGCATGTTGGTGAAGGCGGATCGCTCTCCAATTGTACCGCCTCCATTTTTCCGTTTTTTTAACGGGGTGACCCAAAACTCTCCCGTCCGCACTGATTTTCGACGATGTTATAAGTTGCGCTAGGGACCGCATCTACCTTCTTTCGAAGTTAGCAGGCAACTACGCTGTTATGCGGCGGCTCGTTTCGGCCCATTCAACATCTGTCCTTCAAGTGTAACGAGCGAGTAACGGAGTTTATATTTCATACCTGCCACAGCGAATTTGTGTTCGTGGGGTCTCATTTCTAATTCGAACGTTTGACTTACGTTATACGTATTCGTTTCGGAATATCGTTTCTACGTCTTCCGTTAACTATACTTGGTTAACATTATGAAGACAATTAATAACATTTGTGAAATACAACTTTGTTTGCGGAAAACATAATGATGTTCGAAGTCGCCAGTTTTTCCACGACAAACGACTTTCAACAACTTATTATATGCATAATTGTTGCAACTGCTTGCCAGGAATATATATATATATATATATATATATATATATATATATATATATATATACACAAATCTGAATTACAAAAATAAATACTAAAAAAAAGAAGTTGCATGGTGCGAGATTCGATGCGGCGACCTTCGGATTACAAACTCGAGCGCTTACCGCTGCGCCACGACGCTGTGGAAAATTATTAATCGTTGAGAGTATTTCACCGCAACTGTTTCTTTTAACAGTCGATTTTCTCGACAACGGCTGAGAAGTGCATCTTGGTGCTTTGCCACATTACACCTCTGGCCATGAGCTTTTATTATGCGCAGTATGAATCGAATCTGAATTTCATAATTGGCGGCCTCCCCTTGTGAGATTGTCTTGAAGAAGAAAACGCACGACAGTTAAGTAATGTTGGCTGCATAGCTTCAGGTGAAATTTCTCACCAGGCCTTCGTACTTTGCGGGAGACACCATTGTTCTAGGTAGCTTTATGTGCTCGCTGTGTCCTCAGAACTAAAAAGAACGAAGTAACGCGATCGACGGGCGTACTAGAGACACTGCCCAACATACCTGTGCAAAATCTCATCGGATTTTCACTGTGGTTTCCATTTAACGATTTCCATTCAGCGACCGATCGGAAATTACTTTCTAGACAACCCTCTGCAGAGGCAATGCAGATGCTCCTGCATCGTTCTCAATTGGAAATATTTGATTACCCACAATACAGCCCGTGATTGTCTCCCTCTGAGTTTCATCTCTGCTCACATGAACCGCTGGCGATGAAGACAACATTTTGGCACAGACAACGAGCTGTAGGCCAGCGTAGAGAACTGGCGGAAAGCACTGGTTGCTGCCTTTTATGACGAGGGTATTGAAAAGTTGGTACAGCGCTCTGTAAGAAAGATATACGAAAATACCACGGACCAACAGAAAATTTACGAAAGAAACTCTCGAATATTCCGAGAGTTATTCCTGTACGAAAAGATTGCCGATGGAAACAAGTGAGGAAAGAAAAGGGAATGGAAGCTGATGAACCATTGCTTTAGGTTGTACAAACCAACTACATTTGAGAAGTTTCTGAACCTTTCAGGTATATCTAGTAAAGATTCCTTAGATGCTGATTGCCGGACGTAGAAATTTTCCTTCCCTTGCCCGTCCCAGAACTAACATACAGATTACGAAGAGATCAAAAAATTAGAGCAGATAAGAGACAATATCAGCAACTCACTTTTCCACTCTTTGTACCTGACCATACCACGCTGAATACGTAGGCCACTGAGGTTTCATAACATTCCCGCAATGTTATCTATATGAAGATGATCAAATCAGCCGATTCATTCGAGTCAGATGGCCTTCATTCTTTGAAGGAGTTTATTAATATCGGATGGGAAAACCACTGCTGTGCCAGTGGTACGCTACCTCTTAGCGAGTGAATGTGTTCTTAGCCAAATGACTTGCTCTATTTGTGACAGAATACCCCCTGCATTTGATACAATCTATTAATAATGCTCAGGATGTCCAAAGCAGCTTTATGTCTCGAAGTACGTGGGCAGATTATTGCTTCAGTGGTAATACGAAAGATATAAAATGCACTGTGCGAGAGGCTAAATTTGCCGAATGTCTCCCAATCAGGAATACAAAGTAATTTATTGCCAGAAAGCATTTCACAAATTAGAGTTTGTGAAGCCAACTTTCATTTTCAGATGCATTTATCTTATTAGTGTTGATAAATTTAGTCCTGATAATTTCAGTTTTCACTGTGTTTAAATGATTCTAAAGCAATAGCTTTTTCTGGGATCGCACAAGCAATGGTATGAATTTGAATGATCTTGTAGATCTGTGGACGTGAGACGGTGGCGGTATTTTATCATAAAAACTCCTGAGTTATGAAACTAGCGATGTCGATAACAAATGGCTCAGTTCGTACTTCGCATAACTATAATGCTGCGGAAATGGAAAAGTTTACTGAGGGACAGAAAGACGGGGGATGGGATGAATCATAACGGAGTTCCAAGAGGTTCAGTATTAGGTCCACTATGCTTTCGTGTATATACTGACGGATCGTTCATTTAAAACACAAGTACGAGCACAGCTTGTTTTATGCTGCGGATCAAAGAGTGTAGCACCATTCAAAAATTTAAACCACGATCAACAGTTAATATAGCAGAATATTCAAATTTGTTGTTGCGTCTTGATGAGAATTTTATTTGTAAATAACACAGTTAATCGATTCCTAAAACAAAGAACTTCATCCAAATCTGAAATCTAGTATTTCAGTCATTTTAAAACAAGTTCAGCTGATTTCAAACGCCACTTTTCTTCTGCGCATGTGACATGAGGCGACAGTTAAGCGGCATAAATGGCACAGGAATCAAAGAAATGCTGGAAGGTCGTGGTGCACCTCGAAAGAAGACGAATTCATGTCACCTACCGGAAAGGTTAGGCCCAGAGGTGTTTATATGTGTAGGAGACATTACCCCTATCGGTCAAACAGCCAGAGGAGAACAGTAGCTGGCGGTCATTACGCAAGCTTCTCGAATATGTAAATGAAAAATTAGGTGAAAGGAACCCATAATTGAAAAAATTTTATTTCATGATGACAATGCAAATGCTTAACTATTGCACTTTGTAAATAAAATAACGGAGGAATTCGATGCACGAATTGTTAGAAGATCCACGCTATTCATCTGATTTGACATCCTTTGACTTCAATTCATTTCCACAGCTTAAAGAAATTTGTGTCTGGAGAACACTTAGGAATTTTGGATATCCAGAATTGCGCTTTATGGATTCAGTCCACTAACTGTAACAACGCTTGACACGGCGCATTGATCTGAAAGAGGAAAATGTTTAGAATCATGTAAATTTTTGGTCTACATGCTTCTGGCTTCCTGGCACGCCGGGAAATCATCTTCTTGCCCACAAAAAAGGTGTCAATTTTCATTTAATGATCGGCCTTGCTGTGCTGGTACTGCGAACGGCTGAAAGCAAGGGGAAACTACGGCCGTAATTTTTCCTGAGGGCATGCAGCTTTACTGTATGGATAAATGATGGTGGTGTCCCCTTGGGTAAAATATTCCAGAGGTAAAATAGTCCCCCATTCGGATCTCCGGGCGGGGACTACTCAGGAGGACGCCGTTATCAGGAGAAAGAAAACTGGCGTTCTACGGATCGGAGAGTGGAATGTCAGATCCCTTAATCGGGCAGGTAGGTTAGAAAATTTAAAAAGGCAAATGGATAGGTTAAAGTTAGATACAGTGGGAATTAGTGAAGTTCGGTGGCAGCAGGAACAAGACTTTTGGTCAGGCGAATACGGGGCTATAAATACAAAATCAAATAGGGGTAATGCAGGAGTAGGTTTAATAACGAATAAAAAAATAGGAATGCGGGTAATCTACTACAAACAGCATAGTGAACGCATTATTGTGGCCAAGATAGACATGAAGCCCACGCCTACTACAGTAGTACAAGTTTATATGCCAACTAGCTCTGCAGATGACGAAGAAATTGAAGAAATGTATGATGAAATAAAAGAAATTATTCAGATAGTGAAGAAAATTTAATAGTCATGGGTGACTGGAATTCGTCAGTACGAAAAGGGAGAGAAGGAAACGTACTAGGGGAATATGGATTGGGGGGAAGAAATGAAAGAGGAAGCCGCCTGGTAGAATTTTGCAGAGAGCACAACTTAATCATAGCTAACACTTGGTTCAAGAATCATAAAAGAAGGTTGTATACCTGGAAGAATCCTGGAGATACTAAAAGGTATCAGATAGATTATATAATGGTAAGACAGAGATTTAGGAACCAGGCTTTAAATTGTAAGACATTTCTAGGGGCAGATATGGATTCTGACCACAATCTCTTGGTTATGAACTGCAGATTGAAACTCAAGAAACTGCAAAAAGGTGGGAATTTATGGAGATAGGACCTGGATACACTGAAAGAACGAGAGGTTGTAGAGAGTTTCAGGGAGAGCATAAGGGAACATTTGACAGGAATGGGGGAAAGAAATACAGTAGAAGAAGAATGGGTAGCTTTGAGGGATGAAGTAGTGAAAGCAGCAGACGATCAAGTAGGTAAAAAGACGAGGGCTAATAGAAATCCTTTGGTAACAGAAGAAATATTGAATTTAATTGATGAAAGGAGAAAATATAAAAATGCAGTAAATGAAGCAGGCAAAAAGGAATACAAACGTCTCAAAAATGAGATCGACAGGAAGTGCAAAATGGCTAAGCAGAGATGGCTAGAGGACAAATGTAAGGATGTAGAGGCTTGTCTCACTAGGGGTAAGATAGATACTGCCTACAGGAAAATTAAAGAGACCTTTGGAAAAAAGAGAACCACTTGTGTGAATATCAAGAGCTCAGATGGAAACCCAGTTCTAAGCAAAGAAGGGAAGGCAGAAAGGTGGAAGGAGTATATAGAGGGTTTATACAAGGGCGATGTACTTGAGGACAATATTATGGAAATGGAAAAGGATGTACATGAAGACGAAATGGGAGATACGATACTGCGTGAAGAGTTTGACAGAGCACTGAAAGACCTGAGTCGAAACAAGGCCCCGGGAGTAGACAACATTCCATTAGAACTACTGATGGCCTTGGGAGAGCCAGTCATGACAAAACTCTACCATCTGGTGAGCAAGATGTATGAGACAGGCGAAATACCCTCAGACTTCAAGAAGAATATAATAATTCCAATCCCAAAGAAAGCAGGTGTTGACAGATGTGAAAATTACCGAACTATCAATTAAATAAGTCACAGCTGCAAAATACTAACGCGAACTCTTTACAGACGAAGGGAAAAACTGGTAGAAGCGGACCTCGGGGAAGATCAGTTTGGATTCCGTAGAAATGTTGGAACACGTGAGGCAATACTAACCTTACGACTTATCTTAGAAGAAAGATTAAGAAAAGGCAAACCTACGTTTCTAGCATTTGTAGACTTAGAGAAAACTTTTGACAATGTTGACTGGAATACTCTCTTTCACATTCTGAAGGTGGCACGGGTAAAATACAGGGAGCGAAAGGCTATTTACAATTTGTACAGAAAGCAGATGGCAGTTATAAGAGTCGAGGGGCATGAAAGGGAAGCAGTGGTTGGGAAAGGAGTGAGACAGGGTTGTAGCCTCTCCCCGATGTTATTCAATCTGTATATTGAGCAAGCAGTAAAGGAAACAAAAGAAAAATTCGGAGTAGGTATTAAAATTCATGGAGAAGAAGTAAAAACTTTGAGGTTCGCCGATGACATTGTAATTCTGTCAGAGACAGCAAAGGACTTGGAAGAGCAGTTGAACGGAATGGACAGTGTCTTGAAAGGAGGATATAAGATTAACATCAACAAAAGCAAAACGAGGATAATGGAATGTAGTCGAATTAAGTCGGGTGATGCTGAGGGAATCAGATTAGGAAATGAGACACTTAAAGCAGTAAAGGAGTTTTGCTATTTAGGGAGCAAAATAACTGTGGATGGTCGAAGTAGAGAGGATATAAAATGTAGACTGGCAATGGCAAGGAAATCGTTTCTGAAGAAGAGAAATTTGTTAACATCGAGTATAGATTTAAGTGTCAGGAAGTCGTTTCTGAAAGTTTTTGTATGGAGTGTAGCCATGTATGGAAGTGAAACATGGACGATAACTAGTATGGACAAGAAGAGAATAGAAGCTGTCGAAATGTGATGCTACAGAAGAATGCTGAAGATAAGGTGGGTAGATCACGTAACTAATGAGGAGGTATTGAATAGGATTGGGGAGAAGAGAAGTTTGTGGCACAACTTGACTAGAAGAAGGGTTCGGTTGGTAGGACATGTTTTGAGGCATCAAGGGATCACAAATTTAGCATTGTAGGGCAGCGTGGAGGGTAAAAATCGTAGAGGGAGACCAAAAGATGAATACACTAAGCAGATTCAGAAGGATGTAGGTTGCAGTAGGTACTGGGAGATGAAGAAGCTTGCACAGGATAGAGTAGCATGGAGAGCTGCATCAAACCAGTCTCAGGACTGAAGACCACAACAACAACAACAACTTTAGAAAACGCACAATAAAGAAGTAGATCAGTCGCAGCAGAAGAGATATCGACACAGATCTTAGTCCATCGTTGCCAATCGCTGGCTTCATCTTCCACCCCTGTCGGCTTCACTTGTTCAATGACTATTAGCAATCGATCCTTACAACGCGTCCTTGGACATTCCCTTGGGCAATTTTGTAATACGGTGACATGGTTGGAGACCGTGGCTGTTTTTGAAGACAAATGTTGACGGTATTGGGACAGCAACCAGCTACAAATTTACTTTCAGTTCCTTTCTTCAAAGGGTACCGTTGCCGGTTTCGAATCGTTATGATTCATCTTCAGACTGTTTACATGCTTTCCTTACAACATGTGGTGCGTTTTTCACAGATTAATTGTCGTGAAATGTCGGTTTGGATGGAATTCGTACGGTTTTTCTATCAACTGCCTCGGGGTAAATTCATTTCACGACAATTAATCTGTAAAAAACGCACCACATGTTATAAGGAAAGCATTTAAACCGTCTGAAGATGAATCATAACGATTCGAAACCGGTAACGGTACCCTTTGAATAAAGGAACTGAAAGTAAATTTGTGGCTGGTTGCTGTCCCAACACCATCAACATTCCCTTGGGCGCTTGCTAGCAGGGAGGGATGTATCAACTCGAAAGATGCGAGAAAACCACTGTAGCCACTTCTGTCCTACTTATTCCGCCAATGTGTGGCTTCCAAACTGCTGCTACGGGTCGTCTTTCGTTCTTCGTTCCCATTTACTTTCTACTGTATTGTCGATGTCTCTATAGATCTTTCGAAGTACCTTCCTCTCGGAGACACACGTTTCACAAACATATAAAAGTACCGACCCGACTATTGTCATGTACAACCAGATCCTATTTTTCACTGATATCAGTCGTGGCGCGAATAAATCGTTCAGACTGAAGAGCATGTAATTCGCATTTATTATTTGTTGATCCACTTCTTTCGTCACTTCAGTTTTGTTAGTCAGTATGGCTCCTAAGTAACTGAATTCTTGAACTCTTTCCAAGATATGCCCGTTAATAACAATGGAAAAATGGGAGAGCTTGACGGCATGTTAAAATAAAATATTTTGTTTTATTATCATTCACCACCAGCTAAAGTTTGTTCGCTTTGTGGAGAAATCAGGAAGTATCAGTGCGTACTTGCTCCAGCGTGTCACCGAGAGTCGCAACCTCAGTAAATGCCCGGAATGTACCGGCTCCCACCATCTCCAGTTGAAAAGTATTGGCGCCAATGGATTTCCTTGTCTCAGTCCATTTCGAATACTGAATGGTGGCGATAGTTGGTTGCCGAAACGCGCTTGACAAGTCGAGTGAGAAAACAAGGTTGAAATTTGGGATCAATGATCTCATAAGCTTGTCGAAAGTCACTGAAGATAATTTGCAATTCCCGATCGAATTCGTAAGGTTTTTCTATCAACTGCCTCGGGGTAAATTCATTTCACTGAGGCGCTGAGAACCATCAGGGTCTAAGATAGCTTGTCGTTGAGCCCACATTTAAGTGAATATAAGAGAAACCTGTGAGACAGCTTTCGTAAATGTTCACATATCCAACTCACGATTAGATTAGCAAATGTCAGAAGTATGAATAAATGTCACGGTCTCACAATCGACGATGATGTGCTTTAGACCCTTATGGTTCTCAGTGCCACAGCTGATGTTTGGCTTTAGCTATTTATTCAGGGAAGTGTGTATTTACAAACTGTTAATCAATATTATATACACAACACAAGCATTTTAAATTACATTAATACAATTTAAACACCATGACGCACTTTGTAAAAAATTGAAGCCATTATTTCATTTCGCCTCTTGGACTGTAACAATAAAAGTAAGGAATAAATGTTTACAGGTGCTGTAGACAGTCCTCCGAATACGTCGCGTTTGGATACGTTGAACATATGAAGATCCATGGACAGTGCACCGACAGGTAAACTGCTCATCCGACGACATCAAGGATGTACCTCGCCGATATCCGTCTTCCTTACCACTGATTCTACGACAGTGCACATGACTCATCTCACGCTAGATACCAATTGACGAGGCAAGAATTTATCAGACGCACTGCAGAGTATGGAGACCTCTCTGTCTCTACAACTGCGCCTGCATTATATCAAAATTTCAGCTTCTTTCAGACTTAACAAGTCTTTCATACTGCGAACACCCTACTATCAGATGGTGGAGGTCTCTGATGACATCTATTGTTAGTCCAACACATTTTAGTGTGTAAGTTGACTGGATAAGAATGGTGAAGTAGAAGTCATGGAGACGGAAGTGCTAAGAATAACAGACGTGATCCACCCTGATGCGTGTTATATTACTTGCATGTCGCCCAGACAGTTTTATCTGTGAAAACCAGGTTTCTGGCAGAATGCTTGGCTGTACTGAAGCGTAGTCTCTTCCTTTCAACTGGCTGAAGAGCGGATTGACTGCACCGCTGACAGCACCCCCCCCCCCCCCCCCATATGGAGCGATCGAAATAAAATGTCAAAAAGAAAAAGTCGGTATGCGGCAGACAGATGCAGTGAAGTAGGCCATAAATCACATTACGTTTGTGTTTTTGTGTTAACTTTCAAAAAAATGTGTGTGAAATCTTATGGCACTTAACTGCTAAGGTCATCAGTCCCTAAGCTTACACATTACTTAACCTAAATTATCCTAAGGACAAACACACGCCGGCCAGAGTGGCCGAGCGGTTCTAGGCGCTACAGTCTGGAACCACGCGACCCCTACGGTCGCAGGTTCGAATCTTGCCTCGGGCATGGATGTGTGTGATGTCCTTGGGTTAGTTAGGTTTAAGTAGTTCTGAGTTCTAGGGGACTGATGACCTCAGATGTTGATTCCCATAGTGCTCAGAGCCATATGAACCATTTTTTTGCAAAAGGCAGCGAGTCTTTCATTACAAAGAGCATCACATATCCTTGTTGTCTGCAACTTTAAAATAGTACAGTTGTTTCTCACTTTTGCCCCGAACGTTCCTATCGCATGTTTATAATGCGACTCCAAGGAGAGCCAGCTTTCCAACGCTGCCAACTTCCTTCTTCCTTGTTGTACGTATTGTAATGCTGGGTAGAATGAATCACCTAGTACGGCAAACTGAATGTTTACTGACGATCTACTAATCAGCAAAGGGTGGGTATTTGTTAAAGATGTTAACATTCTTCCCGCTTTTGCGCTGAACGTTCCGATCGCACGCTTATCATACGGCTTGCAGTTCAGAGTTCACCGTCTACTTTCCAACGCTACCAGCTTGCTCTGTGTTTGTTGTAGGCATTGTGCTGCCGGATGGAATGAGTCACCTACCGCGTCAAACTGAATGTTTACTGTCAATCCACTTATCAGCAAAGGGTGAGTATTTGTTAAAGATGGTAGCATTCTTCCCGTAACGGGACGACTTGGCGTTGTGCGGCAGTTCAGTTTCGAAAGGTCCTATCCGAGGAAGCGTTGGGACATGAACGAAAACTTTATCTAAACAAGTCTGCATGATGAGAATTCGACTCCATGCCTACTGCATTTTACTTTAAATTAATTCGGTTTAACTGTGTGTCAGTCTGTATCAATAAATGTGGTGGAAATTACACTGGCAACGAGGTTTCTTTTCCTTTTTCCTTAGTGTTAAGCAAATAATGGAGTCGGAATTGTTATATCTACAGCTCCATATGATTACTCTCCAATTCACATTAAATGTTTGACAAGGGGTTCATAGAACCACTTTCAGACTATTTCTAGACTGTTATACTCTCCAATAGCCCGTCGCAAAAACGAGCTCGATTGCTCTTATTGTATTACGATGGGCATTTCTCCCTGCAGGTGGATGTCAACAGGTGTTTTGGCATTCGCAGAGGTAAACTGATGATTGAAATTCCGTGAAAAGATTTCGTCGCAACAAGAAATGTACTTGATCGCCACCTTAACACGCTTATCATATCCGGGACACTCTCTCCCCTATTTCGTGATAATACGAAACGAGTTGGCGTTCTTTGCACCATTTCGGTGTCCTCTGTCAATCCTATCTGGTACGAATTCCATACCCTACTCCGTCCAAACAGGTCTCGGAAGACCCTAACGGTACTGACCGACCGTCGTGTCATCCTCAGCCTAGAGGCGTCATTGGATGCGGATACTGAGGGGCGTGTAGTCAAGCACGTCGCTCTCCCGGCCGTTAACACTTTTCGTGACCGGAGCCGTTACTTCTCAATCAAGTAGCTCCTCAATTTGCCTCACAAGGGCTGAGTGCACCCCGGTTGCCAACAGCCCTCGGCAGACCTGGCGGTCAGCCATCCAAATGCTATCCAAGCCCGCCAGCGCTATACTTCGATGATCTGATGAGAACCGGTGTTAACACTGCGACAAGGCCGTTGGCAAGAATTCCACAGTGCGCAGAAATAAGAGGAAGGACAGGGGATGTGTGGGCAGCCTCTTTACTGTATTTCTTGCTCTACTACCACTAAATTGCAGACTTTGTTTTCGCCTTCTGTGCGATAGTTCCAGTTTAAGGAATTCATAATTGTAGCCCTTAGGTATATAATTGAATCGAACAGCTGCAAAGTTTTGTTGTTTAGCGTGCATTCGCAATTTAACGGATCGTTTAGTACTCATCTGGAGCGCCTTTCACTTTTTACTGTTTAGGCTCAATTGCTACTTTTCGCACGATACAGATATCTTGTCTAAATAATTTTACGAATTTGATCAAGTATGTGTGGTATGTAGCACAATATGCAGAACAACGGCAGACCATTTCTTACTCCTTTCCAGTTTTGCCTAAATAAAATTAGTAATTGCTGTGAAGTGCCTGAATGCGTTAATTTTTCTTTTATCAGACGCGCCTGGTATAAGGAAAATGTTTGTTTCCGTCATCCAATAGAGACTTCGCATTTATGTGACAGCTGCAGGCAATAAACTAGGAATTGTTTCATTCTTAGCAGGATATACATATTCACCAATTATCGTAAGAATTGTGCTACGGGAATAGTTATAAAATATTTAATGTCAACAAATTACAGCCCCGAATGATGGAAGTCGTCAGCAAAGTGACATCATACACTGCCTTGATTTTCTTTCCCCCTGCTAGTCAATTATGTAACAATTACATATGCAACATCTTCAACTTTTGTGGTCCTGTCCTCCTCAGTTGCGCGTAATACTACGGTATATTGATAAATTTCACTTATGGACCGTCTGACAGCAACTGAATATTATTCAGTTGCTGTCAGACGGTCCATAAGTGAAATTTATCAATATACCGTAGTACATCTGCAACAGTTTAACTGTATATATGACCTGCAAGTTGTTCAAGAAATTAATGAAGTAATATATTTTTGGTATGGTTTAAGTGCTTAAAATTCACGTATGTGCACTTTGGACTTTGCACTACGTCTTCATGTCATGGCTGCGTCTGCTTCTTTGCCGATTCCAGAGCTAGGCAGAAAGGGCTGTACAAGCCTCTGTTATAAGAGGTTCTTCGCGGTTCAAAAATGAGTAAATTAAACATTTAAAAAAATACCTGTAGTGCGCCTTAACAGCTAAGATTCCGACAGTGCATTTCTTCCGGTGTATTCACCTGTTTAAAAAACTTGTTAAGGTAGGTTTCGGCATGTCGGATTGGACCATTCCTTTGTTAGTTAGCGTAAGGCGTGCGTCCACCGTATCGATTGCAGCTGTCGCTTGTCATCGAGCCCATCAGAAACGTGGAGGACCGGTATACAAAGCATAAACGTCACACACGCTTACAATAGCCGTCCAAATCTGCTACTGCAGAACGTTGCTTTGGTATCAGTCATCCTACGGAGTATAACAACACAGAGATTCTAGCGTGTACTTCCTGTTATTGGGATAGCGTTATTATGGAAGCAATCGAGCTTAACTGAGCAAGTGACCTTATAAACACAGCTTAAATTCTGCATGGAATCCATTTCTCTCCTTGGTGAAATTAAAAAGGCAGAGCATTAACGATACTGGGTAATACGATGATAATTAATATTCACTATCGATAACTTCTGACTTCGGTCATCTTTGCTTGTGTAGTGGAGCTAGTTGTTAACGGCGCGTGTCGTTTTTTCTGCATACTGCGGCTTTTGTTTTCTGGTTGACGTATCCCCGCCTACCGAGGGTTTAAATTTCCTTGCAAAGTGTTCTCTCGCATTTGTGCCTTGAAAATGACGGAGCGTTCACCTGTCGAAATATCGGCAGTTGTCGAAGATGTCATCCGCCTGCATTCCCCTTGGTTGTCTGGACATTTTATATCCCGGGAGATACTCAGGTTTCACAAATTCATCTGTTTAAACCGCCAACAGTACTACATTTGTTAAAAACTGTCAACAGCCCCACGCAGTCTTCTTAAAGCGTGACGCCGTTGTCCGTCCTGCTCCAGAGAGATGTTGCAAGAATCATTACGATTAAGAGATCCTACTGCAGAGGAATTTCTTCCCATACCGCAAGCATTCGAAGTACCACAGGTGGCCAATCAACAGTTTGAAGAAATAGCAGAAGTAGCTGCAGTGCGTCTGTACCACAGCAACGGTGTTCTTCATCTTCAAATAGAGGCATGCCCAAAAATAACCAGTATGAGCAAGTTGTACAACGAAACACGACCGTAATCATTGCCCGCAGCTGTGAGCAGTGTGCGCTTATTGCAGTGAACAGAGTTCCTGGAAGTTAATAGGATCACGCCAGTGTTTTTTTCTGAATGGTACTCTGTTGATACGTACGATGCATCGCTAAAAATGTGTTTCGAGGTATTCGTACCCCGTCATGCCTAAGTACCAACATCTACCACGTCTCATCAGATCAGGCAACCTTTTTTCCATAGCGTCCGGTGGTTGAGTTCTGGAGGCAGTGCCCTGTGACGTGTGGAAAACAGTGATACCCGTTTTGGGCGGTGGCTTCTACTCCCTCTAACTGGGAGGTAGTTCTGAATGGAGTGGTAGCTCACCTGTTGTTCGGCATCGAGACAGCCAGTGATTTACTGTGTTGTTTCCTGTCTATCTCTTGTAAGAATCCTATGCAGTCGATGGCAACGCCTGTCGTCAAAACACTTGACCCTTTGAGATTTCTGCGGTACACCACTGACATGATGACACGTTGATACCCCCAGTGCGTGCACAACCCCAGAGATGAAGTGTGCCACGACAAAATGTGCTAACATCCCGCGTCTTGCAGTCGTTGTTGTTGTTGTGGTCCTGAGACTGGTTTGATGCAGCTTTCCATGCTACTCTATCCTGTGCAAGCTTCTTTATCTCCCAGTACTTACTGCAACTTACATCCTTCTGGATCTGCTTAGTGTATTCATCTCCTGGTCTCCCTCTACGACGTGATGACTGGGTGTTGTGTGATGTCCTAAGGGTTAGTTAGGTTTAAGTAGTTCTAAGTTCTAGGGGACTGATGACCAAACATGTTAAGTCCCATAGTGCTCAGAGCCATCTCCCTCTACGATTTTTACCCTCCACGCTGACCTCCAATGCTAAATTTGTGATCCCTTGATGCCTCAGAATATGTCCTACCAACTGGTCCCTTCTTCTTGTCCAGTTGTGCCACAAACTCCTCTTCTCCCCAATTCCATTCAGTACCTCCTCATTAGTTATGTGATCTACCCATCTAATCTTCAGCATTCTTCTGTAGCACCACATTTCGAAAGCTTCTATTCTCTTCTTGTCCAAACTATTTATCGTCCATGTTTCACTTCCATACGTGGCTACACTCCATACAAATACTTTCAGAAACGACTTCCTGACACTTAAATCTGTACTCGATGTTAACAAATTTCTCTTCTTCAGAAACGCTTTTCTTGCCACCGCCAATCCACATTTTATATCCTCTCTACTTCGACCATCATCAGTTATTTTGCTCCCCAAATAGCAAAACTCCTTTACTACTTTAAGTGTCTCATTTCCTAATCTAATTCCCTCAGCATCACCCGACTGAATTCGACTACATTCCATTATCCTCGTTTTGCTTTTGTTGATGTTCATCTTATATCCTCTTTTCATGACACTGTCCATTGCGTTCAACTGCTCTTCCACGTCCTTTGCTGTCTCTGACAGAATTACAATGTCATCGGCGAACCTCAAAGTTTTTATTTCTTCTCCATGGATTTTAATACCTACTCCGAATTTTTCTTTTGTTTCCTTTACTGCTTGCTCAATATACAGATTGAATAACATCGGGGAGTGGCTACAACCCTGTCTCACTCCCTTCCCAACCACTGCTTCCCTTTCGTGTCCCTCGACTCTTATAACTGCCATCTGGTTTCTGTAAAAATTGTAAATAGCCTTTCCCTCCCTGTATTTTACCCCTGCCACCTTTAGAATTTGAAAGATAGTATTCCAGTCAACATTGTCAAAAGCTTTCTCTAAGTCTACAAATGCTAGAAACGTAGGTTTGCCTTTCCTTAATCTTTCTTCTAAGAAAAGTCGTAAGGTCAGTATTGCCTCACGTGTTCCAACATTTCTACGGAAGGAATTATTATATTCTTCTTGAAGTCTGAGGGTATTTCGCCTGTCTTGCACTCACTGCGCTCAAATGTCACGCAGACGATCAGTACAAGGTGCGACAACAAACCCAGCACTCTCTCAAACACAACAGTTTGATCTAATTAAATCGCTCATGAATATACACTCCTGGAAATGGAAAAAAGAACACATTGACACCGGTGTGTCAGACCCACCATACTTGCTCCGGACACTGCGAGAGGGCTGTACAAGCAATGATCACACGCACGGCACAGCGGACACACCAGGAACCGCGGTGTTGGCCGTCGAATGGCGCTAGCTGCGCAGCATTTGTGCACCGCCGCCGTCAGTGTCAGCCAGTTTGCCGTGGCATACGGAGCTCCATCGCAGTCTTTAACACTGGTAGCATGCCGCGACAGCGTGGACGTGAACCGTATGTGCAGTTGACGGACTTTGAGCGAGGGCGTATAGTGGGCATGCGGGAGGCCAGGTGGACGTACCGCCGAATTGCTCAACACGTGGGGCGTGAGGTCTCCACAGTACATCGATGTTGTCGCCAGTGGTCGGCGGAAGGTGCACGTGCCTGTCGACCTGGGACCGGACCGCAGCGACGCACGGATGCACGCCAAGACCGTAGGATCCTACGCAGTGCCGTAGGGGACCGCACCGCCACTTCCCAGCAAATTAGGGACACTGTTGCTCCTGGGGTATCGGCGAGGACCATTCGCAACCGTCTCCATGAAGCTGGGCTACGGTCCCGCACACCGTTAGGCCGTCTTCCGCTCACGCCCCAACATCGTGCAGCCCGCCTCCAGTGGTGTCGCGACAGGCGTGAATGGAGGGACGAATGGAGACGTGTCGTCTTCAGCGATGAGAGTCGCTTCTGCCTTGGTGCCAATGATGGTCGTATGCGTGTTTGGCGCCGTGCAGGTGAGCGCCACAATCAGGACTGCATAAGACCGAGGCACACAGGGCCAACACCCGGCATCATGGTGTGGGGAGCGATCTCCTACACTGGCCGTACACCACTGGTGATCGTCGAGGGGACACTGAATAGTGCACGGTACATCCAAACCGTCATCGAACCCATCGTTCTACCATTCCTAGACCGGCAAGGGAACTTGCTGTTCCAACAGGACAATGCACGTCCGCATGTATCCCGTGCCACCCAACGTGCTCTAGAAGGTGTAAGTCAACTACCCTGGCTAGCAAGATCTCCGGATCTGTCCCCCATTGAGCATGTTTGGGACTGGATGAAGCGTCGTCTCACGCGGTCTGCACGTCCAGCACGAACGCTGGTCCAACTGAGGCGCCAGGTGGAAATGGCATGGCAAGCCGTTCCACAGGACTACATCCAGCATCTCTACGATCGTCTCCATGGGAGAATAGCAGCCTGCATTGCTGCGAAAGGTGGATATACACTGTACTAGTGCCGACATTGTGCATGCTCTGTTGCCTGTGTCTATGTGCCTGTGGTTCTGTCAGTGTGATCATGTGATGTATCTGACCCCAGGAATGTGTCAATAAAGTTTCCCCTTCCTGGGACAATGAATTCACGGTGTTCTTATTTCAATTTCCAGGAGTGTATTTTGGATCGTATTCGTTCTTGCAGTGCACTACCTTCGTTCCCACATCGCTGGGTGGCCTACAGAGCATTTCAACAAAACTGCGAACACTTTGGGATGAGGCACCTACGCAGCCTAGGTAGCTATCTCCTTTTCTTGTTGTTTCATATTTTGCCCCTTATCTTGCTTATTATCAATCCTTGTACGACATAGCATCTTCTGATCAACGTTTCTTCAAATTCTGGTCGAGGCTCATAAATTCTGTACCACTCCTAATACTGTTTACTCTTAATTCACTTCTGCTCCTCATCAACTCTCCTATTTCCTACAAAACTTGGTTTCGTTGCGGATCATGCTGGTTCTTGTGATGTCTCGGAACACTTCATCGAAGAATATTAGTTTTCACGTCAGTTCTCAAATCTTAGCCCTTTAGTAACTGAGATATGTTGTTGTTGTTGTTGTGGTCTTCAGTCCAGAGACTGGTTTGATGCAGCTCTCCATGCTACTCTACCCTGTGCAAGCTTCATCTCCCAGTACCCACTGCAACCTGCATCCTTCTGAATCTGTTTAGTGTATTCATCTCTTGGTCTCCCTCCACGATTTTTACCCTCCACGCTGCAACTGAGATATATAGTTTCTAAATATTTCAATGCTTTGAATTCTGTTCTTAACTTGATTCTATACATTTTCTAATTTACAGTTAAATTCTTCGAGCCAGTCGATCTTCATCTGTGGTTAACTAGTTTGGGTCGACTTAGTTAATATGTTATATATCCAAAATTAGCTGTCTGGATTGAACTTCGTTTATCTACATATATTGAACGTTTCGGATGATTGCTGTCATAGGATCAAAACACAAGGAAAAAGCAGTGCACTGCGTCATATCAAACAGAAATTAAAAGTACCATATTTAAGTGCTTATTTTCTTCCATTATCATTCTTCATTAGACATCTCATTAATCTGTGGTCACTAGAAATTTTACAGAAGTGTTACTTGATCACTGAAATAATATTTAAACTGAAAGTCTTTGATGTTACTGAACCAAGTCTTTCGATGAAAATGACTTCATACGACTGACGTCTCATTAATCTGCGGTCACTAGAAATTTTACAGAAGTGTTACTTGATCACTGAAATAATATTTAAACTGAAAGTCTTTGATGTTTCTGAACCAAGTCTTTCGATGAAAATCACTTCATACGACTGACACAAGTGTAAATAAGACGAAAGTTTCGTTCATGCAGTACTTAATTGAAACATATTCTCCTACTGGTACTCGGAAAACAATTAGGAAGCAGGAGCAGGATCTTACCAAATGTACTACTACACTCCTGGAAATGGAAAAAAGAACACATTGACACCGGTGTGTCAGACCCACCATACTTGCTCCGGACACTGCGAGAGGGCTGTACAAGCAATGATCACACGCACGGCACAGCGGACACACCAGGAACCGCGGTGTTGGCCGTCGAATGGCGCTAGCTGCGCAGCATTTGTGCACCGCCGCCGTCAGTGTCAGCCAGTTTGCCGTGGCATACGGAGCTCCATCGCAGTCTTTAACACTGGTAGCATGCCGCGACAGCGTGGACGTGAACCGTATGTGCAGTTGACGGACTTTGAGCGAGGGCGTATAGTGGGCATGCGGGAGGCTAGGTGGACGTACCGCCGAATTGCTCAACACGTGGGGCGTGAGGTCTCCACAGTACATCGATGTTGTCGCCAGTGGTCGGCGGAAGGTGCACGTGCCTGTCGACCTGGGACCGGACCGCAGCGACGCACGGATGCACGCCAAGACCGTAGGATCCTACGCAGTGCCGTAGGGGACCGCACCGCCACTTCCCAGCAAATTAGGGACACTGTTGCTCCTGGGGTATCGGCGAGGACCATTCGCAACCGTCTCCATGTAGCTGGGCTACGGTCCCGCACACCGTTAGGCCGTCTTCCGCTCACGCCCCAACATCGTGCAGCCCGCCTCCATGGTGTCGCGACAGGCGTGAATGGAGGGACGAATGGAGACGTGTCGTCTTCAGCGATGAGAGTCGCTTCTGCCTTGGTGCCAATGATGGTCGTATGCGTGTTTGGCGCCGTGCAGGTGAGCGCCACAATCAGGACTGCATATGACCGAGGCACACAGGGCCAACACCCGGCATCATGGTGTGGGGAGCGATCTCCTACACTGGCCGTACACCACTGGTGATCGTCGAGGGGACACTGAATAGTGCACGGTACATCCAAACCGTCATCGAACCCATCGTTCTACCATTCCTAGACCGGCAAGGGAACTTGCTGTTCCAACAGGACAATGCACGTCCGCATGTATCCCGTGCCACCCAACGTGCTCTAGAAGGTGTAAGTCAACTACCCTGGCCAGCAAGATCTCCGGATCTGTCCCCCATTGAGCATGTTTGGGACTGGATGAAGCGTCGTCTCACGCGGTCTGCACGTCCAGCACGAACGCTGGTCCAACTGAGGCGCCAGGTGGAAATGGCATGGCAAGCCGTTCCACAGGACTACATCCAGCATCTCTACGATCGTCTCCATGGGAGAATAGCAGCCTGCATTGCTGCGAAAGGTGGATATACACTGTACTAGTGCCGACATTGTGCATGCTCTGTTGCCTGTGTCTATGTGCCTGTGGTTCTGTCAGTGTGATCATGTGATGTATCTGACCCCAGGAATGTGTCAATAAAGTTTCCCCTTCCTGGGACAATGAATTCACGGTGTTCTTATTTCAATTTCCAGGAGTGTATTTTGGATCGTATTCGTTCTTGCAGTGCACTACCTTCGTTCCCACATCGCTGGGTGGCCTACAGAACATTTCAACAAAACTGCGAACACTTTCCTCTTGGATCTAACGGTTGCGTCCAGCGTCTTAATCACTGGGATGAGGCACCTACGCAGCCTAGGTAGCTATCTCCTTTTCTTGTTGTTTCATATTTTGCCCCTTATCTTGCTTATTATCAATCCTTGTACGACATAGCATCTTCTGATCAACGTTTCTTCAAATTCTGGTCGAGGCTCATAAATTCTGTACCACTCCTAATACTGTTTACTCTTAATTCACTTCTGCTCCACATCAACTCTCCTATTTCCTACAAAACTTGGTTTCGTTGCGGATCATGCTGGTTCTTGTGATGTCTCGGAACACTTCATCGAAGAATATTAGTTTTCACGTCAGTTCTCAAATCTTAGCCCTTTAGTAACTGAGATATGTTGTTGTTGTTGTTGTTGTGGTCTTCAGTCCAGAGACTGGTTTGATGCAGCTCTCCATGCTACTCTACCCTGTGCAAGCTTCATCTCCCAGTACCCACTGCAACCTGCATCCTTCTGAATCTGTTTAGTGTATTCATCTCTTGGTCTCCCTCCACGATTTTTACCCTCCACGCTGCAACTGAGATATATATTTCAATGCTTTGAATTCTGTTCTTAACTTGATAGTTCCCGTCTTACTGTCAATTGCCGGACTGCGAGCAAGGGAACGGAAGACATGGTTTGTTTGCACTTGCTTCAATGTTTATCCGATTTCGTGATAAGTGATTTCTTTCTCCAGGAGTTGTTAAAGAAAAAATCTGTTACCCTTTCACCTATTCGACTTGAGAACGATAAGCAGATGTTCCATCAATTACTCAACACACATCCGTATGAAGAACTCGACTGTTGAGTGAAAGTGTGTCATTTAACAAATGATATTTACAGCACATACTTGTAGAACAAAGTCCCGCAGTTCCTTTTTTTTACTTCACGCACCTTCCGTCAACATGAGTTATCGTTAATGTATGAACTGGAGTCACTACAGAGCGGTTTCAGGCACAATTTAGGGTCACCTGAAACTGACGATTGATTACGCCCTGAATAACAATTTATACGCATGCGTGTGGCACAGCACAACACTGGCTAGCATTGCTTCACGCTGCCGGCTGAATAAGTGAAACAGTAACTATGGGACAACGACCAGAAGCGCAGGAGAACAGAGGTGAATGTGGCTATCATCGCCCTTAACTACAAGCAGGTCAAGAATGAAGAATTCATGTGGGGACCTGAGTCACTAACGTTATGGTTATCCTCCGTATTGATCGCTGGCTCAGTACGTCTATCGTGAACGTCGCTTTCTCTGAAGTGTTGGGAAAATATGCTACTGAGGCAGTCTCAAACAGCACGTCAGCTGTTTAGCAACGAATTATTTACGCTGTTTTCCCCTGGAAGCTCCTTCTGTGCATCCACAACATCGACGGTATTTATATATGAGTTGCCTGATTTTCTCCAAAGTTCACACGAACCGTTCGCCGTGTTTTCGTGTTGCTGCCTTTCTGAGTGTCGTAACACCAGTTCGTAGCTCCTTCTGATGGTCTCAAGACTTGCTACACATACAAAAAATATGATGTACATCGCATGAGTATCATAATAGTAACATCAAGTGGTAATGTAATCAGTGATTTTCCAGTGAACAACGAACGAGAGACGTATTCAGTAAGCTTCCGTGTATTACTAAAAGTGCTCCGGTGTTAAAAAGCACAGTTCCATAACGTCACTGTGTTTAGAACAGTGTAGTATCCGATAACAAGAATACTGACGAACATTTTGCTCAAGTCACAAGGTTTAACGTTTTATGGGTTTATGAAACAGAGCGCCCACAAGGGATAGAACGATGTCACAAAATTATTATTAGGTAAGGCGAATGGAAGACAAAAAAATGGTTCAAATGACTCGGAGCACTATGGGACTTAACATCTGAGGTCATCAGTCACCTAGAACTTAGAACCACTTAAACCCAACTAACCTAAGGACATCACACACATCCATGCCCGAGGCAGGATTCGAACCTGCGACCGTAGCAGTCACGCGGTTCCGGACTGAAGCGCCTAGAACCGCTCAGCCACCGCGGCCAGCGAATGGAAGACAGATTTCTTGGAAGGATTGTGAGGAATGTGTAGTACATCTATTAAGGAAGTCCAATACTATACACTAGTGCGACGAATTCCACTGTATTGGAGTCCTTGCCTAGCAGACATGTCCGCAGACTTCGAAAGACGCACTGCTAGGATACTGAGATACAGTATAGCCCATACCAATGTGTAACAAAGATGCTGTGGGAATTTAAACGGGAATCTTCGGATGAAGAACGGTGCTGTTCTCGCGTTATCCTCTTTGATAAATACAGAGAGCCGGTAATCGACGAATGTGTGACAATTCTTTTACAAACACTGCATATCTCCTATAGGGATGAGAGAACAAGAGATTAGAGGGTGTATAGGTGCATACAGACAGTCATTTTTCCTTTACGCAAAACGGGAATGGTATAGGTCAAAATATCGCTAATATTGGTGCGAAGTACCCTCCGCCAACCATTGTACAGCGGCTTACGAAGTACATACACTCAAGGAAACAAATGAAACAACCTCAAGGACAAGGTTATTTTATTGGCAACTGAGGTGACAGTGAGTTCGGCATTGTAGGATACGATAACTATTTCAGATTAAATGAAACACACACCTCACGGTATAGCGCAGTCGCCTCGTTACACAGTTTACACCCTCTCTGGCAGCAACGCAAGCGTCTATCCTCGCATATAAAGGATCATTAAGGTGTTGAATGGCATCCTACGATTGTCTGTCCCAAGCATTTTACGTTTTTTGTTCAGATGTGTGTGAATTCCTAACGGACCAAACTGCTGAGGTCATCGGTCCCTAGACTGACACACTACTTCAACTAACTTACGCTAAGAACAACACACACGCCCATGCACCGAGGGAGGACTCGAACCTCCGGGGGGGAGGGGCTGCAGAATCCGTGAAATGGCGCCTCAAACCACGCGGCTGCGTTTTTTGATGAAATTCGACAATGGTTCTTGCAGACCCTGGTGAACGAGTAAGTTTCCACTTCATCTTGACCCATACTGATGAACTGGCGAGAGATCTGGTGATTTTGCTAGTGAGGGCGCAACCACGAAGAACGCAATGCGTCGCAGCTGCCGTGTGTGGACATGCACTGCCATGCAGCAAACGGATGTCTCCTTCCTGTCGTAGAAATTGCAGCAGCAGGGAGATAACAGTCTTGCACTGCAGCTTAGCCCTATTTTTCTCAGGATTTCCAGCATCTTGCACCACCTGACATCGTCGAATGCTTTTTCCAATTCGACAAATCCTATGAACGTGTCTCGATTTTTCTTCAGTCTTATGAGGGTCACTCCAAAAGAAATGCACACTTTTTTTTAAATCCATCTTTTATTCTACATGTTTGAAAGTTTTACAGTGTGTTGATACATCCTTTAGGAACAATATTTTCATTTCTTCACATAATTTCCATCCCTCTCAACTACCTTACACCATCCTGGAACCAGCGCCTGTATACCCACACGGTAAAATTCTGGACCAACCTGTTGGAGCCACTGTTTGGCAGCGTGCACAAGGGAGTCATCATCTTCAAACCTCGTTCCGCGAAGAAAGTCTTTCAGTTTCCCAAAGAGATGATGGTCACATGGAGCCAGGTCAGGATTGTAAGGCGGGTGTTTCAGTGTTGTCCATCTGAGTTTTGTGATCGCTTCCATGAATTTTTGACTGACATGTGGCCGTGCATTGTCGTGCAACAGCAAAACATCCTACTTTCGCCGATGTGGTTGAACACGACTCAGTCGAGCTTGAAGTTTCTTCAGTGTCGTCACATATTCATCAGAATTTATGGTGGTTCCACTTGGCATGATGTCCACAAGCAAGAGTCCTTCGGAATCGAAAACCACTGTAGCCATAACTATCCCAGCAGAGAGTGCGGTTTTGAATTTTTTTTTTATTGGGTGAATTTGCATGATGCCACTCCATTGATTGCCTCTTCGTCTCTAGTGAAAAATAATGGAGCCATGTTTCATCACCTGTCACAGTTATTCCAAGAAATTCATCTCCACCGTTCTCGTACTGTTCCAAAATTTCGCTGCATACCGTTTTTCTTGTTTCTTTGTGAGCCACTGTCAACATCCTGGGAACCCACCTGGCACAAACTTTTTAACGCCAACACTTTCAGTACTCTGCAAACACTTCCTTCCCCTATCCCAACGTAGCATGCAATTCGTTCACTGCGATGCGTCTGTCAGCAGTCACCAATTCGTTAACTCTCTGCACATTGTCTGGAGTGTGTGCAGTGCGAGGCCTGCCGCTGCGAGGACAATCCTCAATATTGCCCTCCGTACACCTTTTACAACCTCTTGTGGATGTTTCCAACTGTCTCGTTTTCACAGCACAGGAATTCTATGACACCACGTTGCTTCTGACGAAGGCCAAGTGTAGCAGCGATCTTGAAGACATGCTGTGACGCCGCCACTCACGGGAACAGGTTGAACTAAATTTTAAAAAAAGCGGGAAGGCTTTATCTACACACTGTAAAACTTTCAAACATGCAGAATGAAAACTGTATTTTTACAAAATTTGTGTGCATTTCTTTTGGAGTGACCCTCGTACTTCCATTATCAACTGCAATGTCATAACCGCCTCTCTGGGCCTTTACCTTTCCTAAAGTCAAACTGATCATCATCTAGCAGATCGTGAATTTTCCTTTCCATTCTTCTGCATATTATTCTTGTCAGCAACTTGTATGTATAAGCTGCTAAGCTGATTGTGTACTAATTCTCGCACTAGTCGGCTCTTGCAATCTTGGGAATTGTGTGGATGATGTTTTTCAGAAGTCAGATGGTACGAGTAATCGTTTTGTTGCCACTTCCTCCACTGATTTTAGATATTCTGGGGAATCGTTATCTACCTTTACTGCCTTATTTGATTTTGAGTCTTCCAAGACTCTTCTAAATTCTGTTTCTAATAGTGGGTCCCCTATATTTTCCCTATAGAATCCTGTTTCTCATTCTATCACGTCATCAGGTAAGTCCTCCCCCCACAGAGGCCGTCATGTGCTGTTTCATCTATCTGCTCTCTGCTTCGCATTTAACAGTGCAGTTCCCACTGCGCTCTTAACATTACGTCTCTTGCTTTTAATTTTACCGAAGGTTGCTTTGACTTTTCTATATGCTGAGTCAGTCCTTTCGACAATCATTTCTTTTTGGCTTTCTTCACGGCGATACTGAAATCAAATAACATAAGCGACTCTGACAAGAGCCACTATTGTTATGGCACAACTTCTGGAAACGACGATCTCGGAAACGGTGAAACTGACCTGTTGTTTGCGTCCTTCCGTCGTGGGTACCAATGGAAAGTGGCTGAAGGGTTGTAAAATTACAAATAGGGGACAAGGAATTGAAGGTCCAGACCTCGTCGCACATGGTGGAGGCCCGAAGATTGGCAGCTCTGTAAAGCACGATCGACAGCAGACTGTGACACGTATGCAAACTACAATGCTAGCGCAGGCACAGAAGTTTCCAAGGACACCGATCAGCGCACATAGTTGAACATGGCGCTCCACAGCTTCTCATGTTGGCCTGACGGCTTCGGTATTTACGACTGTAATGCGATAGGGTTTATCGAGATTGGACTGTGGATCAATGGCAACGCGTCGCCTGGTCAGATGGATCACGTTTCTAGTAAGGCAAGGTCTGGTCATGTCCAGATACTCTGTCATCGAGGCGAAAGGCTGTAAGGAACATTTACGGACCCAGGTCGATGGGGGAAGTATTATGGCTCAGGAGACATCAACACGGGACCCATGATAATAATGTAAGGCTCCACAAAAGCTGTGGACTACGTGAACATTACTGAGGACCATAAGATCACTTCACACTCAATGTCTTCCCCAACGGGGATGGCAATGCCAGAATTGTACTTCAGTGGTATGAGGACAGTGGACTCATGCTGATATCTCGGCCACGTATGGGACGCTACTGTTCGTCAGCTTCGCAGCTTCAGACCACCAACATGGCCGGTGTGGCCGAGCGGTTCTAGGCGCTTCAGTCTGGAACCGCTACGGCCGCAGGTTCGAATCCTGCCTCGGCCATGGATGTGTGTGATGTCCTTAGGTTAGTTATGTTTAAGTAGTTTTAAGTTCTAGGAGACTGATGACTTCAGATGTGAAGTCCCATAGTGCTCAGAGCCATTTGAAATGCGTTCCAAATGTTTATCAACACACTATTAAGCAGGTGGCCATACACTGAGGTGACAAAAGTCATGGGATAGCGATATGGACATATACAGATGGCGGGGTTATCACGTTCACAAGGTATAAAAGAGCAGTGCATTGGTGGAGCTAACCTTTATACTCAGGTATTCATGTAAAGGATTTCCTGTTTGATTATGGCCGCACGACGGGAATTAACAGACTCTGACGCGGAATGGTAGTTGGAGCTAGAAGCACGGGACATTCCATTTCGTATATCGTCAGGGGATTCAGCATTCCGAGATCCACAAGAGTGCGCCGAGAATACCACATTTCAGGCATTTACCTCTTGCCACAAACAACACAGTGAAGTAGCCGGCAGTCTTCACTTAACGACCGAGAGCAGCGGCGATTGCGTAGAGTTGTCAGTGCTAAGTGACAATCAACACTAAGTGAAATAACAGCAGAAATCAGTGTTGGACGAACGACGACCGTATCCTTTAGGGCACTGCAGCGAAATAAATTTGGTGTTAATGGGCTATGGCAGTAGACGACCGACGCGAGTGGCTTTGCTAATAGCACATCGCTTGCAGCGCCTCTCATTGGCTCGTGACCATATTACACTACTTGCCATTAAAATTGCTACACCACGAAGATGACGTGCTACAGACGCGAAATTTAACCGACAGGAAGAAGATGCTGTGATATGCAAATGATTAGCTTTTCAGACCGTTCACACAATGTTGGCGCCGGTGGTGACACCTAAAACGTGCTGACATGAGGAAAATTTCCAATCGATTTCTCATACACAAACAGCAGTTGACCGGCATTGCCTGATGAAACGTTGTTGTGATGCCTCGTGTAAGGAGGAGAAATGCGTACCATCACGTTTCCGACTTTAATACAGGTCGGATTGTAACCCATCGCGATTGCGGTTTATCGTATTGCGACATTGCTGCTCGCGTTGGTCGAGATCCATTGACTGTTAGCAGAATATGGAATCGGTGGGTTCAGGAGGGTAATACGGAACGCCGTGCTGGATCCCAACGGCCTCGTATCACTAGCAGTCGAGATGTATTGCATCTTATCCGCATGGCTGTGTCGGATCGTGCAGCCACGTCTCGATCCCTGAGTCAACAGATGTGGACGTTTGCAAGACAACAACCATCGGCACGAACAGTTCGACGACATTTGCAGCAGCATGGACTATCAGCTCGGAGACCAAGGCTGCGGTTACCCTTGACGCTGCATCACAGACAGGAGCGCCTGCGATGATGTACTCAACGACGAACCTGGGTGCACGAATGCCAAAACGTCATTTATTCGGACGAATCCACGTTCTGTTTACAGCATCATGATGGTCGCAACCGTGTTTGGCGACATCGCGGTGAACGCACATTGGAAGGGCGTATTCCTCATCGTCATATTGGCGTATCACCCGACGAGATGGTATGGGGTGCCATTGGTTACATGTCTCGGTCACCTCTTGTTCGCATTGACAGCACATTCAACAGTGGACGTTATATTTCAGATGTGTTACGACCCGTGGCTCTGCCCTTCATTCGATCCCTGCGAAACCCTACATTTCAGCAGAATAATGCACGACCGCATGTTGCAGGTCCTGTACGGGAATTCATACAGAAAATATTCGACTGCTGCCCTGGCCAGTACATTCTCCAGATCTCTCACCAATTGAAAACGTCTGGTCAAAGGTTGCCGAGCAACTGGCTCGTCACAATATGTCAGTCACTACTCCTGATGAACTGTGGTATCGTATTGAAGCTGCATGGGCAGCTGTACCTGTACACGCCTTCCAAGCTCCGTTTCACTCAATGCCCAGGCGTATCAAAGCCGTTATTACGGCCAGAGGTGGTTGTTCTGGGTACTTATTTCTCAGGATCTATGCACCCAAATTGCGTGAAAATATAATCACATGTCGGTTCTGGTATAATGTATGTGTCCAATGAATACCGGTTTATCATCTGCATTTCTTCTGGGTGTAGCAATTTTAACGGCCAGTTGTGTAGATGGATCTTAGACGATTGGAAGCCCTTGGACTGGCCAGATGAGTTCCGATTTTAGTTAGTAAGAGCTGATGGTAGTATTCAACTGTGCCGCAGAATCCACGAAGCAATGGAACCCCGTTGTCAACTAGGCACTGTGCAAACTGGTGGTGGTTCCATAATTGTATGGGCTGTTTTTACATGGAATGGAGTAGATTCTCTGGTCCAACGTTCAGCTACTTGGAGGCCATTTGCAGGTATTCATGGCCTTCATATTCCCAAGCAACGATGGAATTTTTACAGATGATAATGCGCTACGTCACCACGCCACAGTTGTTCGCGACTGGTTTGAAGAACATTTTGGCCACCCAGATATCCCTACATGAATCTCATCAAACATTTATGGGACGTAATCGAGAGGTCAGTTTGTCCACAAAACCCTGCACCTGAAACACTTCCGCAATTATGGACGGCTATAGAGGCAGCGCGAATCAGTATTTCTGTAGGGGACCTCAGATCCATACAACGTCGAGTTGCTGCACTACGCCGGGCAAAAGGTATCCCATGACTTTTGTCACCTCAGTGTAACGTATTGGCTCATAAGTGTTAATAACATTGTACATAGCACCTGCAGTTTCCTTAAAAAATTAGATTCGTAAGGTCATATTGTTTCGACATGCAAAGGAATTCAAAAGTTTCACTTGAAGTAACAGAAGATTCGTACAGGCAGAATAACTTTTTCGAATCAGAAAACGAAACCGATATTCTACCTAAGCACACACACACACACACACACACACACAAGATGCACAAAACGTTAGTGTTGCTTCTTGTGCCATAGGGACAGGTATCTGGTGGATGAATATGAAGCAATGGGAAATCGTGTGAGGATTGTAAAACTAAGACGTTTAACAAATTTTTTTATTAGTTTGGCCTACTGAGGATAACACTAAATAACGGACGTCTTCTTTCTTGCTTTCCAGTAGTTTTTCAGTCTTTTCCTATTCTGTTCTCTTATTTCTTTCGTTGCGCTGGTCTTTTCCTTCGTTTTCTCTTTGAAACTGTTTACTTTTGCTCCGAAATTTTCTCTTTCTCCTATTTCTTTCTCTGTTATTTTAATTTTCCTAAGGTGTGCTTTAACTTATTTGATCCACGTCGTTGGTGTTTTTGGGTTTCTGTTAAAAAGAAGTTAAAAATTCTTCTTGTTATTCATTTCTCAACTAGCCTTTTCAGGTGCCAACACACCACAAATCTTTTCCTGTTTGTGCCTAATACTCATTCTATTCTTTCATAAACTTCTTTATTAGTTCTTAATTTCCATTTCCATTTGCCATATTTCAATTTCAAGATTTTTTAAATTATTTTCCTTTCCTTCTTTTCTATTTCAACTGACTGTCTGGTGGTATTTAACGAGAGTCGTTCTGAGGCATAAAGGCATTCTGGTCTGATGACAGTGTTTTAAGTGCCGGAGTTCTGTATTTATAGATAAAGATTTGTTGTTATAAAGGCTTTTTTGTTAATTTAAAAGCAACTTCCATTTACCTTGCCCTTACTAAGTTATCTTCAGTGTCCAAAGCATTTAGTCGTATTTTTCGTCTAAATAATCAATTTACGTATTTTCTATTCTTCCACAATCAGTTTCCCCGTCTTTCCAAGCCTCATTCGCATTTGTCATATATTCTCTTTCTTCAGAAGATATTCACAGGCCTGCTTTTCATGCCGTCACTTGTAGGAGTTATACCTGCATTGTTGCATCTTCTAAAAATTCAGCTAAGATGGGAAGATCGTATGCAAAAGTAAGACTACCAGTTCTCAGATTATCCCCTTTCCTCGCAATTATGAGTTTTTAAAAATTTCTTTCTTCTTCTTTTCTTTTTTCTTCTATTTTCTGATGACCTTTCCTGGTACATAAGTGAACAGCAGTGAGGGACAATTCATCTCCTTGTCTTCCACCAGTTTTTATCTCAAAAGTCTTGGAGGGTTCGCCTAAAAATGTAATTGTGCCTTTTTTATTTGTTTGTATGTCTTTTATAAGCGCCACTGATTTGTTAGCAGCTCCAAACTCTTAAAATATGTTGAATAATTTTGCTGTTTTTAGGCATTTTAATTCGAGAAAAAGGTGACATACTTGCGCAGTGCCATCTAGATCAGTAAATTAGAAAAATTCGAGCTCACACAAAGGCTTTCCCCGTCGTGCTTAACACGCACCAGCGTGATTGGAACAGGAAACGAGAGAATTAACAGTGATATACGAAGTCTCAACCGTCACACTCTAAAACGTAGATTGTAGAATATAGCTGTGGATGCAGAAGGGGCGATCAGAAAGTTTATGCCTGAGGGCGTTGCTGCAGCGTATATGCAACGTAGCGCGACTCCGATGCCAGTATATAAGCACCATCATGTAAGCAAGGGATCTGGGTGGCATTCGTGTCTTTCCGACGTGTAAACGGTAAATGCGGAAACGTGAACTATGGCGACATTATTACTAGGACCAACGTGCCTTTATACTTTTCTTGGCTACCGAAGGACAAACACCGGTAGACATCAGTCGGAGAAGGAAGAATTGGTATGGGGCAGCATGTCTGCCGAAAGCCACCATTGTGAAATAATGTGACAAGATGGTGCTACTGATTCATGGTAATGCATGTCCCTGTATCGCAAATGTCGTAAAGCATAAGTTACGGCGAACGGACCATTACCGGTTTCGGCCAAAAAGGTCATCTTCAGATGGCTAATCGCTTCAACACGACAAGTTATTAATTATCTGTGGCATGCTTTTGAGTGTCATGGTATCCTCCGGTAAAAAACGATTTTAAAAGATGAAGGCTGAGGATTGAACTGTAAAAACAATGTCAGAAGTGTCCGTCCCTTGGCCTTACAATGAAATCTTAAATTTGCTTTCTCGAAACAAAACAAAAAATACATTATCACACCGCACAAAATAAGACAGTAGGATGAACCATTGCTTTTAGCTTTACAGTCACAGAATCTTTAACTTAAAATATTGATCGGGGCATCATTTGCCCATCTGAATATTGACTATACATTATTTTAGTGTTATTTTAATATTTTCAGTCCTAATTTCAAATTTTCTGTACTACATTCTTTTACTCGTCGCTGGAGCTCATCCGCACCCCGGTCCAATAGGACAATTAATTATTGAAAACTAGTGTATGCCGACATTGGCGACATCGGGTGAACTTACAGCGCAAACATCTTGTGGCAGCTTTTTTTAAATAGTAGTACTACTGACAACATGACTCGTGCATGTGATGATATTTATATGTATTTGACGATGCTAGTGCTGATGGCGCATTTAACATTTGACGATGCCACTATGGCTGCAGTATTTTAGGACTTTGTTTTTATGAAACAGGTATTCCTCCTCATATTTAAAGCGCACAAATGTAAATTTTGTCAGTACTACTTTTCATTATGGTCTATGTATTGTTCTTAAGCTGTATAAAGTTTACGAGTGTATTTATGTTTTTCCAATTTTTGCTGCAGATCTGATGATGGTCATTAAAGACCGAAACCGGTAATCCGTTAACAAAAAGTTTGTGACCATAGACGTAAATTAAAGGAAACTTATTACATATACGGGTCACTATTTTTTTGCGACGTTTCGCAGCTTGTGACAATAGTACAACGTCCGTAATGAAATTGGAGGTTCTACTGTGATCCATTAACTCGTAATACTTCATCGTTTCCACAGTTAACGATCTGGAAACTTCCACTAGGTCAACAGACAACAGTTTTGGTTAAATGGAATCTCGTTGCAAGGCATTTATGTAAATTCTGTATTCACGAGTATCCTTATGAAGTCCAACCGAGTACACAACACCGATATATAGTCTGCCCCCTTAGCTGACTACTGCCGCCACAGTAGCTCAGCGTGTCCGGTCAGAGGACAGGCTGCCCTCTGTAATAAAAAAAATAAAAAAAACTTAGTGACGTCTTCAACGATCGACTAGAAGAGATGTCATGTCACGTCCGCCCATACCAAATACCAAGAACAACAACGATCAAAATGAAGAGAAAAGACAGTGGTCAACGCATCCAAGGTTCGATTCCCGGCGGGATCGGAGATTTTCTCTGTTCGGAGACTCGGTGTTACGTTATCTTCATCATCACTGACAGGCAAGTCGCCCAATGAGGCGTCAACTGAAAAGACATACAGTTCGGCGGCCGAGCTTCCCCGGCCATCAATGCCACATGATCACTTTTATTTCCACCAATGAATATATTCTCATTATAATAATATAGCTTAAATCGATGTCTTGTTTCTCAAAGCTGTCCAATTCACAATCCGTGTTCCGTTCCGTAACTTCGTCCACGGCTTTGGTAAGGCCAAATATGCTATGAAATTCTAAATCGATTTTTATATTTCATTTTACTTATTTTTATACTACTTTTGGTTGATCAAAATTTAATGAAAAAGTTACGACCTTTACAATTGTAAAGTTAGTGTAAAATACAGATACGATACAAAAAGAAGCTGTCACATTTCAGTAGCTGACTTTATTGCTGTAATTATCTTGTTTTCTCTTATATGCAAAAATGAAGTTTTACCTAACAGTGGCGAAAAATTGGCGTTTATTCATTTGAAATTCATTTAGAGTTCTGTATGATAGCCTCATTCATTTCGGAAAATCTCTGTGCACTGGATAACAGGTTACGGATATAGATGATGTATGAAATTCGAAACAAAGTTGACAGAACATAAGTTGGCAAAGCTGTTTTTTCACAGATACGTGATTGTTTTTTAACTCGTTCTACTGTTTGGTTAAGTTGATTGCAACTGTTGGCTGCAAGGTGTAGTGTTTAGATGTTTAATTTGTTTTTAAATTACGTATTTTTCTTGTTGAACACAATGTTTCGATAAGGCGATGAATACACGAATTTAGTGCAGGAGGCATTTGCTGAAAAACTCCGAGAAACAGCTGTATCTGACTAATGCGGTTCGTCGACTATTTGAGAAATTTCAAGAGACAGGTTCAGTGTCAGATGGCAATCGAACTGGACGACCACCTTAACTAAATTAGCAGAAGTTGGGTATTGTTGACTCTATGCAGCAGAGCCCAGCAAAACCATTGTGCGTGCCGGCACAAGGAAAAGATGTCGGGTTTGCAACGGCGCATAAAGCGATTACGCAGATACTGTAATTGTTCCCGTATAAAGTGTCAGCAGTGCATCAATTGAAAGATGCGGATCATGAAAAGCAAATCTGTTACTGTAAATGGTTTACATCTTCTGCTGAGTGGAATGTCACTGATATTCTTGATGTCACCTCGTATACGGAAGAGGCCTGGTTTCACCTCTCTGGTCATGTTAACACACAAAACACACGATTAGGGTCAACGGAGAATCCTCGTGCTGTGCTTGAAACGCCATTGGGCAATCAGAAAATTGGAAGTTGCTAGCAATAAAGGAGCTACATTTTTTGAAAATTCCGTGAACAGTGAACGTTATCGTCTAATGATGCACGATTTCATTGGCCAGCGAACGGAAAACGAAATTAGGTGCTCATGTTTTCGACAAGATACTGCGACTGAAGATCAGTATGGATTTCGTAGAAATATTGGAACACGTGAGGCATTACAGGGAGGGAAAGGCTATTTACAATTTGTACAGAAACCAGATGGCAGTTATAAGAGTCGAGGGGCATGAAAGGGAAGCAGTGGTTGGGAAGGGAGTGAGACAGGGTTGTAGCCTCTCCCCGATGTTATTCAATCTGTATATTGAGCAAGCAATAAAGGAAACAAAAGAAAAATTCGGAGTAGGTATTAAAATCCATGGAGAACAAATAAAAACTTTGAGGTTCGCCGATGACATTGTAATTCTGTCAGAGACAGCAAAGTACTTGGAAGAGCAGTTGAACGGAATGGACAGTGTCTTGAAAGCAGGATATAAGATAAACATCAACAAAAGCAAAACGAGGATAATGGAATGTAGTCGAATGAAGTCGGGTGATGCTGAGGGAATTAGATTAGGAAATGAGGCACTTAAAGTAGTAAAGGAGTTTTGCTATTTGGGGAGCAAAATAACTGATGATGATCGAAGTAGAGAAGATATAAAATGTAGACTGGTAATGGCAAGGAAAGCGTTTCTGAAGAAGAGAAATTTGTTAACATCGAGTATAGATTTGTCAGGAAGTCGTTTCTGAAAGTATTTGTATGGAGTGTAGCCATGTATGGAAGTGAAACGTGGACGATAAATAGTTTACACAAGAAGAGAATAGAAGCTTTCGAAATGTGGTGCTACAGAAGAATGCTGAAGATTAGATGGGTTGATCACATAACTAATGAGGAGGTATTGAATAGAACTGGGGAGAAGAGGAATTTGTGGCACAACTTGACAAGAAGAAGGGACCGGTTGGAAGGACATGTTCTGAGGCATCAAGGGATCACAAATTTAGCATTGGAGGGCAGCGTGGAGGGTAAAAATCGTAGAAGGAGACCAAGAGATTAATAAACTAAGCAGATTCAGAAGGATGTAGGTTGCAGTAAGTACTGGGAGATGAAGAAGCTTGCACAGGATGGGGTAGCATGGAGAGCTGCATCAAACCAGTCTCAGGACTGAAGACCACAACAACAACAACTGCGACTGTGAACACAGCTAACAACACTATCTGGAAGAGTTTTTTTTGGGGGAATGTGCCATCTCCATCACAAAAAACTCACGGCCCTCGCTCTCCGGACATTAACTCCACCAGAGTTTTTTGTTTGGGGAGCAGCAAAATCTGTAGTGTTTCGCAATCGCCCAGGCACGCTTTGTGACTTAAAAATCTGCTTACACGAGAAGCATATCACAATCAGATCTACAGAAAGTGTTTTCCCAAGAAAATTAAGCGGGATCAGACATGTATAGCTGTCCGTGGACGTCACTTCCACTTTATGCTGTAACTGCACAGCAACTTTCCGAACAGCCTGCGACACTCCCAACAGTGTCGTCTTTCCTCGCTCTGTCACATTCTACGGCACATGTTTAGTTTTCTTTAGAAGATGCAAACGTTGAATCTGTCTGGTGTTCCTCTCATGTGTAGACAACAACGGCCACAGCTCTGACAGTCCTACTGTAATTTTCCACATCGCTTGCAGCTGCTTGACGCGCGCGCGTCCGCGCATGTGTCTGTGTGTGTGCGCGCGCGCGTGTGTGTGTATGTGTCTATGTGTGTGTGTGTGTGTGTGTGTTTTCCCTAGCAGCCGTCCATTAGCGTATGCATCCTCTGCGATCCCCGTAGCAGATCTAGTTCCACAGAAGTGAATCATGCATCACCATGATTCATGCTGCTTCCGCCTCTCACCTCGGGGAATGCCAGTGTTTGCCATTAACGACCAATAACAAACAACCGGTACGCGCGGTTGCAACACTCTTTGTGCACTCTGCGACCTTGACAAATGCGTCCTCTTCCTACAGAGCGATTCCAGTTACTCCGCTGAGGTTCAGCTGCACTGTCTTTGTCGTTTGCAGCCTGAGGTTAAGAAGATTCCCCACGTGTGGTGGCTGTTCCGGGTAGCACTACCTCTGAAGTGAATGAAGACTGTCTTTTTTCCTACGGTAAGAGAACTCACACCTTCTTATGCAAGCTTTTGTTCTGTTTATATGGTTCTGTAAGTGCTTGCGAGTCTTTCCACAACGATTCTGTGACCATGGAACTGTACCCGCGGTTATTCAGCACAGTTTTAAATGGGAGTCAACCTTAACACCGTATCATATCTTACTAATGCTTTAACGTTTTATCACTATTTCTCTTCCGCATCAGAACTTATTTTACAGCTATGGACGTACCAGCGGTCTGTAGTAGTCTCTGTATTACAAAATCCTATTCTAAGTTTTTTTTTCAGGGTCCCTTTTTAAGATTTACATAGTGCTCATTGCACTCCCTCAGCCCCCCTTCCCCCCTCCCTGCGGTTTTCACTAACAAAATACAGATTTACCTCTGTTTGTTTTTATGACGGAAAGTTCGTTGAATATGGCCGAACGTAAAGATCGGAAAAAGGTATAGGTAAATGTGTTTCCACGACCTTCATTTTCCATTCATATTCGTTGATTTTACCAACTCACGCCGAAACTGTCATCTTTCAACCTACTAACCTAGGCCTCGGGCTACACTACAGATGACTCACCTCTAACAAGATTTCACTGAGTGTCACTATCTTTCTAGCCTGGCTGCTTTATTCAGCGAACATGTAAAATTAAATAACACTTATACTGAAATACCGCAGTTTTCAGTTCATTTATTTGGGAGAATAACTATGTGAATTGTTATATTAGCCATATTCGTAACAAACGATTTCATGTCTCAGAGTGTGTGAAGACTATTATACGATATGATTTACACGGTGTCTGTGTTTAAACAGTGCCTGTATCCTACATTACCATGTCCTTCTGATATGCATAGCTGTTGTAAATACTTTGAAATGGATTCGCAAACTGCGAATACGTTTTGACGTCAGACATAATTTATTCGTGAAGTGAAAATTTGTGCCGGACCGTGATCGAATCCGGATCTACCGCTTATCGCGAGCGGTCGGTTAGCCACTTCGGCTTTCCAGTCACACTCCCCAGATCGACCCAGTAAAAACTCCCTGCAACTGCTACAGGTTGGAAAACTGCCCCAAAAGTAATATTTGTAATTACAGAAAATTACTAATACGTATATATTCAAAAATAGTTTATGTGACACGTATCAGAAGTAAAATTCTGTACAGTTTCTTGGTTCTGGACAGTAGGACGAAGAAAAAAGGGTAGGGCCAGTGAATACGTTAGGGCACATTATGTGACGATAAGCAGACTTTTCCTGATGTGTTGGTATAGGAGTGATGTTGAACATACTGTTATGTATAGGCACCTGCTGTAGAGATAACCTTGCCTATGAACAGTCAAAATTTATTTAACTGTTTATGAAGTCATTGTACAGAACAGTTACATGATTTAAATAATATAATTCATCAGATCGATTCTTGTGCTGTATTATAATGGATGGATGTCTTGATGACTTGTTCTGAAAATCCAACACATTGTTTTAATCTAATCCAGCACCTCATGTCTTCTGACGGACTTGCATAAATCTATAGCAATTAACATTAGTAGACGGAACAGCTTTTTGTCTTCCACTAGTCTCTACTCTTAACTACAATAAAACGTTTTCCTAAAATGCAACTCTGGAACAATAGAAACTTAAAAGGTAAACAAGCTGCAGTTGAAGGTTTACTTAGGCTAGTTTCACACAGCATGGCGCAATGGCGCACACTGTATCACGTACGTTCGATTCAAACACCTTTCTATATTTGTTTAAACTTAGACGGACTTAACGTTAAGGCCCCCGTAAACGATTAAACATTTTGTCAAACTTAACTATGCCTACCAAATAATTGACAGTGTACGGTGCCGTTTGATGTGCTTGTCAAGAATAGAGCGTGTCTGACGTGTCTGCGAGAAATTTTGATTGATGGAAAGTTTGACGTACGTTGTTTGTGTCGATGATTCGCAGCATATGTTTAGTGAAAAATTGTTTTATTACAATTTATGACACTATATCATGAGTTTCCACAATTGTGGAAACTACGGTCAAGGACAAAAACAAAACAGCACGGACAAGAACCAAAATGGTAGAGATATCACACTTTCCCTGTCATGTATTACGCAGAAAGGGGGTTATGACTAAATCACTATTTCACCCATAACGGACAAGCGGGAGAGGAATGAAATAAAAGAAATCGAAATCCTCCAAGTCTTCAACGGACGATGTGGACTACAAGTTCCGGTATTTTAATGAACTGTCATTATAGGGACAAGTAGAAGACAATAAATTTTCGCATAAATGTGTCTTCTTTTTCAGTGTGAGGGCGTAAGAACTTTAAACAAGTCATTAAACCTTTCAGTGTTCATCCGCAGAAAGTTCACGTAATCATCACGTTTCGAGTGTAAAACTTCCATTAACAGTTTTTCGTTTGTAAATTCCTCTCTCATTTTAAACCATTCCCTGGACCAGCGTCTTGTTTTCTTCTTCTTTAAACACAGTGCCAGAGCCAATGTTAGAAATGTTTTACGTGCACAAGTGGAAATGGTTCATTCCCACTAGTGTCAAAATACAGCATAAACGAAAAGCGTCTGTTTCAAATCCAAGGTTGACAAGCTCCCTTGGTACGTGTACGGGGTTGTCTGACACACCCGTGGTTAGATAAGAGCAAATCTGACTGTCAGGTGTCCTGTTTTACGCCTGCTTTGACAGTATTTGTGGCCATTCTCACTACTGTCAAAATGCTCACGAAGGCGAGCAGCGTCTGCCTCAAAGCGAGGTTAAGTTGACACACTTACTTTGTACGTGTATGGGCTTGTTTAACAAAGCCCTAGCTAGACAACGGCTCATTTGACAAACAGCGTTGCTCGTTTATGAGGGCCTTCAGCAAAAATCCCCCCCCCCCCCTCAACCAACCGAGTCGCCATCCTCTGCTTCTGAATCTAGAACGAAGAGAGAGCCCCACAGCCGTCAAGTCTTGCACTTTTAAATTTGCGGCTAAGTTAACCGATAAGTTACCGACAGCAAGACTCCTAGACAGCTGGTAATTCCACTCAGTAGTCAAACACTGAATATCCGGTCTGCAAATAACATGCTGCACGCAGCTGACCATTTCGTAAGGGCCGTAAATGAGGTGCCTCGACACTTCTCGACCATTTTTTTATGTAATAGCTGGTCCACTGGTGAAGAGTTTGTTTTAATTTTCTTCTCAAGCTAAAGACCAATGTTTTCGTTAGTAACACCAAACACCTCTCCGAAACTGAAAGTTTAGAATGACCTTCAGAAACTTAAGGTATTCCTATCTGCTGGGGGGATCTTCCTATTTCTCTCCGTAATTCAAAAGCTCTTCAGTAACAGATAAGATATTCAGTTCTAATACGATATATTCTTTTCTTTTATTTCACTCTTATATCGCTAAAGTATTCGCCAGACATACAATCGTTAATCGTGCTCGCGTGGATTCTTGAGTGTTGTTCTCAGAGAGCCCAGTTTTCCCACATATGGAATAATACAGGAGCTGCTTCGGTAAGACTTATTCCAGGATATTAGTGAGCAGCGCAACAATGACAATGGAACGTGGCTCTAGGTGTTGTGGACTTCTTACCCTACGACATAGTCATGCATCATGATTATGCCGGTACGCGTTATCACATGCAAGATATTTGAACTATTACATCCAATCACAAATATGACTCACGATTTTTCGGATTTTCACTCCCCCCCCCCTCCCCTGTCTATATGTTTGTTTGTTTATGATTCTTATGAAATTCGTCTAAAATAAATATTGACTTTTGGGACTCTATCATCATCGTTCGGAACTACTGTAAGAGCAATTTATGCCGTTAATGAGACACGTTTTATTTAAAAATATTTGCGAAGGAAATATACTCCACTATTCTCGATCCGAGTAAATATTGAGTAGCGTTGTTGATCAGGTCCATATGTTTCCTGTTCAACAAAATCTAGGTTGCTGATCATCTCCACATATCACCTGCTCCACCATATCGATATCTACAGCCATACTCCGCAAGCCTCCGAGTGGCGTGTGGCGGAGAGTATGTTGCACCACTACTAGGCGTTTCCTTTCCTCTTCCACTTGCACTTGCAGACAAAGCGAGGGAAAACCGACTGTCTATATACCTCCATATGAGCCCCAATTTCTCGTTTCTTACCGTCGTGATCCTTGCGCGAAATGTATATCGGTGGCAGTAGGGCCGTTCTACAGCCAGCTTCAAGTGCTGGTTCTCTAAATTTTCTCAGCAGTGTTCCTCGAAAAGAATGTCGCCTTCCCGCCAGGGATTCCGATTTGAGTGTGCGAAACATCTCTGTAACACACTGGTAACAACTGTAGCAGGCCCGTTGCGAATTGTTTCGATGTCTTCCTTTAAACCTGACCTCATGCGGATCCCACACACTCGAACAATACTCAAGAATAGTTCGCACTAGCGTCCTAAAAGCGGACTCCTTCATATATACACCACACATTCCCAAGATTCTCCCAATAACTCGATGTTGACCATTCGAATACCCTACCATAACACTCATCTGCTTGTTCCATTCCGTATCGCTTTGCAACGTTACGCCCAAATAGTTAAACGATGTAACGGTGTCAAGCAGGACACTACTAATGCTGTATCCGAACGTTACGGGTTTGTTTTTCCTACTCATCCTCATTAATTTACATTTTTCTACACTTAGAGGCACCTGTCATTCATCACACCAAATAGAAATTTTGCCTCAGTCATCTCGTATGGTCCTGCAGTCATTCGTCTCAACGCCTTCCCGCACACCACGGCATCATCGGCAAAAATCTGCAGATTGCTGTCCACCCTTTTCGCCAGATAATTTACGTGTATAGAAAACAATAGTGGTCCTGCCACGCGTTCCTGGGGCACTCCTGACAATACCCTTGACTCGGATGAACAGTCGCCATCGATGGCAACAAACTGGGTTCTATTAAAACTTCCGGGCAGATTAAAACTGTGTGCCGGACCGAGGCTCGCACTCGGGACCTTCGCCTTTTGCGGGCAAGTGCTCTACCATCTGAGCTACCCAAGCACGACTCACGACTCGTCCTCACAGCTTTAATTCCGCCAGTACCTCGTCTCCTACCTTCCAAACTTCACAGAAGCTCTCCTGCAGACCTTGCAGAACTAGCGCTCCTGGAAAAAGGATATTGCGGGTCCCGAGTTCGAGTCTCGATCCGGCACACAGTTTCAATCTGCCAGGAAGATTCATATCAGCGCACACTCTGCTGCAGAATGAAAATCTCATTCTGCGTTCTATTACTTAAGAATTCTTCGGGTCACTCACATATCTGGGAACCTATTCCGTATGCTCGTACCTTCGTTAACAGTCTGCAGTGGGGTACCGCGTCAAATGCTTTTCGGAAACCTAGAAATATAGAATCTGCCTGTCGCCCGTCATCCATGGTTCGAAGTATATCATGTTAGAAAACACGTGTGATGCTTTCTAAAACCGTGCTGATTCGTAGACATAAGCTTTTCGGTCTCTAGGAAATTAATTAAATTCGAACGCACAATATGTTCTGGAATTATACAGCAAGGATATTGGGCTGTAACTTCGCGAGTCTTGTTCTCGTACCCTCCTTATATATAGGAGTCACCTGTGCTTTTTTCCAGTCTCTTGGAACTCTGCGACGGGCAAGAGGTTCGCGGTAAAAGCAAGCGAAGTAAGAGGCCAATGTCGTAGAGTACCCTTTGTAAAACCGAACTGGGATTCCATCCGGACCTGGCGTCTTATTTCTTTTCAACTCTTTCAGTTGTTTCTCTGGGCCAGGGATGCTTGTTACTATATCGTCCACACGGGACTCTGTGCAATGGTCCAACGAAGATATGTTCGTACCATTCTCCTACGTCAAAGATTTCTTAAACGCGGACTTTAGAACTTCGGCTTTCACTGTGCTATCTTCAACTGCCACACCGACAGGTCAACTATTTATTTTGATAAGCATTAAAACGGAAGTAAAATAAGGTTTGAATTTAACGTTCTGTAGACGGCGAGATCGTTAGACACGGAGCACGTGCACGGACTGCACGGAGCCAAGAAAATCCGGCATGTCCTTTTCGAAGTAACTACCTTGGCAGTCGCCTTAAACGGTATAGGGAAGCCACAAAAATCCTTAATTTGGCAGAGGTATCTGAACAGTACTTCCGAATGGGACGTTAGTGCTGTAACCACTGCGCCATTTGTATTAATGCAGGGACTTGTAACGCTTGGCTTGACCTCCTGGTTCCTCCCCAGAAGTCATTCACTTTTTCTTGTCTTACTTTATTTATTAGATTTTTCTGTATTCTGTGCGGTTCATTCACTGCGTGTGCTCATACGGACTTGATTACATCTGCATTAACTTCCATATACAGCTTTGCTCGATGTCTTACCTTACAGTGGAAATTTCTGATGCTCCATTGCCCCAATACAGCGTATGAAAAAAAAAATCAGGTGAATAACGAAGGAAAACTTTTGATAAACTTTGGCTATAACTGGTATTTTAGAAGACGACTTGCACATCCATAGGGCTCCGCAATCCCGGGACCGTGGGGGGGGGGGGGGGGGAGGGGGCGGGAGGGAGGGAGGGGAAGGGAGAGCGAGAGCGAGGGAGGTGAGGGAGGGGGGCATCAGGAGGCACTTGCTCCCTCCTGAAATCTGGGTACATTATTTTTCTTTCGTTACAGCATTGAAGCTTCCTGGCAGATTAAAGCAGTGTGCCGGAAAGGAACTCGAACATGGGACCTTTGGCTTTCGTGGGCAAGTGGTCTAAAGACTGAGCTATTCAGCCACCATCCAAGACCCGCTACCACAGCTTTACTTTCGCCAGTACCTCATCTGCCATTATCCAACCTTCACAGAAGTTCTCCCGCATACCTTGCGGAACTAGCGCTTCTGGACGAATACCGCCACAGTGCATAAGAGTTCTGCAGTCCGGTTGGCATGGCCGCACAATAACCGTCACATACTGGAGAATCGAGGGCTCAGTCTTCGATTCTTAGGGTCTATGGTTTTGGGAGTTATCCTGCATTCATATAATGGGTCAAGGCTACACGTTAGCTAACCAACCGAAAAAGTATCTCTTGCGAAACGCGTTTTCTACAATTTCTCTTATGCCAGCGAATATAAAAAAATACAAAACCTTTAAAATAATGCAATAAATCCATTAACGTGACCAAACGCTAAGTATTGTAAAGAATTGTGCACTGTAGGCGGCATCGGAGTTGAATTAGTCTTTTTTTTTAGAGTTTATTCTCTGTTTCTCCTCTTCGAGGTGTATTAACCTCACATTTTTTTGTTGATTATCTTTGTTGATATGCAACAGGATTTTCTCAGTCGTTCCGACGTTTTTCTATTTCAGATTTTCTTTTAATTTTCAGTTTCCACTTAACTTAATGGGAACACAACTAATTTTTTTTTTTTTTTTTTTTTTTTTTGTTTTTGTAAATGCGTGTATTTTCTTATGAGACCAAGGACGCTGCTGCGTTTGATTATGTTGTTTATTATTATAGACCTATTTCGGCTTGATTGCCATCTTCAGGTCATCTGTGAAATGTAAATAGATTGGCACAATATTTCAAAATTTAAGTAGATAATTTAATGTATTATACAATTATGGTTTGCTACGTACATCAGGTCGACTTGATATCCATGTGACATATATGTCTAAGTTTCTATCACAAAATCAAAGGAACAAAACTATACAACACTGCGACAGCAACCGAGAAATCGATGTCGTATGAATCTTGAGACCACTTGATGTGCACAACAAACCACAATTCTCTAATACGTTAAACCATCTACTTAAAAATTTGGAATATTGTACCAGAGTAATTTCTGTTTTTTTTTTCTTAACTCTTTGGATATCCAATAATTAATTATATGAAAATGTAATTTCTGATTGTTGAATCTAAAAGGTGGCGTCATTATACGCATTAATACCCTAAAACTATGATATCTGCATATGTAATTGAAATATGGTTACTGTTTATGTATAAAAGTACTCTACCTTAAAAATACCGAGCGAATACTATTAATCGTTTGACGTACAAAAGGTATGTGTACTTCTTGGGATAAGATAGGTTTAAAAACTCGCCAAATTAATTAAACCAAAACAGGCAATTTTAGAATCTTATACCCTCTTGGAAAACTTTTTGCGGACGCCGATGAGTACACCTGTACTTTCTGTTACCTTTTGGTGAAGCTATTGAGCTTTCATGTTACCAGTGTGACGTTTCGACCTAGCATTAGGATTTGAACGTCTTTGATAAGTCACTCATATTCATTTACTTCTTGGACCATTATGTTGCAAACTTATGCTACCAGAAGGCCTATGAATGAGACGTGTACTTCAAAAAAAGACACATAATACTTCTGTGTCACTCACCGGTAGCGACAAATCTGGCTGTAACCGGACACAATCCCTCGTAGCGGTTTCAGCCTCTGCAGTCTTCAACCTGTTTCATTTCCGAGACAGTCGAAGTCGTTTTACGACGTTCTAGCGAAGTTCTCGAAAAGGTGGGTCTCTCAGTTCATGGGCAATTTTCGGAACCAATTTGCTTACTTAAAAAGTAACGCATCCACAGTCCCCAATTTATCTCCTGCCTGTTTCTTTCCACTGTCGGTTGTGACAGCAGGGAGCTGCACCTTTTTCTACTGCTTTGCTTTCCTCCCTTTTTATGAGACTACTGTGCGATCACTTCTGACTCCAGAGAAGAATATATCCAGCCTGTGGCAACAAACTTTTTTTCCGGAAATAAGGCCACACAGTATTGATGGAATGCATTCTCAACGACATGCAGTTTGTATTTCGGAAAGCACGTCCGTCACAAGCAGTGCAGCTTTGTTACCAGTTCCTGTTTAGGGCCTAACTGCCCTTGGAACCTTCTTTATACTGACAGGTGTATGTCCGAAATTGTGAGAGCAGTTCAGTTAAAGAAAGTTAAAACGGAGCTTCGTTATTTGTCAAGGCTCTGTTTATTCAGTGCGAGAGCTTTCCAGAAATTTTAATGTAGACATACTGTTGCTTGCACATCGTATCCGTAATTCTTGACTGGCGATTCAGAAAACTTGAAAAACGTATCCAGTCATCGTTTCTTTTTTCTTTGTTCCTTTCAACCTCTCTTAGAGCCTGCACTCCAGCTTAAGGTGATGTACAAGTCATATGATTTATTTCTGTAGTTTGTTTGCTCTAGTACTTTGCCAACTTACCCAATACGGTTTTCTATACGAATGACTAACTATTATAGTTATTATGAATTTCAGAAGAAATTGAGACTCCCTTATACAGTTATGAGATAGCTGTTGAACAAAAATCTTCGTTAGGTCGCTGGACACTTGCATTACACTTATCTTAGCGCCAGTGTCATGGATTTTTATACTTAACGCGATTATCACTATAGGGATATTAGATACACTTCTGTTCAATAACTAATCTTCCAAAAGTTAGTTGAAAAAATTCTTAGTTGGCGACCAACAAATGAGAATTTAACCCTCCACCAGCTTTATTTTCTGAAAATGTTGTTTCGTCTATTTATCTTCTATCGATTTCCTCCCACATGCTCTAACCCCATCTTCCACTGCTAATCGTTGGCACATATCTTTAATAAATATTTAATTTTCCTAATCGTGTACTAGTAGCTTCAGCACTCCAAAATGAAACACGTGTATGTGGAGCAGACGCTTATATGTGGGCACAGCATATTTTTTTCTGATATTCACACTGGCATCTCGATCGTCTCCCAATACTTTCAAAACATCTAAATCAATTAAATCCACCTGACCAGCGTATGTGGTGATAAAAAAATTTCTGCGAAAAGTTCAACGACCACTTAGTTTGTTCTCTTACCTGAAAGTGACAGCTGCTAAATGTAATAATTCTTCCTGTCACCAGACTGACGTAACTTTCGAATAACATCAGTAAGTCAGAGAGCTTTCTCTTTCGTCTCGACATCCGGCGAAAGACAGCTGCGTTTGTTTTAACTATAATTAATACAGATAAAGCTTAAATTACTGATCAATGCACAGATCACTATTCGGCCTCTTGTTTTTCTTACCGTGGAATGTTTGTTAGAGATAAAGATTCGCAGACGACATGTTATCAGTAGTAATACGCTTAAGAAACATTGCTGGCAGACAAGGCAGGGTCAGCTACATACTTCATTCTTCTACCATTCTGTCTTTTGTTTTTGCATATCCTTTTTTTTAATTAACTTAGCTGAAGAAAACTTTATCAATCTTACATGTCCTGTGGCATCGTCTTTAAATCTCATTCCCAAAATTTCTATTAAGTACGTTGGTGTTTTTAACATTTGATACTGTCAAGACATGTCCAAGTTGTCTTTTGTAAGCTTAATTCTTCGTATTTGAGAGACTCGACTGGTTTTCTGGAGTAGCCAGGTTCAAATGTCAGTTCAGTCAACCTATTTCAGTTTCCGTGGTGTTCTTAGCCACTTTTGATGAACTGCACGATGGTTAAAAGGGTACGATCAATTGCTCTCACCATTCTGTTCCAACTTCTACGGCATGTTTGGTTGGTTGTTTCGGGGAAGGAGACCAGGCAGCGAGGTCATCGGTCTCATCGGATTAGGGAAGGACGGGGAAGGAAGTCGGCCGTGCCCTTTGAAAGGAACCATCCCGGCATTTGCCTGGAGCGATTTAGGGAAATCACGGAAAACCTAAATCAGGATGGCCGGACGCGGGATTGAACCGTCGTCCTCCCGACTGCGAGTCCAGTGTTACGGCATGTTTATCTAATGCTTCCCAATTCTTCGATTCTTCGTATCATATTCTCCTGCCCGTATGAACAAGATTGTGGTGTCACCGCCAGACACCACACTTGCTAGGTGGTAGCCTTTTAAATCGGCCACGGTCCGCTAGTATACGACGGACCCGCGTGTCGCCACTATCAGTGATTGCAGACCGAGCGCCGCCACACGGCAGGTCTAGAGAGACGTACTGGCACTCGCCCCAGTTGTACGGACGACTTAGCTAGCGATGCAACACTGACGAAGCCTCGCTTATTTGCAGAGAAGATAGTTAGAATAGCCTTCAGCTAAGTTAATGGCTACGACCTAGCAAGGCGCCATAATCCTTTGCTATATATATTGTGGTTATAACATGTATCATCAAGAGCGATGTTCTACAAATGTGGATTAAAGTTAAGTATTCCAGAAGCTACGTACTTTTCTTTATAGCATTCATTACGTATCCTGTTTCAGACTTCACGCCAGCCTGCGTGAGTTTAAGCGCGTGCCTTTCGGTTACCCGTCACTGTGGACTGGCTGTCTTGTCAGTCCACAACAAAGATACTTACAAAAATTATCACAAACCACACAAAACAAACGTTTAGATTTAACCATGCAGAGGAACAAGCTGTCTTTACAAGTCGATCTAACACAACGGCCAGTTTAAAAGTTTTGAACGAAATTGTAAAAAATAACAACGAATATGAAATGCCACTTTGCATGGGATTCGTTGTTTTTCAGAAAGCTGTTAACTTAGTTTTAAGAAAATCTATAGTGACAGCAGTTGAGAAAATAGGCACTGATTCCACTTACGCTACTGTACTAAAGAAGACATGCATCATTGCTACAGCTTTCATAGCTTCCACTAGGCTGCCGACACCGTTCTTCACAAGCGGCTAACAATCAAGTCGCGTGCCTATGGAGTATGGGCTCTGTTGTGCGACTCGGTTCGTAATTTACTGTCAGAAAGATAACAGCTGATAACAACTGTCGGAAAGTCATCGACTGAAACAGAAGTGATGTATATGGGGTTCCACAAGAAACTTAATACACGTGAAAGATTTAGGATTCAGGGTGGGCAGTCCTCTTAGATTGTATGGAAATCACACCGTCATTTACAGTCTAGTGAAGTTATCAGAAGATCGAAACAAATTGCAAAAGATTTATACAAGACAGATGGATGGTTCCAAAAGTGGTAACTGCCCTAAACAATAAAAAGTGTGAGGCCGCCCACAAGACTACGAAAAATGATCCGTTAAATTTCGGTTACATGATAAATCACACAGATTTGAAGGTTGTCATCCAACGAAATACCTGGAGAGTGCAGTTACGAACAACTTAAAGTGGAACCATCCCATGGAAAGTATTGTGGGAGAGGCGAACCAAAGACTGCGTTTTATAGGCACAACACTTAAAAGGTGTAACAGATGTACTAAAGACAATACCTACACAACGCTATATCGTCCACTTCTGGAGTACTGCTGTGCGCTATGGGATCCATACCCGACAAGTCTGCCCGCATCTCGTGGTTGTGCGGTAGCGTTCTCGCTTCCCACGCCCGGGTTCCCGGGTTCGATTCCCGGCGGGGTCAGGGATTTTCTCTGCCTCGTGATGGCTGGGTGTTGTGTGCTGTCCTTAGGTTAGTTAGGTTTAAGTAGTTCTAAGTTCTAGGGGACTTATGACCACAGCAGTTGAGTCCCATAGTGCTAAGAGCCATTTGAACCATTTGAACCCGACAAGTCTGACGGAGGACATGGAAAAAGTTCAAAGAAAGGTAGCATGTTTTCTGTCACAGCGAAATAACGGAGATAGTGTCACGGATACTATAAGCAAGTTGATGTGGCAATCAGTTAAAAAAAAAAAAAAAAAAAAAAGGGAATTTTTCGTTGAGTCGAGATCATTCACGAAATTTCAAGCACCATCTTTCTCCTTTCTTCGACGTTCTATTCGAGACTGCTGAAACAGTATGATAGCGCCCTGTGGCAAACACTTTAGTGTAAATGTCGACCATCAGGATAGTGAGAAACTTAGAATAGGAACGGGACTAAGGAAGAAAGATTCCACATCACCGAAACTTGTGTCACGAATCCTGCGTTCTTTAACTTGGAAAACGAGTAAAGGATACGCATTAATATAAAATATCTGAAGCACTTTTGTTTTGCTGATAACGTTTAGCAGTTTGCTTCTAGCGCAGGTAAACTTCAACAGTGAATATAATAATTCTGCAAGTAGGTTTAAAACCAAGACCAAAATAATGTATAACTAACATGATGAAAAGAGAACTGTAAAAATTAACAGTGGAATCTTAAAAACAGTTAAGTGCAGTTACTGGTCAGACAGGAAAAGAAATAAACAAGGAGTTTAAAATTATGTGGAATGATTCTGGTTTCAAGATTAAGCTTCCAAAGTATGAAAAGTCTACAATTAGTGTGTATCATGTTCTCTGATTTGTGGAAGTGAGCACGGACTAATGCGAAAACCATCCAAAGAGTAAGGATTGCACAGCGAGCATTGGGGAGATACATGTCGGGAAAGTGAAACAAGCTAATGGTCAGCGAACAGACTGGAATGTAAAATGTTATTATCACCGAAATGAAAAAAAAAAAAATTAGCCTGACGAATGGATGGCAGATGGGACAAAGTAGCTGTTTACTGGTCACCAAGAGATAAGAAAAAAACCAAGACGATGAGGTGATGAATAATGGGTTGATGACATTGGGATATATACCAGAGTATCACGAACTTGTATAGCAGAAGGCCGTAAGTGTGGAAAAATGTGTAGAATACCTTTATCCAGCAGCAGAGGTCAAAAGTCGAATCGATAGTAAATTTCGAAATATATCCTTTTTGATATACGTATTTATACATACGTCACCTTGACCCTGTTACACTCGCTAGTGTATACTTACACCACTCTTCATATTTTTGGGTGGTACATAATGTTCCACAACACATTAAAACAGATAGTTGCAATCCTGTAGTTCTGACCAACGTTTGCAAGACGTTCTCCTATTGGCTGCATGGCAAGTACCGGAACTGGAATTCCTTCCCGCTCAAATGCTTTCATTGGGAACCCTACCTGTTCCACCCCAAGATAGGTGGTATTTATTGAAAAGAAGAAAAAAAAGTCTCCGCAAAGCGCCGGATCTCAAACAGTCGGCGCTATCCTAAAGCAGGGTATGACATTATCAAAGAAAAAGAAAATTTCTAAATTACTGGCTTTTACGATTTTGCAAATGAGTTAATGTCATTTTACAGGATATTTTTACAACTTCTCTAGTACACATCTTCAGGCGCATCTAACACAAAAAGTACTTTCATTCCCGGTCCAGGCTGTCTTATATCTCGGTCTATTGTAAAGCTCGGTTCTTTTCATCAACCAAATGGCAGCAAAACGGTAAGGTGGTTCGCAAGAGCTAGCATTTGAGACAGAACTTAACAGCATTTTCCTTACTCCAGCGGAGATCTATCAAAAACTTTGGTGTAAATAGGACGAGACAGTATCTTTACACTTGCACCGATGTAGATTTGAAGGAGCGGTGGATTATTTTCCTTCTTTCTATAATTAACTAGGGGCTATCGAAATAAAGGAATAAGAAATCACATATTATTATTGTTGGTACGTACATGAAGTTTTAAATGCGTACAATCACCTAAAACGACAGTTGACGGTTTATTTGGAATGTTGGTAATTCATTTCAGTACTTAAGTGTGGTGGGTGACGTTATATTCCCACGCTATGAACGTATTTGATTCGAAGCAGGGAGCATCTTTAATAATTCTGAGGGTCTTATTATGTAAAATTTTGGGCTATATAAGATATTAATCTGCTGTCAAGCCCCAGATTTTACAGCCATATAAGACAGTAGGAAAACCCGAATCTTCCAGAAAGTGTCACGTCATTACCCACCACGACTGAAACAGGTTAAATGCGCTTCAATTACGGGCTCTGTAATGTGGAAATTCCGTGGCAATTTGTCATCACTTTTGTAGCCGTAATATTTGATGGATTCACGTCGAAATTGCGAGCCGCCTTTTATGAAATCGACTGCTTTCCGTCCCCAACAACGGAGATCCGTTACAATCCCGCCGCTTCCCGCCCCTCCCCCTAGCGATTTTCTTGGGAAGAAGACAGTTTATATTCTCGTCGGGCCATTCTGATTTAGGTTTACTGCTGCTTCCAAATCGCTACATACACACACTAAGCCAAAAAAAAGAGAAAAGAAAACACCACGAAGGCGTTATGGTAATTGGTCACAAACTGATTACATGACGGTATCGATGAAAATAAATTTTGGCGGCCAATGGATGGCTATGTGACGCCGCAGCGCAATGTCACAACGCAGCTGACATGGAGAGTGAAAATGGGACATAATTCCAGGGCATAAAGTCTTCGCGAATTCCATTCCGTGTACTGGGTGCGAGTGTCTGGTGCGTGAACAGTATACGCAGATGTCAGCATTTGCGACAGGACGTGCAGCTGGGCTCACAGAAGGCGTCTGGAGCAATTAGCGGATCGCTCGACATCTGAGAAGGGGCGATGGCACTATTCGTAATGGGTGAACGGCGGTCGAACACATCGTCAAAAAGGAAGCAGTCGACCTAGAGAGACGACTGAACAAGAGGACATAGCAATCGTCAGAGAGGCACTCAGAACCCAGGATTCATCATAACCATCAGTCCGACGCGCAACTGGTCCTTCAGTGACCATTAATAGGCGGCTCGCAGAAAGTGGGCTGAGCTCATGGACCCCCTTTCGCCGACTACCATTGTCCTCTGTACGCCAACAAAGCCACTTGCAGTGGTGTCGGACACATTCGGCTTGGATCTCATTCACGAGAGTAGAATTGTCTTCAGTGATGAGTTACGCTTCGAATTGAATCCCTTTGACAGGCGAAGACGCATCTGGAGACACCCCAGACAGCGGTGGGATATCAAACTGACTGTCGCCCACCATATTGCCCGACAACCATGATAGATGGTCTTGGGTGGCATTTCATAGAAGCACCCCTTTGGTTGTCATCCGCGGTACCCCCACGGTTTTACCGTCGTTTACACTGATGGCTCCAAACAAGAGAATTTCCTTGGCTGTTCTGTAGTGTTCCCTGATCGTGTTACCCGGATCCGCCTCCCTGACGAATATACCGTTTTCACATCGGAGCTCCACGCGATCCTGAAGGCACTGGAGCGGATGAATCGTGTTCGGGGCAATCGATTTCTCCTCTGCTCCGATTCTCTTAGTGCCCTACAATCATTTCAGAATCTGTACCCAACTGAGGAGATGGTCCAGCTGATATATGACCAACTGTACTTGCTCCAACGGGGTGAGGGGGGGGGGGAGGGAGGAGGGGGGGAAGGAGGTGTCCTTCTGCTAGGTGCCTGGTCATGAAGGAATATGGGGCAATGAACAGGCCGATCGGGCTGCCAAGAAGGCCTGTAGAGAGCAGGATGTGGTCCAGTGTCCTATTCCCTTGCAGTCTGTCATCTCCGTACTCCACAAGAAGTGCATGGAGTTGTGGGAGGAAGAATGGCTGGCGGTGACAGCCAATAAACTGCGATTGGTGAAGTCAACAACTCGGCTGTGGAGTTCCTCCTGCCTGTTGCTCAGGCGGGAGGAAGTGACCCTCACGCGTCTTCGGATCGGGCACTGTCCTCTCACACATAGCTTTCTATTACGGCGTGAGGATCCCCCGTTTTGTGATGCTTGTGGTGTGCACATCTCTGTCCGCCACATTTTAACAGACTGCATTTTATACTGTGATGCAAGGGCAGAAGCACAAGTTGATGGGGATCTGCCCTGTGTTTTAGCTAATGAGACGTGTGTGTCTAGGGTTTTAAAGTTTTGTGATGTGTCTGGACTCTGGTCTAAACTTTTAGGCTGGAGGCTTTACAGCGGTATATCGAAGATATTCTACGCTCCGTTTTGTTGCCGTCCATGGCAAGCCATCCTGGGCTTACATTTCACACGCACACAGCGAGTGTTCCTACCGCTTGCCTTCGTGCTCTCCAAACTCTGTCTTGTCCAGCAAGGTCACCGGATCTTGCAGCTTTATGGGCAGGGCCCTTCAACCCGCTCGTTATTTTGGCGATCTAACGTGCCAGTTGGGCGTAATTTGGCACGAAATACCTCACGAGGATATCCGACAAGTCTATCAATAAATTCCGAGCCGAATAACTTCAAAATGGTTCAAATGGCTCTGAGCACTATGAGACTTAACAGCTGTGGTCATCAGTCCCCTAGAACTTAGAACTACTTAAACCTAACTAACCTAAGGACATCACACACATCCATGCCCGAGGCAGGATTCGAACCTGCCACCGTAGCAATCGCGCGGTCCCGGACTGAGCGCCTAGAACCGCTGGCGCGGCCGGCAGCCGAATAACTGCTTGCATAAGAACCAGAGGTGAAAGAACGCGTTATTGACTTTACTTTCTCAATTTTCGAGGCTCTTTCTTCTGAATAAATGATCCAGTGTTTCTGAAATTGTATTTTACTTTTTCCTCTTTTGAGCGTATATACGTATTACTAAACTGAAGTTCTCCACCACGTTTCTGTACGTGAACGATGATCTCACGAACTGCTGTGGGAGTTTAGATACGGTTTTCACTAACAGACAGATTGATTCGCGAGGAAAGTGTGTGTGTGTGTGTGTGTGTGTGTGTGTGTAATTTACGGTCACATCGTCAGGCAAGTCGTGCGGCCGCAGACAGATAGTGGTACCCCCGCGAAGCCAAGGCGGGCCGCCATTATCACACAATTCACAAGTGGTACCCAGCGAAGTCGAGGTTGGTCGCCAGCATCTTTAATGCTGTCGCCATTGGTTAAATGCTGAACGTCCTTTCCGTACAAAACTCACGACATTCCTCCTTTCTTCGACTCATAATGAAGGACCTAAACATGTACTCGCCCTCGCTTAGAACCACAGAAAGGATGATGGTTCTATCAAGTTCATACATCATCTTCTCATCTTGTAGGATAAGCTACACTGCGATAACAATTTCGCTAATTATGTTGCAAATCTCAAACACAAACTACTACACGCCGTCGTTTCGACGTAAATTAAAACACCTGTACAATGTCGGATTCTGAAGACAGCAAGATCTTAGCCTAATGCATGACAGGCGAGTATGATATATCATGCAAATCTATTTCAGCCAGATTTTCATCTTCGCATTCAGTGACATTAACTGTAATCAACTTTTAATTGAAACTGCATCGTTGGGTGTTAAGGAATATCTCAGCGGCTTTGCTTATCATCTGGCATTTCCAGATTTTAATAACTTGTGAAAGAAGCTTAAAAAATCCCAGAATATGTGGAAATAGTTGAGACAAAGAGCTTACTCTCCTGGCACTCTTAATTCAATGTCACTGTCACGGGGAGATAACACCAGTCCGCCGGACAAGCTAGCATACGCCTTCTACGCCTGTGCAATGAAATTATACAGCAGTGCATTAAATACTAAAGCATAGGTAGCTAATAAGTCCCGTTCTGCCACCTCACTTAAAAAAATGTAAGCCGTCTGCTTCATAATACCCTCCGTCAAAGAGGAAATAAATTATAGTTAATTGAAAAAATCAAATATTTTAGAAGTTTTTCTCCAAATTTCTTAAACGCTGTCTCTGACTCGTTTACCTTTTTTTTATTTTTCTTCGAATGTCTTATAACAGAGATAAGGTATTGGATTAGCAGTCGGGGAGAGCAGGATCAAATCTCTGTTCTCTGATCCTAACGCCATTTCAAAATATTACTGACACTGAGAAAATATAAGCGTGCGTATCATATTCTTCGAATTCGTAAGAATTAAGATACTGATTACAGTACGATGTCTTGTTGAGTAATGTGAACAGTAGTAAACTATGATGTAAAATTTACAAATTCTGATTTTATCATTTGTATCAATAGACTGTTGGTGTATTTCTCTAGTTACCTTCCAACCAGCTAGATTAGACTGTGCTGCTGCCCTAGATATTTTTTCCCCGTGACTAAATTATAGCATTTTCAAGTTCCTGCTCTTTAAAGCATGACGTCCCTAACATTTCTTTTCGTCATTTTTAACGTGGACACACACATTTGTATAATTTCCAGTCATCTACAATTACTTCTTTTACCCCGGTTCTGTTAATCCCTTACACATTTTCAAAGAAATGTCATTGACAGTTTTTACGGTTCTTTTTTGTTTGATACTGTTCCACATGAGCTAGATTTGAGTTAGTTTGCAACAGAAGGAAAGAAATCGGTAACATAGAACTCCTTTTTCTTTCTTATAAGCCGGCCGAGGTGGCCGAGCGGTTCTATGCGCTTCAGTCTGGAACCGCGCGACCGCTACGGTCGCAGGTTCGAATCCTGCCTTGGGCATGGATGTGTGTGATGTTCTTAGGTTAGTTCGGTTTAAGTAGTTCTGAGTTCAAGGGGACTGATGACCTCAGATGTTAAGTCCCGTAGTGCTCAGAGCCATTTGAACTATTTGAACTTTCTTATAATCTATCCACAGTGAACGGAAGGTTCAGTTTACGTGCCGTAACAATTTCTACCAGTTCTCGCTTGGTCCCGTCTTCTGTTACTGTGATATAACAACAATAATTTTAGTTGTAAAAACAAGGATTCGAGATTATTTTCCGGGAAACTTATCAAGCACTAAAATGTATTTAATCGAAAAATTGGCGTTGAAATATTTGTACAACAAATTAATGTAATTCGTGCTATTTATCTTATCAGCTGTCTGTAAGAGAATAGTGAGGCCTTCCTTTTCCTCTTCCTAATAGGACTTCAGAATATGTACGACTTTACTCCTCTGAGATGGTGTCACTTGCGGCGATTTCTTCGTATATGTACCCATACTACCTACACTGACGGAAAAATAATCGCAATACCAAAAAAATAATGTCGAGTGATGAAACGTCGGGGAAACGTTTGTCGAGGTAGCATATTTAAGTGATTAACATCGCAAAGTCACAGGTTAATGTAAGAGTGAGATAAGCTTTTGAAAATGTGCTAATAGTCGTCGTCCGACGATGTGCCATTATCCTCGCTTGGAGACAGATCTAGTGATCGAGCAGACCAATAACATGTCGACACTCTGTACAGCATGCTTGTTTACAATAGTGGTATGTTGGTGAGCGTTTTCCTGTTGGAAAACACCCTCCGGAATGTTGTTCGCGAATGTCATCAAAACAGGTCGAATGTTGTTCACGAATGTTATCAAAACAGGTCGAATCACCCGATTTACGTACTATTTGCAATCAGGGTACATGGGATATCCACGAGAGTGCTCCCTGCTGGCATACGAAATCTCATACCAGACCATAACTCCAGGTCTAGGTCCACTGTGTCTAGCCCTCAAATGGCCTCCTCCTAAATAACACACGGCCATCACTGGCACCGAGATAGAACCAGCTTTCTTCAGAAAAGACAAAAGACCTCCACCCTCTCCTCCAATGAGCTCGCTTGGCACAAATGAATAGCAAAGGGTAGTGGTTTTGGGTCAGTTGAATGCGTGCTACAGGGTGTCGGACTCGGAGCTAACCTTAATGTAATCGATTTGTAACAGTTCGTTGTGTCACAGCGGTGCCAACTGCTGCTCAAATAGTTGCTGCAGAAACAATACGATGCGCCACAGCCATATGCCGAACACGATGGCCTTGAGCCTCGGTGGTACCACGTGACCGTCCTGGTCTTCTTACCTCCGTACATTCTCGTGGCCACCGATGCCAGCAACCATGTCCAGTGGCTGCACAACTGTGAAGTATTTCTGCAGTACCGCAGAAGGAACATCCAGCTTCTCGTAGACCTATTACAGAACCTCGCTGGACACACTGGGTGTCGATAACGTTGTCTTTGTCGCCTTAAAAGTATTCCTGGCTAACCTCAGCTCAACACTTCCAGTCTCAAAGGTAACTAACTCTCACGCCGTTACTTAAAGCAAACCTGATTCGTATCCTCACAGTGGCGCTACTAGCGTCACTCTTATGCGACTGGCGTGAAAGATGAGTGCGCATTATCTTTAGCCGGCCGGAGTGGCCGAGCGGTTCTCGGCGCTTCAGTCTGGAACCGCGCGACCGCTACGGTCGCAGGTTCGAATCCTGCCTCGGCCATGGATGTGTGTGATGTCCTTAGGTTAGTTAGGTTTAAGTAGTTCTAAGTTCTAGGGGACAGATGACCACAGCAGTTAAGTCCCATAGTGCTCAGAGCCATTTGAACCATTATCTTTCAGATGTAGAAACACGCCAATCAACTTTTGTTTATGTTGCACAATTCCTTCTTGGTGTTCCGATCTTTCTTCGTCATTGCATTTAACGAACAAATGTAGTATGTTATGCAATGAAGACGAGCAACATGTACGCACCAAAATTATCACGAGAGCAAAGACACGTGTTTCTCCCACTCCTTGCCCTTCACAAGTAGTGCGATACTGTTCCAATACTTCCTTCCGGTAAAGATAGTCCATACTAGTGAGAGCGGGTTTCCCAGGATGGGGCAGGAGAAGGTTACGATTGTGGATGGGGCTGTAATCAGTTATTCTCAGTTGCACAACAAATACGTAAATTTTATTTAAAGAAATTAAAATTTTAAAACAATCTCTTAAAAAAACACAATTGACTGTATGACGGCTGATGGCCTTATCATAAAAAATTCCACAATTTTAGGATCGAAAGCCACCGACAATAACCTCAAACAACAAACGGCTGAAGACCTGAATTAGAAGTCAGAAAAACAATTCCAAATAGTACACATCTCAACGAATACCTTGCTTTTAAAACAGTTTGCTTTAAAAAAACTTATTGTAACACGGCTGAAGGCCTTATTATGAAAGAAGTGAAATTATTGCTCTGCTGGAGGCCACAGACAACTTCAAATCACAAACGGTTGCAATATTTCACCTCCTCGAAACACTTCACTCGTTGCCACCAGGCTCAGTGGCCCTGGGAGTAACAACCCGCCGACCAAAGGCGAGATCTCAGAATAGTCTAGGTTACATTAGCAGTTAACTCTTCACTCAAACGTCCAGGGTTTGGCGTGCAACGAAGTCGTTGCTCTCGGAGCTACCCCTCCTCGATCCGGCAGTGGCAGCACGCCGCCAGCGGCCCCAGCTTGCCCTTGAAGCGCACGGACCTGCTCGCTGCTGCGCCCCCAACCGACCTGATGTCCGTTCGTAACCCTCCACTCCACACAACGCGACCCGGAAATGCTAGCGGTCGCTCCAAAGATAGTACCACAGTACTCGTATCGATAAGCACTGCTGCTGCCACTCACGAGCAGGCAAGCCAGCAACTTAGTGACGCCAGTAAATCGAATAAGAAACGAGATGCCATAACCGCAATGACAAGATGCCAAGGAATACATGAACACAAGCCTCGCACGGCTCAACTGGGAATAATTTCATGTAGTGACCTAATATCTGGTCAAAACAATTAGGAATGATGGCGTATTAAGATTTAACATACCTTTGACAGCTAGGTCATTAAAGATGGAGAACAAGCTCAGATTGGGAAAATATGGAGAAGGAAATCGACTGTGTCCTTTCCACAAGAAAACAATAAGGATGGCCACTTAAGATATCCTGATGAATCCTAAGGGGAATCTACTGAGGAATACGCTGTATTTGGTACAGTCTGGAGTACAGCTACCTCTGGCAGAACAACAGGTTGTTTCGCTATGGAAACAGGCCGTTCCGCTAATGTAACCATCTCAGTTTCAGAGCTGAAATCAGTGGGGTATTGATGATATACTGAACGCAACGGTGCTCCCTGATAGTCCTCTTCTCTACGAATAAATGTTGCACATCGTGCCAAAAAGATGATTCATTTTAATCTGTGTATGAGGGGCTGCTCGCACGACAATAAATATTCAGTCACTACGCCTAGTAGAAAACTGCTCCATTTTCATATCATACAAGATATTCGAAGAGCAGATCGAGCAAGATGGTGTAATGGTTAAGACCTTCGTCTCGTATTCGGCACGACGGCGGGTCAAATCCTCTCATGTCCATCCACATTTAGGTTTTCCATGATTTTACAAAATCGCTTAACGCAAATACCTGGGTGGTTCCTTTGAAAAGGACACGGCCGAATTTCTTCAGCAGTCTAAGCTTATGCTCTGGTTCTGATGACACCGTCGTCAACCGAACGTTAAACTTTAATCTCCCTTCCGAAGATTAGAGCAAGGTCGTCCGCCAGCAATTACTTACAAATGATATTTAAGTGGCAGCCATCCGGAGCTGGTGGGACGATGCAGCCAATGTGTTATAAACCTTTCAAACTGCTACAGGAAGCGGAATACCCACCTGAGTTTTCAAGATTAGGCTTCTACCATACAGATACATTATGTCCTATTAAGATGGTGAAGACAGATACTGGCACCAAGGAACATCATCCTGACAACCAGAGTGTTGCAGTGTAAATCTTCGACATAGTGCCTCTTGAAACACCAAACTCTTCGGCTCCATTGGTTACGGAAACACCAAGTTCAAATGGCTCTGAGCACTATGAGAACATCTGAGGTCATCAGCCCCCTAGAACTTAGAACTACTTAAACCTAACTAACCTAAGGACATCACACAAATCCATTCCCGACGCAGGATTCGAACCTGCGACCGTAACGGTCGCGCGTTCCAGACTGTAGCGCCTAGAACCGCTCGGCCACCTCGGCCGGACAAAACACCAAGTATTTGGTCACATTAGAAGTCACGTAGCTCCGACATAATGCACTCACAACTACACAGAACATTGATTTCACCACGACTGAATCGTACAACGCATTGAGGACAGATAGGTGTCAGTATTGGAGGAAGTATGTGCTTCACGTTACCGAAATGTGCCGACAATGTAAATTCTGCTGTCTTTCGTCCTGATGAATGGCTTTTCCATTAGCGAATCTGTCTCAAGTAAGTGATCCAGAGCTCCGCTAGTGAAAGCGTGCTGCAAGGAGAGGTTATCACTCGAATTTTGTGACCGGCGTTCAGTCTGCTGCAATACCTACGGCGTCACCTATTTTCTGCTCCTCCCCCTACCGAACATTCCGATCCACATTGTGTGTTTTATCGATGTTTCCATTTGTGCTGCACTTTTGAGCTGACCTTTACATTTATCATTTCAAGAGAGTTAGAGCAGTCTTTGAATTCATTTCTTAACAACTGAGAAGCTATGAATTTTCATTGGTGTGAACGGTATGTCATAAAGAATTTTCTAAACGTGCGGTTTTGCAGTTTTACTATTAGCACGGAATACACACAATAACTGTTCAGAGGTTGGATAAAAATGCGGAAACACCGCGAAAAATGCCTACTTGAACATAAATGAAAATGCAACCCACGCCTGCAGATTGGACTGTTGTGTGTCACCACGAACGGCACCTATACAATGTCCTCAATGCGTTGAACGATTCAGTCGTGGTCAAATCAATGTTCTGTGTAGTTGTGAGTGCATTATGTCGGAGCTACGTGACTTCTAACGTGGCCAAAAACTTGGTGTTTCCGCCGGCCGGGGTGGCCGAGCGGTTCTAGGCGCTACAGTCTGGAACCGCGCGACCGCTACGGTCGCAGGTTCGAATCCTGCCACGGGAATTGATGTGTGTGATGTCCTTGGGTTAGTTAGGTTTAAATAGTTCTAAGTTCTAGGGGGCTGATGACCTCAGAAGTTCCATAGTGCTAAGAGCCATTTGAACTTGGTGTTTCCGTAACCAATGGAGCCGAAGAGTTTGGTGTTTCAAGAGGCACTATGTCGAAGATTTACACTGCATACACGGAAGATGGCTATCCATCATCGGCTTGGTCACAATATGGACGACAGTCTGTGTTGTGTGATCGTGACGGGAGGTCACTGAAGAGGATTGTGACGAAAAATAAGAGGACGACAGCTGCAAAAGTCACTGCCGAAATGAATGTCGAACTTGCGAATCCCATTGGTGCAATAGCCACAAACTGCACTATGGAGCAATGGAAGAAAGTCACACTTTCTGAAACTTCTGCCGAGTTTACGTCCCAAGAGTGGAACGTTGGGGGTGGGGGGAGAGGGGGGGGGGGGGTCGGTGATGATTTGGGCACCCATATTATGGTTATGGTATTCCATGGGTCTCAGGGGTATACTGCTTGGTCGCATTACTGCCGAGGGTTATATGACTATTCTCGCTAATCAGGTTCATCCCACTGTACAGTGTTTGTTCTCCTATGGTGATCCAAAACGACGAGTACCTGTTCACACAGGCCGAATCATTCAGCACTGGTTTTGGGAGCAACAGGACGACTGATCGCATCTTAATATTATTGGTCCCTTTGTGGTCTGCTTTGGAAACAAGGGTGCGTTATCACTACCCAACTCCATCATCTTTACCTGAATTCGCCACTAAGACTCCCTCGAAAACAAATCAGGATCTGTATTTATCCATTCCGAGGCGGAAGGCGAACGGTTTGCCTACACACGATTACGCATTGTAACGTTTTGGTTCAAATGGTTCAAATGGCTCTGAGCACTATGGGACTTAACATCTGAGGTCATCAGTCCCCTAGAACTTAGAACTACTTAAACCTAGCTAAACTAAGGACATCACACACATCCATGCCCGAGGCAGGATTCGAACCTGCCACCGTAGCGGTCGCGCGGTTCCAGACTGAAGCGCCTAGAACCGCTCGCCCACTCCGGCCGGCTTGTAATGTCTTGTGTTATTGGCGTTTCCATAGTTTTGTCCATTCCCGGCAGCCAGAAGGCCGTTATTACGTAACACGTGCTGCGATAACAAAACAGAAATTCGTCAACGTCAACGCCATCTGTGAGCGAGACCTACACCCTTCCACTTCTTCCAAACTAATTACTGTCACACGTGTAAGAACATTTAGGGTATCAAGATAGATATTGCTCGTTACGTAAAGCTCGGCATTTAACTCACTCTGATATCGCACCTGTAGTCACTGAGATTACTGATAAATTTCTGGCGGGCATTTTGTCACTTCTGAAGTGCAAAGGCTGATACGGGGATCGAGTTTACAATAACGCCTATGTAATACGCTTTTATACATAAACTGTTGATGTCATGAAGCAATAAGAACACCACGTTTATTTAGGCTAACATAAAATTTATGTACATGAAATATACGATCTGTATAAAATTCAACTTTTTAACAGTCTTGATCGCATAAAATACACTTTGAAATGGTAATCGGTTTCAGTCAGTTATGATCTTCAGACCAGTCTCTGAAATACAGCAATGTTATAACTTTGTACACAGATACAGTAAAAATTAAATACTAAGACCTGCAAAGTCAAACAACGTTAACGAAAAGACGTGTATCCCAGGTAAAAGACGTGTACCCCAGGTGGTGAGCGGGGGCGGTGGGCGGAACACAAACTACAGACGCAAAGGCACAAACGTCGACTGCTGTATAGCGTGAATACGCTACAGGTCAAATAGCAGAAGCTCCGCCCAACACCTATCGCATGACATCAGTAGGAGTCAATGAGCCGAAACCTAAGGTAAATGCGTGTAACAATATTAAAATTACAAGTCTGAGAACAAAAGGAACAGGAATGATACATTAGGTCACATCAACGTTAACTACTACGAGCGGAAGTTAATCAGTAAAACAACGATAAAAACTAAATACAGAAACAAATAACGATCGGTTATGGGAACGACAGCTGCTCTCTGTAGACAGCACAAAACAAATCGTAGGATCACGATCGCAGCAAAGATAATTACAAATGGTGTCGTCGGTTGTTACGGAAACAGCGTAAAGAGCATCTGTAGGTACGCCCGCAGTAAACAGACGATAAACCGAAAATGTAATGGTGAGAGGCGGGAACTGTCGGTCGCTATGGAGACGAAGCTTCGGTGAACCGCTGATGTCTCGAAAAGAGGACGCAGTCGGTCGCCATGGAGATGTACATATACATTCGATAACCTGCCAGGAACTGATGACAGAAAAGGTCCTGATCTGCAACGCCTCTGTGGTAAAGCGGACGTCGTGCCATTGTTATAGTGGCGGCAAATAGTCACTGCGCGCGATAGAGATTTGAAGATCGGTAAGCAGACCGAAATATGCAGCCTCAAAAAATGGTTGGCCTGGAATCTGAACGCAGAAAAAATATATCAGCGCCCACAGTATGCTGTCTAGAAAATAGTTGGCCTGGAACTTGGAAGCAAAAAAAAAATACACGATTGGCCAAAATTGATCAAAATGAACTCGCATTGGAAACTAACTATAATATGAGGCAGTGTATACAAAGTATGGATTATGTGGCTGAAGAATAAAACGAGCTTAAAATCAGTAGGTTAAAAATATATTCTATGACACAGAGAGAAACTAGGATAAAAAGAGAAAAAAAGAGCCCGAGTCATCGAAAACATCGTAAAAACGTTTTACTCTGAAGTCCGGTTGCTCATTTAGTGAAGAAGATGGCTACTTTTCGTAGAATGGATAAATCCCTATTTCCTCAAGGATATTTAGCAAGTGCTCTTTAGGGGCATTCAATAACAGCTGACGGCGTCGGTTTTTCGACACAAAAGCGGTTCACCGAATCTTCATCTTCATAGCGATCAACAGCTCCCGCCTGTCGCCATTACGTCTTTTGGATAGAGACTTCAGTGGTTACACTGCATAAGGTGTTGGCCAAATAATGATTTACTACAAGCAGTGTCCTCTAAAACAGATAAGGAAATTGCGGCCAGTTTGCCCGATGTACTATTTGTCGCAGTCGTCACGGAGAACTTTGTAAACACCAGAAATGAGGTACTCATTATTGTGACTGCCTATCTTACTCGTATGTCTGAGCCTGTTCTGCAGAAGGTTATTGGTAGAGGAAGTTATATTCATGCAAGTATTTTTGAACAGTGTATTTGTCAGAAACGCTACCCATGTAGGACGTTTTAGTAACTGATGTTGGTGGTCCCAACAGAACATGCTGGTTTTCGTAATTTATTGAACAAAACATCAACGTCATCAGCTTTAGAATTGTTGGCCCCAGCAACCTGTTTAAGAAAAGCTATTTTTTTAAAAATTCTTACAACTTTAGCGACGTCTGCATTAGCACTGAAGTGCCACGGATCACGACTTTTTCTCTCATCAGTTCCTGGCGGCTCATCGAATGTATACGTCTCAATAACGGCTGACGGCGTCGGTTTTTCGACACAAAAGCGGTTCACCGAATCTTCATCTTCATAGCGATCAACAGCTCCCGCCTGTCGCCATTACGTCTTTGGTTTATCGCCTGCTTCCTGAGGACGTACCATATCGATACTCCTCACGCCGTCTCAATGACAACCGCTGGCATCATTCTTCGTTATCTTTGCTGCGGTTGTATACCTACGATTTGTTTTGTACTTCTTCGTGCTGCGCACAGAGGGCAGCTGTCGTTCCCGTAACAGGTTATTACAGATTTTTGTATTTAGATATTATTATTGTTTCATTGATTAACTACTGCTCATAGTTAATAGCGATGTAGAATAATGCATAATTTCTGCTTTTTTATACTCAGATTTATAATTCTAATACTGTTTGCACATTTTTACCTTACGTTTCGCCTCATTGGCTCCTATCGACGTCATGAGGGAGACATTGGGCGGAGCTTCTCCTATTTAATCCATAGCGCGTTTACGCTATTCAGCAGTCGACGTTTGTGCCTGTGTGCCTGTGGTTCGTGCTCCACGCGCCGACTCCGCTCACCACCCGGGGTACAAGTCTTTTCATTAATTTTGGTGTAATATGCCTTCGTTTTTAACTTTTATTTTCTCTGCGTCACTCCAATTTGTAACATTATATACATTTCAGAGACTGGTTTGAAATTGATCATAATAGATTCTAACCGGTTAACTGTTCGAACATTACTGTTTACAACATTAAAGAAATAACGTGTGCTGGCCGCAGTGGTGTAGCGGTTCTAGGCGCTCAGTCCGGAACCGCGCGACTGCTGCGATCGCAGGTTCGAATCCTGCCTCGGGCATGGATGTGTGTGATGTCCTTAGGTTAGTTAGGTTTAAGTAGTTCTAAGTTCTAGAGGACTGATGACCTCAGATGTGAAGTCCCATAGTGCTCAGAGCCAAATAACGTGTATTTACACTTGTTGCCGAACGTTCCTTCCTCCGTTCTCCGTGGAGTTTCAACACAGTGCCTGTGATGTGAGGCACGCGAACGAAATAGTGTCACACATTACATCACTGATAAGGTAACGTTTATCGAGCCGAATCAGTTCTCGGTACTGCTATTCGTAAAACAGTAATGATAAAGATAGTGTCAACCTGCGATATAGGGTTAAAATAGTCACCACTCTTACGTTAGCGATAAGGCCTTGCAATAATCGCACTCGGAAAGATTTCAAAGTCCGACACAGAAATGGAAAACGTACGCCGCAAACACTCAACGCATCATCTTCAAATTATTCGTTCCAGCTTCATCAGAAATCTTTACAAAGGCAAAACAGTAGCCATAACAGCTCAGAGCTACATAGTTCAAAGAGACCAAATCAAAACACATTGTTTCCACGTAAACAAGTATAGCTTACTTTTTTTTTAAATTTTATCTTGCAAATGTATCACTTCAACAGACACCACGTTCAGTTGGGTAATAACTGCCCGCTATCATACAATGTCTCTGACGACCAAACACAAGTAAGCAAACGATACTCTCTCTAACAAAAATTGTGAAATCTCATAAGTTTCTGTTCTGGAATAATAATTTTATCGACACTAACGACTTCAGATACGAATGTACGAAAAACTTTTATAAACATCATAGGAGTGATGCCCAATCGACGTCAACACTTGGCGAGCTCCATCCACTTCTCGAAATTGCTCTTAAACGTTGAGGTTTTTCAACAAATCGTGCCTGGCAAGTGAGTTCTGGAATGATGGGCTTTTAATTGAAACTAGGCTATTCTCATGTTTCTTCCGCTGATAGCACTCCTCCGATAAATGCTGCCTCTTGAGCGATTATTCCTATCATTCTTTCCCACTTTCTGCTACTGGAAGGACACCAGGTGTAACAGGAAAGTTCGTAACACTCACGTGAGCCTATCTGACTCTTACCATAATATTCAGCAAGCACCGTGAACCTTAGCCGACAACTTATTTCCCGCTGATTAGGGCAAACAACCTCATTGTCTACACGCTGCAGACAAAAGCGAGCGTCCTTGGCACACAAGGTCCTGAAACGCCTGACAAAAACTCCAGCAGATGCTACCTACTGCCTTACTAGATATCACATCCAAACGCACATCTGTGAGTTGCAGATTCAAATCAATGTAGATTAATTATACAAAGTGAGCGGTTACTCCTTCTAACATTCGTCCCCAAAAGCTCGGACATACCTTAGACTGCTCCATAGCATCCACAGAACGGCAGTGTCACGCAAACCATTTCATTACCACCGTACTAATAAATTATCACCATCAAAATCTGATAATTGTGAATTAACTAGTTACCTAGTTTTTCAGTCTTGAAACAATGTCTATTAGCATTATACATAAACACGTACATCGCAACGTTCAAATGTCTGATATTTGCTAAAAGGGGAAATGTTACGGTACAAATTCCTTTTGCTTCAGTTACTGACTGCAAGACCTTACTACTTGAACAGTAGATTTTGACGCCTTTTTCTTTTTTTAGTCATTATTCAGCATCTAATACTGAATATTGATAATACAGTGACTAATCAAAACTGAATTATTTTTACCTTATTTTATGGTCTTGCAACTTAACACTACTCAGGGAGCCCAGTAACCTTCATCTCTTGCTCTCCTTGGTGCCTTTTTCTGCGTCTTGTACTGAAAGAGTTTCGTGGGATCGGAACAATATAGTGATAAGATGCCTTACAGCGTATCACCTTATTTAGCGAATTATGTTTCCTCCTCTGGACAGAAGGTAACATTGTATCAGTGAATGACCACAGCAAATTATCTGACCACCCACCATTGACCCAGTGATACATACAATATGGAGCAAGAATACGTTATCTCTAACGTATTACGGAGCCCTGCTATAGACTAAACTGTTACGTGAACGAGACCTTAACTAAACGATAATAACTCTCAAAAATTGATGCATGCATAAACACAACATTTGGTAACAACTGAGAGAAAAAATGATTTTGTGATAAATGATGATAGAGTCTGCAGATTATCTGAGAAGCAACATCAAACATTCGTCCGCCTAGGTAGCTGCGCGGTCAGCGCGGCGGGTTGCTAAGTGAAAACGCCCAGGTTTGATTCCCGATCGAGTCGGAGATTTTCTCCGCTCTGGAACTGGATGTTGTGTTCTCCTTATTTTCGTATCGTCATAATTGATATTACTATTGGGATGGCTGAATGGACACGATTCAGAAGACGATAAACTTAAATAAAAATCGAAGATTCATCTTTGGAGCCGAAGATGGCAATATCAGTGGATAAATTCAACACTGTTGTACAGTAAGCTTTAGATATATAAAATAAACGTTTAACTATCTGTCAAAAAATGAGGTTTGGCCTTACGTAAAACGAGTAAACGAATAAAAATCATGTACGCAGTCGATCACTGATCATACTAACACCTAAATAATGAGAGACGCTGAGAATGCCAAAATACTGAAACCAATACCCCGAAGTTATTTCGCTGCGGAACACTGTAACATGGTTTCTCCTGTCAGTCGTCGCCCGAACGTCGAAATGACAAATACCGAGACAAGCGATAGATGTGAGATAAACCATGTTCTTTTTCTAGCGGCTATATATTGTGAATCGCCGGAGGAACGAAAGGCACCAAGACATTAGAAAAAGGGGCAAGTCGTGCCTCTTTCCAAGAGAGGTCGTTGGACAAAGAATAAGCTTGTATCGTTAACATCAATTTGTTGTTTAATTATGCAACAAGTTTCATTTTTGGCCATTTCGGAGACTTTCTTCTAAAGAAATCAACATGGATCCGCAATCTGCATTCTTATGGACCACTCTGAAATCCAGTAGATAGTAGATATCGACGCCTACGTTGTTCCTGTGTTTGTGATTTCCGAAATGGGTTCGATATAATTGCGCACTGATACCTTGTGAACAAAATACCAGATTACGATTGGAACAATGAATTCGTAGCAGACAGAACTTCTAAGGTGCGTGCTAGTTCGTTTTTTTTTTTAAAAAGAAAACAACCTGTGAAAATAAATCCGGGTATGCCCTGATTTGAGAAATACGCCGTCTCATATACAAAGTTTCCACTCGTAAATCAAATTTAGCAAGCATTCTATTACACGGAGTTTTCAGGCCGCCCTTCCTCTCCACTACCACCGGGAGTCCGCTTCCGTCAACTGCTACGTTCTCTTTCCTTCCACTTTCCTAAAACTTTCTTGACAAATCGGGGTACGGCGCCACTTTGGCTTCGTCCCCGGACCTGCCTGCTCCGTGACCTTTGTCAGCTTCCCAAGGATACTACCCCCGCCCCCTATAGTTTATCGTCGGGCATTTGCTGCTCTATGTGTATAACTGGAGGATGCTACATTTATTTACACTGACAGCTCAAAACCCACATTTGGTGTTGGGAATGCGTATATTGTTCGCGACACCCCTAATAGATTTCGGCTTCCCGACTAGTGTTCGGTTTTTAAGGCGGAACTCTACGCTGTTCTCCAGGCTGTCCAATACACCCGTCGCCATAAGCGGCTACAGTATGTTATATGCTCGGATTCGCTCAGCTCTCTCCTCAACCTCCAAGCTCTTTATCACGTCCTCCCTCTGGTCCACCGGATTCAGGACTGCCTCCATTTGCTTTGCTTCACTTGGGTGGGAGGGAGGGGGGGGGGGGCGTCTCTGTGGCATTCCTCTGGACCCCAGGGCACGTTGGAATCCGCGGAAACGAGGCAGCCGATATAGCGGCCAAGGCTACAGTCTCTCTTCCTCGGCCCGCTGTTCGCATGGTTCTCTTAGCCCGATCTACAGAGCGTTTTATATCGCCGCATATCTCTTTTATGGCACACACATTGATCAACGCTTCCCGATAATAAATTACGGGACGTAAAACCTCTTCCCTGTACTTGGACCCCTTCCTCCCGGCCTCGTCCTCGGGAGGAGGTAATTTAAACCAGACTCCGGAGAGAGAACTGGCTTTTTAGCCATCGACTACTTTTAAGTGGCGATCCTCGCCCGCTTTGTTCCCACTGCTCTCAACCGTGGACGGTGAGACATCTTTTACTTCAGTGCCCCTATTTTACTCCGCTACGCGCCCGTTTACAGCTGCCGCCTGATACGAGGGTTGTTTTTTAAGTAAGGGCCGTTTTTATTTTTAAAAAAAGATACAAATACTTTTGTAAAAAAACTTTTATTTTCTGATTCTACACACTTTTACCTATTTTTCTACATAGCTGCCTTGTTTATTTAAGCACTTGTCATACCGTACAACTAAGTTTTTAATTCCCTCTTCAAAGAAATCGGCCGCCTGCTCCGACAGCCAAGAGTTCACGGCCGCTTTCACTTCATCGTCGTCATTGAAGCGCTGCCCGCCAAGATGGTGTTTCAGGTACCGGAAAAGGTGAAAATCGCTAGGAGCAAGGTCGGGGCTGTATGGTGCATAGTCCAAAACTTCCCAGCCAAAAGAATCAATCAAATCCCGAGTCTTTCGAGAGGTGTGAGGCCTAGCGTTATCGTGCAGGAGCAAAACTCCTTTTGTCAGCATGCCGCGCCTTTTGTTTTGAATTGCTCTGCGGAGCTTCTTTAGAGTTGCACAGTAGGCATGTGAGTTGATTGTCGTTCCTCGTGGCATAAAGTCCACTAGCAAAACACCGCGCCGGTCCCAGAACACAGTTGCCATAATCTTGCGCTTTGACAGCGTCTGTTTGGCTTTGACCTTGACGGGTGAGGTTGTGTGTCGCCATTCCATCGATTGTCGCTAGCTTTCGGGAGTGATATGGGATACCCATGTTTCATCTCCAGTGACAATTTGACTCAACATGTCCTACCCTTCTTCCTCGTAACGAATCAAAAAGTCCAATGAAGTGGCAAATCTCTTCCCTTTGTTGTCCTCTGTGAGGAGTCTGGGTACCCACCGAGAACACAGTTTCTTAAAATTTAGGTTTTCAGACACAATTTTGTACAAAATAGTTCTTGAAACTTGTGGAAATTCCAAAGAAAGAGTGGAAATTGTGAACCTTCTGTCCTCACGAATCTTTGTTTCGACTGCAGCCACCAAATCATCAGTGATCACAGAGGACCGGCCTGAGCGTTCTTCGTCATGGACGTTTTGACGGCCATTTTTAAACTCTCTAACCCATTGATGCACTTTACCTTCACTCATTGCATTCAAGCCATAAACTTCTGTTAACTGACGATGAATTTCTGCAGCTGATAGGCTTCTCGTGGTCAAAAAACGTATCACTGACCGTATCTCACACGCGGCGGGCGATTCAATAATCGTAAACATTATAAAGTAGCACAGCGATGCGTACACGTCAGCTACAGAGCTGCAACTTGCATCAGTGTGAACGGGAAGGATGCCGGCAAGTGGCGCGCTGGCTTGTTGCGGCGTCCGCGCAAACTACGGGACTATACGTGCGAAACGGCCCTTACTTAAAAAACAACCCTCGTATATCTACCCTTTTAGCAGATGCCACGCGCTCAGCCGATCGCGTCCTTAAGTTTATCCGTGTCAGTAAGATGACGTCGGTCATCTGAAGCTCCTTTTTTGGGGACGACAACCCCCCCCCCCCTGCCCTTCAATAGTAGTTTTCTGTAATTAGTTTCCATCCTTTTTGAGTTTCGCTCCCGTTGCTGTTGACTTAACATTCGGTTTTTTACCCTTCCCTAAGCCAGAGAATGGGTGCTTATGACCGTAGCAGTTTTGCGACCTAAAACCATAACAAAAAAAGCTTACTTGATTAGCTCAACAGTTTTCAGTGGGAAAACCAAAAGAATTGAAGTGAAAAGGAGCAATCGTACCACATATCTCACCAAGCACAAAAGTGTTTAGGTAACATGGCTTGTGGACCCAATTTGTTAAAATAATACTGAAATAGATGGCTTCGAATAAACACACTTTTTGTAGAAACAAGCACTCTCTGCCACCTGAGGCCCATCCAAAACCTATATTTTCTGCTGTAAAGCATGCACAGTAACGAAGTAAAACATTCGTTAGAAGTATAACTATTGCGGTGACCCAAATAAGGTTTTGCATCTGGTTGTCATATTCCAACTGCTGAGTTCAAGTCAGCCTAATTATTTTAAACAGACGAATGAGTGTCATGGAAAATGATTCGAAACAATATTAAAATGTAAATTCGTATGACTGACTTCACAAAAATGATTAAATCACTAAGGCAGATGTAATAGTGGTGCCCAGAAAAAAAAGTCACGCAGTTCCAAGACGTCGGAAAATCAAAGGAAGTATGATCCAAATAAATCGCAAAGCATTTACCATTCGGATCGCAAACAGATTCTGTACAGAGCCTCGAAACAACTCGCCTCGCAAAGAGCCGAAATCCAAATGAGAGATCCATGTCCAGCACATGAAAGCTGCGGCAACTTCGAGATGCGAATCAAGAAAGTAGTTAAGCTTGACCCATAGGTTCGTCGTTAGTGATTAACAAAACCGTATTGCATGTATGCACTTCCTACATGCAGCCATGCAACATCTCATCACCTCCCCATTTCACGGACCAGTAACAAGAGATATTCGACAGCCAACACGACCTCCCTTAACACGGCCCAACACAAAAGTGCCAATGTTGAATTCGTACCACAGGATTCTCAGAGCGGTGGGCAGTGACCTGATTGGTCCGTTCATCCGGAAGTCTTGAGTCCTTTCTCGATGCCTCAAAGGTTACGCAAAGTTAAGTAAATTGTTCGTATCGATACTAGGTAAGGTTGCAGCGACTATTACGCCAGAATCCAAACTAATAGTGCTCAGAGCCATTTGAACCATTTTTTTTTTTTTTTTTGTAATGCAAACATACCACTCGCTGCACTTGTCTTCCTACGACTGATCGTGTGCCCTGAGAACACAAGTGTAGCGCTCCACACACCGTGGCACGTTTCGGAACTCTTCATCATGGATCTGATTACATTACTGTATCTACATTTTTTGTTCCAAATAACCTAAGGAATAACCTCCAGCAACCGGCGGAAAACCTCATGACTCACCCTGTATTGAAAGTGGCGATGTAACAGTCAACTTTAAAATTCAACACGACATTCTTTATGAAGGGAAATCGCCTTATGCAAAACTAACTGTAATTGAGACCCAAAAGAACACTACAGGGTCGTTCAGAATTCTCAGGGATCATGGAGCAAGTCAATTGCATCAACCTGAGATGGGGAACCCTGCTCTGGAAATCAATGAATCACTGAGAGGGAAGAGTGGTCAGACACTGGACTCGTATTTGGAAATACGTTGGTCCATATCTCCGTTTGGCCACCCTAATTTAGGTTTCTTAAGATTTCTCTAAGTCGTTAAAGGCGAATGCCAGGATTATTCGCCGCGCGGGGTAGCCACGTCGTCTGGGGCATCTTGTCACGGTCCACGCGGCTCCCCCTTGTTGTCCTTACTGTAAGTTAAAGTTAAATAAAGTAGTGCGTAAGCTTAGCGAAGACCTTACGACAAATTTCCAGCTTTCCAGATCATACCTTTATAAGGGTACGCTCGATTTCCTTCCCCTTCCTCCTTCAATCCGAGGATGTATACTGACTCCATTGACCTCGTCATCGATGGACAACTAAACCTTAATCTTCCTTTTCACCGTAAGAAACAGTCGAAAATCATAAGTAAATGACAATTTTTTTAATTTACTGTTGAACTGCTGGCGACGATAAAAATTCAAGCAGACCCATTATTACAATAATTTTATATGTTTGCGCACAGTTTGCACTGTTAATCTCCGTACAGAGGCCCTGGAGGGCCCATCGGCACCGACCGACCGCTGTGTCTTCCTCCGCCAGTGGTCATTGGACGCTGTATGGAGGGGTGAGAGGTCACTACACCGCTCTCTCGCCCGGTTTTCGCAACCTATAGCCACTACTACTCGCCCAAGTAGCTCCTCAGATGGCATCACGAGGCTGAGTGCACCCGTTCCAGTCCTCCCACCAACGAAAAAATCCCTGGCAATACCGGGAATCGAACCAGAGTCCTCCACATGGTAGTCAGTCGCGCTAATCACTTTTATATCTCATTTTGTTCGTTACTTTTGTACGGAGCGGACGTCCCATGACACCTGTACACGTTCATTGTTGATCCGTTCTCTCAAATTTTTTTTTTTTTTTTTTTTTTTTTTTTTTTTTTTTTTTTTTTTTTTTGTAATTACAGAGGGCACTTAACCCTCTGACCGAACACGCTGAGCTACCGTGCCGGCACATTCAGCTACGGAGGTGGACACATTCACAGTGGTAAGCCAAAACTTCGTTCCCCGAGCAACCATACCGCTATCCAAACCATATCACAGAGAGCTTCGAGAGATGTCACGTACATGAGTGTTTCCACATGTTTCTACATGACTAAATAAAATCAAATGAGATCATATACACGTGTTGGCCATGAAATAGCCCCACCAGCCCAACACACCTTTCAGAGAACACCTACTGTACAATGTTAACAACTAAGCACGTAACAAATACATTTATTACATAATACAGTTTGTAGGCTCTTGTATTCAGATGACAGAGTTATCACACGACACGTTTGGCCTCGTAACCTCCAACGCAGTAGGGTCCTTATCTCAAGTTGATACATCTGGCCGCCTCGAACTTCGTTGAAAGTTTGTAACATCATCGCGGAAATACCTTGCAGATAAATATACACCGTTTATAGCTCGTCGTGTTACGAGCGCTCCCAAGGACGCGAAGTGTAGTGACGAGCGCGTGGGCGGCTGGGCAAGGTCGGAAATAAAGAATGAATCCAGAAGTAATTAAGGAAATCAGGTGACATCTGGGTCCTCTTGATGGCGAACAAACAGCTGCTCTATCCACAATATGCGTATCATTTTTATGTCGAAGTATCTGAAGATTCAGTCGCGAATTAAATCATCTAAATAACTGCAAGTAACCAAAGAAACACTGTAATAACAAGTTCTTACATACAGAGGAACCGAAATATGTAAGAAATCTGTAAACAGATTTCGGCTGATGTCATTCTGAGAGAAATTAGTGAAGTGTCCAATATCGCAGCGGCTGTTAAAATGATTTAAAGTTCAAACTGAGCACCCTCTTGGTCTCTGAGGTGCGCACTAACACAGAAAGGCACGCTGTCCTTGCGGCGGAGGGTGTACCAGGTTAGGAAACCTCTGGTGCAAAGAGGAAGCGGTCTGTTATATACAGCTAGCCGCTTGTCCACTTCTTCCTTCAGCAGTAGGCACACTAGTCCGAGGTGCCGACCAGCTAGCAAAACCTATGAGCATCGCCACTCCGGCCCATTCTGGGACGTCTTCTCGTTTGGAAGGTCCACCAGCTGCCATCTCGTCCGCGACTGCCTATTGTGTACGGGACGCCCCTCCATGCGAAGGTAAGACATAACGGCTCTTGACTTCGGACACACTTTAATAATGATGAACAAATTCAATAGCCGCTTCGGTCGTTTGCCGATCGCGAGTATTTCGTGATACTACGGGAGAGCAGCAGCGGTGAGCTTCACAGAATTCTGCCAGCCCCCTCCTCTCTTCCCCCCCCCCCCCCCTCTTCCTTTTTGCTGTCGAAACCCAGTTCTCATGGTTCAGTATTTCTTCTCCGAGGAGTTTTCAGTTAAACTTGAGAAGCTATTGGGAATACTATTTACGCTTGTTATCCTGTGAATGTGTGTGTCAGTGGAGGCTGCCGTTGGTCAAAAGTACGTTGTTCCGTGCTAATTTCAGAATATACGTCTATGTGCTAGTCTCTAAATGTTTTACTTGTGTTGCTATTTCTACCATCTTGCCCCACTACACATTCAAATCAGTGGCTCCCTACAAGTAGGGTCGTAGACAGTGCTTTCCCGCTGTTTGACACTGGGTACAATATTAACATGAGAGCCCGAATGCGTATCAATATTTATCTCGCCCACTAACTAGGGCAATCTCTTTTCATTCAGGCCGCCTGAGATACGAAAAACGTGACAGTCAATCTAGCTGTGGTAGCGCACGTCATCCGAATGTGGAGAGAAGTGAAAAGGAGAACAATCATGTCGAAACAAAAAAATGAAAATTAGAGATTAACGTTCCGTCGATGTCTAGGTCCTTAGAGACGAAGCACAGGCCCAAAGTGGGGAAGGAAGTCAGTTGCCCTCTTTCAAAGGAACCATTCCTGTAATCACTTGAAACGATTCTGCGGTATCACCGAAAATCTAAATTGGGATGGGGAGATTTGTACCGCTGTTCTCCTGAATACTTTCCTCTGCGCTACCTAATTCGCTGACCATTTCGAACAAACTGCTATACATAACCACGTAATGGGTATAACTATACATTATGTTACCAATGAGCCCCTGATGCGCCCCGAAACAAGATTTCTACTTGAGCAAATGTCATCATTTTTGTTAGTCCCACATTCTGTTTTATCCCGAAGCTCTGAACAATACACGATAGGCTCAGGTCCACATTCCCTCTTTCTTCACAATTTCCCTTTAGTCACCTTACTGTGCGAACAGCAGATGGTGCTGAAGTTTATACTGACTAGACTCCACAGCAAGATGACATAGTCTGGAACTTGTTAACTACCAATCATTGACACTTGTCACACAATTATTCTTTGCTAACTTCTTCTTTGCTGCACAACGAGCCACATCGGAACTTTAAATGAAGTTTGTCGTATATAAGGTGGACATGCGAGGGCTTATTGATGGAGCGACGCGTGCGACATCGTTCTCCAAGTACGTCTCGCTGAAGGGTAATATCTTATCACAGTGACCTCCTTTTGCTTCCCGTTGCTGACAGTACCAATAGACAATATGGCATGGAGTTTTTCTTAACAGGCGTAGACAGAGATATGATCATAACAAACCAGAGCAGAAATGCGCCTGTCGGAGCACAAAGAAAATGAATATGCTCCCCTTAAGACTCTGACAGAAAGATGCGGAACCAGCTGGCTGACTCGTCATTCCGCATTCCTCACGAAATATTTTAGCAATGTGATATATTCGCACTCTTTTAACACAGAAAATGGTTCAAATGGCTCTGAGCACTATGGGACTTAACATCTATGGTCATCAGTCTCCTAGAACTTAGAACTACTTAAACCTAACTAACCTAAGGACGTCACACAACACCCAGTCATCACGAGGCACAGAAAATCCCTGACCCCGCCGTGAATCGAACCCGGGAACCCGGGCTCGGGAAGCGAGAACGCTACCGCATTTTAACACAGAACATTAGAAAATTATTTTGCTCAGTCTGTCTTTGTAGTTAACAGTTCATACTCATCACCTCCGTCTCACTGCCACTGTCTACATACGTCTCTCTCCCACTGTCTTCTTTTTCTCCCATTGATTTCCAGCATATCGCACCGCCCCAGTGCCACTGTTTCCTCTCTCACTTACACATCTTAGCTGCGCAGCCAATTCCAGATCCAGTTTCTTTCTCCTCCTAGACGCAAGTGTTTAAAATTGCGGTACAAAATGCACCCTCTCCTGTGCCTGAATTTTAAAGTTCGCCAGTCTTTGATGTTCAGGATCCGCCCCCAAAGCCTATGTGCAGTCTCTGCATTTTTTTTTTTTATTTCCATTATCTCTCTTTCTCTTTTACTGCCACTCTCTCTCATTGTACAACATTATCTCCTCTCTCTCTTCCACTGTCACTGTTTCTCTGCTACTTTGTCTCAGCACAAGAAAGTGCGAATATTTCGCATGCAAAATTTTTGTTGATGAAGGCAGAAAGAGAATTGAGGCAGGTTGTTCTCTACTTTTTTGTGACAATCTTTTAAAGAGCAGTATATTCGCCTGTTTCTGTACTACGACTGAAGCATTTTTCAGCTGGTTCCTTCTTTTCCCTGTTGCAACATGGTGGCCTTTCTTTATAAAACGAATTGCATAATTCAGTAATATTTTGAGAGTTTATTTACATACTTCCGGGCAGCGGCCTTGCCGCAGTGGATACACCGGTTCCCGCCAGATCACCGAAGTTAAGCGCTGTCGGGCGTGGCCGGCACTTGGATGGGTGACCATCCAGCCCCCATGCGCTGTTGCCATTTCTCGGGGTGCACTCAGCCTCGTGATGCCAATTGAGGAGCTACTCGACCGAATAGTAGCGGCTCCGGTCATAGAAAACCATCGTAACGACCGGGAGAGCGGTGTGCTGACCACACGCCCCTCCTATCCGCATCCTCAACCCGAGGATGACACGGCGGTAGGATGGTCCCGGTGGGCCACTTGTGGCCTGAAGACGAAGTTCTTTTTTATTTATATACTTCTACACATTTATATACTTAGACACATATAAGCAACGAATAAGTATGCATAATATAAGGTTAACAGCCCGCATCTCGTGGTCGTGCGGTAGCGTTCTCGGTTCCCACGCCCGGGTTCCCGGGTTCGATTCCCGGCGGGGTCAGGGATTTTCTCTGCCTCGTGATGGCTGGGTGTTGTGTGCTGTCCTTAGGTTAGTTAGGTTTAAGTAGTTCTAAGTTCTAGGGGACTTATGACCACAGCAGTTGAGTCCCATAGTGCTCAGAGCCATTTGAACCATTTATAAGGTTAACACAAAATAGTTTAATTTACATTTTTTCTCGATACTTGATCGATGAGCAATTCTTGAAAACGTCCGGTTTATGATCACTGTGATTACAAATACTTTCCTGAATCTGCAGTCATTCTAGTTTTACACAATACTTGACAATCCTTATAAGTTCTTTTGAGTCATGTTAAGACCTGTTTTAGCCCATTTCTGTCACTGCAGTTCCACTTTGCACATATTTGTATAGGCGTGAAATGCCCATTATACCGAGACAGTGCATCCTAAAAGTCTTACTGCCGCAAAAACGCTGACTAAAAACAGTGTGTTGGCCTCAGAACCTTTCTGATGACCCTAGAACCCACTACATCAGTAAACGAGATTTGCACCTCGGGCCGGGTATTAGGTGCACATTTTAAATGTATAAGTACTGCAACTTTGAACCTCTAGATCTTAGTAACGGATAATGACATCGAAAAAGGTTTCAAGGTTCCCGCATAATATAAACTTAGAAACATAAGGTAAAAATTTCGACCATCTGCCATGAACAGAAATTGTAGAAAGTAGCCATCCCCACGACTGGTGCTTCTCGTACCCCAAAATCTTGGTACTTCCGGCTTTCTCAGGAACCGCCAATAAACAAATGGTGCTTTTACAAGCCCCCTAAGCTTCACTCCAAATCACACCTAAAGCAAAAAAACCAACAGATTTGTTAAATTTCCGCGGGCTGAAGGAAGTGTGTAATATTCAAATTACTATGTTTTTCTGTAATATAACTACAGTACAGCCGTTCCTCCGATAGGTATACAAATGGTCGCTGGACCAAAACACTTGATTCCTTATCTCTCTGATCAACAGAACCCGAGATATAACACCCTGAAAAATCCTACTTTCGCGCGCGGATTTTTGGACCTTATTAGCGCCGTGTATGAAAAAACAGGTATCACTGAACACTAGTCGCACTAGAGGCAGCAAAAATGACGCTAGCACAGAAAGAAGTCGCGAGAAGGCAGAACATATTTTTATAACATCTGACAAATTAAAAATTCGTGCCGGACTGGGATTAGTATCACGCCGTAAACAAACGCAAAAATACTACATGTTACGAAGCTTACATTAGAATTTTACAAAACTGTATAGACAGGAATCGTAGTTCTGTTACATTCAACTGTACCTTACGTTGCCATCACGAACTCTTCCATATTTCCTGTGAATTATCAAAGTGGATAACGTGGTGGTCAGTCTACATCCGTAAACCTTTGCGAAGGGAATGGCAAGGGATACTTACCTCCATATTACGTATTAGTTTTTCTAGTTCCATTCACGTATGGAGTGCGGAACGAATGCATGCTTAAATGCCTCTGAAAGTAGTGTAATTAGTCATATCTTGCCTTCGCTGTCCTTACTGGAGCCGTTGGCTCAGTACTCTTGGGTCTTCCTTTACGAATAAACATTTGAAAACGGAGTTCATCGTTTCTGTTTTCGCATTGTTACTGTTAAATTTGGCTTTGGTTTCATCCGTAAGTGTCTGGATGATACCCTTGGTGCGACTGATCAGAATATCTTTTTCTTCTACGACACGATAATCGTTGAAAGCTTCGCGCACTTTCCTTTCGATCACACATCGCGTTACATTCAACAGCATCTCTCTCTCTCTCTCTCTCTCTCTCTCTCTCTCTCTCTCTCTCTCTCTCTCTCTCTCTCACACACACACACACACTCTTCACAAATTTCTTCACAAAAACTATATACTAGGTAGGATCCCTCCCATGATAAACTGTTCTACTTGGTACACATGTTTCCAGCGCTTGCTTAAGTGTACGTTAACGGCAGAATTATACCACTTCCGTTTAGGGCCAGAGACTATTACACCGTACTGGTACTAGCTTTGACTCGATGCGTCAGGCGCAATATTCATTTTGCCGTATTTAGCTGTTTTGTATTATAACCTGCAGTATGCCATTTCAAGGCAATGGCGCATTAAAAATTTACGACAAACAAATTACTCTTGTCATAAAATATCGGTTAATAACGCAACAACGAAATAAGCCTTCAAAACATACTGTGATAAGAGTTCGGAGACAAAAACTTCACAACTCAGTCGTACCGCAATGGATAATGTCATGGGTTATGGACTCGAAGGATGTAGGATTTTTTTTTTACATCTTAGCGTCCTTAACACATGCTAGGGCTTTCTTACGAATGTAACACAAGTATGTTTTGCAATATTCGATGTTATTTACAATTCTATCTGTTAGAAAACGAAGGATGAAATAAATATTCGGCTGTTTATTTCCGAGTATGTGGTGGTTCAAAATGGTTCAAATGGCTCTGCGCACTATGGGACTTAACGTCTGAGGTCATCAGTCCCCTAGAACTTAGAACTACTTAAACCTAGCTAAACTAAGGACATCACACACATCCATGCCCGAGGCAGGATTCGAACCTGCGACCGTAGTGGTCGCGCGGTTCCAGACTGAAGCGCCTAGAACCACTCGGCCGCAGCGGCCGGCTTATGTGGCAGTCTCAGAGTGTGAGGTTAGGCAGGAACCTAAGAGGACAGCCCAAATTGATGCACGTCAAAGGAGGAGCAATAACATTCATATTCTTTCTTGCCACAAATATTCGGATGTTTACATCCTAGCTTACGATAAGATCACGAAGAGACAAATACTTCATACACTCCTGGAAATTGAAATAAGAACACCGTGAATTCATTGTCCCAGGAAGGGGACACTTTATTGACACATTCCTGGGGTCAGATACATCACATGATCACACTGACAGAACCACAGGCACATAGACACAGGCAACAGAGCATGCACAATGTCGGCACTAGTACAGTGTATATCCACATTTCGCAGCAATGCAGGCTGCTATTCTCCCATGGAGACGATCGTAGAGATGCTGGATGTAGTCCTGTGGAACGGCTTTCCATGCCATTTCCACCTGGCGCCTCAGTTGGACCAGCGTTCGTGCTGGACGTGCAGACCGCGTGAGACGACGCTTCATCCAGTCCCAAACATGCTCAATGGGGGACAGATCCGGAGATCTTGCTGGCCAGGGTAGTTGACTTACACCTTCTAGAGCACGTTGGGTGGCACGGGATACATGCGGACGTGCATTGTCCTGTTGGAACAGCAAGTTCCCTTGCCGGTCTAGGAATGGTAGAACGATGGGTTCGATGACGGTTTGGATGTACCGTGCACTATTCAGTGTCCCCTCGACGATCACCAGTGGTGTACGGCCAGTGTAGGAGATCGCTCCCCACACCATGATGCCGGGTGTTGGCCTTGTGTGCCTCGGTCGTATGCAGTCCTGATTGTGGCGCTCACCTGCACGGCGCCAAACACGCATACGACCATCATTGGCACCAAGGCAGAATCGACTCTCATCGCTGAAGACGACACGTCTCCATTCGTCCCTCCATTCACGCCTGTCGCGACACCACTGTAGGCGGGCTGCACGATGTTGGGGCGTGAGCGGAAGACGGCCTAACGGTGTGCGGGACCGTAGCCCAGCTTCATGGAGACGGTTGCGAATGGTCCTCGCCGATACCCCAGGAGCAACAGTGTCCCTAATTTGCTGGGAAGTGGCGGTGCGGTCCCCTACGGCACTGCGTAGGATCCTACGGTCTTGGCGTGCATCCGTGCGTCGCTGCGGTCCGGTCCCAGGTCGACGGGCACGTGCACCTTCCGCCGACCACTGGCGACAACATCGATGTACTGTGGAGACCTCACGCCCCACGTGTTGAGCAATTCGGCGGTATGTCCACCCGACCTCCCGCATGCCCACTATACGCCCTCGCTCAAAGTCCGTCAACTGCACATACGGTTCACGTCCACGCTGTCGCGGCTTGCTACCAGTGTTAAAGACTGCGATGGAGCTCCGTATGCCACGGCAAACTGGCTGACACTGACGGCGGCGGTGCACAAATGCTGCGCAGCTAGCGCCATTCGACGGCCAACACCGCGGTTCCTGGTGTGTCCGCTGTGCCGTGCGTGTGATCATTGCTTGTACAGCCCTCTCGCAGTGTCCGGAGCAAGTGTGGTGGGCCTGACACACCGGTGTCAATGTGTTCTTTTTTCCATTTCCAGGAGTGTATGTTACAACGAGACACTTACTTCATATGTTACAACCAATGGCACTTCCGAATGAAATGAATGAAAATTAAAACCCCTGCAGCCATCTTTTTTGCATTTAATTTATTTTCGCAACCAGTTTCGGTGTTGCATTGCACCATCTTCAGGTCCCCTTGACAACCTAAATTGGGAGGAATCCAATCTCGTGTATAGTCATAACAGGAGCGAATATTAAATAACACGTATCCGTAAATCTATGGTTTTCACAGCGCTATTCCTTCATCAACCAACGACTACCATCGATTACAAGGCTGGACATACAAAGAAACGACACTTCCGACTAGTATAGTTCTGCCGCTAACGACATGTGCTTGTTTTATTATTATTCTAAATTTGACAAACAGTTTCTCTGTAAGTATAGATGCTCCCACCTGCGATTAAATGTTTTTATTTCCTTCTTGAGTTATGAAACTATGGCCTATTTATCTAACTTATTGAACATGTAAATACTTCTATTTATTTTAGTTGCCTTTTTTACTTTTAGTATAGCACCTCAATCGTGGTTGACATATTGCGCCAGTCTACGTTGTGCTCAGTTCGGACCAGTGCATAGGCTATTCCTCAAAACTTGTCATAAATCATCCCTCGTTCATTTATAATGTCTACATTTTCACGGAGTTCTTCTGTGCTGTCGATATCGTCAGGAACGAAGCCTGCTTGAGCTCACTGTGCAGATGTCCTTTGTTTTTCTTAACTCGTTAGAGAGCGTGTCCTGATCACAAGCTAGACAGCCGCCAAGTTTGAGCGTTTCTCTGCGTCTCTACACTAATGTGTACAATTTGATTTGGCGTGAATCGACAAGTCAAACTTGGTGTGAGTGTGTCAACAGGTCAGGCTTCAACGCTGTTGACAGCGCCTGTCTGTAATCTGTGGATGGTACTAAAACACTGCCAATACTATCGGCACCAGAGAATCATATCTATTGGTGCTCACCGAACCAAAAAACATTACACAGAAGATGATGACGTTTTCAAGGTCAAATTCAGGTCAGCTGAGTGAAAGTTTGGGAAAGAGGATTGCAAAAAGCATCATGCTTCCGAGGAACATCTCAAAAGTCTCTGAAGGCTGGGACATCAAACGGGTCGGTCTACTTGCTGACTAAGTGTGCTTTCAGACATTCATCTGCGAGATGAACCGTGTGCGGTCGATCGTATCACCTTGTACACTGTAATCATCACCTGTTGTTCGTTAAAAATGTTAATACAACATTTGTAACGTTTCTTAAAAGAAATATTGTCTCCAAAAGTAAACGAATTTATTGTAACATACCCCATTTAATTGCCTTACATGATGATCCACCGTGGAGTTATTGCAGATATTTCACAATGGAAATTAAGCTTCAACTTTAGGTAAAAGTAAACGGGCTGTGTTTTTAGTTGATACTTTCAGAGATAACCTCTTTAGACAGCTACATCCCATTTTTCAGCATTATATACGAAAAATTGTACAAATTGTTTTTAATGAATCCTTAAGTTCCTGTGAGTAAAGACAATATTTTTTTCGTTGCACGTAGATTATACTACAAAACCACCAAATACGGGAGACAACTTCAAGGGTAGTGAAAAACATTTTGGCGCCTACACGGGTTGTTATCTATCAATGATAGCTATCAAGTATCTGATACAGAAAAGTAACTGTAGCTGCAGTAACTCGTAACCGCATCTCATCTCTATCTACTAGGACAGAACATGCGGACTGCACGTGTAACGCCTCTGCTAAATTTTTTACCCGTTTATTTTTTCTGCACGAATTACTTAGTTAATTTAGTGTTACAATCCCATACGGCTTGCAGAGAGTTAAATTTACAGATAATATTTTTTTTCGCTTGGGCATGAATGCTGAAGAATACGAAAATGTGTGTATTTTACTAATATTGTACAAAATTCAGAATGGCATAACATATTGGTATTAAACCAGAGATCAGCCTTATATGCCAAACCAGAATTGTTCACCAATCGTGGTTGATAGAATACCCATACATGCATGATAGCTGAACATAGCATTCGTTTCCATCCTGACTAAAGTCACACTGAGACCTGTGACCTTACACTGGTTCTTACACATACTCTCCTCTACTGGTAGACCCTAGATAATGTGTTGACGATGAGTAATCACTGCTTACAGCTGTGGTAGTCAACCTGGTACCTACCGCCCACAAGTTGGCGTTGCGGCTTTTGTGGTGTGCAGTAGGCGGTAGTCTTTAAAAGACACATTCATTAGGTTTTCATAACATTTTGACAAAGTATTTGATAAGAAATTATTATGTGCTATAACTTCGCTTTAGAAACTTCATACAGTAACTGTTAATTGTCTTCTTCACAAATCACAATTACTGTGGAAGCGAAGGGCGGTCCAAAAAATGTTACTACTACTACTACTACTACTACTATTCCCACTACCACTACTAAAAAAGATACAGAAGTGGCCGGTAGGTAAAAAACGTTCTCTGCCGCTGGGTTAGAGGGTCATAATTAATATGCCTTCCAACGACAGACTGCTCACGAGAGGCTCGTGTGTGATGTACGCAGGGTGATTCAGCTCTCCCTACCGATGGCGTTTTATGCTACCTACAGTATTATGGCTGTCCTTCATAAACCACACGCGAGATTTACATATTCTCTCGCTCACTTAGCGCAACCTGTTAGTCCTACAGAAGAAATGAACAAGGCCTTTTTGTAGGAAATTTAATGTAGTTAAGTTTTGTAGTGGGGTAAGTTTTCGCTAGAGGCCGTAGTTGTTATGTTTTTCACGAAAAACTTGAAAACATTACCTTTAAATGCACCCCCTCCCCCACGCTCAGCCCCCACCGGTCAGGATTTCTAGTATGTTGTTCATGGCATTCCCTCCTAGCAGTGTACAAATATGTTAGACTGCACGAATTATTTCCCACGTTCCACCGATGTTGGTCTTCACTGACTGGCGTTATTACGCTATCGGCTTTGTCGAGCACTTAAAAATTGTAAAATTGGCATTTGTGTAAATTTTACGTAACAGTTTTTTGAGTTTTAATAATATAAAATAAATACTCACATAGTTATATTTGTAAGGCTTTCGTACCACTAAACTACTGCGTTTGTAAAAGTTAAGTTCGAATCGAATTGTCAACGAAATTAGCTTTGATGTAACGTTTACAAAAGTCTTCGTTCATGTCCCTCACTGGCACGATTAAATTAATGTTAATGAAATGGCCAACATGCTGGTGGCGTAATAGTCCAATCAACAAAGAGTAAAAACGTCGAATATGGAGAATAGTTCGTATATTCGGAAATTTTTGTACAGTGGTGGAAGGGAGACCCGCGAATAATATACTAGATATCCTAAATGGTGAGGGAGAAGTGAGGTATAGATGCGTTTGAAGGTCACTTTTGTACGCTTTTCTTGAATAACTCGAAAACCGTGGCCTCCAGCGAAAACGTATAGCAGTACAACATTTAACCACATTAAATTTCCTACAAAAAGGTCCTCTTCATTTTTTCTGTAGGACTAATAGTTCGTGAGTATCGAATGAGGTAATATGAAAATTTCGCGCGTGATTTATGAAGACCAACTGTAACATTGCGATTATATGAGAAAAAAACAACATAAGTTAGTTACAAGCTACGGCGTGCACACAGTTCATTCAACATGTAAACGTCACTAGAGATATCTGGATTTAGGTTATGACATGTTCGATATGTCTGCCATCATTGGCAATGACGTGGCGCAGACGAATAGCAGAAACTCTGCATGACCCACTGAAGTGTCGGAATATCAACGATGTCGATGTCCTCCTGAATGGGTGTTTTCAGCTCGGATATGGTTTTGGGGTTGTTGGTGGACACCTTGTCTTTATCCCCACAAGAAGGAGTCGAATCAGTTCGGATCCGGAGAACATGGCAGCCAATCGAGGCCCATGCCAGTGGCCTCTGTGTACATCACAGCCAGAATGCGGTCCCCAGAGTGCTCCTCCAGAACATCATACATTCTCCTGCTTCGATGGGGTCGAGCTCTGTCTTGCATGAGCCCCATCTTGTCGAAATCAGGGTCACTTTGGATAATCTCGATGAAATCATCTTCCAAAACCTTCACGTACCGTTCGGTAGTCGCCGTGCCATCTAGGAATATCGTACTGATAATTACGTGACTGGACAGTATACGCGACACAGTCAACCTTACAGGGTGAAGAGACTTCTCGATCGCAAAATGCGGAGTCTCACTCCATCGAATGCGCCAATTTTGCTTGTTGACGAACACATCCAAATGGAAACAGCCTTCGTGGCTAAACCAAACCATACAGCACATACTAATTCCCATCATGCCCCTCTGCCAACCGTGCAGTTCGAACGTCCTAGTGCAAACTGTTCATAAGTTACGACGATTTTATTTCATATGGTTCAATAATTGTCACCTTTTATCAACCAGCACACGTTTTTAGCTCTTATCTTGACTGGTATTCGTATGCAACGAATGTATAATCGACAGGTCAGCCTTACCTATAAAAGATTCGGCACAGGTTAAACTTTTCTTCTCATAATATCAAAAAGTACAGAATGTGTGAAATAATAATGCAGTCATTTACAACACATTTTAATTCAACAATGTACTGAAGAATACCAGTAACTTGGTCTTTCCACACACACACAACCTACTTTGCTTTTTAACGGATTCAATAAACATTTCCACATTTGCCTTCCAGCTGCATTGCTAACTTAAGGTCATTTTCATGCGCGCAGACGAATTTGGGCACATACTCATAATAGTTAGCCAGCAAAAATAGATACAATATTTTCTTCGACCAAAAAGCCAGTGTGGAAATGTTTACGTCTTTCTTTGAATTTGAGGCTATTGTGCCCAATAAGAAGAAGACGTGATAGATTGTTTTGACGGAACGGCTTAGCAATTGCTGATTACGACCTTGAAATGTATAGACGAAAGTTATATATATATATATATAATTTTCTAGTAGTCGAATCATTTCCGTATTCCCCGCAGAGATGACAATTCAACAGCATTTTAACTTCGTCTTTTTTCTGTGTAATTATATCCGTAATAAGTTAAACGCTCTGTAGACGTTAGTGTCCAGGTACTCATAAATTTAGTGTAACAAGCAAAGCGTCCCAGATTTAACGCAGAATCAACGTTGCACAATGCATTTACATTGGTATCTTCAGTTAGAATAATGTGCTCGTACCCTGTCGCCAACTACACGTCAGATCATGTTCTCACAGAAGAGACCACAAATATTTTACTTCCAGTTCACAATGATTTAGACAAGCGACCGTGATATCCGCCGCTGTAATGTCGATACCAATATCTTGTTCTACTAAACTCACATATCAGCGCTCTACAAACCTGAGAAACATGCAGCCGACGCTCCTAAACTAATTGTCCTCTGTTTGCTTTCTTGTGATAAAATATCATAGCGGTAGAACAAACACCGATAACAAATTTACCGTCGTCTTACTGCTAGCACACTCTAACATACACTGTAGCACACAGAAGAAGGCACAGTGGTGGATTCCAGTTGAACAAAGACACATCCGTTCTCTGCTGTTGTTATTTGTTCTTCTGTCGGCGATGATTCGCGCCGATGACAACTCCTCATGCCGCGCACCGGTGATAGAGTTAAAAGCTTAGTAGCTGGAAAAGTCCTCATTTTTCTTCAAGTTTGATGTAGTTTACTTTCTAAAGGAAGGCAGCATAAAAATTAATGCCGCAAATCACATAAAATGAAACAGTATTCATATACATATCTTAAATATTTCTAATTTTTAACTGCGAATTTCTTCTGCTGTTGTGGTCTTCAGCCCGAAGATAGTTCTATGCAACTCTCCACGTAGTCTGTCCTGTGCAGGCCTCTTCACCATTGCATAATTACTGCAACCTACTTCCACTTGAACCTTCTTACTGCAGTCAAGTCTTAATCTCACTCTAATTCAGAAGCAGCCATACCTACAAAATATGCTGATGGCAAAAAAAATCGCAACACCAAGAAGGAGCTTTGCGACATAAACGAAAGTTGGTAGGCGTGTTCCTACATCTGAAAGATGCCTATTCAAATTTCACGCCAGCAGCATACGAGTGGAGACAAAGACGCCGTTATCAACACCTCACTGAATCTGAACGAGGTCGTGTACCAGGGCTACGAGAAGCTGGATGTTCCTTCTCGATACTGCAGAAACACTAAACAGTAATGTAGCCACTGTACATGTTTGCTGGCAGCGATGGTTACGTGAATGTACAGAGGCAACAAAACTGGACACCGGACGACCACGTGGCACTACCGAAAGGGAAGACCATCGTGTTCAGCATAAATCCGTCGGAACACAGACCGTGCAACCCAACGTTGAACGTTGAGCGTTGAGCGTGCCGAGTTTCTGACTTCATAGCGTGGAATAGCACGTTCGGGAGTCTTTCCGAACGTGCAGAGCAATATCAAGAACGTCAGATATTCTAAGCGTGCGTCTGAGCGTTGACCAATGAGATGGCACAACGCCACCTACGTCACACGCACCCCGTCCCCCTTCAGTACAGAGTTGTGAGGAGCCATATTGGCATTCAATTCCAGCCTATACCTAAATATGCCGTTTCTGGGCACCAGCAAATTGAGAATCACTGCCGGCCGAAGTGGCCGTGCGGTTAAAGGCGCTGCAGTCTGGAACCGCAAGACCGCTACGGTCGCAGGTTCGAATCCTGCCTCGGGCATGGATATTTGTGATGTCTGTAGGTTAGTTAGGTTTAACTAGTTCTAAGTTCTAGGGGACTAATGACCTCAGCAGTTGAGTCCCATAGTGCTCAGAGCCATTTGAACCAATTTGAGAATCACTGGAAAACCCGTTGTTAACTGTGTGTGTTGTTCCAATAAAATAATGACAAACATCATATTCGTGGCAAAGGAATTATTGTAACTTGCATATTATGAGAGTATGCTATTTGAAGGCAGTGACACACTGAAGATCCACCCAAAACGCATTGTTCTTGGTACAATTTGTTATAATTCAATTTCAGTTAGTAACATATCTACGATTAAGGTTTTCAGCAAGTGCTAAAATGCTATGATTATCAATAGTGAGTTGTTGGCTTAGGGTCACAGTCGGCTCTCAGCCGTGGCAGCGTGCGGACGGCCCCGCGCGCCGGCCAGTGCTCCGCTGCAGGCGTTGTTTACTTCCGCGTCGTAGCTTTAAGGCTTGTGTCCGTCCACCGTGAACAACATGTCGAGCGCTTACCGCCGTGCGACCCTTAAAGTTTCCTTCCCAGCTGAACATGCGCGACCACGTACACATCAAGTTGAAATGTTCATTCGTGAAGAAGTTCGTTTAGATCCTGACCACGTTCTCGGAATCCATTTTTCGATCACGAGTAGTGTCGTTCATATTAAAATGACAAACACCGAGGTGTGTGAAGATGTTATTCGCCTCCATGCCAATGGACTTAAGTTCACATACTCTGATGGTCACGTCGGAGCTGTAACACTTGAATTCGCGGAGTACGGTCAACGCACGATTAGGGTGTTTGAACTACCTTTTGAAGTGCCGAAGGACGAAGTTGTCTCTGCGTTACAACCATACGGTAACGTCATCGGTTACGTAGAGGAAAAATGGCAAACCTTCACGACCTACCATGTCCTTAATGGTGTGCGTCAGGTCAAAATTGAACTGAAAAACATACACCATCATACCTGACCATTGGCGGGATGCGCGCCATTGTCATGTACGACGGCCAACCCCGAACATGTGCGGGTTGTGGACAAGAAGGCCACGTCATATCCGCCTGCATGCGACGCCGCCTGATCCAGACGCCGGTCGGCGAGGAAGCGTCCCCAGCGGTGATGACTCAGATCCCTGTCACATACGCCATAGTTGCCCAGGAAGGTAGCACGTCTACACAGTCTTCCTGCTCCGTTGGCGTCGTCTGATCAGGTAGATGCAACCGCTCCTGAGATTCCTTCTGAGGTGCCCCAGACGCCAGATCCTGACCTGCCGAATCTTCGCAGCACTGTGACTGAAAATGCTACTGAGATGGACGTTGATCCGGCAGTGGTACCTACTTCTGCCTTTGTCTTGAGTAAAAGCTGTCTTGGTAAGGTGAGGCGTACCCGATTGAACAAAAGTTCCCCCAGGTTGACTGGCGTCATGTATGGCGCGCGGTGTTCGCCTGTTACCTTGACACGAATGTTCAATCTGTCTGGTACCTAACTGTCAATGGTAAGCAAATCAACCTATTTCGCCTTCATCGTATCCACCTCGCCCAATCACCTCTATGCTCCACGTGTGGAGTGCCAGACAATGATGAACATCGGTTTGTTTGCGGACCGGCGGCGGAGGTTTGGCACTTGGTTCGACGTATTGTGGCTTTTCTAACGCGGGACATTCCGGATCGGATTACTCCCCTTTCATTATTATTTCCGAAACGTGACTATTTTCCTCGGACAAAGAACAATGCTGTGAATTGGATTCGCGGATATGCCATTCACTATTTATTTGGACAAACTGTAGACTCTGCACTCGATTTTTGGACATACCTCAATGACCGTCATTATGTCGTTGTCCGTCACCCAAAATACAGACAATTTTTCTCGAACTTCCTTGGGAGTGCTTTCCACGAGCCGCCTCGCAGCTGGAATGTGTTAAGGCAAGAGAGAAGGTGGTTTCCTGTTTGAACCAATGAACATTTCTGAACAATTGAACGGAACACATCAATTTCGAGAAGACGTGACTCAACATATTACCAGCGGGGCGCAGAAGGCCTCTGATCACTTACAAAAAAAAAAAAAAAGGGAAGTGAGTAGCGTCACTAATCCGTATGAAGTAGCATGTTTGAGCGGTGGTTCGCGAACCGACACTTTCAAATTTTTTTTCCTAACTTTTGAGGTTTTATTAGGTTCTGATACTTTATTATTAGTTTAATATAAAATATACTACAATCTTTTATGTTATGTAAATATAAGTTCACCTATTTTTGAGAACACCGAGCGAGGTGGCGCAGTGGCTAACACACTGGACTCGCTTTCGGGAGGATGACGGTTCATTCCGCGTCCGGCCATCCTGATTTAGGTTTTCCGTGATTTCCCTAAATCGCCCCAGGCAAATGCCGGGATGGTTCCTTTGAAACGGCACGGCCGACTTCGTTCCCCGTCCTTCCCTAATCCGACGAGACCGATGACCTCGCTGTCTGGTCTCCTCCCCGAAACAACCCCCAACCCCTATTTTTGAGTGGTAATTTTGCTCGATTGGCTTAATCTGTAAGACATCTTGCGCTACTTGTATAAAGATATTTTGCTCTTTTTTTTTCTTTTACGTTTCGTAATTTACGTGCTGCAAAGACTCTGCTACTGGGTAGGAACAGTGATCAAGTGAGGCTGACCCTAGGGTTTTACTAAAATGTGGGAATAATAATGGTTATCTTATATGGAGAAGTATTGCAAATTTGCATCGAACTGTTTGTAATTGAACTTTTATAAACCTGTATCCTTATTGACTGGACGTGGTACTTCCCTTTTTGTGGACGAAGGAGCATATGTGCGTTTTAATACAGCTAACGTGGGAATTTTACGCGCGCCCGTTTAGTAAACAGTGTTATTTACGAACTAGAAACATCCTGCAACTGCCGCTAGAGTGCGTTGTGATCGCGTATACCACGTTGGGGCACAAGTCGCATCATTTCTGAGCGTTCAGCAGCACGTTGAAGTTCGCACGCTCAACGTTGACATCACGGCCCGTGTGCCGACGGCTTAAGGCAACGTACTGCTTCAGCAGCAGCAATCTGAGCAGCATTTGGCACCAAAGTGACACAACGAACTGTTACAAATCAGTTACTCCAAGGTCCCGGGCCAGACTCCCTGTAGCGCGCATTCCACTGACCCTATACCACCGCCCTTTGCTACTTCGGTGGTGGCAAGCGAGTGCTCAATGGAGGCCAGAGTTGATGTCTCTTGTGTTTCATGATGGTTCTGCCTCGGTGCCAGTGAGTCAGTTGAGGGCCTGCAACCAACCTGTCAGTGTGCTAGACACAATGGACCTACACCTCGAGTTATGGTCTGGTGTGCGGTTTCGTATGACAGCAGGAACACTCTCGTGATTATCCCATGCTCCCTGACTGCAAATTTGCACGTCAATCTGGTGATCCGACCAGTTATGCTGACATTCATGAACAGCATTCCATGGGGTATTTTCCAATAGGGCAATGCACGCCCACATACCGCTGTTGCACTCCAACATGCTCGATCACCAGGTCTATCTCCAATCGAGCACATATGAGACATCATCGGACGACGACTACAGCGTCATTCACAACCAGCATTAACCGTCTCTGTATCAACCGACCAAGTGCAACAAGCATGGAACTCCATCCCACAAACTGACATCCAGCACCTGTACAGCACAGTGCATGCATTCGTGCATTCAACACTTTGGCGGTTGCATTGATTATTAACGTAGGCCTACCAGCATTTCTGATTTGCAACAGCTTATGTCGCGCTTACATTCACCTGTGATCTTGCAATGTTAAGTACTTACATGTATTATTTACACAAGTACACGAACTTTAATTACTCCTCGTTAATTTTTTTTTTTTTGCTATACTACTTTACTCCTCCGCTCTACAGCCCTTGACGGGCCTTGGCCTGTATCACAATATCCTGCCATTCTATCCGATCCATGGCTTTCGGTCTCTATCATCTGACACCCAGCTTTTTCATGTCTTCAACTCCATCCACTCATCTCGTTCTGGGGCGTCCTCTCCGCCGTCTGCCTCCAGCCTTGCCATCAAAAATCCTCCTACATACTGTCTTCTTCCATTCTGACCACGTGCCCTGCCCACCATAGTCTTCTTATTTTAATGGTAGTGACAATGTCAGGTTCTTCAAAAAGGTGTTGCAGTTCTGCATTCGTACGAATGCGCCAACCTTCTCAGTCATATATTGGGCCATATATTTTACGTAGCACCTTTCTCTACCATATGCTAAGAATCCTTTCCTCATTTACAGTCATGGTCTACGTTCCAGCACCATACATAACAACTGGTCTTATAATTGTTTAGTAAATGAGGATTTTGGATTTTCGTGATAGAAGCGAACTCCTAAGCATGGGTAATGCGGCAAAGTAGCGTCTGTTACCTGCTGCTGTTCTGGCTTTCACCTCACTGCCAATGTCATTTGTCTCAGTGATAGTCGACCCAAGGTGCTTGGTGTTAAGATTTCTTCGTCAGTGTACACCTCCACTTGAATGATGCGATGAGGATCGTGACAGGAACACTTAAATCTAAACCAACATGATGGCTCTCAGTACACGCCAATATTGACCCTAGAAATCTCCGACGATATCAAAGGAGTAACACATGAATGTATGAAACTTTAAAAAAATCTGGAAACTTGCCTGTTCATGAAACACTGAACAACTTACGCACACTCGATTAAAATCTAGATAACCAGTCCGTGTAGAAGTGGCCAGCTCTCCCCAGAAAGTCATAATCTAAGAGATGGACTGAGAAATCAGTGCACGTCCTTCCATGGTCGTAAGAAGTTAGGTATCAAAGATTCGACCATCCAACTCTCTAGAGTGCGAACCAACCAAGAAAAACATGGAATTTCCTCAACAGTATCAGAACTGGTCACTCCGTGACCAAAGCAACGCTACAAAAATGGGAAATTATCAGTAATGGCCTATGCGACGGAGGAACATCGGAAAGAACGCTAGCACATTATGCACGAATGCCCGAAAAGAAAATTCATGGGTACCTGAAGACGACATTGTAGACGCAACACCTCTAGGAAATAATATGTATGCATCTGCGTGAACTGATAGCTTTTTTTCTTTTTAAACAGTCATGAGGTGCTGAAATAATTGCTTAGTGCCAAGTGCCATCGTCAAGACTGACCAATACCACGCTAAAAGCGGATGTTTGTGATTCAACTGATTGGGATAACGCCGCACCATGCCGTAGACAGTATACGCTGAAGCATCGAAGAAACTGTTATGGGCATGCGTATTCATACACAGAGATATACTATGTGCCCAAAACTATCCGGATACCTAGCTGAAAATAATTTACAAGTCCGTGGCGCCCTCCATCGGTAATGCTGCAATTCAATATGGTGTTGGGCCCCCCCCCCCCCCCCTCCTAGCCTAGATGACAGATTCCACACTCGCAGGCATACGTTCAATCAGGTGCTGGAAGGTTTCTTTGGGAATGGCAGCCCAGTCTTCACGGAATGCTGCAGTGAGGACAGGTATCGATGTCGGTCGGTGAGGCCTGGCACGAAGTCTGCCTTCCAAAACTTCCCAAAGGTGGTCCATAGGTTTCAAGTCAGGACACTCTGCAGACCAGTCCTTACAGGGATGTTACTGTCCTGTAACCACTCCGCCACACGCCGTGCGTTATGAATAGGTGCTCGATCGAGTCGGAAGATGCAATCGCCATCCCCGAATTCCTCTTGAACAGTGGGAAGCAAGAAGGTGCTTAAAACACCAGTGTAGGCCTGTGCTGTGATAGTGCCACACAAAACAACAAGGGGTGCAAGCCCCCTCCACGAGAAACACGACCACACATAACACCACTGCCTCCGAATTTTGTTGGCACCACACACGCTGACAGATATGGTTCACCGGGCATTTGCCACATCCATACCCTGCCATCGGATCGCCACATTGTGTACCGTGATTCTTCACTACATACAACGTTTTTCCACTGTTCAATCTTCCAATGTTTACGCTCCTTACAGCGAGCGAGGAGTCGTTTGCCATTTACAGGCATGATGTGTGGCTTTTGAGCAACCGGTCGACCATGAAATCCAAGTTTTTTCACCTTCCTCCTAACTGTCATAGTACTTGCAGTGGATCCTGATGCAATCTGGAATTCCTGTGTGATGGTCTGGACAGATGTCTGCCTATTACACATTACGACCCTGTTCAACTGTCGGCGGTCTCTGTCAGTCAACAGACGAGGTCGGTCTGTACGCTTTTGTGCTGTACGTGTCCCTTCACGTTTCCACTTCACTATCACAGGGATGTTTAGGAGTGTGGAAATCTCGCGTACAGACGTATGACACAAGTAACACCCAATCACCTGACCACGTTCGAAGTCCCTGAGTTCCGCGGACAACCCCCATTCTGCTCCGTCACGATGTCGGTGATATGGTGTACCTGGCAGTAGGTGGCAGCAGGATGCACCTAATTTGAAAAATGTATATTTTGGGGGCTGTTCGGGTACTTTTGATCACATAGTGTATGTAAAGCAGCAGAATACGACGCTGGACTCGGCAGTGGCTATACAGGACGAGTGCCTGGCGCAGTAGTTACTGCTGCTACAACTGCAAGTTATCAAGATTTAAGTGAGTTTGAACGTGCTGTAACAGTCGACGCACGTGTGATAGGACACAGCATCTTCGAGGCAGCGATGAAGTGGGGATTTTCCCGTAGGACCATTTCATGAGTGTACTGTGAACATCAGGAATCCGGTAAAACATCACATCTCCAATGTCGCTGCACCGGAAAAAAATCCTGCAAGAACGGGACCAATGACGACTGAAGAGAATCGTCCAACGTGACAGAAGTGCAACCCTTCCGCAAATTGCTGCAGATTTCAGTGCATGGCCATCAGCAAGTGTCAGTGTGCGAACCATTCAACGAAACATCATCGATATGAGCCTTCGGCCCACTCATGTACTCATGATGTCTGCACGACACAAAGTTTTAGATTAGATTAGATTAGATTAGATTTACTTTCATTCCAATTGATCCGTAGTGAGGAGGTCCTCCAGGATGTGGAACATGTCAGAAAAACAACAATACATGACAAATATTTAAACTAAAACAAATAAGCTAATGTACCATTCCACAGGTCCCAAGTGGAATGATCGTCATTTTTTAATGAACACTAAGAGTCATTTTACAAATACTATTGCACTGAATTTAAAATAAAAATGTTTTATATTTATTTATAAGGTAAGAAACATGTAATACAACTACTGTAATACTTATTTACAATGAACACATTACTGCACTGAAATGGTGCAGAAGTTAGATTATACTTACACACACACACACACACACACACACACACACACACACACACACACACACACACAAATTTTCAGTAAACACATTACTGCACTGAAATTGTGCAGAAGTTATGTTGTACTTATATACAAATCAGTTGGTTTTCCTCAGAAATTCATCAATGGAGTAGAAGGAGTTGGCCACCAATAAATCCTTTAGGCTTCTCTTAAACTGAATTTCATTGGTTGTTAAGCTTTTTATGGCTGCTGGCAAGTTATTGAAAATGTGTGTTCCTGAATAATGCACACCTTTTTGTACAAGACTAAGTGACTTTAAATCCTTGTGAAGATTATTCTTATTTCTAGTATTGATTCCATGAATTGAGCTGTTGGTTTGAAAAAGTGATATATTTTTAATGACAAATTTCATTAAGGAATAAATATATTGGGAAGCTGTAGTTAGTATCCCTAGTTCCCTAAACAGGCTTCTGCAGGATGTTCTTGAGTTCACACCACATATAATTCTTACTGCACGTTTTTGTGCCCGGAAAACTTTAGCTTGGCTTGATGAATTACCCCAGAAAATAATCCCATATGACATTATGGAATGAAAGTAAGCATAGTATGCCAGCTTTTTCATTTTTATATCCCCTATGTCTGACAAAATTCGCATTGCAAACAGAGATTTGTTAAGACGCTTCAGCAGTTCTGTGGTGTGCTCCTCCCAGTTGAATTTATTATCAAGCTGTAATCCCAAGAATTTAACACCGTCCACTTCTTCTATCTTCTTGTCATCATATGTTAGACATATACTCTTGGGACACCCCTTACAAGTTCTGAACTGCATGTAGTGTGTTTTTTCAAAGTTTAGTGACAAAGAATTGGCTAGGAACCAGTGATTAATGTCTACAAATATTTTATTGGCTGATCTTTCTAAGACTACACTTGATTTGCTATTTATTGCAATGTTTGTATCATCAGCAAACAAAACAAACTTGGCATCTGGTAATGTTACTGATGAAAGGTCATTGATATACACAAGAAAAAGTAAGGGCCCCAAAATGGAACCTTGTGGGACCCCACATGTAATTAGTTCCCAGTTGGATGATGCCTGATAGCTTGATACATGTCTCTTTCCTAATAACACCCTTTGTTTCCTGCCAGAGATATAAGATTTGAACCATTTTGCAGCATTTCCTGTTACACTATAATATTCTAGTTTACTTAAAAGGATATTGTGATTTACACAGTCAAATGCCTTTGACAGATCACAAAATATACCAGTTGCCTGCAATTTTTTGTCTAATGAATTAAGTACATTTTCACTGTAAGTGTAGATAGCCTTCTCAATATCAGAACCTTTTAGAAATCCAAACTGTGACTTTGACAGTATGTTATTTGAGATAAGATGGTTATAAAGACGACTGTACATTACTTTTTCGAAAATTTTTGAGAATGCTGGCAACAGTGAAATTGGACGGAAATTTGATGCTATTTCTTTATCTCCCTTCTTAAACAGTGGCTTAACTTCAGCATATTTCAGCCATTCGGGAAATATTCCACTGATAAACGACTGGTTACACGGATAGCTTAATATGTTACTTAGCTCAGAATCACATTCTTTAATTAACTTTGTTGATATTTCATCATACCCACTAGATGTTTTTGATTTTAAAGATTTTATGATGGACATTATTTCTGTTGGGGTAGTGAGGGTCAAATTCATATTATGGAAGTTACTTGAAATGTCTGGTCTAAGGTAATCCATAGCAGCATCTACCGAACCTGACAACCCCATCTTTTCAGTAACAGTTATAAAATGTTTGTTAAAAAGTTCTGCAACACTATACACATCTGTCACCAATGCATCATTTACTCTTAATGCTATTTGTTCCTCTTCATGTCTGGTTCTACCGGTCTCCTCCTTCACTATATCCCATATTGTCTTTATTTTGTTATCTGATATGACTATCTTTTCCTTGTAATATATTTGCTTTGACATCCGTATTACAGTCTTTAATATTTTGCAGTATTTCTTATAATGTGCTATAGCATCAACATTGGAAATGTTTCGGATTGACAGATACAGTTTTCTTTTTGTTTTACAAGATACCCCTATTCCTCGAGTAATCCATGGCTTCTTTGTAGACTTTGCTCTAACCTTGGTAAGTTTTGGGGGAAAGCAGTGTTCAAATAAGGTAAGCACTTTATTAGCAAAAATGTTATATTTTTCATTCATGCCATGAGCACTGTAAACATCAGTCCAGTGAATGTCTCTGAGGAGTGTCCTAAAATAATCAATTTTTGGCTTACTGATTACCCTCTTGAGCTCAGATTTAACAGATTTTATATCCTGTTCAGTATTAACATTTAACAGAAGGAACTGCATGTCATGGTCTGAGAGGCCATTGACTATTGGTTTTGTAATATAATTTTGTTCATTTGACTTTTCTATAAAGATATTATCAATGGCTGTTTGTGAGCAAGTGGTTATCCTAGTGGGGAACTTTACTGTGGGAATTAAGTTGAATGATAGTGTTACTAACTCAAATAGGTTCTTATTGGGAGAGTCTTTAAGGAAATCTACATTGAAATCACCAGCAACCACTATTTCTTTGTTTTTGGTTGTTAAATGGGCCAGTACAGCTTCAAGGTGGTTTACAAACAGATTAAAGTTACCTGCAGGTGCTCGATATACACTTAATATTATGAAAGATTTTTTGTGAAAATCTAATTCTGTTGCACATGCTTCCATATGCTGTTCTAGGCAAAATTTATGAATGTCTATGTTCTTAAATTTATGACAGTTCCTGATGAATGTGGCAACTCCTCCTTTCTCCATTTCTGATCTACAATAGTGAGATGCTAACCTAAACCCTGTAACACTTAAAAGTTCTATACCAGTGGTCACATGATGTTCAGAGAGGCAGATTATGTCAGCTGGGTTTGAAGACTCTAATTCATCTATGCAGATAGTTAATTCATCAATTTTATTTCTCAGTCCTCGAATATTTTGATGCAATAAAGATAGCTGACATTTCACATTGACTGACTTAAAATTGGATGGAGTTAAAATATCTGCTGACAGTTGAAAATTCTTAACCAATGGCTGTTTATGTTGATGTAATAAGCTGGAATTATGTTTTTTGATTTCTTTCTCAAACTGAAGGTTTGTCTCAGTTCTAACCTCTCTTAAAATTTGTTTTCTTTCTGTCCTCCCTACCCTAAAAAAGGGTCTTTTCTGAATCCTATAACCACTGGTATTTTCTCATGACAGTGCCTCCCCCCTTTAACTTTCCTGCTATTTCCCCAGCCAATTTACCCTTCCCCTTCCTGTTGAGGTGAAGGCCATGCCTAGTATAATCCCACCTACTGACAGAATCAACATGAACCACACCAATGTGTGACCCCGCACCCGACATGAGCAGCCGTTTCAGCTCCAAATTAACTCTCTTGACAGAAGAGTTCAAATGAGGTCGGTCATGGCGCCCAAGAACAGATACAAACTCAACACTGGTATGCCTCGATGCTGATGCAATCTTCGCCAGGTCACACTCTATGCTGTACCCAGGATCTCTGTCAATACTGTTACCTGCCCCACCCACTATAACCACGGTGTCTTCCTTAGTGAAATCTTTGCAAAGTGATCCTAAATCCTCTGTCACCTGCTCCAGACCAGCACTAGGTTTAAAAAAATTGGTGACCTGGTATTCTGATCCTAGTTCATCCTGCAAGAGTTGGCCAACACCTCTTCCATGGGAACTACCTAACAACAACACTTTCTTTCTCTTTACTGATTTCCCTACATTCTTACTTTTCAATTTGCTGCTGAAAGTTTGTTGTGCCCTGTCTACACCTGTAACTGCTTGAGGCTCACCAGCTTCTAACTGAAGCAACAGGTCAAATCTATTTTCCACATTCACCATAAAGCTGTCAGACAAAGTTCTAGGCCTGTTCCTCCTGTTGCCTGTTGCCACTTCCCACCTCTCTTTACCCTTCTCCCTCCTTAACCTGTCAAGATCTCCCCTGGCCTTGTCTAACTCAGCCTGAAGGGCAGCAATTTTCCCCTCCTGTTCCAGTATCTTCCTATCTCTACTACAAATCCTACAAAACCACTGATGAGTCTCATTTACTTCCCCTATTCCCACGCCACTACAGTCACCCACATGGAAAAAACTACAGCACCCATCACACCAAAGCCCCGACCTAACAATTCTACGGCAAGTCAAGCACTTTTCACTCATGATAAACGTAATAATTTATTAAGAATAAGTCAGTTAAATTACAGATAAACACGAAAATATGGTTACACAAATTTGGCCTATACGCAACTGTGTGTAAACAAAAACAAAAGTGCAAAGTTTCTGAAACAACAAGTTAAACTTTACGCTACTTTCCGGAAATGCTAGTTAAATAATGAAGAGGTACGCTAAGTTAAATTGCTGGAGAGAGCAAGGAACAACTAAACGAAATTCTATAGATTTGCTGCAGCAGAACGTAAACAACGACTGTACGGTCTTTTCGCGTTTTCTGCTATATTACGTTATGAGAAATGAAACCTTTAATGGTACACTTAAACGGCACACTAATACACTTATTTACCACGTAATCAGTACTAATCTATGTGTTTTATAATCTAAAATAACTTATCTTTACGAGAACACCAAACCTCGCGCTAGTCGCTTGGCTGCAGGGCTGCCAACCAAACACATCGACTGGGCTCGTCAGCGCTGGCATTGGACTGTTGATGACTGGTAACATGTTGTCTGGTCGGACGAGTCTCGTTTCAAAGTGTATCGAGCGGATGGATGTGATCGGGCATGGAGACAGCCTCATGAATCCATGGTACCTGCAAGTCAGCAGGGGATTGTTCAAGCTGGTGGATGCTCTGTAATGGTGTGGGAATGTGCAGTTGGAGTGATATGAGACTCCTGATAGTCTAGATACTACTCTTGACAGGTGACACGTACGTAAGCATCCTGTCTGATCACCTGCATCCATTCATGTCCATTGTGCATTCCGATGGACTTCGGCAATTCCAGCAGGACATTCAGATACCCCACACGTCCAGAATTGCTACACAGCGGCTCCAGGATAACTCTCCTGAGTTTAAACATCTCGGCTGTCCAGCAAAGTCCCCACATATGTACATTATTGAGCATATCTGTCATGCCTTGCTACGTACTGTTCAGTAGAGATCTCTACCCCCTCGTACTCTTACGGATTTATGGACAGCCCCGCTGGATTCATGCTGTCAATTCCTACGGCACAATTAAAGACATTAGTCAAGTCCGGGCACTATGAGTGCTCGCCGGGGCCCGACACGATATTAAGCAGGTATATCAGTTTCTTTGGCTCTTCAGTGTAAAATGATGCACGGCGCCAGAGTAAACTGCCGTTATGGCTATATTATTATTATAATATTAATTTGGACGCGGAGCGCTCAACAGCATGGTCATCAGCGCCCTTACGAAGAGTCAGCATACCATTCTCATGTGAGGGAACGAACGCTGTTGCCACTGGCGAGACTGTTCATAATGCATTGAAGTCCATCTGCCCTCCTCAGCATTTCAGGTATTAGGCCCGACAGTGAACAATATTTCAAAACCCATATGTGGTACTAGTGTCAGCATCGGAGAGGATGGTGGGCAGATCTTCAACCAAAGCGAGGACTGCCCTGATATAAATGTAAAAACACAAGTTGGAACTTCTGTTGACTCCCAACGTCTTGCGATACGTCCTATCACGGTACGATTCAATTAGTAGTGACATGAAAGTTTTACATTATTCAGCAGATAACGCAATATTATCTAACATTATTTAAGGGTCAGCCCCATATAACCACTATTTCTAGTAGGCATTAGCACGAATGCTGTCACATAACATGACCAGACTTATTTAGTTTATTCGTCAACTATTTCGTAATGCATACGGTTGACAATGAAAGACTCTGTAAACAGAAACTGTACTTCGTGACGCCCATACCCAACAATGTGTGTGTAAGTAAATTCCTGCTACGATAATGCGTGCGTCTTGTTTTTATTTTCGGTTCCGTCAACATGTTCTTGACGGTGTTTGCATGTAAGTGTTAAAGTGTGTATTGTTGCATACGTATGTCAAAATGGAAATGTGATCACTGCATGAAAGTGGTTAACAAGTTTATAGCGCATGTTTATTTAATCGTATGGTGATTTTATACAATATACAGTTGATATAAGGCAAATGATTTTATGCAATATACATATAAGATAAGATTAAACCTTAAAGTCCGTGTTTTTCAACCAGTTAATTAAGCTGAGTATGAGAGTAAACAAGTCATCGGGAATTCCAGGGTATGAATGAAGTGGACAGCGTTGGACTAGATGTTCAATTGTCTGCTCTCCTTGATTACATTCACACATTGATGAAGTGATCCAGCCCCATTTGTACCTGAAGTAGCTACAACAACCATGTCCAGTCCTTAACCTGTTCAGGCGGCACCAAAGTTTCCTCGATAGGTCAAAACCTTTTGGCTTCTTTGTGGGATCATAGTGATGGGCTCTTGTTCCCAATGTTTTTGTTGACCATTCATGCTTCCAGGTTTCATTTAGATCAAAACCATCCGCGATGAGTTGTCCTGCAGTAATAATTGCTGGTCTTCTTGATCGCAATCGTTGCTGTGGCGGATGACAGAATTCCTGGTGCAGTAGTAGAGAAGGTGATGCAGAGATTTTCTTGGTCTCACTCAGTAGAACTTGTTTCCGCCTTAAGTGAGGTGGAGGGATGTGACTCAGTGCAGGTAACCAGTGGCATGGGGTTGATTTGATGGAACCAGTAATGCAGAGCATTGTGTCGTTAAGTTTTGTGTCTACCTTCTTCACACGTTAACAAAAATTCAATTTTGATCAAAAGTTTACAGCCCTCCTGGAACCATCGTCTTGACACGTGTTGGTATATATTAAAAGCCCATTCTGTTTGACACAGAAGCATCGCCTCGGTAGACCAAATCTGCGTATTGTGCTATCGTTAGTATTGGAGCCCGACTCTTTTGTGGTTGAGTCAGCAGTGTCTCTGACAGCACCAACGTGGCACTAGTGTTAGTGTATTTCTGGAACTAACATTATCAGCAACTGTGGTTAACAAAGCAAGCAAAACATTAGAAGCAGTCTATCACAAGCAAATATAGCGTTACTAGCTATAGTAAATCGATTAGTATCGAACATGGATCTTAATTTAAGACACGATTTTCTGAGAATAACGCCTGGCATACAGCATTTTACATCAGTGAATAATGGACAGTAGATAAACGGCAAAGGAAGCGCATTGAATTATTTGGGATGCTGCTACAGAGCGATGCTGAAATTTACATAGACTGATAACATAAGGAATGTGGAAGTTCTTCGCAGAATCGACTGAGAATCTCTAAAAAACAGCTAACTGGAAGAAGCGAAGGAATAATCAGAGATGAGCTAAATGCTAAGACATCATGGAATCGCTTCCAATTACTAGAGGCAGCCGCAGCGTGCATAAGTCGAAGGCGAAAGCGAAGATTGCAATATATAAGGGACAGTAAAATGAAAACGAGACAGATGGAGAAAGCAAGTACGCAATTTAATATTTCAGAAGTATTCGCCATAACTGTCAAGACGTTCAGTGCCTGAGAAAAAAAATGTTTGCGTTTGTCTATGGAACCATGACCGTAACGATGCGTGAATCTCTTCGCCCAAAGCAAATAGACTTCTACAAACGTCTTTCTTCAGGACTCCAACAATCTGAAAATCATGTGGGCACAGATCGACACTGTATGGAGGAAGTGCAGGGGCTTCCCAGTGAAATTTTTGTAGCGTTGTCGAAACAACCTGCCAACAAAATGCCCGCCCATATGTTGCCAATGTTGTTTCGAGTACGCTGCAGAAATTTCGCTGGGTAACCTTTAGACATCCTCCATACAGTCCCGATCTCTGCCCATAGGATTTCCATATTTTTGGAGGCCTGAAGATATTCGTGGCCGTCTATTTGCTTTGGACGAAGAACTTTTTCCATATCAACGTCTTGTCTCACAGTGGGTTAAACGTATTAATAGTTATGAACGTTACTTTTGAAATAACAAACAATTTACGTATTTGTTTTCCGCCTGTCTCGTTGTTGTTTGACTCCCCTTATGTAAAACAACTATTTGGGGACCTAGGGTGCAAGTGCTACTCTGAGATGACGAGACTGTCTAAGAAGAGGAAGTGACGTCAAACTGCAGAAGTTAGGATACTGATGACACAAAAATAAGCTTTTTTTATCAATACATGAACCTCTTATGAAACAAACTATTCGAAAAATTTAAAAAATATTTAAATGAAATACTTTATAATACCCAGTAAGTAATACACATTCATGGCGAACATTATTTTATTGTCAGTCCCATATAAGCACTATTTTTTTTTTGGAACCTTAGTTCACTTCTAATTTGAACAGCATGTGTTGTACATCTCCTCTTTTAAGGGGAGGGGGAGAGGGGATGGAGCCACAGGGCAAAGAATGTGTACAGATGAGGTTTAAAGTTCACGGAGAGATCGAAATCATTAAAGGAAACTATGCATCTGTCGTGTATTCTATGTCTGATATACTGGTCTAATAGTGTGAAAGGCTATCATCATTTCCTTGTATCTTATAGTCAACGCAACATTCAATTTTGATAGATGCATACTTCCACTTAACTGAACATTTTGTTTTAAATGAACAACAAAATGCAGTACGAGGCCAGTGTCGTAATCACTTCACAGCCGCACTCGGTTGCAGAAGAAGACTAATGTGGCACTTACATCAGGCTTGCGTGTAGATGACGTCGAATTTAGCTCTGAGATTCTGTATCAATTAAGGGAAATAGTATGGCAACTTTTGGAAATTTGTGGTAAGGTCTTGTCGGAACAAACTGCTGAGGTCATCGGTCCCTAAGCCTACACACTACTTAATCTAAAATACACTATGGACAACACACACACCGATGCCCGAGGGAGGACTCGAACCTCCGACAAGGGGAGCCGCACTGACCGTGGCAAGGCGCCGCGACCGTACGGCTACCCCGCGCGGCTAATGTTGCTAATCACAGAACTGTGTACACCACTGGCCATTAAAATTGCTACACCACGAAGATGACGTGCAACAGACGCGAAATTTCACTGACAGGAAGAAGACGCTGTGATATGGAAACGATTAGCTTTTCAGAGCATTCACGCAAGGTTGGCGCCGGTGGCGACACCTACAACGTGCTGACATCAGGAAAGTTTCCAACCGATTCCCCATACACAAACAGCAGTTGACCGGCGTTGCCCGGTGAAACGTTATTGTGATGCCTCGTGTAAGGAGGAGAGATGCGTACCATCACGTTTCCGACTTTGATAAAGCCTATCGCGATTGCGGTTTATCGTATCGCGAGATTGCTGCTCGCGTTGGTCGAGATCCAATGACTGTTAGCAGAATATGGAATCGGTGGGTTCATGAGGGGTAACACGGAACGCCTTGCTGGGATGCAACGGCCTCGTATCACTAGCAGTCGAGATTACAGGCATCTTATCCGCATGGCTGTAACGGATCGTGCAGCCACGTCTCGATCCCTGAGTCAACAGATTGGGGACGTTTGCAAGGCAACAACCATCTGCACGAATAGTTCGGCGACGTTTGCAGCAGCATGGACTATCAGCTCAGACACCATGGCTGCGGTTACCCTTGACGCTACATCAGACAGGACCGTCTGCGATGGTGTACCCAACGACGAACATGGGTGCACGAATGGCAAAACGTCATTTTTTCGGATGAATCCAGGTTCTGTTTACAGCATCATGATGGTCGCATCCGTGTTTGATGACATCGCGGTGAACGCACATTGGAAACGTGTATTCGTCATCGCCATACTGACGTATCACCCGTTGTGATGGTATGTGGTGCCACTGGTTACACGTCTCGGTCACCTCTTGTTTGCATTGACGGCACCCTGAACAGTGGACGTTACATTTCAGGTGTGTTACTACCCGTGGCTCTACCCTTCACTCGATCCGTGCGAAACCCTACATTTCAGCAGGATAATGCACGACCGCATGTTGCAGGTCCTGTACGGGCCTTTCTGGATACAGAAAATGTTCGACTGCTGCCCTGGCCAGCACATTCTCCAGATCTCTCACCAATTGAAAACGTCTGGTCAATGGTGGCCGAGCAACTGGCTCGTCACAATACGCCAGTCACTACTCTAGATGAACTGTGGTGTCGCGTTGAAGCTGCATGGGCAGCTGGACCTGTGCACGCCATCCAAGCTCTGTTTGACTCAATGCCCTTGGCGTATCAAGGCCGTTATTACGGCCAGAGGTGGTTATTCTGGGTACTGATTTCTCAGAATCTATGCACCCAAATTGCGTGAAAATGTAATCACATGTCAGTTCTAGTATAATATATTTGTGCAATGAATACCCGTTTATCATCTGCATTTCCTCTTGGTGTAGAAATTTTAATGACCAGTAGTGCATGCCACAACGTGTCATTATGTATGTGAGTGTCTTTTTATAGGTTAAGGAAATTACTAAAAGAAAGGAAAATGAGCGTCTAACGTTCCGTGGACATCGAGGTGATCACAGAAGGAGCAGAAGATCTGATTAACTGAAGGATGGGGAAGGAAATGGGCCGTGTCCTGTGGAAGAAACCATTCTGGCATTTGCCTGAAGCGATTAGGGATGTCACGGAAAACCTACGTCAGAATGGTCGGGCGCAGGTTTGAACCGACTTCCTCCCGAATGCGAGTCCAATGTGCTAACCACTGCGCTACCTCGATCGGCAAGAAAACTACTATTGCAGCCTATTACACTACAGAAATACAGAACAGAATATGTGATCTTTTTCCTTAGAGGTGTGGGAATGTCTAATGCAACCAATATGGATCTGTGTATGAAAGCAGTCACAATAAGCATTCACAGTAGAACATTCGTAACATTACAGAAACATGTTCACATACAAAGAGCCCTTACAATGAACAAGAAAGTAATAAATGATCAACCAATACAAGTAACAACTCGCTCATCATGCTAGCCCCAAAAATAACACCGCACAGAGTTACAGGGTTTAACCATACCAAACAATAACTTAATCTTAGAAAGTGAACTACATAAAGACACCACAACACAAACAACAAGCGAACTCAGCCACAGTTAACTACAATACATCTGCTAAACACACCAAAACGAAACAAGGTGAACAGCGAAAGTGAAAATCGTGCATCCTGCTGTATATAGACAAATTAAGTACAACTCCAGGACGGCAAATGTGGACTAATAAAATCAAGAATTGTAAGTAAAACTAAACTGTAATTTAACCTCATTAAGCTTGTGCTTAAAAAAGTTGTTTCTAACCTGAGAACAATAAAAAAACTGATGTAGTAACATATATGTAATTATTATGTAACGAAATTATTACATACATAAAAGAAACGTTCATTACAGATCACTGAAGATGGTTCACAAATAAAAAGTGAAACGCGTGTGGCTCAATGCATACAGCCTATCATTCGGTTTCATACACGTAAGAATAGAAAAGCAACGAACGAACAGCGGAAAACAAAAAATGGCGATACGTTCTTTTACTCATATTCCCCGCATTTCGAAGAACACCATAACGATTAAACTTGCTCGTTAATCATGAAGTATTTGTCATTTAAGGAACAACAATACAGTCACGATCAAAAGTATTTTTCAGAGATAGTTGGATAATAGCACAACTTTCAACAGCCTTTCTTCCTGCTCGGATTTCTCAATCAACGCCACCTCAGTGTGTTCGTTGCTTTCGGCGCTGCAGCGAGACATTTCCTCAAGCATTACGTGCAAGTTGCGTCAACAGCTATATAAAGAGGAGGAAATGAATAACGGGAAGGAGTTCTTTTTGAGCGACGCTTTCCTTACGTAATTAGAGGCCACACAGTTAGTGCGTGGGAATCCTTTCGCAAGTACCCCTGATGCAACTGGCTTCTCAGAGCTAACTGCGGAAGCGCGTGTAGGAAGATGATAATTATCAAGAGGAGGGCGAAGAGGGTCTTCGCTCTCGCCAGAAGCGGAAAGGCATGTAGAATCTACTAGGAACCAAGATCGAACCATTTTAGAAACCCAGCGTCTATCTGTTCCTGACAATTACACAAGTGGTCAGAATTACCGTTATATCCGTGAGTGCGATTACTGCCACAATCACGCTGCTTAATTCGATCACCGCGAGCCTGTAATAAACGAACCACTGCATCTCATCATCGAGAAGAGTGCGTAGCGTTCAGTCTCCACATTTTTGTCCCAGCTGGCAAGGGTCTCTGTCGCTTAGTGGTACAGCCCGACAAAAAAAATTTAACTACGCGAACAAGGCAGCTTGTATTTAGTGATCGTTGCAGGGTGTTCGTGATCTCTATATCAAATTGTTGTTATAGCACAAAGGAGAAGGATAAGTTCAGATGTGTTTGGGGTTGAATGATTGCAAGCAAAGTGGAAAAACTGGTTGAAGTTTTCATCCACGATGGACTCTAAGAAAAATACTTACGTTTTGGAAGAATGTATTTTGGCAGTCCTTCGATCGTTTTATCCAGTAAAAGACACGCCTGGCGTTCGCACATCGAAAGCAACAATACATTGAGAGAACGGAAGTGTCGACATTGGAGCGTTCCCAGACGTAAATGAAGCGAAGCACGTTTGGGCATGAGCAGTTCGGAACCTTCATGAGAAAAATACTCGACAGACTTTGGTGAATCACGTCTCTGCCATGTAGGAGAACAGCAGGAGACGTCAGTGTATAATATTTGCACCTCTCTCGTCTCTTCCATCACCTGAAGGCTCTAGGAGATGTTGTAAAACGAAAAATGATAGGCTTCGTATTAAAAATAAAGGAAACACCTTTATTTTAAATTTCATCATTTATATATTTATTTTCTTATCTTTTGTTTGGAAAAGGAGTGTTTACAAACATCTCTTTGTCCACAACAGTTCTTGACACTGAGGGTGAGACAGGAAGGAATAAGGATGTAAGTTAGTTTCACTATCTGGTGTTGTGTGATGTCCTTAGGTTAGTTAGGTTTAAGTAGTTCTAAGTTCTAGGGGACTGATGACCATAGATGTTAAGTCCCATAGTGCTCAGAGCCATTTGAACCATTTTAGTTTCATTATCTCATTTTTATATTTTTTATCGCCGCTGTGTAATGAAAGGTCATTAAAATCGTCTTCTTTTGATCGTTTTTCGATACAGCTTACAACAATAAAGCAATCAGTTTTCACTGGATGGTCATTTTTACTTTAAATAATTTAACTCCAGTACAACTAAGTCAGCAATTACAAAGCGTCTCAGTGAAATCCATATAGTGCAAGTTTATTAAATATGTGTAACATACTTTTCTCGAGAAAAATTCAGAAATATTTAATTTTTACGAATTGTTCATTGCAAAACTATTCATGTCCTTTCTGATAATAGTTTACAAATGTAAAAAGGATAGTACTTCAAACTTAAGCATGTTATGCCTTATTATATAATTGTGTAATATGACAGTTTGGTAAACATGAAATTCGGTTTGTTAATTATTGCTTTGCACATCCCATACAAAAGTACTTAGGTATGAAAACGTATGTATTGTCTGTCTTTCATTCTCTGAGACACACGCACGTGGAAATTACTATTGCCACAAGAACACTCATTTTTCTATATTTCCTGCCTCTTAATGCAAGATTCTTCGGAAGGCCTCCGTCGACAGGTGTGACTAGATGCACATATGGAGGGAGAAGTCGTCGGCGCACTGGTAGCTTCAGACGGTCACCCATCCCAGTGCTAACCAAGCCCGACAGCGCTTACCTTCCGTGATCCGACAGGAGCCGATGTTACCACTGCGGTAAAGCCGTTGGTCCGCTATGGAGCAGTCATGAGTTTGAAATGATATGTTTCGTCATCATATAAAATAAATATGGTGATTTACTGAAATAAAAGAAATAACACTTACTTAATATTAGGATGCGCTTGCTTTAACGAGCAGACTTTCCTTCTGTTTTGAAATTAACGACCAGTAAGAGCATGTTTTCCTTCTTTTAGTAAAGCGTTTCGTGGCAATAGTTCCCTCTCTTAGATGTGATACACAAGGAAATTCTAATCAGCTGTTAAGGAAGAAGAGACGCATCGTTTGCTGTTGTAGCGTCATCCAGAACTGAAGGTTGCAAACTATTACGCTCCACGCCGAACGTGTCCTAAAGATTCCTTTGAATTCGAGTAAACAAAATAATTGAGGAACTATACACTGCGCCGGCCTTGATGGCTGAGCTGTTCTAGGCGCTTCAATCCGGAACCACGCGACCGCTACGGTCGCTGGTTCGCATCCTGCCTTGGGCATGGATGTGTGTGATGTCCTTAAGTTAGTTAGGTTTAAGTAGTTCTAAGTTCTAGGGGACTGATGACCTCAGATGTTAAGTCCCATAGTGCTCAGAGCCATTTGAACCATCTGAACTATACACTCCAGTTACTTAGTTACCCATGTAAATTTGTTTTTAACAGTGTGAAGATTTAAGCAAAGCATAGTAGTATAGCAAGGTTTCAGAATCATTCGTCTTTTGGTAAAACAAAATGTTCGTTAATTACGCAGTAACAGTGACTCGTTGTCATCATCATAGAAATGTCCACTGAGTACACCGACAACCATTGGAAATCCACAGTGTGTTGAAGCGCTCGAGTTATCAGTCTGACGGCCTTGGCCGACTAACATGTGAGCAAACTCGCGGAAGGGCCCCCACCAGCCTTGCCTCGTTCTGTGCTCCGCGGTCCACAAGCTGTGCCTACGTCCTCCACTCTCTGCCCTCCTGATCTGTCCCACTTACGTTCCCTAACATTTCTGTCTGGACTCTGAAAACGAGTCGATGGCAGTCAACAATGGTCTGCATCCGACCACTTAACACTTGCAAGACCCAGAGAATAATTACACAACCTAACCGTTTACAACCGTCCTGTCCAAGCAGCTAAAACGCTAAAATGCCATAGACGTACCCTCGACCGTAAACTAACATGGAAATAGTACCTACTAACCACATAACAAAATGCCCTCAGTACACTAAAACTAATAACCTGACGAACACTGGGATCGTATCCTTACAGCAAACACCACACCTACAAATTCTTAATCCCACCACCTCTCTCCTATGCCAGCGTCATCTGTATTCAGCTTTACCAAAATTTTGCCACTTTCTTCAGCCTTCGAACGACGTGTGCTCTGCTTAAACTTCCGCACACTAATTCTGTAGAAATTTGTTGATCCCCGCCCCCCCTCTTCTCTCCCACACGGAACATATTCGTGTTCCCTACACCTCCCGCAAACTTAGCACCAACCACCCGATCATTTCGTCCTTCACACTTTGCCTCACTCGTACCAATACATCCCAACTCCCCCACCCCAGCTTACATTTACACACTTTACGCCCTATCCTAACAAAACATTAACTAGTTACCCATGAGACTCACCAGGAGATCCACCCATCTGTTTTTCTTCTCCATATCACGACTGCTCCACTCTCTCCTTTTCCCTTCACTTTCCTCTAAAAGCTAGGTTCGAGGTTCTCGTATCCATATTTACTGTCCCTCGTCCTTTGTACTCGTAAAACACTCTCCGTCAACGACCTCCGTCAATTATTATTCGCACCAGCGGCCTTAGTTTACAGTGTACTAAAACATTGACCTGTAGCGATTTACGTGAGCTATGTTAACATTGGTAATATTTCAAGTAATTTACATAATTTTACGATGTACAGAGCTTCGCACTCGTCTGATGTTCTGTATTTATACAGTGAAAACGTCTATTTTCGACGACGACACATGTCATAGAATTACAAAGTCTGACATGGGCTGAAGTAAGATCTTTTGCAGTACCTCTTGAAAATGGCCCAAAGGGTAAAATTGCGATTGTGAAATAAATTATTTCTACAAAGACGAATATGAAGTCTATCAAAAAATCGTACTCAGCCAATTTTAAGCACTTTAGGAAACAACGATCTTTTGCTTAAAAATGTATAAAGTAAAAACGTACGTTTTTTAACAATTTTAAAAACACGTACATATTTTGTCATTTTTTATAAACCTATGCCTGTATACTTCATAAACACGCTCGGATGAAGACAGGCATTGCACCGCGGCAGCCGTCATGGGAGATAGGTGAAATGAAAGAGAAAACAAATCAATAAAGCTGCCGTCTTTGTGACACTTTATTCACCCACTGATCGTGTTCCAAAAATCCCATCATGGAGACGAGCCTTCCGGGATCTGGAACTAGTCAAATTATGCCTCAGTCTGCAGAAGCGGCCGACGCAAGCTATTTTTGTAAATGATCCTAACTACCAGTTACTAGTGTTAACCTCTTCACACTGGAAATTACTTGTAGATTAGCAAAAATGCAGCTACTTCAAAAAAAAAAGTCATCGCTTCTCATCTTAAATTATTCAACTGCTATTTTTGGCTAGCAATCTAAAGTAAGCATTTATGTAACTTTACACACAATACCATCAGTTGTGTATGTATGTAGGAGACGTTAAAGCTTGTTCAACGTGGCTACCAATGAAAACATCCCTGATTCCAGATACTCACCATTAGCCTTTCATCTTTTTTTCTGTTTTAACATCTATTCGTAGCTTTCCGCACCCACTTCACTCTAGATGATTCGTCCTGTCTCACCGCTCTTTAACTGTCATACCACATTCTCCTCAATAATCTGAGTGAATTTTTCGTACTACTATATCCTTTGGAGTTTTAGTGAAAACTGATACATTATTTTCTGCATGGCTGTAAACTGGTCTAGATACAATATAGGGTAAATACTGCACTACGACGGGGTATCTTTCCTAATAATCGACAAATGCGTTTTGTAACGAACTTGTAGACCGCATTAAAGTACACTCGGGTCATTGTGACGCTTTTTTTTCCCGCGTCCACTCTGTGAAGGGAGTTCTACCGATGTAAATTCAGTATTGAGATCTAGTACAGAGTAGACGTTCGACGGTCTGTGGCTACATATTGTCATCAATTAGATAGAAGTAAGTACTACCGGGTCCATGTGACCTGGCTGTACATGTTTCTTAACTAATCTGTACCATCTTTTGAAAAGTTTTCTCCGTGAAAAATGCTTGTGGAAATTACATTTAACAACAAAATAATAATGATTGACAGCATTATTAAACAAACTCAGTTGTAGGAGTGGAAGTGTGTTAGGATATTTACCTGATGAAGCAGACTCCGAAACCGGTGCTCCTGGAGAAAGGCGCCAGCCTGCCGAGGACTCTTCAGACACCGACACACTAAGCACAGTTGTTTGTGTCATCCAAGAAACGGCCATCTTGTAATACAAAACTTCTAGTTACAAGAGATCGTGATGTTATTCAGAATATTACGGATTAGGAGAAGAATAAGATCAGCCCCAATCTCAATTTGGTAATAGTGGAGTCATCTCCCCAAGCGCAAAGTCGCAAGCGACTGGAAAAAAGAGCAGCTGATTCCTGTATATAAGAAAGATAAAAGAAGGGACCCGCATAATTACAGACCAATATCCTTACCAATGGTTTGAAACAGAGCTCTTGAACACATTCTTGAGTTCGGATGTAACAAATTTCGTTAAGTCGGAACAGCTTCTGTCCAAATCAATACGGATTCGGCGGCGCGGGATTAGCCGAGCGGTCTGAGGCGCTGCTGTCATGGACTGTGCAGCTGGTCCCGGCGGAGGTTCGAGTCCTCCTTGAGGCATGGGTGTGTGTGTGTGTGTGTGTGTGTGTGTGTGTGTGTGTGTGTGTGTGTGTGTGTGTGTGTGTGTGTGTGTGTGTGTGTGTGTGTGTCCTTAGGATAATTTAGGTTAGGTAGTGTGTAAGCTTAGGGACTGATGGCCTCAGCAGTTAAGTCCCATAAGATTTCACACACATTTGAACATTTGAACCATACGGACTCGGAAAGTATCGCTCTTGCGAAACTCAACTTGCCCTTTTCTCACATGATATACTATAAACCAAGGACGGAGGGCAACAGGTGGATTCCATATTCCCAGATTCCAGGAAACCGTTCGACACGATACCCTTTACTGCAGACTGCATCCGGATTAAATTCCCAGCTGTGTGAGTGGATCGCAGACTTCTTAAGTAACAGAACAAGTGTGTTATGCTCGACGGCGAGTGTTTATCAGAGACAAGCGTATCGTCAGGCTTGCAGCAGGGAAAGGGTGATTTGACCCCCCCCCCCCCCCCCTATTCTCTATATAGTATACATAAACGGTCTGAGAGACAAGCTGAACAGAAATTTACAGTTGTTTGCTGATGACGCTGTGGAGTACGGGAGATGTTGTCGTTGAGTGACTGTAGGAGGATACAAGGTGTCTTAGACAAAATTTCTAATTGGTGTGATGAATGGTAGCTTGCTCTAAATGTTCTAAAGTGCAAGCTACCGCCGATGCCTGGTTAGCCGTGCGGTCTAACGCACTGCTTTCTGGGCGGGAAGGCGTGCCGGTCCCTGGCATGAATCCGCCAGTGTCCGGCCCATCTGTGGATGGTTTTTAAGGCGGTTTTCCATCTGCCTCGGTGAATGCGGGCTGTTTCCCCTTATTCCGCCTCAGTTACACTATGTCGGCGATTGCTGCGCAAACACGGTCTCCACGTACGTGTACACCATAATTTCTCTACCACGCTAACATTTGGGGTTACACTCGTCTGGTGTGAGACGTTCCCGAGGGGGTCCACTGGAGGCCAAACCACACAATATCCCTGGATTCGGTGTGGGGCGGCGGTGGGGTGGGTGGACTGCTGTAGCCTGTTGTGGGGTTGTGAACAACTGAGGGCTGCGGCGGGGACGAAGCCTCTGCGTCGTTTCTAGGTCTCCGGTTCAATACAATACAATATCGCGGATGAGTTGGAAAAACAATCCTGTTCAAATACAGCGTTAGTAGTGAGCTGCTTAACACTGTCATATCGATTAAATACCTAGGCTAACGTTGCTGAGCGGTATAGAAAGGAGTGAGCAGGTGAGGTTGATAGTAGGGAAGGAGAAGGCTAGACATAGTTTTATTGGGAAAATTTTGGGAAAGTGTAGCCCATTTTTTTGTCCGCAGCTCGTGGTCTTGAGGTGGCGTTCTCGCTTTCCGCGCACGGGGTCCCGGGATTTTCCTTGCCTCGAGATCACTGGGTGATGTTGTGTCCTCTTCATCATCAACATTCATCCCCATTACGGCAGAAAGAAAGCAATGGCAAACCACCTCCGCTAGGACCTAGCGTAGTCGGCGGTTAAGATGCCAATATTTTTGGTTCATTTGTGGCTTCCTAAGGCCCATGTTGAGGCCCCTATTTCAGGTAGAATAATTCTTGCTGGTGTTTTATTAAAGTTAGGTGGTTATGGTATTTTTCGTGTTATAAAGGTTATTTCTTATTTGGGTTTAAAGTTTAATTATTTTTGATTGTCTTTAGGTTTATCCGGTGGGGTTATTGTTAGATTTATTTGTTTTCGTCAGGTTGATTTAAAGTCTTTAATTGCTTATTCTTCTGTTGCTCATATAAGAATGGTTATTGGAGGATTGATAACTATGAATTGATGAGGTTGTATAGGTTCTCTTTCTTTAATGGTTGGTCATGGTTTGTGTTCTTCTGGTTTATTTTGTCTATCTAATATTATTTATGAGCGTTTAGGTAGACGAAGATTATTAATTAACAAGGGTATAACTAATTTAATGCCAAGAATGGCTTTATGATGATTTCTTTTGAGATCTTCTAATATAGCTGCTCCTCCTTCTTTAAATTTGGTAGGTGAACTTAGATTATTAAATAGAATTATGTCTTGATCTTCTTTTAGATTTCTTGCTTTAATTTTTTTGTCTTTTTTTAGAGCTGTTTATACTTTATATATGTATTCTTATTCTCAGCATGGTAATTATTATTCTGGTGTTTATACTTGTTCTCTTGGTTATTTTCGTGAATATCATCTTTTACTTTTACATTGATTGCCTTTAAATATTCTTTGTTTAAAGGGGGAGTATTTTTTTGTTTAGTTTGCTTAAGTATTTTAATTAAAATACTCTTCGGAGTATGGGACCTCATCATCATAGTAGCTCATCTTTAAGTATGACGGCATACATAACACTAGTACAATCTGTTTTTGAGAACCGCTCCAGTGTTTGGGATCCCCACCAGATCGGATTAAAGAAAGAAATCGAATAAAGTTAGAAGCGTGCTGCTAAATCTGTTTACCTGTAGGTTCGATCAATATGCAAGTATTACGGAGATGCTTCGTGAACTCAGATGGGAATGTCTGCTCGGAAGACGACGCTCTTTTTATACGAGGCACTACTGAGGAAATTTACTGAACCGATTATTTTGTGTAAGGACCACGAGGATAAGATGAGAGAAATTGGGGCTCATACGAAGGCTTATGGACAGTGGTTTTCCCCTAGCTCTGTTTGCGAATAGAACAAGAAAGGAAATGACTAGCAGTGGCATGTGGTACCCTCCGCCAAGCCCCATACGGTGTCTTGCGGAGTATGTATGTACATGAAGATCAAGAAACGATCAAATTGTTACTGGCGTGGAGAGACTGCGCCTATTTCTAAAGAGCTAAGTAAAGGGTTAGGATATGGGCAGGGAGATGTGGTTTAGGCATCTCGGGGATACGAAGTGACATCACGGGAAGCTATTGACGATGATCCGTCCATCTCATTTGGACGCGAAGTCGTTGTATTCTTTGATGGTTGTCCGGAGAAGCTGACTTCACAATCGTATGGTGTTCCATTCCCTGCCTTCTTCAACCTTCGGCCGATGTCCTTCCCGCTCTCGGCTTGGTTTCTGGCTATGTGATTGTAAAAATAAGCGGCTATTTCTGCTTTCAAATCAGGTTAGAGCAGGTTTGTGACACTTTTCTGACATCGCAGCTATGAAAAATGCAGCATTAGAACGCTGCCATTAATTTATCACGCCCAACTTAAGTTCAGGCACGGGATCTTTTAACAATAACACTATTTCGAATATCCCGCGCACATGTTTCAATAATTCTTATCTTCTGACATTTCTGACATCTCTGACATGGATGAAACTCTGTGAACACTCTTTCAACCTGCACATACAATTTTGCAGACGACACGTTTAACTCTTTCATGCTACTGAAAATATTGCTGGATACAAAATACATAAAGCATTGATGATGAAATGTCTTCTCGTCCTTTATACGTAAGACAAAGCACAGTGAATAACGCAGGGAGTCATGTCTAAATATCTATATTCTCAACATCAAACAGTGCTTGGGGCGAAGCACCAGTCTTTCCTCATGTTCCAGGTGTTTCCAGAACACACCTCGATTACATTATCATTACGAAAACATTGAACACGTGTCTTAAATAATTTCTCCAGCGTTACGAATACATGGTGATTAACAAACGCCTGTTAAGTAGTTGCACGAATAAAATATAGGAAACGGGTACAGAAATTCTAACTGGTCGTCGCTACTTACAGAGTACGTACTAGTTTTAAAAGTTGGGTGCAAAACATCCAATGCAATACAGTATATGGACTCATGACCTGCCCACTTAGCCAAGGTCGGTCGCTACTTCACTCTTATGTGCTTCCAGTTAACGAGAAGGCAATTGATTCAAATACCGGTAGTGAAAGAAATTTTCATTATAAGCGTTTGGGTGTCAAGGCTATAGGAATTGGTCGCAGACAGTCCTTCATCATGACGCTACGCTCCATAAACTGGTGATAAATACCAAATTTCTTCGTGATGTCTTGTGGAGTGACGTCGTCTGAAAACGTTCGTGAGCACCGAAAACGTCGATGTTGATTCGCCCACCAGATGCAGCCATTAAGTTCAATAGCCTTCCCGTTTCTCGTCACAGCGCACATTATATTCTTTACTTATTCAGTTACCGAGCGAGGTGGCGCAGTGGTTAGACACTGGACTCGCATTCGGGAGGACGACGGTTCAATCCCGCGTTCGGGCATCCCGATTTAGGTTTTCCGTGATTTCCCTAAATCGCTCCAGGCAAATACCGGGATGGTTCCTTTCAAAGGGCACGGCCGACTTCCTTCCCCGTCCTTCCCTCATCCGATGAGACCGATGACCTCGCTGTCTGGTCTCCTTCCCCAAACCAACCAACCAACCAACTTATTCAGTTGTGAAGGATGCGTATTGTTTTAACGCATTACCGAGCGCACCGAGGCTCTTAGCTCATGGGAGCTGGTTCTCACGGCCGGCAAGTACACAAGACACAAGACTGACCGCCCCGACCCTGAACTGTGAGCGGCAGTGGGTTGTGGAGTGACAAGGGGGGGGGGGGGGGGGGGGAGGAGGAGGAGTATAGACGGTAGATCGCAAGAGTATGTCATGTGATGACCGTACAGAGGTATTACGCATGCGCGACCTAGTTGAACGGAGAGCGCGCCATTACTCGCTGAAGTAAAATACAGTGTGTACATACAGTCCGGAAACACTCCCAATTGTTTATTGCAGAAGAACTAAACACTAGAGATGTCATACATATTGCATTTTGAAGGGAAACTCTGAATTTTTTTTTTTTTACAAACATTCGATATGCGAACCATGAGTGACGCGGCAGACGTCAATACGGTAATCTAAGTCTTGCCATACCCGCCCCAGCATGGCATCGCCGACTGTGGAAGTCGCTTCCCGTATTCTCCCTCGGATCTCTGCTACATCACGCCGTAGAGGCGGTAAATACACCTGATCTGTAATATGTCCGCACAGAAGAAAGCCACACGGAGTGAGGTCTGGTGATCGGGAAGGCCATTTCATGAAACAGCTCGCTCCGCACTAGACTTGGCAACTGTTTCTATGTTTCGATACAGTGTATCGATACGTGGAACTGTTTCAGTGTTTCGGGACGGCTGTGGTTCACTGTTTCGAAACAGTGGTGTTTTATTCCGCCTCTGTCTCGGATAACCGGACCAGATTCGATCTCGAGCCAGACACAAAAACTATATCGTTGTTTCAAAATAAGGCTGTTTCAGTCCACCTGTGCTTGGAACGGACTAATTGTATCGAAACAGTGATGTTTCATTCCGCTCTGTGTCGGACGAGATTCGAGCTCGGCACAGGTACTGAAACACAACATACCACTTCATGAAACTCAAGATTGTCGAAATCTTTTTGACAGGCAATAGCATGAAGCTTAAGATATCCGAAAATAAAGCTTCGTTTCAAGCTGACTGTGCTACTCCGAAATGGTGTAACATCTGCTTTATAAACACTAACCAAACAATAAAACAACGCATACTATACACATTCAAAATAATAAATATGGGAAAATCATTCAGTTAAATTACACTTTTTTATAACATACGCTTCTCTGTTCATGTACAGTAATCATATTAAGAAACGCAAGTAAGCCTACAACATTTTGAATAAAAAAAGGCGGAGAGTGACAGTTATTAGACGCATACATAAATTTGATGTAGGTATAATTGCAAGCAATCTGTTTGACATATCACTTATAGTGTAATGGTGAACGGGAAGGGCTGGGGAGCATGGTGAATTTATAGTAACTGTTCGAAACACCTTGAAAGACAACATTTTTCTCTGTTATATTTTGTTATTTATTCGAATTATTTGTGAGTCTATAGTCAATGTGCCTATTATCCACAATGATACCCTTTGTGTACATGGAAATCAGCAGGATGGGTATATTACCCATACTAACGGAATGTGGGAATCCCAGTAGCATATCCGTAGTTTCTGCAGTTTGCTCCCACCTCCAGTTCCGTTCGTAGTGGTTCATCTGTCTTCAGCTATGGCTGTCCTCAGCCAATTGAAAAGTATGAAAGTCACACGATACGAAAGCAGTGCATTTGCTGCAGGAAATACGAAATCCCAATACGTGATAGTTTAATACTTTCTGCAATATGATAGCGCTCTCGCACCTCATTGGTGTTTATATGGACATACTTATATAGTAGACAGCCAAGATGATAAAATGTGTAGGTTTATTAGATTACTAAACACAAACTGTTTCACTGTTTCGAAACAGCGTATCGAAACATTACATTGTACTGTTTCATTTGTTTCGAAACAGTTACGTGTTTCAGTTTGCCCATCTCTACTCCGCACCTGAACTCGCCATGTTTGCGACTAGCGCTGACTATCGGCAAATTTCCAAACTACGCTGTGGAGGTTGTTGTTGTGAACTTCAGTCCTGAGACTGGTTTGATACAGCTCTCCATGCTACTCTATCCTGTGCAAGCTTCATCTCCCAGTACCTACTGCAGCCTACATCCTTCTGAATCTGCTTAGTGTATTCATCTCTTGGTCTCCCTCTACGATTTTTACCCTCCACGCTGGCCTCCAATACTAAATTGGAGATCTCTCGATGTCTCAGATCATGTCCTACCAAACGATCCCTTCTTCTAGTCAAGTTGTGCCACAAGCTCCTCTTCTCCCCAATTCTATTCAAAAACCCCTCATTAGTTATGTGATCTACCCATCTAATCTTCAGCATTCTTCTGCAGCACCACATTTCGAAAGCTTCTATTCTCTTCTTGTCTAAACTATTTATCGTCCATGTTTCACTTCCATACATAGCTACACTCCATACAAATACTTTCAGAAACGACTTCCTGACATTTAAATCTATACTCGATGTTAACAAATTTCTCTTCTTCAGAAACGCTTTCCTTGCCATTGCCAGTCTACATTTTATATCCTCTCTACTTCGACCACCGTCAGTTATTTTGCTCCCCAAATAGCAAAACTCCTTTACTACTTTAAGTGGCCCATTTCCTAATCTAATACCCTCAGCATCACCGACTTCATTCGACTACATTCCATTATCCTCGTTTTGCTTTTGTTGATGTTTATCTTATATCCTGCTTTCAAGACACTGTCTATTCCGTTCAACTGCTCTTCCAAGTCCTTTGCGGTCTCTGACAGAATTACAATGTCATCGGCGAACCTCAAAGTTTTTATTTCTTCTCCATGGATTTTAATACCTACTCCGAATTTTTCTTTTGTTTCCTTTATTGCTTGCTCAATATACGGATTGAATAACATCGGGGAGAGGCTACAACCCTGTATCACTCCCTTCCCAACCACTGCTTCCCTTTCATACCCCTCGACTCTTACAACTGCCATCTGCTTTCTGTACAAATTGTAAATAGCCATTCGCTCCCTGTACTTTACCCCTGCCACCTTCAGAATTTGAAAGAGAGTATTCCAATCAACATTGTCAAAAGCTTTCTCTAAGTCTAAAAATGCTAGAAACGTAGGTTTGCCTTTCCTTAATCTTTCTTATAATGTAAGTCGTAGGGTCAGTATTGCTTCACGTGCTCCAACATTTCTACGGAATACAAACTGATCTTCCCTGAGGTCGGCTTCCATCAGTTTTTCCATTCGTCTGCAAAGAATTCGCGTTAGTATTTTGCAGCCGTGACTTATTAAACTGATAGTTCGGTAATTTTCACATCTGTCAACACCTGCTTTCTTTGGGATTGGAATTATTATATTCTTCTTGAAGTCTGACGGTATTTCGCCTGTCTCGTACATCTTGCTCACCAAATGGCAGAGTTTGTCAGGACTGGCTCTCCCAAGGCTGTCAGTAGTTCTAATGGAATGTTGTCTACTCCTGGGGCCTTGTTTCGACTCAGGCCTTTCAGTGCTATGTCAAACTCTTCACGCAGTATTGTATCTCCCATTTCGTCTTCATCTACATTCTCTTCCATTTCCATAATATTGTCCTCAAGTACGTCGTCCTTGTGTAGACCCTCTATATACTCCTTCCATCTTTCTGGTTTCCCTTCTTTGCTTAGAACTGGGTTTCCATCTGAGCTCTTGATGTTCATACAAGTGGTTCTCTTATATCCAAAGGTCTCTTTAATTTTCCTGTAAGCAGTATCTATCTTACCCCTAGTGAGACAAGCCTCTACATCCTTACATTTGTCCTCTAGCCATCCCTGCTTAGCCATTTTGCACTTCCTGTCGATCTCATTTTTGAGACGTTTGTACTCCTTTTTGCCTGCTTCATTTACTGCATTTTTATATTTTCTCCTTTCATCAATTAAATTCAATATTTCTTCTGTTATCCAAGGGTTTCTACTAGCCCTCGTCTTTTTACGTGTTTGATCCTCTGCTGCCTTCACTATTTCCTCAAAGCTGCCCATTCTTCTTCTACTGTATTTCTTTCCCCCATTACGGTCAATTGTTCCCTTATGCTCGCCCTGAAACTCTGTACAACCTCTGGTTCTTTCAGTTTATCCAGGTCCCATCTCCTTAAATTCCCACCTTTATGCAGTTTCTTCAGTTTTAATCTACAGTTCATAACCAATAGATTGTGGTCAAGAGTCCACATCTGCCCCTGGAAATGTCTTACAATTTAAAACCTGGAGGTATACATCAATAAAAACTTACAGGGTTTCTCTTCAAAATGACATATGTATTACATCTGTACAATGTTTCGTTGTTGTGCAATAAATAATTGAAAGGGTTCCCGGACTTTATGTACACGCTGTATTAATGTATAACATTTTATATGTACATCGCAACATGAATAACACATAGGTACAATGGCAAGCTTATTAATTCTTAAGCTTTAATTAATACATCTGGCAGACGGTCTCAAACTAAAATTATTAAACGAATGAATCAATACATCATTACAAGCCTATCGTAGCCGAAGATACGCTGAAGCCTGTTCTGCGCGGGACGTGTGAGCTTGCAAGATTACCCATGATGCACCGGTTACGATGGCATCTACCGTCTATTCGCACCGAAGATCCACGCGTAATAACAGTTTCAAGGAGCGGTTTTAAATAATGATTCTACCAACATACTACAACCCCGTACCATCGCTCACATGGGAATCGTGAGACCAATATGTAAGATTTCTTGTAGAAGGAACAGAATGGGTCGTATTCTCACGTGTATGGTGCTTCCCGCTTGCGCAAACGAATATTGAATTGTGGATAGCTCTCTCCTGCTCAGAGAAACGTTGTAGTCTGCTCATCGCACAAATAGTTAACAGATGAAACATCTGCTGTAAACACTCATTGGAATTTAAACGATAAGACGCTCGTGCGAGGAAATGGAAGTATTTCGGCGATCGGATCTACACCGAAGAGCCAAATACACCTGCCTAATATCGTGTAGGGTCCCCGCGAGCACGCAGAAGTGCCGCAACACTACGTCGTAGGGAGTCGACTAATGTCTGAAGTAGTGCTGGAGGGAACTGACACCAAGAATCCTGCAGGGCTGTCCATAAAGCAGTAAAAGTACGAGCGGGTGGAGGTCTCTTCTGAACAGCACCTTCCAAAGCATACCAGATATAGTTAGGGTCCATGTCTGGGGAGTTCCGTGGCCAACGGAAATGTTTTAAACTCAGAAGAATGTTCCTGGAGCCACCCTGTAGCAGCAATTCTGGACGTGTGGGGTGTCGCACTGCCCTGCTGGGATTGCCAAAGTCCGTCGGAACGCATAATGGACATGAATGGATGCAGGTGATCAGACAGGATGCTTACGTACGTGTCACCTGTCACAGTCGTATCTAGAAGAATCAGGGTCCCCATATCACTCCAACTGCACACGTCCCACACCATTACAGAGCCTCCACCAGTTTGAACAATCCCCTGCTGACGTGCAAGGTCCATGGATTCATGAGGTTGTCTCCATATCCGTACACGTCCATCCGCTCAATACAATTAGAAACGAATGGTCCAGTACTGAAATATGCAACAATTTGCGGAAGGGTTGCACTCCTGTCACGTTGGGCGGTTCTCTTCAGTTGTCGTTGGTCTCTTTCTTGCAGGTTGTTTTTCCGGCTGCAGCTATGTCAGAGATTTATTGTTTTACCGGGTTCCTGATATGGTACATTCGTGAAATGACTGTACGGGGAAATCCCCACTTTATCGCAACCTGGGAGGTATTGTGTCCCATCGCTCGTGCGCCGACTATAACACCACGTTCAAACTCAATTAAATTTTGTTAACCTGCCATTGTAGCAGCAGTAACCGATGTAACAACTGCGCCAGACACTAGTTGTCTTATATGAGCGTTGCCGACCGCAGCACCGTATTCTGCCTATTTCCACTTCTCTGTATTTGAATATGCGTGCCTACACCAGCTTATTTGGCGCTTCAGTGTATATGGTACTACCGGTACTCACAAAAAATATGTTCCTGTTCAACTGTATGTGCATTAATGACGTAATTAGAGGTGAGGCAGAATGTGCCTTTCTTAATTTCGTTATTTAACGCTGGCAATGGAAAAGCAACATTCCTGTTGGTTCATCCACGATTTCCGGGAGTTCATAATGAGGTCGTTTACACACCTGAGCGACTCAGTTTCACAGACACTCCATGAAAACAAGCCGTTTAACCTTCGTGGCGTAAATGATGTTCGCAGGTCCAGTGGATGCACAAAAAGAGGCAATCCAGCGACCTATCGTCGCAATACTTCATAATGAATGGGAATGACAGAAGAGAGGGATGAGACTTGTCAATTCAAATAAAGACAGGTACTGCATATCTGCCATAAAACGTTATTACAATAAATTGCAGAAGGAATTTAAAGATATAGTTGACAATGAAAGAGCAAAAAGTCACAATGATCGACAGATTGTATTTATTGTTCTGTACATAAAACGGTACTCTGGGCTAAATTTTCAGGCCTGGAACACGTGAAGAAATTGATCATACGAATAGTAAAATCTCTGAAGTTGCACACACTATTACACTGTCAGCTGCAACCGTTTTCAATGGAACTGAACAAAGAGTGTTGAGACTTCATATATGCAAAGTACGTTGGTTAAGTCAAGAGTCATGCCTGGACGATTTTCCGATTTAAAACTCACTATGGTTGAATTTATGAAGGAAAAAAGAGTGCAGGAACGAAAATTAGAACATCCAGAATGAATTGCAAGCTCCAAATTTTAAGTGAACTTGACTGTACATTGTCCATAGTAAGACATTGCAAGGTAACTCCTTTCTGATTGCATTTAAAAAGAAAATCGCGTTGTGCAACGGACACATTCTGACAAAGACTGAGCTCACTGCTGTTGAAGAAAATGGGAGGTTTGAAGAACTCATTGTGGCCTTGAAAGAATTACATGGATAGCTTTATAAAGATTTTGAGGTCAGTGTCACACTTACATCTGTTTCCGTACTGTTTCTTGCGACCGTTTGCCGTTTGTTGAAAGCGCTCATGTGCATGTGCAGATGTGATTGACTGACTTGCAAGGTAATTTCAGTATTAAAGACAAACCATTTTACATTAAAACAGTCCAGCACGTCTACATTGCTCTCCTCAGGTAGAGTTTACAAGTCTCCATAGTTAGGTTGCAAAAATGTTACAGTATTTCGATCGACATATTCGTATGAAAGGCCTTTTTTCGATTATGAAATGAAATAAATCATGACTACATGGTAACTTGAGTCCAAAACTGTAAGAAATTGTCTGCAGCTGTCAGTATGCTGACAGTCTGTACCAAATAGAAATTATATTGTGTGATCAGTGCGCCAAAAATAATTGATACTAAAAATTTGTTTTGGTTGTGACCTACATTGTTCAAAAATGTGAAATATAAAACCAGGTCGTACGCGGAGCGACTGCACTGCAATTTAAATGCCGCGAGTTCGCAGCTTTCCCATGCTCCCCCTACTCTCGTTCAGACAGCCTAGCGTGGCGGTGGGGGAAATGTGAAGCGACGCTGAGCGCTTTCGCACTCGTGCCCGGGCACGGCCCGCGAGCCGTAATCTTAGCCGCCCCTGGTCCATGCCGTGGAGCGCTGCAGTCAGAGTATTAATATCTATGGAATGAGTATTTGGATGCGCAGAACGGGAATTCTGTCCGCAACATCTCCTGCAGCTCAAATCACGTTATTTTAGCAGTGCGCATTTTAATCTGTATAACGCTTAATGTACGAGGGCTGTCCAGAAAGTAAGTTACCATTGATCGCGAAATGAAAATCACAGTGAAAATCAGAAATGTTTCATTTGTAACAGTTAGCTACACCTTTCAGCTACTTCTCTACGTAGCCGCCGTTCTGACTCAGACATTCGTCGTAGCGTTGTACCAACTTTCCAATACCCTCATCAGAGAAGGCAGCCGCCAGTGCTTTCCGCCAATTCTCTACGCTGGCCTAAGGCTCGTTGTCCGTGCCAAAATGTTGTCTTCATAGCCAGCGGTTCGTTTGAGCAGAGATGAAACTCAGTGGGAGACAATTACGGGCTGTATTGTGGGTAACCAAACATTTCCAATTGAAACGATGCAGGAACATCTTCATTGCCCCTGCAGAATGAGGCTGAGAATTGTCTTGAAGAAGAAACCGCACGACAGTTGTGTAATGTTGGTTGCATAGCTTCAGGGGAAAATTCTCACCAGGCCCTCGTACTTGGCGGGAGACACTATTTTCTATAACATCTTTACGCGCTCACTAAGAGCTCAGGAATGAAAAGAGCGACATAATTCTACCTAGAGTCATACTAGAGACACTGCCCAACACATCTTTGCAAAGCTTTATCGGATTTTCATAGTCGTTTCCATTTCGCGATCGATCGTGACTTACTTTCTAGACAGCCCTCGTATTTTGAGTGTTGTTTTCAGAAGTACCGTGAGACGTTGTATTGCGTCTTCACAAACATCTTAACAGGTATTGAAGTTGGCTTAAAGCTCAGAGGGCCAAAGATATTATCCTTTTTCGCCACAGTATCATAATTAAGATTCCACATTTTTTCTGATTTTTCAGTAACAGGAAAAGAAGCGACAGACAACATTTTTTTTTTTTTTGTTTTCTATTGCAGGTGCTCATATTGTCGAATCTCTCTTCTAATTAATTACGTTAGAATGACACTGTAGGCAGCGAAAAAGCAATGCATTTGGATCTATGAAATTGTTACAGTAACTAAGGTAAGCAATATGCATCACCCGTGTTTCCATTGCTATTTTCAATTTTTCATTATTTACCCTTCCACTATTTATAGACAAGTAAAATATCTATCACATTTCTTCGGCATCCCACCAGAAAACTGAAACCATTCAGTATGCACAAAAAATTAAAAATTCAAGATCGATGTTCAAATTTTGGAGCAATAAAAGGAGTGGAAGCCATTAAAAAAATTGTTTTCCTATTGCACTGATGCACGTTGTCGAATCCGTTGTGATTAATTGTTTCATAATGTCACTGTATAGGAAACTGTTTCATCCAGAAATATTTAGATACAAGCGCGGGTTTGAGAACCTGCATAAACTGGAGGAAATTAATCAGGCAGTCATGTATAAATTTTATCTGCATGTGAACGTAGCACCAATATGTATACACTGACTGGCAGTTTACTCAAACACACTTGCCAATTTATCTAGCACTTGTCTCCTAAACACACGGCCATAAAATCGCAGAAATCATCTCTACAATACTATACCGTGTCTCGATATTTTTAAACATACAAAATACCTCATACAAATATGACATTTACAGGTATCTAATTGTTGCACATACCTATGAAAAGTAACTGGTTCTCCTTTCACATACTTCTATTTACATCCGTACCAACGACAACTTTGAACCATTGCTGTCACCGAAACTCAAACGTGCCGAAACGGGTATAAAACAAAGCGAATACATGTAATATTCAAGTTCCGCTATTACCGCAAACTGCAGGCATACAGCGTCGATCCAAAATTACGTGACTAGCCAGGTTTGAAGTTGAAAACCTGCGCATTAGCCTACGCTGAACCCACAGATACTCTACGGCTGCAGTAGACGACGAGTTTCTTGTTCGTGTCACACGTCCCGTGTAAAATGGGATTAAGCTGTGAGATAACAACAACCCCATCAAAAGTGGCAGTCAGTTGGCGCCAGTATGTGAAATTGTGCTGTTGATTTTAAGACAGTGTAGCAGATGTATTTTATGTTGTAGAAACAAATGCATTTCATAACGTCGAAGACTTCATCTGAATGTGAAACACGCAACATTCCTCGTCGTCACGTAATGGACAAGGAGGGCATTCGGCTACAGAAACAAGAGCTTCAACCATCATAGGAAAAGTGTATTTTGTGCGGACCCAAAGAACGATAACGCCGAGAAAACTAGAAAATAAATAAACAAGCACTGACACCTCACGTTTCTTTACTTCTTTTGCCCGGTGACTCTGGCAGATGCGGAGTCGGCATTTTCGAGGCTCCTTTCGCAAACTGTTTTCAGGTCAGCCTCTCAGAAAGCAAGGTGGTTCACTGACGTAAGCAGGACGACGTGGCGTGGCGTGCCCACCGTTGTAAACAAACACTATAACGTCACGACGATCTGGTTGAATCCGAAGAATACTCCCTATTACCGCACGCGTCTCGCCGGCGGTTGAGCAATCGCGGACGGAGGAAGGACGCCGCGATAGATGGGGGTGATGCGTCATGCTGGGTCGGCAGCGAGGGTCACCAATCAGCAGGAACTGCGCGGCGAGCTGTCTCCACGTGGGGAGCGCGCTTTCTCAGCTACCCAAGCAGGCCAGACGCTTGGTCACAAGACAGAAATTCTATGCCACCGACAGACCTAAGACCCCGCAACCTCGCCCCCCCCCCCCCCCCCTCTGCCTCTCCCTCCCTCACAGGGCGTGGCGGAGGTTATCCTGAACAACAGCAACAGCTATACTGTGTTCATCATAAGAATAAACCTCTTGTAAACATTAGACCATTTATTTTTTTTCGCGTTTGCTGGAATGTCACTGGGTTTTGTATCACATGGAGCGGAAGCTAAGCTGTCTCGAGTACAGTCAAATACGACAATAAGAATACGTTTTTTGCTGTCCGTTACGCGCATCTGACTAAGCAATAATACGGGGCTGCAGCCAGCTGGTCCAACTAATCTGCAGTGGTGTGACCAGTTGAAGGTGGGACGTGAAAAAGAGACGAGCAGAAGAGAAGCAATATAGATTCGTATGTCATTTAATTTTTAAACAGAATGAAATATTCGGCAAAACTCCAGCAATATCTCAAGCTCCTTAGGATAACAGACGGAAAGCAAAACATGTTCTCGTCCTTGGGTAACACACTATTGTAATTAAGAGATGCGTGTGACGCAAAAGCGTATTGCAGGGATTTCACCGACTGCTTAAATATCGAAGCCACTGAAGGTATTACCTTCAATCAGTTATCTGGTAATCCCTCAATTCCTTTCATATCAGAATCTGAGAAATAAACTTCAGAAACTGTCAAGCGGATCAACAACAGAACGCAAAAAAAACATTCAAGCACCACATTTTCTCCTCCTCCTCTTTTATAACGCGCCTCTCTGTATGTCGCCAGCAATCGACAGTTAGCGTGTGACTGAGCTTCGTGTATTAGTTCCAGTACGTCTGGCAGCTTCGATGTCTCGCTATTTCTCGTGACAAGTCCCTTAACTTGGCTCCAGATCACTTCTGTTCGGTTCATATTGCAGTGTTACGGTGGCAACTGTAAAAATGCAGCCTTTTTTATGGGGTGCTCAACGTTATGAAAATCGTTGTCCATGTTTCCAAAACTCTTACCATTCTGGCTCGCGTGAGACCACATCTGTGATATAAAACAATGAATAAAGTCAGAGGAAAGAGTATTTGACCTTTCATTCATGTCCTAAAAATAATTTTTGCGTTTCCTTATTTTAAACAATCTTTATTAATAATCTTTTATAAAATATTGATAGCTGAGAATTTGTATTTGCAATGAAAACCAGAATTTTTCGTTCAATGCGTAATTAAAAACAAGAACACGTGCATTTTTCATTAAAATGATGAGCCGTGTGAATTAACATACAATTGATGAATTTTATATTTAAATGATTCGAGCTGAACGTAAAAATGAACGACCAAAGCGAGATTTGAACCTTCAATCCGTGGAATCAGCTGGAGTACCATTTTTAACGCTTCATCTACGCTTTCCGTATTCAAAAATCCAGTACTTTAGTTCAAACAGTTCTTCGGAATAGTTCTAAGCTGGTTCTCCAGTAAACTTGTAAAAAAAACATTAACAACAATCTGTTCTCGCCACTTCTTTATTCTGTTCCACGCACGAATTTCACTGCGGACAAGGAAGCAGCGTCTGTCATATTCGCACTGCGTATTAACAGCGCAACGATCAGAGCACAACAGTGCAGAAACTGGGACTGTACACGATTTTTGAAATAAAATCCACATAGCTAAAATACAGTATGATTTAGAAAAACGCTAGATATTCTAATATCTTAAAGTTTCGTTCAACATAACCTAGTAATAAGATACATAATACATAAGTAGTACCACTTCCAGGAGCGTAACACCACCAGTGTACGTATGCTACGGCTGCTGACCGATCCAGCGTTTGTGCTTGTTAACATCAGGTTTACTTTTATGATTAACAAAGTAGTCATTTCCTTTCCTGTTTCCACTTTCAAAAAGAGCGAGGGCATCAAATGCCGGTTCTCTAAATTTTCTCAGTAGTGTTCCTCGAGAAGAAAATCGCCTTCACTCCAGGGATTCTCATTTGAGTTCATACCTCATAAATTGGTAAGAGATGGAACTGGTCCACCATGGTACACAAAACAGGTCCGAACGCTGTTGCAGAGGCAACGCAAAAAGCATGCGAAGTTCAGAAGAACGCGAAATCCCGAAGATTGGCTAAAATTTACAGACGCGCGAAATTTGGCACGGACTTCAATGCGAGATGCCTTTAATAGGTTCCACAACGAAACATTGTCTCGAAATTTGGTAGAAAATCCGAAGAAATTCTGGTCGTATGTAAAGTACACAAGCGGCAAGACGCAGTCAATACCTTCGCTGCGCAGTGCCGATGGTAGTTACCGTTGACTGTGCCGCTAAAGCGGAGTTATTGAACGCAGTTTTCCGAAATTCCTTCACCAGGGAAGACGAATGGAATATTCCAGAATTTGAAACACGAACAGCTGCTAGCATGAGTTTCTTAGAAGTAGATACCTTAGGGGTTGCGAAGCAACTCAAATCGCTTGATACAGGCAAGTCTTCAGGTCCATATTGTATACCGATTAGGTTCCTGTCAGATTACTCTGATACAATAGCTCCCTACTTAGCAATCATATACAACCGCTCGCTCACCGATAGACCTGTACCTGCCGATTGGAAAATTGCGCAGGTCGCACCAGTGTTTCAAAAGGGTAGTAGGAGTAATCCATCGAACTACAGACCTGTATCATTGACGTCGGTTTGCAGTAGGGTTTTGAAGCATATACTGTACTCAAACATTACGAATCACCTCGAAGGGAACGATCTATTGATACGTAATCAGCATGGTTACAGAAAACATCGTTCTTGTGCAACGGAGCTAGCTCTTTATTCGCACGAAGTAATGGCCGCTATCCACAGTGATTATGCTAAAGAACTTGCCCCCTTTCTATCAGCAATTTATCGTAGATCGCTGGAAGAACGTAAAGTACCTAGCGACTGGAAGAAAGCGCAGGTCGTTCCCATTTTCAAGAAGGGTCATAAATCAGATGCGAATAATTATAGGCCTATTTCGCTTACGTCAATCTGTTGTAGAATAATGGAACATGTTTTGTGTTCTCGTATTATGACGTTCTTAGATAATACAAATCTCCTTCATCATAACCAACATGGATTCCGCAAACAGAGATCATGTGAAACTCAGCTCGCCCTATTTGCCCAAGAAATTCACAGTGCCATAGACACTGGCGAGCAGATTGATGCCGTATTCCTGGACTTCAGGAAGGCATTTGATACGGTTCCGCACTTACGTTTAGTGAAAAAAATACGAGCTTACGGAATATCGGACCAGGTTTGTGATTGGATTCAGGATTTCCTAGAAGAAAGAACACAACATGTCATTCTTAACGGTTCAAAATCTGCAGATGTAGAGGTAATTTCGGGAGTACCGCAGGGATGCGTGATAGGACCTTTATTGTTTACAATATACATAAATGATTTAGTTGACAACATCGGTAGCTCCGTGAGGCTATTTGCAGATGACACGGTTGTCTACAAGAAAGTAGCAACATCAGAAGACTCGTACGTACTCCAGGAGGACCTGCAGAGGATTAATGCATGGTGCGACAGCTGGCAGCTTTCCCTAAACGTAGATAAATGTAATATAATGCGCATACATAGGGGCAGAAATCCATTCCAGTACGATTATGCCATAGGTGGTAAATCATTGGAAGCGGTAACGACCGTAAAATACTTAGGAGTTACTATCCGGAGCGATCTGAAGTGGAATGATCACATAAAACAAATAGTGGGAAAAGCAGGCGCCAGGTTGAGATTCATAGGAAGAATTCTAAGAAAATGTGACTCATCGACGAAAGAAGTAGGTTACAAAACGCTTGTTCGTCCGATTCTTGAGTATTGCTCATCAGTATGGGACCCTTACCAGGTTGGATTAATAGAAGAGATAGACATGATCCAGCGAAAAGCAGCGCGATTCGTCATGGGGACATTTAGTCAGCGCGAGAGCGTTACGGAGATGCTGAACAAGCTCCAGTGGCGGACACTTCAAGAAAGGCGTTACGCAATACGGAGAGGTTTATTATCGAAATTACGAGAGAGCACATTCCGGGAAGAGATGGGCAACATATTACTACCGCCCACATATATCTCGCGTAATGATCACAACGAAAAGATCCGAGAAATTAGAGCAAATACGGAGACTTACAAGCAGTCGTTCTTCCCACGCACAATTCGTGAATGGAACAGGGAAGGGGGGATCAGATAGTGGTACAATAAGTACCCTCCGCCACACACCGTAAGGTGGCTCGCGGAGTATAGATGTAGATGTAGATGTAGATGTAGATCTCAAGTTGATTCCGTATTTCTAGATTTCCGGAAAGCTTTTGACACCGTTCCTCACAAGCGACTTCTAATCAAGTTGCGGGCCTATGGGCGACTGGATTCGTGATTTCCTGTCAGGAATGTTGGAGTTCGTAGTAACAGACGGCAAATCATCGAGTAAAACTGAAGTGATATCAGGTGTTCCCCAGGGAAGCGTCCTGGGACCTCTGCTGTTCCTGTTCTATATAAATGACCTGGGTGACAATCTGGGCACTTCTCTTAGGTTGTTCGCAGATGATGCTGTAATTTACCGTCTAGTAAGGTCATCCGAAGACCAGTATCAGTTGCAAAGCGATTTAGAATAGATTGCTGTATGGTTTAGCAGGTGGCAGTTGACGCTAAATAACGAAAAGTGTGAGGTGATCCACATGAGTTCCAAAAGAAATCCGTTGGAATTCAATTACTCGATAAATAGTAAAATTCTCGAGGCTGTCAATTCAACTAAGTACCTGGGTGTAAAAATTACGAACAAAGGTTGCGTTTCATTGGCAAGACACTTAGAAGATGCAACAAGTCCACTAAAGAGACAGCTTACACTACACTCGTTCGTCCTCTGTTAGAATATTGCTCCGCGGTGTGGGATCCTTACCAGGTCGGATTGGCGGAGGACATCGAAAGGGTGCAAAAAAGGGCAGATCGTTTTGTATTATCACGTAATAGGGGGGGAAAGTGTGGCAGATATGATACGCGAGCTGGGATGGAAGTCATTAAAGCAAAGACATTTTTCGTCGCGGCGAAATTTCAGTCACCAACTTTCTCTTCCGAATGCGAAAATATTTTTTGAGCCCAACCTCCATAGGTAGGAATGATCATCAAAATAAAATAAGAGAAATCAGAGCTCGAACAGAAAGGTTTAGGCGTTCGTTTTTCCCGCGCGCTGTTCGGGAGTGGAATGGTAGGGAGATAGTATGATTGTGGCTCGATGAACCCTATGCCAAGCACTTAAATGTGAATTGCAGAGTAATCATGTAGATGTAGATGTAGATGAAACATCTTCGTAACACTTCCGTCTGTTGTTCGAACCTACCAACAACCAATATAGCAGCACGCCTCTGAATATCTTTGATATCTTCCTGCAATCAGACGTCGTACGGATCCCAAGTACTCGAACAGTACTCAATAGTAGATGGTACTAGCGTCCTATAGACGAACCACACTTTTCCAAAAGCCTCCCAAAAAACCGAAGTCGGCCATTTGCTTTCACTACCACAATCTTCACATGCTCGTTCCATTTCATATCGCTTTGGAACGTTACGCCCAGAGATTTAAAGGACGTCAATACGTCAAGCAGGACAGGACTAAAGCTGTATCCGAAAATTATACGTTTGTTTTTCCTACTAATTCGCATTAACTTACGTTTGTCGACGTTTAGAGCTAACTAACTCATCACACAAACTAGAAATTTTATCTAAGTCATTTTTATCCTCCTAGAATCACTCGACTTCGACACCTTCCCGTACACCAGAGTCCTGTCCACCAGATCATTTATGTACATAGAAAACAATAGCGGCCCTGTCACACTTCCTTGGGACACTCCTGACGATACCCTTGTCTCTGATGAAAATTCGCCATGGAGGACCATATAATTATTTACGAAGTCGTTGAGCCATTCACATATCTGGGAGCCTGTTCCGTATGCTTGTACGTTCATTAACAGTCTGCTGTGGGGTACCGTGTCAGATGCTTTTTGGAAATCTAGAAGTATGAAATCTGCCTGACGCCTTTCACCCATAGTTTGTAATATATACTGTGAGAAAAGGACAAACTAAGTTTCGTACAGGCGACGCTTTCTAAAACCGTGCTGATTTATGGACATAAGCTTTTCGGGTTCCAGGAAATTTATTACATACGAACTCAGAACATGATCTAGAATTCTGCAGCAAACCGATGTTAAGGGTATTGATCTGTAATTTTGCAGGTCCCTTCTTTTAGCTTTCTTATATACAGGAATCACCTGCGCCTTTTTTTTCCAGCCGCTTGGGACTTCGCGATAGGCCAGAGGTTCGCCATAAATGTAAGCTAAGTACGGCCCCAATGCCGCAGAGTATTCTTAGTAAAACCGAATGAGATTCCATCCGGACCTGGACTCGCTTTCGGGAGGACGACAGTTCAAACCCGCGTTCGGCCCTCCTGATTTTGGTTTTCCGTGATTTCCCTAAATCGCTTCGGCAAAATTCCGTCATAATCTCACTGTTTGGTCCCTTCCCCCAAATCAACCAACCAATCAACCGAACCTGGGGGCTAAACAGTTTTCGAATCTTTCAATTATTTCTCTACAGCAGGGATGGTTATTACTGTCATCCATACGGGATGCTGTGCGATGTTCACGTATGTTTGTAAGATTCTCCTGCGTTAACGATTTCTTAAATGCGAAATTAAAACCTCGCCTTTCCTTTTGCTATATTATACTTTCACACCAGACTGGTCAACAAGTGACTGGATAGAAGCCTTAGACCTGCTTAGCGATTGTACATAGGACCAGAGCCTTCTCGAGTTCTCGGCCATATCTTTTGCTAATGTATGTGGGTGGTAGTAGTACGTTTCCTGCATAGCTTTTTCCACAGACGCACGAATCTTTACTAACCTTTTCCTGCCATCGTCTGCGCTTTCTCTTTTCCAGACGATTAGACCGTCAGTGGCAGAGCACCTCGTGTTCCTGTTGCTAAAAAGTCGAGTACACTGTTCGTTTGTTCTATATTTTTACGAGCTTTAAATGGAAGCGACTGCAGTGATGGATAGGAACTGTGATTGCTGTCTGCAGATGCGAGCTGAGTTAGTAACCCTTCGCTCACAGCTCCAGGCAGAGTTGGCTTCCGTCACACAGCTTGAGGCTGCTGCCAAGGGGCATCACTGTGGGGGTCGGACGTGACGATGCCAGGGATGTCGAGCATGTCCCACGTGTAATCCCGGTCGCTCCACTGCTGTGTCCACCCCAGGTACTGTCTGCACTGAGGCTGACCTCTCACCTGTGGTCGAGTGGGAGATCGTTCCAAAGTCTGGCAGGCAGCGAAGGACTTTCCGAGATGGCGATCATGGGGCCTCCCCAGTTCGTTTGACGAATAGGTTTCGGCCGTTATCTGTGGCTGACGAAATATTTAAGCCGAATGCAGTCATCCACCCTGTTCCAGAGGAAGCTTCTCAGCCCGCAAGGTCTGGGCATTCACAGACGGCGGGTTTGCTGGTAGTTGTGAGCTCCAACGTTAGGGGTGCAATGGGGCTCCTTAGGAACATGGCTGCCAAGGAGGGGAAGGAAGCCAATGTGCACTTCGTGTGCATACCGGGAGGAGTCATTCCAGATGTGGAAAGGGTGCTTCCGGACATCATGAAGAGTACAGGGTGCCTCATGCCGGTACCAGCGTGTCGCTTTCGTTCGGAAGGGATTCTCTCTGGTATCGGGCGACTAGCGCAAATGGTGAAGACTGGCAGTCTTGCTTGCGAGATCAAGGCAGTGCTCACCACCTGTAGCATCGTCGATAGAACCGACTGTGGTCCTTTGGTGCAGAGCTGAGTGGAGGGTCTGAATCAGAGGCTCAGGCAGTTCTGTGACCGTGTAGGCTGCAGATTCCTTGACTTGTGCCATCGAGTGGTGGATTTCCGGGTTCCGCTTAATAGGTCAGAAGTCCGCTCGCTACACACAGGAAGTGGCTACACGGGTAGCAAGGCCTGTGTGGATGGGACTGGGCGGTTTTTTAGGTTAGACGGTATCAGGAAACCACAGAAATGGCGTCCGTCTAAAAGGGGGCAGGTAAAACACAGTAAGGTAGCTGTAGCAACAATCGGTATTGTAGTTCTAAAGTGTCGTACCTATGTTGGGAAAGAACCACAGCTCCAAGCCCTAACAGATAGCACTGAAGCTCAGACAGTTATAGGTACAGAAAGCTGGCTAAAGCCGGAAATAAGTTCAGCCGAAATTTTTTCTAACGACCTAACGGTGTTCAGAAAGGATAGATAAAATACAGTTAGTGGTGGAGCATTTATTGCTGTACCTTGCAGTGAAACTGAAGTAGATAGTTACTGCGAAATGGTATGGGCAGAGGTTATACTTGACAATCGGACTAAACTATTAATTGGATCCTTTTACCGACCCCCCGACTCAGAAGATATAGTTGCTGAGCGGTTCAAAGAAATCTTGAGTCTCATTTCAAATAGATACGCCACTCATACAATTATAGTCGGTGGTGGCTTCAATCTGCCCTCAATATGCTGAAAAAATTATACGTTTAAAGCCGGCGGCAGGAATAAAACGTCACCCGAAATTTTAGTAAATGCATTCTCAGAAAATTATTTTGAACAATTAGTTCATGAGCCCACTTAAAGCGTAAATGGTTGCGAAAGCAACAAATAATCAAAGACAAATAGGGAGTATCATGGCAGATACAGGGATTAGCGACCACAAGGCAGTTACTGATAGGCTGAATACCGTAACCGTAACACCCACAACCATCAAAAAGAAGCGGAAAGTACTCCTATTTAAAACAGCTGATAAAAATTCTCTTAACGCCTTTTTAAGAGACAGCCTCTACTCCTTCCGATCTGATTATGTAAGCATAGAAAAGATGTGGAACGATTTCAAAGAGATAGTATGGACGACAATTGAGATATATATACCACATAAATTAAGAAGTGATGGTACCCATCCACCTTGGTACACAAAATGAGTCAGATCGCTGCTGCAGAAGCAACAAAAAAAAAAAAAGGCCAAAACTAAAAGAACGCAAAATCGCCAAGATTGGCAAAGTTCTGCAGAAGTCGAAATATAGCTAGTGTAAGAACGAGAAACATATTACGTAAATTGAAGGAGGGGGGGGGGGGGAGATAAAGGAAAGGAGAGTAATTAATTATAACAGCGGCATCGAGACTTCGTACGAAAAAATGTGTGCCGAGTCGGGACTTCAACCCGGGACTTGACTGCTAACTAGACAGTTGTGTTGTTCGATTCGGCTGGGGAGCGTGCATTAGCGATAAACCTGGTGTCCGGATGGCGCAGTGGTTAACGCAGCTGCCCAGGAAGCAGGAGATACCGGGTTCGAGTCCCGGTCTGGCACACATTTTTCACTCGTCGCCACTGATTTCGCACGAATGAGATACGTCTACAAACACTTGCCGGAATTCGACAGCGGCAGTATCGTGCTCTATCGCGACCGCGGTTTTCGTTCCCCGATACTGCTGCTCGCGCTGGTAGGTATCCCGCGACCACCATGTGTACGTGGGATCAATGAGGTCAGGATACTCCCTGCACGGTCTCAACGGGCCCACGGGACTAGCGCCCGAAAAGCCGTACATTTTTCCGCTCGGCCGTGCAGTATTGGACCTGCCGCGTCTCGTGCACGAATCAGGTAATGAACTAGTTTGCATCAAGACCAGTATCCAAATGGACAGTGTGACGACACCTGGAGCACAGCGAACTGTCATCAAGGCGACCATTTTGGCGGTGTTCCCAGACACTGTAGAAGAGAGATGCGCACCAATAGTGGTTCGACCAGCGACTATACTGTACACACGAGTGGCAACACGTCACCTTCAGTCTAGACAGCCGACGATGCTGCCGCTGTTGAATTCCGACGCTGCTCCTCCCACACACAACCGACATTCAAATGCGATTTCTGAATGAGAAACCCACTGCGTAATACTGTATACGAATGTAGGAGCCGTTACTTCCACCTGATCTGTGGGATTCACCTGTTAATGCTAAACAGTTGCATATTCTAGCATGAAGCACACTTAATACCCATATGACGTTTCACGCAAGCCGCCTACATGGTTTTGCAAAATTTAATGGCCAGGAATGTATTTCTAATGGCATCTCAGATCCCATACTACGCATTACTGTACGAGAACAGAATTAACAAGGGAAGGCCGCGACGTTCGGTTCAAATGGCCCTGAGCACTATGAGACTTCACATCTATGGTCATCAGTCCCCTAGAACTTAGAACTACTTAAACCTAACTAACCTAAGGACATCACACAACACCCAGCCATCACGAGGCAGAGAAAATCCCTGACCCCGCCGGGAATCGAACCCGGGAACCCGGGCGTGGGAAGCGAGAACGCTACCGCACGACCACGAGATGCGGGCCGCGACGTTCGGAACGCGGATTCGCTTCAAACTTCGTACACTTTTAAAAGTTCATTAGCACAACATAATCTACTACTTAGGCGACTTCGATAAAATCGCAGTAGAAGTTTCGCGTCAAGTATGTACCGGTGCGTTGCAAAAGCTGTCGGCGGTTATGTGGTTGGCGTTCAAGTTCCGTAGTCGATGGAGTGCTGTATCAAGTCCCGCTCATGTCTTTCTTCGATTTATATTTCCTTTAACTCTCATCAAGTTACTTCGTACATATAACATTTGAAAAGTAATATAATGAATAGATACGTTACTTTCACTAAATTTCATTGAATTTCCGATGTTATTTCACTGTTAACTAATTTTTATTATTACAGCAAATATTATGTGACTTTTACATCTGCATGCAAGTGAAAAACTTCATCAAGCACTTTCAGACTTGATCGTATTTGACTGACAACGAATGAGAAATTGATTCTCGTGAAGATGCTATTAAAGTACATTCAAACGTACATCGCCAATTTTCGGCACCGATATTTTCGAAAATGTTGCGTTCCTCAGAGGTTGCACCCAGATTGTCAGAAGAGAGAAAGATTTTTCAAAATGTCAACGAGCTTTGTTTTTCCTTAGAAATGCTGGAGATTCCTCGTGCATGCGGGAAAATTGCGTTCAGTCACTGTAGCCAATTTAATATACACTCCTGGAAAGGAAAAAAGAACACATTGACACCGGTGTGTCAGACCCACCATACTTGCTCCGGACACTGCGAGAGGGCTGTACAAGCAATGATCACACGCACGGCACAGCGGACACACCAGGAACCGCGTTGTTGGCCGTCGAATGGCGCTAGCTGCGCAGCATTTGTGCACCGCCGCCGTCAGTGTCAGCCAGTTTGCCGTGGCATACAGAGCTCCATCGCAGTCTTTAACACTGGTAGCATGCCGCGACAGCGTGGACGTGAACCGTATGTGCAGTTGACGGACTTTGAGCGAGGGCGTATAGTGGGCATGCGGGAGGTCGGGTGGACGTACCGCCGAATTGCTCAACACGTGGCGCGTGAGGTCTCCACAGTACATCGATGTTGTCGCCAGTGGTCGGCGGAAGGTGCACGTGCCCGTCGACCTGGGACCGGACCGCAGCGACGCACGGATGCACGCCAAGACCGTAGGATCCTACGCAGTGCCGTAGGGGACTGCACCGCCACTTCCCAGCAAATTAGGGACACTGTTGCTCCTGGGGTATCGGCGAGGACCATTCGCAACCATCTCCATGAAGCTGGGCTACGGTCCCGCACACCGTTAGGCCGTCTTCCGCTCACGCCCCAACATCGTGCAGCCCGCCTCCAGTGGTGTCGCGACAGGCGTGAATGGAGGGACGAATGGAGACGTGTCGTCTTCAGCGATGAGAGTCGCTTCTGCCTTGGTGCCAATGATGGTCGTATGCGTGTTTGGCGCCGTGCAGGTGAGCGCCACAATCAGGACTGCATACGACCGAGGCACACAGGGCCAACACCCGGCATCATGGTGTGGGGAGCGATCTCCTACACTGGCCGTACACCACTGGTGATCGTCGAGGGGACACTGAATAGTGCACGGTACATCCAAACCGTCATCGAACCCATCGTTCTACCATTCCTAGACCGGCAAGGGAACTTGCTGTTCCAACAGGACAATGCACGTCCGCATGTATCCCGTGCCACCCAACGTGCTCTAGAAGGTGTAAGTCAACTACCCTGGCCAGCAAGATCTCCGGATCTGTCCCCCATTGAGCATGGTTGGGACTGGATGAAGCGTCGTCTCACGCGGTCTGCACGTCCAGCACGAACGCTGGTCCAACTGAGGCGCCAGGTGGAAATGGCATGGCAAGCCGTTCCACAGGACTACATCCAGCATCTCTAGGATCGTCTCCATGGGAGAATAGCAGCCTGCATTGCTGCGAAAGGTGGATATACACTGTACTAGTGCCGACATTGTGCATGCTCTGTCGCCTGTGTCTATGTGCCTGTGGTTCTATCAGTGTGATCATGTGATGTATCTGACCCCAGGAATATGTCAATAAAGTTTCCCCTTCCTGGGACAATGAATTCACGGTGTTCTTATTTCAATTTCCAGGAGTGTATGTTTCCCGTCTCTGCATATGGAAGTTTCCATCCAGCACATCTGACAGTCAATCTTACATTACCCTCGTATTATGCCACATTTTAATTCACTGAATTACTGAACGAAGTTATTTACATCTTTTTTTATCAATACTTGACATGGGCTTTCCAACCTGATCCTGCACATCGAAGCGTCCAGGTGCAAAGCAGTTCTCTGTACCTTGCCCGATTGCAGGTATGAAGGATTTCAGAAATCACCACAGGCACAGATTTTCAGGAAAACTCTCCACTGCATACGGGGCTTGAACGCTAACTACACGACCACCGCCAGCTCGTTGTGAGCGTCGCAACGCGCCAATAACATCATTGACGTGTAAAATTTCTCTTGCGGTTTTCTCGAAATCGCGTAAGTGTTACGCCTTACTATTGCACATCATGTTGTCCCAAAGGAATACTGAAAGCATGCAAAGTTTGAAGCAAGTCCGTCATCCGAACGTCGTGGCTTCCCCTTGTATGTACTATGGAATTCTTACACGCAATGTAAGAACGAGTGCGAAGGAGAAGCACCCAAAACAGGAACGAATAATTACGATAACTTCAGAGGAAAATAAAATTTTCTACGATCAAAAATATTGCGTTGTTCATTTAAATACATACCGACGAAATACGTTCAGATTTACAACCTATTTAAAATCATAACAAGACCTATAGTAGTGGGCAGACGAGGAGTATTTTGCGATTTGATTTAAGAGCAACTTAGGTCGACTGAGCTGGTGCTCCTTGGAAATCAATGAATATTACGTTGTTCCCTATCTGGTCTTCCTTCCTTCCTTCTTTCTTTGTTTGTTTTCTGTATATTCTTACCATTTTCGCATAGAAAGCGAAAGGAATAAGGCCATCCTGTGTAGCGAATACATCTCGAGAGATATCACCGACCAATAGGGAGTAATCGACAGTTGCTTGTCATTTCTGCGTGCAGCCAGCAGTTCGTTAAGACCGGTGTAAGTACTTAGGTACTGATAACAGATAAAACATCATGGAAACAGGCAATAAATGCCATTCTTTTCGATTATTTACAAAATACCGTGAGTTGTTCTTAAGTGATATTGTGGCATTGTGTTCGGGTCACGTGACTGATTCCACGTGGTTAAAACTAAGCAATATCTAATATAACACCACGCCTCGGCAGTACATGTGATGTACAGAAGTTATCCTTGGAAACAGACACTCAGTTTTATAGGCAGTTTACAATCTCTTAAAAAGACCATCTTCGTTCTCAGTTTGTGTGTTCTGACACGAGAATAACGGTGATACCGCTGAAGTTCTTACAACTTGCTTAGTCGTTCACACAAAGTGACTTGGTGGTCGCGATATCACTCACACGAAAACAATAGCTGTTATTCGCATCAGAGTTAGGTTCTCTTGCGCCACTGCCAACATGTCAGGCAGGGCATTGATAAATCTTCAGTAACACGCAGTTCTTGATATGGAAATGTGTACTTGGTACTACAATGATATACCGACTGTCGTAATCAGTCGTGTTTACAGAAACCCACGACGGCATTTTGAAGCATTTAATAACGTAAACGCCTATCTAAGCACAATAAATATCGGAAACAGCCATCTACGTAGCGATCAGGAAGCATTACGTCCTAAAAAATGTTACAAGATAGCAAATCTACAAGCAAAGGAAAACAAATTTCTGCCAGCAGTTGATCTCAACCATCAGAGGCGTCCTCGCACCCTATTGCTTACTATTTTGCCCAAACGTACTTTCGCCTAAAAATATTACTTGCAGTCGAGGTCACAAGAACTTAGTTTCGTCTGGTACTGTAACCGGCATTTAAATGTGACGTACATATATGACGTTCATTTCTGTGAGGAGGAGGACTGAAGGATAAAGTTTCGTGAACGGCGCAGCGATACGAGACGAAACACAAAAATAAGGGAGGAAATAGATCGTGTCCTTTCGAACAAAACATCTCGCCATTCGAGAAACAATACTGAAGTAAGAAGAAACAGGGGATCACAAATAGTTTACTCCAGCGTATCCACCATTTCCGTAAGAACTGCTAATAAAGTCACATACTGATAAAAATGTCTCACTTATTGCCTGTGCGTTGACTCAGTTGCTCCTTAAAAGAACTAAGCCCACCATTGTCTTAGCTAATTTCCAGTTCCTTATCTCTTGTAGACGGCTTTAATATCAATTTAAAGTGTAGGACAACGAAAATGAGGCATGACGAGAACGCGTTTAGTTGTAGTATGAAATTATCACTCCATCTATCAGACAACTCATAATGAAACGGAACTTTGACTACAACACTGCTTAAATAGTACTGTTAATAATATGACCGGCATAAATTCCAACTACTGGAGCAATTTAATCAATTGTGTAATCTATATTGCTGCGTTAAGCGAAAACAGATAAGCCAAATTCCGTTGAATATTTATAGATAAAATAACGATGACTACAATAAAAGCTATCCAGCCAATGTATATCACGGGCAGTCGACCTTTTCTACCTACCGCCTACTTTTGTATCTCTGCTAGCTACAAAATTTTCTAACCGCCCACTAGTACCACAGTAATGGCGATTTATGAAGTAGGAAACTAACTTTACATTATAAAATGTACAATGTGAGGCAAAAGCAACTTAAAGCAAATAACAGTAAGTTCTTACCAGATATTTTACGTCAGATTTTTACGAAGACCTGACGAGAATATTTTTAAAATCACTACTGCCTGCGTCCGCAGCTCGTGGTCGAGCGGTAGCGTTCTCGCTTCCCGCGCCCGGGTTCGATTCCCGGCGGGGTCAGGGATTTTCTCTGCCTCGTGATGATGACTGGGTGTTGTGTGATGTCCTTAGGTTAGTTAGGTTTAAGTAGTTCTAAGTTCTAGGGGACTGATGACCATAGATGTTAAGTCCCATAGTGCTCAGGGCCATTTGAACCACTACTGCCTGCCTCCAGGAGCCAGGTTGCCTACTACTTTGTGGATACACTCTACGGCCTACGGCCTGGTACAACGGCGCCCAATCGATAGTTGGAAAGGGGGGGGGGGCGGATAGACCTGGAATACGGAGTACTTTATGTCCTGTGAGGCTCGTTAAGTTGCCATAAAAAAAAGTTATAGTTCTGACCCCGCTAAAAAATCTGTGTAATTTAAATCACTTTCTTAAAAGAAAACGTCGCTGACTGCATTGTAGTTTTTCCTTTCGCAGAGAGCTATGGGGAGGGAGGGAGGGAGGGAGGGAGGGGGGGGGGGTTCGCGGCTCCCCTTGCACCTCGGGTATGGGCACCCTTGCCGTGGTGGCTTAAATGTCTTTTTGCAGCGCAAGTCTACAATGAGAGGACACTAAACACAGTACGCGCTCTGCTGCGATCGTAGTCTTCTACGCAATTACTATAATGCATAACCACACACGCATATGCTGTTACCAACTTCGTGAATGGAACAGACTATTGAGCGTTACGAACTGTAGGTTGAGCGATCCGTAACGCTACAATAAAAATTGCGAATGAATGAATGAATAGGACAAGTGTCTCCTGCGTAAAGCGTTCAATATTTGTTGTGACTCGCAGTCACTTCCTCTTATACTGAAATAATTGAGTGTGCAAAGTCAGAAGGTATCGAATATATTGGTTTTAACTAATGCTTGTTGCCTTTCGATACGACACCTAAAGGAGAAAGCAAAGGACGTAGTGCGCGGAATCGGACTAATACGCGAATCAAAATTTTATGCACAATTGATTCTAAGAAAGAAGCGCGTAAAACAAGATTCGTGTTTCATTTAGCTTTTGCTTGCCCACGTAAGGACTCCACTATGTCATGTTGGCACAACGTTACTTGCGTTTGTTCCAAAGATCTGTATGTTGGAACAGGTCAGAGACACTAGCAAGCCAGGTGGGACGTAGTTCGAAATTCAGCCACTAGAGCGCTCTCTTGTTGTAATGGAGGCTTAGTGGTGGTCGCGCGACAGTCCACCTCGCAGCTCTTCGTAAAGTTATTAACTTATTACTTCAAAAGTGATTAAAAACCATCCACCATTCCGTCATCAATTAGGCGCCTGCCCAAAGGGTGGCTAGCTTCGGTTCAGGTAAGCACATATTGTCTATATTTTGAGTATCTTTTTCTTGTATTTGCGAGTGAGCAGAACTTCAGCTGTGGCCTTTCTGCTGTTCTCGAATATTATTACAAATACGTGAATCTAACGTGGTTGAATTTTAGTAGTAGTGTTTGCAGTTAAAAGCTGTAGTTCTAGATTTGATTAGTTACTTGTGATGTCACAGAACGATGTACTCTATTTCAATACGTGGTGAAATTCAAAACGTCATCAAAGCGATTGTGTTACTTAAGTCTCCCGTACATTGAAACACTTATCTGCATGCATTTATTTGTCATGTGATCTCTGACGAGTGTGAAGACCTACTGAGCTTCCTAGTGAAGTCTCTTTAAGTTAAATTTTTTACCGTGAAGAGTGACTAGAACTTGTTTTAGTACTTGTTGGCGGAATTTTTTATTCTGTTGCATATCATAGTGAACCCATATTTTCTAACGAAAGTGGAGAGTGCTAACTATATTACGCTGAAAATCTGTGAACTAGATCTAGTTCTCTCCGTAATTCAGACGACTTTGTGTCGATGATTTTGACTGCATCCCAATAACCATGCCAGGAATAACACATAGCAGTAACAAATGTTAAGCTGTCAACTATTAATGTTTTCGTAAAACCAGTCGTTTTGATGGTTTTTAAAGAAACAAAACTAATTTTAAAAAAATCCAAAGGGGAGTATAAGCAAAACAGCATAATTAGCCACAATATGCCCCATATCTAGTTTAAACAAACGCTTCCGCAATGTACTAACAGCTAAGACGGCCTCTTAACAGGTAGCCAGATGGAGGACTCTTGCGCAAGAAAGGCTGCTCCATTTTAAGAGCGCCGTAATAGTAGCCACCCACCCCTATTAGGCAAGCAGTAAAAGATTTTAGTATACTAACACACAAATCTGGAGAATTTTTGACCAATCGAATAACAATGTTGTAGCTTTGGTGGTTTTCCGTTGGAGAAAAAGGTGATACCATCCGTGGTGGTGTAATTACAATCCCTGTTCTCAGTTTGCTGTTAGGCATACTGTTTCACAGTGTTCTGCAAAGAAGTATTACTTGTTCCCATAGATGTACGCATAGCAGGCCTAAAGGCTTCTGTTTAATCTGAGGGAAGTAAGATGAGACAATAGTAAGATTCATTAACTGCATTAAAGCACCAAACTAACTGCAGTGACCAATATTTCTGTCACTGTAGATACTTCTTTGAGCACATTTTACTCCTGTTATCGATTGAAAACTTGTAGAACCGTACATATATCGGTAATGTTTTCCTTGGTGTGTTCTAATTGTCTCTACTGCAAACAGTAAATGCTCCAGGAGCAGGCCAGGGAAGTCGTAAACAGGAGCTGCAGGTCTCTATCGATTGACGTGGCTGGAGTGTTGTGCTTGCAAACTTGGTGCGCAGGCGCGTTTCTCCGCTTCAAACTGGATCTCACCGGCCTGTGACAGTAGCTGGCTCGTAGGATTTGCTCCGTTGCTTAAGCGTCGTCTGGACAGGCAGCAGCTAGATTTTCCTTTTTTTTCCGAACAATACAACACTCCGTTCGTAAGTAACCGCCTTCCCCTGTCGCACAAGATGACTCACGGGCAACTTGGAAGTGGGTGGCGGGCCACAGTTTTCTGTGGGCGTGTGCGTCATGGGCCTAGACTAACAGAACAGTCAGTTCTCTTCCGAAGGAGGGCCATACATCATCAAACACTAGCTCATCGTAATTCGAAAATGTAAAGCGGTACTTTGTGCAGAATGCCAATCGTGCACCACTGTTTGCTGTTTGTCGAATAGTACAAAATAATTGCACAGGGCTTTAAATTTGTACAAAACCTAAATAGAGATGATACAAATGTGCGTTTCATGTGAGTGCACTTGTAACTGAGACTCCTTTATACAACAGAGCAACGACTTTACTCTTCAGCATTTTTTTCTAAGGAAGAAATTTGACGTGAGAAATTAGTGGAAGACTAAGTACTACCAAATATTTCTCTTGACAATGAATTTTCAAGAGCTGTAATTCAATATGTCTTGCCCAGGGTAACTACATTGTTTTGGTACAGGAATGTAATAGTATTAAGACGACTGATTGTCCGCGTAGTAATCGTTTAACCGGTTCAAAAAAAACATTAAATAAATGATGAATAAGAAATTTCCAACTGCTTTGCCGCAAAGTGATTTTTGACTGGTCTGGGAAATCCTGCTCCAAAGAAGTGTATCACGTGAATAGTGGCAGACCCCTGAGTGGGCAAGTACGGACTTATTTTGGGTGCATTCCTGAGGTCCTGTCGCCAGGCCCTGCAAGGTCATGCAACAGTCTGCGAACTCGACCGCATACTGCTGCTTCTTTCCCCATTACATAAAGCGGGGGCGGCGATTTGTTATTTACCGCAATGCGAGATACTAGACTGAAGAAGACTTAACTCTCTATTAAGGTCTAAATATTTTCAATCTGATTTCCCTATATACAGCAGCATTTTTAAACTGAAGTAATCACTGTTGACAGATTTCGATGACTATGCGATCAGTGTGCACGACATTCGCCAGAGGAGGATTATAGTTCACGTCAGGATTACGTGACAGGTTTCCAAACATATGCGTTTGGCAAAAAAACTTGCGTCTGATACTAGACAAACGCAATTGTAAGTCCTGCATGCAAGGCTTTTTTAATATCATAAAAAATGCAACATGCTTTAAAGTCATAAACTTGGCGAGTGAATTTCAACCTAGACCTGTTTCGGTTTCGTCTTAAATTTTCCGGACATAGAGGAGGGAACTTACGCAATGACACACAATATCCATCACAGTTCACTCTTTCCTCGCAGATACTGGTCATTTCCGTTGCGGCGTCATGCCATTATGCAGCTCCAATGCATTTGTCAGGTAGTTTCTACGTGAAGCTGTTGTTTACTACAGTGTTATTTCGGTACGTCAGCGAGAATAAGTAGCTTGCAAACTGTAACAGGACTGGCCAGCGTTTAATCTGTTTTTCTGACGAGCGGTTGTCCAATCACTTTATGACCCCTTTACTTAGGATTTCACGATTATACTTCCAGCGGATTGAGAGCTATTCTTCAAGCAATGTACGGTGAAGGCCTTAGGTGGTTTTGAAGTAGTTTCAATAATTCTTATTCCCTAATGAGTTTTAAAAAATCTGCCGCACTGATGCAGCATTAGTAAGCAACCCTGCTGCTGAGCTTTGTATCCACTTAATATTTTATCTACTAATGTGTAATACGATACATCCTTGGCTGAATACTTAGAGATCATTTCACGTGCAGTCATTTGGTACTGACAACTTTTTCGTACATGACACTAAGTGATGTAAGTTCAGTCGAACACCAATTGCAATTTTTTAGTCGAAAGCCAGGTAAGATTTAGATATGTTGGACAGGAAAACTTAACTGCCCCCTAGACAATTTATGTCCCTTGATAAAGTCTGGCCAGATGCATGGAAGAGAGAGTGTTAAATTTCTTGACCTTCACCTCAGGTGTATGCTTGTAGCGAACAGGGTACGACACTTCCATTGTATAATGCAAGGCCGCGTACGCATTTCATAAGTTCGTAATATTATCGCTATCCTTGTGATAGCGCATTTCAAGACCGCCATTTCCAATAAGAGCCAGTAAGATTTCCATGGTCATACTTTTACATATTAACAGAAAAACACTGAAATTTTAGCCGTTAAGGTGGCAATGGGCTTCATGTACATTGTGAAGTTACACCAACTACGTCATTTAAGCTTTCCATTTGCTGTCGGCGCGTGGGAGTGTACGGTTTTTAATTGAAAAGGGCTACTTTGAGGATGTTTATGGTTTCCAGCATCGCTTATTACCACCTCAGTGAGAGTTAACTCACTTATTAGCTGTTTCTACTTCGAATTTCTCAAAGCATGAGATGAAATGAAAATGTGATAAACAAATTAGGAGTCGCCAACGTAAATAGCAATTATTAGTAGACAGATAGTCATAAGTCCTTCTCGCTCCAGGACGAACGTGGGTAATTGTTACAGTATCGTCTGAAACACGAGTTAGTACAGTAGCCTTGCAATGAATTTGTGGCGTTTCACCGCAGCGACTCAAGTTGCTCGGTAGCAGCCGATGCAGGTAAGGCCTATGACGTTCGCGCGTGTTGCTCCTGAAGGCCGAAGTAGCCTTGACTGCCCCGCTAGCTCTCATTTGCGGACATCTTAACGCAGGGCATTCTTGCTCTTGGCAAGGTAGTCTGGGCTACAGCGTTGGGTACACTGAGACGGACTTTTTTAAAAAAAAATAGAGGACGTGATTACACTAGCGTTGTGGTGATGTCAATTATTTAATAGTGGGTTGCTACCTTATTTCATAAGAGGGTCGGGAGAGGGTGCCAACTTGAGGAAATATTGCAAAAGGTGAAACAGCTTAATAATCACACTGTTGTATAGAAGTATGTTTTCTACAAAAGATGCTGGGAGGGGAAAAAATTTTCGACATGCTTTGAAAAGGTTAACTGGAAATATAATAGTTGCTGACTAGATCTGGGATGACTGGCTGGCTTGGAAGAGTAACCGGACGAGCTTGAGAATCACTGCATTGGCATGAGCGTTTTCTCGAGCCTGTCTTTTAATATAGGCGATAGGTTGCAATGCAGTTCTACTAGCTTTTAGTGAATTTAAACTCTTACCGTTTCGGTTAATTTCTCGGAACTGTGGTGCATATTCAGTACATATCTGTTGAATCATTTCTGCTTCTGCTGTAATAGACAAAAATCTATACTTCTTAGACAATCGATATCGGTCTCTGTGGCCATGTTAGTGATAAATGTGCGCATATACCTCAGAAATTAGCACGTAATGTCTAATTAAATCTGCAACTGCCCATACGTATTCCGGAATAGATTGAGCAGTAAACAGCGCAGTTCCATACTCACAGTTGTTGGCGAAGCAGCGTTCAAGTAACTGTGTGGTTAACTATTTGTTCAGATGCAGAAGTAATTTGGACGTTACTTACGTAGTTCTGAGTGAACTGCGTGTAAAGTGGACATCGAGACCGGCAATTGGAATGGCCGTTCGGTTGTATCCGCAGCAACGGAACGGCGCTTTGATTTTCGCTGTACCTTTTGATTTATACAGAATTTTCGGCGACGTTTTCAGAGGCATAATTCACAGTAGCGTCAGACCCTGTGCTTGCATTTGGGAGAAGGGGCTCTGTAAGGGAACGGAGCTAGATGGCTGGACTTCGAAGGGACCGGGTTCAGATCACTGTCCAACCATCCACGTTTTCCGTAGTTGCTCTAAATCGATTAAGCCAATGGACGGCATGGTTTCTCTAAAAAAGGACACGGTCGCTTACCTTCCACATTTTCCCCCAAACCGAGGTAAACTCAGTCTCTAGTGACCGCGTCGTCGACGGGACACTGACGCAGATTTTCCTTCTACGATTTGCGAAGCTTACAGTGAAATAATCAATAGTAATGGATCCCATCCAGTAACGTTCCCATCTAGGCGCAGTCGTTTATTTCCTGGCTTTGATGCGTAGGATTACATCGTAGTAGATTCACGCGAACACTTAATATCTCCTTTGGGCGCTAATGACCATAGAAGTTTTGCGCCCTGAAACCACAAACAAAAAAAAAAAAAAAAACTTAATATCTCGAATACCTGTGCCAAACGTACTCTCAACTGCCCCAACAGCGTGTAAAATTAAGCCAGGTCATGAAGCTACACTCTCTGCCCAATTGTACATGGCGAAGGAAACAAATGTTCAGTCAGTTCTAAAGTACTGTGGCCGTATTCTTGGATGTTTCTATGCTCGATCTTGATCAATTAGGGCTAATGTTGCCTCTTCTTTTCTTTTTCACTTCGACGGAATTCTTCTAAAAAGCGAATTGGGCTCCACTTACAGAACCGTAAACTCTTGGCCCTCTGCGCGAACGCCAGTATTAACATTTGATTCCTCAGTAGCACCGCCAAACTGCGTCAATGGTGGGGACGCACCTTACCGCCACAGATCGATATCCGGGCCAGCGTCGACACTCGATGCTGTTCACGGCCGCCCAGCCGGTGTCACATAGCCTCTTATCAGACGGTCTTTTTGCTGTCGTTGCCGTGCCCAGCTAAGCCATTTCCGGGATGTGTTATGTAAGAAGTCGCTTACGTGCAGTGTGGCGGAAGACTGTCTTAAAGCGCACGTGTGTTTTTTCCCATCCGTAGTTCAATGCGTCTTTCACGTTTCAGTATACGTCGGGGGTGTCGGAGAACGTTCCAGGATTCAGACCTCAACTCTAACAATGGTTTGTTAATCTGAAAAATATCATTTTGAACTGTGGTTCGAAACCCATGTTAAACGATAGAGCCTCCTGTAACTGACTTCACAGCTCAGAGGGTTTCCTGAATTTATTGGTGGGCAAGGATGGAACCAGAGGGAATAAGTAATGCGTCATTGCTGTTGTAATTTGTACGTCATAAAAATAAATTCGTAGTATGGATTCAGGACCAGCAGCTACTGCAGACTGGCCAAGCCAAAAATTAGCGTAAAAAGTTTTATCAGCATACAAAAATCATTTTGTATGTTTGTTAATTGTGAATATCGATATATCACCTCAAACCGCGAGACAAAAGTTGACTACGCCACATGTCAGCGGACTCGTAATCTGCTACCCTGAGCCATGTTTCGAGATTTTCCCCCCAAGCGATTACCTTTCATGTCCTTGTTCTGCCCGGTTGGCTTCAACTGTAATGTCGACGGGGCGTTGAAATTTTACACTGGAGATAAGACAAAAAGAGCGATTTTGGCACGGTAATGTTGCTGTATTAGCCCATTACTTGCCAAACCTTAGTTTTTCTACCGTTTTTTGTCACTGAGATTTCCTGAGTGACAAATGAGACAACGTTCTGTAAAAAATCGGTATATTAGCACGAAAACTATACTGTACTATTTTTGGAACAGTGGCAAAATTAGCTATCAAAATGCAGTTTTAATGTCAATACTGAAGACTATAAGAAACGTGATGGAAAAAATTAAACCATGTCATATTATCTGTGCAGTATGAAATGAAACAAGACACTTGTCATACACACCAACATTGCACCTACCACAAATTTTTGTCTTTTTTCTTGAAGTATGCACATCCCTTTCGTGATTTACGTGGCACAATAAAGTGGTTTCCTAGATCTAGTCATAAATCTTCATTCAGTTGACCTCTATTTCGGGCATCTGAAGCTGAGAGCTTCTGTTTTGGGTTTTCAGTTCTATATGTGCACAGTGTGTTCACTATGTAGATATAAACCATCTGAAAGACTGCCACCACTTCTTACATATGGTCCGTGTCCTATAAAATAATGCCTGCTTGTCCAGTAGGTAATTGCCGATTCCCGGTACATACCCTCGTGGGGAAGCTTACGTTATCTGCTCAGAACTACTACACCTATTAAAAAATTTTAGCTTTTCTTTTGCTAAAAGAAAAATTATTCTGTTGGCAAACATACATTCTACTTCATTCTGTAATAGCGTTCACTAGTTGCTCAAGAAAAAATTCCTCGAATGCTTGGCCACTATCTTATCTGCTAGACATTGTGCAACATGATTTTCATTTTCCATTACCTAGTTCATGAGTGTTTGTGTATGTTTGTTCGCATTTATACCATTCTTAGGGTTTTATGTTCATTTTTTCCAGACCATGTCCTAGCTTCTGGAGCAAAATCTGTAACATCTTCATACCTTTTGGTTGTATGTTCTAAAGTACATGGTAAATGTTATACAATACAGTAATTGTTCAGTGCATTTTCTTCAGCGTCTTCTTCATACATTATTTCACCTATATTGCATTGAATAATCACCAATTTTTAGTCATCAGCATCATCTTCACTGACTTCATACATCTAGTTCTCTTCAAACTTACAATTGTAAGTCCACATAGCATGATTTTAGCCATCTGGTGTTGTAAAATGTGAAAGAGAATATTTCATTCTACTACTTACCCTGGAGAAACTCTCATAAAATGTAAAGGCAGTAGGTTTCAACAACGTACATATTTTTGTATACACGATGCGTACAAATAGTCATATCTACAGAGGAGTGATAATGTAGCATGCCACTGGCCCATTGTTGGGACGCATAAAATAAACTGATATTGCCCTTACTCCAGGAAATCTGAAAAATATACTCAATGTTACATGGACATCCGTATGTTCATTCACTCGTTACATTCAGCCCCTTAGGGGCTGGTGAAACAGACTTTGGAAATAAGGACCAAACATTTATGCAATTTCAATCGAAGGCAGCGGGTCCCTCACCGTATCAGATAAAATGGCGAGTTACTGCTACTGCTTAAGCGGCTAGGGCGGCGACGGCGACGATATTAGAGAGGTATTTCATAAAACACAGAAAATATACATTACAACAAGTAAGAACGCGACGTGGATGATTTCCATTACTCGTCGTAGACTTTCGTTATTGCTCCACTGTGCTAATGTGATCGAATATTAACACAAGATAGGAAAATGTCAGGAAACTTCCCGAGCATCCCAGTGTTAAACAGCTTCGTGTCATCACTGTCTAGCTTAGTCATACTACTAGGACGTATTACTAGTAACAGAAGAATCATTGCTGCTATTACTTTTTAAGTATCCTATACAGAGTCTTGGGAGCTCAGACGCATGGAATCATTACAATTGATGAAAAACCGTTTACGAATGGTAACGAGAGCCACAATGATACCGATGTTCCGTTCTGTGCTTCTTGAACCAGTCGAAGAAACGTAACATAAAAGTTGTGATGTCCGTCTTTGCTACCTTAGTTTAATACCTACCTGCCTTGGAAGCAAAGGCAACCGTTATCGAATAGCAGAAGTCAAACGTAATCCTGAGGAAGATCAAGTATATAGAGAGATTCTCTTTATCGAATCAAGTCTTCATTTAATTTCTCGAAGTAACATTTCCGTTTACATAAACAGTTGGCAGGATTGCATGTCGCATCGATATTTGAAACGTCATGCTCATCTCAATAGAATTCTGTACGTCCTCACAGTTTCTATTACACGTTAAAACATGTAAACATAGGCAACAGCTACTAAAAAATATATAATTATAGGCTGTTTTGTAAACCATTAAATTCCGACATGTTTTGTTAGGCCGTTTCCCATTCTGCATTAAGTCACTCGAAAACCTTTAAAAGGCAATGTCCTGACATTTCACGTGCACATTTAACTAGGGTGTGATCCACACTCGCTCTTTTGAGGATGCAATGGATTTGCTAACATAAAAACGAACATGTCCGTCGTTAAATAGCGATCAGTACAGGGATAACCTTGAATTTAAAATCTTTGAACCGGAAGAAATTGTGAATGGCCTGTGGGCGTTTACTTAACTCGTCTCCGCTCTAAAAATAAGACTTCGCGTCAAGCGTGATTCCGTCGACAAAGGTCACGACTTCAAAGTAGCTGCCATCGACGGCTGGGTGGGTGACATTCAGAAACCTGGTGGCTGACTGGCTGGCTAAAAGTGACCCTTACTGACCCCCACACGACGTGAAATACAATTTTAACTGCTAATTTCCTTACAACGCGTGACTGTCTGTTGCGACGCTGCTCAACCTAAAATTTAGGCTCCTACTGCCGGAATTAAATCCCGTTCGTAGCTTTAGGTAAGATAAATTCCTACAAGACATTCGGTTAGCAGGTTTTAGTCGACCTGCAGCAGTGCGCAAGTCCTTGGTGCATTGTGCAGACGCACGTGTTTCACAGCAGCCGGCTTGACAAATTGGAGGAGCAATCATTTAGTTGTCCGTTAGTAGACTTGCGTGGCTAAACCCCCGCGCTTGCTGCCTGCCTGTGGCCGGATGTTGCGTGATGGGCTCAAAGTGATTAACGGTTCTCGTCAATTGTCGGGCAAGGCCAGTGTGTCCCCCTGGAAATCCACTCCGATGTTCTGCCTGTCGATTAGTGTGCTTGACGTTTTCAGTCTGTTGCCTAGTTTTCCGTTAGCAGTCACGTCATTTGTGACGCTTTCTATGTATGAGGCCAGCACACAGACTATTACAGTGATGTAACATAGGTTCCAATCGAATTACGCACTCTCTTTAATCTATACGTCCTATTGACTGTTAAAGTGCATCTTAGAAAAATACGACACAGCGTGGAAGTGGGTAAGATCTCTGATTGTAGATTGTCACATAACAGGCAAACTTCGCCTCCGTTGAAAGTTCGCCTTATTTTACTAAAGTTGTGACAAGAATTCAGGACGACATCTTTTCCGCAGTACTCTGCTCCCGCCCCCCCCCCCCCCCGCCCCCAATTACAGTGAGTGGCGCAAGGTACTTGAAGGCACAGCGCGCGAGAACAACAAATTTTTTTCATATTTACGTCATGATCGGCGAGATTTCGCAGGACGCTATGTATTGCATTGCTGTCCTTCGAAAATACGCTCTCGGAAATTTATCAGTAGAATCCTCCTTGATGCACAAACCTTATCTTGTAGCACCTGAAACTGGTGTTAGACGAGCATCGCAGTGAATCTCTCTCTCTCTCTCTCTCTCTCTCTCTCTCTCTCTCTCTCTCTCTCTCTCTCTCTCTCTCACTCACCAGGTCAGTGTCGCATGTCGACAAGCAGGAATCAGAAGTCTTCTGAGAAAGAGTTTTATAAGCAACCTCAATCATGATTGAATAACGTTTCTTTAGAATTGCTCCAATGAAGCTGTTTATCTGCTTTTTCTGTCCATAGTTTCGTGTAACCATTTTATCTTGGGTAACTGTACAAGTTTCATGGCCATTATCATTTCCAGAGATTGGTCACTTTTTCTGTTGCTGAACAATAATAGATCATTCGTCTGTTTAAGGGCAAAATGCTACATTTATTTACTTAGTGTCTGTCAGTACCTGCACCAGCTGTTGATCATTTGCAGGACTTACTGCTTTTTATTACAATATTTTGGAATTCTGACCTTTGTATACAAGGGTTGTTTCTTGCGAGTAATATAACACACGCTAGGGGTATGCCAAGACTTATTTTCAGGGCATCATCTTTGATTTCTCATACAAAATATTTAGTCAAATACTGAAAATGGGAAATGACCTTGTCCAACTCTTCATGGTGTTCTAACAAGTATAGGGCCTTTGACTGTGTGATTATGTGAAGAGTGAACTGAGAGCTGATAGTGGCAACTGATAAGTGATAATACTGGAGTCAGATGTTAAGGTTCAATCTACTTGTCTGGGGAGGGGAAGAGCATTGAAGAGGACTCTGTTCCTTGGCCCTGCAACACCACTGGCTAGATAAGGTCCTGTACCCCACCCCTCGCACTGCTTCCTATCTATATAAAGGCAGCTCGGTCAGCCACATCACACAGTGTCGCCAGAACCACGAATGGGTGTCAAAAGCGAAGCGCTCTCTTGAGCCACAAATTACTTTCGCCCGGCCGGCAGAATCCGACGCACAGTGTTTGCAGAGGACGCTGACGAGGAGGCAGGGTACTTGCGTGGTCCGGAGTTCGCTCAGTATTAGCCACAAAACGGCATCAACACAGGCTCAACGGCACAGCATAGTTACCCGCCAGCCGGCTGGTGCACAGAAAGTAATTTTGAAAGGCCTTAGTGAATGCGTTCACAAGCTTTGATTGTGCAACTTGGTCTGCACATTAATTGGGTGAGTATATCTACATTAACTGAAACTAAAGTTCGGTCAAGTTGTAGTCATACAAGAATAGTAACTTCCTTTTTTTCGTTCCATTTTGATTTTGTTATATTTGTGTGAGGGTATTTTGTTTGCACTTGATACTAGTAATAAATTAGCTTAAAGCTAATAACCATCAAAATTTGACTTGCAGGTTATGCTGTAAAATCTTATTTAGTTTTAAATAACTATGACTGTATACTATAATGTTTAGTGTCAGCTCCATTGGTCCCATAAAACCGGTTTCTTTTGGGTTATACGTAAGATTTACGAGTGTTACTCTGTCATTTAAATTTTACTGGTATGTTAGCAGTTTGGTACACACCATAACCAAACATTCAAATTGCTATGAATAATGTTTCTGATTTATATCTAACTCCTTTACCTACAGGGTAGTGATACCTCTGGTCGGCTGGTTCAGAGCCCGACGGCAGGTTTCTGCCTGTACAAGTCTAACTGGAGACTGTCTTTGAACGGTGAACCACCTTGGGCAGCACATTGCTGACAGCTTGACAAAAATATCTAACCTTATTTAAATTGCCTTCCGTACAAGCTGCCCAAAACTGAACGAAGGCTGCCTCGTAAGTATTTTGCAATATTTCATTCAATAACTTGTGTTACTTGCTTCATATATTTCATTTAGGTCACAATTACACATGTGTAAATTCATTTTAGTATTGCATGAGATCAACATTCAGTTTAAAAATTGGGTATTTGTGTGTTACCTTGGCTAAAATTCTTCTTCCTTTTCAGTTTGCTTATTCCAACCAGTTTTTCTGAAAATCAAGGTCCAGTCGACCACAGTTTCTCCCAAATATCGTCCACCAATTGTAACTAACAGCAATCATGAAGCTGAGCAACCTTGATGAACGAATCCATGTTATGGATGCAGGTGCAAATGTCTGGAACATCATCAAAGACATCGCTGAATCAGGAGTATGTTACTATTATTGCTTTAACTGCATTTTAATACATTTTATTAAAATTAAATCTGTTGCCTCTAATTTTGCAAACTACTTCTTGTTCTAGGTCCAGGAGGAAGCATTTTATGTCTGTGACATAGGAGATATAATGAAGAAACACAAAGAATGGAAACTTAAAATGCCAAGAGTTCAGCCATACTATGGTATAATGCATATTGTAACAATTTTGCCTATTTAGTACCAATGTCATAATTTGTGAAGTATCTTTTCAGTCTGGTTTTCTTTGCCAAATGTAATCTGATTCCATTTTTTGTCTTTCAGCGGTGAAGTGCAACGACAGTCTGACTATACTGGAAGTTCTGGCTGCACTTGGTACTTCCTTTGATTGTGCTTCAAAGGTGAGTGGAATCATTGTCACATGATTTGATGTTAAAAACCATTTCCATTTGAGAGAGATGTCAGGTGTAGCAAAATGTTCATTGGTGTTTTTACAGGCTGAAATCAACAAGGTTCTGTCCATTGGTGTGGATCCGAGCCGCATAATCTTTGCAAATCCAGCGAAACCAGCCTCTCACATTAGACATGCAGCAGCTGTAGGTGTTGATCTTATGACCTTTGACAATGAATGTGAACTCCACAAGATAAAAAGCCTGTTTCCCACAGCAAAGTGAGTATTCTGTTTGCAATTAAATAAAGTTTCTTCTTCTTGTTGAGATGTATTGTAAGACTGCAAATTAACAATGAGGCACACATTTGACAGTATTCATTTTTCCTACTTAAGAATTGCACTGTTTCGATAACGTAAGGAATGTACTTCACAATAATAATACTGACCAGTGTATATGTACGTTTCTTGACATTCATCTAAATGAGGGTAGTGCATTCTTTTGTTACACACTGGTAATTTCCAACTCATGGTGTAATAAAATTGTCGAAATGGTGTCATTTGTTAGATCAAGATTCAGTTCCCAAATTCCAAAAAATACTGTCCTCATTAAATAATGGCTCTTTGCTGGAAACTTCTGCACTTAATGGTGTACTTTTCATTTAAAAACAGTTTAATGACTTTAACTTGTAATTTACTGAATAATAGGCTAAATAAGTAGTTCTAGAAGAGAATATATTTGGTCTTACATTAAAATGAATCTGTTGGATAGAGCTTTAGTGGCTGTAAATGATATTTTGTTAAAAATTAATATGGAATAGCCAGTAGCAACGTACAGAAAGTGAAACTCCAAGTAGGGCTGATGTGATCCCATATAATTAGATAATGGCACCCCTAACTTCCAGAACCAGATATTTTCTTAAATGATAAAATAGGATTTATCAATTTTTTGAGGGGACAGAGGTGGGGTCATGGGGAGGGGGAGGAGGGGCTACTGGTACTGGTATCTCAAACCTTAGTGTAACATGTCTACTGTAATATAACAAGAAAGGAAGGTGGTTGCCTTGTGGTAAGATAAAGATTAACATGGTTGGTTTAAACACTTCCATGCTTCATTAGGCATTGTCTTCTAGAGTGTGGTACACGATATATGACCTTTCAACTGACTTACCCAGCCACTTAGCCAGAGGCAATAGCTTCATGTGGATTGTGAACCATGATGCAACTTCACATTTTTCACATTAACAGGTCATTCCCAGAAGGGGTTTAGTCACAGAACTTAATGATCAAACCAACAGATTGCACCATGCACATTTGATTTGTGACTTTGTAAATCAAAACATTTTCCAAATTGAATTTTCTGTTTAATTTTTAAACACTGCAAGCTTTTGCAACACTTACATTTTGTCATATATGCATAGCCAAATAGAGATGCAGTATCCGTAAATAGAATTTATCTGCAATGCATGTCACAATACAAGGAAGTACCCAACTGTTGTATGATAAAGCTATGCTGTGCAAGAATGCTATGCTGTAGCATATTTGCAGCTACATAAAGAATTCTTATCGGTGTCATTTGCAGATAAAAATGTACAAATCATGATAAGCATCTGTTCCACCCTTTCACTATAAATGTACTATATTTTTGTCAGTAATGTGCAATGAAACAAACATGGCAGTGATGTGTTTGTACAGTAGCATAACTGGTGTAGTACTTCATATGGAATCAAAAACTGAGTGGCAATGTCAGTGCCCAAAGTAGTTAATCACTGGCTTGAAATAATCACTGGCTTGAAAGAAAGTGCAAGAGGGTAACTTGTTTCCAAATTTGGAGTGAATTTTTTCTAGTTTCAGCTCATCCGTGCCTCAGTTCACGCAGGTTTCTTGCCTTTTCTTGGTCATTATGGAAAAATAAATGACAGCTATAAATAAGCCTGTTCATAAAGTGTGTCTTCCATTATTTCAGATTGGTGATACGCATCAGATGTGATGCAACTGTTGCTCAGTGTCAACTGGGTATGAAGTTTGGTTGTGATCCCGAAGCTGATGCACCTCGTCTGATGCAGATTGCACACTTGCTGGGATTAGAAATTGTGGGAGTAAGTTTCCATGTTGGTTCTGGATGTCAAGATCCACCTGTTTTTCGCAGAGCTATTGCTGCTGCCCGCAACCTTTTTGAGCTCGGTGCAACTTTAGGTTTCTCCATGAATTTGCTGGATCTCGGTGGTGGTTATCCTGGCATCAAGGGTTCCTACATAGACAAGGTGAGATCATACAAAATCACTTCTTTGTCAGTTACATGTGAAGCTATTCTTGAACTGGTTTTTAATTTTACTGAGCTTCTGCTTTGGAAATAAAGGGGCATTATGTCTCGCTGTTATTTATATTCAGACTGATTGGTAAAGGTGATTTGAAAGAGTATTACTGCTACTAATTTTCATTTCATTATTACTGTTGTTCTGTCCAATCAGCTCAATAAATGTGTGCTTGCACTAAGCCACAGAGAATTTTCATACAATTTCAAAGAAAGTTGATGGAGAGCATTAATTTTAATAGTCTATAAGTAACTAGTGCTACAGTAATGATCATCTTTTTTTAAAAAGTAACAGTACTATGCTTAATACACTTTCTAATGGTATAACAGAGTATTGAAAAAAATTTGTTTTCGCTACATTTTAGATTGCAGAAGTGATAAATAATGCTCTCGAAGAATTCTTTCCTGATCCTGAAGTTCACATTATAGCAGAACCAGGACGTTACTATGTTGCATCAGCGTACACACTTGCCACAAATGTCCATTCCAAGAGAGAACTTATTAATCATGAGGACGGATCCATCACATCAGTCATGTACTATATTAATGATGGTGTTTATGGCAGTTTTAATTGCCTGCTGTATGACCATATGGAAGTAACACCAATACCTCTTAATGTAAGTTGATAACAGTACATAACTTGATAATAATACATCTATTGACAGATGATTCTACCAGGACAGTGTATGAATGAATGTTTCAGTATTTTTTTGCCCTAACCTGTTACGAAAAACTCAGTTGAAAATGTAGTAATTAGTTCCTTTCCAGTTCGCTTCTTGACATAATCAAAAGTGGTATTTAACCATTTAAAAAGTGTACAAAAATATTGTCTTTTACTATAGTTTTTCTTATTCACAGTAGTACTTGATTATGCATTCATCAATAAGCAAGCCATAGGAATTAGTTGTAAAAATGTTTATTTACATGTTGAAAGATAGTGTATGAACCACAGCTTCATTTTTATGTAGGCTGCTGGGCGGAAAATACGTCAATGTTCTGTGTGGGGACCAACATGTGATGGTCTGGATCAAATAGTTGAACGCACCTTATTGCCAGAGCTGGAAGTGGGAGACTGGATTGTATTTGAAAACATGGGTGCCTATACACTACCTGTGGCATCTCCATTCAATGGATTCCCAGTGCCCAAGGTGCACACTGTGATTGACGATCACAATTGGTGAGCACGAACATTTGTACACCTTATTGAAAACTTAAAATACACAAATTTTAAGTATATAACAGCATTTTTATGTTATGTTTCAAACATTTTGCTGCACCTCTGTCCAGGTTGCTGCTGAAAGACCTGCACCCAATGACAGAAGAGCATTTCGTGATAGGCAGCACACCAGCAAATCTCCACCTGGGGCTAGACATAGATGGGCGTGGCAACATAGATGAATGGGAGGAAGTTGCTATGCCTCTTGCAGCTCCTGATGTGGTTGCAAATAATCCTGTTCCACCTGCATCTGCAGGACCAGCATTTTTATATGAGTTAGTTGAGGTTGGACCTGTCAGTTAGGTCTTTGAAGGTGGCATCTGTGAGATTAAGCAATGACATTTGAAATGTGCTGGTACTTTATTCTGTTCAATAGCAAATCTTTTTGACGTTTATATATACAGCCATTCATTCCATCTTTTCCTGTGGCTGTTTTATTTCAAGAAAGACTGAATGTGTGCATACCAAAAATAATGACTAGTTGCTATATGTGGCAGTGATGACAGTCTCAAAACTATTCAGAGCACATTGTTAATAGATATCTGTATAGTATTATTATCGTGACATTCTATTGTTCCATGACAGCATTCCACAGGTGACAGAGACCAAATCTGGGAAGTATCCCATGGTGTTAAATATTGTAGGGGGGACAATTTCAGTGTTATGAACATCTACCTCAAAACGGAGATCCAACAACCTGGAGAGGTGACACTTCATATGACAGGGTCATAGTGCTATATCCTGATGCCTAAGATTTTGAGGAAAATATGATTTGAATCTCAAAATATTAACTTATGGAAGGGTCTGCTTGGGTGTTCAGGTATATGGTTACATTCCACAACTCTACAAGAATACAACACAGCCATTTACAGTAATCTATTCATTCACAATGTTACTTCTGTCAAGTCTATAGGTGTTTTTTGAAACCAGCACAAGTCGGAAGTCATTTGCTGATGCTCATGATGTGGTGTCTCAAATGTTGATTTGCTACAATAGGAAAATTTAAGATAGTTTTAATTTTTTCGAAGTCTGTATCTAATCATAAGCTCGGGAGTGTGGAAAAATTGTAATAGCCCTACATTTCAAACTGTTTGAATTGTCAGTCCATTTCAAAATTGTTAATACGAAAAAGGTATAGGTTTCAGATACATTTCAATGGCACATTGTGAAAACAATTTCTTAAAAACAAATTCATTGCTACCCTTTACCAATACATATCTTTATTAGCATATTGTATTGATGCATTTATTTTTAACTATTTGAATGTATTTCACCTTTTTTATGTTAAATTGACTGGTTCTGTATAATTTTTATATTATTTTATTAAGAAACTTCTTTAGAAACTCTTTATAGGATCGAAGCTTGGATATAATTGGGTGACAGACGTAGCGAATTAAAACTCATTTCTTATGTACTGTTAAGTTACTAATTTTAAACAACCTGTAACTTTTTATAACTATCTGAAATGTTAGGTCATTTCAAGTTATGTAAGCAAATGCATTTGTCTCCAGCGATGTTTGGGAGGATGCAAGCCAAAACTGTGGTGGAAAGTCATTTGATTATCAGAAAGATGTAATAGGTTTGAATAAGCGAAGAGGCAGCTTTTTCGCATGGAAACATGATAATACTAATGTATTGCCTTGAGCAATAAATTTGCTTTATTTAATCTGACATGTTTGTTTTTGTTTGCATTCCCTTTTCCTAATAATAAGTGCATTTTTCAACAAGCTGATACATAATTGCAAATGGTCACATGACGTGCATTAATTTGAAACTGAGTATTTTTCTCTTTTCTTAATGCTCAGTGCATTCTCTCAAGCAGATATACATAAAATTTTAGTACTACACCATGTCACTAGTCACAAACAGATGTTTCACATTGAATTTGATCTTTCACTACATTCAACTTACATTATAATTGACATATCAGATGAAAGAGCAACTCAAACAGTTTTGTTTGTACACTTACGTACATGCACTGTCTTTTGGTTTATGTACTACCTTTCCAAACAAAACTTTTTGCATAATGACGATTTTTCTGGATCATATCGTCTTCAGTGATTAATCAACATTATATCTAAAGTGGAAATGTCAACATACACAATGTGTGTAAACTGGGAGTCAGCAAATCCCCATAAGATGGTACAGTTCAAATGACAGTGCTCTAAATTGCACGTCTTTTTGTGCCATATCCTGGCAGAAAGTTTAAGGGACTTTCTTTTTTGGTGAAGCAACTAGAACTGATATTCATCATCTTCCTGTGCTAGACCTATGATTCTCTTTCACTATTGGAAGAAACTTATAACTGCCCACGTCGTGTTATGCCGACTCCACTGTAGCTTGAATGGATTTTTAAGTTTGTTTTATATGCCCGACTTATAATTTCACCACACAAGTCTACAGGGTTGAGCAGTTATTGCCCGATGACGACACGCAATACAGTTTGTTAAAGCGGAGTTTGCCGTTATTAATTATGTTCTTAGATTTAATTTTATTACTCGTACAGAGACTCAACGTTCCTTCGTTTGACAGCGCGTCGTCAAAATAAATATGAAATGCTAATGTCCTTGCAATACATAATGTCGACTATTGAGTTAAAAGTTCATACCTATTTTGCCATTTTAAAGAAGAGAAACCTTGAGCACTTCTGCTTCTATAGTCTCAGTATCAAATGTTCACTAATTTCAATTTACTTCCTATCTCAGTTCAGTATTCAACACACATTATATATCAACGTCATTTCAGAGATACTATGTCGGTTCCACACTAACGGAATAACACGTAACTAACATCACTTTTATTAATAATCCTGTTTCTTATGATGTAAATGTTAATGAATGATCACTATCTAGGAGGAAAGAGGGATTGATCCTAATCATGAGATAATAGCTTTTAATGAGCCCGCAGTCATTAATTAAATAAATCACGTTCAAGGATGATATGCGAACAACTTTTGTTAAGTCCGTTTTCACGTATCTGTCAAAACTAATCCTGTCACCCACAATCCAAATTAACACTGACATTAACCCCTTTTGTCGGAACATCGAACCTTAACTATTATGTGAAAGTTTATTCTAGTCCCCGAAGTAATTCCTTTCACATACGTGCACGACCGAACAGCAGAACGGAACACAAACAACTTGTTTTAACAACAGAGCAATGCAATGACGTTACATTATGACAATGTCCACCCAATGAACACCTCTTTGACTTGATCTCCACTCTGCTTAATTAAATTATTCCTAATTACAATTTATTCAGCTACTTAACGAAAACATCTAACAAAAAATAAAATAAATTTATCCCAACGTAAAAGATCCGTTATAAACTGAATCTCATAACTTTATTTGGCAGCAAGATCGTTTGTAGCATCATTGGCATAGCTCAGTACCCAACTATTTAACAATGTCGTACCCAGTTGCTGGACTGGCCCCAAGGGGCTAAATTACAGAGCTTGTTTTCATGGCCTCCACATTCACCTGATCTGATGACATGCAACTTTTACCTTTGAGGTATTCGTAATGGGTACTGTGTACGTACTTCCACTACCAGCTCATTTACACGACTCTAGAATCAGGAATGAAGCAGTTGTTGCAACACACTGATCAAGGTTTGGAAAGAACTAACTTATTGTCTCGATTTGTGTCAAGTGACGAATGGTGTTCGCACTGAACTCTTAAAAGAAAAACAGCTATTTCATCTTAAGTACTGTTCATAATTTTTAAGTTCAATGTAATAAATGCTTAAGACCCAAATATTCATATCTAAACACCTGGTATACCTGTCAATCTCGATAACTACTTACACTTTCATCTTTTTAAAAGGTATGTCTGAATACATTTGATGCACAGCCATCTTCAGAATCTGTCAGATAAATGGAACAAATGAGAAGTAATATTTATACAGAAATCACAATACATCTTTAGAATAAAACAGACATCCCGCATTTAAAATCTCGATACACAGAATCTCATCAGTACACTTATGTCATAGACTAGTGATATTTAATGGAGCACCCTACTTCAGCGCACGGTCTGCTGAATAGATAGTGACTGACATTTCATCACCAGTCAAAGCATTGGCATCAGTGTCGAGCACAAGGCTCTGTGTTGCTACTGCCAGCCTTAGGGGTAGTCAATGCATTGAACGATAATTTGTGGCCTTTTGGTCGATTAAATTCAATTGGACTTGCAGTACAAATTCAAATTATTGTCAACATATTAAGTATACAGTGATTTCAGAAAAATAATCAATAAAATGGACAATTATGTTGATATGAAGTATGGCTTAAAATTATGCATGGCAGGAAAATGTAACTTTTCCTGTACCGGACAGTATGTAAAGCTAGTGAAACCTGTCGTCTTGTAAAATTAGGATATGCAACTTAATCCTTTGTTAAACTACATATCAAAGACATTAACATAAGAACTGTAGACTTTGGTAACTTCACTCTTAACAGCTGTAGTGTTTGCATATGGTGTTGACACTGCGAACATGGCCATATCTGCCATAACCAACACGCAGAGGATGAAAGGTAGGAAAGAATCGTCCTCAGCCCAGTCCATCCCACTTGCACTGCTGTCTTGGAAGATATCAAAATACCAATTTGATTGTTATTTAAGGTAGGCTACCTCACCAAACAGCACTAGCCTGTAATACAAGTATACATGTGAACTTGCCACATACAGTGTATTGGGATTTGAAAAATGGTATGCCTTCACTGAAGTCTGTGAGTGTGTTAATGTAATTTCTGTAGAAATATATTACTTCTCATTTGTTCTGTTCATTGGACAGATTCTGATGACCCACAGTGTCTGAAATGCATGAAGTAAGGTTGTAATTGGAACTTGGACTCCGAGGGACTACAAAAGCCCATTCAGATTTAAGTTTCATTGATGTAGAAAAAAATTATAGTGATAGTGCCAGCATTTCCTTTGAGAAAGATATACTTGAAATCCTGGTTCAATCTGAGCTTGAGGTATCTCTCTCATATATGGTATGCTAAACCCCAATCTTCCTCCTTAAATGCAGCAATTTGGGTCTGCAACAAGGTTTAAGTAGTCTATGTATCATGATCTGAATGACAATGATGCTGTCAATTTCAAATTATTTCTCTAGGAAAAATGCACACTGAAAGTCTGTTGGTTCAATAATCATACGTGAGGTAGCTTCATTCTGTGATGGCCAAAAGGCAAGACAACAGGAGAGTTCTGTATGAGTTGCCCAAGGTAGTAAAATGTGAAAGTATCTAATAGAAAAATGAATAATGTAAGACAATTAAGATTGAATAGCTATTATGCATAAATTACACATTTGTGTGTACTAGTTCAGAATGTCTGAGGTATTTTATGTGAACAAAGTAATCAAATCGGCAGAAAAATTCCCCTCACTGCTAGAGAAATTTTTATTCAAATAATATTTATTAAGAAGCTAGCTTGCTAATCATTTCCTTCTCCTGCCTGCTAATTTGATGGCAGACTATTTGAAGTGTGTGGAATGTGTTCCTTCCTATTGAAAGCATTCCGTTCCCGTGGCTCTTTCACATCACATTCTTAATGTCTATAGCTAGTTTTTGAAACATCTGTGTGTGCAGTTATACCCTATCAATAGATCTGATGTAATTATCAAAAGCTTGATAAGATCATTAGCTCCATAGAAACAACACAGTGCAGAGGATAGGCATGTGCAAGGATTGTGGCCATAGCTTAGCTTTCAAATTGTGAGAGGGCCAGTTGCTTTGTGTTGCAGTTTTAGGTGTCATTTGGAGGGGGTAGGGTAGATAGGTAAGTTTGATTTAATGAAGCATTAATTTCGAAACTATTCTGTTGCCTGAATTTCCCCCAGTTACTTTTTGCCTGTGGTTTTTCATGTAATTTTAAAGATTCAAGGCACACGAAACATAATCTGAAGTTTCTTTCTTCACTCCCCCTATCTTAAATCAGATTGCATTCATTCTCTCCAGTATTGGGTCATGTCGTTCCATTGAACAAATGTCTTAAAGCAAATCACGTTCCTCCAAGTGTATATCTATACTTGGTGTATGATAACTGTTTCTGTTGAGCTACTGCTGTATAGCATGTGTGTGTGTGGCATTGAATTATTGCAAAAACAAAATAAAAATGAAAGGGTGAGGCTGTCACACTTTCTTCAGTGTACTGTTCAGCACTTCGTTTTAGATATGCTTGATGCTCTCGCCTACTGTGATCATTACAATAAATGAACGTTCTCTCTCTGTACACCTCGCCCCACAACCCTGCCCATCACATCATGTTAGTCACCCAGTATCATGTTCATTGGTGCCAACATAGCAGCAAATTAGTCATGTCGTGATGATTTAATACACATGTACTACTTCAGATCTTTGGTGCTGACATGTTCCAGTGAGCATCTGGGAGGTGCCGAAACCGTTTCTGGTGCATCACAACCCAAATTAAGCCCTACCTTAAGTGTAATTGTGGATATTATTTTATGTTGATCTCCTGTATTGATGAGAATGTTTCGTATAAGTTGCAAAAGATTGTTGTTGTTGTTGTTGTTGTTGTTGTTGTGGTCTTCAGTCCTGAGACTGGTTTGATGCAGCTCTCCATGCTACTCTACCCTGTGCAAGCTTTTTCATCTCCCAGTACCTACTGCAACCTACATCCTTCTGAATCTGCTTAGTGTATTCATCTCTTGGTCTCCCTCTACGATTTTTACCCTCCACGCTGCCCTCCAATACTAAATTGGTGATCCCTTGATGCCTCAGAACATGTCCTACCAACCGATCCCTTCTTCTGGTCAAGTTGTGCCACAAACAGGTATTATGGATATAACTAGGATGGATGGCTGACCGAGTCTCACTAATATTGAACTCGCCACACAGGCCTATTATATGCAATATTTAATTAAAAAAGATAATTCCTTGAAAACTGGAACATATGTAAAATAGTCAGAAGTTTTCTTTCTTGTAGCTTCTGTAGTCAGTCATTTCTGTGTGAATATGGTAAATCAATCCAAAACAAATTTTTGGAAATATAAGTAATCAGAGTTTGTCAGCAGTTAGCTTTCCTTCTCCGTTCTTAGAGTTAATACTGGAAATTGAAATGAATTAGAAACAAAACATGTTTAATCCCAACAAATACAGAATCATGACGGCACCATAAATGTACACAAATTACTCAACTTTCTCTTTTGATAAATGATAATATTCTTATTATTGCAGATATACTGTATCGAGCCAGGGACACTGCGGCGGAATCTTTTTCACTCAGTTATACATTCAGGATATGTCCAGATATGAAGATACTATATTGTCATCACCATACAAAACTACTTGTATCAAACTTAAAATATAAGAACCAATAACAAAGTTAACTTTATAGGGCAACTGTCCATGATTCTGAGAAAACAATTAGTTCAGCATAAATGTTCATAATTCAGAAGTTATTAATTAATTTACAATCTCAAAACACCAACCATTCCCATACCTTGCAATAATTTCTAAACTCTAATCTGATAATATCAAAGCCTGAAAATTTCCAAATTCTATGTTGTTTTAGACTTAAGATATTTTTATTTTTAGAAGAAATACAATAGAAACTTTTATTGAATACATTAGATGGCGGGTCTTCTAGAAGTTGGGGAATTTTATTGAATATGAAAGATACAGTATCAGTAAAGTACGAACAAGTAGTGCCTTGATTTTTTTCCTGTAAAACACAAGGATACAAAACTTTGGATACATGAGTTAAATGGTTCTAAAATACGGGAAGGTTAACTCTATAATTTTTTTTTCTTTTGTCACCTTAATTATTGTCACATTTTCTCTTCAACCAATAAAAACTATGAAATGAGAGATCTCATCCAAAGGGCGAGATTAGAGGACATTAGTCCGGAGCAGTGACCCAAACTGTGAATACGTGAGAGCAAGGAGTATGTTAATGCTGAAAGCCTATGCGTAATGTGCAGTACAGGGGTATTGTCAGACTTGTGTTCATGTGATGACAATGGTGGGTGATTAATCTACTAAATCTTAACACACTGACTGCTTTATAGCTGCTGGTGGCCACATCTCGACCAAAGGCCAAGGGGCCATCTGCTGAAATAGCGGAGTCTAATGCTGTGTGTCTGGCTTGGCAGTGAATCAGCCATCACAAAGTGTGTGGCTGTCAACATGTTAACTGTGCACATGTATGTAACAAGACAGTATATTATTACAGTGTATGTATTTCAAGTCACTGTTTGTGATGAGCATCTGGTATCCTCAAAGAATGTGTTTTGTGGAAATAAACTGCCCATAGATAACAATGTTGTTTGTCCCTGTTTCTTTCCTTTTCACACACCTAAAACTTGAAATCCAAATGCACATCCACTGTTGAGATTTTAGATACGCAGTTTGCAGAGATCAACAGACAGAGAAGCTTTACATGGTAAGAAATGCACAATATAAACAAAAAAGTTTCAAATTTTTAACACAACATCATCTCCCCACTCACTATGTTACAGTAATTCTGAAGGTTCGTATTAGCTGTTCTGGAAGTGATGCCTCCTCCTGGCCTCCCTCTCCACTAGCCCTGCTAACTTCAGTCATCCAATACTCACACCTACCTCTCCATTTTCTCTCTCCATCCCAATTCACTTCTCCAGGTTATTGTATGTTGCACACAATTCTTCCTGCTTACAGCCAGAATCTTGAATTTATGCTGTAACACAAGAGATTGCAGAAGAATGTAACAGTTCAGTTGGATCACATAAGAATGTAACAGTTCAGTTGGATCACATCATGAAATCCTGACACAGCATCTTGGAATGCATCGTGTTGCCACCAAGTTGGTCCCACAGCTCATGAGTCAAGACCAGAAAGACCTTCGTCTCACAATGTGTGAAGAGCTTTTGGATTGCGCAAATGAGAACGAGATGTTCCTTAAGAGAATTATAACTGGTGATGAGATGTGAGTCTTTCAATTATTATGCTGAGATCTATGTTCAATCTTCACAATGGATTGGGAAAGGTTCTAGAAGAACAAAAAAGGCCCATCACGTCAGGTCAGGTCGAATGTCAAAGCCATGCTGGTATTTTTCTTTGACTTTGAAGGATTAGCACATCATGAATTCATGCCACAGGGACAAACTGTTATGCAGTGGTATTACTGGGCTGTATTGCAATGCCTGCGAGACAATTTGAGGAGGAAACGGACTGAAATGTGGTGAGACAATTCATGCCTCTTGCATCATGATAATGCACCCACACATTCATCCCTGTTGGTGCATGACTATTGCACAAAAAATGAAATCACTGTGCTGCCTCATTCTACGTACTCTCCAGACCTGGCCCATGTGGACGTTTTTTTATTTCTAAAGGATGAAGATTTGCAATGATAGATGAGATAAAAGAACATTCACAGATGGGGCCTCATGTGATCCAGCAAGAGGCGCACCACGACTGCTTCCAGAAGTGGGAGTGGTGTATCAATTGTGGAGGAGAATATTTTGAAGGAGACCATGAAACTAAGTAAAAGGTAAGTGTAGAGAAATTTTGTGAACAAAGTTCCAGGATCATAGTATGAAGGCTTTCACGACCGGATGACATATCTTCTGGTAAACCTTGCGGGATGTAAGGTCGTGGTCCATGAAACTCTTCAGCTCCTAACGTTTCATCCAGTGCTTCGCTGGACATCTTCAGAGGGGTGTTTCTCCTCCGGTGAGTCTTGCCGACTGACGGGTCGGACGTCTGAGAGCGACTTATGTATCGTAGAAACTTTCTACGATACATAAGTCGCTCTCAGACGTCCGACCCGTCAGTCGGCAAGACTCACCGGAGGAGAAACACCCCTCTGAAGATGTCCAGTGAAGCACTGGACGAAATGTTAGGAGCTGAAGAGTTTCATGGACCACGACCTTACATCCCGCAAGGTTTACCAAAAGTTCCAGGAATTTTTGAACAGACCTCGTATGCGAAATGTTTATCTGTTACATTAGTGCAGCACTTAATCAGAAGGGAAAATGGAACAGAACACTGTGCATTGGTTTCAACAATTTAGAAACAGAACAGTACTGGTCGATACAGTGTGCCTGATGCAACAATGGAGAAAGTGAGGGAAAGTTTTATATGCAGTTAAGAAAAAATCAATGGTGCACACAAGCCATGAACTAGCAATACCATGACAAACGGTGTGGAAGATATTGCAACAGTTACATTTCAAACCATACTGTCTGCAGCTCATGCAACAATTAAAACCAGAAGATTATGGCTGGCACATCCAGTTTCGCACCACTGTGCAGGAAGCACTTGAGGATGAACATTTCGCCTCTAGGTTGACATTCAGTAAGGGAGTAACCTTCCACTTAGGCTAACTGGAAAGGTTAATCACAGCAATGTGAGTGCGTACTGCACTAAAATTATTCATAAAACTGTGGCGTATGAATAAGATTTGGTGAAAGTTAATGTCAGAGACAAAGCTGTATGGACTGTTTTTCTTCAATGAGAAGACTATGATTGGTACCTCTTACCTTGATTTGTTGCTTACCTTGAGTTGTTTCCACAACTGACTGCTGATTTCGAGAATTTCATCTTCCAACAAGATGGGGCTCCCCCTCATTGGAGCATTGATTTTTATGGCCACCTAAATGACAAGCTTCAGCATCACTGGATTTGTGAAGATGATGTGGCTCTATTCACTCAGCCCCCTATGACCTAATGCCTTGTGACATTTTCCTTTGTGAGTACATTAACGACTCTATTTACATACTCACATTGCAAAGATTACTGGAACAGCTTGGAGAATGCATCAATACTGCTGTGATGACCATTGAGAGATTGTTGCTACATAAGGTATGGAATGAACTTTAGTACCGCTTGGATGAGTGAACAGAGGGCACTTGTAGAACATAAATAGAGTGCAAAATGAAAACTTGATGAGATTACTGTTCTGTTCATGGATCAGTCATATCTGTACACCTAATTCTTTGGAAAATACAGTGCTTTGAAAATGAACGCATCATTTACAGACCCCCTGTATATCTGTTACCCAGTCAGTACTGGTGAACTGCAGTTTACAAAAAAATGTTAATCTGTCCTGCTAGTAGTTATAAGTACACAATGTGCATCAATTAGCAGATCAGGCCTGAAACTGTACGGTTTGTTTTTGGTGTCTGTTGTATTTATCATTTAGGGTAACTCTTGCCCACCTGTCTGCTGGTGGAGAAGAATAGGACAGCATTGTTACTTTCATTACACTTGTGCACCCAACTCCAGAGATATTTGTTATCTCTTATTACAAAAAATTACACAGAAATGATACTGATAAAAAATAATAATTTAATTTTAGACTAGGAAACTTAGACTCAACTGAAACTCCAGTACCAATTTACGAGCTACTTCAGGTAACCACAATAATGAGGGGAAACTGACGAACCAGTACAGCACGTAAAAGAAAGGGAAAAGATACACTGGCATAGAGAATCTTGATGATGCAACAACTGAAAGGAAAGAATATAGGTTTATCTGGGAATAAGGGCCATGGGAAAGCTTTTGAATATCTAGTTAACATTTTAACTGATTGAAGAAAATATCACTCTAAAAACTAATGAGATATATTCATCAGATGCATCATATAACAATTAAGTAAAGATTTAGCTGTGGAAATCACGCTTCATTTGAAAAGCTGAAACAATGTTCATTGCCATTACTTAGATGAGTGTAAAGCATGCAGATCTGTTTCATGGTGTTGCTCCAGTACCAATAAGGTAACCTTTTTATTGGTGATCCTTGATTATTTCTTACAAGGCAGGAATAATTAGTCACAGCTCCTATGTCATTAATTTTGGCCATGTCTACCTGACTATCATGGCCAGAAAACACTTGGTTGGACTAATGGACCAGAAATTACTTGCCTCTAGCATTTACCACTTAACATGCCATGTAAATCCCTGCAAAATGCTCAAATTTTGGAAAAGGAAGTCTTAGGAGTCAAGAGTCACAGGAAATATATTGCTTCCACGGAGACAAGACATCTTATTTCCATTTTAAAAAATATAATGCAGTCAGCACCCTTGCTCACTCTTAAAACCATTTGCTGCTTTCTATTTAGCTGACAACCCAACACAATGCTGTTATCTGAATGTTAAATCACAACATTCACCATCAAAACTCAGTTAAGACCATTAAGTACCAAACTTTATTCCATGGTTCTCTGTACCAAAATCTTCAGTTTTCTTCAAAGTTCACAAGAAACTCACAAAACTTTTTTTTAACATTTGAACTTTGAGCCAGTCAACACTATGTATACAGATACAACTGGCTTTTGCCACAATAAAGCTTCTTGTTTTACAGGTTATATTTCTCTGCTTACTGCTGACATTATGCAGGCCCTCCTGGTGCTGTTACAGATGTTCATAATGTAACAACATTTTTATAAAAAAATAAACCGAGTCCTGATATTTGCCCAGTCTAGAAACTCTATCCTGAATATTCTGGGAATTTACTACACTACTGGCCATTAAAACTGGTACACCAAGAAGAAATGCAGATGATAAATGGGTATTCATTGAATAAATATATTATACTAGAACTAACGTGTGATTACATTTTCACGCAGTGTGGGTGCATAGATCCTGAGAAATCAGTACCCAGAACAACCACCTCTGGCCGTACTAACGGCCTCGATACGCCTGGCCATTGAGTCAAACAGAGCTTGGATGGCGTGTACAGGTACAGCTGGCCATGCAGCTTCAACACGATACCACAGTTCATCAAGAATAGTGACTGGCGTATTGTGATGAACCAGTTGCTCGGCCACCATTGACCAGACGTTTCCAGTCGGTGAGAGATCTTGAGAATGTGCTGGCCAGGGCAGCAGTTGAACATTTTCTGTATCCATAAAGGCCCTTACAGGACCTGCAACATGCGGTCATGCATTATCCTGCTGAAATGTAGGGTTTTGCAGGAATCAAATGAAGGGTAGAGCCACGGGTCGTAACACATCTGAAATGTGACATCTACTGTTCAAAGTGCCATCAATGCAAACAAGAGGTGACCGAGACATGTAACCAATGGCACCCCATACCATCATGCCAGGTGATACGCCAGTATGGCGATGATGAATACACCCTTCCAATGTGCATCTATCGCGATGTCACCAAACACAGATGCGACTATCATGATGCTGTAAACAGAACCTGGATTCATCTGAAAAAATGACGTTTTGCCATTCGTGCACGCAGGTTTGTCATTGAGTACACCATCGCAGGCGCTCCTGTCTGTGATGCAGCGTCAAGGGTAACTGCAGCCACAGTCTCCGAGCTGATAGTCCATGCTGCTGCAAACGTCGTCGAACTGTTCGTGCAGATGGTTGTTATCTTGCAAATGTACCCATCTGTTGACTCAGGGATCGAGACGTGGCTGCACGATCCGTTACAGCCATGGGGTTAAGATGCCTGTCACATCGACTGCTAGTGATACAAGGCCGTTGGGATCCAGCACAGTGTTCCGTATTACCCTCCTGAACCCACCGATTCCATATTCTGCTAACAGTCATTGGATCTCAACCAACGCGAGCAGTAATGTCACGATACAATAAACCGCAATCGCGATAGGCTACAATCCGATCTCTATCAAAGTCAGAAACGTGATGGTACGCATTTCTCCTCCTTACACGAGGCACCACAACAATGTTTCACCAGGCAACTGCTGTTTGTGTATGAGAAATCGGTTGGAAACTTTCCTCATGTCAGCACATTGTATGTGTCGCCACCGGCGCCAACCTTGTGTGAATGCTTTGAAAAGCTAATCATTTGCATATCACAGCATCTTCTTCATGTCAGTTAAATTTCATGTCTGTAGCATGTCATCTTTGTGGTGTAGCAATTTTTATGGCCAGTAGTGTATTAATGGCTTACAGAAAATCGCTAAAATACACAGCCACACTTATCAAACTACTGAGTTGTAGTATATTCTTCACTCAATACTGGTACTTCAAAATTTGTAATGGAGATTTTTCACTATAGTTGACATTTTATTTTAAAGCATGTGCCTCTGTATTTTCAAAGAATGCTACCAATGAACTCAAATCTGCCATCCCCTTTATGTATACGGGGCACTCAAATGAAAATGAGACAGACGGAAAAAAGTAAGTAAACTGTTTATTTTTTCAAAAGTAATCACCATAACCATTAATACATTTAACACAATGTGACTCAAGACAGTCTGTGGCTTCATGAAAAAATGTTTGCAGTTGATTATGGAACCATGACTGTACCCAGGCAGGCACCTCTTTGTCTGAAGCAAATTGATGTGCATGAATATCTTTCTTCAGGGCTCCAAAAATATGGAAGATGCATGGGGAGAGATTCAGGACATGTCAGGGCTTCCCAGCAAAATTTCTGCAGTTTAGTCAAATCAACCTTGGCAATATGACGGCACATGTTTTATCCTGCAGCAGAATGACACCATCTATCAACATTCCTAGGCACTTGGACTCGATGGAGTGCTTCAGTTTTTGCACAGTGTCCACATACCACTTTGCGTTAATTATGGTGCCATGTTCCAGAATGTCTATGAGCAACAGGGCCTTGCAGTCAAAAATGTCTTCCCCAGAGTAGATGTGCATGGCTTTAGATTTTTTCAGGGGAGTGAATTTAAGTGCTTCCATTGCTGGCTCTGACACTTGCTCTCAGGCTCAAAGTGGTAATACTGTTTCATCTCCTATCACAATATGGGACAGGACATGATATTCTTCTTCATGATAATGTTCCTTGTGCTGCAGTGACGTCAACATTCTGCTCAATTTTTGATTCTCAGTCGAGATGTGGAGAACCCACTACACATATTTTCCAGAACTTCAGACACTTTGTTTGATAGTGTGAGTGGTACTGTGACTGATGCCCAACATAAGCCAAATGCCCTCCACTGTTTGCCATCAGTCATTTCTGGCAACAGCATCCACTACAGCAATGACAGAAGGATAGTGACACAACAAGCCTGTCCTGAGCAACCACTGACATCAATGACGAGACCTTCTCATAATCATTTATTAAATGCAAACACATGTGCACATGGCATACTGCATATGTTGTACACAGCAAAAGTTTGAACATGAATTTCACTTCCTGACACTCCTTCCACACTCATAAACTGCACTGCACTTCATTCTTTCCTCTTTGCTGGCCTCCATAACGAAGTCCAAGGCACACACAACATGTTGACCTCATGACAAATACGTCTAACAGACAAATGGTATAGCAGTGAAAGTTCATGATGTTCCTTCCTAATTCACAATAGAGGATACTCCTATAAAACACACACACACACACACTATTTGACTGGCCCTTATGACTGAGCCTATGGAATCATTCCATTTCATATCCCCACAAATTTTTACAAATAATTACCTGTATGACTTGACTGACTCCAATTGTGACTCCTTAATATTGTAGTCATTGGATACTTCATTTTTGTTTTGTGAAATTTCATACTTCTGAAAATTTGCGTCTCTGCACCGCATAGAAATCTTATAAAATTCTGATTAACCGTCTGTGCAGCTTTTTTCAGACAGTACTTCAGGAAAGGTAACTTTACCACCTGAAAACAATCTGAGGTTACTATTACTATCATCTGCCAGGTTATCAGTACACAGCATGAACAGTAAGAGTCCTTACGCATCTGTAGTTGCTTTTGCATTTGCTGATGACTCTCCTACCAATATTACATGCTGTATCCCACTACAAAAAACCCTCTACCCATTAAAGGATATTTTTAGATACCACATAAGATCAAAGTTTTCTTAATAATTATATCTGTTGCACTTTTCTGATATCAAGAAAAATATCATCTACCCAACAGCCTTATTCGCTACTTTCAGTATGTCACATGAGCTGGAATTTCATAAAACCAATGTTTTGGGAATATATGCTGATTTGGATGATGGAGGTCTTTTTTTATACATATGGGAGAATAGATCTGAGGCAGTACTCCTAATCTTCCTTTCTGCTTTTACACTGCTAATCTCACTTCTGGTTTTTGTGCCATCCATGATGATCTGGACACTAACTTTGGTGATCCAAACAGCCTTAAAGGCTTCCCACCTTGCCCTTTCGAGGGGCCCCTCCTATCATTAACTGTTTTACTCAGTACATATTTAACCAGTTCTTGGTCAGCTATCATTCTAAACTTGTACCACAGTTTCTCTACAGTCTCTCACCCAAAGATAAATGTTTCTAGTCCCTCCTTGAGCTATGACACAACTGCCTCTTTATCTAGTTTACGGAACATGTAAAACCTTCTGCTTGTTGTAGTTGTCCTTTGCACTTCGGTAATCATAATTACAGAAACTTCCCCATGGTCACTGATTTCAGCTTGAGTGCAGATTTCCTATTCTTCGCCCATTTTTTTTTCTATTAGGTCTAATATTTTCCTCATAAGTGCACTTCTGAACTATCTGTTCTGTGTAAAATTCAGAGAACACAGTTAGCATTATTATGCAATATGGCTTGTCATACCCATTACTTACAAAACTGTAAGTATGCCAGTCAAGTGTTGGATAGTGCAGTTCTCCTCCAGAAACTATAGTATAATTGGCAAACATATATATATTAAAGTGCTATGGTTTTCTTTAACATTTTCCGTAACATTTGCAAGTGCCAAATAAAAGGACCTAATTCCTTTTTATGGCCACCCTTGATAAACTAAATCAAGTGTTCTTGCTCCCATAATAACCACAAAGACATAATTAGATGAATTACAATGTGTGCAGATGTATTTAAACAGTCAATTTTTCCTGCACATGAGATGATAATGGAATGAGAAGAAATATTAATATGGTATAATGAAAAGTACCTTCTGCCATGAATTTCACTTTGGTTTGCAGAGTGTGACTGAATGTAGACACAGATGAGCTCCATTACTTCTTAGGAGCACTTCAAATTATGAGGCACTGTTGGCTGTTGATTATTTGGATTTTAATAGTCTCATCTTTTTTAATTTCGTCCATCAATACTATGGGGGGCTGTACATGTATGAGGAGTGGGTGGAGAGCTACCTAATTTAAAAACATTTGTGTACTACTGAAACACCATAAGCTATCTGGGTAGCAGCCTCTCATGTGTAGAGCACAACTGCATCATTTAGGGGCACCTTACAGTCCTCTACCCTGTGATGCATATGTAGGAATGTAGGATGCTGCTGCCTAGCTTGTCACATCACCTTCAAAGTCTCTGGTTCAAGCTGTCCAATTGACTGAGAAACTTGGGGGCAGAATCATTTCTGCAGACAATGCTGCAGTTTGAAAACATTGCTGAAATTCTCTGAGTAGGGGTCGTCCTTGTCAGTCACTGTCAAGTTATGGTTCAGAGCCCAGGTGACAAATGTAATTCAGTTTCATGTACACCATCATCCACAATGTGTTGCATCTTGTTCCCTCAGTGGCTGCTGGAATAGCTTCTTCAACATGTAGAAAGAGTCCTTAAGACACATGTGTGGAATGCACAAGGCAATTACAAATTCTGTTTAAGAAAAGGTGCTATTAACAACCAAGAAAAATTTTCACACAGAATCTACCAAAAGGAAAACTTCCTGTGGAAAAACAGATTTACTGTTTATATTGGTAATTGTACTAAAACTGTAAGAAAAATTCACACCATTCAAGGTAAATACATGCTGTTCTGAAACAATGTATTATATAGGGCAGGAAGCAGAGTCATTAAGGATCAAAACTACACTAAAATAATTTGCAACAGCTAGCAGGGTGACACAGTGAGTTAAACTAACTCGCATTTGTGAGGAAAGAGATTTGAGCCCTTGTCCAACCATCAGATCTAGGTCTCCTGTGATTTCCCAAGCAAATAATGGCACACTTCCTTTGAAAAAGACATAAACAACAATTAATAAACTGAATTAAAAATATGAAGAGCAGTCTCAGAACATTTAAGGTAGTTTGTTTTGCTGTTGCCATAGTCCACTGAGATAAATACTATTTGCCTGGAATCTGCCTTGTCCACACATATCCATCTAAGTGATCCTTCTTCTAACAGTTAAGAAATTGGATTCACATTCTTTAGAAGAGCAGTTTAAATAACCAGGCAGCCATCTAGATTTTTTCCATGGTTTTTTTCCCTAAATTGCTTAACGCAAATGCTAGGAAATGTCTGAAAAGTACATGGTCAAATTCTACTCCTGCCCTTCCCTAACCTGACCCTCTGTCCTGTCTGTAATGATGTCTTTGCGACATGACATTGGACCTTAATGTTTCTCTCCTTGATGTAGTGACACTAACAATTCTATATGACTTCCTTTCATTGCTTCACAGGCTACTAATGTTACTGTTTGCACAAATTTAATTAGCTACGTGTTTGTTCTTGTTTTCAGTGGCTTATTGAAAGTAGCACAGTCATGAACACAGGTTCGTATCACCTCTCACAGTGTTCTGTAACTGAGCTCCAGCGTAAATCCACTGCAACTGATGATAAGGATGCCTCATGACCAATTTACTGAATCACACAACAGTCTTAGTTTGAAGAATGCTATCAGTTAATTTCTGAAGAGCAGCAGAATGACAGAGTGAATGTTTCCCATGAACTTACCCTTCACAGTAAGATTCCTAACAGTTTACCTGTTCTCAGCAACACTTGAAAAGCTCTCTAGTGGAATATCCAGGTTCATATCATCCCAAATTTGAACTCGGTGAATTTTTTCTTTTTGACAAGTTCTGGCCTGAAACACATTTAAGATATCAGTATACTCTACACTACTTGACAACTGCTATGGAAAAACTACCAATTGCTACTAAACAACAGACAGTTACTATGGAACACCTGACAAAAGACAGTAAAAGGAAATGTGGAGATTCAGGTGTGTTAACCACAGCAAACATGTGTACGAATGCTCTGTATCATTGTGACAGTCCATGCAGTATGGTGTTTGATGAATGTTGTTGTGGGACTGATTAGTGCAACATTCAGTGTGTAAGGCAACATGTCTGCAAGGCATCATTTGAGTGCATACAATCATGGACTGGCAGTTGGACAGCTCAAAACCAAAGTGTCACTACTGTGGCCACAGTAATGGGTGTGTCCAATAGTGTCATCTCATGATTAAAAACGTTCTCTGAAGGTGGAAATGCTATGCAAAACATGCTGGTGGTTCTATATGGGCCACCACACTGTAAAAGGATTGATTGGTTGGTTTGGGGGATTAAAGGGACCAGACTGCTACGGTCATCGGTCCCTAAAAGGATTGATACATAGCCGTAGTGGTGAAAAGAAACAGACATCTCACTCCTAAGCAGATTGCTGGAGACCTTGCAACCACTACCAGTATACATGTCTCTGACGGAACCATTTCACAGTGATTAAAAAATCAGGCTGGTTTATATGTTCGGAATCTGGTTAAATGCATCCTACTTCAACTACGCCTTTGTCGAGAAAGAGTTCATTGGTTTAGGCAGCATGTCTGGTGAAGTCACCAGCAGTGGTCCACAGCAATATTCTCTGACAGATTCCACCTCATGACAAATGATTCTGACCACCATTTAGTGTAGAGTGAGACAGGAACATGTTGCACACCATGGACGTCATCGGTATGGCCTAGGCATTATTATTTGGGCAGGCGTTATGCCCAAAAAACTGAGGCTTCTTTCTTGTAGCTTCACCATAATCTATATTCTGTTGTACTTTGTTATAAAAAGATGTTTCATTTTATTTGTTTGTAACGATTCTATATGACAGTCATACCTGATGTGCAATAATTCTCTTGTATAGACGCTAGAACCTATAAATGGGAATGTTAACCCATTAAATTGCCTGTTTCAGCTGTATAAGCGTCTCTGCAATAACGTAAGTCTACTGCCAGTGACATGAGTTTGTACAACGCATAAACGTGACGTAATAAGTAACACCAACTGGTGGACATTCAAGTTGTGTTCAGTTAATATGTTTTGCTGTGACACACAATGACTGTTTCTGAATACGCCTATACATTTCCAGTGTTTCACCAGCAACTTGCTGGTGAGTAACAGTACACTGCATTCAGCGAGAGTCATTGTTGTAACTTGTTTACAGGTACTTGTTTTGTTCTTTAGGTTAGAACGGGGGAGTTCACAGGTCAAGTTACCCTTCTTTCATAGGTGGTGCAATACAGGAAGGAATCATGTTCATTTACTCAGCAAAGCTCTTAGTGATTATTGTAGGTATGTAAGTTGAGTGCCAGCGTTAGGAATACGTTGAAATAAGGCTTACTCACCTCTTATAGTTGAAAGCAAATTCTTTCTTTCCCCTCACACACCAAAGAACTCACAATCGCTAGAGAAGTGTTTGGTGTATATGTTTTCTCCGCATGCCTCTCTACATTTTTACAAAGTATTATATAAGTACTTGAATATACAATATAATTTGAGAGTTATGGTAGTAAAAAATTTTCAAATTTTTCATAATATTCGCAGGCAGGCCCAAAAATGTCGCCAATCCTAAACATGAATTTTAATCACTATCGAATTTGTCAAATACCCCATATTTAGCGACTTTCCCCTACATTGGCAACACTGCTGGTGATACTTTCAAGTTTCAACTGCTGTCATATCGTTCATAGCTGCCAGTGCACCTGTTCATTTTGCAGCAAAAGCATTGTTGTGGAGTGGGTAACTTTTCACTTTGTTGTGGAGTGGGTAACATTTCACTTCGTGCTGTTAAATTGTGTTCGTTGCGATCACTGAATTTCGTAGCTTCGAGCTTTCTCGTTTCATTCTAAAGCACTCACCATACCTCTGTTCCGCATTTTCTATATGATATTGAGCTCATTTATAGTTAATTAACATGTATCTAATTCAGTCTGTTCACTACGAATACACGAAAATGAGGGTTGTGGAACTGACAATATCGCAATCGATGTAGAAGAAGTTTGTGCAATGTTTTAACCAAGAAGGTGAAGAGTTTTGCGAAAAAATCTAAAGGTCGTGATTCGCCAATCAAAAAAATTAAGCAATTTTTCAATAATTAAACGTAGGGATATGCAGATTAATTATTATTGTTAATTATTAGTTATTATTAATTAACTATTAATTATTTATTATTAATTACAGTTGAGGAATTTTTCAATAATTAAACGTAGGCATATGCAGATACAAAATGCACAGTCCTTTGGTTATGTGTCCTTTAATTATGCAACTCAGGCGTAGGGCTACTACAAGGTTCCTGCATAGGGTTTACTGTACCAGTATCTACGTACTTTCAGTAAAGTATACTGGAAAGTGTTGTGCCGTTGCCTACGAAATACAGTCTCGTAACCAACGGCTGTACCAGGAGTATTGTGTACCTCCAATACATGTTGCTTACTGATCAGGTTTTGAAGTTAATAACCGATTTTTTTTTTTAAATTACATGGAGGAATATACACTAGAGATCGCGAATAACCCGCATTTTCTACTGTTTTTGATATCGTGGGGCATGAGGTTGTGTTTTGTGCAGCATTTGTAAACATTACGAAGTCTACATATTTAAGTGCTGTGTAATATATTATAGCTATTTTGAGAATATTGTCAACTCTTTAATTACTCTGTGTGTTTTTAAACTTGTTACACAACCTGTATACTTTATTTCATACTTAGTAAGTCGTGTACAGTGTCCGACCGAATATTCGGCTTCAGCCGAAATATGTCGAAGTTTTGGCTGAAGCCGAAGGTTTATAGAAAGCGCCGAAATTGAACTGTCAGAACTGCACATGCGTGGTGGGCACTGGACACTTAAACTGCAACAGTTGTGAAACTTTCACATACTTGGCATGTATTTTAATACACTACGTTGCGTCGGTTGGCTGACGTCGGCAGTAAATACGCTTACAAGGTCGTACGCAAATTAGATGATCTGCTTTGGTGTTTTGTCATATTATTGTGAAAATTTTAATGTGATCGAAAAGAAGAAAAGATTGAGTTTGTGAAAAGCACATAAAAACCAAAAAAACATAAGTATTGTTTTTACAATATTTATTAAGTTATTTACTTCTCAAAAGTACTTCAAGCACTGTTTATTTTATAATATCTATTCTTAATGTTATGATTTTAGAGACAGACGTCACTATGCTTGATACAGTTTTTCTGGTTCCCTTAGCTCCTTCAGTTCTTTTCTGAGCTTGTCAGTAGAATCCAGAATGTTCCGTAGCTATAGGCACTGCTGTAACGAAAGCAATTTACAGTGTGCACCACTATGATGAACAGACATTCAGTGTATAGAGGACAGGTAGTGACTGCGATTGATTTGTTAATGGTTATATCCATTCCGAGTATTAAAGTCATTGTTTATATAGTTTTCAGTGTCTCAGCAGGATCTACTTTTTTCTGTATTGCATATTCATTGACATAAATATGTACCACATCTTATGGTTAATGATTTCACGATTCCTGTTTTTTTTTTTCAATCCTTTCATGCTGTTTACACTACAGCATGCATGAGGACTTCGAAGTGCAAACGGCGTGTATTTTGGTAATACTGCGAGGAAGCCATTCTCTTGTTTGGCAGCGGCCATTGTTTTCGCTGCCTCTGGCCGCGTATCCACTTCAACTCGGGGAACTAGAGAACTTTACAAGGAATTTTCGTTAGGCCCACTTCGATTGCTTCAAGTTGCATCATATTCACTTGTCTCTGACAACAATGGCAAAGAAGGAACAATATTTAAGGAGTGCGTGCGTCTTCTTTTGGAATCTTTTAAGAGCAAATCTCAAAAAGTTTCCTGTTTAACCTGTACCAGAAGAAAAATACATACTAATATTTATACTGTTCCGATTTACCACGTGGTTGGCAGTGGTTCATCCCACTAGGATGAGGTTACATTATGCAAATATTTTGCGTGACATTTTTTGATGTCATATCTCCTGCACTATTTGCTGTACACTGATATTATGTTGTAGGCTTATTCAGTGATATACATAGATGGTATTTGCAAAATGTATTGTGAGCTGCATTAATAGTAAAGAAGTAACAAATTAAAACGTCACACTTGATGTTGAAGTTTTGGCTGTATGCCAATGTATGCAGAGGCTAGTTTTTGACACTTCTATGTGTGTTTCACGTCATATCCCCATGAACAATGTGCCATAAAGTGATATAATTTTGCAGGTGCATTCGGCAATGTATTTAGGTAACGTCTGCAAAGTGTGTTGCGAATAGCGTTAGTAGTAATGTTGTAAAAAATTAAAACATCACAGCAGATGCTGAAGTTTGACCACATGAACAGCGAAACTGTAGTAAGCGATAAACTTTTTTCCTTATATCATTTTGTGGGAGCTTTCAATGAGGAAAATGCTAAATAAAAGGACAAATAATGTACTTAGTTTCCAGTTGTAATGCTAACCAAACTTACTCTTAATGAGTAGATTATAATGGCACATTAAATTTTTAAATTCAGTCAATAATTACATGAAATATTGAAAATGAACTTTCTATTGTCCATGGTAGCCACTAGATAGGCCACCTGCAACAAAAAGTCCAGGATAGACACCCAAAAATGGATATCAAAATTTACATTATAGATATCAGGGTAAGGAGAGCTTCTGTTTCAAGGTGAAAGATGTTGCACGATTAGTCATTGGTTTCTGGCTGAAGTCAAAGCCGATTAATAGGCTATCGCCCTAACCTTTAGCCGAAGCTGAAGGTGTAATAGCCCCAAAAAATTCTGTTCGAGATTGGGAAAATGTAAATAAAATAATGATTTATTAAATATAATGCAAACAATTTAATGAGATAATTAAAAGTACCTTGCAACCTGTCATAAATAACAACACTTTGAAATAAAGTCGATTATAATGTTTATTTATTTAAAATAGTTATTGAACAATTACAGTTGGCATAACACATAATAATACCCAAATGAATCTTAAATTTCCGTTAGCGTTTTGATATGTATCAGTGAAAAAGAATTAATATTCGAAGTTAAATAGTCTTATGTTGTAAGCTAAAACTAATAATTTGTCCACATTTTCACCAATCATGTTAGATCGCCTGTCTGCATATACAGTGTCCCACTGCGCTGAGCAATTGCTCACTAGGAACACTAGTAGGAGGAGCAGATAAATATTTAAGTGCAATTGGATGTAGATAAGTATATGGGCTTGAAGCCCAATTTTCATTAATATCAGCATTTGCCAGAAGCAAAAGTTCTTTTAAAAAACATGTTAGATGTTCTCCAAAACAAGGACAGTGATGTTCCAACTCCAGTTCGTTACCACTTGTGTCAGGTAATGCAAGCGTATGAAGTGATCCCCATAAATCATCATCATTTTTTGAGGATGCATTTTTGATATTCGCATCTGACATTGAACAGGAAGATCTAGGCCAATCAACATCTACATCCATATGAGCTATTTGACTTGAATAAGTCTTTCTGCCGTAGAAGTAATAATATTTTCGTATTTGTGTTTTCTGTTTCTTTGCTAGTCAAATACTTCATTTTAAACAAGAGATCTATTAGAGTTGCAATCAATAAATGTGAAATATTTCTTGCGTAAGAAAAATCTCCTGTTGACAGACTCGCACAAGTGGATGTTCAACAGTTTCACTTTTTCAGGATCTTCATCTTTTATGGTCAATTTTGAATTAACCATGACAATCAATGGAATTATTAAAAATACTGATGAAGAATCGTTTGAAATATCAAGTGCTGCTAGATGAAGGCACTTAAGTACTGTTATACTATAGCTTATTTACACCTATTCTACTGCAGTTGGTACTATTATCCCACCGCCTTTGCCATGTAAAAATTGATAGCAGCTTTTAATTCAATGACTCTTTCCAACATTAAATAAGTGCTGCACCATGTTTCTTGAAATGTGTATAAATATCAGGAAGCTTGTTCACATCTTTTTAAGTGGCCTACAATTTTACGACGTTTTTTTATTCTATCCATTACATCAGCGTCTTTGAATATAACACCATGAATAACTAGGTGCAGTATATGAACTACGCATCCTCTATGACAAAGTTTCCAAAGTGAATGGCTGCTTGCACATTAAAAGCATTGTCGCAGATACCCATGTGGATTTCACTTCTTAAATTAAATTCGGCTTTAATTTGGTCAAATTTCTCTGAAATATTCTGCCCTGTGTGATCTTGTTCGAAGTCACTGGCTGCCAGTATATTTGTTCCCTTTTGGGCCTTTAATGAAGTGGTCTGTGCGGCTCAGTGATTTGCATGTCTTTGCTGGATTGTTCCATATGTCTGTGGTAAAGCTGACCCATTCAGCCTTTTCTAAAAGAATTGTGACTTTTCCTTTTACATTTTCGTATGTCGCTGGCATTAAAGTCATTCTAAAGTATTTCTCAGACTTTTTCCTGTACCTAGATGGAGTGTCAGGGTCATTCGAACTGAGCCTACGAAATGCATCTCCTTTAAGAACGTTGTATGGCAGCATGTCGACGATAATGAGATCCATAATACTTTTAGCGATTTGCAACAATATCAGATGATTATCAGGCAACGGTGGAACTACTTTTTTCAGTTCTATCCCATAAAATAAATTGATTGACTATTTATTTTTCGCTTGTGAAGAGTTAAATGTCTCTGGTTCTTTTTTGATCAAACTCTAGTGTTTTCATTTGTCTTACAATAAGCTGCCCACTCACTTTTATGAAGTTTTCCCAAATGATTTTTAATATTTGTAATGGTCTATTTTTTTGAATAGCCACTACCAAGAGACGGTGATTTACTACATAAGTTGCTTTATCACTGTTTTTCCAAAAATATTTCCAGATGGATTTTAGTCTCACAGAAGCCATTATGTACCTGAAAGAAAGGATAATAAACAAATACATCTTTCAGCAATCACACCAACCATCTCTAGCCCCAAACTAAGCCAAAGCTTGCACTATGGCGACTAGGCATCGTAATAAACATACTTAAGTACACAGAAAAATCCATGCTATAATATAAATGCTTATGCTCATCACACCCACATTTACTCACGGGATTTGAACCTATAACTTAGTAGTTCGGAATCCAAACCGCTAGACCAGAGAGGCATGAAGATGTAGTTTAGATTAGTTACAAAAAAATCCACACACATATAAGGATATGGTTAAGGTGTAAATGACATCTGTCACCAGATTATTTTTGACAGATGTCAACCCATATCGTCGGCTGCTTGGTTGGTCACAGTGCTTCTGACCATACTGGTCGATTAGAGAGGTTTCCCTGTGTTCCCTTCGCATCAATAAATGTGTTATACGAAACGGATATTGCACAACTTTTTTAGCAAGTTTTACACTAAAATACCGATTAATAAAGGCAAGGAAACTCGCCACGGCGAAGTTATTCTTAGTAGAACAAAAAGAAGGAAATCTTTGTGCTGTTTCAACTTCTTTAAAATTACAGATTTCATGGAGATATGAAAAGTTAATTTATTATTATTAGTAATATCATTTTTTATTATTATTACTTTTCCGGACTGTCTATTGTGGCGGGAGGTGTCTACATGTCTTGCGAATTTATTGTTCGTCCTAAAATCCTTCAAAACAGCAGCCAACGATGTTGAAACAAAATACACAATTTTTTTTTCAAAAATAAAATATATGAGGTGAACAAATACGCCATTTCACATACTGTTCAAAAGATCTGACTTAATAAGAAGGTGTAACATTAGAGCATCGACTGACTTTAACATAGAAATACGTAAAAGATGAAGAAAAGCGGAACTTCGTATTTTGGTTCTTCAAGTATACAGAGGAGTAGAATACACAACACGACATGTATTTTTCAAATACAAGGCCTCTTCTAACCAAAATCTTTCAGCTTTGGCCAAACTATGTCGAAGTTTTGTTTGAAGCCGAAGGTTTATAGAAAGCGCCGAGATTGAACCGTCAGAACTGCACATGCGTGGTGGGCGCTGGACACTTAAACTGTAACAGTTGCGAAGCTTTCACATACTTGGCATGTACTTTAATACACTACGTTGCGTCGGTCGTCTGGCATCAGCAGTAAATACGCTTACAAGGTCGTACGCAAATTAGATTATCTACTTTGGTGTTTTATCATACGATTGTGAAAATTTTAATGTGATCGAAAAGAAGAAAAGATTGAGTTTGTGAAAATCACATAAAAACAAAAAAAAACATAAGTATTGTTTTTACAGTATTTATTAAGTTATTTACTTGTCAAAAGTACTTCAAGCACTGTTTATATTACAATATGTATTCTTAATGTTATGATTTTAGAGACAGACGTCACTATGCTTTGTACAGTTTTTCTGGTTCCCTTAGGTCATTCAGTTCTTTTCTGAGCTTGTCAGTAGAATCCAGAATGTTCCGTAGCTATAGGCTCTGCTGTAACGAAAGCGATTTACAGTGTGCAGCACTATAATGAACAGACATTCAGTGTATAGTGGACAGGTAGTGACTGCGATTGACTTGTTAATGGTTACATCCATTCTGAGTATTAAAGTCATTGTTTATAAAGTTTTCAGTGTCTCACACATTGAATAATTGTGTCTCAGCAGGATCTACTATTTTTCTGTATTACATATTCATTGACATAAATATGTACCACATCTTATGGTTAATGATTTCATGATACCTGTTTTTTTTTTTCAATCCTTTCATGCTGTTTACACTACAGCAATTGAGGACTTTGAAGTGCAAACGGCGTGTATTTTGGTAATACTGCGAGGAAGCCATTCTCTTGTTAGGCAGCGGCCATTGTTTTCGCTACCTCTGGCCGCGTATCCACTTCAACTCGGGTAACTAGAGAACTTTACAAGGTATTCTAGAATGAAATTTTCACTCTACAGCGGAGTGTGCGCTGATATGAAACTTCCTGGCAGATTAAAACTGTGTGCCGGACCGAGACTCGAACTCGGGACCTTTGTCTTTCGCGGGCCCGCGAAAGGCAATGGTCCCGAGTTCGAGTCTCGGTCCGGCACACAGTTTTAATCTGCCAGGAAGTTTTACAAGGTATTTTCGTTAGGCCCATTTCGATTGTTTCAAGTTGCATCATATTCACTTTTCATGTATTTCATAACGGCTATAGTCGCCACAATGTCGTGCACGCATGTCCGAAAGACCGTCATCGTACACAACTGCTCATTAATTTCAATACACCCAATAAATGACATTTAGTTCTCTGTAGATAAGCTCTAACACTTGAGGGAGCAAAGGAATAGTGCTAGAGTTGTACACATCTTATATTTTTTGTTTGTGGTCATCGAGATACAATAGTATCCAACAAACAATGTTGTGTACATGAACGTTATGTACTTCTCTATATGTTTGTATATGACGGTCGCCGCATTTGATGGACCTGTGTTGTTCCCTTTATTTATGTGATGTCCGCAGCGAACGACAAACATTGCTATGATACATAACATGTGGTTCCTGCACGTCAGTTCCTTCGTGACTTTGAAGTGTGCACATCGCTAGTATGACTCTACGAGTGGAGATCTCCATAGAACAACGTGCTGCAATTGTAGCACTTAGTCAAGCAGGTTTATCTATTGGCTAAATTGTGAAACAGTGTAGTGTGTCTATAGGGGAAATGCAATACACCCTCCACTGCCAGAAGACAACAGGTAGCAATAAGGACATATCACGACCAGGACGACCTCGTAAAACAACTAAAAGTGATGATAAATATATCAGAATTACCAGTAAGAGAAACAGATTCAAAACAGCGCCCCAAACTCGTGCAGAATTGGTAGAAATGAAGACGACAACAATGTCTGTTGCAACAGTAAAAAGGAGACTGACTGAAGCCGGGTTGAAAGGATGCGTGACAGCAAGAAAACCCCTTCTAAGGTCCATAAATAAACAGAAGAGACCTGAATTGGCTAGAAAACATCGTAATTGGACATCGGAAGAATGGACAAAGGTGTTATTCACCGATGAATCGAAGTTCGAAATTTTTGGAACCAGAAGGAGAATATTTGTTCGTCAATTTGTGGGGGAAAGGGTAACTCAGCAGTGTGTTCTGCCTACAGTTAAACACGCTGGAGGCTCTATTATGGTTCTGAGATGTTTTGCCGGAGATGTAGTTGGCGACATTGTGAAAATAGAAGGATGTGTGGATCAGAAGCAGTACCACTGGATACTTCAGTATAATGCAATACGAAGTAGATTGCGCTTGATAGGGAAAGAGTTCACCTTACAACAGGATAATCACCCAAAGCATAAGTCGGCATACTGTACGAACTACATTGCATCAAAGAAAAAACAGAGAGTACTGAATTATATGGTATGGCCGTCCCAAAGTCCCGATTGTAATCCCATTGGTGTGGTATGGGATGAAGTGGACAGATGTATCAGGAAAGTTAATATATCCAGCAAGGAACATCTCTAGAATATTGTTAAGGATGTGTGGAATCATATAGATTCACCATACCTACAAAAACTGATTGACCGCAAGCCTCGAGCTTGTGAGGCAGTCGTTAAATCCAAGGGAGGACCTGGCACTGCATCATTTTGTGCCGCGACAATGGCGGTGTCTATACTAACGTTCTGGATCACTAAACAAGTTGGTACGTAAAATATCAACGTTTGTCACACATCTGCTGTCACATGTTCGAAATAAATAAATGAGTATATAAAGATCATGATCAAAAAAGAGGTAGGCAGCAGGACTTTCGGACCATACTGTACAACTGTAGAAGGTAACGTAATGGAACAGTTTATATTATTGACTTATTCTGTATGCCACCCATTTTAAATAAAAACATTCATCACAACCTCAACGCGGGTAATACAACTGTCTTTCAATGACGATCGCAATAAAAGTACAGAACGTTTCTGAACGTAAAGATTCTTGGTACCTTACGGTTTCATGTTGTCTAGGTTTTATGAGACAGGTCATCTCTCGCTTGTATTATCCCATTTCCTTCCTTGTAGGTTTACAATTTAAGAAGCATTATTTCTTTATGTCGTCTAGATTTCTGCCCCTTGCATACACAAGTAGATGTATATGATGTAACTGTACTGTTTGTACGATGTCTTATTTTCAGGAATGTGCTATAGTTCTAATGGTAGCCATCTCGTCGTGCAAATATTACAATATCAGTTGTCTTTACATTCATCTCTACGACGAGGAAACCAGTCATGCTATCTCGTTTGTTTAGCCTTGAGGTCTTTTTCCTACATTAGTTTAGATTATTTTAAGGGACAATGTACTCAGTGGCAGTATTCACTTTAGTATAATGGGATATTTAACCAACCACATTTGGATTCAGCAGACTTTGTGTACTAAGACACCTTATACTTCTCTGACTGGACGGAAAAGTCAGTTCTAAGATCAAAGGAACATAAAGTTATGCCACCTCCATGTCCAGTGAAACACTACAGGTTTCAAACTAACTTTCGGTTTGAGTATACCACTACCTCAGCTGCTGCTGAGTTATTTTCATTAGCCAAAAGCAATTCTGAAAAAAAAGTGGTTCCGACGTATTTACTTCTGTGGAATTTTCCAGTCAAACTTATGAGCTTGATCTGCACAGTGTTCTACCATTTTTCGAAGAAACATTTACGCATTAGGGCGAAGAGTGATGTGGGTGGGAGATATGCGTGACTCTCAGATGAAGTTAACATGCTTCTGCGGTTCACATCTTAAACACGAAAGAAGGCTTAGTATAGCGGACATATATTCTTAGTACCCTCTATGACACGTACACTATCAGATCAAAAATTTCTGGACACCCCAACGTTATGCGGAACTGACCACTAGACGTTATGAGAGGCGAACCCGCGAATGTAAAAGGAGTCGGTGGATTTGGCCTTGTCAGTCGAGAAGCAGTTCAAATGGTTCAAATGGCTCTCAGCACTATGGGACTTAACACCTGAGGTCATCAGTCCCCTAGACTTACTTAAACCCAACTAACCTAAGGACATCACACACATCCATGCCCGAGGCAGGATTCGAACCTGCGACCGTAGCGGTCGCGCGGTTCCAGACTGAAGCGCCTAGAACCGCTCGGCCACAGCGGCCGGCCGAGAAACAGTAACAGCAAAATGGATCTATTAGGAGAACTTAGTGACTTCGAACGTGAGTTAGTCATTGGATGTCACTTGAATACCAAATCCATCAGAACCATTTCAACACTTCTGAAGTTATCCACGTTGACTACTGGTAATGCAATTGTGAAGTGGAAACATGAACAAACAACCGCAGCTGAACCAAAACCAGCCAGACCTCATGTACTGACACACAGCGATTGTACTGCTATGTGGAGGATGGTGGTACAAGATCTCACAAAATCAGCAGAAGGGATCATTCGTGAGTGCCAATGCGCTACCAGCGCCCCTGTAGCACAATGACTGTGGGCCAGTGGTAATCTGATGGAAGGGTTCACGCGTGGTGCCTACAGTGCAGCACTGAGGAGCTGGTGTTACAGTTTGAGGATGTTTATCGTGGTGAGTTTGTGGTGCCCTTACTGCGCTTAAGAAAACGGTAAATGCAGAAGAATATTAACACATTTTATTGCACTGTGTACTGCGTACAGTAAAGGAACAATTCGGAGACGATAATTGTTTATGTCAGCAAGACAATGCACCCTGTAATAAAGCAACATCTATGAGGCCAATGTGGCCCTACACATTACTGCGATAGACCACGGATATTTCAGGCGGATTCTTGAATACCTGCAGTTCTCGCCCGTGTTTTAGTGGAGACACGACCTTCAGCAGAATGTTACCCGCACTTCTGGGAACCGCCAATCCGGCCTCTCAGCAGGTTTATACACGAGCGGATTTCTGCGACGGACCTCATTCGGCTAAGTCCGTCAGTTTTCGGCGAGCCGGTGGCTGATGCGCAACTCCGGCAGATGGGCACGCTCACGTCGGCTACCCTGCAATCTTTCTCAAATGGTTTTTACGTCAGTTATAGCTTCTGTCAGCTTCATGATGAAGTGCCTATCATTTCTCTAGCGGTCTTAGTTATTGTCATATTTCACATATAAACAACACACTAAATAAAATCCGAAAAATTTGTTATGAGAAATAGGCTAGGGGTCGCTACGATTTTGCGTTTGGTGCATATTAGATCATATATTATTGCCCGTGAAATTTAGCTGACATACTGAATTTTTCTTTAGACTTGAGAAGAGGCCTCTATCTATCACCGATCTCGGGAAAATTGTGTTATGTGTCAGACTCATTTGCGATTGTACGCGCCTGCAGTAAAGCTAGAATGAAATACTCATAACTCCTCATAGCTCATAAACGGTCTGAAATATCGAAACGAGATTTTGGCAAATGGCAGCACAGAAAGAAAAGCGTATTTTTGCATACGGTAGACAAGCGGAATTTTCTTATCTGACACGATATAGGAGTAGCTGCAGAATTTTGCAATTGACTGTTATAATTTTTTAAGAGTCATCGGTAGCTGGTGAAATGAGGACTAGTATGGCTTTGGAACAAGCTATGTGAAGAAATTACACTTTTATATTTATACCGAGAATGTGCTTTTTCGCAAGCTTCTGACCTGATTTTTCCTTATTTCCTCTTTTAATAAACAACTGTTTCGGGTTTCTGTCAGATTTGTAACTTCATTAGGACGTTAACGAGGTGACAGGGTGTAGACTCCGCTTTGCTCTGACAAAAGAAGGAAATTTTAACATGGCGACAAGAAAAATCTTGGTGATACTCGAAATTCTCCACTGATGAGTGTGTGGTTTTCAGGTTACAGTAAGTTAAAAAAAAAAAAAAGTTGCTACAAGTGAAGTAAAAATGATCACATTGAAAACCTTATACAATTGTACCGTGAAATACCTTGTTTGTGAAAACAGATAATTTTGGAAATTTGTGGTAATGTCTTATGGGACCCTAAGCTTACGCACTACTTGATCTAACTTAAACTAACGTAATCTAAGGACAACACACACACCCCTGCCCGAGGGAGGACTCGAAGCAGACCGTGGCAAGAGGCCTAAGACTGCACGGCTACCCCTGCGGCTTCTGGAAACTGACACATGAGCGTTACGCAAACAGGATTATAAAATATGTGGTGTACAAAGAAATGTCTGAAACATTTCTAGACAGTATTCGAAATATGAAGCAAAGTGTTGTAAAAAACTAATATTGCCGAACGAGAGCATACCAAAAACATGCAAGCATTCACCATTTCCTGATGTTTATGAAAATCGCACATAATATATCGTTAGTAACATAAATATATTTTGTAACGAACTGTTTTTAGATGCAGAAAGCAAGCCAGGTTATAAAAATGTTTAATTACAGACTACTGATGATCCTGTATTTCAATAAAACTAAACGCGTTTGGTGACAAAAATGCGCATTTTCTTGTAGGTGTAAAGCCAGATTTAAAATACTTTCATTAATTTCTGAAATAATCTCAGAAAGGTGTAAGTCTTTGAAAGATACGTAAAGGAGGTGGGGATGAGCTGTAGAAAGCAACACTATAGTGAGCGCCAATAAAATGTTTCTTGTACTTTGTCCATTATTGTAGGCTGTTACCCATAACTGTGTTATATCTGTTATTCTACAGGTTTTAAAGGCACATTTTTAGCCATAGCATGTAAATCTATTTTTTTAATCAGAGAACCCTGTTTAATAAAGCATGAAAGCCAATGCAAGTTATATTGTGCGCGGTCGCATGTGATCGCTTGTGAGACACAGAAAGGATGTCTAGTCTTTTGTTAATTACTTCGTCTGTAATCTGTTCTGGAATGGAGTCGAGGGAGAGCCTCGCGCGTTAGACTGGCCGCTCTAATTTAAACTTTTTAATTTTATTAAAAGTCACTGCGTACTGCAGGGCGCATACTCGCGCATACTAGTAATTATATAAAGAAATTTCCACTGCGCACGGACGTGATACCGACGTGCAGATAATCAACATATCACTAGTGATTAATATTGTAATCCCAATGTAAGTAGCATAGTACACTTCAGTAATTATAGTTATGATTAACGCTATTTGATATTAAATTTCATTATTTGTTTAATCCACGATCCTAAAATTTCAACATTATATGTAAACCGTATTTTCAGTATTTATCTCATTTTAGCTCAGAAATAACGTGGCCTACGGACCTCCTTCTTACGGCGACGAAATTCTCAAAGTATATGTCCGATGCCACCTTATCATGATAGTAAATTATTCACTGATTTTTTAAAAATATTTCCATCCATCTCAATTCAGTTCAACAAAAATTAAAATAATATATATATATATATATATATATATATATATATATACAAGGTATTACGAATTAATATACTTGACAAAGGCCGAAACAGTCGGTGACGGCCACAGTTCTGCTCTTAACGCCTTTCATACTTTCTCTCGAAGATACAACTGAAAAAGTGCGAAAATTACTACAATAAACAAAATGCCTGTAAAACGTCACACTGTGCAACGTACTTGCTGTGAGACACAGTGACATCTGAAATCCGCCACCCGTGGCCTCTGGCCTATCATGCATCCATGGCGGTCTTGGGTCTGCGGATAAATCACGAAAATCCGCCGATTTGCGCCCCCCCCCCCCCCCCCCCCCGCACACGACCCGGCCTGCAGACAAACAGAGACAAACAGGAGAGCTAGATCCGATGGGCGGGGACTACACATTAGTGGGAAACGACGGACCTCAGATCGGCGGGCCAGATCCGTCAGAGAATATCCCTCGGAACTGGCCCGCGGTTCTGGTCCGTCGCGAGAATCCGCACAGTATGGTCAGCTAATGGTTTTTGTACAGTTTATTCATGCTCAGAGTTCCTATTGGCTCGTGAGGAATAATGGCCTGCTGTTCCTCCACAGACATTCAGACACATGACTGAAAGTGTCCCCAACAGTGTTCAAGCCGTCAAAAAGGTGAAAGGTGAACACACCCCATATTAATGTCCACTAATAGGTGTAAGGATACTTTTGATCAGATAGTATAATGGTGATTATCTGGCATGGGCACGATCATCCATTGGTATAAACGCACCTGAAGATAGTGTAAGTCAACACTGAAATCGATTGCAAGTAAAGTAGGCGCTATACACAGCTGAAGATATGATACTTCCTGGCAGTTGAAAACTGTGTGCCGGACCGAGACTCGAACTCGGGACCTTTGCCTTCCGCGGGCAAGTGCTCCACCAACTGAGCTACCCAAGCATGACTCAGCCCCCCCCCCCCCCCCCCCACCTACAGCTTTACTTCTGCCAGTACCTCGTCTCCTACCTTCCAAACTTTACAGAATCTCTCCTGCGAACCTTGCAGAACTAGCACTCCTGAAAGAAAGGATATTGCGGAGACATGGCTTAGCCACAGCCTGGGGGATGTTTCCAGAATGAGATTTTCACTCTGCAGCGGAGTGTGCGCTGATATGAAACTTCCTTCATAGCTGAAGATATCATCCCTACTACAGAGTGATACATAACAGCTGTCGTCCCATGATCTTCCGGAAGATTGATGTACAGCATTCAATGAAGCCTGACTTATGTTCCGAAAGGAAGCGCTTATTGTTAGTGTTTACTGTTTTAATACTCTGTCACCACTCTCGATTCTTCGCACGCTTTTGGTGACAAAGTAGAAAATATGTACCTGCATTTTTAACTAGGATGTGATTGTACTATTATAGAGAACTACACCTTCAAATTAACATTGGACAGACTACTGTAGGTATCACACTTACCACTGGGAAATCTTAGCTCAGCGGTTATCTCTCTGCATCCCTCGAAAGACAAAAAAGTCTGAGACAGAGCGAGTTTTTTCTTTAGATATGGACAAAAATAACATGCCACTCTAGAGCTGGGAATCCACGCAGATAACATTTTTGCGTACTCACCGGGAGTGCTTCAGTCATGTTGTAGAACTGTCTCTGTATCAACTAATGAATGGAAAGGCCCACGCAACACCTGGCGCTCTATTGAGACCCGGACGGTCACGTAACACTACCGAGAAGAGAGACTATCGTGTTTGGTGTATGCCTGTGGCGCGTCGTAGTGCGTCTGCAACAGCAATTTGAGTAGCAGTTGGCACCACAATTAGACAACGAAATGATACAGATCGGTTACATCAAGGACAGTTTCAAACCAGACGCCTTGTAGCGTGCATTCCACCAACCCTGAACCACCGCCATTCGTGGGTCAAGCGAAAGCTCATTGGAGAGAAGAGTTGAGGTCTGTTGGGTTTTCTAATGAATGTGGTTCTGGCTCGGTGCAGTGATGGACTTGTGTTGGTTAGCAGGTCAGTTGAGGGCCGGCAACCAACCCGTCAGCATGCTAGACACGCTTCACCCTACACCTGGACTTACTGTCTAGGGTGCGATTTCGTATGACAGCAGGAGCACAGTTATCCCACGTATCCTGTTTGCAAATATATAGTCAGTCTAGTGATTCGACCTGTTGTGCCATTCATGAACAGTAGTCTAGGGTGAGTTTTCGAACAGGGTATCACTCGGCCACATACCTCTGTTGTAATCCAACATGCCCCGTATATTATCAACACGTTGCTTTGGCCTGCTCGATCACCATATCCGTCTCCAATGGAGCACATATGAGACATCATCAGACGGCAACTCCAGCCATCATCCACTAACTGCGTTAACCATCCCCATACTAACCGACGAAGTGCAACAGGCATGGGTCTCAATCCCACAAACTGACGTCCAGCACATGTACAATACAATGCATGCACGTTTGCATTTTTGCATTGAACATTCGGGCGATTACTCCGGTTGTGAAAGTGCCAGTATTTCATATCTGCAATGGCTTTTCTCGCGGTTATTTAAACCTGGGGGTTTGCAATGTCTATCACTTAAATATGTTACCTAGACAAATATATTCGCGAAATTTTATTACTCTACAGTAATTATTTTTTGGTGTTGCGGTTTTTTTCTGTCATTATAGTTACTGAACCAATTTAAAATGACATATTCTACTCATTAACAGTTATTATCATTTGTTAAAAGATTTAACACAATAACTCAAGTACCAGGGGACCTAAGTAGTCGTTGGGATAAAGGTCGTTGTGGAAATGAAGTGAAAACATCTTTAAAAATGAACCGAACAATGGGCAACAATAATCATAAGTTTGTGATACATCCACGTATATACATTTCCTTGCACTTAATTTTGAACAAAATTCTTCACAGAGCATTACAACTTCTTGATGTAAACTTCATTTGACGTAAGAACGTAATCTTTGTGTACTTTTAGTTTTTAATTTTCTTTAACGGATACAAAAATGTTAGCTGACTTATTTAACCTTGAAAAGACTACATACATTTGTCTGTAAGTGAAGACGGGATTTGCTAAATACAATCCTGCTCTTTGAGGGGTTTGTCCCTGCGACTTGTTTATAGTGATCGCAAATGCAATTTTAATATGCTATTGGAAGGCATGCTTGGATCAGAAGGTGTTAAAACTTATCTGTGGTATTACAATAGCTTTCCCAGTCTGTGAGCGAAGACGGGAACTGGTAAACACAATCCTGCTCTTTGTGAGGTTTGTCCTTGCGACTTGTTTATAGTGATCGCAAATGAAATTTTGATATGCTATTGGAAGGTATGCTTGGATCAGAAGGTGTTAAAATTTATCTGTGTTACTACAACAGTTTTCCCAGCCTGAATCAGCTGAGCATTCGTTGCAAACAGGGAACACACGAGAAACTTGCGTAAATTAATAGTTGTAAAGAATGACAATATTTGGTATAAGCATAGTCGTTGGCATAAGGGCGATGGCGACAATGACAAATATGTGTGTCGTTTTGGAAGGCATATTCGTTTAGAAAAGTCAACTTGTACAACAGGTAGAGACAATGGAATACTGCTGTGATCACGGGTATTACCTATGACAATGCTGTATACAAATTATCCACTTAATTAGTAATTTAAAACAAAATTGTATTTGTAATAAGATAATTCGAAAAGGGAGTCTCTTATCCATGAGCAACAAGTTAGCTTCGTAAAATGTAGAAATGACGTCATTTTGCCTATGATAGGTAAAAGACTCTTTTATGTTAAAATTTTCTATGAACTTAATGTTTTAGCGCAAAATTGGTATGCAATGCCAGGAGCCGTTTAAAAAACCTTTCTAACCGTACCTCATTCATCCCTGTACAATCCCTATGTGTCGAGAAAAATAGACACTGACTTAAGAAATATATATATGAAATCTTACGTTAAAAGTTTTATACAATATATCAACTATTACAGTTGTGTGTCATTTACCCACTTGAGACGCTAAATGTTCCAATTTTCAAGTAAGAGAATCGATTATTTATATTCTACTGGTTCAGTATATTTATATCTATTAATTTTCCAGTGGAAGAATTCTCCAATTGGAGCACAAAAAAGTGGATATGCTCCTGCTTATCAATAATCTGTGACTGAAAAGTGGGGTACCAGTTACCTTTAGCATCTTTAAAAATTTTCCCAAATTTTTTGGTATACAAACGTGTACGCACTCTATTTAACATGCAGCTCACTTCTCATTCCCAGGAAACGTGTGCACAAAGACAGAAGAAACCTGGACCCTAATTGATAATGTTTTCTTTGCTGAAACTCAAAGCAAAAAAATAACTGTATACCCAGTAACACATGCTCTCTCTGGTCATGATGCACAATTAGTTAGGATAAATAACGTTGTACCTTACATTGTAGATAATGTAGTTAGAGTAATTAATGACTCTGTGACAAATGTTTTTGAGAATAGTTTACAAGAGATGACCTGTAATGAAATTTACAGTGAATCAGATGATAACATAAAATTTTCTCTATTTCATGATAAATTCATGTCATTATTTCATATCATTATTTGAAAGTACCGACAAAACGTTCAAGAGAAAAATCACAGCGTGTGTTGAAAAAATAGCTCTCATAAAATTCAGTCATAAGAATATATCACCAGCTTCTTCTTCTAAGATTAAGAAAAGTATTAATTCTCTCAAAAATAAAAGTTCTTATGGTTTCAGTGGTTTTTCCAATAGGGTACTGAATATTTGTTTCCATATCATAAACACAGTCATGTCTCAAATACATACCGGATCATTAAGTCAAGGTATTTTTCCAGAGAGACTGAAATTTGCCTTTTTCAGCCGCTGTTTAAGAAAGGTGGTGGGAGAGATATCAATAACTACCCATCTTGTTCACTGCAGACATTATTTTCCAAATTTTTGAGGAAGTGATGTGTTCTAGAATAGTATCTCACCTGAGCATCAGTAATGCCATCAGCAAATCACAGTTTGGATTTCAGAAGGGTTGTTCTGTTGAGAATTCCATGTTAAGTCAACAATTTTACAAACATGAAATAATAAAATAGGGCCAGTTGGTATTTTCTGTGACCTATCAAAGGCATTTGACTGCTTGAATCACACTATTCTTCTAAATAAATTTATGTTACGTGAGATTGATAGTACACCCAAACAATGGATAACATATCTAACTAAAATAATCCAGAAAATTATGCTTAGTAATTCAACCAATATAGTCTGGGTACATCATTCTGACTGGGGAGAAATCAAATATGAGGATCCCTAAGGCTTGATCTCAGCTCCACTACTGTTCCTCATATATATAAACCAACCCTGTCTAATATACAACTCTAGATGAATCTAGTATTGTAATCTGGCCAAACATACATACAAAAACAGAAGAAATGGTAAGCATTGTTCTTAAAAGTACTATTGACTGGTTTTCTGTGAATGATCTCACCCTCAGCATTAAAAAGACACAGCATATTCAGCTCTGCACATCTAGGGGTAGTACACCAATGATAACTGTAACTGTAAGGTATCCTTACTGATGAGAATTTAAACCAGAAAAAGCACTTCTGGAACTCCTAAAACAATGTAGTTCAGTCACAATTGTGCATAGAACCATTGCAAATCTTGGGGAGAGACAACTCAATAAGCTGATGTCGGCACACATTTTCAGTCAATAATGTCATATGGAATAATGTTCTGGGCTAATCCATCTTTAAGAAAGAAAATCTCCATTGCTCAAAAATGTGTTGGAATATGTAGTGCCAACCCACAATCATCTTGCAGACGTATGTTTAAGTAGAGGTACTGGCAGAATTGAAGCTGTGGGGACGGGTCGTGAGTTGTGCTTGGGTTGCTCAGTCGGTAGAGCACTTGCCTGCAAAAGGCAAAGGTCCCTATTTCGAGTCTCGGTCCGGCACACAGTATTAATCTGCCATGAAGTTTAATCTGTTTAAGTAGTTGGGCATTCTGACTAAGCTTCACAGCATATTTATTCCCTCATGAGGTTTGTTGTAAATAATCCACTGCTGTTGAAAACGAACAGTGGTGTACAGAATTACAATACCAGAAAGAAAAATGGCATTCATTATTCTGCATCAAGATTGTCTTCAGCACAAAGAGTAGTGCACAATGCTGCAACTAAAATTTTTGATCACTTACCCAGTGACATAAAATATCTGACAGACAGCAAAAGTTAAATTTTGAAAACAAACTGAAAATTGATAAATCCTTCTGTTCCATAGAAGAACTTCTATAATTATAATATCTAAAAGACGGTGGTTAGGTATTACTAACTCAGATCTGTATTAAAAAAATGCTTATAAATGTTTGGCCTGTAGCGTCATATTTACAAATTAATTTACGATGTGAATATAAAATGATTCGTTCCACATCATTACGATTTGGTGTAAAATCATCCACGGGCCAGAAACTATCTAACTAGCTCCACTAACTTGCTCACATCCGCTAGGTCTGTCACTGTTAAGTAGCTCGTACCCATCCATTTCCACTTGCCAATTCTCACTCCTCATTCAGCCCAACTCATTGTCATTACCTCTTTGTCTCTCTAATTGACACTGTCCCCTGTCTCACAGCCAGTGTCCCCTTCGTTCTCTCCTACTACTACTACTGTCTCCTCTCACTGTCAATGTCTCCTCTTGCTCTCTCTTACTGCTACTAACTGATTCATTCCTCCCCAGTGTTACAGTCTCTCTTCTCTGTCAATGTCTCTCTATCTCCCTTGACATCATTATCATAGACTCTGTCTCTCATTATAACCGGCTTTCACCCACTTCCATTTTCTCCTTCTTTTTTATTTCTCTCCCACTGGCACTGTCTCCTTCATTCTTTTCCTAGCTTTGTTCTGTCACTGTATCCGTCTCTTTCTCTCACACTGCAATTGTCTCCTTCGGTCTTTCGATACTGTATCCACTGTCTACGACCTTCCAGTATTTATTACTTATCCATCTCTTTTTCAGTGCAACTTGTAAGAGGTCCGAGCAGATGCAATTTCGATGTATTGCTCATGCGCTGCCTGCGATATGCAAGGTCTCTGACCAGAGAGCAGTGTTGACTGCAGTAGGAACTGTGTAGCCGTAGCAGTAAGTTGTTGTTAGTCTGCAGTCTGCTCTGGTCTGGTATGGTGTATCGTGTTGGCTGGCCCGGTTGCGGTGCAGCGATGCCGGAGCCTGAGTATTATTGTATAAGGTAAAAAGCAGCCTCACACATATGTAGTAATGGTATCTCAAGTCCCATGTAAATGTTTTAAAAATCTCCTAATAATAATCTTGCTCATAAAAAGTAACTTTTAACAACCATTCATTTCAATTTAAAGAATTTACTAATTTCTCGCATCCATGATCATCCCGATTATGGCAATAGAAAAATCAGTTGCTTCCTTTCATAAATGACAGATAGGTCGGCCAGCATTGCACAGAGCTGTGCCGGAAAAATTTATTGTAAGAGCAGATATATCCGGCGACTTCGTTGAGGTAAGAATTTTTCTTTTTTTTAATTCAGAATGATCTTTCAGGGCCATGACGCAGCACTGCTGTCGTCCAAAATTTACCAGGTTAAATTCACAGTGAATTATTGAAAGGTCATAAGTGAGCGACAATTTAATTGAGAGGTTAGTTACATTGTTTCATTACCAGGTTACTGAATTTATTTTTTTGGGACGTGATACTGAATGTGACCGACATAATTATAATTTTTACTGTTGAGAGGTTTAGGAATTTTTCTGTTTTGAGGTTAAGCAAAATGTGAATGAATTTTGAGCTTAGATTAAATCAGAAAGAATTTTGTGTGGAGGTTAGTGTGAAAAGAATTTTGTAGGGAGGTTACAAATGAGAAAGAATTTTGTGGGGACGCTACACTAAATTAGAATCATTATCATATTATTTATTTTAAATTATTGTGTGGAGGTTCACTGAATGAGCAGCTATTTTGTTTCAATATTATTTATTTTATTTTTTGTGGGGAGGTTACACTTGGCGACAACCGGCCAGGATCGTATTTCTTGGTGAATCTCTGAGAAGTAGTCATATATCTGCTCTTATTTACTTAAATGTAGTTTGCATCTGGCGCAACGCATTTACTAATTTGTCACTCTTTCTTTCACAGATCATCAGCAATTTATTGCTCTTTGTTGTAATTGTGTGTGTTTCATTTTTGCTTCGTCTTTGTTTCATTTTGTGCTTAATTTTGATTTGTGAAAAACGCCGCGAAAAACTGTTAACAGTACATCACGATGTGCAATGAGTGAAATAGCCGACTTGAATAATTTGACCGATAATACTTGCGACACTCAGTGTAATAATGATAATCCCCTAATTACAGATAATCAGTGCATGCCGATCACTAGTATTGAGTTAAATGCTAATGATGAGCAAACAAATTCAATTGTGTCCTCTGTTAATTTAACGACAATTGATGACGTGGCACGTTCTGATACAATGAACGCTGCCCAGTTTGGCACACCCGGTTTGCAAAATTTGAATTGTGAACAGATAAATTTTTCCCACGAAGATGAACAATGTAGTCAGAATACGTCAGATTTATTTGATTCCGATGTAATGACCAACAGTGCACATCTGATTAGCAAACCTTTTCGCGAGTCAGACAATGACCAAATGGTTACACAGAACGTGACACATGCAGATACACCATCACACAGTACAGAGAATAGATCCGCTTATTTTGACTGGGGTCAAGTTATGGCAGTATTGCTACAACTTAATGAAAATTTCAAACAGTATAAGGAAGAACAAGACGATCATTTCAAACAACTTAATGAATCGTACAAACAACTTAATGAATCGTACACACAACGTAATGAGAATCTCGAACAGTGGAATGAAAAACTAATCGACAATTCAAACAACTTAATGAAAAACAAGACAACAGTTATAAACAATTTAATGAATCGAACGAACAGCTTAATGAAAATTTCAAACAGTCGAATGAAAAACACGAGAACTTTAATGAACAGAACAAACAACTTAGTGAACAGATTACAGCCGTTGCCGTGCAACCTCATGATACTAAAGAACAATTACATGAGGAAAGTAAGGCTTGTGCTAGGAACAGTAGTGAAGAAATTAGATCTGTTGCACAAGAATTAAGTAATACACATGTAACCTCAACGAAATTACTTAGAGATGAAAGTAGTGCAGTCGCTAAACAATGTTCTGGAAACGTAACACAGTTACGCGACGAGTTTAAATTAATGTCAGCAGAACTTTCACACACGCTGGATGCGAAAGTAGATACGAAATTTGAACAACAGATCAGCCAAATAGACGAACGTTTTAAAGTGACAGAAATGAAAAAGTCTCAGCCTCTAACACGATACAGCATACGCCACTTCCCGAACATTTCTCACACTCACACAGCCAGTGTAGCTTAAATAATTTACAGAGAGTACGTGTCTTAGTTTCCGAACAGTCGCAGACAAACAGATTATCATACAATCCTGAACCAGTTCAGACATTCAGAGAAGACAATTTTGATTATAAGCACTTTCTAACTGTAAAAAAATTTAAGGTACTTAATAATGACAGAACACAGAGTCACGCTTTGGACTGGATACGACAATTTGCTTTTGTATTTTCATCAGCATTGCCTGTAATGCAGAAACTAAAATTTATTTGCAGCGCGTAATTGACCTCAGGGGATTCATTACGCTTCGATGAATATGTGCCGTGGCGTGCACAGGGCCCCAAGCCGTAGTAGTGCTGTTTCATCTTTAGTTTTCTGCACTGCTGCCGTCTCTTCTACTATCCTTTATATCTATCAAAACAACTCTTCAACTATCGATCTATCTAGGATTAGGAATGAATAAAGAAAACCAGATACGACAAGTTTTACCTGAAAGTGACAGTTACCATTATACGCTCAAGAAATGACAACCACGAAAACGTTAATACCAGACAAAAGTTTAATCATCAGTATCATCAAAATTTTCAGCTATCGCAGACGCATTTTGGCAACAATAGAGGGTTTTCTCCGCAACAGCAACAAAACCAGCCGGTTAGCATACCTAACCAACAATGTAGTCTGCAAGGTCAACCAAGCTTTAATGTTTCGCCGCCTGCACGTATAGCGTCGGCTCCGCCAAATAGTAACGCACAGCAACAAGGAGATCACTACGTACAGAAGACAAATCATTTCAACTCGTATCGCAACGCGCCGTATAGCAATGAATATCATGACAGACGTAAAAGTAATGAGCACAATTTGCAGCGTACGTTTAATAACAGTCGGTCTTACCAGCAGCAAAATCATCCGCAACAACTTATTATCATGAATGAACCAGACAGTCGGTATCATCCCGAAAGTAATACGATCAGGAAGAAATAACAGAACAGCACAAATAGTTGAAATGCCACAGCATTCTCCCGCAAATAACAGCACGTCAGATAGAATTTAACTAGATACAGTACAGGTTGCATCTTCCAGCAACGCAAGCAATACTTTTGACACAGAGAATCTTGTTCACGAAAATGTTATTGCTTTTGACGACATCCGAGACACACTTTTGCATGAAAGACAGAATCACAACGTATGTAGACAACATTCTTATTGCAGAAGCTAACTGGTCTGAACGCAATTTGCTTCTTGAACAACTGTTACGAACTTTTCGTGCACAAGGACTCATAGTTAATCTCAGTAAATCGCACTTTGGCAAAACTTCTATAAAATTTCTTGGACACGTAATTTCAGCAGAAGGCATTGCGCCTGACCCGGAAAAACTTCGAGCTTTACGTGACATTACTGTACCTACGACGAAGAAACAACTACGAAGCTTTTTGGGTTTAATTAACTTTTTTCGTAAATTTATTCATTACTCTGCTTTAGACGCCCCTAGATTATGTCAATTGACGGGTAAAAACACTATTTGGTCCTGGGATAGCCAAGCACATTCTGAATTTGTCAATCTGAAACAAGCCTTGGTGAATGCACCACTTTTATCACATCCAGATCTTACTAGAAATTTTTCCATTGCCACCGACAGTTCTAACACTGCTTTAGGCGCACACATTTTTCATGAAATTGAAGAAGATGGTTCTACAGTAATTAAAAACATCGCCTTTGCGAGTCGCATTCTGTCACCCGCTGAACGCAATTATTCTGTTACAGAACTTGAAACATTATGTGTTGTATGGGCATTTACGAGATTTCGGCATTTTCTTTATGGAAGACATACGACCGTTTACACAGATCATAGAGCTATACAGTTTTTACTTTCGGCTAAATTTACACACGACAGATTAAGCAGATGGAAACTTTATTTGCAAGAATCTAATTTTACAATTGTTCACATTCCCGGTACACAAAATGTTGTAGCAGACGCACTATCCCGTTCTCTCAGCAACAATCAGCAAGACATCGCAACCAACTTCTGCCAAGAAAATTTTAGCGTCATGTATATTCAACAAGTTGCATTCGAAAATTTTATTTCGTCATCATTACGAGACATAGCACAAGAGCAGAGCAAAGACAGCGTGTGGAAAGAAATTAAACACCTTTGGCAAGATAGGAATAATGTTACCATCAGAAACCATTACACTGTACGCAATAACATTCTGTTTCGCCGCTCTCACCCTGACAGCAACAACTAGTTACTATGCATTCCAGACGAACTTGTTAACAAATTAATTTGGTATACTCATTTAAGTTACGCACATTATGGAGCCAGAAAATGTTTTCTTATACTGAGACAGAACTGTTATTTTGCCAACATGGAGAAACGTATTCGACGAGTTTTAGCGTCATGTAAAATCTGCCAGAAAGGTAAGTCAGACACGACTTCACATATTCCTCCGTTACATCCCATTGTACCTGTTAAATTGAGACACATGGCCGCTGTAGACATTTTTGGTCCGAGTCCCAGATCTAATAGAGGTTTTTGTTACATCTTAGTCGCTGTTGAACTCACTTCGAAATTTGTTACCTTCACTCCGTCATGCAAAGCTACTGCTAAATCTGTTTCGAAAGCATTTGTAAAATATTTTCTATTTCATGTAGGGCATGTATTGAAAGTAATTTCCGACAATGGACCAAAGTTTCGATCTGCTATATGGACACGTATGTTACGAGCTAGAAACATTTCTCCGATCTATGTATCTGGGTATCACGCTTCTTCGAATCCTTGTGAACGACTAATGAAAGAAATTGGTAAACTATGTAGAATATACTGCCATAAAAAAACATATTGATTGGGATACACACATACTGTCATTCCAGGATGTAATTAACTCCATACCAAATGAATCTACTATGTTATCTCCGACTGTTATACTGAAAAATGTTGAACCACCTAACAAAATTAAAGAATTAGTATCCTTTCCTACATCTCGTCGACTGCGACACCATGAAATAATTGACATTGCGCTGAACAACATCAAACGTGCCGCAGAGCGCCGGAGAAGACAGCAAAAACAGGTTTGTATACGCCGTGACTTTCACATTGGACAGAAGATATTATTACGCACACATTATTTATCCAACAGAGGAAAGAGTAGATGCAGTAAATTTGAGCTTCTATATGCAGGTCCATACAGAATTCGCAGCATTCCTCACCCCAATGTAGTACACGTCGAAACTCTGAGAACCAGAAAAAGTAAAGGCAATCACCATGTCTCCAACCTTAAACCCTTTATTGAATGAACATACTTTATGATTTGTCGCACTGTAATGCCATTTGCAGATATTTATATGAACACTTACTGATGATTATCATATTTTTTCTGGGCATGTGGCCGGCAAGGTAAGGTTAGCAGGTCGCTTTTCTTGTCATTATATATCAGACTGTGCACATTTTCCATTTTTCGTGTATGTATGATTGTTTTCCTGTTTTATTTGTATGCACTACGAAATCTTTAAGATATAACAAACACCAGTTGACTTTAACATTTTTCCTTATGATATCTCAATATCTTGACTGTTCTACACTTTTGGCTACTGCATTATGAAACTGTGTGTACAAATCAAATGGCTCTGAGCACTATGGGACTCAACATCTATGGTCATCAGTCCCCTAGAACTTAGAACTACTTCAACCTAACTAACCTAAGGACATCACACGCATCCACGCCCGAGGCAGGATTCGAACCTGCGGCCGTAGCAGTTACGCGGGTCCGGACTGAGCGCCTAGAACCGCTAGACCACCGCGGCCGGCCTGTGTGTACATTTTTGCACCTGAACACTCTCAATGTTTTTGACATAATACGTTTTCTGTCACGCTATGCTGTATGCTTAATTATATCACTAGAAACAAGTATTTATGTAATGGGTATATGATTTAAATGCAAGATATTAATCCTTATTCATCATTTTCAGAAAGCAATCACGTGTAAACGAAATAACTTAAACAAACCACAGTGGACTACTATGAAATGGGAATTTGACCTTCGGAATGAACGAAAGAAAATGGAATACCTTGTGATGAAGAGTAAATGGATCAGAATTAACAAACATTAACAAGAATATACTATACACATCGTATGATAGCAGTCTTAACTAATTTTTTTCTTTCAGAATACGAGGCAATTGATGCAGGCTGTTAGACAGAACTACACGTCTTAGTTTTAGTGATGAAATATGCTAGAAATAAGAAACTCTGTACTATGAATAGTTGTATGAGTAAATGGTAATATGAATAATGAATAATGAAGTGTCTTTTTTGCAGATGATAATGAATGATGATGAATAGTTATATGAAGAATATGCTAATATGAATAATGAGGTTTTCCTTTGCACTTGATGATAGTAATGAAGTTATGGTAATATGAATAATGAAGTTTTTCATTGCAGATGAGGATAATGATGAAGTTTCTATATTTAATGTTAGTTAAGAAATGCTATGTAGTTATTTAAGTGTTTGTTGCAGTTCGTTTTGTCAGTATGTCTTATGTCACATGGTATAATGACTGAATGTTTTGGAAAGGACAGCTAGAGTACATACATATTGAGGACATGTTTCATTACCTGTTAATTCGAAGTTCACTACTTTTCAGCATAATATGCGTTTCTTCTTTCAGCTTAATAATCCATTTTGAATTTTTTCCAGGAGAAGCTATTCATGAAATTAATGTGCTATAAGCAATTAGTTATTAAACCTGTTCTAGTACTTACATTTTATTTTTTACCCATTTGTGTGTGTCGTTCATGAATGTGATCACATATACTCTACTTGTTTCATAACCTTGCTACAGCTGACTCATGACGAATGACGTTACAAATCCTTATTTGCAGCAATAAGTCAAAAGCAAATACACTCCTGGAAATGGAAAAAAGAACACATTGACACCGGTGTGTCAGACCCACCATACTTGCTCCGGACACTGCGAGAGGGCTGTACAAGCAATGATCACACGCACGGCACAGCGGACACACCAGGAACCGCGGTGTTGGCCGTCGAATGGCGCTAGCTGCGCAGCATTTGTGCACCGCCGCCGTCAGTGTCAGCCAGTTTGCCGTGGCATACGGAGCTCCATCGCAGTCTTTAACACTGGTAGCATGCCGCGACAGCGTGGACGTGAACCGTATGTGCAGTTGACGGACTTTGAGCGAGGGCGTATAGTGAGCATGCGGGAGGCCGGGTGGACGTACCGCCGAATTGCTCAACACGTGGGGCGTGAGGTCTCCACAGTACATCGATGTTGTCGCCAGTGGTCGGCGGAAGGTGCACGTGCCCGTCGACCTGGGACCGGACCGCAGCGACGCACGGATGCACGCCAAGACCGTAGGATCCTACGCAGTGCCGTAGGGGACCGCACCGCCACTTCCCAGCAAATTAGGGACGCTGTTGCTCCTGGGGTATCGGCGAGGACCATTCGCAACCGTCTCCATGAAGCTGGGCTACGGTCCCGCACACCGTTAGGCCGTCTTCCGCTCACGCCCCAACATCGTGCAGCCCGCCTCCAGTGGTGTCGCGACAGGCGTGAATGGAGGGGCGAATGGAGACGTGTCGTCTTCAGCGATGAGAGTCGCTTCTGCCTTGGTGCCAATGATGGTCGTATGCGTGTTTGGCGCCGTGCAGGTGAGCGCCACAATCAGGACTGCATACGGCCGAGGCACACAGGGCCAACACCCGGCATCATGGTGTGGGTAGCGATCTCCTACACTGGCCGTACACCACTGGTGATCGTCGAGGGGACACTGAATAGTGCACGGTACATCCAAACCGTCATTGAACTAATCGTTCTACCATTCCTAGACCGGCAAGGGAACTTGCTGTTCCAACAGGACAATGCACATCCGCATGTATCCCGTGCCACCCAACGTGCTCTAGAAGGTGTAAGTCAACTACCCTGGCCAGCAAGATCTCCGGATCTGTCCCCCATTGAGCATGTTTGGGACTGGATGAAGTGTCGTCTCACGCGGTCTGCACGTCCAGCACGAACGCTGGTCCAACTGAGGCGCCAGGTGGAAATGGCATGGCAAGCCGTTCCACAGGACTACATCCAGCATCTCTACGATCGTCTCCATGGGAGAATAGCAGCCTGCATTGCTGCGAAAGGTGGATGTACACTGTACTAGTGCCGACATTGTGCATGCTCTGTTGCCTGTGTCTATGTGCCTGTGGTTCTGTCAGTGTGATCATGTGATGTATCTGACCCCAGGAATGTGTCAATAAAGTTTCCCCTTCCTGGGACAATGAATTCATGGTGTTCTTATTTCAATTTCCAGGAGTGTATTTTCATGCCCCAACAATTAATTATCGATCCCAACGCCATGCATTGCTTGCACACAAAAAATGAATTACCAGTCCCAAATGATGCTACCAGTTTAAAAGATATTTGTAGTACTAAATATAATGCAGATTTCTCAGATGTATTAATCCATTATATCTATGTATTATTGGACCACAGGCCTTGAGTAATAGTTATAGTGTGTTACATTTTAAATATGTCCTATGTCACTTGAATGAGGAGTTCTGAGTAATACTGAATGATGTTTTGTAATAATGCATAAATGCTATGCCAATAATTTCTGTAAATAATATTTTTGTTATACTCTATAAATGCTATGCCATTAATTAACTCCTGTTTTGAATGATGACTTCTGAACAATGCATAAAAATGCTTTGTAACTGGCCAATGAGTGCCAATGATTACTATAACTAGATGAATTATGTAAATACTATGCCATTAATTAACTCTTGTTTTGAATGATCACTTATGAATAATGCATAAAAATGGTTTGTAACTGGCCAATGAGTGCCAATGATTACTATAACTAGATGAATTATGTAAATGCTATGCCATTAATTAACTCTTGTTTTGAATGATGACTTCTGAACAATGCATAAAAATGTTTAGTAACTGGCCAATGAGTGCCAATATTTAGTGTAATCAGATGACTTATGAATAATGTTCTGTAATACTCCATACATAGTACAGAAATGTTTAGTAACTAGGCAATGAGTGCCAACAATTACTCAAATCGGTTAATAGACTAGTGTAATTCTCTATGATGACTAGCATAAGACTTAATGTCCTTCACCTTCTGACCTAATTACCAGAAATTACTGCAATATCCGTTTGTCCTGACTATCCTCATGATTATGGAGCACTATATTTGGTTTTTGCACTAATTCTACGTTGGTGTACCTTACAAGAGTGTGGTGTTGACACATCATGCTGTCCACCACCTTGAACGATGGAGATGTTATTATGGTCCCACTGTTTGTTGTACCTAATGTACTACCAAAATGGTAACATTGAATATTAATACGACATTTCAGTGTCTTGGCTACACTGATTCATACTTCAGAGAAGAGAACTTCCGATTGTCTCACTTGGTGTTGTGCTTCTGTAGAAAGATATGGACTTTCAGTGCAGCTACATTCAACCTACTGTGCTACAACCATGATGCCATACTTCCCTTTCGTTTCCTGGTTCTTGTAAAATGGTAGAGATATATACAGTGCATGTGCACTTTATGTCATTTATTAATATGTTTTGTACTCATTGCATATCCTAGTTCTTGTAAAATGGTAAAAAATATATACAGTGCGTGTGCACTTTATGTTATTTATTAATATGTTTTGTACTCATTGCATATCCTAGTTCTTGTAAAATGGTAAAAAATATATACAGTGCGTGTGCACTTTATGTCACTTATCAATATGTTTTGTACTCATTGCCTGTCCTAGTTCTTGTAAAATGGTAAAAAATATATACAGTGCGTGTGCACTTTATGTCATTTATTAATATGTTTTGCTCTCATTGCGTATACATTTTGTCATTTCTTATATATACAGTGTGTGTGTACTTTATGTCATTTGCTAATGTATTTTGTACTCATTGCGTATACATTTTGTCATTGCCTGATATGTTCTGTACTCAGTGCATGTGCACTTTATTTCATTTCATGTTCTGCACTTATATATATATATATATATATATATATATATATATATATATATATATATATATATATATATATATACTCTGTGACTGTAAACTTGGTTAATTAAGTAGGTTTCAGAAAAATTGGTTGCTCATGGCAAGTCCAATTGACTCACCATCGCTGCCAAATTTTTGCCCCCCCCCCCCCCCCTAGTGTAGGGTTATGTAAGAGGTCCGAGCAGATGTAATTTCGATGTATTGCTCCTGCGCTGCCTGCGATATGCAAGGTCTCTGACCAGAGAGCAGTGTTGACTGCAGTAGGAACTGTGTAGCCGTAGCAGTAAGTTGTTGTTAGTCTGCAGTCTGCTCTGGTCTGGTATGGTGTATCGTGTTGGCTGGCCCGGTTGCGGTGCAGCGATGCCGGAGCCTGAGTATTATTGTATAAGGTAAAAAGCAGCCTCGCACATATGTAGTAATGGTATTTTTCAGCCGCTTTTTAAGAAAGGTGATGGGAGAGATATCAATAGCTACCCATCTTGTTCACTGCAGACATTATTTTCCAAATTTTTGAGGAAGTAATGTGTTCTAGAATAGTATCTCACCTGAGCAACAGTAATGCCATCAGCAAATCACAGTTTGGATTTCAGAAGGGTTGTTCTGTTGAGAATGCCATGTTAAGTCAACAATTTTACAAACATGAAATAATAAAATAGGGCCAGTTGGTATTTTCTGTGACCTATCAAAGGCATTTAACTGCTTGAATCACACTAATCTTCTAAATAAATTTATGTTATGTGAGATTGATAGTACACCCAAACAATGGATAACATATCTAACTAAAATAATCCAGAAAATTATGCTTAGTAATTCAACCAATATAGTCTGGGGACACCATTCTGACTGGGGAGAAATCAAATATGAGGATCCCTAAGGCTTGATCTCAGTTCCACTACTGTTCCTCATATATATAAACCAACCCTGTCTAATATACAACTCTAGATGACTCTAGTATTGTAATCTGGCCAAACATACATACAAAAACAGAAGAAATGGTAAGTATTGTTCTTAAAAGTACTATTGACTGGTTTTCTGTGAATGATCTCACCCTCAGCATTAAAAAGACACAGCATATTCAGCTCTGCACATCTAGGGGTAGTACACCAATGATAACTGTAACTGTAAGGTATCCTTACTGATGAGAATTTAAACCAGAAAAAGCACTTTTGGAACTCCTAAAACAATGTAGTTCAGTCACAATTGCGCATAGAACCATTGCAAATCTTGGGGAGAGACAACTCAATAAGCTGATGTCGGCACACATTTTCAGTCAATAATGTCATATGGAATAATGTTCTGGGCTAATCCATCTTTAAGAAAGAAAATCTCCATTGCTCAAAAATGTGTTGGAATATGTAGTGCCAACCCACAATCATCTTGCAGACATATGTTTAAGTAGAGGTACTGGCAGAATTGAAGCTGTGGGGACGGGTCGTGAGTTGTGCTTGGGTTGCTCAGTCGGTAGAGCACTTGCCTGCAAAAGGTAAAGGTCCCTATTTCGAGTCTCGGTCCGGCACACAGTATTAATCTGCCATGAAGATTAATCTGTTTAAGTAGTTGGGCATTCTGACTAAGCTTCACAGCATATTTATTCCCTCATGCGGTTTGTTGTAAATAATCCACTGCTGTTGAAAACAAACAGTGGTGTACAGAATTACAATACCAGAAAGAAAAATGGCATTCATTATTCTGCATCAAGATTGTCTTCAGCACAAAGAGTAGTCCACAATGCTGCAACTAAAATTTTTGATCACTTACCCAGTGACATAAAATATCTGACAGACAGAAAAAGTTAAATTTTGAAAACAAACTGAAAATTGATAAATCCTTCTGTTCCATAGAAGAACTTCTATAATTATAATATCTAAAAGACGGTGGTTAGGTATTACTAACTCAGATCTGTATTAAAAAATGCTTATAAATGTTTGGCCTGTAGCGCCATATTTACAAATTAATTTACGATATGAATATATAAAATGACTCGTTCCACATCATTACGATTTGGTGTAAAATCATCCACGGGACAGAAACTATCTAACTAGCTCCACTAACTTGCTCACATCCGCTAGGTCTGTCACTGTTAAGTAGCTCGTACCCATCCATTTCCACTTGCCAATTCTCACTCCTCATTCAGCTCAACTCATTGTCATTACCTCTTTGTCTCTCTAACTGACACTGTCCCCTGTCTCACAGCCAGTGTCCCCTTCGTTCTCTCCTACTACTACTACTGTCTCCTCTCACTGTCAATGTCTCCTCTTGCTCTTTCTTACTGCTACTAACTGATTCATTCCTCGCCAGTGTTACAGTCTCTCTTCTTTGTCAATGTCTCTCTATCTCCCTTGACATCATTATCATAGACTCTGTCTCTCATTATAACTGGCTTTCACCAACTTCCATTTTCTCCTTCTTTTTTATTTCTCTCCCACTGGCACTGTCTCCTTCATTCTTTTCCTAGCTTTGTTCTGTCACTGTATCCGTCTCTTTCTCTCACACTGCAATTGTCTCCTTCGGTCTTTCGATACCGTAGCCACTGTCTACGACCTTCCAGTATTTATTACTTATCCATCTCTTTTCCAGTGCAACTTGTAAGAGGTCCGAGCAGATGTAATTTCGATGTATTGCTCATGCGCTGCCTGCGATATGCAAGGTCTCTGACCAGAGAGCAGTGTTGACTGCAGTAGGAACTGTGTAGCCGTAGCAGTAAGTTGTTGTTAGTCTGCAGTCTGCTCTGGTCTGGTATGGTGTATCGTGTTGGCTGGCCCGGTTGCAGTGCAGCGATGCCGGAGCCTGAGTATTATTGTATAAGGTAAAAAGCAGCCTCGCACATATGTAGTAATGGTATCTCAAGTCCCATGTAAATGTTTTAAAAATCTCCTAATAATAATATTGCTCATAAAAAGTAACTTTTAACAACCATTCATTTCAATTTAAAGAATTTACTAATTTCTCGCATCCATGATCTTCCCGATTATTGCAATGGAAAAATCAGTTGCTTCCTTTCATAAATGACAGATAGGTCGGCCAGCATTGCACAGAGCTGTGCCGGAAAAATTTATTGTAAGAGCTGATATATCCGGCGACTTCATTGAGGTAAGAATTTTTCTTTTTTTTATTCAGAATGATCTTTCAGGGCCATGACGCAGCACTGAATGTGACCGACATAATTATAATTTTTACTGTTGAGAGGTTTAGGAATTTTTCTGTTTTGAGGTTAAGCAAAATGTGAATGAATTTTGAGCTTAGATTAAATCAGAAAGAATTTTGTGTGGAGGTTAATGTGAAAAGAATTTTGTAGGGAGGTTACAAATGAGAAAGAATTTTGTGGGGATGTTACACTAAATTAGAATCATTATCATATTATTTATTTTAAATTATTGTGGGGAGGTTACACACTGTCTCCTTCTCTCTCAGCTTAACAAAGCGCTAAAGTGTTGGCAGGTAAAAAGTTTTGGGATAAATTTTTAAAGGTGCTGAGGAAGGCAGACTGAGGCAGCCAGTAGCCCATTTTTCAGTCAGAGGAACGGTACAACTACGAGGGTCATTCAGTAATTAAAGAGACTAATTGGTCTGGAGAAAAAAGCGTTTATTTTTGCAAAACAATACTTTTTCTGCTTTTCGGCATAATCCCCTTAAAAATTTATGCACTTGTTCCAACGGGTTACAAGCCTTTTTACCCCAGCTACAAAGAACTCTTTACCTTGATCTTTGAACCAATTTCCCACAAACGTTTTCACGTTCTCGTTCTCCTGGTACCCCATCCCACATAATGCCTCCTTCAGTGCACCAAACAAGTGGAAATCACTAGGTGCTAAATCAGGACTGTAAGGGGGACCAGGCAGTACTTCCCAGCCCATTTTGTCGATGGTTTCACTGGTTAGTTGAGCAATATAAGGACGTGTGTTATCTTGTTGGAGAATCACAGCTCTCCTCTGAGATCCACTACGTCTCTCTCTCATGGATTGCTTCACCTTGTTTAAAAGCAAATCCGATAGTGTTGGCTGTTCATTGTACGCTGCTCTTCAAGATAATCACAAAAAAACTGGACCTTCAGCATCCCAAAACACTGTCAACATGACTTTGCCTGCTGATGCTTGGGTTTGGAATTTTTTCTTGACAGGTCAGTTGGTGTGCTTCCACTCCTTTCCTTGTCTTTTTGATTCTGGCTCATATAGTGAACCCAAGTTTCATCAGAAGTTAAAATTTTGTTAAGGAAATGCTCACCTTCTCTTCTATAACGTTTCTTTAGCTCTGTGCATACTGTCAACCTTGTTTCTTTGTGTAGGCGCGTCCACTCCTTTGGGGCCCATCTTGCATATATTTTGGGGTACTCCAGCGTGTTAATATAATGTTATGAACTATACCAGTACTAACGTGAAGCTTATCAGCTATCATTTCCACGGTCACACGGCGGTCGACATGAATAATGTCGTCAACTCGACTTTCAAGTGAGGGATTTGAAACTGCAACTGGTCGGCCAGAACGGTGTTCGTCACTCACTTAGTAGCGACCATTTTTGAACTACTCTACCTACTTATAAAAATTTGCACGTTTCATACACCCTTCACCATAAACTTTAGACATTCTACAGAATATATCCACTGTTTTCTCGCCTTCAGCTTGTAAAAAGTGAATAACAGAACGTTGTTCAACTGCTGTGGACGTTTCAAGCGGACTCGCTATCTTGAAATGTGTTTTTGAGTTTATAAACAAAACAATGTTGATACATCAGCTGATCAGGCTCATCCCAGTGATGCCAACTTAAAGCCATAAAGGTATCAAACTTGTCCTGCTAACAGTTTTTTTCCCCAGGCCAATTTGTCTCTTTAATTATTAAATGCCCCTTGTATATAATTTTACTGGTCGGACACAAAAATTTTGCAAATGATTCACTATTATAACAACATGGATTCCCAGAACCCTTCTGATGATAACAGACACACATTATAGTGTGTTTCTCCGTTCTGTGTCACATTTATAATGTTTATAACCAAGTTTTCGCCTCATACGGATTTCACGTACATACACTCCTGGAAATTGAAATAAGAACACCGTGAATTCATTGTCCCAGGAAGGGGAAACTTTATTGACACATTCCTGGGGTCAGATACATCACATGATCACACTGACAGAACCACAGGCACATAGACACAGGCAACAGAGCATGCACAATGTCGGCACTAGTACAGTGTATATCCACCTTTCGCAGCAATGCAGGCTGCTATTCTCCCATGGAGACGATCGTAGAGATGCTGGATGTAGTCCTGTGGAACGGCTTGCCATGCCATTTCCACCTGGCGCCTCAGTTGGACCAGCGTTCGTGCTGGACGTGCAGACCGCGTGAGACGACGCTTCATCCAGTCCCAAACATGCTCAATGGGGGACAGATCCGGAGATCTTGCTGGCCAGGGTAGTTGCCTTACACCTTCTAGAGCACGTTGGGTGGCACGGGATACATGCGGATGTGCATTGTCCTGTTGGAACAGCAAGTTCCCTTGCCGGTCTAGGAATGGTAGAACGATGGGTTCGATGACGGTTTGGATGTACCGTGCACTATTCAGTGTCCCCTCGACGATCACCAGTGGTGTACGGCCAGTGTAGGAGATCGCTCCCCACACCATGATGCCGGGTGTTGGCCCTGTGTGCCTCGGTCGTATGCAGTCCTGATTGTGGCGCTCACCTGCACGGCGCCAAACACGCATACGACCATCATTGGCACCAAGGCAGAAGCGACTCTCATCGCTGAAGACGACACGTCTCCATTCGTCCCTCCATTCACGCCTGTCGCGACACCACTGGAGGCGGGCTGCACGATGTTGGGGCGTGAGCGGAAGACGGCCTAACGGTGTGCGGGACCGTAGCCCAGCTTCATGGAGACGGTTGCGAATGGTCCTCGCCGATACCCCAGGAGCAACAGTGTCCCTAATTTGCTGGGAAGTGGCGGTGCGGTCCCCTACGGCACTGCGTAGGATCCTACGGTCTTGGCGTGCATCCGTGCGTAACTGCGGTCCGGTCCCAGGTCGACGGGCACGTGCACCTTCCGCCGTCCACTGGCGACAACATCGATGTACTATGGAGACCTCACGCCCCACGTGTTGAGCAATTCGGCGGTACGTCCACCCGGCCTCCCGCATGCCCACTATACGCCCTCGCTCAAAGTCCGTCAACTGCACATACGGTTCACGTCCACGCTGTCGCGGCATGCTACCAGTGTTAAAGACTGCGATGGAGCTCCGTATGCCACGGCAAACTGGCTGACACTGACGGCGGCGGTGCACAAATGCTGCGCAGCTAGCGCCATTCGACGGCCAACACCGCGGTTCCTGGTGTGTCCGCTGTGCCGTGCGTGTGATCATTGCTTGTACAGCCCTCTCGCAGTGTCCGGAGCAAGTATGGTGGGTCTGACACACCGGTGTCAATGCGTTCTTTTTTCCATTTCCAGGAGTGTATTTTACTTGAGCAAGTTTGGTAACGTGAAGCCTCTGTACCATGAAAACGGATGAAGATATCAAGAAAATTTTCAAGATTGTTCGGGGACGGGATCTTTGGAATATATCGTACAAATTACAGAGATTTGCTGCGCATAGCTGTCTTGGAATCCGAGTCTCGGTTTTGGTACCCAAAAACCAGGTTTCTCGGGTTTTCTCAGGAACCGCCTATGATCTATTTGGTGCCTCCTTAAGTACCTTAAACCGCACCGTAGACTACATCTAATGCAAAAAGGACCAACTGATTTGCTCCATTAGCCTAAACTGGAGGAAATGTGTAATATTCAGACTTTGACTCTGTACTGTAGGATAGTTACATTAAGACGATTGTTCTAACGGGTGTACAAATGGTCCTTAGTCCAACGGTAATTCAAAGCACTTGGCCCTACCTTTCTATCACTAATAGAACCCTTCAAGGTGTGAACGCTGCAAAAATCCCTTATTATGCGCCGCGTTTTGGAACATACTAGACAGCATATGTTGTCGCATGCTTACCGATAACATAAGAAAACGCCAGTGGTTTATACTCGTACTATGTCCAGCATATTTTACTGCAGTTGGCAACGCTGTACAACAACCATTATTGACATGCACATACGGTTGAATCACTTGAGTTCCATATATTCATTTACCTTTCCAGTGATTGAGTGTGTTATTATTGTGTGTGAGTTCTCATTGTTATGTGATACCAAAAGAGAAACGTTAGTGCTCTTCCAGTGACAGATACACAGGAAATGGTCTTTCATGTAAAGAGGTAACAAACGTTAGTGCTCTTCCAGTGACAGATACACAGAAATATGGTCTTTCATGTAAAGAGGTAACACAGATGGTGAAGCATTCTCCAAAATTTGTTCCTGTTGTTTTCCAATTGACGATGATGAGAAAGCTGACGTAAGACATTATACCGAGACCCAAAAGCGCAAAAGAAATGCTCAAGGAGAGGTTTCCAGTTAAAAACTAACAACTTTATTTGTAAAACCAGATACAAGAGAGGAAATGCTTACTGCTACCGCTGAATTGACAACAGCGTATAGAACTTTAAACAACACCATTTATTTACGTCATTTGATTGCACGACGAAATGGTATTTAGTTATGTATCCCGATTCTGTGATTGCTAAAAAGAGATGTATCGCAAGAACAAAAGCCAGAGCGATAATGAAACATATTCTATATTCATTTGTACTTTGAAGTCGGAGAAAACTCCTTTTTATGGACTCGCAACTAACGGTGGCAATCACAACGCCCTGAAATCATATCCTATAGTTGTTTAGTATTTTGACGCAGGTGAGGGAGTAAAAGTTTAACTACTTCAGCTGGATCTTGTACAAAATGAAACATTGGAGACTATACTCAATGCATTTCAGTGCCCGCAGATCTTAAAATTAATTAAAAAAGTGTTAGCATTTTGTGTCGCCAATGCAACATCAGTTTTGGGGAGGCTGAACTGTAGAGGGGAAAACAACATTTTCAATCTCTTAAAAACGAAACTTGAGAAGAACTTGGAAGGAGTGGGCTGCCCAGCACACATTTCACAGAGACTTTTTCAAATGCTGCAGACATTTTATCTGTTGATTCGAGTTAATTGTGGGGAAACTTTTTAACTACTCATCTATCTACGACTACTTAATCAGAATTCAACATGAGCTGAGTTTGTTTAGTAAGCAAATAAGTAAAACTGAGAGTAGTAATATAGCTGTGTTTGAAGTGACGGTCATTATTGAGAAGGCAATAATTTCATTACCAGAGAGAGAAAACTATTATAAACTGGGATGTGAAAACAAAAGAAATTTTAAAAATCTCAGAAGATCTCTGCTCTGAACTAATCATCGAAATATTTCACAGCGGTGTAAAAGAATTTAATGAAACTGCCATTACTTACCTTAAAAAGTAGTCTCATTAACTATAAGGTTTTGACAATTTTGAGGTGATGTCTTTGTCTAAATTAGTGGATGGGAAGTCATAGAAAGAACACTGGTTTGTTTAGGAGTAAAAGAAATAGAGATTTGTGAATTAGAAATGTTGATTAGTATGTGCACCTGAAGAATTTTCCGGTTTCAAAAGTTTAAGAGGATAACTGGAAGTCTGAATTACATGCCCAGAAAAATGGGCTAAAATTTTTCGGAAATGCAGAGTTCAGCGCTCAGAAGTCAGAATTGGTAAAGATAGGCCAGTATATGGTTTCAGCTGTAACATCTAATTCTATTGTTGAGAGAAGTTTTTCTTTAATGGGAGCTCAATTGACTGAGAAACGGAATGAATGTTTGAATGTATCAACAGTTGAGAGCATCTTGTAGAGTATTTGTAACTTTCAAATTAGCCTTATAGAGTTTTTTAATTGTGCAAGTAAACAAACTGATCATCTGTAAGCTGTCAAATTATCTGATTCATGAAATAGTCTGCGTAAAAGTTGTGTATGGAAGTTAGTTAGTTAGTCAGAAGTAAGGTAATTTATCGATTTTTAACATATGAAATAGCCATCATATAATCAGCTGAAAAATCTATCTTTTCCTGCTGTACCCTTATTTGGGTCCATATATTCATGCACACAATCATTTTCAAGCATGAAGAGTATCAAGAGTAAACCGAGAAGTCGTTTTATTGATGAGAGCCTGGAATCGTGCCTAAAGCTAAGATCAACTCACACCGAGTACTTAACTTACACAATCGTTCCAATAAGGTACAAAGTCACTATTCAACTTTAATTTGATCAAAAAATAATATCATTTTAAGGGTCGTATCAAGTATTACTCAGTGCACCTATAGTTTCACTAAGCTGTAACACTTTAATTAAATTTTGTTAAGTTAGTCTTAGGGAGGACTGTTAGTGAAAGAAGATGTAGTGACGGGTGCTGAGAAGGATGTGTTGACATGGTTTAGATATACATAGAGGATGATGTAATCGCGGTGCATTGGGAATGACTTCATCCGTGTACAAAATAAAGTTGTATCAACTGTTTCAGTAATTCATTACTTCGTGCTTTAACAAAACATCTACAAACACTAAATATAATTTATCATTCGTCATGTAAAATATAAAATCATTCAAAATAATTCATTTGCCTTCCGAAGTTTAGTAGGATATTGATGCTGATGCTGATGGATGACGGGGGTGGGAGGGAGAGGGTGGGATACCGGTTTGGTCTGGAGTCTCGAGTTTAAGCTTTAATTACAAGCAAACCAATAGGCCTATCACAAAATGAGTTATACCAATGTTTCTCTTTTTCTTTTTTAATTCTGCGTTGACCTACATGGAGCAATTTGGTATTAAAGTTTAATGTATTATATTTTTATTTTAGTTTGTATTACAGATTGCCTGGTTTTCGCCGTCTTCGCTGCGGACTTCAGAACTATATAGCCTGGAATGTATTTGTCCAACGTTAATCGAATTTTAATATGTCATAGGCACATATGTTAATGGTCGAAATCTCAGGCTACACAATTTTTCGATTACCCGCAAAAAATTAATTATGATTTTTCTAATGTAACTTTTCCTCAGCACCGGACAAAGACAACAGAAACCTTGGGTTTGTTTTGAAGGTCTCTTTTGTCACTGTAAGAAGCTACAACTACTGTGACCGTTCAGTGCGGTACGGATTTTATAAAAAGTGATATTTCGGACTGGTTCTGTATGTGCTGGACATCGCGATTAGCAGCGTGCACGGCTGTGAAAATGAATGCGTCGTTGCCGCGAACCTGCAGGGCTGTTGGAAAACGGTTTGCCTGTGACGCAACATAGTACCCGATCCACCACTATATAGCCTTAATGTTACTCTCGCGGTCCATCACGCACAGAACCACTCTTAAATATCACTCTTCATGAAATCCGTGTAACACTGTATGGTCACAGTGGTTGTAGCTTCTTACTACTGTAAAAGAGACCTTCAAAACAAGCCCACACTTTCTGTTACGTCTTTATCCTGGGCTGACGAAAAGTTACTTTAGAAAAATCATAACTATAATTTTTTTGGGTGACAAAAGTTCTGTAATTCGAGATGTCCACTGCCAATATATGCGCCTTTTCCTACTAAAATTTCACTATGTTTGGACAAATTCATTTCAAGCTACATAGTTTTAAAGTGAGCCATTCGTAACAAAGAAGGGAAGTGCATCAGCACAATCTGGCAACTTACCTTCCGTCGCGCTTCTACCCCACACATCAACCCTCTGCTTTTACCCTGTGCCATCCCTGGGACACAGTTCACCTCTTAGCACGGCTCTATTGCACTTAGACGTGCTATACAATTTAATATTTGTTTTAAACACACTTCACTGAAAGATAAACATTAATTTATTATCGTTAGAACAACATGTTTAGTAATCTACGATTTTTCCATCGCCTGCAACACAGAAAATATTAGTCCTAGAGAAAAAATGAACAAGACATTTTTCGTAGGAAATATAGTGTAGTTTAATTTTGTACTGTGATACATTTTCACTATGAGCCACAGTTTTCAAGTTATTGCGAAATTTGCGACTACCGTATTTTTCCCCTATTTTCCTTCGCTGACTCGACTAACTGTTATGTAACAGCAGAGGGCTACATCTGGTGCATTTGTAAAAAGTAAAGGAAGGTATTAAAACCACAGAGCAGATGGTCTGGGCTGGCTGACAACAAGAATATAAGAAGATGAGCCAGCCACTCTGAGACACACGGAAATGTCCAGCAAAAAGACAACGCGAGATGAACTCACATAGCGAAAAGACGAAGAACAAGGCAAACAAAATGCACAGAAATGATGACAGAAAGTGAAATCAGAGGGAGGGCGGAGGCCTCGGAGAGAAGACCAGACCTCCACCCTTACATGGTACGATAAAAACCCCCTCAGGAATAAAATGGAAAACTAAATCTGCTGTTGAGCCATTGTCGCCCAACACCGTAGGCAGGTACTGGGAAGGTTAACAGTCCGCCGCAGAGCGGCTAAAACTGTGCAGTCCAACAAGATGTGAGCGACAGTCATAGAAGAGCCACAGCAATACCAAAGTGGGTCCTCGTGACAGAGAAGGTGAGCATGTGTCAGCCACGTATGGCCGATGTGGAGCCGGCAAAGGACAACAGATTCCCTGCGAGTGGCTTGCATGGATGACCGCCATACATTTGTTGTCTCCTTGATAACACGGAGTTTATTGGGTGTACTGAGAGTGCACCATTCAGTATCCCAGATCGTGAAAACTTTGCGGCAGAAGACTGGTGGCCTGTTTGGCTGGGTGGTCAGCAAGTTCATTGCCTGGTATCCCGACTTGTCCTGGAGTCCAGATGAAGGTCACTGAACGTCCACTGTTCTCGAGGGCATAAAGAGACTCATGGATAGTCATTACTAAAGGATGTCGAGGAAAGCACTGGTCGAGAGCTTGTAGGCTCCTTAAGGATTCACTACAGATGATGAAGGACTCACTGATGCATGAGCGGATATGCTCAAGGGCGCGATAAATGGCTACCAACTCTGCAGTGAAAACACTGCAGCCATCTGGCAAGGAATGCTGTTCAGTACATCCATTGTGAGTGCAAGCAAAGCTAATAAGACTGTCGACCATTGATCCATTGGTGTATACTTTTTCTGAGCACTGGAAATCGCTGAGAAGAGAGAGAAATTGCCAGCAGAAGAACTCAGGTGGAAGAGAACCTTTTGGGCTTTGTGATAGGTCCAGGCAAAGCCATGGCTGAGGTATGGACCGAGGAGGTGTACTGAAGTGGGCCCACAGGAAAGATGGTAGGGGGAAAGCATCAAGTTCTTTAAGAGGCGACTGGACACAGATGGCAAGGGTATTCCCTATGCTGGGCCGCCATTGCGGGAGATGGATCACTGTGTTAGGGAAAAGAAGATGCTAATTTGGATGGTGAGGCAAACTGCGAATGTCAGCGGTATAATTTGCAAGCAATAGTTGCTGCCGGAGTCGTAGTGGCGGAACGCTAGTTTCCACAAGGAGGCTGTTCACAGGGCTCATTTGGAAGGCTCCCATCATGAGCCGAACTCCACAGTGGGGGATAGGGTCCAGCAGACACAGTGCAGAGGGCGATGCTGAACCATACATCACGCTTCCATAATCAATACAGGATTGTACAAGGGCTTTCTACAGCTGCAGCAGTGTACCACGATCAGCACCCCAGTCGGTGTGGCTCAGGCATCGATTAATATTAAGATGCTGCCAGCACTTGTCCTGAAGCTGACAAAGATGGGCATGTAATAGCAGTCCCAAAAAGCGACAAGTCTCCATCCGTCTCATGCTGAGTAGCGAGGATGTGGTGTCGCCAAGTGGTATCATAGGTCTTCATCAGGTCGAATAAGATGGCAATAAGGTGTTGTCGCCAGGAAAAGGCTGATCAAATGGCAGATTCAAGGTGCACCAAGCTATCCATGGTGGAGCTTCTTTAGCGAAAACTGCCCTGGGACGGAGTCAGAAGGCCCTGAGACTCAAGAAGCCAACACAACCACCAGCTCATCATGTGTCTGACTAGCTTGCACTTAATGTTGGTTAGGCTGATAGGACAGTAGCTATCAATATCTAGTGAGTTCTTACCAGGCTTTAGCACTGCAACAATGACACTTTCCGGCCATTGCGACGGGAATTCGCCATCGTTCCAGATGCAGTGGAAGATGGCAAGGAGGTGGCGCTGGAAGTCTTCTAACAAATGTTTCAACAATTTCAAATGGATGCGGTCTGGGCCAGGGGGTGTGTCAGGACAGTCGGCACGAGCACTGACAAATTCCCATGCACTGAAGGGAGCATTATATGGCTCAGGGTGGCATGGAGCAAAAGATAGGTGGCGTCGTTCCACCCTCTGTTTGCGGAGACAAAAGGTGGGATAACAATTCTTAGGTGCAGTTATGGGAGCATAATGCTCAGCAAGATGCTCCGTGATTTTGTCTGGATCGGCAGATACAGCTCCATATGTGGAAATTCCTGGGACACCTACAGGGGTCTGATAGCTGTAAAGTCAGTGGAGCTTTGTCCAAACCTGGGAAGGGGAGGTTCGTATTCCAGTGGTGAGGACATAGCGTTCCCAACACTCCTGCTTCCTTCATTTTATGAGTAGACGAACCAGGGCATGGAGCTGTTTGAAGGCAATGAGGTTCTCCAGGGATGATTGACGCTTATGACGTTGGAGAGCCCACCTACAGTCTCAAATGGCCACAACGATTTCTGGCGACCACCAAGGCACTGACTTCCACTGGGGGCAACTGGAAGTACAAGAGATTGCCGATTCAGCTGCAGCAATAATAGTATTAGTAATGGTGTGTATCACCTCATCAAATCAATGGTGGCATGCAATGGAGATTCCACCATGGTGATGGATGTGGAAGTGTCCCAGTCAGCCTTGGCAAGAGCCCACCTCGGAAAGTGGCAAGACGGGGGATGCTGCTGAAGGGAGAGGAAGAATGGAAAGTGATCACTACCATACAAGTGGTCATGTGCTCTCCAGTGGATATATAGGAGAGGGCCAAGACTGAAAGCAAGAGACCAATGGCCGAATATGAGCCATATGCCATACTGGAATGTGTGGGGGCACCTGCATTTAGGAGGAAAAGGTCGAGTTAGGAGGTCCTCAACATTTTTGCCCCGATCAGTTACCTTGGTTCCTCCCCACAAAGGTTTATGGGCATTAAAACACCCAGAAGGAGAATAGGTGGAGGGAGTTGCAAAATAAGTGCAGCCAATACATGGGGCAGTGCATCACCATATGGAGGGAGGTAGATGTTACATATGGTAATTTCCTGTATTGTCCTGACCTTGATGGTCACAGCTTCTAAAGTTGTTTCAAGGGGCACAGGTTTGCTACAGAGAGAGGTAAGGACAAAGATGCAAACTCCACCTGGCAGTCTGCCACAGGCAGGACGGTTTTTGTAGTACCCCCGACAGCCACAAAGGGTTGGGGTCTGCACTGCAAGATACCAGGTTTCCTGAAGGACAATGCAAAAAACAGGTGTAACCAAAAAAGTTGACATAACTCAGTCAGGTGGGAGAAAAAACCGCCACAGTTCCACTGGAGGATGACGCTTGCTGGAATTGGGGAAGACATGTAGTGACCAAGAAGACAGGTCGTGTTGTAGCATCTTCTGTCGCCACTGGTTGAGTATTTGTATTTGTCTCCTTTGCAGATGACGTGTCGGTGAGAGCCAGGTCCTTGGGGGAAGCTAAAATCTCCACCTCATGCTCAGATGCAGATCTGGTAGGGAGGAGATGTGTTGGGGCCACTGGAGGGTCCTATTTCTTACTAGACTTCTTCTTCATTTGCTTACTCTCTCGCTTCCCTGTAGGGGCTTGCCGGGAGGGCAGCTCCAAAGTAGCTTCAGGAACAGAGGAAGACTGTGAAGCCCTTTGGCCAGCAGCTTGTGGCTTCTTCAACCACTGGCGAGTGTCCACTGTGGCATTAGCAGAGACTTTGGAAGGGATGGTTCCAAGGGACCCCTTCCTCACGAGAGGCACTGGAGAAGACTGTTGTATCTCCAGCTGGGGGGAGAGGACCAATGTTCCAGACGATTGGGGGGTATTGCTTCTGAAGTAGGTGCTTTTGGAGCAATAGGAGAAGATGTGCACCCTACCACCAAGGGGGCAGATGTATTTGGGCGGCCTGGAGGGTCCGCTGTATGTGGCATGGAGTGTGGAACTACTGGCACATGAGAGGATGATGTTGATGTTATTGAAACGTATGTGGATGTCAACAGAATGAGGAGCAATCGTTCACATTTACCTTTAGCCTCTTGGAAAGTTAGCTGGTCCAGGGTCTTGTCCTCGATAATTTTCCGCTCATTTTGGAGCACTGTACAATATGGCGAGCAGGGGGAGTGGTTCTCTCCACAGTTGACACAAGTGGGAGGTGGCGAACATGGAGTATTTGGATGCAGTATACGTCCACAGTTTTTACATGTGGCACTGGAATTGCAGTGGGAAGACATGTACTCGAATTTCCAGCACTTAAAGCACTGCATATGGGGAGGGACGTAGAGTTTGATGTCACAGTGGTAAACCATCACCTTGACATTTTCAGGTAGTGAATCACTATCAAAGGCCAAGATGAAGGCATTAGTAACAACCCTATTGTCTTTGGGTCTGCTGTAAACGTGGCAGATGAAATGAAGACCCTGCCATTCTAAATTGGCACGGAGTTCGTCGTCAGACTGCACGAGGAGGTCACGATGGAAAATAATCCCCTGGCCCATGTTGAGGCTTTTATGGGGGGTGACGGAAACGGGAATATCATCCAGGCAGTCACAGGCGAGTAACGCACAGGACTGGGCAGAGGATGCTGTCTGTATGATGACTGCCCCACTTCGCATTTTTGACAGCACAGCCACTTCCCCAAACGTTTCCTCAAGATATTCAACAAAAAATTGAAGCTTCATAGCTAGGAAGAAGTCTCCATCCGTTCCACTGCAGACTAAATACCTTGGTGAATAAGGCTCTTTCTTGTCCATGGATCTACGTCCATTCAGTGATGTTGCTAAGGAGGGGAACGGTTTGGGGTCCTACCTCTCAGCATTAAAGGCAACTTTTCCTTTTTTAGAGACTGCTAGGGCCATTCAGTCCTCAGCAAAAGATAACTTGGTCTGCTTCATTGCAGGTGATCTGCGTGATGCCACCCACTCCGATCAGGGGCTCTCCCCACAGGCGCCACCCAGCCACAGCAAAGGCCACCTGACACAATGGCTGTTGACGGGAGTCCTGATGCCCCACGAAGGTGGTCATCTACACCTTGGCATACATGGGGAGTTCACAGCTCAGGAATCAGCAGTGCAATCCCTATGTTGTCAGGGGGCTACCACCAAGTTGGTACATGATGGCCCCACCACACTGGTTCAAATGGTTCAAATGTCTCTAAGCACTATGAGACTTAACATCTGAGGTCATCAGATCTACTTAAACCTAACTAACCTAAGGACATCACACTCATCCATTCCCGAGGGAGGATTCGAACCTGCAACTGTAGCAAAAGCGCAGTTCCAGACTGAAGCGCCTAGAACCGCTCGGCCACATCGGCCTGCCCCACCACAACGGACTGGCTTCCGAGCTGGATGTTGGGTGCCAAGAAATCGAAGACTGTCATGGAGGCGCAAGAGGACGTACCACAGAGGGTGTCCTTGCCCAGTTCAAAAAATGGTTCAAGTGGCTCTGAGCACTATGGGACTCAACTGCTGTGGTCATCAGTCCCCCAGAACTTAGAACTACTTAAATCTAACCAACCTAAGGACATCACACACATCCATGCCCGAGGCAGGATTCGAACCTGCGACCGTAGCAGTCGCACGGTTCCGGACTGCGCGCCTAGAACCGCGAGACCACCGCGGCCGGCCCTTGCCCAGTTAGTTGAATTGCAGGTGGAGATGCAAAGCCATGACAAGAAGAGGTGCAGGAGATTTAATCTAATTGCACTATGGATAACTGGCCCATCAAGTAAGGCGTCCTTCCCCAAATGGCCCGCACTTCTGTAGAATTTGGAAAGTGGAAGGTCAAATCATAAAATGCGACCTAAATTTGTAGGCCCAAAAGGTGGGAGACCCCTTTTAGTCACCACTTACGACAGGCAGGAATACCTCGGACCTGTTTTAGCCCAAGGAGATATCGCCACTACTTTGAATGTGTAATTAGATATGGTTTACCCTATTTTTTTTTTTTGTTAAGTCTTACAACCGACACCTCACAGTTTTAAATAACACACGCAATCATAAGTTATGATCTGAATTTTAAAACTAAATTATTGCCACTGACGTATCTAAATTCCACGTTTTCTGTTCGACTGCTCATCGGCATCGATAGTCAGTATGGCAATTTAGATAGTATCGAAACTCGATGTGATTCCTTCTATGTCCCATCCCTGTTTGCTACTGCTCCTGTGCCCAGTACTGTCGTTGGGTGCACTGTTGCCGGCGCGCCTCTCTGTGCAGCTGCATCAAAGGAAGCCGCGACAGTAGTCGCCGTAGTAGCAGTCCGTGGTGCTCCAGACATCTCCGCACTGCCCGCGTGGAAACCTGTCTTATAGCTAGCAAGCCGATTTCCTGAATCGTGGACGAGGGGTCAGACAAAAAAAAAAAGGAAGCACATCGAGGAATACGTGCTTGAACATTTAAATGCATCTGCTACTCAAGCTTGCAGGATGCGCTCTAGTATTTGACCACTAACAAATGCAATGTCGTCAGTACACTGAAAGTATCAGTCATGGTCAGAACAGTGCTCTGTGTAGATCTAAGTGCATTATGTGGGAGGTAAGTGACCTCGAGTACGAAAAATTTGTTGATGGTTGTGTGGTGCGTGCTTCCATGAGCAAGATAGCTGAACCGTTCAGTGTTTCTAGAGGCACCGTTTTGAAGATTTGTACCTCATACAGGGAAAGCGGAAAACCATCAACCTCCTAAGTCACAATACAAACAAAATTGTGTGTTGAATGATTGTGATGGATGGTCACTGAAGAGACAGACAACCGCAGAAGTTACTGCACAACTGAATGTCGCACTCGCGAACTCTGTCAGCATCAAAACAACATGAAGGGAGCTCTAGAAATAGGGAATTGCAGGGCAAGTGGGAATTATGAAATCACTCATCAGTGACACAAATGCCTGTAAAAGGAAACGCGTAGCCAAAGCCAAACAGTCTGGTCTATGGGGTATTGCAAGGAAGTGATTGAGTGGAAGTGATTTAGTCGGATGAGTCTTGTTTCACTTCTGGCGGAGTTTCTGTTACAACACTGGGACTTGGCTTGGGCTCGGTGATGAACTGGGCAACCATATTGTAGTATTCCAAGGGCGACATGGTTATTTCATATGGACGCATTACTGCCAGGGATTATGTGTCCATTTTGCCTCATGAGGTCCAACCCATGGTACAACATGTGTTCCCCAATAGTGATGCTATGTTCCAAGACAACAAGGCACCTGTTCATACAGCTCACTTCGTTCATAATAGGTTTTGTAAGAATGAGGATGATACTTTTGAATGTCCATAGGCGTCCACAGCCAACAGACCTCAATATAACTGAGCCTCTTTGGTCTACTTTGGAAAAAACGATGCTTGATCTATATCCATTTCCATCATCGTTATCTGAACTTGTCACTATTTTGCTGCAAGAGTAGAATAAGTTTCCTTTTAAAACCACATGGGACTTTTACTGATCCATTCCTAGACGACTGGAAGGTGTTCTGTGTGCCAACCGTTCTCCTATACCATATTAGGCATAGAAATGTGTTGTATTAAGTGTTACCATACTTTCGTACATCCCCTGTACATGACAGTCCTGTGTAAACCTGTATGCCAAAGCCAACAGTGTGTCTGCCCTCCGGGCCACTAATCTTGGAGGTCCGCTGAGTATCTACACTCCTGGAAATGGAAAAAAGAACACATTGACACCGGTGTGTCAGACCCACCATACTTGCTCCGGACACTGCGAGAGGGCTGTACAAGCAATGATCACACGCACGGCACAGCGGACACACCAGGAACCGCGGTGTTGGCCGTCGAATGGCGCTAGCTGCGCAGCATTTGTGCACCGCCGCCGTCAGTGTCAGCCAGTTTGCCGTGGCATACGGAGCTCCATCGCAGTCTTTAACACTGGTAGCATGCCGCGACAGCGTGGACGTGAACCGTATGTGCAGTTGACGGCCTTTGAGCGAGGGCGTATAGTGGGCATGCGGGAGGCTGGGTGGACGTACCGCCGAATTGCTCAACACGTGGGGTGTGAGGTCTCCACAGTACATCGATGTTGTCGCCAGTGGTCGGCAGAAGGTGCACGTGCCCGTCGACCTGGGACCGGACCGCAGCGACGCACGGATGCACGCCAAGACCGTAGGATCCTACGCAGTGCCGTAGGGGACCGCACCGCCACTTCCCAGCAAATTAGGGACACTGTTGCTCCTGGGGTATCGGCGAGGACCATTCGCAACCGTCTCCATGAAGCTGGGCTACGGTCCCGCACACTGTTAGGCCGTCTTCCGCTCACGCCCCAACATCGTGCAGCCCGCCTCCAGTGGTGTCGCGACAGGCGTGAATGGAGGGGCGAATGGAGACGTGTCGTCTTCAGCGATGAGAGTCGCTTCTGCCTTGGTGCCAATGATGGTCGTATGCGTGTTTGGCGCCGTGCAGGTGAGCGCCACAATCAGGACTGCATACGACCGAGGCACACAGGGCCAACACCCGGCATCATGGTGTGGGGAGCGATCTCCTATACTGGCCGTACACCACTGGTGATCGTCGAGGGGACACTGGATAGTGCACGGTACATCCAAACCGTCATCGAACCCATCGTTCTACCATTCCTAGACCGGCAAGGGAACTTGCTGTTCCAACAGGGCAATGCACGTCCGCATGTATCCCGTGCCACCCAACGTGCTCTAGAAGGTGTAAGTCAGCTACCCTGGCCAGCAAGATCTCCGGATCTGTCCCCCATTGAGCATGTTTGGGACTGGATGAAGCGTCGTCTCACGTGGTCTGCACGTCCAGCACGAACGCTGGTCCAACTGAGGCGCCAGGTGGAAATGGCATGGCAAGCCGTTCCACAGGACTACATCCAGCATCCCTACGATCGTCTCCATGGGAGAATAGCAGCCTGCATTGCTGCGAAAGGTGGATATACACTGTACTAGTGCCGACATTGTGCATGCTCTGTTGCCTGTGTCTATGTGCCTGTGGTTCTGTCAGTGTGATCATGTGATGTATCTGACCCCAGGAATGTGTCAATAATGTTTCCCCTTCCTGGGACAATGAATTCACGGTGTTCTTATTTCAATTTCCAGGAGTGTATATAGCTTAGAGTATTGCCCTCCTGAACTCATCGGTCCTCATTTCACATGACAGTCATGGTATCACGACCAAAGCGAGCAGGAATACCGCAGAACTACAAACCACAGCCTTAGTAACCCCCAGGCATGGCGCTGTCCAATCCAGGCACGTGCTGGTATCAATTTTTCCTTCTTACACGAAACTATGTCGTTTTCTCAGAAACAGCTCGCATACAAATGTGATTTCTAAATCATAAACTCAATCGTCATGCACAAACAGGGCCAGTCAAATAAAAACCTTAAAAGTTCCATAAAATTTCGAAAAGTTGTGTGATGGAGTTGATAGGTGACAGTACTCTTTCCTGAGGTTCAGAAAGTGGCTCACAGGTGGCGGAATGATGCTACAATGGAGGTGAAGGCTGCAGTGTCCACAACAAGATGGCTGCCAGACTGTTAACATGCACTGTCATTGAACAGCGATTTGTGATAGTTTTTTTGTGTAGCGAAGGTGTCTAAATAATCGACATTCATCGCAGACTGACAGCGTAGTATGGCGATTCATGTTTGTCGTTGCAGAAAATTTGCAAGCGAGTTATGAAGTTTAAAATCGGTGTCACTTGTTCAGAGGATGCCCAAAGACCAGGACAGGCTCACCGCATAGTGAGAGGGACAACCAGTGGTAGATGTTTATTGGGGCCTCTATGGTGGCGCCCTCCCAGTAATATCTATCACTTGAAATATTGCGGTATGTACGAAACTTAAATCAAAAATCGACTCATTTAATTTTCGTATGCCACTAGCTCTTGTATGCAAATGATAAATGTTTTCATAACGGGTAGACTACCAGCCCCTGTAAGTGAATGATCGATGGTTTTGAAATTGGTTGGCTGTCGGACTCCCGGCGAACCGTTTCGGGCCGGCCGGAGTGGCCGAGCGGTTAAAGGCGCTACAGTCTGGAACCGCACGACCGCTACGGTCGCAGGTTCGAATCCTGCCTCGGGCATGGATGTGTGTGATGTCCTTAGGTTAGTTAGGTTTAAGTAGTTCTAAGTTCTAGGGGACTGATGACCACAGCAGTTGAGTCCCATAGTGCTCAGAGCCATTTTTTGAACCGTTTCGGCGGTTTAAAGACACGCAATGGATGCGTGTGGAGATGATGGGAGTTGGGTGGGGACAGTGCTTTGCGTAGGCCTGCTTGGGACGGCGTCTTCGCGAAAAAGGGGAATTAAACGAGTAGTGCCCCGCCTGCGGTAGTACTTTTGTTATTTCGTTGTGAATCACATTGTTTGGAAGTGAGACCTAGTGACTAACAGATGTGCTAGTTTTTTTGTTTAAAATGAATGCTGTAAATACCATAAACAGTATTTTAGCTACTGGTTGTCAAAATCTTATGTTTGAAAGAAATTTGGAAATGAAAAGATTAGGACCACCAAGACCTAATTTTGAACATTGTACATATCAAAATGTGTCCAACTGCGAAAATTGCTTTACCAGAAAATTTACTTCTTCTTCATATAAACACACGGACTGGCTATGTGGATGTGAAATAAGAAATTCTTTCTTGTGTTACACGTTTCTGCTAATAAATGTCGCAGAACTTGCTTGGACCACAGATGGGGTAACAGACATTAAAGACGTGGCCGACAAAGTTAAAAAAAATATAAATTGAGTTACTTGACATAAACAGTAGCATCGAGTTTGCTATGCTTGGCAAGTATGATATAGGATGTCAGCTGGAAACAGCTTATAGAATGAGGATTAAGAAGTTTAATGAAGATGTTTCTAAGAATCATTACATCCTTAGCAAGCTGATCGACTGTGTCAAGTTCTGTGGGAAGTTTGAACTTGCACTAAGGGGACGTGACGGAATGGATGCTTCAGAGAATCCTAGTATTTTTCAGGGTTTGGACAATTTGATGGCAGAATGAGATTCTTTATTGAAGGAACATATTGAAAAGACCAATAATCACGTATTTTTGGGGCTTTCCAAAACAATTCAGAATGAGCTGCTGGACTCTATTTACGCTAATCGCCGTGAGTTCATCTGTAAAGAAATGTCGCAAAAGGATTACGTCATAATTGAAGTTGACGAAACGACAGATTGTGCAACCTTGTCTCAGTTCGTATTTTTTGTTCACTTTGAATTAAAAGGGAAATATATGAGAAATTCATAAAGCTCATAACACTCAAAGATCATACAGCTGCGGGAATAAGTGGTGAAGTGTTAAACGAACTTAACAGATTAAAGATTGCCGTCTCGCCAGAAAAACTAATAGCTTAGAGTTATGATGGAGCATCAGTTATGACTGGTAGGCACAATGGAGTGCAGGCAAGAGTAAATGGAGTGTATGAAAGAGCCAATTTTGTACACTATAATGCCTACCAATATGACGTCATTGTAGAGCGCTGTGCAACGCATCACAAAGAACTTCGCATATTTTTAGCAGTTTACAGGGATTCTCTACTTTCTTCTCAAAGTCAGTAAAGGGAACTGCCATACTGGATAATCTTGTGAAGAAATGTATACCAAGAAATGCTGATACAAGATTGAATTTTAAAATGCGATGTGTGAACACCATATTTAAGTATGAGAAAGAAATAGCCGAGTGCCTTGGGATCATTGAGGATGATGACAGCAGCAATTACTCGACAACCAGGAAAGCAGTTGGACTTCAGAAACTTCTCAACAATGTTCAAGAGTTTCTCTTTTGACTTGAGTTTTACAGTAAGCTTCTGTCTCACTGCGACATTTTGTTTATCAGCTGCAATGTAGAGATGGTGATAGCATGAAGCTCTTAAAAATGTCTCTGTTTTCAAGCCATACAATTAATGACAAATTCCCATCATTTTCATCATCTTAGGGGTAACGGGAATGACAATGAAGAGATCGCCGGTCCAAAACGTTTCTGTTTTGTAAACACACGTAGAACTGTTGGAAAGGAAGTTATGGCTAACACTGACGAGCGTTTCGTATTTAGCAATCAAGTGTCAGCAGCTACATTATTCCAGCCATGTTTGTTTCCAAAACACAATCTGTTATTCAAAGACAATGGATTTCAGACACAGTTAAATCATTTGGCCTTAGAGAAAATGAACTGCGACAGGGATTGACAGTGATATACAGCAGAAGTGATTTCCAGACCGCAAATGGAGCTGTAATACTTCCCAATTGTATCTACGAAAATAACTTAGAAGCTGTTTTATCGAAATCAGTGAAACTATTACAAATTATTTGTTCAATACCAATGATAACCTCTGAAAGTGAGAGTTGTTTCTACACACTGAAAAGAATAAAGACTTTCACTGTATATACAATGATAGAAGAGAGACAGTGTATTAGCTACATGCTTTATAGAGAAAACATTTTTGAATGTGCATAATTTTACTGAATTTGTAACTGATCGCTTTGCTGAAGGGAAGGAGAGGAGAATGGAGTTCGTATACAAACTATTAACTAAGGTAAGAAGGTCGTTTTCATTTCATTCTGTAAATCAGTGTCTTGCCTGCAGAAAATATTAAAAGCTATTTATTTGTGCGTCAATTTTTATATTTTACTATCAGAGTAAAAATTATGTTAGGTGATGGCTTAAATCACGTCACTTGCTAATACAAAAAAATGGTTCAAATGGCTCTGAGCACTATGGGACTCAACTGCTGAGGTCATTAGTCCCCTAGAACTTAGAACTAGTTAAACCTAACTAACCTAAGGACATCACAAACATCCATGCCCGAGGCAGGATTCGAACCTGCGACCGTAGCGGTCTTGCGGTTCCAGACTGCAGCGCCTTTAACCGCACGGCCACTTCGGCCGGCTGCTAATACATAAATGCTATATTTCCCCCCTTCAAGAAACGTTCTGAAGAGAGAAAATATTGCATGTGACTGTTCAGTCGCCCCCTTAATCTAAAACCCACCGGCCGCCACTGCGGACAAGAACATTGCATTAGTGGAGTAGCTTGTAAAGGAGAACAGATAGGTAACTCTGAATTAAATAATGACAAGTTTGAAGATTGGTATTGGTTCAGCGTAGAATATTGTGCAGAATGAACTGTACTTCAATAAGGTGTCTAGAAGATGGGTGCCATGACAGTTGAAAGCTGAATTGAGAGACCATTGCGTCGATGCCTGTGAAGAACTTTGGCATCGTTTCCACAGTGAAAACGATGAATTTCTGGAAAAAACTGTTGCAAGTGATGAGACTTGGGTCTAGTATCACCAAATAGATACGAAAAAGTCAAGCAAAGGATGGCGCCACAGCTCGTCTCCAAAACCAAAGAGTTTCTGGACTCAACCGTCTGCAGGAAAAGTCATGCTCATTCTCTTCTGGGGTGCAAATGGAGTAACTTCGGAGTATTACATGGCTAGGAGAGTGACGATAACCAATACTTCTTAATCAGACATGCTGAAAAATCAACTTTGCCTTGCAGTCAGGAGTAAACAACGAGGACTTTTTACTTCAGGAGTATCGCTACAGCACGACAACACCTGAGCACATACGACTCATAAGACAACTGAGACTTTTCAGGAGATTAAATCTGAATGTCTGGTACATCTTTCTTATTCACTAGATCCTTGTGACTTTCATTTATTCGGTGCTCTCAAGAGTTCCAATGGGAAGCAGGCTTTCAGAAGTGACGAAGAGGTGAAAACCGCGGTGCATGACTGGCTACACATGTAATCTTAAGCATGTAGTATACCCCATGCTGAAGATGACATCTGTCGCACGCTGCCCTCATGCTATTGTGATTTAAATGGCCAAAAGTGGATGCATCCTACTGACTCTGGTATTAGTGCTCATCTGTTGCAGTCAGGAGGTTTTGCAAGTCTGCTGTACCCGATGAGGCTATTCTTTCGAGTAGTGTTTAGGTCTGTGGGTGACTGGATTCTTTCCAACCCATACAGAAACAACATCATGGTCTGAAAGCTGCTCATAATTCCAAGTAAGTAAAGCTTAGTTTGTATTGTTACTCATGTATCAGAAAGAATCACATACATGTGTACCCGTTAAAATAATTCATCGATAGTCTTTTTGTTTACTCTTGTGCATTGTAAGACAATCTACAGGAATGTGGACGTTCGATTTCTCGAAATAGAGGTAAGCACCATTTGTCTGAGGAAATACAATATAACTGTATAGCCTCTGTCACATTTCAAAAAATAGGAACAGATAAATGGTCAAGAAGTAAGCAACAAATTGAACTGTCTGTCGTAGCGTCTGAAGATCATGGCGCCACGCAATAGTTGACAACACATATTGATTCCACAGATATTGCCGACGTCTCCCTGCAACCGGCAACGACCAATGGGAGAGGCTGAAGACTCCACGCCCTCTCTGTCAGCACAGCAGCGCTCTCACATGGAGCTCATTATAGAGCAGAACATGGAAGCAATCCGCCCTGTTCATGAGCTCAGCTTAAGGAGTCAACGTTATCGAGTAGGACTAAAGGGTTATTGAAGTTGGATATACTTACGGAAATTTACTTTTGTAAATGCTGAACATTGTAATTCAAGACATGAGTTTGTGATTTTGTCCATCAGTGAATGCGCTAATAGTCAATGACAGTTGTAAATGCTCAAGAACTTCTGTGGCGAAGAACTGTATCATGTTAAGTAAATCTTTTTATTCATTCACATAATAAAATGAACTAATATTTCACAAGTTATATTTACAGTGAACTATCTCCATGAACAACACCCCTAAGTTGTGGCTGGATGATTGTAGTTGGACCTGGTCGTAATATTGTCACGTAGAAGAATGTGTAAGTAGATGAATGACGAAATCTAACTTCACTTAACGAAGGTTTATCCAGCACTTGCACATACAAGAGCGCGGAGCGAACTGCCTCCGGCCAGTACACATACAGTATATATACAGCTACAGAACATTCCAGTACAATGATTCTCGCCATTTGTGGATACTTCTAGAATTTACTCGAACCGAATATAGAAATAAAACGTTAATTCAGGTGAGTTTTGAACTCACGACCTTCCACGTTACAATCTAGTACCATAAGCACTATATTACGGCGACTGCGCTGCTCAGCTTTTTCTGCGACAATATAGTTAGTGAAAGAAAAGCTCTCAGAGTTTTATTACAAATTTTATGAATGTTGTGATTAAAATTCTTCTGGTTATTCTGCCGGGTTATTGCAAATAAGATCAAAGAAGAATTAAAGGAGCTACAACAAACGTTTCGTGCCAACGGCTATGATGACATCATACGAAAGGTGGCTAAAGCCAAAGGGAGCAGAACATGAGAAGAAGGCAAAGAAGAGAAGCTTCCACTGGTACACTTACCGTATGTAAAAGGTGTCAGTGAACGGCTAGGCAACATCCTCCGTCGACGAGGTTTCAAACCGATTTTTCGAAGCAGTCACAGGATCCACGAAATGATAGGTTCCACCAAGGATGTAGTCAACAATCTTAACATTGCAGGTGCTTACAAACTACTGCCTACATAGGAGAAACAGGGAGACCTATCAGCTTACGAGTAGCAGTACACGAACGCTATGCGTGATTAAAACAACGTAATAGATCGGCGATAGCGGAACACCACCGTGACTGTGAACAACGTATCAGGTTCTAGGAAGCCCGTGTACTGGCGAAAGAATCGTGGATGCAAGAACGCAAAATACGGGAGGCGATCGAAATTATTAAGCAGCCTGACAACACCGACAGAGAAGATGGCTACAAACTCCCGGCGTCCTGGCTGCCGGCCATCCCAGTCCAAAGGGCCGCGAGCGGTCGCGGGGCAGAAGCTACACGGGACACGGACGTATCTCCACAAACAGCTGTAGAGCAACTGTCAGTCCACTTTTGCGCACACCTGGAGGGAAACCTGCAGACCAGAAGCTGAACGCTGATTGGCGGACAGCTACCAATCGTTGACGACATGGACATCCCCGAATTGCCTTTTTCCTTCCATCTTCCCTTACGTCATGACTTGCCAATCATATTAGAGGGCCAATTAAAAGTTTTACAACAGTGACGTCAGACATCGATAGTCTGTAATAAATAGAAGCACCTATCCCCATGAAAAACCAGTCGTTCCCTGAGGAAGGCCGTTGTAATTAGGCCGAAACGTCGGTTTTAGTTTATTATTGTTGTTAGTTTTTAGCAATGACGTGGCATAATACCCAGAAGAATTTTAATCAATATGACACCGGCTGCGGAAGCCTACGTTCTTATATTTATGAATGTTCTTTGTGTCCATACTTCCTCACACGGCACGCATCTAATCGGTTGACCATTTCTGCCCATTAGCTACACGGTATATTAGGAATGGAGGTAAAAATAGCTGCTGTGGTGCAGTCCTGCAAGTCTTCGACATTCTGTGGTAGAGGTGGGACATCAGTGCTTTCCTCGATGTAACCCATCAACAGGGTTGCCATATTTCCCAGAACACCGGGATTGCACCGGGTTTTGTAAATAAATAACGTCTGGCTGACTGAAAGTCCAGGATTTTGAACAAAATGTGAAGTAAATACAGTTTTAACGCCCGGCCGATGTCTTCAAACTGCGATTAATTTGAATTGTTGGCGCTCAAAAACTATCGTTTACATTTTACTTTATCAAAGAAGGAAGTACCTACAGTATAAAATTATCGCCTCTTCCAACGTACTTCCGGTGTTACCGCTTCCTTCTCAACTGGTAGTCTTCCTGGTCATAATGTTAATGCAGTAATGAATACTTACAGGATTGAAGACAGAAGTAAGTTAATTTTGGAATCAGTTAGGGTCATTCTTGACATCCAGTATAATACGGTAATGCCAGTTCTGAATTCTGACCATTAATCCAAGGCCGGCGCAGGGCACATGCGAAACGTGCGGCAAAACGGTCGCCACATCTGCGGGGCGACAGCGCAGTGGCAAGTTTACCGCCATTGTTGGACAAGACGAGGCGGAAAAGGGACACGTTTCTTTCTTATTTTGTTTTGAGAGTAGCCGCTGTTGAGTTTATGTGGCCGCGGCTAGTGCCACACTAGGCGTTTTCCTCCCCTCGATAATAATAGCGGCTGAAAAAGTCTCCACACTTCTAACGATCATAATAGCGACGGATGAAGTCACGCCGACAAAACTGGATGCCGCGCTAGCGACGAAAATCGGTGGCTTCTCCAGTTGTGTTGCAAACAGCCACGAGAGACACCATGCATGATGGGCTGTCATTCAGAACTTAAAAATTTAGCTACAGTAGCATTATATGCAGTTTGTCGTCGCCAACGAAAAATGCGAATTCATCCAATTATTACGAATCGTCCGAGTGAAGGAAAGTTCGCGTTATTACACAAGAAACTTAGGAATTATCAGGAGAAATTCGTCTTATGATTACCGCATGACCGTAGCATCTTTCGACTTACTGCTGTCGAATATTAAAACCAACCTGCTAAAGAAGGATACTAAGTTACGTGATCGTGTTGGTGTAGAAGAAGAACTAGCAGTAACCCTGAGGACTTTATACAGGGTGTTACAAAAAGGTACGGCCAAACTTTCAGGAAATATTCCTCACACACAAAGAAAGAAAATATGTTATGTGGACATGTGTCCGGAAACGCTTACTTTCCATGTTAGAGCTCATTTTATTACTTCTCTTCAAATCACATTAATCTTGGAATGGAAACACTCAGCAACAGAACGTACCAGCGTGACTTCAAACACTTTGTTACAGGAAATGTTCAAAATGTCCTCCGTTAGCGAGGATACATGCATCCACCCTCCGTCGCATGGAATCCCTGATGCGCTGATGCAGCCTTGGAGAATGGCGTATTGTATTACAGCCATCCACAATACGAGCACGAAGAGTCTCTACATTTGGTACCGGGGTTGCGTAGACAAGAGCTTTCAAATGCCCCCATAAATGAAAGTCAAGAGGGTTGAGGTCAGGAGAGCGTGGAGGCCATGGAAATGGTCCGCCTCTACCAATCCATCGGTCACCGAATCTGTTGTTTAGAAGCGTACGAACACTTCGACTGAAATGTGCAGGAGCTCCATCGTGCATGAACCACATGTTGTGTCGTACTTGTAAAGGCACATGTTGTAGCAGCACAGGTAGAGTATCCCGTATGAAATCATGATAACGTGCTCCATTGAACGTAGGTGGAAGAACATGGGGCCCAATCAAGACATCACCAACAATGCCTGCCCAAACGTTCACAGAAAATCTGTGTTGATGACGTGATTGCACAATTGCGTGCGGATTCTCGTCAGCCCACACCTGTTGATTGTGAAAATTTACAGTTTGATCACGTTGGAATGAAGCCTCATCCGTAAAGAGAACATTTGCACTGAAATGAGGGTTGACACATTGTTGGATGAACCATTCGCAGAGGTGTACCCGTGGAGGCCAATCAGCTGCTGATAGTGCTTGCACACGCTGTACATGGTACGGAAACAACTGGTTCTCCCGTAGCACTCTCCATACAGTGACGTGGTCAACGTTACCTTGTACAACAACAAATTCTCTGACGCTGACATTAGGGTTATGGTCAACTGCACGAAGAATTGCTTCGTCCATTGCAGGTGTCCTCGTCGTTCTAGGTCTTCCCCAGTCGCGAGTCATGGGCTGGAATGTTCCGTGCTCCCTAAGACGCCGATCAATTGCTGCGAATGTCTTCCTATCGGGACACCTTCGTTCTGGAAATTGTCTCGATACAAACGTACCGCGCCACGGCTATTGCCCCGTGCTAATCCATACATCAAATGGGCATCTGCCAACTCCGCATTTGTAAACATTGCACTGACTGCAAAACCACGTTCGTGATGAACACTAACCTGTTGATGCTACGTACTGATGTGCTTGATGCTAGTACTGTAGAGCAATGAGTCGCATGTCAACACAAGCACCGAAGTCAACATTACCTTCCTTCAATTGGAACAACTGGCGGTGAATCGAGGAAGTACAGTACATACTGACGAAACTAAAATGAGCTCTAACATGGAAGGTAAGCGTTTCTGGACACATGTCCACATAACATCTTTTCTTTATTTGTGTGTGAGGAAAGTTTCCTGAAAGTTTGGCCGTACCTTTTTGTAACACCCTGTATAGAGTTAGTGATTTATTAACATGGACATACACTTAACATAACATTAACATAAACTACGATGTTTGCCAGAAAATAATGCACTGCATTTTTTTCGCAGCCGAAAACAATGCCACGAATGCGAAACGTTACGTATGTACACTCCTGGAAATTGAAATAAGAACACCGTGAATTCATTGTCCCAGGAAGGGGAAACTTTATTGACACATTCCTGGGGTAGGATACATCACATGATCACACTGACAGAACCACAGGCACATAGACACAGGCAACAGAGCATGCACAATGCACTAGTACAGTGTATATCCACCTTTCGCAGCAATGCAGGCTGCTATTCTCCCATGGAGACGATCGTAGAGATGCTGGATGTAGTCCTGTGGAACGGCTTGCCATGCCATTTCCACCTGGCGCCTCAGTTGGACCAGCGTTCGTGCTGGACGTGCAGACCGCGTGAGACGACGCTTCATCCAGTCCCAAACATGCTCAATGGGGGACAGATCCGGAGATCTTGCTGGCCAGGGTAGTTGACTTACACCTTCTAGAGCACGTTGGGTGGCACGGGATACATGCGGACGTGCATTGTCTTGTTGGAACAGCAAGTTCCCTTGCCGGTCTAGGAATGGTAGAACGATGGGTTCGATGACGGTTTGGATGTACCGTGCACTATTCAGTGTCCCCTCGACGATCACCAGTGGTGTACGGCCAGTGTAGGAGATCGCTCCCCACACCATGATGCCGGGTGTTGGCCCTGTGTGCCTCGGTCGTATGCAGTCCTGATTGTGGCGCTCACCTGCACGGCGCCAAACACGCATACGACCATCATTGGCACCAAGGCAGAAGCGACTCTCATCGCTGAAGACGACACGTCTCCATTCGTCCCTCCATTCACGCCTGTCGTGACACCACTGGAGGCGGGCTGCACGATGTTGGGGCGTGAGCGGAAGACGGCCTAAGGGTGTGCGGGACCGTAGCCCAGCTTCATGGAGACGGTTGCGAATGGTCCTCGCCGATACCCCAGGAGCAACAGTGTCCCTAATTTGCTGGGAAGTGGCGGTGCGGTCCCCTACGGCACTGCGTAGGATCCTACGGTCTTGGCGTGCATCCGTGCGTCGCTGCGGTCCGGTCCCAGGTCGACGGGCACGTGCACCTTCCGCCGACCACTGGCGACAACATCGATGTACTGTGGAGACCTCACGCCCCACGTGTTGAGCAATTCGGCGGTACGTCCACCCGGCCTCCCGCATGCCCACTATACGCCCTCGCTCAAAGTCCGTCAACTGCACATACGGTTCACGTCCACGCTGTCGCGGCATGCTACCAGTGTTAAAGACTGCGATGGAGCTCCGTATGCCACAGCAAACTGGCTGACACTGACGGCGGCGGTGCACAAATGCTGCGCAGCTAGCGCCATTCGACGGCCAACACCGCGGTTCCTGGTGTGTCCGCTGTGCCGTGCGTGTGATCATTGCTTGTACAGCCCTCTCGCAGTGTCCGGAGCAAGTATGGTGGGTCTGACACACCGGTGTCAATGTGTTCTTTTTTCCATTTCCAGGAGTGTATTATGGGACGTCTCCTCAGTGAGCGCACCAAGTTTCCGTCGCTTCTGACGGATAGCGTAGCTGCAGGACAGTTTCAAAATGGTGTCTGTAGGTGATTTACGTCACAAGCAATGTGCCATCATTGAATTTCTCACTGCGTAGAAAGAAACTGTGGGGAATATTCACAAACGCTTGTGCAAAGTCTATGGAAAATCTGCTGCCGACAAAAGTACAGTTGGTGGGCACGGAGGGTGAGGTCATCAGAAGGCATTTTGGCGGAGCTCCACAATTTGGAACGGTCGGGGAGACCATCCACAGCTGTCACACCTGACATGTTGCAGCGAGTTGATTTTGTCATTCGCGAGGACAAACGCCATTAATGGATGCCATTCGTGGAAGACATTTTGAGGATGGCGAGGAGGTAATTCACACAGTGAAGCACTGGCTCCGCCACTAGGACAGGGATTGGTACCAACAGGGCATACACGCCCTTGTTTCGCGCTGGAGGTAGGCCATATAATGGGATGAACATGGCGTGGAAAAAAAGGCTGTGTAGATAATTACGTTCAATAAAGAAATGTTGAATAAAAAAAAGCGGTGCATTACTTTCTGAGCAACCCTCATAGGCCGATTTAAAAGAGTTGACGTTACTCGTACATGTTATGTTTCAAGTTCATGTCAACTGCTTAATCACTTATAATCTTCAAATGACAAAATCGCGTCTTCATCTGCCACTCGAGCAGTTGGTGTAAAATGAGTGACTGGACTCTCAGGAGTGTAGCACTTGGTTTGCTTGTCGGTATTGACGTACCTGACGGAGCAGTATTTGTGAACGTCAGTAGCAGTGCTACTGTCTCCAGTCTTTCGGCTGTAAGATTTTATTAATTTTACTGTTGTTATTTGAAAGTCTACTTTATACTTGGTAGTCACTTCTTTTAAGTAAGGGAAAAAGAGATCTCAAAAACAACTCATTAGGATGCCTTTGTGACACAAGTTGAACTTTGTGTCAAAACTGTTATCAAGTCTCTTTCAAATGGGTCCTGAACTTTATTCTTTTGCTTTAGGAGCGGAAAGCTTAGCAGCAGTGTAAGGTGGAGGTGCACTGTCTTCATTACAGTTTTCCGTTTCATCGTCCTCAAGGGCAGAGGTATCATTCATATTTCCTGAGGTCCTGAAATTAAAAGAAACATTTTTGGAAAAACCCACATACCACTTTATACTGTGCAAATTTGTGTGATGTGATAAGTACAGGGTTATTACAAATGATTGAAGCGGTTTCACAGCTCTACAATAACGTTATTATTTGAGATATTTTCACAATGCTTTGCACACACATACAAAAACTCAAAAAGTTTTTTTAGGCATTCACAAATGTTCGATATGTGCCCCTTTAGTGATTCGGCAGACATCAAGCTGATAATCAAGTTCCTCCCACACTCGGCGCAACATGTCCCCATCAATGAGTTCGAAAGCATCGTTGATGCAAAATCGCAGTTCTGGCACGTTTCTTGGCAGAGGAGGTTTAAACACTGTATCTTTCACATAACCCCACAAAAAGAAATCGCATGGGATTAAGTCGGGAGAGCGTGGAGGCCATGACATGAATTGGAATTGCTGATCATGATCTCCACCACGACCGATCCATCGGTTTTCCAATCTCCTGTTTAAGAAATGCCGAACATCATGATGGAAGTGCGGTGGAGCACCATCCTGTTGAAAGATGAATTCGGCGCTGTCGGTCTCCAGTTTTGGCATGCGCCAATTTTCCAGCATGTCCAGATACACGTGTCCTGTAACGTTTTTTTCGCAGAAGAAAAAGGGGCCGTAAACGTTAAACCTTGAGGCATCCAGAAGCTTTAAACTGCGCATACCATCGCCTAATGGAGTTAGCAGTTGGTGCATCTTTGTTGAACTCCATCCTGAAGTGTCGTTGCACTGTTATGACTGACTGATGTGAGTGCATTTCAAGCACGACATACGCTTTCTCGGCTTCTGTCGCCATTTTGTCTCACTGTGCTCTCGAGTGCTCTGGCGGCAGAAACCTGAAGTGCGGCTTCAGCCGAACAAAACTTTATGAGTTTTTCTACGTATCTGTAGTGTGTCGTGACCGTATGTCAATCAATGGAGCTACAGTGAATTTATGAAATCGCTTCAATCATTTGTAATAGCCCTGTATATAGCAAGTCTGTATTAAGTAACTACTATATCAACTGGAAATTGATTGAATTGTAACATTTAAATGTTACAAAATTGCAGAAAAAACTTTTCACTTACTGCCGGAATTCAATGGCTTCTTGCAGGAAAGACATCTGTCAACGGTAGATTTTTTTTTTTTTTTTTTTTTTTTTTTTTGCTGTCATTGTGTTATCACTCTTCTTAATTTTTGCAGTTCTTTCAGGCGCTACTATATGCATCACGCATATTTTTCCGCCGCTTTTCTACTTCTTTTTCTATAGCAACGTTATAAACAATTATTTTTACGCCTACTCATAGAAATTAATTTCCATCAACCTGATATTCCGTTTTATACTCTAGTAATTTATAACAGGTATCTCGGGGAAGGGATGCTCCGTGAAGTCTCTATACTACGGTTTTTAGTTGGTCGCTCAACTTTTCCTTCTGTAATTGAAGATACATGCAGAGAAATTTGGAGCTGCTTAGAGCTAAAGTCTATGCCAATGCCAACGAAAGCGCACTTGCAAGAAGTAGCTTTGAATTTTGAGAAAACTACAAATTTTTCTCACTGTGTAGGTGCCACTGGCGATAAGCACGTGCGTCTGGCGAGGCCCTGGAAGGGATCTTTTTGTCATATACAATTCCATTCTGTATTTGGTAGAAAATCCGAAGAAATTCTGGTCGTATGTAAAGTACACAAGCGGCAAGACGCAGTCAATTCCTTCGCTGCGCAGTGCCAATGGTCCTGTTACCGACGACTGTGCCGCTAAAGCGGAGGTATTGAACACAGTTTTCTGAAATTCCTTCACCAGGGAAGACGAATGGAATATTCCAGAATTTGAAACACGAACTGCTGCTAGCATGAGTTTCTTACAAGTAGATACCTTAGGGGTTGCGAAGCAACTCAAATCGCTTGATACGGGCAAGTCTTCAGGTCCAGATTGAATACCGATTAGGTTCCTTTCAGATTACGCTGATACAATAGCTCCCTACTTAGCAATCATATACAACCGCTCGCTCACCGATAGATCTGTACCTACAGATTGGAAAATTGCGCAGGTCGCACCAGTGTTTAAGAAGGGTAGTAGGTGTAATCCATCGATCAACAGACCTATATCATTGACGTCGGTTTGCAGTAGGGTTTAGGAGCATATACTGTATTCAAATATTATGTATCACCTCGAAGGGAACGATCTATTGATACGTAATCAGCATGGTTTCAGAAAATATCGTTCTTGTGCAACGCAGCTAGCTCTTTATTCTCACGAAGTAATGGCCGCTATCCACAGGGGATCTCAGGTTGATTCCATATTTCTGGATTCCGTATTTCCGGAAAGCTTTCGACACCGTTCCTCACAAGCGACTTCTGATCAAGCTGCGGGCCTATGGGGTATCGTCTCAGTTATGCGACTGGATTCGTGATTTCCTGTCAGGAAGGTCGCAGTTCGTAGTAATAGACGGCAAATCATCGAGTAAAACTGAAGTGATATCAGGTGTTCCTCAGGGAAGCATCCTGGGACCTCTGCTGTTCCTGATCTATATAAATGACCTGGGTGACAATCTGAGCAGTTCTCTTAGGTTGTTCGCAGGTGATGCTGTAATTTAGCGTCAAGTAAGGTCATCCGAAGACCAGTATCAGTTGCAAAGCGATTTAGAAAAGATTGCTGTATGGTGTGGCAGGTGGCAGTTGACGCTAAATAACGAAAAGTGTGAGGTGATCCACATGAGTTCCAAAAGAAATCCGTTGGAATTCGATTACTCGATAAATAGTACAATTCTCAAGGCTGTCGATTCAACTAAGTACCTGGGTGTTAAAATTACGAACAACTTCAGTTGGAAAGACCACATAGATAATATTGTGGGGAAGGCGAGCCAAAGGTTGCGTTTCATTGGCAGGACACTTAGAAGATGCAACAAGTCCACTAAAGAGACAGGTTACACTACACTCGTTCGTCCTCTGTTAGAATATTGCTGCGCGGTGTGGGATTCATACCAGGTGGGATTGGCGGAGGGCATCGAAAGGGTGCAAAGAAGGGCAGCTCGTTTTGTATTATCACGTAATAGGGGAGAGAGTGTGGCAGATATGATACGCGAGTTGGGATGGAAGTCACTAAAGCAAAGACGTTTTTCGTGGCAGCGAGATCTATTTATGAAATTTCAGTCACCAAGTTTCTCTTCCGAATGCGAAAATATGTTGGTGAGCCCAACCCACATAGGTAGGAACGTTCATCAAAACAAAATAAGCGAAATCAGAGCTCGAACAGAAAGGTTTAGGTGTTCGTTTTTTCCGCGCGCTGTTCGGGAGTGGAATGGTAGAGAGATAGTATGATTGTGGTTCGATGAACCCTCTGCCAAGCACTTAAATGTGAATTGTAGAGTAGTCATGTAGATGTAGATGTAGATTGTTTATGGCAGTTGCTGATAGTAACTATTGCTCTCGATACATTGATATAGGGGCATATAGATACGAATGTGATTCAAATATTTTAAAAGGAACTAATTTCGGAAGAGCCTTGTATAAGAGAAGGTTTCACTATTAGACGCCAAACAGGGACGGTGGCATGGGGGGAGGGCAATGGGGGCTATAGCCCCCCCCCCCCCCCCCCCCAATGGAGTATCATATTACACTGGATAAAATGACTTCGGAAATAAGCAAATATATTACTCCTACAGATTCATTCATTTTTTTTAATAATTATGTGGCAATACAGATTGCAATGCATTTCAAACAAATTTTAACAAAGGAATAAGAGCGGCAAATAGCTTACTATCTAAACCAATAAATATCATTTAATTTAAAATGGGTGCCTTATTATTTATTAATACATATTTTTTACCCTGAGCTCCAAAACAGTTACCAAAAACTACTTTAAGCAAAACCAAATTTTAAAAATTTGTCGGTGGAGGACCCCAACTCTCCTTTTGTTAAGCGATATTCCATTCCCCCAAACCCCCTGCCCCCCAGTTAGCCCCCCCCCCCCCCCCCCACACACACACACACCTTGAGCGACTTCCAGAATCGCCCCTGATGCCAAACTTGGACTAATCAACCAAACAACGAAAACATGCCTTTCGTATTTATTGTAGTTGACGAAGGTTAAGGAAATTGGAAATGGTTCAAATGGCTCTGAGCACTATGGGAGTTAACATCTGAGATCATCAGTCCCCTAGACTTAGAACTACTAAAATTAACGAACCTGAGGACATGACACACATTCATACCCGAGGCAGGATTCGAACCTCCGACCGTAACAGTAGCGCGGTTCCGGACTGAAGCGCCTAGAACCTCTCGGCCACAGAGGCCGGCAAGGAGATTGGAAATTTGTGGTAAGGACTATGGGACCAAACTGCTGAGGTCATCAGTCCCTAGGCTTACGCACTACTTAATCTAACGTAAACTAAATTACGCTAAGGACAACACATACACCCATGCCCTAGGGAGGACTCGAACCTCCGACGGGGGGAGCCGCGCGAACCGTGATTAGACGCCTTGGACCGCACGGCTTCCCCACGCGGCTGACAAAGGTTCAGTAAGATCTTGATAAACACTTGATGCAGCCTTTTGCAAGAAAATCACTCACGTTCTCGAGAAGTTTGTTTAATTATAGGTTGAGAAGAACAAGGGGTGTAGTAGAATGGCCATTTGGCATCCTTGCGACAGGGCCATAGATGTTAATGTTAAGCCGGTCGGAGTGGCCGAGAGGATCTAGCGCTACAGTCTGGAATCGCGCGACCGCTACGGTCGCAGGTTCGAATCCTGCCTCGGGCATGGGTGCGTGTGATGTCCTTAGGTTAGTTAAGTTTAAGTAGTTCTAAGTTCTAGGGGACTGATGACCTCAGAAGTTGTCCCAAAGTGCTCAGAGCCATTTGAACCTTTTTTTTTGTTAATGTTAGCTTGGCTGAAAGTATTATAAAAACTTGTTACCCGCTGCTTAACTTTGTGCGGAGGTATGATGGCTATCGTTTTAAAGATACTTTAACTTGTTCTCTGGAATCTATGGACTCAGAGGTAGCAACCGTGGTTGTGACATTAGAGATATGTTTTGCAACTATTTCTGCTGTCTGGGAAGATCAGTTCCTTGATGAAATGTATACTTTGTCAGCAAAGATAACAAGGCATCTGCTGGTGAGGATGTCATTGGTGTCATAAGCTATAATTACTTTTATTAACAGCTGATAATGTCATCATTGTCATGTTAAACAATCATTGTCATGTTACACTGTTGTTTTATGACTTAAATATGCAATGCGACGAATACTTTCCCAGGAATACTGCTCTTACAAACAACCCTTTTAACTTTTATTCCTCAAAAATATTACTTATTCCACAAAAATTTTCTTTTTTCAACTTTATCCTCGTAACTATTATTTTCTTTTTACCTTAGGTAATATTGGATTAAGATACTAGTAAGAAAAATTTGTATCAAATTAGGGTAATCACTTTCCTGAGTTTTTTAAAATATTGAAAACAGTCTGCAAATATCTCTAAATGTCATCACACACAATCGTGGTAAGTTCCAACACAATTAATTAAATTGTTTTGGTGGAAGAGGTTTGCTGCATGTTAGACTATTAGATGGAGAAGAAAAAATAAAAATTACGTTTCTTTTATAGCAGCTGACCAGATGAAAGTTACACCGATTGTTATCAAACTTTGCACGCACTTATATGCTAGTACGTACATTATCGTATCTAATGCATTTTGACCCTCCAGTGATAACGAGTTCCACTTCTGTCCCAACACTATCTGCTCACACCTTCTTCCATGCTTGTGTCTTTAACAGACAATCTTTATAATCTTACGATTATATGTGTCCACCTCAGTTTTTTATCAACTCAGTGTCCAAATGATCCACTGGAAGGTCGTTTACAGATTTGTCGGACATGACCACTCACAGGCGAAACAGATCTGAGTGGCTGCTGCGCGACTGGCAGTGAGAACAGCACAGTGTGGCAGGGATGCCGACGATTATTGCCACACTAAAAATAGGCCCAGGCCCATTCGGCAGCGACAGTCGCGCGCGGAAACTCGACGGTACGACAATCTCAGCGCATTGTGTGGCACCCTCAGTTTGCAACAACGAGTTCCATTTACAGTGCAACAAAAATCGTTTAACTTCGGCGAAGAGAATCGCCTAGTGTGGTGTTAGCCTAAGGAAGCTATCTTGTCAGTTGTTGTCTTTATTTTTAAGAGAACTACTCTAGCTATTGTTGCGTTCTTTACCACTGAAAAATACAGAATTCGTTTCGGCAGTTTGCTGAATTTTCAGTTGCCTCGTACATCTGGTCCTCCCCCACCTTTCTGTGCATAACCTCCTCGCCCCTCTCTATGTTCATCTCCTGCCCCATTTCTATGTCCATTTCCATCTCAATGGTCAGTAGAACACCGTGTAAAAATTTGAAGTAAATATGTGAAGACCTTTTCGAAATTTTTGGTAACAATGTTTCCCCACTATATATTCGGTATATGTTTCTATATGTAATATATTACAAAAATATGTAGGCTACGTCTGTCCAAACATCCATTAGAGTATCGTGCGAAAATTGGAAGTAAATCAGTCAATAATTTTTCGAGATTTGCGGTAAATTCTCTTACCCTTTATTACATGTTACGTATAAAACTGTCACACTGATTTTTTTTTTTGTTATGAAAAGATGTGACAGCAGAACTGTCAAACCGAATGCAATTTCTTTTTATTTTCGTGTTCATACCAAAAACACCATTACCATCTTCAATTACTAATATAACAGAAACAAAAATCAACCAAATTGGTCAAGCCGTTCTCAGGTGATGATGTCTCACACGTGCGGCAGTCTATTTTTATTTGTATAGATTATGATTAATAAATGTGGTGTTAACGATGCTGAATGATCCGCCCGTTTCTGTGGATTTACCTTTAAAACCTTGCCAACAATAAATTATTTCATAGTTTGGATTATTTCCAATCAACCAAGAATATAACTTGTTAGAGCTTTAATATTTCTTTTAAAGTATTTTATTAAAAAAAACATAAATCCTTGCATGTTTGGGTGTAATATATGCTAAAATCACATTGAACAACCTGATTGCGTAAGTAGAATTTTAAATTTAAATTCCTGGATCAACAAATTATTTGTTTTGTTTACTGTACTTCAACTCGCTTCTTGTATAAATTTCAACTTCTTACGTCATTAATAATTCACATTATGAAGTTTCATAATACTCTGATGTGATTTACTAATGTGTGAGTTTAAGGATTTTGAATAGAGAAAAAAGATTTCCGAAAATTGCAAGAAACCCAGTCTACATAAAATTCAGAAGGCCTAATTAGTAATCCGGTAAGGAAATACTGTAGATTCGATGAAATGTGAAACAGTGTCAATGAATTGTAGGACAAGAAAAGGATTCCTCAGCTCCACGAGACAACTGCCTTAATCATTTCTTTAATTCGAACCACTTGTCTTTAAGTTTTTAGTTTAAGATATGGACAAAGTGGAGAAAAGGAAAGCCAAATGAAGATAAATACTAAAAAATCGCCAACAACAGTTAGTTTCACGCAATGTTTCTTTACAGGTTGGTTCGATGCATTTTCGACTAAAGAAAAAGACTGCCAGGTAGTGAGTACAGAAAGAGACACGTGCTTGAGAAATAAGACGATAAGATGCAAAAGGATGCATTACAACGACATTTCAAGCCAAAGAGAGAACGATCTAGCTGAATCGAAGGTGGAAAGGTGGATGCTGAGCCACAGAAGGAAGACTAGTGCAACTACTGAAGCTACGTCTTCATCTTCGGGACATCACCCAAAAGCTGACGAGAACACCCCTGTGATCACCGAAGACAGAAGCAGTACTGACAGTGGACCATCCACGAGATGTACAACAGGCGTCCAATCAACTGAAGATCTGGTTTATGAAGGGAGCTCCGATAACTACTCAGCAGGCAGAACTAAAATTAGGTGACCAGAGTTGGAAAATACGGGAGGAACATCAGCTGCTGCATTCGCCGCCGAAGATAGGATTGAAGGCGAAACTAAACTTGAAGACATGCTGGAAGATGGCCGGAAATGATTAACGATTGCGTTCTAACGACTTTGATCATGCGAGATCCTCCCGACTGCATTTTTAAGCTGAAGATTGTCCTAAACTTGCGACAACTGGCGCTTCAACCCTGTGTATTACAGTTGTTTTTCGAAGAATCTAGAAAAAAGCAGATAGACTTTGCTTGGTGTACTCTGCTTTTGGTGCAAAATCTTTTCATCATGTATAGTAAAACTTGCAAAAAACGGTATAAGTGTCTGCGGCACATTGTTTCTTATCTCAAAAGTAATGTGGAGTCTACCGAGCATGTCAATTAGCACAAAAAGCATGTCGGGTGTTTTCTGAAGGACTGAAAAATTCACCAACTGCTAACGCCCGTCATCAAAGGCGACTAAAAGCGGAATGGGAAAAAAGTTCCTCAGCATTTTATAGCGATACTAAACGTCTTGGGTCAGCAGTGTGGGCCTTTAAGAGGAAGTACAGATACAACCTTTCAGCGTGACAACGGAAACTTCTTGAAACTCGTTGAATTATTCGGAAAGGTCGACGCTGTGATGATGGGGCACCTGCACAGGACAAAGCAATTGGAGAACAAAGGTCACCATTACCTTGGAAAAGACTCACAGAACGTAATAATCCATCTTACTGGGTCATCTATAACCAACAACATTTTGTTAATGAAGTATCATTCTAGATTGAATACCAGCTGTTTCAGAAGTAGAGCAGGTGACAGTTGTAGTAAGCGTCGTCCGAGAGATACGATTCGAAGGCGTATGCGATGTCCGAATTCGCGAGCATTCCCTGAGATTTCTTCCAATGCCTGGTTCTTCAAGCTCCATTTTGATGCAGGTCGTACTCAAGTTCTTGGGAGATAAAAGGAAATCCCGTTGTGTAATGTGAGAGGCCAAGGGCAAACATGAAGGGAAAGCATTCTGGTATCCAGAAGAGGAAGAGCCGTATCGATGCACTTACTCCCCTGAAGTTTCAAATTGGAGGAGTTCATCACGCGCTTATTCAGGTATGAGAAGAATTCGATGACATGTACTGCTCACGAAGCCACGGCACTTGCGAATCAAATTACACCTTTCTTATTTCTCTGGTAACGTGATACGACGTACTGCTTCACATCAGCGTAGTATTCAAAGTATTGACATAAATGTCTCTGAGACCGTGGAAATGCTTGGAAATACGAAATCATATTTTGAGAACTGTGGTACGGAAGAAAAGTTTGCGTCTTTCTTGATGGATTCCAAAGAACTGGACACAGAATTAGAGCTAAGAGTTCTAACGTTACCGCGGATAAATGTTCCCCGCCGACAAAGCAAGAAGTCAAGACACTTTACTTACAAAGGAGGGGATGACACGTTAGAGAATCCAACGAAACTTTACAAGATTGAATTCTGTAATTATCTTTCTTGACGCAGTTACCACATATTTGGCCGAGAGATTCACTCAGCTGACGTCTCTTTGCGATCATTTTGTTTTCTGTACGACATCGGCAAGCCGAAGAAGACGACTATCAGTAGCCTGGACGAAAAGTGTAGAAACCTCGCAGCGGTTTCCGAGAAAACGAGTCAAGAGAAGTTGATGCACTGGAGTTGAGAGAAAAATTTAAGTTCTTTCAACGTTGGTGAAACCCTGAATAGGTCTAACAAAATGTGAAGTTTATAGGAAGACATAACTCTTCCCGCAGTGTTAACGTTGCTCTAAGAATTGTCCTGGCACTTGTACTGCGCCCCGCTTTCGTTATCACTAAGTCGTCGGAGATATATTGTATGGACAAGCTCTGTCAGCACTACAATACGTAGGTGAAAAGCATCGTCGGTCAATGTACTTCACTGTTGTAATACTACAATAAGTTGTTCTGACAAGCCCTTGCCTGCACTCAACGACTTAAGTAGAATAGAATAGAGTAGAATCTGTATTTGCCTTTCAATATGTTTTCCATACAACTGGCATCGTCAGTGTGTTCAATACATTTTTTTAAAATTACAATAATTATTATTGTACATAATTGTACCTGTGTAGGGCAAGCAGATACCATGCTAAAGTAATACTGATAATACCACAATTATTCATTCACAATAGTAATAATAATAATAATAATAATAATAGTAATAATACATCATAACAGTTAAATATACAATAGTATCAAGATATATTTATGGTACATCTTACGTATCCATGTAAAAAGTCTTTGCTGGTACATTACTGTCACAAACATATATGTATAATTCACATGGCAGTTATTTGTTTCATGTAGCATATCTCTTTTGTGTCACTGTTTAGAAACTCATCAAGTGAGTAATATGGCGTACATTTGAGCCACACTTCTATTGTCTGCTTAAAGTTATTCATCGGTAGTTCGCTCACAGCTTTTGGGAGTTTCTTATAAAATTTTAAGCTAAAGGGTTTATGGCTCTTTCATGTCAATGTCAGCCTTGTATATGGAGGTCTATGTTACTATTATTTCGAGTATTATGAACATGCACTTCAGATCTTAAGTTAAAGTTATTTACATTCTCTTTAACATGTGTTAAACAATTATAAATGTATATTCTAGGTAGTGTCATTATCTTTAGTTCTTGAAAATGGTTTTTGCAACTTTGTCTTGGTGCTGGTCCTATAATGCACCTGACTGCTTTCTTCTGCCACTTGAAGATGGTACTTGAACCCACTGAGTTACCCCAAAGAAGTACCCCGTATTGCAGTTGTGAATGGAAAAAAGCAAAGTATGTGGAGATTAGCGTATTTTTAATGATAACGTGTCTCAGCTTGTGTAATAGAAAGAGAGTTGGAGCAAGTTTGCCACATAGATAATTTGTGTGTATGTCCCATGTAAGTTTTTGATCTATATGTATACCTAGTAACTTGACATGTTTTGTATTCTGTTCAATTGGTTTCAGGGTGAAGTAAATTTCTTCAGTTTTCAATTTGTTTATTGATAAAACATTGACTCTGCACAAGTCACTGCTCATTTCAGTTACTACTTTGTTGTATTCCATGACATCTTGCAGATTTTCTCCATCTGTTATTAGTGTCATATCATCAGCATACAGTACATTGTTGCATGGCTAATAATTTGAGAAGTCATTGATTTAAACAATGAACAGGAAAGGGCCAAGCACTGAGCCTTGTGGAATTCCTCTCTTTACTTTCATGGGTGTTGAGTTTTGATAGTTTGTTTTTGCTAATTGTACCCCATTGCTTTCTATTACTTTTGATATAATGGAAACTATTGATATAGGTCTATAATTTTTTGGCATTTTTCTGTCACCTTTCTTATAGATTGGCAGTGTAACTGTCATTTTCAGACATTCAGGGAATACTCCTTCTTCTTGTATGTGATTCGTCAGATATGTTAGCGGAATTAAGATTGCAGTGGCTATGTGTTTAACAATCCTGTTACTAAGTCCGTAATAGTCCACTGTTTTTGAGTTTTTAAGTTTCTTTATAGATTTGATAATGTGGTCGGAGGTGATTTTTGACCAAGAGAATTTCTTGGATGCTGGTGCTTGTTGATTAAGAAGGGTTACAGCAGCTGAAATATTATCAGAATTGTTTTTACCAAAAGAAGAAGAAGAAGAGAATGAAGAATGAGAGCTGGCACAATTTATAAAATACTCGTTAAGGTTGTTGCAATCTATAGGCACTGTGGCTTCCTGTTTACTCATATTGATTTCACTTTTTATTATATTCCAAGCTGCTTGACAGGCATTTTTTGAGCCTGCAACATATTCATCATTTATTTACATTTAGCTGATTTTATTTCATATTTGTACAACTTCTCAAGGGTCACATAGTGTTTCCTGGCTTCCTTATTTTTGTTGTGTGACTTGACATAATCGTCTATACAAACTCAACGACGTCACGTAAGATTTGATATTCAGCTTCTCACGCTATAAATCAAACTACAGCTCGCTACGAATTCACTATGTACTAAGGAACGGACACAATAACACTTTTCGTGATATAATCGGGTCAGTGATAACTATTTGTATTTTAATTACAACAACGCATCTATCAGGGTTCACTAGTTTCGAAAGATAAACTACCACCAAAGCTAGTATCAGTCACCAGAAAAAATACGACATGTTAAGAGTCTACGGGGAGTAGGAATGATGTGGTTATTTATGTCACCAATAACAGCAACCTACAGTGAAGCTTACTGACAACACAACCAAACTTTCTCTATGACGTAGGTACCAGAAACGACAGCTTTCGTATACAACTGATGAATACGTTATCCATTGCCTCTTGTGGTTGCTTCACTTGTAAAGCTTCAACGGATAATCGTATACACACCCAATCAGCGTGAACGTTTTAAATATTTACGTAAATCTGAGAATACGTTCACAAGGCAAAGATATAATTTTATACTGTTCATGTTTCGTTGTCAGTCAACGGCAGCCTCTACAACAACGAGTTAAAATTTCATAGAGTGGCTATAGGTCCGCCATGTTTGAAGCAAATTGAAGTTCTGGCCGCCATGTTTTCTTTAGTCAAGGCATTCGTCTGCTGTGTCCCGCCCTCTTGTAACTGCGTTTGACTTACTTGAAATAGCCAATACTAGCTTCATTTTTTCTAAAACAAGCAATAGACAGCAGTGATTTCAGTGTACACTGACAGCAAAAAGGGATGTTTTTGTCGAAATATGGCTAAACTTTTCGATGTAGATAACACTACAAGACAACTCAAATAAGTCTGTCCATCCACTATAACGTTACTTGTTGCCCATAAATTAATGCAATTAGAGCGGGTACCACCAGAATATTACGGTGAAACTTCTAAACATGCTGTGGTTAACTATTAGAAACAGTAACGGGCCAGAAATGCGATATTTTTGTCGCTATTTCAAAGTAAACAGTCAAAGCCTCAAAAACCAGTACACTGTGAACGAGAATTTATTTGAAATATGTGTTACAAGTAGTTAACACAAGCATAGTAATTCAATAACAAAGTCGAAGCGTTCTTGGGTGGGGTAATTTCACAAATTTTCGTAAGTAGCTGTATGCCTTGGCAGAATAAAAGTGTAGGGTCAGGGCAAATTTCCTTATTTGCTGAGAATAATGGCATACTTTAGCACTGCACTGAAGTTCCAATAGCTCCTACAACAAACCAACTACATGTTCACTGTTTAACATATCAGAAACTGAACTACATAGCCTTCTTCTCAAACCAGCAACTAAAGTCTGTAACTGCACTATTCTTCTTTTGTGTCGTACACTAAATTGCTTCATTTGCTTTATCCGCTTCTTTAGTCGCACATTCTCTGCTTGTACTCTGTTATATTGTGTTTTCAACTTCTTAGGGCTTGGTAGACAGTAATTGTGGTCAGCAGAAACAGATGTGGGTCCGACAGGCACTGAAAGAATGTAGTTACATCACAAGTTTATAACTGAGCCACACCATAAGATTATAATAGAAAGTATGTAATTCAAAGTAATAAGAACACGGAGTAAAATTAAATTATTGACTTACTTTGTGCTAATGATGTCACTGTAATAGCACTATCTTGCAAATTGTCGAAAGATCGCTTTCTGGGTTGTGGTCGTAATACTTTATCTTGCTTTTGTAAATGTGATGGAAAGTTAAAGATAGTAAAGATAGCAGGTACTGGTTTTGACAAAAGGCGCCTCTGGACATTTGTGTGGTACATATATTTCTCTTCAAAATGAGCTGAACAGAGGTAACTGGCTGTAGTAGGAAACCAGTTTTCTCGCTTCATATTTATAACCCATCTTTTTGTAATTTCCTTATCTTTTAAAGGAAATCTGTAATCAACGATAAATAAATTACTTCCTGCATTTGTCTTAAGCATAATTACAGTTCCAATGCAAATGACTCTTTAGTAAACATTAAAAAACGTGTGTCGTATTTCGGTACTAATATACTTACTTATAATATGAAATATTTGTTGTCTTATCGCTGCGATTTGTGCAGTTGAACGCTGAACACACTGCAGGCATGTTGACTTTATATTTTGTAACAAAAAAGTCAACTAGAAAAGTTAAATATTGCAGTAATATCACAACAGCTGACACACTTCCAACACAAACAACAGTAACGCTTTCCTAATGTTTTGACTAAGGAGAACATGGCGGCCGAGGTAGCGTTGGTTGCCGCTAGGAGCGCTGTAACTAGTATCTCAGCCACTCTATGAAATTTTAACTCGTTGCTCTACAAGTAGCGCCTTGTTACAACAATATCCTTGACTCTATTTAATAAATTATTTCGTTAATCTCAGCCTTTTAGAATTAAATGGAATAACTTTTCATTTATAATTAATCACTTTTCCATAACACGCAAACTTGCTTTCCCTGCCTAAAAATTAAGAAATACAATTCCTGCTTCTTAATTTTCTAAACTTTACTTTTACCAATATTCCAGTCTTTTACTTTATTGGTCTTTGAATTTACTTTTTCCGAAAAGATATATTCCAGAGGTTAATCTGCTTTCAAATAAGCCTTTGACTATTTTTCCTTGTAACAGTTTGGGGATAAAGGACAAGTCGGGTACTAACTTTTTCAGCTTAAAGCCGTTTTCTTTATTTCCTACAATTAAATCATTTAAAGGCACAAATCAGCATTTTATTTTACGATTGATGGTCTTCTAGTCGAAACCTCAGTAAGCGGAAATGTTATACAAAAAATAAAACAAAAACCTGAGTGTCACCACCACTTTTTCGCTCTATGAACTTCAAATAATCGAAGTTCAACCACTTCAGGCATCGACTTTAGCGACTCACCAATGTTTAAAACTCAAAACACCACACTCGATTATCTCTTTCAGAGAGAATTAGCGTGTTGTCTTTTAAATGGTCCTTGATTTTTTATTTAGGGACAAGGGGGAAAGCCATCAAATTATCAATAAACTACGACTGTTTCTCAATAAATAACTATTACTTAGGATGACCATTCTCTTTAATGTAGACTATAGATTCAGAGCGTCGAATGAGATTTCTGGAATTTACTATATTGCGACGCTAACGCCGAAGTCACACATTAAATCCTAACCAAATATCTCTAAGTCACTATTCCTTAGTTCTTGCGTACATCTATACAGCCACAATAATACAATGCAACGTTACTATCCTTTAGTGCGTGCTTTAATCCTCAACCATATAATAACTAAAGGACTTCGCACAGGTCTCTTCTCATACACCATCCAACGGAAAATCTCATCACATATTGAAACACGGTGCGTCTACCATCGCGTAACTATTAAGCAGCAAAACACACCGTTGCTCGCAACTCGGAGAAACTGATCTCACACTTCAATAAATTGGAGCTTTTCCTATACCTGGTGAGTCTACACTTTACCAAAATCGGCGAAATTATGACTTTCTACATACGCCGATAATTTTCCCAAATTACCCTTCTAAACGACTTACAACTACTTTGAATATACTTGAGTTCTATCTCCGTTGCAGACTGGTTCACGTATCGTACGTGTGAGTCGATCTCATCACGCCCTTGAAATAATCTCTCTCGAGGCTCACTACTCGAACAATACTCGGATACTGCTGCTAAAATTCTAAAAGGAGAAGTCGAACCATTCTCTGCAAACGAACATATCACGTTAATTCTCCTTTTAACAATAACTGTTTCTTCTTTGCAATTGCCGGCAAACGTTCGTAGCGGCCAGTTGCATCGTAGTTGTTATCTTCGCCGCACGCCGCGCTTCAGCAGTCGGTTGGGCGTTGCAAACTCGCTGACTTGATAGGGGACAGCTTTTCTCGACCATCAGGTGTCACATGTCTACGACATTTTAACACAAAAATATAAGAAAACTATAAAAGCAACTTAATCTCTTTATTTTTGTAGCACATAAAAATTGATGATAAGTTGAGGCGATACAAAGAAGTGATGCACTTTTTACGGGCTGAAGATGATTTGGCGCATTCCACACTCCCAGTGACCATTCCGATCGGAGACAGAAGTTTCTCAAAGCTAAAATTGATAAAAACATATCTCAGATCAACGGTGAGCCAAACTTGTTTGAGTGAACTTGCAGCTATATATGTCGAACACGAGACTACAGAGAATTTAAATTACGCAGATTGAGTGAAAGATTTTGCGCAAGCGAAAGTGAGGAGGCTTCGGTTTGTCTAATGTTTTTTATACATTCAGTTGCTTAGTACATTATTGCGTTGGATTTTATTTTGTTCAACGCAAAACAAATTATTGCACACATTATCATTCAAAGTAAGTTAACACGTAAATTTTAAATTTTGTTCCCACAGAGTACGTTATCGGTACACAACCGTAAAACATGTTCATTTATGTTAACAATAATTCCGCATGGTTTATTAAACTTATTTTTAACACCCAGACTTGCCTAAATCATACAAATAATTTTTCAAGTCATGTTTGCACAAGTATCAAACAGTGGACCTATTTGAATATTACACAAACCTTTTTTTAAAAAAAATTAACAGTAACCAGGGAGGGATGAGGACGAAAGGCTCTTACTAGTTTCGTCATGAATAAAAAATTAGTTTATAGATCTAACAACAAATGGCTCTGGGTACTTACTTGGTACCAGGTAACACCCATTATCTATTCTTGCTTTCTTGTAACTGGTACTTTATTAATACTAGTACGTGCGTCTGTTTTGTGGGCCCTTTGTGATTTTGTAGGACAGCTCCCTTTCTCCTGCCGCTCGGTGGGTACCCGTTTGCTTTGTCCACAAATAATGAATTATATTCTGAGGCAATAACCCATCAGGCAGTCATCTTTTTGACCCAGACAAAAGAAAAGTAGTATGTTCGCTAAACGGACTCCTGCAGACCCTTCTTTGTGACGCCTTCAGCCTTCCCATCGTTCTGTATTTAGATACTAGAAATTTGTAAACATGTGAGAACAGTTTAAAAGATTAAATAAAAACGAATATTCATCAACGTGATACCAGGCAAAGATGAAACTTTTCAGAACGAAAGAGTAAGAACATCAATTTTTTCAGTACAAATTGTGCTATTCAAATTTACAAAATTATTCCAGATTGAAATAAAAGCTGTTTTTTCATTGTCACTATTTATCATACGCATAAGGTCTTGAGTCCGTGCTTCACAGAATTTGTAAATTATGTGGAAAGTAACAGACTTTCAAACAGAGTACAAATTCTACCGTAATTTGCAGGTAAGTCCAAAATTCATTTAAAGGTACTTTAATTACTGCAGCATGATTGATGAATGTTCTTAGTTTTACATACAGTGCGCACCCATACATTCTGTTTGTGTGCGATGAGTGCGAGAACGCATTCACGAATTAATGTACACGACAATATGTAAGGTTTATAGAAGAATAAAAAGAGCGCGAAGATTCGATTAGAATAGGACATAATTGCCACTATCATTTTCGGACTCGATTTCTTCCACAAATGCTGTAACGCATGCACGTTTGAATTGACATTGTGGATACCCACTTATTTTCAAAATATTCGCTACTGTTGCAAGGAAGAATAAAATCGTTTACTGGACTTGATACTTGAGCACAGATCTGTCTGTTGTACTGCGGAAACCACAGAAATCACAACAATACTACGACAAACGTCTGCACACCGTGTATATGTGTTAGACTGTGGTCCCCAAGCAGCGCAACAACGCAGCAATACTGTCAATTATTGCGAGGAAATCGTCATCTCATGCAGCTATTCACATACACATTTACATACCATCCGCGAGTTTGCTGTCTTAATGGTTCACATGAAGTTCCAGCTTCGTAACGACAGTAAAAAAGCATTTTACAGGTGCAATAATTCAAGACTGTCCTGAACACACAGATTTCACATTTCGATGCAAGCACCCGTAATTGAGAATTCAACCTCTTCCGGAGATTGTAGCACTGCTAAAATGACCTCGGAATAGAGGTGTCAGTGCGACCTTTAGTAGTTATGCAACGGTAACGTGATCAGACAACATTTATCACCAACCTATCAGCTACTTAACGCTCTTGATGGAAGAGATAGGAATCTCTTCCATTAATTATCACGTAGAGGGAAGGTGTCATCGGGTAAAAATAGTGACAGTATCATACAGAAGTGAGGCCACCTGTGGAGAGGGGGAAGAACGTCACACGAGCCCATTCTTGGCCAGTAACTCCACGTAATTGATAAGATTTGTTCCCCACGGCCCCTGGCATGTTCTCCAGAGTATATAAGCTCACCTTTGGTCTTCCGAGATCACCAGAGTCCACATACGGACATCAAAAGCGGAACGTCGTGGGAGCGAATTTATTTTCGCCCAGCTAAAAGACACCTTACGCCGAGAGTCCAAGAGAACTTCGTGAAGGACGCAGTGTGGTTTGGCGACCATACTTTGAGCGCTAGTGACCAGAATATCGTAATCTACACCAGTTGGCTGGTGTATGGGAAGTATAGTGAACGGCCTTAGTGAATGTGCTCAAGAGCTTTGAGTGTGCAACCTGGGCTGCACATTAATGAGGTAAGTGACGTTAAACTAACAACTACTCTAAAGACATTGGTAAAAGCTTACATCCTCATGAAGAATGCGCCAACTAACAAGGCACCCTTTATCAAGAGATACTGCATTTTTCGATGGCACCACTGAAGGAGATATTAGATAGCAATACATACATTTAATCGCCATATACCGGTATACATTTTATATCAACAACAATCCATTCAAGCTCTCTCTCTTGGTTGCTTTAGGTTAATGCCTTAACTTTTGAGATTTTTCTAAGTGTTTAGAGTTTCCTATAGCAATGATATTAACATACGTATGGTAACATTACTATGGAGCTGGTAGAGTGTTGTGATGCAGAAGACACACTGATTTAATGGGTCTTTCACAGGGTGCTGTAACCTGTGATCAACTGCGTCTGGACCCAGCTGCAGGTTTTTTCTTATACAAATCCAGCTGCAGACTGTACCTAAACGGTGAACCGCCTTGGGTACCACTCCTCTGACAGGCCAAAAGGAATCTCTCTTCTAATTTATTCTGCCTTCAAGTACAAATTGACTGAATCTAACTGAGAGCTGCTTCGTAAGTATTTTACATCATTGCTGAATACTGTTACACATCCTTTTTGCTTTGTGTGGTGCAGTAATGATAAAAACACTCCTTGTGAAATTACATTAATTTTTGGTAGATAGAATACAAATACCTCTTTATTTTGAATAAGTCAATGAGACGTGTCTATCCAAATTAATTATTTCAGTACATGGCAGTCTATTGATTTTCTCTCTCTTTACAGTCCGCTTATTCCAACCAGGTTTCTTAAACTCAAATACTGATTGATCATACCTTCTCTCAAGTATCATCTACCACTGATTCAAACAACATCCATCATGCAGCTGGGCAAACTTGATGAACGAATTCATGTCATGGATGCCAGTTCAAACGCCTGGAGCGTCATAAAGGACATTGCAGAGTCAGGAGTAAGTACAGATGCCTTTTAACTGTCATAAATAGCTCGTGATTCAATGAACTTTGATACGTCCGTTTCAATAGACATGTCATTGACTCGGAAGCTCTTTATGTCAATCCCCTTCTCACACATGGAATAACTTTTGTCCTAGGTCCAAGAAGAAGCATTCTACGTCTGTGACATTGGCGACGTAATAAGCAAACACAAGGAATGGAAAATCAAAATGCCAAGAGTCCAGCCATACTATGGTATGTTTCCACTTCTCAGCAACAGTAGCCGTAGGACTGTGTATTATCTAGGTTAAGACTGAAATCAATTTCTGTGAAGAATGTAATTTTCAAAGTATGAGAGATATCACCCACATCAACTACAGCTGTCCCATGAAAAAGCTTTCTCCTGTTATTAGCCAGTATAGAATAATTATGGTTAACACAGTTACTTACTCCCATTATTTTTGCAGCGGTGAAATGCAACGATAGCCTCACTGTGATTGAGGTTCTGGCTGCACTTGGAACTTGCTTTGATTGTGCTTCAAAGGTGAGTGTACATTTCTATCATTTCTGTTAAAAGACAGGAACTTATTTTGCATTACTGAGTGTATAGAGGACACAATACAATATACGACAAACATACAAAACACTTTTCAGTAAATTCGTATTACTTTGTTACAGGCGGAAATTGACAGAGTTCTCTCTGTTGGTGTCGACCCAAGCCATATTATTTTTGCAAATCCTGCAAAACCTGCATCGCACATTCGTCATGCAGCGGCTGTAGGTGTTGATCTGATGACTTTTGACAGTGACTGTGAGCTCTACAAAGTCAAGACCCTATTTCCTACTGCCAAGTGAGTAAATGGAAATCAGAATCTACTTTCCATATTTATGGATACGTAGATCTCTCCCTTGCATAACATATTCGGTAACAACATTTTCCTTCTCAACTATGTTTTAGGCTGGTGCTACGTATCCGGTATGATGCTGCCGTCGCTCAGTGCCAGTTGGGGAATAAGTTTGGATGTGACCCAGACTCCGATGCACCACGGCTTATGAAACTGGCTCAGTCATTGGACCTAGACATTGTGGGCATCAGTTTCCACGTCGGCTCTGGCTGTGACGATCCACCAGTATTCTACAAAGCCATTTCTGCCGCTCGAAGACTTTTTGATCTGGGGTCTGCTCTTGGGTTCTCCATGAGTTTACTTGATCTTGGTGGTGGCTATCCTGGCAACAAGGGTGCCCAATTAGACAAGGTAATGTCAGGAATTCTTAGCTCTCTTTTTACGATGCTACACAAACTAGCATTTCTGACTCCATACTGGTAGTGTTAACTTTCTTCACTTTTTTGAGGAATTTAACTATCTTTCAACTCTTTTCATCCCTCAGAATTTATGACCTAATGGCAATAAGTACTCAGTTTTTACTTTAATGTAGCAATATTAAATATATATTATCTTTACTAAGACCATTACTTCACCTTTGTTTTAATTTCCTTAGTTTTTACAGCCAACTAACACTTCCTTTGGACCCATTTATCTTCACACTTATGGTATACATTTCTGGGGAGCTGGAATGCTGGTTCCATTTTATAGTAGCTAGTGACGTTGAGAGATAGTTAAGTCTGTCACGTTACTGCAGGTATACTATTAACGGGTTTTCAAGGGGAAGTCTGGCATTAGTGTCGTTATTTTGGTAACTTGAATCAAAATAATGAAATATTATCACATTGTTAGCATCCTATATTGCTTCCTGCTCACTTGCTGCATAATTCATTACTTTATTTTCTACAAAATGCCTTATCTCAAGGTTATTTCCGTATTTCCAGATTGCAGAAGTGGTGAACAGTGCCCTCGGAGAGTTCTTTCCTGAACCAGATGTTCACATAATTGCCGAACCAGGACGTTATTATGTTGCCTCAGCTTATACTCTTGCTACAAATGTTCACTCCAAGAGAGATCTTATCAACCCAAAGGATGGGTCCATCACATCAGTCATGTACTATGTAAATGATGGAGTGTACGGCAGTTTTAATTGCATTCTCTATGATCACATGAAAGTGACACCAGTGCCTCTCAAAGTAAGTCAGACAACGTTCGTGTATTTTTTCTCATATGCCATATAACACCGACATAATTAAGAAATGAAAGGAAAAGTGATCATTGCTCTAACACGCAATGTTTCTTTTATAGGACGCTGGACTTGAAATGCGTCAGTGTTCTGTCTGGGGACCAACTTGTGATGGTCTGGATCAAATAGTTGAGTCTACTTTGCTGCCAGAGTTGGATATAGGAGACTGGTTGATTTTTGAGAATATGGGTGCTTACACACTGCCTGTGGCGTCTCCATTCAATGGCTTCCCTGTTCCCAAAGTGCATACTGTGATTGACGTCCAAGGCTGGTAAGTAAGGTTTTTCTTTTCCAGAATCTGACGGTCGTTGTAAAGATTCAAAATATCTAAATACGTTGCAAAATTCATTTGTTATTGTAACCTTACTTATTGTTTCTGAAAATCCATACAGGCTGCTACTCAAAGACCGACTACCCATGACGGAGAATCATTTTGTTATTGGAAACACACCAGCAAATCTACACCTGGGTCTATCCATAGATGGTCAAGGCAACATTGATGAGTGGGATGAAGTTCACACACCTGTTTCATCTTCTGATGATGAGATTGTGGAAGATCACACGTCACATTCAACTGTGGGCTCAAGCATCATATATCCATTCCTTCAGATGGGACAAGTTAATTAGGAACAAATGGAAGTATGTCTGCACCTCAGTGACAGTACATGATAATGCCTTGTGTTATTGTACTTCTTCCTTATCGAAAACAACTATGCCGTTTTCTCCAGTAATTGTCTGTTTCTTCTGTGTCAGCGTCTCGTTGCGTATAAGACAATGTATCAAGTGACAAACTGTCATTCATGGCAGGGATACAACACAACACCTATGTAAGTTAGGTTTTGTTAAGTTAGGTGTGACAGGGAAGGCAGATATTCATTAAAATTCTTTAGTGTACTGCAGCTCAGTGCCTGAAATTTGATTAAGGGACCAAAACATGAATCTCAGAATAATTTAAACTATCAAGGTTTCTCCAAAGCTATTTCGGGCACTCAACTGTCTGTAGATATCTCACTGCAAAAGCGTAAATTGTATTTATTCAAGCCTAATTAGAGAATTCTGTTGTACGCTCAACACATGAATAGCATCTGCGTTACTGGAAGCAGAACAAATTAACAAAGATCTGTTTCTGAGGTATATGGTACGATTTATGGCAAATGCTATTTTGTTATGTATAATACACCAAAATTTCAGTTTAATGAAACTATTCACATGAAAACTTGGGTGCAGTTGAATGAAACAACTCTATGTAAAGATGTTCCTTTAACTACAGTTTCCTTGGAGACAGTTTTTCTTAGCTAGTTATGTGAGGAAATATCACCATAATAGCATTGTCAAATGGTTGAAACTTTGTTCTAGAACTAGTTCAATTCTTCGTAAATGTTATACTTTTAACAAACCAATAATGTTTCGTAACTACCAAATGCACTAGGAAATTCATTTGTCTCCACTGATATTTGGGTGAGATAACATGAGATGTGGAACCAGTTGATTTCATTTGGAAGGTGTTGCTGTGGTTGAATAAGTGAGGAGGCAGCATCTTCGCTTGATTTTGTAATTTTTTATGTACCGTATTTTATAATAAATCGTATTATTTAAACAAACATTTGTTATATTTTGCATTTACTCCATTATAACCTAATGAGTACCATATGGAGGTAGACCAAAACCATTAACAAGTGGCATTATATATTCTTCTGAGAAAATTGATAATGTATGGAAGTAAAGCAAAGTTATTACTTGAGGAAATTTCTCGTCATAAAAAAGCAGTATTCCATAACATATTCCTGAGAACAATGATAGCAAGTAGCTAACAAAGTGCTTCTGTATTAACGCTAAAGACTTCAAAAGAAGCCTTAAAATCTGAAGAATTTTTGTAGTGAGTAATGATAGTGACAACACAATGCCAAACAAAGAATCAAAGAAATGGAACTGCTGAAAGTTAAGAAAATTGTAATATGTATTGTATTGCCTTTAACTGGAATAATGCAGCCAATATATTGAGATAGTGCGCCAGCCATTAACCGGGTTGGTCGCCCGGGCCAACGTGTATGAGACAGCCAAGGCATGGTCACGAACCTAAGCCCTGTGCGGCTCCGGAGACTCGGAAGTTAAGTCAAAATGACGTGTTCACCAGCTCTATTCGAGTAAGCTGAGCGTGACACTAAGACTACCTTGTATCGTGTGTGATTGGTCCCTCGAGAATCGCAGAAACAGCAGCTAAAGGTTTCACTCGTAGCAATTTGCTCCATTTGGGGGCGTAAGAAAGACGATAAATTTCGTTACAGATGCTAGCACCAGGCAGAAACGGAGTAATTAAGCCAACTTTTACTAAAAATGAAAAGCACAATGACTACCGTGGAACAAAACAAGAGCGAATATGTATTTATTATTCTGATTAAAATTAAACATGTGCGGTAGACCTGACCATACTCTTTGGGTATGTTCGCTCTGTCTGTAATTACAACGCTGATATACACTGAAGATCAATTGAAAGTGGTACATCTGACTAATATCATGTAGGGAACTCGCGAGCACACAGAAGTACCGCAACACGACGTGCCATGGACTCGACTGGTATCTGAAGTAGTGCTGGAGGGAACTGACACCATGAAACCTGAAGGGGTGTCCACGAATCGGCTAGAGTACGACAGGGTGGACATTTCTTCTGAACAGCATATTGCAAGGCAGCCCAGAAATGCTCAATAATGTTCATGTCTGGGGAGTTTGGTGGCCAGCGGAAGTGTTTAAAATCAGAAGAGTTTTCCTGAAGCCACTCTGTAGCAATTCTGGACGTGTCGCATTGTCCTGCTGGAATTACTCAGGTCTGTCGGAATGCACAATGGACATGAATGGATGCAGGTGATCAGACAGGATGCTTACGTACGTGTCACCTGTCAGAATCGTATCTAGATGTATCAGGAGTTCCATATCACTTCAACTGCACACTCCCCACACCATTACAGAGTTCCTACCAACTTGAACAGTCCCCTGGTGACATGCAGGGTCCATGGATTCATGACGTTGTCTCCATTCCCGTACACGTCCGTCTGCTCGATACAATTTTACCAGGCAACATGTTTTCAGTTATCAACAGTGCAATGTCGGTGTTGACGGGCCTACGCGATGCGTAAATCCTTGTGTCGTTCAGTCCTCAAGGGTACACGAGTGGGCCTTCGGCTCTGGAAGCCCATATCGATGATGTTTCGTTGAATGGTTCGCACGCTGACACTTGTTGATGGTCCAGCACTGAAATCTGCAGCAATTTGCGAAACGGTTGCAATTCTGTCAAGCTGAACGATTCTCTTCAGTCGTTGTTGGTTCTGTTGTTGCAGGATCTTTTTCCGGCCGTAGCGATGTCGGAGATTTGATGTTTTACCGGATGCCTGATATCCAGGGTACACTCGTGAAATGGTAGTTCTCGAAAATCCCCACTTGATCGCTACCTCGGTGATGCTGTGTCCCATCGCTCTTGCGGCGACTATAACACCACGTTCAAACTCACTTAAATCTTGATAATCTGTCATTGTAGCAGCAGTAACCGATCTAACAACTGCGCCAGACACTTGTGTCTTATAAAGGCATTGCCGATAGCAGCGCCGTATTCTGCCTGTTTACACATCTCTATATTTGAATACGCTTACCTATACCAGTTTCTCGGCGCTTCGATGTATGACTGTTATGTTAGAGAATTTTGGTTATAAATAAAAGTGGTTTCCTAGGACGACGATATTGGCCTTTAACAAACTATATAGCAGGTTTTGTCAAGTAATCTATGTGACAGGTCGTACGACTATTTTACATTTCATTAATCGTATTGTATTGGCATTACCTTCCTGATATATAAGTTACTCTAAGAAAATCCTTGATCTGCTGTACATAACTATGTCATTGCAGACATAAGAAACTAACTCTTTTACAGCAGCTACTGACATTCAAACAGTCACTACTGTAAATGTTTCTGAACGCTAATAACTACTAGAGTGTTAATAATAGTCTTTCTTCAGGTTACGTTGGTCGTCAGTAATTAGTGTTGTGCTTTTAAGTTTTCTCCTCAGTTGTAATAAGCCAGCAAAATTTGTCAACCTGCGTATGTATTGTGCTAATCTCGAAATTATTTTTTTTTTCAGTGTTCAGCGCACTACGTCCACACACTTCACGCCTACGTACATTTATCGACATTTCAGTGCAACAAACCATACTAAAAACTGACGAGTTGTGGAGAGATCTTTAATGGAGTATATCACTAAAGTTGCGTATTTTCGTAACACGCAAATGTAAATACGGAAACCATCAAATATGGCATGTTGGCATCGCAGGAGGACGAATACCATGCGCTGTTGATCCCAGAATCTGTCACAAGAGGTGAAGATGAAACAGAATATTAGCGCAGCGACTTTTTTAAGATACTTATTTAGTATTTAACAGGTTCACATAGTAACACTACATAACAGAAAACAAACTAATTTTAAAAATAATTATGTACGTTACAACACATTCATATTTTCAGCCTTCAGTACTGAAACGACAGTTGAGTTATTTCTTAGATGACAATTTTGTTGAACTCTCAGTACGTTTCTTTTTTTGCGTAAGGTTTTATGTCGAAGTATTATCAGAAGCTTTACATATTGGAACCTTGCGAAAATTCGCGTACTTAATCCTGTATTTAGGACGACTACTTACTTTCTCGTGTTCATCTCATAAGTATGCCATATATTGTAAGTCGTTCGTTAATTTAAGTCCAAAAACTATACTAATTGTGAGCACTATGATCTACGCTGTAGCGTGTCGCTTTGCTTTGGAAAACGCTTTCCATTCGAGTATCATGGCGTTAGAAACGTTTGTATTGCTTACGTCTGTTCTATTGATCAATCAATCATGTCCCTTGCTGTGTGCCACACCGCGACAAATTTTGAGCACTCAAAAGGATCTTGGATTGTGTCCCCCGAATTACAATTTCCACGTGCTGCTGATGGTTTTAACTGAATGGAATGAAGCTTGGAGTTGGTATCCATTGTCCGGTTTATGACTTTGTACCTTGTCGATCTGGCGCCTTCTGGTACTATTTTCAGCGCTAAATTTTCCCACACTATTTTCCAATTCTGAAGCTCCCATTTATTAGGAATTGGTATTCCTGTCAGAGCTATGGCCATGTTACTAACTTTTCTTTTTTTAAAAACCGTCTGTTGGTACATAGTTTTCATTGATATAATGAATTCGCATAAAGTTCAACGAGTGTGGGATATTGGCAATAGTAACCAGAGCTATCTCTGATGTCGGGCGTTCTTTGTGAAACAGTACAGCAGTTGAAGGGTATGGTCCGTTTTCTATTACACACTTGGGTCCGATGACGAGTAGTGACGCGCATTTTGCGTGCGAGTCCGTTAGTCCCAGTCCACCCTCATTTAAGCTGAAGGTGCAGGTCGGCAGAGAAACCTTAAAGATTTCACCCCTCCATATAAACCAGTATATCGCATGCTGTAAGCCATACCTATTTTTTTGGGCATCGGGAAGACTTAAGCTGAGTACCACACGCTTACAATTTGTGTGCTGCTTAGCTTGACTCTTTCTGTCGTAGCCAAATTTTTACCTGGATACATTTTTACAGTTCTAATTTTATGCAGTGTCGTGTGCCGACTGAGGGCATTCTTTGTGGGTTATTAGTCATAATGATGCCTAACATTTGGTGTTGATCTTTGGCAGTAAACCAATTCCGCTGTATATTCCACTTCTGATACGCAGTTGGTAACATCACAGGAGGATTTAAAGCTATTGCACATAACCCCATAGATAACAGACAGCTTTGTTTAGCTGATCTGTTGGTGGGAATTTTTAAGTTTCTGCCATGAATAATGAGTTGTGACACAGCATTGCCCAAAATATTCTGAACTGCATCCGTGAACATAGTCCTCAGACCTATTTTAATCACGACTTTCTTCAGATATTTATGACTATATCGAAATCAACTGAAGGTCTATTAATACACTATTGGCCATTAAAATTGCTACACCAAGAAGAAATGCAAATGATAAACGGGTATTCATTGGACAAATGTATTATACTAAAAGTGACATGTGATTACATTTTCACTCAATTTGGGTGCATAGATCCTGAGAAATCAGTACCCAGAACAACCACCTCTGGCCGTAATAACGGCCTTGATACGCCTGGGCATTGAGTCAAACAGAGCTTGGATGGCGTGTACAGGTACAGCTGCCCATGCAGCTTCAACACGATACCACAGTTCATCAAGAGTAGTGACTGGCGTATTGTGACGAGCCAGTTGCTCGGCCTCCATTGACCAGACGTTTTCAATTGGTGAGAGATCTGGAGAATGTGCTGGTCAGGGCAGCAGTCGAACATTTTCTGTATCCAGAAAGGCCCGTACAGGACCTGTAACATGCTGTCGTTCATTATCCTGCTGAAATGTAGGGTTTCGCAGGGATCGAATGCAGGGTAGAAATGGTTCAAATGGTTCTGAGCATTATGGGACTCAACTGCTGAGGTCATTAGTCCCCTAGAACTTAGAACTAGTTAAACCTAACTAACCTAAGGACATCACAAACATCCATGCCCGAGGCAGGATTCGAACCTGCGACCGTAGCGGTCTTGCGGTTCCAGACTGCAGCGCCTTTAACCGCACGGCCACTTCGGCCGGCTTGGAGGGTAGAGCCACGGGTCGTAACACACTTGAAATGTATCGTCCACTGTTCAAAGTGCCATCAATGCGAACAAGAGGTGACCGAGACGTGTAACCAATGGCACCCCATACCACCACGCCGGGTGATACGCCAGTATGGCGATGACGAATACACGCTTCTAATGTGCGTTCACCACGATGTCGCCAAACACGCGTGCGACCATCATGATGCTGTAAACAGAACCTGGATTCATCCGAAAAATTGACGTTTTGCCATTCGTGCACCCAGGTTCGACACTGAGTACACCATCGCAGGCGCTCCTGTCTGTGATGCAGCGTCAAGGGTAACCGCAGCCATGGTCTCCGAGCTGATAGCCCACGCTGCTGCAAACGTCGCCGAACTGTCCGTGCAGATGGTTGTTGTCTTGCAAACGTCCCCATCTGTTAACTCAGGGATCGAGACGTGGCTACACGACCCATTACAACCATGCGGATAAGATGCCTGTCATCTTGACTGCTAGTGATACGAGCCCGTTGGGATCCAGCACGGCGTTCCGTATTACCCTCCTGAACCCACCGATTCCATATTCTGCTGACAGTCATTGGATCTCGACAAACGCGAGCAGCAATGTCGCGATACGTTAAACTGCAATCGCGATAGGCTACAATTCGACCTTTATCAAAGTCGGAAACGTGATGGTATGTATTTCTCCTTACACAAGGCATCACAACAACGTTTCACCAGGCAACACAGGTCAACTGCTGTTTGTGTATGCGAAATTGGTTGGAAACTTTCCTCATGTCAGCATGTTGTAGGTGTCTCCACCGGCACCAACCTTGTGTGAATGCTCTGAAAAGCTAATCATTTTCGTATCACAGCATCTTCTTCCTGTCTGTTAAATTTCGCGTCTATAGCACGTCATCTTCGTGGTGTAACAATTTTGATGGCCAGTAGTGTAAAATCGCTGCTTTCTTTGATATGTCGGATTCTGTGCACGAAGTAGGTCTCAGTAAGATGTCATGTAAGTTTCTTTCCGGAACGGTAGACGTTGGATACTAATCGATAACTTTTTTTTCATTTTTGGCTTTAATCTCCGTGTGAAGCTGGACACGAACGTACTTTCTTAGGCACCGTTAACTCGACGTCCTTATCCACTCACCTACGGTAAGCCCATGACACAAGCAGCATTATTACTGATCTTAGGATGTCCTGAAGGCTTTTACTGCTAATGCATCGTTAATTTTCATTTGATTACGAGAGTGTGGTGTTTGTGATAAATATTTAATGTGCTGTCCCCTTGGAACGGAATACTGCTTGTTACAAAACAAAAAACGCAAAACCCGACTAACTCAATATGGCGAATGTCGTATCGAGTGTCACGTAGATTTGACGTCTCATCCCACAGTAACACTCGTATAAGCTGAGCTGAACTGTCAGCTATGTTTTCCCCAAAGTGTAGAATTTTCCTAACTGTTTACATATGAGTCATGATGCGAGTGGAGATTTCTAATTACAGTATTGAAGAATTCGTCGTAAATATGGGTGGCTGGTGAGCTGTAAACTGTACTAACTACTGCACAAATGGTTTTCGCATGTTTGATTTCCAAGTGACCGGTCGGCCGGAGTGGCCGTGCGGTTCTAGGCGCTACAGTCTGGAGCCGAGCGGCCGCTACGGTCGCAGGTTCAAATCCTGCCGCGGGTATGGATGCGTGTGATGCCGTTAGGTTAGTTAGGTTTAATTAGTTCTAAGTTCTAGGTGACTGATGACCTCAGAAGTTAAGTCGCATAGTGCTCAGAGCCATTTGAACCAAGTGACCGGGAATGAAGAGAACGATGGGTCATAGACTGCCGGAGAAATCAGGAGCGACCCGACGCTCAGTTGCCTATTGTAAATATATTTAATGAAAGTAGTTACAAACATGAAACAAGTTGTACACAACTGCGTTTCGTGCCAGTCAAAAACTGTACTGAAGAAGTTCGTCTCAAAATTTTTCGATTTCTGCGATATTTTCGCAGCTGGAAAAGTGGAGAGGAATATTTTTGATGTATTTATACGTCTTATCATAAACATACATATCCCATTTCTAATACAGACCCGGTGGAACAAGTGGTAATTCGGCTATTTTTATACCGGACTGGTCATAGTGAGAGAGCTTTCACAAGCAACGTAACCTTCAAAGAATGAAATTTTACCACAACTCAACAAGCAACAAACATATCATGAAGTACATAAAATGAATACTGGTTACATGATTGATGAAACTATTAATAAAATTTCGTTTCACTGTACAATAGAAATGGAAATGCTGTGTGGCTAGGGCCTCCCGTCGGGTAGACCGTTCGCCTGGTGCAAGTCTTTCGAGTTGACGCCACTTCAACGGCTTGCGTGTCGATGGGGATGAAATGACGATGATAAGGACAACACAACACCCAATAAAAAATACAAGTGGTTGTATAAAGGCAAATGTAATAAATAGCCACAGGCTGTTACTGCGTAACTGTCATATTGGAAGAGACTGGTACCGAGATCTTAACTCGTTACATCTCATATTTAACTATCACTCAAGTTGCGAGCCTACTTTCCTATAGCTGTGTAATATTACATTTGAATTTTTGTGCTGTATGAAAATGGCGTTCTAAATATCTCAATGACCCATATTACCGGGAAATACGGAAGCGTCCGATCCCGCCCGTCTGCTTTGACCCATGACGTCACAAATATGGCCGAAACGACCATAAACCACGATTCCAATATGGCGCATATAAAGTCGTTACGTACACATTATGAGGACGAAAATGCATCGAAAAACACACACACACACATGTTCCACAAAAAGCCTAATGACACTAACAGGACAAGCGCAGGAAATAGGGGGTTTTTGGATGGGGACAAACTAAATATAAACAAATTTAGACACCCACCCCCATACAAAACCATGCAAAACGACGAAAAAAATCGACATCACAAAACTCCCCAAATACCACTAAACACAATATCATCTGGAATTGGACACTTCCCTTGACCTATATAGATCAACAGCAGCTCCCGATTCCATAAATTGGGATCGAACACTTCCCTTGACCTATATAGCTCAACAGCAGCTCCCGAACCCATAAATTGGGATCGAACACTTCCCTTGACCTATATAGCTCAACAGCAGCTCCCGATCACATAAATTGCGATCGAACACTTCCCTTGACCTATACAGCTCAAAAACACCTCCCGATACCAATACCAACAGCCACACATTGGGATCTAACACTTCCCTTGACCTGTTATCCTTACGACATCTCCACATACAGCCGTCCCTGGTCCGAGACGCCGGAACTTCAAGTAAGCCTCATTTCTTCACGACATACTGAACACTTCACTACTTCATCCAAAAATCCGAATAGTTGAAGAAATTTTATTAGAGACAACCGAAAACTGTTGACCCTGTCAGTCACATCCATACCTCCCAAAGACATAAAAAAAGCAATTTACCAAAATTCACACACGACGCCACACTCGCAAACTAAACCAAAAAAATCACCTAACACACCACCACAGACCACCACCGATCGCATCAAAACGACACCTACAAACACGCCACACTCACAAACTAAATTCCGCGCCGTCGTGACGTCACATACCACAACAGCCTTACGTCACGGGTCAAAGCCGACGGGCGGGGTCGGACGCTTCGGTTCACTTAATATATGCAATATCAAATATTTCAGAAGAAATACTGTAAAAAGTTGCGTGAATATGGCGGACGATTCAGCCTGTTATATAGGAGCTCTATCCCACAGCGCGAGGACCACGCCAGGGCGGCTGCTCGAAGGGCCGATGAGTTGGTGGGGGGGTGGGGGTGGGTTGGGGGGAACCTTGCAAACTTACAGGTTTGCTTCCCCGGTCGCCTACTGCCCCCACCATGTCCGCCACGTACGGGCGGCTCTATACGAGTGACCACTGACCCCTGACGTGGATGGCAACTTTATAGGGGCTTGCATGGGTCTCCGGTCCCTCAGTTAAGTGTGTTCCAGATGTGTAAGCTACTACGTCCATTGCATTATTGTTCCGGTTACCCTCTGGCCCAATAAATTGCAGCGGTATCTGTTTTACGGTCTTGCGTTGCCTTGTGTTCCTAGTTAGAACAGTATGATTCTTTGTCTTTCAACGAGAGACGATATCCACTAAGACAGTACCAAAAACTTATGCCTCTCGCGCACTTGCGAATCATAACCATTATCTGGTCGCTCATATACCACTTGATTTCTACAAGGGAACAAGTTAATGAATTAAATGAGATACATCTTACAGAACAGTACTTTGTCGCACAACATTCTGAGACTACTCACTGCCTTTAAAACTATTTGATGAGTCTGGACCTATCTATACATACATTCTATGCAAACCACTGTGAAACATAGGGTTGCCAGAAGTTCCGGTTTCCCGTTACAGTGCCTGTTTCAGATTAAATAAATTGGTGTTCCGAAAAATACTTTCGGGACGTCAATTCGTCCGGGTTTTAGTCTTCGGAGAAATATTTTCATACTGTCTACATTTTCTCCAAATTATTGCTTGGATCTATATTTCAACTCGAGCTGCTAAGCTAAAAAACTGAAGTTTTCACTTTCACAGCTGATTCAGTCTCTTAACCACTATTATTGCACGCTGCTGAGTTTCCGTTTTTGTGACTTATCTCAGTTCAGTTTTAGCTTTGCAGCAATTTGGTTCTCTGTTTCTCTGTTTATGTCATGTTGCGGTTAATTTGTTTTGAAGTGTTCGATTGTTTCAAGTGAACTCAAACGTTTATTTCAATAAATATTTTTTAGAAGACTGGTTCCTCGTAAAACGAGAGACAAGTGAATATGAAGTAGAATATTGGTTCAAATGATTCTGAACACTATGGGACTTACCAGCTGAGGTCATCAGTCCCCTAGAACTTAGAACTACTAAAACCTAATTAACCTAAGGACATCACACACATCCATGCCCGAGGCAGGATTCGAACCTGCGACCGTAGTGGTCGTGCGGTTCCAGACTGAAGACCCTAGAACCGCTCGGCCACACCGGCCTGCGCAAGTAGAATATTATACTTCCATTGCACATGGGGAAGAGTAAATATTAAAGTTGTTTAGCGTAAAGCTAAAAATCAAACGTTTAAGCTGCAAACACTTCAAAAAAATTTCAGTTATTTTGTTCCAAATTCATTTAAAGAGGACAAATTAGTAAAAGTAACGGAATTAGCAGTGTTGTATCATACCGTTAAACATCATATGTCTTTGAAAGCAAAGGGCTGCACTTCCCGGCTAAGCTCCAAACTTTTAAATGATTCCGAAGCAGCAAAAAACTGTGACGTTGGGAGAACCAAACAAAGAGAAATTGTAAAATTAGTGTTAGTCCCCCGACACTGTCAAACGAATGTGATTTTTCATTCAAGGTATTATGTAAATCGAAGGTGGAGGAGGAGAAGGAAAGGGGCTACTGTTGTCACTCGTAAGAGGTCCATGTCTAGGGAATTTTTTGCTAGCGCAGTCGAGCAGATGAAATTTCGATGGATTGCTCACGTTCTGCCTGCGATATGTAAGCTATAAGAGAATCTCAGACCAGAGAGCAGTGTTGTCAGCAGTAGGAACTGTGTAGCAGTTGTAGTAGCAGTAGCGAGCAGTCGTGTGTATCGAGTTGGCTGGGCCGGTCGTGGGGAGCGATGGCGGGGCCTGAGCGATGTTGTATAAGGTAAAAGCAGCCTCGCGCATATGTACTATTGTTATATCAAGTCCCATGTAAATGTTTTTAAAAAATCTCTTAATAATAATCTTTCTTATAAAAATTAACTTTTGACAATCATTCATCTCAATTTAAAGAATTTCCTAATTTCTCCAATCTATGGTCATTCCGACTATTGAAAAGAAAATCACTTGTTTCTTTTATACATGACAAATCGATCGGCCAGCATTGCACTGGGCTGTGTCAAAAATTTCTTATAGGAGCAGGTATATACACGTTATTTTCAATTTATTCCGTATGATCTTTCAGGGCCATGATGCAGCACTGCTGACGTCCAAAATTTACCAGTTTGAATTCACAGTCAATTATTGAAAGATTATAAGTGAGCCACAATTTTATTGAGAGATTAGTCACATTTTATTGTTGGTAGGTTACGGGATCTATTTATGTGTTGCGAGGTTACGCTAAAGGTGAATGATATAATTATTTTTTGAATGTTGGGAGGTTACAGCCTCTATTGGGATTTTATGCGGAATCAGCGGCGGCGATTGAAAATGTGTGCCGGCTCGGGATTCTAACCCAGGATCTTCTGCTTACTAGGCAGTTGCGTTGCCCATTGCATAACACACACCCACACAGTGTTTATCGCAACTGCGCGGACTATCAGATGTTCAAATGTGTGTGAGTTCCTAAGGGATCAAACTGCTGAGGTCATCGGTCCCTAGACTTACACACTACTACGCTAAATTAAACAAATTAAGAACAACACTCACGCCCATGCCCGGGGGAGGTCTCGGAAACTCCGGCGTGAGGAGACGCCCAGTCCGTGACATGGCGCCTCGAACCGCACGGCCACGCGGAGCGCGGACTATCTCGGTACGCCTCCTCTGGGCGACCCACATTCCCAGCTAGTGTTACCTGTCAACAGTCCCCGTTCATGTCCTACATGCCAGTTATATTGAGATTCCCGCAGGAAGTCGGACGTAATTCTGCATCCGCACTGAAAGTGGTGGATTCACTGCCCATGGAGATGAATCAGTTACATGAATGCACATCGCCTGACCTCCTGCGGGAATCTCATTGTGGTGAGCATGGAGGATATGGACGGCGTCTGCGGATAGGTGGCGTTTGGTAGGTAGGGGGTCGGCCGAGATCAGTGCCGCGCAATTACGATAAACACTGTAACCGGGTGCCGCAGTAGTTATTGCAGCTGTCTAATCAGCAGGAGATTCCGGGGTCGAATCCTGATTTGGCTACATTTTCACTCGTTGTCGCTGTTTCCCCACAAGATGCCGATGCAGCTGACACAAGAGCCTTTTTCCTTTCCTTCCTCGCCCTCCCCGTTCAAGTTAAATAATCGCCGCTGCAGATTCCACGTGGTGTCCGTTCTTTCGGACTTGTCCGAAAAATGGCATTGGAGTGATATTTACTTAAATTAGCTCCCCTCCCAAATGACACTGCTTCTTTAATCAGCACGTTTTGCGTCACTGCCTTAGAGGAAAACATAACTGATAAAGTTAAGTGGATAGCGCTTTGCGTCGATAATGTTAACACCAGTGTTGAAGGAGTACAACGAGGTGTTGCAAACAACGTGCTTGTGTAGCTGAAAAGTGAAATGAACGAAAATCTTGTAGGAGTTGGACGCACGCACACATATTATGCATGGTGGTCCATTGATAGTGACTGGGCCAAATATCTCACGAAATAAGCGTCAAACGAAAAAACTACAAAGAACGAAACTTGTCTAACTTGACGGGGTAAACCAGATGGCGCTATGGTTGGCCCGCTAGATGGCGCTGCCATAGGTCAAACGGATATCAACTGCGTTTTTCTAAGTAGGAACCCCCATTTTTTATTACGTATTCGTGTAGTACGTAAGGAAATATGAATGTTTTAGTTGGACCACTTTTTTCGCATTGTGACAGATGGCGCTGTAGTAGTCACAAACGTATAAGTACGTCGTATCACGTAACATTCTGCGTCCAATACTTTCCCACCCTACCTGCCCACGTTAGGCTAAATTTTTCTGCCTGAATGATGTAGTACTCTCGCCGTGAGAGTGTGGTACGGGACTACAAGTCCCACCGCCACACCTCCAAAGTGAATTGCAGTGACGCAGTCACTGCCCTGTGGATAAATTTACTGCCTCACCAACACAGTTAGTCCGCAATAGACCGGTGATGCTGTATTGTAACATATCACAAAAAAATAATTAAAAAAATAAAAACATTCCGCCAGTGAGGACGCTATTTGCTTCGTGATACATTACCCGTGTTAAAATGGACCGTTTACCAATTGCGGAAACGGTTCATATCGTGTAGATGTATGGCTATTGTGATCAAAATGCCCAACGGGCGTGTGCTATGTATGCTGCTCGGTATCCTGGATGACAGCATCCAAGTGTTCGGACCGTTCGCCGGATAGTTACGTTATTTAAGCAAACAGGAAGTGTTCAGACACATGTGACACGTCAACCACGACCTGCAACAAATGATGATGCCCAAGTAGGTGTTTTAGCTGCTGTCGCAGACAAATTGCGCGAGAATCGGGAATCTCAAAAACGTCGGTGTTGAGAATGCTACATCATCATCGATTGCACCCGTGCCATATTTCTATCCACCAAGAATTGCATGGCGACGACTTTGAACGTCGTGTGCAGTTCTGCCACAGGGCACAAGAGAAATTACGGGACGATGACAGAATTTTTGCACGCGTTCTGTTTAGCGCCGAAGCGTCAATCACCAACAGCGGTAACGTAAACCGGCATAATACGCACTATTGGGCAATGGAAAATCCACGATGGCTGTGACATGTGGAACATCAGCGACCTTGGCGGGTTAATGTATGGTGCAGCATTATGGGAGGAAGGATAACTGGTCCCCATTTTATGGAAGGCAATCTAAATGGTGCAAAGTATCCTGATTTCCTACGTAATGTTCTACCGATGTTACTACAAGGCGTTTCACTACAGATTTGCAATGTACTTCCAACATGATGTATGTCCGAAACATAGCTCGCGTGCGGTTGAAGCGGTATTGAATAGCATATTTCATGACAGGTGTATTGGTCGTCGAAGCACCATACATACCATGGCCCGCACGTTCACCGCATCTGACGTCCCCGGATTTCTTTCTGTGGGGAAAGTTGAAGGATATTTGCTGTCGTGATCCACCGACGACACCCGACAACATACGTCAGCGCATTGTCAATGCATGCGCGAACATTACGAAAGGCGAACTACTCGCTGTTGAGAGGAATGTCGTTCCACGTATTGCCAAGTGCACTGTGGTTGACGGACATCATTTTGAGCTTTTATTGCATTAATGTGGTATTTACAGGTAATCACGCTGTAACAGCATGCGTTCTCAGAAATGATAAGTTCACAAAGGTACATATATCACATTGGAACAACCGAAAAAAATGTTCAAACGTACCTACGTTCCGCATTTTAATTTAAAAACCTACTTGTTACCAACTGTTCGTCTAAAATTGCGAGCCATATCTTTGTGACTGTTACAGCGCCATTTATCGCAAAGGGAAAAAAGTGGTCCAACTAAAACATTCGTATTTCTTTACGTACTACACGAATATATAATAAAAAATGGGGGCTCCTATTTAAAAAAACGCAGTTATTATCCGTTTGACCTATGGCAGCGCCATCCAGCAGGCCAACCACAGCGCCATCTGGTTTCCCCCTTCAAGCTAGACAAATTTCGTTCTTTGTAGTTTTTTCGTTTGACGCTTATTTCGTCAGATATTTAGCCCGGTCACGACCAATGGACCACCCTGTATAATGCTGCAAAGGCAGCCGCTGACGTTATGAGCGTTGATGTGGAAACATTGTTAATTAAACTTTTCAGTTAGCTACTTCTCCTTATACACAATATGAACGGAGTGTCTAAAAGAATATTGTGAGTTTGTTGACAGAGCATTATGTATTACTGTCACATCCAAAAACAGGATGGTTATCTGTGTGTTGCGTACATAGTTCCGCATAGTCAGCGCGTACACAACTTTCCCACTAGAGCGCGCCCCGCTAAGCACAACAGCGCAGGCGCAGCGCTCGTCCGTCTCCGCACTACGAGATGGCGCTGCCTTAGAGACGAACCAAATTCTGCTTCCGCCGATCCGCGTATTAATATGTAACGAAGCCAATGAGATTGCTGCTAACGTAGATCCTTTCCTCCTCGCGGATCACACTCGCGCAGTGATACCTGAACGCTCGACGTATTATAACGAGCGTACAGACCTCCGATTAGTTAGTCTGCATTAGTCTGTAGTCAGTCTGAGCCTAATAAGATTATCATATTCCTGTACATAGCCATGAAGAGAAATGTATAGACACTTTGTCAAGTATCAGAGATATGTGAGAATAAGATTAACGTGCCAAGACCAAACGACCTTCAGATTGTCAATTGTAAATACCATCCAGAATCAAGTTAAGTAATGTCTATGCTTTTTATTATTTTAATAAATGTGTGTGAAAATTAATCAAGCTCTGTTTAAAGTTGGTCACCGTCAATCTGCTACTCTAAGCGTGCAAGTGGCATTTCTATCGTCTGACCTAACGGCAGAAGATAGACACGCCACGATAAGACCACGAGACGTATTGCTGACACTCGCCTACTTCGTTAGAGCGACATGTCAAATAATCTGATGGTGTGTGTACCGAAGGTCTTACAGTACGTACACCACACTACGTTTGTTGCACTGTAAAAAATACTGTAATTACATGATGCTCGTAAGTCATTCTTCCTCTCAGAAGAAAAAGCGCCTAAATTTCGTTTATTTCACATTTCAGAATCCGCTGACAGCCATATGTAGGGTGTTTGCGCTGTCAGTTGAATGTATTTCAAAGACAAGGTGGCTGCATCACAAAAGTAGTTGCGATGTTGTCGGAATTATAGGACGGTGTAAAGATAGGGCTGCCACATCTAGCAGGGATCTCGTCGGGACGCTCTGAGATGAGGTGTAGAAATGAAATAAAAAATTCTATTTAATATAATTACTTTTTATTTAGAACGCAATTCCATGGACTTTGTTGCTGCAGAAGTAGTTAGTACATCATATTTTTTGAAAGATTCTCCTCTTTCAGCAAGTCTTTTTTCCCTTGGCAGCACGGCTAAAATCGGCTGCCGATACGATTATTGCACTGCGCATTGCGCAGGTAATAATCTCGCATTCTAGATATACAATATTTATTATCGAAGGTGTCATTTTACAAGGACGGAAAGAAGTAAACAGAAAATGGAGTGATAGTTAAATTTCTCCTAATACGAAAAAGATTTACTACTAGAAATCTTTTTTTGACGAACCGAAGACACCGTGGATTGCAAAAAAAGAAAGAAACGAATTAAGCGCCTACAGCCGACAAGGTACAGGCGTGGGAAGAAACTGCGGTTGACTTTAATTCGCAGAACATCGAAACAGATTGTGACTGAAGGTGTCTGAAAAATTTTATGAAAATACGCTGAAGAGCCGAAGAAACAGGTACACCCCCCTAATGTCGCGTAGGCCCTTGCGAGTAGGCAGAAATGTCGCAACACGACGTGGCATGGACCCGACTAATGTCTGAAGTAGTGCTGGAGGGAACTGACACCATGAAACCTGAAAGGCTGTCCACAAATCAGAAAGAGTACGACGGGGTGGAGATCTCTTCTGAACAGCATGTTGCAAGGCATCCCAGATATGCTCAATGGTTACGAAGTCTGGGGAGTTTGATAGCCAGCGGAAGTGTTTAAACTCAGAAGAGTGTTCCTGGAGCCACTCTGTAGCACTTCTGGACGTGTGGAGTGTCATATTGTCCTTCTGGAATTGCCCAATTCCGTCGGAATGCACGATGGACACGAATGGATGCAGGTGATCAGACAGGATGCTTACTGTACGTGTCACCTGTCAGAGTCGTGTGCAGACGTGTCAGAGGTCCTATACCGCTCCTCACCATTACAAAGCCGTCACCAGCTTGAACAGCCCCCGGTGACATACAGGGTCCATGGATTCATGAGGTTGTTCTCGATACCCATACACGTCTATCCACTCGATACGATTTGAAACGAGACTCGTTCGACCAGGCAACATGTTTCCAGTCGTCAACAGTCCGATGTCGGAGTTGACGGTCCCGTCCTTGCAGGATCTTCTTCCGGCCGTTGCGATGTCGGAGATTTGATGTTGTACTGGATCTTGATATTCACAGTACACTCGTGAAATGATCGTACGGGGAAAATCCCCACTTCATTGCTACCTTGGAGATGCTGTGTCCCGTCAGTCGTGTGCCTACTATAACACAATATTCAAATTCACTTAAATCTTGACAACCTGCCATTGTAGCAGCAGTACTCGATCTAACAAATGCGCCAGACACTTGTGTCTTATATAGGCGTTGCCGACCGCAGTGCCGTATTCTGTATTCGAATACGCATGCCTATGCCAGTTTCCTTGGCGCTTCAGTGTATTAAGAAAATGACCAAGAAATCATTCGTGCATGACGAGGTATAATCGTAAGACTCACTTTACAATTATTGCGGCACACTTCATCTTTATGGAATTCCATGTGGTGTGTAAACTGGAGCAAACACAGAGTGAAATTTTTTCAAGGTTGAAAAGCATATACAGGAGGAGGTAATTTCGTGAGGCCTGCAGGTACAGAACGTGGACAGAACTCATCGCAGCCCCGAGACCACAATTTTTTCCTGTCTGTAATCCCTTCGATGATGATGCTGATTTTCATCATACAGTGGTCTGTCAACATTTTAATACGTTCGTGTAAATATTTTGAAGCGAATTTGCTGCGTAAAATGTAGTTTACGAGTATAATATTGTTTGTGTCGTTCTGACAGAGATTCAAGTAACGCTGAAGGCTGTAGTTCTTTCACGTCAGTAAATGAGAAGACAGTAACTTCAAATGAAAATATTGTTCTCGTTGATGGCAATGAAAATGAAAACAAAGGGGATTGTATTTACACTGGGCTGGTAAGAACAATATTGTACTAAGATAATAAACTGTGACAGCACACAAAAACGTAATTTGAACTAAAAATAACCTCTAATTATAGGTAGATACGCAACACGCACTCATGGATTCTTTTTAGATCTGAGAAAACGGTACACGCTTTCGAACGGGCTCGAGATTTCCCGATACGCCGCTGCGTTCAATGCATTATCGAGCTTGTTCGAACTTTGGCTCACACAGCACATGTTTAAGCGATACGCAACTACTTACAGTAGCTGCCCACAACAGTAAGCTATGGCTGTGTATTAATTTGACAATTTCGCGAGACAATTGAGGGAACAACAATAGATATTACCACTGCTCGAACTCCTATTGTGTGTTAACAATTTGCAATACGTGTTCTCATACTGTAACGCTGTGTGTGGATGTATTAACATTTATGCTTATTTTTAAGTAAAGGTAACAAACAGACGAAAGAGTCGTGCTCCAAAAAATATTGCATCACTGAACCCAGTTTAATATTTCATTCGTTTATGAGAGGCTGTAATGCTTTTACCAAGTAGGTTGTAAATGAGCAGTTCAGTTCCTGTTCACATATTAGAACAACAGATAAAAACTTAAGCACATTTTAATCAGTTTGAAAACAATACCGCAACGTGATTTGCATCCTCACTGTGGCGCTAATAACGCCAGTCTTGTGCGATGGCACGAAATTTGATAGATATCATCTTTCAAATGTAGAAATACGCTTACCAACTTTCGTTCACGTCGCACAACTCCTACTTTATGTTGCGAATTTATTCCGTCAGTGTGTATTGTGCAAGACAAATGTTGCAACTATAATAACTGCTGCGCGATTTACTTTCATTTAAACAGAGAAATCGTCGTTTGCCACTCAGAACATTCTCCCAACTGAAGATCTGCTTTTCTTGTGGGCCCATTACGGGTTCGCTCAGCCGCGATTCTTCGCGGGGTACCGGCCTCAACAAATACCTGTAACCCTGATAGTCACTGTCTCCTAGAAATACCCCTTCTGGAATTTCTCCTACTTTCAACTCAGCATGTACGCGTGAATTTCCGAAAATGTTGCTGTCGTGGGCATATCCCGGTAGGCTAACCACAATACTGCAACATCGTAGTTAGCGCCTGAGATTGCTTGGACGTTTAATGATGACCACCCGTGACGATTCCTAAATATCTCTGCACTTTCGCCACCAGGAGATTTGATGATGGTGTGGGTACAGTCAATAGCGCCTAAAACAAGAGGAAAACGTGTTATCTCATAAAAATATTGTTGGATTTTCCTCACGTCAGCTCTGTAAGCTGTTCCTACGTTTGTTTCGAACAAGTTGCTAACCACCATCTGAAAAAGCTTCCTGGAACATAAAACAGTAACCTTAAAAGCAGCATGCACATTGAAGTCAGTGGCTGGTTTCAGCAGATCCTCTCAAATGGTTCAAATGGCTCTGAGCACTATGAGACTTAACATCTTAGGTCATCAGTCCCCTAGAACTTAGAACTACTTAAACCTAACTAACCTAAGGACATCACACAACACCCAGCCATCACGAGGCACAGAAAATCCCTGACTCCGCCGGGAATCGAACCCGGGAACCCGGGCGTGGGAAGCGAGAACGCTACCGCACGACCACGAGATGCGGGCTCAGATCCTCTCTCAACCTTAGTTAAAACTGCTGCACAGTATTTTTGTCCAAGCGAAACCTCAGCTTAAATTGTTTATCAACTAATTCCCTTTCATGGAACATGCGGGGAGCTTGTTGGATCTCATCGTCGTCCTAAGCAGACACATCTTCATACTCAGACATCTGTAAAGTAAACGAAAGGAAGCAATGTAATTCACATCACGTGGGTTTGTTGAAGAGTTTTGCCCGGGAGGGCTACAGAACGCTCGAACAACATGGAGTGTGGTATTGTTACAATATTTTTATGACCAATTCAATACAGAAAGTTGTAAAAATGGAAAAAAAGAATTTCCGAGAATTGACGTGTCCAAACATGAGATTTTTTACACTGCAGTCCACGAAACAATCTCTGAGCGACTGAAGTATTTGAAGGATTGTTACTTGTGTAGCGTTATATTGCTAAAAACTATTTTGTGTTCTATTGATCAACGTACGTTGGATTGTCATGACAGTAGAAGGAAATTAGTTGGTTAGTTAAAAATTTAATACGAACTGCATAGTTACTGCTACTCGAACCAATAGAGAACATGCATAAAATATATAAACGTAGGTTTCCGTGTCCATTGTCACAGTCAATAAAATTTTTCTGCGTTTGTGACCGCATTGTCAGTATGTAATTCTACTGACGTTTCGGTCACTGGCAAGTGACCTTCTTCATGGCGTTTTTTTTATTTTTTCGTTTACTGCAAACAAACCCAAAACCCAAAAAAAAAATTTATTGGCTGTGTATAAGAGATGCTGAATCGTTATTGGCTGCTATCATAAGTCCCATACTTAACTGTTCACTGCAAATATTTCGAATTTATCTTACACACTCTGTTGGCTAAGTGTCAATAAAATGTCCCTGAACTAATCACATAAATTACGAGTTGTCTCCCACAAACGTTTGTAATATTAATCATTACTTACACGCAGAAGCCAGTAATATCCTTAACTTAACCTTCCACATCAAAAAATAGTGTTTCGACCATGGGTGGTGTGGGAAAGGTGTTGTCACATAACTTATTTACTTACCAATTTCTTGTGTTGACCACAACTTCCTTTATTATTTCAATTTGTACTTGCTAAAAACAAAAGCGATGTTTCGTAATGCCACTACACCATAAACTGACGATTGCAGCTTAACCTGACTCTGAACTGCGAATTTTCGCCACTCAAATATGATGCGACTTGACGGTGATATAATCTAGGATTAAGGTTTACACAACGCAGATTTCCAGGTTAAGCTTGATCTGAGGTCTTTTTCCGTCTTAACCTTATACAATCGGCCCATTGCAGCTGCATCCTATAAAATCTTGTGACAGTTATGTGACAACCCCGCAACTTCATTCTCCTCACCGAATTGGATAAAGCCACAAGCCTCTTGATGAATTTATGCAAATACGCTCCAAATTACTCTCCAACTTTGAAACAAGGTGGAGAAGTAGAGTGTTTGTCAGAGAGGAGGGTTGATTTAAGAGAGCTTAAAAGGGAGTGTTATGTTATACCGTATTGTTACAAGTACCAAGTTATGTTTAGGATGTAAATATTGTATAGCAATAAGAACTGTTGTGTAGCATTTTGGATTGTTGTGCGGCATTTTGGAGTTGCAATGCAGGAAACAGTAGTTGCTAATGATCTGTGAAAGCCTTTGCGGTATTAACAGTTAGAATTCAGAATAAACAAAAATACATATTTCTGTACTAACTACAATAGTTACAGCGTATTAGCGTTTGAAAAATCATAATCCAAATTGCCTATGATTAACAAAATGTAAAAACAAGAAAAGAAGCAAATTAAATTAGATATTGACGATATTATCTTTGAGAACTTTCACAATGAAAATTTAACTTTAGAATATGTATATCCACTTAACATTACAAACTGACATCTAATTCTATAACAAGGAAGTATAGCCATCTCAAACGTATTGCATTTAGCTGGAAGACTGTTTTGTGCCAATGCAATTCAGTTGTTTCAGTTACAGTTCAGACATCATACCTTGAGTTTTCGCAGGTATCTTAATCTAATCTGTGATACGCATATTAGTAATATTAAATGCAGTGTGAAGTCTCGATTGTGTGACAAAGGATTCGACTGTTCTGTAAGATGCATCTAATTTGATTTATGAAGTTATCTTACATGGAGAAATCAGGTGGCATGCGAATGATCCGATGGTGACTATGATTTACAGATTAACTATTATTATATTCGGTATGTAAGTGTCGGTGTTGTTTGATATCATCTCTGGTTGTGAGGCCAAGGATAGTACCACTCACAATGTGGGACTTGCCTTTCCCATACTCATCTGTATCTGCTGCATTTTTCCAGCTAAATGCAATACAATTATAATTGCTTCTGGAGTTAGTCATTTTTCCACATTTGTGCACTTCCCGTCCCTTAATTAATTGTTTGATTTCATTGTGTTGTTACTAAAATCAATCCAAATGCCTCTTTTCCAACTGAATTCTTCTTTTGAACTCCTAGTAAGTACGCCTCCCTAATATTTTAACATTAATGCAGCAGCACTCCCTTAGCAACCTGCTACCACTATTCTCGGGGGTATTTTATAGAAAATTTTCTCAGCAGAATTGTAGAATGCCGCTCGTTGTGATAATTACTTTGTTGTACTTCTGTATGGTAGACATTAGGCTATAATGGCGTAAATGAAAAATATAACAAATATTTGTTTAAATAATTCGATTTATTATAAAAGACAATAAACAAAAAATTCACAAATTCAAGCGAAGATGCTGCCTCTTCACTTATTCAACCACAAAGACGCTTTCCAAATAAACTCATCTGTGTCCATACCTCAACTTACGTCTTCAAATAGCACTAGAGACAAATATATTTGCTACAGTATTCGGTCGTGAAGAACATTATGAATATGACAACAGTATAACAGTTTACAAAGACTGAACATCTTTCTAGGACAAGGTTCTCAATATTAGAAACTGCTACTTAAGGTGGTATTTCCTCTAATTACAAGCTAAACAGAAAAACTGTCTCGAAGGAAACTGTCATTAAAGGAACATTCTTTTATGGAATTGTTTCGTCTCTCTGCACCCAAGTTATCATGTGATGAGTTTCAGTAAACTGAAACTGTTACACATTTTACAACAACAAATTATCATTTGGCAAAAATCACATCATACACGGCAGTGACAGATTTTTATTTGTTTCCTCTGGTTCCAACAATGCAGATGCTATTCATGTATTGAGTGTATACATACATTCTATTCTGCTTGGGCTTTTGTAATGATAGCTCGGCAGACAGCTGAGTACCTGAAAAGACTTTGGAGAAACCTTTATACTTTAAGTTATTCTGAGATTCATGTTTTAGTCCCTTAAACAAATTTCAGGCATTGAGCTGCAGTACACAAAACTGTCATTTGATACATCATCTTACATGCTGTGAGATTTTCACACAAAAGAAACAGAAAGCCACAGAAGAAAACAGCTAATTTTTTCCGTTTTCTGCAAACGAGGAGTAAAATAACCTAGTACGTTATGATCTCTTGTAACTGAGGTGCAGAGACGCCTCCATCCGATCCTAATTGACTTGTCCCATCTGAAGGAATGGATATACGATGCTTGAGCCCACAGTTGGCTGTGACATGTGATCATCCATAATCTCATCATCAGAAGATGAAACAGGCATGTGAACTTCATCCCACTCATCAATGTTGCCTTGACCATCTATGGATAGACCCATGTGTAGATTTGCTGGTGTGTTTCCAATGACAAAATGATTCTCCATCATGGGTAGTCGGTCTTTGAGCAGCAGCCTGTATGGATTTACAGAAACAATAAGTAAGGTTACAATAACAAATGAATCTTGCAACGTATTTAGATATTTTGAATCTTTGCAACGACCGTCAGATTCTGGAAAAGAAAAACCTTACTTACCAGCCTTGGACGTCAATCACAGTATGCACTTTGGGAACAGGGAAGCCATTGAATGGAGACGCCACAGGCAGTGTGTAAGCACCCATATTCTCAAAAATCAACCAGTCTCCTATATCCATCTCCGGCAGCAAAGTAGATTCAACTATTTGATCCAGGCCATCACAAGTTGGTCCCCAGACAGAACACTGACGCATTTCAAGTCCAGGTGCCTATAAAAGAAAAATCGTGTGTTAGAGCAATGATCACTTTTCCTTTCATTTCTTAATTATGTCGGTGTTATATGGCATATGAGAAAAAATACACGAACGTTGTCTGACTTACTTTGAGAGGCACTGGTGTCACTTTCATGTGATCATAGAGAATGCAATTAAAACTGCCGTACACGCCATCATTTACATAGTACATGACTGATGTGATGGATCCATCCTTTGGGTTGATAAGTTCTCTCTTGGAATGAACATTTGTAGCAAGGGTGTATGCTGAGGCAACATAATACCGTCCTGGTTCCGCAATTACGTGAACATCTGGTTCAGGAAAGAACTCGCCGAGGGCACTGTTCACCACCTCTGCAATCTGGAATTATAGAAACAACCTTGAAATACACCGCACAGTATTCCTTCTCAATAAACAAACACCAGCTTATTTGGCAGAAAACTGCGTAATGAATTATGCAGCAAGTGGGCAGGAAGCAATATAAAATGCCCACAATGTACTAAAATTGCATTAATTTGATTGGAATTATCAAAGTACTGACACTAGTGCCTAACTTCTCCATGAAAACCCATTATCAAAAATCGTATATCTGTAACAGAATGACAGACTTTGCCAAACATATCTCTTAAAGTGATAAGTGGCTTGAAAATGGAATAAGCATTCCAACTATCCAGAAATGTATACCAAAAGTGTGAAAACAAATTAGTCTAAAGGTGTGGTAATTGATTGTAAAGAGCTACGAATGCAAAGAAACTAAAAATAAGGAGAAGAAATGATCTTAAAGATAACGTGTTTTATATAGGTGCTTTAAGGTAGTATTTTGAGTGCCTATTGTTATAAATTCAAAAATTCTTAGGGAAGAAAAGAGATGAAAGATAATTCAGCTGCTTAGACGGGTCACCCATTACAAAACAGTCAGAAATGCTAGTTTGCGTTGCGTCGTAAGAAGAGAGCTAAGAATTCCTAACATTACCTTATCTAAATGGGCACCTTTGTTGCCAGGATAGCCACCACCAAGATCAAGCAAACTCATGGAGAACCCTAGAGCTGACCCCAGATCAAAAAGTCTTCGAGCGGCAGAAATGGCTTTGTAGAATACTGGTGGATCGTCACAGCCAGAGCCGACGTGGAAACTGATGCCCACAATGTCTAGGTCCAATGACTGAGCCAGTTTCATAAGGCGTGGTGCATCTGAGTCTGGATCACATCCAAACTTGTTCCCAAGCTGGCACTGAGCCACGGCAGCATCATACCGGATACGTAGCACCAGCCTAAAACATAGTTGACAAGGAAAATGTTGTTACCGAATATGTTATGAAAGGGATAAATCTACGTATCCATAAATATGGAAAGTAGATTCTGATTTCCATTTACTCACTTGGCAGTAGGAAATAGGGTCTTGATTTTGTGGAGCTCACAGTCACTGTCAAAAGTCATCAGATCAACACCTACAGCTGCTGCATGGCGGATGTGCGATGCAGGTTTTGCAGGATTTGCAAAAATAATATGGCTTGGGTCGACACCAACAGAAAGAACTCTGTCAATTTCAGCCTGTAACAAAGTAATACGAATTTACTAAAAAGTGTTTAGTATGTTTGTCATATATTGTATTGTATCCTCTACACACTTAATAATGCAAAATAAGTTCCTGTTTTTTAACAGGAGTGATAGAATTGTACACTCACCTTTGAAGCACAATCAAAACAAGTTCCAAGTGCAGCCAGTACTTCAATCACAGTGAGGCTGTCGTTGCATTTCACCGCTGCAAAAATAATGGGAGTAAGTAACTGTGTTATCATAATTATTTTATACTGGCTAATAACAGGAGAAAACTTTTTCATAGGACAGCTGTAGTTGATGTATGTGATATCTCTCATATTTTGAAAATTAGATTCTTCACAGAATTGATTTCAGTCGTAACTTAGAGAATACAAAGTCCTACTGCTATGTTGCTGAAAAGTGGAAACATACCATAGTATGGCTGGACTCTTGGCATTTTAATTTTCCATTCCTTGTGTTTGCTTATTATGTCACCAATGTCACAGACGTAGAATGCTTCCTCTTGAACCTAAAACAAAAGTTATTCCATGTGTGAGAAGGGATTCACGTAAGGAGTTACCAAGACAGTGACATGTCTATTGAAATCGAAGTATCAAAGTTCACTGAATCACAAACTATTTATGACAGTTAAAGGGCATCTGTACTTACTCCTGACTCTGCAATGTCCTTTATGACGCTCCAGACGTTTGAACTGGCATCCATGACATGAATACGTTCATCAAGTTTTCCTAGCTGCATGATGGATGTTGTTTGAATTAGTGGTAGATGATACTTGGGAGAAGGTATGATCAATCAGTATTTGATTTTAAGAAAAGCTGGTTGGATTAAGCGAACTGTAAAGAGAGAGAAAATCAATAGTCTACCATGTATTGAAATAATTAATGTGGAAGAAGCAAGTTTCATTGATTTAACCAAAATAAAAAAGTATTTGTATTCCATCGGCCAGAAATTCATGTAATTTCTAAAGGAGTGTGTTCAGCATTGTTACAACACACTAAGTAAAAGGTATACTGTAACAGTATTCAGCAGTGAAGTAAAATACTTACGAAGCAACCCTCAGTTAGATTCAGTCAATTTGTACTTGAAGGCAGAATAAATTAGAAGAGAGATTCCTTTTGGCCTGTCAGAGGAGTGGTACCCAAGGCGGTTCACCGTTTAGGTACAGTCTGCAGCTGGATTTGTATAAGAAGAAACCTGCAGCTGGGCCCTGACGCAGTTGAGCACAGGTTACAGCACCCTGTGAAACAATCATCGCCATTAAACCAGTGTGTTTTCTGCATCACAACACACTACCAGTTCCATAGTAACGTTACCATACATCTGTTAATATCACTACTAAAGGAAACTCGAAACAGAAAAATTTCAAATGTTAAGGTATTGGCCCAAAGCAACAAAAATAGAGAGCTTTGAATGGGTTTTTATTGATATTAAATGGGTGTACGGTGATCTAACAAACCTCCTTCAGTGACACCAGCGCAATATGCGGTACTTCTTGACAAAGGGTGCCGTGTTACAGTGGAACATTGTTAATTAAGATGTAAGCTTGTATGGAGGAGTGTACGGGAGCTGTAAATTAAACGTGACTTACCTCATTTATGTGCAGCCCAGGTTGCACACTCAAAGCTCTTGAACACATTCACTAAGGCCGTTAACTGTAATTTCCATACACCAGCCAACTGGTGTGAGATTCCGGTGTTCTGGTCACTAGTTGTAAAAGTATGGTCGGCAAACCACTCTGCACCCTTCACAGAGTTATCTGTGCAGTCTCGGCGCAAGATGTCGTATAGCTGGGCGAAAGTAAATTCGCTTCCAAGAGCGTCTGCCTTCTGATGTCCGTAAGTGGACACTGGTGATTTCGCCAGACCAAATGTGGCCTTATATACACTGGAGAGCGTGCTAATGGGCCGTGGGGAACAAATCTTATCTGGAAAGTGGCGTTACTCGTCGAAGAATGGACTCGTGTCAGACGTTTTTCCCCCCTCTCCACAGGTAGCCACACTTCAGTATGATACTGTCGTTATTTTTACTCCGTGTCACCGTCGGTCTACGTGATCATTAATGGACGGAGTTCCTATCTCTTCCATCAAGACTGTTAAGTAGCCGTGAGAATGGTGATAAAAATCATATGATGTCGCTGTCGTTGCATAACGCCTGGGCGCACAGTGATGTCGATTCGGAGGACGGGTTAGCCGTGTAACGGTTCCGGAAATCGATGAATTATGACTTGTTGTCTTAGTTCTGAGATGATACTCGTACGCAGACACGTTCCTGGCTTTCCATTGCCTGAGTGCGGGCATTACCTTGGCGATTCAGCTGACGTTCAAGTTACGCTGACAAGCGAATCCAGGATGCCCTAGTGTCAAAATATTATTGGGGCATTGTTTTCGTTTTAGGATTTCTACTAAAACCCATTTTGTAGAATCTTCATTTACAACACTACGCTGAGGCGACATAAGTCATGGTATCGTGTGGCCGGCCGAAGTAGCCGTGCGGTTAAAGGCGCTGCAGTCTGGAACCGCAAGACCGCTACGGTCGCAGGTTCGAATCCTGCCTCGGGCATGGATGTTTGTGATGTCCTTAGGTTAGTTAGGTTTAACTAGTTCTAAGTTCTAGGGGACTAATGACCTCAGCAGTTGAGTCCCATAGTGCTCAGAGCCATGGTATCGTGTAGTGGAATGCTTGTATACAGATGGTGGTGGTATCACGTACACAAGGTATAAAGGGCTAGTGCATTGGTGGAGCTGTCATTTGTACTCAGGTCTCTACATCTACGTGATGTAGGTAATTCATGTGAAGAGGTTTCCGACGTGATTATAGCCGCACAATGGAAATTAACAGACTTTGAACCTGGAATGGTAGTAGGAGCTAGATTCATAGAACATTTCATTTCGTAAATCGTTAGGGTAGTCAGTATTTCATAGCGTCAAGAATGTGCCGAAAATACTAAATTTCAGGCATTACGTCTCACCACTGACAACGCAATGGCGCTTAACGACAGAGAGCAGCAGCGTTTCCGTGGAGCTGTCAGTCCTAAGAGACAAGCAACACTACGTGATATAACAGCAGAAATGAATGTGGGACGAACGTATGTGTTAGAACAGTGCGGCGGAATTTGGTGCTAATGGGTTATGGCAGCAGATGGCTGCTGCGAGTGCCTTTACTAACAGCACGAAATCGCCTGCAGCGCCTCTCCGGGGTTCGTGACGATATCGGTTGGACCCTAGACGATTGAAAATTCGTGATCTGGTCAGATGAGTCCCCATTTCAGACGGTAGGAGCTGATGGTAGGGTTAATCTGTGGCGCAGTCCTCACGGAACCATAGATCCAGGTGAGCTGATGCTAGGGTTCGTTTGTGGCGCAGTTATCAACAAGAGACTGTGCAAGCTGGTGGTGGCTCCGTAATGGTGTGGGTTGTGTACAGATTGAATGAACTGGATTCTGTCCTCCAACTGAACCGATGATTACTTGAAGTCCAGTTGTAGCCATTCAACGATGGAATTTTTATGGATGATAACGCGCCAAGTCATCAGGCCACAACTGCTCGCTGTTTGAATAATATTCTGGATAGTTCGAGAGGATAATTTGGCCACCCAGATCGCCCGACATGAATCCTATCGAACATTTGTGGGACATAATCGCAGATCAGTTCGTGCATAAAATCCAGCACCAACAACACTTTCGCAGTTGTGGACGGTTATGGAGGCAGCATGATTCAAAATTTTGCAGGGGTCTTCCAATCACGTCTTGAGTCCATGCCAAGCCGAGACGTTGCACTACGCCGAGCAAAAGGAGGTTCGACATGATATTAGGAGGTATCGCATGACTTTGGTCACCGCAAGCTGATCGGCGACTAGAGCCAGCGTGGAAGGGGTGCAGACTTGGAGAAGATTTTTGCCGTTCGTCGGTTTGGTTCAAATGGTTCAAATGGCTCTGAGCACTATGGGACTTAACTTCTGAGGTCATCAGTCCCCTAGAACTCAGAACTACGTAAACCTAACTAACCTAAGGACATCACACACATCCATGCCCGAGGCAGGATTCGAACCTGCGCGGTTCCAGAATGAAGCGCCTAGATTCGTCGGTTTCGGCTGCCCTGCCGCCAACAATGTATGCTACCTTCCCTGCACAAAATTCTATATTCAGTACAGATGCGAATATTCTCGACGTCATAATTGGTTGTAGGATGGCCTAGTTAAACATTCTGCCTACAAGGGTTTAAAAAGTTTCCGCTCATAAAAATGAATGTGTTGGCCATGTTTGTATGCGAAACGAAGTTAATAATATTGTGGCTCTGAGTACCAGGTAAAAATTAATAACTAGTGTTCGATCGGGTGTTCAGCGTCTGGCTCCTCTGGCACTCTCCAGTTAAGAGTCGCTTCTGCCCCTATACGCAGTGTGCAAGACTTGCCCCATCTGATCTCTATGGTAGTTCCTCACTCGCGTTGTCGGTCATGAGCTGTAATACAGAATGGCACCATCCGTATTCAAGAAGTGTTTCACGAAGCGTGGTATCAAAGAAGTACAATGCTCCAGTTGGCTTCTTTTTTTGGTTCATCAGTCCTCTGACTGGTTTGATGTGGCCCGCCACGAATCCCTCTCCTGTGCTAACCTCTTCACCTCAGAGTAGCACTTGCAACCTACGTCGTCTATTATTTGCTGGATGTATTCCAATCTCTGTCTTACTCTACAGTTTTTGCCCTCTACAGCTCCCTCTAGTACCATGGAAGTCATTCCCTCAAGTTTTAACAGATGTCCTATCATCCTGTCTCTTCTCCTTAGCGGTGTTTTCCACGTATTCCTTTCCTCTCCAATTCTACGCAGAACCTCCTCATTCCTTACCTCATCAGTCCACCTAATTTTCAACATTCGCCTGTAGCACCACATCTCAAATGCTTCGATTCTCTTTTGTTCCGGTTTTCCCACGGTCCATGTTTCTCTACCATACAATGCTGTACTCCAGACGAACATTCTCAGAAATTTCTTCCTCAAATCAAGGCCGATATTTGATATTCATAGACTTCTTTTCGCCAGGAATGCCTTTTTTGCCATAGCTAGTCTGCTTTTGATGGCCTCCTTGCTCCGTCCGTCATTGGTTATTTTACTGCCTAGGTAGCAGAAATCCTTAACTTCATCTACTTCGTGACCATCAATCCTGATGTCAAGTTTCTCGCTGTTCTCATTTTTACTACTTCTCATTACCTTCGTCTTTCTTCGATATACTCTCAATCCATACTCTGTACTCATTAGACTGTTCATTCCATTCAGCAGATCATGCAATTGTTCTTCACTTTCACTCAGGATAGCAATGACATCGGCGAATCGTATCATTGATATGCTTTCACCTTGAATTTTAGTTCCACTCCTGAACTATTCTTTTATTTCCACAATTGCTTTCTCCATATACAGATTGAACAGTAGGGGCGAAAGGCTACATCCTTGTCTTACATCATTTTCAATACGAGCACTTCGTTCTCGGTCGTCCACTCTTATTATTCCCTCTTGCCTGTTGCCTTAAAAGGTTAAAAACGGGATGAACCTCAACAACCTGTGACATAATATAGTTCATTCATAGTATACAATAGAAACACCTGTTAAGCAGCTGACCTGCTACCTGTGTCTCCATAGCATTCGTTTACCTCCTATTAGCGCTTGAAAGCGAACAAATTAACGCGTAATATGGAGTTTCTTAACCTCAGTTTTCGCCCTTTCGTACTGACTATCTGTAATGTCCAAATAGTGATACGAACTCCTATTACAACATGATTCTTGAGCAGAAATTCAAAAAATTAGAATCAGTAGGAGAATAATGATGTATTTTTTTTTTTGTAGTATTCAACCACTTACCCCTTTCCGAGAAAAGCAGTGAATGCTACGAGTGGTGTTGCATGGTTGAAGAAGTGCGTTCTGGCGCCAAAAATTCTGGAGATTTATCACTGGTTAAAAGTAAGCAGCACTCCATCTACAGGCCACAACTGGCCCATCGGTACCATCCGACCGCCGTGTCATCCTCAGATGAGGATGCGGATAAGAGGGGCGTGTGGTCAGCACACCGCTCTCCCGGCCGTTATGATGGTTTTCTGTGACCGGAGCCGCTACTATTCGGTCGAGTAGCTCCTCAATTGGCATCACGAGGCTGAGTGCACCCCGAAATATGGCGACAGAGCATGGCGGCGCAGCTGGTCACCCATCCAAGTGCCGGCCACGCCCGACAGCGCTTAACTTCGGTGATCTGACGGGAACCGGTGTATCCACTGCGGCAAGGCCGTTGCCACTACTTCAAAGTAGACCGTCAAATTTAGCTGTCATGATAAAAGGCCACGCAGCAGCTAAACTTGACTTTGATGATATAATCAATGAGTTTACCTCGCACGGAGCAAGGAAATGCAAAATAAAATTAGAATAAAAACATAATTCATGGACTGGGACATTTTCTCGAGTCTTAGTTACAGTATTTTTGATGGATTTTTAACTAACAGTTTATGCACCATTAATAATTTTACGAGGAGCGAATAAAATCTGTTTTTTTTATTACTATTATGAATCGTACTGAAGCCAACGATACAGACGCTACCAGAAACAAAAAGACAGCCCTATTGATTTTATTTTATTTCAGTGTTTCTAGAAGTTTTATATAACTTGTAACTTAAATATAACAACGCCACATTTCATTTGTTTTGTGCCTAGTTTTCGACAAAACAGTTCATTTAAGTAATATTTTCGATAATGATTAAACTGTATTAAACCCACTTACAAAATTAAAATCTGTTGAGTGTGTCAATTCAAGTCATACGATTAGTGGGACTTTCCATTTATCAGTCAGATATGGTGGCCCCTCGACGACCACTTCTACATCGGGGCTCAAAGAACGTCTTGTGAGTGTGCAGGAATATGTTATCTGATGTTATCTGCGTGGAATCCCAGGTGCGACATGACAGATTATTTTTGTCTGTCTCTAAGGCGAAAACTCGTTCCGCTTGAGATGACAAATTTTGTGTTCCGTGGAATGCCGCAACAATTATACAGTGTAACTAACATTAGTTAGCCAGGTATTAAATAAACAAAGTTGACTGACCGAGAGCGCTATACAAAATTTGTTGGAAGAGTTGAGCTAGTGTGTCCCAGCACATTAGGCTGACAATTATGTGGATGACGGAGGGTTCTAAGCTAAGTATTTTGAATCACTGAAACTGGCTTCGCTGTGAAACACTGGAATTATTACACAAAGAAACACATTTTCGAGTATGTTTCACAACATTTTATTTGACAGTAGCTATGTTTAGGGTTACAGGTACAGTTTCTAGTATTACTAACTCAAAAATATCATTCCTGTTTTCTGGTGTACTATGAAGCTAACAACATACAACTACCAAAGAAATTTAAGTTGTAATTCGAAACTTATCAACTGTAGATATTAAATCTGTAAATGAGTCGACAACCATGTTTTGGCACTTTATTTGTAAAGGTCCGTCTTGATTACATAAGTTGTACGATTCACCGTTACCGCTTTCGGCTATAGCCAAATCTGTTACAAATGGAGCACCAGTGTTTCGACAAACTAAGTTCAGTTAGCTGAAACTAAATCTACAAATGTCCAAGGAATACAAAAGAAATGATAAATAAGAAATAATAACATGGCTAACAATCATACATCCATAAAAATTTCAGATACGAGTATCAAAAGCAGTTATCTATCTACATCTACATGATAACTCTGAAATTCACAATTACGTGCCTGACAGAGGATTCATCGAACCACCTTCAAGCTATTTCTCTACCGTTTCACTCTCAAACAGACTCTTCTGCGCGAGCTCTGGTTTCTCTTATTTACTACGATGACCATTCCTCCCTCTGTGGGTGAGCGACAACAAAATATTTACACTTTCTGAGGAGAAAGTTCGTGATTGAAACTTTACCAGAAGATCCCACCGCAACGAAAAACGCCTTTGTTTTAATGACTGCCACACCAATTCACGTATCATATCCGTGGCGCTCTCTCCCCGATTTCGCAACAGCACAAAACGACCTGCTCTTCTTTGAAGTCCGAAGCTCGTGGTCGTGCGGTAGCGTTCTCGCTTCCCACGCCCGGGTTCCTGGGTTCGATTCCCGGCGGGGTCAGGGATTTTCTCCGCCTCGTGATGACTGGGTGTTGTGTGCTGTCCTTAGGTTAGTTAGGTTTAAGTAGTTCTAAGTTCTAGGGGGCTGATGACCATAGATGTTAAGTCCCATAGTGCTCAGAGCCATCTTCTTTGAACTTCTTCGATGTCCTCCGTCGATCCTATCTGATGCGGATCCCATACCTCACAGCAGTACTCCAGAAGAGGGCGTACAAGTGTAGTGTAGGCAGTCTCTTTAGTACACCTGTTGCATTTTCTCAGTCTTCTGCCAATAAATTGTAGTCTTCCATTTGCTTTACGCACTATCTATGTGAACGTTCCAACTTACGTTACTGATGAGATTTTCACTCTGCAGCGGAGTGTGCGCTGATATGAAACTTCCTGGCAGACTAAAACTGTGTGCCCGACCGAGACTCGAACTCGGGACCTTTGCCTTTCGCGGGCAAGTGCTCTGCCAACTGAGCTACCGAAGCACGACTCACGGCCGGTACTCACAGGTTCGCAGGAGAGCTTCTGTAAAGTTTGGAAGGTAGGAGACGAGGTACTGGCAGAAGTAAAGCTGTGAGTACCGGCCGTGAGTCGTGCTTCGGTAGCTCAGTTGGTAGAGCACTTGCCCGCGAAAGGCAAAGGTCCCGAGTTCGAGTCTCGGTCGGGCACACAGTTTTAATCTGCCAGGAAGTTTCTTACGTTACTGATGATTGTAATCCCTAAGTATTCAGTTGAATTTTCAGCCTGTAGGTTTGTATGATTTATCGTGTAACCGAAATTTAGCGGATTCCTTTCGGTACTCATGGGGATCACTTCACACTTTTCATTACTTAAAGACAACTGCCATTTTTGCACCATACAGATACCTTTTCTAAATTGTTTTGCAATTTGCTTTGATCATATGATGATATTATCAGATGGTAAATGATTGCATCATCTGCAAACAATCTAAGAGTGTGAAACTTCTTTATTTAAGTGTGTGTATCTGTACTTAAATTGCAGAATGACTGAGAAGATGGGGCGTATACGTTATTTGAGTCTGAAACAGCTGAGTAAAACTGAACGTCCTGAGCCTACTTTCTCTTTACTTTTTCTTATCATTTCAACACTGACTCATAATATTCTAGCGCAACGCAATCTGGCTACTCAAAAAAAATTGCAACCTGAGTTCAAATAATTAATTTAAAAGAATGGCCCTGACTAAAAAGAAATCTTAACAATGACTTATACGTTTCATTAAGCACTTACCTCACAAAAATCTTCATTTCGCGGACTACTGCAATTCAGCGAGCGTCAATACTGCCAGCTAAATAAAAGATACTAACTACTTAAGCGACTATCTACTAATAGGCATGTGGTTAGCAAAGGAAAGATTTTGTAGCAAACTAAATAATGTATTTTTTTACCTTAATAATGTGACATCCAGTACAAAGAGATATAATCATGAATAATTTTCAATCTCCAAGTTGGATACTTCCAGATCGTTAGCCTACGCTAACACTTCAGACCTCTGCTAACTTTTCATATTTAACATCCATCACTGGTGGCTGTTCACCTCTAACTGCCCAGCAGTACTTCCATCACTGCTGGCAACTAACTTCCAACTGCCCAACACTACTGGCGATTAACGTTCAACAACGAGTCCAACCAGCCACAGAGTCTCTCAGAAAGAAAGCGCGGTCAGACATACAATGCAAAGCGCTACACAGCGCTACCAACACAGAAGCAGCCCACTTACACGTGCTACTCAGATTACTTCCTAAATACTTTACGTAGATGAGCAGTGGGGAACACTAAACATTACTTCTGTTTCACTCGAAGACATTCCCTCAGTTATTACGACCAGGAAATCACAAATCCTGTCGCACGACAGAGCCAATGATCCATCGGCACGCAATTTGATTAGATGCCGTTTGTGAGGTACCTTGTCAAAAGCCTTCTGGAAATCTAAAAACATGGAATCAATTTGATATCCTCTGTCAATGGCGCTCATTTCTTCGTGAGAATAAAGAGCTATTCGTGTTTCACAAGAACGATATTTTCTGAACTCGTGTTGGCAGTTTGATAATAACTTATTTTCTTCGAGATAATTCTTCCAAAATCCTACTACTGGGTAAGCCCTACATAGATCTGTCACATGGGGAGAAATTTCAAGATACCATTTAAAAACCACGCATATAAGCAAAACAACGCATTCGCTACACATTTGGATAAGAAAGAAAAACATGTGGCACGAAATGTACAGGGTAATATGGAAGTTTAGCATAAGGCGCCTGAAGAACAGTTATTGAATCTAATGAAGGAAATGAAAATTTTTCTACATGAGAAACGGCAACAGGGATTACTGCTGAACGAACAGAGCGAGTTTCACTTGAATGATTATTTTGATGTATTCAGCATCTTGGCAGTATGAGCAGCATCGTGCGCGGTCTCATGTGCGCCGATCACGAACGGCACGGAGACCTGGCGATCTTAGATCGCGAACTTCGCCAAAAAAAAAAAAAAAAAAAAAAAAGAAAGAAAAAAAAAGTAACAGAGAAAGCACGGGCAGCGCCACTGATTGCGAGATTTCACTCCGAATGGATTACTGAGCATCGAAAGATTAATAACTTAGTCGTTGCCTTGTTCATTATCTTCGACTTACGATTATGTCTAATTGCTTTATAGTGCTGAAAGGTTTCTATTAATAAAGTTGATGTTACTTTTACACGTTTTATCCTGACTTCTACAGAATGATGTAGTATTTACTTTGCAAGGCTAGGAACTTTCTACACTGGAGCGCCCAAGAAACTGATACAGGCAGGACTTTTCAGATAGAAAGATCTGTAAACAGGTTGAATACGGCACTGTGGTCGGCATCGCCTATATAAGACCACAAGTGTCTGATGCAGTTGTTAGATCGCTTACTGCTGCTAGAATGGCAGGTTATCAAGATATTAAGTGAGTTTGAACGTAGTGTTATAGTCAGCGCACGAGCGACGGGGCACAGCATCTACGAGGTAGCGGTGCAGTGGGGATTTTCCCGTACGCCCAATTCACGAGTGGAGCGTGAATATCAGGAATCTGGTAAAACATCAAATCTCCGACATCGCTGCGGCAGGAAAAAAAATCCTGCACGAACGATACGATTGAGAACTGAAGGGAAATGTTTAACGTGATAGAAGTGCAACCCTACCGCAAACTGCTGCGGATTGCAATGCTGGGCCAACAAGTGTCAGCGTGCGAACCTTCAACGGACAGTATCGATATGGGTTTTCGGAGCCGAAGGCCCATTCGTGTACCGTTGATGACTGCACGACACAAAGCTTTACGCCTCGCCTGGGCCCCTCAACACTGACGTCGGACGGTTGACGACTAGAAACTTGTTGCCTGGTCGGACGAGTCTCGTTTGAAATTCTATCGAGCGGATGGGCGTGTACGGGTAGGAAGACAGCCTCATGAATCCATGGACCCTGTGTGCCACCAGGGGACTGTTGAAGTTGGTGGAGGCTCTGTAAATTGGAAATTGGTGGTAAGGTTGTATGGGACCAATCTGCTGAGGTCATCGGTCCCTGGGCTTACACACTGATTAAACTAACTTACGCTAAGGACAGAACACACCCATGCCCGAGGGAGGACTCGAACTTCCGATTGGGGGCAGACGCTCGACCCGTGGCAAGGCGCCTCGGACCACGCGGCTACCCCGCGCGGCCGGAGGCTCTGTAATGGTGTGGGACGTGTGCAGTCGTAGTGATATGGCAACCCAGATACATCTAGATACGATCTGACAGATGACACTTACGTAAGCATCCTGTCTGATCACCTGCATCCATTCATGTCCATTGTACATTCCGACGGACTTGGGAAATTCTAGCAGGACAATGCGACACCCCACACGTCCAGAATTGCTAGAGTGTGGCTCCCGGAACACTCTTCTGAGTTTAAACACTTCCGCTGGCCACCAAACTTCCCAGACATGAACGTCATTGATGCCTTGCAACGTGTTGTTCAGAAGAGATATCCACCTCGTCTTACTCTTGCGGATTTATAGACAGCCCTGCATTATTCATGGTGTCATTTCCCTCCAGCAGTACTTCAGACATTAGTCGAGTCTATGTCGCGTCGTGCTGTGGCCCTTCTGTGCGCTCGCAAGGGCCCTACACGACATTAGGCAGGTGTAACAGTTTCTTTGGCCCTTCAGTGTGTTATTACCCTTTACATGTTTTATGTGGATATCAAGCATTATTTCCAAATACTGTATGTCAGTTTATGTTTTATTGCCAGATGATTATTTTGCACACATGAAATAATTTTGGTTAATGACTACGCGTATTGCATTTTAACTACGGGAATTTACGATACTGATGACACCTCAACCCCGGCTTTCATGACCTTTACTGGCTAGAGTTAAGTGTATAAATACAGGATGCCTTCTGGCCATCGCCAATAGTAAGTATGTACATAGTTGTACATATATTGACGATGATACTCATATTAGTATGTTTTTATGGTATGTATGGCTGGTATAGAATGGTTGTTGGTCATACTATTATTTATTTGTTATTTATTATGTATTCCTAGGCTTTTGTAGATTTAGCTTCTGCTAATGAACTTAGTTTGTCGCAGGTTTTTTTTTCTGTTTATAACAGACCTGAAGATGGCAACAGCCGAAACCGGTAATTGTGAATTGTGCAACTTGTTTGATCAAGCGACGTAATTCGAGTTACTCCCTTGCTCAAGAGAGAGCGTCTCATCTACCACCTATCGTTCATGCTGACTGCATGTTTATTGAATTCAAAAATTTAAATTGCCAATTACGTCGCAGTTTTACTCACACAACCGTGTTTTAACTAAAATTTATTTTCTAAAGAACTCCAAATTTTGCAAAACTCAATGTTTTTCTTTTTCTTCGATATTTATCCTTAGGTGCTAGTTTTCATTTCTGAATCTGCATTAATTTACATGTTTCGTTGTAAATGATGGCCTTCTGTTATGCATTTAATGAGTTCACAACATGTCACGTTTTTTATCATATTTTGCATTCTTGCTGTGTTTTGAGGGGCGTGATTATATGCACCGTTTTTCACAATTTTTGACAGTTCGTTGTCACCTGGTATTTCATGTTTTTATTCACAAAACAAATTTGGAAACATTAATGGCGCCGCACTCACTGAGCAATGAGTCTTGCAGTACCAGGTAACAGTGAAGTAGTAAAGGGTGCGAAAATGCACTGTCTGTAATTAAAGTTCACGAAACACACAAATGATAAAGCTTTTTGGCAGATTAAAACCGTGTGCGGACCGGTGCATTCTGCGCACTAAGCATGCACAGTATGACAAAATACACGACATGCTCTGAAGTTGTAGAATTCGTAACAGCAGACCACTTTGTGCAATACAACCTTTAAATTAACACATCTTCTGTAATTAAAACGAGGCCAACAGAAAATTACACATACTTGTCAAAACATATATCGGAAATAATCACTAAAACAAAAAATTTTTGTCTTGCAGAAGGTGAAGTTTTTTCAACCTAAATTTAATTCGAGAACGCGACTAAACTAAAATAGGATCTTCCAGTCTCAGCAAGATGATTATAATTCGACTTAATTGTGAGTCTTTCTCAAGTGTGGTAAGTGTTTAGCTAGGGACAGCATGGTCGCAAAATTAGTTTTACATCTTCCTCTACATCAATATTCTGGAAACCATCGAGAGGTGCATGACAGAGGATACGCCCCATTGTACCAGTTATTAGAGTTTCTTTCCGTTCCGTTCACGCATAGAGCACGGGAAGAATAACTAAATGCCTCTGTGCGTGCAGTAATTGTTCTAATCTTATCCTCACGACAACAATGTGAGCGGTGCGTAGGAGATTGTAATATATTCCTAGTCATCATATAGAGCCGGTTTTTGAAACTTTGTAGATAGACTTTCTCGGGATAGTTGAGTCTAGCTTCAAGACTCTTCCAGTTCAGTTTCTTTAGTATCTCTGTGACACTCTGCGACGGAGCAAAGAAACCTGTGACCATTCGTGCTGCCCTTCTCTGTTCAGTATCCCCTGTTAGTCCTATTTGGTACGGGTCCCACACACTTGAGCAATATTCTAGAACCGGTCGCACGAGTGAATTGTAAGCTATGTCCTTTCTAGACTGATTGCATTCCCCAGTATTCTACCAGCAAACCTAAGTCTACCACCTGCTTTACCCACATCATTCAATTTCACATCCCTACAAAGTCTAACACCCATATTTTTGTATGAGTTGGCCGATTCCAAATTTTTATTATTTGAATTCCAATGGCAAGCGCCGTTGTCCGCTGAAGTAAAACATCTTACTCACATCGTCTAAATACCTACACCAGTGCACCACATATTTTGCCAAGGGTTCAGTTGTGAAGAGTTTTGTTCCAGAATTGAGATTTGTCTAAGTAGATTTCTGATGAAAGTTGGGGTAGTGGGGATCCCACTGCTAGTCTGTCTAATAATAAGAGGAGCAACCACTGCGCAGACTCGCTGCGCAGATTGATACCGGGCTTCTATCCCACATCGAATGGTTGCCTGTCTCAGTGTTGTCTGAGCTTCAGTCGAAACAAGTTGTTATTGTGAATTCAGTAGAACTCGCTGATCCTACGTTGGATGGTCCGACTCCGAGCTTAGTCCGACCATCTCGTTTCCGCTGTTTCTTTACTTACACGGGTTGCTGCTACAGTCTGAACTGAGATTGTCGATGACTCATCGTCTTTCGTAAGGATCAGTAGGCAGTTGACTATCGCTTTGCGCGATAGTTCGATCAGTTTTAGTGTGAAATAAATGTTTTTAGCTCGATCGATAAGTGTTAGCACGCATTCGTTTTATAAATTAGTGACGGCTTTCTTGTTACATGTTGAAGTGTATTAAACTAAATTATGGCACCAACTAAACGTAAACATGTGACTCTGTCTTTACTGCCGAACGTTGAGCCCAGTGACGTGAGTGGTGTATCAGTACAGCTGATGATGACTGCATTACGGAAGCAAAGTTAACTGATGCTGTAACTCGAACAACCAATGAGAACGAGAAAGATGATGATGACAACGAAAACAACGAACCTACGGATGTTGTATCACATAGGGATGCTAAAAAGGCATTAGATATTGACCTTCAGTACATCGAACAAAGCTCTACGTCTACTCCAATAGACATTTTCTGGTTTAGGAAATGCTGGAACATCGCGGCGAAATCAAAGTCGTCGTCTGCTAAGCAAATGAACATTATAGACTTTCTCCGTCCTGTTTAAGAACAGAACATTTGTTACCGTCTGATTTCTCATGTTTTAAACGGTTACGTTCAGTTGGTTGTGTGTCAGTGCAGTACTTAAGAAGGTATGTACAGGTGTTAAACTTTCACTCTTACCGTACGGTACGGACTTATTTTACAGTACAGGCACAACTGCACACTACATATTCGTGTAAGATATTTTAGTGAGTGAAGGTTTTCTTTTCGTGTTGTTGCTGTAATGACATGGAACAATATGTCAGACAGAATTTACAGTTGCACATTAAACTTGTGCTGCACTGTATGTTATGGGTCAATAAAACTTTCCTCTCATAATCCGACCTTTTTTACATACCCATTATCGAAGTTCTACTGTACTGCAAGTGATTCTAGGTTCTGTCGAATTTGATGTTAGAGAGGTCTTCGTTTTTTTGAATGTTGCAGAGCTACACTGTCAACTAAGAGAAGTGGGCAGTGATACAGTAATGAACGGAAGAAAGTGGCGTGAAATGTTCAACAATAAACGTGCAAATGTTCGGAAGTTGAAACTTAACTTCAACTAAACGAAGTGAATGGTGATACAGCAATGAGCGGAAGGGAGAAACCGGCGTGAAATGTTCAACAATGGACGTACAGAACGTTTGATGAAACTTTACCTGGACGTCCGTTACTCTTCACATATGATTCAAGAATCGGCGAGGAATGAAAACGTGCAATATACAAGAGTAACAATAAGGTCGATGCACACAGTACATAATATTAATGTGCAATAAATAGCCGCATATCTCGTGCGTCCACACGACACAGATTTGCAATCTACTACCGATCCGCAATCTGTCGAAATGATAAGGAATTTACAGTGGCAAGAGGCTACATTCTGAACGATATTTTATACTTCCTTCAGTACACAAGTTCGTAATTGAGGAAATTCTTTTGTGGTAAGTGTTCGAAACTAGTTTTGAAAATAATTCAGTGTGTCAGAGGCTTAAAAAGCGGTCTTTATAGTCAAGCTAGTGGGTCCTTAAGAGACGGAATTTTACTCTGATTAATTTACTTTACGAGCTACACGATGAAATCAAAGACTGGATATATTATTTATGAATAAACTAACAACAGTATAATACTGACGACAGAATACCTGTGTAAAGAAAGCGATTTCACATTTTGAGAGGTCACTACAGACGTTACGACTGCCTGGAAACACGAAGGATTAACAACGATTGAGACGACGGCACTGTTCATGCAAGTCCTGAGCAAAATTATACCGAACACTTAGCAAAACTCTACAGGCTGTTCCGAAGAAAGAGTTCATGCAGGCAAGTGAAGTATTTCATATCGAACAAATTTCGTTTCTTTGTTGAACTCTCTTCGGTAAACAGTACGCCATTATTTTTTTTTTATTATCATTTCTCTGTTTGCCGCAGGGACACCTGCTCTCATTTTCTCCACTGTTACAGAGCAGAATCACTGGGACAAATAGCCGGCCGCCGTGGCCGAGCGGTTCTAGGCGCTTCAGTCCGGAACCGCGCGTCTGCTACGGTTGCAGGTTCGAATCCTGCCTCGGGCATGGATGTGTGTGACGTCCTGAGGTTAGTTGGGTTTATGTAGTTCTAAGTTCTAGGGAACTGATGACCTCAGATGTTTAGTCCCATAGTGCTCAGAGCCATTTTGAACTGGAACAAAGATGTATGAAATGGCCGCGCACAGAGTCGCAGTTTTGGGGTAGGGGGAGGAGGAGCAGGAGGTCTTATATGCTCGGATCCTATTTAAGCTAGGAATATAGGGCAAAAAGTTTCTGGTTTCGCCCGGACCGGCGGCCATTTGTGTAATCATTCGAACATCTGTCTTACTGTGGCTGTGCTTTAGTATATTAAGCCAGGTTCGAACGATGAACCAAAGCTGGCGCCCAGCAAATTGCGCGAATGGATTAATTCCATTTGCAAAATATTTTAATTAGGCTGAAATTAATTGTCAGCTAATGTCACCATTTGTACGAGGTCTGTTCAAAAAGTTCGGGAACATTCGTAACTTTGCGCCAATGGTGTGTTGGAGCGTAATGTGGTTAGCATCCCTGCACACACCCGTGTTTTAATGTGTAACTGCCGGACGATTCATTGTTGTATGTGTTTTAGTTATTGGTCAGAGCTGTATGGAGTAGAACGTTGCGTTACACAGTTCACGAATTTCGAGATGACAGAGTTAGAGGAGGAATGCGCCTGCATTAAATTTTGCGTGAAATTTAAGAAAACCTTTACAGAGACACGCCAAATGTTGCAGGAAACCTACGGTGATGAGTACTTACGTCGTACTCGGTGTACGAACGGTTTACACGGTTGAAAAATGGCCTGACAAAAGTTGAAGATAACCCTCTTTCAGGACGCCCTACGACGTCTACCGACGACCCTCATGTCAGGAACGTCAACGAAATGGTGCGTGCCAATCGAAGACTGATTGTGCGAGAGATTGCAGAAGAGTAACATTCCAGGTGGATCATGTCATGAAATCCTGACACAGCATCTTGGAATGCATGGAAAATCACTGTGCTGCCTCAACCTCCGCACACTCTAGACCTGACCCTGCGGATTTTTTTTTTTTTATTCCCTTTGCTGAAAGCCCCGTTGAAAGCACGAAGATTTGCTGCGACAGACGGGATAAAAGATAATTCGCAGACGGCGCTTCCCGCGATCCAGCAAGAGGCGTACCAAGACTGCTTCCGGAAGTGCAAACGGCGTTGGAAGCGGTGTAGTAGTTGTAGAGGAAAATATTTCGAAGGAGATTATTCACCTTAAGTAAAAGGTAAGAGTAGAAAAATTTTGTGGACAAAGTTCTGGAATTTTTTGAACCGACGTCGTATGTGCACCGTTCGATTTTACGTGCTAAAACACGCAAAAAACAGGCTTGCTTCTATGTTTAAAACTTGCACTTATCGGTTCAAACTTTGCACAAGGTTAGGTAAATGTATGAAGTCAAAACTAAATATTTTTTATTCAATATTTTTTCCATTGTCGAGATACACTGGTTTATGTTTCAAATTTGTGCGGATCGGTTCAAATTTTGTAAGAATACAACGGTTGTCCTATTGCTTTGAGGAAGCTTCATCCATTGCCACGATACAAGTGGCATGGTTCGAAAGACGATAAAAAATCTATGTCGAATCATTCGTGCTCGAGTTGGAAACCAGAATGAAAAGTGCTTCTGTCATAGCAAAAAAATAGACGAATGGCCAGAGTTAGGGATCTAAAAGAAGAGAACTAGCTTTTCGACTTCTCTGGAAGCTTCAAAGATACTTAAATTGAAACATTTTGACATATTCGTGCTTTTTTACGAGCTAACCCTGCTTCCCCACCGCAATTACCTCTCTTAGCTGCAAGGTGTTGGCTCACTTGCACTCTAAATCTCTTATATTGTGCGCAGAATCCAGGTGATTCGCCAGCCACAGTAAACGTAACATGATGGCATTTGTCGGGTTATATGACATAATATCATTTATCATGTTACATTACTTGACACGATGCATTGTATTACATGGCATAGGTACTAATACAGACAAATAAAAAAGCGCGAATATGGCAAGATATTTTGATTTAAATGTCTTTGAAGCTGCAGGTAAGTCGGAAAGCTAGTGGCCATCTCTTACATCCCTAACTCTGCCTAGGACATATTCGTCTTTTTTTGTGCTATGATAGGAGCATTTTTCATTCTGGTTCTAGAATTATAAGTGGATGCCATCTTGTCCCGATTGATGTATAGCTTGCTCTGTTTTCCACAAGCGTATGAGACTACTGTATATTTAAGTTTATTCAGCAATGAACTCTCTAGAGCACTGACTCATGCAGCCATTTTAGACATTTCTCGTTCTTTTTTAGGCTAAATTATGTCTGAACATAATGGCTGTAGAAAAATTTGTGCTTGATGAGATCCTCAGCAAAAATAAAAAAAAAACGTAGTATGCTGTGACTACAACATCAAAGAGTCAAAATTAGAATCAATCGACTCACACAAATACTTGAATCTGTGTTATCACATAGGTTCATTGGTAGGATTGGCACTGAGAAAATGACAACAGCTACAGAGGAGATTGCTTGCAGAACACTCATTCGACCCATCCTAAAATATTTCTCAAACGAGTGGGACCCACACCAAATGGGACTAATAAGGAATATTGAGTGTACACAAAGAATGGCTGCACGAATGCTCACAGGTTTATTTCATCAATGGTCCAGCGTCAAAGGGTTGTTGAAAAATCTGAAATGGCAGGCACCTGGAGACAGCTGCTGACATCCCCCGAACGCCTACTTACAAAATTTCAAGACTCGGTATTAAGTAAGGAATCTAGGAATTACTACAGCCCGCAAAGGGTGCGTTTATGCTGCCACCTCGCTACTCGCTGCTCGCCGGGGTGGCACGTCGATGATGAATCAAACCCACTGGGTCTTACCGGTGCACTATCGCTGCTGGCTGCGATTCTCGCCGCACAATGATATCAAGCTAGATTGTGTTTCTCGCTGCGTCTATCGCCGTATGTCTTGAAACTCGAGCTGTGATTGGGTACATCACGGTCCCACCAGCAATGTTCGATTGCCGTTTTTTGTGGCCTGTAGACAGACTTTCCTACTGGGACAAAAAAACACAGTTCCACTTAACCTTTGTATCATTACATAAATTTCCTAAAATAAATCTGGTCGTAAGAGCTACGCACAGTTGTTTGAAAGTGAAGATAAGGTAGATCTAAGGTATGTAATTATTTACACCTTTTGGTACTACATCTTCCCAGAACTACAAAAGTGATTAATCAAGCGGGCCGAAGTGTCTGAGCGGTTCTAGGCGCTACACTCTGGAACCGCGCGACCGCTATGGTCGCAGGTTCGAATCCTGCCTCGGGCATGGATGTGTGTGATGTCCTTAGGTTAGTTAGGTTAAATTGTTCTAATTTCTAGGGGACTGATGACCTCAGAAGTTTAGTCCCATAGTGCTCAGAGCCATTTGAACCATTTTTTTTTTTGATCAATCAAATTTAGACATAGAAACGTCTACAAGTGTAATTATATTTAAGTACAATTTGGCACGATTTTATGATAGTACATCCACAGCAAAGTCTCAAATTAATTTATTCTTCTAGTTCCAAATACGAAATGCACCTTTTACTAACTGTGGGAGGTGAACGACATATAGCTGTTTGCCTTTTATAATGTAACGTGTGGTCCATAATAAAACCAAAGCAGATGATTGTCCACTACAATCGGACATCGCCAAAAATTCGTATATATCTGGATTTTTCTGCACACAGGTCAACAAAATAAGACGAGAGACCGACTCTTGTCTTGCATTGATCGTTAGTAATTCCAAGTAATTCGTTTTTTTCTATTCTGCAGTGTTTGACACTACGCTAAGCCCGTAGGCTTGCGATCGCGGCATTGACGCCACTTAATAATTTACATTTACTTGTGAACTGAGACAGATATCAGTATCACTACCATTTCAAATTTTTTTTTGTACTTTTGGCTATATTTCACGGTCTAAAACATATCTGACAGGAAGCTACTCGCTATCAAACTGCAAGATCTGTAAATTAAGTGCACGTTGTTGGCAAACAGTGTCATTTCAGAATGCAGCAGCAGTTGGTGTAAAATGAGTGACTGGACTCTCAGGAGTGTAGCACTTGGTTTGCTTGTCGGTATTGACGTACCTGACGGAGCAGTATTTGTGAACGTCTGTAGCAGTGCTACTGTCTGCAGTCTTTCGGCTGTAAGATTTTATTAATTTTACTGTTGTTATTTGAAAGTCTACTTTATACTTGGTAGTCACTTCTTTTAAGTAAGGGAAAAAGAGATCTAAAAAACAACTCATTAGGATGCTTTTGTGACACAAGTTGAACTTTGTGTCAAAACTGTTATCAAGTCTCTTACAAATGGGTCCTGAACTTTATTTTATTGCTTTAGGAGCGGAAAGCTTAGCAGCAGTGTAAGGTGGAAGTGCACTGTCTTCATTACAGTTTTCCGTTTCATCGTCCTCAAGGGCAGAGGTATCATTCATATTTCCTGAGCTCCTGAAATTAAAAGAAAATTTTTTGGAAAAACCCACATACCACTTTATACTGTGCAAATTTGTGTGATGTCATAAGTACAGGGTTATTACAAATGATTGAAGCGATTTCACAGCTCTACAATAACGTTATTATTTGAGATATTTTCACAATGCTTTGCACACACATACAAAAACTCAAAAAGTTTTTTTAGGCATTCACAAATGTTCGATATGTGCCCCTTTAGTGATTCGGCAGACATCAAGCTGATAATCAAGTTCCTCCCACACTCGGCGCAGCATGTCCCCATCAATGAGTTCGAAAGCATCGTTGATGCGAGCTCGCAGTTCTGGCACGTTTCTTGGTAGAGGAGGTTTAAACACTGAATCTTTCACATAACCCCACAAAAAGAAATCGCATGGGGTTAAGTCGGGAGAGCGTGGAGGCCATGACATGAATTGGAATTGCTGATCATGATCTCCACCACGACCGATCCATCGGTTTTCCAATCTCCTGTTTAAGAAATGCCGAACATCATGATGGAAGTGCGGTGGAGCGCCATCCTGTTGAAAGATGAAGTCGGCGCTGTCGGTCTCCAGTTGTGCATGCGCCAATTTTCCAGCATGTCCAGATACACGTGTCCTGTAACGTTTTTTTCGCAGAAGAAAAAGGGGCCGTAAACTTTAAACCGTGAGGCATCCAGAAGCTTTAAACTGCGCATACCATCGCCGAATGGAGTTAGCAGTTGGTGGATCTTTGTTGAACTCCATCCTGAAGTGTCGTTGCACTGTTATAACTGACTGATGTGAGTGCATTTCAGGCACGACATACGCTTTCTCGGCTTCTGTCGCCATTTTGTCTCACTGTGCTCTCGAGTGCTCCGGCGGCGGAAACCTGAAGTGCGGCTTCAGCCGAACAAAACTTTATGAGTTTTTTCTACGTATCTGTAGTGTGTCGTGACCATATGTCAATGAATGGAGCTACAGTGAATTTATGAAATCGCTTCAATCATTTGTAATAGCCCTGTATATAGCAAGTCTGTATTAAGTAACTACTATATCAACTGGAAATACATTTAAATGTTACAAAATTGCAGAAAAAACTTTTCACTTACTGCCGGAATTCAATGGCTACTTGCAGGAAAGACATCTGTCAACGGTAGATTTTTTTTTTTTTTTTTTTTTTTGCTGTCATTGTGTTATCACTCTTCTTAATTTTTGCAGTTCTTTCAGGAGGCTACTATATGCATCACGCATATTTTTCCGCCGCTTTTTTACTTCTTTTTCTGTAGGAACGTTATAAACAATTATTTTTATGCCTACTCATAGAAATTAATTTCCATCAACCTGATATTCCGTTTTATACTCTAGTAATTTATAACAGGTATCTTGGGAAAGGGATGCTCCGTGAAGTCTCTATACTACGGTTTTTAGTTGGTCGCTCAACTTTTCCTTCTGTAATTGAAGATACATGCAGAGAAATTTGGAGCTGCTTAGAGCAAAAGTCTATGCCAATGCCAACGAATGCGCACTTACAAGAAGTAGCTTTGAATTTTGAGAAAACTACAAATTTTCCTCACTGCGTAGGTGCCACTGACGATAAGCACGTGTGTCTGGCGAGGCCCTGGAAGGGATTTTTTTGTCATATACAATTCCATTCTGTATTTGGTAGAAAATCCGAAGAAATTCTGGTCGTATGTAAAGTACACAAGCGGCAAGACGCAGTCAATACCTTCGCTGCGCAGTGCCAATGGTCCTGTTACTGGCGACTGTGCCGCTAAAGCGGAGTTATTGAACACAGTTTTCCGAAATTCCTTCACCAGGGAAGACGAATGGAATATTCCAGAATTTGAAACACGAACAGCTGCTAGCATTAATTTCTTACAAGTAGATACCTTAGGGGTTGCGAAGCAACTCAAATCGCTTGATACGGGCAAGCCTTCAGGTCCAGATTGTATACCGATTAGGTTCCTTTCAGATTACGCTGATACAATAGCTCCCTACTTAGCAATCATATACAACCGCTCGCTCACCGATAGATCTGTACCTACAGATTGGAAAATTGCGCAGGTCGCACCAGTGTTGAAGAAGGGTAGTAGGTGTAATCCATCGATCAACAGACCTATATCATTGACGTCGGTTTGCAGTAGGGTTTAGGAGCATATACTGTATTCAAATATTATGTATCACCTCGAAGGGAACGATCTATTGATACGTAATCAGCATGGTTTCAGAAAATATCGTTCTTGTGCAACGCAGCTAGCTCTTTATTCTCACGAAGTAATGGCCGCTATCCACAGGGGATCTCAGGTTGATTCCATATTTCTGGATTCCGTATTTCCGGAAAGCTTTCGACACCGTTCCTCACAAGCGACTTCTGATCAAGCTGCGGGCCTATGGGGTATCGTCTCAGTTATGCGACTGGATTCGTGATTTCCTGTCAGGAAGGTCGCAGTTCGTAGTAATAGACGGCAAATCATCGAGCAAAACTGAAGTGATATCAGGTGTTCCTCAGGGAAGCGTCCTGGGACCTCTGCTGTTCCTGATCTATATAAATGACCTGGGTGACAATCTGAGTAGTTCTCTTAGGTTGTTCGCAGGTGATGCTGTAATTTAGCGTCTAGTAAGGTCATCCGAAGACCAGTATCAGGTGCAAAGCGATTTAGAAAAGATTGCTGTATGGTGTGGCAGTTGACGCTAAATAAAGAAACGTGTGAGGTGATCCACATGAGTTCCAAAAGAAATCCGTTGGAATTCGATTACTCGATAAATAGTACAATTCTCAAGGCTGTCAATTCAACTAAGTACCTGGGTGTTAAAATTACGAACAACTTCAGTTGGAAAGACCACATAGATAATATTGTGGGGAAGGCGAGCCAAAGGTTGCGTTTCATTGGCAGGACACTTAGAAGATGCAACAAGTCCACTAAAGAGACAGGTTACACTACACTCGTTCGTCCTTTGTTAGAATATTGCTGCGCGGTGTGGGATTCATACCAGGTGGGATTGGCGGAGGGCATCGAAAGCGTGCAAAGAAGGGCAGCTCGTTTTGTATTATCACGTAATAGGGGAGAGAGTGTGGCAGATATGATACGCGAGTTGGGATGGAAGTAACTAAAGCAAAGACGTTTTTCGTGGCGGCGAGATCTATTTATGAAATTTCAGTCACCAAGTTTCTCTTCCGAATGCGAAAATATGTTGGTGAGCCCAACCTACATAGGTAGGAACGTTCATCCAAACAAAATAAACGAAATCAGAGCTCGAACAGAAAGGTTTAGGTGTTCGTTTTTTCCGCGCACTGTTCGGGAGTGGAATGGTAGAGAGATAGTATGATTGTGGTTCGATGAACCCTCTGCCAAGCACTTAAATGTGAATTGTAGAGTAGTCAGGTAGATGTAGATGTAGATTGTTTATGGCAGTTGCTGATAGTAACTATTGCTCTCGATACATTGATACAGGGGCATATGGATACGAATGTGATCCAAATATTTTAAAAGGAACTAATTTCGGAAGAGCCTTGTATAAGGAAAGGTTTCACTATTAGACGCCAAATAGGGACGGTGGCATGGGGGGAGGGCAATGGGGGCTATAGCGCCCCCCCCCCCCCCAATGGAGTATCATATTACACTGGATAAAATTACTTCGGAAATAAGCAAATATATTACTCCTACAAATTCATTCATTTTTTTTTAATAATTATGTGGCAATACAGATTGCAATGTATTTCAAACAAATAAGAGCGGCAAATAGCTTACTATCTAAACCAATAAATATCATTTAATTTAAAATGGGTGCCTTATTATTTATTAATACATATTTCTTACCCTGAGCTCCATAACAGTTACCAAAAACTACTTTAAGCAAAACCAAATTTTAAAAATTTGTCGGTGGAGAACCCCAACTCTCCTTTTGTTAAGCGATATTCCATTCCCCCAAACCTCCTGCCCCCCAGTTAGCCCCCCGCCCCCCCCCCCCCCCCCCCACACACACACCTTGAGCGACTTCCAGAATCGCCCCTGACGCCAAACTTGGACTAATCAACCAAACAGCGAAAACATGCCTTTCGTATTTATTGTAGTTGACGAAGGTTAAGGAAATTGGAAATGGTTCAAATGGCTCTGAGCACTATGGGAGTTAACATCTGAGATCATCAGTCCCCTAGACTTAGAACTACTAAAATTAACGAACCTGAGGACATGACACACATTCATACCCGAGGCAGGATTCGAACCTCCGACCGTAACAGTAGCGCGGTTCCGGACTGAAGCGCCTAGAACCTCTCGGCCACAACGGCCGGCAAGGAGATTGGAAATTTGTGGTAAGGACTATGGGACCAAACTGCTGAGGTCATCAGTCCCTAGGCTTACGCGCTACTTAATCTAACGTAAACTAAATTACGCTAAGGACAACACATACACCCATGCCCGAGGGAGGACTCGAACCTCCGACGGGGGGAGCCGCGCGAACCGTGATTAGACGCCTTGGAACGCACGGCTACCCCACGCGGCTGACGAAGGTTAAGTAAGATCTTGATAAACACTTGATGCAGCCTTTTGCAAGAAAATCAATCACGTTCTCGAGAAGTTTGTTTAATTATAGGTTGAGTAGAACAAGGGGTGTAGTAGAATGGCCATTTGGCATCCTTGCCACAGGGCCATAGATGTTAATGTTAAGCCGGTCGGAGTGGCCGAGCGGTTCTAGGCGCTACAGTCTGGAACCACGCGACCGCTACGGTCGCAGGTTCGAATCCTGCCTCGGGCATGGATGCGTGTGATGTCCTTAGGTTAGTAAGGTTTAAGTAGTTCTAAGTTCTAGGGGACTGATGACCTCAGAAGTTGTCCCATAGTGCTCAGAGCCATTTGAACCTTTTTTTTTTGTTAATGTTAACTTGGCTGAAAGTATTATAAAAACTTGTTACCCGCTGCTTAACTTTGTGCGGAGGTATGATGGCTATCGTTTTAAAGATACTTTAACTTGTTCTCTGGAATCTATGGACTCAGAGGTAGCAACCGTGGTTGTGACATCAGAGATATGTTTTGCAACTATTTCTGCTGTGTGGAAAGATCAGTTCCTTGGCGAAATGTATACTTTGTCAGCAGAGATAACAAGGCATCTGCTGGTGAGGATGTCATTGGTGTCATAAGCTATAATTACTTTTATTAACAGCTGATAATGTCATCATTGTCATGTTAAACAATCATTGTCATGTTACACTTTTGTTTTATGACTTAAATATGTAATGCTACGAATACTTTCACAGGAGTACTGCTCTTGCAAACAACCCTTTTAACTTTTATTCCTCGAAAGTATAACTTATTCCACAAAAATTTTCTTTTTTCAACTTTATCCTCGTAACTATTATTTTATTTTTACCTTAGGTAATATTGGATTAAGATACTAGTAAGAAAAATTTGTATCAAATCAGGGTAATCACTTTCCTGAGTTTTTTAAAATACTGAAAACAGTCTGCAAATATCTCTAAATGTCATCACACACAATCGTGGTAAGTTCCAACACAATTAATTAAATTGTTTTGGTGGAAGAGGTTTGCTGCATGTTAGACTATTAGATGGAGAAGAAAAAATGAAAATTACATTTCTTTTATAGTAGCTGACCAGGCGAAAGTTACACCGATTGTTATCAAACTTTGCACGCACTTATATGCTAGTACGTACATTATCGTATCTAATGCATTTTGACCCTCCAGTGATAACGAGTTCCACTTCTGTCCCAACACTATCTGCTCACACCTTCTTCCATGCTTCTGTCTTCAACAGACAATGTTTATAATCTTACGATTATATGTGTCCACGTCAATTTTTTATCAACTCAGTGTCCAAATGATCCACTGGAAGGTCGTTTACAGATTTGTCGGACATGACCACTCCCAGGCGAAACAGATCTGAGTGGCTGCTGCGTGACTGGCAGTAAAAACAGCACAGTGTGGCTGGGATGCCGACGATTATTGCCACTCTAAAAATAGGCCCAGGCCCATTCGGCAGCGACAGTCGCGCGCGGAAACTCGACGGTACGGCAATCTCAGCACATTGTGTGGCACCCTCAGTTTGCAACAACGAGTTCCATTTACAGTGCAACAAAAATCGTTTAACTTCGGCGAAGAGAATCGCCTAGTGTGGTGTTAGCCTAAGGAAGCCATCTTGTCAGTTGTTGTCTTTATTTTTAAGAGAACTACTCTAGCTATTGTTGCGTTCTTTACCACTGAAAAATACAGAATTCGTTTCGGCAGTTTGCTGAATTTTCAGTTGCCTCGTACATCTGGTCCTCCCCCACCTTTCTGTGCATAACCTCCTCGCCCCTCTCTATGTTCATCTCCTGCCCCATTTCTATGTCCATTTCCATCTCAATGGTCAGTAGAACACCGTGTAAAAATTTGAAGTAAATATGTGAAGACCTTTTCGAAATTGTTGGTAACAATGTTTCCCCACTATATATTCGGTATATGTTTCTATATGTAATATATTACAAAAATATGTAGGCTACGTCTGTCCAAACATCCATTAGAGTATCGTGTGAAAATTGGAAGTAAATCAGTCAAGAATTTTTCGAGATTTGCGGTAAAATCTCTTACCCTTTATTACATGTTACGTATAAAACTGTCACACTGACCTTTTTTTTGTTATGAAAAGATGTGACAGCAGAACTGTCAAACCGAATGCAATTTCTTTTTATTTTCGTGTTCATACCAAAAACACCATTATCATCTTCAATTACTAATATAACAGAAACAAAAATCAACCAAATTGGTCAAGCTGTTCTCAGGTGATGATGTCTCACACGTGCGGCAGTCTATTTTTATTTGTATAGATTATGATAAATAAATGTGGTGTTAACGATGCTGAATGATCCAGCCGTTTCGGTGGATTTACCTTTAAAACCTTGCCAACAATAAATTATTTCATAGTTTGGATTATTTCCAATCAACCAAGAATATAACTTGTTAGAGCTTTAATATTTCTTTTAAAGTATTTTATTAAAAAAACATAAATCCTTGCATGTTTGGGTGTAATATATGCTAAAATCACATTGAACAACCTGATTGCGTAAGTAGAATTTTAAATTTAAATTCCTGGATCAACAAATTATTTGTTTTGTTTACTGTACTTCAACTCGCTTCTTGTATAAATTTCAACTTCTTACGTCATTAATAATTCACATTATGAAGTTTCATAATACTCTGATGTGATTTGCTAATGTGTGAGTTTAAGGATTTTGAATGGAGAAAAAAGATTTCCGAAAATTGCAAGAAACCCAGTCTACATAAAATTCAGAAGGCCTAACTAGTAATCCGGTAAGGAAATACTGTAGATTCGATGAAATGTGAAACAATGTCAATGAATTGTAGGACAAGAAAAGGATTCCTCAGCTCCACGAGACAACTGCCTTAATCATTTCTTTAATTCGAACCATTTGTCTTTAATTTTTTAGTTTAAGATATGGACAAAGTGGAGAAGCGGAAAGCCAAATGAAGATAAATACTAAAAAATCGCCAACAACAGTTAGTTTCACGTAATGTTTCTTTACAGGTTGGATCGATGCATGTTCGACTAAAGAAAAAGACTGCCAGGTAGTGAGTATAGAAAGAGACACGTGCTTGAGAAATAAGACGATAAGATGCAAAAGGATGCATTACAACGACATTTCAAGCCAAAGAGAGAACGATCTAGCTGAATCGAAGGTGGAAAGGTGGATGCTGAGCCACAGAAGGAAGAAACTAGTGCAACTACTGAAGCTACGTCTTCATCTTCAGGACATCACCAAAAAGCTGACGAGAACACCCCTGTGATCACCGAAGACAGAAGCAGTACTGACAGTGGACCATCCACAAGATGTACAACAGGCGTCCAATTAACTGAAGATCTGGTTTATGAAGGGAGCTCCGATAACTACTCAGCAGGCAGAACTAAAATTAGGTGACCAGAGTTGGAAAATACGGGAGGGACATCAGCTGCTGCATTCGCCGCCGAAGATGGGATTGAAGGCGAAACTAAACTTGAAGACATGCTGGAAGATGGTCGGAAATGATTAACGATTGCGTTCTAACGACTTTGATCATGCGAGATCCTCCCGACTGCATATTTAAGCTGAAGATTGTCCTAAACTTGCGACAACTGGCGCTTCAACCCTGTGTATTACAGTTGTTTTTCGAAGAATCTAGAAAAAAGCAGATAGACTTTGCTTGGTGTACTCTGCTTTTGGTGCAAAATCTTTTCATCATGTATAGTAAAACTTGCAAAAAAGTATAAGTGTCTGCGGCACATTGTTTCTTATCTCTAAAGTAATGTGGAGTCTACCGAGCATGTCAATTAGCACAAAAAGCATGTCGGGTGTTTTCTGAAGGACTGAAATATTCACCAACTGCTAACGCCCGTCATCAAAGGCGACTGAAAGCGGAATGGGAAAAAAGTTCCTCAGCATTTTATAGCGATACTAAACGTCTTGGGTCAGCAGTGTGGGCCTTTAAGAGGAAGTACAGATACAACCTTTCAGCGTGACAACGGAAACTTCTTGAAACTCGTTGAATTATTCGGAAAGGTCGACGCTGTGATGATGGGGCACCTGCACAGGACAAAGCAATTGGAGAACAAAGGTCACCATTACCTTGGAAAAGACTCACAGAACGTAATAATCCATCTTACTGGGTCATCTATAAGCAACAACATTTTATTAATGAAGTATCATTCTAAAATGCACACCAGCTGTTTCAAAAGTTGAGCAGGTGACAGTTGTAGTAAGCGTCGTCCAAGAGATACGATTCGAAGGCGTATACGATGTCCGAATTCGCGAGCATTCCCTGAGATTTATTCCAATGCCTGGTTCTTCAAGCTCCATTTTGATGCAGGTCGTACTCAAGTTCTTGGGAGATAAAAGGAAATCCCGTTGTGTAATGTGAGAGGCCAAGGGCAAACATGAAGGGAAAGCATTCTGGTATCCAGAAGAGGAAGAGCCGTATCGATGCACTTACTCCCCTGAAGTTTCAAATTGGAGGAGTTCATCACGCGCTTATTCAGGTATGAGAAGAATTCGATGACATGTACTGCTCACGAAGCCACGGCACTTGCGAATCAAATTACACCTTTCTTATTTCTCTGGTAACGTGGTACGACGTACTGCATCACATCAGCGTAGTATTCAAAGTATTGACATAAATGTCTCTGAGACCGTGGAAATGCTTGGAAATACGAAATCATATTTTGAGAACTGTGGTACGGAAGAAAAGTTTGCGTCTTTCTTGATGGATTCCAAAGAACTGGACACGGAATTAGAGCTAAGAGTTCTAACGTTACCGCGGATAAATGTTCCCCGCCGACAAAGCAAGAAGCCAAGACACTTTACTTACAAAGGAGGGGGATGACACGTTAGAGAATCCAACGAAACTTTACAAGACTGAATTCTGTAATTATCTTTCTTGACGCAGTTACCACATATTTGGCCGAGAGATTCACTCAGCTGACGTCTCTTTGCGATCATTTTGTTTTCTGCACGACATCGGCAAGCCGAAGAAGACGACTATCAGTAGCCTGGACGAAAAGTGTAGAAACCTCGCAGTGGTTTCCGAGAAAACGAGTCTAGAGAAGTTGATGCACTGGAGTTGAGAGAAAATTTTAAGTTCTTTCAACGTTGGTGAAACCCTGAATAGGTCTAACAAAATGTGAAGTTTATAGGAAGACATAACTCTTTCCGCAGTGTTAACGTTGCTCTAAGAATTGTCCTGGCACTTGTACTGCGCCCCCCTTTCGTTATCACTAGCTCGTCGGAGATATATTGTATGGACAAGCTCTGTCAGCACTACAATACGTAGGTGAAAAGCATCGTCGGCCAATGTAGTTCACTGTTGTAATACTACAATAAGTTGTTCTGACAAGCCCTTGCCTGCACTCAACGACTTAAATAGAATAGAATAGAGTAGAATCTGTATTTGCCTTTCAATATGTTTTCCATACAATTGGCATCGTCAGTGTGATCAATACATTTTTTTTAAAATTACAATAATTATTATTGTACACAATTGTACCTGTGTAGGGCAAGCAGATACCATGCTAAAGTAATATTGATAATACCACAATTATTCATTCACAATAGTAATAATAATAATAATAATAATAATAGTAATAATACATCATAACAGTTAAATATACAATAGTATCAAGATATATTTATGGTACATCTTACATATCCATGTAAAAAGTCTTTGCTGGTACATTACTGTCACAAACATATATGTATAATTCACATGGCAGTTATTTGTTTCATGTAGCATATCTCTTTTGTGTCACTGTTTAGAAACTCATCAAGTGAGTAATATGGCGTACATTTGAGCCACACTTCTATTGTCTGCTTAAAGTTATTCATCGGTAGTTAGCTCACAGCTTTTGGGAGTTTCTTATAAAATTTTAAGCTAAGGGGTTTATGGCTCTTTTGTGTCAATGTCAGCCTTGTATATGGTAGGTCTATGTTACTATTATTTCGAGTATTATGAACATGCACTTCAGATCTTAAGTTAAAGTTATTTACATTCTCTTCAGCATGTGTTAAACAATTATAAATGTATATTCTAGGTAGTGTCATTATCTTTAGTTCTTGAAAATGGTTTTTGCAACTTTGTCTTGGTGCTGGTCCTATAATGCACCTGACTGCTTTCTTCTGCCACTTGAAGATGGTACTTGAACCCACTGAGTTACCCCAAAGAAGTACCCCATATTTCAGTTGTGAATGGAAAAAAGCAAAGTATGTGGAGATTAGCGGATTTTTAATGATAACATGTCTCAGCCTGTGTAATAGAAAAAGAGTTCGAGCAAGTTTGCCACATAGATAATTTGTGTGTATGTCCCATGTAAGTTTTTGATCTATATGTATACCTAGTAACTTGACATTTTTTGTATTCTGTTCAATTGGTTCAGGGTGAAGTAAATTTCTTCAGTTTTCAATTTGTTTATTGATAAAACATTGACTCTGCACCAGTCACTGCTCATTTCAGTTACTACTTTGTTGTATTCCATGACATCTTGCAGATTTTCTCCATCTGTTATTAGTGTCATATCATCAGCATACAGTACATTGTTGCATGGCATATAATTTGAGAAGTCATTGATTTAAACAATGAACTGGAAAGGGCCAAGCACTGAGCCTTGTGGAATTCCTCTCTTTACTTTCATGGGTGTTGAGTTTTGATAGTTTGTTTTTACTAATTGTACCCCATTGCTTTCTATTACTTTTGATATAATGGAAACTACTGATATAGGTCTATAATTATTTGGCATTTTTCTGTCACCTTTCTTATAGATTGGCAGTGTAACTGTCATTTTTAGACATTCAGGGAATACTCCATCTTCTTGTATGTGATTCGTCAGATATGTTAGTGGAATTAAGATTGCAGTGGCTATGTGTTTAACAATCATGTTAGTAAGTCCGTAATAGTCCACTGTTTTTGAGTTTTTAAGTTTCTTTATAGATTTGATAATGTGGTCGGAGGTGATTTTTGACCAAGAGAATTTCTTGGTTGCTGGTGCTTGTTGTTTAAGAAGGGTTACAGCAGCTGAAATATTATCAGAATTGTTTTTACCAAAAGAAGAAGAAGAAGAGAATGAAGAATGAGAGCTGGCACAATTTATAAAATACTCGTTAAGGTTGTTGCAATCTATAGGCACTGTGGCTTCCTGTTTACTCATATTGATTTCACTTTTTATTATATTCCAAGCTGCTTGACAGGCATTTTTTGAGCCTGCAATATATTCATCATTTATTTACATTTAGCTGATTTTATTTCATATTTGTACAACTTCTTCAGGGTCACATAGTGTTTCCTGGCTTCCTTATTTTTGTTGTGTGACTTGACGTAATCGTCTATACTAACTCAACGACGTCACGTAAGATTTGATATTCAGCTTCTCACGCTATAAATCAAACTACAGCTCGCTACGAATTCACTATGTACTAAGGAACGGACACAATAACACTTTTCGTGATATAATCGGGTCAGTGATAACTATTTGTATTTTAATTACAACAACGGATCTATCAGGGTTCAGTTTCGAAAGATAAACTACCACCAAAGCTAGTATCAGTCACCAGAAAAAATACGACATGTTAAGAGTCTACGGGGAGTAGGAATAATGTGGTTATTTACGTCACCAATAACAGCAACCTACAGTGAAGCTTACTGACAACACAACCAAACTTTCTCTATAACGTAGGTACCAGAAACGACAGCATTCGTATACAACTGATGAATACGTTATCCATTGCCTCTTTTTGTTGCTTCACTTGTAAAGCTTCAACGAATAATTGTATACATACCCAATCAGCGTGAACGTTATAAATATTTACGTAAATCTGAGAATACGTTCACAAGGCAAAGATATAATTTTATACTGTTCATGTTTCGTTGTCAGTCAACGGCAGCCTCTACAAGTAGCGCCTTGTTACAACAATATCCTTGACTCTCTTTAATAAATTATTTCGTTAATCTCAGCCTTTTAGAATTAAATGGAATAACTTTTCATTTATAATTAATCACTTTTCCATAACACGCAAACTTGCTTTCCCTGCCTAAAAATTAAGAAATACAATTCCTGCTTCTTAATTTTCTAAACTTTACTTTTACCAATATTCCAGTCTTTTACTTTATTGGTCTTTGAGTTTACTTTTTCCGAAAAGATATATTCCAGAGATTAATCTGCTTTCAAATAAGCCTTTGACTATTTTTCCTTGTAACAGTTTGGGGATAAAGGACAAGTCGGGTACTAACTTTTTCAGCTTAAAGCCGTTTTCTTTATATCCTACAATTAAATCATTTAAAGGCACAAAACAGCATTTTATTTTACGATTGATGGTCTTCTAGTCGAAACCTCAGTAAGCGGAAATGTTATACAAAAAAATAAAACAAAAACCTGAGTGTCACCACCACTTTTTCGCTCTATGAACTTCAAATAATCGAAGTTCAACCACTTCAGGCATCGACTTTAGCGACTCACCAATGTTTAAAACTCAAAACACCACACTCGATTATCTCTTTCAGAGAGAATTAGCGTGTTGTCTTTTAAATGGTCCTTGATTTTTTATTTAGGGACAAGGGGGAAAGCCATCAAATTATCAATAAACTACGACTGTTTCTCAATAAATAACTATTACTTAGGATGACCGTTCTCTTTAATGTAGACTATAGATTCAGAGCGTCGAATGAGATTTCTGGAATTTACTTTATTGCGACGCTAACGCCGAAGTCACAAATTAAATCCTAACAAAATATCTCTAAGTCACTATTCCTTAGTTCTTGCGTACACCTATACAGCCACAATAATACAATGCAACGTTACTATCCCTTAGTGCGTGCTTTAATCCTCAACCACATAATAACTAAAGGACTTCGCACAGGTCTCTTATCATACACCATCCAACGGAAAATCTCATCACATATTGAAACACGGTGCGTCTACCATCGCGTAGCTATTAAGCATCAAAACACACCGTTGCTCGCAACTCGGAGAAACTGATCTCACACTTCAATAAATGGGAGCTTTTCCTGTACCTGGTGAGTCTACACTTTACCAAAATCGGCGAAATTATGACTTTCTACAATCGCCGATAATTTTCCCAAATTACCTTTCTAAACGACTTACAACTACTTTGAATATACTTGAGTTCTATCTCCGTTGCAGACTGGTTCACGTATCGTAAGTGTGAGTCGATCTTATCAAGCCCTTGAAATAATCTCTCTCGAGGCTCACTACTCGAACAATACTCGGATACTGCTGCTAAAATTCTAAAAGGAGAAGTCGAACCATTCTCTGCAAACGAACATATCACGTTAATTCTCTTTTTAACAATAACTGTTTCTTCTTTGCAATTGCCGGCAAACGTTCGTCGTGGCCAGCTGTGTCGTAGTTGTTATCTTCGCCGCACGCCGCGCTTCAGCAGTCGGTTGGGCGTTGCATACTCGCTGACTTGATAGGGGACAGCTTTTCTCGACCATCAGGTGTCACATGTCTACGACATTTTAACACAAAAATATAAGAAAACTATAAAAGCAACTTAATCTCTTCATTTTTGTAGCACATAAACATTGATGATAAGTTGAGGCGATACAAAGAAGTGATGCACTTTTTACGGGCTGAAGATGATTTGGCGCATTCCACACTCCCAGTGACCATTCCGATCGGAGACAGAAGTTTCTCAAAGCTAAAATTGATAAAAACATATCTCAGATCAACGGTGAGCCAAACTTGTTTGAGTGAACTTGCAGCTATATATGTCGAACACGAGACTACAGAGAATTTAAATTACGCAGATTGAGTGAAAGATTTTGCGCAAGCGAAAGTGAGGAGGCTTCGGTTTGTCTAATGTTTTTTATACATTCAGTTGCTTAGTACATTATTGCGTTGGATTTTATTTTGTTCAACGCAAAACAAATTATTGCACACATTATCATTCAAAGTAAGTTAACACGTAAATTTTAAATTTTGTTCCCACAGAGTACGTTATCGGTACACAACCGTAAAACATGTTCATTTATGTTAACAATAATTCCGCATGGTTTATTAAACTTATTTTTAACACCCAGACTTGCCTAAATCATACAAATAATTTTTCAAGTCATGTTTGCACAAGTATCAAACAGTGGACCTATTTGAATATTACACAAACCTTTTTTTAAAAAAAATTAACAGTAACCAGGGAGGGATGAGGACGAAAGGCTCTTACTAGTTTCGTCATGAATAAAAAATTAGTTTATAGATCTAACAACAAATGGCTCTGGGTACTTACTTGGTACCAGGTAACACCCATTATCTATTCTTGCTTTCTTGTAACTGGTACTTTATTAATACTAGTACGTGTGTCTGTTTTGTGGGCCCTTTGCGATTTTGTAGGACAGCTCCCTTTCTCCTGCCGCTCGGTGGGTACCCGTTTGCTTTGTCCACAAATAATGAATTATATTCTGAGGCAATAACCCATCAGGCACTCATGTTTTTGACCCAGACAAAAGAAAAGTAGTATGTTCGTTAAACGGACTCCAGCAGACCCTTCTTTGTGACGCCTTCAGCCTTCCCATCGTTCTCTATTTCGATACTAGAAATTTGTAAACATGTGAGAAAAGTTTAAAAGACTAAAAAAAACGAATATTCATCAACGTGATACCAGGCAAAGATGAAACTTTTCAGAACGAAAGAGTAAGAACATCAATTTTTTCAGTACAAATTGTGCTATTCAGATTTACAAAATTATTCCAAATTGAGATAAAAGCTGTTTTTTCATTGTCACTGTTTAACATACGCATAAGGTCTTGAGTCCGTGCTTCACAGAATTTGTAAATTATGTGGAAAGTAATAGACTTTCAAACAGAGTACAAATTCTACCGTAATTTGCAGGTAAGTCCAAAATTCATTTAAAGCTACTTTAATTACTGCAGCATGATTGATGAATGTTCTTAGTTTTACATACAGTGCGCACCCATACATTCTATTTGTGTGCGATGAGTGCGAGAACGCATTCACGAATTAATGTACACGACAATATGTAAGGTTTATAGAAGAATAAAAAGAGCGCGAAGATTCGATTAGAATAGGACATAATTGCCACTATCATTTTCGGACTCGATTTCTTCCACAAATGCTGTAACGCATGCACGTTTGAATTGACATTGTGGATACCCATTTATTTTCAAAATATTCGCTACTGTTGCAAGGAAGTATAAAATCGTTTACTGGACTTGATACTTGAGCACAGAACTGTCTGTTGTACTGCGGAAACCACAGAAATCACAACAATACTACGACAAACGTCTGCACACCGTGTATATGTGTTAGACTGTGGTCCCCAAGCAGCGCAACAACGCAGCAATACTGTCAATTATTGCGAGAAAATCGTCATCTCATGCAGCTATTCACAGACACATTTACATACCATCCGCGAGTTTGCTGTCTTAATGGTTCACATGAAGTTCCAGCTTCGTAACGACAGTAAAAAAGCATTTTACAGACGCAATAATTCAAGACTGTCCTGAACACACAGATTTCACATTTCGATGCAAGCACCCGTAATTGAGAATTCTTCCTCTTTCGGAGATCGTAGCACTGCTAAAATGACCTCGGAATAGAGGTGTCAGTGCGACCTATAGTAGTTATGCAACGGTAACGTGATCAGACAACATTTATCACCGACCTATCAGCTACTTAACGCTCTTGATGGAAGAGATAGGAATCTCTTCCATTAATTACCACGTAGAGGGAAGGTGTCATCGGGTAAAAATAGTGACAGTATCATACAGAAGTGAGGCCACCTGTGGAGAGGGGGAAGAACGTCACACGAGCCCATTCTTGGCCCGTAACTCCACGTAATTGATAAGATTTGTTCCCCACGGCCCCTGGCATGTTCTCCAGAGTATATAAGCTCACCTTTGGTCTTCCGAGATCACCAGAGTCCACATACGGACATCAAAAGCGGAACGTCGTGGGAGCGAATTTATTTTCGCCCAGCTAAAAGACACCTTACGCCGAGAGTCCAAGAGAACTTCGTGAAGGACGCAGTGTGGTTTGGCGACCATACTTTGAGCGCTAGTGACCAGAATATCGTAGTCTACACCAGTTGGCTGGTGTATGGGAAGTATAGTGAACGGCCTTAGTGAATGTGCTCAAGAGCTTTGAGTGTGCAACCTGGGCTGCACATTAATGAGGTAAGTGACGTTAAACTAACAACTACTCTAAAGACATTGGTAAAAGCTTACATCCTCATGAAGAATGTGCCAACTAACAAGGCACCCTTTATCAAGAGGTACTGCATTTTTCGATGGCACCACTGAAGGAGATATTAGATAGCAATACATACATTTAATCGCCATATACCGGTATACATTTTATATCAACAACAATCCATTCAAGCTCTCTCTCTTGGTTGCTTTAGGCTAATGCCTTAACATTTGAGATTTTTCTAAGTGTTTCCTATAGCAATGATATTAACATACGTATGGTAACATTACTATGGAGCTGGTAGGGTGTTGTGATGCAGAAGACACACTGATTTAATGGGTCTTTCACAGGGTGCTGTAACCTGTGATCAACTGCGTCTGGACCCAGCTGCAGGTTTTTTCTTATACAAATCCAGCTGCAGACTGTACCTAAACGGTGAACCGCCTTGGGTACCACTCCTCTGACAGGCCAAAAGGAATCTCTCTTCTAATTTATTCAGCCTTCAAGTACAAATTGACTTAATCTAACAGAGGGCTGCTTCGTAAGTATTTTACCTCATTGCTGAATACTGTTACACATCCTTTTTACTTTGTGTGGTGCAGTAATGATAAACACTCCTTGTGAAATTACATTAATTTTTGGTCGATGGAATACAAATACCTCTTTATTTTGAATAAGTCAATGAGACGTGTCTCTCCAAATTAATTATTTCAATACATGGCAGTCTATTGATTTTCTCTCTCTTTACAGTCCGCTTATTCCAACCAGCTTTTCTTAAACTCAAATACTGATTGATCATACCTTCTCTCAAGTATCATCTACCACTGATTCAAACAACATCCATCATGCAGCTGGGCAAACTTGATGAACGAATTCATGTCATGGATGCCAGTTCAAACGCCTGGAGCGTCATAAAGGACATTGCCGAGTCAGGAGTAAGTACAGATGCCTTTTAACTGTCATAAATAGCTCGTGATTCAATGAACTTTGATACGTCCGTTTCAATAGACATGTCATTGACTCGGAAGCTCTTTATGTCAATCCCCTTCTCACACATGGAATAACTTTTGTCCTAGGTCCAAGAAGAAGCATTCTACGTCTGTGACATTGGCGACATAATAAGCAAACACAAGGAATGGAAAATCAAAATGCCAAGAGTCCAGCCATACTATGGTATGTTTCCACTTCTCAGCAACAGTAGCCGTAGGACTGTGTATTATCTAGGTTACGACTAAAATCAATTTCTGTGAAGAATGTAATTTTCAAAGTATGAGAGATATCACCTACATCAACTACAGCTGTCCTATGAAAAAGCTTTCTCCTGTTATTAGCCAGTATAGAATAATTATGATAACACAGTTACTTACTCCCATTATTTTTGCAGCGGTGAAATGCAACGATAGCCTCACTGTGATAGAGGTTCTGGCTGCACTTGGAACTTGCTTTGATTGTGCTTCAAAGGTGAGTGTACATTTCTATCATTTCTGTTAAAAGACAGGAACTTATTTTGCATTACTGAGTGTATAGAGGACACAATACAATATACGACAAACATACTAAACACTTTTCAGTAAATTCGTAATACTTTGTTACAGGCGGAAATTGACAGAGTTCTTTCTGTTGGTGTCGACCCAAGTCATATTATTTTTGCAAATCCTGCAAAACCTGCATCGCACATTCGCCATGCAGCGGCTGTAGGTGTTGATCTGATGACTTTTGACAGTGACTGTGAGCTCCACAAAATCAAGACCCTGTTTCCTACTGCCAAGTGAGTAAATGGAAATCAGAATCTACTTTCCATATTTATGGATACGTAGATCTCTCCCTTGCATAACATATTCGGTAACAACATTTTCCTTCTCAACTATGTTTTAGGCTGGTGCTACGTATCCGGTATGATGCTGCCGTCGCTCAGTGCCAGTTGGGGAATAAGTTTGGATGTGACCCAGACTCCGATGCACCACGGCTTATGAAACTGGCTCAGTCATTGGACCTAGACATTGTGGGCATCAGTTTCCACGTCGGCTCTGGCTGTGACGATCCACCAGTATTCTACAAAGCCATTTCTGCCGCTCGAAGACTTTTTGATCTGGGGTCTGCTCTTGGGTTCTCCATGAGTTTACTTGATCTTGGTGGTGGCTATCCTGGCAACAAGGGTGCCCAATTAGACAAGGTAACGTTAGGAATTCTTAGCTCTCTTTTTACGATGCTACACAAACTAGCATTTCTGACTCCATACTGGTAGTGTTAACTTTCTTCACTTTTTTGAGGAATTTAACTATCTTTCAACTCTTTTCATCCCTCAGAATTTATGACCTAATGGCAATAAGTACTCAGTTTTTACTTTAATGTAGCAATATTAAATATATATTATCTTTACTAAGACCATTACTTCACCTTTGTTTTAATTTCCTTAGTTTTTACAGCCAATTAACACTTCCTTTGGACTCATTTATTTTCACACTTTTGGTATACATTTCTGGGGAGCTGGAATGCTGGTTCCATTTTATAGTAGCTAGTTACGTTGAGAGATAGTTAAGTCTGTCACGTTACTGCAGGTATACTATTAACGGGTTTTCAAGGGGAAGTCTGGCATTAGTGTCGTTATTTTGGTAACTTGAATCAAAATAATGAAATATTATCACATTGTTAGCATCCTATATTGCTTCCTGCCCACTTGCTGCATAGTTCATTACTTTATTTTCTACAAAATGCCTTATCTCAATGTTATTTCCGTATTTCCAGATTGCAGAGGTGGTGAACAGTGCCCTCGGAGAGTTCTTTCCTGTACCAGATGTTCACATAATTGCCGAACCAGGACGTTATTATGTTGCCTCAGCTTATACACTTGCTACAAATGTTCACTCCAAGAGAGATCTTATCAACCCAAAGGATGGGTCCATCACATCAGTCATGTACTATGTAAACGATGGAGTGTACGGCAGTTTTAATTGCATTCTCTATGATCACATGAAAGTGACACCAGTGCCTCTCAAAGTACGTCAGACAATGTTTGTGTATTATTTTTCTCATGTGCTTTATACCCTTGACATAATTAAGAAATGAAAGGAAATGTGATCATTGCGCTAACACGCTATGTTTCTTTTATAGGACGCTGGAGTTGAAATGCGTCCGTGTTCTGTCTGGGGACCAACTTGTGATGGTCTGGATCAAATAGTTGAGTCTACTTTGCTGCCAGAGTTGGATATAGGAGACTGGTTGATTTTTGAGAATATGGGTGCTTACACACTGCCTGTGGCGTCTCCATTCAATGGCTTCCCTGTTCCCAAAGTGCATACTGTGATTGACGTCCAAGGCTGGTAAGTAAGGTTTTTCTTTTCCAGAATCTGACGGTCGTTGCAAAGATTCAAAATATCTAAATACGTTGCAAGATTCATTTGTTATTGTAACCTTACTTATTGTTTCTGTAAATCCATACAGGCTGCTGCTCAAAGACCGACTACCCATGATGGAGAATCATTTTGTCATTGGAAACACGCCAGGAAATCTACACCTGGGTCTATCCATAGATGGTCAAGGCAACATTGATGAGTGGGATGAAGTTCACATGCCTGTTTCATCTTCTGATGATGAGATTGTGGATGATCACATGACACAGTCAACTGTGGGCTCAAGCATCGTATATCCATTCCTTCAGATGGGACAAGTTAATTAGGACCAAATGGAAGTATGTCTGCACCTCAGTGACAGTACATGATAATGCCTTGGGTTATTGTACATCTTCCTTATCGAAAACAACTTTGCCGTTTTCGCCAGTAATTGTCTGTTTCTTCTGTGTCAGCGTCTCGTTGCGTATAAGACAATATATCAAGTGACAAACTGTCATTCATGGCAGAGATACAACACAACACCTATGTAAGTTAGGTTTTGTTAAGTTAGGTGTGACAGGGAAGGCAGATATTCATTAAAATTCTTTAGTGTACTGCAGCTCAGTGCCTGAAATTTGATTAAGGGACTAAAACATGAATCTCAGAATAATTTAAACTATCAAGGTTTCTCCAAAGCTGTTTCGGGCACTCAACTGTCTGTAGATATCTCACTGCAAAAGCGTAAATTGTATTTATTTAAGCCTAATTAGAGAATTCTGTTGTACGCTCAACACATGAATAGCATCTGCGTTACTGGAAGCAGAACAAATTAACAAAGATCTGTTTCTGAGGTATATGGTACGATTTATGGCAAATGCTATTTTGTTATGTATAATACACCAAAATTTCAGTTTAATGAAACTATTCACATGAAAACTTTGGTGCAGTTGAATGAAACAACTCCATGTAAAGATGTTCCTTTAACTACAGTTTTCTTGGAGACAGCTTTTCTCAGCTAGTTATGTGAGGAAATATCACCATAATAGCATTGTCAAATGGTTGAAACTTTGTTCTAGAACTAGTTCAATTCTTCGTAAATGTTATACTTTTAACAAACTAATAATGTTTCTTAACTACCAAATGCACTAGGAAATTCATTTGTCTCCACTGATATTTGGGTGAGATAACATGAGATGTGGAACCAGTTGATTTCATTTGGAAGGTGTTGCTGTGGTTGAATAAGTGAAGAGGCAGCATCTTCGCCTGATTTTGTAATTTTTTATGTACCGTATTTTATAATAAATCGTATTATTTAAACAAACATTTGTTATATTTTGCATTTACTCCATTATAACCTAATGAGTACCGTATGGAGGTAGACCAAAACCATTAACAAGTGGCATTATAAATTCTTCTGAGAAAATTGATAATGTATGGAAGTAGAGCAAAGTTATTACTTGAGGAAATTTCTCGTCATAAAAAAAACAGTATTCCATAACATATTCCTGAGAACAATGATAGCAAGTAGCTAACAAAGTGCTTCTGTTTTAACGCTAAAGACTTCAAAAGAAGCCTTAAAATCTGAAGAATTTTTGTAGTGAGTAATGATAGTGACAACACAATGCCAAACAAAGAATCAAAGAAATAGAACTGCTGAAAGTTAAGAAAATTGTAATATGTATCCTATTGCCTTTAACTGGAATAATGCAGCCAATATATTGAAATAGTGCGCCAGCCATTAACCGGGTTGGTCGCCCGGGCCAACGTGTATGAGACAGCCAAGGCATGGTCACGAACCTAAACCCTGTGCGGCTCCGGAGACTCGGAAGTTAAGTCAAAATGACGTGTTCACCAGCTCGTTTCGAGTAAGTTGAGCGTCACACTAAGACTACCTTGTATCGTGTGTGATTGGTCCCTCGAGAATCGCAGAAACACCAGCTAAAGGTTTCACTCGTAGCAATTTGCTCCATTTGGGGGCGTAAGAAAGACGATAAATTTCGTTACAGATGCTTGCACCAGGCAGAAACGGAGTAATTAAGCCAACTTTTACTAAAAATGAAAAGCACAATGACTACCGTGGAACAAAAAACAAGAGCGAATATGTATTTATTATTCTGATTAAAATTAAACATGTACCGTAGACCTGACCATACTCTTTGGGTATGTTCGCTCTGTCTGTAATTACAACGCTGATATACACTGAAAATCAATAGAAAGTGGTACATCTGACTAATATCATGTAGGGCCCTCGCGAGCACAGAGAAGTACCGCAACACGACGTGCCATGGACTCGACTAATATCTGAAGTAGTGCTGGAGGGAACTGACACCATGAAACCTGAAGGGGTGTCCACGAATCGGCTAGAGTACGACGGGGTGGACATCTCTTCTGAACAGCATATTGCAAGGCAGCCCAGAAATGTTCAATAATGTTCATGTCTGGGAAGTTTGGTGGCCAGCGGAAGTGTTTAAAATGAGAAGAGTTTTCCTGAAGCCACTCTGTAGCAATTCTGGACGTGTGGGGTGTCGCATTGTCCTGCTGGAATTACTCAGGTCTGTCGGAATGCACAATGGACATGTATGGATGCAGGTGATCAGACAGGATGCTTACGTACGTGTCACCTGTCAGAATCGTATCTAGATGTATCAGGAGTTCCATATCACTTCAACTGCACACTCCCCACACCATTACAGAGTTCCTACCAACTTGAACAGTCCCCTGGTGACATGCAGGGTCCATGGATTCATGAGGCTGTCTCCATTCCCGTACACGTCCATCTGCTCGATACAATTTTACCAGGCAACTTGTTTTCAGTTATCAACATTGCAATGTCGGTGTTGACGGGCCCACGCGATGCGTAAATCCTTGTGTCGTTCAGTCCTCAAGGGTACACGAGTGGGCCTTCGGCTCTGGAAGCCCATATCGATGATGTTTCGTTGAATGGTTCGCACGCTGATACTTGTTGATGGTCCAGCACTGAAATCTGCAGCAATTTGCGAAACGGTTGCAATTCTGTCAAGCTGAACGGTTCTCTTCAGTCGTTGTTGGTTATGTTGTTGCAGGATCTTTTTCCGGCCGTAGCGATGTCGGAGATTTGATGTTTTACCGGATGCCTGATATCCAGGGTACACTCGTGAAATGGTAGTTCTCGAAAATCCCCACTTGATCGCAACCTCGGTGATGCTGTGTCCCATCGCTCTTGCGGCGACTATAACACCACGTTCAAACTCACTTAAATCTTGATAATCTGTCATTGTAGCAGCAGTAACCGATCTAACAACTGCGCCAGACACTTGTGTCTTATAAAGGCATTGCCGATAGCAGCGCCGTATTCTGCCTGTTTACACATCTCTATATTTGAATACGCTTACCTATACCAGTTTCTCGGCGCTTCGATGTATGACTGTTATGTTAGAGAATTTTGGTTATAAATAAAAGTGGTTTCCTAGGACGACGATATTGGCCTTTAACAAACTATATAGCAGGTTTTGTCAAGTAATCTATGTGACAGGTCGTACGACTATTTTACATTTCATTAATCGTATTTTATTGGCATTACCTTCCTGATATATAAGTTACTCTAAGAAAATCCTTGATCTGCTGTACATAACTATGTCATTGCAGACATAAGAAACTAACTCTTTTACAGCAGCTACTGACATTCAAACAGTCACTACTGTAAATGTTTCTGAACGCTAATAACTACTAGAGTGTTAATAATAGTCTTTCTTCAGGTTACGTTGGTCGTCAGTAATTAGTGTTGTGCTTTTAAGTTTTCTCCTCAGTTGTAATAAGCCAGCAAAATTTGTCAACCTGCGTATGTATTGTGCTAATCTCGAATTTTTTTTTTTTCAGTGTTCAGCGCACTACGTCCACACACTTCACGCCTACGTACATTTATCGACAATTCAGTGCAACAAACCGTACTAAAAACTGACGAGTTGTGGAGAGATCTTTAATGCAGTATATCACTAAAGTTGCGTATTTTCGTAACACGCAAATGTAAATACGGAAACCATCAAATATGGCATGTTGGCATCGCAGGAGGACGAATACCATACGCTGTTGATCCCAGAATCTGTCACAAGAGGTGAAGATGAAACAGAATATTAGCGCAGCGACTTTTTTAAGATACTTATTTAGTATTTAACAGGTTCCCATAGTAACACTACATAACAGAAAACAAACTAATTTTAAAAATAATTATGTACGTTACAACACATTCATATTTTCAGCCTTCAGTACACAAACGACAGTTGAGTTATTTCTTAGATGACAATTTTGTTGAACTCTCAGTACGTTTCTTTTTTTGCGTAAGGTTTTATGTCGAAGTATTATCACAAGGTTTACATATTGGAACCTTGCGAAAATTCGCGTACTTAATCCTGTATTTAGGACGACTACTTACTTTCTCGTGTTCATCTCATAAGTATGCCATATATTGTAAGTCGTTCGTTAATTTAAGTCCAAAAACTATACTAATTGTGAGCACTATGATCTACGCTGTAGCGTGTCGCTTTGCTTTGGAAAACGCTTTCCATTCGGGTATCATGGCGTTAGAAACGTTTGTATTGCGTACGTCTGTTCTATTGATCAATCAATCATGTCCCTTGCTGTGTGCCACACCGCGACAAATTTTGAGCACTCAAAAGGATCTTGGATTGTGTCCCCGAATTACAATTTCCACGTGCTGCTGATGGTTTTAACTGAATGGAATGAAGCTTGGAGTTGGTATCCATTGTCCGGTTTATGACTTTGTACCTTGTCGATCTGGCGCCTTCTAGTACTATTTTCAGCGCTAAATTTTCCCACACTATTTTCCAATTCTGAAGCTCCCATTTATTAGGAATTGGTATTCCTGTCAGAGCTATGGCCATGTTACTAACTTTTCTTTTTTTAAAAACCGTCTGTTGGTACATGGTTTTCATTGATATAATGAATTCGCATAAAGTTTAACGAGTGTGGGATATAGGCAATAGTAACCAGAGCTATCTCTGATGTCGGGCGTTCTTTGTGAAACAGTACAGCAGTTGAAGGGTATGGTCCGTTTTCTATTACACACTTGGGTCCGATGACGAGTAGTGACGCGCATTTTGCGTGCGAGTCCGTTAGTCCCAGTCCACCCTCATTTAAGCTGAAGGTGCAGGTCGGCAGAGAAACCTTAAAGATTTCACCCCTCCATATAAACCAGTATATCGCATGCTGTAAGCCCTTCCTATTTTTTTGGGCATCGGGAAGACTTAAGCTAAGTACCACACGTTTACGATTTGTGTGTTGCTTAGCTTGACTTTTTCTGTCGTAGTCAAATTTTTACCTGCATACATTTTTACAGCTCTAATTTTATGCAGTGTCGTGTGCCGACTGAGGGCATTCTTTGTGGGTTATTTGTCATAATGATGCCTAACGTTTGGTGTTGATCTTTGGCAGTAAACCAATTCCGCTGTATATACCACTTCTGATACGCAGTTGGTAACATCATAGGAGGATTTAAAGCTATTGCACGTAACCCCACAGATAACAGACAGCTTTGTTTGGCTGATCTGTTGATGGGAATTTTGAAGTTTCTGCCATGAATAATGAGTTGTGACACAGCATTGCCCAAAATATTCTGAACTGCATCCGTGAACATGGTCCCCAAACCTATTTTAATCACGACTTTCTTCAGATATTTATGACTAACCCTATCGAAATCAACTGAAGGTCTATTAATACACTACTGGCCATGAAAATTGCTACACCAAGAAGAAATGCAGATGATAAACGGGTATTCATTGGACAAATGTATTATAGTAAAACTGACATGTGATTACATTTTCACGCAATTTGGGTGCATAGATCCTGAGAAATCAGTACCCAGAACAACCACCTCTGACCGTAATAACGGCCTTGATACGCCTGGGCATTGAGTCAAACAGAGCTTGGATGGCGTGTACAGGTACAGCTGCCCATGCAGCTTCAACACGATACCACAGTTCGTCAATAGTAGTGACTGGCTTATTGTGACGAGCCAGTTGCTCGGCCACCATTGACCAGACATTTTCAATTGGTGAGAGATCTGGAGAATGTGCTGGTCAGGGCAGCAGTCGAACATTTTCTGCATCCAGAAAGGCCCGTACAGGACCTGTAACATGCTGTCGTTCATTATCCTGCTGAAATGTAGGGTTTCGCAGGGATCGAATGGAGGGTAGAAATGGTTCAAATGGTTCTGAGCACCATGGGACTCAACTGCTGAGGTCATTAGTCCCCTAGAACTTAGAACTAGTTAAACCTAACTAACCTAAGGACATCACAAACATCCATGCCCGAGGCAGGAGTCGAACCTGCGACCGTAGCGGTCTTGCGGTTCCAGACTGCAGCGCCTTTAACCGCACGGCCACTTCGGCCGGCTTGGAGGGTACAGCCACGGGTCGTAACACACTTGAAATGTAACGTCCACTGTTCAAAGCGCCGTCAATGCGAACAAGAGGTGACCGAGACGTGTAAACAATGGCACCCCATACCGCCACGCCGGGTGATGCGCCAGTATGGCGATGACGAATACACGCTTCCAATGTGCGTTCACCACGATGTCGCCAAACACGCGTGCGACCATCATGATGCTGTAAACAGAACCTGGATTCATCCGAAAAATTGACGTTTTGCCGTTCGTGCACCCAGGTTCGACACTGAGTACACCATCGCAGGCGCTCCTGTCTGTGATGCAGCGTCAAGGGGTAACCGCAGCCATGGTCTCCGAGCTGATAGTCCATGCTGCTGCAAACGTCGCCGAACTGTTCGTGCAGATGGTTGTTGTCTTGCAAACGTCCCCATCTGTTAACTCAGGGATCGAGACGTGGCTACACGACCCGTTACAGCCATGCAGATAAGATGCCTGTCATCTTGACTGCTAGTGATACGAGCCCGTTGGGATCCAGCACGGCGTTCCGTATTACCCTCCTGAACCCACCGATTCCATATTCTGCTGACAGTCATTCGATCTCGACAAACGCGAGCAGCAATGTCGCGATACGTTAAACTGCAATCACGATAGGCTACAATTCGACCTTTATCAAAGTCGGAAACGTGATGGTATGTATTTCTCCTTACACAAGGCATCACAACAACGTTTCAACAGGCAACACAGGTCAACTGCTGTTTGTGTATGCGAAATTGGTTGGAAACTTTCCTCATGTCAGCATGTTGTAGGTGTCTCCACCGGCACCAACCTTGTGTGAATGCTCTGAAAAGCTAATCATTTGCATAGCACAGCATCTTCTTCCTGTCTGTTAAATTTCGCGTCTATAGCACGTCATCTTCGTGGTGTAACAATTTTAATGGCCAGTAGTGTAAAATCGCTGCTTTCTTTGATATGTCGGATTCTGTGCACGAAGTAGGTCTCAGTAAGACGTCATGTAAGTTTCTTTCCGGAACGGTAGACGTTGGATACTAATTGATAACTTTTTTTTCATTTTTGGCTTTAATCTCCGTGTGAAGCTGGACACGAACCTACTTTCTTAGGCACGTCCTTATCCACTCACCTACGGTAAGCCCATGACACAAGCAGCATTATTACTGATCTTAGGATGTCCTGAAGGCTTTTACTGCTAATGCATCGTTAATTTTCATTTGATTACGAGAGTGAGGTGTTTGTGATAAATATTTAATGTGCTGTCCCCTTGGAACGGAATACTGCTTGTTACAAAACAAAAAACGCAAAACCCGACTAACTCAATATGGCGAATGTCGTATCGAGTGTCACGTAGATTTGACGTCTCATCCCACAGTAACACTCGTATAAGCTGAGCTGAACTGTCAACCATGTTTTCCCCAAAGTGTAGAATTTTCCTAACTGTTTACATATGAGTCATGATGCGAGTGGAGATTTCTAATTAAATGTATTGAAGAATTCGTCGTAAATATGGGTGGCTGGTGAGCTGTAAACTGTACTAACTATTGCACAAATGGTTTTCGCATGTTTGATTTCCAAGTGACCGGGCAGCCGTAGTGGCCGTGCGGTTCTAGGCGCTACAGTCTGGAGCCGAGCGGCCGCTACGGTCGGAGGTTCAAATCCTGCCTCGGGTATGGATGCGTGTGATGTCCTTATGTTAGTTAGGTATAATTAGTTCTAAGTTCTAGGTGACTGATGGCCTCAGAAGTTAAGTCGCATAGTGCTCAGAGCCATTTGAACCAAGTGACCGGGAATGAAGAGAAAGATGGGTCATAGACTGCCGGAGAAATCAGGAGCGACCCGACGCTCAGTTGCCTATTGTAAATATATTTAATGAAAGTAGTAACAAACATGAAACAAGTTGTACACAACTGCGTTTCGTGATAGTCAAAAACTATACTGAAGCAGTTCGTCTCAAAATTTTTCGATTTCTGCGATATTTTCGCAGCTGGAAAAGTGGAGAGGAATATGTTTGATGTATTTATACGTCTTATCATAAACATACATATCCCATTTCTAATACAGGCCCGGTGGAACAAGTGGTAATTCGGCTATTTTTATACCGGACTGGTCATAGTGAGAGAGCTTTCACAAGCAACGTAACCTTCAAAGAATGAAATTTTACCACAACTCAACAAGCAACAAACATATCATGAAGTACATAAAATGAATACTGGTTACATGATTGATGAAACTATTAATAAAATTTCGTTTCACTGTACAATAGAAATGGAAATGCTGTGTGGCTAGGGCCTCCCGTCGGGTAGACCGTTCGCCTGGTGCAAGTCTTTCGAGTTGACGCCACTTCAACGGCTTGCGTGTCGATGGGGATGAAATGACGATGATAAGGACAACACAACACCCAGTCTCTGAGCGGAGAAAATCTCCGATCAAGCTGGGAATAGATCCCGGCGTGTTGGGTATGACATTCCGTCGCGCTGACTACTCAATGGGGGACCACTGTACAATGAAAATGCGGCATTTCTTAAATACGTCCTTTTCAATAAAAAATACAAGTGGTTGTATAAAGGCAAATGTTATAAGTAGCCACAGGCTGTTACTGCGTAACTATCATATTGGAAGAGACTGGTACCGAGTTCTTAACTCGTTACATCTCATATTTACAAACTATCACGCAAGTTGCGAGCCTACTTTCCTATAGCTGTGTAATATTACATTTGAATTTTTGTGTTGTATGAAAATGGCGTTCTAAATATCTCTATGACCCATATTACCGGGAAATACGGAAGCGTCCGATCCCGCCCGTCTGCTTTGACCCATGACCTCACAAATATGGCCGAAACGACCATAAACCACGATTCCAATATGGCGCATATAAAGTCGTTACGTACACATTATGAGGACGAAAATACATCGAAAAACACACACACACACACGTTCCACAGAAAGCCTAATGACACTAACAGGACAAGCGCAGGAATTAGGGGGTTTTTGGATGGGGACAAACTAAATATAAACAAATTTAGACACCCACCCCCATACAAAACCATGCAAATGACGAAAAAAATCGACATCACAAAACTCCCCAAATACCACTAAACACAATATCATCTGGAATCGGACACTTCCCTTGACCTATATAGCTCAACAGCAGCTCCCGATTCCATAAATTGGGATCGAACACGTCCCTTGACCTATATAGCTCAACAGCAGCTCCCGATCTCATAAATTGGGATCGAACACTTCCCTTGACCTATATAGCTCAACAGCAGCTCCCGATCCCATAAATTGGGATCGAACACTTCCCTTGACATATACAGCTCAAAAACATCTCCCGATACCAATACCAACAGCCACACATTGGGATCTAACACTTCCCTTGACCTGTTATCCTTACGACATCTCCACATACAGCCGTCCCTGGTCCGAGACGCCGGAACTTCAAGTAAGCCTCATTTCTTCACGACATACTGAACACTTCACTACTTCATCCAAAAATCCGAATAGTTGAAGAAATTTTATTAGAGACAACCGAAAACTGTTGACCCTGTCAGTCATATCCATACCTCCCAAAGACATAAAAAAGCTGCAAACGCTTCAAAAAAATTTCAGTTATTTTGTTTCAAATTCATTTGAAGAGGGCAAATTAGTAAAAGTAACGGAATTAGCAGTGTTGTATCATATCGTTAAACATCATATGTCTTTGAAAGCAAAGGGCTGCACTTCCAGGCTAAGCTCCAAACTTTTAAATGATTCCGAAGCAGCAAAAGACTGTGACGTTGGGAGAACCAAACAAAGAGAAATTGTAAAATTAGTGTTAGCCCCCCGACACTGTCAAACGAATGTGATTTTTCATTCAAGGTATTATGTTAATCGAAGGTGGAGGAGGAGAAGGAAAGGGGCTACTGTTGTCACTTGTAAGAGGTCCATGTCTAGGGAATTTTTTGCTAGCGCAGTCGAGCAGATGAAGTTTCGATGGATTGCTCACGTTCTGCCTGCGATATGTAAGCTATAAGAGAATCTCAGACCAGAGAGCAGTGTTGTCAGCAGTAGGAACTGTGTAGCAGTTGTAGTAGTAGTAGCGAGCAGTCGTGTGTATCAAGTTGGCTGGGCCGGTCGTGGGGAGCTATGGCGGGGCCTGAGCGATGTAGTATAAGGTGAAAGCAGCCTCGCGCATATGTACTATTGTTATATCAAGTCCCATGTAAATATTTTTAAAAATCTGTTAATAATAATCTTTCTTATAAAAATTAACTTTTGACAATCATTCATCTCAATTTAAAGAATTTCCTAATTTCTCCAATCTATGGTCATTCCGACTATTGTAAAGAAAATCACTTGTTCCTTTTATACATGACAAATCTATCGGCCAGCATTGCACTGGGCTGTGTCAAAAATTTCTTATAGGAGCAGATATATACACGTTATCCGGCGACCTTATTGAGGTAAGAATTTTCAATTTATTCCGTATGATCTTTCAGGGCCATGACGCAGCACTGCTGACGTCCAAAATTTACCAGTTTGAATTCACAGTCAATTATTGAAAGATTATAAGTGAGCCACAATTTTATTGAGAGATTAGTCACATTTTATTATTGGTAGGTTACGGGATTTAAGTGTTGCGAGGTTACGCTAAAGGTGAATGATATAATTATTTTTTAAATGTTGGGAGGTTACAACCTGTATTGGGATTTTATGCGGAATCAGCGGCGGCGATTGAAAATGTGTGCCGGCTCGGGATTCTAACCCAGGATCTTCTGCTTATTAGGCAGTTGCGTTGCCCATTGCATCACACACACACACAGTGTTTATCGCAACTGCGCGGACTATCAGATGTTCAAATGTGTGTGAGTTCCTAAGGGATCAAACTGCTGAGGTCATCGGTCCCTAGACTTACACACTACTACGCTAAATTAAACTAATTAAGAACAGCACTCATGCCCATGCCCGGGGGAGGTCTCGGAAACTCCGGCGTGAGGAGCCGCCCAGTCCGTGACATGGCGCCTCGAACCGCGCGGCCACGCGGCGCGTGGACTATCTCGGTACGCCTCCTCTGGGCGACCCACATTCCCAGCTAGTGTTACCTGTCAACAGTCCCCGTTCATGTCCTACATGCCAGTTATTTTGAGATTCCCGCAGGAAGTCGGACGTAATTCTGCATCCGCACTGAAAGTGGTGGATTCACTGCCCGTGGAGATGAATCAGTTACATGAATGCACATCGCCTGACCTCCTGCGGGAATCTCATTGTGGCGAGCATGGAGGATATGGACGGCGTCTGCGGATACGTGGCGTTTGGTAGGTAGGGGGGTCGGCCGAGAGCAGTGCCGCGCAATTACGATAAACACTGTAACCGGGTGGCGCAGTAGTTATTGCAGCTGTCTAATCAGCAGGAGATTCCGGGCTCGAATCCCGATTTGGCTACATTTTCACTCGTTGTCGCTGTTTCCCCACAAGATGCCGATGCAGCTGACACAAGAGCCTTTTTCCTTTCCTTCCTCCCCCTCCCCGCTCAAGTTAAATAATCGCCGCTGCAGATTCCACGTGGTGTTCGTTCTTTCGGACTTGTCCGAAAAATGGCATTGGAGTGATATTTACTTAAATTAGCTCCCCTCCCAAATGACACTGCTTCTTTAATCAGCACGTTTTGCGTCACTGCCTTAGAGGAAAACATAACTGATAAAGTTAAGTGGATAGCGCTTTGCGTCGATAATGTTAACAACAGTGTTGAAGGAGTACAACGAGGTGTTGCAAACAACGTGCTTGGGTAGCTGAAAAGTGAGATGAACGAAAATCTTGTAGGAGTTGGACGCACGCACACATATTATGCATGGTGGTCCATTGATAGTGACCGGGCCAAATATCTCACGAAATAAGCGTCAAACGAAAAAACTACAAAGAACGAAACTTGTCTAACTTGACGGGGGAAACCAGATGGCGCTATGGTTGGCCCGCTAGATGGCGCTGCCATAGGTCAAACTGATATCAACTGCGTTTTTCTAAGTAGGAACCCCCATTTTTTATTACATATTCGTGTAGTACGTAAGGAAATATGAATGTTTTCGTTGGACCACTTTTTTCGCTTTGTGACAGATGGCGCTGTAGTAGTCACAAACGTATAAGTACGTCGTATCACGTAACATTCTACGTCCAATACTTTCCCACCCTACCTGCCCACGTTAGGCTAAATTTTTCTGCCTGAATGATGTAGTACTCTCACCGTCAGAGTGTGGTACAGGACTACAAGTCCCACCGCCACACCTCCAAAGTGAATTGCAGTGACGCAGTCACTGCCCTGTGGATAAATTTACTGCCTCACCAACACAGTTAGACCGCAATAGACCGGTGATGCTGTATTGTAACATATCACAAAAAAATTATTAAAAAAATAAAAACATTCCCATTCCGCCAGTGAGGACGCTATTTGCTTCGTGATACATTACCCGTGTTAAAATGGACCGTTTACCAATTGCGGAAACGGTTCATATCGTATAGATGTATGGCTATTGTGATCAAAATGCCCAACGGGCGTGTGCTATGTATGCTGCTCGGTATCCTGGATGACATCATCCAAGTGTCCGGACCGTTCGCCGGATAGTTACGTTATTTAAGCAAACAGGAAGTGTTCAGACACATGTGACACGTCAACCACGACCTGCAACAAATGATGATGCCCAAGTAGGTGTTTTAGCTGCTGTCGCAGACAAATTGCGCGAGAATCGGGAATCTCAAAAACGTCGGTGTTGAGAATGCTACATCATCATCGATTGCACCCGTACCATATTTCTATCCACCAAGAATTGCATGGCGACGACTTTGAACGTCGTGTGCAGTTCTGCCAGAGGCCACAAGAGAAATTACGGGACGATGACAGATTTTTTGCACGCGTTCTGCTTAGCGCCGGAGCGTCAATCGCCAACAGCGGTAACGTAAACCGGCATAATACGCACTATTTGGCAATGGAAAATCCACGATGGCTGTGACATGTGGAACATCAGCGACCTTGGCGGGTTAATGTATGGTGCAGCATTATGGGAGGAAGGATAATTGGTCCCCATTTTATGGATGGCAATCTAAATGGTGCAAAGTATCCTTATTTCCTACGTAATGTTCTACCGATGTTACTACAAGACGTTTCACTGCATGACAGAATTGCAATGTACTTCCAACATGATGTATGTCCGGCACATAGCTCGTGTGCGGTTGAAGCGGTATTGAATAGCATATTTCATGACAGGTGTATTGGTCGTCGAAGCACCATACATACCATGGCCCGCACGTTCACCGCATCTGACGTCCCCGGATTTCTTTCTGTGGGGAAAGTTGAAGGATATTTGCTGTCGTGATCCACCGACGACACCCGACAACATACGTCAGCGCATTGTCAATGCATGCGCGAACATTACGAAAGGCGAACTACTCGCTGTTGAGAGGAATGTCGTTCCACGTATTGCCAAGTGCACTGTGGTTGACGGACATCATTTTGAGCTTTTATTGCATTAATGTGGTATTTACAGGTAATCACGCTCTAACAGCATGCGTTCTCAGAAATGATAAGTTCACAAAGGTACATATATCACATTGGAACAACCGAAAAAAATGTTCAAACGTACCTACGTTCCGTATTTTAATTTAAAAAACCTACTTGTTACCAAATGTTCGTCTAAAATTGTGAGCCATATCTTTGTGACTGTTACAGCGCCATCTATCACAAAGGGAAAAAAGTGGTCCAACTAAAACATTCGTAGTTCTTTACGTACTACACGAATATGTAATAAAAAATGGGGGCTCCTATTTAAAAAAACGCAGTTATTATCCGTTTGACCTATGGCAGCGCCATCTAGCAGGCCAACCACAGCGCCATCTGGTTTCCCCCTTCAAGCTAGACAAGTTTCGTTCTTTGTAGTTTTTTCGTTTGACGCTTATTTCGTGAGATATTTGGCCCGGTCACGATCAATGGACCACCCTGTATAATGCTGCAAAGGCAGCCGCTGACGTTATGAGCGTTGATGTGGAAACATTGTTAATTAAACTTTTCAGTTAGCTACTTCTCCTTATACACAATATGAACGGAGTGTCTAAAAGAATATTGTGAGTTTGTTGACAGAGTATTATGTATTACTGTCACATCCAAAAACAGGATGGTTATCTGTGTGTTGTGTACGTAGTTCCGCATAGTCAGCGCGTACACGACTTTCCCACTAGAGCGCGCCCCGCTAAGCACAACAGCGCAGGCGCAGCGCTCGTCCGTCTCCGCACTACGAGATGGCGCTGCCTTAGAGACGAACCAAATTCTGCTTCCGCCGATCCGCGTATTAATATGTAACGAAGCCAATGAGATTGCTGCTAACGTAGAACCTTTCCTCCTCGCGGATCACACTCGCGCAGTGATACCTGAACGCTCGACGTATTATAACGAGCGTACAGACCTCCGATTAGTTAGTCTGCATTAGTCTGTAGTCAAGTTTCAGTCTGAGCCTAATAAGATTATCATATTCCTGTACATAGCCATGAAGAGAAATGTATAGACACTTTGTCAAGTATCAGAGATATGTGAGAATAAGATTAACTTGCCAAGACCAAACGAACTTCAGATTGTCAATTGTAAATACCATCCAGAATCAAGTTAAGTAATGTCTATGCTTTTTATTATTTTAATAAATGTGTGTGAAAATTAGTCAAGTTCTGTTTAAAGTTGGTCACCGTCAATCTGCTACTCTAAGCGTGCAAGTGGCATTTCTATCGTCTGACCTAACGACAGAAGATAAACACGCCACGATAAGACCACGAGACATATTGCTGACACTCGCCTACTTCGTTAGAGCGACAAGTCAAATAATCTGATGGTGTGTGTACCGAAGGTCTTACAGTACGCACACCACACTATGTTTGTTGCACTGTAAAAAATACTGTAATTACATGATGCTCGTAAGTCATTCTTCCTCTCAGAAGAAAAAGCGCCTAAATTTCGTTTATTTCACATTTCAGAATCCGCTGATTGCCATATGTAGGGTGTTTGTGCTGTCAGTTGAATGTATTTCAAAGACAAGGTGGCTGCATCACAAAAGTAGCTGCGATGTTGTCGGAATTATAGGACGGTGTAAAGATAGGGCTGCCACATCTAGCAGGGATCTCGTCGGGACGCTCTGAGATGAGGTGTAGAAATGAAATACACTCCTGGAAATTGAAATAAGAACACCGTGAATTCATTGTCCCAGGAAGGGGAAACTTTATTGACACATTCCTGGGGTCAGATACATCACATGATCACACTGACAGAACCACAGGCACATAGACACAGGCAACAGAGCATGCACAATGTCGGCACTAGTACAGTGTATATCCACCTTTCGCAGCAATGCAGGCTGCTATTCTCCCGTGGAGACGATCGTAGAGATGCTGGATGTAGTCCTGTGGAACGGCTTGCCATGCCATTTCCACCTGGCGCCTCAGTTGGACCAGCGTTCGTGCTGGACGTGCAGACCGCGTGAGACGACGCTTCATCCAGTCCCAAACATGCTCAATGGGGGACAGATCCGGAGATCTTGCTGGCCAGGGTAGTTGACTCACACCTTCTAGAGCACGTTGGGTGGCACGGGATACATGCGGACGTGCACTGTCCTGTTGGAACAGCAAGTTCCCTTGCCGGTCTAGGAATGGTAGAACGATGGGTTCGATGACGGTTTGGATGTACCGTGCACTATTCAGTGTCCCCTCGACGATCACCAGTGGTGTATGGCCAGTGTAGGAGATCGCTCCCCACACCATGATGCCGGGTGTTGGCCCTGTGTGCCTCGGTCGTATGCAGTCCTGATTGTGGCGCTCACCTGCACGGCGCCAAACACGCATACGACCATCATTGGCACCAAGGCAGAAGCGACTCTCATCGCTGAAGACGACACGTCTCCATTCGTCCCTCCATTCACGCCTGTCGCGACACCACTGGAGGCGGGCTGCACGATGTTGGGGCGTGAGCGGAAGACGGCCTAACGGTGTGCGGGACCGTAGCCCAGCTTCATGGAGACGGTTGCGAATGGTCCTCGCCGATACCCCAGGAGCAACAGTGTCCCTAATTTGCTGGGAAGTGGCGGTGCGGTCCCCTACGGCACTGCGTAGGATCCTACGGTCTTGGCGTGCATCCGTGCGTCGCTGCGGTCCGGTCCCAGGTCGACGGGCACGTGCACCTTCCGCCGACCACTGGCGACAACATCGATGTACTGTGGAGACCTCACGCCCCACGTGTTGAGCAATTCGGCGGTACGTCCACCCGGCCTCCCGCATGCCCACTATACGCCCTCGCTCAAAGTCCGTCAACTGCACATACGGTTCACGTTCACGCTGTCGCGGCATGCTACCAGTGTTAAAGACTGCGATGGAGCTCCGTATGCCACGGCAAACCGGCTGACACTGACGGCGGCGGTGCACAAGTGCTGCGCAGCTAGCGCCATTCGACGGCCAACACCGCGGTTCCTGGTTTGTCCGCTGTGCCGTGCGTGTGATCATTGCTTGTACAGCCCTCTCGCAGTGTCCGGAGCAAGTATGGTGGGTCTGACACACCGGTGTCAATGTGTTCTTTTTTCCATTTCCAGGAGTGTAAAAAATTCTATTTAATATAATTACTTTTTATTTAGAACGGAATTCCATGGACTTTGTTGCTGCAGAAGTAGTTAGTACATCATATTTTTTGAAAGATTCTCCACTTTCAGCAAGTCTTTTTTCCCTTTTACGTATTCATAAAACTCCATCCAAGTCAGCTTGTAGTGTAACCGGAACTGTAAGACTGATTCCATAGTCCCTGGCAGCAGTCGATTTCTTTCATCAGTCCACTGGACCGACATCAGCGAAAATACTTTTTCCACCGTTGTGTGCGGGAACAGAAAACAAATATTTGCCTATTTTTAGCAGTTGGCATTTGCGTTCAGGATCTTGAGGCGACCTTGTCAACATAAAATTGTTGTCATAAATGAAACTAACTGAGGCTGCATTTAATTGTTGCCTTAAGATATAGCGTTACTTCAGTACTTGGCCCAAGTTCGTAACAGTATTTTGCAAAATATGGACAAAATTGGATCATGGTGGGGTGTCGGGACAAGAAGATCCATAACCGTGACGGTCCCGATATATCGGGATGGATGGTAACCCTACGCTCCGGATTGTTTGGGGTCGCTGTCAACATCAGCTGCGTGACGGTATTGCGCACCCTACAATAAGCACCCGTTGCGAATAGTGTTGATCGGTGTGCGGTGTTGTGCGTAGTTATTGTTAATACTATTTACAAAAATGAGCGAAGGCACTGTGCCTGGTCCTTGTAGCGATTCACCATCAGGTTTCGTGTCACTTCCGTGACAAGTTAACCCATCATCAAACGTTCATTCCTTTAATAAGCTGTAAGCTGGCTCCTCTGGGAGAAGGAGGTAGGGGTTGTCTCAGCAGCCAATGTGCTAGGAGCCGACCGCAAGCTTCTGCTCTCAGTGTCCTCGATTATATGAACAACGCTGACAGGAGGTCAAAATTGATGTTAGTTCAGAACCAGAACTGTTCAGGACTCGGCTCTATTGCATAACACCAAACTAAGATCCGCCGAAGGAAGTTCATTGTTGATCGAAGTTAGCACGAAACATGCTTGGCAGCACGGCTAAAATCGGCTGCCGATACGATTATTGCACTGCGCATTGCGCAGATAATAATCTCGCGTTCTAGATATACAATATTTATTATCGAAGGTGTCATTTTACAAGGACGGAAGGAACTAAACAGAAAATGGAGTGATAGTTAAATTTCTCCTAATACGAAAAAGATTTACTACTAGAAATCTTTTTTTGACGACCCGAAGACACCGTGGACTGCAAAAAAAGAAAGAAACGAATTAAGCGCCTACAGCCGACCAGGTACAGGCGTGGGAAGAAACTGCGGTTGACTTTAATTCGCAGAACATCGAAACAGATTGTGACTGAAGGTGTCTGAAAAAATTTTATGAAAATACGCTGAAGAGCCGAAGAAACAGGTACACCCGCGTAATGTCGCGTAGGCCCTTGCGAGTAGGCAGAAATGTCGCAACACGACGTGGCATGGACCCGACTAATGTCTGAAGTAGTGCTGGAGGGAACTGACACCATGAAACCTGAAAGGCTGTCCACAAATCAGCAAGAGTACGACGGGGTGGAGATCTCTTCTGAACAGCATGTTGCAAGGCATCCCAGATATGCTCAATGGTTACCAAGTCTGGGAAGTTTGGTAGCCAGCGGAAGTGTTTAAACTCAGAAGAGTGTTTCTGGAGCCACTCTGTAGCACTTCTGGACGTGTGGAGTGTCATATTGTCCTTCTGGAATTGCCCAAGTCCGTCGGAATGCACGATGGACGCGAATGGATGCAGGTGATCAGACAGGATCCTTACAGTACGTGTCACCTGTCAGAGTCGTGTGCAGACGTGTCAGAGGTCCTATACCGCTCCACCTGCACACGCCCCTCACCATTACAAAGCCGTCACCAGCTTGAACAGCCCCCGGTGACATGAAGGGTCCATGGATTCATGAGGTTGTCTCCATACCCATACACGTCTATCCACTCGATACGATTTGAAACGAGACTCGTTCGACCAGGCAACATGTTTCCAGTCGTCCACAGTCCGATGTCGGAGTTGACGGTCCCGTCCTTGCAGGATCTTCTTCCGGCCGTTGCGATGTCGGAGATTTGATGTTGTACTGGATTCCTGATATTCACAGTACACTCGTGAAATGGTCGTACGGGGAAAATCCCCACTTCATGGCTACCTTGGAGATGCTGTGTCCCATCAGTCGTGTGCCTACTATAACACAATATTCAAATTCACTTAAATCTTGACAACCTGCCATTGTAGCAGCAGTACTCGGTCTAACAAATGCGCCAGACACTTGTGTCTTATATAGGCGCTGCCGACCGCAGTGCCGTATTCTGTATTCGAATACGCATGCCTATGCCAGTTTCTTTGGCGCTTCAGTGTATTAAGAAAATGACCAAGAAAGCATTCGTGCATGACGAGGTATAATCGTAAGACTCACTTTACAATTATTGCGGCACACTTCATCTTTATGGAATTCCATGTGGTGTGTAAACTGGAGCAAACACAGAGTGAAATTTTTTCAAGGTTGAAAAGCATATACAGGAGGAGGTAATTTCGTGAGGCCTGCAGGTACAGAACGTGGACAGAACTCATCGCAGCCCCGAGACCACAATTTTTTCCCGTCTGGAATCCCTTCGATGATGATGCTGATTTTCATCCAGAAGTGACATACAGTGGTCTGTCAACATTTTATTACGTTCGTGTAAATATTTTGGAGCGAATTTGCTGCGTAAAATGTAGTTTATAATATTGTTTATGTCGTTCTGACAGAGATTCAAGTAACACTGAAAGCTGTATTTCTTTCACTTCAGTAAACTAGGAGACAGTAACTTGAAATGAAAATATTGTTCTCGTTGATGGCAATGAAAATGAAAACAAAGGGGATTGTATTTACACTGGGCTGGTAAGAACAATATTGTACTAAGATAATAAACTGTGACAGCACACAAAAGCGTAATTTGAACTAAAAATAACCTCTAATTATAGGTAGATACGCAACACGCACGCATGGATTCTTTTTAGATCTGAGAAAACGGTACACGCTTTCGAACGGGCTCGAGATTTCCCGATACGCCGCTGCGTTCAATGCATTATCGAGCTTGTTCGAACTTTGGCTCACACAGCACATGTTTAAGCGATACGCAACTACTTACAGTAGCTGCCCACAACAGTAAGCTATGGCTGTGTATAAATTTGACAATTTCGCGAGACAATGGAGGGAACAACAATAGATATTACCACTGCTCGAACTCCTATTGTGTGTTAACAATTTGCAATACGTGTTCTCATACTGTAACGCTGTGTGTGGATGTATTAACATTTATGCTTATTTTTAAGTAAAGGTAACAAACAGACGAAAGAGTCGTCCTCCAAAAAATATTGCATCACTGAACCCAGTTTAATATTTCATTCGTTTATGAGAGGCTGTAATGATTTACCAAGTAGGTTGTAAATGAGCAGTTCAGTTCCTGTTCACATATTAGAACAACAGATAAAAACTTAAGCACATTTTAATCAGTTTGAAAACAATACCGCAACGTCATTTGCATCCTCACTGTGGCGCCAATAACGCCAGTCTTGTGCGATGGCACGAAATTTGATAGATATCATCTTTCAAATGTAGAAATACACTTACCAACTTTCGTTCACGTCGCACAACTCCTACTTTATGTTGCGAATTTATTCCGTCAGTGTGTATTGTGCAAGACAAATGTTGCAACTATAATAACTGCTGCGCGATTTACTTTCATTGAAACAGAGAAATCGTCGTTTGCCACTCCGAACACTCTCCCAACTGACGATCTGCTTTTCTTGTGGGCCCATTACGGGTTCGCTCAGCCGCGATTCTTCGCGGAGTACCGGCCTCAACAAATACCTGTAACCCTGATAGCCACTGTCTCCTAGAAATACCCCTTCTGGAATTTCTCCTAATTTCAACTCAGCATGTACGCGTGAGTTTCCGAAAATGTTGCTGTCGTGGGCATATCCCGGTAGGCTAACCACAATACTGCAACATCGTAGTTAGCGCCTGAGATTGTTTGGACGTTTAATGATGACCACCCGTGACGATTCCTAAATATCTCTGCACTTTCGCTACCAGGAGATTTGATGGTAGTGTAGGTACAGTCAATAGCGCCTAAAACAAGAGGAAAACGTGTTATCTCATAAAAATATTGTTGGATTTTCCTCACGTCAGCTCTGCAAGCTGTTGCTACGTCTGTTTCGAACAAGTTGCTAACCACCATCTGAAAAAGCTTCCTGGAACATAAAACAGTAACCTTAAAAGCAGATGCACATTGAAGTCAGTGGCTGGTTTCAGCAGATCCTCTCTCAACCTTAGTTAAAACTGCTGCACAGTATTTTTGTCCAAGCGAAACCTCAGCTTAAATTGCTTATCAACTAATTCCCTTTCATGGAACATGCGGGGAGCTTGTTGGATCTCATCGTCGTCCTAAGCAGACACATCTTCATACTCAGACATCTGTAAAGTAAACGAAAGGAAGCAATGTAATTCACATCACGTGGGTTTGTTGAAGAGTTTTGCCCGGGAGAGCTACAGAACGCTCGAACAACATGGAGTATGGTATTGTTACAATATTTTTATGACCAATACAATACAGAAAGTTGTAAAAATGGAAAAAAAGAATTTCCGAGAATTGACGTGTCCAAACATGAGATTTTTTACACTGCAGTCCACGACACAATCTCTGAGCGACTGAAGTATTTGAAGGATTGTTACTTGTGTAGCGTTATATTGCTAAAAACTATTTTGTGTTCTATTGATCAACGTACGTTGGATTGTATGACAGTTGAAGGAAATTAGTTGGTTAGTTAAAAATTTAATACGAACTGCATAGTTACTGCTACTCGAACCAAGAGAGAACATGCATAAAATATATAAACGTAGGTTTCCGTGTCCATTGTCACAGTCAATAAAATTTTTCTGCGTTTGTGACCGCATTGTCAGTATGTAATTCTACTGACGTTTCGGTCACTGTTGCAAGTGACCTTCTTCATGGCGTTTTTTTTATTTTTTCGTTTACTGTAAACAAACCCAAAACCCAAAAAAAAATTTATTGGCTGTGTATAAGAGATGCTGAATCGTTATTGGCTGCTATCATAAGTCCCATACTTAACTGTTCACTGCAAATATTTCGAATTTATCTTACACACTCTGTTGGCTAAGTGTCAATAAAATGTCCCTGAACTAATCACATAAATTACGAGTTGTCTCCCACAAACGTTTGTAAGATTAATCATTACTTACACGCAGAAGCCAGTAATATCCTTAACTTAACCTTCCACATCAAAAAATAGTGTTTCGATCATGGGTGGTGTGGGAAAGGTGTAGTCACATAACTTATTTACTTACCAATTTCTTGTGTTGACCACAACTTTCTTTATTATTTCAATTTGTACTTGCTAAAAACAAAAGCGATGTTTCGTAATGCCACTACACCATAAACTGACGAGTGCAGCTTAACCTGACTCTGAACTGCGAATTTTCGCCACTCAAATATGATGCGACTTGACGGTGATATAATCTAGGATTAAGGTTTGCACAACGCAGATTTCCAGGTTAAGCTCGATCTGAGGTCTTTTTCCGTCTTAACCTTATACAATCGGCCCATTGCAGCTGCATCCTATAAAATCTTGTGACAGTTATGTGACAACCCCGCAACTTCATTCTCCTCACCTAACTGCATAAAGCCACAAGCCTCTTGATGAATTTATGCAAATACGCTCCAAATTACTCTCCAACTTTGAAACAAGGTGGAGAAGTAGAGTGTTTGTCCGAGAGGAGGGTTGATTTAAGAGAGCTTAAAAGGGAGTGTTATGTTATACCGTATTGTTACAAGTACCAAGTTATGTTTAGGATGTAAATATTGCATAGCAATAAGAACTGTTGTGTAGCATTTTGGATTGTTGTGCGGCATTTTGGAGTTGCAATGCAGGAAACAGTAGTTGCTAATGATCTGTGAAAGCCTTTGCGGTATTAACAGTTAGAATTCAGAATAAACAAAAATACATATTTCTGTACTAACTACAATAGTTACAGCGTATTAGCGTTTGAAAAATCATAATCCAAATTGCCTATGAGTAACAAAATGTAAAAACAAGAAAAGAAGCAAATTAAATTAGATATTGACGATATTATCTTTGAGAACTTTCACAATGAAAATTTAACTTTAGAATATGTATATCCACTTAACATTACAAACTGACATCTAATTCTATAACAAGGAAGTATAACCATCTCAACCGTATTGCATTTAGCTGGAAGACTGTTTTGTGCCAATGCAATTCAGTTGTTTCAGTTACAGTTCAGACACCATACCTTGAGTTTTCGCAGGTATCTTAATCTAATCTGTGATACGCATATTAGTAATTTTAAATTCAGTGTGAAGTCTCGATTGTGTGACAAAGGATTCGACTGTTCTGTAAGACGCATCTAATTTGATTTATGAAGTTATCTTACATGGAGAAAGCAGGTGGCATGCGAATGATCCGATGGTGACTATGATTTACAGATTAACTATTATTATATTCGGTATGTAAGTGTCGGTGTTGTTTGATATCATCTCTGGTTGTGAGGCCAAGGATAGTACCACTCACAATGTGGGACTTGCCTTTCCCATACTCATCTGTATCTGCTGCATTTTTCCAGCTAAATGCAATACAATTATAATTGCTTCTGGAGTTAGTCATTTTTCCACATTTGTGCACTTCCCGTCCCTTAATTAATTGTTTGATTTCATTGTGTTGTTACTAAAATCAATCCAAATGACTCTTTTGCAACTGAAGGCTTCTTTTGAACTCCTAGTAAATACGTCTCTCTAATATTTTAACATTAATGCAGCAGCACTCCCTTAGCAACCTGCTACCACTATTCTCGGGGGTATTTTATAGAAAATTTTCTCAGCAGAATTGTAGAATGCCGCTCGTTATGATAATTACTTTGTTGTACTTCTGTATGGTAGACATTAGGCTGTAATGGCGTAAATGAAAAGTATAACAAATATTTGTTTAAATAATTCGATTTATTATAAAAGACAATAAATAAAAAATTCACAAATTCAAGCGAAGATGCTGCCTCTTCACTTATTCAACCACAAAGACGCTTTCCAAATAAACTCATCTGTGTCCATACCTCAACTTACTTCCTCAAATAGCACTAGAGACAAATATATTTGCTACAGTATTCGGTCGTGAACATTATTAATATGACAACAGTATAACAGTTTACAAAGACTGAACATCTTTCTAGGACGAGGTTCTCAATATTAGGAACTGCTACTTAAGGTGGTATTTCCTCTAATTACAAGCTAAACAGAAAAACTGTCTCGAAGGAAACTGTCATTAAAGGAACATCCTTTTATGGAATTGTTTCGCCTCTCTGCACCCAAGTTATCATGTGATGAGTTTCAGTAAACTGAAACTATTACACATTTTACAACAACAAATTATCATTTGGCAAAAATCACATCACACACGGCAGTGACAGATTTTTATTTGTTTCCTCTGGTTCCAACAATGCAGATGCTATTCAGGTATTGAGTGTATACATACATTCTATTCTGCTTGGGCTTTTGTGATGATAGCTTGGCACACAGCTGAGTACCTGAAAGGACTTTGGAGAAACCTTTATACTTTAAGTTATTCTGAGATTCATGTTTTAGTCCCTTAAACAAATTTCAGGCATTGAGCTGCAGTACACAAAACTATCACTTGATACATCATCTTACATGTTGTGAGATTTTCACACAAAAGAAACAGAAAGCCACAGAAGAAAACAGCTAATTTTTTCCGTTTTCTGCAAACGAGGAGTAAAATAACCTAGTACGTTATGATCTCTTGTAACTGAGGTGCAGAGACGCCTCCATCCGATCCTAATTGACTTGTCCCATCTGAAGGAATGAATATACGATGCTTGAGCCCACAGTTGACTGTGACATGTGATCATCCATAATCTCATCATCAGAAGATGAAACAGGCATGTGAACTTCATCCCACTCATCAATGTTGCCTTGACCATCTATGGATAGACCCAGGTGTAGATTTGCTGGCGTGTTTCCAATGACAAAATGATTCTCCATCATGGGTAGTCGGTCTTTGAGCAGCAGCCTGTATGGATTTACAGAAACAATAAGTAAGGTTACAATAAAAAATGAATCTTGCAACGTATTTAGATATTTTGAATCTTTGCAACGACCGTCAGATTCTGGAAAAGAAAAACCTTACTTACCAGCCTTGGACGTCAATCACAGTATGCACTTTGGGAACAGGGAAGCCATTGAATGGAGACGCCACAGGCAGTGTGTAAGCACCCATATTCTCAAAAATCAACCAGTCTCCTATATCCATCTCCGGCAGCAAAGTAGATTCAACTATTTGATCCAGGCCATCACAAGTTGGTCCCCAGACAGAACACTGACGCATTTCAAGTCCAGCTGCCTATAAAAGAAACATCGCGTGTTAGAGCAATGATCACTTTTCCTTTCATTTCTTAATTATGTCGGTGTTATATGGCATATGAGAAAAAATACACGAACATTGTCTGACTTACTTTGAGAGGCACTGGTGTCACTTTCATGTGATCATAGAGAATGCAATTAAAACTGCCGTACACTCCATCATTTACATAGTACATGACTGATGTGATGGATCCATCCTTTGGGTTGATAAGTTCTCTCTTGGAATGAACATTTGTAGCAAGGGTGTATGCTGAGGCAACATAATACCGTCCTGGTTCCGCAATTACGTGAACATCTGGTTCAGGAAAGAACTCGCCGAGGGCACTGTTCACCACCTCTGCAATCTGGAATTATAGAAACAACCTTGAAATACACCGCACAGTATTCCTTCTCAATAAACAAACACCAGCTTATTTGGCAGAAAACTGCGTAATGAATTATGCAGCAAGTGGGCAGGAAGCGATATAAAATGCCCACAATGTACTAAAATTGCATTAATTTGATTGGAATTATCAAAGTACTGACACTAGTGCCTAACTTCTCCATGAGAACCCGTTATCAAAAGTCATATATCTGTAACAGAATGACAGACTTTGCTAAACATATCTCTTAAAGTGATAAGCGGCTTGAAAATGGAATAAGCATTCCAACTATCCAGAAATGTATACCAAAAGTGTGAAAACAAATTAGTCTAAAGGTGTGGTAATTGATTGTAAAGAGCTACGAAAGCAAAGAAACTAAAAATAAGGAGAAGAAATGATCTTAAAGATAACATGTTTTATATAGGTGCTTTAAGGTAGTATTTTGAGTGCCTATTGCTATAAATTCAAAAATTCTTAGGGAAGAAAAGAGATGAAAGATAATTCAGCTGCTTAGACGGGTTACCCATTACAAAACAGTCAGAAATGCTAGTTTGCGTTGCGTCGTAAGAAGAGAGCTAAGAATTCCTAACATTACCTTATCTAAATGGGCACCTTTGTTGCCAGGATAGCCACCACCAAGATCAAGCAAACTCATGGAGAACCCTAGAGCTGACCCCAGATCAAAAAGTCTTCGGGCGGCAGAAATGGCTTTGTAGAATACTGGTGGATCGTCACAGCCAGAGCCGACGTGGAAACTGATGCCCACAATGTCTAGGTCCAATGACTGAGCCAGTTTCATAAGGCGTGGTGCATCTGAGTCTGGGTCACATCCAAACTTGTTCCCAAGCTGGCACTGAGCCACGGCAGCATCATACCGGATACGTAGCACCAGCCTAAAACATAGTTGACAAGGTAAATGTTGTTACCGAATATGTTATGAAAGGGATAAATCTACGTATCCATAAATATGGAAAGTAGATTCTGATTTCGATTTACTCACTTGGCAGTAGGAAATAGGGTCTTGATTTTGTGGAGCTCACAGTCACTGTCAAAAGTCATCAGATCAACACCTACAGCCGCTGCATGGCGGATGTGCGATGCAGGTTTTGCAGGATTTGCAAAAATAATATGGCTTGGGTCGACACCAACAGAAAGAACTCTGTCAATTTCAGCCTGTAACAAAGTAATACGAATTTACTAAAAAGTGTTTAGTATGTTTGTCATATATTGTATTGTATCCTCTATACACTTAATAATGCAAAATAAGTTCCTGTTTTTTAACAGGAGTGATAGAATTGTACACTCACCTTTGAAGCACAATCAAAACAAGTTCCAAGTGCAGCCAGTACTTCAATCACAGTGAGGCTATCGTTGCATTTCACCGCTGCAAAAATAATGGGAGTAAGTAACTGTGTTATCATAATTATTTTATACTGGCTAATAACAGGAGAAAACTTTTTCATAGGACAGCTGTAGTTGATGTAGGTGATATCTCTCATATTTTGAAAATTAGATTCTTCACAGAATTGATTTCAGTCGTAACTTAGAGAATACAAAGTCCTACTGCTATGTTGCTGAAAAGTGGAAACATACCATAGTATGGCTGGACTCTTGGCATTTTAATTTTCCACTCCTTGTGTTTGCTTATTATGTCACCAATGTCACAGACGTAGAATGCTTCCTCTTGAACCTAAAACAAAAGTTATTCCATGTGTGAGAAGGGATTCACGTAAGGAGTTACCAAGACAGTGACATGTCTATTGAAATCGAACTATCAAAGTTCACTGAATCACAAACTATTTATGACAGTTAAAGGGCATCTGTACTTACTCCTGACTCTGCAATGTCCTTTATGACGCTCCAGACGTTTGAACTGGCATCCATGACATGAATACGTTCATCAAGTTTACCTAGCTGCATGATGGATGTTGTTTGAATTAGTCGTAGATGATACTTGGGAGAAGGTATGATCAATCAGTATTTGATTTTAAGAAAAGCTGGTTGGATTAAGCGAACTGTAAAGAGAGAGAAAATCAATAGTCTACCATGTATTGAAATAATTAATGTGGAAGAAGCAAGTCTCATTGATTTAACCAAAATAAAAAAGTATTTGTATTCCATCGGCCAGAAATTCATGTAATTTCTAAAGGAGTGTGTTCAGCATTGTTACAACACACTAAGTGAAAGGTATACTGTAACAGTATTCAGCAGTGAAGTAAAATACTTACGAAGCAACCCTCAGTTAGATTCAGTCAATTTGTACTTGAAGGCAGAATAAATTAGATGAGAGATTCTTGGTGATCTGTCAGAAGAATGGTACCCAAGGCGGTTCACCGTTTAGGTACAGTCTGCAGCTGGATTTGTATAAGAAGAAACCTGCAGCTGGGCCCTGACGCAGTTGAGCACAGGTTACAGCACCCTGTGAAACAATCATCGCCATTAAACCAGTGTGTTTTCTGCATCACAACACACTACCAGTTCCATAGTAACGTTACCATACATATGTTAATATCACTACTAAAGGAAACTCGAAACACTTAGAAAAATTTCAAATTTTAAGGTATTAGCCCAAAGCAACAAAAATAGAGAGCTTTGAATGGGTTTTTATTGATATTAAGTGGGTGTACGGTGATCTAACAAACCTCCTTCAGTGACACCAGCGCAATATGCGGTACTTCTTGACAAAGGGTGCCGTGTTACAGTGGAACATTGTTAATTAAGATGTAAGCTTGTATGGAGGAGTGTACGGGAGCTGTAAATTAAACGTGACTTACCTCATTTATGTGCAGACCAGGTTGCACACTCAAAGCTCTTGAACACATTCACTAAGGCCGTTAACTGTAATTTCCATACACCAGCAAACTGGTGTGAGATTCCGGTGTTCTGGTCACTAGTTGTAAAAGTATGGTCGGCAAACCACTCTGCACCCTTCACAGAGTTATCTGTGCAGTCTCGGCGTAAGATGTCGTATAGCTGGGGGAAAGTAAATTCGCTTCCAAGAGCGTCTGCCTTCTGATGTCCGTAAGTGGACACTGGTGATTTCGCCAGACCAAATTTGGCCTTATATACACTGGAGAGCGTGCTAATGGGCCGTGGGGAACAAATCTTATCTGGAAAGTGGCGTTACTCGTCCAAGAATGGACTCGTGTCAGGCGTTTTTCCCCCTCTCCACAGGTAGCCACACTTCAATACGATACTGTCGCTATTTTTACTCCGTGTCACCGTCGATCTACGTGATCATTAATGGACGGAGCTCCTATCTCTTCCATCAAGACTGTTAAGGAGACGTGAGAATGGTGATAAAAATCATATGATGTCGTTGTCGTTGCATAACGACAGGGCGCACAGTGATGTCGATTCGGAGGGCAGGTTAGTCGAGTAACGGTTTCGGAAGTCGATGAATTATTACTTGTTGTCTTAGTTCTGAGATGATACTTGTACGCAGACACATTCCTGGCTTTCCATTGCCGGAGTGCGAGCATTACCTTGGCGATTCAACTGACGTTTAAGTTACCCTGACAAGCGAATCCAGGATGCCCTAGTATCAAAAAATTATTGGGGTATTGATTTTGTTTTAGGATTTATACTAAAACCCAGTTTGTAGAATCTTCATTTACAACACTACGCTGAGGCGACGTAAGTCATGGTATCGTGTAGTGGAATACACGTATACAGATGGTGGTGGTATCACGTACACAAAGTATAAAGGGGCAGTGCATTAGTGGAGCTGTCATTTGCACTCGGGTCTCTACATCTACATGATGTAGGAAATTCATGTGAAAAGGTTTCCGACGTGATTATGGCCGCACAGTGGAAATTAACAGACTTTGAACCTGGAATGATAGTAGGAGCTAGATTCATAGAACATTTCATTTCGTAAATCGTTAGGGTAGTCAGTATTTCATAGCGTCAAGAATGTGCCGAAAATACTAAATTTCAGGCATTACGTCTCACCACTGACAACGCAATGGCGCTTAACGACAGAGAGCAGCAGCGTTTGCGTGGAGCTGTCAGTCCTAAGAGACAAGCAACACTACGTGATATAACAGCAGAAATGAATGTGGGACGAATGTATGTGTTAGGATAGTGCGACGGAATTTGGTGCTAATGGGTTATGGCAGCAGATGGCTGCTGCGAGTGCCTTTACTAACAGCACGAAATCGCCTGCAGCGCCTCTCCGGGGTTCGTGACGATATCGGTGGGACCCTAGACGATTGAAAATTCGTGATATGGTCAGATGAGTCCCCATTTCAGCCGGGAGGTGCTGATGGTGGGGTTAATCTGTGGCGCAGTCCTCACGGAACCATACATCCAGGTGAGCTGATGCTAGGGTTCGTTTGTGGCGCAGTTATCAACAAGAGACTGTGCAAGCTGGTGGTGGCTCCATAATGGTGTGGGTTGTGTACAGATTGAATGAACTGGATTCTGTCCTCCAACTGAACCGATGATTACTTGAAGTCCAGTTGTAGCCATTCAACGATGGAATTTTTATGGATGATAACGCGCCAAGTCATCAGGCCACAACTGCTCGCTGTTTGAATAATATTCTGGATAGTTCGAGAGGATAATTTGGCCACCCAGATCGCCCGACATGAATCCTATCGAACATTTGTGGGACATAATCGCAGATCAGTTCGTGCATAAAATCCAGCACCAACAACACTTTCGCAGTTGTGGACGGTTATGGAGGCAGCATGATTCAAAATTTTGCAGGGGTCTTCCAATCACGTCTTGAGTCCATGCCAAGCCGAGACGTTGCACTACGCCGAGCAAAAGGAGGTTCGACATGATATTAGGAGGTATCGCATGACTTTGGTCACCGCAAGCTGATCGGCGACTAGAGCCAGCGTGGAAGGGGTGCAGACTTGGAGAAGATTTTTGCCGTTCGTCGGTTTGGTTCAAATGGTTCAAATGGCTCTGAGCACTATGGGACTTAACTTCTGAGGTCATCAGTCCCCTAGAACTCAGAACTACGTAAACCTAACTAACCTAAGGACATCACACACATCCATGCCCGAGGCAGGATTCGAACCTGCGCGGTTCCAGAATGAAGCGCCTAGATTCGTCGGTTTCGGCTGCCCTGCCGCCAACAATGTATGCTACCTTCCCTGCACAAAATTCTATATTCAGTACAGATGCGAATATTCTCGACGTCATAATTGGTTGTAGGATGGCCTAGTTAAACATTCTGCCTACAAGGGTTTAAAAAGTTTCCGCTCATAAAAATGAATGTGTTGGCCATGTTTGTATGCGAAACGAAGTTAATAATATTGTGGCTCTGAGTACCAGGTAAAAATTAATAACTAGTGTTCGATCGGGTGTTCAGCGTCTGGCTCCTCTGGCACTCTCCAGTTAGAGTCGCTTCTGCCCCTATACGCAGTGTGCAAGACTTGCCCCATCTGATCTCTATGGTAGTTCCTCACTCGCGTTGTCGGTCATGAGCTGTAATACAGAATGGCACCATCCGTATTCAAGAAGTGTTTCACGAAGCGTGGTATCAAAGAAGTACAATGCTCCAGTTGGCTTCTTTTTTTGGTTCATCAGTCCTCTGACTGGTTTGATGTGGCCCGCCACGAATCCCTCTCCTGTGCTAACCTCTTCACCTCAGAGTAGCACTTGCAACCTACGTCGTCTATTATTTGCTGGATGTATTCCAATCTCTGTCTTACTCTACAGTTTTTGCCCTCTACAGCTCCCTCTAGTACCATGGAAGTCATTCCCTCAAGTTTTAACAGATGTCCTATCATCCTGTCTCTTCTCCTTAGCGGTGTTTTCCACGTATTCCTTTCCTCTCCAATTCTACGCAGAACCTCCTCATTCCTTACCTCATCAGTCCACCTAATTTTCAACATTCGCCTGTAGCACCACATCTCAAATGCTTCGATTCTCTTTTGTTCCGGTTTTCCCACGGTCCATGTTTCTCTACCATACAATGCTGTACTCCAGACGAACATTCTCAGAAATTTCTTCCTCAAATCAAGGCCGATATTTGATATTCATAGACTTCTTTTCGCCAGGAATGCCTTTTTTGCCATAGCTAGTCTGCTTTTGATGGCCTCCTTGCTCCGTCCGTCATTGGTTATTTTACTGCCTAGGTAGCAGAAATCCTTAACTTCATCTACTTCGTGACCATCAATCCTGATGTCAAGTTTCTCGCTGTTCTCATTTTTACTACTTCTCATTACCTTCGTCTTTCTTCGATTTGCTCTCAATCCATACTCTGTACTCATTAGACTGTTCATTCCATTCAGCAGATCATGCAATTGTTCTTCACTTTCACTCAGGATAGCAATGACATCGGCGAATCGTATCATTGATATGCTTTCACCTTGAATTTTAGTTCCACTCCTGAACTCTTCTTTTATTTCCACAATTGCTTTCTCCATATACAGATTGAACAGTAGGGGCGAAAGGCTACATCCTTGTCTTACATCATTTTCAATAGGAGCACTTCGTTCTCGGTCGTCCACTCTTATTATTCCCTCTTGCCTGTTGCCTTAAAAGGTTAAAAACGGGATGAACCTCAACAACCTGTGACATAATACAGTTCATTCATAGTATACAATAGAAACACCTGTTAAGCAGCTGACCTGGTACCTGTGTCTCCATAGCATTCGTTTACCTCCTATTAGCGCTTGAAAGCGAACAAATTAACGCGTAATATGGAGTTTCTTAACCTCAGTTTTCGCCCTTTCGTACTGACTATTTGTAATGTCCAAATAGTGATACGAACTCCTATTACAACATGATTCTTGAGCAGAAATTCAAAAAATTAGAATCAGTAGGAGAATAATGATGATTTTTTTTTGTAGTATTCAACCACTTACCCCTTTCCGAGAAAAGCAGTGAATGCTACGAGTGGTGTTGCATGGTTGAAGAAGTGCGTTCCGGCGCCAAAAATTCTGGAGATTTATCACTGGTTAAAAGTAAGCAGCACTCCGTCTACAGGCCACAACTGGCCCATCGGTACCATCCGACCGCCGTGTCATCCTCAGATGAGGATGCGGATAAGAGGGGCGTGTGGTCAGCACACCGCTCTCCCGGCCGTTATGATGGTTTTCTGTGACCGGAGCCGCTACTATTCGGTCGAGTAGCTCCTCAACTGGCATCACGAGGCTGAGTGCACCCAGAAATATGGCAACAGAGCATGGCGGCGCAGCTGGTCACCCATCCAAGTGCCGGCCACGCCCGACAGCGCTTAACTTCGGTGATCTGACGGGAACCGATGTATCCACTGCGGCAAGGCCGTTGCCACTACTTCAAAGTAGACCGTCAAATTTAGCTGTCATGATAAAAGGCCACGCAGCAGCTAAACTTGACTTTAATGATATAATCAATGAGTTTACCTCACACAGAGCAAGGAAATGCAAAATAAAATTAGAATAAAAACATAATTCATGGCTGGGACATTTTCTCGAGCCATAGTTACAGTATTTTTGATGGATTTTTAACTAACAATTTATGCACCATTAATAATTTTACGAGGAGCGAATAAAATCTGTTTTTTTTAATTACTATTATGAATCGTACTGAAGCCAACGATACAGACGCTACCAGAAACAAAAAGACAGCCCTATTGATTTGATTTTATTTCAGTGTTTTTAGAAGTTTTATATAACTTGTAATTTAAATATAACAATGCCACATTTCATTTGTTTTGTGCCTAGTTTTCGACAAAACAGTTCATTTAAGTAATATTTTCGATAATGATTAAACTGTATTAAACCCACTTACAAAATTAAAATCTGTTGAGTGTGTCAATTCAAGTCATACGATTAGTGGGACTTTCCATTTATCAGTCAGATATGGTGGCCCCTCGACGACCACTTCTACATCGGGGCTCAAAGAACGTCTTGTGAGTGTGCAGGAATATGTTATCTGATGTTATCTGCGTGGAATCCCAGGTGCGACATGACAGATTATTTTTGTCTGTCTCTAAGACGAAAACTCGTTCCGCTTGAGATGACAACTTTTGTGTTCCGTGGAATGCCGCAACAATTATACAGTGTAACTAACATTAGTTAGCCAGGTATTGAATAAACAAAGTTGACTGACCGAGAGCGCTATACAAAATTTGTTGGAAGAGTTGAGCTAGTGTGTCCCAGCACATTAGGCTGACAATTATGTGGATGACGGAGGGTTCTAAGCTAAGTATTTTGAATCACTGAAACTGGCTTCGCTGTGAAACACTGGAATTATTACACAAAGAAACACATTTTCGAGTATGTTTCACAACATTTTATTTGACAGTAGCTATGTTTAGGGTTACAGGAACAGTTTCTAGTATTACTAACTCAAAAATGTCATTCCTGTTTTCTGGTGTACTATGAAGCTAACAACATACAACTACCAAAGAAATTTAAGTTGTAATTCGAAACTTATCAACTGTAGATATTAAATCTGTAAATGAGTCGACAACCATGTTTTGGCACTTTATTTGTAAAGGTCCGTCTTGATTACATAAGTTGTACGATTCACCGTTACCGCTTTCGGCTATAGCCAAATCTGTTACAAATGGAGCAGCAGTGTTTCGATAAACTAAGTTCAGTTAGCTGAAACTAAATCTACAAATGTCCAAGGAATACACAAGAAATAATAAATAAGAAATAATAACATGGCTAACAATCATACATCCATAAAAATTTCAGAGACGAGTATCAAAAGCAGTTATCTATCTACATCTACATGATTACTCTGAAATTCACAATTACGTGCCTGACGGAGGATTCATCGAACCACCTTCAAGCTATTTCTCTACCGTTTCACTCTCAAACAGACTCTTCTGCGCGAGCTCTGGTTTCACTTATTTACTACGATGATCATTCCTCCCTCTGTAGGTGAGCGACAAAAAATATTTGCACTTTCTGAGGAGAAAGTTGGTGATTGAAACTTTACCAGAAGATCCCACCGCAACGAAAAACGCCTTTGTTTTAATGACTGCCACACCAATTCACGTATCATATTCGTGGCGCTCTCTCTCCGATTTCGCAACAGCACAAAACGACCTGCTCTTCTTTGCACTTCTCCGATGTCCTCCGTCGATCCTATCTGATGCGGATCCCATACCTCACAGCAGTACTCCAGAAGAGGGCGTACAAGTGTAGTGTAGGCAGTCTGTTTAGTGCACCTGTTGTATTTTCTCAGTGTTCTGCCAATAAATTGTAGTCTTCCATTTGCTTTACGCACAATCTATGTGAACGTTCCAACTTACGTTACTCATGATTGTAATCCCTAAGTATTCAGTTGAATTTTCAGCCTGTAGGTTTGTCTGATGTATCGTGTAACCGAAATTTAGCGGATTCCTTTCGGTACTCATGGGGATGACTTCACACTTTTCATTACTTAAAGACAACTGCCATTTTTGCACCATACAGATACCTTTTCTAAATTATTTTGCTATTTGATTTGATCATATGATGACATTATAAGATGGTAAATGATTGCATCATCTGCAAACAATCAAAGAGCGTGAAACTTCTTTATTTAAGTGTGTGTATCTGTACTTAAATTGCAGAATGACTGAGAAGATGAAGCGCATACGTTATTTGAGTCTGAAACAGCTGAGTAAAACTGAACGTACTGAGCCTACTTTCTCTTTACTTTTTCTTATCATTTCAACACAGACTCATAATATTCTAGCGCAACGCAATCTGGCTGCTCAAAAAAATTGCAACCTGAGTTCAAATAATTAATTTAAAAGAATGGCCCTGACTAAAAAGAAATCTTAACAATGACTTATACATTTCATTAAGCACTTACCTCACAAAAATCTTCATTACGCGAACTACTGCAATTCAGGGAGCGTCAATACTGCCAGCTAAATAAAAGATACTACTACTTAAGCGACTATCTACTAATAGGCATGTGGTTAGCAAAGGAAAGATTTTGTAGCAAACTAAATAATGTATTTTTTTCCGTATTAATGTGACATCCAGTACAAAGAGATGTGATCATGAATAATTTTCAACCTCCAAGTCGGATACTTACAGATCGTTAGCCTACGCTAAAACTTCAGACCTCTGCTAACTTTTCATATTTAACATCCATCACTGGTGGCTGTTCACCTCTAACTGCCCAACAGTACTTCCATCACTGCTGGCAACTAACTTCCAACTGCCCAACACTAATGGTGATTAACGTTCAACAACGAGTCCAACCAGCCACAGAGTCTCTCGGAAAGAAAGCGCGGTCAGACATTCAATGCAAAGCGCTACACAGCGCTACCAACACAGAAGCAGCCCACTTACACGTGCTACTCAGATTACTTCCTAAATACTTTACGTAGATGAGCAGAGGGGAACACTAAACATTACTTCTGTTTCACCCGAAGACATTCCCTCAGTTATTACGACCAGGAAATCACAAATCCTGTCGCACGACAGAGCCAATGGTCCATCGGCACGCAATTTGATTAGATGTCGTTTGTGAGGTACCTTGTCAAAAGCCTTCTGGAAATCTAAAAACATGGAATCAATTTGATATCCTCTGTCAATGGCGCTCATTTCTTCGTGAGAATAAAGAGCTATTCGTGTTTCACAAGAACGATATTTTTTGAACTCGAGTTGGCAGTTTGCCAATAACTTATTTTCTTCGAGATAATTCTTCCAAAATCCTACTACTGGGTAAGCCCTACATAGATCTGTCACATGGGGAGAAATTTCAAGATACCATTTAAAAACCATGCATATAAGCAAAACAACGCATTCGATACACATTTGGATAAGAAAGAAAAACATGTGGCACGAAATGTACAGGGCAATATGGAAGTTTAGCACAAGGCGCATGAAGAACAGTTATTGAACCTAATGGAGGAAATGAAAATTTTTCTACATGAGAAACGGCAACCGGGATTACTGCTGAACGAACAGAGCGAGTTTTACTTGAATGATTATTTTGATGTATTCAGCATCTTGGCAGTATGAGCAGCATCGTGCGCGGTCTCATGTGCGCCGGTCACGAACGGCACGGAGACCTGGCGATCTTAGATCGCGAACATCGCCAAAAAAAAAAAAAAAAAAAAAAAAAAAAAAAACCTAACAGAGAAAGCACGGGCAGCGCCACTGATTGTGAGATGTCACTCCGAATGGATTACTGAGCATCGAAAGATTAATAACTTAGTCGTTGCCTTGTTCATTATCTTCGACTTACGATTATGTCTAATTGCTTTATAGTGCTGAAAGGTTTCTATTAATAAAGTTGATGTTACTTTTACACGTTTTATTCTGCCTTCTACAGAATGATGTAGTATTTACTTTGCAAGGCTAGGAACTTTCTACACTGGAGCGCCCAAGAAACTGATACAGGCATGACTTTTCAGATACAATGATCTGTAAACAGGTTGAATGCGGCACTGTGGTCGGCATCGCCTATATAAGACCACAAGTGTCTGATGCAGTTGTTAGATCGCTTACTGCTGCTAGAATGGCAGGTTATCAAGATATTAAGTGAGTTTGAACGTAGTGTTATAGTCAGCGCACGAGCGACGGGGCACAGCATCTACGAGGTAGCGGTGCAGTGGGGATTTTCCCGTACGCCCAATTCACGAGTGGAGCGTGAATATCAGGAATCCGGTAAAACATCAAATCTCCGACATCGCTGCGGCCGGGAAAGAAATCCTGCACGAACGATACGATTGAGAACTGAAGGGAAATGTTTAACGTGATAGAAGTGCAACCCTACCGCAAACTGCTGCGGATTGCAATGCTGGGCCAACAAGTGTCAGCGTGCGAACCTTCAACGGAACGGTATCGATGTGGGTTTTCGGAGCCGAAGGCCCATTCGTGTACCGTTGATGACTGCACGACACAAAGCTTTACGCCTCGCCTGGGCCCCTCAACACTGACGTCGGACGGTTGATTACTAGAAACTTGTTGCCTGGTCGGACGAGTCTCGTATCAAATTCTATCGAGCGGATGGGCGTGTACGGGTAGGGAGACAGCCTCATGAATCCATGGACCCCGCGTGCCACCAGGGGACTGTTGAAGTTTGTGGAGGCTCTGTAAATTGGAAATTGGTGGTAAGGTTGTATGGGACCAAACTGCTGAGGTCATCGGTCCCTAGGCTTACACACTAATTAAACTAACTTAAACTAACTTACGCTAAGGACAGCACACACCCATGCCCGAGGGAGGACTCGAACTTCCGACGGGGGGAGACGCTCGACCCGTGGCAAGGCGCCTCGGACCACGCGGCTACCCCGCGCGGCCGGAGGCTCTGTAATGGTGTGGGACGTGTGCAGGCGTAGTGATATGGCAACCCAGATACGTCTAGATACGAACTGGCAGATGACACTTACGTAAGCATCCTGTTTGATCACCTGCATCCATTCATGTCCATTGTACATTCCGACGGACTTGGGCAATTCTAGCAGGACAATGCGACACCCCACACGTCCAGAATTGCTAGAGTGTGGCTCCAGGAACACTCTTCTGAATTTAAACACTTCCGCTGGCCACCAAACTTCCCAGACATGAACGTCATTGATGCCTTGCAACGTGTTGTTCAGAAGAGATCTCCACCTCGTCTTACTCTTGCGGATTTATAGACAGCCCTGCATTATTCATGGTGTCATTTCCCTTCAGCAGTACTTCAGACATTAGTCGAGTCTATGTCGCGTCGTGCTGTGGCCCTTCTGTGCGCTCGCAAGGGCCCTACACGACATTAGGCAGGTGTAACAGTTTCTTTGGCCCTTCAGTGTGTTATTACCCTTTACATGTTTTATGTGGATATCAAGCATTATTTCCAAATACTGTATGTCAGTTTATGTTTTATTGCCAGATGATTATTTTACACACATGAAATAATTTTGGTTAATGACTACGCATATTGCATTTTAACTACGGGAATTTACGATACTGATGACACCTCAACCCTGGCGTTCATGTCCTTTACTGGCTAGAGTTAAATGTATAAATACAGGATGCCTTCTGGCCATCACCAATAGTAAGTATGTACATAGTTGTACATATATTGACGATGATACTCATATTAGTATATTTTTATGGTATGTATGGCTGGTATAGAATGGTTGTTGGTCATACTATTATTTATTTGTTATTTATTATGTATTCCTAGGCTTTTGTAGATTTAGCTTCTGCTAATGAACTTAGTTTGTCGCAGGTTTTTTTTTCTGTTTATAACAGACCTGAAGATGGCAACAGCCGAAACCGGTAATTGTGAATTGTGCAACTTGTTTGATCAAGACGGACCTTTACAAGCGACGTAATTCGAGTTACTCCCTTGCTCAAGAGAGAGTGTCTCTGCTACCACCTATCGTTCATGCTGACTGCATGTTTATTGAATTCAAAAATTTAAATTGTCAATTACGTCGCAGTTTTACTCACACAACCGTGTTTTAACTAAAATTTATTTTCTAAAGAACTCCAAATTTTGCAAAACTCAATGTTTTTCTTTTTCTTCGATATTTATCCTTAGGTGCTAGTTTTCATTTCTGAATCTGCATTAATTTAGATGTTTCGTTGTAAATGATGGCCTTCTGTTATGCATTTAATGAGTTCACAACATGTCACGTTTTTTATCATATTTTGCATTCTTGCTGTGTTTTGAGGGGTGTGATTATATGCACCGCTTTTCACAATTTTTGACAGTTCGTTGTCACCTGGTATTTCATGTTTTTATTCACAAAACAAATTTGGAAACATTAATGGCGCCGCACTCACTGAGCAATGAGTCTTGCGATACCAGGTAACAGTGAAGTAGTAAAGGGTGCGAAAATGCACTGTCTGTAATTAAAGTTCACGAAACACACAAATGATAAAGCTTTTTGGCAGATTAAAACCGTGTGCGGACCGGTGCATTCTGCGCACTAAGCATGCACAGTATGACAAAATACACGACATGCTCTGAAGTTGTAGAATTCGTAACAGCAGACCACTTTGTGCAATACAACCTTTAAATTAACACATCTTCTGTAATTAAAACGAGGCTCACAGAAAATTACACATACTTGTCGAAACATATATCGGAAATAATCACTAAAACAAAAAATTTTTGTTTTGCAGAAGGTGAAGTTTTTTCAACCTAAATTTAATTCGAGAACGCGACTAAACTAAAATAGGATCTTCCAGTCTCAGCAAGATGATTATAATTCGACTTAATTGTGAGTCTTTCTCAAGTGTGGTAAGTGTTTAGCTAGGGACAGCATGGTCGCACAATTAGTTTTACATCTTCCTCTACATCAATATTCTGGAAACCATCGAGAGGTGCATGACAGAGGATACGCCCCATTGTACCAGTTATTAGAGTTTCTTTCCGTTCCGTTCACGCATAGAGCACGGGAAGAATAACTAAATGCCTCTGTGCGTGCAGTAATTGTTCTCATCTTATCCTCACGGCAACAATGTGAGCGGTGCGTAGGAGATTGTAATATATTCCTAGTCATCATATAGAGCCGGTTTTTGAAACTTTGTAAATAGACTTTCTCGGGATAGTTGAGTCTAGCTTCAAGACTCTTCCAGTTCAGTTTCTTTAGTATCTCTGTGACACTCTGCTACGGAGCAAACAAACCTGTGACCATTCGTGCTGCCCTTCTCTGTTCAGTATCCCCTGTTAGTCCTATTTGGTACGGGTCCCACACACTTGAGCAATATTCTAGAACCGGTCGCACGAGTGAATTGTAAGCTATGTCCTTTCTAGACTGATTGCACTTCCCCAGTATTCGACCAGCAAACCTAAGTCTACCACCTGCTTTACCCACATCATTCAATTTCACATCCCTACAAAGTCTAACACCCATATTTTTGTATGAGTTGGCCGATTCCAAATTTTTATTATTTGAATTCCAATGGCAAGCGCCGTTGTCCGCTGAAGTAAAACATCTTACTCACATCGTCTAAATACCTACACCAGTGCACCACATATTTTGCCAAGGGCTCAGTTGTGAAGAGTTTTGTTCCAGAATTGAGATTTGTCCAAGTAGATTTCTGATAAAAGTTGGGGTAGTGGGGATCCCACTGCTAGTCTGTCTAATAATAAGAGGAGCAACCACTGCGCATACTCGCTGCGCAGATTGATACGGGGCTTCTATTCCACATCGAATGGTTGCCTGTCTCAGTGTTGTCTGAGTGTCAGTCGAAACAAGTTGTTATTGTGAATACAGTAGAACTCGCTGATCCTACGTTGGATGGTCCGACTCCGAGCTTAGTCCGACCATCTCGTTTCCGCTGTTTCTTTACTTACACGGGTTGCTGCTACAGTCTGAACTGAGATTGTCGATGACTCATCGTCTTTCGTAAGGATCAGTAGGCAGTTGACTATCGCTGTGCGCGATAGTTCGATCAGTTTTAGTGTGAAATAAATGTTTTCAGCTCGATCGATAAGTGTTAGCACGCATTCGTTTTATAAATTAGTGACGGCTTTCTTGTTACATGTTGAAGTGTATTAAACTAAATTATGGCACCAACTAAACGTAAACATGTGACTCTGTCTTTACTGCCGATCGTTGAGCCCAGTGACGTGAGTGGTGTATCAGTACAGCTGATGATGACTGCATTACGGAAGCAAAATTAACTGATGCTGTAACTCGAACAACCAATGAGAACGAGAAAGATGATGATGACAACGAAAACAACGAACCTACGGATGTTGTATCACATAGGGATGCTAAAAAGGCATTAGATATTGACCTTCAGTACATCGAACAAAGCTCTACGTCTACTCCAATAGACATTTTCTGGTTTAGGAAATGCTGGAACATCGCGGCGAAATCAAAGTCGTCGTCTGCTAAGCAAATGAACATTATAGACTTTCTCCGTCCTGTTTAAGAACAGAACATTTGTTACCGTCTGATTTCTCATGTTTTAAACGGTTACGTTCAGTCGGTTGTGTGTCAGTGCAGTACTTAAGAAGGTATGTACAGGTGTTAAACTTTCACTCTTACCGTACGGTACGGACTTATTTTACAGTACAGGCACAACTGCACACTACATATTCATGTAAGATATTTTAGTGAGTGAAGGTTTTCTTTTCGTGTTGTTGCTGTAATGACATGGAACAATATTTCAGACAGAATTTACAGTTGAACATTAAACTTGTGCTGCACTGTATGTTATGGGTCAATAAAACTTTCCTCTCATAATCCGACCTTTTTTACATACCCATTATCGAAGTTCTACTGTACTGCAAGTGATTCTAGGTTCTGTAGAATTTGATGTTAGAGAGGTCTTCGTTTTTTGAATGTTGCAGAACTACACTGTCAACTAAGAGAAGTGGGTAGTGATACAGTAATGAACGGAAGAAAGTGGCGTGAAATGTTCAACAATAAACGTGCAAATGTTCGGAAGTTGAAACTTAACTTCAACTAAACGAAGTGAATGGTGATACAGCAATGAGCGGAAGGAAGAAACCGGCGTGAAATGTTCAACAATGGACGTACAGAACGTTTGATGAAACTTTACCTGGACGTCCGTTACTCTTCACATATGATTCAAAGAATCGGCGAGGAATGAAATCGTGCAATATACAAGAGTAACAATAAGGTCGATGCACACAGTACAGAATATTAATGTGCAATAAATAGCCGCATATCTCGTGCGTCCACACGACACAGATTTGCAATCTACTACCGATCCGCAATCTGTCGATATGATAAGGAATTTACAGTGGCAAGAGGCTACATTCTGAACGATATTTTATACTTCCTGCAGTACGCAAGTTCGTAATGGAGGAAATTCTTTTGTGGTAAGTGTTCGAAACTAGTTTTGAAAATAATTCAGTGTGTCAGAGGCTTAAAAAGCGGTCTTTATAGTCAAGCTAATGGGTCCTTAAGAGACGGAATTTTACTCTGATTAATTTACTTTACGAGCTACACGATGAAATCAAAGACTGGATATATTATTTATGAATAAACTAACAACAGTATAATACTGACGACAGAATACCTGTGTAAAGAAAGCGATTTCACATTTTGAGAGGTCACTACAGACGTTACGACTGCCTGGAAACACGAAAGATTAACAACGATTGAGACGACGGCACTGTTCATGCAAGTCCTGAGCAAAATTATACCGAACACTTAACAAAACTCTACAGGCTGTTCCGAAGAAAGAGTTCATGCAGGCAAGTGAAGTATTTCATATCGAACAAATTTCGTTTCTTTGTTGAACTCTCTTCGGTAAACAGTACGCCATTATTTTTTTTATTATCATTTCTCTGTTTGCCGCAGGGACACCTGCTCTCATTTTCTCCACTGTTACACAGCAGAAGCACTGGAACAAATAGCCGGCCGCCGTGGCCGAGCGGTTCTAGGCGCTTCAGCCCGGAACCGCGCGTCTGCTACGGTCGCAGGTTCGAATCCTGCCTCGGGCATGGATGTGTGTGATGTCCTGAGGTTAGTTAGGTTTAAGTAGTTCTAAGTTCTAGGGGACTGATGACCTCAGATGTTAAGTCCCATAGTGCTCAGAGCCATTTTGAACTGGAACAAACATGTATGAAATGGCCGCGCACAGAGTCGCAGTTTTGGGGTAGGGGGAGGAGGAGCAGGAGGTCTTATATGCTCGGATCCTATTTGAGCTAGGAATATAGGGCAAAAAGTTTCTGGTTTCGCCCGGACCGGCGGCCATTTGTGTAGTCATTCGAACATCTGTCTTACTGTGGCTGTGCTTTAGTATATTAAGCCAGGTTCGAACGATGAACCAAAGCTGGCGCCCAGCAAATTGCGCGAATGGATTAATTCCATTTGCAAAATATTTTAATTAGGCTGAAATTAATTGTCAGCTAATGTCACCATTTGTACGAGGTCTGTTCAAAAAGTTCGGGAACATTCGTAACTTTGCGCCAATGGTGTGTTGGAGCGTAATGCGGTTAGCATCCCTGCACACACCCGTGTTTTAATGTGTAACTGCCGGACGATTCATTGTTGTATGTGTTTTAGTTATTGGTCAGAGCTGTATGGAGTAGAACGTTGCGTTACACAGTTCACGAATTTCGAGATGACAGAGTTAGAGGAGGAATGCGCCTGGATTAAATTTTGCGTGAAATTTAAGAAAACCTTTACAGAGACACGCCAAATGTTGCAGGAAACCTACGGTGATGAGTACTTACGTCGTACTCGGTGTACGAAGGGTTTACACGGTTGAAGAATGGCCTGACAAAAGTTGAAGATAACCCTCTTTCAGGACACCCTTCGACGTCTACCGACGACGCTCATGTCAGGAACGTCAACGAAATGGTGCGTGCCAATCGAAGACTGACTGTCCGAGAGATTGTAGAAGAGTAACATTCCAGGTGGATCATGTCATGAAATCCTGACGCAGCATCTTGGAATGCATGGAAAATCACTGTGCTGCCTCAACCTCCGCACACTCCAGACCTGGACCCTGCGGATTTTTTTTATTCCCTTTGCTGAAAGCCCCGTTGGAAGCACGAAGATTTGCTGCGACAGACGGGATAAAAGATAATTCGCAGACGGCGCTTCCCGCGATCCAGCAAGAGGCGTACCAAGACTGCTTCCGGAAGTGCAAACGGCGTTGGAAGCGGTGTAGTAGTTGTAGAGGAAAATATTTCGAAGGAGATTATTCACCTTAAGTAAAAGGTAAGAGTAGAAAAATTTTGTGGACGAAATTCTGGAATTTTTTGAACCGACGTCGTATGTGCACCGTTCGATTTTACGTGCTAAAACACGCAAAAAACAGGCTTGCTTCTATGTTTAAAACTTGTACTAATCGGTTCAAACTTTGCACAAGGTTAGATAAATGTATGAAGTCAAAACTAAATATTTTTTATTCAATATTTTTTTTTCCATTGTCGAGATACACTGGTTTATGTTTCTAATTTGTGCGGATCGGTTCAAATTTTGTAAGAATACAACGGTTGTCCTGTTGTTTTGAGGAAGCTTCATCCATTGCCACGATACAAGTGACGTGGTTCGAAAGACGATAAAAAATCTATATCGAATCATTCGTGCTCGAGTCAACAAAAATCTGCATCGGTTCCCAAGCTATGGCGGTCCAATGTCAAAATTCTGATATAGTACAAGTTGGAAACCAGAATGAAAAGTGCTTCTGTCATAGCACAAAAATAGACGAATGGCCAGAGTTAGGGATCTAAAAGAAGAGAACTAGCTTTTCGACTTCTCTGGAAGCTTCAAAGATACTTAAATTGAAACATTTTGACATATTCGTGCTTTTTTACGAGCTAACCCTGCTTTCCCACCGCAATTACCTCTCTTAGCTGCAAGGTGTTGGCTCACTTGCACTCTAAATCTCTTATATTGTGCGCAGAATCCAGGAGATTCGCCAGCCACGGTAAACATAACATGATGCCATTTGTCGGGTTGTATGACATGATATCATTTATCATGTTACATTACTTGACACGATGCATTGTATTACATGGCATAGGTACTAATACAGACAAATAAAAAGCGCGAATATGGCAAGATATTTTGATTTAAATGTCTTTGAAGCTGCAAAGTCGGAAAGCTAGTGGCCATCTCTTACATCCCTAACTCTGCCTAGGACATATTCGTCTTTTTCTGCGCTATGATAGGAGCATTTTTCATTCTGGTTCTAGAATTATAAGTGGATGCCATCTTGTCCCGATTGATGTATAGCTTGCTCTGTTTTCCACAAGCATATGAAACTACTGTATATTTAAGTTTATTCAGCAATGAACTTTCTAGAGCACTGACTCATGCAACCATTTTAGACATTTCTCGTTCTTTTTTAGGCTAAATTATGTCTGAACATAATGGCTGTAGAAAAATTTGTGCTTGATGAGATCCTCAGCAAAAATGAAAAAAACGTAGTATGCTGTGACTACAACATCAAAGAGTCAAAATTAGAATCAATCGACTCACACCAATACTTGAATGTAACAATTTGTAGGGGAGTGAAACTGTGTTATCACATAGGTTCATTTGTAGGTAAAGAAGGTGATGGCCTTTCGTTCATTGGTAGGATTGGCACTGAGAAAATGACAACAGCTACAGAGGAGATTGCTTGCAGAACACTCATTCGACGCATCCTAAAATATTTCTCAATCGAGTGGGATCCACACCAAATGGGACTAATAAGGAATATTGAGTGTACACAAAGAATGGCTGCACGAATGCTCACAGGTTTATTTGATCAATGGTCTAGCGTCAAAGGGTTGTTGAAAAATCTGAAATGGCAGGCACCTGAAGACAGCTGCTGACATCTCCCGAACGCCTACTTACAAAATTTCAAGACTCGGTATTAAGTAAGGAATCAAGGAATTACTACAGCCCTCAAAGGGTGCGTTTATGCTGCCACCTCGCTACTCGCTGCTCGCCGGGGTGGCACGTCGATGATGAATGAAACCCACTGGGTCTTATCGGTGCGCCGGCCGAAGTGGCCGTGCGGTTAAAGGCGCTGCAGTCTGGAACCGCAAGACCGCTACGGTCGCAGGTTCGAATCCTGCCTCGGGCATGGATGTTTGTGATGTCCTTAGGTTAGTTAGGTTTAACTAGTTCTAAGTTCTAGGGGACTAATGACCTCAGCAGTTGAGTCCCATAGTGCTCAGAGCCATTTTTTTCTTATCGGTGCACTATCGCTGCTGGCTGCGATTCTCGCCGCACAATGATATCAAGCTAGATTGTGTTTCTCGCTGCGTCTATCGCCGTATGTCTTGAAACTCGAGCTGTGATTGGGTACTTCAAGGTCCCACCAGCAATGTTCGATTGCCGTTTTTTGTGGCCTGTAGACAGACTTTCCTACTGGGACAAAAAAACACAGTTCCACTTAACCTTTGTATCATTACATAAATTTCCTAAAATAAATCTGTTCGTAAGAGCTACGCACAGTTGTTTGAAAGTGAAGATAAAGTAGATGTAAGGTACGTAATTATTTACACCTTTTGGCACTTCACCTTCCCAGAACTACAAAAGTGATTAATCAAGCGAGCCGAAGTGGCCGAGCGGTACTAGGCGCTACACTCTGGAACCGTGCGACCGCTACGGTCGCAGGTTCGAATCCTGCCTCGGGCATGGATGTGTGTGATGTCCTTAGGTTAGTTAGGTTTAAGTTGTTCTAATTTCTAGGGGACTGATGACCTCAGGAGTTTAGTCCCATAGTGCTCAGAGCCATTTGAACCATTTTTTTTATCAATCAAATTTAGACATTGAAACGTCTACAAGTGTAATTATATTTAAGTACAATGTGGCACGATTTTATGATAGTACATCCACAGCAAAGTCTCAAATTAATTTATTCTTCTAGTTCCAAATACGAAACGCACATTTTACTAACTGTAGGATGTGGACAACATATAGCTGTTTGCCTCTTATAATGTAACGTGTGGTCCATAGTAAAACCAAAGCAGATGATTGTCCACTATAATCGGACATCGCCAAAAATTCGTATATATCTGGGTTTTTCTGGACACAGATCAATTGCATTGATCGCTAGTAATTCCAAGTAATTCGTTTTTTTCTCTTCTGCAGTGTTTGACACTACGCTAAGCCCGTAGGCTTGCGTTCGCGGCGTTGACGCCACTTAATAATTTACATTTACTTGTGAACTGAGACAGATATCAGTATCACTACCATTTCAAATTTTTTTTTGTACTTTTGGCTATATTTCACGGTCTAAAACGTATCTGACAGGAAGCTACTCGCTATCAAACTGCAAGATCTGTAAATTAAGTGCACGTTGTTGGCAAACAGTGTCATTTCAGAATGACTGTTACGACTTATGAAGAGATGAAGTGTTTCTTAACACATTACTGGCCATTGTCCCTTCTTTTGGACGCGTATATTTTACTTATTTCTACGTAAGCAATGGAGCTTTTATCCTTTATTGTTGCACCTGAAGGTTCAACGAACTGCTATAATGCCTGTACATGTAAAATAAATAATTTTTTTCTAAGTACTTCACGTCAGCAAAATTATAAACTTGCCGATTTTTTGTTCTCGCACTTGGCAGCACTCTATGTGTGCTGGTAGTTCCTGGACGACAATGAGCTGTGATTTAGTTGTCTGGGCGTGTTTGTTATGAACATATGGATGTCCATGTAAGATTAAGTATACTTCAGATTTTTTCAAGTAAGTGCAATATCGATATATTTTATGCGTCCCAATAATGGGACAATGGCATGTTACACTATCATTTATTGTTGATGTGCCCTATTCTTGTATACACGTATTATACAGAGAAGAACTGCTTTTTACGTTCTTTATATCTGTTTTTTTTCATGTTCTATTCGAATTTTAAGATTCCAACAGGATAAAAACATGTCGCGTGGACTTACACTTGAAGAAATTCTAGCAGAACTAGCGAACCATCAAGAGAGTGACGATGAAGATGATGACTTAGAATTGGCGATTATTCCACCCGATGCAGATGTAATAACAGATGAAGAAGACATTGACGTAAATGTATTGAACAGTGAGTCTGTTGTACAAGATGTAGCCGGTACTTTAGAAAGAAGCTCTCACTTTCGGATGTCCGACAGAGAATAGTGATGTTTTACCTGTCAAAGAAAACAGGTCAGTACCAAAACGCAGAGGACGACAAGGAAGCAAATTGATGGGAGGACGAGTGAGCACAGATGTACGACTAGATCTAGGAAATCATTTCATTGTGCCAAATAAAGCACAGAAGAGAGCAAAACTCAGAAGAGATGTGCTTACTGCAAGAAAAAAACAACAAAAATTTGTGGTAGGTGCAATGTTGTTGTACATGACAAGTGTTTTGCTTCATTTCATACTGAATAGACAGTCAATAATATTAAAACATTCTTTATTTATTGTCTGTGTTGTTCTTACAATATTATGCATGGAGAATAAAGTTGTGAATTTGGATAGCGCATTTGGCCAATGACCCAAAAATGGGACGGTCTGTAGTTTTTGTTCTAATAAACTGAAAATTTTCAAAACAACTTTTTTATTCAATTAATCACTCAATGTAACGTATTTATGTTTAAAGGTTTGCAAAAATTGATCCGATAGAGTTTTGGCCAGTAACGGGTTAAGAAGCTAAGATGCCCCATTCTCACATGTAAAAAAATCAGATTTTTTTAACAGCGCACTTTCTCGAAAATCGATTGAGGAACGAAAACGTCACGCGACACGAAAAGTAAGCTTTTCCTGTTTTCACAAGGAAAGTAGAGCGGTTAAGGAGAAACTAATTTCATAAAACGACGTGGAGTAGTCCTATACAGGGTGAGTCACCTAACGTTACCACATGAAATACTGACGAACCGATTCCACAGACCGAACGTGAGGATAGGGGCTAGTGTAATTGTTTAATACAAACCATACAAAAATGCACGGAAGTATGTTTTTTAACACAAACCTACGTTTTTTTTAAAATGGAACCACGTTAGTTTTGTTAGCACATCTGAACATATAAACAAATACGTAATCAGTGCCGTTTGTTGCATTGTAAAATGTTAATTATATCCGGAGATATTGTAACCTAAAGTTGACGCTTGAAACCTCCGACTTTCAGTTGCGTGTTGTAACAAACACGGGCCACGGTCGGCGTGCAGCATTTGCAGGGACATGTTTACGATGACGACCGTGTTTTCGAGTGTGGGTGTAATGCACTGTTGTGGTTTGGTCTAGCTGTCGCAGTGTCCGTATGTAGCGCTTGCTGCTATAGTTATTCTGCATTCGTCTCCGCACGCAGACCAACTGTAGTACATCGTGTTACTAGACGTCTGTGATAGTGTAGTGTTGTAGGAACTGTGACCATGATGTATTCGAACTCTGAAAAGGGGGAGATGATACTCATCTATGGCGAGTGTCGACGAAATGCAGCTGAGGCCTGCAGGGTGTATGCAGAACGGTACCCGGACAGAGAGCATCCAACGTGCCGCACATTGCAAAACATCCACCGCCAACTGTATGCAACAGGTATGGTCGTAGCACGCAAACGGGTCCGTAACAGGCCCGTCACAGGAGAAGCGGGTGCAGTTGGTGTGTTAGCTGCTGTTGCCATGAACCCACACATGAGTACACGGGACATTGCGAGAGCCGGTGGACTGAGTCAAAGTAGTGTCATGCACATACTGCGTCGTCACCGCTTTCACCCGTTTCATGTGTCGCTACATCAGCAATTACATGGTGATGACTTATTCATCGAGTGCAATTCTGTCAATGGGCATTAACAGAGAATGCGTTGCAGTTCTACCTGTTTACCGATGAAGCGGGTTTCACAAACCACGGGGCAGTGAATTTACGGAACATGCATTACTGGTCCGTGGACAATCCTCGCTGGCTCAGACAGGTAGAGCGACAGCGACCGTGGACTGTAAATGTATGGTGCGGAATCATTGGCGACCACCTCATTGGTCCTCACTTCATTGCAGGGGCCCAAACAGCTGCAACATACATCGCGTTTCTACAGAATGATCTGCCAACGTTGCTCGAAAATGTCCCACTGGAAACGCGTCGACGTATGTGGTATCAGCATGATGGTGCACCTGCACATTCTGCAATTAACACTAGGCTGACCCTTGGCAGGATGTTCGACGGGTGTTTCATAGGACGTGGAGGACGCATAAATTGGCCAGCCCGTTCTCCTGATCTTACACCTCTGGACTTCTTTCTGTGGGATACGTTAAAGGAGAATGTGTACCGTGATTTGCCTGCAACCCCAGAGGATATGAAACAACGTACTGTGGCACCCTGCGGCGACATTACACCAGATGTACTGCGGCGTGTACGACATTCATTACGCCAGAGATTGCAATTGTGTGCAGCAAATGATGGCCACCGCATTGAACATCTATTGGCCTGACATGTCGGGACACACTCTATTCCACTCCGTAATTGAAAACTGAAACCACGTGTATACGTGTACCTCACCCCTCATGGTAATGTACATGTGCGTCAGTGAGAAAGACCAATAAAAAGGTGTTAGCATGTGGACGTAATGTGCTGTTCCAGTTTCTTCTGTACCTGAGGTCCATCACCGTTCCCTTTGGATCCCTATGTAATTCGATGCTCTCCGATACGCACGATCGAACAGCGGAGGAGTGGTACTCAAGCGTCAACTTTAGGTTACAATATCTCCGGATGTAATTAACATTTTACAATGCAACAAACGTCACTGATTACGTATTTGTTTATATGTTCAGATGTGCTAACAAAACTAACGTGGTTCCATTTAAAAAAACGTAACATTGTGTTAAAAAACATACTTTCGTGCATTTTTTTATGGTTTGTATTAACCAATTACACTAGCCCCTCTCCTCACGTTCGGTCTGTGGAATCGATTCGTCAGTTGTAAGTAGGCTGTTTATGTTTTCTTATTGGCAACGTTACGTAGCGCTCTGTATGAAAATCACTGGCTGTGCTGTGTGCAGTCTGTGGCCAGTTTGCATTGCTGTCTGCCATTGTAGTGTTGGGCAGCTGGATGTGAACAGCCCATAGCGTTGGGCAGTTGGAGGTGAGCCGCCAGCAGTGGTGGATGTGGGGAGAGAGATGGCGGAGTTTTGAAATTTGTAATACTGGATGTCATGAACTGCTATATACATTATGACTTTTGAACACTATTGAGGTAAATACATTGTTTGTTCTCTATCAAAATCTTTCATTTGCTAACTATGCCTATTTAAGTTAGTGCCTTCAGTAGGTTGAATCTTTTATTTAGCTGGCAGTAGTGGCGCTCGCTGTATTGCAGTAGTTCGAGTAATGAAGATTTTTGGTGAGGTAAGCGATTTTTGAAAGGTATAGGTTAATGTTAGTCAGGGCCATTCTTTTGTAGGGATTTTTGAAAGTCAGATTGCGTTGCGCTAAAAAATATTGTGTGTCAGTTTAAGCACAGTCATGCATAATTTTTCAAAAGGGGACGTTTCACAGTATTTGATGTGGTTTACGAAATATATCCAGCGGTAATGTTAGGCGACTCACCCTGTATACCGCCGAGAGTTTACAACGCGAGAATCGTTCCGGCGCATAGCGAAGATGCAGCGTAAATGCTACAAAGGCACCTGACGAGTGCAGCATTATCACACCCTTTTATGGTGCGCTATAGGACTGATGACCATAGTTGTTAAGTCCCATAGTGCTCAGAGCCATTTGGTGCGCTATACCTGTGTACCTTGCAACCAAATAGTCGCCGTGCTGCTGTGCTTGCCCCACACACAAGAAGAGGCATGCGAGCAGGTGCACACCTCTTCCTCAACACGTGCACACGTGCATGTGAGTGTTTCCATTTACGTTTGTGTTCACAATGGATGCCCATGCTTCCGTGTGGGACAAGCTACAGCCGCAAGGTGTCCAGCCGCAAGGCGCACAGATACAAACGTGCGACTTCCTGTGCGCACTAGGCGTATACGAGGGGCGTTTGAAAAGTCCGTGCAAAAATAAAAACTACTTACGTGTTTGGGGTAAACCTTTTTTTATTTTTCGACATGGTCTCCTTTTAGACTTATACAGTTCGTCCAACGCTGTTCTAATTTGTTGATCACTTCCGAATAATAGGAACTGTCAAAGTCTGCAAAATAGTTATTAGTTGCTGCAATCACCTCCTCGTTTGAATAAAATCTTCTCCCGCCAGCCCATTTCTTCAAATAGTACTCCGAGGAAGCCAAGTCTTGAGAATAGTGTGGATTTGAAACGAGTTTGAATCCTATTTCCATTAGATTTGCGACCACAACTGCTGAAGTTTTGTGTTGGTGGATTGTCGTGATGGAAAAGGACTTTTTTTGCGGTCCAATCAACTCGGTTTTCAAATGGTCCAATAACTATGAATTATACACACCTGTAATTGTTTTACCCTTTCCCAGATAGTCGATGTGGATTATCCCTTGCGAATACCAAAAGACACTCACCATAACTTTTCCGGCCGAAGGAATGGTCTTCGCCTTTTTTGCAGATCCTCCCTTGGTAACCCATTGTTTAGACTGTTGTTTGGTCGCAGGAGTATGGTAATGTATTCATGTTTCATCCACAGTGACGAAACGACGCTTAAAGTCCTGTGGCTTCTTCCTGAAAAGCTCCAAACAGTTCTTGCAACACTCCACACGATTCCTTTTTTGGTCAAGCGTGGGCAATCGCGGAACCCATCTTGCAGATAGCTTTCTCATGTCCAAATGTTTATGCAAAATATTATGTACCTGTCCATTCGAGATGCCCACAGCACTAGCAATCTCACGCACCTTAAGTCTTCTGTCATCCATCACCATATCATGGATTTTACCAATGATTTTTGGAGTCATAATCTCCACAGGGCGTCCAGAAAGTTCAGCATCACTTGTGCCAATATGGCCACTCCGAAAATTTTGAATCCACTCATGAACTGTTGTAATCGAATGTGCAGAGTCACTGTAATGTTTATCAAGCTTCTCTTTAATTTACGGAGGCGTTTTTCCTTTCATAAAGTAATGTTTAATCACCACACGAAATTCTTTTTCGTCCATTTTTTGACAATCACTCGAGTTCCTTGATTCACACGAATGCCAGACACAAAGAAATAGACCAATATGGCTGAAATTTTGTGTGCGTTCTTTCCAAAGATGCTACTAACTAAAGATGACCTCGATACGCGCCGGTGGCGCCATCTGTCGGACTTTGCACGGACTTTTAAAACGCCCCTCGTACAAACGTCGCACGAAGACGCAACGGAGATCATGTGCCGGCGCAAGTCACGCGTGCCTCTGAATTGTGCGAACGAGGCCGCAGGAGTCTTCCCACAGCAGACGGGGACACACGTGCCTCTACTATCGTGTTTGGCAGGCACAGCCGCACGGCGATTAGTCACAAGGCGCACAGGTGTAAACGCACCTTAGGTACCGTTCCGACAATTACTGCGAAGACAGAAGCACGCGCAGACACATTTAATCACTCTTCATGCGCTCTGCACATGACTGGAACGGGAATAAGCCCCAATAAGTGGTAGAAGGGAAAATACTATATGCCACGCGCTTCACTGTGGTTTTAAGAGCACAGACGTAGATGTAGTTGTGAGTAATCAGTACAAAACGCTGAGAATAGCAAAGGAACTGATATTTTTGATGTGTTATCTAGCTGCTGAAAAAGCCTTTGTGATTAAATTATTAGTAGTGAAGAGACAAGAGTATCTTCACTTGGCTGCAGAAACTAAGCACCGATTGACTGAGTGACGTCATCAAACACCAGCTCAAAAAGCGGCGAAAATTCGAACACTCTTTGTCAACAAGAAAACCATTTGCTGATTTTTTTTCCTTTATTGCATTTCAATTCCCCATCTGGGCGGGCTGGCAGCAGCATAAGCGCTGCTCTTCAGCCGAAAGACATAGAACAAACAATAGAAGACATTTAAAAACAACAAAGGAGAAAACATGGTGAACATAGTTATAAAAGAGGGGGAACATCATGGAAGACAATAGACAAGCAAAGGGGCGACTGTAAAATGGAGATAAAAACTGTAAAAAAGTAGCGCACACAAAAAACCACACACTGGGACAATTAAAAGAACACAAGGCGCAGTATGACCGGAGCATAAAAGTTCATAAGCTTTAGACTAGCATTAAAAAGTTGTGGTGGGAAAACATTTTCTTTGCTATTTGTTTGTTGTAATAAATTGTGGGATCAATTAACTAAAAATCTGCAAAAATACTACAACTGATTCATCAGGAAGTATTAAAGTAATTTCTCATTCAGGATTTATTGTTTCTGGATTTATTGTGCAAAAACAATATTTTCAGTCGTTGAATCAAATATGATACCATGCACCACCATACTGCTGAGACTATGCAAAACAATCATTTAAATGCTGCCGGTAAAGTGTTAAATTAAGGTACTGTGTAGAGCTCTAGAAAATATGTAGAATGTCTGGAATTTTTTGGGAAGGTTTAATTAAAACTTTTTCTAGGAAATGTATAAAATGCCTAGGTGTTTTATAACCTGTGAAATGGATACAGACAAAGTATTCTACTACAAAGAAATAACATGTTAAAACTAGAAATTTTTATATTAAATGAAATTTAAATTAAAACACGAAAATTATCACAATTGTATGTTTAAAAATTAGCTTATCCTCGAGTAGGTGTTTTTAATAGCTGTTTAACTGTAACTAATACGTAATAAATCATTCAAAAACAGCCTTTTTAACAACTATTACAAAAGCAGAATAAAAATTAATTAAATCTAAATTTTCAATTTTTACAAACTTCGAAGCTGTACTTATTTTGTGATTTATTTGTACAGCAAACACGACTGAAGAGAAATTTTAATTACAAGTAACTTTTCCTCTTTTCCTTTTACACACAAATGCCAATGGGTCTAGCATTTGTTTTTTCCACATGCGCTTCGCAAGTCCTTATACAGTCCCAGTAGATTGCTGAGTTGCAGCTGACCTCAGAAATACTTCTTTGTACACATCCCTTATTATTTTCTTATAGCGATCGTCTGTCGGGAAAAACACTATTTCTTGAACAATTACTCTGCATTATCTGTAATTCTCTACAAAAATCTGTGTTTCATTGCATTTGCACGACCGTCAACCATAACATTTTTACGATCATCACATGTAATCTCAGCTGCAGCGAAGTGTCACTCTGACACAACTGTACTCCTACTGAACTAATCTGAAACTATTACAACAGTGATGTCTGCGGATCCTGGAACTGTCAAAATGCTTATCTTTCTTTCACACTTTGTGTTAAACGTAACCCGCATTCTATTAAATGTCTTGGCAAAGCATGAAATAAGATGCATTTCATATCATGCCTAATGATTTTTGGTATATTTCACAGTGCTACTTCACAGTATTCCTCGACTGTTACCAGTATATAACAGAAGTGGAGTATTGTACGACGGTGAGATACCCTAAAACTCTTCCAGAGCGGACATGTAACTTTATTCTGTTACAAACACGCACAGGTACATATAGACATACACTAGGCCTTCATATTTTCGTATGAGATGTGTAGTAGTTCCAGTACTCCGCTTCCGAGCAATGTTTGCCGAAGATTTTCCTTGTTCGTAAGGTAAGTACCTGCCCTGGTAATCCCTTCCTGAACTGGAAAACCTCTGGCTCCCTCAGAGTTCACTGGGATTTGAATGAAAAGAAACTAGTGTAAAATGGACCTAATATCAAACTCCACATGTCGGGATTCATAACAACAGTAATAAATACAGCAAATATTTTATGTAATATCACATTAAGAAATTTAGACATAAATATGTAACAAAAATTGGTGAAATATGCAAATAAGCGCACAATGAAGCAATTCAATTTAAAATCCAATTTTTCTGCTAGAAAATGTAAATTTACAGATAGGCTAGTCAAATATTTATATTAATTCGTAATTAGTTCGTTCACTTCTGCTATAAGGTACTGAAGTACAAGTGTCTCCTATTCAAGCATTTAAGTCACACTGGAATGGGCTGCACAGTTAACTATAACAATATAACAATAATATAAAATAACAATTAACTGCAACTATAATATACGTTTTCAAATGTTCTGTTGCAATGCACTCTGCCTTCTGTCGGACAATATGTTTTCATAAAGAGAGGTAGATTGCTCAGTTTCGCAAAAAGTAGAAGTTGCGTATTTATATAGAGAGATAGTGCTTGAAATAATATTCTCAGCGGGTTCTGCAATTTAACCATTAAATAAGTGAGACAAATTAACAAGATTTGAGCTTCCAGTGTTCTTATTCAGCACAGATAGCAGTTTACTGGAAAATACACCAAACACTTCACCTGGCACAGCACTGACTTCTGAACTGCATCTTCTCTTATTATCCCCACAGCATACTTAGTTTTCAACTTCTAGATACTGTCAGGAAACCAGCGATGTGTGAAACTGAACCGAGCAATTTTCCAACATTTGAATGCTGACAAACACTCACTCACAGAACCTGCAGGATCAGAGGAAAAATTGACACTCTCTTTTTATACGCCTCCTGACCATAGCACATTTAAGTCCATCGTTAATGAATCTAACACTTGTGGAACTATTTGTTATCTCCGAAGGTCTACAGTAACTTAAACAGAGTTTAGATGCAATCTCAGAGTCCAACTTGTCCACAGTTGGATTAGCGACGAAACCGCCTACAGCATCCGTCGTCTCATCAGCAAAAATCCATATAGGTGATTTGCCAATGTCAGCCCTGATTTTTTGTAATGTGTCAACGTAGTAAAAATGTAGGCAATTCTTTCCGAGAGTGGACTCGTCGGGAATGTTGCGGTTGCAGTTTGTATGTAAGAAATGTTTAAATCACGTACATGAAGTTTGTTCCGAGATATGTTGCCTGTAACCAGTGCGATCCACTATTAGATGGTGTAGGCTGCCCCTACAACTGTACAAACAGAACATGCTTCTTTGAATAATTCCGTCGTTTATCCCTACAATGTAGATTGCTTTTTAAGTGTTGGTCAATTTAGAGATTTCATAGTACGTCCTACACATTTATCACAAGGTTGGCAGAGCAACCTCTGGGGAACCTGCCGCACCTCAGTTGTATAAGGCTTACCTAGGCACGCGGGGCTCTGTCTAGGTGGACTTGTAGTTCCCTAGCTGCTCGTGGGACCGAGATGGATCCTTCGAAATCCTCTTTTCTTCCTCCCAGCGGAAAGGGTGGGCCGCTGGAAGGTTCTAACACCCAGTCTCTTAAGAGGGCTCCTGCAGTCAGTCCCCCTGACTCCGGCACTTCTTTGACAAGTCCAGTCTTAGGTAACAGAATGCATTCTGGTGATCCGAATGTGTTTCTCATTGTGAAACGGAAGGAGGGTAGTTTCGAGAAGGTTTCGCCCTTCTATCGGTGAAGCGCTTACGTAATGGGACCTTGCTAGTGGAAACTTCCACTTCCCAGCAAGCGACTAAACTTCAGTCTGCTAAATGCCTTGGAGAGTATGCCATAGATACTGAACGGCACAGCACCTTGAACTACAGCAAAGGTGTTGTGACGTGCCAGGACCTAGTTGACATTCCCAAGGAAGAACTGCAACGTGAGTGGGCTCCGGCAGGTATCGTTGATGTTCAACATATCATGAGGAGGGTTGATGGCAATCTTGTCAAATCCGACTCCATTATTCTAACCTTCAGTAGCACGAAACTTCCTGAACATGTGAAAGCTGGCTTTCTTCGCCTTAGTGTGAGGCCTTATTTCCCGACCCCAATGCGCTGTTTCCATTGCCAGCGTTTTGGGCATACCACCTTAGGATGCAAAGGCGACGCGACTTGTGGCAACTGTGGTAAAGCTGCTCATGACGGAGTTGGTTGCCCCTCTCCAGCCAAATGTATCAATTGCTCTGGGAACCACCTTGTTTGGAGTAGGGACTGCCGAATATTTTTAGAGGAACGCAAAGTCCAGGAAATAAAAACAACTAAGCGTATCCCCTATGGTGTGGCCAAGAAGATCTTTAAGTCGATGCAACCTCCCACATTTGCTACATCTTTTGCCTCCCTGGTTCAGAAGCCTACTCCAAAAGTCGATGCCTCCACGCAGACAGAGGTGGTGAGTGTTGGCACTAATACATGCAGGTGTCAGTGCACTTGCAACGCAGCCAGTGTTTCAGAGCCAGTAGCCCCTATTCGAATGGCAGACAAAGGTGCAGTGGCGAACTTGGGCCAGCCCCTGACGCCTCCAACAGCTGAAGATGTTCCGAAGCCCAGTACAGCCATCACCACTCCCACATCAGCTCCCCCAAAGCCCACCAAACCGCAGAAATCTCCCATACAGCAGCAACAGCGGGTCAAATCCCGTAGTAAACCGTCTGACCATGCAGATGTGGTTTTCCGTGAGGCTTCCTCTGACTCTTCCCCAGAGTTGATGGAATCCGATGTATGTGTGGGGAAATCATCTCGCCCCACGCCTGCCCCTCCACCTGCTGCAGTCTCCCCGCCCCGTCGGAGAGACAGGATGAAGGTGCTACCCCCATCATAGATGGCTCCCATACTTCAGTGGAACTTGCAAGGGTTCAGGACACATGTGGAGGAACTCCGTCTACTATCGCAGGGTAGACCACTGTGTCTCTGTCTCCAGGAGACTTATTTCCATCCATCATACTCCCCTGAGATACGATGCTATACACTCCACAAAAAGGACGACCTGCGTGGAGAGAGAGCTAGAGGAGGCGTAGGTATTTTCGACAGGACGGACTACCCCTCCTCGCCTCTCTCACTTACGACGACTTTACAGGCCGTCGCTGTGTCTGTGCACGTGCGTCATCCATTGACTGTATGCTCGCTTTATTTGCCCCCACATGATGCACTTGATGAAGTGGCCCTCATCGACCTTCTTCCACAGCTCCCCCAGCCTTTCCTTATTTGTGGTGATTTTAATGCCCACAATGTGCTTTGGGGCTCTGCAATTACCTGCCCCAGGGGTAGAGCAATTGAGAGGCTTCTCCTGTCATCCTGCGCCTACTTGCTCAATGGAGGACAGAGTACTCATTTCTGCACAGCGACTGGGTCGTTCTATGCCATTGATCTCTCGCTTTGCTCTCCAGCTCTGGCCCCCAGTGCTCACTGGGAAGTGGTCGCTGACTTGCACGGCAGTGATCATTTCCCAATCTGGATTCACCTGCCAGATGGTCTGGGCCCCGAAAAGAGACCACCACGACGGGTGCTCAGTGGAGCTGACTGGACATTTTATAGCCAGTTGGCCCAATTCGAACACTGTGCGAATGTTGAGGTGTGGGTGGATCATATTACCAAAACGGTCCACCACGCCGCTGCAGCATCCATTCCACAGACCACAGGCCACCGGAAGAGGCCACCTGTGCCTTGGTGGAGTGCCAAATGCCGCTCTGCAATCAGGACGAGGCGTGCAGCTCTGCGTCGGTTCAAGTGTCGGCCGACTGCTGAGAATCTTCCAGCCTTTCGGGTGGCGAGGGCAAGATGTCGCCGCATTATTCGTGAGAGCAAGAAGAAGTCATGGCAACAGTTCCTGAACACCATTAATCGTTCCACCAACAGTTCCACTGTGTGGGAGACCATCAGGAGAATTTCTGGCAGAGGATGGAGGTGCCCCATAGCTGCTGTAATGAATAACGGCACTCTCCACACGGATCCGCGTATTTTGCCACAGTTACTGCAACAACCAGTCAGGATCCAGGTTTCCAGCGCCATAGAGCCGTTGCTGAGAGATGAAATTTACAACTGCCCATTTTCTCTGTGGGAGCTGGATTCTGCATTGTCTGGAGGTCGTGACACATCCCCTGGCCACGACAGGATCCATTACAGTATGCTATGGCACCTCACAATGCGCAACAGAGAAATCCTCCTCGCACTTTTTAATGCCATTTGGGCGTCGGGTCACTTTCCTGACGCGTGGCGTGAGGCAGTTTTAATCCCTTTTTTAAAACCTGGGAAAGACCGCACGAACCCAAGTAGCTACCGTAGTGTTGCCCTCACTAGTTGCATAGGGAAGACCTTGGAGCGGATGGTCAACCGCCGCTTTGTCTGGATGTTAGAATCCCGGCAATTTCTTAGTCGCTTTCAGTGTGGGTTCAGGAGGTTTCGTTCCACCTTCGATAACCTTGCCCTCGTGGAGGCGGCAATACAACAAGCTTTCCTACGCCGTCATCACCTTCTAGGTGTATTTTTCGACATCGAGAAGGCCTACGATACCACTTGGAGGCGTCTCATCCTGGAGCAGCTTCACGAATGGGGTTTTCGTGGTTGTCTTCCTCTTTTTATTCAGTCTTTCCTCTCGCCACGATATTTTAGATACCGAATTGGTAATGTCCTGTCTGATCGCTTTGCGCAGGAGAACGGTGTCCCTCAGGGTAGCGTTTTAAGTGTGACTCTCTTTGCCATCGCTATTAATAGCATTACGTCCATAGTGAAAAGTCCTGTCCAGTGTTCTTTGTTGTGGATGATTTCTCTTTGTTTTGCTCTTCTTCAAGCCTTGCAACGACAACTCGTCAGTTGCAACTTACGATTAGGCGTTTGGATGACTGGGCGCAGAAGAGTGGTTTTAAGTTTTCCACCGAGAAGTCTGTATGTGTTCTTTTTAACCGTTGTCGTTCGATTTTAACCTTTCCTGAGTTGAGGATGAGGGCCACTATTCTTACTTTTAAAGACACGGTGAGATTTCTGGGGCTCATTTTTGACTCGAAGCTCACGTGGTTACCTCATCTTAAAGACCTGAAACGGCGGTCACTTAAGGCTTTAAGTATTTTAAAATGTCGTAGCCACAGTACATGGGGAGCTGACAGGACTTGTCTGCTCCAGTTTTACAGGGCGTTTGTGCGATCTCGGCTCGATTATGGGTGCATGGTGTATGGGTCTGCGAGGCCTTCTTACTTAAAGTTGTTGGACGTTGTGGACCATGAAGGGCTTCGGTTGGCCACTGGGGCATTCCGAACTAGCCCCATACCAAGCCTCTGTGCAGAGGCTGGTGATCCGCCACTTCATATGCGGCGACGGCTACTTACAGTGCGCCAGGTGTATAAAACTTTGTCCACACCATACACCCCTGCATACCATACCGTTGCTCAGCCTCCTTTGGCACGATTGTTTCATAACCGGCAACGTGCGACGCAGCCCTATGGGATTCGCGCACAGGATTGCCTCGGTGCGATGTCTGTGGCTGGTCTTCGTGTTTTACGTCGCGGTTGGAGCAGATCTCCACCTTGGCTCCTCCGGAAACCCAAACTTATTTTAGATTTGACTAATTTTAAGAAAGATGGCACACCAGATTTTACGTTCCAATCTCTGTTTTTTAACATTTTAGATCTGCATCACGGTTTCACTGTCGTTTATACTGATGGCTCCAAACAGGAGACTTTCCTTGGCTGTTCTGTGGTGTTCCCTGATCATGTTACCCGGAGTCGCCTCCCTGCTGAATATACCGTTTTCGCAGCGGAGCTCCACGCGATCCTGAAGGCACTGGGGCAGAGGCATCGTGTTCGGGGCCATCGATTTCTTCTCTGCTCCGATTCTCTTAGTGCCTTACAATCACTGCAGAACCTATACCTGACTGAGGAGATGGTCCAGCTGATACATGACCAACTGTACTTGCTCCAACAGCGGGGTAAAGAGGTATCCTTCTGCTGGGTGCCTGGTCATGTCGGCATATGGGGCAATGAACAGGCTGATCGGGCTGCCAAGGAGGCCTGCAGAGAGCAGGATGTGGTCCAGTGTCCTATCCCCTTGCAGTCAGTCATCGCTGCACTCCACAGGAAGTGCATGGAGTTGTGGGAGGACGAATGGCTGGCGGTGACGGCCAATAAACTGCGGTCGGTAAAGTCAACCACTCGGCCTTGGCGTTCCTCCTGCCGGCTGCTCAGGCGGGAAGAGGTGGCCCTCACACGTCTTCGGATCGGGCACTGTCCGCTGAAGCATAGCTATTTATTACGGCGGGAGGATCCTCCGTTTTGTGATGCTTGTCGTGTGCACATCTCTGTCCGGCACATTTTAACAGACTGCATTTTATACCGTGATGCAAGGGCAGAAGCACAAGTTGATGGGGATCTGCTCTGTGTTTTAGCTAACGATGAGACGTGTGTGTCTAGGGTTTTTAAGTTTTGTGATGTGTCTGGACTCTGGCCTAAACTTTTAGGCTGGAGGTTTTAGTGTATTGCAGAGTGGCTGACTCCTCCCTTTTTTCCTTGCGGTCAGCCAGCCACTTCCATCTGCTACATTATTTTAGCTCCCTCTACCATTTTCTTCCTGTGTTGTCCATGTTTTACAGCTGACGCCCTGCTTCATCCCACGCTTTGATGTGGGTGAGCACATATTTTTCAATGATTGTTCCCTGTGTTTTATGTTCCGTTTTATGTACATTTTCTGAGTTTTTTTTCCCTTGACACCCGTCTCACTATGATACTTATCGGGCGCTGAAGACCTTGCTGTCGTGCGCCCACAAAACCCTTCTACTACTACTACTACTACTACTACTACTACTATCTTTGATGACAACGTGGACGCAATCGGTGCCACGGTTAACTTAAACTGCAACTGGCTCGTTACTCATTGTGAACCGTTTGGGAACAAGAAAGGAAAGCGTTTAAAAGGAGTCATTCTTGGTCACATCGAATTTGTGCAATTTTGCTTTGAGTGTAACTCGATTGACGACAGTTTTAGACTATAATGGATCTTAATTTTTTTCCTTTCTTGCCATGTAACGAAAATGTGTAGTAAATCTGCAATAATAATAAAATTGTGTATTACTCTGTGAAATATGTATTATACCTCAAAATATTTAATTTAAAACTTTGAGATAAGGGTTCTTTCAGTGTAATTCGTCAACATTTTAGTTTTTCTTATAACTACGTATTATAAAGGAACAAAATATGCAATTACTTAAAATCTAGGCTCTAGTAATAAACTTACGTCTTTTACGCCTACTTTTCACTTACAAAAGCTCTACTTTAGAGTTTAAAATAATAAACACACATCTACTGATTTCGAATGACAATATGCAACTATGAACTGTGTGTAAGAAACTGGCTTGTTGAATTTTAGAAATTAGACTCTGATGTGCACTTCGTGACTTTTAAGTCATAATAACTAAAATGAATAGTGGTTTACACCCGTGAGTTTAACCAACGAAATTATCTGATGACAACAGTCCTTGCCATTGATCGACTTTTTATAGCTGACACCGAGGACACTCTTCAGAAAAGTTATTTATAAATAAAATACAATTGCCAGAGGTGAAAACTAACGCACTCTATATAAGAAATAGAAGTCATGGCTTTTAAAGGTCAAGATTCGATCCCAAGCAAAATTTTGATAAATGACCAGAACACAAGAGAGAGTGAATGAATTTAGCTTCTTGAGGAATGCTATCTCCTTCACAAACGAAAAGACATACCAAAATAAATTGAAAGATTTCAGTTATATTGTGGGATCATGTATAGAACACTGAATAAGAATATGAGGAATGAAACTCTTATGAAGTCTACAAGACAGTGGCAGTATACTGTGATCTTAAGCTTTTCCGGCGAAACTATTTTCCATATCTAGCTTGATGCAGTCGTTTACAAAACATGATACAAAATGAGCTCACTCTACAGGTATCACCTGAAGATGACAGCAATATGCATTGTCGAAATTTCGTGTTTCGTGAAGGATTGCGTACCAAACTGAACACGCGAAAGCAATACAAGCAATGGCAGTGGCGGGTCCGAGTCCCGGCCTGGCACACAGTTTTAATATAACAGGAAGTTTCAATGGCTATAATACTATCTATAGACCTGCTTCAGGCACTGAGGTTTGGAAAACAACAGCTGGAAATAAACGAAGAATACAAGCTGCAGAAATCAGGTTCTTAAGAGCAACTGGATGTAGACCATCCGATATGATAAGAAATGTAACAGTCGACCAAGAAATAGGGATTAAAAGCATAAAAGAATGGATCGAATAGAATAGGAATAAATGGAGAAATTATGTCACAGGGATGAGTGAAAATAGAATGCCTAAAATAATAATGAATCACCAACTAAAAGGGGAAAGATCAATGAGTAGGCTAAGACTCAGGCGAAGAGATTAAACAGAACCTAATCATAGACAATAGAGGCACTGACAAGGGGAAGGCCTCAGACAGGGCCAATCGATTCTAATATTTGGCTATTCACTTACATGCAACGTAAAATGAAAAACTCTAAGATATTTTGGCTCAACTATCCCCTTTTTGAGAAAAATACCCTTGAAGTTCATGACGCAAAGTCAATTCAGAGTTGACGGAATCGTTGGATGATTAAAAACTGATCATTTTTCACCAACATGTATGGGGGTGTGAAACGCATGTTTTCCCAGAAATCGAGGAAATAAACTTTTTCGATTGTCGCTTATGTGCCCTTAAGGTAAGAGCTGTTCAACGAAGTTGCACTGGTGTTGTAACCAGCTACACGGGGTCTCGCTTGGATGCAGAGAACCTGTGCTGGATTCTCAGTTGCACTCTGCGTATTTTTTTATTTGTATTTTTACCTGTTTCGAAACTGAAGGGCATACGAGCGTTAGTAGCAGGGACTAATGACGAGGCGGGCAAATAAAATTTTCAGATGACTGGGATTAGTAAACAAGAAGAAATTTAATACTGGTGGCTTTACAATTTTTCACTCATTCGTTTACAAGTCTTCAGTTTCCTTCGAACAACCAAAAGGATGATACTTGTCGTATAAACATTCGAAGCAATAAACTCGCGGAGCCAAGAACCTCTAACGAGTGGAATCTTTGCAACAACATCGTTCCTTCTGAAGATACCGCGGGAAACAAACTTGGTTTATATTTTACATCATTTTTTTCTCGGGAATTAATTTTGATGCATATAAGGCATAAGATGACGTTGTCTGATAAATCGGTGCCGGAAGTTAATCACGATTTACACTGTGAATCGTTATTGCATCCACTCAGCTATGTAATTCCCAGTGGATTTCCAGAAGCAGAGTGAAATAACTTAGCGATAAAAATAAAAATTACATGGCTATCACACAGGTGTGTAGTTTGGCGTTATTACTTCTACCGTGCAAGTCGGTTCACCCTCATTATCTATAAACAGGCTGTCATACATGGCAGTGTTAGTTTGTCCACCCCAGGAAGCCAATGTCAGACAAAACTTGTTATCAGCAACGCACAGTTTTAAAATATTTTCAAGATATTTTGTAAACTGAATTCTTCTATTTCCCGGATTTAGAGCAAGTGAAAAACAAAACCATTTTAGAACGAGTCGGTTAAACAATTGACCTCCTACATAATCTGAGGACCAAATTAATTAATAGTTTCTTTTAAGCACAGGGAACCTTTAGGCAACAATTTTCCTGATGCTTTTATGAAATACTGCACCGTGTACGAATGCGTTATTTTGTGTAGAGTAACAACTGCGACAAGGGTTAGTTTTTCTCCCAGAGTGTATCTGGGAATCGAACACAGGTTCTTTGCTTACGAGTCAAATGCCTTGGTCACTATGCCAGCGGAGTTTCTGTTTAACAGCATACAACTTGTGGATACATAAGCGGAAGTCTAAACATTTGCTTTCCTCGTGTTCTAGGAAAATATGCGTTTTCAGACCCATATACGTTGATGGAAAATGCTCAGTTTTCAACTATCGATTGATCCCGTCAATTCTGAGTCAGCTGCACGCCATGAACTTCAGGGGCAGTTTCATAAAAAAAAAGGGCGGGGAAAAGGGGGGGGGGGGGGGTTGAGCCAAGATATCTTGAAGTCTTAAATTTTAGGTTGTACAACAAATAAGCGGCTTGTGTCCGTGTCTGAGGCCTTCCTCTCGTGAGGACGTAAACAGGCAAAGCCTTAATACTCGAAGATGAAGTTGTAAGCCGAGTTTGTTCTATCTAGCAGTCACAAAAATCATAGTGGCCGGTATATTTTGTTTTCAGCTCCAAACCGGTTAATGCCTCTGTATATCCAAGATACCGGTGTTAATGCAGTATATGCTTAATCACTGTACCAACGTAACCAATAAAAATAACCAGATCCACCGAGTAGAATGAGGGAAAAGTCATAAGGTGCCAAGCTTTCACTGGCTTGTTCACTTCGACCTAAGGAAGCGTACTCACCGCGTAAAGTGTGAGGAGAAACACCTCATTTTTGGCTCTTCTCCCGCCTTCCCCCTCGTTTCCCATATTGGATGTTTGTGTGTGTTTTTACTGAAACAACTTGGTTATAGTTCTCTGTTCATTTTGGAAGGCACCTGTCTGGTAATAATGAGGAGAGCGTCTCCGCACACGCTTGTGTGTATGTATATGCACGGTGGAGAGAAAGATACGCGTATAGGTGTACAGACAACGCTTTTCATGACGATTTACCTGTTGTATTGTCTCTGATATGTCAGAAATGACGAGCCGTTTTGTTCCTTCAATGAAGGTAGGCATCGTCAGCGCGAAGCAAATCGAAGCTCAGCAATCGAATGACTGTAATGTAGGACACGGCTTTGTCAGCGTCAGATGCGTGGTATTGTTCTCTGACAGTCAAATTTGATATCTTACGCGACAACAATAACGTCTGCTCGCTAATAAGTACCATTGTTCTACTGACACGTGTGTTTAGCACTTCGTTATTATCTGCGCAATTTCAGAGAGAAGTAAATAAATGCATTGTGGCTCTGAGCACTATGGGACTTAACATCTGAGGTCATCAGTCCCCTAGAACTTAGAACTATTTAAATCTAACTAACCTATGGACATCACACACACCCATGCTCGAGGCAGGATTCGAACCTGCGACCGTAGCGGTCGCGCGGTTCCAGACCGAAGCGCCTAGAACCGTTCGGTCATACCGGCCGGCAAAAATGCATTGTGGCTTCCAGGGTAGTGCAGGTCTTCTGCAGCATGCCTGTCGATTTCGCTGCTTATCAAGCAATCTGATTTGGCCATACGAGTCAGGGTGGACTTCAATCCAGCTCTTTTTCGCAAAAAACTGAGATCAGGTAATAGTGGAGATCGGACCAAAGACCCCCGCGACAGCAGCCAGGAGTGGTAACCGAATACAGCTTTTTTAAACAAACAGAAATAATTTTTTTTAAGAAAATAAAGTCCACAGATAATTAAAATTTGAGAGCCCTCTTTTTTAATCGTGGTTGGGTGAAACAGAGTTTGTTTTTTGTCATCTCTTAACGTCTTTTTAACCAATGTCTCCTATTTTTTTGTTTTCCTTCTTTAATACGATTTTGACAGTATTTCATCAGGGCACCATCGACTTGACATGTACCCATTTGCGAAGCAGTTTTCTTATGCGCTGCCTGGCAATATGCCCTTGTTCAATAACATATGAAGCATTTAGCACAGCGTAGTTGCTTATCCCTAGTAACACGACATTCGAAGTGCTTGCGTTCTGTTGACTCACGACTGGAACAAAAACCAGTCCTTACAGGATCGTCTGAAGCTGCCTCTTACAGCTCAGACCATTCTGATTAAACTTCGTGCAATGAAAACAAACTCTTTCCTCGCCCGCCTGTTCTGTTTGGTTGTACGCTTGTCAGGCTTCAATGTTGTTTTAATTTCCCTTTTCACATTCATTTTGTCCTTCAAATGTCTTAAATTTTCTGCACTTTCTTTCACGGGGAAGCCATTAAACTTCATTTCTATATGCTCAGCATCCAGACGTGGTACTGTTGTGTGCGGATGATTTTTCACATATATCTTTCTTTGTATTTCTACACTCCACAGTGGACTTACATTTTTTCACGAACTTATTATTTGTTGCTATTATACGCCTTTTTCTGTTCTCTTTTTCCTCGGAATGGTGAAGCAACTTAAATCATTTAATAAAATCAAATCTTCTGGTCCAGACTGTATACAAATTAGGTCCCTTTCGGAGTATGCTGATGCATTAGCTCCATACTTAACAATCATATACAACTGTTCGCTCGACGAAAGATCCGTACCCAAAGACTGGAAAGTTGCACAGGTCACACAAATATTCAAGAAAGGTAGTAGGAGAAATCCACTAAATTACAGGCCCATATCGTTAACGTCGGTATGCAGCAGGATTTTGGAACATATATTGTGTTCGAACATTATGAATTACCTCGAAAAAAAAAACCGGTCTATTGACACACAGGCAACATAGGTTTAGAAAACATCGTTCCTGTGAAACACAACTAGCTCTTTATTCACTTGAAGTGTTGAGCGCTATCGACAAGGGATTTCAGACTGATTCCGTATTTCCGGATTTCCGGAAGTTAAGTTTAAGTAATGTGGTATGAGTGGGACACTGCACAGATGGTTCAATTCATATTTAACTGGAAGAAAGCTGAAGTTTGAAATTAACTGTACACAGGGTCTGAAAAATCAGCAGAGTCCTCTAACTGGGGAGGTGTCAAGATTGGTGTATCGCAGGGTGCAGTCTTGGGAGCCTTATTGTCGTTAATACAGGGCTATTACAAATGATTGAAGCGATTTCATAAATTCACTGTAGCTCCATTCATTGACATATGGTCACGACACACTGCAGATACGTAGAAAAACTCATAAAGTTTTGTTCGGCTGAAGCCGCACTCCAGGTTTCTGCCGCCAGAGCGCTCGAGAGCGCAGTGAGACAAAATGGCGACAGGAGCCGAGAAAGCGTATGTCGTGCTTGAAATGCACTCACATCAGTCAGTCATAACAGTGCAACGACACTTCAGGACGAAGTTCAACAAAGATCCACCAACTGCTAACTCCATTCGGCGATGGTATACGCAGTTTAAAGCTTCTGGATGCCTCTGTAAGGAGAAATCAACGGGTCGGCCTGCAGTGAGCGAAGAAACGGTTGAACCCGTGCGGGCAAGTTTCACGCGTGGCCCGCAGAAGTCGACGAATAAAGCAAGCAGGGAGCTAAACGTACCGCAGACGACGGTTTGGAAGATCTTACGGAAAAGTCTAAAGCAGAAGCGTTACCGTTCACAATTGCTACAAGCCCTGACACCCAATGACAAAGTCAAACGCTTTGAATTTTCGTCGCGGTTGCAACAGCTAATGGAAGAGGATGCGTTCAGTGTGAAACTTGTTTTCAGTGATGAAGCAACATTTTTTCTTAATGGTGACGTGAACAGACACAATGTGCGAATCTGGGCGGTAAAGAACCCTCACGCATTCGTGCAGCAAATTCGCAATTCATCAAAAGTTAACGTGTTTTGTGCAATCTCATGGTTTAAAGTTTATGGCCCCTTTTTCTTCTGCGAAAAAAACGTTACAGGACACGTGTATCTGGACATGCTGGAAAATTGGCTCATGCCACAAGTGGAGACCGACAGCACCGACTTCATCTTTCAACAGGATGGTGCTCCACCGCACTTCCATCATGATGTTCGGCATTTCTTAAACAGGAGATTGGATAACCGATGGATCGGTCGTGGTGGAGATCATGATCAGCAATTCATGTCATGGCCTCCACGCTCTCCTGACTTAACCCCATGCGATTTCTTTCTGTGGGGTTATGTGAAAGATTCAGTGTTTAAACCTCCTCTACCAAGAAACGTGCCAGAACTGCGAGCTCGCATCAACGATGCTTTCGAACTCATTGATGGGGACATGCTGCGCCGAGTGTGGGAGGAACTAGATTATCGGCTCGATGTCTGGCAAATCACTAAAGGGGCACATATCGAATATTTGTGAATGCCTAAAAAAACTTTTTGAGTTTTTGTATGTGTGTGCAAAGCATTGTGAAAATATCTCAAATAATAAAGTTGTTGTAGAGCTGTGAGATCGCTTCAATCATTTGTAATAACCCTGTATATGTTAATGACTTGCCACACTACATTCATGAAGGTGCAAAGCTAGTACTTTTTGCTGATGATACAAGTACAGCAACCACGACCAACAAAGAAGAATTAGCAGATGAAACTGTAAATAATGTCTTTGGGAAAATTATTAAGTGGTTCTGCAAATGGAATCTCACTAAATTCGAGAAAACACAGTATGTACAGTTCTGTACAGTAAATGGCATAAAACCATTAATAACTATAGACTTTGAACAGAATTCTGCTGCAAAGGCAGAATACTGAAAATTTCTGTGTGTGTGCATTAATGAGAAATTGAGTTTTAAGAAACACATTGTTGATCTGCTGAAACGTTTAAGTTCATCTACTTATTCTGTTGGGTTATTGCAAATTTTGGTGATAATCATGTCAGTAAATTAGCCTACTATGTCTATTTTCATTCACGAAGAACCCAGCGAGGACACACCTTCGAGCACCCTATCTGGTGCACGAGTGTGTCAGCACTTCCAATGGAGGAGTTCAGCTCAGCAGCGAGGTGTTTGATTGTGATCCATCAGTAACATGAATGGGAGTGTCCGCAAGTTCCAACATTGCAGAAGTCAACTGTCATGTGGGAGATCGGACAGGTTTGCGACATCTTGTTACGACGATGACAGACGTCTCAGCCAATGACTCGTCATGTTCACTTCCAGGTCTCCGTAGATGTTCTACAACTGCCTATAAAAGTCTATAATGCGCTGGTTTTTCGCCGAAAGAAAACCAATAACAACTTTCTGTTTGGAACGCACCTGCCGAGCAGGATTAGCCGAGCGGTCTCAGTCTACAAACGTCTGTACTAATGTTTGAGAAAGCATGTCTAACTTTCATTACAACCGATGATTTTCCAAAAACGCTTTACTGCAGTTGAATAAGCACACCCAGGGCAAGTTTAAGGCCAACGTGGGAGAAGCAGCTGCTTGGGGCAGCAAGTTGAGAATGTAAAATATGTATACAGGATGTATCATAATTAGTAGAGAAGATTGACACGGGTGAAAGTACATATGATAACAGTTAAAGTGCACATAGAACTGGAAACGATCTGTTTGCGAGAATTGTTAATTTGTGACTATGACGCAGCACTGACTTCGGTATCAAATGTTCTCCTAGTTATATAAAAGTATTTGAAATGTAATATTCTAGTTCTAGTCCCCATCTTATTGGCTCAAGTTTCACCTATGTCCTTCCTCAACGGGGAAGGCACTTCTAATTCAGGAAGTTACAATTTACTCTACAATCGGACCTGTCAAAGCAGGTGCTGTACGTGTCGTTTTCACAGTGAAGCCTGTACTGCACTCGTCTGTCCAGAGAGTTAGGCATTTTCCGAAATATTCCTGTATCATCTCGTATATCTCGCCAGGACTGTATAATTCGTTCTTCCCCTTCTTCAACTGCATGAACGGGAGTGCAGTACCCTTCACTTTTGGGATGACCTCAGACGGAAAAATTTGGAAGACTGAGGTCAGGTGCTGTTGAAGGGCAAGGTACAATTTGTGTTCGACCTATCCAGCTTGGTCCATATTTTCGCGTTAGGTATTATCTTACACTAACAGCAAAATGTGTCTGTGTCCCGTCATACATGAACCACCTTCTCATCGTTGAGAAAGGTAAGGTAGTCCATGGATGAAATTTGATCTCGAGTAATTGAAGACTCAATCGAAAAGTTTACATTTCAAATACGAGGCTAGTGATTAGGATACTATTTCAGTCTGAAGCCACTGGAGTTCATTACTATACTATTGAGATTATCTCGCAAACAACTCATCTGCTGACACTGTATACATAATAAGGTAATGTATCTATAAAAAAAAAATTAATTTAGTATGAGTCATAGCTCAGTGCAAATATTTTCACTTGATGTCATTTGAGCGTCAGCCATGTCGTTTTAAACTGATACTGTCACCTGTAATCGAACCCAGGTCCCCCATGTGCAAACGTGAATGCTACCAATCAGTTACGAAGGACTGCTATATTTGTGACGTGATTAAAATTAGTAAAAGCCCAAGGAAATTCAACTAATATCTGAGGGTGGGAGGGAGCAGGCACTAAATGATCACTTGTGTGGAAAAATAATCTGGGACTTGTCCTGAAGATCAACATCAATAAAAGTAAAATAATGGTACTGTATAGACACATGAAGGAATTATCACTTTGGTAAAGGAGGGAAGCGTATGGAGTACCATTTAGTGAATGCAGCGGAGGATCAAATAGGCAAAACGGCAAGAGCCAGTAGAAATACTTAGATAATAAAAGAGCACTGAATTTAACTGACTAAAGGAGAAAATACAAAAATGTCCCGAAAGAAGTAGTTAAAAGGTAATGTAGACGTTTAAAAATGAGACTTATAGAGACGGTAAAATGGCAAAACTACTGTCGGATGCTTGACTAAGGGAAAGAGATATGGTGCCTGTTAGAAAATTAGAGAGAACATTGGGGAAAAATCGCTTGTCTGAAATGTTTTAGAACTGAGATCGCAATCTAGTACTATGTAAAGAAGGAAAGCCGTGGGAATATACAAAAGACTATTACAAGGAAAACGAGTTTGAAAAGAACATTTTACACACATCAAAAATATATTTTGCATCACCTCGGTTCCGAGAGTTCTGGAACATGTACAGAAAATTGGAATAGAGATCAAGATGAACATCATTTCCGCCCTTTTTATTGCTCATGAAAACCACACATTGCATGTTGTATCACCACACAGCGAGACCTTCAGAGGTGGTAGTCCAGATTGCTGTACACACCAGTATCTCTAATACCAAGTAACACGTCCTCTTGCATTGGTGCATGCCTGTATTCGTCGCGGCATACTATCCACAAGTTCATCAAGGCACTTTTTGTCCAGATTGTCCCATTCCTCAACGACGATTCGACGTAGATCCCTCAGAGTGCTTGGTGGGTCACGTCGTCCATAAACAGCCCTTTTCAATCTATCCCAGGCATGTTTGATAGGGTTCATGTCTGGAGAACATGCTGGCCACTGTAGTCGAGCGATGTCGTTATCGTGAAGGAAGTCACTCACAAGATGTGCACGAATAGGGGCGCGAATTGTCGTCCATGAAGGAGAATGCCTCGCCAATATGCTGCCGATATGGTTGCACTATAGGTCGGAGGAAGGCATTCACGTATCGTACAGCCGTTACGGCGCCTTCCATGACCACCAGCGGCGTATATCTAACCTACATAATGCCACCCCAAAATAGCAGGGAACATCTACCTTGCTGCACTCGCTGGACGGTGTATCTAAGGCGTTCAGCCTAACCAGGTTGGCTCCAAACTTCACTCCGAGACGCCTGGACACTTCCCTTGTTGAGAGCCCTTTCTGACACAAAGTAACAATGTGGAAGCGATGAAACCGCGGTATTGACCGTCTAGGCATGGTTGAACTACAGACAACACGAGCCGTGCTCCTCCTTCCTGGTGGAATGACTGGAACTGATCGGCTGTTGAACGCCCTCCGTCTAATAGGCACTGCTCATGCATGGTTGTTTATATCTTTGGGCGGGTTTAGTGACATCTCTGAAATGTCAAAGGGACTGTGTCTGTGATACAATATCCACAGTCAACGTCTGTCTTCAGGAGTTCTGAGAAACTGGGTGACGCAAAACTTTTTTGATGTGTGTAGGAGGGTAAGAAGATGTAGATATAGATATGTCGGGAGATCCAATACTGCGAGATGAATGTGACAGAGCACTGAAAGACCTAAATCAAAGCAAATCCCCTGGAGCAGCCGACATTCCCTGAGAACTACTGAGATCCTTGGGATCAGCCACGAGAAAACTATTAAGCCTTTTATGCAAGATATATGACCCTGACAAAATACCACCAGATTTCATGAAGAATGTAATAACTCCTATTTCAAAGACCACAAGTGCTGAACATTGCCGAAACTTCATTTTAGTAAGTCATGGTTGCTAAATACTGACACGAAGTATTTGCAGAGTAGTGGAAAACTGGTAGAAGCTCACCTCGGTGGAGATCATTGTGGTTGCAAGTAAGTGTAGGAACAAATGAGACAATACTGATCCCGCGACATATCTTAAACGGTAGACTGAAGATGGTGAAACTCTCATTTATAGTATTTATACATTTAGAGAAAGCTTTTGGCAATGGTGACTTATTTCTGTTCTATGAAATTCTGATGGTAGCAGCGAGTGATTACTAACAACTTGTGCATAAACCCTATTGCATTTACAAGAGTCTAAGGATATGAAAGGCGCCAGAGGTTAGAGTCCTCCCTTGGGCATGGATGTGTGTTGTCCTTAGGATAAGTTATTTAAGTAGTGTGTAAGTCCAGGGACCGATGACCTCAGCCGTTTGGTCCCTTAGGAATTCACACACGTGTGAACATTTGATATGAAAGGGAATTAGTAGTTGAGTAGGGAGTAATACATGGCTGTAACTTATCCTCAGCACTGTTCAATTTGAATATTGAGCAATCAGTAAAGGAAGCCAATAAGAAACTCCAAATGAGGATTGAAATTCCTGGAGAAGAAATAAAAACTTCGAGGTTCGATGGTGACAGTATAGTTCTATCAGAGACGGCAAAAGGTTTGTAATAGCAGTTGAATGAAATAGATAGTGTCTTGGGAAAAGAGTATGTACTGAGATGACAAAAGTAATGGGATACTTTCTAATATCGTGCCAGACCTCCTTTTGCCCACCATAGTGCAGCAGCTCGACTTGGCATGGATTGCACAAGTAGTCGGGAGTCCCCTGCAGAAATATTGAGGAATGCTTTGTGCACGAACTGACCTCTCGATTATGTACCATAAATATTTGATTGGTGGCCGAATCAATCACTCAAATTATCCAGATCGGTCTTCAAGCCAATCGCAAACAATTGTGGCCAGGTGACATGGTGCATTGTCATCCACAAATATTTCGTCGCTGAATGGCTGCAAATGGTCTCCAAGTAGTCGAAAATAACTACTTTCAGTAAGATGAACCATAGGACCCAATTTTTTCCATGTAAACACAGCTCACACCATTATGGGGTCACCACCAGTTTGCACAGTGCATTGTTGACAACTTGGGTCCATGGCATTTTGGGGTGTGCACCAGCTCTTACAAACTGAAATAGTGACTCATTTGGCCAGGCCACAGTTTTCTGGTCATCTAGGGTCCAACTGATATAGCCATGAGCCTGGGACAGGATGTCGTGCTGTTAGCAATGGCACTCGTATTGGTCATTTTGCCACAGTGTCCTAATGGATACGTTCGTCATACGTTCCACTTCTAAGGTTATTTGAGGAAGTGTTGCTTGTCTGTTATCACTGACAACTTTACGCAAAGGCGGCCGCTCTTGGTTGTTAAGCGAATTCCGTCGACCACTACATTGTCCATCGTGTGAGATAAGAGGTAATGTCTGAAATTTGATATTCTCCCTCTTGACCCTGTGGATGGTGGAATACTGAATTCTGAAATGGAACGTTTCATGCATCCAGCTCCAACTTCCATTCCAATATCAAAGTCTGTTATTTCCTGTCGTGCAGCCATAATTAGGTCTGAAACCTTTTCACATGATGAAAGGTGGCTACACTGAGCCACTGCGCCAGAGATTGCGCCAAAGAGTATTATTAAGCCGCCTCCACAGTGCTTGTCGAGAGCTCGTAGTAGTCAGTGCCTGTTAAGAACTCGTAGTAGTCAGTGCTTGTCGAGAGCTTGTAGAAGTCAGTACCTGTTAAGAACTCGTAGTAGTCAGTGCTTGTCGAGAGCTCGTAGAAGTCAGTACCTGTTAAGAACTCGTAGTAGTCAGTGCTTGTCGAGAGCTCGTAGAAGTCAGTACCTGTTAAGAACTCGTAGTAGTCAGTGCTTGTCGAGAGCTCGTAGAAGTCAGGGCCTGTTAAGAGCTCGTGAAAGTCAGTGCTGTCGAGGTCTCGTGGTAGTCTGTGCTGAGATGTTGTAGCAGAGAGTGTTTGTTGAGATGTGCTATTAGGCAGTGCTTGCTGAGATGTGATATTGGAGAGTTCTGGTTGAGATATAATGTAAGGATTAGAGTGATTTTCATCAATATAAATGAGGTAACTAACTCCGTTTGTTTTTAATTTCAGTATCCTAAATAATGCGTCATTACAGGTTCAGTCAACAAAGCATCTGGCGTGTGTTCTTGTATTAGAGTGTAATTCTGCTTTCCTTACGCAATTATCGTATTTCTAATTTTCTTTTATCACGTCGGTATAATTGGTATTTAAAAATTCTTGTCTTGTTGAAGAAGAACTGTGCCAGATGTGTACGTTGAGTCACACTCCCACACACAGAACAATTACATTTGTGCTTGGGTTTTGTAAGTTTTATAGTTGCTGGGGACTTAATTAATTAATTGTGTTAACGAAAAATTTCATTTCATTCTTGTTGTTGTTTTTTGCAGTCAGATAGCGTAATAATACTAGTCAGGGCCAACCGATTACGAGACAGCTTAATCGGACATACAGCTACTAAAATCCAAAAGTATTTTCAATCATATTTAATTAAGCCCCCATGCACGTGGCGACCGCTGCTTCGGATCGTCCCTTGGATTCTTCTGATTGTAAAAATAGTAGACGGTAGTATTGTTGTAGTAATTTGTAGTTAGTAATTGTAGTCTATTTTGCATGTGTAGATTTGGTAATTGTCATTCTTCTAATGGTATTTTTTCTCAGAATTTGATTTGTTGTCTCGTATACGCGTTTGACAATCCAGTGCAATTATTTCAATTGTTCGTTAATCGTGTTTGAGGGAAACTTTTCATGTAAATGGTATTGTTGGAGATAAAGAGTCATTGTGTGTAATTTTCGTACAGTGACGAATTTTTTTTTATGTTTTGTAAATGATTACGCGATCAATGAAAAAGGCGAAAATGATGAATAGTGAGAATGACGAAATTGTTGACATGGCGAACTCGCCAACACAGGACAACAGTATGATGAATAATGGAGTTGAAAACAATGTAATAAGTCGGGAAAATAGTCCGGAACCATTTCAAAATATTTCTCAATCAGAAAATTCACAGAATACGAGATTAACGATGGAAGATTCTGGTATAGTATCGAACACAGATAGCTTTACAGCTATGACGAAGGAAACTGGTTTTGCGGGAAATGTTAGGGGCGAAAAGAATTTAGAACAAGTTAGTACGGAGCAGTTGATGAGTGCAATATTAAATTTGGGAACACGGTTAGACTCACAAATAGGAACAATTAGAACTGAGATGGGAACAATGGAAACACGATTAGACTCACTTGGATCACAGTTAGGATCTGAATTAAAAACAGAGATAGGAACAATTAAAACAGAGATGGGAATTTTGGAAACACGGTTAGATTCACGAATAGGGACATGTTTCAAAAACATGAAAGATGAATTAAAGAAAGAAATCAGAGAAGAAGTACAACCGATTTTGAATGCTCACAAAAATAGATTAATTGCAGTAGAGATTAGACAAAGGGAACAGGATAGAGAACAGGAAGAAAGAGATCGCGTGATAGTACAGAAATTTTCAGAGTTAAATTTACAACGTGCAAAGGATAAGGAAGAAATATTTGAGAGAATCGAGGAATCCGTACCAAATGACAGATTAAATAACCTAACACAACAATATGAACAGCTAGCTACCAAATGTGTCAATACTGAAACCCGAGTCGCGACACTTACGGAAGACGTAAATAAACAGAAAGAACAATTAGGTGACTTGTCGGAAAGAGTTGAGGAAATTTCAGATAAACTGACAAATCTTAGTTTACATGGGGACAGAGATTCGGATGATACAGCACCATTGCCATTTGCAGAAACCGAAGAGTATCAGAACATAAATAAACATGTTGAAAATCAGGGAAAATTTAATGAACGCGTGAAAAGGGAATTTGAGGCTTTAAAAAAGCAAATCAAACAGATTGAAGGCGAAATCGTAGGAAAAGACGGCAAAAGAAATTTAGAATCACATATATCAGAGGGGTTTGAAGAAAATAATTTGTTTCATTTACGGGATGCGACAAGAGAGCGCCAGGCGCGAGAACTTGACAATAATCGTCATTGGGACTGGGACAGACGCGGTAGGTCTTCGTCGCCACGAGGCGAACATTTTGACTATAAACACTTTTTGACTGTTCGGAAATTTAAGATCTTCCGCAACTCTAAGAATGACATACATCCATGTGCATGGTTAGATCAATTTATGTACGCACTCCCACCAAATTGGCCACTAAGTCACAAACTGGAATTTATGTGTGGATATTTAGAAAACGAACCGGCGACGCGGATGCGCGCACTCATTAGAGATTGTAATAATCTGAATGATTTTTATCATGCATTTCTATCGGCATATTGGTCCGAAAACACGCAAGACAGAGTCAAACACAGTCTTATTATGCAGCGTAATTTCAAACAGTCTGAGTTCCGCACGCCAGCGGAATATTTTGAAGACATGATTCGAAAGAATCAGTTCCTTTTCAACCCTTACAGCCCGACTGAATTAATTCGCATTTGTTTAACCAAGCTGCCACAATCCATAAGACAAATTGCTTTAGCCGGAAGATGTAAAGACGACATTGAGACTTTTAAGACTTTGTTGCAAGAACTTGAGTATGACAACGACGACGGGACTTCTTGTAACTTTTTCAGTAACAGTATTTACAATAGATTTTCAGAGAAAAGAGATAGTGATCGGAACGGGCGTTATATGAGTAACTTTGAGAATGACAGACGTAACAGACAGGACAATAGATACCAGCCTTATGACAATAACAGACGTTCTAACAGAAATTACACAGACAATTATAATAACGGTAATTCGTACCGGAATGATCAATCATACGGAAACAGTAATCGGTATCATCAGGACAGAAATTATTCATACAGTAATAGAAATTCTTACTACAGAAACAACCAGGGTAGTAGATACAACAATAATTTCAGAAGTGACAGTCGAAATTACACAAGAAGTAGTTATGCAGACAGACAGGAAAACAGAAATTTTAATAACAGACACAGCCAAGAATTTGCATCTAACAGACAGGAAGGACCTAATTGGCATCCTCCACGTGACAGAACTTCAGAGAGACAAGTGCAAATCGTAGAAATTGATCCGCGAAATGACGCGAATACTCAAAGACGTGACGCAAACAATCGACAATGACTTGCAGCTTCGGCTTCTGGCAGCAATATAGACGGTTCAGAAAGTAATGACACTACGACTTTACACTACGTACGCCTGGAAGACATGAGAGACATTTTGCTAGACGAAAAGGAAAATAATGTAGACGCATTTTTACACCCTGTTATTGAAGTATGTGTGGGTATGAATAAGTTCACTGCAGTTTTAGATTCTGGGAGCCCATTGAATGTCATTAGTGAATCAGTTTTTCGTATATGTGAAAGAACTATTGCTTGTCCTGTGTTACCTATTTCTAAAACTACAATTCGAGGAGCGATTTCTGGAAAAAGTGTGGAAGTCAAACAACAGACCAATTTAAATTTCATTTGTCAAGGATACGAATTTTCTGTTAATTTTATTATTGTTCTATTACTCAGTACACAAATTATATTAGGTATGGAGTTTCTTAACGCACATAAGGCAATTTTGAACTTTAAAGAAGGAAGTGTGAATTTGACTGTTGCCGGAATGCCGAAATGTTTGAAATTTTTCGAGTGTTTAGCAAGATCTGAGTCAGATACAAAATGTTTAAGGTTTCTTACTCCTGATGTTTTCGTTGAGCATTATGACGACAGTGTGTTTATTCATGACAATGACAATAGATACAGAGACGCGATGGATGATATAGTTAATAGCGAAGAATTAATTAACGAAAAGGTTAAGAAAGCTGAGGTGCCAGATGACGTTCCAAGAGAAGAGCTGTACCACATTCTGACTTCACATGCTACAGTATTTAGTCATCACACAGGAACTATACAAGGCCTACAATATCTATTTAAAGTAAAAGAACACACACCATTTCGGGGGAAAACGTACGCTATTCCTTTGGCTTACAGAGACAAGGTTAAGAATGAACTTCAGTACATGTTAGATCAGGGCATTATTGAGCCTGCAGTCAGTCCTTATACTAGCCCATTACACGTTGTTCTTAAAAAGGATGGATCAATTCGTTTGGTTCTGGATTCCAGACAGATAAATAACATCATCATTCCTGAAACCGACCACCCACAAAATTTAGATGAACTTCTTCAACATTTTCATGGAATTAAAGTTTTATCCACGATTGATAAGCGCGCAAGTTTTTGGCAAATAGAACTCCACCCTGACTGTAGAAAATATACTGCCTTTTTAGCCTTTGGTAACTGTTACCAGTTTCGGAAATTACCGTTTGAACTTTACCTTCAGCAGCATTCATTCGTAGTTTAAATGAAATTTTACCTGTTTATCTTCGTGACAATATTACTTCATATGTTGACGACATTCTTATTGCTAAACATTCTTGGAGTGAGCACAACAGAATTTTGGATTCATTATTACGTATCTTTGCAAGAGTTGGCATTACAGTGAACTTAGAAAAATCTGAATTTGGTCGTTCTCAGGTGAAATTTCTCGGTCACATTATTTCTACAGAAGGTTTTCGTCCTGATCCAGAAAAAATTAGACGCTATTCGTAATTATGCTGTTCCTACTACAAAACGTGATGTTCGTAGTTTTCTTGGTGTCTGTAATTTTCTTCGACGCTTTGTTAGATTGGACGATTTGGCCACACCTCGTTTTTGCGATCTATCTGGAAAGTTCTTTTTAAACGAAAATCGGTCGACAACTCTGTTTGGTTAGTTTGTATTCCTGATGAGTGGGTTAATAAGCTGATTTGGTATACGCATTTCAGTTATGCACACTTTGGTCCCAGAAAATGCTTTCATAAATTACGAGAAAATTGCTACTCCAGTAATATGGAAAAACGTATTCGATCTGTTCTGGCCAAATGCAAATTATGTCAAAAAGCTAAGCCGCCAACAGTTTCTCACAGAGCACCGTTGTTTCCTATCATTCCAGCGAAATTAAAGGAGATGGCTGCAGTCGATTTGTTCGGTCCAGTGGTTCGTTCTACTAATGGTTTTGCGTACATTTTCGTAGCAGTGGAGCTGACGTCAAAATATGTGTGTTTTACACCTTTACGCAAAGCAACAGCTCGTTCAGTATCTAACGCTTTCATCAAACATTTTCTTAAAGAAGTTGGTCATGTTGATAAGGTTATATCAGATAATGGATCACAGTTTCGTTCTAAAATTTGGCTTCGTACTCTACAGCGTCGTAAAATTAAACCAATTTTCATTTCACTTTTTCACCCTCAATCTAACGCTTCAGAGATGGATGAAGGAAATAAATTAATTGTGTCGACTTTATTGTCATCAAAATCACAGAACGTGGGATCAGTATCTTCATATTTTTCAAAACATTCTGAATGAACTCTCTAATGATTCAACTTCTTTACCGCCTATACTGGTATTAAAAAATAAAGCACCGACAAATCGCATTTCTGAAATAGTTCCTTTTCCGCCTTCACTGAAACTGCAGCATTCTGAAGTTGTCAACCTGGCTCTGCAAAATATTGCATCTGAGGCTGCTAGAAGAGAGAAATCAGCTAAGCGTCCTGGTCGTTCAAAAATCTTGTCAGTTGGTCAAAAAGTGTTAATTAAGTCTCATCGTTTGTCGCACAAAGGAAAAGGCTTGTGTCGCAAATTTTTTCTGCTTTATAACGGTCCATATAGAATTCGCAAAATTATTCATGATAACACTGTTGAAGTAGAAACTCTTAAATCACGACGCTCTAAAGGAATACATCATATAGCTAACGTAAAAAATTTTGTGGAATGATATACTTTTAAAAAAAATTTTTGTGGAATGACACACTTTTGAGACACCAACAGCTAGATGTAAACATGCGGAGAGTACAAGGATACCGCGCTGTGTTTTGGCGGCAGCACATACTCAAAGCAACGGTCAAGTCTGCCCGCCGCACAAGGCAGTCGTTGATCGCGAACAATTGCTTCCTACGTCACGCGCCTACAGCTGATCGAGCGCTCAGTGCGAATGCACTGACAGCCGTAAACAAATACACAGTCTAATTTCTCCGATTAAATTCAGTATAAAGCTATAGTGACTTGATGAATTATGTTATTAACATTCAGTATTTTTCAGGATACGGTTGTATAAAATATTTAAGAACTTCAGATAAATTCTGTGTGTCTCCGACGTTAAGAGGACTTGCTATCGAGATATTTTCAGGAAGAATGTAATTTCGAAGAAGAAACTAATAAACTAAAAAAGGTAACTGTTAATTGAGTTCATTTTTCAGGTAACATATTTCCACTTAGGTACGTACTTTAGACGTAATTTGCTGCTCGCAATTACGTGATTCATACTTTGTGCTAATTTCATGTTCTATGAATTTACTTGTGAAGCGACGTGCTTGCGTAGGTTAACTGATTTTGACAATGATTATTAATGAACTGGGTTGTAACTTGTGTATATTATGCATCGCTTGGCTGCACTGCTTTTTCACTGATGTCATATTTTTTTAATTATGTGCCTGCTGTGCTTATTTATTTAAATTATAATTGTCACTTGATTAGTTGTGCTGTTATGTATGTAAGTTATACTTTGTGATTTATCTGCTTGCGCCTTCATGTTTACTTATTAAGATGACATATGAACATTTATTTGCTTATGCTGATATGATGCTAATGACATGTTTACTGCTTTGCGTATGGATTGCATATTTATACATATCTGTTGTTGTCATAACTACTCTTTAATTTGGTATATAGAAATGCTGATATACTGTGTATGAACATAGAGTTTAGGTCACGCTATTGGATTAATTATAGATTGTTCGCTTGGCAGAGCCTCGTTGTAAGGATTGTGCTGCATCCACTTGTTGACATTGTGTTCTCTACTGGTATATTTACTCGCTATTGCTTGTTTAACTTACGGTCAGTGCCTTACATTTTTAAGATAAGAAAATGAACTGCTATAATTCGACGAACGACATTGGTACAAAGAACTTCGTTGAAGTCACATGAGCTGGAGGTTTTATGGAAGCTGTATAAATGTATGCTAATAGGAAGGAAGCTAACGACATGACATACCATTACTAGGTTTAGACCATTAACAGTTATTACACTGCATTTTTCGTGAGCAATTGAAATAGGAAGTGACACTTGATACAAGAAATACTCCACATGTTTGCTTCTGCCATTATTCTTGAAGTGGTGTGCACACTGTGAAATATTGTGATCATTCACATTCCATAATCGTACTTAATTACTGAGAGTTATTCGAACTAAGTCTGTTAGAGGTCATGTATGCATTTCTTTTGTTTATAATTCATAATGAGTAGAAGATTTGGCTCAGATGGATTACACAGAGGTTGTGTGTTGACAATGTGTCTTCGGATTGTATGGGATGATGAGGTTTGCATTAGGATTTTATCTGTACTTGTTCGAGGAGACTGACTAGAGGAAAGAGTTGTTATGGAAGTGAAATGAGATTGGTAATAAGGTGTATATGTATCGACGCATTGAAGAGGTATTATTGAGGTATTATTGAGATTGTGTGAAGTTGATGATTATTGGAGTTTTGGTGGATAAGAGGTAAAGTAAGTGAGGAGCATATATTGGCAATAAGGTTTATATGTATCGACGTATTGAAGAAGTATTATTGAGGTATTATTGAGATCGTGTGAAGTTGATGATTATTGGAGTTTTGGTGGATAAGAGGTAAAGTAAGTGAGATGCATATTTTTTTTATTGGTCTTATGGAACAAGGAGGATGAAGATAGCAGACTAGAACACTAAAGTAGAAGGAAGATAGTCTATACACACACTTTGTTAAATCACTAAGCAGTATATATTTTTTTTGAAGAAAGGAAGTATTTGCATATCTTGGCTCACTGACAGTTGTTCAACAACAGTACATTTGATCTGGCTTGGCAAACATTGGTCTTGACATGATGACTATGACGTTGACCTAACTATTATTGACTGTTATACATTGCTACCACTACTACTTGATACACATAATGAACATCAGATTTTGACAGAATTACATTTACACAGTTAACACCATTCAGTTACACAGTAGTACTTAATGTGGATGAAAGATGAATGAGTGTGTTTTGTGTGTTTTCCTTTCCTAATCCTACCCACATATCTCCTAAATATTATTTTATTTGTTTGTAGTGGCTTGCACTGACACCCATAAATATTATAGGTTTACTGATATTTGAGTGTTTGTAATAGTTAATATGAAAATTATCTGACATCATTTGTGTGTTTGTTATGATTTGTATGTTTAGTGTAAAAGCATTGGTATGTGCATTCAAACTATTGTTCATTCCTGAACTGTCTGATTAGTGAGGGTAAATATTATGAACTGTTACCTGCACTTTTTCAACATAATGTGTGACACTTACGAATGTTTAATTTCTGCTGATGAACAGTGTGATCAGGGATAGTGAGTATTATGGACTGTTACTTGTACTTTTTCTACGTCATTGGTGTCACTAGGACATGTTTAATTTGTGCTTATATACTCTGATGAACAGCGTAATCGGTGATAGTGAATATCATGGACTGCTCTCTGGACCTGCTCATCATTGCTAGGTGTAACTGATGGACTACTTGTATGGAAATGAAGTCACTTGTTGCTGTCCGCACCTACTCAACATTGCTGGGTGCCACTGATGGACTGCTTCTACTGAACTAATGTGACTTGTTGCTGTGTGTACCTCTTCAACTTTACTGGGTGCCACAGATGGACTGCTTCTACTGAAATGATGTCACTTGTTGGTGTCTACACCTGCTCAACATTGCTGGGTGCAACTGATGGACTGCTTCTACTGAAATGATGTCACTTGTTGGTGTCTGCACCTGCTCAACATTGCTGGGTGCAACTGATGGACTGCTTCTACTGAAATGATGTCACTTGTTGGTGTCTGCACCTGCTCAACATTGCTGGGTGCAACTGATGGACTGTTTCTGCTGAAATGATGTCACTTGTTGGTGTCTGCACCTGCTCAACATTGCTGGGTGCAACTGATGGACTGCTTCTACTGAAATAATGTCACTTGTTGGTGTCTGCACCTGCTCAACATTGCTGGGTGCAACTGATGGACTGTTTCTCCTGAAATGATGTCACTTGTTGGTGTTTGCACCTGTTGACCATTGCTGGGCTGGAATTATCAACTATTTGTTTTTTTTTGAATAACTAAAATTATTTTATGTGAACATTTGTATAAACCGATTTTTTGTGTATTGTGCAAACTATTATGTAAAGCCACATGTATGAAAAGAATTTGTATTGCCTACTGTATTTTATATATTAGGTTATTGAAAGGTCAGTGCAAAGCCAAAATTTTAACTAATTATGTGATATTTAGGTATTAATATTATCTTTTATTTTTGTCTGTATTTTTCTGGACGAATTTGGTGGTATTTTCACCACCAATGCTGGGAAAAATACCATCAAATTCTGGCCCGTGGAGGAGGGGCATATGAAAGGTGGCTACACTGAGCCACTGCGCCAGAGATTGCGCCAAAGAGTATTATTAAGCCGCCTCCACAGTGCTTGTCGAGAGCTCGTAGTAGTCAGTGCCTGTTAAGAACTCGTAGTAGTCAGTGCTTGTCGAGAGCTCGTAGAAGTCAGTACCTGTTAAGAACTCGTAGTAGTCAGTGCTTGTCGAGAGCTCGTAGAAGTCAGGGCCTGTTAAGAGCTCGTGAAAGTCAGTGCTTGGAGAGAGCTCGTAGTAGTCAGTACCTGTCGAGGTCTCGTGGTAGTCTGTGCTGAGATGTTGTAGCAGAGAGTGTTTGTTGAGATGTGCTATTAGACAGTGCTTGCTGAGATGTGATATTGGAGAGTTCTGGTTGAGATATAATGTAAGGATTAGAGTGATTTTCATCAATATAAATGAGGTAACTAACTCCGTTTGTTTTTAATTTCAGTATCCTAAATAATGCGTCATTACAGGTTCAGTCAACAAAGCATCTGGCGTGTGTTCTTGTATTAGAGTGTAATTCTGCTTTCCTTACGCAATTATCGTATTTCTAATTTTCTTTTATCACGTCGGTATAATTGGTATTTAAAAATTCTTGTCTTGTTGAAGAAGAACTGTGCCAGATGTGTACGTTGAGTCACACTCCCACACACAGAACAATTACATTTGTGCTTGGGTTTTGTAAGTGAGTTAGATTGAAAGACAACATTACTAACTGCAGTAAATGTTTACTGGAAGATTGTATTAGAAAATCTGTATTAAAGTCACCAGCAATCAAAATTTCTTTGTTTATTCCTGTTAAATAACCCAAAAGAGCTTGTAGATGATTTATGAATAGATTATAATTCCCTGTAGGCGCTCGGTAAATAGTTACTATTATACAGGATCTGTTATGGAACTCTGTTATGGAACTCTACTTCTGTTGCACATGCTTCTAGATGCTGGTCTAAACAGAATTTATTAATGTCAATGTTCTTGAATATATGGCAGTTTTTAATAAATGTGGCAACTCCTCCTCCATCCATATCTACTCTGCAGAAGTAGGAAGCTAGCTTAAATCCTGAAATGTCTAATATATCTATGCCAGTGGTCACTTGATGTTCAGTGAGGCAGATTTTGTCAATTTGGTTAGATGAATTCATTTCATCAATACAAATGAGTAGTTCATCAATTTTATTTCTGAGTCCCGGAATGTTCTGGTGTAATAAAGATAACAGATACTGCATACTAATGGGATTAAAACTGCTTTGGTGAAGATTAACTGGCAGTTTTTGATTACTTTCTGTTAAACATTGTTTAAATGGAATCTGTATGGTAAAATCTGACTCCTGTTCATCTGTTTTCTCAAACTGAGTGTGTCTGCCAATCTCTCTTAAAACTCGTTTTCTTTCCCCCTTCCCTATCCTAAAAAAGGCATTCCTCTTACACCTGTGACCACTGGTATTTTACCACTTGTGACAGTGCTCCCCCTTACGTTTTCTGCAATCAACCCAGACAGTTTTCCCTTCCCTTTCCTATTGAGGTGAAGGCCATGCCTAGTGTAGTCCCACCTATCGATAGCATCCACAGGAATCAAACCAATATGGGACCCTATATCCGTCCTAAGCAGCCACTCCAAATCCAAGTTCACCCTCCTGACGGAAGAATTCAAATGAGGCTGATCATGGCGTCTCAACACAGACACAAATCCCACACTCGTATGCTGCGTTGCTGATGCTATCTTTTCCAGGTCACTCTCTATGGAATATTCAGAGTCTCTGCAAAAGCTGTTTCCCGGACGATCTACTATAACCACGGCATCCTCCTTCATGAAATCTTTGCATAAAGAACCTACATCCTCTGTTACCTGACCCAGATCTGCACTAGGCTTGAAAAAGTTTGTGACCTGGTACTCTGGACCTAGATTTTCCTGCAGAAGTTGGCCAACACCTCTAGCATGGGAGCTACCTAATAACAGAACTTTCTTTCTCTTTACAAATTTCCCTACCTTTTTCAAGTCCTTGAAAGCTTGTTGTGCCCTTTCTACAGCTTCAGCTACATGAGGCTCATCCGATTCTGACTGAGGCAACAGGTCAAATCCATTTTCAAGATTTATGACAAAGCTGTTTGATGCTCTCCTTTGCCTGTTCCCCCTATTACCTGTTGCCACTTCCCGCCTCTGTCCACCCTTCTCCCTCTTTAACCTGTCCAGTTCCTCCCTTGCCTTGTCTAAGTCAGCTTGAAGAGCTGCAATTTTCCCTTCCTGTTCCAGTATTTTCCTGTCTCTGCTGCAGATCCTACAATACCACTGGTGAGCCTCATTCATGTCACCATTTCCCACGCCACTACATTCGCCCCAGAGAAAGAAGCTACAGCACCTATCACACCACACCCCGGAACTAACGATTCTACGGCAATGTCACACACTTCTGACTCATTGTAAAAACAGAAATCGTATAAACTGATTTAAATACTGACTAAAACGTAAACAAAAGACCCTAGAAACTATTCAGGCAGATATAAACAATTTGAAAGATTACTGAATAAAAAAACTGGTGCTTACATATAAGTTTAAGTTACTGTTTACTTACGATACGCGCACTTGAAATTAAGCCTAAAAACCGTGCTAGAGGCGCGAAAAGGAAAATAAACTTCTTACCCTGTTTAATCTTCTTTAACACTTCATTAACACTTCCACTAATGTAACAACACTTATATTATACACTCCTGGAAATGGAAAAAAGAACACATTGACACCGGTGTGTCAGACCCACCATACTTGCTCCGGACACTGCGAGAGGGCTGTACAAGCAATGATCACACGCACGGCACAGCGGACACACCAGGAACCGCGGTGTTGGCCGTCGAATGGCGCTAGCTGCGCAGTATTTGTGCACCGCCGCCGTCAGTGTCAGCCAGTTTGCCGTGGCATACGGAGCTCCATCCCAGTCTTTAACACTGGTAGCATGCCGCGACAGCGTGGACGTGAACCGTATGTGCAGTTGACGGACTTTGAGCGAGGGCGTATAGTGGGCATGCGGGAGGCTGGGTGGACGTACCGCCGAATTGCTCAACACGTGGGGCGTGAGGTCTCCACAGTACATCGATGTTGTCGCCAGTGGTTGGCGGAAGGTGCACGTGAACGTCGACCTGGGACCGGACCGCAGCGACGCACGGATGCACGCCAAGACCGTAGGATCCTACACAGTGCCGTAGGGGACCGCACCGCCACTTCCCAGCAAATTAGGGACACTGTTGGTCCTGGGGTATCGGCGAGGACCATTCGCAACCGTCTCCATGACGCTGGGCTACGGTCCCGCACACCGTTAGGCCGTCTTCCGCTCACGCCCCAACATCGTGCAGCCCGCCTCCAGTGGTGGCGCGATAGGCGTGAATGGAGGGACGAATGGAGACGTGTCGTCTTCAGCGATGAGAGTCGCTTCTGCCTTGGTGCCAATGATGGTCGTATGCGTGTTTGGCGCCGTGCAGGTGAGCGCCACAATCAGGACTGCATACGACCGAGGCACACAGGGCCAACACCCGGCATCATGGTGTGGGGAGCGATCTCCTACACTGGCCATACACCACTGGTGATCGTCGAGGGGACACTGAATAGTGCACGGTACATCCAAACCGTCATCGAACCCATCGTTCTACCATTCCTAGACCGGCAAGGGAACTTGCTGTTCCAACAGGACAATGCACGTCCGCATGTATCCCGTGCCACCCAACGTGCTCTAGAAGAAGTAAGTCAACTACCCTGGCCAGCAAGATCTCCGGATCTGTCCCCCATCGAGCATGTTTGGGACTGGATGAAGCGTCGTCTCACGCGGTCTGCACGTCCAGCACGAACGCTGGTCCAACTGAGGCGCCAGGTGGAAATGGCATGGCAAGCCGTTCCACAGGACTACATCCAGCATCTCTACGATCGTCTCCATGGGAGAATAGCAGCCTGCATTGCTGCGAAAGGTGGATATACACTGTACTAGTGCCGACATTGTGCATGCTCTGTTGCCTGTGTCTATGTGCCTGTGGTTCTGTCAGTGTGATCATGTGATGTATCTGACCCCAGGAATGTGTCAATAAAGTTTCCCCTTCCTGGGACAATGAATTCACGGTGTTCTTATTTCAATTTCCAGGAGTGTATTTGGACCCACAGCAGACGTTTACCTATATGTTTAATTCACTGCTTACTTACGATTCGCACGCGTGAGATCAGCCCTAGGATTCGTACTACAGGCGCGAGAAGAAAAATACGCTTCTTACCCTGTTTAATCTTATTTTATACTTCACTAACACTCCCACTAATTTAATAACACTTAGATTACATTTATAACAACCGTAAACGTTTAAAAACAACTGAATAACAACTTTTTTTTATAATTATTTACTGCAGCAAATACTCGAAGAGTCCGTGTCGGCGCAGTGTTGCCAACCTGCACGAGTAATGGAATGTAATATAATTAAATCAGCACCAACTAAGGGCATTTGATTAACAGTATATAAAACACAGACTTGCAAGAGAAAGGGAGTATTTACTGAAAAAGTGGAATTTATTAACATGTAATATAAATTTAAATGTTAGGTAGTCTTTTCTGAAGGTATTGGTCTGTAGGGTTGCTTTTTACAGATTAACAGTTCAGACAAGAAGAGGATAGAAGCTTTTGAAATGTGATGCTACAGAGGAGTGCTGAAGAATGGATGGGTAGATAGGGGCTACTAGCGATGAGGCACTGAATCAAATGGGGTGAAAAGGAATTTCTAGCACAATTTCACTAAATGAAGACATCGATTGAGAGAACACACTTTGAGTCGTCAAGGAGTACTGAATTCGGGAATAGTTGTGTGTGTGCTTGTGTGTGTGGCGGTGGGGGGGGGGGGCCTTGTGTGTGTGTGGGGGGGGGGGGGTAGAAATCGTAGTGAGGATTTAAATGAATGTACATTGTATTATAATATGTTGCATTAATACTTGTTCCATAGATCATGAATACGACACTTTGTAATGACGTAGAACATGTCACTTTAACCTAAGTTTTCTTCACTTTTTTTTTACTTTTACTACTACATATCGAAAAATTCAGTTATTAGGTAGAAGATTTGTCATTCAGAAATTCCTTTAGCTTGTTTTTAAATGTTGGTTGTCTACCTGTCGGACTTTTAATGCTATTTGGCACATGACCAAAGATTTTTATGAAGCATAATTCACCCCTTTCTGATCCAAAGTCGATATAATCCAGAGTATTGAAGATCATCCTTTCTTCTAATGTTGTAGCTAAGCACTTCGCTGTTGTTTTTGAACTGGGATAGGTTATTAATAACAAATTTCGTAAGTGACTACATGCATTATGAATATCACGAGTTCCTTAGATAAATGTCCGCAAGATGATCTTGGGTGGGCTCCAGCTATTATTCTGTTTATGGGCTTTTATGCAATGGTTACTTTTCTCTTAGTGATGAATTACTTCAAAATATGATGCCATATGAAAGCAGTGAATGAAAATAGGCATAGTAGGCCATTTTACTGATGTGTTAATCACCGTAAAGTGCAATAACTCTAATAGCAGAAGTAGCTGAACCTAACAGTTTCAGCAGATCATCAATGTGTTTCTTCCAATTCAATTCCTTATCAACGCACGTACCCAAAAATTTTCAATATTCTGCCTTGGCAACAGACTTCTTTTCGTATTCTATATTAATCAATGGTGTTATGCCATTTACTCTACAGAATTGTGTCTACTGTGCTTTCACAAAATGTAGTGAGAGTTCTTTTGCAGAGAAGCACTTAATATTTATTTTCGATTTGCTTAGCTGATGCTCGTTTATTGGGTTTGATTACTCTACTTGTATCATCAGCACAAATAACTAGCTTTGCGTTTTCATAAACATAGAATGGCAAGTCATAAATATATAATAAGAACAATAAGGACCCAAAACTGAACTCTGTGGGACACCATTCCTGATACCTCCCCAGTTAGAGGACTCTTAATTTCAATCTTCTGCATTCTTCCAGTTAAATATGAAGTAAACCATTTGTGCGCTGTCCCACTCATACCACAACACTTAAGCTTATCTAGAAGAACTTCATGATTCACCTAGTCAAAAGTCTTTGAGGGATGACAGAATATACCAATGGATGATGTTTGCTTATTCAAGGAATTTAATATTTGATCAGTGAAAGCATATATAGCATTTTCTGCTGCAAAGCCTTTCTGAAAACCAAACTGAAATTTGTTAAGTACTTCATTCTTACAAATATGTGATGTTACTCTTGTATGCATTACTTTTTCAAAAATTTTGGGCAAAGCTGTCAGAAGTGAGATTTCGCAGAAGTTGTTAGCATCAAACCTATCCTCTTTTTTATGCAATGGTTTAACAGTAGCATATTTCAGTCGATCTGGAAAAATGCCGTGTTTCAGTGAGCTACTAGGTACATGGCTGAGAATCCTACTTATCTGTTGGGAACAATCTTTTAGGACTCTGTTGGGAACGCCATCAATTCCATGTGAGCATTTACCTTTGAGTGAATTTATTATTTTCCTAATTTCAGTAGGAGATGTAGGTTAAACTTAAATTTTATCGAATTGCATATGTGTTGCGTCTTCCATATACTGCCTTGGATTTTTTAATGAATAGCTGGATCCTATTTTCTCTACAGCACTTAAAAAGCGATTATTAAAAATATCTTCTACATCTGACTTTTTGTTCCCAAACTTTTCATTGAGTCAGATAGAAATACAGTTTTCCTGTGCTCCTGGTTCCCTGTTGCCTTTTCAACAATATTCCAAATTGTTGTAATTTTATTGTCAGGTGTGCTAATCTCAGATAAAATGCACATAACTTTTCTTAATACAGTGCAGTAGTTTTTATATTGTTTCACTGTTTCTGGATCATTACTCCTCCTACTTTCAAGATACATTTCTCTTTTTTGTTTAGGAGATATTTTTATTCCTTAAGTAAGCCATGGATTTTTGGAGGGTTGCTTAGCATTATATTTCACTGCTTTCTTAGGAAAACTGTTTTCAAATATACTTACGAATGTATCATGAAATAGGTTAAATTTTACATTAGCAGCAGGTTCCCTGTACACGACATACCAGTCTAACTGCTGCAAGCTTACTCTGAGTTTTCAGTTGTTAAATCATTAATTGAACTCATTATTTTGGAGGATCATTTTGCCTTACTGTATGGAGCTGTGTCATATACTATAACTAGCTGTGCACAATGATCAGACAGACCATTCTTAACAGGAAAAGTTTTTATTTGATAAGTGTATCTTGGTCTATAAAAACATTATCAATGAGTGTGCTGCTTTCCTTTACCACCCGAGTATGAAAATCAATAACTGATGTCAATTGAAAGATCCAAGTAATACTTCAAGGTCAAGCTTTCTATTGGATTCTTTCAGAAAATCTATATTCAAATACCCACAAACAATAATTTGCTTCCCTGTCTCTGGCAGACAGCACAACAAACAATCCATGTTTTTTAAAAAGAGCTGCAAATTTCCCAGTGGTTACATGGCTGTAACTATAAAAGTACCCAGTGGTTACATGGCTGTAACTATAAAAGTACCATTATTTAGTTCAAGCTCAAACACACGTGTTTCTATGTGTTGCTCTACATAATTTTTTTTAGTTTCTATGTTCCTCACACATATATGGAAACTTATCCTCTCTTCATAGTGTCCCTACTTACATGTGCTGAAAGCTTACATCCACGAACGGGCAGAACTACATAAAACAGACTTGGCACTGAAGATCACAAGCAGAACAGTTTCAGATTTTCAACATTGCAAGCAATTTATAGTGCACGTGTATGTTTCTTTTGAATCGTCTGTTTGTTTAATTGTACATTAGGGGACTCGTTGTATCACTTGACAAGTAGGGATCAATACGAAATAATTAGTGGCCACTGAAACGTTCTGCAGCCTTTTTGGAACTGACACTATCACTAATGACAGCGAAATTACGTTCCCATATCGCCAAGTCCTGCGGACTCAGCCGGTTTTACACGTATTTTTGCTGACCTCGTTGCCGGCGTCAGATTAGATAGCCAATGGGAGCGAAGAAATTGCTTACCGGCAGCTATTAGCCGACCTTGCGACTCTCGGTCACGTTCCCCCCAGTGGTGACTTCGGTAGTGAGGTCTCTTTTTGAAAAGCAAACATCAGGAGAGGTGCATCGCAGATGGCCTGCTGGTGAAAGTCGTCACAGTTCTAGTGGGCGAATACCTACGATACTACTGAGGCCGGCTTGCTTCAGCAACAAGCTTAACGGAAGACGATTGGTTTCTGCTTCTCCAGGTTAGTATAAGTACGTATACGATCTAATAGACGTCCAAAAATGCTGGCAGGGCTCAGTTAAGGATTCAAACAACGCTTGGGGCACCGAGATGAGAAAAGCGCTAGAGGTGTCTAAATGTAACGTGTACAGGGTGTACCATAATTAGCAGTGAAAGCTAACACAGGTGAAAGTATACTACAATAGGAGGAAAAACTTCCAATTATACAAGGATGGTTACGAATAACCACTGACTTCAATATGAAAGATTGTCCAAGATAGTATAAATGTACTGATAACGTAAACTTTTTGATTAAGTTCCCATGTAACTGGGCTCAGATTTCACCCAAGGCCTACCTTAGCAAGAAATGCAATACTACTTTGGCACATTACATGTTGCAGTTTACTGTACATCGCACCTGTTAAAGTCGCACTTGTATTTAATTACCACACTCGTTTCTGCAGCGAGTTACGAATCCTTTCAAGCACCACCGGATGACCCTCATAAGTAGTGAGAAGACTGTATAATTTACTTAAATACACACAGCCGTGATCGGATTTAAGTTGTTCCTTTTTATTTTTAGATGAACGCTTTCGATCTTCTAAGACATCATCTTCAGAGCTTACATGCTTTGACGACCGTGTAACCGTTGGCATGGAGCAGTTCCATCTGTGGACGCGTGGAGAATACTGCTGCAACGTTCTCCACACCCGCACATATGGAACTGCTCCACGCCAACGGTTCCTACGGTCATCAAGGATTGTAAGATCTACAGAAGATCTCTTAGAAGATCGAAACAGGTTACCTAAAAATAAAAATAAACAAATTAAATGCGATTACGACTGTGTGCATTAAAATAAGTTATAAAGAGCGCTGTTTTTCCTGGAATGATGTTCCAAAAAATTGTGAGACTGTATACCTCGCTGCTCCAGTTGTTCTAAAATGACAACGAGAGTGCTGTATTCTTAAGTTCTGAGATGACCCTGACAGAAAAAGCTAGAGGACCTTATAATCGAAGGCTGCGCTCGCCTGTACCTCTTCGGCCATATTAGCTCATTAGATGTCGACTTTATTAGCAGCAAAATGTATCCGTGCCCCATCATGGGTTTACCACATTCCATAACGTCGCTCAAGGTGAGATAGGCCTTGGGTGAAATTTGTGTCTCGTTAGACAGGAACCTAATCAAAATGTTTTCGTTTCAGACCCATTCATTCTAACTAGGACAATATTTCACACTATAGTGAGTGGCAGCTCGTAACCACATATCCGCAGATATCAGGAGACATCCCAGGACTTTGTCACTGCAGTGAATATTTCGCATAGAAGGGAATTAGAAAAGTGATTAGAGCATGTGGAGACAGTCAGTATTACTTTGTTTAGTATGTGTATAGGGCCACCATGCACAGTGATGTATGGTGTACATACACTGGGGTCCAAGATTAAATCAGCAAGTGGAAAATTCACAAGGTTAGGTTTATTTTGCCACAAAAAAAATACGAACAGCTGATAGAAAAACAATGTAAAAATACAGAACATAAAAAACTGTAACATGCATAACGGTAGACAAAAATTTTCTTCGCTTTTTTTTTTTTTTAAACTTAACGGATCTGCACACACATTCCGACAATTGGTTAATGTGCGCAGAATGGGGTATGACCACCTCTAGCAGCAGTACAGGCCTGACAACTACGGGGCATGCTGTGAATGTCATGAATCTCATTTTGAAGCAATAACGCCCCTTCTTACCCGTCTCTCTAGCACATCCTAGACATGCGCTATGGGATTCAAATCTTGGGAGCGAGTAGGCCAGCCCACGTGTGCAAAAGCTTCCGTTTCCAAAAAAACATCCAGCACCTGTTCTAGAATTATCTTCCATCAATACGAAGTCTGGGCCCACAGCACCTCGTAACAACAGCACATGAGGTACCAAGGTCTCACCACGATACCTAGTAACAGTTAAACCCTGCTGATTCATCCTTAAAATTTCATGAAGATGTGTTCGAGAGGTGAACATAATCCCTGCTCGCACCGTTTGGGATCCTTCTCGATGTCAGTCTCTTTTTGACAATTTTTGGGTCCCGAAATCACTTTTCACAATGTTTGGGTCGCGAAATCGTGTTCCACGCGCCCTCCAGATGCGAATCCGTCGAGAATCAGTCTCCACACCAAAGCGGGACTCATCTGTGAAAAGAATATTGGCTCACTTTTGAGGACTCCACTCTAGACGTTCCCTTCTGTGAAGACGCGTCAGAGGTCTCTAACAATAAAGGCCATTCTACCAAAGTCTTCTGTAGACTGTTTGCCTCGATAAAACACGTCCAGTGGATGCTGTGAAGGCAGATACCAGTTGCCGTGCAGTACTACGGCGGTATCGTCGTGCCCTTATAGCCAAATAACGGTCCGCTCTTTCTAATGTCACACGTGATTGTCCCTGCCCTGGTTTTCGGGATACGGTTTCGGTCTCTGCAAACTGTCGCCACATCCGAGAAACTATAGAACGATTCGCGTTAAGCCATCAGGACGCATAAGTTTGCAGCTGTGGCTCTGAGCACTATGGAACTTAACAACTGAGGTCACCAGTCCCCTAGAACTTAGAACTACTTAAATCTAACTAACCTAAGGGCATCACACACATCCATGCCCGAGGTAAGATTCGAACCTGCGGCCGTAGCGGTCGCGCGGTTCCAGACTGAAGCGCCTAGAACCGGTCGGCCACAACGGCCGGCCGTTTGCAGCTGTTCTGCTTCCATTCTTCCCGTGTACTTCTACCGCAGAGAGTCTCGTAGGCATCTTCTCTATGCCATACTACACGGACTTTGACCTTGCACATAGCGATTGTGGATGTGAGACTACCCGGAAAACACTACCCCATTTGATAGGTGCCCTGGCTTCATCACTGGCATGGTTACCCATTGACCGGAGTGCCGTCTTCCGTCCAGAACACGATCGTATGGACATCTGTTGACAGTTGGCACGATTACATTGGGAATTAGACACAGGACGACGAAATAGCGGCTTATTGCTTTAATTTTGGACACCAGTTTATATATGTAGATGTATATAGGACGAAAAGTTGATTTAATACCTCGAGGTATACATCATCACATTAATGCACTATAACTAACGACAAAGAAAGATTTAAATAATAAACTTAATTCTAAATTAAACGTCTAATAAAAGTAACACTAATAATAAAAAATAAACAATAATAATCTTTCCTCTAAGACTACTACTTTACCATTTCCACCAGTAATATAACTGTACAGTACAGGATTCCTTCTCTTACCCATGTGCAACACGTTACACTCATGTTTACCTACATCCAGTCTCTGTACGGATCATCAATCCTCTGCAATTCGCTACTGCCTTCTGGTGTGGCAATCTTCTTCTTAAAGACAACAGCATTGTCCACAAACAGTCTACATCACACCTAAACACATACTCTACAGGTCACAGTACAAAGCACATCGTAACAGTATTATCGATTTTCTCTCCTTTTCCACTTTGACTTGTTGACAAAGAAAAAATTGTTTGTCTGTATGCCTCTGTGCATGCCCTAATCTCTCTTATCTCGTTCTTATGATCAGAATACGACGGTGGTGGCGTAATGGTATCACAGTCTTCGTTGAATGCAGTTCCTGTAAATTTACCCACTTAGCGTTTCACGAGAGATACGTACTTACATAGTCTTTTTGCTGCAAATTCCCAGACCTTTCCTCTTACATTTTTCGATGGGGTATATGACCTGACATGATCCAAGCGATCTCATGGATCTTCTAACACTATCAACTGGGTCATTTATACTGATGCGGCTGCTTTGCGGGTCGGCCACACCCAGTCACGTAACGTGATTTGATTTGTGTTAATGTTTTGTAAACGACTTTTTTCGTGGATTAATTACATTTCCTTAAGATTCGTCCTACAACTCCTAGCCGAACATCTGCTTTTCCTATATTCTGTTGTACGTAGTCATTCTGCTCTAGGTTGCTCTGGATACCTACTTCCAGTTATTTTGAGATAGTTACTGTTTCTAATGATAGTGTAAAAAAGTCTACCAGCAATGCGATCTTCTTCCTTCAGACAACAGCGTCATGTAGGACCAGCCTTTGCATATTAACATAAGCAGCCTGCGTGTGTTTTGTACACATATCGTTACTCTATGCCCCAAAACACCTACTTAGGCAGTAAATGTAGCGGTGTACAGGTATTAAAATGACACATTGTAGCTTAAAAGCTATACTGCGTCAATGCGTGGTAAAGCGACACTTACAGCAAAACCTCCTTGTAATTGTACCGTTTTCAATTATTGTGACCTCATACAGGAATCAGTGACCGACTGGCGAGGTGTTCTAATGGCTTCTTAGAGAAGCAAACCTCCATGTAGCCCACACTTGGAGTCCCTACACTGTTTACACTAGGTAACTTTGCACGTGCACTTCTTAAAGCTTTTGCCAGAGGACGCTGACATGGACGGTACCGAAAATCAAATCTGTGATGCCCATACACCACTTCACGATACGTAGTGGAGAGCAGTTCCATCACTGAATCCATGTCATGCTTATGTTTTATGGTAAGGAGTTTACATCCCTCGTCCTTGTGCGTGTAAGATCGTTTCCCAAACATCCGTTACTGCACAGACGCAAAGCTGTCACTGCAGCCCTACTAGAGAGTGGTTGCCGCCGCGGGCTGAACGCCTATTTAGAGGCACCATCGTCACTAGCAGGGCAGCTACTACTGGACCACATACCATACGAAACGGGCACCGTGTTTACTTTCCGATACCATAACTGTGGTTTCAAAAAATTGTAGGGCAGGTCCACATTAGTTCTGTGGCGGCAGCATACAAATCGCACTGATGACAGCTATTAGTATCTCCCAACGACAGCAGTGCAGACGACTGTGTAAGGAGGTGCTAGACCATGGATTGGACGGTCCCGGTTTGTGATCGCACGTCAGTCAGTCGTAAGATCTGTAACTGTCATGTCTTTCAACCCTATTAATGTTTCTTTGTGTGGGGTCATACACTGTAGTTATAATTCGAAGTTTAATACTATTGTAATTAGTCAGGGCACTTCACATATTCCATAAGATGGCTGCTGAATCGTAAATAGCGTTGGAGTCTATTTAATCAATTTCTACACAGTTTACGTATACGAGGGTGCTTTGATAACACTGGTGAATTTCCATGAAAGAGTCGAACATTTTCGTTGCACCTTCATGAATGGTAAGCTTGATTATTTCACGGATCGTAGCAACAATTTCAGCAATGTATGGAGTACATTTCATTGTTGACAGCCATCTGAATTGGTCAGTGTATCGACTGCGATTGAGAATGGAGAAAAACCGAGTTTCGTGCTGTTATTAAACATTTTCATTTGAAGATTTGGCCTGCAGCGCAAATCAGAGCAGCTCCTGGATGAAGTTCAAGTAGATTGTGCACCATCTTTGACGACCATTTACCACTGGATTAAAGAATTTAAACGCGGTCGGACAAGCACCGAAAGCCGAGCGTCCTCCGGCAGTCCAATTGAGATCACCACAACGGAAACATTGACAAAATCGATGATATGGTAACACAAGTCCACCAAACAAAAATTTGTGAGATTTCTAAGAGTGTGCATAATATCATGCCCGGAGAATTAACTACGAAGAACCTTTGTGAGAAGTGGGTGCTGCAATTGCTCACAGTCAACCAAAAGCGCATCTGGCGTATTTCAACAAAATGTATGGTGATGTTTAACTGCAATCCGCAAGACGTTTTGTGCCAATTTGTGACTGTTCGTGTAACCTGGATCCATTATTACACACCAGAGTTGGAACGGCATCTTGAAAGTGTACCAAAGAAAGCAAAAACCATTTTGTCAGCTGGTAAGGTCCATGATCACTGTTTCTTTCCTTTTTTTTTGTTTGGATTCCCAAGGAATAATCCTCGTAGATTACTCGGAAAAAAGCAGAACCATACTGGACCTCATTATGCTTCGTTGTTGGATCATCTGAAATTTGCGTTGGCTGAAAGAAGACCAAGGCTGGCACGGTAAAAAAGTGCTCTTTTCTACAGGATAATACACCATCCCATACATCAGCGTTAACTATGGCGAATGTGCATGAATTGGGCTTTGAATTGGTTCCCCATCCACCCTGTTCGTCAGACTTAGTCCCAAATGCCTTCTTCCTATTCCCTAAATTTAAACTTTGAATTGCTGGGAAGAACTTTTCGTCAAATGAGGAAATGACAGTTGCAGTCAACGACTATCTTGCAGAGTTAGACAGACCCTACTTTTCTAATGGGATGAAAAAGCTGGTGGTTCGCTCAACCAAGTGTATATCCCTCAAAGGAGATTATGCCACGAAGTAAGGTAAGTTGTTTAGGAAACAAACAGTTTTATTGCTTTTTTACCAGACTTATCAAACCACCCTCGTAAACTAACTACGTTGGTTTACAAGGTTCCACAGGTTTTCAAAACTCAGCAGACTGCTTTTCAGCTTCTAGATGCACGATGGGGTATTCTTATAACCCCAGTGGGCACATTACAGAATACAGAGGAAGTCACTTCTTGTTAGTAAGATAAATGTCTAGCACCACCATAGATTTATAAATCATAGTTTAATACTGTGCTCGTTAGTTAGAAATATGTGTATCAGGATTTTTTGTACACTTAGCACCACAATAGATTTATAAATCACAGTTTAATATCGTGCTTGTTGGTCAGGAAGATGTGTATCAGGATATTTTATAAGTCTGGTAAGATGGTTACCTCATCTTAGAAATCTATGCATGCCTCTGTGTAAAATATAGTATAAACTAATGTCTATCGCTATATGTGACAACAGTACCACGTTTAACTATCAGAACACTTAATAAAATGTCCGGATCTACCAAAAGGACTGCATACACCACACTTAACTTTGTATGCATACTGATACTGACTGGCTTAATAATGCCAATATGTGAGTCACATGTATTTTTCTGCTGCTGTAGAACAATTAAGTTATAATGGTAGTGCTACATATGAGTTTATACTCGAAATCTTTAATAGGTAAAACTTAAAGTTTTTTTAAATATAATGATTATTGTTCTGAAGACCTGTGTAATAACACTTTGTAACAGCCAGTCATAATTGAGCAATATCCATATTTGACGGTATTGTGCAGAAGTGTCCTGGATTGAGAAAAATATATTTCTCCAGCTTTAATATTAGGACTGTGTGTAATACTCGCGTTGTGTTTATTGAAATCAATATTAAAAATTTCCATTTATTTAACAGGTGAAGATTTATAACTATAGGCAGGCAGAACACAGTTTATAATCTTTCCTCGTGACTGTCTGGAAGATTTATATGCAGACCACTCAACTTCCACGCGTTCATATTGTCCCAGTAGGCAAACTGCAGAACACTGTTAAATTCAACACAGCAGCAGGCTTTAGCTATCTTAAAAACAGTTTTATACTTATTGATTGTTACAAAATTTCTCTCCAAGACCACCTTACAAAGGTGGCAACCATTCCACTTTCTCATACGTTGATAACACAGAATACTGATGAACTGCAGCTGTCAAAGCACTATATACCCTCTACAGATACAAGACGTATGCAACAGATTAAAATAATGTTCGAGAAACTATATTTATCAAATTGAAAACACCTAGCCGAACTGCACTTTTTGTGTACGTGTTGGTTTGTAAGAGGACGCCCAGAATACAGGACAGGTCGAGGGTTGTATCTGGATGTGCATCCAGCCGCATTCGATGACGATTAGGGTTCAGAGGTGAATCCACCAGTGTTATGTTCGGAATAGTGTTTGGAGGTGGATTCATCCGCATTATGTCCGAAAGAAGCTGCATAAATATTAAGTCAGGTCTTGATAAAATTTCTAAGTGGCGCTGTAGATTTTCAGAAATGTAAAATTTTGTACTTCACAAAACGAAAAACCGTAGTATCCCTGAGTGTAACACTTTGTAGGGATTTGAAATGGAAGGATCATATAGGTTGAGCCGTGGGTAAAGCAGGTGGCAGGCTTCGATTTATTGGTAGAATACTGGGGAAGTGCAATCAATCTACAAAGGAGATTACTTACAAATAACTTGTGCGACTGGTTCTGGAATATTGCTCAAGTGTGTGGAACCCGTACCTGATAGGCTAATACGGGATATTGAACGTATACAGAGAAGGACAACACGAACGGTTACGGGTTTGTTAATACCTGGGAGAGTGTCACAGAGATATTGAAGGAACTGAACTGGAAGTCTCTTCACGACAGACACGAACTATCCTGAGATAGTCTGTTAACAAAGTTTCAAGAACTGGCTTTAAATGATTACTCCTGGAATATACTACAATCCCCTATATGTCGCTCACATAGAGGTCGTGAAGATAAGAACAGAATAATTACTGCACGCTGTAACTTCCCCACAAAAATATTAATTTAAATGAACCATGAACCAAGTGTAACTTCCGCACAAAAATAATAATTAAATGAATTTTTAAATATTGTAACCTCAGAACAAAATTGGTTCCCATTCATAATCTCTGTGCAGAAATGCATTCACATTTAATGTACCCACAAAATTCTTTTCTCATTAAATGTTAAGTTCGAAACAGAAAAATTCCTAAACACCAAAAATAATAAAAAATTCAGTAACCTGGTAAATTTTATGACGACAGCAGCGCTGCGCCACGGCCCTGTACTCTGAATAAAAAAAAAACAAAAATTCTTACCTCAATAAAAACTGCGAATATATCTGCTCTTAACTAAAAAATTTTTTCGGCACAGTTCCGTACAATGCTGGCCTATGCTTTGTGATTCGTGAAAGGAATAATCATCCATTGGATATATTCTTTAAATAGAATGAATGCTTTTTTTAAAAATTACTTTATATTATAAAAATTATTATTGGGGCATTTTTTAAAAGAAATTGATGGCAGTTAACATACATTACTAGATATGTGCAAGGCTGCTTCTTTACCTTCTACAATAATACTCATCGTCCAGAGTCCCGACCAGAGCAGACTGCACACAAGCGCAGACACGCGCAGACGACTGCCGACTCACGCAGACTACTACAGACTACCCAAGACTAATGCCGACTAGCGACAAGCAACAACTAACTACATAGTGCTCTCTGGTCAGAGACTATCCTATGCCTTGCCTGTTGCAGGCAGCGCATATAGCGCATACCTCTTACGTAACCCTCCACTGGGGGGGCAAAAATTTGGCAGCGATGGTGAATCAATTGGACTTGCCATGAGCAACAAATTTTTCTTAATTAACTAAGTTTACAATCACAGAATATAAACATATATATAAGTGCAGAACATGAAATAAAATATAGTGCAGATGCGCTGAGTACAGAACATATCAAGTAAAGACAAAATGTATACGCAATGAGTACAAAACATATTAACAAATGGCATGAAGTGCACATGCACTGTAGTTCAGAGCATATCAGGAAATCACAAAATGTATAGGCAATGAGTACAAATCATATTAACAAATGACATAAGTGCACACGCACTGTAGTACAGAACATATCAGGAAATCACAAAATGTATACGCAATGAGTACAAATCATATTAGCAAATGACAAAAGTGCACACGCACTGTAGTTTTTTTTTTTACTATTTTACAAGAACTAGGATAGGAAAGGGAAGGATTGCATCATGGTTGTAGCACATTAGGTTGCACGCTGCTGCACTGAAAGTCGATATCTTTCTACAGAAGCACAACACCAAGTGAGACAATCTGAAGTTCTTTTCCCTGAAGTATTAATCAGTGTAGCCAAGACACTGAAATGTCGTATTAATATTCCATGTTATCATTTTGGTAGTACATTAGGTACACCAAACAGCGGGACCATAACAACATCTCCATCGCTCAAGGTGGTGAACAGCATGTCGTGTCAACACCACGTTCTTGTAAGGTACACCAACGTAGAACTAGTGCAAAAACCAAATATAGTGCTCCATGAGCATGAGGATAGACAGGACAAACGGATATTGTAGTAATTTCTGGTAATTAGGTCCGAAGGTGAAGGACATTAAGTCACATGCTAGTCTTCATTGAGAATTACACTAGTCTAACAGCTGATTTGAGTAATTCGTCACACTCATCGCCAGTTACTGAACATTTCTGTACCATGTATGAAGTATTACAGAATAATGTTCATAAGTAATCTGTTTACAGAGAACATTGGCACTCACTGACCAGTTACAAACCATCAGAAGTCATCATTCAAAACAGGAGCTAATGAGTGTAGCGTCAAGCTACTGGTAATCATATATATAGCATGTAAGTGACATAATACAAATTTAAAATATAAGAAACAGTGGCATCCATTGGCTAGCAGGTATTGAATATTACAAAACATTTTTCATCATTCAAGTTACATATGAGATATTTAAAAATAATTATTGGCACTCAATGGCCAGTTACAAATCATCAGAAGTCATCCTTCAAAACAGGAGCTAATGAGTGTAGCATCAAGCTACTGGTATTCATATATATAGCATGAAAGTGACATAATATAAATTTAAAATATAAGAAACAGTGACATTCATTGGCCAGCAAGTACTGAATATTACAAAATATTTTTCATCATTCAAGTGACATGTGACATATTTACAAATAGTTATTGGCACTCATTAGCCAGTTACAAATCATCAGAAGTCATCAGTCAAAACAGGAGTTAAAGAGTGTAGAGCATGCATGCATTATTACAAAATATCGTTCACTATTACGCAGAACTCATCATTCAAGTGACATATGACATATTTAAAAATGTAACACTCTGTAACTATTACTCAAGTCTGTGGTTGGAAAACATCATTCAGTATTACTCATAACTCTTTTAAACTAGTAGCATTATTTGGGACTGGTAATACATTTTTTTTGTGCTAGCAATGCATTGCGTTGGGATCGATAATTAATTGCTGGGGCATAACAATATTTGCTTTTGACTTATTGCTGCAAATGAGGATAGGTAACGTCATTCGTCATGAGTCAGCTGTAGCAATGTTATGAAACAAATAGAGTATATGTGATCACATTCATGAATGACACATACAAATGGGTAAAAAAAATGCAAGTTTAATGACCAACTGCTCAGAGCACATTAATTTCATGAATAGCTTCTCCTGCAAAAAATACAAAATGGATTATTAAGCTGAACGAAGAAACGCATATTGTGCTGAAAAGTAGTGAACTTCGAATTAACAGATAATCAAATGTGTATTAAATATATATGTTCTCTAGCTGTCGTTTCCAAAACCTTCAGTCATCATACCATGTGACATAAGACATACTGTCAAAACGAACTGCAACAAATACTTAAATAACTACATAGCATAAATACATAAACTTCAATATTATCTTCATCTGCAAAGAAAAACTTCATTATCATTACTATCATCACCTGTAAAGAAAAACTTCATTATCCATATCATCATAGCTCCATTATTATCATCACCTGTAAAGAAGAACTTCATTATCCATATTAGCATGTTCTGTATCACTATTCATCATCATTCATTATTATCTGCAAAAAAAGTCACTTCATTATTCATTATACAACTATTCATAGTATAAAGTTTCCTTATTTCTAGCATATTTCATCACTAAAACTAAGATGTGAAGTTCTGTCTGACAGCCTGCATCAATCGCCTCGTATTCTGAAAGAAAAAATTAGTTAAGACTGCTATCATACGATGTGTATAGTATATTCTTGTTAATGCTTGTTAATTCTTATTCATTTACTCTTCGTGACGACGTATTGCATCTTCTTTCGTTCATTGCGAAGGTGAAATTCTCATAATTGATTTCTTTTAGACGTTATTTCTTTCTGAAAATGATAAACAATGATTAATGTCTTGCATTTAAATCACATACCCATTAAATAAAAGCTGGTTTATAGTGATATAATTGAGCATACAGCATAGCATGACAGAAAACGCAATATGTCAAAAACATAGACAGTGTACAGGCGCAAAAATGTACACAGAGTATCACAATGTAGTGTTGAGATATCATAATGCAAAATGTCAAAATCAACTGGTATTTGTTACATCTTAAATATTTCATAGTACATACAAACAAAATAGGAAAACAATCATACATACATGAAGAATGGAAAATGTGCACGGTCTGATATGTAACGACAAGAAATGCGATCTGCTAACCTTACCTTGCCGGGCACTTGCCAAGAAAAAATACGATAATCATCAGTAAGTAATCACATAAATATAATTGCATAAGTGGTCATAAAATGTGTAAGTTTATCTGGAAAAATGTACACGGTCTGATGTGCAGGGCACTTGCCAAGAAAAAATACGATAATCATCAGTAAGTGTTCATGTGAATATAATTGCATAAATGGTCATACAAAATCAGGAAATGTCATTACAGTGTGATAAATCATAAAGTATGTTCATTCAATAAAGGGTTTGATGTTGGAGATATGGTGATTCCCTTTGGTTTTTCTGGTTCTCAGAGTTTCCACATGTACTACATTGGGGTGAGGAATGCTGCGAATTCGATATGGACCTGCGTAAAAAAGCTCAAATTTACTACATCTACTTTTTCCTTTGTCAGATAAATAATGTGTGCGTACTAACATCTTCTGTCCAATGTGAAAGTCACGGCATGTACAAACCTGTTTTTGCTGTCTTCTCCGGCGCTCTGCGGCACGTTTGATGTTGTTCAGCGCAATGTCAATTATTTCATGGTGTCGTAGTCGACGAGATGTAGAAAAGGTTACTAATTCTTTAATTTTGTTAGGTGGTTCAACATTTTTCAGTATAACAGTCGGAGATAGCATAGTAGATTCATTTGGTATGGAATTAATTACATATTGGAATGAGAGTATGTGTGTGCCCCAATCAATATGTTTTTTATGGCTGTATATTCTACACAGTTTACCAATTTCTTTCATTAATCGTTCACAAGGGTTCGAAGAAGCATGGTACCTGGATATATAGATCGGAGAAATGTTTCTAGCTCGTAACATACGTGTCCATATAGCAGATCGAAACTGTGATCCATTATCGGAAATTACTTTCAACACATGCCCTACATGAAATAGAAAATGTTTTACAAATGCTTTCGAAACAGTTTTAGCAGTAGGTTTGCGTAACGGAGTGAAGGTAACAAATTTTGAAGTGAGTTCAACAGCGACAAAGATGTAGCAAAAACCTCTATTAGTTCTGGGAATCGGACCAAAAATGTCTACAGCGGCCATGTGCCTCAATTTAACAGGTACAATGGGATGTAATGGAGGAATATGTGAAGTCGTATCTGACTTAGCTTTCTGGCAGCTTTTACATGACGCTAAAACTCCATGTTGGTAAAATAACAGTTCTGTCTCAGTATAAGAAAACATTTTCTGGCTCCGTAATGTGCGTAACTTAAATGAGTATACCAGATTAATTTGTTAACAAGTTCGTCAGGAATGCATAATAACCAATTGTTGCTGTCAGGGTGAGAGCGGCGAAACAGAATGTTATTGCGTACAGTGTAATGGTTTCTAATGGTAACATTATTCCTATCTTCCCAAAGGTGTTTAATTTCTTTCCATACGTTGTCTTTACTCTGCTCTTGTGCTATGTCTTGTAATGACAACGAAATGAAATTCTCAAATGCAACTTGTTGAATGTACATGTCGCTGAAATTTGCTTTACAGAAGTTGGTTGCGATGTCTTGCTGATTGTTGCTGAGAGTGCGCCTGCTACAATATTTTCTGTACCGGGAATGTGAACAATTGTAAAATTATATTCCTGCAAATAAAGTTTCCATCTGCTTAATCTGTCGTGTGTAAATTTAGCCGAAAGTAAAAACTGTATAGCTCTATGATCTGTGTAAACGGTCGTATGTCTTTCATAAAGAAAATGCCGAAATCTCGTAAATGCCCATACAACACATAGTGTTTCAAGTTCTGTAACAGAATAATTGCGTTCAGCAGGTGACAGAATGCGACTCGCAAAGGCTATGTTTTTAATTACTGTAGTGCCATCTTCTTCAATTTCCTGAAAAATGTGTACGCCTAAAGCGGTGTTAGAACTGTCGGTGGCAATGGAAAAATTTCTAGTAAGATCTGGATGTGACAAAAGAAGTGCATTCAACAAGGCATGTTTCAAATGACATTTTCGTGAACAAGATTCTGTGTATCTGAAGTATTGCTTACGTTACTGGAAGATGCAACCTGTACTGTATGTAGTCAAATTCTATCTGATGTGCTATTATTTTCAGGAGGATGCTGTGGCATTTCAACTATTTGTACTGTTCTGTTATTTCTTCCTGACGTATTACGTTCGGGATGATACCTACTGTCTGGTTCATTCATGATAATATGTTGTTGCGGATGATTTTGCTGCTGATAAGACCGACTGTTATTAAACGTACGCTGAAAATTGTGCTCATTACTTTGACGTCTGTCATGATAGTCATTTCTATACGGTGCATTGCGATAGGAGCTGAAATAATGTGTTTTCTGTACGTACTGGTTTCCTTGTTGCTGTGCATTACTATTTGTTGGAGCTGATGCTGTACGTGCAGGCGGCGAAACATTAAAGCTTGGTTGACCTTGTACATTACGTTGTTGGTTAGGTATGCTAACCGGTTGGTTTTGTTACTGTTGCGGAGAAAAACCTCTATTGTTACCAAAATGTGGTTCCTGTTGCTGATAAATTTGACGATACTGATGATTAAATTTTTGTCTATTATTAAAATTACTGCGGTAGTTGTCATTTCGGGAGTGTCTAAAGAGAACTGTCACTTTCGGTAAAACTTGTCTTATCGGGTTTTCTTTACTCTTTCTTAATCCTAGATAGATCGATAGTTAAAGAGCTGTTTTAATACATATAAAGGATAGTAGAAGAGAAGGCAGGAGTGCAGAAAACTAAAGGTGAAGTAGCACTACTATGGCTCGGGGCCGTGTGCACGCTACGGCACGGGGAAGAATGCCAGTGTGCACTCGGTGTGCTTGCCGGGGGGTCTCGTCCGTAATGTGGAGGAGGCCCTTCCGGCAGCTATTGAACGCACTGGGTGTGACCGGCTGCAGATAGTAGCACATGTCGGAACGAATGACGCCTGCCGCTTGGGTTCTGAGGCCATCCTTGGTTCCTTCCGGCGGCTGGCTGATTTGGTGAAGACAACCAGCATCGCACGCGGAGTGCAACCTGAGCTTAATATCTGCAGCATAGTGCCCAGAGTCGATCGCGGTCCTCTGGTTTGGAGCCGTGTGGAGGGTCTAAACCAGAGGCTCAGACGACTCTGCGACTATAATGGTTGCAAATTCATCGACCTCCGTTATTGGGTGGAGAACTGTAGGGCCCCCCTAGACAGGTCAGGCGTGCACTACACACCGGAAGCAGCTACTAGGGTAGCAGAGTACGTGTGGCGTGCACACGGGGGTTTTTTAGGTTAGAGGGACCCCCCCCTTGGGCGAAACGATAAAATACCTGACGGCTTACCAGAGAGGACATTATCATCGTTGATAAAGAACGTCCGTCCTCAGAGACCAAAAACAGGAAAAGTTAACGTAATATTGGTAAACTGCAGGAGTATCCAGGGCAAGGTTCCTGAATTAGTATCTCTTATTGAAGGAAATAGTGCGCATATAGTATTAGGAACGGAAAGTTGGTTAAAACCGGAAGTGAACAGTAACGAAATCCTAGACACAGAATGGAATATATACCGCAAGGATAGGATAAACGCCAATGGTGGAGGAGTATTTATAGCAGTAAAGAATTCAATAATATCCAGTGAAGTTATTAGCGAATGCGAATGTGAAATAATCTGGGTTAAGTATCAAAGGTGGGTCAGATATGATAGTCGGATGCTTCTATAGACCACCTGCATCAGCAACCGTAGTAGTTGAGCGCCTCAGAGAGAACCTGCAGAACGTCGTGAAGAAGTTTCGTGATCATACTATTGTAATAGGGGGAGACTTCAATCTACCAGGTATAGAATGGGATAGTCACACAATCAGAACTGGAGCCAGGGACAGAGACTCTTGTGACATTATCCTGACTGCCTTGTCCGAGAATTACTTCGAGCAGATAGTTAGAGAACCAACTCGTGAAGCTAACGCTTTAGACCTCATAGCAACAAATAGACCGGAACTTTTCGACTCCGTGAATGTAGAAGAGGGTATCAGTGATCATAAGTCAGTGGTTGCATCAATGACTACAAGTGTAATAAGAAATGCCAAGAAAGGAAGGAAAATATATTTGCTTAACAAGAGTGATAGGGCACAAATCGCAGAATATCTGAGTGACCACCATCAAACGTTCATTTCTGAGGAAGATGATGTGGAACAAAAATGGAAAAAATTCAGAAACATCGTCCAGTACGCCTTAGATAAGTTCGTACCGACTAAGGTCCAAAGCGAGGGGAAAGATCCACCGTGGTATAACAATCATGTACGAAAGGTACTACGGAAACAAAGAAAGCTTCATCATAGGTTTAAGAGTAGTCGAATCATAGCTGATAAGGAAAAGCTGAACGAAGCGAAAAAGAGCGTAAAGAGAGCAATGAGAGAAGCATTCAACGAATTCGAACATAAAACATTGGCAAACAATCTAAACAAGAACCCTAAAAAGTTTTGGTCATATGTAAAATCGGTAAGCGGATCTAAATCCCCTATTCAGTCACTCGTTGACCACGATGGCACCGAAACAGAGGACGACCGAAGAAAGGCAGAAATACTGAATTCAGTGTTCCGAAACTGTTTCACTGCGGAAAATCGTAACACGGTCCCTGACTTCAGCCGTCGCACGGACGCCAAAATGGAAAATATTGAAATAAACGATATCGGAATTGAAAAACAACTGCTATCACTTAGTAGCGGAAAAGCATCCGGACCAGACGAGATACCCTTAAGATTCTACAGTGATTATGCTAAAGAACTTGCCCCCTTTCTATCAGCAACTTATCGTAGATCGCTGGAAGAACGTAAAGTACCTAGCGACTGGAAGAAAGCGCAGGTCGTTCCCATTTTCAAGAAGGGTCATAAATCATATGCGAATAATTATAGGCCTATTTCGCTTACGTCAATCTGTTGTAGAATAATGGAACATGTTTTGTGTTCTCGTATTATGACGTTCTTAAATAATACAAATCTCCTTCATCATAACCAACATGGATTCCGCAAACAGAGATCATGTGAAACTCAGCTCGCCCTATTTGCCCAAGAAATTCACAGTGCCGTAGACACTGGCGAGCAGATTGATGCCGTATTCCTGGACTTCAGGAAGGCATTTGATACGGTTCCGCACTTACGTTTAGTGAAAAAAATACGAGCTTACGGAATATCGGACCAGGTTTGTGATTGGATTCAGGATTTCCTAGAAGAAAGAACACAACATGTCATTCTTAACGGTTCAAAATCTGCAGATGTAGAGGTAATTTCGGGAGTACCGCAGGGAAGCGTGATAGGACCTTTATTGTTTACAATATACATAAATGACTTAGTTGACAACATCGGTAGCTCCGTGAGGCTATTTGCAGATGACACGGTTGTCTACAAGAAAGTAGCAACATCAGAAGACTCGTACGTACTCCAGGAGGACCTGCAGAGGATTAATGCATGGTGCGACAGCTGGCAGCTTTCCCTAAACGTAGATAAATGTAATATAATGCGCATACATAGGGGCAGAAATCCATTCCAGTACGATTATGCCATAGGTGGTAAATCATTGGAAGCGGTAACGACCGTAAAATACTTAGGAGTTACTATCCGGAGCGATCTGAAGTGGAATGATCACATAAAACAAATAGTGGGAAAAGCAGGCGCCAGGTTGAGATTCATAGGAAGAATTCTAAGAAAATGTGACTCATCGACGAAAGAAGTAGCTTACAAAACGCTTGTTCGTCCGATTCTTGAGTATTGCTCATCAGTATGGGACCCTTACCAGGTTGGATTAATAGAAGAGATAGACATGATCCAGCGAAAAGCAGCGCGATTCGTCATGGGGACATTTAGTCAGCGCGAGAGCGTTACGGAGATGCTGAACAAGCTCCAGTGGCGGACACTTCAAGAAAGGCGTTACGCAATACGGAGAGGTTTATTATCGAAATTACGAGAGAGCACATTCCGGGAAGAGATGGGCAACATATTACTACCGCCCACATATATCTCGCGTAATGATCACAACGAAAAGATCCGAGAAATTAGAGCAAATACGGAGACTTACAAGCAGTCGTTCTTCCCACGCACAATTCGTGAATGGAACAGGGAAGGGGGGATCAGATAGTGGTACAATAAGTACCCTCCGCCACACACCGTAAGGTGGCTCGCGGAGTATAGATGTAGATGTAGATGTAGATTAAAGCATAATGAATCCACTGAGGTTAATTACGCGCAGAAAATAAATTTTAGCTTCTGCGTTACAGGCAATGCCGGTGAAAATTGGAAAGCAAATTGTTGTATCCAAGCCAATGCTAGTTTCTGCATTACAGGTAAAGGCGGTGAAAGTACAAAAGCAAATTGTCGTATCCTGTCCAAAGCGTGAATCTGTGTTCTGTCATTATTAAATACCTTAGATTTTTTACGGATAAAAATTGCTTGTAATCAACGTTATCGTCTCTGAATGTGTGAACAGGTTCAGGATTGAATGAGAATCTATTTGTCTGTGATTGTTCGGAATCTAAGTCACGTACTCTCTGTAAATTACCTAAGTTATACTGGCTGTGTGAGTGTGACAAATGTTCGGAATGTGCCGTATGCTGTGACGTGTTATTGACTAAAACATTTTTCATCTCTGTCACTTCTTGCTGTAAAATTGACAGTTTTCTACGTAATGTATTATTGGACGAATCTATCTCACTGATCGTCTGCTGTAAATTTTTGAATTCAGGTGTTTGATTAAACGAAATCGGTGAAGTATCGTTTGATTTGCTGTCATTATTACTTTCAATAACATCAATACGACTGGCCAGTTCATCATATTTTTCTGTCAGTATTTTTACCTGATCATCGTTTTTAGTGTCACAAGCATTAATTTGTTTTTGTGTTTTACGTGTGGTTTCGTTCAATTTTTTAACGTCTGCTTTGATGACATCGGAATCCTGTATTAGTTCTAAATGTTCAAGTCTGTCGGTCACTGTCTGAAAGTCTACTGTGTGTGCATCTGTTTTTGATTTAAGATCGGAAATTTCATCACGCAATTCGAAGTTCAACTGTTTGATAGTATTAATTTCGTCTGATACTGTAGCAATATTGTTATCTACGTATGTTTTTGCTTTCGTAAACAATTTACGTTTATCTTCCTGTCTCTGTGCAGTAATTGTTTCCATCACTTGTCGCTTTACTTTATTCTGTTCCTGTATAAATTTACGGTAACGCGTTTCACTGTTTTGTAGGTGGTAATTACAACGTTCGTCAATTTGACTGTTCTGTTGGTCGAATTTCGCGTCTACTTTTGCATCCAGTGTGCGCGAAAGTTCTGCTCACATTAATTTAAACTCGTCGCGTAACTGTGTTGCGTTTTCAGAGCATTGTTTAGCGACTGCACTAATTTCGTCTCTAAGTGATTCTGTTGTAGCTGTTTGAGTGTTCCTTAATTCTTGAACAACAGATCTAATTTCTTCACTACTTTTCCTAGCACAAGCCTTAATTTCCTCACGTAATTGTTCTTTAGTATCTTGACATTGCGCGGCAACGGCTGTAATCTGTTCACTAAGCTGTCTAGAATTGTTGTCTAGTTTATCATTAAGGTTGTCTTGTTTTTCATTAATTTCATTAATGTGTTGTTTGAGACTTTCACTAAGTTGTTTGTGATTGCTGTCTTGCTTATCATTCGACTGTTTGTAATTGTTGTCTAGTTTTTCATTAAGTTATTGTTTGAGATTTTCATTATTTTCATTAAGTTGTTTGAAATTTTCACTCTGTTGTAGCAATAGTGCCATAATTTGATCCAACCCAATATTACCTAGTCTATTCTCTGTGCTGTTTGATGGCATGGCTGCAAGCGTCACGTTTTCTGTAACCATTTGGTCATTCTGTAATTCTTGAAAAGGTTTGCCAATCGAATGTGCACTGTTGGTCACTATATCGGAATCAAATAAATCTGTCGTACTTTGAGTACACTGTTCATTTTCGTTAGAAAAGTTTATCTGTTCACAGTTCAAATTTTGCAAATCGGGTGTGTTAAACTGGGCAGCGTTCATTGTAACAGAACGTCCCGCGTCATCAATTGTCGTTAAATTAACAGAGGACACAATTGAATTTGTTTGCTCATCATTAGGATCAAAATCATTACTAGTTGTCGGTACGCACTGATTGTCTGTAAATGGAGGATTGTCATCATTACACTGAGTGTCGCAAATATTATCGGTCAAATTATTCGAATCGGGTATTTCACTCATTGCACATCGCGATGTACTGTTAACAGTTTTTCGCGGCATTTTTTACAAATCAAAATTAAGCACAAATGAAACAAGGACAATGCAAAAATGCAACAAACACAATTACAACAAAGAGCAACAAATTGCCGATGATCTGTGAAAGCAAGAGTGACAAATTAGTAAATGCGTTGCGCCAGATGCAAACTCCATTTAAGTAAATAAGAGCAGATGTATGACTACTTCTCAGAAGACTCACAAAGAAATACGATCCTGGCCGGATGTCGCCAAGTGTAACCTCTCCACAAAAATTTTAATTAAAATGAACCATGAACCAAGTGTAACCTCCGCACAAAAATAATAATTAAATGAATTTTTAAATATTGTAACCTCAGAACAAAATTGGTTCCCATTCATAATCTCTGTGCAGAAATGCATTCACATTTATTGTACCCACAAAATTCTTTTCTCATTTAATGTTAAGTTCGAAACAGAAAAATTCCTAAACACCAAAAATAATAAAAAAATTCAGTAACCTGGTAAATTTTATGACGACAGCAGCGCTGCGCCACGGCCCTGTACTCTGAATAAAAAAAAACAAAAATTCTTACCTCAATAAAAACTGCGAATATATCTGCTCTTACCGAAAAAAATTTTTCGGCACAGCTCCGTACAATGCTGGCCTATGCTTTGTGATTCGTGAAAGGAATAATCATCCATTGGATATATTCTTTAAATTGAAATGAATGCTTTTTTTAATTACTTTATATTATAAAAATTATTATTGGGGCATTTTTTAAAAGAAGTTGATGACAGTTAACATACATTACTAGATATGCGCAAGGCTGCTTCTTTACCTTCTACAATAATACTCATCGTCCAGAGTCCCGACCAGAGCAGACTGCACACAAGCGCTGACACGCGCATACTGCTGCCGACTCACGCAGACTACTGCTGACTACTACAGACTACCCAAGACTAATGCCGACTAGCGACAAGCAACAACTAACTACATAGTGCTCTCTGGTCAGAGACTCTCCTATGCCTTGCCTGTTGCAGGCAGCGCATATAGCGCATACCTATTACAACGCATATAATCATTCAAACAATCATTCCTCCTGCGCTCAATACTCGAACAGGAATTAACCCTAATAACTGGTACAATGAGGTTTACCCTCTGCCATGTACCTCACGGCGATTGCAGAGTATATATGTAGATACAGGCAGATGTAGATGTGTCCAGAATAGTGTTCGGAGGTAGATCCAACAGTGTTAGGTCTATTGTAGTGTCTGGGGAAACCTACACATACACGAAATAATGGGTTTACGACTGGATAACGATAGTTCCTCGAACATTATTTCCATCTGTTACATACATCTTTGATCTTTAAGGTACATTTCTTAGTTTGTCCATGTATGGATGAGGCTGATTCTGCAACTATTGTTAAGTTAATGAAAAACGACTGGAGAGGCTTTTCATTAATTTTAGACTATACGTTGTAATGGATCTTGCCTCCTCAGAATTTTCATACGTCAACTGAAATGTTCGATACAATACAAACTTTTGCCAGACTTGGAATAATTTTCATATTTAAATTATATATGCTACATCTGAAGATATTTTTGCATGTATTTGATTACCAAAACACTATTTTCCTCGTAATATAATTTTATTTTTCATATCGATCCATTTCGCAACATCGATTTTGAACCATGAAAATTAGTAACCACAATTGTCAACTTAAATGATCCAAGACCTACTTTACAGTAAAGACAATATTATTATGCTTCAGTTTTCATGCAATCAAAATTTCTGCTTTCATTTACAATTTTACCAATTTTATTATCCACTATGAAGTCGATTGCTTACTATTACAGGAAGCTGCTATTTTTCCGATTGTCAAAATTTGCAACCTTTCTTATTAACTATTAGGCACATATATCTTTACATAAATAATTGTTTCGGAAAATTATTATGTAATTTATGTCTGAAAAGCAATTTTAGTTGAGACAGTCAAAATAATTCTAAATTGACTACTCCTGTTGTAGAAGTATGTGGAAGCTATGTTCGTAATACATATAGAAAATCTAGGCATAAAACATGCCAGTGTGGTTTCAGTGGCTATTGAGGTTATATGCGAAACAATCCCGAGGAATTACGTTCTTTGTCTTGTGTAGAACCATTACACAACGTTGGTTATGAACAAGTACAGTCGTAAAAAGTGTTGTAAGATCTTGTAGATAAACGCAGTTGACGATATAAAGCAACAGAATTCAGCGCTTCTCATTAAAACACCTTGGACGAATAATTTTGGAAAGCTTGTACGGAAACAAAGAAGACACCCTAGAAAATGAGACAGCCGTAGCAAGGTAAATAGTATTTTTCTGCTAGTATATTGTATCACCCTTACTGCGACTTGTCATTAAAACACCTTGGACCAATAATTTTGGAAAGCTTGTACGGAAACAAAGAAGACACCCTAGAAAACGAGACAGCCGTAGCAAGGTAAATAGTATTTTTCTGCTAGTATATTGTATCACCCTTACTAAATTACAAAAACGTCGATTAAACTAGAGGCATAGTTCGTTCAACGTTGAAAATTTTTACTTCGGTGTATAAATAAAAATTCAAGTAAGGGAGGTAGCTTTATAACATCAGACTTTCTGTCATCAACGTAAGAGAGAGTGGAAATGGGTGTCAGCTATGTTCGGCGGTCATGGAGCGAGATATTGTGAGAATCAGTAAGCATAAAGATGTATTTAAGATAGTTAAAGTCTTCATACACGCCCGCACAAGTTGTGGCTTTTGTCACTTGGATCTTATGGTGATCGCCACACTGACGTGGCGGAAAGTAAGCCACAATCGTCGTTGTGTTTGCAATTGCACCTGAATTTTCTGCCGTCCGATGGCTGAAGACTGCGTTTTCTGTAACACCATAGCGTTCCAAGTGCACTGTGTATGTGTTCTTGATGCACACATGGGAACTAAATCTTTCTCAAAATGACCTTGGGGAAAAAAGTTTATAATTTCGAATCTAATAGACTCACATCGATACTTGACAATGGACTCGTAATCTTTTCAGTAATAGCCGTAATTATTATGAGGTTTCAAATTAAAAAAGCCATTCGTAGTGTCTGCATTTGGCCGCGCGGGATTAGCCGAGCGGACTTAGGCGCTGCAGTCATGGGCTGTGCGGCTGGTCCCGGCGGAGGCTCGAGTCCTCCCTCGGGTATGGGTGTGTGTGTTTGTCCTTAGGATAATTTAGGTTAAGTAGTGTGTAATCTTAGTGACTGATCACCTTAGCAGTTAAGTCCTATAAGATTTCACACACATTTGAACATTTTTTTGTCTGCATTTCCGAGCAGTCTTAGGCGCTGCTGTCATGGACTGTGCGGCTGGACCCAACGGAGGTTCGAGTCCTCCCTCGGGCATGGATGTGTGTGTTGGTGCTTAGGTTAACTTAGGTTAAGTAGTGTGTAAGCTTAGGGACTGAAGACCTTAGCAGTTAAGTCCCATAAGATTTCACACACATTTGAACATTTGTTTTCATTTAAAATGTGTTTAATGGCTACTTTACGCCTGTCTTACTTCAAGTCGTAAATTGCTGCATACAAAATATGGCTAACATATCGAAGTTACTTTCGAAGCTCAAATCAGACTGTTACATGTTTCCAGTCTTAAATGCACAGGTTTTTAATAGTGGAGGTATGCCATGCCACATTGCGCTCGAGGCTGCTGACACAGATTGTGAAACAGCCATGGTATATGTACTACTAGCTTAGCGCTTGCTGCTTCGCTCATGTTGACTGTATGGTCTGCACAGATTGTGTTTTTGTTTTTCTTTAATAACATTTCTATATTGTTCACAAATTGCAACACCTTCTAAACTTTTCATGCTAATTAAGGCCATGGTCTTTTCGAATGTACTTCTGATCAAATAGCGATTCCGGTAGCTGTAGTCCAAGGCCTTTGTTAATCATGCCTTTTGCGTTCTTATAGTGATGTTACAATAGAAACTTTCATACCTAACACATATTTCTTTATATTTAACCTACAAGTGAAACAAGAATTGTCATAGATTTAGATTTAAAAAGATTTTAATACAAAGAAATATTTGTTTAAAGAATTTTCAACCTCTATTTCACCACTTTATGAGCTGAATTTCCAAACACAGTGCAACATGTATGCTTTTTGATTTCTAACAGAGAAGCCAAATACAAATTTTCAAAGATTTAGCATAAAAATGCTTCTATAATTAAATAATTTCATAAAACTTTTCAGACCCTATTTCCAAAAAAAACCTCATATTTTTTAATTTCCTACCAAGAAGTCAAATACCGACTTTCATAGATGTATCTTTGAAAATGCTCTAGTAGTTCTTTATTAAAGATTTAGTTTCAAAAAAACTTTCACCCGCTACTTTACTCCCTTAGTGGTTGAATTTCCAAAAACGCTAACTCACGTATTTTTTATTTCTGACTGAGAAACCAAATACTGATTTTCGTAGTTCTAACTTAAAAATTGTCTTATAAGTGACATATTTTCAAAAAGCTTTTAATGCCCTATTTCATCCCATCAGGAGTGGAATTTCGAATAATCACTTCTTAAACGATACCTACAGTATAAGATCGAGTTCCTCTCCAAATTTCAAGTTTCTATCCTTAGCAGTTTGGACTGGGCGGTGATGAGGTGATGAATCAGTCTGGTCCCATTTCCTCCCCTAGGGGTTGGATTTACAAAAACACTGAAACACATAGTGTTTTCATTTCCAACAGAGAAGTCAAATACAAATTTTCTCAAATTTAACTTAAAAATGCTTCTATAATGAAATATTTCCATAAAAATTTTCGTCCTCGATTTCATTCCATTTGGGGTTGAGTTTCTAAAAACAGTGAAACATGTTTTTGTGCTTCCAACTGAGAAGCCAAATTCAAATTTTCATAGGTTTAGCTTTAAAAATGCTTACATAATAAATATTTCATGAAGCATTCCATCCCCTATTTCGCCCCCTTAAGGGTTAAATTCCAAAAACACTGAAACGTGATTTTTTATTGCAACTGAGAAGCCAAACACCAATTTCCGTAGACGTAGCCTTAAAAGTACTTCATAAGTCCTTCAGTAATGATATACACTGAAGCGCCAAAGAAACTGGTATACGCATGCATATTCAGATGCAGAGATATGTAAACAGGCAGAATACGGCGCTGCGGTTGCCAACGCCTACACAATACAAGTGTGAGCGCGGTTGTTAGATCGGTTAGTGCTGCTACTATGGCAGGTTATCAAAATTTAAGTGAGTTTGAACGTGGTGCCGTAGTTTACGCTCGAACGATTGGACACAGCATCTCCGAAGTAGCGATGAAGCGGTGATTTTCCCGTACGACCGTTTCACGAGTGTACCGTGAATATCAGGAATCCGGGAAAACATCAAATCTCGGACATCGCTGCGGCCGGGAAAAGATTCTGCAAGAACGGGACCAAAGACGACTGAAGAGAATAGTTCAACATGACAGAAGTGCAACCCTTGCGCAAATTGCTGCCGATTTCAATGTTGGGCCATCAACAAGTGTCAGCGTCTGAACCATTAAACGAAATATAATCGATATGGGCTTTCGGAACCGAAGGCCCATTCGAGTATTCTTGATGACTGCACGACACAAAGGCTTACGCCTCGCCTGGGTCCGTCAACACCGACATTGGACTGTTGATGACTGGAAAGATGTTGCCTGGTTGGACGAGTCTTGTTTCACAGTTGTATCGAGCGGATGGACGTGTACGGGTATGGAGTCAACCTCATGAATCCTACATATCATCAGGGGACTGTTCAAGCTGGTGGAGGCTCTGTAATGGTGTGGGGCGTGTGCAGTTGGAGTGATATGGGACCCCTGATACGTCTAGATACGATTCTGACAGGTGACACTTGCGTAAGCATCATGTCTAGTCAACTGCAACCATTCATGTCCATCGTGCACTCCGACGGACCTGGGCAATTCCAGCAAGACAATGCGACTCCTTGCAAGTCCAGAATTTCTACATAGTGGCTCCAGAAACTCTCTTCTGAGTTTAAACACTTCCGCTGGTCATCAAACTTCCCGGACATGAACATTATTGAGCATATCTGGGATGCCTTACAACGTGCTGTCCAGAAGAGATCTATACCCGCTCGTGTTCTTACGGATTTATGGACAGCCCTGCAGGATTTATGGTGTCAGTTCCCTCCAGCAATACGGTATTTCAGACATTAGTCAAGCCCATGCCAAGCCGTGTTGCGGCACTTAAGCAGATGTACCAGTTTCTTCGGCTCATCAGCGTATTTTCGAATAATTTTCGCCCACTATTTCACCTCATAGGGTTTAAATTTTCAAACATGGTGAAATACGTATTTCTTTATTTCTGACCGAGAAACCGAATACCAGTTTTCGTAGATCTAGCTTCAAAATAGCTGTAGTAGCGACGAATTTTTAAAAAAAATATTTCATCCCCTATTTCACTCCCTTTGGAATGGAATTTCGAAAATTCCCTTCTTAAATAACGCCTACAGTATAAGATCAACACCCTCCCCAAATTTTAAGTTTCTGTCCTTAGCGGCTTGGGCTGGGCGATGATGAGTCGATTGGTCAGGACATTGCTGTTTATATGTATAGATATGACGGGTATTCATTCTCGTTATCCGCAGTGTGAAAGCTTTGTTACCAATCGGCACCTAATAATTATTACTGGTAGTAACATTAACACCAGAGTATGCGTTGACGAGTTTAGTAAAGTAAATGCACACTATCTTATCTAAAAGGGAAAAATATTAAAAGATGAGAACATGTAGTGCTGTTCGTTTCTTTTATTAGAGTTGTTTTCATAGGATTCAGTTTCCGACGAACAAAAATTTAAAGTAATGTTAGGTAATGAACGGCCACTGAATTTCTAGACACTATCAATTCACGATGACTTGCATCACGTTTTCAATTTGGTTGAAACTTCAGTACACTAATTCTAGTTCATTCTAAAGTAAAGATGAAACTGTTTCTCTTCTACATAGACTTGTGCTAGGAACATACGTTTTACTACTGGTGTTTCTCTACATTTGTGTGCATATGCAACAACTTTTTTTTTTTTTTTAAATGTCTTCAGCATTTACTGATAACATTTTACGTTTGCCATTACTGTTTCCGATCTGCGGCCTAAACATCTGCCATATAAACGGGTCCGTCTATCTTTCTTTCTGCGCTTCATAGCACAGTCGGTAGTATTAACTCATCTTTACAGTCACTAATTCACTACGCCACTTTTCCATACAAAACGGTCTTTTCTGTCTGTATTCATCTCAACTGTCACGTTCTCAGGAATCACTCACAACGGTAATTATTCATTGTGACGGACAGGCCTTGTAGATGATGGGAAATTGGGATTCACGCAACTTTTGTTTTTGAGGTAATTTCTATTATTTTTATGGAATAAAAATAACAGTCAGTTGTATGGATTGAGTCTCTCCAAATCGTGGAAACAGTGGAGGTCGAAAGACATGATCCTTTTAACCATCCTGTCAGAATGATGACAAATTTGAGACAGCATACATCGACAGCACATTATACCCAAACTGGAGTTGATAGCACTCCTCAAAAGAGGACAGTCTAAAAGTAAACTCTTCGCAGGTATAAAGGAAAAGAAGTTGTTTTATGTACGCAGATACAAGGCGCTTGAGCATGACTAATCAGAAATGTTGCTTCCGTCAGCATCTGGAGATGGACTCACAAACTGAGGGTCATATATGAGAATTCATAACACATAAAGCGATTGTTTTCCAATGGTATATATCTGCAGAAGATTTACGAGGGGTGTTTTTTAAGTAAGTACCGTTTTGAAATTTAAAAAAAGAAGACGTGCTAACAATATCTTAATAATTTTGTTTTTACATAAAAGCCCACTTTTCTACATAATTTCCGTCAATATTGAGGCACTTGTCATAACGTTGTACCAGTTTTTGAATACCCTCCTCATAGAAGTCTGCCGCCTGACTTGTTAACCACTGCATCACCGCTGTTTTGACTTCGTCATCGTCTTGAAGACGCTGACCGCCCAGGTCAGTGCATGAACAAATGGTAGTCACTGGGTGCAAGATCGGGGCTGTACGGAAGATGATCTAGAGTTTCCCATCGAGAAGATGTGATGAGATCTTTGGTCTGATTCACCACATGCGGACGGGCATTGTCTTGCAGCAAAACGATGCCCTTGCTCAACTTCCATGGACTGTTGCTATGATTCTGGTGTGACGTAGGCCACCCATGTTTCATCGCCCGTAACAATTTGGCTTAAGAAATCATCACCGTCGTTGTGGTACCGCTCAAGGAAAGTCAATGCACTGTCTAAACGTTTGGTTTTGTGCACATCCTTCAACATTTTCGGTACCCAACGTGCGCACAATTTTCGGTAATTCAAGTGCTCGGTCACAATGCCATACAAAACACTACGAGAAACATTAAGAAAGTCATCCCTCAAGGAGGAAATCGTAAAGCGTCTCTTTTCTCCCACCTTATTGTCCACTTCCTGCACCAAACTTTCATTAATGACCGAAGGACGCCCACTAGGTTATTCATTATGCACATTTGTGCGGCCATCTTTAAATGCTCTCACCCACTTTCTTATCATTCCATCACTCATTATGTTTTCTCCGTAAACTCCACAGATCTCACGATGAACATCGATAACTTTTAGGCCTTTAGCACTAAGAAATTTTATAACAGCCCGTATTTCACAGTCGCCGGGACTCACGATTATCGGAGGCATCTTAAACACTCAGTACACAACGTAAACAAGGAAAAATCAGACTTTAATGGCGTCAGTGCGTAGATTAGGTACAGGCTTTCATCTACAAATAAAATTATTGAGATATATTAGCACGTCTTTTTTTTAAATTTCAAAACGGTACTTACTTTTTGATCGAAGTCTATATTTATTAATGGTGTCATTCCATTTACTGTGTGGAACTGTACATACTGTGTTTTGTCAAAGTTTAATGAGAGCCTACTTGCAGAGAACCACTTAATGATTTTCTGAAAAATATCGTTTACAATTTCATCAGGTAATTCTTGTCTGTTGGGTGTGATAGCTATAATTGTATCATCAGCAAAAGTACCAGCTTTGCATCTTCGTGAATATGGAATGGCAAGTCATTAATATACATTAAGAACAGCAGAGGACCCAAGACTGAACCTTGCGGCACCCCATTCCTGATTGTTCCCCGGTTTGAGAAATCACCAGTTTTTTGGATATTATGTGAACTGCTTATTTCAACTTTCTGCACTCTTCCAGTTAGGTATGATTTAAACCATTTGAGCGCTGTCACATTCATACCACAGTACTTGAGCATATCTAAATATCTCATGACTTGTCATCTCAGTGAAGTTCAGCGAAGTAGGGCCACTCAGTTGAGGTGTGTCGAAATGGTTGCATATCACTCCGGCATCTAGGAATCAGTGAATAGCTGTTCTGTGCAGGGACTAAGGGACGTAACATCTGAGGTCACCAGTCCCCTAGACTTAGAACTACTTAAACCTAACTAACCTAAGGACATCACACGCATCCATGCCCAATGAAGGATTCGATCCTGCGACCATAGCAGCAGCGCGGTTCTGGGCTGAAGCCCCTAGAACCGCTCGGCCGCAGTGGCCGGTAGGAACACTTTTAAAGTGCCCGATAAAGGTGGACGAGTGTTTCTTGAACTGGGCCTGCTTAGAGGCACGCTTCACCCTTTTATTCACGCATATGTCAGTGTCACATCCCCCGCGTTCAGGCCAGAGGATGCTGCGAAGTAGGAGCGCTGAAAAAGTATACACACCCTTTGCAGCTTCGTATCATGATCAGATTTCGTCGAATGGCTTTGAACGGTCTCTGTTCGTTCCGTCCTGTACACTGGAACAAAAATTGCAGTTACACTACCATCCCAAGGGCTGCAATCACTCTCAACGGGGTTGCAGGGCCACGATGTCCTTAGGAAAGAGAGAAATCGTCCGGGGAGTGTCAAAAATTGTCAAGACCGTCGTTCTGCTGATCATTGCAATACGAATTGTCGTTTTCGACAGCGAAATGTATGAGTTTCAATGCTCCAAGTGAGGGGATGCTTTCATTGAACCCTTTATGCCACCCTCTGACGTCTTTTCGTACAGAATTTGAGCGGCGGTGTGTTTGAAAAAATTTAGTCAGCCATGGGTGAGAAAACTGCATGATTTCAGTGGAGGGCTTCGCTGTTCAGACCTTCTTCGCAGATGCGCTAAGAGAAGGGGTGACATGTGGGTAAGAGAGGGTATGACGTCCGCGGTGGGACTAGGCAGAATTGTGAAATTTGGTGCCAGTGTGACATCATTAACCCACCTTACACCTCACATCAACTTCTGAGCTTTGGCAATTTTTCGTTTGTGTCGATACCTTGCTATAAAAGCGTCGCCGAGCCCAACGGTGACGTAGTAGGGCGTAAACTTTTGAACCATTACAGAGGAACGTTGTAGATACCTCTGAGCCAAATGTAAACTTACGCGTCGCATTGGGAGACAGTCACGGAGTTCCGCAAAAGTGACCCTTAAATTGTGTTGCGCAGAGTAGATAGTATGTGTGAGTATATGTATAAAATTTATAAAACTTTTTTGAACACTACTGTAAATTTATTTTAATTCTAATCTCTTATTCAGAGGATGTCTAACAGTCATGGTGACGTACACAAACTTTCAACATGTAATCGAGTCTGTGACGAAAGTAGAAGAAAACAGGACACGTGTATGAAGTGTACTTTGTAACTGCTAATTAATTACTGAAATAAATTTACACCGACCTTCGAAAAAGTTATAGAAATGATCAATAAGCTACACACTGGACGAAATTTGTATGTTTTTTATCTGAAGTGTAGACTATAGCATCAAACATTTTTTTGACATCAATCTTTCTCTAGTGGTGCACTTTCGTAACTGTGTTCACTGTAACACATAATTTCGCTTTACACCCTCCATAGTCTCAAGAAACATACAGGGTGATTCAAAAAGAATACCACAACTTTAAAAATGTGTATTTAATGAAAGAAACGTAATATAACCTTCTGTTATACAACATTACAAAGAGTATTTAAAAAGGTTTTTTTTTCACTCAAAAACAAGTTCAGAGATGTTCAATATGGCCCCCTCCAGACACACGAGCAATATCAACCCGATACTCCAACTCGTTCCACATTCTCTGTAGCATATCAGGCGTAACAGTTTGGATAGCTGCTGTTATTTCTCGTTTCAAATCATCAATGGTGGCTGGGAGAGGTGGCCGAAACACCATATCCTTAACATACCCCCATAAGAAAAAATCGCAGGGGGTAAGATCAGGGCTTCTTGGAGGCCAGTGATGAAGTGCTCTGTCACGGGCTGCCTGGCGGCCGATCCATCGCCTCGGGTAGTTGACGTTCAGGTTTCATAACTAACCTTTTTCGTAGGACTCTCCATACAGTTGATTGTGGAATTTGCAGCTCTCTGCTAGCTCTGCGAGTCGATTTTCCTGGGCTGCGAACAAATGCTTGCTGGATGCGTGCTACATTTTCATCACTCGTTCTCGGCCGTCCAGAACTTTTCCCTTTGCACAAACACCCATTCTCTGTAAACTGTTTATACCAACGTTTAATACACCACCTATCAGGAGGTTTAACACCATACTTCGTTCGAAATGCACGCTGAACAACTGTCGTCGATTCACTTCTGCCGTACTCAATAACACAAAAAGCTTTCTGTTGAGCGGTCGCCATCTTAGCATCAACTGACGCTGACGCCTAGTCAACAGCGCCTCAAGCGAACAAATGTACAACTAAATGAAACTTTATAGCTCCCTTAATTCGCTGACAGATAGTGCTTAGCTCTGCCTTTTGTCGTTGCAGAGTTTTAAATTCCTAAAGTTGTGGTATTTTTTTTGAATCACCCTGTATTTTCGTTAGAGGCCATCTGATCCTGAGAACCGGTTATTTCGCCCTGTCAATACTATTTTACAACAGCATTGGGCGTGCACTCAACTTTCGTACTAACAAGGGGACCGTATGAACTTCCACTCATCGATATGAATCATATTGACAGCTTGTGTAGGGCATGATTTGGACTTCAACTTATGTAAATAGCAAAACGCAACTCTCAATCGCCGGTCGGTGCGGCCGAGCGGTTCTAGGCGCTTCAGTCTGGAACAGCGCGACCGCTACGGTACCAGGTTCGAATTCTGCCTCGGGCGTGGATGTGTGTGCTGTCCTTAGGTTAGTTAGGTTTAAGTAGTTCTAAGTTCTAGGGGACTGATCTCAGATGTTAAGTCCCATAGTGCTCAGAGCCATTTAAACTCTCAATCATTTTCGAGAAAATCGAGTCTGAACATTTTACGCATGCTTAAGCACTTCTTATGGTCGCTAGAAAGTAACACGGACTCCGTAGCCAAGCGAGTAAGCGCTTACTTTCATGAGCGCGAGCACTAAGGATCATTCGCACATAATTCTAACAACAGACATGCGTGGTACACCGCGAAACTGTATGACGACCGAAAACCGCTTACGAATGTAACCGAAGTTAATTTTCCAACAGACACATTGAAAAAAGTATGCACATCCAAATATTCGGCGTTCATAGCAGATGCTGTATATTGCAATAAGTATTGTTTCCCACGTTTAGATTATCAGTGTAGTCCTGATTCGTAAAGTGCGCCATAGTTCCACATTATACTTCCCACACATGCAGGAAAAATAATATAAATGAAATGAGGCATAATATAAATAAAATAAGGCGGGGACGCTCGATCCATGGACATTATGTTCCTGAAACTAATCGTTTAACACTTTTTTTCATTATTGTTCGTTGCATTTGGTTGGGCGGACGTCACGTAACATCCGTTCAGGTTCATCGTTGATTCATTTCTTTACTCAGTTTATTTAATTACAGATGGCAGCCAACCGTTTGGCCGAACACACTGAGCCACCGTGCCAGCGACGCTCGGCTACAGATTTCTTTTTTTTTTTTTTCAATGCAACCGTCATGGCAGCCAAAAGGAGGGTTGGGGACAAAGTGGGCATACGTTGAAATCCGGTATCTGGCCACCATGTCCCGTCCCCTCCCCCAGGAAACAAAAGGAAAGTAGGAAACGCGTAGTAGAGGTATACCATGTTGAATACACAGGATCTCGTCCGATCACCGAACTTAAGCAACATCGGGCCCAGTTAGTACTTGGATTGGTGACCGCCTGGGAACACCGGGTGCTGTTGGCTCTATCTCATTTTTGCCTGGTTAGATGTAAGAGAAGGCCTGATGGCCCTAATCTTGCCAGGTTAAATAAATAAATAAATAAATAAAGGATGTCAATGGGACGAGGTTACTCTTCTTTTATTTAATTTCTTTAACACCACCGAGTGTAGTAGGAAACCAACATCGCGAGCAGGAGGGAGCTGCAATTCGTCACAGTCGGTGGTATTCGACGCAGAAGGACGGTCCAATGGCCAGGAATAACTCGTACGAAGAGTGTAAAATGCGTGGATCAACTCCTCACTGCAGTAACGCCCCATCTCCGGGGTGTGTTAAGAAAGACATTATAAAGAAAATTAGAGAAAAATTTTCTGTATTTGGAATTGCGGGTAGCTATACAATGTCGTTCATTAAAGAAGTGCCAAAAGTCAAGGATGTTTTACTCTCCATCAGCAATCAAATAGTGAATCTCGTGTCTACTTCACGGAGTTCGTCTTCGTTTGTGGGAAATATCCCAAGTGTGGAAAGAGGAGTAGGGGAGGAAATATCTGATGAGGAGTCGTATGGGTGATGAAGCCCAGCATCTGTCATAGCAAGTACCAGACGCCTATCGCCAATTCGCACACCAGGCGATGCTCATCTGTGTCCAGTACATCACAGGTAACACATAACAGGGTGTCTGCAATGTGAAAAACGTGAAGGCGTGACCAGCATACTTTCTTCCCATTGACTGTAAGGTACCACGCAGACAGGACGTCAGTGACAAGATAAGGAGCACACATCGATCACCTGATGACACACCAGTTGCTGCCCTCAAACACATTCAGTGACCCATTCTGCTGAAGGTAGCAATAGACCTCCTTCGTGGAAATCAAGTGCACTGGCAGAATCCCAAAAAGGTGACGGGACGTCCAAGTGCTGGGTAGGGGCTAAGAGAGAGCATATGTAGGGGCATCCAGCAACAGGCTGGTAACACATGTGGGACAACGACACCACAGCACCATTTCAGTGCTGACGAAATTGGCTATACTTCTGTCAGGGACATGATAAAGCCTAAACCACCCCTGCGATGTGGGAGAGTGAGGGTCTCATACCTTATCTTGAGCAGCAAATGGTGGCAAATATATGACGTCAATGCCGCTAACGTGTGGCCGGCCATGGATGGCGGAATGGGAAGTGTCTATGCCACATGAGGGATACATAACGCCAGATATACATTAACATACTGCGTCCATTTCAGGAGATCGATGGCTCGTAAACGATGATCTAGCAGCTCTGCTTACAATTGAGACAGTAGGAGCCGGCATTGGAGGACAACCGTGTGCTGCAAATCACTTACGAAATCGAGTCCTAAGCATCAGATAGTAGGAGCTACAAGCAATGGAGCAGTGCTGTCCACCGAGTGAGGTGGCGCAGTGGTTAGACACTGGACTCGCATTCGGGATGACGACGGTTCAATCCCGCGTCCGGCCATCCTGATTTAGGATTTCCGTGGTTTCCCTAAATCACTCCAGGCAAATGCCGGGATGGTTCCTATCAAAGGGCACGGCCGGCTTCCTTCCCCGTCCTTCCCTAATCCGATGAGACCGATGACCCCGCTGTCTGGTCTCCTTCCCCAAACAACCCAACCCAATCCCTAGCCTTCTACCTATAAACCGAAGTATAAACCAGTGCTGTCCTTAGGAAGTCCCGCACCTATAGCTATAGCGTTACCAGGAGCTTCACCATAGGTGGTAACCCATGCCAATGACTCCCTTACCTCAGCACCACTATGAAGAATGAGGATGAGATCGTACGCATAAGCAGCACAGCAAAATACACAGTCACCAAGTGATGTCCCAGACAGGCATCGGCAGAGGCTGCAGAGCAACGTTTCGATGGCGAAAGCAAACAACAATGCAGAGAGCAGTTAGTCTTGACACACCGAACGATAAATCAAAATGGAAGGACCTAAGTGGCTATCGTAGAGTACACGGGACGTCCGAGATTGACCTCATCGAACACCTGGCTGAAGTCAAGAGGAGTCGAAATCTAGGTATATGACGAGTGTGAGCAAGAGCGATTATGTCTCGATAATGACAGAGGGCAGTGCAGACGTTATTGACACCTTCTGCAGAGAGCTGATCATGGGAAACTGTGTGCTGAGCCATCCATTTAAACCATGCAGCCAACAGCCATGTAAAGATCTTGGTGTCGCTGTTGACCAGTATCAAGGGGCGATAAATGCATATCTGTGATGTACCTTGACACTTGTGGTTGATACTAAGGAAACCATTGAGAAAACCGTCTTGCATCTGCACGATAGGCGACATAGGATCCCGATAAATTTCCGGCCACACTGGCGCCAGAAGGGACGAAATGTTCGATAAAACTCTACTGAGAGGCCACCATGGCTGAGAACCCACCTGGATAGCATCAAAGACTTCATTCTCTGTTCGACAAGCAGATCCACCATTACAGCCCCAGGAAATGAGCCAATAGAGAGTTGAGAGACCACCTTAATGTTGGCAGGGTGGTGACATTGTGCAGATGGAGCATAACATAATGTACATGGAGGTCAAACCTTATATTGCATTGGGTATCTAAGTACCGCCCATCATCAATCGTAAGAAAATCAGTCAAAGTCCTCTGATGGTGACACCTTTACACTATCATGCGGTACATAGACAGATACTCCTGCCCTAACCCATTGTGTGTGCACACTCTGAACATAGCTCCTTGATAGCGAGGTCAAGAGAGGGCAGTGAGCTGTGCGTTGACATGATTCAGGATCACCTGATGCTGCTGCGAATATGGCATCATAGTATAATTCCAGAGAACGGTCAAGTGAAGATCCTTGGTTAATCGCCACCACACCGCAACCTCCATTCAGTAACTAATCAAGGCCTTGCGGAGGGTAGGCATTTCACAGAGGACCCACCAAGACAGGGCAGACTGATATGCATTGCAATGTTGATGATAGGCTGTCTACGTGGTCTTGATCAGCTGCTGGCAGTTGGGTGAAGTAAGACAGATGTTGTTCAGCTTCAATGAACCCTGGCTGCACCACACCCTTTAATGGGAGAGATTGATGGCACAGATATATATGTGTCATGGTCAGAGAACACAATGAGCCACACTTCAGCAGCCTGCACCTCACCAACAATATCACGGGAGATATAAACAAGATAGAAGGAAATGGAGGAATGACTAGTGAAATGCCTAAACCCTGAATGATCGCCATAAACGTGCTCCTAAGAGTCCACTGGGTTGAGTGGCTGGACAATTGCTGCTAGCACTGTGTGTGGAAAGTGCCGTGGTAGTTGGTCTTTCGGGCCTGGGTGGAGTTGAAGTCGTCTCCCATGATCACGGTATCTTGCTGACTCAGGAAAGAGGCGTGACCACCTTGAAGAACAAAGTGGAACTTTTGTGGCGGCGACCCAAGTCTTTGATGATTCTAACGCCACCAAATGTGTGAGCCGTTCCTTCAGCATCCAGGAGGTAGGCAACTGCATCAGTGAGGATACAGCCACATAAGATGATCACCACCCCACTACCAATAGGGGCAGTGTGGGAGACACATGCCATAAAACCACGGTAAGCATAAAAAGATGCAAAATGCACCTCCTGAAGGAGGGCAACTTCAACATCAGGAGTATACAGCATTTCATGGATTAATGCCAGTTTATGGTTATGCAAATGGTATTGACACTGCCCATGGCTATGTGATAAGTTTAAAAAGCTGCCCTCATCAGGAGGGTGTGTGATGCAAATACAGATGAAGCTTGGAGATCTCCTTGATAGACCCTTGTGGAAGGGCTCACCATTGTGATAGGGGAGAGAGCTGACCCAGCTAATGGGGATCCAGTGCCCTGCAGGCCTCCAGAATGTCTATCCTCAGCATCGATGTCGTCTGAACAAGAGACAGTTGTTTCATCAGGCCAGTTCAGTGGAACACTATCAGAGGTTCAGGTTGCATCAGACACAGAATGGGGGAGTGGGACTGCAAAAGATGCAGGTGGGGGAAGGCTGGTGTCTGTAGGTGGATGCTGACTGGAGATGGAGAGAGACATTGCAACTTCTTGTGCCAGGGCATCAGAGGATATCACATCATCTGTAGGGGAGTCATCATCCTGTGCACACGTCCAATGGAGATAGTCATCAGAAGGGGTACGGCGGTGTCTCTTTCATTTCCTCGATGATTCTTACTTTCTAAGATGTTGTTCCGTGTCAGATGACTGATGGCTGTCATCCAACATGTGGCCAGACAGCAGAAAAGCAGAGATCAGTATGACTCCATGATCGACAACCATGAGGTCGGGACAGATGACTTATGGCTATTGTTTGTTGGTACTGTCTCCTGGGGCAGTGTAGATGAGACTGGGAAAAGTCCATTGCATTGTCAAGAGGAGTTGACGCCGATGCCAACTGATTCAGAGTAAGTGCAGCAAGCAGTCCCGCCACAGACACGTAAGATAGAGGTAACACAGTGGGTGCCGTTGGAGGAATGAGGTCTCCAATCTATGTCTGAACGAGTCAACAACAGAGACATTCAAGACAGATATGACTTTCCTGACGACAACCTGAACAAGTGCGCAGCTGGCTATTGTACAAGACAACAGTGCTGCAGTTGGCACTAACAAAGTAAGAAGGCATGTGATGCCTGAGTTTGCTTTTTATCTGAGTGACACTACTGAGGATATTATAAGTTTCAAATCTCTTCCACGTTTCAACAACATGACTGACAACATTGCTGTAAGATGTGAGGGCAGCCACCACAGTGTCTGGCGGCACCTCAAACAGGAGCTGGAAAACCCTCAACGTGCAGAGGCCACAACCAGCATGATCAACCACGACAGCTCCTACATGGCAGTCAGAATATCGGAACTTGAGATCGTTATGATGGGACCGCACAGTGCTTCATTCACCAGCTTTGTGTACACAGTGGTACTAAGGATAGGAAATTGAATTCCGAGAAGGTCTTGTGGCGAGAGATGCGTTTCATCCCGTATAAACTGTTATAATACGCTTTTGGTCTTTCACGGTCCACAGGAAACATTAATTCATTCGTGTTTTGGTGACAGAAAGACGCCATGACGTAGACTCGTCCATTCGAGGCATTAGTGTTGGACACCGAATGGATCGTGGGACGGCGTCTGTTGTTTACGTCACAGAGGTGGTGCTGCTGCCTACCTGCGGTTGAAGTTTTGGTAGGAGCACGGCGGTTTACAATTGCGTGCTTCTTCCCCGAATTTTGCATGGAAGAAACAGTATTTATGGGCGGACGTCTGCTCCTGCGAGTGGTCAGACGGCGGTGGCCCAGAATCTTCCGCAGAGTCAGATGTGCTGTTGTTGTGCAGACGTGAAGGTGCCGGTAGTGCGGCGAGCTTGACAGACTTAGGTTTAGTGGGGCGTCCACGTTGGGGCCCTGGTTGTGGTTGGAAACTGGCGTAGCTGCCGGACTGCTGGGGACGGCGTTCACGTAGTAGAGTGGAGTAAGCGTTCGCATGCGTTCGCTATTTGATCTGTCTTCATAGGCGGAGATGGCCGTTTGGACAGACAGAGGCAGCTTTTCCGGTGAGCGTGGCGTCTGGCATGTCGCATTCACCGACGAGAAGTCGAAGGCATCACCACAGCTGGGACGGAAATCTGTCGCCGAGGCGTTCTTCATAGATGAGCTGTCGAACGTTTTCTCTTCTTGTCTTGGAGACACGTTCCAGTATTGCTTGTTTAGCTGTAGCATATTTCTCGTTCGGAGGAGGTGACTTAACCAGGTCATAAATTAAGTCGACACGGTCGTGGAGGTGGTTCATGAGGCATGTGAAACGGGCGTTGTCATCAAGTGCACAGACACTGAAATTTTGCTCGATCAGGTTGAACCAGAATTCTGGGTGGGCAGGTTTGAATGCTGGAAGTTTCGGTAGATTTGACGAACTGGCGGTCGAAGAATGCAGGCAGCCGCTCGCGGATGCAGGAGTAGGCAAGTGAAAGTAAACTCTGCGTCGTGAGGGCGGTAGAGAGGACTCAGACGTGCCGGCTGTGTTCCTAGTAGCTGGAGGGGAAGCAAAATCCGCTAGCAGGAAGCCCGGCGTGGAGCGAAGCGGGACCGGTTGTTGCGGTGGAAGGTCAAAGTGGTCACGGCGGTTGCTCGAAAGATTTTTATGCAAATGGTCCTCCACATCTGCAGCGAATTTGTCCATCACAGAGTCACTGATGAGCTTGGTGGAACCTGATGCGCTCAAATTACTGCACTGATGAACACTCGGAGTATCAGGTTGGCGAATGTCATTCACGTAGTGTGCCACCAGCGCGGAGTGATACAGATGTGGAGCTTGCACATTCAAAAAGGCGTCCTGTTGTGGAACATTATGAAAACTATGCTCCCCACTATTTACAGCACTTGCATTAAAGTTAAGTATCAGTGTGTAGTGGTTTCTTGTACTGCTGTGCAGCGAAAACTGAAGCACTTCAGGGCTAACAAAGCCAGAGTCAAGATCGCCGGCATCATGTTCAAAACCACTGCAGCTGACGAGGTCCCTGGGTTCTCGAGGCTATAGGACTGAGGAATAGGACGTCGAGCACCGACTACAGCTGGCGTGCTTGAATTTATTTGCTGTTGCTGGTGAAAGCCGGGCAGCGGCAGCGTGTTGCAGAAGGCCGTAGTGTAGCGGACAAAGGTCCATGTGAAACGTGGAAGCTGGCATTGTAGTCCCTTTGTACTCGGTTTGACGGATTATTTGAACTTCAGGGTCACCACTGAAGGAGCTATTAAGGTGGTAAGGTAATGACCACAGTTCTCTCTTCTAATCATCAATACTTTTATTACACGACAAACACACAGGTCAAAGACTAGGTGGGAACTGAGGTCCCGGAAGTATACAAAAGCAAAGATCCACTTGAAGACATAATACACATATCATGTTTTGGCCTATCAATCCGTGGATCGATGTCACAGGCCTAAGTGAACAGTTACTAAGGAATTTGTTAACATTTATTATCTTTTCCAAAAAAATCATTTACTGTGTAAAAGTTTCAGTCCAAAAGAATTTTTTTAAATTTGTATGTGAAAACCCTTGTTATACCTGTCTTTTTTTAAAATTTCATCTGGTAGGTTATAATACATCCATACCCCAGTATGTAGGAACTTTTTTTGGTAACAAGTTTTTCTGGACTGAAACATAAGTAGGTCATACTGCTGTCTTGTTTCATAGCTATGAATGTGTTCATTTAATATTAATGGGCTGTCTTTGCATAATAGATAGGTTTTAATAAATGATATAATACTATAAGTATAAACAGGTTGAATGTCATAATGTGAAGTTTCTTGAAATGTTTCCTGCATGAGTCATCATATCTCAGAGTGCATATTATAAGTATTACCTTGTTTTGCATTTTAAAGATATCTCTGTTGCAGGGTGAGTCTCCCCAGAATATAATCCCATACTGCAGTATATACTTATATGACTAATTTGGTGACTGATTTGCTTAATAACCTTACAGTTGACAGCTTATTTGAGAGATAAATGATATGTGTGTTTCACTTAAGTTTTTCTTCAAGCCATATACCAAGAAACTTAATGGTTCCCACACTGGAGAGCTCTTGGTTGTTTAAAAGCAAGTTGGAGATTTCTCATTTCTGAGATGAGAGGTTGAAACTTATGTGGTTGTTTTTTGCACATTTACGATGAGATTGTACTCATTGAACTATTGCCTCAGGAATGACATAAATGGCTTTTGATCGCTCAGCTTTGATTTCACCTGTTACCAGGATACTTGTTTCCCTGCAAAAAGTGTAGTATGCCCTCAAGTAAGCTTTGTGTCTATGTCATCAATACATAACAGAAACAGTATGGGTCCCAGGATTGAGTCTTGTCATACACCTTATTTAACAGGAATTTCCTCAGAGGTATGCACAACACACTGATAAATATTAGTACTCTTTATTTTCAAATTTTATTTCAATTTTTTTTCACTCTGTTTGACAGATATTATTCTAACACAGGTTTGCAGTTCCTCTCTCATGTTTTTTAGCAAACTTTCTATGGAATATGGTGTGGTTAATAACATCAAAAGCTTTAGACAAGTCTAAAAAAATACCAGTAGTAGTTTCTTTATTATATAATGATTTTAAGGTTGTGTTGAGATATGCTGTGGTTGTTATTTTAGCTTTTCTAAATCCATGTTGGCGCTCCAATATTAAGGAGAATCTATTAATGAAACTTTATAATCTGCTGTAAATCAATTTCTCAATTATTTTTGAAAATGTGCTGAGTTGTGCTACTGGTCTGAAATTTTTTGTGGAGTGGGGTAACTTTAGCAACCCTTAGGGGATCAAGAAAAAGTCCATTACTAAAGAATGCATTAATTATAACAGTTAATGGTTCTTTAATGTACTACCCACAATTCTTTACAATACAATCTGATATGTTGTCACTGCCACTAGAGTATTTATTTGTTAGTCTTTTTGTAACTGCAAGCACTTCAGTGTTTGAGGCATTGTGGAGAAACATTGATGCTTTTATGCTTTTCGTATTTGTTGGGCATTGAGTAGTGGCTCTATGGCAGTTCTTCTTTATCATATTTTCAGCTATTGTACTGAAATAGTCATTAAAAGCATTTATGATTTTTTCTGGTTCTGATGTCAACTCGTTTCAAAAATTTGTTTATGGCATGGTGCTTGTTATTAGTTTCATTTTTCACAACTTTCCAAATGCCTTTCATTTTATTTTTAGATTCTGTTATTAATTTATCATTATATAATATTTTGTTTGCTGGATTTATCTTTTGTAGACAGTACAGTAAGACTTACAGTATGTCCTAAACACCTCATGTTGTTTCATGTAGTCCTTCAGGCAGCGCTCTTTTTGGCTAGAGATTTTTATCCCTTTTGTTACCCATGACTTTGTGCATTTGTTTACAGTTCTCCTTCAGTTTAATGGAAACGCAATACTGAAATAGTGAAGAAGTGTTTTATGAAAGGAATTAAAAATGCTGTTAACATTTTTTTATATATCTCTCAGTCCTTACAAGATAATTAAAAAGTCTTATTATTTCTTCATTAAACTACCTTTTCACTTTAGCTTTTATAGGACATTGCTTTTTGCGGTTTAAATTTGCTGCAAGCATCTGGTGTTCATGGTCACTCTAACCTGTGTTATGATTTCAGTTGAGTAGTATTGACTATCTAAGCTTATAAAGATCTGGTCAAGAGCTGATTTTGAGCTTTCAGTGATCCTTGTTGTGGTTTCAAGAGTTGGGGATAAGTGGAATGAATTAGTTATGTTTAGCAGTTGGCCTTTGCTTTTTCCATGTTTAAGGAAGTTGATATTAAAACCTCCACATATTAACAAAATTTTATTAATTGCACAAAATTTATTTAGTAGTGCATCAAGGGAGTCATTGAAAGTCTGGATATTTCCAGTGGGATATCTGAATGAGTTCACTATCAGTATGTCAGAGCCTCGCAAGACAATTAAGGAAAATTCAAAATCTTTTTTCTGTTAGCATATTATTGCGCTTTGTGAGGCATTTACAGTTCACGTTCTTTTTAACATAAATAACTGTACCATCTCCCCTACTTTGACTTCAACATGAGTAACTAGCTAGATTATATTTTCCAATTGGTGTTTTATTCAGTTTTATGTTTTGTTAGCCAATGTTCAGTGATACAGAGAACATCTAATTGTAAATCAGTTTTCAGGAATAGATCTATATCTAACAACTTACTAAACATTGACTGCTCATTATGGTGTAATATTTTAAGAGGTACTAGTGTCTGTTTTCCATTGGGACAGATGACATTTTTATGTACTTTAGACTGTAGCTAAAGTTTTGGAGCACCACTCACCAAGTTCTCCTCTAATTGTATGTGGAACTTGGTTTAATTGCTATTTTTGGGCTAGATGCTGTTGCTGGTATCACATCTTGGTTTGGTCTTTGATAGTTTTGTTTTGCTGTGTCTTCTTTGAGCAGTGAAGATGGAGTATTGATCTTTCATGTGGTTCCTGATCTTTCATTCATCAGTGTCAAATTGGGTAAGTCAATTTTTGTTGTGGATTTTTCTTCTGTTTTTAGTTCCATATTTGCTGAAAAGTCTTCACATTGTATGTTTGTTAGAGCTGGTGTTTGCAGATTGGTCTCTAATTCTATCTATAAATGTCTACATAATTTCTCTTTGCCTTCTGTTCATAAGTGAAGTCCATGCTTTTATAATTGCTTCTGCTAAGAAACATATTGATGTCCATTATCATAACATGCTCGTAATTTTTTGCAGTGCTCACTGAGAATTTGTTTGCAGCATAGTTTGTGTTGTTCAATTTTTGCACATTTTACTGTATGGAACTGTGCACAAGATTACTTTTGTGTGGACTGTCTTTTGAAGAGACTCAGTTAGGGCACATTTGAAATCCTCAAATTTCTTTGTGGCATTGTTTTGCCCATCTAGAATGATGACACTTTTTTTTCCTTGTTTTTTTTTTTTTGTGTGTGTGTGTGTGTGTGTGTGTGTGTGTGTGTGTGTGTGTGTGTGTGTGTGTGTGTGTGTGTTCATTCATTCTCCCATCTATGTTACAAACAACAACCTTTAACAGAGTGTTAGGTTTTATAACAGAAGAGATGTAGTGTTTTGACTTCTGAAAACTGTTCATAATTTTAGCACAGTGATGTCCATGGCTGCCAGAAAGAATTAATACATTCTGACTCCTGTTTTCACCGTGTATCATTTTTTGGGGTGCTGGTCAATAGTTTCTTCCATAGTTTTCATTTGTATTAACACTGTTGCTTTTATCAGGGCATTTCATAACACAAAGACTTGAGACTGTTGGTGTAGTATTTTTGCTTCTAATCCCTTCATTCTGAGTTTCTTCCTCACTGTTTAGAGTTTTTGTAGGTTTTGTTTATAATGGTGCACTAGATATTTTATTTTAAAGTTTCACTCGATCACTCTTTTAAGTACGAATTGCTGATTACGTACTTATGATGCTCTCTTTTAAATGTTCAGTATCAGCTACAAATTTAATATGTGGCATATTTTCACAGCAAAGGCGGTATTTCTGTTTGGACATAACACACATCTCACTTAGAGCCATTTCTTGGGTTAATACACCCACATCAAAAAAAGTTTTCATCACCCCAGTTCCCAGAACTCCTGAAGATAGACATTGAGTGTGGATATTGTATCACAGACACAGTCCCTTTCACTGTTCGGAGATGTCACTAACCCACCCAAAGATGTAAACAACCATGCATGAGCAGCGCCTATTAGATGGAGGGGGTCCAACAGCCGATCATTCCCAGTCATTCCACCAGAAAGGAGGTTCTTGGCTCATGTTGTCAGAAGTTCAACTGTGCCTAGATGGTGGTCAATACCGTGGATAGATCACATCCGCATTGTTACTTTGTGTCAGGAAGGGCTCTCAACAACGGAAGTGTCCAGGTGTCTTGGAGTGAACCAAAGCAATGTTGTTCAGACATGGAGTAGATACAGAGAGACAGGAACTGTCAGTGACATGCCTCGCTACTGCGGTGGATGACCGCTACCTACGGATTATGGCTCAGAGGAGCCCTGACTGCAATGCCACCATGTTGAATAATTCTTTTCATACAGCCTTAATGTTGTGACTCAAACTGTGTGCAATAGGCTGCATGATGTGCAACTTCACTCCCAACATAATTGGTGAGGTCCATTTTTGTAACCATGACACCAAGCTGTGCGGTACAGATGGGCCCAACAACATGCCACATGGACTGCTCAGGATTGGCATCATGTTCTCTTTACCAATAAGTGTCACATGTTCCTCCAAGTAGACAATTGTCAGAGACATGTCTGGAGGCAACCTGGTCAGGCTGAATGCCTTCGACACACTGTCCAACAAGTGCAGCAAGGTGGAGGTCCCCTGATGTTTTGGGGTGACATTATGTGGGGCTGATATACACCACTGGTGTTCATGGGAGGTGCCGTAATGACTGTACAGTACGTGAATGCCATCCTCCGATTGATAGTGCAACCATATTGGGAGCATATTGGCAAGGCATTCGTTTTCATGGATGACAATTCGTGTCCATCTTGTGAATGACTTCCTTCAGGATATGACATTGCTGGACTGGAGTGGCCAGCATGTTCTCAAGACTTGAACCCTATTGAACATGCCTGGGATAGATTGAAGAGGGCTGTTTATGGATGACATGACCCACCAACCATTCTGAGGGATCTACACTGAACCGCCATTGAGGAGTGGGACAATCTGGACCAACAGTGCCTTAATGAACTTGTGGATAGTATGGTCAACAAATACAGGCATGCATCAATGCAAGAGGATGTGCTATTGGGTATTAGAGGTACTGGTGTGTACAGCAATCTGGACCACCACCTCTGAAGGTCTCACTGGGTGGTGGTACAACATACAATGTGTGGTTTTCATGAGTAATAAAAAGGGTGGAAATGATGTTTATGTTGATCTCTATTCCAATTTTCTGTGCAGGTTCCAGAACTCTCAGAATCGAGGTGATGCAAAACATTTTTTTGATCTGTGTACATACCAGTAGTTAACTATTTCTAGACACTTTTTCCTGACACGTGGTTGATGATATTACACACAGTGCATTTAAGATAACATAAAAAATTAATTTTTATGTATGTCATACATTCATATTTCCAGAGCTAACACACTGACTGCCATATTGTTACCTCTAAACACGTGACGGTGGAAGTATTAAGCAACTATCTGCACACAGAGTGACAGTACGCTGCACAAACTCACTGTTGTACAAGGACAAAGCCCATACTGTGAATTCAATAAAGGTGGAAGAGGAAGGTAAATATATGTCATTTGGCAGGAAACCAAATAAGATGTATAATTCTGAGAAACATAACATAGAAGCAAGATATTGCACGAGAAAAGTTCTTTAATTCTTAGAAGAATGAAAATATAATCAATATGGTGATTTACTTACTAAAATATGCTACATTAGAGATAAATGACCATATATATTCATTAATATGATGTAACAAATTAAAATACTTCTTACCTATGTGGCAAGGTGAATACCTCATACCCACTGAACTTGAGCACCATCTTTGGGTATGTGGGAAGCTAGTGCTCTGTAGCAGAGGGACAGCAGGGATGAGAGCTGTGTGGCTTGTGTGGAGTCTTGGAGATGATTGCACACGAAGCAAAGAGTACTTTTTTTAGGTTAACAAGACCAGCTTTTGTGGTGTGTACATGTTCCAGCAGCAGGTCCTGTGTGCTAGTGCTGTTGGTATAGAGCTCTGTGCCAGTTATTGCAGTGTGCCAGCTATTTAACGTGTAGTTTGAGTGAACATTTGCTCAGCTTGTTTGCCATGCTTCATTGAAAACAGAGCTTGAGATTTGCCACTACCTGTTTTAATGGTGAGTGTTCTTTGACATTTCTGTACCACTCATTTTGGCTGGTGGCTCTCATGTGTGCTGCACCAGTTTAATGATTATTGACTACTAGGTGCTTAATGATTATTGGCTACTAAGTGCTCAACTCTCCTCTGCCCCAAATGTCTATTTCTCTCCTTTGTAGGCAAACTACTGGATCTATTATGGCTACTTCTTCTTAAGCTAAAAGGGAAATTACTCCAGGGAGATCAGTCTACATTAAAGTCTTTTCGAGTTATTCATGTATATTCTTTTAAAGGGTCTTGCAATCTGTATGTGTTGTTGTGCTGTTTTATTTTATTTCATTTTATTTTTTTACTAGAAGGGAGCTATCCTAGGTGGTAATAACAACCTTTATGCAGAAGCATTAGTGATTTGTAATTCTTGTCAAGTTTTAGTTAATAGTTGCCTGAGTGATCCTTCAGATATACAGGAGTTCTTTTTACTTGTTAGCATTTTTAACTCACATTCTTTAGCCGAGCAATTCTTCATGATTGAGGTAATTGGTAGCAGATGCAATGTGTCATAAAAAGAGACCTTACATTGTTTGGTATACTTGAAATTTTTTTGGAGATTAATGTTTGTGTTTTGATGCTGTTAATTAGTCTTCTTGGCTTCTACTCTAGCCTTGAGTACAGTGATTTTTGATATGGGCCAACGAACTGTTGTTTTATCCCTGCTTTATTTAAGCGAGATTTTACATATGTTTTAGTTGAACTAATGTTAACTTCAAGCCTGTCACCACGGATCAAGTCCCGAGCTTTACCTTGGAGTGAAATGTGCCGTCCACAAGCTTGTACCCTGACCTCACATTTGGCAGATTCCTTGTAGTTCATTGTGATCTAAGGAACTTTTTTGAGGAAATTGCTTTGCTTGAAATTCTGGAAGCATTGTTACATTGGTAAAGAAAATTATCTTAGAATGATGATATGTAGCCTCATACTTTACTGCCACGATAACACGCTCACAATCTCTAATTTGTGACTACATGTATTCAGAATTGGTAGTGAAATAGTAACTGCAGGCTCTGAAAAAGTTTGCTACAATTCGTAGCAATCTGCACAAGATCTAGAAACTGATTGACAGTTGTTAGTCACAAGCCTTTATCCCAGAAAGCGTTACAAGCACTTGCTGAAACTGGAAGCATCGGTTTCTCAGCTGTGAATGTGGTGATTACATCTCTTAAAATAAACTCATGTACACCATTTCCAATTAATACAATTATTATTAACTAAGAAATACAGATGCTTACATAAACAATGGCCAAGACAGGATTGAATAGGCTAGCTGAAACAGAAAGAAAAAATGTATCAAAGCGAGTGACAAACACGAAACTTCTTGGCAGATTAAAACCGTGTGCAGGACTGAGACTTGAACTCAGGACCTTGGCCTGTCACAGGCAATCTTACAGGAAGTTTCATATCAGCACACACTCTGCTGCAGTGTGAAATTTTTCATTCTGGAACAACTTGCAAAAATTTGGAGAACATTTTGTTGATTTTTATCACAATTAGTGATATATATTAAGTTTGCCTTCTCTGGCTATGCATTTAAATGTCATTTACTTACAGATTCTTAATAGCATTTGTGGTACAAAATATATATAGCTTTATGATTCATTTGTCCCATCTGATTGAGGCAAAGATTTTTCTTTATAAAATTACTTGGTGAAATCAAATGTTTCTTTGACTGTTTGGAGTGTCTGTGTAGGATGTGTATTTCATACTTAAAGCCACTTTTATACTGAATGAGATTTTCACTCTGCAGTGGAGTGTGCACTGATATGAAACTTTCTGGCAGATTAAAACTGTGTGCCCGACCGAGACTCGAACTCGGGACCTTTGCCTTTCGCGGGCAAGTGCTCTACCATCTGAGCTACCGAAGCAAGACTCACGCCCAGTACTCACAGCTTTACTTCTGCCAGTATCTTGTCTCCTACCTTCTCTCCTGCGAGAGCTTCTGTAAAGTTTGGAAGGTAGGAGACGAGATACTGGTAGAAGTATAGCTGTGAGTACCGGGCGTGAGTCGTGCTTCGGTAGCTCAGATGGTAGAGCACTTGCCCGCGAAAGGCAAAGGTCCCGAGTTCGAGTCTCGGTCAGGCACACAGTTTTAATCTGCCAGGAAGTTTCACTTTTATACTCATGAGATATGGGCTTCATGCATTTCACTCAATTTTAGTCTGTCCACTTAACGTATATTAGAAAGTAGCAAAAAAATTACTTCAAATATTTTTCTACAAAGAGAAAAAAATTGAGAAATAGTACTTCATCATTTGAGTTAAAATGTAGTTCACTCATATTGGATTGTGGTGATGCTTGTACACCTGAGCCAGGAATCTCCAGGAAAGCTTTGCAGGACAGTTGGGTTTGATACTTCCTGGTCACTTTGTGTAGGACTCCAAGAAGTTTCATTGATTGTACTGTATTTTTATTGATCCAGGCAATCATAGTATTGTACAGCTGTACATATGATATTGGACAGCTCAAGAGAACTATTTACATGTAATTTTTACAAATTGATTTTTACATTATTTTGTAGCAAGGAAATTATCTATCTTAAACAAAACAGTTAATACAAATCATAGAATTGTACGGTTGTACATATCATATTGGACAGGTCAAGAGAACATATCTGCAAGTAATTTTTAATAAATTGATTTTACATTATTTTGTAATGAGGAAGTTAGCTATCTTTAACAAAACAGTAAATACAAATGTTGTATAGTAAAATACAAACAGCCAATACAAACGTAATAATAAAATAATCCAGTATATTTCATAGAAATGCACAGTATATAATAATCCAGTATATTTCATAGACATGCACAGTATATAATTTTCAGACCTAATTGAACATTTATCATAAAATTGTTTACAATTTTAACCCCTTTCAAAAAAATAATCAACTGCATAAAAGCAATGGTCCAAGAGATATTTTTTTAACTTATGCGTGAAGGCTCGTGGATTCTTTGTTGCTTTGATTTCATTTGGTAAATTATTATACATTTGTATCCCAACATTTAAAACACTTTTTGGTAGCAGGTAGTTCTGGACTGAATCATATGTAGGTCAGATTGCTGCCTTGTTGCATAGTTATGAATATCTCCATTGAATTTTAATGTGCAGTCATTGTTTAACAGGTATGACTTGACAAATGAGACAATATTATAAATGTAAGCAAAGGGCAGTGTCATAATGCCATTTGTTTTCAAATGTCGCCTGCATGATTCGTTATGTCTTAGGTTACATATTATGCATATTGCCTTTTTTTGCATTTTGAAAATATATCTACCTCCAGGTGAGTTCCCCCAAAATATGATTCCATACTGTAATGTTGAGTGGAAGTAAGCGTAATATACATGTATGAGAACAGATTTTGTGACTGATTTTTTGAGTATCCTTAAAATGTAACACACAGTTGATAGTTTTTTTGAGATATAATTTGTGAGTCTTCCACTTAAGATTTTCTTCAAGTCATATGCCAAGAAATTCGACAGAGTTGACGCACATAAGCTCTTGGTTATTTAGAATCACACTGGGCATTTCTTCTCTATGGGATGAGAGTCTGAAGTTGATGTACATTGTTTTCTGTATATTTTTAATCAGTTTATTATCGTTGAACCATTACCTGAGTGACGACATAAGTGGTTTAATTTTTTGGTTGTGGTCCTCTGTATCAGTACATGTTATTAGTATACTTGTGTCATCAGAAAATAGTGTGGCATGTCCTGTAGCAAACTTCGTGCTTATGTCATCAATGTATAGCAGAAACAGTATGGGTCCCAGGATTGAGCCTTGTGGCACACCATATCTAATAGGCATTTTGTCAGAGGAGTGAACAGTAGATTGATGGGTGGTTGTATTCTTTTTTTTCAAAATTAATTTCAACTTTTTTAAAATCTATTTGATAGGTAAGATTCTAACCATTTGTTTGTAATTCCTCTTATACCTTTATTTGATAACTTCTTAAGGAGTATGGTATGGTCAATTACATCAAAGGCTTTGGATAAATCTAAAAAGATACCAGTAGTGATTTTCTTATTATACAGTGCTTTTAAGGTTTTGTTGAGATACTCATAAATAGTTGTGGTAGTTGTCTTTTGCTTTCTAAAACCACGCTGATGTTTTGTTAATAAGGATAGTTTATTAGTAAAGTCTTACAATCTGGTGTAAAATAATTTTTCAAATAGTTTTGAGAATAAGCTGAGTTGTGCTATGGGCCTGTAATTGGCTACATTATTTTTAGGGCCCTTTTGTGAAGTGGGGTAATTTTAGAAGTCTTTAGTAGGTCAGGGCAAACTCCATTTGTAAAGGATGCATTTATTTTGTGGGTTAGGTGTTCTACAATGGATTCTCCACATTTCTTTACAATTAAATCAGGAATGTTGTTACTTCCATTGGAGTACTTATTCTTTAGTCCTTTTATAGCTGTAATTACTTCAGTATTGGAGACTTTGTGAAGAAACATTGATGCCTGTACTGGTATGGTTTCTATTAGTGTTTGGTGTTGAGTCTTTGGTCTGTGGCAGTTTTTCTTTATCAGGTTTTCTGCTATTTTGCTAAAATAGTCATTAAAACCATTTACTATTTTTTGGGGATCTGATGTGACTTCATCATTTAGGTTTAGTTTTAATGTTTTGTTTATAACATGCTGCTTACTGTTTGTTTCATTTGTTACAACTGTCCACAAGCCTTTCATTTTATTGTTAGATTCCTTTATAAATTTATCATTGTATAATTTTTTTCCTTGTTGGATTACTGTTCTGTAGATTGCAAAATAGGTCTTACAGTATGACCTAAACTGGTCATAGACTTCATGGTGTTTCATGTGATTTTTTAAGTCATTCTTTTTTTGGCTGGAAATCCTTATACCTTTTGTTACCCATGAGTTTGTGTGTTTGTTTCCGATTTTCCTGGATTTCAGTAGAAATGCAGTATTGAAGTGGCGGAGAAATGTTTCATGTGAAGAATTAAATATGTAGCTTACATCATTTTCTTTATAGACCTCTGCCCAGTTTTCAGACCTTAACAGATAGTTAAAAAGCCTTATATTATCATTATTAAATTGCCTTTGCATTTTAGTTATTGTGGGATATTGTCCTATGTAATTTAAATTCGCGTCAATATTTGGGCTTCATGGTCACTGTAACCTGTGCTGATGACTTCAATTGAGTGGTGTAATTTGTCTGTGTTTATGAAAATCTGATCTAAAGCTGTTTTTGAATTTTTGTGATCCTGGTTGGTGTGTTTACAGTTGAGGGTAGGTTGAATGAATTTGTAATATTCAACAATTCATCTTTGTTTTTTCCAGGTGTGAGGAAGTCAATATTAAAATCTCCACTTATTAATATATTTTTGTTTAGTCAGTGAATTTTTTTGAGTAGTGCTTTGAGGGAGTGATTGAAGGTTTGAATGTTCCCATCAGGGGCTCTATATACATTTGGTATCAATAAGTTATAGTCTGTTAAGATAATTAAGGAGAATTCAAAGTCTGTTTCTATTTGCATATTATTATACTTTGTGAGGCTTTTGTAGCTCAATTTTTTTTGACATAGATTGCTTTACCACCTCCCTTACTTTTGTTCCAACAAGAATAACCAGCTAGAGTAAATTTGCCAAGTGGCGTTTTTTTTTAATTTTGTCTTCTGTTAACCAGTGTTCAGTAATGCAGAGAACATCTAAGTGTGACTTTGTTTTTTGGAAGAGATCTGTTTCTAGTAACTTATTAAACATTGACTGCACATTATGGCGTAATATTTTAAAGGATAATAGTGACTGTTTTCCAATGGAATGATTTTTGACACCACTCGCCGGGTTTTTTTGTAGTTGTGGTTCATGAAGATTTTGCTCTGCATCTGTTTTCCTTTAGTTTGCTCCTAGCAGGGAGCTACTGGTGTTCTTGCCCATAAAAAATCCTGGCTGTAGGCTGGAGGTCTGCATTTTTGTGTTGAAGATCTTGTCACACTTTCCAGTGGTACTGATTTGGAGTGTGGTTGCACATTTTTTGCTGTCTCCACTTGGATGTCATGGGCTGACTGGTTTGTGGCACTTGACGAGATTTTTGCATAGGATGTTGGTGGTGACTTGGTGCTGACTGTGGATACCTTCTTCTTTTCTAACACTGTTTCTGATGTTTTCCTTGATGATTCTGACTGCATATTCACTTTTGTTGTCGTTACTGATGGCTCTTCAGCTCCAGGTGTTGTTGGTTCAGCTGCAGTATTGCTCATTCTTCTGAGATTCTCCACCAAATTAGCTTCATTTGACCACAAATATGTTTGATGTCCTGGTGTAACACGTTTTATGGGACTTCTTGTTACGAGTGGACTTTTGATGGCATTCAGCATATTAACACACGGTTTCTTTTTCCCATTTTTATGTAAATGAAGCCCATGCCTAGTGAAGTCTTTCCATTGGAGGAAGCTATTTACATCTAAAACTCTGATGTGTTCACTGTAAGATGCCTTCTGCATCAAGTAACTGTTCATTTGGTAGATTTTGCAGTTTTCATTTGGCATGTTATATCTATATGGTATTGTGCATAGAATTAGTTGGGTGTGCCTAGTTTTTGCAATGGTTTCATCTAGTGATGTCATAAAACCATGTTTTGATCCATTAATATTGTTTGCACCACCTAAGACCACAACATAATCATTTTGTCCTAGACTACACATTTTGTTTTGTATATTGCATGTTGCTTCTTTGAATATAGCATTTGGCTTTATCAAAGATTAAATTTATAGCTGGTTGTTGAAATTTCGTTCAGTACTTTTGCACAGTTCCTACCATGACTATCTGAAAGTAACAGTACCTGTTTTTTGTTATTTGTAAGCTGACTCATGTTCGTGTTTGTTTCAACTTACTACAGTCATTTTTCTTAACCATTTTTAAATTACACGAGAAGTGTTCCGAAGCACTTTGTAGGTAACCTTTGTTTACTGTTTCACATTTTTCATGTTCACTCTTCTTCAATGGAGCATCATTTCTTTTGTTAGTACAAATATTTAACACGTCACTGTACAAATTTCGAACTTTTTCCTTATGTTGCGGTGGTTTACATAGAAGAGACATATAAATGGGAATTATACTGATTTTATGTGTGAGTTACTTGTGTGCGCAACAAAACAAATAATTCACTAGGGATATGCATCTTTAATGATACTAGGCATTAAACTTTATTTTTAGTATATTGGTTGATATGCATGTGATTCTCGTGAAAGCAACAGAGGCTGTATTATCATTAGGTAATTGCAGTGATTTCACACTGTCCATATATATTGTTTACAAAGTATTATACATAGCTCTTGAACTAGTTCATTCACTTGATAGCAGATAAAAGGAAAATAGCAAAACAGATGCTGTAGGCGGCATTGCCTATATATATCATCCCATAGATTACAAAGCTATCTTCATTCACGCAGTTAAACTTCAGGAATGCAGACTCCATGTCTAAGGCATTGTCAACAATTGGAATTAAAATACCTCAAAGACTGGTTTGTTGCTCATGCCACCATATTGCTAGTCAGTGGTAGTGCCCAAACCGCATGATACACTCGTAAAGCTTAGCACATGTGCTTTTCAGCTGCAATTTTTGCTATAACATCAATTGTCTCTTGGATGGATGATGAGGACTCATCTCATGATCACCACACCATATTATATGTGTGCAAATGAACATTACTGTTGCATAAAAAGTTCTCGGTTTACTTGCCGCATCAAATTTGGATAAAATCCCAAGCTTTCGATGACTACCTCCGTCATCTTCATCAGTTTTACCCCTGACGAAGATGATGGAGGTAGTCATCGAAAGCTTGGGATTTTATCCAAATTTGACGCGGCAAGTAAACCGAGAACTTTTTATGCACGGACTCCGTCGCGAAAGACTTCGTAGTCAGAACATTACTGTTATTTACAGAGGTCTATGCTTTACCAGTTACCTTGTTAGCTTTCCAAGTGCATTTTTGTATCGGTTGCTTGAAACTGACACCATCATAATTCCTCTCTGCATTGCCTTATTTGAAACAGTTACTGATGTTCTTAATGGTTTACATGTCATAACGATTTGCACATTTAGAGATTGTCTGCATATCTCATTCTCATTTTACAGAAACATGATTTTTTTTCAGCTGGTGTTCTCATAAATTGTTCCTAATAGAGCAGAATCACTCAGTAATGTTTGGCAAGTCTCAGCATCAGAGATATGTAGTAAAATCACTATACTCATATCTTCTTTGGTAAGGGAAAAGAATAATTTCATGAGTCTGAGACACAGCAGACAATCAGTTAGTTGGCTGGTTGATTTGGGAGGAGTGGACCAAACAGCTAGGTCATTAGTCCCATCAGATAAGGTAAGGCTGCAGAAGGAAGTTGGTTATACCTTTCAAAGGAATCATTCTGTCATTTGCCTGAAGCAATGTAGGGAAATCATGGAGAATCTAAACCAGGATGGCCAGACATGTGTGTAAACTGTCGTCCTCCCAAATGCAATCTAGTATACTAACTACTGCACCATCCCACTTGGTTGGACAATTAGTTAAATCAAACCTTGTAGAGGATAATTGATTTTTCATTCCCTCTTACCCACTAGAATATGACAAAATTGCTTTTACTTCCATGCTCAATGGGCCATGCCCCTTGATTCTGATGCTCTTAATCAATACTTAACATAAGATCACAGTGGCCACACTATGCAAACATTTTCTTGTGACACATCAAGTGCATGTTTTCACTTAACTGGAAGACTAGTCATCTATGCCCTAGCTCCTGTTACCACACCAACAGCATTTGCATATGGGTTAGATGTACAGTCTGAGGTACTTGCAGTCAAGGTGTTTCCTCTACATAACCAAAACTTATTGGGGCATTGTAATTTCTGTTCCCAATTTCTTAACATTATTAACTGAACAGAAAATTATACTCACTGTAATTAGTACAGTTGCATTATTAAAGCCTATGCTCTCCCTATTTTATAGCTTGTGTCTGTAGGTGTTGATGGATATGTGCGTGTGTGCGAGTGTATACCTGTCCTTTTTTCCCCCTAAGGTAAGTCTTTCCGCTCCCGGGATTGGAATGACTCCTTACCCTCTCCCTTAAAACCCACTTCCTTTCGTCTTCCCCTCTCCTTCCCTCTTTCCTGATGAGGCAACAGTTTGTTGCGAAAGCTTGAATTTTGTGTGTGTGTTTGTGTTTGTTTGTGTGTCTATCGACCTGCCAGCGCTTTCGTTCGGTAAGTCACCTCATCTTTGTTTTTATATATAATTTTTCCCACGTGGAATGTTTCCTTCTATTATATTGATATCACATTTCTAATTGGTGTGATGAATGGCAGCTGGCTATTAATTTAGAAAAATATAAGTTAATGTGGTTGAGTAGGAAAAACAAACTGACAATGTTTGGATACAGCAGTAGTAATGTCTTGCTTGACACACTCATGTGTTTAAATATCTGGGTGTAACATTGAAAAGCATGTGAAGATTGTGGTAGGGAAGGTGCATGGTGAATTTCAGTTTATTGGGAGAATTTTAGGAAAGTATGGTTCATCTGTAAAGGAGACTGCATACAGTATGCTAGTGCAACCTGTTCTTGAGTACTGCTCAAGTGTTTGGATCCACACCAGGTTGGGTTGAAAGAAGACAATGAAGAAATTCAAAGGTGAGCTGCTAGGTTTGTTACCAGTAGGTTCGATCAGCATGAAAGTGTTACAAATATACACTGCGAGCTCAAGTGGGAATTCCTGGAGAGAATAAGACATTAATTTCAAAGAACATTACTGAGATAGTTTAGAGAATTGGCATTTGAAGCTGACTGCAGAACGATCCTACTGCTGCCATCATGCATTTCAGATAGGGACCATGAATATAAGATACAAGAGATTAGGGCTCATACTGAGGTACACAATCACTTTTCCCTCACTCTATCTGCAAGTGGAACAGGAAAGGAAATGACCAGTTGTGATACAGGGTACGCTCTCCCACACATCATACAGTGGCTTGCAGAGTATGTAGATGTAGATGTATCTGAACATTCATCATCAATGCATGCATTGTTTTGCAATATAGGACTATGATAGTGGTCAAAGGCTCCATCTGCTTGAGCTATATGTGATGTGTTATCACCAATTTGACCTTTTACGATATTTAATTCCTTTTCCACAGAATCAATTTGACCGGTTAATTTATCTTGAATCTCATGTTGCCATTTGGGCAGATACTGAATCAACATTTTCCTCATGAAACTAAGTTAGCTCTTGACAGCTTGCACTATGGTATGCTGTTCAGCATGTACCTCTGTGACACTCCAATCTTTCTCTTTCCTTAGCTCTAGTTCAAATTTTTCAATAATTTTATTACCCTATTCTTTTAGAAGTTCCTTTATTTTGCTCTCTGTCTCAGCTGATAGACTTTTTATGCACAATGCTACTTGTTTCACTGTGAGCTTTAGTCTATTTTACTCTAGTTGCCAAGTGTTAAGACTTTCAGACACATTTTTTACCTTTTCAGAAAGGTCCATGATGGTTTCCTGTAAACCTAATATTTCACTATTTATGTGATCCAAATTGGATATTAACACTTCTGTTACATGGTTAACCACTTAATTGTTTCAGGTGCATCAGTTTTATTCAAGCTTGAACTTTGGACTTTGTAGTGAAATAAGAGCTGCAGGCTCTGAAAAAGTTTGCTACCATTAGTAGCAACCTGCAGGAGATGTAGAAAAAGTTCAGCAAGCCATTATCTGGAAAGTGTTACATGTACATACAGACACTGGAGCTCCCATTTCTCAGCTGTGAAAATGGCGATTATTACTCTTAAAGTAAATGTGTGTACACCATTTCCAGTTATTGCAGGTATTATTAACTAAGAACTACAAATGCTTACATAAATATTGGTTAAGGCAGGAGAGAGTAGGCAACCTGAAGCAGATGGAAAAAAAAGTATCAAAATAAATGATGAACAACTTACAAAAATTAAGAGATAATGTTTTGTTGATTTTAACACAATTACTGATATGCATTAAGTTTGTCTTCTTTGGCCATGCATATAAAAGGTCACTTAATTACAGAATCTTAATAACATTTATAATACAAAATAATCGTTTGATATAACCTTTCATACTTCACTAAAAAGAGCACTTGATGTGAATTTTTCATAAAAGTATCAGTCATTCATCTTTTGCATAAAATACTTCTATATCTAATATTTGCTGGCTGTATTTCTTTTTTCCAGTTTATATCATCTAATAAGTTTGCTGAAAACTGGTGTCTGGTTGGTCACAGTTTATCTTGGATACTGCTCATCAGCTGCTCAGAAAATAGATATCATGCAGCTGAGTAATAATGATGAACTTATTCATGTCATGGGTACCAGCACAAATGTTTGGAGCACCATAAAGGACAGTGCAGACTCAGGAGTATGTAGTAAAGTCCACTTAAATTAAATTTATTTTATTGTTCTCCTCACAAATAAACTGCATTCATTTCATATTTCTCTACATTAAACACAATTTACTGACTGCCTAACATTGTCCTACATGTTTTTCCCCCTTAGCTACAGGAGGACCCATTCTGTGTTTGTGATGTTAGTGACATAATAAAGAAACACGAGGAATGGATAGTTAAACTGCCAAGAATCCAGCCATTCAATGGTATGTTTCAGCCAGTTTTTCAATCAGAGAATTGAGTGTTTCTTAGTAAATGTAAAATGTTTCCCCTAAGGATTATATTTTCACACATTGATTAATTTTTGACTACTTTATTTCTCTAAACTCAATATATAAAAATTTTAATAACTTACATTTTTACAATTTTATATGAAATTTTCAACAATCTCTGCTACTTTTACAGCAGTGAAATGCAATGACAGTCTGAATGTGATCAGAGTGCTGGCTGCACTGGGAACTTGCTTTGACTGTGCTTCAGAGGTGAGAGGTTTCATATCATTTAACTCTTGTGAGAGTGCTGTATCAGATATGTTATACTCATCAATAATAACTTCTGTAATTACTGCATTAATAACTCTGTTCACAACCAGAGAACTAGATCTACACTGGACTTACAATACATATGCCAAGAAAGAATAAGTATAAAACTCAGAACTGCTTTTTTACCAAGGAATAAAATTGTACTATAAATTTCCCAAGGAGATTAGACAGATTACTGGAACAAGCAGTGCATTCTGTACAGTAAAGGATGACTTGGATAGCACAGACCAGGAATTAGGTGAAAATGTAAAACAAGTGAAAACAACAACATCAATAGCAGTAGTAATTTACTAATATTAAAAATAAGATAAAACATTTTACTACACACTTTCACTCTATAATGTTTTTATTTTCATTTCTTTCCTTTGAAACCCTTTATCAAAGCTCTGCAGTTGGTATGCTAACACCTTACCATATTTTTGAAATCAATGTCTCACTCATTAGGGGAGGATGCTGACTCAGTTTATCAAGCAAGTGAAAAGAAAGTTACAGTACTGAAACTGGAAACCATGGTGTCAGGTTTTTGATGTCAGCTGTTGGAGTATGAAGTAATGTGTATTTAGTGACTGTAGTGTCTGTGGTGATTGGTATTGAGTAATGAACAAGTAGTGAAGCACTAAATTTTATCTTATGAAATAAATTCTTTGCAATAATATCTAAACAGAACACATTAGAGATAAACTGAATGAGTTTGCATTCAGGAGAATGGAAGCTCCAGTCTCCATTTGACAAACCTGATTTAAGTTTTCCATGGTTTCCCTAAATTACTTTCTTTTTTATGTATTTATTTTCTTGTTTTGGCATCTGAGCAGGACTCATACAGCCATCATAATACATAGAATGGATAAAACATTGAAGGGCAACATACACATTGCATTCAATACATTTGCACAACATCATAAACATAGAATTACAGTCATATCATATTAGAAGTTGAGCTGCTTTTTCATCAAAAAGGCGAATAAAAGGCAATATGTTCTCTGGCCTTTCAAGCAGAGTTGTATCATAACACACGTCGGCAAGCAGCAATCAATGGTGGTCAGATGCTGTAGAAGGTAGCTTGTACTGTTGAATCTGTTTATGCAGCCAAGAAAAGATGTTATTGACTTCCTCTTCTTTGCCACAATGCGAATATAACCAGACCAGTACAGTATAGATGGTTCCTGAACCAGCCACAGTGAATGTGAGGCATCTTATAGTGTTTGTGAGACTTCTGGAGCATTGATTTTTCTTGTACCTGAAGTTAGGAAACAGCACCATGTTCTCTTTTGCATAATCTTATTTAGAGATCAATTCCTATTCTGTGTTCCTTGACTCTCTGATTTTTGGTTTAATAATGTTTCAAAGGTCTGGATCTGATAATTCCATGTGTCTCCCCACCCTGCCACAGACAGCTTATTTGTATAACATGTCTACTGTTTTATTGCAAGGTATGCCAAAGTTCCCTTTTACCCAGCTCTTGGTAACTTGCTGATACCTACTTGTGATCTGTAACATCAGATTCTGATGTCATATGCTATTAAATGATTCGATCTTCCACTGTGCAGATGTCTTGATAGTTTCAGAGGTGATCAGGAGTCAGAAAGGATAATAAGCTCAGCACTCAAGTACCTATTGGCATATTAAAGAGCTCAAAGAACAGCCAAAAGCTCCACTGTCATAATTGTGAGTTTGTTAGTGAGCTGGGATTTCATTCCAATATGGCAGCTGTTATGCCAGTAAGCACAACCACATCCATCTTCATTTTTTGAAGCGTAGGTGTAGATGAATCTTGTATTCTTATTTTTGGAGAGATACTCCATCAAACTGCATTTATCTGGATAACTACAGCCAAAGTCAATGTCAAAAACAACTTGTGGTTCCAATACACAGGTGCAGTAGTCTGTTTCAGAGCAGAGTAATTATTGTGCAGACATGCTTCATTTGGGAAATTGACTAGTATCCGTGTATGCAGTAATAAGAGGAGTAAGACTTTGTTGAGCTATTATCTGGATGCATAACACAATCCTTGTAAGGTATAGATGTCATGTACTAAATGGTCTTGTGCAAAATTGTGACTGTTTGAATAAAAATTTCATATGTAGGTATTCATGACATAGATGTAGGGGAGGGTTATTTACTTCAACCAAACATCTACATCTAAATCTATGATGTATGCCACAAGCCACCTCATAGTGCATGACGAAGGGTATTTTTGTTACCACTAAATGATCACCCCCCTTCCCTCTTCTACTCGTAATGTGGGAAGATTGATTATCAGTAAGCCTCTGTATTAGCTCTAATTTCTTGAATATTCCTGCTTCTGCTCCTATAGTTTCATGAATTCCGATAGGTGGCAGTGCTATATGTAGTCTTGAAAATGGCATCTGTAGTGAAGGTGCATTGCAAGCAGAGAGCTGTCATTGTAGTTCCTTTGATGAAAAACCAGACCATTTAAGATATTAGTAGGTGCTTGCAGAAAGTCTACAGAGAGCTAGAAGTGAAAAAAAGCACAGTAAGTCATTGAGCGAGGCGTCTGACATCATCACAAAGAGGTCATGCAAACTGATCCATTTTCCTGTGTGCTGGCTGGCTGCACACAGATGTGACTCCTGCAGTGGAATTCAGTGTGTTTGTCACCCATAAAATGCAAACAAACTTCTCTTTTTCTGTGATAATGCAAGGCCTCACAAAATTCTGAAATGTGTGAAATCTTATGGGACTTATCACACAATTCTGCACAACTGAGAGGAGCTCATAAAACTTTATTGGACTGTTCTTCCTCATACACCCTACAGTTCAGACCTTGCATTTTCCAGCTTCCATCTCTTTGGCCAATTGAAGGATGCGCTCCACAGTAAGCAGTACATGGAAAGGTTTTTGATGCAACAGTGTATTGGCTCTATTGTTGCCCAGTAGAATTGTACCTTCATGGCATATAGGCCCTCCCAGTAAGGTGGGTAGAGCTGGCGCATTGACAGAGATCGTGTTGAAAACAGATGTTTTGTAGCCTAAAGAGTGGGAAATAATATGGTGTATTGGAATTTTGAATAAAACCAACCTGCTTTCACAAAAAAAGTGTGTTTCATTACTTATTGAATGCTCCTCATAGTTGTAAAGTAGTGGATTGCTTTTCCTTTGTGTGCACAATATATTGCATTTATTTATGTTTAAGGCCAATTACCAGAGCCCGCACCATTCATAAATCTTTTTCAGGTCTTCTGTAAATCGATACTGCCTTCTGGCATCACTGTTTTCTTATAGGCAACTGTATCATCTGCAAACAATCTTAAAGGGCTTCTGAAACTTCCTTCTAGATAATTTATCTACATTGTAAACAGTAGAAGTCCTATCACACTTCCTTTTGGTACTCTGTAAATTACCTTTACATCTATTGATTTCCTTCTGTTAAGAGTAATGTCTTGAGTTCTACCTGTAGGGGTGTCTTGTACCCAATTCCAAATCTGGTCCAATACTCTGTGAGTTTTTTTTCTTTTTTTTTTTCATTAATTAAACAGCTTTGCTGGATGGGGTCAAATGCCTTCTTGAAGTCAAGGAACATGGCATTAGCCTGAGTGCTGAGTCTACAGTGCTGCAGTACTATGAAGTTTGGTGAAGAGTAGAACTGAAGACTTGCTGAGTGGTATATCAAAACCATTTTTAACCAAACCACTTTTCACCAAACCACTTTTCACCATTTACGTGTGTAGGCTAGACATAGCTTGATCTGTATACAGCAGGCCGCTAAGATAGGCACCATTTGTTTAATATATACACAGGTCATAAGCATATTGTAAAACTGTTAGTGCTTTTTGTGACAGACTACTACTTGTCATCTTCAGCCCTGCATAATGATTTCCACTTCTTACTACCTGTGATCAATTGGAATGTAAGTTGTAAACCCCTCTCATATGTAAAAAGTATTAGAGTACTCTTCTGACAACAATGACAATACATATGTTTACATGTCGAAGCTTGTAGTTATATGACAAGAGAAATACATTCAGTTTAACAATTCAAATTTTGGTACTTATCTGGTTGGTGCACCTATCTGCTTCTACCTCCTCCAGCTGTTTTCAAAAGTTTGGTGGTGGGTCATTTAATTATTAAACTGGACAAAAGGTGTTTTCCATTTGACCTATCAGTCACAGTTTAAAAAAAACACAGTTTGTTGTGCAGCATTGCCAAGTGTCAGCACATAACAGGCTATTATATTCCTCGACTGATGTCTCTCTCTGACCAACTAAACAAAGCACTTTATCCTTCTTTGTACACAAAAACAGATGCTTTTTTATATGTGGTAATGCCACATTTACTAGTCAGTTCAACAATTTTATTTTAGTAACTTTGAATTTTGGAATTATATGATTGTTTGGTTAGTTGTATTTAGTTTTAATAAAGCAGATAACCGAAAACATATGAACAATTGACATTTTTATGTCTTTAATTTGGTCATTTATTGATCTTTGAACTGATGTATAATAGAGGTGATTTAGAAATATAAACACTGTTGTGCAAAAATGCCTTTAGTTTGCATGCACCAATAAACATTTAAATAAAGTTAGAACCCATTCTACGTTTCCTTTGAACATAAATGCAAAAATTGTAGAGAAATTATCCCACAGAGATATGGCATTTTCTATTGTGTGATTAAATTGGTTTAATTATAATGTGGATTATGTCTCCTTGCACTGACAAAGTTGTTAGTGTTTTTTTGTATACCTCTTTTGCCTAAATTTGGAAATTTAGTCATTATGTAAAAAAAAAAAAAAAAAAGAAAAGGAAAGGTGTGGTATCAATCTCTTCATCTATGATAAAGGAGATTTTTCCAAAGGCTTGTTTCATTATAACAAGGATAAGTTTGCTCACAAAGCTGTTAGGAATATATTGCCACTGCATTTTGGCAGCAAGCATCAATAAGGTGACATTATAATGTGTTGTTTATGTCAGTAAAAACTGCAGTGACATATCCATTGAGATTGATACTTATCTGAATATCATTTACTAATTTTATTACTGTTCTGTTCATGCAAAGTCCTCTCCAAAAAACCAAAATTTATTTTGAGGAATAAGTTGTGTTGGTCATACCAACTCTCAAGTCTATTTTTCTACTTCCTTTCCAGCATTTTTTGTACACAGCTCAGAACTGTTACGGTCTATATGAGGTTGCTTCATTAGGTAGTTTATTGTGTTTTCATATTGACACTATTTGCAATTCTGAATTTTTATTTTTGCATAGATCCACAGCCTCAATGTGTTTTGAGAATGAAAAAATCTCCCAAGTGGGCTGTATTCTACAGCCTGCTTGGATCATGTTTTCATTCTCAAAACTATTTGTGATGTGTTCCATTTGAGGATAATAGTTCCTTTACTCCAAGTGTTATTAAAAATGCTACAAAGATGGTTCCTTTCTTTCTGTGCTAAAGAAGGGAGTACATAGTAATTTATACCATCAGTTCATGAGGCACAACTTTTTCCAGATAAGAGGACTGTGTTGAGTTTCATAACAGTAAAGCTTTCGTTCAGGAAATAGTTTCCTGCCTCATCAATGTATTGTTCAACTGGGTCTGATGCCAAATGTTTCAAGAAGTGATCCACTAACTTGTTTAGAAGCACTGGTGTACTATTGTTGCTCCAGGTTCTATGTACATGTTTAATTTGTTGCCAGATGGTAAAGCTTGGTATGTCTTCATTAAGACTGTTTATCTATGCAGATTTCTTCTTATTTTTGAATAGTCACTTTACTTTCACATGAAATCAATTGGAGTTTATGTAATTTTCTTCTGAAGCGTGCCTTCTGCATAATTACATTGCTTCCTTTCATTCCAGCAATCAGGACTGATGGCCTTTGCAGTATGGTCCCTTCAACCCCCACAAACCAACCAACCATTCCAGCAATTATTGCATTTCTCATCCCACCATACTGAAATGTTTTGGTTTTTGGAAGAATGGCTTTATTTTGTGCAATAGATACCATTGCAGCTTCTTCAACAGAAGACATAAAATTCATGTAGTCTGTTCTTGTTTTTCCACATTCTGGAAATGTCTGTATCTTTTCTCAAAGCATATTAGTGCACTTGTTCCAGTCTACTTTTTGACTATTCCACTTGCAGGCTGGCTGTATTAAACCATGTATCATCCCTATGTAACACCTGAGAATGGTGGGAAGGTGATCAGATCCAGGAGGTTCTGTAATTATCTCCCATGTGACACCTAATGTATATATACAGTGCTCAGTTGTTGGTTCAGTGCAGTTATCCTCATTGGGGAACCATAATTGAAAATGATTACATTATCTTCATTGAAAATCTCTGCTATCATTTTACCAACACTGTTTTCTTGATCTGAGCCCCAAGTGGGGTGATGAGCATTATAATTGCCTAATATTATCTGTATAACTGGATAGATCAGAAATCTACTGGTTAAGTGGCAGCAGGCGAACACACTTATAAAAATATTAAAGTTTGCCAGCCTTTAGAGCCAGTGGCTTCTTTTTCTGGCAGGAGGTTTGAAGGGGAAGGAAGAGGAGTGAAGATAAAGGACTGGTGACATTTAGGAAAAGAGGTCTCAGGCACAGAACCCTATATCAAGGGAGACTTAAAGGAAACAATGATAAGGAAAGACTGAATTCTACTCTACACATCCAACCCTCCTCTCTTACAATGATGAATTCCGTCACATATTGCATCTATTCCTTTTGAAAATATGATCTTGCACTATCCTAACAAAGGTTCTACATTCCGTTTCTTGAAATATGCTTGTCCCTGGAAGTTATTCCCAATGCCCTAACGTTGAAAGTCCCTATCTGTGGATGTAATCCTGCTCTACAATCAGTCTTTCCTTCTCATCCTGCACAGTTAGTCTCCTCTGACCTGAGGTTCTGGGCATCTTTTCTGAACTTAACCCCTTTTTTGTACACCTCATCAGTCCTTTTCCTTTGCCGCTATTCCTTCCCCTTCAACCTTTCTGCCAAAGGAAGGAACCATTGGCTCTAAAAGACTGCAAACTTTAATAGCGTTTTACATGCCTTTCCTGCCACCACTTGGTGAGTAAATTTTTTATCCATCCAGTTACAATATAAACTGTAAATTGTCATTACATTTATTTCATTGCTGTTCGAATACTGTGTAGCTGCAGCAGCTTGAAATGGTATCTTTTGTCTCTCATATCACTGAATTTTATACAGTTATCCCTTTGTTTATGAGAAGTGCACTCTGCCCATATTTACCATTTCTGACACCCTCAATCTCATTAAACGCAGGAAACAGAAATGGTTCATTCGGCAGCAACTATGTTTCAGATATCTGGTTGGGGTGTAAGAAATGTAGGAAGCTGTGTTTGTTTCTTTTAATGGAATGAGCATTCCAGCATCCTATATTCTTAACGTATCCTGTCATGTTTGAGATCCAGGCTCAGTAGTAATTCTGTGATGAATTCTTTTATGTCATTGTTGTTTGATTCTGCATGTGGCCTACTGTCTAACTTCTTACTACATTTATTACCATATTGTATGCTATATTCTTAACGTATCCTGCCATGTTTGAGATCCAGGCTCAGTAGTAATTATGTGATGAACTCTTTTAGTCAGTGTTGTTTGATTCTGCATATGGGCTACTGTTTAACTTCTTACTACATTTATTACTATACTGTAAATTGTTTTGATTAAGCCATTCTGAATTTCTAAGCCATCTTGAAGCTACTGGTGCTGTGGTGGATATGGGTTGTTTCCCATCAGAATTATATGAACTCTGTTTGGCATCCATTGTCTGGTACTGAATGTTCTCTTCATATGCAGTTCTCTGCAGCACTGTTACTGTTTCTGTCTGGGCACTATTTGCTTCATTATTGCATCTTGACTTGTTAAAAATGTGACGTCTTTCACTGGTATATGTAGCTGACATTGGTAAAACATGTGGTGTCTGTTGTAGCAGCTGACTCACTTCATTATTGCCTCTTGGATTATTACAACTGTGATGCCTTTGACTTGTATATGTAGCTGACATCAGTAAAACATTGTATCTGTTGAAGGGGCTGACTTGTGGAAAAATTGTTCGTTTCATTTTGTGGTTCGTGGTGTCCATATGCATCAGGTGACTAGCTGCACATGGCTGAAAGTGAACAAATGTCTGAGAAGGCACCAAGTTCCCCATGACTGTGCCTACATACATTATGAAATTTGCTTCTGAAGCCATTGAAAGGTCATGAAAAAGGCCAGAGGATATTTTTTCTTATTTAGTTCCAATAGAACTTGTTTATGTGGTGATACTTTGCTTACCCTACAGAGATTCCTCACTGAAGCCCACATAAGCATTTGTTAAATACCTGTAGTCAGAAAAATGGTTCATTATTATCTTATACACTGCCATATCAAAAATTTTTCAGAACACAGGAAGGAGGAAGATGAGTATATTGCTTGTGTTGTGTGTGTGTGTGTGTGTGTGTGTGTGTGTGTGTGTGTGTGTAACAAGGCCTTGGCACTTAGTTTGAAATACCATCACTGATCATAGCCACAGGAGTTGTTGGTTTTCAGTTATTTAATGCTTTTGTGGTCTCTTCAGCAGTTGATTTAGTAAGATTGAAGTATGCTGGTGGAGTATGCAGTACCTATCTCAGTAAATGCAACAGATCTGAATTACTAACTGCTCTCATTAACACAACAGATCTTAGTTGGGGCAAGTTATTTTAAATGCACAAACTTTGGTACATTCATCACTCAGTAGCTGTCATTTTATGGTTGCAGCTCAACAATGGTGTGTTACTGACCTATGGTTATCTGGAAAAGTTTGCACAGTTCAGTGTTCTCTGCCCTGCACTGACCTCATCAGATTGTTCTTCTCTTTTCTGCATTTTCATGGATTGGAAGTTTGTGGCTGAAAATAGTTGATAGTTATGATTATTGTAAGATTTTTGAATTAAACAATGGAAACTCCAGGTTAGGACAGAACAGGACAGGAATAGGACAGATTGTTGCTCACCATATAACATGACCTGCTGAATTGGAGACAGTGCAACAAAAAGCCTGTTACACATGCAGTTATTGGCCAAAGCCTTCCTCAGAAAAGAAAACATACAAACATTCACACAAGCAAGCACTCACTGGCAGCTAAGACAGGTCAGAGGTGCTGGCAGTGGTGGCCAAGTATGTGTGAGGTGTGCTTGCTTGTGTGAATTTTAAATTAGCTGTACAAGTTAATGCAATTACATAGGAGTAGTGGCAGAATCCCACTCATAATAAATTATGACAAATTCTGTAATTGCCCTAATCAACAGACATAAAGATAATCAAATAAATTACTGTTCTTTAATGTTGCAACAATTCTTATATGATTTTGTCCATTCAACACAGTTTCTGATGGTACATTTATATGACATATTTAATATTGTAATGAATGATAATTTTGAAACTTCTTGACAGATTAAAACTGGGTGCTGGACAAAGACTTGAACTTGTGCTTGGGTAGCTCAGATGGTAGAGCACTTGCCTGCGAAAGGCAAAGGTCCCGAGTTCGAGTCTCAGTCCGGCACATAGTTTTATTCTGTCAAGAAGTTTCATATCAGTGCACACTCCACTGCAGAGTGATAATTTCATTCTGGAATGATAATTTTGTTTGTCATTTCATGTTCTTGATAAGAGTGGCTTCATAACACATTATAAATGTATTCCATTCATTGTTTTGTTGTGGATGGTGTAACTCAGAATTTTAGCAGTTCTTGATGCAATTTGCCAGAGGTCATTACCAGCAGTTTTGAGACAATTTATCAATATTCTGACTGTAAATTGATATAACTTCTTCATATATTCACATAAAAATATCTACGGAGGAGTGACTTGCATGAGAATGGCTTTCAAAAACTCTAATGAGACTGTCCCAATGTGACTCCAAGCATGGTGCCTTAAATAATATTTTAACAGTTGAATGCCTAACATGTCATTATTGAAACAAAACAGTTATCAAATTACAATAAATAATTCATGAGTGTGTTGAAATCAAGTAGACATTAACTAACAGAATTCCAAATCCCATCTTCTGTGATTAGAATCTCATCAATCGTACAAATATTTTACATAAAATTATATAAGATTACATTTGTCAATTTTTTTTCTGATAATTTCTAAAATGCTGCTGGTTAACATGGTCCAAGGAATACTAACAATAAAACAATAATTATAATATACATGTTGTTGTTGTTGTCTTCAATCCTGAGACTGGTTTGATGCAGCTCTCCATGCTACTCTATCCTGTGCAAGCATCTTCATCTCCCCGTACTTACTGCAACCTACATCCTTCTGAATCTGCCTAGTGTATTCATCTCTTGGTCTCCCTCTACGATTTTTACCCTCCATGCTGCCCTCCAATGCTAAATTTGTGATCCCCTGATGCCTCAGAACATGTCCTACCAACCGGTCCCTTCTTCTTGTCAAGTTGTGCCACAAACTCCTCTTCTCCCCAATCCTATTCAATACTTCCTCATTTGTTATGTGATCTACCCATCTAATCTTCAGCATTCATCTGTAGCACCACATTTTGAAAGCTTCTATTCTCTTCTTGTCCAAACTATTTATCATCCATATTTCACTTCCATACATGGCTACAATCCATGCAAATACTTTCAGAAACGACTTCCTGGCACTTAAATCTATACTCGATGTTAACAAATTTCTCTTCTTCAGAAGCGCTTTCCTTGCCATTGCCAGTCTACATTTTATATCCTCTCTACTTTGACCATCATGAGTTATTTTGCTCCCCAAATAGCAAAACTCCATTACTACTTTAAGTGTCTCATTTCCTAATCTAATTCCCTCAGCATCCCCTGACTTAATTTGACTACATTCCATTATCCTCATTTTGCTTTTGTTGATGCTCATCTTATATCCTCCTTTCAAGACACTGTCCATTCTGTTCAACAGCTCTTCCAAGTCCTTTGCTGTCTCTGGCAGAATTACAATGTCATCAGCGAACCTCAACGTTTTTATTTCTTCTCCGTGGACTTTAATACCTACTCCAAAATTTTCTGTTGTTTCCTTTACTGCTTGCTCAATATACAGATTGAATAACATTGGGGACAGGCTACAACCCTGTCTCACTCCCTTCCCAACCGCTGCTTCCCTTTCATGCCCCTCGACTCTTATAACTGCCATCTGGTTTCTGTACAAACTGTAAATAGCCTTTTGCTCCCTATTTTTTACCCCTGCCACCTTTAGAATTTGAAAGAGAGAATTCCACTCAACATTGTCAAAAGCTTTCTGTAAGTCTACAAATGCTAGAAATGTAGGTTTGGCTTTCCTTAATATATTTTTTAAGATAAGTCGTAAGGACAGTATTGCCTCACGTGTTCCAATATTTCTACAGAATCCAAACTGATCTTCGCAGAGGTCGGCTTCTACCAATTTTTCCATTCGTCAGCAAAGAATTTGCGTTAGTATTTTGCAGCTGTGACTTATTAAACTGATAGTTCAGTAATTTTCACATCTGTCAACACCTGCTTTTTTTGGGATTGGAATAATTATACTCTTCTTGAAGTCTGAGGGTATTTCGCCTGTCTCATACATCTTGCTCACCAGATGGTAGAGTTTTGTCAGGACTGGCTCTCCCAAGGCCGTCAGTAGTTCTAATGGAATGTTGTCTACTCCCGTGGCCTTGTTTCGACTAAGGTCTTTCAGTGCTCTGTCAAACTCTTCACGCAGTGTCTTATCTCCCATTTCATCTTCATCTACATCCTCTTCCGTTTCCATAATATTGTCCTCAAGTACATCACCCTTGTATAGACCCTCTATATACTCCTTCCTCCTTTCTGCTTTCCCTTCTTTGCTTAGAACTGGGTTTCCATCTGAGCTCTTGATATTCATACAAGTGGCTCTCTTTTCTCCAAAGGTCTAAAGGTCTCTTTAATTTTCCTGTAGGCAGTATCTATCTTACCACTAGTGAGATAAGCCTCTACATCCTTACATTTGTCCTCTAGCCATCCCTGCTTAGCCATTTTGCACTCCCTGTCGATCACATTTTTGAGGCGTTTGTATTCCTTTTTGCCTGCTTCATTTACTGTGTTTTTATATTTTCTCCTTTCATCAGTTGAATTCAATATTTATTCTGTTACCCAAGGATTTCTACTTGCCCTCGTCTTTTTACCCACTTGATCCTCTGCTGCCTCCACTATTTCATCCCTCAGAGCTACCCTTTCTTCATCTACTGTATTTCTTTCCCCCATTCCTGTCAATTGTTCCCTTATGCTCTCCCTGAAAATCTGTATAACCTCTGGTTCTTTCAGTTTATTCAGGTCCCATGTCCGCCCCAGTAGCTGAGTGGTCAGCGTGACGGATTGCCGTCCTCTGGGCCCGGGTTCGATTCCCGGCTGGGTCGGAGATTTTCTCCGCTCAGGGACTGGGTGTTGTGTTGTGTTCATCATCCTTTCATCCCCATCCGGCGTGCAGGTCGCCCAATGTGGCACCGAATGTAATAAGACCTGCGATATGGCGGCCGGACCTGCCCCGCGAGGGGCCTCCCAGCCACTGACGCCACACGCTCATCATCATCATCATTCAGGTCCCATCTCCTTAAATTCCCGCCTTTTTGCAGTTTCTTCAGTTTTAATCTACAGTTCATAACCAATATATTGTGGTCAGAGTCCACATCTGCCCCGGGAAATGTCTTACAATTTAAAACCTGGTTCCTAAATCTCTGTCTTACCATTATATAATCTATCTGATACCTTCTAGTATCTTCAGGATTCTTCCATGTATACAACCTTCTTTTATGATTCTTGAACCAAGTGTTAGCTATGATTAAGTTATGCGCTGTGCCAAATTCTACCAGATGGCTTCTTCTTTAATTTCTCTCCCCCAATCCATATTCACCCACTGTGTTTCCTTCTCTCCCTTTTCCTACTCTCGAATTCCAGTCACCCATGACTATTAAATTTTCGTCTCCCTTCACTACCTGAATAATTTCTTTTATCTCATCATACATTTCATCAATTTCTTCATCATCTGCAGAGCTAGTTGGCATATAAACTTGTACTACTGTAATAGGCATGGGCTTCATGTCTATCTTGGCCACAATGCGTTCACTATGCTGTTGGTAGTAGCTTACCTGCACTCCTATTTTTTAATTCACTATTAAACCAACTCCTGCATTACCCCTATTTGATTTTGTATTTATAACCCAGTATTCATCTGACCAAAAGTATTGTTCCTCCTGCCACCAAACTTCACTAATTCCCACTGTATCTAACTTTAACCTATCCATTTCCCTTTTTAAGTTTTCTCTTGAGTAGTCCCCGCCCGGAGATCCAAATGGGGGACTATTTCACCTCCAGAATATTTTACCCAAGAGGACACCATCATCATTTAACCATACAGTAAAGCTGCATGCCCTCGGGAAAAATTACGGCTGTAGTTTCCCCTTGCTTTCAGCTGTTCGCAGTACCAGCACAGCAAGGCCGTTTTGGTTAGTGTTACAAGTCAATCATCCAGACTGTTGCCCCTGCAGCTACTGAAAAGACTGCTGCCTCTCTTCAGGAACCACACGTTTGTCTGGCCTCTCAACAGATACCCGTCCGTTGTGGTTGCACCTACGGTACCGCTATCTGTATCGCTGAGGCACGCAAGCCTCCCCACCAACATCAAGGTCCATGGTTCATGGGGGTAGGATAATATACATACAAAGTACATTTCACTGAACAGCTGCTCTTTACAGTGGAAACATTATGAGATTAAATATCAGCAATGTTTACATCCTCATGATGACCACATGTTTTCAGCATCAGTTAATTTCATAGTTATATTACTTATTTGATCTCCTCAACATGGATCTATGGAATGAAAAACTAATCTAATCTAATCTAATCTAGTTACTTAGACAAGAAGAATTATAAACATTATCATCAGTACCAGAAAATCCAGGGTGGAATGCAATGATATTACAAAAAGGATAGTTTGCACTCACCATATGGCGGAAATGCTTAGTCACAGATACGCACAACAACAGAAAATGGGATTTTGGCCAACAAGGCCTTCCTCAGAAGTAGAAAACACACACACACACACACACACACACACACACACACACACACACACACAGACTACTGAATCTGGCTGCTAAGGCCACACTGAAAGCAGCAGTGCATAATGAGAGAGGCAACTGGGTGGTGGGGGTAAGGAGGAGGCTGGGGCGGGGAGGGGAAGGGATAGCAATGTAGGGGTTGGGGATGGTAAAATGCTGATTCTTGGAGCATACAGGGATGAGATGGAGAGAGGTTAGGGCAGCTAGCTGCTGTCAGTAGGTTAGACAGAGGGCGGGGATGGGGTGAGGGGTGGAAAAGGATAGAAGTAAATAGACTGTGGGTCTGTTAGTGGAATAGAGGGCTGTGTAGTGCTGAAATGGGAACAGCGAAGGGGGTAGATGGGTTAGAATAATGACTAACAAAGGATGAGGCGAGGAGTGTTATGGGGATGTAGGATATATTACAGGGAGAGTTCCCACCTGTCCAATTCAGAATAGCTGGTGTTGGTGGGAAGGATTATATGGTACAGGCTGCAAAGCTGTTATTAAAATGAAGAACATTGATTTGCACAACATGCTCAGCAATGAAGTTGTCCAGCTGTTACTTGGCCACAGTTTGTCAGTGGCCATTTATGCAGACACTTAGTTTGTTGGTTATCATGTGCGCATGGAATACAGCACAATGTTTGCATCTTAGCTTGTAGATCACATGACTGGTTTCACAGGTGGCCTGCCTTTGATGGGACAAGTGATGCTTGTGATTGGACTGCAGTAGGTATTGGTGGGAGGATGTATGGGCCAGATCTCACATCTAGGTCTATTACAGGGATAGCAAGGGGTTGGGATCTAGGGTTGTCTAGGGATGGACAAAAATATTGTGTAGGTTTGGCAGGCTGCAAAATACTACTGCATGTGTGGTGGGGAGGATTGTAGATAGGTCATTCCTCATTTCAGGGCATGATGAGAGATAGTCATACCCCTGGGGAAGAATGTGATTCAGTTGCTCCAGTCTGAGGCACAAGGGGAATGCTCCTCTGTGACCAGACAGTGGGACTTTGGGAGGTGGTGGGTGACTGGAGCAATAAGACAAGATCTGTTTCTGCAAATGGCTGGAAGAATAATTACAGTCTGTGAAGGTCTCAGTGAGACTCTTGGTGTATTTTGAGAGGGACTGCTTGTTACTGCCAATATGATGGCCATGGGTGGCTAGGCTGTATGGAAGAGACTTTTTGGTGTGGAATGGATGGCAACTGTCTAAGTGGAGGTATTGCTGGTAGTTGGTATGACTGATATGGATTGGAGGTATTAATGTAGCCATCTTTGAGGTGGAAGTCAACATCGAGGAAGGTGGCTTGTCACATTGAGCAGGACCAGGTGAAGCAATGGGGGAGAAGGTGTTGATTTACTGGGGGAACATGGATAGGGTGTACTCACCCTCAATCCAGATCACAAACATGTCATCAGTGAATCTGAACAAGGTGAAGTGTTTGGGATTCTGGGTGTATAGGAAGGATTCCTCTAGATGACCTATGAACAGGACGGCATAGGATAGTGCCATGTGGGTGCCCATTGCAGTACCTTGGATTTATTAGTAGGTAATGCCTTCCAAGGAGAAATAATTTTGGGTAAGGATATAATTGGTCATGGTGACTAGGAAGGCAGTTGTAGGTTTGGAATCTATTGAGTGTTGGGAAAGATAGTGTTCAATAGCAGTAAGGCTGTGGACATTAGGGATATTAATGTAAAGGGAGGTGGTATCAATAGCGATGAGCAGGGCACCATATGGTGAAGGAACAGATACTGTTGAAAGTCAGTGGAGGAAATGGTTAGTATCTTTTACAAAAGAAAGTAAGTTGCAGATAATAGAATGAAGATGTTGGTCTACAAGAGCAAAGATTCTCTCATTGGGGGCATAGTAACCAGCCACAATGGGGCATCCTGAGTGGTTGGGTTTATGGACTTTAGGAAGCATGTAGAAGGTAAGGGTGCACAGGATGGTATGGGGGAGGAGAAAGATGGACTCCTGGAATAGGTTGTGGAATGGCCCTAAGAATTTGAGGAGAGACTGGACAAACTGATAGATTTCTGGAATGGGATCACTATGGCAGGATTTGTAAGTGGATGAATCCAGCAGCTGGCAGAGTCCTTCTGTCGGGTAGTCCTTACAGTTCAAAGCAACAGTGGTAGAGCCTCTGTCAGCAGGCAGAATTATAAGGTTGGGATCTGTTTTTAATGGTAGATTGCGGTTCTTTCTGTGGATGAGAGGTTAGTCTGCATGTTGAGGGATTTGAGGAATGGAGGTGGGGCAAGATTTGAGGGGCACATGGTTCTGGCTAGAGATAAGGAAACTTTTCTGTACTGATGCATATGGAAGGAGCACCATGGTGGTGGGTACAAATGCATAAAAATAGGTAACTAACATAGAACCACATTCCAAAAAATTTGTAAAACACACCCAAACACTTGGGAAAAATCATGAAATGGATGAAATCTGAGAGATCAGGGTGATAGTGAAAGGCAAAAAACCAACTGAAATTGGCTTGAAGGCACAATGAGATCAAATAAAAATATTATAATGTGGGTTGCACGTCTATGAGTGGAAGAGTGTGAAAAAGATGGATGGCAGAAGTGACTAGATTAGGTGAAGCTACCATGTGCGAACTGGAATAGAGAAGAGAAGGAATGGGGCTGTGGAGGGGTTGGTAGGATGAGATGCAAGTTCATGTAGCATTGGAAGGTACTGGAAATAAGACACAAAAATACATGAGAGTGATGCAGGAAGAGTGATCAGTTTGAAGGTACAGGATTAATGATATTGGCAGGAGTAATGTGGGACATGAGATGCTGCACCAGCAATGTAGCTGTCTGTTGCGAGCAGCCAAGTCCGTTGATGCAGTGTGGCTCATAAATGGAGTATACACTGTGATTTGTAAGATAACAAGAGGAATCCAGGTAAGAAGAGAAAAAAAGGAGGGACACTGGGTACAAGACGCATTACTACACCATGGATCCTTGTTGCTTCCATCTGTGTCAGTACAAAAAAGTTTCCTTATCCCTAGCCAAAACCCAGCACCACATACAGTTCCTGCATTGTTGCTTGGCTCATGGATTCCCCCCAGATGGCCTTACTATCAGATTACCCAGCTCTGGCTGTCACCCTTCCTTCCACAATGACATCCATCTGTTGCAGATTCTGCCAATCCTTAACCCTTACCCACATAGTCCTACAAAAACGTATCAGTCATACTCAAACCTCCGTTGCAATACCTCCTCTCCACTCACAAAAGTCCCTTGCTATGCAATCCCAAATTCCTGGATCCCATATCACACACTGAAACTCTTTCTCTCCAGGAACTAGAGCAACATGCACAATGCCACCCTAAAAAACTATACATCCTATTCACTTCCTACTTCTGCCTTGGGCTACAACTAACCACCAACTCTACAACAACCTTCAACCACTATTGAACTCTACCTCTCCTAACACCCAACAGATTCAAAACCTACAACCTACTTTCTAGTTGCTAATATGAACTCACCATTATTCCTCCTTGGAAGGCATTTCTACAAACAAATCAAGGGCACCACTATGGGCACCCACAAGACACAACACTATGCCAACCAATTCATACACCATCTAGAGGAATCCTTCCTAAATGCCCAGAATCCCATACCCCTCACTTGGTTCAGATTCACTGATAACATGTTAGTGATCTGGATTGAGGGTGAGGACACACTATCCACATTCATACAGAACATGAAAACCCTCTCCCCCATTCACTTCACCTGGTCCTATTCAACACAACAATCCAGCTTCCTCAATGTTGACCTCCACCTCAAAGATGACTGTATTAGTACCTTTGTCCATATCAAACTTACCAACCACCAGCATTATCTTCACTTCAGCAGTTGCCACCCACTCCACACCAAGAAGTCCCTTCCACACATCCTAGCCAAACATAACTGTCACATTTGCAGTGACAAGCAGTCCCTCTCAAAATACACTGGGGGTCTCACTGGGGCCTTCACAGACCATAATTACCTTCCCAACCTTGAGCAAAACCAGGTCCTCATGTCTTACTACTCCAGTCACCCACCACCTCCCAAAGTCCCACTGTCTGGCCACAGAGGCACATTTGCCTTGTGTCATTTGCCTTGTGTCTTAGACTGAACCAACTGAATCACATTCTTCCCAGGGTTTTGGATACCTCTTGTCGTACCTTGAAATGAGGAATGATCTACCTACCCTCCTTTCCATCCCTCCCTCCCACTGTGATATTCTGCCACCTCCAAACCTATACAATACTCTCATCCATCTCTAGACAACTCCAGCTTCCAACCCCTTGCACCATGGCTCATATCCCTGCAATAGACCTATATAAGAAATAATAATAAATATTATATTATATTATATTATATTATATTATATTATATTATATTATATTATATTATATTATATTATATTATATTATATTATATTATATTATATTATATTATATTATATTATATTATATTATATTATATTATATTATATTATATTATATTATACTATATTATATTATACTATATTATATTATCAGAGATAATATATAATATATATAATAATAAATAAATAATAATAGACCTAAATAGTAATGTAATAGACCTGTCCTATACATCCTTGCGTAACCACCTGTGCCAGTTGGTTACAAGCATCACCTATCTCACCAAAGGCAAGGCTACCTGTGAAACCAGTCATGTGATTTAAAAGCTAAGATGCAAACAGTGTGCTGCATTTTAAGTGGGCATGATAACCAACAAGCTGTCAGTCTGTAGAATGGCCACAGACAAATGCCACCAAGAAATAGTTGGACCACCCCATTGCTGAGCACACCGCCCAATGTGACTTTCTTAATTTCAGCGACTCCTTCACAGCCTTGTGCCATCTGGGACCTTCCCACCAACATCAGCTTTTCTGAATTGGGCAGGTGGGAACTCTCTCTGCAATATATCCTACATTCCCATAACACTCATGGCCTTATCCTTCATTAGTCATTGTCCTTACCCACCTAGGCCTTTTACTGTTGCCATTCCAGCACTACACAACCCTCTATTCCACCAATGCACCCACAGTCTTTTTACTTCTCCTATCCTTCCCCCCTCCCATCCACCTTCCTCCCCCCTCCCCACCAATGAACCTACCAACTGCACCTGCTGCCCTATCCTCACTCCACCTCATCCCTGTATGGGTGTTGTTGGCCAAAATCTCGCTTTCTGACAGTTTTTTTATTTTTATTGTGCCTATCTGTGACTCAGTATCTCTGCTATAGGATGAGTAGCAACTGTCATTTTCATAATATTGTTATCATCAGTATTGTAACGGACAGATACCAAATAATGTGAAAATAGGCTGATAATAATGTTTTCAAAGCACAACATGGCTTCATATTCTCATGTTGATGTTATGTTGATGTAGTCAGAACATGTGGTCCCATTCTGCCGTATTACAAATTTATGTGGGGACAACAGCCTTATCAAATTATTTATATAATTAAAATTAGTTACAGTTAACAAACAAAGTGTTTTGTTATATGATAGACCATTATTAAAGTAGAAAAATAAATGTTTTTCTTAAAAAATACTGTTACTTTAAACTTTTTTAAGTTAATTGTGATACTTTAACAGAAATCGTAACATAACATTTTCACATTCCATATTTCATTAATACTGTAAGAAATCTGTAAATTGAAAATGGAACTATCTACAAAGATGTTAACTTTAATCAAAATACCAATGAAAAAATGAGAGATTGTAACATTAAAGATAATTACAAAAAAAAATCTTGTAAAAATAATGTTGAACATCTTTGTCTGCACTTGTCCCCAGTATAGGTCAGTATTTCTCATTGAGGGGTCTTAATGGCCTGCCCATCCTTTCTAAACTTCCCCAAACTATCCCTCTCATCTTGCCAGGGAAGAAGCTATTAGTTCTGAAAGCTAGGCAGTATGTCACAGTTTGTCTTTTGGAGATGAGTGCTGGCCAACAATTCTGTCAAATGCACTCCTGGAAATTGAAATAAGAACACCGTGAATTCATTGTCTCAGGAAGGGGAAACCTTATTGACACATTCCTGGGGCCAGATACATCACATGATCACACTGACAGAACCACAAGCACATAGACACAGGCAACAGAGCATGCACAATGTCGGCACTAGTACAGTGTATATCCACCTTTCACAGCAATGCAGGCTGCTATTCTCCCATGGAGACGATCGTAGAGATGCTGGATGTAGTCCTGTGGAACGGCTTGCCATGCCATTTCCACCTGGCGCCTCAGTTGGACCAGCGTTTGTGCTGGACGTGCAGACCGCGTGAGACGACCCTTCATCCAGTCCCAAACATGCTCAATGGGGGACAGATCCGGAGATCTTGCTGGCCAGGGTAGTTGACTTACACCTTCTAGAGCACGTTGGGTGGCACAGGATACATGCGGACGTACATTGTCCCGTTGGAACAGCAAGTTCCCTTGCCGGTCTAGGAATGGTAGAACGATGGGTTCGATGACGGTTTGGATGTACCATGCACTATTCAGTGTCCCCTCGACGATCACCAGTGGTGTACGGCCAGTGTAGGAGATCGCTCCCCACACCATGATGCCGGGTGTTGGCCCTGTGTGCCTCAGTCGTATGCAGTCCTGATTGTGGCGCTCACCTGCACGGCGCCAAACACGCATACGACCATCATTGGCACCAAGGCAGAAGCGACTCTCATCGCTGAAGACGACACGTCTCCATTCGTCCCTCCATTCACGCCTGTCGCGACACCACTGGAGGCGGGCTGCACGATGTTGGGGCGTGAGCGGAAGACGGCCTAACGGTGTGCGGGACCATAGCCCAGCTTCATGGAGACGGTTGCGAATGGTCTTTGCCGATACCCCAGGAGCAACAGTGTCCCTAATTTGCTGGGAAGTGGCGGTGCGGTCCCCTACGGCACTGCGTAGGATCCTACGGTCTTGGTGTGCATCCGTGCGTCGCTGCGGTCCAGTCCCAGGTCGACAGGCACGTGCACCTTCCGCCGACCACTGGCGACAACATCGATGTACTGTGGAGACCTCACGCCCCACGTGTTGAGCAATTCGGCGGTACGTCCACCCGGCCTCCCGCATGCCCACTATACGCCCTCACTCAAAGTCCGTCAACTGCACATACGGTTCACGTCCACGCTGTCGCGGCATGCTACCAGTGTTAAAGACTGCGATGGAGCTCCGTATGCCACGGTAAACTGGCTGACACTGACGGCGGCGGTGCACAAATGCTGCGCAGCTAGCGCCATTCGACGGCCAACACCGCGGTTCCTGGTGTGTCCGCTGTGCGTGCGTGTGATCATTGCTTGTACAGCCCTCTCACAGTGTCCAGAGCAAGTATGGTGGGTCTGACACACCGGTGTCAATGTGTTCTTTTTTCCATTTCCAGGAGTGTAATTTAATGGTACTGTAATTACCTTTTTGATATGGTGTGTATTACAGTTTTTTCATGGTGACAGGGGCTAATAAAAATCAAATCAAATATTCCTGTTTACCAAATCAATTTTTTTTTTTAACATTGTCAATAACATGTGCACCAATGAATGTTTTATATTTTTTAAAGACATTTTATATTAATGAAGGTTCATCTTAATTTAGAATTCACAGAATATAATTTTTATGGAGACTAACTTTATCATATTGGTTTCTCACAGGCTGAAATCAATAAAGTTCTGTCTGTTGGTGTCGATCCCAGACACATAATTTTTGCACATCCTGCAAAACCATTATCCCACATTCGCCATGCAGCAGCTGTAGGTGTCAGTCTAATGACTTTTGATAGTGAATGTGAGCTTCATAAAATAAAGAACCTGTTTCCTACAGCCAAGTGAGTAGTGTAGGGGGTAAAAATTCACTTAGTGTAAGGATTCATGTGTTTTATTTCTTGTTCCATAGATATATAATAATGCATTTGCAGAATTTAGAATGAAGATGATAATTACAATAAAATCACACTTAATTGTTCATTTTACAGTCTAATTCACATAAAGATAATTACATGAATGCAGATATACAAGCTTTAAGATGCTATGTTCACATGGCAATGCTTAAAGTTTATCACATTATAAAAGTGTCAAACAATGGCCAAAAAGTCTATAAGAGTAGAAAGAATTATTCAAAGCTAAACCTTTAGCTATATCATTAAATTTAGTGAAGTCATCTGCAACCATGAACTGTTAGTGTATTGCATTCCCTGAACACAGAAGAAATGAGTTTTCTTGATTTACTAAGGAAAAAATTTCATGGCATCTAAAGGAATAGAAATTCTATATCATGCTCTTTATGATCTGTTTGATATATTAATCTTTGCTTATGAAGAGTCTTTGTTATTTCCCTTCTTTCTTGTACAGTATACAGTATACTTACATGCATGTGAGACAGTGTATTCTTTATTTTTTTTTCAGTGAATAAATCAGTTAAAATTAAATGTCTCTTGCTTGTAATCACCCTCTGCAAATGCCTTTCTTGACAGCTTATGGGCTCAGAGATGGAAAGTCAGTAACTGGAAGTTTAATTTAAAACACAGCTATGATGCAAGCAGTTTTGTATTTCTGATTTATGAGTTTGGAATGAAAAAAAATTTGGAAAAATATAAAAGCAAATATCATGTTCCACTTTTTGATGGAAGCAATTTTGGAAACTTGAAATCTCAATTGCAAGATATGTTAGACTAATTAGATTTATTGGATTTCATTGCGGAAGAATACAAAGCAAAAGTGAAGTATCTACAGAGTGACATGGAAAAGGAACAAATTGCAAGAGACAAACAACTTGAAAGAGTCAAAGCATGATAAAAAGTGTTGTTCAAGAATAAAGAACGGTTTGTGAACAGTCATTTGGAATATGTGAAAGCTTGTATCATGGCATTTCACACACGGAAACCTTTGTGACACATGTTAAAGAAAAAGCATCACTAGCCCATTACTTCCATGTAAATTGTTACTCCAAATGAAGTTCAGTCCCACAAAAACTACAGTGAGTGAGCATTTTTTTTAGAATTTGCAAGTTGATATGTGATCTTCAACTGAATGGTGCAACAGTTATAGAAACTGATGTCATGTGTCAACTTTTTCTGACAGTGCCACAATAATATGTTTGTGTTCTAACTACAATTGAGACATTATCCATGGAAAATCTGAAATCATGCTTAAGGAAAAATAGGGTCGCAGCTCCTGAAAACAAGCATGCAAAGAATAAAAAGAAACCTGCAATATAAACAAAATATGTACAGGAATGATTTCAGTTATTAGAATAGAAAAGAAATTCACAAATGTTAGCAAAATTGATAGGCACAATTCAGGCAGAGAAAAACAGCTTCATTTTAAATGCCATAACCACAGTGAATTTGGACATGAGGGAAATGAATGTAATAAAAGAAACAAAAATGAGAAAGGCTCTGTAAATTCATTAAGTTGTGTCTCTCAAGAAGCTTCTGTGAGTTCAGATGCAAATTGCTTTTGTACTGGTGTCGTCTGAGCTGCTGGAAGTGTCAGTCCTGTGTGTGAAGTTGTGCTTGCTTGAGTGAATGAATATGTGTGCATTTCTTTTTATTTTTCTAATGGAGGTTGTGACTGAAAGCTAACATGTAAGTGTCTTTTAGTTGTGCCAGTCTGGAACTCTACATATCATCTTTATGGTAAATAGCAATCTATCTTTTCCTTACATTGTTTGTGTTTTTAATGAATCTGTTTAATAGTAATTGGACTCTGGTGTGAGTGACCACTTTTTGAATGACATGATAGGTGTTGATAATGTGGAAACACTTGAAAGACTGGTAATGATAAAACATGACTAAATCTGGATCTTTTTTTAAGGCAACACGCTTCGGTGAAATGAGTGTTGTCATCTATATCAACAGAAAGGTGATTCCAATTTTGATTAAAAATATTTGAATTCTCAAGGCCTTCCCATCGATGTGTTGTCATGTTAAATAATTGGGATTCTGCCAATTATTCATGTCCACATACATTTCCTCCCAGTAGAGTCTTCTAATTTAATTCTTCAGGCTTTCCTTGTGAGGTGTTGAGATGTTGAATAACCAGCTTTCTGCTAGTTATTCGAATAACTGGTGAAAATATTTTATTTGTTCCTGGCTGGCTCACAGTTCACTGCCAGTGCACAGACTGGAGCCAAATGGTTTCAGAGTCATGTCTGAGGGCAGAAGAGCAACTATGTCTAAATGAATGGATGTGGAAGGCAAAAACACAACCATGTACGTGGAAAATATAGTGACACCACCTAGTACGAGGTACTACTCACAACATGATATTTAATGACAGGCAAACATTACACATCGTACCATTTGGTGTCACTATATTTTCCGCATGTATGGTTGTAATGTTGTTTTGAGTGATTATTTGTCTGGTATTCATTACTGTGGAGATATTCAAATGTTTCCTCATTCTGTGTTTTTAGTATGTGTACATGGTTCCTCCCCCACATGAATCATGGACCTTGCCGTTGGTGGGGAGGCTTGCATGCCTCGTGCCTCAGCGATACAGATGGCCGTACCGTAGGTGCAACCACAACGGACGGGTATCTGTTGAGAGGCCAGACAAACATGTGGTTCCTGAAGAGGGGCAGCAGCCTTTTCAGTAGTTGCAGGGGCAACAGTCTGCATGATTGGCTTGTAACACTAACCAAAACGGCCTTGCTGTGCTGGTATTGCGAATGGCTGAAAGCAAGGGGAAACTACAGCCGTAATTTTTCCCGAGGGCATGCAGCTTTACTGTATGGTTAAATGATGATGGCGTCCTCTTGGGTAAAATATTCTGGAGGTAAAATAGTCCCCCATTCAGATCTCCGGGCGAGAACTACTCAAGAGGACGTCGTTATCAAGAGAAAGAAAACTGGCATTATCCGGATCGGAGCTTGGAATGTCAGATCCCTTAATCGGGCAGGCAGGTTAGAAAGCTTAAAAAGGGGAATGGATAAGTTAAAGTTAGATACAGTGGGAATTAGTGAAGTTTGGTGGCAGGAGGAACAAGACTTTTGGTCAGGTGAATACAGGGTTATAAATACAAAATCAAATAGGGGTAATGCAGGAGTTGGTTTAATAATGAATTAAAAAATAGGAGTGCAGGTAAGCTACTACAAACAGCATAGTGAACGCATTGTTGTGGCGAAGATGGACACGTAGCCCACACCTGCTACAGTAGTACAAGTTTATATGCCAACTAGCTCTGCAGATGATGAAGAAGTTGATGAAATGTATGATGAGATAAAAGAAATTATTCAGGTAGTGAAGGGAGATGAAAATTTAATAGTCATGGGTGACTGGAATTCGATAGTAGGAAAAGGGAGAGAAGGAAACATAGTAGGAGAATATCGATTGGGGGAAAGAAATGAAAGAGGAAGTCGTCTGGTAGAATTTGGCACAGCGCATAACTTAATCATAGCTAACACTTGGTTCAAGAATCATAAAAGAAGGTTGTACACATGGAAGAATCCTGGAAATACTAGAAGGTATCAGATAGATTATATAATGGTAAGACAGAGATTTAGGAACGAGGTATTAAATTGTAAGACATTTCCAGGGGCAGATGTGGACTCTGACCACAATATATTGGTTATGAGCTGTAGATTAAAACTGAAGAAACTGCAAAAAGGTGGGAATTTAAGGAGATGGGATCTGGACAAACTGATTAAACTAGAGGTTGTATAGAGTTTCAGGGAGAGCATAAGGGAACAATTGTCACAAATGGGGGAAAGAAATACAGCAGAAGAAGAATGGGTAGCTCTGAGGGATGAAGTAGTGAAGGCAGCAGAGGATCAAGTGGGTAAAAAGATGAGGGCAAGTAGAAAGCCTTGGGTAACAGAAGAAATATTGAATTTAATTGATGATAGGAGAAAATATAAAAACACAGTAAATGAAGCAGGCAAAAAGGAATACAAACGTCTCAAAAATGAGATCGACAGGAAGTGCAAAATGGTTAAGCAGGGATGGCTAGAGAACAAATGTAAGGATGTAGAGGCTTATCTCACTAGGGGAAGATAGATACTGCCTACAGGAAAATTAAAGAGACCTTTGGAGAAAAGAGAACCACTCATATGAATATCAAGAGCTCAGATGGAAACCCAGTTCTAAGCAAAGAAGGGAAACCAGAAAGGTGGAAGGAGTATATAGGGGGTCTACACAAGGACTACGTACTTGAGGACAATACTCTGGAAATGGAAGAGAATGTAGATGAAGATGAAATGGGAGATACAATACCGCATGAAGAGTTTGACAGAGCACTGGAAGACCTAAGTCAAAACATGGCCCCGGGAGTAGACAACATTCCATTAGAACTACCGACGGCCTTGGGAGAGCTAGTCCTGACAAAACTCTACCATCTGGTGAGCAAGATGTATAACACAGGCAAAATACTCTCAGACTTCAAGAAGAATATAAATATTCCAATCCCAAAGAAAGCAGCTGTTGACAGATGTGAAAATTACTGAACAGTCAGTTTAATAAGCTACAGCTGCAAAATACTAACGCGAATTCTTTACAGACAAATGGAAAAACTAGTAGAAGCCTACCTTGGGGAAGATCAGTTTGGATTCTGTAGAAATATTGGAATACGTGAGGCAATACTGACCTTTTGATTTATCTTAGAAAATAGATTAAGGAAAGGCAAACCTACATTTCTAGCATTTGTAGACTTACAGAAAGCTTTTGACAATGTTGACTGGAATACTCTCTTTCATATTCTAAAGGTGGCAGGGGTAAAATACAGGGAGCGAAAGGCTATTTACAATTTGTGCAGAAGCCAGATGGCAGTTATAAGAGTAGAGGGACATGAAAGGGAAGCAGCAGTTGGGAAGGGAGTGAGACAGGGTTGTAGCCTCTCCCCAATGTTATTCAATCTGTATATTGAGCAAGCAGTAAAGGAAACAAAAGAAAAATTTGGAGTAGGTATTAAAATTCATGGAGAAAAAATAAAAACTTTGATGTTCACCAATGACATTGTAATTCTGTCAGAGACAGCAAAGGACTTGGAAGAGCAGTTGAATGAAATGGACAGTGTCTTGAAAGGAGGATATAAGATGAACGTCAACGAAAGCAAAACAAGGATAATGGAATGCAGTCAAATTAAGTCGTGTGATGCTGAGGGAATTAGATTAGGAAATGAGACACAGTGATGCACTGACTTCATGCCCCTCCGTACCTCATCTCGATGACACCATTGCCTGAGGATGAAATAGAAGTCGCTCAGGCCCAACTGGTCTATCTTTGGCAAGAAAGCATTGCTTTCCTTCCTTTACATGAAAGCTACAAAGACAGATATTTATAATTACTAACCAATCTGACTAGTTATCTCTTTCTTGAAGGTGCTAAAGAAATTATGAGTTCTAGAACCATTCTACACCTCTCCCAAAATAAGGTACTTAGTATCAATTTGGATTTCAAAAGTATCTCTCCACAGACATGCTAATTTCCAATTCAGATTCACATTGTACAAAATTTAAATAACAAAATATTACCAACTAGTATTTTTTGTGACATTCCAAAAGCATTTGACCACGCAGATCACAATATTCTCCTAAGTAAGTTCAAATATCATAGTATCAGATATCTTACTGGTAACTGGTTTGCAAACTGTCTAGCTAAAAGGACGCAGAGTGTTCCCTCCTTACGACAACAGCATCCTAGTCCAGGAACGAGTCATCAGTACTGCATACTCCGACTCCTGATGACTGATTCTCACTCTGATAGTGATCTTCTTAGAACTTCTTTTGTTGCTATGCTCTTTGTCACCTTTTCGCTTGTTGCCTGTCACTGGGGCTTCGAATTTACCCTGGGTTGCTGGATCCTTATAGGGCTTCATTCAAAGGATGTGGACCGTATCTCTGATCTTTCATCGTCTTGTGTCGGGGTCAAAATCTTCAACTTCATAAGTATCATCAGACAACTGTCTTACAACCTTATAAGTTCCAAAGTAGCGCCTGAGGAGCTTCTCAGAGAGACCAACCAACTGAACAAGAGTGAAGATCCAGACGAGGTCACCAGGCTGGTAGACAATGGGGTGGTGCCTCACATCATACTTTTGGCAATCATTTCCTTGAGCCTGCGGTGTGCAGAGTCGAGCTAACTGCCGAGCTTCCTCAGATCTGGTTAACATGTGGCCAATGTAGTCATCATCCATGTCATCAGGGTGTAACGGAAACACAGTGTCCATAGTCTTGGTCTTATTTGGCAGTGTTGTAAGCAAATGTCACGAAGGGTAGCACCTAATCCCAGTTGCCCTGTTCAACATTGACAAACATTGATAGCATGTCAGCCAAGGTCTTATTAAGGCATTCAGTAAGGCTGTTAGTTTGTGGACGGTAGGCAGTCATCATGTGATGAGTTATGTTGCACCGATGGTTTATCTCTGTCACAAGATTCGATTGAAAAATCGATCGAAAAACTTTTCCTCAATCTGTAATTAATGACCTTGGGGCACCGTGTTTTAGTACAATGTCTTCCATGACGAATTTGGCTGCCTTGGATGCTTCAGCTGTTTTCACAGCTTTTGCAATGGCACAGCAGCGTGTCAGATAATCAGTGCAAACAATAATCCGTCTATTGCCACTAGCAGACATTTGAAATTATCTGAGGAGGTCAATCCCAACACGCTGGAAAGGCATTTCGGCTGGTGGAATTGGTATGAGTCGGCCAGGTGGTTTCTAAGGAACTGCCTTTCTCATCTGACACTCTCGACAGTGCGACACACAATGACGGACACTCCTAAATAAACCTGGCTAGAAAAATCTCTTGCAGATTCTAACATAGGTCTTAATAAATCATAAATGTCCAGCCTCAGGTGTGTCATGGAATTTCTGTAGAACATCTAAGCGCATGTCTTTGGGACTCAGTGGTAGCCACCTCTTTCCAAACAGATCAAAGTTTTCTTGTCCTTTCACATCCTCTGACTGATTTAAGGCAAGCATAATTTGAGATATCTTGATGTCCTTCTTCAGCTCAGCAGGGAGATACTGGAGAGCAGTGAGACAGTCACTATCTTCATCAAAGTCTTGATGGTCTTTCACAGGGTTTCTTGAGAGACAGTAGGCATCTTGGTGTTTTCTTCCACTTTTGTACACTATGGTAATGTCATACTCTTGAAGATGTAGTGCCCACCTAGCAAGTCGTCCTGTTGGATCCTTAAGACCTGTCAACCAACAAAGTGAATGATGGTCTGTAACAACTGTGAATGGTGTTCCATAGAGATACTGTCGAAATTTGCACATGGCCCGGATCATAGCAAGACATTCTTTTTCCGTAGTTGAGTAGTTTCTCATGGCTTTTTGGTTGATGTTCTCCAGTGCTAATCCAGTGCTCCACCATCAATTTGTTTAATTTGCACTTCAACTGTGGGTTGAAGCATTCAGAGAACTCTTGAAGAATGACAAGTAGCTTCTTCTGTTGTTCCTTAGTGAGATCTGGTGATAGTCGAGCTATAAGATCTTGTCTCATAGTGGTAGCACTAATTTTTTCCCACAGACTCGGCCTGGAAGGTTTCTATGATTCTCAGCTGTTCTTCAATTAACAGCTCAGCATTTGCTATGCACATGAATCTTGGAAGAAACTGCAGTTCTCGGTGACAGTTAACTATCCACAAATCACCGAATCTATTCTTAAACTAGACGACAGAGGCTGGGATGATCAAGTTATTCTTCAGTGGTATGCTTCTCTTACATCCCACTACAAGATCCATGGGTTGATGCATGGCATGAGACATGACAGTTACCTTTCTAGTGCTGACTGCAGGAATGATCACTTCATCCAGCACACATGGTCTCCACACACTTGGATGCACATCTTCCTGTCCACAGTATCTCATCTCGTCTAGCATAATCTTCGAGTGACCACAATCTATAATTGCCTGAGACGCTTTCAAACAGTCCCATACGAGAATGATGTAATGACTAGACTCTTGTAAAATTATGAATTGTAAGGACTGTGTATGGCCACTTATACCCACATGAATGGTACATCTTCCTGTAGGGTTTACATATTTCCCATTAGCCACCTTCAGCAGAGATGTTTTGTTGTCGATGAATACGGTTCTCTGCAGCTGGCAATGGTACTTCTCCGAAATGACTGAATATGATGCTCTAGAGTACACAAGAGCTTGGGCTGGTCAGCCATCCATGAGGATATCGATGTAGTTTCCTATCATTTTTGTAGAGATCGACGGTGGAGGATTTTTCTCTTCGGCGGCCTCACCTTCACAGAAGGTCGCACCCTTTAGTTTTCCAGGTTGTGGCAGCTAGGTGATCAGCCGGAGCTTCTAAACAGTGATTGGCATGTTGGGGAGCATACTCTCCAGCAGCTAGCTTGTGGCGATGGAGACCTACGTCATCCTGCACCCACATCTTCTTCTTCATCTTCATCATCCCAGAGTTGGCATCGGCTAAGATCAGTCTGCTGTCTTCTGGCACAGGCATCATCAAATATCTGCCACCTTTCTCGACAATCGCACACCAGATGTCCTGGTCATCCACAGTGGAAACATACTGGTTGGTTATCCTGGTTCCTCCAGACATCAGTCTTACTTGGTGCCCAAACAGGTTCCTCATGCAGCATTGTAGGAATGTAACTTTGCCTGGTTCTCGACTTTTTTACTGTTTTAAAGGGAAATGAAGATCAAGAAATTGAGTTCAATGTCTGTTTCACTTCCTCCCTTATGACCTCATGAAGTGTCTCAGTTTTTTGCTCACTGTGCAATCCAAGTGCCTTCTGAACTTCCTCTCTCTCTCTCTGATGAAGAACACTTGTGAAATCAGTTGCTTCCTCCATCACAGCCGGCCACAGTGGTCTAGCGGTTCTAGGCGCTCAGTCCGGAACCGCGCGACTGCTACGGTCGCAGATTCAAATCCTGCCTCGGGCATGAATGTGTGTGATGTCCTTAGGTTAGTTAGGTTTAAGTAGTTCTAAGTTCTAGGGGACTGATGACCACAGATGTTAAGTCCCATAGTGCTCAGAGCCATTTGAACCATTTGAACCTCCATCACAGACATCAATATGATGTTTGGAAGCCATTCAAACTTCTTCTGTGTAATTCTTTTTTGATACATTGTCCTGATATACTACTGTTGAAACTTTCTTCAGGAGTAGGGCTTGATATGTGTCCTCAGCAACACCCTTCATGAGATGTGTAACCTTGTCTTCCTCCTTCATTCTGGGATCGACTATTCTACACAGCATCAATACATCTTGAATGTAGGATGTTGTAGTTTCTTCTGGACACTGTGTCCTGCACTTTAATTTATTTTCAGCTTTGCACTTACGTCATTGTGTGTCGCCGAAATACTTGCTCATTTCCACCTGGAATAGTTCCCAGTTTGTGAACTTCTCCTCATTGCTCTCATACCATTGCTTGGCAGTGCCCTCCAAGTAGAAAAATACGTTAGCCAAACTCACAGTGTCATCCCATTCATTAAATTTGGCTATACACTCATATACCTTCAGCCACTTGTTTGGATCTTGGCCATTGTCACCAGAGAACCCAGAAGGATGTCTCCTGTGGTGGGACACAGTTGCTGTCATTGTAACATCCTCTTCTTCTTCTGTCTCCGATAGATTGTGATCTGTTGAATATGGCTCAAACTCGGGTTTCTCACCATGTAAACAGCGACTCTGTCGTGCCCTGATGGGAGCCAATGTGTCATCGATAATGTGTGATATCACAAGTTCCAATGCGTGGCACCTCCACCAGAATAATGTAATGTAGAGAAAGGTGTAATTAGATGAATGACGAACACTACCTTCACATAACGAAGGTTTATTCAGCACTTGCACATACAAGAGTGCGGAGTGAACTGCCTCTGGCCAGGATACATACAGTATATATACAGCTACAGAACATTCCAGTACAATTATTCTTGACATTTGTGGATACCTCTAGAATGTACTTGAACTGAATATAGAAATTAAAATTGTACAGTCCATGTGAGTTTTGAACTCACGACCCTCCTTGCAACAATTTAGTATCATAACCACCACACCACGGAGCTACTCAGCTTCATCTGCAACAATGTTATTGAAACTTAAATAACTGATTCTCTGCAAATGGACTGTTAATGAAATCAGATAAAACGCAATACATTTGATTTAGTACCAGTAAAGACGGCCCACATAATAGAAATAATAAACAAAAGTAAATCAATTAATTAAACACAATATTAAAAATTTTTAGGTATTTATGTTGGTAAGAATCTGAAGTAGAAGTCACATGTTAGAGATCTTCTTAAACATCTAACCTCTGCAGCTTTTGCGTTGTTAATATTAACAGATTTTGGAGAGAAAAATACCTAAGAAGCGACATACATTTTCTATTTTTATCCACTAGTGTCTTATGGCATCATAATCTTAGTAACTTGTCAGTGAGGAAGAAATGTTTATTGCACAGAAGAACAATATGAATAATATGTAGTGTCCACTCTAGAACCTCTTTTAGATATTTCATTAAACAGTTAGGCATACTGACAACAATCTCACACTATATTTACTCCATTATGAAATTTGTTGTCAAAAAGCAATCTCAGTCTGAAGAAAAAAAACAACAGTAACATTCATAAATATAATGCCAGGAGGACAAATGGCTGTTCACTGCTCATTCTTAGTGTGGTACAGAAAGGAGTGAGGTAGCCATCCATAGAAATCTTTGGCCAACTACTGATTGATGTAAAAAATTTAATAAAATTAATGTCAAGCACATGCTGAAGTCATACCTACATGACAACTTCTTCTACTGCGTAGAAGGATTTCCAAATGTCTATTTGTGTGTGTGTGTGTGTGTGTGTGTGTGTGTGTGTGTGTGTGTGTGTGTAAAACACTGTGGGTAGGGGAAAAAGAGAGAGAGAGGGAGAGAGAGAGAGAGAGAGAGAGAGAGAGAGAGAGCACTATAATTGTGAAAATGACCTGTGAAAGTGTGTGTTGTAATCATGATCCACAGAACATTCAGGCAGCTGAACTAAATTGTGGCTACATGACTGAACTCAGCAAAATGTTCTACCTAGAGAGCACCCAGTACCCATCTGCTGAGCATGTTGTACTCCATGACTCAAGGGACACGAGTGCTTGTTGTCCTAGAGGGTCCATTTGGATCCTCCCCCCACAGTACTGACTCCAGAGACATGAACTTGTTGTCCATGATATCTTTTTATCCTACTGGCTCTGTAACAAACCTCCATTAAGAAATCCCTTTTTTGTTTATATTTCATTAATTGCTCAATCATTTACTGTTTTTTCTAACTTCTTTACTCACTCCTCCCCCCCCCCCTCCCCCTCTTGTTTCTACACTGTCTCCTTTTCCACTTTTGTACTAGCTCTTAATTGCACTTCTTTATTTTGATTTAATCCATAATTACTTCTTGTTCTGTATGTCTGTCGTCCTTTGAATGTGCTATCTTTGAACAACTCTCTCTGAAATCTCCAGTTCTCTTTCTTTAAATGGTGTGTATCACTGGAACTTAGAGTTTCACACTCTGAAGGTAAGTTCTAGCCACCCATTCTCTCACCATACAATTTTCAGTTTTCTAATGTCAACTTTCCTTTTGTTGTAAAAAAATAAATGTTCTGTCAAAAACTCATGAAAGAAATTGTTATTCTTGGAAGAATTTATTTTCTGGAAATACTATGTAGGACAATAGGGGCCAAGAGATTAGCTTAATCTGTTAATTGGTCTTTTATGTTACAGGCTGGTGATACGGATACGATGTGATGCAGCTGTAGCAAAATGCTACCTGGGGAAGAAGTTTGGTTGTAACCCAGAGAAAGATGCACCATGTCTAATGACTCTGGCCCATTCACTAGGATTAGAAATTGTTGGTGTCAGCTTCCATGTTGGTTCTGGCTGTGATGATCCACCTGTTTATCAGAAAGCTATTGCAGCAGCCCGTAAGGTTTTTGATCATGGGTTGTTTCTGGGATTTTCCATGAAACTGCTTGATATTGGTGGTGGTTTTCCTGGCCACAAGGGCTGCTCTATAGACAGGGTAACGTTATTATTTATCTCAGTTGTTAGGAAACTTCCAAGTGCTTGATATTGATGGTGGTTTTCCTGGCCACAAGGGCTGCTCTATAGACAGGGTAACATTATTATTTATCTCAGTTGTTAGGAAACTTCTAAGTTTCCCTCAGACATTGTTTTTCTTGCTGAAAGCTAATTTTTTAAATCTCATCCAGATGGAGAACTTTCACAGATAAAGAACAGTTCAAAAGCTATTATAGTGCAGAGAACTGATAACTGTAATACAATGTTATACAATATGTCATTTTCCCTCCAATTTTACAGATAGCAGAGGTGGTGAATAATGCTCTGGAAGAATTCTTTCCTGACTGTGGGACACATGTTATAGCAGAACCCGGACGTTTTTATGTTGCTTCTGCGTACACACTTGCTGCAAATGTCCACTTCAAAAGGGAGCTTAGGAATGAAAAGGATGGATCCATAACATCTGTCATGTACTACATAAATGATGGAGTGTATGGCACATTTAACTTCATATTGTATGAACCTGCTGAAGTGAGACCAATTCCTCTTAAAGTAAGTCTGGTACAGTTGTTACACAATTTTCCTTACTGGTATTCTCAAAAATGGGTAAATCACATACGAAATTTTCCTGTACTGTTTCTGTAAAATAATAAAATGTATTAAAATGTAGTAAAAGAAACTTTAATTGGCAGCATGAACTCTGCACTGTGCTGGAGTTGTCCCATTAACTTAGTAGATGAGGCAATGCCATGAGGAATGGATGTGCAGATTTGCTGATGCCTGAGTCACGTTCACATCAACCACATTTTTTTTCAGTTGGAACATCAAATTGTATGCCATTTACACCTCTATAATATGGTACCTTGTTATTTATTTCCCCATTACCTTTATTTAAACATTTACATGTAACATGAACTTCTTACAAACATAAATGACTACTTTGTTTTGTCCATGACACAAATAAACTGTACAGAAAATAATTTTGTATACAGTAACATCGTCTGCATCCAATGAGGTACAAAACATACAATAGATGGCACATTATGTTATGCACAGTAATTCCATTATGTGTCTTTGATATTCAGGCTTTACAGAGCTGGTACAAATATGTACGAGCAATGTTACTTTAGAGAAGATGTTCGAAGCAACCAACTTGTATTTGCAAACACTTTTCTACTCATGGATCATAATTTTCTGGAACATATGCAACACACTTGCAACCATCATTCTTGAAGGGGCATCCATGTGAGCTATTAGGTTGAGTACATCCATGTGTGGTGTACTATAAACTTATTCCTTTAGGTGACGTCACTAATAAAAGTCAAGTGGATTAAGGCACAGGAAATGTGGAAGCCAGAACAATGGACCTCCACAACTAATCCCTTTTGCTGGAAATGATTCATTTAAACTGTTACACACATTCATTCCAAAGAGTAGAGATGCATTATCATGTTGAAACCATGGCTATCACCAAACACCATGTTGAACATTTTGTAATGTGTCAGGCAATGTATTGCAAAGAAACATATGATACAATGGTGCATCCAACTTGTCCAGCAACAGTTAAGGGACCAAAAGCATTCCTCCCATGATTCCAGTTCACAGGTTTGTGCCAAAGTATGCCAGGAGGCACATTTATGTGTGATATGTGGGTTGTGTTCCAGCCAACAATGGCTGTAGATGAAATGTATTTGCAGAGTGAAAATAGACAACCACCAGCTCCATAATGAAATGACAACAGTGAAAATTTCTGCTGGACTGGGGCTTGAACCCAGATTTTATGCATATGGCCAGCAGTCACCTTACCATTAGGCTATCAGAGCATAACTCACAGCCAGAGCAGAACTCCCATATGTAGTCAACCATATGTCATAATAATTAATGGTAGTTATGGAAGTTGAAAATACCTTAAAAGTAAAACTAGATTTGTCAGTCACATTCCATATAAAATGTTCATTATCTTCCACTTGATGCAAAAACTGTTCACAAATCTGTACTCATAAAATGCAGCTTTCTGGTCACTGGTGTTGAATTAATGTGCAATTTTCAATGCGATAGGGTCTGCAGCTGTGATGAATTTTTTGTATGATTTCTTGAAGCCTTCAGGTGCTATTTTTTTTATTTCCTGTACAATTGTACAGTTTCAGCCTTAGTAAATTTTCTATATCTACATCTAAATCTACATCCATACTCTGCAAGCCACCTGACGGTGTGTGGCAGAGAATACCTTGAGTACCTCTATTGGTTCTCCCTTCTATTCCAGTCTTGTATTGTTCATGGAAAGAAAGATTGTTGGTATGCCTCTGTGTGGGCTCTAATCTCTCTGATTTTATCCTCATGGTCTCTTTGCGAGATATACGTAGGAGGGAACAATATACTGCTTGAAACAGCTAATGAGCATCTCTCTTGTAGAATCTTCCACTGGAGTTTATCTATCATCTATGTAATGCTTTTGCAATTACTAAATGATCCTGTAATGAAGTGTGCTGCTCTCCATTGGATCTTCTCTATCTCTTCTATCAACCCTATCTGGTACGGATCCCACACCGGTGAGCAGTATTCAAACAGTGGGTGAACAAGTGTACTATAACCTACTTCCTTTGTTTTCGGACTGCATTTCCTTGGGATTCTTCCAATGAATCTCAGTCTGGCATCTGCTTTACTGACAATTAATTTTATATGGTCATTCCATTTTAAATCATTCCTAATGCCTACTCCCAGATAATTTATGAAATTAACTGCTTCCAGTTGCTGACCTTCTATGTTGTAGCTAAATGATAAAGGATCTTTCTTTCTATGTATTTGCAGTACATTACACTTGTCTACATTGAGATTCAGTTGCCATTCCCTGCACCATGCGTCAGTTCATGGCATATCCTCCTGCATTTCAGTACAATTTTCCATTGTTACAACCTCTCAATGTACTACAGCATCATCCACAGAAAGCCTCAGTGAACTTCCAATGTCATCCACAAGGTCATTATATATATATTGTGAATAGCAACAGTCCTACAACACTCCCCTGTGGCACACCTGAAATAACTCATACTTCGGAAGACTTCTCTCCATTGAGAATGGCATGCTGCGTTCTGTTATTTAAGAACTCTTAATCCAATCACGCAATTGACCTGATAGTCCATATGCTCTTACTTTGTTCATTAAACGACTGTGGGGAACTGTATCAAATGCCTTGCAGAAGTCAAGAAACACAGCATCTACCTGGGAACTAGTGTCTGTGGCCCTCTGAGTTTTGTGGACAAATAGCATGAGCTGGGTTTCACACGATCGTCTTTTTCAAAACCCATGCTGATTCCTACAGAGTAGATTTCTAGTCTCCAGAAAAGTCATTACACTCGAACATAATATGTGTTCCAAAATTCTACAACTGATCGACATTAGAGATATAGGTCTATAGTTATGCTCATCTGTTCGACGCCCTTCTTGAAAATGGGGGTGATCTGTGCCCGTTTCCAATCTTTTGAAATTCTACACTCTTCTAGAGACCTATGGTACACTGTTGCAAGAAGGGGGGCAAATTCATTCATATACTCTGTGTAAAATCAAACTGGTATCCCATCAGGTCCAGCGGCCTTTCCTCTTTTGAGTGATTCTAATTGTTTTTCTATCCCTTTGTCATCTGTCTTGATATCTACCATTTTGTAATCTGTGTGACAAACTATAGAAGGAACAACAGTGCAGTCTTCCTCTGAGAAGTAGCTTTGGAAAAAGACATTTAGTATTTTGGCCTTTAGTCTGTCATCCTATGTTTCAGTACCATTTTGGTCACGGAGTTTCTGGACATTTTGTTTTGATCCACCTACTGCTTTGATATAAGACCAAAATTTCTTAGGATTTTCTGCCAAGTCTGTATATAGAACTTTGCTTTCGAATTTGTTGAATGCCTCTCTCATAGCCCTCTTCACACTACATTTCGCTTCATGTAATTTTTGTTTGTCTGCAAGGCTTTGGCTTGTTTATGTTTGCTGTGAAGATCCCTTTGCTTCCGTAGCAGTTTTCTAACTTGGTTGTTGTACCACAGTGACTCTTTTCCATCTCTTATGATCTTGCTTGGCACATACTCATCTAATACATATTGTATGATGGTTTTGAACTTTGTCCACTGATCCTCAACACTATCTGTACTTGAGATAAAACTTTTGTGTTGAGCCGTCAAGTATTCTGAAATCTGCTTTTTGTCACTTTTGCTAAACAGAAAAATCTTCCTACCTTTTTTAATACTTCTATTTACGGCTGAAATCATCGATGCTGTAACCGCTTTATGATTGCTGATTCCCTGTTCTGCATTAACTGTTTCAAATAGTACGGGTCTGTGTGTCACCAGAAGGTGTAATATGTTATCACCACGAGTTGGTCTCTGTTTATCTGATCATGGTAGTTTTCAGATAATGCACTTTAAAAAATTTCGCTGGATTCTTTGCCCCTGCCACCCATTATAAATGTTTGAGTTTCCCAGTCTATATCTGGTAAATTAAAATCTCCACCCAAAACTATAACATGGTCAGGAAATCTACTCAAAATATTTTCCAAATTTTCCTTCAGATGTTCTGTCACAACAGCTGCTGAACCAAGGGGCCTGTAGAGACATCCAATTACCATGTTTGAGCCTGCTTTAATCATGACCTTTACCCAAATTATTTCACATTTTGGATCTCCATCAATTTCCTTTGGTACTATTGCACTTTTTATCACTATAAACACACATCCCCCTTTACTGTCTAGCCTGTCTCTGTGGTATACATTCCAATCTGAGTTTATAATTTCATTATTGTTTACATCTGGTTTCAGCCAAATTTCCGTCCCTAGTACTATATGGGCATTGTGATAGTTTATTTTCAAGTATTTTATGGGGGATATTTTGGTAACAGATTATATCATATATGTTATTGCTCCTGTGACATCATGTTATGCTCATAAATTAGTTTGAGGTGGTCATGCTATTTTAGGAGCATGTAACTCTCGAGGTGTTGTTGCAAAGCTATCATCCATAAAATACTTGAAAATGGCCTAAGGCTGAAATTGTACAATTGTACAGGAAATAAAGAAAATGGCAGATGAAGACTTCAAGAAATCATTCAAATAATGTGCAGTTATACAGATGCAGTTCTGTATCATGCAACACTTCAACAACCAGTCTTTGAGATATCTGTAACTGCCTTGCAATATCATATTTACTCCAGTGGCATGACTGGTGAATGATCTCTGTCCATTACTTGTGGACAAAGATTACTGAGTTCCCAAAGGTGTTGCTCCAGGTGATGAAAAACATTCTTATCAGGATTTTGCCTTTGAGGGTACCATGCAGCATACACACAAACAGCAGTAGCAGGAGCTTAGTTGTTGGATGTACGTAGCAGCAAAAGAGTACTGACATACTCATCATTTGTGTACTCCATCAGAAAGTCAACCTACATGAATTTGAGATGACCAGTTATGGTTGTCCACTGCATGGTTAATAGACATATGTTTGCAGTTTAATGGATCCTGCTATCATGTGATGAGATGTTTCTGAACTGGGTGCAGTTACCCTAAAGCAGCTTAAAATGCTGTTGAGAGGTAGGGCTGCGCCAGAAAGCAAGAAATTATGAGTTCACAGTTGAAAACATGTATAAACTTTTATTTAAATAAAACTCAACAAAAGCTTGTGACATCAGTAAAATAGCTTTTAAAAACAAGAAATTAAACAACTTGTGAAATATTAATGAGGAAATGAGATTATCAGTTGACATCAACAATAAATGTTTTAAACAATTATGAAAAAAATCAATTTATCAAGCATTAGCAGGTATCTAAAGTGAGCCAAGCTGCATATTAATAATCAATACCTCACTATTTACAAAAATTTTCAAATGGCTTTTAAATATAAAACCTCAAATGACTGCAGCAGATTTGGTAACACAAATCAATGCATCATGTCCATTGGTGACATAAGTTCAGGACCAAGAGAACATATACAGATACAATTCAGCCTGGCAACAGGTGGGGTAACTCTACAGACAGGGTGGGCGTTGTGAATTCGCCACCCTCAGGTGTGCTGCTGGATGGGGCAGGTCCTGTACAACATTAACTACAACAGACTAAGAACTAACCTTAGTAAACTAGTAACAGTGCACTGGTTTACACAGGGCAGCACATATTTCATTATATTACCATTTAGAAGCCAAACATAAATAAATAAAAAACAAACATCTGATCAATCAGCGAATATGGTGACAAGCAACAAATCACTTAAATACTGGGTAGCACTCTTATTACAGGAACAAGAAAACCAATAAAGCTCACTTGCCCCCACAACTAATTGGAAAACAGTTACTTCTACTAATTATGCAGTGGAAACAGTCATTAAACACTATTTTGAAATGGAAGAAAATTCAAACTCAATGACTTCTAACATGTTTTGCAGTAAGACACTGGCTAAGCAATGAAATCTTGATTTACCAGGTTGTCTGAAAAAAACTAGAGTGGAAAAGTGCATTCTTATTTTAGCAGAATTTATCATATAAAATCCAATGGCTGGTCAACTAACAACCCCACCAAAATGTTTTACAAATACTTAACTAAAATTATTTCAGTGCAAAAGGCATTAGAAATATGACCGATTTAAACAGATATTTCTGATTAACGTAACTTGACAAGCTCTGTAACACAGATCACACAACTTCCGCACATTTCACAAAAAGTTGCAACTAACATCTGTAATGAAGCAGACTTGCTTCCATTAATGTAAACTTCAGTTCTTTCAGACTGAACCCCTACAAACAGCAAACACAGCAGACCTTCCAGGAAGGAGAAGCTAGTTGCCGCACTGTGACTTTAACGAAACAAGGTGGAGAAGCCACACAAAGAGTCTCACCAAAATATTTGATGAATCAGTAGTGAAGTGGCACTCAAAATCTCCACATGCTCAGCACAGGAAAATTTTCAGAGTCCCATTGCCACCACAGCCAACTCAAAACTCCATCTTCACAGGATGAGGTCTGTGCACCGCAAAAGCTGTTTACCATTGGCTAAAGACACTGGAAGTAAGCTGGCCTCGTGCCCCACAAGTGCTCCTTCCAATTCAGCCCCCAAATTCTAACCGACCTCCTTCGTGCCAGTCAAAGCTCTTTGCATGGAGAGCCACCAAATATTGTGCATCGCTACTGCAGTCTAGTGATTGGCTGATCAATGCACACTGACGTGGCATAGTTATAATGTGAAAAAATGATGTCCGGTTTATAAATGAGGAGATCTAGGAAATGATAAATACCACATAGAACAGAATGGAGAATTGATAATCCATTTCTGGTACCTTATAATATTGTCACACTACAGTAGTACTTGTGCCTCATAAAATATGTAGGCTTAGTTCAACAACCAGGTGTTCTCCAATGTTTCATAATGTGGCTCTATAGGAAAATGGTGTGTATGACCTTTCATTGGCTTATTTGTCCAATGTTATTATGTTTCTACATTTATTACACACAGTGATTGGCAAAACTTAAGAATGGGTGTAGCTTTTGCATGATATGTTACTTCAAAGTGGCATATCTTGATGAAACTTGAACCATATATAGAAAGTACTTCTACAGTACAGTGTGGGAGGTCCCTGAAACAAATATTCAAAATGATGAACACAGTTAACACTTTTATTCAATGACAATAATTAATTGAAGGCACTGCTGTTGATGATAGTCAACTGGACATTACAAAAGGTGGGACATGGTTCTTAATAGGTTGTGTGATCATCACAGATGCCATGCATGGTCTGCATAGTGCTCCCTTGTTGGCCACAAGGTTGGCAAGGAATTCTTATGTAAGGTGTTCCATCCATCCACCAGCACGGCTGACAACTATGGGACGGTCGTTGTGTAATGTAACCATATTTACCTTCACTAGTATGCCTCTGTCCAGCTGTGACCCCATCTAATCTGACTGAAAAGTGATTATCAAAAGTAGGCTATTTCAAATGATGATGTCTACACCAGGTTTGCAGTTTAAACTCTTTAATTGCAATTTGATGTTGAACAACCCACTGTTTATGGCCATATCATGTCTTATCTATCATAATTTATGGACAGGTAAATGGCTAGCCACGAACTGCATTTGGTTGATGCTCTATAGCATGATTGTCTGAGTGCAGTAACCTAACACTAAAGTGACACAAAAGTTTACATTTGGCAAAAATATAAGTAACACTGTCACTGATTAAAATTCTTTAATCACTGTCTCAGAAATCTGACAATCAAATCAACTCAAAAATGATGTGCACAATAACTGTCTTTTGGAAATGACACACTTCACAGTCTGATCCTGCTGTCACAGTAAACATTATCAAAAATTAACACAGTTCATTAAATTAATTACTAGTCCATCATTACAAAAATGATCATCAAAAGAAGTAATACCAAAGTGTATGTGGCACTTTTCCTCATTTTGGTGGATGTAGATGTTATTCCTTTTACAACTCTCCATGGTCTGACTAAAATGACTTCTGAGCAACTTCTTTTATAAGTTTGCAATAATTAGAACTACTTTTATGTATTGCCGGTCACTGGCTTTTTACAAATTGCAATTAAAGACTTATATTTCTGATTAACTGAACAGTACAGGGAGAGTCTTCTGAATTAGAACTTTAAGATACAACAATAATTGCTACTGAATTATACTGTCTAGTTTGCCAAAATATGGTAGTCTATTTCAGTAACAATGTGGCTAAACAAATGTAACCATCCTTTATAACATTTTTTTATCTACTTGATCAAGAAGTTAGCAATTAGGTATATGTTCAAATATGAACAATGATAACAAAGTTTGAAATTACTCCTATTTTGTAATAAGCACAGCTTTTTTGATAAACTAGTCACACTGATGGACTATAATTAACCAAATATAATGGATAAGCCCTCAGTTAATATTCAAGATTTTTGTACTGTACTCATGTCATATAACTGATTGTATCAATGACATTTGCAAAAAATTAAAAAGACAGTGGTGGGGGGAGGGGGCAGGGGGAAGAAAAGGGGAACAGGTAGACCAGTCCAATTGCAGAATATCCTCTTGTTCCAGGAGATCCTTCACGAGCACTGTTCGATGAGGTTGTGCATTGCCATCCATAAAAATGAAGTCAAGACTGAATGTACATGCGGAAAAAAAGAATAGTGTCACAATACTGTTGACTGCCAAGTGTATTGTGCTGAAGATTTGGAGGTCAATACTCCAATCCCATGCAACACTATGCCTTCCCACAGTATAACATCTGGACCACCAAAACCATCATGTTCGACAATCTCCCTGGGTCTTCTCACTTCTCGCCATATGAGGCTACATAATGCACCAAGCAACACTGTCAGACATGATTGTTTTGGTAGTCCAGGTATTATAGAGTGGGGAGACATAATCTTGCATGAATGTACTGATCTCAAATCTTTGAACACAGTACACTCACTGGTCAATGTTACTGTAAAACTGTACTATTTCCACATGTGCTTCTTTACAACAGTGTACCTGGTGCTGACTTCATTTTTATGTATGACAGTGCATGACCACATTGAACAGTGCTGGTTGAGGAGCTCTTGGAATGAGAGGATGTTTGGTGAATGGACCAATGTACTCACTCTCCTGATTTAAATCCCATCAAGTACCTATGGGATGCATTGGGGAGATTTACAGCAGTATGTTGCTTGAGGCTTTCCCGACGGACATGTTGTATATCTGGTTCTCGGGCGAGACGTCGGATGTCATAGTGCAAACGCCACAATATTTCGTCAGCACAACTGGCCGACATCTTCAGGTGCGATGAACACACTGCTAAGGCAGGACCAGGGCCCCCTATTTATGCCAGTTTTAGGCAGGAAGTGCACATGCGTGGAGGCGCCAAATTCGATGGCCAATAGCGACGATATCAGCTGGTAGCTGGAAGGACAATAACGCCACCTACAGGATGAAGAACCAAATACTTCGGTGCACGCGGAGAAAAGAAGATGGCACATTGGGTCATGCAGTGTACCGTAAACCAATGCATATGGACTTATACTTACAGGCCACCAGCTGTCACCATCATTCGCAATGAATTGGCATACTCAGGATGCTGGTCCACAAAGCACGAGCCATATCAGACTCAGACAGCTTATCCAATGAGCTATTCCATCTGCGTACTGTTTTTCAACAAAATGGATATTCCGAACGGGAGATTCGCCGTGCCTTACAACCGAAGTGGGTTACCCAACGTGAGGAAGTGGAAGAAGGCGAAGAACAAAGGGGAATGGTCATCTTGCCATACATCGGCGGTGTCTCATCAAAAATAGGAAGATTATTGAAGAGGCATAAAGTTAAATGTGCTTTTCGTCCACTGGCAAAACTCAGAGCTCTCTTGGGCTCATCTAAGGACAGCCTTGGCCTAAGAAGACCCGGTGTTTACGAGATTCCTTGTAGCTGCGGCATGTCATACATCGGACAAACTTGTTGCACTGTAGAAGAGAGATGCACTGAACACCGACACTACACTCGTCTGGAGCAACCAGAAAAGTCTGCAGTGGCCGAGTATTGTCTCAGTACAGGCCATTCTATGAATTATCAACATACAAAAATTCTCACATCGACGAGTTCGTACTGGGACAGTGTTATGAAGCAAGCAGTGGAAATACGTAGCTCTACGAATCTTGTAAACAGAGACACGGGCTTTCAGCTTAGTACAGCTTGGGATCCAGCACTGGCCAGATTGAAGTCGCTTTGAGCAGAGAGGAATACTATTGGTCATGAGACTGACAACGATTCGCCAGCAACATAAATATTCTGTTGGCAACGGGAGAATAATCAAGGCGCCTACGTGGACGCGCAGTTTTGCTTGCGGCTTCCGTCAGAGGTCGCTGGGGCGGCCGATGGCAGCGCAGAGTAACAGCGGCAGCCTCCGCGCCTGCGGCTTCCGACAGAGGTCGCTGGGGTGGCCGATGGCAGCACAGAGCAGCGGCAACAGCCTCAGCGCATGTGCCGAAGTATTTGGTTCTTCATCCTGTAGGTGGCGTGACTGTCCTTCCAGCTACCAGCTGATATCATTGCTATTGGCCATCAAATTTGGCGCCTCCATGCATGCGCACTTCCTGCCTAAAACTGGCATAAATAGGGGGCCCTGGTCCTGCCTTAGCAGTGTGTTTGTCGCACCTGAAGATGTCGGCCAGTTGCACTGACGAAATATTGTGGAGTTTGCACTATGACATCCGACGTCTCGCCCGAGAACCATATATATTACAGCAGTATGTTCACATACAACAACAACTATCTAGCAGTTGTCAACTGCACTGGTGGAGGAATGAAACATCCTACCATAAGAACTTCTTGCAACCTTGTGGCCAGCAGGGGGGCACATTGCAGGCAATGAGTATCTGTCTGTCTTAATCACACATCCTATTAAGGACCATGTCCTGCCTTTTGTAATATTTAGGAGCCATCTTAAATCATAGTGACTTCAGTGTAATGCTTATATTTTAATAAAAGTGACATTTCTGTTTGTCTCACTGTGCAGTTCTTTCAGTTACCTTCTGTACTACGCTGTAGCAGTTCTTTCTATGTATGGTCCAAGTTTCATCAAGCTATATCACTTGTCAGCAAAACATGCGAAAGTTACTTTTGTCCTTATGTTTTACACACCAGTGTACCAGGACATACATCATATTCTTCTTTATAAAATATATTTGTTTGTGTGGTTAATGGTTTGATGTACTATATGAGTTATAACTGGAACAGCCATTTCTAGTTAATGCCATTGTTACAGCAGATGCACACTGTTTCTTAAGTGGTATTGCTTAGTGTAGTGTAATTAGTAAACGTGCCATACAAAGTTGTGTTCCTTGTTTTGCTGCTGCTGCAGTTGTTGTTGTTGTTGTTGTTGTTCTTAATGATGAAGAGAAATTAAAGGGAAAGTAGCCAACTCCTTGTAAACAACACGCAACTTTACTGTTCTTGAGCAGCAGACATATTACCATCAAGAGCAATACAAGCCTTCATTTTGTGAGGTGGTTAAAGAGCATAGGTTTAAAAGATTGATGGCCTAGTTCCACCAGTCATACAGGCTAACATTTTCTTTGATAGTGGACAACAGACAATGATGACTGACATTCAGATGATTCACGTGAGAAGGTTTCCAACATGATTATGGCTGGATGATGGAAATTAAGACTTTCAATGCTGAATGTCAGTTGGAGCTAGATGCATGGGACATGCCATTTCAGAAGTCCTTAGGAAATTCAATATTCCAAGATCCACAGTGTCAAGAATGTGCCAAGAGTAAAGAGTGTGTCGAGAAAACCAAGTTTCAGGCATTACCTCTCACCATGGTCAATGCAGTGGCTGATAGCCTTCATGTAATGACCAATAGCAGCAGAGTTTGCGTAAATTTGTCACTGCTTACAGACAAGCAACACTCCATGAAAAAACCACAGAAATCAATGTGGGATGTACAACAAATGTATCAATTAGGATAGTGCGGTAAAATTTGGAATTATTGGGCTACGGCAGCAGACAATGGAAGCAAATGTCATTGCTAACAGAATGTCATTGCCTGCAGCAACTCTCCAGGGCTCATGACCATATCAGTTGGACCATAGAGGAACTGTGTTGTTGTTAAATGAGTCCCATTTTCAGTTGGTGAGAGCTGATGCTAGGGTTTGCGTGTGGCACAAATGCCACGAAGCCATGGGCCCAGGTTGTTAAAAAGGCACTGTGGGAGCTGGTGGTGGCTCCAAAATGGTTTGGACTGTGTTTACGTGGAATGGATTAGGTCCTCTGATCCAATAGGACCAATCGTTGACTGGAAATGGTTATGTTCAGCTACTTGGAAGCAATTTGTAGCACTTTGAAATGGAATTTTTAAGCATGACAATGCACCATGTCACCAGGTCACAATTGCTAGTGACCAGTTTGAAGAACATTTTGCACAATTCGTGTGAGTGGTTTGGCCACTAAGATTGCCTTACATGGATCTCATTGAACATTTATGGGACATAATTGAGAGCAGTTCATGCACAAAATCCTGCACTGGCAACACTTTTGCAATTATGGACACCTATAGAGGCAGCATGGCTCAGTATTTCTGCAGGGAACTACCAACAACTCGTTGAGTCCATGCCATGTTGAGTTGCTGCACTATGCTGGGCAAAAGGAAGTCCAGCACAATATTAGGAGGTACCCCATACCTTTTGTCAACTCAATGTATATTACACTTTATACTGTTTCATTCATAGAGAGAGTATAGAAAGAATAACAGATCACAAGGAATCATATTTAGTCTGATCTTATTTTTAAAATCCTTATGGTTATATGCATAGTAGACAAAAGTCTCAGTTTGTTCCTAAGTTAATAACTGAAAATGATTTCTAAATGTTTTTAAAGTGTGTTTTTATGAGGTGATAAACCTTTTCCTTTGACTACCTGTTAATTTACATATCCTATTAGGATAATCTGTAATGGACCCCAACACACTCAGATATAATTAAAGACTGTTTTGGTGTTTTCCATTATCTTACCAATAACACTAATCAGTTGATACGAGCACACACTTTACTTACAGCTGGGCAGTGTGGTCAGTTTTTTTTATTCTGTAATATTAGATGACTCATGGATTTTCATTGATGGAGGGTGAAATAAGATGTCAGGCCCATGGCAGATTTGTTTAATTAACATCTTTATCCTGGCCCTTAGTCATAGTACACCAAGAACAGATTGATGGAGGTGACCTGTTGCTTATCTTGTGAAACAATAGATGTCTGGAACTGCTGACAGTACAAAGAGCGGCGCCGACTGTGGAATCACTAGACTGCCACTGTCAGTGATGTCTCCAGCTGCAACCGTGATGACAGTTTGTCAGTGCAGCTGACAATACTTTGAAGGGTGCCATGACCTCCCTCCAGTGAGCGGACAGCTCTCTGCTCTGGTGGCAGCTCTCTCATGAATTATGGCTGGCAGGCAGCCATTTGTCAAACAGTGGACCCCATCCTGCATTTCAGGATGTTCCTGCAGGTGTCACAGGCTTGTGGTGTAGGCTGTGATACCAAGATGGGAACATTTTAGTATATGAATGACTGACTACATATACACTCCAGACTACATTCATTTAGGGCTTCAGGCATTTATTGTGAACATTTTTGTGGTGGCAAGTGAGGAAAGTCTTCCTCCTTCCACTAGCATATTGCAGCATCAGCAGTTGCTATACCATGCCCAGCTGGCTCTGCTTTGCAATGTCTGTCAGCCATGTTTTACTTCACAACACATGAAACTCTTGCCTGCCTGCAGCTGGCACTGTTGCAACTCGCTTCTGCTCTGGCGTACTTTTTGCCCTCATTTTTATCAAGACCCAGTCCCTCGTGTCAACCAAACTAGATTATCCTTTACATAAGAGTTTCTGCCGACCAGTCCTTCTGGCCCTGTTTCAACTCTTAAGAATAATTCTAACAATTGGGTTCCTCAACCCTGTTACTTAATCTTACACATTTCTACAGAGCCCCTTGCCCTGTTCCTTAACTCAAACACAATGGAACTTATATCATTACTAGGCTTCTTGCACAATAATTTCTAGCTTCCTATTCCAACCTTACAAGCTAAAATGAATCAGTTATCCTTTATACTACATCTTTTTGTGTTCATCTTCCTTCTGTTGCTTTTAAGCTAGCAATATCCAATTCCAATCCACTGGAACCTAAACAATGGCTGGTTTTGAACTCAGTCTTGTGCTTCACCTTCTACATACCAAAACAAGGACTACACTCAGCACCACAGTGGTTAGTCAGTATTGTCTCTTCCCAGTACTGATATTCCCAATACAGATTCACATGCTGCAATAATGTTTCCAGGGAGCATTGTCCCTCCTACTAGTTCAGAAGTGTGTTTATAGACTACATCTGTTCCTGTCCTAGGGTTTGATTTAAGATGGTTAGATTTTATGCAGGTAGCATTACCATGTGCTCTTCTTGCTATTACAAACAAGGTGCAATATATTCAGGTGAGTTATCCCTGAAATATGGCAGGCAAATGGAAAGTATGCCCCATTATACCACGCACAGGTCCACTTGATAACAAATCACTCACATTTAATTCTATCCTGTTTGCTGAAGCAAGCTTCCCCTGCTTGAAATAACTACCCAAAACTACAATCTTGTCAAAGGTAGAGAACAACCAATGTGGTGAAAGCACAGTTCTGGCTGAATCACTTTTTATTGCATTCTCTTAGGTCTTTTTGTCCTACTAGAAAGTTATCTGTGAAGGCATCCTGCCCCTCTCATATTACCATATTTGGACAGACTATGATTTCCTCTCAGTAACATTTTTGTAACTTTGCTTCATCCATTTCCACATATCTTCCTTTGTCTTTTGCAAATAATAGTAGTTGCTGCATTTTTACTTTTACAAACTTCTGTGATATCCCTCACTTGACAAGACATGCATGAACTTTGTAGCACTCAAAATGTGCTTGTTTCCCTGTTACTGGTATAGATTTGGAAATGTAAACTTTCACTCCATCATTTCTCACCAATATTGTGGCTAACTTGAATTAAAATGTAAATTTTTGTCCTCAGGTTCTAAACCAAACCCCACCTCCAGTGGTACTTTCCGTAGACACTGTAAATACTGCTCTGGTGACAACAATTTTACCCATAACTGACCTCTTACAGCGTGCTATATAGCCTCTTGTAGTTATGTTACTTTCCCTCATGCTTCCCAGAGCCTAGCTTCAACAGACTGCAACCATATTTGTCATTACTACATCCTCATCTAAGACTTCTACTTTGGTTCATAGTTCCCTGGTTTTCTGATTAACTGCCTCTTCTGTAACTCTGACATACTACATTACTTTCCCAGTCAGTTGTTGTAATAGTCATGTGTTATTCAATACATCCTTCCCTAAGTTTGCAGTCTGCAAAGTGTGCCAATCACTCATGGCTTTGCTACCTTTCGCTCTCTGCTTAACCTCTTCTACTGTGCCATTCACCCCTCAAACGTCTTCCTCATCAGCAGTGTCAAATATTGTTTTCATAAGCTGGCCTCCAGTGTCAATCCAACTCCTCTCCCTTTGTGTATGTAGAATAACTCCTATTATCTAGGTCATCTCACTCCTTAATTTCTCATATGCTCCATGTACTCTCTCACTTACCCTGGTGCTTCCTTTGAGTATTCCATACCTTTCCATTCCCTGATGGAATTTGTCAAATGCTTCTTCCAATCTTCTCAGCTTGTTACACAGCCCCTATGCTTTGAATACCACCTGTATTACCAAGTGATGACTGGTGATTACTATGTCTTCCTGTTTGGTGAACAGCACTCCCCCTTCCAGATGCTGGTTCTGTAATGCTTCCACTCTAATGAAGATAAGTAGTCCCACTATGAACTGCATTGTCTCACCCTCTTTGCACCTTGCCTATGGACAGGAATACCTATTACTTTCCTCCCCCTTAAATTCATTGCTGCTCCACAGCTGCTTATACTAATTACACTAAATCTATACCTAACCTAAAAAAATATTAAATGACTATCTCCTAAGCTTTAATGAATATGGGTTCCTTATTACTGTTTCATTCACAACCTCCTGTTTATCTTCCAATACCTTTCTCCTCACTCTCCCTTTCCAGTTTTCATCACCTATCCCTGGAACAAATTCTAGACTTGCTTAAAAAGGTTTCAACTGCCCTACATACACAGTTGTCATTCTCATTGACAATTGAATCTTGACATAGTCTCTACCATTTGGTATGGCCTCTGACACTTTGCAAAAAACTACATCTTTCCCTTTGGCATATACAAAATTGATAGCATCGCCCTTTGACCAACCTTATACCATGGCATTCTCACTGTACAGCCCACTGATTCTTCTGGTTTATCCAGTGCTCATGTATTTGACCTCCTTACTCTATTCCAGATTTCCCTAATCACTCTGGCCAATTCAACAGACTCTCCAGTCTTCCATTTCTTCATTTTAAATATGTTGTGAATGTGTTGGCATTTATGACCATTTACTATTCATATGTTGATAATCCTGTATTTGTATGCTGCTTTGAGTTGTAGTGGGATATTATGTACTTCACATAGACATCCCAGTTGGTGTTACATGATGAAATATAGTATCCAAGCATTTTCCCAACTGTTCTATACATTCTTTCAGTCCTTACATTGGCTTGTGGATTGAGAGGATCCATCCTTAACTTCTTCGCATTCAATAACTTACACAACTCCTTGAATCAATCTGACATGAAGTTTATTCCCTGGTCTGTTATTATTGTTTCAGGCACTCCAAACTTCAATATCCAATTATTCACAAGTGCTTGTGACACAGTTGCTTCCTGCTAATTTGGCATCATGACCATTTCTACGTTTCTTGAAAAATGATCTATGGTTGTGAGTACATTCTTAGTCACTGCAGGTGTTTTAGCAACCCCAGACATTCAAATGGTGATAATGCTTCAGGTAACCTCTACAATGGTACTCTTGTTCAACACAGATCCACTATTTGTGTGCACTGTATGAAATTCGACACATACTGATTTATGTCTGTTGTCCTATTCCTCCACCAATACCTTTCTGCTACCCTTCTATTGGTAGATCTACAACCTCTATGACCTGCTAATATGTGATCATGAGCTTCTTGTAGCATTTTATTCCTTAGCTTCGCTGGTACCACTACCCTCGGCCCAACTTTGTTCCTCTGTATAGCAACCCATCCTGCACACAAAACGGTGACTGCTTAAAGTATGGCTTACGTTCGTCATCTGTTCTCTGTGCAGTTTGTCATTCCTTATGCTCATCACCCTCAATACGTAATTCTGCTATTTTTATACTTAAGCCATCCACATTTTCATGCTTGTTCCCTTGTTTATGTGTGATTTCAAAATCAAATTCACTTAGTCTTACTGTCCATCATGTCAGCCTGCGAGAAGGCCCCTTTAACCCCAACAATCATTTTAATGACATACGATCTGTTAGTACTCTAAACTTTTTACCATACAGATAACATTTGAAATATGTGATTTCATAAATAAGGCTTAACATCTCTTTCTCCATTGTGGAATAATTTCTTTCTGCAGTATTTAGTTGTTTTGATGTGTAAGCTAATGGATGTTACATGCTTTCTACCTTTTGTGACAACACACAGCAAAGTGTATGGTTTGATGTAGCACAAGATAAAACAAATTATCTATTAAAATCCAGGAATACCAACATCAAACTTGATGTTAAAGCTTCTATGAGCTCCTCAGAAGCATGCTGGCACTCTTCTGACCACACAAATTTAGTACCCACTTTTTAAAAATTGTGTCAAGATCTGACAATATCTGCAAATCCTAGTACAAACCAGCAGTAATAGTTCATGACTCTTAGGAATGATTGCAACTCCTTTACACATTCTGGTACAGGAAATTCACTTATAGCTCTAATTAATCTCAGTGCCTGTCTTAACCCCATCTTTACTTATTATAAGGCCTAGGTATGCTACCTCTCCCATCACAAAATTACACTTTTCTTTGCTCATTGTTAACTTCACTGCTTTTAACCTAATAAATACTTCCATTAATCACCGCATATGCTGTTCCATATCACTCCCACAAACTATTATGTCATCAAAACCTATGAGTACTCTGTCCAACAGCCTCTGAAATGTTAAAAGTGCATTTTTAAATACAAATGGTATCCTTCAGAATTGCTAGTGTTCCCAGGATACCAAAAATGCTGTTTTGTGTTAATCCTTTAGTGCAACCTTTAGCTGGTGATAACTGCTCTTCAAATCCAGTTGAAAACTATTTGCACTCCCTTAAATGGTCCAAGATTTCTGCAATGTTTGGCTAAGGGTAGATGTCCATTATGGTTTTCACATTTAGATGTCTGTAATCACAACAAAACCTATACTTTCATGTTTCATCCATGATTTTTTTTTGGCATGACAATGATTTCTACCCCCCATGCACTATTACTTTCTTCAATTATTCCATCTTTCAGCAGATGATCACTAAATTGCTTCAAAATTGGCTGTAAGTACTAGGTATTCTGTGTGGTCTGTGGTAGATTGGTGATTCATTTCTCATTGGTAGGCTGTGCTGTGTAATGTGCGTAGCTGGTAAGGGCCATTTTGGAATAAATAAATTCTTAAATTTAAAAGTAAGTTTTCCATCTGTTCCCTATTGCTTCCCTCTAGGTGTCTCACTCTTCCTCATAATGCAGTTCCAATGGCATCTGGTAATTGTCCTTGGCTGATACACCCTGTATCTCATTCTTTTTCCTTCAGGATATCCATATTAGCAATTAACAACCCCTTTGTTAATCCTATGTCCTCTACACTAAAATTATCTATAAAAACAAATACCTTCTTTTTACCCTTCTTTTCTTGTATACCTCTTTGAACTAAGCAATCTGCCTGATCTAATATTTCATTCTCTTCTAAGTGTTCCACCACACATAAAATTCATGCTGGCAAACTAGACTCAACATTGACTCAAAGTAATATCTCATTATCCTTTGGTGTACAATCATGCAAATCAAGTCTTGGTGCAATTGTTTGTGGTTTAATCATTTCACCTTTTGTGACAGACTCCCCCATGACATTGCTACACTGGAAATGGCTCCACATGACTGAAACATTTTTCCATCAAGTTCCACCCTATGCTGCTGAAGATCAATTATGGCACAATGCTGATATAAGAAATTTAATCCTCGAATCATGTCATAGCCCTCAATCACATGTGGCACCATCTCTACATGTTGTTAAAATTGAATCTTATCCAGGAAAAAGTCTATGACTACTGATCCTAATGGTGTGACAACTTTATCCCCCACTCCATGCAGTCTGTATTATGGTGGGTCTCATTGCTTCCGTTTCACCAGATTACTACTGGAGAACGAAACATGGACCCCTATGCCCAATAATATCCTGCAGCCCTCTTATCCTACTAGTCCTTGTATTGCACAGTGCACCTCTGCATACGATTTCATAGCATCCAATATTACTGGGAATGACTGTAGGTGGATCTGGGGTTCCCGTTGGTATTTAACACCTTATTCTTTCCTGATCCTCTACTTCTAACACTATTACTTCCTCTCACTTGATTTACATCATGCTAAAGCTGGCAACAGTGCCTCCATACATGTCTCATTCACCCACATCTGAAACATTTTATACTAGTTGCAAGCACTGTCTATTTACCCAGCATTCCAGATGACAAATCTATCTCCTCACACTCTGCAGCTAACCACACCACTACGTGCAAATTTGTTGGACCCCTTGTCCATACATATCTTGACATTTCTACAAGGCACCTTCTTAAAAATGCATCAGGTGCCCTCTGCCCAGTTTCTTGAAAAATAATTTCATTGACGACAGCATCCTGTCCTAATTCAGAGGTACACTCTTTAATTTTCCTTATCCTGTCCATAAATTGTTCCACAGTTTCTGTATTTCTCTTACTTATTATCCTAACTGCTCCTATAGTGTCTGGTACTATTTCATTTCATATATGTCTGAATCAAACCTTCCTCAAATTCTTAGAATGTCATGGCTCTCTTGAGAGCTTCTGTATGCCCCTTTTAGTCTCAGTTTTGCAACACTGAATTATTCCTTACCAAACCAACCTTCCATCTCAGCCAGATTTCCAAGGACTCCCACAGAGGACTGCGCATTCTTGGTTGCCTTACCAGAAAAAGGAGGAATTAAACTTGCAACTGACAAATCTACATTCAAGTCTGTCCAGCTAGCTGTGCGGTCTAACGTGCTGCTTCCCAAGCAGGAAGGCAAACCGGTCCCCGACATGAATCCGCCTGGCAGAATAGTGTTGAGGTCCGGTGTGCTGGCCAGGTTGTGGATGGTTTTTAAGGCAGTTTTCCATCTGCCTCAGCAAATGCAGGCTCGCTCCCCTTCTTTCGCCTCAGTTATGCTGTGTTGGCAATTGGTGCACAAACACTGTCTCCACATATGCATACACCATAATTACTCTACCATGCAAACATTTGGGGTTGCACTCATCTGATATAAGATGTTTCCATGGGGGTCCACTGGGGGCTGAACCACACACTAACCCTTGGTTCAGTGTGGTGGGGTGGGGTGAGTGAACTGCTGTAGCCTGTTGTGGGGTTGTGAACCACTGAGGGCTATTGCGGGGACAAAGCCTCTCTGTTGTTCCTAGGTCCCGGTTCAATACACAATACACAATAAAATCTGCATCCTGTTGTAATGATCATGATTCTACTGACCCATGCAGTTCTGTGTTATCCACAGTAATTGTGTTACCTTTTATAAAAATGTGCTTGCTACTTCCGGCTCTGACACACCTTTCATCTCTGGTTCTGTTGAAGCCTTTCCCTTGACAACACTCATTTTGAGAACAAACACACACAAGATAAGAAAACAAAATATATTAACTTAATCGTTACACCGCATCATGAGCCACCTCAACTCCTGGTATTGCCTAGCCATATACTTCCAAGAGTTACATGTATAAAATTTTATTGCAACTGATTCTGTACATGGTGCTGAGTGCCCCTCATGGTTAAACTGTGCACATCTAACAGGCATTAACCAATTGTGACTTCCATTACCACTGGTTCTCTGCTCACAATAAAGTCTACTTTACAAAATACATGACTGTCAAACCTTTTCTCCATGACCAAAATCCAATCAAAATTTTTGGATTCATTGTGCCATAGATTGTAGATTCAGACATTGCGCTAAGAAGGTGATGTCAATGATCTGACATGAGTGTTAGATGATCCATGGATCATCAACTGTGGTGAGTGACATGATATATCAGGGAGACAGTAGACTTGTTTAATCTACAAATCTTTAACGTAATGCAGTGCTTCAGCAACTGTGAATTGTTCAGACAATAAGAAATTCAGCCTTCAGCTGCAAGGTAAAATTTTTTAATTTACCTACGTTTTGAAGCTAATAATGGTATCTTCTTCAGAACCTATAAATTAACCCATATGGACATATATTAAACATTGAAATACATCATCAATCTAATGATTTCATAATAAGAAAAATCATGATACTTACAAAAATTAAATTATTTTGAGGGCCAAACATTGGCCATGTCACAGAATAAAACTAATACAGAATAAAGACACATAATCATAAGATTCTGTGTCAGTATTTAACATGTAAGGAGAGTCTATTTTCTTTTTTTCAGTCTGTTATAGGGTATGAATTAATACTTTTGGGAAATAGCAGATAAATAAATAAATAAAATTCTTTTAATTCAGAAGAAGGAAATCAGAACAATTGCAACGGCAGGTTGTACAACACAATGTAAACTTTTGTTCAAGTATAAGATTTTAACAGTAATTATTTTATATGTACTTGATAATATTAATTACATACTTACCATACTACTTAATGTAATTCTGACACATTAAAGACTGATTACAATACAAGAATATGTACTTCTCTGCTCTTATCATCAAACAGATTAGCAAAATCTAATAATGGGCATGTGTATCTGTCAATCAAAATATATAAAAATTGTCCAGACAACCCCACACATGCCAGTCAAACAATTCAAGAAAAATTTGTACAGCTTCATATTAGTTAACCCATTTTATTCTCTAGAAGAAGTTTTAGAAATGCCCACTTTTGTCAAATTAATAAGTGAAGTGCATTGACAAAGTCTGTTGTATATAATGATTCTAAATGATTAATAAAGAATCTGTATCAATACATATACTCCTTGTTAACAACAAGAGTGAATTTAGGATGAACTCAGAAGTTCATAATCATAATACAGGAAGCAAAAAAAATTTCCACATGAACTATACATCCCTTTCTAGGCTTCATAACGGAGTTTTATATTCTGATGAAAATTTCTTTTTCATTTATTGAAGACTATTTCTGTAGCGTGTGGAGCACTATGTGACCTGCTGTACTGAGTCTTGTCAAAATTCACTGCTAATTCATTTGCCTGCAGCCATCTGTATATTTTTTCAAATATTTCATTAGCTGTCTTTTCAGTATGGGGACTGTTACTACAGTAATTTTTACTCCTGTACTTCTTTAACCTGGAAAATGTACAAAATTTGTGTAAATAAATTATGGATATAAGCAACCATTTGCATACATCAGGAACAACAGAAGAAGTAACAGAGAAACCTGTGGTGCACCATGTCTGAATGTTTCAAATTCTAAGTGCCTACTGTAGTGTGACTGATGTATACTTCCTGTCATATCTATAAGATTAAAACCATTAACCTGCTGTACCTACCATTCCATAAGATCTGACTTCAGCATTGTTCATACAAACAAAAATGTCAGCCAAGTCACAAAATATTCCAAATAGTAATAATTTTTTACTGTCTCATTCTATTATATGATCTTTCAAAGTAAATATAGCCTGCTCAGTTGACAGTTTTTTTTAAATTAAAACTGTTTGCTATTGAGAATATTTTTATATGTTGAATGTTTATGAAGTATATCACATGTGAGCTCTAAGTCTTTTGAATTTACTAATAATAACAACATGTACAGGTAATCCTTTTCCAATATTTCAATATTTTATCTCCTTTCTTATGAATCAATCAAAAAACACCTTGATTAAGTTTGTCAGGGGAATTGTCACTGTTAATATATTCATTACATACTGTATGTACACTATGTGATCAAAAGTATCTGGACACCTGGCTGATAATGACTAACAAGTTCGTAGTGCCCTCCATTGGTAATTCTCAAATCCAGTATGGTGTTGGCCCACCCTCAGCCTTGGTGACAGCTTCCACTCTCAAAGACTTACATTCAGTCATATGCTGGAAGGTCTCTTTGGGGAATGACAGTCCATTCTTCACAGAGTGTTGCACTTGAGGAGAGGTATTGATGTCAGTCAGTGAGGCCTGGCGTGAAGTCGGCATTCCAAAACATCCCAAAGGTGTTCTATAGGATACAGGTCTGTGCTGGTAGACTATTACGTGGATGTTATTGTCGTGCAACCAATCAGTGACAGGCCGTGCGTTATGAACAGGTGCTCAATCATGTTGAAAGATGCAGTTGCCATCCCCAAATTGCTCATCAACAATGGGAAGCAAGAAGGTGCTTAAAATATCAATGTAGGCCTCTGCTGTGATACTACCATGCAAAACAATGAGGGGTGCAAACCCCCCTCCACGAGAAACACGACCACACCATAAAACCACCGCCTCCAAATTTTACTGTTGGCACTACACACACTGACAGATGACATTCACTGGGCCCTTGCCATACCACCAACCTGCCATCAGATTGCCACATTGTGTAACATGATTCGTCACTCCACACAATGTTTTTACACTGTTCAATCATCCAATGTTTACACTCCTTACACCAAGCGAGGCGTCGTTTGGCATTTACCGGCATGATGTGTGGCTTATGAGCAACTGCTTGGCCATGGAATCCTAGTTTTCTCACCTCCTGCCTAAATGTCATAGTACTTGCAGGATCCTGATGCAGTTTGGAATTCCTGTGTGATGATCTGGATAGATGTCTGCCTATTATATATTACGACCCTCTTCCACTCTCAGCATTTTGTCAGTCAACAGACGAGGTCAGCCTGTATGCTTTTGTGCTGTACATGCCCCTTCATGTTTCCACTTCCCTATCACAATGAAAACAGAGGACCTAGGGATGTTTATGAGTGTGGAAATGTCATGTACAAACGTATGACACAAGTGACACCCGATCACCTGAACACGTTCAAAGTCTGTGAGTTCCATGGAGCTTCTGCTCTCTCACGATGTATAATGATTACTGAAGTTGCTGGTAAGGAGTACCTGGCAGCGGGTGGCAGCACAATACACCTAATATAATAAACATATGTTTTTGGTTGTGTCTGGATACTTTTGTACACATAGTGTAACTTACTACATCACAAAATTTAGATAAACAACATATCATTATTTTACTATTGATTACATCATAAGCAATTGAACATTTTTTTAATCTTAGCTTTTCACATTGGGTCAATAAGATCTGCAAGTTTTTTATTTTGTTGCTGATTTTTGACATTATGAGGAATATATTAGAGATTAGATTAGATTAGATTAGTTTTTCATTCCATAGATCCGTACTGAGGAGATCCTTGTGGCTGTGGAACATAGCATTTTTTGTTTTTTTTTTGTTTTTTAAAGCTGAAATAACAATACTAATAGTATGAGTATATACATCATTTGTTTCTATTAAAAAAATTGTCAGTAGAGTAGAAGGAGTTGGCCTCTAGTAAGTCTTTCAGGTTCCTTTTAAAATGACCTTTATTTGTAACTAAATTTTTTACGTTTGCTGGCAAATTATTGAAGATGAGTGTTCCTGAGTAGTGGACCCCTTCTTGAACTAAAGTAAGTACTTTTAAGTCCTTGTGCAGATCATTTTTGTTCCTGGTATTGTATGTATGGACTGAGATGTTTGTTGGAAAAAGAGATATATTGTTTAGGATTGCTTAGGACAAATCTCATTAAGGAGTAAATATACTGAGAGGCAGTAGTTAGTATACCGAGTTCTTTGAAGAGGTTTCTACAGGACGTCTGTGAATTTACTCCACAAATAATATGCATTACATGCTTTTGGACTCTGAAAACTTTTGTTTGACTTGAAGAGTTACCCCAAAATATTATGCAATATGACATCATGGAATGAAAGTAGGCAAAGTATGCAAGCTTTTTCATTTTTATGTCACCTATGTCTGTTAACACTCGAATTGCAAATACAGGTATGTTAAGGCATTTCTGCAGTTCTGTGGTGTGCTCCTCCCAGCTGAATTTATTATCAAGTTGTAATCCCAGGAATTTAAGACTGTCAACCTCTTCTATCTGCTCTTCTTCATACTTTATGCATATGGTGGGTTGAAACCTCTTACAGGTACTGAATTGTGTACAGTGAGTCTTTTCGAAGTTTAATGTCAGTGAGTTGGCTTTAAACCATTTATTAAAATCCATGAAAATATCATTAGCAGATCTTTCTAGAACTACACTCGACATACTATTTATTGCAATACTTGTGTCATCTGCAAACAAAATGAACTCTGCTTCTGGCAGTGTAACTGATGAGAGATCATCAATGTACCCAAGAAAAAGCAATGGCCCTAAGATGGATCCTTGTGGGACACCACATGTAATTTCTTCCCATTCTGACGATGACGAATGACTTAATTCACTAGTCCCTTTCACTGACACCCTTTGTTTCCTGTTAGCGAGGTATGACTTGAACCATTTTGCAGCACTGCCTGTGACGCCATAGAATTCCAATTTATTTAAAAGGATGTTGTGGTTCACACAATCAAATGCCTTTGACAAATCACAGAAATTACATGCTGCTTGTAATTTGTTATTTAATGAATTAAGCACATTTTCACTGAAAGTGTAAATAGCCTTCTTGATATCAGAACCCTTCAGAAATCCAAACTGTGTTCTTGATAATATATTATTTGTGGTCAGATGGTTGAGAAGCTGCCTGTACATTACTTTTTCTAAAATTTTTGAGAATACTGGCAAAAGTGAAATCGGTCTGTAGTTTGATGGCATCTCTTTATCCCCTTTCTTGAATAGGGGCGTAACATCTTGCATATTTTAGCCAGTCAGGAAATGTCCCAGTTATAATTGACTGGTTACACAAGTAACCTAGAATTGTACTAAACTCACAAGAACATGCCTTAATTAACTTTGTTGATAGTTCATCATAACCACTAGAATGCTTTGATTTTAAAGATTTTATTATGCAAGTTATTTCTTTTGGTGAAGTGAGTGACATATTCATGTAGCTGAAGCTATTTGTAAAGGCTATTTTCAGATATTCAAGGGCATTATTTACTGATCCTGACAATCCCATTCTATCAGTAACAGATATAAAGTACTTTTTAAATAGATTTGCCACACTATGCCTATCGGTTACTTAAGTGTCATCTACCCTTAATGCTATTTGCTCCTGTTCCTTTCTAGTTATACCAGTCTCCTCTTTCACTATATCCCATATTGTTTTTATTTTGTTCCCTGACACTGCTATCTTCTTCTCGTAGTGCATTTGTTTAGATGTCTGAATTACTTTTTTTAATATTTTACAGTATTCTTTGTATTTAGCTAAATCATCAGCATTGGAGCTATTCTTGGTTGACAGATACATTTTCCTTTTTGTCTTACAGGAAATATTTATTCCTTGTATAATCCATGGTTTTATTATAGACTTCTGTTTAATTGGAGTAACTTTTAGAGGAAAACAGTTTTCAAACATGGTACTGACATTGTTCATGAATGTGTTACATTTTTCATTCATGTCATGAGCACTGTAAACATCTTTCCAGTTCATACTTTTGAGCAGTTTTCTAAAACACTCAATTTTTGATTGATTGACTACTCTCCTATACTCAGATTTAGCAATCTTGATAATCTGTTTAGGATTTACATCTAAAACAAGGAGCTGCATGCCATGATCTGATAGTCCATTTATTATGGGTTTTATGATATGATTTTGTTCCTTTGATTTGTCTAAAAAAATTTATCAGTGGCTGTCCTTGAGGATTTAGTGATCCTAGTTGGAGTGTGAGTTAGATTGAAAGACAACATTACTAACTGCAGTAAATGTTTACTGGAAGATTGCATTAGAAAATCTGTATTAAAGTCATCAGCAATCAAAATTTCTTTGTTTCCTCCTGTTAAATAACCCAAAAGAACTCCTAGATGATTTTTCAATAGATTATAATTTCCTGCAGGTGCTCAGTAAATAGTTACTATTGTATAGGATCTGTTATGGAACTTTACTTCTGTCGCACATGCTTCTAGATGCTGCTCTAAACAGAATTAATTAATGTCAATGTTCATGAATTTATGGCAGTTTTTAGTAAATGTGTCAACTCCTCCTCAATCGATATCCACTCTGCAGAAGTAGGAAGCTAGCTTAAATCCTGAAATGTCTAACATATCTATACCAGTGGACACTTGATGTTCAGAGAGGCAGATTATGTCAATTTGGTTGGATGAATTCATTTCATCAATACAAATGAGTAGTTCATCAACTTTATTTCTGAGTCCCAGAATGTTCTGGTGTAATAAAGATAACTTATACTGCATATTAATGAGATTAGAACTGCTTTGGCAAAGATGAACTGGCAGTTTCTGATTACTTTCTGTTAAACATTGTTTAAATGGAGGCTGTATGCTAAAATCTGACTCCTGTTCATCTGTTTTCTCAAACTGAGTGTATATGCCAATCTCTCTTAAAACTCATTTTCTTTCCCCCTTCACTATCATAAAAAAGACATCCCTCTGACATCTGTGACCACTGGTATTTTACAACTTGTGACAGTGTCCCCCCTTAAGTTTTCTGCAATCAACCCAGACAGTTTTCCCTTGCTTTTCCTATTGAGGTGAAGTCCATGCCTAGTGTAGTACCACTTATCGATAGCATCCACAGGAATCAAACCAATATGGGACCCTATATCTGTCCTAAGCAGCCACTCCATCTCCAAGATCACCCTCCTGATGGAAGAGTTCAAATGAGCCCGATAATAGTGTCTCAACACAGACACAAATCCCACACTAGTGTGCTTCGTTGCTGATGCTATCTTCACCAGGTCACTCTCTATGGAATATTCAGAGTCTCTGTCAATGCTATTTCCCGGACCACCCACTATAACCGCGGCATCATCCTTTGTGAAATCCTTGCATAAAGAACCTACATCCACAGTTACCTGACCCAGATCTGCACTAGGCTTGAAAAAGTTTGTGACCTGGTACTCTGGACCTAGATTTTCCTGCCATAGTTGGCCAACACCTCTATGATGGGAACTACCTAACAACAGAACTTTCTTTCTCTTTACAAATTTCCCTACCTTTTTCAAGTCCCTGAAAGCTTGTTGTGCCCTTTCTACAGCTTCTGCTACATGAGGCCCATCCGATTCTGAGTGAGGCAACAGGTCAAATCTATTTTCAAGATTTATGACAAAGCTGTCTGATGCTCACCTTTGCCTGTTCCCCCTATTACCTGTTGCCACTTCCCACCTCTTTTCACCCTTCTCCCTCTTTAACCTGTCCAGATCCTCCCTTGCCTTGTCTAAGTCAGCTTGAAGAGCTGCAATTTTCCCTTCCTGTTCCAGTATTTTCCTGTCTCTACTGCAGATCCTACAACACCACTGGTGAGCCTCATTTATGTCCCCATTTCCCACGCCACTACATTCGCCCCAATGAAAGAAACTACAGCACCCATCACACCACACCCCAGAACTAACGATCCTACAGCATGTCACACACTTCTCACTCATGGTACAAAGAAATTGTATAAACTGATTTAAGTACTGGCAAAAACGTAAACAAACGACCCTAGAAACTATTCAGGCAAATATAAATAAATTGGAAGAGTACTGAATAAAAAAACTGGTGATTACACATAAGTTTAAGTCACTGTTTACTTACGATACGCGCACATGAAATTAAGCCTAAAATCCGTGCTATAGGCGCGAGAAGGAAAATAAACTTCTTACCCCGTTTAATCTTCTTTAACACTTCACTAACACTTCCACTAATATTTATACCAACTGGAAACGTTTACCTATAAGTTTAATTCACTGCTTACTTACGGATAGTGCACATGAAATTAGGCGTAGGATTCATGCTACAGGCGCGAGAAGAAAAATGCGCTTCTTATCCTGTTTAATCTTATTTCATACTTCACTAACACTTCCACTAATTTAACAACACTTAGATTATATTTATAACAACTGTGAACATTTAAAAACAGCTTAATAACAATGCTTTTTATAATTATTTATTGCAGCAAATACTCAGAGAGTCCACGTCGGCGCAGTGTTGCCAATGGAGGGTACCTGGTCCCATGTAAATTCCTCTGTTATATAGCTGTCTCCTGAGATCAATTTAAAATCATTGTTGCCCTCTTTGTTTCCGTGTGCTGCATGTTCTGACCTGTATTGTTAGCTGATCCAAGCAGAAGACTTGCTTTGTTGCTGCTCCACAGTTTTTGCAATTTTGAATAAGATGAACTGATGTTGTAGTGTTCATCTACAGCATGCCAGTGTAGAAGTTGTCACATAATTAGCTAAGTAAAAAATCCGCCCAATTTGCACATTTATTTATGTATAAAAGGCAACTTCTGAAATTTCCTTCATGTGGGACAACATGTGCACTATTTGTTTGTGGAATCAAAATTCGAGATTCTAATATTTTATTGTTCACATTGCTTCTGCATAATCTCTCATTAACTGTGTCAAGATGTGACGAAGCAAGCTGGGACATTTTTACTTCCACTTTTGTTTTGCCATCTGCCTTCTTAAAATTAATTTTTTTCATGTCTGACTAACTATCATTAACGTAGGTGAGTATAATCTGCATTTCCAAAAAAGAGAAAGGTTGGCCCTTAGTTTTAAAGAATATAACATCAGATCTAATTTGGTGCTTAGTTTTATGTATGTAATTGATTTTCTAATATATTTTGACTAGTTAATACTTTTATTATAGTGTGAAATCAGTAGTTGTTTCATAACTTAAATTCTATTGTTGATGTATAAACAAATATAAATTTTGTAATATTTATAAACATTTGGAGGAACAACTAATAGTATTCTTAAAGGATTTATTTGGCTTTATTCAAAAACATGTTAACAAAGCCAGCCCTTAATTAATGCCAAAGTAATTACCTGTTTGTCAGAGGTATTATTTGTGTAGTTATACCTGCACCAGGCGAACGGTCTACCCGATGGGAGGCCCTAGCCACACGACATTTCCATTTCATTATCTGTTAATTTCATCATTTAAACAAATAATTTGGCCTAACTCTTGTAGTAGAAGAAACTATTAAAAAGACGTAATTTTTCAATGTATTCAGTTAATTGAATGAGTTAAGTCTTAATTGTAATTTCTGTAAATTAAAAATCGAACGGTGTGTAGTATCAGTGCCTATTATTGTGAGGATATGTAAGGACATGATTTTTGGTTCCGAGACAGTCAGTCCACATCCGAGTTTCAGGCAAGAAACCTGTGTTGGGTAGAACAATAACAATGCATCAACTTAACAATGAAATAAGTGTAACAAAAATAGGCCATGTGTTAAAACAATAACAGTGTCTGTAAACAGTGTGGTTAGGTTGTTACTGCTCATAGATATTCAACAGTAAACTACAGTAGCAGTATGTGGATGTTTACCTGCAAACTATTAATGAGGCTTATCAAAAGTTAAACAGTAGTGCAATGGCCATATAACTGTGTAATATTGGGGGGTTGTGAACAGTGAAAGGAAAGAACTGTGAAACACAACTGTGCACTTGTCGGCTACACCATTTAAAGTAGTAGTGTTGAGCTTCACCCCCCTTTTTCAGCCAGTTGCTTTTCTTGATTCAATACAACTTTCATGTGCATAATTTTAGTCATATCAAAACTAATTACAGTAAATATCCTCCCAATGTTAGAATAAGGGGAACGAGGGTTGTGTACATGATAGCAGTCATGATTGAGGAACAGAATAGGAAGTGTCAGAAAGAGATGAATTTGAATCATCAAAAGAAGTAATTCAAGAGGATGTATTTCTTTTATGAAAAGATGGAAAGCTAAAAGGAGGAAAATTAAATATCCTACCAATGTTAGAATAAGAACTAGTAATGTTATTACACATTTACCTGGACCAAAAATTTAAACTCATATAACAAAGAAAATAGCGTTGAATGAAAATAGGGTACCCACTGGTGCAACATATACTAATATTTACGTCAGTGAAGCTTGTGGTAACTTTTCTAGGGAAAGGGATGCTAAAGAAATTGACGTTATAGAGATCAGAGCTTTATTGGCCTGTAACACACGTGTGCATCTCTGATATGTTTTAGAAAGAGTTTATCAAACTTGTGGAATAACTCTGAGGGCAATGGATTTGAATCATGCTTCTTGTACATAAGTAAAAACCGATTCAGCTTGCACCTGAGATGTCTCAGGTATTATAATATCCTTGATAGAGGTGTTTGCGGAGAGAGTAACAAGTTGGCTGCTATTTAGAGGCACTAGAGTTATGTATGAACAACTACCAAAAATGTGATGTTTAAAGCTTTCTCAGCGTACTGATTGTTCCATACAAACACGGTAGAACTGCCGGATGTCAGTAATGTCCTGCCACGATATTTCGGTGCAGAGTCTTCTGGCCATCTTCAGGTGAGTACCACTCACTGTAGTAGTACTGGCAAGTACGTGCTGAGCTCTACTATTTAAAGCCATACTGAGGTGACATTGCGCATGCGCTGCTCAGCATGCATTTTCATACCAACTCCGTGTGCTGCACCTCGCACCCTCCATGGTGAAAGCTTGGCTTATCGATATCAGGCAAATTTTCATCTTTCTGCAGATAACTACATCAACTACGAAGTTTCTCTATAACAGGATTCCAAGCAGAGTTTAGCTGGTAACCGCTATCTCGATTGATGAGAGTCTCATTGTCAGACAATCTTATTTCCACAGTTTGATGTATGGGCCAAAATTTTTGTGTCATTGTAATTCATGGAGTGGTCTGTGGAATTATAATGTTTGGAGATTGTGGACTTGGTGGCTTGGAGAAGGCGAATATGCTGTTGGTGTTCCACAATGCATTCCTGCACAGTTCGTGTTGTTTGCTCTATATATGATTTGCCGCCTTCACACGAAATCTTGTAAACACCTGATTTACGCAGGCCCAGGTCATCTTTAATGGATCCCACCAGTGATGAAATTTTGGAAGGAGGGCGAAAGATGACTCTCACTTGATACTTTCTCAATATTCTGCCTATCTGTGAAGAAATACTCCCAAGAAATGGTAGATAAGCAGTCGACCTGAAGGCCTTTTCCTCTTCCTTGTTCCGTTGTTTGTAGGTCTGCGTCTCTCTGTTCACTTGCCTAGTTGAAAAGCCATTCTTCAGAAATACTTTTTGCAGGTGTTCTAGTTCCACTTGAAGACTGTCGGCGTCAGAGATGGTATGGGCAAGGTGGATTAAGGTTTTGAGAACGCGCATTGTTTGTGCTCGATGGTGGCAACTAGTAGCTTGCAGATACAGGTCTGTATGAGTGGGCTTTCTGTACACCGCATGACCAAGTGTGTCATCACTTTTACGTCACACAAAGATGTCTAAAAATGGCAAGCAACCATCTTTTTCTAGCTCCATCATAAACTTTATGTTTCCATGTGTGGAGTTCATGTGACGTAAAAATTCTTGGAGACGGTCCGAACCATGAGACCACACTATAAAAGTGTCATCAAAGTATCACCAAAATACTGTTGGTTTAAAAGTTTTAAAAGTGGCAGAGTTGAGTGCTCTCTCCTCAAACCTTCCATGAAAAGGTTGGCCACCAAGGGAGACAAAGGACTCCCCATGACAATACCGTCAGATTGTTCATAAAATTCGTTGTTAAATATAAAATATGTAGAGGAGAGAGTGTGCTCAAACAATGCTGTAATGTCTGCACCAAACATATTGCCAATGAGATGTAGTGAGTCCACAAGAGGCACCTTTGTGAAAAGAGAAACCACATCAAGACTGACCAATAAGCCATTACTTTGCAGCTGTAGTGACTGAAGTTGGCTGATAAAATCACTAGAATTCTTTATGTGATGTTCACACTTGCCTATCACTGAGTTGAGCAAAGATGCCAAGAATTTTGCTAGGTTGTAGGTGGCTGCTCCGATGTTATTCACAATTGGACATAACGGCACATTTTCCTTGTGGGTCATAGGCAGTCCATATAGCCTAGCTGTAACTGAACTGTTTGGTTTCAGTCTCCTGATGACCTCCTTCAGTAGAGCACTATTTGATAAAAGTTCTGCTGTTTTTCACACCACTTGGCTCATGGGATCCTCATCAATTTTATGATATGTTGAGTAACATAATAAAACATTGATCTTATTAATATAGTCATTCCTTGGTATGAGGACAGTAGCATTTCCTTTGTCAGATTTTAAGACTACTGTATCCACATCTGCTCGTAAGTTACGGAGGGCTATCCTCTCCATGGGGGAGATATTACTCTTCATTGGTGCACCTCTGGTCAACACACGGCAAGACTCTCGATGAGCTTCCTCTGCTTCATCTGTATCAAGACGGCGTATAGCTTCTTCGATGGCACTGATGAAATCCACTAGTGGCTGTTAAATAGGTGTGAGAGCAAAATTCAGTCCTCAAAATTCTGTGCTCATACCAAGGGATGACTATATTAATAAGATCAATGTTTTATTATGTGACTCAACATACTGCAAAATCGATAAAGGGACTCAGCAATATTTTTAGCTCAGCAGACTGAAGGTTAATCAACAGGTTTCATTTAAAATTATTTGTTCATTATCCTGTAAAACATTGCACCAGCTGCAATGGAGCCCCACTGTGAATGCTGTTCTGAAACATGGGATGAGTTAGTTCATGTTTGTAAACATCTGGAAATTGCCCTCACTACTGTCAAATGATTAGCAGCTACTGTAGATGGATGTGTTGGGAGAGCTCCCGAGGGCCATGTATCAGAGGTACCAAAGGTACCTCATGTACTATCATCTCCTGTGTACTAGTCCTCTTTCTGAGAACTACAAGATCTATCATTACTCAGCCTCGTGACTGTGAGTGGTGTGTCTGTGATAGGTCTAGGCATCCTGTAAAGGGTAGATAGGGAACAGGGAGGGCTCAGAATGTTATACCAATCCCAACAGTTTCAAGGTGGCATCTTTCACTGAAACTGAAACTCTTTCATTTCACCTGTTAGGAAACCTGCTCTGTCCTGCATCAAGAGGAGACAGATGTAAAAGGGTTGGGGTCTATTAATTGTTAGCATTCAAATGTATGGCAAATAACATTATCTCTTAAGGAAATGGCAGCAAGATACAGGAAGGAAACACCAGGTACACTCAGTGTGTATGCATTGGGGCCCCATTCAACATGTTGAAGAGGCAGTTCCAGCAGCCATTGAGGGATTACTGTGCAACCAAATGCAGATTGTGGTGATTGTTGGAACAAACCATCCCTGTTGTCTGGGATCTGAGGTCATACTTTGATCATTCCAATGACTGGCAGGGAAGTTCGAGAAGACCAGTCTTAGGCATAGAGTTTCTATGAAGCTCACAATTTACAGCATTGCCCCCAGAATTGATCATGACACCTTGGTTCTGAGTCAGGTGGAATGGCTGAATCAGAGTCTTTGAGAGTTCTGTGACTGCCTAGGTTGCGACTTCCTGGCTTTGTGCCATAGGGATGGGACTGTAGGGTGCCCTAAATGGTTTAGGTGTACACTATACATCAGAGGCTGGTATTCAAGTAACTGACTGTGTGTGGAGTGCACACAAGCTTGCATTAGATTAGGCAACTCTCCATCCAGTCCAGATAATGACAGCTGTAGGAGATCCAAAGGTGCGCCCCTGCAGCCATGAATATTAAAACCATAGTGTTAACTGTTGAAGCATACACAACAAAGTGCCAGGGTTTGAAGTGCTCCTGAAAAGCAGTGAAACTCACATAATACTAGGAACAGAAAGCTAGCAACAAGATTTCTGGGGAAAATTTAAGTGTATATTGGAAGGATACGCTAACACAAAATGGAGCCGGTGTATTTGTTGCAGTAGAAAGACACTCAAATCCACCCAGATAGAAATGAAAGCTGCATGCATGGTAATTTGGGCAAGACTCAGTATCAGAGATGGACACCAAACTGTATATGGATTCTTCTATCAACCAGCAGACTCACCTCCTAGTGTAACCAAAAACTTTAGAGAAAACTTCAGTTTGCTTGTATGTAAGTTCCCTAACCATACCGTAATGAGTGGAGATGTTGTTCACCACACAATTAACTTGGAAAATTACAGTTTTGTTAGTGGGGGGCATGACAAGACATTCTGTGAAATATTAATAAAGACCTTCTCTGAAAACTACCTAGAACAGATGGTTTGAAACCTCTTTCATGATGGATATATTTTAGATCTAAAGCAACAAATAGACCTGATGTTTTTGAGGATGTCCACACCAAACTGGTATCTATGACCATGACATGGTTGTGGCATCAATGGTTACCTAAAAGCAAAGGGAAACTAAAACAAGTAGAAAGAATAAAAGATCTACTCACCAAGCAATGGCAGGAGAACACAAATATAAAAGGTATTATGTCTTCAAGCTTCTGGAGCAGTGGCTCCTTTTTCTGGTAGAAGGGGTGAATGGCAAGGAAGAGGGGTGAAGGAAAATGACTGGTAAGGTTTAGGAGAAGGGGCAGAGTTTGGAAAATTCACCAGACAGGATGAGAAAGAAAGACTGGCTATTAGGGATTGCAGTGGACAGGATTTGAAAACCTGAGAGGTTAAAGGTGCAAGATAGGCTAATTTGCAAGACAGTGGCTACTGCTAAAACACCATACACTATGTAATATGAGCAAGAAGCTAAGTGCATCATTTGATATAGAGGAGGACAGTGCAAAATAGAGAGGTCAGAAAAAGAAAGATGTAGATAATAAAAACAGAGTGAAGAAAGGAATAGTTACTGTGAAGAAATGCTGAGACCAAAGAAATTAACGTAAATTGAGGCCAAGTGGGTGGCAAGAACCCAGGACATACTGCAGTACCAGTGGAGTTAAGAGAAACTTATATCTGTGGGAAGAATCCAGATGGCATGTGTGGTGGAACAGGCCCCAAGGTCACAGCTGTCATGTTGCAGTGCAATCTCTGCAACAGGATAGTGTGTGTTGCCAGCAACTCCTATGCCTATTTATCCAAACTGATAACTTGGTGGTAGTCATGCTGTAAAAGGCTGATGGTGTTTACATAACAGCTGGTACATGCACTCCAACATGTCCTTGGATCTGGCCCCCCCCCCCCCTCCCCCCCCCCCCCCAGTTGGCCGTAATTTACATAAATCAAAAAAAGTTTTGCATCACCCCGGTTCCCAGAACTCCTGTAGGCAGACATTAACTGTGGATATTCTATCATGGACACAGTTCCTTTGACTGCTCAGAGATGTCACTAAATCCACCAAAAGATGTTAACAACCAGGCATGAGCAGTGCTTGTTAGACATAGGGGATCCGACAGCCGATCAGTTCCAGTCATTCCACCAAGAAGGAGATACACAGCTCATGTTGTCTGTAGTTCCATCCACACCTAGATGGTCAATACCATGGTTCAATTGTGTCCACATTGTTACTTTGTGCCAGGAAGGGCTCTCAACAAGGGAAGTGTCCAGGCATCTTGGAGTGAACCAAAGCGATGTTCTTCGGACATGGGGGAGAGACAGGAACTGCTGATGACATGACTCTCTCAGGCCGCCCAAGGGCTACTTCTGCAGTGGATGACCCCTATCTAAGAATTATGGCTTGGAGGAACCCTGACAGCAAAGCCACCATGTTAAATAATGATTTTTGTGCAGCCACAGGACGTCATGTTATGACTCAAACTGTGTGCAATAGGCTGCATGGTGCACAACTTCATTCCTAACATCCATGGTGAGGTCCATCTTTGCAACCATGACACCATGCAGCATGGTATGATGGACCCAACAACATGCCAAATGGACTGGTCAGGATTGGCATCACATTCTCTTCACCAATGACTGCAACATATGCCTTCAACCAAACAATCGTCGAAGACATGTTTGGAGCCAATGCGGTCAGGCTGAATGCCTTAGACACACTGTCCAATGAGTGCAGCAAGGGGGAGATTCCCTGCTGTTTTGGGGTGGAATTATGTGGGGCCGATGTATGCCATTGGTTGTCATGGAAGGCGCCATAACAGCTGTATGATACGTGAATGCCATCCTCCAACCAATAATGCAACCAATTTGGCAGCATAATGGTGAGGCATTTGTCTTCATGGATGACAATTCGCACCCCCATTGTGCACATCTTGTGAATGACTTCCATCAGGGTAACGACATTGCTTGACTAGAGTGGCCAGCATGTTCTCCAGACATGAAACCTATCAAACATGCCTGGGATAGAATGAAAAGGGCTGTTTATGGATGATGTGACCCATCAAATACTCTGAGGGATCTACGCTGAATCACCATTGAGGAGTGGGACAATTTGGACCAACAGTGTCTTGATGAACTTCTGGATAGTATCCCATAATGAATACAGTCATGCATCAATGCAAAAGGATTAGAGGTACCAGTGTGTATAGAAATGTGGACCACATTCTCTGAAGGTCCCTCTGTAAGGTGCTCCAACATGCATTGTGTGGTTTTCATGAGCAATAAAAAGGGCGGAAATGATGTTTATGTTGATCTCTGTTCCAATTTTCTGTACAGGTCCCAGAACTCTTTTAACCAAAGTGATACAAAACTTTTATTCATGTGCTTTTATTAATTTCTTCAGTCTCAGTGCTTCTTCACAGTAAATATTCCTTTCTTCACTCTGTTTTTCTTTTCTATATCTTTCTTTTTCTAACCTGTCTATTTTTCACTGTCCTCCTCCCACCTCTATCATAAACAATGTACTTAGCATTTTGCTCTTATTAACTCATGTATGATGTTTTAGCAGTAATCTATGTCTTGCATATTAGCCTATCTTGCATCTTTAAGCTCACAGGTTTTCGAAAGTCATCCATTGCAGTAACAACAATCAGTCTTTCTTTCTCATCCCGTCTGTTATGTCTCCCCTCACCCAGTGTTCTGGGTGACTTTTCCATACTTTACTCCTTTTTTCCAAACATCACCAGTCATTACCCTTCACCGCTATTCCTTGTCCTTGACCCCTTATATCAGAAGAAGGAGCTACTGGTCCCAAAAGCTTGCATATGTAATACCTTTTATATGTGTGTGCTCCTCTTGCCACTTAATGAGCAGATGTTTTTATCTATCCTATTACATTACATTTTCAAAAATTGATTATTTTCGTTGACATAAAACAAGTAGAAAGATATATATTTCAATAAACTAGAGAAAAAAGCACATAGGAGCATGTAGAGGAGGTATGGCTCTAATTTGGAAGATTAGTTGACCATACACTAGATATATATTTACCCAGTAGAACAGTTCATAATGGGTTGGACACTCCATAATATACAGTCACTATGAAGAATCTTCTAAAGAAACAAAGACAACTCCACAATAACTGCAAAACAAAGTATAGGGCTATAGATAGAGAGATGCCAAATGAAACGCATTTATCTGTCAAGAGAACAATGCATGAGGCCTCAGTGACTATCAAAGCAGAATTTTGTCAATGATCTTTCTAAATGCAAAGAAAGTCTGGTCATACATAAGGGCTGTTAGTGACATCAATGTTAGGGTCCAGACAGGAACTGAAACAGAGGGTAACAAAGCAAAAGAAGAAATGCTTAATTCATTTTCAAATGCTCCTTTACAGACAAAAACACAGGAAAACTGTCCCACTTTAATTTTTGTGTCTCTGAAAAGATTAATGATATAGATATTAGTGTCGGTGATGTTGAGAAAAAGCTAAAATCGTAAAAATTTAACAAAACTCCAGGGTCTCCTGATTTTTGCAGCTGAGTTAGCCCCTCTTTTAACTACAACCTCTCACAGATAATTCAAACAAAACCCTATGCCCAGTAGTTGGAAGAAAGCATAGGTCACACCCATTGACAAGAAGAGTGTTAAAAGTAAGCCATAAAACTACCATCCAGTATCCTTGGTATCGATTTGTTTTAGAGTATTAGAACATACTCTGAGCTCATGTATAATGTGATATCTCATACAGAATGATCTCCTCCCTGCCTACCAGCATGGATTCCAGAAACACTGATCATGTGAAACCCATCTCACACTTTTCTCACATGACAAACTTAAAACTTCAGATCCAGACAGTCAGGTAGATGCAGTATTTCTTGATTTCAAAAAGCATTTGATTCAGTATCACATCCATGCTTATTATCAAAAATATGATTACATGGGATATCAAGCAAAATTAGTGACTGGATTGATGATGTCTTGGCAGGAAGGCTGTAGCAAGTTATCCTGAATGGAGAGTCATTGACAGACGTAAAAGTAACTTCGAGTGCTTCCAAGGGAAGCATGATGGGACTCCTGCTGTTCATTTTGTATATTAATGCTTTTGTGGGAAATATTAATAGCAACCTTGGGCTTTCTGCAAATGATACAGTTATGTTCAATGAAGTGCTGCCTGAAAGATGCTATATAAATATTCAATCACACTTTAAAAAGATTTCAAAGTGGTTCAAGATTAGCAACTTTCTTTGAAATGTAAAATTGTCCCCCCCCCCCCCCCCCTCCCTGCCTCTCCCAACAAAAAAAGGTAGGGTTCTATGGATATAGAACCAGTGGCTCATGTTTGGAATCTGGAATCTGTCAACTTGCATAAATACTTTTTTTTCTTTTCTTTCTTTTATTGGGATATAACTGGAATGTGTACATAACTTGAGGTTTGCCAAGGACATTGTAATTCTATCAGAGACAGCAAAGGACTTGGAAGAGCAGTTGAACGGAATGGACAGTGTCTTGAAAGGAGGATATAAGATGAACATCAACAAAAGCAAAACGAGGATAATGGAATGTAGTCAAATTAAATCTGGTGATGCTGAGGGAATTAGATTAGGAAATGAGACACTTAAAGTAGTAAAGGAGTTTTGCTATTTAGGGAGTAAAATAACTGATGACGGTCGAAGTAGAGAGGATATAAAATGTAGACTGGCTATGGCAAGGAAATCGTTTCTGAAGAAGAGAAATTTGTTAACATCGAGTATAGATTTAAGTGTCAGGAAGTCTTTTTTGAAAGTATTTGTATGGAGTGTAGCCATGTATGGAAGTGAAACATGGACGATAACTAGTTTGGACAAGAAGAGAATAGAAGCTTTCGAAATGTGGTGCTACAGAAGAATGCTGAAGATAAGGTGGGTAGATCACGTAACTAATGAGGAGGTACTGAATAGGATTGGGGAGAAGAGAAGTTTGTGGCACAACTTGACTAGAAGAAGGGATCGGTTGGTAGGACATGTTTTGAGGCATCAAGGGATCACAAATTTAGCATTGGGGGGCAGCGTGGAGGGTAAAAATCATAGAGGGAGACCAAGAGATGAATACACTAAGCAGATTCAGAAGGATGTAGGTTGCAGTAGGTATTGGGAGATGAAGAAGCTTGCACAGGATAGAGTAGGATGGAGAGCTGCATCAAACCAGTCTCAGGACTGAAGACCACAACAACAACTGGAATGATCACAAAGACTCATTTCTGGGTAAAGCAAGTGGTACACATTGGTTTATTGGTAGAATACTGGGGAAATGAAATCAATCTACAAAGGAGATTGCTTACAAATCACTCACGTGACCCATTCAAGAATGTTGCTCAAGTGTGTGGTTCACATACCTGGCACGACTAATAGCATATTTTGAACATATGCAGAGGAGGGCAGTGTGAATCATCACAGGTTTGTTTGATCCATGTGAGAGAGTCACAGAGATACTGAAGACTCTTAGAGAAAACCTTCTTATTAAGTTTCAAGAACTGGTTTTAAATGATGACTCCAGGAATATACCACACCTCCTATGTGATTATCCCATAGGGATTTTAAGGGCAGTATTAGATTAATTACAGCATGGAGGGAGATATTTAGACAGTAACTTGTCCTACATTGCATAAGTGAATGGAATGGAAAAAAAACCTAATAACTGACACTGGGACACACCCTCTATCATACACTTCACTGTGATTTGCAGAGTGTATATGTAGATATGATCACCTGAGTTACTCAGTATTTCAGTGAAGTGATGTAGCAAGAGGATTCACATATGACCATCATCACTGTCTTTCATGTGTATCAATCATAAGTTAATTCATCATTATCACCTGTCTGGTGAGTCACGTATTTTAGGAAGTGTTCTTGTTGACATAGACAGTTCCAACATTGTTTCTCAGATCCTGTCAAAAAAATCCAAGTTCCTCACAGATGAGCAAATTATGCCAGAGCTGCTATGAACTGATGACAAACAGTTCCTGTATGAGAAAGTTCAGAAGCTGACAATGTTGAAATTAGTGAGCATGTTATTGATTCAGATGTGACTGCCTCTTTAAGCAATAAATCTTCAAATTCACTTGTTACCAAAGACTGCAATGTGAGCAAATATGGGCAGATTGAAAGGCAGTTGAAACCAGTTAGTGATAGGGGAAGACTCAAAAGCCATAACACAATTTCTTACAAGTCAGCAAAGATGCCACTGGAAATTCTGTCATTATTTTGATGATAAACTGATCTATGGCATCGTTATGCACACTACTGTGCACATGATGAATATTCATGGTCTGACAAATCTCATGACACACAAGATACGAACTGCGTGGACATGAATGCCTTTTTGGGTCTCCTAATATGTGAGTTGGAACCTAAATAGTGACAACTATTTATTCACAACTGATACAAAAGAGTTATATGTTTGCACCTGGTACTGTCCTTCAAAGTAGTCACCAGCATTGTGTAGAACCCACTGCCAGCAATGTGGATGGTGTAGTATACTGTTAGCAGAGCCTGTTCTGTTGATGGAGTGGTCTAAAGTTATGGTGATTCTCGTGTACAACTGTGATGGTGTTATCCTAATGCATTATGTTCCTTCATGGCAGACTGTCAATGCACAGTGTTACTGCCCATTTTTGGTGCATCACCTGCAACCAGCTTTGCGAAAGAAGTGGCGACACTTTCTGCGCAACCCACCCATCGTTTTGCATGACAATGTGCTGGCGCATACAGCGCAAGCTGTGGCTGCTCTGTTTGATCGATGGCACTGGGAAGTACTGTAGCATCCATCGTACTCCCTGGGCTTAAGTCCTTGTGACTTTCATTTGAATTTGAAGATGAAGGAACCATTTTGTGGCATTTGCTTCACAACTGTTCCAGAGATTTGACAGGCAGACCACTCCATCCACACCATCAACAGAACAGGCTCTGCTAACGGTATACTACACCTTCTGCATCACTGGCAAAGGGTTCTACACAATGCTGGTGACTACTTTGAAGGACAGTAACAGGTGCACATTGTAACTATTTTGTATCGGTTGTGAATAAATAGTTGCCACTATTTAAGTTCCAACTCTCATATATGCAGTAACTTACTAAGATTCCCACTTCCATTTCAGATATATGTGAGATGTATACTGTGTGATAAAAAGTATCCAGACACCACCAAAAACATATGTTTTTCATATTAGGTGCATTGTGCTGTCACCTGCTGCCAGGTCCTCCGTACCAGCAACCTCAGTAGTCATTAGATATCGTGAGAGAACAGAATGAGGTGCTCCGCAGAACTCACGGACTTTAAATGTGGTCAGGTGATTGGGTGTCACTTGTGTCAAACGTCTGTACATGAGACTTCTACACTCCTAAACATCCCTAGGTCCACTGTTTCTGAAGTGATAGTGAAGTGGAAACTTGAAGGGACATGAACAGCACAGAAGCATACAGGCCGACCTCGTCTGTTGACTGACAGAGACCGCTGACAGTTGAAGAGGGTCGTAATGGGTAATAGGCTGACATCTATCCAGACCATCACACAGGAATTCCAAACTGCATCAGGATCCACTGCAAGTAATATGACAGGCAGGAGGCGAGAAAACTTGGATTTCATGGTCGAGTGTCTGCTCATAAGCCACACATCATGCCGGTAAATGTCAAATGATGCCTGACTGGGTGTAAGAAGCGTAAACATTGGATGATTGAACAGTGGAAAAATGTTGTGTGGAGTTGCAAATCATGTTACACAAAGTTGCGGTCCGATGGCAGGGTGACAAATGCCTGGTGAACGTCATCTACCAGCATGTGTAGTGCCAACAATAAAATTCGGAGGTGATGATGTTATGGTGTGGTTGTGTTTTTCAAGGAGGGGAGTTGCACCCCTTGTTGTTTTGCATGGTACTATCTTAACACAGGTCTACACTGATAAGTTAACCACCTTCTTGTTTCCCACTGTTAAATAGCAATTTGGGGATGTCGATTGCATCTTTCAACATGATTAGGGACCTGTTCATAATGCATGGCCTGTAGTGGAATGGTTACACAAGAATAACATCCCTGTAATGAACTGGCAGCACAGAGTCCTGACCGGACACCTATAGAGCACCTTTTGGATGTTCTGTAATGCTGAGTTTGTGCCAGACCTCGCTGACAAACATCAATACCTCTCCTTAGTGCAACACTCCATGAAGAATGGGCTGCCATTTCTCAAGAAACCTTCCAGCTCCTGATTGAATGTATGACTGCGAGAGTGGAAGCTGTGATCAAGGCTATGGGTGGGCCAACACCATATTGATTTCCACCATTACCAATGGAGGATGCCATGAACTTTTTAGTCAATTTCAGGCAGGTGTCTGGATACTTTTGATCACATAGTGTAGGTGGGTCTGATGTATTTGCAGTAACTATGCAGCATACAATAACCTTTTTAATGTTGTTATACTCGTTTTGTTGATACAAACACCAGAGACAAGTGGAAAAGGTTGACAAGATAGTTGATGTGTGTGAACTTATTGCACCACTGCAGCCTGGCTCCAGGCCCAGATACTGTGGTCTCATGTGTGTGTGTGTGTGTGTGTGTGTGTGTGTGTGTGTGTAAGTGTTTTGTCTGTTTTTCACAAAGGCCTTGTTGGCCAAAAGCTAACTTCCTGACAGTCTTTTTGTCGTGCCTTTCTGCGATTCAGCATCTCTGCTATATAGTGAGTAGCAACTATTCTTTTCATTATATTGTTACATTGCGAGATAAGTTGTATACTTCTGGAGAATATGTAACAGTTGACAAACAACTCATATGTCTTCAAGGACAATGTTCCTTCTGACAGTTACATTATATATATATATATATATATATATATATATATATATATATATATATATAATGGAAGGAAACATTCCACGTGGGAAAAATTATATATAAAAACAAAGATGAGGTGACTTACCGAACAAAAGCGCTGGCAGGTCGATAGACACACAAACAAACACAAACATACACACAAAATTCAAGCTTTCGCAACAAACTGTTGCCTCATCAGGAAAGAGGGAAGGAGAGGGGAAGACGAAAGGAAGTGGGTTTTAAGGGAGAGGGTAAGGAGTCATTCCAATCCCGGGAGCAAAAAGACTTACCTTAGGGGGAAAAAAGGACAGGTATACACTCGCACACACGCACATATCCATCCACACATACAGACACAAGCAGACATATTTGTTTATATATATATATATATATATATATATATAGGGAAACATTCCACGTGGGAAAAATTTATCAACAAATAAAGATGATGTGAGTTACCAAACGAAAGCGCTGGCAGGTCGACCTGCCAGCGCTTTCGTTTGGTAAGTCACATCATCTTTATATTTTGATATATATAAACACAGATGATGTGACTTACTGAACGAAAGTGCTGGCAGGTCGATAGACACACAAACAAACACAAACATACACATGAAATTCAAGCTTTTGCAACAAACTGTTGCCTCATCAGGAAAGAGGGAAGGAGAGGGAAAGACGAAAGGATGTGGGTTTCAAGGGAGAGGGTAAGGAGTCATTCCAATCCTGGGAGCGGAAAGACTTACCTTAGGGGGAAAAAAGGACAGTTATACACTCGCACACACACACACACATATCCATCCGCACATACACAGACACAAGCAGACATTTGTAAAGGCAAAGAGTTTGGGCAGAAATGTCAGTCGAGGCGGAAATACAGAGGCAAAGATGTTGTTGAAAGACAGGTGAGGTATGAGTGGCGGCAAATTCAAATTAGCGGAGATTGAGGCCTGGCGGATAATGAGAAGAAAGGATATACTGAAGGGCAAGTTCCCATCTCCGGAGTTCTGACAGGATGGTGTTAGTGGGAAGTACCCAGATAACCCGGACCTTGTAACACTGTGCCAAGATGTGCTGGCCGTGCACCAAGGCATGTTTAGCCACAGGGTGATCCTCATTACCAACAAACACTGTCTGCCTGTGCCCATTCATGTGAATGGACAGTTTGTTGCTGGTCATTCCCAACCTTTCCAGCAAACGTCAACCTCCTCTCATTGCACACAGACCCAGTCTCTCCCATCTACTCGATCTCCCACTTCCAGCTCCACTCCCCTAAAACCACAAAATTCCAATCAACACAATCTGGAACCACAACACCCTAATTCAGTAGTTAACCTTTCCTCCAAACCTCTCTCCCAATCCGAAACCTCTGTCCTATCCAAAGGCCTCACCTTCAGCCCTACTCCCAGATTCAACCAAACAGCCCTTGTCAAAGATTTACTGTCCTACGCCCGTACTCTCTGCTGGAAATATCACTTTGCCATGAAGAAAAATGATCCTAATCCTACTCCTAATGGTCCAACTCCTCAAGACACTATCCAAATTGAACCCTGCCTGGAACAGTTCCGTCCTCTGTCACAGCGGGACCCACCTCCTCTTCCTCATAATCACCCTCTCCAAAGTTTCCAGGAATTTCTGACTTCCAGCCTTGCCACATCTTGGCACAGTGTTACACCGTCCGGGTTATCTGGATACTTCCCACTAACACCAAACTGTCAGAACTCCGGAGATGGGAACTTGCCCTTCATTATATCCTCTCTTCTCGTTATCCGCCAGGCCTCAATCTCCGCTAATTTCAATTTGCCGCCGCTCATACCTCACCTGTCTTTCTACAACATTTTTGCCTCTTTACTTCCGCCTGACTGACATCTCTGCCCAAACTCTTTGCCTTTATAAATGTCTGCTTGTGTCGGTGTATGTGCGGATGGATATGTGTGTGTGTGCGCGAGTGTATACCTGCCCTTTTTTCCCCCTAAGGTAAGTCTTTCCGCTCCCGGGATTGGAATGACTCCTTACCCTCTCCCTTAAAACCCACCTACTTCCCTCTTTCCTGATGAGACAACTGTTTGTTGCAAAAGCTTGAATTTTGTGTGTATGTTTGTGTGTCTGCCGACCTGCCAGCACTTTCATTTGGTAAGTCACATCATCTTTGTTTTATATATATATATATATATATATATATATATATATATATATATATATATATATATATATATATATATATATAAAAACAAAGATGATGTGACTTACCAAATGAAAGTGCTGGCAGGTCGATAGACACATAAACAAACACAAACATACACACGAAATTCAAGCTTTCGCAACAAACAGTTGCCTCATCAGGAAAGAGGGAAGGAGAGGGAAAGACGAAAGGATGTGGGTTCTAAGGGGGAGGGTAAGGAGTCATTCCAATCCCGGGAGCGGAAAGACTTACCTTAGGGGGAAAAAAGGACAGGTATACACTCGCACACACACACACACACATATCCATCCGCACATACACAGACACAAGCAGACATTTGTAAAGGCAAAGAGTTTGGGCAGAAATGACAGTCAAGGCGGAAGTACAGAGGCAAAGATGTTGTTGAAAGACAGGTGAGGTATGAGTGGCGGCAAATTGAAATTAACGGAGATTGAGGCCTGGCGGATAACGAGAAGAGAGGATATACTGAAGGGCAAGTTCCCATCTCCGGAGTTCTGACAGGATGGTGTTAGTGGGAAGTATCCAGATAACCCGGACCGTGTAACACTGTGCCAAGATGTGCTGGCCGTGCACCAAGGCATGTTTAGCCACAGGGTGATCCTCATTACCAACAAACACTGTCTGCCTGTGTCCATTCATGTGAATGGACAGTTTGTTGCTGGTCATTCCCCCATAGAAAGCTTCACAGTGTAGGCAGGTCAGTTGGTAAATCACGTGGGTGCTTTCACACGTGGCTCTGCCTTTGATTGTGTACACCTTCAGGGTTACAGGACTGGAGTAGTTGGTGGTGGGAGGGTGCATGGGACAGGTTTTGCATCGGGGGCGGTTACAAGGGTAGGAGCCAGAGGGTAGGGAAGGTGGTTTGGGGATTTCATAGGGATGAACTAAGAGGTTACGCAGGTTAGGTGGACGGCGGAAAGACACTCTTGGTGGAGTGGGGAGGATTTCATGAAGGATGGATCTCATTTCAGGGCAGGATTTGAGGAAGTCGTATCCCTGCTGGAGAGCCACATTCAGAGTCTGATCCAGTCTCGGAAAGTATCCTGTCACAAGTGGGGCACTTTTGGGGTTCTTCTGTGGGAGGTTCTGGGTTTGAGGAGATGAGGAAGTGGCTCTGGTTATTTGCTTCTGTACCAAGTCGGGAGGGTAGTTGCGGGATGCGAAAGCTGTTTTCAGGTTGTTGGTGTAATGGTTCAGGGATTGCGGACTGGAGCAGATTCGTTTGCCATGAAGACCTAGGCTGTAGGGAAGGGACCATGTGATGTGAAACGGGTGGCAGCTGTCATAATGGAGGTACTGTTGCTTGTTGGTGGGTTTGATGTGGACGGACGTGTGAAGCTGGCCATTGGACAGGTGGAGGTCAACGTCAAGGAAAGTGGCATGGAATTTGGAGTAGGACCAGGTGAATCTGATGAAACCAAAGGAGTTGAGGTTGGAGAGGAAATTCTGGAGTTCTTCTTCACTGTGAGTCCAGATCATGAAGATGTCATCAATAAATCTGTACCAAACTTTGGGTTGGCAGGCCTGGGTAACCAAGAAGGCTTCCTCTAAGTGACCCATGAATAGGTTGGCGTACGAGGGGGCCATCCTGGTACCCATGGCTGTTCCCTTTAATTGCTGGTATGTCTGACTTTCGAAAGTGAAGAAGTTGTGGGTCAGGATGAAGCTGGCTAAGGTAATGAGGAAAGATGTTTTAGGTAGGGTGGCAGGTGATCAGTGTGAAAGGAAGTGCTCCATCGTAGCGAGGACCTGGACGTGTGGAATATTTGTGTATAAGGAAGTGGCATCAATGGTTACAAGGATGGTTTCTGGGGGTAACAGACTGGGTAAGGATTCCAGGCATTCGAGAATATGGTTGGTGTCTTTGATGAAGGATGGGAGACTGCATGTAATGGGTTGAAGGTGTGGATCTATGTAGGCAGAGATACGTTCTGTGGGGGCTTGGTAGCCAGCTACAATGGGGCGGCCAGGATGATTGGGTTTGTGAATTTTAGGAAGATGGTAGAAGGTAGGGATGCGGGGTGTTGGTGGGGTCAGGAGGTTGATGGAGTCAGGTGAAAGGTTTTGTAGGGGGCCTAAGGTTCTGAGGATTCATTGAAGCTCTGCCTGGACATCAGGAATGGGATTACCTTGGCAAACTTTGTATGTAGTGTTGTCTGAAAGCTGACACAGTCCCTCAGCCACACACTCCTGACGATCAAGTACTACAGTCGTGGAACCCTTGTCCGCCGGAAGAATGACGATGGATTGGTCAGCCTTCAGAACACGGATGGCCTGGGCTTCATCAATGGTGATGTTGGGTGTAGTATTAATGTTTTTTAAGAAGGATTGAGAGGAATGGCTGGAAGTCAGAAATTCCTGGAAGGTTTGGAGAGGGTGATTATGAGGAAGAGGAGGTGGGACCCGCTGTGACGGAGGACGGAACTGTTCCAGGCAGGGTTCAATTTGGATGGTGTCTTGGGGAGTTGGATCATTAGGAGTAGGATTAGGATTATTTTTCTTCGTGGCAAAGTGATATTTCCAGCAGAGAGTACGGGTGTAGGACAGTAAATCTTTGACAAGGGCTGTTTGGTTGAATCTGGGAGTAGGGCTGAAGGTGAGGCCTTTGGATAGGACAGAGGTTTCGGATTGGGAGAGAGGTTTGGAGGAAAGGTTAACTACTGAATTAGGGTGTTGTGGTTCCAGATTGTGTTGATTGGAATTTTGAGGTTTTGGGGGGAGTGGAGCTGGAAGTGGGAGATTGAGTAGATGGGAGAGACTGGGTGCAATGAGAGGAGGTTGAGGTTTGCTGGAAAGGTTGTGAAGGGTGAGTGAGTTGCCTTTCCAGTGGTGGGAAACCAGGAGATTGGATAGTTTTTTGAGGTGGAGGGTGGCATGCTGTTCTAATTTGCGGTTGGCCTGTAGGAGGATGCTCTGAACAGCCAGTGTGAATGTGGGAGAGAAAAGATTGAGGACTTTTATTAAGGATAGAAGTTGACGGGTGTGTTCATTGGCTGAGTTGATGTGTAGGTGAAGGATTAGGTGGGTGAGGGCAATGGATTGTTCAGTTTGGAACTGGTATAGGGACTGATGGAAAGAAGGGTTACAGCCAGAGATGGGAACTTAAAGTGTGAGGCCTTATGGGGTAATGCCAAATGTCAGACAAGCCTGAGAAATAAAATATGGGAGTGTAATGTGGCTAGGGCGAAGGCATGCTTGCGGAGGGAATGTAAATAAAACTTAATGGGGTCATTGTGGGGATGTTTTTAGGGTGACATAAAAACAAAGATGATGTAACTTATCAAATGAAAGTGCTGGCATGTTGATAGACACACAAACAAACACAAACATACACACAAAATTCAAGCAACTTGAAATTAGCGGAGGTTGAGGCCTGGTGGGTAACGGAAAGATTGATTGGAATGACTCCTTACCCTCTCCCTTAAAACCCACATCCTTTCGTCTTTCCCTCTCCTTCCCTCTTTCCTGATGAAGCCACTGCTGGTTGCGAAAGCTTGAATTTTGTGTGTACGTTTGTGTTTGTTTGTATGTCTATTGACCTGCCAGCACTTTCGTTTGGTAAGTCACATCATCTTTGTTTTTAGATATATTTTTCCCATATGGAATGTTTCCCTCTATTTTTATATATATATATATATATATATATATATATATATATATATATATATATATATATATATATATATATATAAAAAAACAAAGATGAGGTGACTTACCGAACAAAAGCGCTGGCAGGTCGATAGATACACAAACAAACACAAACATACACACAAAATTCAAGCTTTCGCAACAAACTGTTGCCTCATCAGGAAAGAGGGAAGGAGAGGGGAAGACGAAAGGAAGTGGGTTTTAAGGACCCTCACCAGAGAATCACCCAGAGAGCATCCCAGGGTGCCCCAGAGAGCTACAACACCAAGAAGAATCGCTTCTCGGCTTTTGGCAAGATCAATGTGTAGTATTGTGGCCCTTAAAAGGGCCTTTTTTTGAGAACTGCTTCAATGGTTATACAAAGTACAATCACCCACAATGCGACAATCTTCCAAAGAGGGAGATGTTGTTAGGGGAGTAGGTAAAACTGCTCAATTTCTACTTTTAAATGGGCCTACATTGTTTTGTGGCGCGAGATTTAACTTTTCTCTAATGAAGAGTACCACTTCTTCCAGTCTTGGTAATGGTTGGATTACTGTTGCTTTTGTTGCATGTAACAATGCAGGTAGAGCTGGTTTGGAATCCTTTGAAACTCGTGAAATTTTGGCTTACCGTACACTATATATATATATATATATATATATATATATATATATATATATATATATATATCGGCCAAACTTTCAGGAAACATTCCTCACACACAAATAACACTTAATGTCCATGTTAGAGCACATTATGATGATTTCATAAGGGATACTCTATCTGTGCTGCTAGAACATGTGCCTTTACAAGTACGACACATATGGTTCATGCACGATGGAGCTCCTGCACATTTCAGTCGAAGTGTTCGTACGCCTCTCAACAACAGATTCGGTGACCGATGGATTGGTAGAGGCAGACCAATTCCATGACCTCTGCGCTCTCCTGACCTTAACCCTCTTGACTTTCATTTATGGGGACATTTGAAAGCTCTTGTCTACGCAACCCCGGTACCAAACGTAGAGACTCTACGTGCTCGTGTTGTGGACGGTTGTGATACAATATGACATTCTCCAGGGCTGCATCAGCACATCAGTGATGCCTTGCGACGGAGGGTGGATGCATGTGTCCTCGCTAACGGAGAACATTTTGAACATTTCCTGTAACATAGTGTTTGAAGTCACACTGGTACATTCTGTTGCTGTGTGTTTCCATTCCATGATTAATGTGATTTGAAGAGAAGTAATAAAATGAGCTCTAACATGGAAAGTAATTGTTTCCGGATTTTACCTTATGAAACCTGGTGGTCCTGAAACTTGTACTGCAGGTGGTCCTTTCAACAAACTTAACAAACCTTCATAAATAGTATAACATTTTGTTATTCCTCTACAAGGAACATGTACAATTGAAACTATTGACAACTGGAATACCAAAATGACTCTTGTAAGAATTATATTAGAAAAATGATTAACATTGGTTGGAACATAGTGAAACAGCAAATCACACACTCCCTCACAACTTTTACCCAATAAATAAAGAACTCTAGCTTCAAAAGTGTTCAGTTTCATAAAATATGTAAGAATGGACTCACTTGTGCCAGCCAAATTGCAATTTTTTGTACTGATCTCCATAATGGACAGTCATGGATGGAATGATCAGTGTAGATACAAACTACCAGAAAATGCCGGAAGTTATAAAATTTTACTATCATAAAAATTGTGTGGTACACACTTGTGATCCACAATGCAATAATTACAGTATTAAAAGGAGGACAAGAAGATGGGCATTGGTAGTGTTTTTTCATTTGGCATAGTTGTCAGTTCATGGGTGGCCAGACTGAATGGGAGTGGTTTTTGTCATGGAAGGGATGACAGCTATCATAATGCAGGTACTACTGGTGGTTAGTATGCCGGATATGGAGAAACATATAGGTGGAGCCATCAGAAAGATGGAGGTCAGCATCCAAGAAGGCAGCATGTTGGGCTGAGAAGGACCAGTGGAAGCAGATGGGAGGGAAGGTGTTGAGGTTATGTAGGAATTAGGATAGCATATTGTGGCCCAGAATCGAGATGATGAAAATATCATCATTGAACCTGAACATAACAGTTTGGAAGGCAAGAAATATTTCTTCTATGATAAATGAAAAGGTTGGCATGAGAGGGTACCATGTGAGTGGCCATGGTTGTACTCCAAATTTCTTTGTATGCCCTTCCTTCAAAGGAGAAGTAGTTTTGTGTGAAGATATACATGGTAATGTGTATTAAGAATGAGGTAGTATGGATTCAGGTGATAAAGGGGTGTAGAAGGTGGGGAGTAGATGAAAGAAATGGGACATTAGTGTCCTTGATGTGAGATGATAGGCTTTGCGCTGTAGGTTGGACATGTTGTTCAACAAGAGTGGAAATTCCTTTATGAGGACCATAGCAGCCAACTAGAATAGTTTGAATCTGTGGATTTCGGGGAACATGTGGAAGGCATGACGTGTTAGGATGAAGAGGGAGACGGGCTCAGGGGAGAGGTTCTGGGATGGGCTCAAGGATTTCAATAAGGATTGTAGGTTATCCTGGACTTCTGGAATGGGATCACTGTGGCAGAGCTTTCAAATGTAGGAGTTAGACAGTTGGTGGAAGCCTTCTGTCAGGTAGTCACTGCAATTTATCTATCCAACACTTTCCCCTTCTTCTGTCCTGTTACTACCTCCCAATTCAAACCTCTACATATCTTCATTGTGTGCTGCACCTCACTGGCTCCATTGCCCCTGAGTCACATACCTAGCCACCAAACCCGCTGTCCCTCTCTGAGCCACAAGCTATCCACCCCAACACCTCTTTCTGCTTCCTGCCTGTTTCTCCTTCACCCAGCACAGCATCCATCTCACCCTAACATAGTCCATCTGCTGAAATGCAATCCCAGTATCTTGTATCCAGCCAGCATAATGTAGGGGTACAAAAATGTGTGCTTGCACATGTGCGTGTGTGGGTGGATGTCTCAACACTTTGGTTACTCAATGAATGGTCTCCTTTACTGCTAAATTATATAAAAATCCGATTTGTTGAAACATGTAAATAACAAATACTTGCAAGTTGTAAAACCAACAGATAAAAAGATTTGCTGTCCAATATCTTGAGTATTATGCACATACTGAAAAAGAGATTATATGAACAAACAAATAAATATTGTAAATAGAAGTGTTGCTGGTTCCTATTATAATTCATATTGCAAATTTTTAAGGGAAGTTATATTTCATGAAATGGCAATGATCTAAAAATAAATTAAATCTCCACTTAGTATTACTTTGTGTTGTTTGTAAATTATCAAGTTTAATATGGTATCAAGTTGGTATCAAGTTGTTCCATCACTAGCTCAAAATTACCATATAAATAAAAGTTCTTGATTTTATTTCATCGTGCCCTAAGTTTGGGTGCATTCAGTTTACTTTCAGGCTCAAAATATTTAGTCATATTTACCTCTTTCAGTATTGATTTGCTGAAATCTGAGTTTACCTTACAAAAAGGTGTTGTCCTTACATCAGTAACTAAAAGGAAGCCACCATGAATGGTAGGTCTCTGTTAAAAATTCTGCTATCAGCCCAGCCATTTCACATTTCTTAATGATATGTAGAACCGTAACTGCCAATAGCATCAACAGAAGCCAAGCACTATAAGTAATCGAAGCAGTTTAATTCCATGCTAACTCAACTCACAATTCTGATAACTGCAGTTAAGCACTGTAAAAAAAAAAAAAAAAAAAATTAAAATCAACAAGATGTGGTTCAGAGATGAAGTTATCTTATACTTTCATTACTGTGGCCTGATTCCTACCATTTTTTAACCCACACACTACCACAATATGAGCCTTCTTTCTAAAATCCTTGGCTAAGGGTATACACTTGTCTTGAAGAAATTTTTAAGTTTGTGGCATGGAAGTCATTTCCTTTTTTTTTCTGAAACAACTGACCCACATGTCTTATGTGTTTACTACATAACAGATGAACTTTTCTCCACTTTCCTGCTTTTCTTCCTTAACTAACTGAGACAGAAGGCAAAGGTATCTTTTGTGCCAATGACGAAACTATCAGATTTGTTCTTTGTTTCCTGGCACATCTTTCCACTTCTGATTATTCTCCCCCTTAATTTTCCCATTCCCTTAATAGCACTGCCAAGCTTCACTTTAAGGACTCTAACTTTTCCCTTCTATTGAACTATTGTTCCATCCAGTGCACAGACTCTACAGTACCATTGAAGAATCTTGATTAATTCACCCATTGACTGTATTCCACAGTGCTATATCCCACCCCCTTCCTCCTACCATTCATGTAATGAAGTCATCAATCACAACAGCTGGACTGCACCCCAGCAGTAACTTTCCTACAGCAGCTCAAACACTTCACACCCATGTTTGTTTGCAAACAGTATAGAAACATGGCACAGCTTATAGAACTACATTTTTATACCCTGCTGTTGATGCTTAAGCCATGTAACATGTACATACAGTTGTTATGTAACAAGACTAATAACTGTAGTTACTACCACTAGAAAATTTATCAGTCTCTGGACAGCAAAAATTTAGGACTAAGGATGTGTATACATGGTACAAAATTCACATGATATTTTAAAAAACTGGATTATACAATTAAATCCTTAGTTTTTCAGTCAAATATTATGCTGGTGTATGTATAAAGCACAAAAACTGTTTAAATTTTATACTTTTTATGTATACAAGATGACTTAATTTGTGTATATGAAGTCATGGCAGAGTCACTCAGAGCTATTCATAGTCAGCCAAAGGACCATATAATACCAAGTAGCCCACCCAAAATTCTCAGCTGCTTGCAGTGTAGGTGCTCTGTAGTGTCAGGGATTGCCTCTTCACTCTATTGATTAAATCATCCATCATGCAAAACAAGTAAATGTGATGCTTCTCAGCTCTTACCACTATTTTTTAAATTGCCAGCAATTAGAAGCTACTTTCTCTCTCACAAACGATTTTATCTTGTGTAAATATTATTTACATCCCATTCTCTTCTTTTCTTTGGAATAATGTTCTGAGAAATGCTTTAAAAACAGGAAAGTTTTGGATGCTGCAGAAATGAGCTATGGCACGTGGTGTAACACACAAAGTGTGCAACAAACAGCTTTACATGATGACTTTTTCTTCCACCCAATTTGTTCCTTTATTATATTGTAGTTGTCTATGGAAAGCCTTGCCCTCAGCCTGTTTTGCAAATGCCACCCCTGAAGTATGGGGGATTTATTTTAAGTAATTACTGTCCAGGAAAGAAGGAAGGAAGATTACAGTTTAATGTCCCATTGATAATGAGGTTATTAGAGATGGAGCATAACTCAGATTAGGGAACAATGGAGAAGGAAATTGGCCATGCCCTTTGAAAGGAACCATCCCAGAATTTGCCTTATGTGATTTATGGCAATCATAGAAAACCTAAATCTGGATGGCCAGACGCTGATTGAATTGTCATCCTCCCAAATGTGAGTCCAATGTGCTAGCCATTATGCCAGCTTGCCCAGTAGTAATTATCAATACAGGCTGGGAAGTCAGACAGAATGGAATTGAGAAGTTGATTGTTCATTATCCTTAATATTGGAGGAAATTAAGCTGAAAATTAGATTTTCCTTTTACATGATATTCTATTGAAGACTAATTATAATCTTATAACTAGTTTAAAAGAGAAATCAGAAGTTACAAACTTTTAAAAACTCATCTTTAGTAAGTTTTTGTTTGTTGTGCATGTGCATTACACACTGATTTCCTTTCCATGTGTGCTATTTTGCTTTAAATATGTATCAGTGCTGGGTTTTCATAAAAACAATATTTTTCTATCCAATTCCTTAATTTTAATCTTAATTCACAAACTGAAATAAGCAACTCTGAATACTAATTGTACAATACTAAGCATCCTACTGTTAATATGTTGACTGAGACTGACTATGAACTAACTTATACTGCTCGGTTTGGTACTTAACAAATAAATTGTTTCAACTGAGTTACTTCATACATATTGTTTTTCTTTTTTTAAATATGAGCTCTTAGTATAATCCTATTTTAATTTTATGAAAAATGATTTTTAATTAATTAATGTGTTTTCATTGGTTTCAATTTGGTTTTATAAATTTTTTTGTGTTTATTTAATATGAAAATAATACTTGAAAATCATGCCTCACTGTGTGATAAAAACACTGGTTATTGAATTTACTTGTGTTGATAATGGATTTTTTCCCTACATTTGAACTGATATGCACTTATAACAATTTAAAATAATCAAAGTTTCAGTTAATAGAAAGTTAATGTCTATAACCACTATTACAGTGACAAGGTTATCCAGAAGTTTCATTGTTTCTACAAAATAGGTCTGTAATGTACAGAGACTTCCTGGAGTATAACCTAATTACTATATGTTTTCCTTGGTCTACAACTCAACAGAATTCACACATATGAAAGTGGCACTTTATAGATACACACATGACAAAGAAAGTTTTGTGATAAAGTCAGCCGAGAATTTTCTAGAATCCAAATTCTTTTGTTTGAGATAGTTAATTATACAGTTATATACTTTATAAAATCTAAGACGTTCTTTTCACAAAACAGAAACAGGATCTTCAGATGGAGTAGGGTAACCTTATCACAAACAATTATTAGCAGGGCCAAATTTTTAAGTGTTCATAATTTTCCTGAAATTTTAATTTTTAATATTCCCTTGAACAAAATGTTCATACACAAAATATTTACACCACTGTCATTGTCCAAATGTAAATTATTTGCTGAAAAAAAGGACACAAAATTACAACTTGAAAAAGAATTTAGATGTTTAATGTACTTGTGCTACGGTTTTCCTCATTCTTTCACCATAACAAGTATCTGGCATTGTCAAAGGATCAGCCTCCATTGGTGGTGATAGACTGGAGTCAAGCCTAAGGCCTGATGTTATATGTACCTATCACACCAACATCTGAGGGCTTGTCCTTGGTAATTACTGCTGTGGTTTTTGCTTTGCTGGCTGGCCAGTGTGGCCGTGCGGTTCTAGGCACTTCAGTCTGGAACTACGTGACCGCTACGGTCGCAGGTTCGAATCCTGCCTTGGGCATGGATGTGTGTGATGTCCTTAGGTTGGTTAGGTTTAAGTAGTTCTATGTTCTAAGGGACTGATGACCTCAGATGTTAAGTCCCATATTGCTCAGAGGAATTTGAACCATTTTTGCTTTGCTACTTGCAACAGATATTCACTGCAGCACAAGAATCTGGGATCCTTTTACTGTGAGGGTTTCTTCTTTTGTGGGGAAACTGTTTTCATGTCTGCAGATTTCTGTCCTTTCCCTGAAAAAGTCGGCATGATAGCACTTCTCCACAGTGAGAACTTCCATTCTCCACCATGGCCAATTTCCCCACCAGTCGCTACCTGCAGCATTTATGGATACTGGCACTGTTGGAATATTCAGTAATTCCAGCATAGACTTTTCCACATGTAGACAGAATAAAACTGACATTGCAAGTGGGACCCTTTCGTTCTTTGCTGGTATGAGATACTTTCTTTGGCCTTCTTGGTTGGTTTGTAAACAGTTATTATGCCATGTTTGGGCAGTATATGGCTGCTTCTCCCCATCTCCTACAGATGTATGGGAGAATGGCCACAAATGACATTTCTTTTTCTCACATGTCACTTATCTGAGTGTAAGTTTTCACGCCACTTTTGGAAGACATCATCATGGTCCAGTAACTGTCAATTTCTTCATGGCACATGTTGAAAGACAGGTGCTGAGCTTGGCATCCTATAAACTTAAGGAGTGGTACGGCTATGTTAATAACATCTTTGTCATGTGGATCTATGGTGGGAACGGATTGGTAACTTCCTAAGATATCTGATCAGTCTCCATGCCAACATAAAATTTATCATGGAGGTAGAAAAAGACCAACAGCTTCCCCTTCTCGATATGCTGGTTATGAACATGGGCCACAGCATGCATCAAAAACTGATACCCATGGTCTATTACCTGCACTGACTATCAAATCCTTACCCAAATCAGAAATGAGGAATGATTGATATACTCATAAGGAACATGAGATGAGTATATGAGCCACATCACTTCAGACATGAGATGCAACACCAGGAATCATTTCTAAGGAACAATTGGTACTCCACCACTTGCATAAGAAATGTCATGAAACCTAACACTTGGAGAACTGACATATTGGAAGAAGAAATGTCACATACAGCCTTTCTGTCATATGTCCTTGGAGTGATGGATGGAACTGGTTGTATATTGCACAACTATTGTGTAAAAACTTTTGTAAAATGACCAAGAAGATCAAAGCTTATCCCTTGACAAAGGACTCAAGGGACACACTTGGTATGTCAGAAAGATACTGGAGACCACGTACATGTGGAAAAGCCTGTGTTGGAATGACTGGATGGTCCATCAGTACCAGGATCACCAAATATAAACAATATTGCAGGTTGAAACAGATGGAGAAATCAGCCATGGAGGAACAGACACTGTCTGAGACTGACCATGTATCAAAATTTGTCAACATGGTGGCTCTCACTATGGAGAAGAGCTACGATGCCCTCTTGTTCAGGAAAACCATAAAAATTCACTAACATGACAATAGTTTCAACAAGAAATAAGAAAATCTCAAGATAAACGGATCCAGTATTCCCACACCACAGCAACCATTCACTGCACGTAGCAAGAGGAGAACCACACTGGTAATGAACTGGAAAAAGTTCCCACATGTTGGTGTGGTAATGTCACATAATCTTTGGTTGTGGGCTAGACTCCAGTCTGCCACCAGCAATGGTGGGTGGTCCTTTGATGATGCCAGCCACTCATACTGGTGAAACATCAGGAAAATTGTTAAACAAATGCTGGTTGAAGACATTGAGATAGAATTCAACAGACACTGGTAAAATAAGTAGTACTTATATGAGGACAAGTGTCAGAGCAAGCACAGCTGTTCCAGGTTACTATGACTCAAAGATGAGTAGGGTGACATCCCTGTCCATCCCTCCAACTTCTACTTTTGCTGCTCTTGAGTACATCTATCATAAATATCAGTTTCACCCAAACTGTGATTTGCAAAACCGCAAAAGTAGACATAAAATCGAGTTTCTTATAGACTTCACCTCTTGTCAAGGGTTCAGATTGAAGCTATGTACTCTGGAGCAAAGTCATTCAATAAGCTCTCAGCTAGGATCAAGCAGTTCAAAAGGAAATAAAAACCTTACCTCATTAGCCACTCCTGAAATTATCTGTCTAGCTGGATTCAAGAATTCAAGACTGCTGCTAGAAATGTTCATAATAGAGTATGAATGAACAAGGGTCCCCTCATTCTGGATTGGTGAAGCCAGTAGCAGTCAGTTGACTTTGGGCGGCAAGTGTTTTGTGCCCAACATTGGCAGTCAAACAATCAAGCTTGTGTGTATCACAGCCTTATGGAGTGATTGTTGCAGCATGTTGTATCAAACCAATAAGAACATGTCTATAGGTGAGGCAGTATGAGGTGATCCCTGACAGTTCTTAGCACTGTTGCCAGTTTTCGACTGTGAAGCATTAATGGCTGCAGGTGAAAAAAGTAGCTATCTGCAGATCTGTGAGAATAATGAGCCATTGCCATAGAGACATTTACAAAATCACATTATATTATTGGTTGAGGTAGGCATGTAAAGCTATCACACACAGCCCACTGCAGCAATCAAGAATCAGCTTATGCCGACTCAACTATAGTGCCAACACTGTATGATGAAAGTGTGGCTTGTTCACCTGCATCAACTCTACTCACACAGTTGCTTATGTGCAGGGAGTCGATGAGCAGAGCATGTTTCCTCACTCCATGGAATCCTCTGAGGATTTGTTTAGAGTGTTGCAAGCAAACTATAACTGTTTTCTGTGAAAAGTTCTATTGTAATCAAGTAAATATTAAGCTACCAGTGGAAATAAATAGCAGCTATTTAATACAACTAACCAAGCAGACCTGTCCCCACGAATCATAGATATTGCTTTCAGTGGGGTGGCTCACATGTCTCAGTGATATGGATAATCATACCGTAGGTGCAACCACGGTGGAGGAGTATCTCTTGAGAGGCCAGACAAACATGTGGTTCCTGAAAATGGCCAGTAGTCTTTTCAATAGTTGCAGGGGCAACAGTCTGGATGATTGGCTAATCTGCCCTTGTAACATCAACCAAAATGGCCTTACTGTGCTGGTACTGTGAATGGCTGAAAGCAAGGCAAAACTGTAGCTGTAATTTTTTTCAAGGACATGCAGCTCTACTGTATGGTTAACAGTGATGGCATCTTCTTGGATAAAATATTCTGGAGATAATATAGTCCCTCATTTGGATCTTCAGATGGGGACTACTCAGGAGGACATTGTCATCAGTAGAAACAAAACTGGCATTCTATGGATCAGAGCAAGGAATGTTATATCCCTTAATTGGGCAGATAGATTAAAAAATTTTAAAAAATTTAAAAAGGGCAATGGTTAGGTTGAAGTTATATATAGTGGAAATTAGTGAAGTTCAGTGGTGGGAGGAACAGGACTTCTGGTCATGTGAATACAGAGGTATAAATACAGAGTCAAATAGGGATACTGCAAGAATGGGATTAATAATGAATAAGAAAATAAAAATGTGAGCAAACGACTAAGAAAAGCATAGTGAACACATCATCATAGCCAAGATAGACATGAAGCCCACACTTACCACAACAGCACATGTTTAATTGCCAGCTAGCTCTGCAGGTAAAGAGACTGAAGAAATGTATGATGAGATAAAAGAAATTGTTTAGATAGTTAAGGGAAATGTAAATTCAATTTTGATGGGGGACTGGAATTCAGTAGTAGGAAAAGGAAGCGAAGGAAATGTAGTAGGTCATTTGGACTGAGGGAACAAATGAAAGAGGAAACCTCTTGGTAGAATTTTGCACAGAGCATAATTTAATCATCACAAACAATTGGTTTAAGAATCACGAGAGAAGGCTGTATATGTGGAAGAGACCTGGAGATACCAGAGTGGTTTCACATTCACCATATATTGCAAGACAGAGATTTCAGAAGCAGATTTAAAATTGTAAGACATTTCCAGGGGCAGATGTGGACTCTGACCACAATTTATTGGTCACAAATTGTGGATAAAAACTGAAGAAATTGCAAAGAGATAGGAAATTAAGGAGATAACTTGAAAGACCAGTGGTTATTGAAAGTTTCAGAGGGAGCATTAGGCAGCAGTTGACTAGAGCAGGGAAGAGAAATACAGTAGAAGATGAATGGGTAGCCTTAAGAGATTAGATAAAGAAGGTAGCAGAGGATCAAATAGGTAAAAATACAAGACCTAATAAAAATCCTTGTATAACACAGGAGATATTGAATTTAACTGATGAAAGGAGAATATTTAAAAACACAGCAAATGAAAGAGTTGAAAGGGAATACAAAGATATAAAAAAATTAAAGTGACAGGAAATGTAAATTGGCTAAGAAGGAATGGCTAAAGGATAAATGTAAGGAGTTAGAAGCATATTTCACTAGGGGAAAGACAGACACCACCACAGGCCTTTAGAGAAAAGAGAAGCAGCTGTACGAATATCAAGATCTCAGGTGTAAAACCAGTCTGAAGCAAAGAAGGGAAAGCTGAAAGGTGGAAGGAGTATATAGAGGGTCTATACAAGGGAGATGAACTTTAAGCCAATATTACTGCAATGGGAAAGGATGTAGATGAAGATGAGATGGGAGATACAAGAACAATTTGACAGAGCACTGAAAGATCTAAGTAAAAACAAGGCCCTGGTAGTAGATGACATTCTGTAAGGACTACCCATAGTCTTGGAAGTGACAGCCACAAAAAGCTTTTCCATCTGGTGTTCAAGAGGAATGAGGCACGTGAAATAACCTCAGACTTCAAGAAGAATGTAGTAGTTAAAATTCCAAAGAAAACAGTTGCTGACAGGTGTGAAAATTACTGAACTATCATTTAATAAGTTATAGTTGCAAAAGACTAATGCAAATGCTATACAGAAGAATGGAAAAAATGATAGAACCTGACCTCAGGCAAGATCAGTTTGGATTCTGGAGAAATGTATGAACATGTAAGGAAATAGTGATCCTAAGGCTTCTCTTAGGAACTTTTGACAGTGTTGACTGGAATTCTGTCTCTGAGATTCTTAAGGTATCGGGGGTAAAATACGGGGAGCAAAAGTCTATTTACAACTTGAACACAAAAATAAGATGGCAGTTATAAGTGTCAAGGGGCTGAAAGGTAGCAGTGATTGAGAAGGTAGTGAGATAGGTTTGTTGTCTATCCCCGATATTATTCAATTTGCCCATTTAGCAAGCAGTAAAGTAAACCAAAGGAAAATTTAGAATAGGAATTAAAATTTAGAGAGAAGAAATGAAAACTTTCAGGTTTGCTGATGACATTGTAATTCTGTCAGAGACAGCAAAGGACTTGGAAGAGTAGTTGAAAGGAATGAACAGTGGAGTATGTGAGATGAACATCAACAAAAGCAAACCAAGGATAATGGGATGTAGTCGAATTAAATCAGGTGATGCTGAGAGGAGGTTTGATTAGGAAATGAGACACTTAAAGTAATAGATGAGTTTTGCTATTTGGGTGGCAAAATAACTGATGGTGACTGAAGTAGAGAGGATATAAAATCTAGATTGACAATGGCAAGAATGGCATTTCTGAACAAGAGAAGTTTGTTAACATCAAATGCAGACTTAAGTGTTAGAAAGTCTTTTCTGAAGATATTTATCTGGAGTGTAGCCATCCATGTAAGAGAAACATGGACAATAGACAATGTAGACAAGAGAAGAACAGAAGCTTTTGAAATGTGGTGCTACAGAAGAATGTTGAAGATTAAGTGGGTAGATCGAATAACTAATGAAGAGATATTGAACAGAACTAAGGGGACAAGAAATTTGTGGAACAGCTTGACTAAAAGAAGGGACTAGTTGCTAGGACACATTCTGACTCATCAAGGGATCACCAATTTAGTAATGGGAGGAAGTGGGGAGGGTAAAAACACAGAAGGAAACCAAGAGATGAATACAGTAAACAGATTCAGAAGGATGTAGGTTGCAATAGTGATACAGAGATGAAGAGACTTTCACAGGGTGTAGTAGCATGAAGATCTGCTTCAGACCAGTCTTTGCACTGAAGACTACAACAACAATACGCAAGCAGCAACTCTTTTCAAAGTAGCAGCTTTATCTCTCATTTATTAGATTATGCACACGTATTTATTTTCAGTCCCTGTGTACAGAAGACATAAATTACACTTTAAATGAAAGTGAATGGTAGCACATAATACTAACACATCAATGAACAAAGAATCAAACAATGGAAAATCCAGAATGGAATGTAACAATATTATGAAAAGGAAAGTTGCCACTCACCATATAGCGGAGAAGCTGAGTCACAGATAGGCATAACAAAAAGACTGTCACAAATAACCTTTCGGCCAGCAATGCCTTTGTCAAAAATAGATGACAAACACATACTTACACACATTCACACAAATGCAACTCACACGTATATGACTGTAGTCTGTGACAGTGTGACTTCAGTGTGTGTGTGTGTGTGTGTGTGTGTGTGTGTGTGTGTGTGTGTGTGTGTGTGTGTGTTGGTCGAAAGCTTATTTGTGGAAGTTTTTTTGTTGTACATAAATGCGACTCAGCATCTCCACTATATGGTGAGTGGTAACTTCCCTTTTCATAATGTACAAAGAATGACAGGTTCTGTAAATGAAATGGCTTAGACTATATAAATCATCTAGTAACTGATACAAAATAGTTTTATGCCACGATATGTACAGTGATATTACAAAATAGAAAAGCAATAGCCTATTTTCAAGATGAATTCTTCAAATAACTTATTTTTATGATTTTGCACATAGTGTTGTAAAGTATTGTCATCTGGTGAGCTGACTGTATTTTCTTATAGTTCTTCTGTGACCAGAAAGGAGTACTGGATTCACCACCATCATCATAATTGAAAAAGTTTCTTCATTTGTAAAAGAGCATGAAATTGGCTTTATTTTGTTTCTGTCAGTAGAAAACCCTCAAGCAAATTCATTAAACACAGCTATCATACAATCAAACCTAAACGTTAAAGGGCAATAGTGACAAAACATAGACCTGCACATATAATATTGTCTTTTAAATATCCTCTGACATTTTACTATTGACAATGAAAGAAGCCATATGATGACTTTTTTTTAAACTGTGTTGGTTAAAAATCTCTTAATTTAATTAAATATTTCTTTTACAGGGGACTAAGCACACAACACATCTCAGTTCTATCTGGGGACCAACTTGTAATGACAGGGATAAAATAGTAAACTTAACTTTGCTGCCCGAGCTGGATATTGGTGATTGGTTGGTATTTGAGAATATGGGTGCTTATAATTTGCAGGTGGCATCTCCTTTTAGTGGCTTTCCCACCCCAGTGGTGCACACAGTGATTGATGAACAAGGCTGGTGAGTAACATTTTTCATTAAAAATTAGTTATAGTGTCTGATATATTTATGCACATGCCTAGCTCTTCAAACAGTTTCTGTTATTTATAAGTCAAATCTGTCTCCAGGACACTGCTCAAAAACAAGCATCCAATGAAAGAAACTCATTTTGTCATTGGAAACAAGCCAGGAAACCTGCCTCTGGGGACTGGCAGTGACATCATTAAAGGCGAACCTATCTTCTGATGTTTGGTTGTGAAGCATGACATACTTTCTTCCACAGTGCTTTCAGGTTCTGTATATTAATCTATTAAGGTGGAACATTACAATTACAAGAATTATTACATTCTTGTTGATATGGAACGTTACAGATGCCATTTGTGTGCTTCATGAATGACAGAAAGCATTTATTGTGCTCATCTTCTGTGCAAAGTCACGTTAATACCTACATCAACAGCTGTTCATTCCTTGGGTGTATGTTAACATCTCATTCAAAAAACTCAAATTCATACACAAACATTTTTTATGGTCTGGATACAACACTTTGGTCACATATAGCATACCTCTAGCCAATGTGTCTACTTGGATCTTGTGTAATAATATAATATTGTTATGGCAGAATCTTATATTTTTATAGTGCCTGTCATAAATATCATAAAGAAATACTGAACATTGCAATATTGGATGTAATATGTCATATAGAGCATTGTACAAGACTGAATTCATAATGTGATTTTGATCATGTATATATTTTGAATGTGTGTTTTTTTCTACTACTAGAGCACTATTCGTTAAAAATTTTGTGTAGTGTACACTATGACTTGATTCTTGAAACTTAATTGAAAAACTGAATCATAAATCTCCATATGTCCTATGTCCATAAACCTACTGATTATTTTAGACACATAGTTCATTTAAAAATATTGTTTTGAAAATACTGCAAGTAACTGGGTAAAGCTCGTATTTGAACTACATGCATTCATTCATTCTAATTCCAGTATCTGAAGGATACTACATGACCACTGGATTTTAATGGTGTGCAGTTCAGAATCCATTGCAATAGCTCAGTGATATCCAGGTCCTCGAATGACACATGTATTGTATTGTCAAACAATGGAACATCCAGGATGGAATGTAACAATATTGTGAGAAGAAAAGTTGCTACTCACAATATGGCAGAGGTGCCGAGTCACAAATAGACACAACAAAAAGATTTTCACTCTTTAAGTTCAGCCAGTGGCCTTTGTCAACAATAGACACACATACGTACACACACACTCACACAAACACAACTCATGCACATGACTGCAGTCTGAGGAAACTGAAATCACACTGTGAGCAGCACCAGCGCACAGGGCATGATGGGAGTGGCGACTGGGTGGGGGAAAGGAGGAGGCTGGGGTGGGGAGGGGAAGGGATAGTATGGTGGGGATGGCAGACAGTGATGTGCTGTGGGTTGGGTGGCAGATGGGGTAGAGGTGGGGAGACGGGGGGGAGAGGGGGGAGAGGAGCAGAAAAGGAGAGAAATAAATAAATAAAAAGACTGGGTGTAGTGGTGTAATGATGGCTGTGTACTGTGTACTGCTGGAAGGGAGCAGGAAAGGGGCTGGATGGGTGAGGACAGCGACTAACGAAGGTTGAGGCGAGGATGGTTATGGGAATGTAGGATGTACTGCAGGGAAAGTTCCCACCAGTGCAATTCAGAAAAGTTGGTGTTGATGGTAAGGATCGATATGGCACAGGCTGGGAAGCAGTCATTGAAATGAAGGATATAATGTTTGGTAGCATGTTAAGCAACAGAGAGGTCCACTTGTTTCTTGACCAAAGTTTGTCGGTGGTCATTCATGCCGACAGACAACTTGTTGGCTGTCATGCCTACATAGAATGCAGCACAGCGGTTGCAGCTTATCTTGTAAACCACATGACTGGTTTCACAGGTAGCCCTGCCTTTGATGGAATAGGAGATGTTAATGACCGGACTGGAGTAGATGGTGGTGGGAAGATGTATGGGCCAGGTCTTGCATCTAGGTCTATTACAGGGGTATGAGCCATGAGGTAAAGGATTGGGAGCAGGGGTTTTGTAAGGATGGATGAGTATACTGTGCAGGTTTGGTTGACAGCAGAATACCCCTGTGGGAGGGCTGGGAAGGATAGTGGGTAGGACATTTCTCATTTCAGGGTACAACGAGAGGTAATCACAACCCTGGTGGAGAATGTAATTCAGTTGCTACAGTCCCCGGTGGTACTGAGTTACAAGGGGAATGCTCCTCTGTGGCCAGACGGTGAGGCTTTGGGAGGTGGAGGGAGACTGGAAAGATAAGGCACGGGAGATTTGTTTGTTGTACCAGGTTGGGAGGATAATTATGGTCAGTGAAGGCTTCAGTGAGAACCTTGGTATATTTCAAGAGGGACTGCTCGTCACTGCAGCTGCAATGACCATGGGTGGCTAGGCTGTATGGAAGGGACTTCTGGGTATGAAATGGGTGGCTGCTGTCAAAGTGGAGGTATTGCTGGTGGTTAGTAGGTTTTGATATGGACAGAGGTACTGATGTAGCCATCTTTGAGGTGGAGGTCAACACTAGGAAGGTGGCTTGTTGGGTTGAGTAGGACCAGGTGAAGCAAATGGGGCAGAAGTTGTTGAGGTTCTGGAGGAATGTGGATAGGGTGTCCTCACCTTCAATCCAGATAGCAAAGATGTCATCAATGAATCTGAACCAAGTGAGGGATTAGGATTCTGGTTGTTTAGTAGGGATTCCTCTAGAAGGCCCATGAATAGCTTGGTATAGGGTGGTGCCATGCAGGTGCCAATAGCCATACCCTGGATTTGTTTGTAGGTAATGCCTTCAAAGGAGAAGTAATTGTGGGTGAGGATATTGTTGGTCATGGTGACTAGGAAGGAGGTTGTTGATTTGGACTCCATCGCGTGTTGGGAAAGGTAGTGTTCAATAATGGTAAGGGCATGGGCATTAGGAATTTTAGTGTACAGGGAGGTGGCATCAATAGTGAAGAACAGGGCACAGTGTGGTAAAGGGACAGGAACTGTTGAGAGTGGGTGGAGGAAATGGTTGGTATCTTTTATATAGGAGGGTAGGTTCTGGGTAATAGGTTGAAGGTATTGGTCTATGAGAGCAGAGATTCTCTCAGTGGGACACGGTAACCAGCCAAAATGGGGTGTCCTGGGTGGTTAGGCTTATGGAGTTTAGGAAGCATGTAGAAGGTAGGAGTGCGGGGAGTGGTAGGGGTGAGTAGAGAGGTGGACTCCGGGTAGAGGTTCTGTGATAGGCCTAAGGATTTGAATAGTGACTGGAGATCCTGCTGGATTACTGGAATGGAGTCACTGTGGCAATGTTTGTAGGTGCTCTTTAATCCGATTTCCTACGTATGAAAACTTTTCATTTGACTGTCTCTGTACGACTTCCAGTTTTTGTAATAACACTTCCACATTAACTTCTGTCGACTTTTCTTGTTATCACTGGCATAAACAAACTCACAAATATTACCAAATCACTGCACTACTCCCACAAAAACAATTTTGAAGTGAAATAGTGGTGTAGTTCATGGTAGTTGTACTCTTAGCTGGTAACGGTCTGGTCGTCAATGATTGCATGATAATGATGCAGTTGTTTAGACAGCATGCTGGTATTGCAGTAGTGTAGACTGTGTGCTGGCATTGGATTAATTGGTGGTGGCTGCATGCTGGTTAGAAGTTGCTGGCTGCAAGCTCACTTTTGGTGGGTTTCCTATGTTTGCGTGTTTCATCGGTTTAGATGGAAAATTTTAGCCCAACATGTCTTCTCTTTGCTAATTTGTTACAGAATTTCTTCCTTCCAATCTCTTTTTGATCTGCCACTTTCCACTTTTAATCATTTAGTCACCACATGGAGTGTTTATTATGGGCTGATGACTGCTGTATTTAGCTAGTGTGGCAATGTTTTTACTGCTTGAGTAATACCTGTTCTAGACCTAATACTCCATGCAACTACACCTAAAACTGCTGCCTTAACACTCCCTTACTAGATTGGGTAGATATTCAGCCATTCAACTCTTGTGATTTACCTCAGGTTCCAGCTATGCTGTGCCCTGTTTGTCCTCAGCATCAAGCTCCTTTCTTTCACGCATATTTCCATAAGTGAAGTGGCCATAAAACAAAACATTGCTTCTCTGCCTAAATAAAAAGTAGGCTGGTTCCAATTAAACTTTCATAAAAGGTTACATGGGAACCAACTAATATTACTGTCTCAAAGATTTCTCATAAACTTTCTGTGAATAGTACAAAGCAACAATTGGTTATATACATCATATTCATCTTCCTTGGTGCCGGAAATCTTTCATGGTATCAGAGCTCCTTCATTCCTCCTTTTTCCAAGGAGACAACAAATGTCCTCCAGTAAGTAGACTCCACACCTGTTGAGTAATACTTTCTCACAGTATCTGGCCCGATGTTTACAAACTAATTGCGATCATACACAACTTTACTCTGAGCTCTATATTTGATGTACACGATACATGACCTTCTATGTATGGCATGGATCACTATGTACTCAATTCTTGGAAAGAACTCTGAGTAGCTGGAACAATGTCAAGGTGATTCTTGTTAGTACAGTGACTTTTTTTTGGGTGTCTTTTAAAATGAAAGTAGCTCTTCTGTATTCACAGCTAAATTTGTATATCTATAATGAACCCAATATTTACAGATATTAACTTCTAACTCAGCTTTCCTTAGTCTTTGGATTTTGGTATGTTTTTGTCCATAACAAGCATTTGTTTTCATCAAATATTTGCAGTGATATAGTTAATTATGTATATATAATGATTTTAATAAATTTTGTGATACAGTACTTACGATACATGTACAACTCATGGTATGCAAAGTTCTTGCAGAACGTATGAATTTCATGAATAAGGGTAACAACTACCGCCTAGTAGAGTACTGGGTGGAATGGGTGAGGGAAGGGAGAAGACGGAGTTGGAAAGACGGTTGGGGAAGTCACTGACAGCTTGGAGGCAGGCAGCATATGTACGAGATAGGAATGGGGGGAGGGCACCAGATCCATTGAATTCATGCAGCACATCATGACAATGATGTGTATTGAGAGGGGAGACAGAACAGAGGATGGAGTGACTGTGGTGAAGAAGATGTGGGTGAAGAATGAGGAAGGTCAGGCCCTTGCACAGAATGGAGGTGGGAGTGGGGTAGGGGCTTATTGGAGATTGAGGCCAGAAGATTTACAGGAGTATAGGGTGTTTAGCAAGTATAACTACAATCTACATAATTCAGAAGAGTTGTTGCTTCAAATAAGAGTCCAGGTGTTTCAGGTTGTGAAGCAGCAATTCAAATTGAGCAATTCATGCTCAGTAGTGAGTTCCACCACTTAGTGGTCAACTCAGCTCTTGACCACAGCTTGGTGGTGGCCAGTCAGCCATGTGGATATTTGGTGTTCATGCCTGCATAAAATGCTATGCAGAAATTATAGCAGAACTGGTATACAACATGGTTACTTTCATAGGTAGCTCTGCCCCTGATGGGATAAGATAACCCTGTGATTGGCCTGGAATAGGATTTGACAGATGGGTGAATTGGACAGACACTATGGCCAAGTGTCACTATGACCTTAACAGACAGGTACTTTCCCCCTCATATCAGAATAAATCTCCACCATGATTGCTGATCTCAGGAATGCTGAAAGGTACCTGCTGTTTGTAAGTAGTTGGAACATGCTCTGACTGCTGTCAAGCTATTGGAAGCTCTGCAGATAAGTGTGCTGGGTGAATGGTCTAGAGTCACATACCAGAGATTCCAAAGGTACTTCAAGTACTTCCCTCTTCTGCAGATATTGTCTTATCTCTAAAACGTACAGGATTTTTCACTACAATTAGATTGTGAGCGATGAGTAGTAGATCAAGGAATCCTGTACAAAGGAGTCATGGTTCAGGGAGGACTCATAGTACTTCACTTATCTCCTCATCAAGAGGTTTGAGGTGCTGTCTCAAATTAAAATTAAAACTGAACCTGCATGATACCCTTCATCAGCAGGGGAGCATATTGTGTTTCATGTTAGGGTAGCCTAAAGTAAAACTGTAAGGTTCTGTTAATCATCACCAGTCAAAATGTACACCTTACAGAAATGACAGCAAGGGATGTGAAGGATCAGTTTGTGTGCCCAGTGTGTATGTGTGGGGCCTCATTCAACATGCTGAAGAGGCTGTTCTAGCAGCCATAAGCAGAATTTGTCAGACATTCAAATGAATGATATCAGTTGTATGATCACTGAAGTAACATTTGGATCATTTTGGGAACTGGCAGAGAAGATCAAAAATATCAGTCTTGCTCACAGACCCTCAACAAAGCTAATAATATGTGTAATTGACTGTACTCAGAACTGACTGTAGCACTCTGGTTCTTATTTGAGTGGAAGGCTTGAACCAGAGATTTTGACAGTTGTGTGACACTCTAGGCTGCATGTTCCTTGTCGTATGTCATAGAGTTGAGAATTTTAGTGTGCACCTAAATGGGTTTGTTGTGCAATAAACATCAGAAGCTGCTAGACAGGTGGCTGCAAACACACACACACACACACACACACACACACACACACACACACACATTTTAATTGAGTGATTTTCCCACCTATTCCAATAACAACATATAGAAGAAACCTCAAAGTGTTTGTGTAAGACCTAAATAAATACTTGTAGACAAATGCTGAAGCATTCACAACAAAGTCCCATAGTTTGAAACACTCCTAAAAAATAGTGGAACTAACAGGAAATGGGATACATCTTAAATTGGCAGCAGTGGATAGATCTAAGTGTACATCAAAAGAAAAGGTTTATTGGAAACAGAGGTGATGTATTCACCTCAATAGAGAAGGATCTCAAATTCACTGGGATAGAATAAGAAGCTACAAGTGAGATTGTTTGGGCAAGCCTCAACATTAAGAGCCATAAAATCTTATAATAGAGACTTTGTATTGACCAGCAGACTTACCACCAGAAGTTACAAGAACTTAAATGAGAACTCAGCTCACTGGTACATATGTTCCTCAGTCATACTGCCATGATTGCACGATATGCAATCCTCAATCCAATGGCATACTCACAGTTTCATAAGTTGTCTCTGAACCTTCTTATTACAGATTTTTTGGAATCTCACTCATCGTGGAAAAGTGTTAGAGCTACTGGCAACAAATATACCTAAAAGGGAGGTTACAAGCTGACCTCTTTGAGGATTTTCATATGGGAACTAGTGTTTCACAGGATGTCTTGTCACACCTAATGTTTACAAGTACAGGCTGTACTGGTCTGCTAGATGCCCAACGTCATTCACACCCATTTTTTGTAGAATTTTAGAACACATTATGAACTCAAACATAATGAGATATCACCAACAGAACAGCTTCCTTCATGCCAATTAGTATGAATTTCAGAATCAATGGCCATGAGAAACCCAACTCACGTTTTTCCCACATGACATCCTAAAAGCAATGGACCAAGGCAGTCAGGTAGATGCAACATTTATGGACTACAGAAAACATGTCACTCACTATCATTACAATGCATGGTCATATGGGGCATGAAATAAATTTTATGACTGGAGTGAGTTTCCTGATAGAGAGGATGCAGTCCTTGAAGGAGAGTTGTCAACAGATGTAGAAGGAATGTCAGGCATGCCCCAGGGACGTGTACTGGGACCCATGTTGTCATGGTGGATGTGAACCCTCTCATACATTATGTCCTCAGATGAGGAAACATAAATTTGGCTCATTTCTCTTGTCTTTGAAATCTGAGGTGACCACAAAAGTGCAGATAACTTATATGAGAACTAATAATAGTTTCAACAGTGACCATAAGATGACAGTGTAAGTGACTGGCATGTGGGAAGCTTTGTTTCATCATTCCCTTCTTGGTGTCACCACGAAGATGTGTTGGAAGAGTTTTGCATTGATCTGTGGGAACAATACTGCTGTCTTTGCATAGTTATGGTTGTAATACATTTGTTGGTGGTTATATAGATTATTTGATATGGTTTGCTGATATCAGAATTGTATTAACTGTAGCAGCACCACCGTTAGGATAGGGAAAGTTAGTTTTGTGCAATATTCTGAGCACAAGTTATAGCTAGGTGCGGGCCAGATTGCAGTGAGTTACACATACCAACAGCTGCAAAGTAGAATAGAGGCCACAGGGCTGTCAAATTGCTGAAAGAGTATACGTAGCAGTTTTGTATGTCGCAAATCACAGGCAGAAGGGCACTGGCCAACCTAGTGTGTTATGAGTATGTGACACAAAGCAGCACGTATGGTAAAACAAAGGTGCACAGCCACGTATAAATAGGTGTTGGTTTCTAGTGAGATTCATTCAAGTGTGGATGCTCTCCTGGATGATGGGGCGTGTCACACCACCAGCTACACGCAGCAGCAGATGGGGCACCAGCATTCCAGTCCATGGCGGGTCACTGGTTTGATCCTCTGAGGCTGTCGTGGGGTCCATAGCCAGCCAGCGGCAGGCCACTCCTTGGCTTACTACTGCAGGCAGTCGTCCTGGCTTCCAACACATGCAGGGGCATCATCCAGAGGCAAGGGATGCAGATTCGGCCCCTGGATTGTGGGTGCTTTTTGTCACTGCGATCTTAGCCACACTGGCGAGAAGCATGCAGCTGGCTACCTGCGGCTCACATCAAGTGGCACTGAGTCAGCAGGGCCACAGACAGCTGAGTCGGCTGACAACACCACAACTCCACTGTCATCCAAGGCTGACACACAGCAGGGCATGCATGGGTCGCTGAGGCAGCCATTCAATCCCAAGCCATTTCACAGACAGCAAAGTGGTGTCCTCAGCATTGCAAGACTTGGTGACACAGACCAAGAGGAACGGGGGCACTGTAACTGGAAATAATAAATCACTTGGAAAGCTCAGATGAGTCTTAATATGGTGCCTTCCTACCTCTTCCCACTACATTTGGTGTTGCTGTTACATTTGGTGGCAGAAGTTGCCATTACAAAATGTTGACTTTCATAATACAGTAATCACTTGTATCCTAATATGAGGATTTAATATATCAGGATGGCTTTTCATTACTGTCTTCAGTTTATACTTAATTTAGATTTACTTCCCCTTTACACTTTTATAATACTGCATTTTTTTCATATATAGCACTCAGTAAAGTAGTTATTTCTGACATGCACTAAACATAGCTAGTGGTTTTAGCCAAACCTCAGAAAATTATTTTCATATATGCATACGTAATGACTAATATTTCCATATTTATTTCTCAAAAGTAAGTAATTCTATATTAATCCTTTAGGATGACAAACAGGCCCCACTCATCTGTCAGGTTATTCGAGGACAGTAGAACTCATCCAAATAAAGAACAAAGTAAGAATATTGCCATGTTACAAGTGATGCAGAAATTACACAAATTTTGGAGTCTGAGTCAGATGACCTGGTTAGGATAATGGCTTTGGCAGTGACCCGTCATTTGAAGTGGACCCCATCACAGATAGGCTACTTGTAATATGTCCTCATAAACAAGTGATACTGACATTGATATTCACAAAAATGAAGCAATTACTCATACAACAAGTAAAAAGAGGTTGAAACTCATCATTACTGTCACCATATGGATTTGTAATTCACCTGTAATTATTGTATCTTCATATGCTGGAAGCCAACTTGCTGCAATTACTGCCTGGTTTAGTTTGAAGGAAAAGAAATTGATATAGATCAAAAGACCCCATGCACTGGAATTTATAATAAGATCTTGGGAGGGGTTGACCTGATGGATTCCCTATGGAAAGGACACTCAAAACCTTAGGTGTTATCTGAGGATTTTCTGTCACAAGCTAAATGTGACTGTAGTAAACAGCTATATCCAGTACTTTGGAAGATAAGTGAACAAGAAAATATGGATCTGCTAGCATTCAAAAGTAGAATGGCCTCTGGGCTAATCAGTGTGCGATTTGCAGGGGGGGGGGGGGGGGGAGGGGGGGGGATTTCCCCCCCCCCCCTCTGCATCAGACCATCCCCTCCTCTGGTTTTAGTTTATGCATCCCAACCTGGGATGTTTATTTCCCACGCACTGGAGTAAAACTTTACATATAATTTAAATTTGTGGAACCGCACACTGAAAGTTTTTAGTAAGTCTTACTATTAATACTATTAATATGTTTCATTTCTATAATCAGAATAAGTACAGCTTTTCACAAATGTGCCTCTACTTTTTGAATTCCCCTTGTATACCTGTATGTAGATGATTTTGTAAATAAGCTTCACCTATAATGTACTTTTAAAGATATAATAAGGGATGGCTTTTCTGATAGTGCATACACGTGAATAGTAAGATTCGGCATTAACATCTATTTATAAATAGCTGTTTAACTATGCGTAATGCCACGGTCCAAGCTAGTAACAATATAATTCAACTAACCCCCTAAGACATCCCCCCCACTGATAAAAGCACAAATCGTACGCTGGGCCTAATATGTAAACAGAAATCACTGTTTCATATTAGGACACCTCCCTATAGCTCTATGGAAATATTTTTTTGGGTAAACTGTGATGAATTCAGCATAAGACAGGTTGTATGGTACCAAAGAATGTATCAGATTTTATTTTTTTTCAATTTTGGCTTGATAATGTGTGCATGAGAGCGTTATGATCCAGCAAGAATGTTAATAGTAACTTCAAACTTTTCACTTATGAAGGTATCTCTAATGAAGTATGCCTGAATAAGCCTGCGTAAATATACAGATCCTGATAAGATTTGCGTATTTAAAAAAAATGCAAGAGCATTCTATCCTCTAACTATAGTATGGATGAGTCAGACCTGGAATCAATCAAATTGTACAAATACCTGGGTGTACTAATTTATGGGGATATGAAGTGGGATGATCACAATTTCTCAGTCATAAGTAAAGCATGTGGCAGGTTTGGATTTACTGGTAAGATACTGGGAAAATGCAGTCAGCCTACAAAGTGCATTGCTTACAGACAGAAATGTGACCCATCCTGGAAAAATGCTTATGTGTGTGAGACCCATACTAAATATATCAGACAGATGATACTGAACATATAGAAAGAAGAGTGTCACAAATGGTGACAGATTTGTTTGCATACACTTGAAGGTAGATGGTAGGTATACCCTGATAGCCTACTTCCTAAGTTCCCAGTAACAGCTTTTAGTGAGGAATCTAAGAATATACTGCAGCCTTCCCATGTATCATTATCATAGGGATCACAAAGATAAGTTTAGATGTGCACAAAGGAATTGAAACAGTCATTCTTCATGCACTTTATGAGAGGCAGACCAAAGCTGCAATTATCAACTCCATGAAATCAAGTTGCAACCATGAAACATGATAATGCTAGCCCTCCTCTACATATTCATCCTTCAGAACAATCTTTTATTCTAACAATGGATGACTTGGCAGAGACTTTGGTAATAAAAGTGTGCATGTTGGCTGTACAAGACACCTTCCACCTTAAAAATCACCTCAATGTTCCAGAATATATGTAATAGTTTCTTCATCAAAGGAAAGAGGAAGAAGTCACTAGATGACAGCATGGATTCTGAAACACAACTTTCACTTTTCTTATATGACATACTGAAAGCTTTGGATCAAGGCTATCAGGTAGATGCAGTTTTTATTGGATTCCTAAAAACATTTTAAGTCAACACCACACTTATGCTTATTGTCAAAAGTACAATAATGTGGGTTATCAAGTGAAATTTTTGACTTGATTGAGGACTTTTTGGTAGGGAGGACATAGCATGTTATGTTGAATAGAGAGTCGTTGTCAGATGTAGAAGTAACTTCAGGTGTGGCCAGGGAAAGTGTGTTGGAATCCTTGCTGTTCATAATGTACATTACTAACCTCAGAGACAGTGTTAGTAGTAACCTGAGACTTTCTGCAAATGATACAGCATACATAATGAAGTACTGTCTGGAAGAAGCTCAGTCAAACCTTGGTAAGATTTCAAAGGGACTCAAAGACTGGAAACTTGCTTTAAATATTCACAAATGTAAATAATGCACATCACAAAACATAACAACATAGTGTCCTGTGACTATAATATCAATGAGTCACTGTTGAAATTGTGTCAGCTCTTACAAATATCTGGGTGTAACACTTTATAGGAATTTGAAATGGAATGATTACATATGCTCAGTACATGGGTAAAACACATGGTAGATTAAGGTTACTGGAAAAATAATGGGAAAGTGCAATCAGTCTACAAAGGAGATTGCTTACAAATGACTCGTGTGACTGAATCTAGATTATTGCTCAAGTGTGCCGGACCCATACCAAATAGGAGTAACAGGGGATATTGAATGTATACAGAGAACGACAGCACAAATGGTCACAAGATTGTCTGATCCATGGGAAATGGTCACAGGGATACTGAAGAAACTGAACTGGCAGACTCTTAAAGTTATGTGTAAACTGTCCCAAAAAAGTCTTTTAACAAAGTTTTAAGAAGCAGCTTTAAATGATGACTCTAGGAATTCATCAAACCCCATATAACAATGAAAACAATCAATTATTGATAAAATTATTTAATTGGATAGATAAAAAATCCACTCACCAAGTGGCAGCAGAACACACACATAAAAGATTGTTGTGATTGTCAAGCTTTCAGAGCCAGTGACTTCTTTTTCAGGCAGAAGTGTTGAAGGGAAGAAAGAAGGGTGAAGGAAATAGACTGGTGAGGTCTAGGAAAAGGGGTAGATTTTGGAAAAGTCACCCAGAACTGCGGGGCAGGGAAGACTTACCGTACAGCATGAGAAGGAAAGACCCCATTCTTCCCACACTCCACACATGAATGAAATAGTCAGAAACCCTAATAACTGGTACAATGAGACATACTCTCCACCATGCATTTCAAGGTAGTTTGCAGAGTATAGGTGTAGATGTAGATACCATGTCAGCTGAATAGAGAGGAAGAGGCAAAATTTTATTAGTCACACATGGTGCTTCCTTGCACCACTCCTGTGCAGAATGAACTGGAGCATTTCTTCGGAGCAAAATACCCCTTTTAACAACTTCCCATGAAGTTTCTTCCTCACAGCCTTACATTGCCAGGAGATTTTAGCTCCAGTGATGGTTTGCCCCTTATGGTAATAATCTGTTAGCACCAAATAACAGCAGTACTAAAAAAATAAACAACAGCTACACCTTGTCCAGCGATGGTACAATCTTTGCTTTTTATGGCAATGGTGAAACCACATTTCTACTACTTGCCTGGCTCTTTTCTTTGTCTCGGTGTCACAGTGGTACACCCAGCAGTCTCCCATGGTGTTTACGTGGCTAATCTGCCCTGGCTTGACATAGCTGCAACCTTTCTGCAGATGGTTTTGTTTGGTGGTATTTTTGGGTGAGTATGAGCAGTTGCAAAACCCAGTGCTTAGCAACCTTAGTCATGTCATCGTGCATGATGTTGTAATATGGTTGATGCCTGATTTTCTCCTTTTCCACAATTGCCTCAACTGTAATATGCTGCTCTTTGAGGGCCAAGGCCTCCAATTCTCTAGTGACTCCAGGTTCTACACAGAGAGATGGTCTACCTCTACATTCTTTGTCATTCAGCCTTTTTTGTCCACACTGAAAGCATCTGCATCATCTACCTACTATGTTATGTGAGAGTGCATTATTGTGGTACATTTCTACCAACTCAGCATGGACTGTTGCAGAGTTGTTCATCTTCAAATGTCGAAAATGAATTACCAAATAATATCTGACATTATCAAGGTGGCACGCTTCTTATTTCGGCATTTCTAACTGAGTGCTGCCATACTGTGGCACAGAAATTTTAATAAGAACTAAGACTACAGACATGTACTTTCAAAGAAGAAAAAACAATAATCGTCTAACTTTAATTAAGGTGATAACTACAATAATATTACTCTCCCTTGTATAAGAAAGTGTTTAGATTAGATTAGATTAAATTAGATTAGTACTTGTTCCATAGATCGTGAATACGACACTTCGTAATGATGTGGGACGTGTCAGGTTAATAAAAGGTATCTATACAAGCTATTACATTAGACAAAATATTACATGACACTCAATAATTTTTTTTGTGGAGGTTGGGAAATTCATCATCATCAGTTATCTGCTATATTAGCAGGTCCTTTGCCTCTCCATTTTCTGCGATCCATTGCTTCCTTCTTAAGGCTGCTGTATGTTGTACCGTCCATCATGTCATCCAGTATCTGGAATCTCTTCCTTCCTCGCTTTCTTTTCCCTTCTACATAACCTTCTAAAACTGTTTTTATCAGTCCGTCATTCTTTCTTAATATATGCCCAATCCAATTTCTTTTTCTTCTCTTTATTACATCTAGTAACTGCCTTTTCTCTCCCACTCTTCTCAGTACCTCTTCATTTTTTACTCTGTCCATCCAACTTATTCCTTCCATCTTCCGCCATGTCCAGATCTCAAAAGCCTCCAGCCTTTCTCTGTCTTTTTTCCTCATAGTCCATGTTTCAGCGCCATATAGAAGAACACTCCATACAAGACATTTTATGAGTCTCTTTCTGAGTTCTCTGTCCATACCGCTGCAGAAGATTCTCCTTTTCTTATAAAACGCCTCTTTTGCCATTGCTATCCTTGTTTGAATTTCTGTGGTGCACTTCCAGTCGGTGTCTATCCTGCTTCCAAGATACTTAAAATTTTGCACCTGTTCTAGTTTTTCTCCATTCAGCACAATTTTTAGTTCCTTATTTCCTCCTATTGCCAATACTTTTGTTTTATTTGTGTTAATTTTCATTCCATATTTTTTCCGTTAGTTGCAATGGTGTCCACCAAATACTGTAATTCTTTTTCCCCTGTGGCTAGAAGGACCATGTCATCAGCAAATCTCAAGCACCCTACTCTTCTTCCTCCAATTTCTACTCCTTTGTCATCTTGGGAAATTACCCACTTACTATATCCAAAAATTCATCTAATGAGTAGAAGGAGTTCCACTAAGAAATTCTTTTAATTTCCTTTTAAATGTTATATGGCTACCTCCCGGCCGTTGGTGCTATTAGGTAAGTGACCAAAGACTTTTGTGGCAGCATAATTTACCCCCTTCTGAGCCAAAGTTAGATTTAACCTTGAGTAGTGAAGATCATCCTTTCTCCTAGTGTTGTAGCCAAGTACACTCCTATTACTTTTGAATTCATTTGGATTGTTAATAACAAATTTCATAAGTGAATATATATATTGTGAGGCTACAGTGAAGATTTCTAGCTCTTTATATAAGTGTCTGCAGGATGATCTTGGATGAGCTCCAGCAATTATTCTGATTACATGGTTTTGTGCAATTAACACTCTTTTACTCAATGATGAGTTACCCCAGAATATGATGCCATATGAAAGCAGAGAATGAAAATAGGTGTGGTAAGCTAATTTACTCAGATGTATATCTTCAAAATTTGCTATGACCCTAATAAATGTCATGAGAAGAAGCCCTAATATATGATAGAATGAGAAGAGTCCTCTGTTTTGTACTTCTCATCAGTTAGCAGACAATGATCATTGATATCTCTTCATCAGTAATTAGATCTATTCATCTAATCCTCCATACTCAAATGTAACAGCACATTTCAAAAGTTTCCATTTTCTTTGTCTGAAAAGTACTGGGTTGTCGTAATTAAAGTGCAGCTACTCACAGAGGTCCACTTGGGCTATAGTTATTGTATGACAATGAAACTTGGCAGACATTCCAATGCACTAATGCAGAATGATTTATGCTGGAATAAAATTAGTGCCATGTTTGGCCAACAGATGGTAATCTGGGTCTCTGAATGCAAGAGAGACATATAGAAACGTTTCATTTGTAATGGATTAGTGGTAGGGCATGGGCAGAAAAGGTCACACAAATGAGAAAGTCATAATATTGATATTATTGTTAACTGGTGTTTACACAGTTTATTCTATATGAGTACCAAATACACCAACAAGATGCTGTATGGTGCCAGATTTGCAACCTGTAGGGCAAAATTGGAACTAATTTTTTCCAGTGTAAATCAGCTCTGCAGTAATACATTAGCATGTCTATCAAGTTTCAGCACCAAACGATAATTACAGCCCTCTCTGGATTGGCATGAGTAGCTGCACTGTAATAAAAGCCACTGCTACATAGTACAAGCTGCACTTTCATATGAGGCTACAATCCAAGAAAATAAATGTAGAAAATACTTGCTGACACTTAGATTTATATTAGATGTTCTTGTACATTACTGATCATTAAAACAGCAATTCCATTAAGACACAAAAGAAGGAAATCTCACTTATTGTGCATATATTCAGAGGTGACAAAAGTCAGGGGATACCTCCTAATATCATGTCAGGCCTTCTTTTGCCCACCATAGTGCAGCAGTTCAATGTGGCATGGATTCAACAAGTCACTGGAAGTCCTCTTGAGAAATATTGAGCCATGCTGCCTCTATAGCCATCCATAATTGAGAAACTGTTGCTTGTGCAGGATGATGTGCATGAACTCACCTCTCAGTTATATCCCATAAATGTTTGATGGGACCCATTTTGGGTGATCGTAGTGACCAGATCATTCACGCGAATTGTCCAGAATGTTCAAATCGGTTGCAAACAATTGTGGCCTGGTGACATGGTACAATGACATCCATAAAAATTCCATTGCAAATGGCTCCAAATTGCCTCCAAGAAGCTGACCAAAACATTTCCAGTCAATGATTGGTTCATTTCAATCAGAAGGCCCAGTCCATTCCATGTAAACACAAGTCACACTGATATGGATCAGCTTGCCGACTGCATTGTTGCAAACTTGCATCCATGGCTTCATGGAGTCTGCGCAGCACTGGAACCCTACAATCAGCTCTTACCAATTGAAATCAGGTCATGATGCTCCAGTCATGTAGGGTCCGACCAATATGGCCACAAGCCCAGAAGTGCCACTGAAGGTGATGTCGTGCTGTTAACAAAGGCACTTGCATCGGTCATCTGTTGCCATAACCCATTAACACCAAATTTCACCACACTGTCCTAATGGATAAGTTTCCCATGGATCCCACATTGATTTTTGTTAAGCTGGTCAAACCTATTTAAATGATATCGATATGTGGTTAACTATGTATATGTATCTTTGACTGTGTTTTACATCTTTGTGCCAATATGCTGTTTCCAGTCGGTCCCAGTTCGTTTACTTGTATGTGTAAGCTAACATGTAGCGAAGTGTACCAATGTGAACTGTTACAATAAATTACATAATGTGCAGAAGTTTATCATGTTCCCAATATCCATGGAACCTTAACAAGTTATGGGCTAGATACATAGATAACCAATCATTAAAAGTATCAGAAATCACTTTTTAAAACCCATGTGTCATGTTTCAAAGTCCAGTGTGCCATTCTTCACAAAGAACAATTGTTCAAGTCAACACATATGATGACAAATTATCTAATTAATGTGCTGCAGCTAAAAGGACATGAGAACTATGGAGATTGAGTATTCGCTATCAAAAATGTGCTTACTCTCAAAGGATTAGCGAAGTGTGTCTCAGAAGTAGTTTCATCAGAAGATTCAAAGGTAAAAGCTGAGATAATTCTAACGATTGATCCATCTCTATATGTGCACATAAGAGAAGCAAAAATTACAGTGGACTTGTGGAAGATTAAATTAGATTAGGTTAGATTAGTACTAGTTCCATGGATCATGAATACGATATTTCGTAATGATGTGGAACGAGTCAAATTTTCCAATACATGACATAATTAAGTTAATTTAACAACATACTGAAGTTAATATAACAACTTTTTTATTTTTTGTGTTTTTTATTTTTTTTATTTTTTTATAATTTTTTGTTTGTTTTTTCTTTTTCTTTTTTTTCTTAATTTATATCTAAAAATTCCTCTATGGAGTAGAAGGAGTTGTCATTCAGAAATTCTTTTGATTTCTTCTTAATTACTTGTTGGTTATCTGTCAGACTTTTGATACTATTTGGTAAGTGACCAAAGACTTTAGTGGCAGTATAATTCACCCCTTTCTGTGCCAAAGTTAGATTTAATGTTGAATAGTGAAGATCATCCTTTCTACTAGTATTGTAGTTATGCATTCTGCTATTACTTTTGAATTGGGTTTGGTTGTTAATAACAAATTTCATAAGAGAGTATATATACTGAGAAGCTACTGTGAATATCCCTAGATCCTTAAATAAATGTCTGCAGGATGATCTTGCGTGGACTCCAGCTATTATTCTGATTACACGCTTTTGTGCAATAAATACTTTATCCCTCAGTGATGAATTACCCCAAAATATGATGCCATATGAAATCAATGAGTGAAAATAGGCGTAGTAAGCTAATTTACTAAGATGTTTATCACCAAAATTTGCAATGACCCTTATTGCATAAGTAGCTGAACTCAAACGTTTCAGCAGATCATCAATGTGTTTCTTCCAATTTAATCTCTCATCAATGGACACACCTAAAAATTTGGAATATTCTACCTTAGCTATATGCTTCTGATTAAGGTCTATATTTATTAATGGTGTCACACCATTCACTGTACGGAACTGTATGTACTGTGTCTTATCAAAATTCAGTGAGAGTCCGTTTACAAGGAACCACTTAGTAATTTTCTGAAAGACAGTATTGACAATTTCATCAGTTAATTCTTGTTTGTCAGGTGTGATTACTATACTTGTATCTTCAGCAAAAAGAACTAACTTTGCCTGTTCATGAATATAGAATGGCAAGTCATTAATATATATTAAGAACAACAAAGGACCCAAGACTGACCCTTGTGGAACCCCATTCTTGATAGTTCCCCAGTTTGAGGAATGTGCTGATCTTTGCATATTATGAGAACTGCTTATTTCAACTTTCTGCACTCTTCCAGTTAGGTATGAATTAAACCATTTGTGCACTGTCCCACTCATGCCACAATACTTGAGCTTGTCTAGCAGAATTTCATGATTTACACAATCAAAAGCCTTTGAGAGATCACAAAAAATCCCAATGGGTGGTGTTCGGTTATTCAGATCATTCAAAATTTGATTGGTGAAAACATATATGGCATTTTCTGTTGAAAAACCTTTCTGGAAACCAAACTGACATTTTGTTAGTACTTTATTTTTACAGATATGTGAAGCTACTCTTGAATACATTACTTTCTCAAAAATTTTGGATAAAGCTGTTAGAAGGGAGATTGGACGGTAATTGTTGACATCAGATCTATCCCCCTTTTTATGCAAAGGTATAACAATAACATATTTCAGTCTATCAGGGAAAATACCCTGTTCCAGAGAGCTATTACACGGGTGGCTGAGAATCTTACTTATCTGTTGAGAACAGGCTTTAAGTATTTTGCTGGAAATGCCATCAATTCCATGTGAGTTTTTGCTTTTAAGCAAGTTTATTATTTTCCTAATTTCAGAGGGAGAAGTGGGTGAGATTTCAATTGTATCAAATTGCATAGGTATGGCCTCTTCCATTAACAGCCTAGCATCTTCTAATGAACACCTGGATCCTACTATATCCACAACATTTAGAAAATGATTATTAAAAATATTTTCAACTTCTGACTTTTTGTTCGTAAAGTTTTCATTCAATTTGATGGTAATACTGTCTTCCTGTGCTCTTGGTTGACCTGTTTCTCTTTTAATAATATTCCAAATTGTTTTAATTTTATTATCAGAGTTGCTGATTTCAGACATGATACACATACTTCTGGATTTTTAATAACTTTTCTTAATATAACAAAGTAGTTTTTATAATGTTTGATAGTTTCTGGGTCACTACTCTTTCTTGCTGTCAGATACATTTCCCTTTTCCAGTTACAAGATATTTTTATACCCTTAGTAAGCCATGGTTTGTTACAATGTTTCTTACGAGTATATTTAACTATTTTCTTGGAGAAGCAGTTTTCAAATGCATTTACAAAAATGTCATGAAATAAATTATATTTTAAATTGGCATCAGGTTCACGGTACACCTCATCCCAGTCTAACTGCTGCAGGCAGAAATCAATGTTTGATGACTCTGGTTTTGTGAGAACAATGAATTTATTGAGATCACTGATATCAACAGTCTAGGAAAATGTGATTCAATGACGAGCCATATAAACCAGATAGTAGATAATGGTCAGAAATTACATGGAACACGTTTTTCTATTAATGATGAATGGATTGGTTTGTTATTGCTAGCAGGATTCCAGAAAAATATTCTCCCATGATAATGGCAATTGAGCACTTAGGAATTCCAGTCACAATGGACCCAATCAAAAGTAAGCTTCTTGACATGGAAGAAGAGGTCACCACGACTGATAGTGCTTTTAGGGCCAAAAGATGGCAAAGTAAACCAAAGTTTCCACATCGAAATGGAAATACAGTGGGAAGCCAAAATAGGAAGGACAGTGTTTGCTATAAATGCAAGAAACCAGGACGTTTTAAAAGTAAGTGCCCTAACAGTGAAAATGATACAAAACAAAACAAAACTTCAAATGTTTTCAGAGCAGTATTTATAAGAGGCTCTTTTGACAGAAGTGATTGGTATGATGATTCAGGTGCTAGTGTGTATCTCACAGCAAATGAAGAATGGATAAAAAACAAAGTGAATGATGTTAACATTTAAAAGATGATGGCTGCAAATCAGACAGAGAACCCAGTGTTGTGCTCTGGACAAGTTGATTTAACAAGAGTGGCCAGGAAGACCTTTTTTGATATTACTGTAAGAAATGTTGTGTGTGCTCCAGAACTAACAACAGATTTGCTCTCTGTGAGCAGGTTGATTCAACAAGGAAATTTTGTTAAATTTAATAGTGATCAGTGCAATATTTGTAACAAGCAGGTCTGATTAATGTTGTGTACAAGTCAAACATTGACAGAAGAAGTGATTTTTGGGAAACGATCGCAGCATCTGATTGGCATAGAGGATTAGGTCACCTAAATGCAAAGGATCTTATTAAAATGAAAAATGGTGCTGTAGAAGAAATGGTATGTGAAGACATCAGCATCAACATTAGCAAGAAAAACTGTGTAGTATGCAATGAAGGCAAACAAACAATACAACCTTTTCCACTATGAGGCATTAGAGCCTCTGAACCACTTGAAGTAGTACATGCAGACCTGTGTTGACCAATGGAGGTTATGTCATTAGGTGGTGCAAAGCATTTTTTCATTTTGGAAGGTGATTACACCAGAATGGGATTTGTGCATTTTCTGAAGACAAAGAAAATGGTGGAGAATCAATAAGAAAGGAAAATCAAAACAGTACGAACAGATAATGGAAAAGAATTCTGTTGTGTGAATTTTGACTGTTTGTTGAAAAAACATGGTATAATACATCAGTTATCCAACAGCTATACACCAGAACAAAATGGTTTGGCAGAAAGGTTAAATAGAACTTTTGTAGAAAAGCCAAGATGTCTACTATTTCATGGCAAACTTGAAAAAAGATTTTGGGCTGAAGCAGTTAATAGTGCAGAATACTTGCGAAACAGGTCAGTGAGTTCAAGTTAAGGAATAAAACATCTTATGAACTATGGAAAGGCAAGAAACCCAACATTGATCATCTCCAAATAATTGGAAGCAAGGTCATGTGCATATTCACAAAGTCAAGAGATCAAAATGGGATAAAAAGGCAAAAGAAATGATATTAAAGGGATACAGCAGTACTACAAAAGGCTATAGACTCTATGACCCTGAAGCAAATGATATTGTGATAAGCCGAGATGCGACTATAATGGAAAATGCAAGTGATGCAGAAACTGAAATAAAGAATTGTGAAGAAACCACCACTTCAGTGGGGGATGATGAAGAAAATGAGAAGTCTGATACAGTATTACAAGAGGCCTTACATGATGTCTCAAAAGAAGCAGTCACATCAGAGAAAGAAACTGATGATAAAAAATGTGTTATGCAAGAAGATAAAGTGAAAAATATCAGAAGATCACAAAGGCAGTCCAAACCAAATAGAAGATTTGGTGATTACTAGGTTTATTTTTCTGCTGACTTTCGTGCTACCTTTCCCCACTCGCGCTAATGGCTACGCGTCAATGCTCCCTACTCGTCCGAAGACTCAGCGCCAGGATGTTAACCAATCTTATGTGCAGTTCTCAGTTGCTTCCGCCACTGATGGAACGACACACAAGATAGTTACCACTGCCGGCCCTCCTATTAGGCATAAGGTCCGACACCTCAACCCTATCAAGTTGCGTGCGGCCCAGCAGCAGATTAATGAACTTTTGGCGGCAGGTGTTCTGCAGCCTTCAGACTGCAACTGGTCTTCACCAGTCCACCTCATCCATGGATCTTTTCAAATGTGTGGCGACTGCAGATGCTTAATTGCTCATGCCATCATGGACAATTACCCAGTGCTGAACATCAATGACTTCACTCCTATGTTATCGGACGCCACAATTTTCAGTGTTATTGACTGTGAACTTGCCTACCACCAGATTCCCATGGCACCGTAAGACATTCCTAAGACGGCTATTATCACGTCGCTTGGTTTATTCCAATACCACTTCATGCTGTCGGCCTAATTAATTTGTATGGTCTGTATCTCCCAATTGCCGTTGATACTATCTCTTTGAAATCATTCCATGTCTTTTCTATGCTTACTTGTTCAGATTGGAAGGAGGGAAGACTGTCTCTTAAAAAGCTTTAAGAGCATTTTTATCAGATTTTTTAAACAGATATACTTTGCGTTTCATTATGATGGTAGAAGGTGTTATGATATTCAGCCTAGCATCTACTGCCTTGTGGTCGCTAATCCCTGTATTTGTCACGAGATTCGGTATTTGTCCAGGATTATTTGTTGCTAAGAGGTCAAGTATGCTTTCGAAAACATTTACGCTTTGAGTGGGCTCAGGAACTAATTGTTCAAAATAATTTTCCGAGAAAGCATTTAGTACAATTTCGGATGACGTTTGACGTTTTATACTTGCCACTGGCCTTAAAAGTATAGTTTTTCCAGCATATTGAGGGTAGATTGAAGTCACCACCGACTATAATTGTATGAGTGAGGTGCCTATTTGAAAGGAGTCTCAAGTTTTCTTTGAACTGTTCAGCATCTATATCTTCTGCATCAGGGGGATCAGAAAATCGATACAATTAATAGTTCAGACCGATTGTCAAGTATAACCTCTACCCATACTATTTCTGCAGGAACTACCTGCTTCAATTTCACTACAAGGTAAACTACTTCTGACAGCAGTAAATACTCCGCCACCAACTGTTTTTATCTATCTAATCTATCCTTTCTGAACACTGTTAGATTGTTGCCACGCTGGGTAGCTGTGCGGTTTAAGGCGCCTCGCCATGGTTTGCATGGCTGCCCACCACCGGAGGTTCGAGTCCTCCCTTGGGCATGGGTGTGTGTGTTGTCCTTAGCGTAAGTTAGTTTAAGTTCTATTAAGTAGTGTGTGAGCCTAGGGACTGATGACCTCAGCAGTTTGGTCCCATAAAACTTACCACAAATTTACAATTTTTGTTAGACTGTTTGAAAACATTCCGGCTGAACTTATTTCCGGCTTTAGCCAGTTTTCTGTACCTATAACTATTTGATCTTCAGTGCTGTCTATTAGGGCTTGGAGCTCTGGTGCTTTTCCAACACAGCTATGACAATTTAAGCTACAATGCCTATCGTTTCTACAACTACCTTACTGTGGTTTACTTGCCCCCGTTTAGATGGGTCCCTTTCTGTGATTTCCTGAGATCCTCTAACCTAAAAAAAAAAAAAAAAAACAATGCCCAGTCCCTTACACACAGTCCCCGCTACCCATGTAGCCACTTCATGTGTGTAGTGGACTCCTGACCCATTAAGCGGAACCCGGAAACCCACCACCCGATGATGCAAGTCAAGGAATCTGCAGGCTACACAGTCACAAATCTGCCTGAGCCTCTGATTCAGACCCTCCACTTCGCGCTGTGCCAAAGGACCACAGTCGGTTCAGTCGATGATGCTGCAGATGGTGAGCTCCGCCTTAATCTCACAAGCAAGACCAGCAGTCTTTACCGTTTCCACTAGCCACCCACCCAAAACGAGAGAGAATCTCCTCTGATCCAAAGCGGCACACACCATTGGCACTGACACGAGCCACCACCTGCAGTTGGCAGCACCCTATACTCTTCACGGCATCTGGATGCACCCTTCCCACATCAGGAATGACTCCCCCCAGTATGTAGATGAAGAGCACATTGGCTTCCTTCCCCTCCTTGGCAGCCATAATCCTAATGGGCCCCATTACAAGCCTAATATTGGAGCCCCCAACTACCAGTGGAACCCACCCTCTGTGGATGCCCAGACTTGAAACAGGGTGGACGACTGCATCTGGCTTAGAGACTTCATCAGCCACATATAACGCCCAAAACCTGTTTGTCAAATGAACTGAGGAGGCCCTACGATCGGCCCCTCGGAAAGTCTTTCGCTGACTGCCAGACTCTGGAATGATCTCCCAATCGACCAATCGACCATGAGTGAGCGTCAGCCTCAGTGCAGGCAGTACCTGGGGCTGCCACAACAGTGGAGCGATCGGGGGACATGTGTGACGTCCCTCACATCCCAGTGTCCGACCCCCCACAATGATGCCCCTTGGCAGCACCCTCAAGGTGTGTGACGGAAGCCAACACAGCGTGGAGCTGTGAGCAAAGGGTCACCAACTCAGCTTGCATCTGTACACAGCAATCACAGTTCCTATTCATTACTGAAGTTGGTCCTGTTTGAAGCTCATAAAAATATGTAACAAACAAATGGTGTACTCAGTTTAATAGCAGCAGGAATTCGAAGTGCTCTCTCACTGACATTCTAACCAACACTGAGCTACACCAACTCAGCTTGCATCTGTACACAGCAATCACAGTTCCTATTCATTACTGAAGTTGGTCCTGTTTGAAGCTCATAAAAATATGTAACAAACAAATGGTGTACTCAGTTTAATAGCAGCAGGAATTCGAAGTGCTCTCTCACTGACATTCTAACCAACACTGAGCTACACTAACCAAAACAAACAAAAGCCTGTATGATAGGAAAGTCAATAACAATGGTGGTACTGTATGCTACACTGTTATTAGAATAAAAGGCTGTGCCTAGTAACCACTCAAACACCCAAGAAATTACAAAAATAAACTAGTAACTACACAGGGATTGGTAAATAAGTTGCTCCTGTTGTAAGATCATAAAAATATGTAACAAATGAACAGTTTACTCACCTTCTTAGCAGAAGGAACATAAGGTGCTCTGTCATTGATGTCTATCTGACACTGAGCTACACTAACCAAAACAAACAAAAGCCTCTGTACGATAGGAGGTTCGATGTAAGAGTCGATGTCTGGTGCTGAGCCTCTATCACTGTAATGAATGTGATCTGACAACATTCATTCTTCTCTGAGCCTCTTCACAAGGATACGTCTATTGTGATGCTACATAGAGAACCAGGACTAGTCTTGGGATGGCACTCTTGGCATGGCACTCTCCGTGTCCAGCATTGTCGTTGGGCCCACCACTGTTGCTGCAATTATCTCTGCTACTCGGATGGAAGCTCAAACAATGATGGCTGTGATGACAGTCTATGGTTCTCAAGCTGCAGTCTCATTGTCCATGTCCTTCAATATAGCTCATTTCATGACTGAAGATATGTGACATAACTGTACAAGGCTGCGTGACCTCTTAGGCCTGGCATCAAGTATGGCCCTCCTGAACCCTTCGATTCCATATTCGTATGACACTTGTAATATCCAGACAAAAGTGAGTAGCAATATTGTGGAATGATGAACCACAATTTCGATATGCCATGATAATGTGGCTGCCAGACTCTGACATGTGCAATTAAATGTTTCTCCTTCTTACAAAAGGCCTAGCACAATCTTATAACAACCAACCTATACCCAAATACTGTTTATGAATAGGAGACCCACTGTGCAATATCCCACTATGTCCCCAGAACAAGAAATATGTTGGTGTCATGTCCAGTGACTGAGATGCTCATGGAACAGGACCATGATGATCAACCTACTGTAATTCTAACGAGCCACGAAAGACCACAGGACCCTTATACAAAATGGTTTTAAGAGATGCCACTACAATCCTCGAAATTTTATCGCCCTTCCCTTCTTTTCTTAGTACTGTAGCTGAGTCAGCATAATTTGATCCCTGACAGTTGCAGTGGGCTGGGCGTGGCAGCTTCATGGAATGAACTCAGCCATTAACGCAATGGGATTTTGTAAATGTCAGTATGGCAATGCCTCATTGTTGTCACAGCTCTGTAGACGACTATGGTTCTCACCTGCAACTGTTACACTTCGCAGTTGGTAGCTGGTAACAGCACTGTGAGCTCTCAGAGACCTTCTTACACTGTCTCAGTGATCTCTACACTATCTGGAAGTTGAACTGCAGCTGTCTGATTGTACCAGTCATAGATGCTCATATTTAGTTTCTTGCCAAACTACGACATGGCTGATAGGGAAACATCACTAGAACATGAAAAGAAAATACTTTTCGATTCCACTCCGACATCAGCCTATTACATCACAAGTTGACATGAAGTTCAAAACAAGAAATCAGTCTGCAATTTTGCAATTGCATACTGGCTGATGGAAATCTGTTTGCCAAACTACAACATGGCGGACGATGCAAAGCATATGACTCTGCAGACATACCGCAATCCTATTCTCAGAACCAGATTTCTGCATCCAGGTCGTATAGAGACCACTGGTCTCAGCTACAGCTTTCCATTACAAGGAGAGGTCCTCAGCAGTGCAATTGACTTTTTGAAACTATCTATATGGTGATGCAGATTAAGATTTCATGTATCATTCTGGCGGGACCTCGTCTGCAAGTAACTGACTAAAAAAAAAAAAAAAAAAAAAAAAAAAAAATTCGGAATTTTGTGTGACACTCAGTAGCGTTAAAAAAGTTACATTACATGGTCTGCTTGTGTGGTGTAATGGATAGGAGACAGATACAGTAGCTCAGCATTTTCGGTCAGAGGACCAGCTGCTCTCTGTAATGAAAGCGGAAAAAAACCCTGAATGAACAGATCAATGATGAACTTGAATGGCTGTCACGGGACGTCCGCTCCGAACAAATCTGACGAGCAGTAACGAGCAAAATAAGATAAAAAAATAAGGATAGACCTTCGCATGTGGCAGTTATGGCTTCAAACCTCAACAGGTGCAATATTCATCTCTATTTTTAAATCTTTATTGAAAAGACTGTAATCATCATTTTAATTCAGTTCATTAATTTAAATGTAATTGTTTAATTCCATTCCTTTGTCACATAATTAAAGTATCAACTTTTCCATTTGCTCTCCTTTTTCATCCAATTGTTCTTTCTCCACTTGAAAGCTTTGTTCATGTGTTTTTAATTATTTTTACATATTAATTTCGATGTAATTTCTTTCATCTCCCTGTTTTTTCATCCACATTATTACATTCATCGTATCTCTTTCTCATCTTCTTGCCACGCAGGATTAGCCGAGTGGTCTAAGGCGCTGCAGTCATGGACTGTGCAGCTGGTCCCTGCAGAGGTTCGAGTCCTCCCTCAGGCATGGATGTGTGTGTTTGTCCTTAGGATAATTTAGGTTAAGTAGTGTGTAAGCTTAGGGACTGATGACCTTATCAGTTAAGTCCCATAAGATTTCACATACATTTGAACATACCTAGCACCGGACGCCTAAATTTCATTAAAAATGAGGATTACAGGGGTCTGGAGTTATGTTTGACCATAGTAATGAAAGGGAATAAAGCAATTACTAAAGGAATAAAGACTACAGAGTACTTGAGCAATGATTGGCCATCAGAATTAAGAAAAAATAACAATCTCGTTAGCAGAAACAAATTTTATTACCAAAATAGTTTAACAAATTAAAGATTTAACACAAAACATAGCCTATATTGTGAGTTAATAGGTCCAATATCCTTCAAGCTATGGTATGGAGAATAAGCCACATTTGCTTATATGTTTTGGAGGCTGAATGGTGCAAATTATTTCATCGACGTCATACTTCATTTCATCTTTCAGCATTGGTTGCTTCCATGATTACTTAGACTTTTGCATTGAACTTATTGTAGCTCCATCATTGCTTACATCAGTAATTAATCCAGGGGCCGGCCACAGTCCAGAACCGTGCAACTGCTACGGTCACAGGTTCGAATCCTGCCTCAGGCATGGATGTGTGTGATGTCCTTAGGTTAGTTAGGTTTAAGTAGTTCTAAGTTCTAGGGGACTGATAACCACAGCAGTTGAGTCCCATAGTGCTCAGAGCCATTTTTTTTTAATTAATCCAGGAAAATATTCCCCCTCATATTTGAAGATCAAATACTTGCCCACAGTGTAACCAACTTCCCCAATTTCTTCTTCGTCCTGGTTAGTAACTGGGTTTCATCCACTTCAAACTCTACAGGTAATGGTGACCTGACTTGACATCTCAGATAATCATCATCTTCAGAAGAATCTCTGAGATAGATGGCATCAGAATCTTCTCCTGAACTACTATCCTGATTTTTGTGACTTCTTCTGTATTTCTTCAAAACCTTTTTCTGCATTACTGTCACACTTTTACCAAGTGTGACTGAAAGCTTCTTTCTTCCTCTGTTACTGGCAACACCAGTAGTCCATTCAGTTCACTTATTCTCAAGGGATTCAATTAAAGAGTCTTGTACCACATCTTTGTCACAAGTTCGTGATGGAAGACAGCAAAGAATTTCATCAAAATTGATTGGATAAATGCTGCACTTTTGGAAACCTGCCAGTAGGTTCTTTGCTGAGTTCTTGCGAATTATATCTATTAATCTCTTTAACAGAAATGGGAAATGCTGTTTCTGCAAGACAGTGTCTTTGAAACCTTCCTTGCTACTTTTCCGCTCTGTAAGGACCTGTCTCCAGGCCACTTTCATGGGCCCGAAGAAAGAAGCGTCCAAAGGCTCTGTAATGTGAGTACTGTTTGCTGGTAGACAGATGAACGAAATGTTATTCTCACCACAGAGCTCTAGAACATAAGTTGTCATATGTGAGGACAAATTGTCACAGATTACTACTTTCTTTCCTTCGAGCTTTTTCAGCCTTGGTAGCATCAACTTGGTGAACCACTCGCTAAATGTATTACTGTCAAACCATCCACTAGGACTATGTGAGTAAAGGCAGCCAGTGGGCCCATTTTCTGTCCATGTAGACCATAGATGTGCTGATTTGTAAACAACAAATGGAGGCAAAACTTCTCCCTCAGCATTGCCAGCAAACATTACAGATATGCTGCATTCATAACCTGGACAATTGTCTTTGAAGCTAGGAACTTTACATCCCTGTCTAGCAAGGTATGACTTCACAATCATTCGGAGTTCCATTGGAGTAACAGGGAACTCATATTTACTCAACTGCAAAACACATTTTACAAACTCTGCTTCTTCTTCATTAGTAAAAAATCTGTGGGAATCCTGGACGCGAATTACTTCCTTCCTTTGACTTCAGTTTATTGATTATGGTTCTTCTTGGGATATTAAAAAGTTTTTCAGCTTTCCTTTGTGATATCTCCTTCCTCCCAATGGCCTGTACGAATTTTTCCAGAGTTTCTGGGCTGTAATCACAGTATCGCCTATTCCCGACAATTCTCTTATACTTCTGTGGCATTTTCACCAGTCTGAATGAGATTACAAACATTGTTCACTGCTAGCAGCACACTATGGAGGTAAAATAAGTCAGAAATGTTCGTAGATGTGGAAGAAATGCACATTGGGGATATTTTGCACCACTTTTGATGTGGTGCAATGTTTCCCCAAAGTAAGAAATTTCGTAACCTGCAACAGTAAATTGACAATGACACAAACAATAGTCCATCGAATGAAAAACTACGATACTTTTCAAATGGTTCAAATGACTCTGAGCACTATGGGACTTAACTTCTAAGGTCATCAGTCCCCTAGAACTTAGGACTACTTAAACCTAACTAACCTAAGGACATCACACACATCCATGCCCGAGGCAGGATTCGAACCTGCGACCATAGCGGTCGCGCGGTTCCAGACTGTAGCGCCTAGAACCGCTCGGCCGATACTTTTCAGCAGCTAGTCGTTCTGAGTAATTAAAATAATGGTGACTGACCTTCACAGTGACCAGTTCACCCTCTGAAAAACACAGATTTTTCCAGCATAATTTTATACACACTTATGAACGTCTTTACTAAAGATGCTTGTGAAAAATTCAAAATGGCCGACAACTGCACATGCAAGCACGGGTGCCAACTTGTAAGTGCTACCTTGAGTACCTTCCATAGTAAAAATTGTTCGCAGATATACAGCAAGTAGTGTAGCATCTATGAACCAAAGAAACTTTTTTTTCAAATGGAGAAAAGTTTGACGCTATGGAGCAACGTAACCTCAAATGACGGTATATTTTGAATGTTTGTATGACGATTACTGTGCAAAAGAAATGCACATCCGGTAACAAAAATACAGTTTTCACACCATTGTACAAATGTAAGTAGGTTGTTTCATCTTTTGTTTTTTAACTGATACATCGGAATTTTCAGGTAACTGAATATTATAATAGATATGTATAATTAAATTCATATTCGCAAAAATTCCGACTGGGAAAGAATGATATAAAGAAACAATGAAACAAATTATAAAGGAATAGAAATAACATATACATTAAAATCAATTAATTGAACAAAGATAATGATCGAAGTAATTTCGATAAATATTTAAAAATAAAAAAAACTGTGCACCTGATGAGGTTCATACCCACAATCTCCTGCATGTGGAGCTGTTGTCCTATGCATTACACTGCCCAACCAGACTGTATAATGCACCATTCTTACGTTCTTGAGTATCACACAAAATCATTTTTTTTTTTCATCAATTAATCGCCCACCTGGATGAATGGCTGCAGTGTTTGATACCTGGTATCTTAACCTACATCACCATATAGGTAGTTCAAAGAAGTTGATCGCACTGGTGGGGACCCCTCCTTGTGAGCTACCTGATCGGAAATCTTATTTTTAATAGAGGAATTTTTATCTTGTTTATGACAAGACCATCATTAGTAGGACCCACCTGAAGATCGGAATGGAGGACTACTTTAGCTCCAGAACAGTTTACTCAAGAGCAAACTATCATCATTAAACCATATAACAGAGCCGTATATTTACACAGTCAAACAAAATCCACTTGGCATATGTCTTGTTCGATAACGAATAATGTACCATATGTTCCTACACAAAACATTTAATTGTAATATGTAATTCTGAAACTAATGTTATCTAGAATAATATTTATTTTTCAAAATGACTTCTAATTTACGATCTCAACTATTGTATATAACTGTAAGCTACATTTTAACAAAGACTTTCGGTGCAAAGCCGATATATTGTGGGTTACATAATCTACAGTGTCACATACTTGTGTTCTGAGCAACATCAAAGGCAAGAACAGAATATAATTGACTGACTGTATAGAATTAACTATCAAATAATGTGAATTACATGAAAGTGCGTAGCCATTAGTGAGTGCTCTTGGTTAGGAACGACTATTTGTATCAGGAAGCGACTATGCTGGAACTCAACAACTCGTAGCCATTAGTGAGTGCTGTTGGTTAGGAACGACTATTTGTATCCGGAAGCGACTATACTGGAACCCAATAACAGTTGCATGTCGCCTATCAAGCAGCTTCAAGAGCAACAGAACTATGATTTTCAAGATTTTGCGTATTGCTAGACCGAATTTAAAATGCTGTTGTAATCTGCTCACAAGAGGTATAATCTTATGTTAAAGGTTTAACGCAACAACACTGTTAGAAACCGTGTGTCTCTTGAGGTAGCGTAATTGGCGGTGTGCAAATACGCCGACTTTTAATTCATTCAGTATTTGGGAATACAGCACTTAGCGATTTCCAACAAACTTTGCATATAATTTCAAACCTGTAAAAACTTTTTTCTCGCTGATACAAATCCTCCTCCTCCCCCCCCCCCCCCCCCCCCCCCCCAAGTTGATGGCAGGGAAAAAGTTTACTGCATTGCACATTACATTTTCACTGTTCGTGCAGTACCTACAACATTATATGACACATAGTTTAGGAGATATCATGTCATAGACATTTAGAGTGAAAAAGTGGCTTCTGCTTAAAATGGCGCACAGTAAAACTTCAACATCAGGCATTATGCTTTAATTTCTTACTGCTTAATTACTAACTTAATTTGCAACACACTTTGCAGCACGATCTGCACTTATCACTGAATGTACATGCGAAATTATATCTTTGTATGACACCAAGGCTACGAGAAACAAATATAACACACAGCTAAAGATGGGGCCCATGAGAAATAAGGGCCTTGCAAGGAACTTGTGACGTCACACTGGTCGGCTTGGCCTCCACGTTTCGCGAATGCTCTGCTCCGTGCAGATTCCAAGGGAAATTGATTGATTGAAAAGGTACCCATTAAACTGTCTTGAGCTATCGGGAGCTTCCATGCATTTAAACGCGCAGTCAAAAATTATTAATCACGTCTGAAATAAGATCTGAAATAAGATCTGAAATGTCACGTGCTGTGACGTAAGCACCGTGGCCTATTTTTCTCTTGGACCTCGGTTCAGATTTTACGTCATAAACACTGGGATGCGTGAAAAACTTGCTTATGCTTAAATTGAAGCGCAGATTACCCATACTACATTCATCCAGTGTTTCATAATGAGTGCACTTAGAGACTTACAACAAACGTTATGCGCAATTTCAAACCTTGTGCAACCTTTTTCTCGCCTACATGCTTAACGTGATTATTCGACACAGTAACTCATTTGTAATCAGACGTTTGAGGCTGCTTTATAAATGAGAGTTGGATTCTTTAAGGAACTGAGGTTTACTGTTTTAACGCTATTCAGAAACACTGATGAATGCAATAAGACTTAAAAAGTCAGTATGTCAGGACCAGCGTGATTCGCAATTAAAAATGGTTCAGAAATTGCCCGAAATTTTAGATAACACGTTGCAGAAAGTAGTCACTATCGTCGAAAATAATGGGTACAGGCACGAGGAAGTTAGAAGACAGTTGAACTAAGGTGAATTTGAGAAAGCCGACGACAACTGCTCAGGACCAAGGGCGACAACTGAAGAAAATGTAGGAAATAATAAATTGGAGGTACAGAGGGCAAGTGCCACAAATTAGACGGTAGGACCGGAAAAGAATACGAAATGGTTGAACAAAGCGTATAGTTAGCAGTGAAGGAAAAAGTCAAGTAAAAGATAACAGTAAGGATCAAAATTCCGCAAAGAAGCGAGGGTCCTGCATAAGAAGTGGAAAACAGAATTCAATGTTTCAACAATGATCGCTACGGTAAAGAATCAAGCGTATAAATGTTTCAGCAGTTCTAACTGCCCACGAAAACAGCCCTGTTTACATAGCAGTCTCGGACCTTACCCACAAAACGTCGGAACGATCGTCTGAAAATTGATCTTACTGGTGGCCATTTACGGAAGCAAAGCGTCCGGGAAATAGCGTAATTCCGCTGGATAGGTCAGGAGTCCACTACACGCAACAAGCGGCTACACGGGTAGCAGGGGTTGTGTGGCGTGAGCTGGGCGGTTTTTTAGGTTAGATGGCCTTGGGCAAGTACAGAAAGGGCAACAGCCTCAACGGGTGCGGGGCTAAGTCAGGACATGCGGGGACCAAGTAGCAATCGGTATCGTAATTGTCAACTGTCGAAGCTGCGTTGGTAAAGTACCAGAACTTCAAGCGCTGATAGAAAGCACCGAAGCTGAAATCGTTATAGGCACAGAAAGCTGGCTTAAGCCAGAGATAAATTCTGCCGAAATTTTTACAAAGGTACAGACGGTGTTTAGAAAGGATAGATTGCATGCAACCGGTGGTGGAGTGTTCGTCGCTGTTAGTAGTAGTTTATCCTGTAGTGAAGTAGAAGTGGATAGTTCCTGTGAATTATTATGGGTGGAGGTTACACTCAACAACCGAGCTAGGTTAATAATGGGCTCCTTTTACCGACCTCCCGACTCAGCAGCATTAGTGGCAGAGCAACTGAGAGAAAATTTGGAATACATTTCACATAAATATTCTCAGCATGTTATAGTCTTAGGTGGAGATTTCAATTTACCAGATATAGACTGGGACACTCGGATGTTTAGGACGGGTGGTAGGGCCAGAGCATCGAGTGACATTATACTGACTGCACTATCCGAAAATTACCTCGAGCAATTAAACAGAGAACCGACTCGTGGACATAACATCTTGGACCTATTGACAACAAACAGACCCGAACTTTTCGACTCTATAAGTGCAGAACAGGGAATCAGTGATCATAAGGCCGTTGCAGCATCCCTGAATATGGAAGTTAATAGGAATATAAAAAAGGGAGGAAGGTTTATCTGTTTAGCAAGAGTAATAGAAGGCAGATTTCAGACTACCTAACAGATCAAAACGAAAATTTCTGTTCCGACACTGACAATGTTGAGTGTTTATGGAAAAAGTTCAAGGCAATCGTAAAATGCGTTTTAGACAGGTACGTGCCGAGTAAAACTGTGAGGGACGGGAAAAACCCACCGTGGTACAACAACAAAGTTAGGAAACTACTGCGAAAGCAAAGAGAGCTTCACTCCAAGTTTAAACGCAGCCAAAACCTCTCAGACAAACAGAAGCTAAACGATGTCAAAGTTAGCGTAAGGAGAGCTATGCGTGAAGCGCTCAGTGAATTCGAAAGTAAAATTCTATGTACCGACTTGACAGAAAATCCTAGGAAGTTCTGGTCTTACGTTAAATCAGTAAGTGGCTCGAAACAGCATATCCAGACACTCCGGGATGATGATGGCATTGAAACAGAGGATGACACGCGTAAAGCTGAAATACTAAACACCTTTTTCCAAAGCTGTTTCACAGAGGAATACCGCACTGCAATTCCTTCTCTAAATCCTCGCACAAACGAAAAAATGGCTGACATCGAAATAAGTGTCCAAGGAATAGAAAAGCAACTGGAATCACTCAATAGAGGAAAGTCCACTGGACCTGACGGAATACCAATTCGATTCTACACAGAGTACGCGAAAGAACTTGCCCCCCTTCTAACAGCCGTGTACCGCAAGTCTCTAGAGGAACGGAGGGTTCCAAATGATTGGAAAAGAGCACAGGTAGTCCCAGTCTTCAAGAAGGGTCGTCGAGCAGATGCGCATAACTATAGACCTATATCTCTGACGTCGATCTGTTGTAGAATTTTAGAACATGTTTTTTGCTCGAGTATCATGTCGTTTTTGGAAACCCAGAATCTACTATGTAGGAATCAACATGGATTCCGGAAACAGCGATCGTGTGAGACCCAACTCGCTTTATTTGTTCATGAGACCCAGAAAATGTTAGATACAGGCTCCCAGGTAGATGCTATTTTTCTTGACTTCCGGAAGGCGTTCGATACAGTTCCGCACTGTCGCCTGATAAAGTAAGAGCCTACGGAATATCAGACCAGCTGTGTGGCTGGATTGAAGAGTTTTTAGCAAACAGAACACAGCATGTTGTTATCAATGGAGAGACGTCTACAGACGTTAAAGTAACCTCTGGCGTGCCACAGGGGAGTGTTATGGGACCATTGCTTTTCACAATATATATAAATGACCTAGTAGATAGTGTCGGAAGTTCCATGCGGCTTTTCGCGGATGATGCTGTAGTATACAGAGAAGTTGCAGCTTAGAAAATTGTAGCGAAATGCAGGAAGATCTGCAGCGGATAGGCACTTGGTGCAAGGAGTGGCAACTGTCCCTTAACATAGACAAATGTAATGTATTGCGAATACATAGAAAGAAGGATCCTTTATTGTATGATTATATGATAGCGGAACAAACACTGGTAGCAGTTACTTCTGTAAAATACCTGGGAGTATGCGTGCGGAACGATTTGAAGTGGAATGATCATATAAAATTAATTGTTGGTAAGGCGGGTACCAGGTTGAGATTCTTTAGGAGAGTGCTTAGAAAATGTAGTCCATCAACAAAGGAGGTGGCTTACAAAACACTCGTTCGACCTATACTTGAGTATTGCTCATCAGTGTGGGATCCGTACCAGATCGGTTTGACGGAGGGGATAGAGAAGATCCAAAGAAGAGCGGCGCGTTTCGTCACAGGGTTATTTGGTAACCGTGATAGCGTTACGGAGATGTTTAATAAACTCAAGTGGCAGACTCTGCAAGAGAGGCGCTCTGCATCGCGGTGTAGCTTGCTCGCCAGGTTTCGAGAGGGTGCCTTTCTGGATGAGGTATCGAATATATTGCTCCCCCCTACTTATACCTCCCGAGGAGATCACGAATGTAAAATTAGAGAGATTAGAGCGCGTACGGAGGCTTTCAGACAGTCGTTCTTCCCGCGAACCATACGCGACTGGAACAGGAAAGGGAGGTAATGACAGTGGCACGTAAAGTGCCCTCCGCCACACACCGTTGGGTGGCTTGCGGAGTATAAATGTAGATGTAGATGTAGAATTACGCTGAGCTCCAAAAATGTTTTCAAAAGAATATATGTGGAAAAACCATGGCTGGCAGTACGTTCCAGAAGCGAATTTTTTTCTAAAACTACAGCCACCACAAAGTCTACTTGGATGATCCTGTCAAGAACGAATAATTATGTGAGATTTTGATTCAAAAATTTCCAGCAATCCTGCAGGTAAGAGTAGCACAGCACTGCGGCACGACATAGCGTGAATCTGTTTGTTGTTAGATGGAACTTAATCGATCGATAACGACGGAAGAAGTAATGCCCATAATAACACTGAGACACATGTGGAACCGACTATTAAGATTCTCGAGAAGGAAGCATTAACAGCACTGATTTAGCGACCCACTGGTTATTCCAATAATAATGTTTCAAAAAGTTTCTTGCTGCTCGGCATAATTGCTAGATTCCCCTGACTCTTTGCTTAGTAAACAGCGAACAGTAAAATCAGTCCTCATACACTCGTCCCAGTGTTTTGGAAATGCGCTCTAAAATTGCTTAGCAAACTCGGCTGGGTACACGTCAACGAAACGCTACAGTGATAGAACTTGTTCGCTTCCAAGATAACTGCCTTCTGCCGTGCTCGATGTTGAAACAATTAATAATGTTTTCCGTTTCCCGCTTGCTTCTTTTTCGATTTTCTTCTTGACAAAATTTTTCTAAATACAATTAAATCGTACATTGCACCATATTCATTTTAGTATAAAATCGGATCCATCACTTTCGCGTAGAACACGATTCAAAAAGTCAGGTTTGGGTCGTGTATCTGAAATTTCTAACTGCTGTAACATATTTCACTTACAAATGCCATTGTCATTCATTCACACCGGAATTGTTTATTTGAGATTATACCACAATACTTATTTATTTTTAATTATACAATAATAATAATTGCTGTGAAAGTAAAGCAATCATGTTGCATTGAGAATAACTGTTCGGATACAGTTTTTAATATAGATGGGCGACCATTGTTGAAAAATTTAGAGATTAGTTGGCAGCACTAGTTGTTACCTTCCTTCGGAGTAGACTTTGATTCTTATTACCTATTTAGGATTTGGTATTGTAAAGAGGCTTCATGACAGTAGTACGCATGGGTGCATTTTAAATACGAAATTGACGTAAAATTGATAAATAAATTAATTAAATTGATCAATTAATTACCACCGACGACGCCCACCCCCACCCCGGGATGACGTCGTATGTTTTACTCAGTTTGCACGTGGGTCCAGCCCCCTACCCTCTCCTTCCCCTCCCCTTCACCCTGCAACCTACTCTATTGGCGGGAATTGCGAATTTAGCGGGAATTTCGAATTTTAGTGGTGAATTTAGAATTTTGGTGGAAATTCCTTTGCCCCAGGGCTGTGCTGACGTGCCACCCCGCCTCCTACCTGGGAATTGGCGGGAAATTAAAAATGATGTTGCTGTTTCTGGGCTCAAATCCTGGTCCGTCTGGACGGAAAGCCCGAGTGCACCCCTACCACATGGAAACTACTCAGATGCGGGAGAGGAGTCTTAGGTTACTATATTTTATTATTTTGGTTGGGAAACTGAAGTAAAGATCGGTCCTAATTACGTAATTTATCCTACAGATCAGTCCTAATTACGCAACTATATGCATAGCACTACACAAGGACAGCCTAAAATTGCAATACAGCTCAATAATTGATGATGCCATGCAACTCATGTTATCCCGCTGCAAAAAAATTTCACAGTATCAATCGAAAATAGTGGAAGGCACACTCAATCTCTACCCTTCACCTACAAGCTGGAGGGGAAAAGGCTGAGGTGTAAAGTACTATCCTTATTTGATTTATATATTTATTTTTGGTGGAAAATATATTCAACTGACGAGATGGTAGTGTCAGGCAGAGAGGAGTTTAATAAGTGTATTTCCTGTAAGCATACAGCTGGAGACTGTATCTATCGCTACACCTGCCTGCTCCACAATCACCATGCGCCCCCAGTAATCGACTGATATCACAGTTGATGGACAATATGCATCACTATTCTAATTACACTTCGAAAATGTTATGAAAAAACCAGCACTCATAATGAACGAGTCATAATGCAACACATGTACTGGGGCCAATTGTCATCCCAAAAGACTACAGAAGGGGCGATAGTTGAACACACATTCTCCTCGATGAGTGATCACAAACTAACCGACTTGGAGGCAGTCCTACCCCCTCCAGCCCACATTCCTCCCTCCCTCCCTCCTCCCCTCTCCGCACCTTATGTAGGGACAGAGGCCTGTTCTATCTTGTCATTAGTGGCCCACAAAGAGATCCTTCTGGTGGCATTAATATACTGTCTCCAGTCTGCGGAAATAAGTCCCAGATAGACAAAAGGTAAGAAAACAATGCTTCGTGAAATCTGTTAAATGTATTTCTCGGAAAGACTTAACCCCTCTGGAACAACAACAAAATTCCGGAGAACGCTCCAGATCACTTCCTCAAACGCCCAGCTGTTCCGCCGAACGCCTCGTGGTTTCTCTGCGCACCACTACCACCATTGTGCTGTCACTGGTCTCACCAGGCCACCCGCCATCCTTCACGGCCGCTCGTGGCACCCAGCCTGAATTGAGGGACGGCCACTCGTCAACACAAATGGGGAAGTTAGCAGCACCACTCCTCACCCTGGACCGAGCACAGCTGTGTGCAGCGTTCACCGACAGTAGATTTGCCGCCAGCAGCGTGCCATTCTGCCATGGAGAACAACTGTATTTGACGTCAATGCATCTCTTACAATCATGCATTTAATTAAAAAGGAGGACACAGTCACAATAGTAATAAATGTCCTCTTTCCACGAAAATAGGCACAGTCAACGTTCTTTTAGCTGTATGAGCAAAATCGGTAAGTTTTTCTGTTCGACTACAGGATACTATTCGATTCGTATCTCATTAGTTTGCGACATCCAACAAAAACTCCAGCCATCGACCACAAATATCAGCATAGACATGTCCACCATGAGTAAAATCAGGAAAACAACTTCCACTGTTTTGCTGCGAAAATTACCGATTACTGCAGAATGTCCTCATTATTCTGAAACCGTCGTCGGAGAAAAGAAAAACCGAGAATTGAAATTCCAAAGAAATATCATCTATATTAAGCAATTTCTTTGAGCTTGATGGACAAATTACACGAACTCAGAGCGTCTGTTGTGTTCAAGTAGGTGTCTGTAAATAAACTGTCATGCACCTGTGTATTACAAACGTTTCAGACACGTGAATAACATTAGAGAACACATTCTTTCACGCCATTGGCTCACATGTCAGAAAAAAATCACAATCATATTACGTTCAACAACAAGAAGTCATAATTCAAGATGACATAACTGTTTTGTACACTATGGCAGGTCTCGTTTTACCAATGCGATGCTGTAACATACTGGCCTTTACAAAACGCATCATGAGACCTGTCTTGTAATAGAACCTCCTATAAGATTTTACAACCGTTACACTGAAACCGATTATTGTATGCGTGCTTACATTTGACATTTTCGATGCATAACTCACCTTTACTGACATCTCTGTAAGATTTCGATCATACAGCAGCAGAAGCTCGCGTTATAAGCGACTTGGTAGTCACAGCCCGTTCCATGCAATCTACTCACGTATCGGGAGAAAATGATATTATCATTCCTAGGTTCCACAACCTGCTATAATTCAAGTGGTGTCTGCTTTATAAATAGAGTTTATGAACTTACCACACAGGACGTGTGGTAACACCTATTTTTTAAACACACAAGTGTGACGAGAATAATAAAACAGTCATGATTCCACAAGAATAGATACAGCCGATTCATAACATTTTTATGAACAAAATTGGTGTATTATTGAAAGAAATATTTGCATCAAAACTTTAATCAGTTATGGCACTCCTTGTAATAGAACCTCCTATAAGATTTTACCATGAACCTCTCTTCCAATATTTTGAAAAACAAATACCGCCTGCGTGTTGTCATCGAGCATGTTATGAATACACGCACTGCTCCATTGGATCTGTAACCCAGTGTTCGAACAGATCTGCACAGAGTTTTGGCTTCTGTGCTGAAGAAAGACCATATCCAACAGACTATCAATAACACGAGAGGGTTCCTGTATTATTCCTTCGTAAGCAATTTAATACATTGTTTTTTGTTGCTGCCATACACTTGTTTTTTTTTTTCTACCTTGACTTAGAAGTTTGTGGCAGCTGCTGCCAAACCAACACTAACACATTTCGAACTTTGGCTCCCACAGAAATCTGAACATCGCATGGTGTAAACTATGCAGCTCCCACAACACACAGGTTGGTAGAAATAAAACACAGAGGCGATGCTTCTGATTGGCAAAAGTTTGGAAGAAATCGCCACATATGGAAACTGGGAAAGGTTGAGGTATTGTAGAGCATTTCCAACAGTTATCCAAAGCTGATGACCTGTACAGTTAATCTCATCTTCCACAGCGACAGGTTAGTGGACGGCTCAGCGTTCTGTTTTGAAGAGCTTTGTTTCCTCATTTTGCAGTCATGTACATGATTATTGGTCTGGTGCTGACTATTGTCGGAAGGTGCTGTTCGCAACACGTGCGAGGTGTAACAAATAAAAAGAGGTACTATTATCTTATAGGTGAAAAAAATAATTAAAAAATAGAATTGAAAAATGTGGAGTTCATCAGAGCATATGGAAACAGAACGAGCCTCCAGCATTTCGGAACACTTACGAACAACTGTCTGAAGGTGATGACATCAACATTTAATCCCATGGTCTACAGTGACAAGTAGCAGATATCCAGTATTCCGACAAGGCTCCCTCCATGTCACCCAAGTGGTGTCCGTCAATAATTGTGTGGTAGTCAACAGCATACCAGTGCATGGATGGGAAGAGAAAGATACCATTGGTGTGGGATGATGTGCTTTAATACACGCTGCTGTTGTTAGCGAGATCAATTTTAGAAATGCACCAGGAATTGCATGGCGACGACTTTGAACGTCGTGTACAGTTCTGCCACTGGGCACAAGAGAAATCACAAGACGATGACAGATTTTTTGCACGCGTTCTATTCAGCGGCGAAGCGTCATTCACCAACAGCGGTAGCGTAAAGCGGCCTAATATGCACTATTGGGCAACGGAAAATCCACGATGGCTGCGACAAGTGGAACATCAGCGACCTTGGCGGGTTAATGTATGGTGCGGCATTATGGGAGGAAGGATAATTGGCCCCTATTTTATCGATGACAATCTAAATGGTGCAATGTATGCTGATTTCCTACGTAATGTTCTACCGACGATACTAAAAGATGTTTCACTGCATGACAGAATGGCGATGTACTTCCAACATGATGGATGTCACGCACATAGCTCGCGTGCGGTTGAAGCGGTATTGAATAGTATATTTCGTGACAGGTGGATTGGTCGTCGAATTACCATACCATGGCCTGCACGTTCACTGGATCTGACGTCCCCGAATTTCATTCTGCGAGGAACGTTGAAGGATATTTGCTATCGTGATCCACCGGCAACGCCTGACAACATTCGTCAGCGCATTGTCAATGCACGTGCGAATATTGCGGAAGGCGAACTACTCGCTGTTGAGAGGAATGTCGTTACACGTATTGCCAAATGAACTGAGGTTGAAGGACATCATTTTGAGCATTTATTGCATTAATGTGGTATTTACAGGTAATCACGCTGTAACAGCATGCGTTCTCAGAAATGATAAGTTCACAAAGGTACATGTATCACATTGGAACAACCGAAATAAAATGTTCAAACGTACCTACGTTCTGTATTTTAATTTAAAAAAAACTCGTTTAACAAATCTTCGTCTAAAATTGTGAGCCATATGTTTGTGACTATTCAGCGCCATCTATCACTAAGCGAAAAAAGTGGTCCAACTACAACATTCATATTTATTTACGTATTATACGAATATGTAATAAAAATGGGGGTTCCTATTTAAAAAAAACGCAGTTGATATCCGTTTGACCTATGGCAGCGCCATCTAGCGGGCCAATCATTGCGTCATCTGGTTTCCCCCTTCAAGCTAGACAAGTTTAGTTCTTTGTAGTTTTTTCGTTTGACGCTTATTTCGTGAGATATTTTGCCCGCTCACGATCAATGGACCACCCTGTATATACACTTCAGTCCATAAGGTTCCTGTTTCATATATATATATATATATATATATATATATACGTCAAAAAACTTTTTGCTTCACCCCAGTTCCCAGAACTCCTGAAGATAGACATTGACTGTGGATATTGTATCACAGACACATTCATAGGGACTTTTCAGAGATATCACTGAACTCGTCCAAATATGTAAACAACCATGCATGAGCAGCGCCTATTAGACGGAGGGGGTGCGACAGTTCTACATCTACATCTACATACATACTCCGCAATCCACCATACGGTGCGTGGCGGAGGGTACCTCGTACCACAACTAGCATCTTCTCTCCCTGTTCCAATCCCGAACAGAACGAGGGAAAAATGACTGTCTTTATGCCTCTTTACGAGCCCTAATCTTTCTAATCTTATCTTTGTGGTCTTTCCGCGAAATGTAAGTTGGCGGCAGCGATTCACGAAAAGAACGCCTCCTTTCCTCTAGAAACTCCCACCCGAGTTCCTGAAGCACTTCCGTAACACTCGCGTGATGATCAAACCTACCAGTAACAAATCTAGCAGGCATCCTCTGAATTGCTTCTATGTCCTCCCTCAATCCGACCTGATAGGGATCCCAAACGCTCTTGCAGTACTCAAGAATAGGTCGTATTAGTGTCTTATAAGCGGTCTCTTTTACAGATGAACCACATCTTCCCAGAATTCTACCAATGAACCGAAGACGACTATCCGCCTTCCCCACAACTGCCATTACTTGCTTGTCCCACTTCATATCGCTCTGCAATGTTAGGCCCAAATATTTAATCGACGTGACTGTATCAAGCACTACACTACTAATGGAGTATTCAAACATTACGGGATTCTTTTTCCTATTCATCTGCATTAATTTACATTTATCTATATTTAGAGTTAGCTGGCATTCCTAACACCAATCACAAATCCTGTCCAAGTCATCTTGTATCCTCCTACAGTCACTCAACGGCGACACCTTCCCGTACACCACAGCATCATCAGCAAACAGCCGCACATTGCTATCCACACTATCCAAAAGATCATTTATGTAGATAGAAAACAACAGTCATTCTACCAGGAAGGAGGTACATGCCTCGTGTTGTCTGTAGTTCAACCATGACTAGACGGTCAATACCGCGGTTCGATCGCGTCCGCTTTGTTACTTTGTGCCAGGAAGGGCTCTCAACAAGGGAAGTGTCAGGCGACTCGCAGTGAACCAAAGCGATGTTGTTCGGACATGGAGGAGATACAGAGAGCCAGGAACTGTCGATGAAACACCTCGCTCAGGCCGGCCAAGGGCTACTACTGCAGTGGATGAGCGCTACCTACGGATTATGGATCGGAGGAACCCTGACAGCAACGTCACCATGTTGAATAATGCTTTTCGTGGAGCCACAGGACGTCGTGTTACGACTCAAACTGTGCGCAATAGCCTGCATGATGCGCAACTTCACTCCCATGGCGAGATCCATCGAAAAAGCACAACACCACGCAGTGCGGTACAGATGGGCCCAACAACATGCCGAATGTACCGCTCAGGATTGGCCTTACCTTCTCTTCACCAATGAGTGTCGCATATGTCTTCAACCAGACAATCGTCGGAGACGTGTTTGGAGGCAACCCGGTCAGGCTGAACGCCGTACACATACTGTCCAACCAGTGCAGCAAGGTGGAGGTTCCCTGATGGTTTGGGGTGTAATTATGTGGGGCCGACGTACGCCGCTGGTGGCCATGGAAGGCGCCGTAACGGCTGTACGATACATGAATGCCACCCTCCAACCGATAGTGCAAACATATCGGCAGCATATTGTCGAGGCATTCGTCTTCTTGGACGACAATTCGCGACTCCATTTATGAAACGTCCCCTTAGAAAAATTATATACGTGACTGAGCTTAAACTGACACACAATATTTTTGGCGCAACGCAATCGGACTTTCAAAAATCCCTACAAAAAATGGCCCTGACTAACATTAACCTATACCTTTCACAAATCACTTACCTCACAAAAATCTTCGTTACTCGAACTACTGCAATACAGCGAGCGCCAGTACTGCCAGCTAATTAAAAGAATCAAACTACGGAAGGCACTAACTACTGATAGGCATAGTTAGCAAATGAAAGATTTTAATAGAGAACAAACAATGTATTTACCTTAATAGTCACAATATATATAGCAGTTCATGACATCCAGTCTTACAAATTTCAAAACTCCGCCATCTCTCTCCCCACATCCACCACTGCTGGCGGCTCACCTCTAACTGCTCAACGCTACGCGCTGTTCACATCCAGCTGCCCAACACTACAATGGCAGACAACAATGCAAACTAGCCACAGACTGCACACAGCACAGCCAATGATTTTCATACAGAGCGCTACGTAACGTTGCCAATAAGAAGAAAACATAAACAGCCTACTTACACATTATGCATATCTTGTGAATGACTTCCTTCAGGATAACATCACTCGACTAAAGTGGCCAACACGTTCTCCAGACATGAACCCTATCGAACATGCCTGGGATAGATCGAAAAGGGCTGTTTATGGACGACGTGACCCACCAACGAATCTCCGAATCACCGTTGAGGAGTGGGACAATATGGACCAAGAGTGCCTTGATGAACTTGTGGATAGTATGCCACGACGAATACAGGTATGCATCAATGCAAGAGGAGGTGCTACTAGATATTGGAGGTACTGGTGTGTACAGCAATCTGGACCACCACCTCTGAAGGTCACGGTGTATGGTGGTACAATAAGCAATGTGCGGTTTTCATGAGCAATAAAAAGGGCGGCATTGATGCTGATGTTGATCTCTATTCCCATTTTCTGTACAGGTTCTGGAACTATCGGAACCGAGGCGATGCAAAACGTTTTTTGATGTGTGTGCTTACAGGGTGAGTCACTAACTATTGCCACTTGGATTAACTCCGAAAGTATGATAGGAACTGAAAAGTTTGTGGGACAAAAGTCGCATGGGACAACAGGGGCCACAGTATGACGTTAGTTTTTGTTGCTAGGTGGTGTCGCGTCAGAGATATGATATGATATGAGAGATTTTTTTTTTAAGTGGGATGCTTTAGTTCGGTACTTATTTTCTGATAGCGGCTACCGAGACGAATCCAATGATGTGTAACAGTAAGGTCTTTGAAGGTCAAAAGATTGCATGAACGTCCATTTAAAGAAGATATTCGAAGTTATCGAAGCACATGCTCTGACAGTTCTCTCTCGCATATCTTCAGGTGTAGTTGTGGCGTCTTTGTTAACAATGTCTTTTACGAATCCCCACAAGAAAAAAACCGGAGGCGTCAAGTCTGGCGAACGAGCCGGACACGATACATCTCCCCCGCGTCCAATCCAACGATTTGGGAATTGTCTCTGCAACTCAGTTCTAGCCATCAGCGAAAAATGTGCCGGACATCCATCATGTTGATACCACATTCTGTTCCTTGTTCCTAAAGATATTTCTTCCATCAACGGACCTAATGTTTCTTGCAGGAATGTGGGGTACTTCATACCATTAAGATTTCCTTCGATGAAATAGGGGCCTATAATTCTGTCCTCCAGCATCCCACACCATACATTCACCGACCGCGGTATTTGGTGTGCAACTTGCCGCAGCCACCATGGATTTTAAGTTGCCCAATAATGCATGTTATGTAAATTAACATTTGCATGGTTCGTGAATGTAGCCTCGTCGGTAAATAAAATGAAATTAATAAATATGTCATCCCTCTGAATCTGAAGTTGAGCCTATCGGCAGAATTCAATGTGACGCATACAATCCGTAGCAGCTAATTCTTGTTGGGACTGGTATGGTAAGGATGATATTTATGGCGATGCAGAACACGAACAACACTACTCTGGCTCATGGCAGATTCCCTTGCGATTTGACGCGAACTAACACAAGGATCTCGAACCACAGTGGCAAGTGCACCAATTTCCGTTTTCTTTGCCGGATATGTTTCTGATGCGAAACTTCCTGGCAGATTAAAACTGTGTGCCGGACCGAGACTCGAACTCGGGACCTTTGCCTTTCGCGGGCAAGTGCTCTACCAAGTTTGGAAGGTAGGAGACGAGTTACTGGCAGAAGTAAAGCTGTGAGGACAGGGCGTGAGTCGTGATTGGGTAGCTCAGTTGGTAGAGCACTTGCCCGCGAAAGGCATAGGTCCCGAGTTCGAGTCTCGATCCGGCACACAGTTTTAATCTGCCAGGAAGTTTCATATCAGCGCACATTCCGCTGCAGAGTGAAAATCTCATTCTGGATGTTTCCGAAGCGTTAAAGATCCAGTTGTGCTCAATTTAACATGCACATTTTTAAATGTACGACCTGTAGGGTGAGTCATTGAGGACATCGTTCAGCATACTAGTCTCTATCTCTCACTTAATCTCCTTAGCATTCTCCGTAAATCAAAAGCATATCGACTTGTTCTTCGAAGGAATATATAATTCACATTCGGTTGATTCGACGATACTAGTTTTAGCGTTCGTATTAGTGTTGTATTACGAAACCATCGAATGGTGTTTACATGTCAATGGCACGGTAGATGGATACGCCGTATTCGGTGAGTATTTACTATTTGCACTAAATACGAGAGAGAATTGTCAGAGCATGTGCTTCGATAAGTGCCGATGTGATAAGGAATACCACTCAATCCATGATAAGAAGATTGCAGCAGTGCATTGATAGGAATGGTCATCACTTCGAACACCTTCTACAGGGTGTTACAAAAAGGTACGGCCAAACTCTCAGGAAACATTCCTCACAAACAAAGAAAGAAAATATGTTATGTGGACATGTGTCCGGAAACGCTTACTTTCCATGTTAGAACTCATTTTATTACTTCTCTTGCTGGCCGGGGTGGTCTAGCGGTTCTAGGCGCTCAGTCCGGAACCGCGTGACTGCTACGGTCGCAGGTTCGAATCCTGCCTCGGGCATGGATGTGTATGATGTCCTTAGGTTAGTGAGGTTTAAGTAGTTCTAAGTTCTAGGGGACTGATGACCACAGATGTTACGTCCCATAGTGCTCAGAGCCATTTTTTATTACTTCTCTTCAAATCACATTAATCATGGAATGGAAACACACAGCAACAGAACGTACCAGCGTGACTTCAAACACTTTGTTACAGGAAATGTTCAAAATGTCCTCCGTTAGCGTGGATACGTGCACCCAACCTCCGTCGCATGGAATCCCTGATGCGCTGATGCAGCCCTGGAGAATGGCGTATTGTATCACAGCCGTCCACAATACGAGCACGAAGAGTCTCTACATTTGGTACCGGGGTTGCGTTGACAAGAGGTTTCAAATGCCCCCATAAATGAAAGTCAAGAGGGTTGAGGTCAGGAGAGCGTGGAGGCCATGGAATTGGTCTGCCTCTACCAATCCATCAGTCACCGAATCTGTTGTTGAGAAGCGTACGAACACTTCGACTGAAATGTGCAGCAGCTCCATCGTGCATGAACCACATGTTGTGTCGTACTTGTAAAGGCACATGTTCTAACAGCACAGGTACAGTATCCCGTATGAAATCATGGCAGTGAATCGAGGAAGTACAGTACATACTGACGAAACTAAAATGAGCTCTAACATGGAAATTAAGCGTTTCCGGACACATGTCCACATAACATCTTTTCTTTATTTGTGTGTGAGGAATGTTTCCTGAAAGTTTGGCCGTACCTTTTTGTAACAACATGTATAAATGCACGTTCATGCCATCTTCTTGACCTTGGTTGACTTTCAAAGACCTTACTGTTACATATCACTGGATTCGCCTCGATAGCCGCTATCAGAAAATAAGTACCAAACTATAACACCCCATTTAAAAAAATAAAGTTGACCTTCATATCTCCGAAGCGACCCCACTTGACAACAAAAACTCAACGTCATATTATGGCCCTCGTCGTACCATGCAGCTTCTGTCCCACAAACTTTTCAGCTCCTATCATACTTTCGGTATTATTCGAGGTGCCAATAGTTAGTGACTCACCCTATATATATATATAAAGACACTTCAGTTCATAAGGTTCCAGATATGAGTCAAGGTCGAGCACCCAGTTATTTTAATCTTCCAGGAAGGTTCAAAAATATCGCTTATTCCGCTCCAGAATTAAAAGTTCATTACATTTAGTATGTTACATAAATCTGATAACCGCACATCGAATAGAAAACCCCGTTATGGCATCTGTAATTCTCATACTCTCTTCTCAGGGCGTTTATTTCTTGATGGTTTATTTTGCTGATAACAAAAATCAGTCTCTGCTGAAGTGAGGTTATGTATGTAATACGTATATACTTCTTTCACTCTCTAAATCTGATGTAATTCCCACTTCTTCCGAAATCAATTACGTCTCTGTGTCTCATTCTAAAAATGAAATATGTGCTTGTTTATGAATGTAAAGAATTCTGAAACTGTGTGTAAATTGAATCAGTAGGTCATCTATACAAAAGGAAATTCTAGCTTCTTTTTTCATTTATTTCATAAAAGTAATTACTCTCCTTCGTTGAAATGAGTTCTTTCGCGTAATACAGTATATAGAGGGAGAAAGCTGAACACCTCCAACAAAATTTCGAATATTTTTCAGGGATATTTTCTGAGTATTTTGATACAAGAGACCTTTCATCTCCTGTCGCTTGTTACATACCAATTACATTTTGTTTGATTTCTTAACCCGCTTATATTCGTTGTACTGGAAATCTTTGTAAAACAGTGGAAATGTCGATGGCATGAGCTGTGTGTCTTCATAGGTTGTTCGATTCACTCACGGTTTTGCTGTTGACAGCAGGTGCCCACTTTATTATTCGCCCTCAAACTTGCATTCAGTGCTGATCGGTTCTGTCTCGTGTTTGTTCTTCCAGCAGTGTTAGTTGTACGTTATCAGTGATACACAGCAGTATGGATTGGTTTATGTCGGCAGGAAATTACCTCGCGTATGGATTCACAGAATGCAGTGGAAGAGCAGCGTTACGGCGCTGTGCCGAGATTTTCCCGCAGCGTTTCCGTCTGTAACTTATACAACTCTTCAGTTAAACCTATCCATACAGCTGTGTATCATTGTTAATGTACAACTGATCCTCCCGAAAAAACGAGCACGAGACAAAACAAAACAGCTCTGAGCACAAGCTTGGGGTAGGGATGGTGGTTATCGCCGAAGCAACCGGCTTTCCCTTACATCGGTTTTTTCAACGCCAGTTTAAATGGACTGTTGAAACCGCTCGAAATAATCGACTTTTGGTTTTTTTCCTATTTTTTCCTTCGGTAAATGGAGAAATCGAACAAAGATTGTAAAATTTTGAAGCCCTCATTTTCAAGATACACAGATTCAAAATATTAAATTAAGTAGGAAAATAAAATAAACAGCCCGTCCAACATTCGCGGCTTTTCTCGAAAAGTGATCGATTAATCCAAAAAATCCCCAGTGTTTTTGTATTGGTTCTAAGCTTTTTTTGAAAGTCTGCGTAAAAATCATGTTGTGATCGGGGTCCTACCACTGTTTGGACGTTACAAATAATTAGTGATGAAGAGTGGAAACTGAGGTTGAAGATCTCTGTTTTTCGTTTCCATTTGTCCGTTTTCACGGGCTAAAAGCTGATAAAAGCATGTTGAGAAGAAACTGACAGCAGACCAGCTACTTTCTATTCTTACTGTAAATTATGAACGAACTGTTAGACTTTAGTTTCCCGTTTATACAGGGTGTACTTTAAGTCTGTTAACACTTTCAATTATTTATTGCACAAGAACTAAACATTGTGCAGAAGTTATACATTTTGCATTTTGAAGAGAAACTCTGAAAGTTTTTTTACAAACATTCGATATCCTAACCATGAGTGACCCGGCAGACGTCAATACAGTAATCGAATTTTGCCATACCCGTCACAGCATGGCATCGTCGACTGTGGCAGTCGCTTCCCAATTCTCTCCCGGAGCTCTGCTACATCGCGTGGTAGAGGCGGTACACACACCAGATCTTTAATGTTTCCCCGCAGAAAAAAGTCACGCGGAGTGAGATCTGGTGATCGGAAACGCCATTTCATGAAACAACTCGCTCCGCACTTGAACTCGCCACGTTTGGAACTAGCGCTAACTATCGGCAGCTTATCAAACTACGCTGTGGCGGTATATATGAAAAAAAAAACCTTTCAGGGTTTCTCTTCAAAATAACGTATGTGTGATATCTGTACAGTGTTTGGTTCTTGTGCAATAAATAATTGAAAGTGTTCCCGGACTTCATGTACAACTTGTATTATGGTGCAAGTTTGTTGTGGCTCCTCATGTTTTTAATCTCTTAAAGCAAATGAAGCCTTAGTAAGGTACTTCACTCATGCTGCTTCAAGACTAGGTATGGCGCCAACTGATGTCCAGTGACGACAGTGAGAATCTTCCGTATACACCAGATGAGGCAAGTCTACCACGCCATGTACACACGTATCATCTAATAGGCAACACAACATGGTAACAGGAACGTTATTGTGTCAGTTGTGCTGTACCAAATATTATGACGTGTTTTTGTTACTCGTTTCTGTCAGCATTATTATTAAAATAGTACTGATCGCTTTTCCCAGTTTTCTATAGTAACGCAATATTTCAAAGCAATGCAAATTTTACATACAGAAATTGCTCTTTCTTTAAACGAGTTTATATAAAAACGAAAAATTTTAGCACCGCTTTTATGGGTAACTGATATTTAGTTCTTTTTACCTGGTTTTTAACGAAAAATGCCAGAGGTCTTGCCGCAGTGGTAACACTAGTTCCCGTCAGATCACTGAAGTTAAGCGTTGTCGGGCTTAGCTAGCTCTCGGATGGGTGATCGTTCGATCTGCCGAGGCTGTTGGTAAGCGGGGTGCACTCAGCCCCTGTAGGGTCAATTGAGGAGGGGCTCCGCTCATGAAAACACAACAGCCTGGAGAGCGGTGTGGTGACCACATGCCGCTCCATATCCGCAATCAGTGAGGGTGACACAGCGGTCGGACGGTACCGTTGAGCCTTGAAGGCCTGTTCGGATGAAGTTCGTTTTAATTTTAACGAAAAATAGAAACACCTGTTATAACCGAGATTAAGCAAAGAACCGAAAAATACTTGTTATTTGGAACTAAAATAGCGGTATTCGTTTTAACCGGTCGATTTTTCCCATCCGTACCTCGCGGGCAGGACTGTACCAACGGGGTGGCGAGATAGGCCCACACATAGGGTGCAGTCAGAGAGTGGGTGCAAAAACTCACGAGGAAAAAAAAAAGGAACAAGAAAGAAAGATGGTTTAAGGAATAACTGGGAGAGGTACGTGAGTCGTCCTGTTCCTCGTGTTTCATTTTTCTGTTTTCGAGTGGAATTCATTCCCTCGGTCCGGGACTGTAAACGCACACTGTTGTTAAAGTGTCATTTCCACAATGTCAGTTGGTCCGTGTAGCATCACAAACAAATGGCTACTACCGAACATACGACTACCGCCAACATGGTTTATGTGACGTCAGTGCTCTTGTTCACACAGCTACCCCCTACACTGATCGCTCATGTCCAACAGTGGAGTTCTTGATGCCACCTTGCTATGGTGTTGCAAGATATCGAAGTAGCAATGGGGAAAAACCAATCCGTTAAAACCGATACCGGTATTTTAGTTCTGAATAACGGGTATTTTTGTATATTTGTTTGGTCTCGGTTATAACAGGCCATTCTCATTTTTTACTAATAAACAAGTAAAAAAGCCGGGTGTTTTGCTTTGACTTTCCTGTCGAGTTTCCATTCGTTATCGCATGCACGAAGAATCAGCGAGTGTTTCTTGTGTTTAATACGCAAAAACAGAATCGCATGTGGAATGTCGGCTTGAATTCAAACGAAAATTTGCCGGTGCGCATGTTGCCAATGGTTCGACGATGCGTAGGGTAGTGAAAAAAATTCAAGAGACTGGATCTTCGTACTCAAACGAAGGCCTAGAGAATTTAATGTTTTAGCTGAGAATAAATTAAACGAGATAGGGGACGTCTTGGAAAGCAGTCCGAGAAAGTCTCGGAGCCGTTTGGCACTTGAGACATCATGACGTGTCAAGAGCATCTGCTCACAGAGCTGTGAACAAACTGAAATTGAAACCATACAAAATAACGGTAGTGCATCAGCTGAGGAACTCATAAGCTGTTTCTCGACGTTGTTATTGAAACTGGCTGGTACAGTATGTGCACGATGGGGAAGTTGATCCTGAGATGGTTTTTTTCTGATAGGGCATGGCTGCATTTGTGAGGGTACGTAAATTCTCAGAACAGCCGACGTTGGAGCTCCAAATATCCTCGTGAATAACATCAGCAACCACTGCATGATGTGAAGACAGGAGTGTGGTGTGTAATTAGTGGAAGACGAATTATTGGACAAATCTTTGTCCAGGAAACAATACGTTTTGACAGGTATGTGAACAACATACTGCATCCTCCTTTTTTTCGAGAACTAACACCTAACGAAAAGATATACGGTTATTTCACGGAGGACAATGCAAGACCACACACCGCCAGTGCTTCCATGACAGCAATAGAATTGTTTTTGATGACACGATAGATGACAGGCCTCCAGGATAGCCGAGAGCGCTAACGCGCTGCTTCCTGGACTCAGCCCTCGTCGTTAATCCGCCGGGCGGATTCGATCCGGGGCCGGCGCGCCGGCCAGCCTGGATGTAGTTTTTAGGCAGTTTTCCACATCCCGCTATGTGAATACCGGGCTGACATCTGAACACATTGGCACTATTCCATGGATTACACTCGATGCAGACAGTTGGGGTACACTAATTCCATCCCGGGGGGTACGAGATGGCGGTAGGAAGGGCATCTGGCCACACTTAACATTAACATGCCAAATCCGATTAACGATGGCTGACCCTGCGTAGCTGCGAGGCAAGGCTCAAGCGATAGACAGATAGATAGATAGATAGATGACAGTCCTCCTCGTTCTCCAGATCTAAATCAGTGTGATTTTTATCACTGGAGAATTTTAAAAGACAGAGGCGTATGCAACCAGTCTCCAGTCACTCGAAAAATTGTAAGACGAGGTTCGGCTATCTCCTCACGCTCGAAGAATTGGAAGACAAGGTTCGGCAAGTCTTTTCGCAGATTTCGGCAGCTGCAATTCGTCGAGTGATTGCTAATGCGTTCAGGAGATGTCAGTCTGCTCCTACCACAGAGAGGCATCATTTTGAGCACCTAGTGTAAATAAAGGTAAGCTTAAATTAATCAGATGGCGACGCTGTAAGCTTCACTCAGGGGAAGCGCGCAGCCGACTGTGTCCGAGAGTCGGGCACGATGGCGGTTGGCGGATGCGGTGGCGGCGGCCGCTGAGAATGCCGCGCGGCCCCTCACAGGCGTCTTTCCTGAGAAACCCTTTACAGTGCTTCATCTGCTTTTAAAGGTTAATGGTTTGTGTGCTATTTCTATGAAACAATGAAAGAGGAAAGAAATTAAGTTAAAAACTTAACAACGATTCGTTCATAGTATACAGTAAAAATTGAAAGTTGCTGATCTGCTGCCTGTGTCTACATAATATGCCTTTATCTGCTTGTAGCCCTCTGAAATCGGACGAATTAACAGGAGAAACAGAGTTCATCTACCTCAGTTTGGCCCCTTTAGCATTGACTATTCATAATACCCAAAGAGGGTAATGATCCCTGGTTTTTGAGCAGAGTTTCAAAAACTGAGAATCAATAGGAGAATACTGGTGATTTTTTGTAGTGTTCAACCACTTATCATTTTTCCAGAAAAGCAGCGAACTGTGGACGAGCCAAGTTTTGTTCTATTTGCCTATTTAATTTAATATTTTGATTTCATTATTCTTGAAACTGAAAGTCAAAAATTTCCAATCTTTGTTCGATTTCTGCCTCTATTACAGGAAATAATAGGAATAAAAATCCCAAAATCGGTTATTTTCGAAACCTGTATTTTGATCGGTTTTCACACTCAGGTTAAACAGGTTCCAAAATGGCTCTGAGCACTATGGGACTTAACATCTGAGGTCATCAGTCCCCTAGAACTTAGAACTACTTAAACCTAACTAACCTAAGGACACCACACACACCCATGCCCGAGGCAGGATTCGAACCTGCGACCGCAGCGGTCGCGCGGTTCCAGACTGTAGCGCCTAGAACCGCTCGGCCACCTCGGCCGGCGGTTAAACAGGCATCGAGAAAAATCGTTATAACCGAAAACCGGTTGTTTCCCCTATAACAGCCATCCCACTCTTGAAGGTCGGCAGGCGATTGCCTTAGCAAATATATTATTTGACCGAAGGCTTTCGAGTTTGGCCGATTGAAGACCGGAGCGAGAGGTGACTGGAGAGGTAGCAAGGAAAAATGGTGAAGGGAATATATAACTTACTGCTACTCTAAAGGCACTAAATTTTCTGCTTCCACGTTTTGGCTTTTACTATCTGCTGCGTAAATAAAAAAGATTTCAAGTGTAATCTCTCTGTGACTAATAATATTACTGGACCGTTTAATCGCTGAATCTGCAGGCAGCTATACTCTGTTCACTTAAATTGAACCAATATGTAAATGAACATAAAGGGGATATTTTCTCAACTCTTCGTTGTAGCCTTTTTCTATATTTGTAATTAATAATTTACGTGCTACTAATAATTTATGAGGAGCAAATATAATTTGTTGTTTCTTAGACAGAGGTACTAAGATCGGGACAAAATCCACAAAAACCCAATCATAACATGAGTGTAAGGAGTGACTTCGAACGCTGGAAATATTAATTTACATGTCGCCCCAGAGCATAATACCTGTGTAACCACATTTGAAAAGAAAAAAAATAACTTAAGTGATCATCAAACACAACTTTTACTCCGATTGAGGATGTCAAATTAATCACCTTTCAGCTGTCAAATTTCCAATCTGATTTTATTTGGCAAACAGTTTCAGCGTTTTACTACGTCATCTTCAGGCCCCTGACCGACGTGTTGGAAGAATATACTTCGCTTGTGATGAAAACAGGGGCCAGAAATACTGGTGTTAGAAGATATTTTCTACAGTGATCACTTCAAACATTACCAGCCGAACAAGTATTTCTGGCCCCCGTTTTGATCGCAAGCGAGATAGATTCTTCCTACACGTCGGTCAGGGGGCTGAAAATGAAGTGGTAAATCGCTGAAACTGGCTTGCCAAATAAAATAAGATTGGAAATTTGATGGCTCAAAGGTGTTTAGTTTGACATCCTCTATCAGACAGCCGAGTCCCGCAACCATTTCTAAAAATATGGACATACAGAGACTTTACACCGATTGTTTTATGGGCCAGTCACACTTCTCAGATGATCTGACAACTTTTAGAAGATCAGTTTGTTTACTTGCATAATTATCAAACTACGCACAGCTCATTTGAAGCCGGCCGGAGTGGCGCACAGTCTGGAACCGAGCGACCGCTACGGTCGCAGGTTCGAATCCTGCCTCGGGCATGGATGTGTGTGATGTCCTTAGGTTAGTTAGGTTTAAGTAGTTCTAAGTTCTAGGGGACTGATGACCTCAGAAGTTAAGTCACATAGTACTCAGAGCCATTTTGAGCTCATTTGAAAGTTACAGGTACACTATAAGATGCTCCCAGTTGTTGATACATTCAATTTTGTTCCTAAGCCCACTGAGCTCCCACTAATGAAAAAAATTCTCTCAACATTAGAATTCTATATTGGCACACCTTTAGCAGTCCTGACTTCTGAATGCTGAACTCTGTGTTTCTGAAAAATTCCTGCATTTTTTTGTGGGGGGTGGGGGTGGGGAGGGAGGTAATACTGACTCCCTATTATCCTCTGAAACTTTTGAAGCTAGAAAATTCCTGACATGCGCGCAATGATTAAACATTGCTGACTCACAGATATCTACTTCTTTCCCTTTTAAATAAACCAATGTACTTTTCCATGTCTTCGCAATCCTCTAATTTAGTCCAAGACATCCACTCAAAAATGTCAAAACCCGAAATTTGGTGAGACAATTTTTAAGGTAAGTAATGGCAGTCTCATAAAACTCTTTTACGTCACTATGAAATTTTCGATGGTTATTTCAGAGGAATCATCTTCTGCATTTTTGTAAATTTCTGCAGTTTCCATAGCCAGATAACAAGTTTTCTTTCTTTTGGTGTGAAGTTATTGTATTCTCAATAATGACCTTCACTCAAAAACAGCTATGGGACTCTTTCCGAGAGAGTATGAGTGATGACGTACTGTACCAAATCCGACAAGCTCACCCTGAACTGACCATCGAATTAAACGACGACATCTTCAAGAAAACACTCACTTGCCTAGAACATAAACGTTTAGCGATAAATAAGCGGACTTTAGTATAATTTGGAATGCAAGCACCAAGAAAAGATGCTATCAGTGTGCTAAACCTCGAAGTTACAAAGGAAAAACTCTACATCAACGAACTACTTTAGCACACTGCTCACGACAAACCTCTCCTCAGCGACAATCAAAAGGAAATTTACAACTTCATCGTAGACCGGATCGACAACAACACTGACGGAACTATTTATTTGGACGCACCAGGCGGCACCAGGAAAACGTTTCTAATAAATTATTGCTGGCGGCAATACACGCTAAACAACACATCGCACTTCAACTGGCATCATCCTGCATTGCAGCCATACTTATGGAAGGAGGACGAACTGGCCATTCCGCCATATAACTACCGTTGAATTTAGCCAAAGAAAAATTCCCGGTATGTAAAATCTCAAGAGAATCTGTACGAGGTGAACTTCGAGAGCAAGCTAAAATTATCTTCTGGGACGAATGCACAGTGGCACATAAGAATAACTCAGAGCCCTGGACAACATTACAAGACTTGCGAGGAAACACCGAAGTGATGGGAGAGCTCTACTCATACTCTCAGTAGATTTTCAACAGACACCTCCAGTTACTCCCTAGTCAACACCAGCAGATGAGATCAATGCCGGCTTAAAAATCACGTCTCTGGCCATACACACAACTACTGCAACTAACTCAAAATATAAGAGTTGAATTATCAAAACATGAAACAACAGCACATTTTGCTCGATAACTTTTACAAGCAGGCGAAGACATGTATCTTACTGACCAGACGACTGGCCTCTTTAAACTCAACAGTGATTTCTGTAACATAGCCACTGCTGAAAACAAACTCATCGACCAAATTTATCCAAACATTGTTCACAACTGGCTATTTGAAACGGCAATTTTGGCAATTAAAAATAATATTGTCGACGTTATCAACTTTAACATTCAAAAGAAAATTCCCAGTCGAGAGAAAAATATACAAACCCATCTACATAATGGTAAACGTTGAGGAAAGTGTGAACTTACGTACATAATTTCTAAAATCTTTGCAAGTGGCAGGAATCTCATTACACTTCCTTCGACTTAAAATTGGATCTGCAATCATATTACTCAGAAATATCAACTCACCAGAGCTATGCAATGGCAAGGAAGATCGTCAAACACCTATCGAATAACATCATTGAAGCAGAACTTATGACTGGGAAGTAAAAGGACACACGCTACTTATCCCCAGAATACCACTGATCTACACTGAACTGCCATTTCAGTTTAAAAGACTTCAATTTCCAATAAAATTAGCCTACAGTTTTACAATCAACAAAGGGCAAGGACAAACTTTAAAATATTGTGGCATTAGCCTCAAAGACTCTTGCTTCTCCCGTGATCAGCTATATTCGAGAAATTGGCAGATATATATACCCCAGATAACAAAATGAAAAATATTGTTTATAAATAAGTATTGTAAATAATTATAATATGTTTTCAATAAAAATTGTTTACCTCTTAATCTTTAACGATTATTTAAATAGTTAGAATATGTTTTCAATAAAAAAAATTTTTACCTATTCCAACTATCACACAATCTCGTATAATTAAACCTACTCATAAAACTATAAATTTTGCTAAATATACGTAGAGAGAACTGCAGAAAGATAGTTTTACGGAAGTTCGGAAGTTAAGAGTAGTGCATCCCAGGTGGGGGGAGGGAGAGGGGGGGGGGGGACATCAGCTCTCGCATTTCTGCCAGGGACGTTGGATCACCTCGCTGCGGTTCAGCTTGACGGCGAAAAGTGAAGTGGACATGCATTGCTATCACCAACAGCGAGCACCATGAATGAGTGGGACAAGTTGGTTCCTAGTCACGACATGAAGCCTATAGTGTCGACAATTGCGCTGTCGTGTTCCAGGAAAGTGTGATAAGAGTGCTGTTATTACCTACATACGTAAATGATTTGACGCACAGGGTGGGCAGTAATCTGCGGTTGTTTGATGATGGTGCTGTGGTGAACGGTAAGGCGTCGATGTTGAGTAACTGTAGGAGGATCCAAGGTGGCTTAGACAAAATTTCTAGTTGGTGTAATGAATGGCAGCTAGGTCTAAACGTAGAAAATGTAACTTAATGCGGATGAGTAGGGAAAACATCCCGTTAGTTCGGATGCAGCATTAGTACTGTCGTGCTTGTCACAGTCAAGTCGTTTAAATATTTGGGCGCAACACTCAAGGCGATATGAGGTGGAACGAGCATTTGAGGATTGCGGCAGAAGGTGAATGGTCGACTTCGGTTTATTGGGATAATTCTAGGAAAGTGTGGTTCATCTGTAAAGGAGACCGCATATAGCACGGTAGTATGACCTGTTCTTGAGCATTGCACGAGTGTTTGTGATCCGTATCAGGTCGGAGTAAGGGAAGACACCGAAGCAATTCAGAGACTGGTTTCTAGATCTGTTACTTGTAGGTTGGAACAACACGCAGATGTTACGGAGATGCCTCGGGAATCCGTGGAGGAAAGGTGAAATTCTTTTCGGGGAACAGTAATGAGAAAATTAAGAGAACCATTATTTCTAGCTGACTTCAGAGCTATTCTGTTGCTTCCAACATAACATTGCACTTAGGGACCACGAAAATAATAAAAGAGAAATTCGGTCTCATATGGATACATATAGACTCGTTTTCCTCTCGTTCTGCTTGCGAGTGGAACAGAAAAGGAAATGACTACTACTGGAAAGGGGTATCATCCACCACGGTCAGTGCGGTGAATTGTGGAGTACCGACGTAGAAGTAGATGTTGTGCAAATTTCAGTACAATACGGAGATAAATAAGGATAACAAATTAAATCAAATGCAGTCAGTCGGTCACAAATGACCGGAGACCATAGGTGCATAATACCAAAATACTCAGAAAATGTCCATGAATAATCTCCGAAATATTGTAAGTAAAGCAGTTTTGTGGGTCAGTCATCTCCGAAATTTTGTTGCTGAAGTTCGAGTTCATACTGCAGAGGCTAGTGTATATACCCCGTCAGAACCAGGTGGATTCTTTCGGCTGAACGATTTTAATTGATTTCCTATTCGATGATCACATATCTTAATACACTACTGGCCATTAAAATTGCTACACCAAGAAGAAATGCAGATGATAAACGGGTATTCATTGGACAAATACATTATGCTAGAACTGACATGTAATTACGTTTTCACGCAATTTGGGTGCATAGATCCTGCGAAATCAGTACCCAGAACAGCCACCCCTGGCCTTGATACGCCTGGGCATTGAGTGAAACAGAGCTTGGATGGCGTGTACAGGTACAGTTGCCCATGCAGCTTCAACACGATAGCACAGTTCAACAAGAGTAGTGACTAGCGTATTGTGACGAGCCAGTTGCTCGCCCACCAATGACCAGACATTTTCAATTGGTGAGGATCTGGAGAATGTGCTGGGGCCAGGGCAGCAGTCGAACATTTTCTGTATCCAGAAAGGCCCGTACAGGACCTGCAACACGCGATCGTGCATTATCCTGCTGAAATGTAGGGTTTGGCAGGGATCGAATGAAGGGTAGAGCCACGGGTCGTAACACATCTGAAATGTAACGTCCACTGTTCAAAGTGCCGTCAATGCGAACAAGAGGTGACCCAGATGTGTAACCAATGGCACCCCATACTATCACGCCAGGTGATACGCCACTACGGCGATGACGAATACACGCTTCCAATGTGCGTTCACCGCGATGTCGCCAAACACAGGTGCGACCATCATGATGCTCTAAACAGAACCTGGATTCATCCCAAAAAATGACGTTTTGCCATTCGTGCACCCAGGTTCGTCGTTGAGTACACTATCGCAGGCGCTCCTGTCTGTGACGCAGCGTCAACGGTAACAGCAGCCATGGTCTCCGAGCTGATAGTTCATGCCGCTGCAAACGTCGTTGAACTGTTCGTACAGATGGTTGTTGTCTTGCAAACGTCCCCATCAGTTGACTCAGGGATCGAGACGTGGCTGCACGATCTGTTACAGCCATACGGATAAGATGCCTGTCATCTCGACTGCTTGTGATGCGAGGCCGTTGGGATCCAGCACGGCGTTCCGTATTACCCTCCTGAACCCACCGATTCCATATTTTGCTAGCAGTCATTAGATCTCGACCAACACGAGCAGCAGTGTCGCGATACGATAAACCGCAAATGTGATAGGCTACAATCCGACCTTTATCAAAGTCGGAAACGTGATGGTACGCATTTCTCCTCCTTACACGAGGCATCACAACAACGTTTCACCAGGCAACGCCGGTCAACTACTGTTTGTGTATGAGAAATCGGTCGGAAACGTTCCTCATGTCAGCACGTTGTAGATGTCACCACCGGCGCCAACCTTGTGTGAATGCCCTGAAAAGCTAATCATTTGCATATCACAGCATCTTCTTCCTGTCGGTTAAATTTCGCGTCTGTAGCGCGTCATCTTCGTGGTGTAGCAATTTTAATGGCCAGTAGTGTATTTCATTTCGGATAATTTGTACATTGCCTCCCTTTACACTATTCTGTTCCAATCCCGTGGCTTCCTTTAGCTGACACTGTGACAATACAAGGCCTTCCAACACCGTTCGCGAGTTCCGTGGAAGCGACCTTCTTGTATCTGCATACCAGGCTGTTTGGAGTTGGCAAATCCCACCGACGCATCTGCGACGCTTGCAGCATTCTGGGAGGAATCCTGAAGAGGGCCTCCGTGTCAGGTATAATGGTAAGAGGTACCGGCAAGAGGACCAAAGGAGAAGGACGAGCGATCTGAATGCGTGTGTGGTAAACACTGCCCCGCGGCTATCACACAACTAACGATAACGATGTGTGCATAGGGCGGTAGACTTTCAGTTGAGAAACAGCTCGGTGGCTCGCAGGCACGCGATATTGAGAAGCTATTGCGACATATCAGTCGTAAGCCAGCAACTTAATACCAGTCAGCTGCTGGGGTGTCGTATGAGTGGGTTCACCAAACGACGCAGAAGGTAAGTGTGGAGTTTTTAACTTATTTGTCATCTCTGATTGTTTCAGCTGGCTACTTTCATGAAGGTAAAATAATATATGACAGCAAGTGAAGTACATCGGCTATAGTAGTGATAGTTCGAGTATTCGAGTGAACCCTTGACTGGTATCATACAACTTTGTCACGTAAATGCTACCGTGGTGTCTGTCCGTCTCCTGAGCATTATTACTGAATTACACAATACTAACTTAACTTAATAGTTGTTCATTGAACTCAGCATGTTAAATACATAAAGCGAAAAACAGGAAAATATTGATAATCAAGAGTTAGGTACAGAAAACTAGCATGTGATGTTCCAAAAAAGGGGGCTTCCCTACATTTCAAAAAAATCTAGAAATAATATTTTTAATTATTATCCTATGTCATGCCAACCAAGAGCCGCAAAAAGGAAGAAAATCGTTGGAAAATTTCACGGATAAATTCACATTTTGCTGTTAATTTTAAATTGTTTTTGGGGCGTAATTGAGGGGTTATATAAATACTGGGGCTTGTTTCTCACACATGCAATCTTTAACCCATTCTTAACCGGTTTTCTTGGCATGTATATTCGACACCTACACCGGTCGCGGAAAGGCACAAGCGTTTCGTCAGTACACATACTGCCGGCTGGAGAGTAATATTGCGGACAGTTTGCAATAAATCTGTCAATATCTTTGACATTGCTGCAGTCGCATCTTCTTTTCTGCATTTCTTCCTTTTTATATGGGTTCTTCAATTAAAGAACGTCCGATGTAAATAAAAGCCTTCTTTACAGTATTATAAAAAAAAATATTACACCCAGTTCTACCCACAGAGAAAAGATTATTTATAGATTCGTCGCCACATTTGGAAATCGCTGTGAATGCAAGTAAACCCATAAAAGCTTTCAGTTCAAGAACAACGATAGCAAGCACAAATGATATGATTTTTGAGAGTACTTGTATTTCACCGATTTTGTTGTTTGATAGCTGTGGAATCTCGTCTAAAATGTCTTTAGTGAAAAGTGGACTTCATACTTGTTCAGCATAGGATTCCTACCCAAGACATTATTAGCCTTAAGTCGCAGACTATGAATGTGCAACACGTTATTTTGTTGCCTTGTTCGGACGTTTAGTTGATGGTTGTGCTTTTCTCCGTTTGAAGCACTTGCCCCTGTCATATAACTAGAAATCATTGGGATATGACTGTTGTATACTTAGATCATCTTCACTTGTTTGTATGCTCTCTGTTTCATCATCATCCACTTCATATTTTAAATTCGTGTCGGCATAACTTTCTATCTCGTAGTCTGCATCAGTATCACTGCCGTACAAAACTTCACTAATCTTTTCTACCAAATGCATTTTGAAGTTTGGTTCATTTACTCTCAGAACTCGTTGAGAATTACCAGTCTGCTCAGGCTGTGTTGAATGGTGAGGTAGGCCTGCTAGGGGTGCCGTTCGCTCTCCGTGTACCTTTCATTTGGAGTGCCGGTTTCTTGTTGTGAAGGTGGGATGCCGTTCGCGCAGTTGCGAAAATTAACCACTAGTTACTGTCAGTAATAATACAGGGTGAGCACAAAGTCTTGCCCTGCTTATAAAATTTGTAACAGAACAACCGTTTGGCACAATAAGTTACATTTGATGCCGTTACATAGGTTGGTGTTACTAGTTGTTGTGACCAATAGATGGCCCTTCATCTCCACAACACCGACGCGGTCTGTTAGGTCATGTTAGTTGCTGGAAAAATGGCGTCGAAACAGGAGAAAAAATGGTTCAAATGGCTCTGAGCACTATGGGACTTAACATCTGAGGTCATCAGTCCACTAGAACTTAGAACTACCTAAACCTGACTAACTTAAGGACATCACACACATCCATGCCCTAGGCCGAATTCGAACCTGCGACCGTAGCGGTCGCGCGCTTCCAGACTGAAGCGCCTAGAACCGCTCGGCCACTCCGGCCGGCGAAACAGGAGAAAGCGCAATGTGTGCTTTGGTTTCACGAAACGAAATCGCCCATCAGTGTTCAGCGTAAATTTCGGGCTTCTTATGGACGCAGACCTTCTGACGTTAAATCAATAAAGCGATAGTATGCAAAGTTTAACGAAACAGGCAGCGCTGAAGATCGTCCTCGAAGTGCCAGGTCTCGTGTGAGTGATGCAGCTGTTGATCGTGTTCGGCAATCGTTTCACCGGAGTCCGTCTAAATCAACTCGTCAAGCATCACGTGAACTTCAAATACCGCAAGCAAGTGTGGTGAAGATTCTTCATGAAAGGCTTAGGTTGCATGCTTATAAAGTGCCAATCGTGCAGGCCTTTCAACCGAATGATGTCAATTGTTTTATACCACGTAAATTGTATCACACGAGCCTGTCTGCTAAGCGTCGTAGAAACATAGATAACCTTAATTTTTTTTTAATGGCACCGTGCACACTGTACAAATGGTGCATTTTTTACAGTTGCCACCGTAACCATTGCAATCTGTACCCGACGGAATTTAATTGGAGCGATGCTAAGGGATTTCTCGCGAGAAATAAGACATTGAAGCCCCCATACGTAATATAACTAATGCACAAAGCTTTGTCACAGCTGAGTCGATGTGCGCTAATGGTTCAAATAGCTCTGAGCACTATGGGACTAAACATCGGAGGTCATCAATCCCCTAGAACTTAGAACTACTTAAACCTAACAAACCTAAGAACATCACACCCGTAGCAGTCGCGCGGTTTCGGACTGAAGCGCCTAGAACCGCCCGGCCACCGCGACCGGCAAAGCACAGTAAGAAACGTATCCTTGCTATTGTAGTTCATGTGAAATCCGAGGGTCCGGCAAACGCGGAAGAATACATGGCGTAATGTTTACTTCAGGTTTGTTCTTACGATCATCACAGTATAGGCTCGTACGACGATAATGAATAAAATCTGGCAACACTTCTTCAGGGAGCCACCACGCATGGATTCGTTCATCGTGATGTTGTACAAGTGCACACAGAACTGGAACTCGTCTGAAAAGACGTCGTGATACCACGACTGTGTCGTGGGCACACAACTATCGGTCTGTCTGTCTCTGGGGTGCGTCCAGAGAATCCGCAACAATGTTCGTCGTGCACGCATGTCGTGGTATTTTTAACGTCTCTTTGTTAAACCTTTCTCCTGAGTTCTTGTTCACAGAGATCAGTTACAGATTTTCCCTTGCCATGCGCTCTGTCAGAGTTAATGTCTCGCTAGTCTACACTGTTATTATTTGGTTTGAAAAATTTTAGTCTGACCAGCGCTTAATGATCTTGACAGTTTGATGGTGGACTTTAACCTCAAGAATATTTCCAATGACGTAATGACACAGTGCGTGATCGCCCAATGGTATTTCTTACTGTGGAACAGTTACGTGTACAAGCACGTGGATTCTCCAGTCTTATGCTTCGTGACGAAATTTTTTGTAACATACATCTTACAACATCATCTATCGTCGTCCTTCTTGCTTTTCATTCAGTATATTCGCGTAGAAGAAATGCGTGCATTTGTTACCTACTCTCAGCTGAAAGGCAAAGATGTTCACCCTTCAGTAGTGATCGACACAATGCCCAGTCCACCAATTTCCGTCAACCAGTTTAATTCCACAGATTTTAATTAATTAGATGTATTCCTTGGTATGTAAATACGTAGGCCTATGCATATTCTGTGTCTAGTCTACTTCTTTCAGCAAAAACCTATAACAGAGTATACCATCTGACTAATTGCAATGGGCAACAAATTTTCACTTTCAGAACATTGCCCAAACTTTGAGATGAATATATTTCAGGTGTGTTGAATCCGAATTTCCAAACGTCAGGATTTTTTACAAAACAGAGATCAGGGTAGCGCTCGATACACAAATGCACTGGTTTTAAGACAAACGCTTTTTATGATGTTTTGAGTAAACAATAATCTACACACCGTTATAAATGACTAAATAATGAAATATTGTCTATTTTAGGTATCTGTTACAAGCCATATGTCTATAAACAAAAATCATCATTTTGTATATCAGAAAGTTGTGCACCAAACCATCATAGCATGCCTGTCACAGAACGTACAATGAGGTTTTATAAATAATTTATTTCTCATAAAACTCACAAGTTAGGTAAGTAAAAATGTAAAATTTCAGTACTGTACTCAATGTGATCTTGTTTTTTTGCATGTTAAGCATCTTCTGTTTGGTCTCACTTCATAACCACTTTTAGGTATGTCCCTCTTTATTGGCGAGCCTTGTGATGTTCCACTTGCCTTGGTATCTTGTTTCTAATTCCTTGATATCATGGTGGAATCCCTCCCTGTGTTGTTCACTGTAGTCCCCAAGGTTCTCAGGAAAGTAGCCCAAGCCAGAAGTAGCATATTGATCTTGAGACTCATGTTACAAACGTGAATGCATTCAATGTTTTGTTTACCAAGATTTTGTGCTCTGCACCCTTTATATTACCTAGAAACTTTTAACAACATCTCAGAATGATTGTCGTGCCAACATCTCTTTAGAATTCACTTTACTTTCAAAAGTATCATCGTGAAGCAGCTTCCTGATATCTGGGCCTGTAAACATACCTTCTTTCACTTCTGCATTGCTTAAACTTTGGAACTTTTGACTAATGTACAAGAAGCAATATCCTTCCTTGTCCAAGGCCATGCCAATTGAGCTAATATTCCATTATCTTCAGTGCCATTCCTTCTTAATCCAATGCTGTGCCTCTGCCTGACTAGCACACTTGCAAATGAAACAGTGATATTTTGTGTAACCTACCGAGGAAAAGTGATGTGATAGGACTTTTATGAGTTGAAATTTGGATTCTGTTGGTAAATTTCAATCTAGAAACGTTTAGAGGTATCTACATTGAAATCAGTGTTGCCCAGTGAATTATTTATATTTCAACTTTAAACTGTGAAAACTTCAGAGACCATAAAGACATGACATTCGTTTCATAAGAAGTCAGTGCAGACATTTGCATCTTCTTCATTGTACTTGTCTGAAACCAGTTTTCACAATATCCTCTTTGAATCTACCACTCAGTTTAGGCCAGTCAGAAAAATAAAGGCAAATATATGTATGTATCCTTACTCACCACACCCACTTCGCCCCTGTCTGTTAACTTTATGTTGTCAAAAACCTCCCTCTTCAGGCATTGGCTTCTGTCAAACTATCTTCTCCCACTAGCTTTCGGATACAAATACGTGGAAAATCAATTTTAGTTGAGACAGCAATCGACTAAAAATGGAACTTCTGATTGTTCACCAATTATGTGGCTTCAAGAGGTTATATACTTTCAACATACAAACTTCTCGGAAGGACTTCCCTCACCTTGTTAACCATTTAATTCTAGTCATTACTTTACCCTCCCAGAATAATCTTTGTGTGGTCCACGGCATGGACATCACCACAATTACAATCAAATGTGTTAGGGAGTTGAGCACATGAAGGTCCTTTAATAAGATGCTTATTCATCAAGTCCAAAGAAAAATGACACAAGGCATCAACTCCAGAACAATAGTAGCAACAACAAAAGTCCAAGTAGGTGAAAAATCATTCTCCAGGGCCAGTATTAAGATTTCTTTAATTCTTTTTCCTTCTTTTTTTTTAATGAAAGGTTTTGAGAGGTAAATTATTAGCGGCCATTAAAATAGGCATTTTAATAACCAGTTTAAAACCACTTGCTGTTGGAGGAATCAATCAGGTACACAGCTTGCAATAAGTTATCTTATGAACAGTCTTGCAGAACCAGTAATATTGGTGACTCTAGCATTTGAGCAGTATTGTCGGAAATTGTAATGGAGATTGACAAGTACACAAGACTGTTGGCACTCATTGGTCAAGTTTGGGTATGAGCAGCGCTTTGTACATTGCCTTGCTGGTACTCCAAAATGCTTATGATACCAACACCACCTGTGAGTATGTTGAAAATTGTTTCTTACAAGAACAGCAGACTCAAAATTCTGTCTGTTAAACTTGATGTTTAGATGTGGTAGTTTGTTCACCAAACTCTCCATAGATGGCTCTCTTGGTGTCTTCTGTAATAAACATGCATCTGCACAGCCTGTAGTAATAATGCACAGGTCGGGCTCCCACCCATAACCTTTTTAATGGTGGTACAGTTGTTACTGTGTTACTGTTGACTCATGCAACAGCAGTTGTGTTAACTTTCTTAGCCAGTTTGTCAATGGACAGATCAGTAAAAGCTGATAGAACTGCCCTGACATTTTGTAAAAGCTTTTGCATAGGAAAGATCTTCAAGAGAATGTCATGTAGCAGTTTTTACCTGTGACCGTTTGAAGTGAGTGAAGAATTTGAGATGGGGAATCGCCCCCACACGCGTCACCATCAATGATTTACCATATGTGAACTTCTTGTGTGAAAACAAAATGTTGGAGTACTGTCTTTCTAAAAACATGGAAAGACTGTGCATCATTGGCCTGTTCAGTTACATTAAGATCCAACTGTGAAATGCCAAAGGTAAACTGCTCCAGGTCTGACATGAGGCCAGGCAATATAAAAATAGCTTCAATCTGGGTAAGCCATACTTGTGCCATCGTAGGCCAAAAAGCAGGCAACTTGATGTTAAAATTCCTATTGGAGTCAGTAGGAATTCTTGAACAGTGTTGCTAGATGTGGCTGTGGGCATAGGCCCCAACTTCACAGCTTTGATTGTGATGGTACACATTTTGCCACTTTGTAGCTGTAGAAAACACAGCAAACTCACTCAGTATCAGAGTCATGACTTTAGGTATATTGCGCAATATCACTGAATAAATGCTGTTAAATATACTGAACTTTCTTTGATTCATTATATACTTCCTTTGGGGCACATACAGTGAGCATACATCATAAAACAACATAAAACAATATCCAAAGAAATCAGCAACTACACATAGAGATCACATTCTATCCTAAGATTATAATTTGATTCAAATTGATTGTGCCACAGCTTCAGTTTTCACATTAACAGTGTCTAGCTCAACCCCCAAATCTGGGTACATCTGAAAAGCTTTCCATGCTCTGCTCTACATACTGTTTCATTACTATAACTATTAGAGTATGACTCCGTTAGTTACAAATTATTTACATTACTGTCAACTATCCAACTTTCAGCTCCTTCCTCTACTTGGATTTCATTCACACCATTATCTCTTTTGTGAAGACCACCACTCATTACATCAACACATTCCGACTCGATATCCACCATAGCACCAACATTCACATCAGCGACTTTCTTCTCAACCACACCACGCACCCTAGTGTCACATTTATTCACAGTGTCACATATATCTTCCTCGCTACATTTACCAGTATTAACTAATGGCTCCTCATTTTCACTGCTACTAATCGCCAATGACTCACCTTCTCCTTTGACATCAGCTTCCTGCTTGATATCATTTATTTTTGCAAAAGTTTCATCCACTATCTGCCCGCATTTTATTCCAATATCCTTACCTGTATTAATATTTACAGGCATGTTCTCTGTAATGTTACAGAGAACATGCCTGTAAATAATAATACAGGTAAGGATATTGGAATAAAATGTGGGCAGATAATGGATGAAACTTTTGCAAAAATAAATGATATCAAGCAGGAAGCTGATGTCCACCATCTCAATATCAACAGTATTGACATGCTTTACATCTAATACCAATTTTGAGCATAAAGGAAAATATTCCATCTGCTTTGTTTTCTTTACTTGTTTGTATTTTCTATTGGTGTCCTGATATTCTTTCCTGTAACCATCTACACACTGAACAATTAAACACTTCCTATCTCACTAACTGGATCTGTCATGTCTACATCTTTATGTATTATGAATATAATAGAGGGAAACATTCCAAGTGGGAAAAATATATCTAAAAACAAAGATGATGTAACTTACCAAATGAAAGTGTTGGTATGTTGATAGAGACACAAACAAACACAAACACACACACAAAATTCAAGCTTTCTTCATCAAGAAAGAGCGAAGGAGAGGGAAAGATGAAAGGATGTGGGTTTTAAGGGAGAGGGTAAGGAGTCATTCCAATCCTGAGAGCGGAAAGACTTACCTTAGGGGGAAAAAAGGACAGGTATACACTCGCTCACACACACACATATCCATCTGCACATATACAGACACAAGCAGACATATGTAAAGGCAAAGAGTTTGGGCAGAGATGTCAGTCGAGGCGGAAGTACAGAGGCAAAGATGTTGTTGAATGACAAGTGAGGTATAAGCGGCGGCAACTTGAAATTAGCGGATGTTGAGGCCTGGTGGATAATGGGAAGAGAGGATATATTGAAGGGTAAGTTCCCATCTCTGGAGTTCTGATTGGTTGGTGTTAGTGGGAAGTATCCAGATAACCCGGACGGTGTAACACTGTGCCTAGATGTGCTGGCCGTGCACCAAGGCATGTTTAGCCACGGGGTGATGCTCATTACCAGCAAACACTGTCTGCCTGTGTCCATTCATGCGAATGGACAGTTTGTTGCTGGTCATTCCCACATAGAAAGCTCAAACCCAGAACCTCCCACAGAAGAACCCCAAAAGTGCCCCACTTGTGACAGGATACTTTCCGGGACTGGATCAGACTCTGAATGTGGCTCTCCAGCAGGGAAACGACTTCCTCAAAACCTGCCCTGAAATGAGATCCATCTTTCATGAAATCCTCGCCACTCCACCAAGAGTGTCTTTCCGCCATCCACCTAACCTTCATTACCTCTTGGTTCATCCCTATGAAATCCCCAAACCACCTTCCCTACCCCCTGGCTCCTACCCTTGTAACCGCCCCCGGTGTAAAACCTGTCCCATGCACCCTCCCACCACCACCTACTCCAGTCCTGTAACCCGGAAGGTGTACACGATCAAAGACAGAACCACGTGTGAAAGCACCCACGTGATTTACCAACTGTCCTGCCTACACTGTGAAGCTTTCTATGTGGGAATGACAAGCAACAAACTGTCCATTTGCATGAACGGACACAGGCAGACAGTGTTTGTTGGTAATGAGGATCACCCTGTGGCTAAACATGCCTTAGTGCACGGCCAGCACATCTTGGCGTAGTGCTACACCATACGGGTTATCTGGATACTTCCCACTGACACGAACCTATCAGAACTCCGGAGATGGGAACTTGCCCTTCGATATATCCTCTTTTCCCATTACCCATCAGGCCTCGACCTCCGCTAATTTCAAGTTGCCGCCGCTCATACCTCACCTGTCATTCAACAACGTCTTTGCCTCTGCACTTCTGCCTCGACTGACATCTCTTCCCAAACTCTTTGCCTTTACATATGTCTGCTTGTGTCTGTATATGTGCAGATGGATATGTGTGTGTGTGTGTGTGTGTGTGTGTGTGTGTGTGTGCAAGTGTATACCTGTCCTTTTTTCCCCCTAAGGTAAGTCTTTCCACTCCCCGGATTGGAATGACTCCTTACCCTCTCCCTTAAAACCCACATCCTTTTGTCTTTCCCTCTCCTTCCCTCTTTCCTGATGAAGCAACCGTGGGTTATGAAAGCTCGAATTTTGTGTGTGTGTCTGTGTCTCTATCAACGTACCAACGCTTTCGTTTGGTAAGTTACATCATCTTTGTTTTTAGATATATCTTTATGTATTATAGTATTTGCACTACTGGAAACATTTTTACTCAATACATGATGTGATCTATGTTTCTCTCTTACCTTATTACTACTGTTTACATTAATATTTTCAGAATCTGGTTTATTTCTGGTGATTGGTGGCTCTGTATTCTTGCTTGCCCAATCACCTGTATAATTACCCTTGTTCCTACTGGCATCTGTTCTACTCACTTTATTTACTGGAAAGTCACTTCTAAACCAACTTCTAGAGCCAAAGCTCCTTCCACTATCCACAGATCTGGGTTTTATTTGCTCTATTTGTTCACATAGCTCTAGAAGTCATTGATATTTGTCATGGAGCAAGGAGAAGCAGTCCTTTAATTTTCTGAGGCAGTATGCTCTCTAATCCCACAATTACTAACTAGCTAGCTAGTTCCTTATCCAAGTACTTCAGTTTATTACCCCAGTATTGACAGAACTCTGTAATGGTACTTGTCCTAGGATCATACTTACCTCTTTCCTGTAATTCACTTACTCTCTTGTGCTGCCCCTTATTAGACCAATATTTCTTCAAAAATAATTCAATAAATCATTCTCATGAGCTAAAGATTCAATAATATCAGCAGCCTAATCATGTGAATATCCTCTTAGATATTCCCTCACAAAAGACATTTTTTTTCCTGATTACAATTTTTTGACAGATCACTAAATTGTCTAATGAAATCAACAGGGTGTGCTTAATCATATTCATCAAAATCACTAAATTTTTACAATGAAGATAAGAAGATACCAGTAGATTGGTCACAGTGCACGCATTATCATTTATTCTCTGATTTACTTTCTCTCTAAATTTAACTAATTGTCTGCTACATTGTCATTTACTTTCATTGTTTTCTTCCTGGACAAATTCAGATCAGTTTTGGTCTGTTTAAACTGATTTTTGATCTCATCCCTTTTACCATTACAAACTCTTTCTGAATGGACTCATCCTTTCTTGTTAAATAAAGTCATCACAGGATATTATGAATACTTTTTTCCTTAAAAAAAAAGCACCAAGAAGATGTTATGGATACTGGTCACAAGTTGATATTTATACAGGTATCGCCAAAAAATGTAAAATTGCACAGCAGTGCATCAGTGAAATTCTACACACCATTTTGTTGCCTTTTGTGGCAAGCCACTCTGGGCTTACATTTCACACAATAATGCCCACCCACACATGGTAAGAGTTGAAACTGCTCATCTTTTTGCTTGCCAAACTATACCCTGACCAGCTGGATCACCAGATCTCTCCCCAGCAGAGAATATTTGGAACATCATAGGCAGGGCCATCCAACAATCTTGGGATTTTGATGATCTAGCACACCAGATGGACAGAATTTGACATGCTATCTCTGTCATTCAGTGCCAAACAGAATAACTGCTTGCATGAGGGCCAAAGGGGAACAAACATGTTATTGACTTGCTCAGTTTGTGAAGCTTTTTCTCTTGAATAAATCGTGCAGTTTTTCTGAAATTGTATCCAAATCACTTGTTTGTCTGTACATGTATGTCAACTTCCACCTCATGCAGATAATTCTTTTGTGGCATGTCTATGTTTTTCTCACTGGTACTAGAAACAGCACTCATTCTCCTTTTTCTTTAAAGCTTCCAACTATATTTTTGTTAGCTACAACAACACTGTTAACATTACTTACCTTTTCAGCTGTCTGAATCTCATTTAAATCTTCCTGACAAAATTCAAGAACTTCCATTCACTTGTTACATTTGTTTTTTATCACATTTTCATTTGAGGACTTGTTACTCCCAAAAGACTCTATACCAGAATTTTCTACTACAGCTGAATTTTCATTGGTAAGGTTGGTGGTCATTTACTCTGTTTTTGTAAGTAAACTGTTTATGTCCCTATGTATTTCCTTGCAAATTTCTATACTACAGTCAATTTACTCTCAGGATTTGATTGTTGTTTAAACAAACAATCCCAGCCTGGTTCATGATTCTCATTTACTGACACATCTAATGTTATACCCCTACACACAGTGCCTTTAATTTCACTATCACATATTTTTTTGCATAGTTCCGATGTCAGTTTACCTTGATAATTTTCTGCAGAAGTTGTGGCTGCTGTTGTGTCATCTGCTAACTACTGTAGTTAGTAATTTCTGTGTTGTTTACATCCAGCTAGCTGGTGTGAAGCATGATGTGACATTTGCTGAACCCATGTTGCAAGTAGTGAACTCACAAGTTGATTGGCTGCCATCCAAGCAGGAGTCGATGTTGATGACATCAGACAGTACTACCTTTCACTTTGGCTACATGACTCTTACACAATTGGCATCCACTTCCACTCACAATCTCAATCAATCAGAATCTACTGTTTTAAGAAGTTGTCTGTGCACTTCCTTGTCCTCAATCCACATGTAATTTCAGTTCATTTATGCCACACAAAAATGTAGCTGTATTTACTGTTCCCGTTTGCTGTCAGTTACTTTTTGCTGTCACAGTTACTGTGTATTATTTAGTCTTGCATCAATGTCAAGAGCTCAGATGGAAACCCAGTTCTAAGCAAAGAAGGGAAAGCAGAAAGGTGGAAGAAGTATATATAGGGTCTATACAGGGGCGATGTTCTTGAGGACAATATTATGGGAATGGAAGAGGAGGTAGATGAAGATGAAATGGGAGATATGATACTGCGTGAAGAGTTTCACAGAGCACTAAAAGACCTAAGTCGAAACAAGGCCCCAGGAGTAGACAACATTCCATTAGAACTATTGACAGCCTTGGGAGAGCCAGGCCTAACAAAACTCTACCATCTGGTGAGCAAGATGTATGATACAGGCGAAATTCCCTCAGACTTCAAGAAGAATATAATAATTCCAATCCCAAAGAAAGCAGGTGTTGACAGATGTGAAAATTACTGAACTATCAGTTTAATAAGTCACAGCTGCAAAATACTACCCCGAATTCTTTACAGACTAATGGAAAAACTGGTAGAAGCTGACCTCAGGGAAAATCAGTTTGGATTCCGTAGAAAAGTTGGAACTTGTGAGGCAATACTGACCCTACGACTTACCTTAGACGAAAGATTAAGGAAAGGCAAACCTATGTTTCTAGCATTTGTAGACTTAGAGAAAGCTTTTGACAATGTTGACTGGAATACTCTCTTTCAAATTCTGTAGGTGGCAGGGGTAAAATACAGGGAGCAAAAGGCTATTTACAATTTGTACAGAAACCAGATGGCAGTTATAAGAGTCGAGAGACATGAAAGGGAAGCAGTGGTTGGGAAGGGAGTGAGACAGGGTTGTTGCCTATCCCCGAATTTATTCAATCTGTATATTGAGCAAGCAGTAATGGAAAAAAAGAAAAAGTTCGGAGTAGGTATTAAAATCCATGGAGAAGAAATAAAAACTTTGGGGTTCGCCGATGACACTGTAAATCTGTCAGAGACAGCAAAGGACTTGGTAGAGCAGTTGAATGGAATGGACAGTGTCTTCAAATGAGGGTATAAGATTAACATCAACAAAAGCTAAATGAGGATAATGGAATGTATTCAAATTAAATCAGGTGATGCTGAGGGAATTAGATTAGGAAATGAGACACTTAAAGTAGGAAAGGAGTTTTGCTATTTGGGGAACAAAATAACTGATGATGGTCGAAGTAGAGAGGATATAAAATGTAGACTGGCAATGGAAAGGAAAGCGTTTCACAAGAAGACGACAAATTTGTTAACATCCAGTATTGATTTAAGTGTCAGGAAATCATTTCTGACAGTATTTGTATGGAGTGTAGCCATGTATGGAAGTGAAACATGGATGATAAATATTTTAGACAAGAAGAGAATAGAAGCATTTGAAATGTGGTGCTACAGAAGATCGCTGAAGATTAGATGGGTAGATCACATAACTAATGAGGAGGTATTGAATAGAATTGGGGAGAAGAGGAGTTTGTGGCACAACTTGACTAGAAGAAGGGATTGGTTGGTAGGACACGTGTGGATGGATATGTGTGTGTGTGCGAGTGTATACCCGTCCTTTTTTCCCCCTAAGGTACGTCTTTCTGCTCCCGGGATTGGAATGACTCCGTACCCTCTCCCTTAAAACCCACATCCTTTCGTCTTTCCCTCTCCTTCCCTCTTTCCTGATGAGGCAACAGTTTGTTGCGAAAGATTGAATTTTGTGTGTGTGTTTTTGTTTGTTTGTGTGTCTATCGACCTGCTAGCGCTTTCGTTTGCTAAGTCACATCATATTTGTTTTTAGATATATTTTTCCTGCGTGGATTTATATATATATATATAAATAGAGGGAAACATTCCACGCGGGGAAAATATATTTAAAATCAAAGATGATGTGACTTACCATACGAAAGCGCTGGCAGGTTGATAGAAACACCAACAGACACATACATACACACAAAATTCTAGCTTTCGCAACCAACGGTTGCCTCGTCAGGAAAGAGGGAAGGAGAGGGAAAGACGGAAGGATTTGGGTTTTAAGGAAGAGGGTAAGGAGTCATTCCAATCCCGGGAGCGGAAAGACTTACCTTAGGGGAAAAAAAGGACGGGTATACACTCGCACACACACACCTATCCATCCACACATATACAGACACAAGCAGACATATTTAAAGACAAAGAGTTTGGGCAGAGATGTCAGTCGAGGCGGAAGTGCAGAGGCAAAGATGATGTTGAATGATACGTGAGATATGAGTGGCGGCAACTTGAAATTAGCGGAGATTGAGGCCTGGTGGGTAACGGGAAGAGAGGAGATATTGAAGAGCAAGTTCCCATCTCCGGAGTTCGGATAGGTTGGTGTTGGTGGGAAGTATCCAGATAACCCGGACGGTGTAACACTGTGCCAAGATGTGCTGGCCGTGCACCAAGGCATGTTTAGCCACAGGGTGATCCTCATTACCAACAAACACTGTCTGCCTGTGTCCATTCATGCGAATGGACAGTTTGTTGCTTGTCATTCCCACATAGAATGCATCACAGTGTAGGCAGGTCAGTTGGTAAATCAAGTGGGTGCTTTCACATGTGGCTCTGCCTTTGATCGTGTACACCTTCCGGGTTACAGGACTGGAGTAGGTGGTGGTAGGATGGTGCATGGGACGGGTTTTACACCGGGGGCGGTTACAAGGATAGGAGCCAGAGGGTAGGGAAGGTGGTTTGGGGATTTCATAGGGATGAACTAACAGGTTACGAAGGTTAGGTGGACGGCGGAAAGACACTCTTGGTGGAGTGGGGAGGATTTCATGAAGGATGGATCTCATTTCAGGGCAGGATTTGAGGAAGTCATATCCCTGCTGGAGAGCCACATTCATTGTCTGGTCCAGTCCCGGAGAGTATCCTGTCACAAGTGGGGCACTTTTGTGGTTCTTCTGTGGGGGATTCTGGGTTTGAGGGGATGAGGAAGTGGCTCTGGTTATTTGCTTCTGTACCAGGTTGGGAGGGAAGTTGCGGGATGCGAAAGATGTCTTCAGGTTGTTGGTGTAATGGTTCAGGGATTCCGGACTGGAGCAGATTCGTTTGCCACGAAGACCTAGGCTGTAGGAAAGGGACCGTTTGACGTGGAATGGGTGGCAGCTGTCATAATGGAGGTACTGTTGCTTGTTGGTGGGTTTGATGTGGACGGACATGTGAAGCTGGCCATTGGACAGGTGGAGGTCAACGTCAAGGAAAGTGGCATGGGATTTGGAGTAGGCCCAGGTGAATCTGATGGAACCAAAGGAGTTGAGGTTGGAGAGGAAATTCTGGAGTTCTTCTTCACTGTGAGTCCAGATCATGAAGATTTCATCAATAAATCTGTACCAAACTTTGGGTTGGCAGGCCTGGGTAACCAAGAAGGCATCCTCTAAGCGACCCATGAATAGGTTGGCGTACGAGGGGGCCATCCTGGTACCCATGGCTGTTCCCTTTAATTGTTGGTATGTCTGGCCTTCAAAAGTGAAGAAGTTGTGGGTCAGGATGAAGCTGGCTAAGGTGATGAGGGAAGAGGTTTTAGGTAGGGTGGCAGGTGATCGGCGTGAAAGGAAATGCTCCATCGCAGCGAGGCCCTGGACGTGTGGAATATTTGTGTATAAGGAAGTGGCATCAATGGTTACAAGGATGGTTTCCGGGGGTAACACATTGGGTAAGGATTCCAGGCATTCGAGAAAGTGGTTGGTGTCTTTGATGAAGGATGGGAGACTGCGTGTAATGGGTTGAAGGTGTTGATCTACGTAGGCAGAGATACGTTCTGTTGGGGCTTGGTAACCAGCTACAATGGGGCGGCCGGGATGATTGGGTTTGTGGATTTTAGGAAGAAGGTAGGGGTGCGGGGTGTCGGTGGGGTCAGGAGGTTGATGGAGTCAGGTGAAAGGTTTTGCAGGGGGCCTAAGGTTCTGAGGATTCCTTGAAGCTCTGCCTGGACATCGGGAATGGGGTTACCTTGGCAAACTTTGTATGTGGTGTTGTCTGAAAGCTGATGCAGTCCCTCAGCCACATACTCTCGACGATCAAGTACCACGGTCATGGAACCCTTGTCCGCCGGAAGAATGACGATGGATCGGTCAGCCCTCAGATCACGGATAGCCTATGCTTCAGCATTTGTGATGTTGGGAGTAGGATTAAGGTTTTTTGAGAAGGATTGAGATGCAAGGCTGGAAGTCAGAAATTCCTGGAAGGTTTGGAGAGGGTGATTTTGAGGAAGAGGAGGTGGGTCCCGCTGCGACGGAGGACAGAACTGTTCCAGGCAGGGTTCAATTTGGATGGTGTCTTGGGGAGTTGGATCATTAGGAGTAGGATTAGGATTATTGTTCTTCGTTGCAAAGTGATATTTCCAGCAGAGAGTACGAGTGTAGGACAGTAAATCTTTGACGAGAGCTGTTTGGTTGAATGTGGGAGTGGGGCTGAAGGTGAGGCCTTTGGATAGGACAGAGGTTTCGGATTGGGAGAGAGGTTTGGAGGAAAGGTTAACTACTGAATTAGGGTGTTGTGGTTCCAGATTGTGTTGATTGGAATTTTGAGGTTTTGGGGGGAGTGGAGCTGGAAGTGGGAGATTGAGTAGATGGGAGAGACTGGGTTTGTGTGCAATGAGAGGAGGTTGAGGTTTGCTGGAAAGGTTGTGAAGGGTGAGTGAGTTGCCTTTCCGGAGGTGGGAAAACAGGAGATTGGATAGTTTTTTGAGGTGGAGGGTGGCATGCTGTTCTAATTTACGGTTGGCCTGTAGGAGGATGCTCTGAACAGCCGGTGTGGATGTGGGAGAGGAAAGATTGAGGACTTTTATTAAGGATAGCAGTTGACAGGTGAGTTCATTGGCTGAGCTGATGTGTAGGTGAAGGATTAGGTGGGAGAGGGCAATGGATTGTTCAGTTTGGAACTGGTATAGGGACTGATGGAAAGAAGGGTTACAGCCAGAGATGGGAACTTTAAGTGTGAGGCCTTTGGGGGTAATGCCAAATGTCAGACAAGCCTGAGAAAATAGAATATGGGAGCGTAATCTGGCTAGGGCGAAGGCATGTTTGCGGAGGGAATGTAAATAAAACTTAATGGGGTCGTTGTGGGAGTGTTGTGAGGGTGACATGGTATTAGAAGGTGGAAAGTGTAACATGAGGCTGAAATGAAAATGAAAATTAAAGATATATGGGGAGGGATAAAGGTGGACTGGAAAGTAACTGGAGATCTGGTGTGAAAAAAGGCGAAAAGGTATTGGTTACAGCTGGGCTATGCTGGACTTGGGTTGGTAGACAACGATGTGCACACAGGTTAGGTGGTTGTGTTGCCGCCAAAACACGTTAGAGGACGGAGAAATTCGGGAAAATTTCGAAAAAACTGCGTGTAATAAATTAAAAGGAGTGGTTTTGTGGTGGCAGATTATGAAAATGAGGTTAACAATTGTCTGACGAAGAAATAATGACGTTAAAACCTGTTGGAAGCGGCTAAAAATTATCAGTGTTGTGGGACAAAACGGAAATGGAAATAAAGCGAAAGTTATTAGAACTAGCCGAAATGGTTGTTTAAAAGGTGAAAGGAACTGTTTGTGAACTAGAAATGGTGGATTTTATAGTGGCGGTGGTGTTGAAAGCGGCAAAAAAAATTTTTTGGTTATGGTTTGGAAGTGGGTTACGTATTATTGAGTCTATATAGGCGGGATAAAATTGTACGGCAGATTACGGTAAAAAGGAGAAGGTGAATACAAAGTGAAACTACTGGCAAAAACAGAAAGAGAAAATAAGACAACAGAAAAGATTTCGAAATGCAACAGTGACAATAACAAACGTAATTGTTGGGTTCAAATTAATGATATCAATATAATAGAAGGAAACATTCCACACAGGAAAAATATATTTAAAAACAAAGATGATGTGACTTACCATACGAAAGCGCTGGCAGGTCGATAGAAACACAAACAGACACATACATACACCAACAACCTGACAACAGCTTTCGCATCCCGCAACTACCCTCCCGACCTGGTACAGAAGCAAATAATCAGAGCCACTTCCTCATCCCCTCAAACCCAGAATCCCCCACAGAAGAACCACAAAAGTGCCCCACTTGTGACAGGATGCTTTCCGGGACTGGACCAGACAATGAATGTGGCTCTCCAGCAGGGATATGACTTCCTCAAATCCTGCCCTGAAATGAGATCCATCCTTCATGAAATCCTCCCCACTCCACCAAGAGTGTCTTTCCGCCATCCACCTAACCTTCGTAACCTGTTAGTTCATCCCTATGAAATCCCCAAACCACCTTCCCTACCCTCTAGCTCCTATCCTTGTAACCGCCCCCAGTGTAAAACCTGTCCCATGCACCCTCCTACCACCACCTACTCCAGTCCTGTAACCCGGAAGGTGTACACGATCAAAGGCAGAGCCACATATGAAAGCACCCACGTGATTTACCAACTGACCTGCCTACACTGCGATGCATTCTATGTGGGAATGACCAGCAACAAACTGTCCATTCGCATAAATGGAAACAGGCAGACAGTGTTTGTTGGTAATGAGGATCACCCTGTGGCTAAATATGCCTTGGTGCACGGCCAGCACATCTTGGCACAGTGTTACACCATCCGGGTTATCTGGATACTTCCCACCAACACCAACCTATCCAAACTCCAGAGATGGGAACTTGCTCTTCAATATATCCTCTCTTCCCATTACCCACCAGGACTCAATCTCCGCTAATTTCAAGTTGCCGCCACTCATACCTCTCCTGTCATTCAACAACATCTTTGCCTCTGCACTTCCGCCTCGACTGACATCTCTGCCCAAACTCTTTGTCTTTAAATACACTCCTGGAAATTGAAATAAGAACACCGTGAATTCATTGTCCCAGGAAGGGGAAACTTTATTGACACATTCCTGGGGTCAGATACATCACATGATCACACTGACAGAACCACAGGCACATAGACACAGGCAACAGAGCATGCACAATGTCGGCACTAGTACAGTGTATATCCACCTTTCGCAGCAATGCAGGCTGCTGTTCTCCCATGGAGACGATCGTAGAGATGCTGGATGTAGTCCTGTGGAACGGCTTGCCATGCCATTTCCACCTGGCGCCTCAGTTGGACCAGCGTTCGTGCTGGACGTGCAGACCGCGTGAGACAACGCTTCATCCAGTCCCAAACATGCTCAATGGGGGACAGATCCGGAGATCTTGCTGGCCAGGGTAGTTGACGTACACCTTCTAGAGCACGTTGGGTGGCACGGGATACATGCGGACGTGCATTGTCCTGTTGGAACAGCAAGTTCCCTTGCCGGTCTAGGAATGGTAGAACGATGGGTTCGAAGACGGTTTGGATGTACCGTGCACTATTCAGTGTCCCCTTGACGATCACCAGTGGTGTACGGCCAGTGTAGGAGATCGCTCCCCACACCATGATGCCGGGTGTTGGCCCTGTGTGCCTCGGTCGTATGCAGTCCTGATTGTGGCGCTCACCTGCACGGAGCCAAACACGCATACGACCATCATTGGCACCAAGGCAGAAGCGACTCTCATCGCTGAAGACGACACGTCTCCATTCGTCCCTCCATTCACGCCTGTCGCGCCATCACTGGAGGCGGGCTGCACGATGTTGGGGCGTGAGCGGAAGACGGCCTAACGGTGTGCGGGACCGTAGCCCAGCTTCATGGAGACGGTTGCGAATGGTCCTCACCGATACCCCAGGAGCAACAGTGTCCCTAATTTGCTTGGAAGTGGCGGTGCGGTCCCCTACGGCACTGCGTAGGATCCTACGGTCTTGGCGTGCATCCGTGCGTCGCTGTGGTCCGGTCCCAGGTCGACGGGCACGTGCACCTTCCGCCGACCACTGGCGACAACATCGATGTACTGTGGAGACCTCACGCCCCACGTGTTGAGCAATTCGGCGGTACGTCCACCCGGCCTCCCGCAAGCCCACTATACGCCCTCGCTCAAAGTCCGTCAACTGCACATACGGTTCACGTCCACGCTGTCGCGGCATGCTACCAGTGTTAAAGACTGCGATGGAGCTCCGTATGCCACGGCAAACTGGCTGACACTGACGGCGGCGGTGCACAAATGCTGCGCAGCTAGTGCCATTCGACGGCCAACACCGCGGTTCCTGGTGTGTCCGCTGTGCCGTGCGTGTGATCATTGCTTGTACAGCCCTCTCGCAGTGCCCGGAGCGAGTATGGTGGGTCGGACACACCGGTGTCAATGTGTTCTTTTTTCCATTTCCAGGAGTGTATGTCTGCTTGTGTCCTTTATGTGTGGATGGATATGTGTGTGTGTGCGAGTGTATACCCGTCCTTTTTTTCCCCTAAGGTAAGTCTTTCCGCTCCCGGGATTGGAATGACTCCTTACCCTCTCCCTTAAAACCCAAATCCTTCCATCTTTCCCTCTCCTTCCCTCTTTCCTGACGAGGCAACCGTTGCTTGCGAAAGCTAGAATTTTGTGTGTATGTATGTGTCTGTTTGTGTTTCTATCGACCTGCCAGCGCTTTCGTATGGTAAGTCACATCATCTTTTATATATATATATATATATATATATATATATATATATATATATATATATATATATATATATATATATATATATATATATATATATACACACATACCAAGGATTCCAAGGCAGAGTAGCTAAAAAGATTGTTTCAAAATTGTCTGAAGACAGAAAGATGAAACCTAGTGAACAGATGAAAGCATACTTGAAGAAAATAACAAGGAACAAAGGAATGAAATTGTAACATAGCCCTCTGATGGCTTATCTTGACAAGAAGGCATTAAATAGGTACAATCCGGTTTCATTACTGACATCTTTTGCCAAGGTATTTGAAAAAATAATGTAGTCAAGAGTAGTCTCACATTTAAGAACAAACAATTTACTTCCATATCACAGCTTGGGTTACAGAAAGATATCTCAAATGAGAATGCTATTTCTGCATTCACACATCAAATATAATGAGCCTTAAATAATGGAAATGGAAATGAGCGTTTGGCGTCATTGGCCGGGAGGCCCCTCGCGGGGCAGGTCCGGCCGCCATATCGCAGGTCTTATTACATTCGGCGCCACATTGGGCGACCTGCACGCCGGATGGGGATGAAATGATGATGAACACAACACAACACCCAGTCCCTGAGCGGAGAAAATCTCCGACCCAGCCGGGAATCGAACCCGGGCCCAGAGGACGGCAATCCGTCACGCTGACCACTCAGCTACTGGGGCGGACAGCCTTAAATAATAAAATATCATCAGTTGGTATTTTTTGTGATCCTTCAAAGGAATTCTATTGTTAGATCATGTTACAAGCCTGCTCTTAGAAAAACTCAAGTTTTATGGAATTGATGGCTTTACAGACAGCTGGTTTGTCCATTTCAATTGGCTGTCTACATTTATCCCTAAGAATTTGGTACTTGTTACACATTCTAATTCATTATTATTAACTTTTATTCTAGTGGCATTGTGTTTTTTGTTCAATTGAAAGTTAATATAGTCAGTTTTCTTTACATTTAGGGTTACTTTATTTTTTAATGACCAGTTGTGGACATCATTGAGAGCCTTGTTTGCTCTTTCTGACAGTTGTGTTGGATTTTCACCTGTTATTACTATGTTGCTGTCATCAGCAAAAAGTATTTTTTCTCCATGTCTAATACTTTGTGGGACGTCGTTAATGTATATAAGAAACAATATTGGGCCTAATACACTTCCCTGTGGGACGCCTATATTCACATGTTCTGGGTCAGACAGGTGTTTTACAAGGGAATTATTCAAAACTTGTGATATCTCAACTCGTTGAACTCTATTATCCAAGTATGATTTGAACCACTTCTTTGTCACACCTCTTATTCCTGTTTGCCCTAATTTATGAAGTAAGATTTTGTGGTCAACTGTATCAAAGGCCTTTGACAAGTCTAAAAAGATACCACTTACATTTTCACCTTTGTCCAGTGCTTCTAAAATTACTTTAGTGAACTGTGCTATAGCAGATTGTGTGCCTTTTCCAGGCCTAAAACCAAATTGGTCATTGGAAAGAAGGTTATATTTCTTCAGGTAATTTAGCAGTCTCTTTTTGACTAGTATTTCTATTATTTTAGAAATGATAGACAGTATAGAAACTGGCCTGTAGTTCTCTACATTTTCCACCTCTCCGTTTTTAAGGTACTCCAGAAAGTATCCAGATTTGAAAGATTCATTAATTATGTCTGTTAATGGGCCCTTTATGGAGTCTATACATTCTTTAATTAAGCAGACTGGGATTTCATCAAGTCCTACTGAAGTTTTATTTTTTAGTTGGTGTGCCACTTCCCTTTCTGAAGTTGGCAAGAGCACCATTGAGTTTGTTGGCTGGTTCTGAGTAGGTAAATCATACGTATCTAGAAATTTCTGCTGTAATTTTTTTGCAATACTACTGAAATATGAGTTTACAAAATCAGCTAATTTTTTAGTGTTACCTAGTGGTACGTCTTTGTTTTTAATATGTGAATTGAGGTCCTTTTTAGCAGAGTTAGATGTTTCCTGTTTGATGATGTTCCAGGCTGCTTTGCACTTGTTTTCAACTTGAAGTAATATTTTGTTGTTTGAAAGTTTATTTGCGGCTAGCAGCACCTTTCTGTATATTTTCCTGTACTTTTTCTAGAATTGCAGAACTTCTGTTTTAGATTGATTATTTTTTATGGAGTTGAGATATCTAAGAGTTTCTGAGGATTTTTTGATACCTGTAGTCACCCATTGATTTCTCTTTGTAGTTTTAATTTGATAAAGAGTTTTGGGAAACATTTCTTCAAATCTGAGTTTAAAAATTGACATGAACTTGATAAATTTCTGATTTGCAGTAATTTCTGCATAGACTTCCCCCCATTCTTCATATTCTAGCTGACATTTAAACACATACAGGGCTGATTTGGAAAACATTCTTTTGTATGTACACAGTTTAGGAGGAGTTTCTACATGAATGTTAGTTTTTAAGATCTGGCAAAGGTGGTCTGATAGGCCCCGGTTTTGGACAACAATATCAATTTTTTTACTATCAATATCTGTAGCTACATGATCTATAGATAACACTTCAGGTAAATGGGAGGGAACTCAGGGATGCACAAAATGTCAGCAGTACTTTAAACAAATATTATACTGAATTTGTGGAAAAATTAATAACTCAAAGTAAATGCAATAATCATTCCATATGAGACAAAATGCTTATTCCTAACCCTAAATAATGAATCAGAAATTGTAAAAATAATACATAGTCTAAAAACAGAAAACACTGAGGGACTGGACTGTATATCCACTAAACTAATTAAATGCTGTTTACAATGGGTAGTAAAGTGTGATAAACTTATCTATAGAAAAAGGAATATTCCCAATGTGCCTGAAAAACAGTAAAGTATTCCCTATACATATAGGAGACTGCAGTATGACCAAGGAACTTACTGACCTATAACTATTACATCTGTACTCTCTAAAATAACAGAAACCACAATAAAAGACAGAATATTAAATTTTATACAAATATCAATGTTATCAACAATGAACAAGGTGGGTTCAGAAAGGGCAAATCTATCAAAACAGCAACAGCTGAATTTGAAACATATGTAACAAAAACACTTGATGAACAGAAGAAAGTCTGTGGTATGTTCCTGGACCTATTTACAGCATTTTATTGTGTATGTCATGATATCCTATTAGAAAAGCTTCATCATTGTGGTATAATAGGGAAAGCCACATCATTAAATCATTTTTGTAAAATAGAAAGCATTGTGTAGAAATAAAGCAAAAATTGGAAAATTATATTAAAAGTGTCTTTTCAAATTTTGAAATTGTGAAATATGGAGTTCCTCAAGGATCTGTCCTTGGTCCACAACTTTTCATTTTGTATGTCAATGATATGACCAAATCAGTATCTGATAGTGTAGTCATGTATGCAGATGACACTTCATTTGTTGTTACAAGTTCTACAACAAATGACTGGCAAGAGAAGGATTTGCTCAATATGAAAAGTGGAAACAATTATTTCAAGGAAAACAATCTCTTTATAAATGGAAACAAAACAACATGTATGCAGATACCTGCAAACATAAAACACACTTTGGACTACATTACAGTCAGGCTTGGAGGCCTAGAACTAAAGGGGACAGACGGCTATAACAGTGGGTAGGTAATTGTCATGGGAGAATCACCTAAATAACATGTACAGCAAAATAGGTTCAAGCATATTCCTGATGAGAAAAATGTCAAAGTCAGTAAATAGACACACTCTACAAACAATGTACTATGGACTAGTCCATTTGCACCTCTCTTGTGGCATACTGGCTTGGGCAAATGGTGCAAATGTGCACACACAAAGCATATTAACATTACAAAAGAGGGCCATATGATGCATCGCAAAAGTATCACCTAGAGAATCTTGCAGAAATAAATTCAGGGAGCTAAAAATTTTAACAGTAGCATCATTATATATACAGGGTGTTACAAAAAGGTACAGCCAAACTTTCAGGAAACATTCCTCACACACAAATGAAGAAAAGATGTTATGTGGACATGTGTCCGGAAACGCTTAATTTCCATGTTAGAGCTCATTTTAGTTTTGTCAGTATGTACTGTAGCTTTCAGAAGCTTGCTTCATCAGGAAAGAGGGAAGGAGAGGGAAAGATGAAAGGATGTGGATTTTAAGGGAGAGGGTATGGCGTCATTCCAGTCCCAGGAGTGGAAAGACTTGCCTTATGGGAAAAAAGGACAGGTATACACTTACACACGCACACATAACCATCCGCACATATACAGACACAAGCAGACATATGTAAAGGCAAAGAGTTTGGGCAGAGATGTCAGTCGAGGCGGAAGCACAAAGGCAAAGATGTTGTTGAAAGCATCCACGTGATTTACCAACTGGCCTGCCTACACTGTGAAGCTTTCTATGTGGGAATGACCAGCAACAAACTGTCCATTCGCATGAACGGATACAGGCAGACAGTGTTTGTTGGTAATGAGGATCACCCTGTGGCTAAACATGCCTTGGTGCATGGCCAGCACATCTTGAGACAGTGTTACACCGTCCGGGTTATCTGGATTTTTTTTTTTTTTTTTTGTCATCAGTCTACTGACTGGTTTGATGGGACCTGCCATGAATTCCTTTCCTGTGCTAACCTCTTCATCTCAGAGTAGCACTTGCAACCTATGTCCTCAATTATTTGCTTGACGTGTTCCAATCTCTGTCTTCCTCTACAGTTTTTGCCCTCTACAGCTTCCTTTAGTACCATGGAAGTCATTCCCTCATGTCTTAGCAGATGACCTATCATCCTGTCCCTTCTCCTTATCAGTGTTTTACACATATTCCCTTCCTCTCCGATTCTGTGTAGAACCTCCTCATTCCTTACCTTATCAGTCCACCTAATTTTCAACATTCGTCTATAGCACCACATCTCAAATGCTTCAATTCTCTTCTGTTCTGGTTTTCCCACAGTCCATGTTTCACTACCATACAATGCTGTACTCCAGACGTACATCCTCAGAAATTTCTTCCTCAAATTAAGGCCGGTATTTGATATTAGTAGACTTCTCTTGGCCAGAAATGCCTTTTTTGCCATAGCGAGTCTGCTTTTGATGTCCTCCTTGCTCCGTCCATCATTGGCTATTTTACTGCCTAGGTAGCAGAATTCCTTAACTTCATTGACTTCGTGACCATGAATCCTGACGCTAAGTTTCTCGCTGTTCTCATTTCTACTACTTCTCATTACCTTCGTCTTTCTCCGATTTACTCTCAAACCATACTGTGTACTCATTAAACTGTTCATTCCATTCAGCAGATCATTTAATTCTTCTTAACTTTCACTCAGGATAGCAATGTCATCAGCGAATCGTATCATTGATATCCTTTCACCTTGTATTTTAATTCCACTCCTGAACCTTTCTTTTATTTCCATCATTGCTTCCTCGATGTACAGATTGAAGAGTAGGGGCGAAAGGCTACAGCCTTGTCTTACACCGTTCTTAATACGAGCACTTCATTCTTGATCGTCCACTCTTATTATTCCCTCTTGGTTGTTGTACATATTGTATATGACCCGCTCTCCCTGTACCTTACCCCTACTTTTTTCAGAATCTCGAACAGCTTGCACCATTTTGTATTGTCGAACGCTTTTTCCAGGTTGACAAATCCTATGAAAGTGTCTTGATTTTTCTTTAGCCTTGCTTCCATTATTAGCTGTAATGTCAGAATAGCCTCTCTCGTCCCTTTGCTTTTCCTAAAGCCAAACTGATCGTCACCTAGCGCATTCTCAATTTTCTTTTCCATTATTCTGTATATTATTCTTGTAAGCAGCTTCGATGCATGAGCTGTTAAGCTGATTGTGCAATAATTCTCGCACTTTTCAGCTCTTGCTGTCTTCGGAATTGTGTGGATGATGCTTTTCCGAAAGTCAGATGGTTTATCAACAGACTCATATATTCTATACACCAACGTGAATAGTCGTTTTGTTGCCACTTCCCCCAAAGATTTTATCTGGATACTTCCCACTAACACCAACCTATCAGAACTCCGGAGATGGGAACTTGCCCTTCAATATATCCTCTCTTCCCATTACCCACCAGGCCTCAACCTCCGCTAATTTCAAGTTGCCGCCGCTCATACCTCACCTGCCTTTCCAGAGGTGGGAAACCAGGAGATAGGATAGTTTTTTGAGGTGGAGGGTGGCATACTGTTCTAATTTGCGGTTGGCCCTTAGGAGGGTGCTCTGAACACCTAGTGTGGATGTGGGAGAGGAAAGATTGAGGACTTTGATTAGGGATAGGAGTTGACGGGTGTGTTCATTGGCTGAGTTGATGTGTAGGTGAACGATTAGGTGGGTCAGGGCTATGGATTATTCAGTTTGGAACTGGTATAGGGACTGATGGAAAGAAGGGTTACAGCCAGAGATGGGAACTTTAAGTGTGAGGCCTTTGGGGGTAATGCCAAATGTCAGTCAAGCCTGAGTGAATAAAATATGGGAGCGTAATCTGGCTAGGGCGAAGGCATGTTTGCAGAGGGAATGTAAATAAAACTTAATGGGGTTATTGTGGGGATGCTGTGTGGGTGACATGGTATTAGAAGGTGGAAAGTGTAACATGAGGATAAAGTGGAAATAAAAATATATGGGGAGAGATAAAGGTGAACTGGAAGCAACTGGAGTTCTGGAGTGGAAAAAGTCGAAAAAGTGTTGGTTTAAGGTGAGCTATGTTGATCCTGTGGTGAACTTAGGTTGGTAAACAACGATGTGTACAAAGGTTAGGTAGTTGTGTTGCCTCCAAAACACGTTAAAGGGTGGAGAAATATGGGAAAATTTCGAAAAAAACTACGTGTAAATGTATTAAAAGGACTGGTTATGTGGTGGCAGATTATGACAATGAGGCTAACAATTGTCTGACAAAGAAATAATAACGTTACAACCTGTGGGAAGCTGCTAAAAAATGATCAGTTATGTGGAAAAAACGGGAATGCAAATAAAACAAAAGTTGTTAAAACTAGCTGAAATGGTTATTTAATGGGTGAAAGAAACTGAAGCTGTGAAATAGTATTCAAGAGGTTACACGAGAAATTTTTGTAAACTGGGAACGGTGGATTTTATAGCAGCAGTAGTGTTGAAAGTGTTAAAAACTTTTTGTTATGGTCTCGAAGTAAATTACGTATTATTGAGTGTATAGGCAGGATAAATTGTATGGTAGGTTACAGAAAAAAGGGAAGGTGAATACAAAGTGAAACTACTTGCACAAACAAAAAGAGATAGTAAGGTGAAAGAAAAGATTTCGAAATGCAACAGTGACAATAACAAACGTAATTGTTGGGTTCAAATTAATGATAGGAATATAATAGAAAGAAACATTGCACATGGGAAAAATATATTAAAAAACAAAGATGCTGTGACTTACCAAACGAGAAAGCACTGGTAGATAAACACAATAAAAAACACACAGATACACACACAAATTTCAAGCTTTCGCAACTCACGGTTGCTTCATCAGGAAAGAGGGAAAGAGAGGGAAAGACAAAAGGATGTGGGTTTTACAGGGGAGGGTAAGGAGTCATTCCAATCCTGGGAGCGGAAAGACCTACCTTAGGGGGAAAAAGGGACAGGTATACACTCGCGCACACACACACACACACACATATCCATCCGCAGATATACAGGCACAAGCAGACATATGTAAAGACAAAGAGTTTGGGCAGAGATGTCAGTCGAGGTGGAAGTACAGAGGCAAAGATGTTGTTGAGTGACAAGTGATGTACAAGGGGCGGCAACTTAAAATTAACGGAGGTTGTGACCTGGTGGGTAACAGGAAGAGAGGATATATTGAAGGGCAAGTTCCCATCTTCAGAGTTCTGATAGATTGGTGTCAGTGTGAAGTATCCAGATAACCCGGATGGTGTAACACTGTGCCAAGATGTGCTGGCCGTGCACCAAGGCATGTTTAACCACAGGGTGATCCTCATTACCAACAAACACTGTCTGCCTGTGTCCATTCATGTGAATGGACAGTTTGTTGCTGGTCATTCCCTCATAGAAGGCTTCACAGTGTAGGCAGGTCACTTGATAAATCACATGGGTACTTTCACACATGGATCTGCCTTTGATCATGTACACCCTCTCAGTTACAGGACTGGAGTAGGTGGTGGTGGGAGGGTGCATGGGACAGGTTTTACACTGGGGGCAGTTACAAGGGTAGGAGCCAGAGGGTAGGGATGGTGGTTTGGGGATTTCATAGGGCTGAACCAAGAGGTTACAAAGGTTAGGTGGACGGCAGAAGGACACTCTTAGTGGAGTGGGGAGCATTTCATGAAGGATGGATCTCATTTCAGGGCAGGATTTGAGGAAGTCGTATCCCTGCTGGAGAGCCACATTCAGAGTCTGATCCAGTCTCGAAAAGTATCCTGTCACAAGTGTGGCGCTTTTGGGTTCTTCTGTGGGAGGTTCTGGGTTTGAGGGGATGAGTTAGAGGCTCTGGTTATTTGCTTCTGTACCAGGTCGGGAGGGTAGTTGTGGGATGCGAAAGCTGATTTCAGGTTGTTGGTGTAATGGTTCAGGGATTCAGGACTGATCCTCTCCAACCTCAACTCCTTTGGGCAGATCCCATGCCACTTTCCTCGACGTTGGCCTCCATCTGTCCAATGGCCAGCTTCACAAATCCGTCTACATCAAAGCCACCAACAAGCAGTAGTACCTCCATTATGACAGCTGCCACCCATTCCATATCAAACGGTCCCTTCCCTACAGCTTAGTTCTTCGTGGCAAACAAATCTGCTCCAGTCGTCTATCTACCAGCACTTTCTTGTTGGGTAAGGCACAGCATCTTTGTTTTTTAATATATTTGTCCCATGTGGAATGTGTCTTTCTATATAATCGAGGGAAACATTCCATCTGGGAAAAATATATCTAAAAACAAAGATGCTTTAACTTACCAAATGAAAGCATTGGTATGTTGATAGAGACAATAAACACACAAACACACACACAAATTTCAAGCTTTCACAACCCAAGGTTGCTTCATCAGGAAAGAGGGAAGGAGAGGGAAAGATGAAACGATATGGGTTTTAAGGGAGAGGGTAAGGAGTCATTCCAATCCCGGGAGCGGAAAGACTTACCTTAGGGGGAGAAAAGGACGGGTATACACTCACACACACACACACACACATATCCATCCGCATGTACACAGACACAAGCAAAAATACACTCCTGGAAATTGAAATAAGAACACCATGAATTCATTGTCCCAGGAAGGGGAAACTTTATTGACACATTCCTGGGGTCAGATACATCACATGATCACACTGACAGAACCACAGGCACATAGACACAGGCAACAGAGCATGCACAATGTCGGCACTAGTACAGTGTATATCCACCTTTCGCAGCAATGCAGGCTGCTATTCTCCCATGGAGACGATCGTAGAGATGCTGGATGTAGTCCTGTGGAACGGCTTGCCATGCCATTTCCACCTGGCGCCTCAGTTGGACCAGCGTTCGTGCTGGACGTGCAGACCACGTGAGACAACGCTTCATCCAGTCCCAAACATGCTCAATGGGGGACAGATCCGGAGATCTTGCTGGCCAGGGTAGTTGACTTACACCTTCTAGAGCACGTTGGGTGGCACGGGATACATGCGGACGTGCATTGTCCTGTTGGAACAGCAAGTTCCCTTGCCGGTCTAGGAATGGTAGAACGATGGGTTCGATGACGGTTTGGATGTACCGTGCACTATTCAGTGTCCCCTTGACGATCACCAGTGGTGTACGGCCAGTGTAGGAGATCGCTCCCCACACCATGATGCCGGGTGTTGGCCCTGTGTGCCTCGGTCGTATGCAGTTCTGATTGTGGCGCTCACCTGCACGGCGCCAAACACGCATACGACCATCATTGGCACCAAGGCAGAAGCGACTCTCATCGCTGAAGACGACACGTCTCCATTCGTCCCTCCATTCACGCCTGTCGTGACACCACTGGAGGCGGGCTGCACAATGTTGGGGCGTGAGCGGAAGACGGCCTAACGGTGTGCGGGACCATAGCCCAGCTTCATGGAGACGGTTGCGAATGGTCCTCGCCGATACCCCAGGTGCAACAGTGTCCCTAATTTGCTGGGAAGTGGCGGTGCGGTCCCCTACGGCACTGCGTAGGATCCTACGGTCTTGGCGTGCATCCGTGCGTCGCTGCAGTCCGGTCCCAGGTCGACGGGCACGTGCACCTTCCGCCGACCACTGGCGACAACATCGATGTACTGTGGAGACCTCACGCCCCACGTGTTGAGCAATTCGGTGGTACGTCCACCCGGCCTCCCGCATGCCCACTATACGCCCTCGCTCAAAGTCCGTCAACTGCACATACGGTTCACGTCCATGCTGTCGCGGCATGCTACCAGTGTTAAAGACTCCGATGGAGCTCCGTATGCCACGGCAAACTGGCTGACACTGACGGCGGCGGTGCACAAATGCTGTGCAGCTAGCGCCATTTGACGGCCAACACCGCGGTTTCTGGTGTGTCCGCTGTGCCGTGCGTGTGATCATTGCTTGTACAGCCCTCTCGCAGTGTCCGGAGCAAGTATGGTGGGTCTGACACACCGGTGTCAATGTGTTCTTTTTTCCATTTCCAGGAGTGTATATATGAAGTGTCCAATATCATTGTAAGAAATAATCCACAGACAAATAAAGAATAAGAATAAGGTTACTCGGAGTGTGTCTATTGGAGATATGCTGAGCAAAAGAAGGGGGTGCCCCGTACTTTTCGACATGCTTGAGTAATAAAACCTCAGGGAGTGGAGCCTTGGGTGTTAGTGAGTTGCATCCCACAGGTGTTGCTGATATAACTGAATCATTGGTATCCTCATTCAGAGATTCTGTTGTGGTGTTGTCCTCTGTGAATTGCTCACCTAGAGGGGTCTGAATTGGGGGATTTGTATGTGGCATCTCTGAAGACTCTTTGCCTGTAACATGTGCAGGCTTCACTCTCTCTATGGAGCCTGTTGTGGTTTGCCATCTTGAAGTATTATATGAAGGTGTGCAAGCCACGATGTAATACCTGATATATCCCAACCTAAAGAGGAAATGGCAGTTGCTTAACTTATCAACACATAACCAAATGTGTGAACAGCTCTGGAGGTCCTTACAAAAAATATTTGCTCGTTGTCAAGATGAGCTGGTGCTCTGGAATGAGTGGCATTGTGCACTGCATTGTCAACCAAACTCTAGCAGGACGTGTGTGGTGTGTGTTGTAATCTTACCCTTCCACTCATTACTATTAAAATTCTCTTAGCCTCTTCACTATTTTCAAATGCTTTGAGAGGCATAAGATATACAAAAGAAAAAAACTTATTTGTCTCTTCATTTTCCCCTCTCGTTGTGTCTAGGGGTACATTCTTGTGGCTGAAATTTTGATTTAACAGGTTCCTGATAACTAAATAAGTGATGAAGATCTGCCTGTTACTGTCAATATCTTTTTATTGTATCCCATTCTTCTACATCACACTGACTTTAGAATCTCCATTTTCAGAACATAAATTCACATTGTTCTTGACAAGATTAGAAATTTGTCTACTTCCATCAGAGGCATGTCCACTATTACTTACATTCTGTGATACTCACAATATTTTGAAGTGTTTACAAATATACTTGCAAATGAAGAATCTTTACTAAGACATATCATTATTCTGTAAATGACTCCAGAAATAAATTTAATGGTTAGCATTAGACTGCACAATTAAGAATATGAATTTTAAGTATGCTACAATTTCTAATGTCAAATATTTCTAAAACAAGAATAATTTTTAACTGTTAGTGCATATCGATTCTAACAAATTAACTTCTTTTTACACATTTTAGCCTGAAATATAATGCATCATATACAAAATCATTCAGTTAAACAGCCAAGAATTTATACATACATATGCCCTTAAACCCTGTAATATGACAAGCAGTGTGCTGGCCCAGGCACTTTTGGGTTACATGAGTGTTACTTTTCATTCTATCATCCTGTTGGTCAGAGGGTGATAGCTGATAGTTTTGAGATGGGGGATTCCACTTAGTTTTGTGAGATTAGTAAAAAGAAAACAGTCAAATTGTTGACTGCAGTCCATGACCACTGTGGCTGGAACTCCAAATCTGTGATTCACATGCAGACAAATTCTTCAGCCACCATTTCTGCTGAAATATCAGTCATTTCCCTAGATTCCAGCTAGTAGGTAAACTGATATATTATTGTTAACAAGTATTTGTACCCACTGTAGTAGGGAAGTGGTCCTATTATGTTCAGATGTATGAGGTCTGTTCAAAAAATTCTGGAACTTCGTCCACAACATTTTTCAATGCTTACCTTTTGTTTATTGCACATAGTGTCCTTTGAAATACTCTCTTTTATAACTGATACACCACTCCCAATGCCATTACCACTTCCAGAAGCAGTCTTGATATGCCTCTTGCTGGTTTGGACAAAGCCCTGTCTGCCAACTTCCTTTTATCTGGTCTGTTGTTGCGAATCTTTTTACTCTCAGTGGGGTTTTCAACTTCGGAAATAAAAAAGAGTTCACAGAAACTAGTTCTGGAGAGTATATAGAATGAGGCAGCACAGTGATTTTATGTTCTGTGCAATATTCATGCACTAACAGGGATGATTGTGTGGGTGCGTTATCGTGATACAAGAGCCATGAATTGTCAAACCACATTTCAGGCTGTTTCCTTCTCACACTTTCTCACAGGCATCGCAACATATCCCAGTAGTGCCATTGATTAATAGTTTGTCCCTGTGGAATAAATTCATGGTGAATTAACCCTTCAAAGTCAAAGAAAACTATCAGGATGCCCTTGGCATTTGACCTGACCTGACAAGCTGTTTTTGGTTTCGGAGAATGTTTTCTGACCCATTGCGAAGATTGAACCTTGGTCTCAACATCATAACCATATGCCCATGTCTCATCACCAGATATGATTCTTTTAAGGAACACCTGATTCTCATTTGCTCAGTCCAAAAGCTCTTCACAGATTGTAGGATGAAGATCTTTCTGGTCCTGACTCATGAGCTATAGGACAAACTTGGTGGCAACACAGTGCATTCCGAGATGCTGTGTCAAGATTTCAAGACATGATCCAACTGGAATGTTACATTTTTCTGCAATCTTTCAGACAGTCAATCTTTGATTGGTATGCACAATTTTGTTGACATTCCTAATATGAGTGTCATTGGGAGACATCGAAGGGCATCCTGAACAAGTGTCATCTTTACCTTCTGCTTGCCATTTTTATACCAAGTGAACCATTCATAACACTGAGTGCAGCTTCAGCACTTATCACCATAGGCTTCCTGCTTCATGTGGCACATCTCTGTCAAGGTTTTCTTGAGTTTCATGCAAAATTTAATGCATACTCATTGCTCCTCTAACCGTACCATCTCGAAATTTGCAAACTGTGTGACACAATGTTCTACACCAGCTTCAGGGTGCCCACAGGCAAAATCTAATTTGCATTTGAGTGAATACTGTGTTGGGGGGGGGGGGGGGGATTACAACAGGTCATATTGTGAAATAGATGTCTTTAGCTGTGAAGTGTTGCCATTACCTCCATAATTTTGTGTTTGAAGTCAGATGCACCATCCACTCATCCACACAATGTTGATCCTGTGAGACTGTCCTGCAATGATTTAGTTCTTGAAATACCAGTGTCACTTACTCACAGACTCAATACATAGCTCACCCAGTCATTGGTTCTGCTTAGTGGTGGGCAATTATCTATACCACTTGTAATTTGCTTTCCTCTTAACATCTGCGCCATGCATTCTTGTATTATTGTAATTTACAAACTCATTTGCTGTTTCTTCATAACAGTCATTGAAATTTGCACCTACTTTCTTTATCTCTTCCTTAATCAGCTCTCAGTCTTGATTTCTTAATTGCTCAATATTTTGCAACATTGTCTTCATTTCCTTCTGTGCCATCTTTGCTTCCTTATCCACTGCCATCACTAACAGTTTTGCCTCATGTGCTTCTTTGAGGCTTGCACAACTAATTTTTGGGTCCTCCTACCTTCCTCTTTCACTTCTGTTCTAATTTTCTTGATCACTTCCTCTGCCCTCTTTTCTGCATTGTCTTTCAGCTTTTTCTTAAACTCGTGTTCCAACTTCATTGCCCTGTCTACCATTTTCTTTAAAAGGGTTTGTAGGTCGTCCTGCTTAATTTCAGTCCTATTTTTATGGAAGGATGTATGCAAACTCGATTGCGAGACTCATTGACTCAGCATGATGGATCTTGCTCTATTCTGACCCCTGTGGCCCAGTATGTTTGCTAGGCCATCATTGTGTCACAACGAGATGTCATCTTTGTATTCATTCCCACTATCATTACTGCGGTGTACATCTGCCTCAAATTACATTTGACCCCAATCAACTGTGTGGTTGTCCCTCTCTTTTGAGTCTGGGTATTTCATCTAATCCCCTCCTGTGTTTGTGAAACTTTGTGACTGACTGTGCTCCACAGTCTCTATCCTGTCAGTTTTGGCAAAATTTTTCACTACCCAAGCTTTGCTTTATGTGATAATATAACAGAATATCATTTTATGTAAAACTTTAAACTTAGCATCAAAAAATAAATGATTTGTCAAAGACTAACATACCTATAAATTCCTAACCACAATACATATCAATCATGTAAAAAGAAAGAAAAAGACATCTTCTGAAGTTACAGTAATGTTTCTTGATGCAACAGAAACTAGAAACAGACATGGGACAGAACCCACAAGACCAAAATATGAGCACAAATAAATATACATGTTAAAATTAATAATAGGAGCCAGAAATCTGTAAATAACATGGATCTAAAAAAATTAACACAATTGCTTGCGAAGTAGTTTTTAAAACACTGTGAAATTATACAATAAAATTCTACCATATGACTGTGAATAAAGAACTAGAAAAAAAGTAAATCTGGCTGTGTTAAATTACTTATGCTCACTCTTGACTGTACCATTCACCAAAACATCTGAAATACTGTCCTCCTCTGAGTGACATGAGAGTCTCGCAAGCTTCAATTGAGTGTCCCCACCACCAAGGAATTAAACCTCTGAGTTGTGAGTGGACTGACCTGTTATTCCCAGTGTTGTGTATCTCAGCCATTCCCCAACTCCTGGAGAAGGAAACTCTAAGGTTCCCACAAATCCCCTGCACTTTTTTTATCAAGTACAATACTCATTATTAAGTACAGTAATCAGAGTTAAATAAAGTGACGAGAATCATGTGTTCCACATATCTCTGGACATGACAAGAAGCAGATAGTTTTAACATATTAATGGATGGAAGCAGGCCAGATGGCTTGTAACCTTCCAAGTGTTGTTAAGGAAGCAGTTGAAATTACATTAACTAGTAACCTTGTAAATAGAAAAGTGTGTTGTGTGGAATATTTCCCTCCCCCCCCCCTCCCCCTTGTCAAAAAACAAAGGGACAAAGTTAATGCTACCTCACCTTCGCTATAGGTAACTTCTGACACTGGTCATTTTTGGTTGTATGTTGGTGTTAGTGTTTACACAGTTTGTGTGTGTGTGTGTGTGTGTGTGTGTGTGTGTGTGTGTGTGTTTGTGTGTGTGTGTGTGTGATCTTTCTGGAAGGGCTCTGCAAACCAAAGTTGCATTGGCCTTAGCATGCTGAAGTTTTGCCTTTAAAATGACAGGATGATCACCTGTTGAAATATCTGTTGTTGTCAATGTTGTCATCCTGCTGAATTTTGTTAACTTATTTGAACACTCATGTACTGGGAGAAACTTAGGTCACACATGTACATGCCTATATATATGATTTCCCTTGTTCTTAAATTGTAATACCATGACGTGTTCAGTATCCTCACAAAAATGATCCAAAGGGAACTAAAACTATTCCTACCATTACTACAGCTACTAACAATGAGGATGGGAATTCAGCTTCATAGAAATAAGAGTAGAAATAATAGATTTTGATATCCAACTACATATACATTCTCCATACAGCAGGTTATAGTGATATGCAAACATCAGTGTCCACTACCCAAAGAACAGTAATATAATGGAAAGCAAATACATACTACTAGTTATGGTGGTACTAGCAGAAGTTTTATTTATCTGTTGATCACTTTTATAAGGACATTTCATATGTCTTATTACTACAATTTAAGAACAACAAAATTAAAGTAATTCTCATCAACAGACTCACAAATTTGGAATGTCAAGGATGGGACAGTTACCCATGGCCTTATAATAGCTACCACCCTGAAATTTGTCAGAAATAAATTGGGGAAACAAAAGGGAAACCCAAATCAGGATAATTGATATCACTAGAAGGGAACAGGATGCTGAAATGTGGCTTCTCATCCTATCGAGAAAATAATCCTGATAAAAATTTGGGCAGGATTGTGCGAGTGTGGATGCCATCTACATCTGATACTATTTAATTTGTGGAGTTTACCCATTGAATGAGGCACTAAAATATCAATGACACAAGTCAGCCTAAAATGTTAGTACTAGGGACAGCTCATGCCGTCGACACTTGCACTGTTTTGCAAATATTTTCAGTACAATGAAGATAAACGTGTCAATAAATCAAACAAAATGTAATTAGTATGTAACAAGCGACAAGAGACGAAAGGTCTCTTGTATCAAAATACTCAGAAAATATCCCTGAACAATATTCGAAAAAAGAAAGGCAAAAATGCAAGCTCCTCTGAGTCCTCCTCAGAGTCCTTCTGCTTCCATGTTTTGGAAAGATAGCTTGCAAATTCTACTAGTTGTGGTAGCCTTTTTCCTTAAGTGAATTGGTTCCTTCAGAAGGTTTTCAGCATCTGAGAGGGCTGCCACTCAGACCACCAAGGTCCTCAGAACATGACATTTCTGTGAAAAATGGTAGCTGTTAGAAGACAGATATTGGTCCTTGTGGATGGGTTTCAGTAAACACTGTGGCTGACACATTCATTTGGTTAAAGGTGGGTGAGGATGTCAAGGAAAGGCAAGGCACCATCAGTCTCTACCTCCATCATGAACTTTATGTTGTTAGGATATTGCTGATGTTGTCCATGAGGCGAGACAACAAAAGTCTTGTTGATGTAATGATAATAGCAACTAGGTTTTGTAGGAGCTGTGCCCAGGCCAGTGTCCTCAAAGTGCTCAATAAACAGGTTGGCTGCGAATGGTGCTAATGGGATCACCATCATAACACTGGCTTCATACTTCCATCAGTCAAGTACCACAGTGGTAGGCCCCTTGACTGTTGGGAAGATAATCATGGAATCATCAGTTTTCAGGGAAGGAAGATGCACCATGGTTTCTCTGCTGCTGGAGACTACATCAACCAGCTTCCACTGGATTCAAAACCTATGATGTCTTTTCTGCTCACCTACATCAAATTACATTTACAAACAACTACTTTGCATTTGGTGGGCAGACGGACCAATAGACAGGGACATGGTCACAAGAAACAGGATGGCTCCTTCCTATGCCAGCCTTTTCATGGGTTACTTGAAGGGGGCTTTCCTGGTATCCATAAGGCTTCAGCCCTTGGTTTGGTTTACATACACTGATGGCATGTTTGGCATATGTACCCATGGTGCAGCTGAACTGATAAAATTTTTAGAATCTCTAAATAAATTCTCCCAGCTAAATTTCAAATGGTCCTGTAGCATATCTCATGCCACTTTCCTTAATTGTGATGACATTCTTGCTGTGGGTCAGCTACACACATCTGTTTGCCTTAAACCTGCTAACAAACAACAGTACTTACATTCTGATAGTTGCTATACTTTCCTTGTCAAACATTCCCTACCACACAGCGTTGGCATTTGAGACAAACATATTTGTTCAGATGCAGACTCTCTACAGCAACACGCCAACTTTCTCACCTTAGCCTTCACTGGATCTAATTACCCCACCAGCCTAGTTAAAAAGTAGATTTCTCAGGTCATCACATCTAAACTTTGTACTGGCGATTCCTCCAAAAAACAACTTAGGAGTACACTTCTTGTCACTCAGTACTATCCTGGTCTTGAATGTATTAATCAGCTACTTCAGAAAGTCTATGACTTCCTAAAAACATGTCCGTTCTGTCTGACATTTTGCCCACCACGCCTAGAAAATCTTTTTGTCCTCTCCCGCCCCCCCCTCCCCCCCAATCGCCACAATATCCTGGCCAGATCCTCTCCTCTCTACTCCTTCTGGATCCATTTCTCTACCCTATGGGTTCCACCCCTGTGACTGTCACTACTGTAAGACTTTCCCTATGCAACCTCTTGCCACCACATATTCCAGCTCTGTACTGGCAAAACATGCACAATCAAAGGGAGTTTCTCAGAATCTGCAGGTGGGAATTGGCGTTACTACATTTCCTGGGTGCTCAGCCACCCATCTGCTCTTTAATTTACACTTAGTTCTTTGGTCTCAATATTTCTTCTCAGTAACTGTTCCTTTCTTCAGTCCCTTGTAGTTTGATAATCCCTGTTATATCCTTTACTGGGTTTTCTGTGATTTACTGAATCTGCCAAACAGTTAATTATTTTGAATATATGACTGTGTTCTTAATGGATGAAAGGCCATCAGTTTTTCTGCTGTGGGTTTGGGGGTATTTCAACAGAGTGTGGCTGTTCTGAGACAGAATAGTTAATGATTGAAAGTTTTTTCTATTATTAAGGACCACAAAGATTGCGATATACAAAATTATATGTAATTTCTATTAACACAAAAATTCTGAGGCACTTGCTACATTCACCTTACATGTTTAATAATGGTTATATCTTTTATTGGTTGCTGATTTTAAGTACTTCATCACATGCAATGATGATGGTTAACATTCACAACAATCCTCACTGCAATCCATGGTTGTTGCTGGCCGACACGGTTGACACAAAACACGTAATTTGGCACTTGTCACTTTTGGTTTTATATCACTCATGAATCGGTATTGATGAGGGTCAACCCCACAATGATAAGGGGACGTGGTCATTTGTCACACTCCGGTGAATTTACAATTTACTCCTCACTCAGCACATCCACCATTGATGCCATTTCAGCTCGACCACCAATTTTTTATTTTTTTTGCCAGTCTTTCCAGTACTGCTTTCACTCAACACTAATCTCACTGCTTCGTGCAGTGCTCGACAATCGACTCCTATCTTCATGGGATCATGGATCCCTTACAAGTTGTCTATATCTTTTATTTTCTGACCTGTCCACCCACACCTATGCCATGTATTACAAACTTATCTTCATGATGTTATTAACCCTTGCTTGATGTTTCATCAGTAATCTCTGTCTTGCTTATCATCCTGTCTTCAACATTTAAGCTCTCAGATTTTCAAATCTCATCCAATGCAGTCTGCAGCAATCAGTCTTTCCTTCTCATTCTATAGGGTAAGTCTCTCTTGGCCTGGGGTTCTGGGCAACTTTTCCATAATTCCCTCATTTCCTAAACATCCCCAGTCCTTTTCCTTAATCCTTTTTCCTTCCCCTTCAACCCTTCCGCTGGAAGAAGGAACCACTGGCTCTGAAAGCTTGCACATTTTGTTCATTTTCATGTGTTGTCTCCTGCTGCTGTTTGGTGATTAGATTTTTGATTGACTTATCCAGGTCTCTTTGTTTTGTATGGTGTATGGTGCTTCTGTTCAGCAGAACTGCTTGGTAGCTGTGCATACGGTTTGCCCTACATAAATGTTGTACACACCTGACTCTCTAAAAACAATCTTGTAACTTTTCATGCATCATGAGCGGGCAGGAACGCCAGTTTCAACCGATACCTCTGAAGAATGCATCCTATTTTACTAGTCACAATGCTACTGTAGGGAAGAAATGCTGCTAGATTAGATTACATGTATTTTTCATTCCAATTGCTCCATAGTGAGGAGATCCTCTGGGATATGGAACATGTCTGGAAACAAGAATACACAATAAATATTTGCAAAATGAGAACAGATTTCGTAATGTACCTTCCACAGATCCCAAGTAAAGTGCACTTGTGGATGTGGAATCAGTCAAAAAAGACAAAATCTTAAGTATATTTACATTTTAAAGGGTGTAAAACTTGTCACAAAATATTAAATGGTTAGCATATTCTGCCAAGACATGAAGCATCCTCTGCTAATTGCACATCAAAACATCCCTATGAGAATCATCTCACTTTTTGGGTCTATGGAACAAAAATTGAATCTAATGTTATCTAATCTTTGGACACTGCTGCCTTGTGTATGTAAAGTGGACACCCAAAGTGGACACATTTCCCGTCTTGGTAGTAAGAGGACAACAGCAGTGACAGTTGTTATAAGTTTGAGAATTTTGCCACAACTGACAACATTAACTTTTAAATTTCCACATTTTACTCAACAGTACAAGGTTTTATAAACATCATATTTCACTAAAAAGGGCACTTGATTGGGATTTTTTGTAAAGGATCACTCATACATTTTTTGCTTAAAATATTTCTGGATCTGATGTTTGCTGTTCTTATCTCTTCTTTCAGTTTAGATGTTCTAACAAGTTTCTTCAAAACTGGTGTCTATCAGCTACAGTTTGTCTTAGATACTCTTCATCAGCGGTTCAGACGATACCTAGCATGCAGCTGAGTAAACATGATGAACACATTCATGTCATGGATGCCAGTACAAATGTGTGGAACATCATAAAGGACATTACAGAGTCAGGAGTATGTAGTAAATGTCTCTTAAAATGAAAATCAATTTTATCTTTTCTTCATAAACAAACTGCTTCCACTTCACATTTCACATTACATTAAACATTATTCACTGGCTTGATAAAATTATGCTATTATTGTGAATTTTTTTCTTTAGCTACAGGAGGACCCATTCTGTCTTTGTGATATTAGTGATGTAATAAAGAAACATGAGGAATGGAAAGTGCAGATGCCCAGAATCCAACCATTTTATGGTATGTTTCAATCTGTTTTTTTACAGAGTATAAAAAAAATTTCCCTAAGGATAAAGTTTTTTCTCACACTAATTGGTTTTTGAGAACTGTGTATCTTTAAACCCAGTGCACCAAATTTTTAATAAATTACATATTTACAGTTTGTTTCAAAATTTTCAACAACCTCTGCTACTTTTGCAGCAGTGAAATGCAATGACAGTCTGAATGTGATCAGAGTGCTGGCTGCACTGGGAACTTGCTTTGATTGTGCTTCAAAGGTGAGTTGATGAGTGGATTCTTTAATTGGTCATTTCATATCATTTATGTGTTGTCAGAATAGTATATTAGACATGTAGTTTGTTATGGGTATAGTAGGTTGATAGCGAGAGGTGCAGAACATAGCATAAATTCTAATGATACAGAACATGTACCTTACTCTTGTAAATAATTCCTAGGCAATTACATTCAAACATCATCAAATTAAATTAGTTACAGCCTTTACTTATACTAGACAGATCTCTGCAGTTTAGACGTACAAAAGTTGAATAGTACATGACATTCATATTGTTTGGTTATTATTACTCTTATATATATCGGCTGGTCCTGATAAAAAACTCATTGATGCAGCAACAGCCAGCCATCAACATGACAGTCAGGCTCTTATTAAACTGTACTTTGTTCTTAGTAAAACTTTTTGTGCTTAGTGGTACGTTGCTGAATGTTTATATTCCTAATATTGGGCAACTTTTGGGACTGTCTTTAGTTCATAAACTATATAACTAGTCCAGAATGAGATTTTCACTCTGCAGCGGAGTGTGCGCTGATATGAAACTTCCTGGCAGATTAAAACTGTGTGCCCGACGGAGACTCGAACTCGGGACCTTTGCCTTTCATGGGCAAGTGCTCTACCCTCCGCTGCAGAGTGAAAATCTCATTCTGGAAACATCCCCTAGGCTGTGGCCAAGCCATGTCTCCGCAATATCCTTTCTTTCAGGAGTGCTAGTTCTGAAAGGTTTGCAGGAGAGCTTCTGTAAAGTTTGGAAGGTAGGAGACGAGATACTGGCAGAAGTAAAGCTGTGAGCACCGGGCGTGAGTCGTGCTTCGGTAGCTCAGTTGGTAGTGCACCTGCCCACGAAAGGCAAAGGTCCCGAGTTCGAGTCTCGGTCGGGCACACAGTTTTAATCTGCCAGGAAGTTTTATATAACTAGTGTTACACACTTTTTGACCTGGAAACTTCAGTTTGGTATGAGATGTTACCCCATATAATATGATACCATATTACACAATTGATAAAAAAATTCAAAGTGTGGTAGCTTCTGTGCTGTCTGCATCTGAAATTAGTCCCATTAGAAATAATTTATTCAATTATTTTAACAATTATGAGGCAAATATTTTCAATAACCCACATAGGACTTTTTGGTTCCCTCTGCTATCCTGCTTTAGTTTCTGGGTGAATATTTCCCAACTCATCTCCTTTTCTTCTTTCACAATTTTCTTTGCTTGGTGTTTCTTTGGTCAGTATTCCTTCTTCAGTGTTGTCACCTTGCATTCATCTTTTGGTACCAACTCCTGGTTCTGATTTCTTTTTTCAAACTCCATGTTTTTCTTTGCCATATTACTTTTTTTAATTGCATCTTTTACTCTGTTGTTACACTAACTGGTTTCTTTGTCTTTCACTTTACCCTTTGTTTTGCCGCATACCTGCACAGCACTGTTAACAACTGATGTTTCAAATAGGTTCCACTCTTCCTCTACACTACCCCTTTCAGTTTTTGGCAATTTTTGTGTTACTAGATTTTGGAAACTTTTCTGATTTTCTTCTTCTTTCAACTTCCACTCCTTAACTTGTCACATTCTTTATACAGCATTCAAACTTTTCATCTTGTAATGTAGATCAGCTGCTAGTAGCTTGTGGTCGCTACCAAGTGCTGACTTGGTAAGATTTTTAGTGTCCCTTACTTTTCCTCCAATTAATTTGTCCATTGATATATAGTCTATAATTGTTTTACATTTGCCATTCCAACCATATCTAGTAACCTTATGGCTATCTTGTTTCTTTAAGAATGTATTCTTCTCTAAAATATGATTCCTTATACACAGATTTAGAATTTCCTCAGCCTCAAAATTTCGTCTTCCATATCCAAAAGGGCCCATCACCTCCTCACATCCATTTCTATGCATGACGATCTGAGCATTCAGATCGCCAATTATCATAGTGTTATCTTCTCTTACTTGGTCTTCCAGTTCTTCAAGGAATTCCCCCCCCCCCCCCCCCCTCACTGCACCATTGCTGAGGTGCGTACACTTGGAGTATAATAAAACTATTCTTTCCCAAGTTCACTCTTGCTCTAATTATCCTTTCACTTACAAAGCTCTCATCTGCAACTGGTTCAATGTCTTTGTGAAACACAAACCCCACTCCATTTTTTGCCTCTTTATTGTACCCACCTCTCAGCAATTAAGAGTTTTTTCCCTTCCACTTGGTCTCACTCAATCCAAGGATATGAATCTTTCTCCTCTCATCATGTCTACAATCTCTTCAGTCTTTCCTGTCAAGGTTATTACATTTAATGTTCCCACTCTCAACTTGTTTTTGTGTTTTTGTTGGGTTATAGTTTTCTGTTCTTGTTTAGTGTATCTTCTTGCATTCCTTGGTTTTTCTTCAGGCTGTGAAGAGCTGTCATTCATTCCAGGAGAACAATAAGTGCTGTCTACATTAGGTATTTTTAATCTGAGGCTCGTTCTATGATTGAAAGCAATGACAACTTTTTCTCATCTGCTGGCCTGCTAAGCCTAATGCAACTGAGGATTTTCTCTCAGAGTTTACTCCCTCAGCCTTTGAAGATCCCTCTTCACCACAAGGCAGTGGTTCCACTCCTCATTTGCCCTTAGGAGGGAAAGGGTGCCTCCTCCGCCAGCTATGCCATACCAAAGATGTTCTTCTGTGCCATAGCTGCCATTAAGTACTTTGCCATATCTGTGGCAAGGGTTTGATAATGGTAAGGAAGAGGTAGAGGTTTAGGATAGATAAGGTTGTCGTGGGACACATTTCATCTGGCTCCTCTCCTTTGGCCAAACTGCTATATGGGTTATTGAAAAGTAAAAGATCTGATAGAGAAGATGTAAAAGTGATTGAAACAGAGTATGGGGTTATTATCAGGGACTTGGAAGGTATCAGAGAAGAGATGAAGAATTATTTTGAAATCTTACTGAATGGGGAAGATGCACAAGAAAGTGACACCAAAGTCATTGAATTAGAGGAAGAGCAGGATCCAATCTCTTGGTTAGAAACTGAGAATTCCCTGAAACAGATGAAAAGTGGGGAGGCAGCTGGAGGCAGTGAGCTGACAGCAGATGTGATTAAGGCTGCAGGAATCCATGGAATACAATGGGTACACCAGATGCTGAGGGTGATATGGAAATAAAACAAAGTGTTGGATGAATGGAAAAAAGGAATTATAATACCATTGTTCAAGAATGGTAGTAGAAAGAAATGCACCAACTACTGAGGAATCACACTGTTATCACAGTGCCTTAAGATAATGAAAGACTGGCTAAGTTTCACGGAAGCTCGAAATTTACTGTGGACATCAATGCAAGATGCTGCAAATCAGGTTCCTTTCAGAGTATGCAGACACAACAGCGCTTTTCTTAGCAATCATACACAATCGCTCACTTGACGAAAGGTCTGTTCCTAAAGACTGGAAAGTAGCACAGGTCACACCAATATTCAAGAAGGGAAATAGGAGTAACCCATTGAATTACAGAGCCATATCACTGATCTCAATTTGCAGTAGGATTTTGGAGCATATACTGTACTTGAACATTATGAATTACCTTGAAGAAAATGACTTATTGATACATAATCAACACGGATTCAGAAAATATCGTTCTTGTCCAACACAGCTAGCTCTTTATTCCCATGAAGTAGTGAGTGCTGTCAACATGGGATCTCAGATCGATTCCTTATTCCTAGATTTCCAGAATGCTTTTGATACCATTCTTCACAAGAGACTATTAATCAAATTGCATGCATATGGAGTATCATCTCAGTTGTGTGACTGGATTCAAGATTTCCTCTCAGAGAGGTCACAGTTCGTAGTGATAGACGGTAAATCATCGAGTAGACCAGAAATGATATCTGGCATTCCGCAAGGTAGTGTCACAGCCCTCTGCTGTTCTTGATTTATATAAATGATCTAGGTGATAATCTGAGCAACCCCTTAGATTGTTTGCAGATGACACTGTAATTTACTTTCTCATAAAATCATCAGACGATCAATTCCAATTACAAAATGATCTAGAGAGAATTTCTGTATGGTGCGAACAGTGGCAATTAGCACTAAACAAAGAAAAGTGTGAGGTCATCCACATGGCTACTAAAAGAAATCCGGTAAATTTTGGGTATACGATAAATCTCACAAGTCTAAGGGCTGTCAATTCAACGGAATTACAATTACAAGCAACTTAAATTGGAAAGACCGCAGAGATAATATTGTGGGGAAGGCGAAACAAAGACTGTGCTTTGTTGGCAGAACACTTAGAAGATGCGACAAACCCACTAAAGAGACGGCCTACGTTACACTTGTCCGTCCTCTGCTGGAATATTGCTGTGCGGTATGGGATCCTTACCAGGTAGGATTGAAGGAGGACATCGAAAAAGTGCAAAGAAGGGCAGCTCATTTCATGTTATCATGCAATAGGGGTGAGAGTGTCACTGATATGAAATGCAAGTTGGGGTGGCAGTCACTGAATCAAAGGCAGGTTTCTCTGCGGCAAGATCTATTTACAAAATTACAATCACCAACTTTCTCTTCCAAATGTGTAAATATTTTGTTGACACCCACCTACATAGGGAGAAATGATCATAATAATAAAATAAGAGAAATCAGAGCTCGAATGGAAAGGTTTAGGTATTCCTTTTTCCCACATGCCATTTGAGAGTGGAATGGTAGAGAAGTAGTATGGAAATGGTTTGATGAACCCTCTGCCAGGCACTTAAGTGTGAATTGCAGAGTAACCCTGTTGATGTAGATGTAATGGAGAAGGTCATAGAAAAAAGATTGCAGAAAATTCTAGAACACCAATTACAGGAACAATGGCATTGGTTCAGAAGAAATAGGGGAAGAATAGGTCTCATTTTCTCCCTCTGTCAGTTAATGGAGAAATATTGGGAAAAAGGAAAGGACTTGATAGTAGTATTCATGGATTTGGAAAAAGCATGTGACAGTGTACCAAGGGATAAAATATGGGAATGCTTGAGAAAACATAATGTTCCTGATTCATTAATTAAAAACGTCCAGATGCTGAACGATGGTTGTGAGAGCAGTGTACAAGTAGGAGGTGGAAGATCAAAATGGTTTAAGACAAAGAGAGGTGTTCAGCAAGGCAGTTTACTCTCCCATTTACTCTTCATTACACTTATTGACACAATCATGAATGAAATCTAGGAAGAAGAAAATGAAGATTCCAATGCTTTTGTTTTTAAAATTTAAAAAATTCAAGTTAACTGTGAGTTGGAACAAGACAGTGGCAATGAAGATGAGCAGGTCACCCACACCTTGTCACATCATACTGGAGAGGAGGAAGGTTGAATGTCTGAAAAGCTTCAATTATCTGGGTAACAGCATATCACGCGATGGAAGTTCCAAACTAGAAGTCTTAAGTCTAAGTCTTTAGCTTCTTCCACCAAGTACAAAATCTAATTTGGGACAAGAAAGTCCCTCAAAAAGCCAAACAGACCATGAAAGAAACTTATCTCCAGCCAATCATGATGTATAGTCTGGAGGCCTGTGTCAAAAATAAGACAGAAGAGAGTTAAATACAAGTATGTGAAATGAAGTTCCTTAGGTCAGCTGTACAAAAAACTAGGAGAGACAGAGTCAGGAGTGATTATCTAAGGAGAAACCTGCTGGTGACATTGACTACAGAGGAGAGAATGATTGCTTTGAGACTGAAGTGGTTTGGTCATGTGAAGTGAATGCACCTGACTTGAACTCCACACCAGTATTTGGAGATGGATGTACCAGGGAGAAGACCAATTGTGTGGCCTAGAAATAGATGGACAGATCAGGGTAAGGAAGATCACAAGAGGAGAGGAGTAATGTGGGATGTGGTGGAGAGGGCAAAGCTATACCAGGACAGAAACCAATGGAGGCATATCGTTCACAAAGTTCCTAGCTGGTTTGCTGGATGGAAATCCTGATGATGATGATGAGGTAAATCTTCTCAACTTAATTTTTTAAAAGTTCTAAATGCCAAGACCCAGCACTATTAGCCTCTTCTACCTGAGTTTACTCACATTTTGAATGTGCATGGTTTGAAAGTTCTCAAAGTAGATGCCCCCTTTTTTTTAAAGAAAAGAAATTGGCCAGTAACCATTAACCAATTCAAGATGCAAACAGTAATTTCATGTGCAGTGTAAATTTATTTACATGCATATACATATTCTATTCATCCACTTGTGATTGCATAATGGGTGAAAATAGTTTTGCATCTCAGCAAAACTGCTGCATTCCACATCACATATGATCTGCTATATGAGGTTTGTTCAAAAACTTCCAGAACATTCGTAATTTCATGCCAATGGTATGTTGGAGCAAAATGTGGTTGGCATCCCTGCACATGCCTGTGTTTAACATGTAACTGCTGGAAGTTATATTGTTGTATATCTGTCACTTATTGTTCAGTGCTGTATTGAGTAGAACGTTGTGTTGCACAGTTTGCGAATTTCAAGACGGCAGAGTTAGAGGAGCAACAAGTCTGCATTAAATTTTGCCTGAAACTCAAGAAAACCTTTACAGTGACACACCAAATGATGCAGCAAGCCTACAGTGGTGGGTGCTTAAGCCATACTTGGTGTTACAATTGGTTCACATGGTTTCAAAATGGCTGGACATAAGTTAAAGATGCCCCTCGCTCAGGATGTCCTTCGATGTCTGCCGATGACCATGTCAGGAATGTCAAAGAAATCATGTGTGCCAATCCTAACACAGCATTTTGGAATGCACCGAGTTACCACCAAGTTCATCCCACAGCTCACGAGTCAGGACCAGAAAGCCCTTCACCTTACAAACTGTGAAGAGCTTTTGGATTGTGCAAATGAGAATGAGATGTTGTTTAAGAGAATTATAAAATGATCAGATGTGGGTCTACATTTGTAATGTTGAGACTAAGATTATGCCTTCATAATTGGTCAGGAAAGGTTCTCCAAGACGAAAAATAGCTTATCAGGTCAGGTCAAATGTCAAAGCCATGCTGATAGTTTTCTTTGACTTTGAAGAACTAATTCATCTTGAATTCATGCCACAGGGACAAACTGTTAATTGATGATACTATCAGGATATGTTATGATGCCTTGGAGAAAATGCAAGAAGGAAACAGCCTGAAATGTTGTGAGACGATTCATGGCTTTTGCATCATGGTAGCGCACATGCACATTTATCTCTGTTGGTTCATGACTACTCCACAAAAAATGAAATCACTGTGCTGCCTCATCCTCTATACTCTCCAGACCTGCTTTTTTAATTTGCAAAGTTGTAAACCACATCAGAAGATGAATATTTGCAATGATACATGAGGTAAAAGAAACTTCGCAGGTGGCGCTTCATGAAATCCAGCAGTAGGCATACCAGTACTGATACTGGAAGTACAAAAGGCATTGGGAGAGGTATATCAATTGTGGAGGAGAGCATTTCAAAGGAGGCTATGCACAATAAGTGAAAAGTAAGTGCAGAAAATTTTGTGAACAAGGTTTCAGAATTTTTTGAACAGACCTCGTATCTATTAACATCTAAGCCTATACCCAGAATTTTTCATCTAACCTCCCTTCGGCTGCCTTTTTTTAGGGTAATGACTCATGTTGTAGTGTGTCCAACTATTTTATCTATATCAGCAACAGGAAAACGTAGATTGCTACTCACCACATGGAGAAGGCATCAAGTTTCAGCCAGGCACAATGAAAAAGTATGGAAGCACTGTTCAGCTTTCAAACTATGCCTTCATCAGAAAGAGAAAACGCACACACACACACACACACACACACATACACACACACACACACACACACATATTCATGCAAGCACAACTCACACACACGTGGCCATTGTGAACTTTGGGTACATGAAAATGTGTCGATGTGAGTGTGTTTTCTTTTTATGGTGAAGGACATAGTCTGAAAGCTGAAAAGTTCTAGCATACTTTTACATTGTGCCTGTCTGGGACTCATCGCCTTCTCTATGTTGTGAGTAGCAATCTATCCTTCCCATGTTACTGTGATTCCTTCCTGGACTTCCCATTATTTTATCTGTATGTTTGACAATTCTTTATTAGAATTGTAGTGCTTATATTCATTGAGAAAATGAGAGAATTCCTTGCAGAGAAAACAAATGGCAACCCCAAGGAAATTTGCACTTGTAGAATATGTAGTAAAGCTAGATTGAACATTATGAAGATAAACCCCACGAAGTTTAGTTTGAAGAGGGAAAATTAAACTGTTAAATTTAATACAAATAGTACCTTTATAGACTGTATAACAATCACAAAATTTATAGGGATGAATGTTGGTTGTCAGTTGAAGTGAGCACAGAAATATGCTAAAGCAAACAGAATATCATCAGCGTGCAATGGCCATAGACTCCGTCATCAGTGTGTAACAGCCAGTGCCTCTTACTTACATGCTCTTCATATGCACAGTGAATTATTAGATATGAATTCATTTATAGGGAACATATCTACAAAATATTAACATAGCTTTCAAACTACAGAAAAGAGCCATAAGAATAATAACCAAAAATAGTAATTAGGCTCATTGTAAAGGTCTGTTGAAACTATTGAGGATTTTAACTGCACCATGTGAGCACATTTACAAGTACTATGTATCAGTAATAACTTTGTTAATTACTGCATGACTAAGGAGAAAGATCTATACTGAACTTACAAGTACCAAGAAAGAATAAACATAAAACTCAAAACTGCATTTACTACCAAGGAATAAAACAGTATGGTAAATTTCCCTAGGATCTTAATGACATTACTGAAACAAGCAGTATGTGTGCCTCATAAGCAATACATTCTATATGGCGAAGGATTGTTTGGATAACACAAAGCAGGGATTTGCTGAAAAATGTTATGCTAGTAAACAAAAACAACAATGACAATGATGATGATGACAACGACAACAACAACAACAACAGTGTTTGAGTTACTACAGGTACAGATGTATTTTCGTGTGGAATCATTTTATCCAAGGAGTTGGCTTGATTGATAGATTCTAACTGTGTCATCCAAATGAAACATAATTGATTCATTTCCATAAAATAAGACAAGAAATTCATTATCTTTGGAATGTAAATGTAATATTATCAAAGACTTTGATGCAAAAATTAAGATTTGTGAATAGTCAAAGAAGTTTGATCTACTGGAATCAACAATCACAACAATTTTTTCCACCCACAAGTGAAAGTTGTATTTTTGCCACTGAATACCACCAGCTTGCCTCAACTGAGGGACCAGGCAGTCATTAAAATTTTTAAATCTGTAAAATGCTCAATCTTTGAATTCAAGTATAATTCATAAACATCATGGTATTAGGTGTTAATACTCAGATGGTAACATTATGGTGTGATATTCAAATAAGAGTGAAAAATTGTCCTATTGATTGGGACATGGTGTGCTCTCAGGCTAAGTTGATTTTTGAGATATTGAAAAGAAGAAGTTGGGAAAGTGGCTACAGCTCAATTGTTTAAAGCTAGCAACAGTTGGTTTAAGTGATTCAAAAGTCACAGTAACTGACATAGCGTTACAGGAAGGGGAGAGGCAGCAAGCACCAATAAAGAGACTGCATTACTCTATCCAGAGGATCTCAAGCCAATGAAAGTGGTTATACTGTCTAAACCATATTTTCTGTAGATGAAACTGGTCTGTTCTGGAAACAGATGCCTAAAAGAATTTTATCACATGTGAAGAGAAAACTTTTCCAGATGGAGTGACAATGATGATTGGCATGAATGCAGCTGGTGATTGTAAATTGAAACATCTCTAAGTTTATTGCTCAGAAAGTTCATGAGCTTTAAAAATGCATCTAAAGTTGCCCATGATTTGGAAGTCGCATACTAAAGCTTGGGCGACAGCTTCCCTTTTTGAGGTCAGGTTTGGTCTACACTTCATGTCTGAAGTCAAATGTTATTGTTAATTAAAACAAATCTCGTTTAAAGTGCTGATATTAATCAACAAAGAACCAAGTCATCCTCCTGTTACTCCATTAATTTCCACCCATATGTGAAAGTTATATTTTTGCCACTGGATACCACCAGCTTGCTTCAACTGAGCAACCATTCAGTCATTAAATTTTTTAAAGCTTACTGCATGAGATGATTGTTTGCACATCTACATGAAATTCTGAGACAAAACAATGAGCTCTCTCATAAAGATTTTTGGAATGGGTTCCATATTTTAGATGCTATGAGAATTATTGGACAACCTTGGAATGTTATTTCACAAAAAAATTTAAATGGTATCTGGAAAAAACTATGACCAATCTCTGGTCCCACCTGAAAATAATTTGTTTGCTTGGTTATCGCTCAACCCCACCTACTGCATAAGTCCAGGGCATTGCTGCACAAACATCATATTGTCTTTGTGAGCTCAGTGTCTCACTAATTATGTAGAGATGCTGGCTCGGTTTTTCGGGCAAGCAAATAGAAAGTTTCAGCATATAAGCTGGAAACCAAACATTGTCCTCAGGCTCCCGATGTCAGCTGACAGTGTTAAGTGTAAGAAATAGTGTGTGGTGTCTAGCGTGTGCATTATCTGTAATGGCTGTCACTGATTAGTGAATTAATAGCATACCATTACCTTCTCCTTTTTGCATTATGATATAACTTCTTTGCAAGAACGTTTAAATAAAACAATATTGCACATTAGGGATAAAATGAATGAAGTTACATTCAGTAGGATGGAAGTTCAAGTCTCCATCTGGAAATACTAATTTAAGTTTTCTATGGTTTACTTGAATAAGTTAAGTCAAATAATGAGATGGTTCAACTTTGATGCTGTGGCTGGCAACCTGTCCCATCCTTGTTAAACAAATCTTGTTAGTATGAATAAAACAACTGCTACTACTACTACCCAGTACTACCGCTATTACTGCGATTACACAACAGTATAAATCTCCTTTCTGAACCCTAGACAGGGATCCAAAGTCTATATGGCAATAATTTTGACTTCTAGTATTGTTGTTACAAATCCCATGGTTGATCATAAACTTATTCGTATCATGAACTACAACTGCTCTTAGTGAGAGAATGTGCTGGCCCCTGAAAACATTCATGCGAAATCTGCAAAATGTGTAGTTTCTGCTTTAGACATGTGGGAATTCCGTGCCACTGCTTTAGACATGTGGGAATTCCGTGCCACATATAACTATTGACAAGTGACTCTGTTTCACAGTGTATGATTTTTTGCCTGGCTGTTTACTCAGACACTGCATTCTGTGCTTTGTGGTAGAAGATTTGTGTTTGTCTTACCATGTAATATTCAGTGATAAAGAGGCAATATTATACAATACCACGTTGTTTCTTAATTATACAGTTCCTGCACTGTATCAGACAGCATTTGTGACCCTCAGCGACTGCAAATCACAGTGCATATGTAATGAACTGGCCACTATGCAACAACAATGCAGCTGATGTGTAGCCATTGAGCATTACAATTTGCAATGTTCTTTCATGAATGCAACACTGTGGCATCTGGTGCTCCCCAATGAGCTTTTCAACAAAATGTTTTGATTAAAAGTGGCAGTGGCACTCAAAAATGCAATGAATTGAAAAGCAATGGCACGGCTAAACAATTGTGTCCTTACCCCAATCATGATTTGGCATCCATCCCAAACTTCCACTGGATCAATACTTCATATGACTCACTATTGTCGATAGCATTCTTATTGTCCACAATGTCATAATTGATGCAGCTAAATTTGTCAAACTCCTCATCAATGTGCAGGCATGAGCAGCAATATTGTCTTAGCATCACCTACAGAAAATAAATATTAAACAGAAAAATCAACACTTCTGCAGTGTCTCTCCAGGATGCCCAAAGAGCAATTGCAACAGAAATATGCAATGAACATTTAACAGATAGAATGCCGTCTCATAGAATGCCGTCTCAACTATGACACTGACTATGAACACCAATTGACCCACAGTTAATACCCGATCACACATTGTGGACATTGTGGTAGCAAAACTCCAACCCAGATACAAGTCATCATGATTACCAAAAAGTGGTAACTGCTGGAACATAAACTCAGTTTAGTGGATAGAATCTTTGTCATTACACAACACAGTCAATGTACTTACTTACTTGACAACAGTGCCACCACGCACAGCCAGCAGCACCAGACTTGCCACGCAATGCTCCCGACATGACTGCTACCAAGTGCAATGTCACAACCTCTGCCTGGGACAGTGTTTAGGGCAACCAATAGCAGAATTAAGACGGAAACTGAAACAACAAAAAGAAAAACTACTTTCAACCATGCTCCACATGCTGCCACCCTGAAATACTGCTTGTATCGTGCACAGTTCGGCAACACCACACTTAACTATCGCTCACCCTGTGACCACCCAAAAGATGTGTAGCTTATTATAGGTGCATCAAGCTGCAGTTACCATGCAAGCCTCCTTGTTTCAAGCATCAACCATTCACTGCATGTCTCATCATCATGGAATAATGGCAGGCTCTGTACCCTGGATCAACTCAGACAACAATATTACTTAATCAATTCAGGTTCAGAAGTTAGTGCAGCACCCCTGAACTCACCCATTGCAGCCTACAGCAAAACAGCCATTTAGCTTAATGCAATGAACAAATTGACTGTCATTGTTTACGGCACTGAAACATACATCTTACATCTGGGATTTGGAACAATGTCGACATGGAATTTTCAAATTGTGGAGGTCAGTGAAGCCATCTTTGGAGTTGATTTATCTGCTATTATGGAATATTACAAAGGCAGACTAATTCAATGTATCACCAGCCATATAGTCTCTGGCATCATCAGCCACAACCTTTGTCAGAATCAATACAACACAACCACACCACTTTCAAATGATGAATGATAGAGTGTTGAAACAGATCAACATTACTGTCATCTCCTTGACTGCATCCCCGAGATCAAATAAATTGGGCAAAACCAATTTCGTTACATCAAAACCTGGATAGAGTCTCTATGCTTCATTGAGGATAATGAAACACTACGACTGATGATAGTACAAAAATATTCAATGAGCTCGCCACAGCATGACACCATCTCCAAAAACTGCAATCATCTCCAGTCATTGATGATGACTTCATGACACACACACACACACACACACACACACACACACACACACACACACACACACAAAACACAGCTGTGGCACATATCTACCTGTCTGGCAGGAAGCACCACTGCCTCTGCAATCTTTGCATACCAATAAAGTTAGTAATGCACTCCTCGCACTAGTGCACCTCACACATACTGCATCCAGTCTGCATGTGCAGTCACCTACAAATCTTTTATAAGTGTATTTTGCTCATTGTGCCTGTACAACAGATCCTTACCACATCCCCTGGTTTGACACTGACAAAGCTGGCTTTCACCCAATAAACTCCAAATGGTGAAAGCAGCAGTCAGTGAACTTCTAAAATCACACCCTCAGACAATCCATGAGCTTCATCCATCAAACTAGCTCTGAAGAAAGAAGGTTCTTTATGCTTATGTGGTGAATACAGAATCTTTAATGGATGCAGTATCATTGATTATTACTTGGTGCCCAATATACAAAACTTTACTCACTACGTTGTTGGCACATCTCTACTCAGTATTCCGGACTGTAATCAAGCTTATCATGAAATACTGATGTATGCAGAGGATGTTCAAAAGACAGCAATCATTACACTGTTTGGACTGTTTAATATCCTTTTATGCTGTATGGCCTCAAAAGATACAGCCCGGGTGTGGCAATGGTTTCTAAACAGTATCCTACTCAAGCTGTCATTTCACTTCACTTACCTGGATGACATTCTCATCTAATCAGCAGATAATGACACCCAATTATGACAAACCAAAGTTGTCTTCCTGGGTCATGAGTTAATACCACAGGCAACCACCCAACATTTCATTGAACAGACCTTATCCATCAGTCCCCTCCTTCCCATGACTACCAAGAATTACATCCTTACCTGGGGATGATAAATTTTTGCAGGCACCACCTATAGCATGGTGCTACCCTAAATGCCCCAATAACAGAGGCACTAAAAGATGGAAACACCAATGGCAAATGGACTCTGTCATGCAGACAGCTTTCAGAACTAAAGGACTGCCTTACCCATGTGACAATCTTGGCCCATCTGCTGCTTCATGCACCATTATCAATAATGGTGTATGCAAGTGACTTTGCAATCAGCACAGTCCTCCAACAGGAAGTAGCAGGCATCCAAAAGCTACTTAGATTTTTTTCCCCAGAAACTCACTGCTTCAGAACACAAGTCAGCTTATGGCCATGAAGTCCTCACAGTCGATGAGGCAGTTTGCCAGTTTAAGGATGATGCTGAAGGTAGACCATTTGTTAGCTACAAAGACCATTGACCAGTAGTGAATTCAATCTGCAACCCACCAAAAGACTTATGTCTGAGATGTTCCCAACACTTCAACCATATTGCACAATTCCCAATGGACATACATCACCTAAAGTGATGAGTTAATGTTGCCACTGATTACTTATCACACATCAATTATGATAAGTCCATGGAAGCACAACAGCAATTCAAGACCTAGTCAGTGACACAATCATGAACCTGAAGATTGAAAATCATCTCCTACCATGTAAACAAGACAGATCTCGAGTCACATCCCACAAAATTCAACTCATCCCCTAATACCATGACAATTTTGGTAAGTCATTTTTGACCAACTGCACAACTTAACACATCCCAGCATCTGATTAACAACAAAACTTGTTACTGTTCAGTTTCTATGGCCACATGTAAAGATACACTGCTGAGAATGGAAATGTACATGTATAGTCTGTCAGAGAAGCTGAGTGAGATGACATGCACAACCACCACTTGGACAATTTACCATACCAAAAGGTGATTTCATCATGTCCACACTGACTTTTTGGGACCCCTTCCCAAATCCAAGGGTTACTGATATATACTATCAATCATTTACCACATCACATGATGGGTAGAAGCTATTCCTCTACACAACATGTTGGCAGAACAACTTTCATCAACATCTTGATTGCTCGCTATGGATGGCGTATGTCTATTACCATCAATTAAGGCCTACAGTTCAAGTCCACTTTGTTTTCTGCACTGTGCACTCTCTATAACACCCACTGTTACTTAACTGCTGCATACCAGACTCAAAGAAGTGGTATGGTGGAACAGTGGCATTGTACATTAAAGGCTGCTTTAATATCCCATAGAGATTACTGGACAGAAGCATTGCCATGGGTGTTTCTAGGCATACACAGCACATACAAGGAAGAACTCAACGAATCCTTAACCAAATCCTCACATAGAAAATAACTCGTCCTCCCCACTGATTTCATGCTTTAGACACTACTGGCAGATACCACTGAATTTCCCACCCTCATTATGAGGGTTAAAGAACATACTGCCTGCCTGAAAATTCTGCCTCCATGACCTTACAGCACTTCAAGATTTTTATCCATATAGCACTTGCATATTGCTCCCACATCATGTTCCACATTGCAGGATCCTATATGGGCCTGCACAAGGTGCTAAAACACAACACTCATACTTTCGACTAACTTTTCAGTAGCAAACCCAAGCACATTATGGATAAACCACTTGCAATTGACATGGGTGCTTCAGGACAATCCATCCATCACTGACATGATTGCTGCTGATCCCCATGACAATGTGACCATGCATGTCGTGCCCATCACTGACTTTGTGGTAAAGCTTGACATCAATGGTTTACAATGCAATGACCTGAGTATCAAACTTATAGAGACTCCCTTGTGGACAAAGTTTTAACCCTGTTGCAAGACTGAGAAAGCCACCATTTCACCTATTCTTATACAGTGCTTAACAACTTTGACACATGAGACATCTCATTGATGCTATCTTCTTAAGGGTTTCTGACCATTACCATCCCTTGAACATCACTACCCACTACAGCAGCAATGGTGGAGAATGAGGACAACATACCAGAACCTGAGCTCAGTGCAAGCTTCCACTGCCAGTCATCACACCTCATCACACCACAATCACGTTACCAGAACCGTGTACCACATAGGATGCTGACAAGTTATTCTACTTCACATCTTTGACCTGGGTGTGTTGTACGATAGTGTCTTCTATGCTTTCTGCTAGAATGGTTGTGTTTATCTTACCATGTAATATTGAAGCAATAAAGAGTTATTATCATTCCATACCATGTCGTATCTTAATTATACCACTCCTACACCATATTGTACAACAGTATTTATATGTCACACTTCTGTAGAATAGATATTCTTTTAACGTTAGCAGCACTGTGACAGAAGATTATGCCACAGAGCAGTTCTCTGTTGTTCTGGTCTTCAGTTCAAAGAATGGTTTGATGCAGCTCTCCATGTTACTGTGCAAGCCTCTTCATCTCTGAGTAACTACTGCACCCTACATCCTTCTGAATCTGCTTAGTGTGACCATCTCTTGGTCTCCCTCTATGATTTTTGCCCTCCACACTTCCCTCCAGTACTAAATTGGTGATCTGTTGATGCCTCAGAACATGACCAACCAACTGATCCCTTCTTCTAGTCAAGTTGTGCCACAATTTCCTCTTCTCCCCAGTTCTATTCAGTAGTTAATCTTTCATTACATGATCTGTCCATTAAATGTTCATCATTATTCTGTAGCATCACATTTCGAAAACTTCTATTCTCTTCTTGTCTAGACTGTTTATTATCCATGTTTCATTTCCATACATGGCTACACTCCATACAAATACTTTCAGAAAAGACTTCCATATATTTGAATCTTTACTCGATATTAACAAATTTCTCTTCATCAGAAACACTTTCCTTGCCATCGCCATTCTACATTTTGTATCTTCTTTGCTTCAACCATCATCAATTATTTTGCTACCCAAATATCAGAACTCATCAGCTATGTTAAGTGTCTCATTTCCTAATCTAATTCCCTCAGCATCACATGATTTAATTTGACTACATTTGATTATCCTCATTTTGCTTTTGTTGATGTTCATCATATATTCTCCTTCCAAGACACTGTCCATTCTGTTCAAATGGTCTTCCAAGTCCTTTGCTGTCTTTGACAGAATTACAATGTCTTTGGGAAACCTCAAGGATTTTATTTCTTCTTCCTGGATTTTACTTCCTACTGCAAATTTTTCTTTTACTTCCTTTACTGCTTGATCAGTACACAGATTGAATAACATCAGGGCAGGCTACAACCCTGTCTCACTCTCTTCTCAACCACTGTTTCCCTTTTGTGCCCCTCAACTCTTATAACTGCCATTTGGTTTCTGTACAAATTGGAAATAGCCTTTCACTCCCTGTGTTTTACCTCTACCACCTTCAGGATTTGAGAGTATTCCAGTCAACATTGTTGAAAGCTTTCTCTAAGTCTACAAATGCTATAAACATAGGTTTGCCTTTACTAAATCTGTCTTATAATAGCCGGCCGAAGTGGCCGTGCGGTTAAAGGCGCTGCAGTCTGGAACCGCGAGACCGCTACGGTCGCAGGTTCGAATCCTGCCTCGGGCATGGATGTTTGTGATGTCCTTAGGTTAGTTAGGTTTAACTAGTTCTAAGTTCTTGGGGACTAATGACCTCAGCAGTTGAGTCCCATAGTGCTCAGAGCCATTTTTTTTGTCTTATAATATAAGTCATAGATTCAGTATTGCCTTGTATGTTTCTACAGTTCTATGGAATCCAAAAAGATCTTCCCTGAGGTCAGCTTTTACCAGTTTTTCCGTTTGTCTGTAAAGAATATTTGTGTTAGTATTTTGCAACTGTGACTTAGTAAACTGATAGCTCACTAATTTTAACACTTGTAGGCATCTGCTTTCTTTGGGTTTGGAATTGTTATATTCTTATTGAAGTCTGAGGGTAATTCACTTGTTTCATATATCTTGCTCACCAGATGGAAGAGTTTTGTCATGACTGGCTCTCCCAAGGTTATCAGTAGTTCTAACAGAGTGTTGTCTACTCCTGGGGATTGTTCTGGCAGATGTTTGTATTCCTTTTTGCCTGCTTCATTTACTGCATTATCATATTTTCTCCTTTCATCAATTAATTTCAGTATCTATTGTGTTACCCAAGGATTTCTACTAGCCCTAGTCTTTTTACCTACTTGATCGTCTACTGCCTTCACTATTTCAACTCTCAAAGCTACCCATTCTTCTTCTACTGTATTCCTTTCCCCTGTTCTTGTCAATCATTCTCTAATGCTCCCTCTGAAAGACTCTACAGCCTATGGTTCTTTCAGTTCATCCAGCTCCCATCTCCATAAATTCCTAACTTTTTGCAGTTTCCTCAGTTTTGATCTGCAGTTCATAACCAATAAATTGTGATCAGAGTCCATATCTGGCCCTGGAACTGTCTTATGATTTAAAACCTGTTTCCTAAATCTCTGTCTTACCATTATATATCACTAGTCAACAGCTATCTGGGATGTGATACATCAACTAGTATGTATTTTGGTGTGTAGAATCCCAATATACGTTTCAAAATGTTCTAGCACATACCAGTTTTGAGTTTTTGAGGGATTTTTATTTTTTGTATTCAGTATTTCACTTTTTGCTGTTCTTCTGTTTTGATGTTTAATTGTTTGTTTTTGCTTTGCAGAGGAGAACTAGAACATCTACAAATAATCAGTAAATGGTTGGTGTGGTAATCCAGTGGTGTGAAAGAGATCCTCAGTGAGTGTTTCCTGTGAATTGAATGATTTGGTTTGCCATCTAAAAGTTTTTAAATGGCAAGCTGAACTCTTGGGGTTGAGACTGCAACAATGGGAGCTTGTAGCTTGAGGGACAAAAATTTCCTGTTTCATCAAGAGGTGCTTCCTTTGCTCAATATTTCAATATGCCGAATTCAATGTGTGTATGCAGAGATGTCAATGGTCTGACAATGTAGCTAGGTGTACAACATAATCCACAGGAGTGGCTACTATTTATTGACTCCAGTAAAACCAGCGTGAAAACAGTACTACTGCATAACGGCAATGCATTTCCATCAGTACCTTTGGTTTATGCAGTAGATATGAAATAAACTTATGAATCCATGGCCTTGGTGCTAGAGGCAAACAAATATGAGGATCATAAATGGCAGCTTTGCTGTAATTTAAAAGGCTGGATTCATGAAATACTGCTGCTTTTGCGCCTTTGGGTCAGCCATGACACCAAGAACCACTTTACAGTCAAGGAATGGCCTATAAGGAAGTCATATGTTCCTGGAAACGTAAATGTGAACAATACCCCATTGGTTGAACCTGATAAAATCATTTTGCCTCCCCTTGATATCAAGTTGGGCCCTATCAAGAATTTTGTAAAAGCTCTGGATAAAGGAGGTGAGGCATTCAATCACTTAAAAGAAAAATTTATCAAATTAAGTGAGGCAAAGCTGAAAGAAGGTATATTTGTTGGACCACAATTAATAAAATTGCTGAAAGATCCAAACTTTGATACCAAACTCACAGATGTCCAATTAGTTGCTTGGTCTTCTTTTAAAGCAATTGTGAAGGGCTTTTTGAGTAACAGAAAAGACAAAAACTATGTTAACATGTTGAATGATCTGTTGGACAACTATAAGAACATTGGGTGTAGAATGTTACTTAAAATTCACTTTTTACACTCTCGCCTTGATTTCTTCCCAGAAAATTTGGGATCCATAAGTGATGATGAGCATGGTGAATACTTTCACCATGACATTCTTACCATGGAACACCATTACCAAGGCCATAGGAACCCTTCAATGATGGGGGACCACTGCTTGGGCCTTGTTAGGGATAGTGAGGAAACAGCAAACAAAAGAAGAGCTCCGTCGTCGCATTTTTCGAATACCAAAGATGATTAAAAGTGAAAGTATCTTTTGAACTAATTTGGATCTTTTGTTGACATCATGATACATACAAAATAGTATTGATTTCAAATGTTCTGAATGTGCATTTTTGTTTGACTTAATTATGTCAATTTTCACTATTACCATTTTCTATTCTGCTGTGTATCTAGTAAATGTGATGTCATAGAGAAAAAATGATTTTACCAGTGTATTCAGCACCCCAAAATTAGGTAAATCCAGCCATTTACAAACCAGATGCAGAAAAAAAGTTTAAATTTGTTAGCTAGTGTAATCAGTTTAAATCTTCTGGCATCTCCAGGTCTCTTCCACATATATAGCCTTCTTTCATGATTCTTAAATCAAGTGTTTGTGATGATTAAGCTATGCTCTGGGCAAAATTCTACCAGGCAGCATCCTCTTTCATTCCTTACCCCCCAATCCACATTCACTTACTGTTTTTCCTTCTCTTCCTTCTCCTACTATAGAATTCCAGTCCCCCATGACTATTAAATTTTGTCTCCCTTAACTTCCTGAATAAATTCTTTTATCTCATCATACATTTCTTAATCTCTTCACCATATGCGAAGCTAGTTGGCATATAAACTTGCACTACTAGGCATGGGCTTTGTGTCTGTCTTGGCTACAATAATGCGTTCACTATGCTGTTTGTAGTAGCTTATCCAAGTTCCTATTTTCTTATTCGTAATTAAACCTACTTCTGCATTATCTCTATTTGATTTTGTATTTATAACCCTGTATTCACCTGACCAGAAGTCCTGTTCCTCTTGCCTCCTAAATTAACTACACTACTGGCCATTAAAATTGCTACACCATGAAGCTGACGTGTCACAGATGGGAAATTTAACTGACAGGAAGAAGATGCCGTGATATGCAAATAATTAGCTTTTCAGAGCATTCACACAAGGTTGGTGGCAGTGGCGACACCTACAACGTGCTGGCATGAGGAAAGTTTCCAACCAATTTCTCATACACAAACAGCAGTTGACCGGCGTTACCTGGTGAAATGTTGTTGTGATGCCTTGTGTAAGGAGGAGAAATGCTTATCATCACGTTTCTGACTTTGATATAGGTCAGATTGTAGCCTATCGTGATTGCAGTTTATTTTATCGCGACATTGCTGTTCACGTTGGTCGAGATCCAATGACTGTTAGCAGAATATGGAATCGGTAGGTTCAGGAGGGTAATACGGAATGCTGTGCTCGATCCCAGCAGCCTCGTGTCACTAGCAGTCAAGATGACAGGCATCTTATCCACATGGTTGTAACAGATCGTGCAGCCATGTCTTGATCCCTGAGTCAACAGATGGGGACGTTTGCAAGACAACAACCATCTTGCAAGAACAGTTTGACAACGTTTGCAGCAGTATGGACTATCAGCTCGGAGACCGTGGCTGTGGTTACCCGTGATGCTGCATCACAGACAGAAGTGCCTACGATGGTGTACTCAATGACAAACCTGGGTGCACGAATGGCAAAACGTCATTTTTTCAGATGAATCCAGGTTCTGTTTACAGCATAATGACAGTCGCATCCTTGTTTGGCGACATCACAGTGAATGCACATTGGAAGCATGTATTCGTCATCACCATACTGGCGTATCACCCGGCGTGATGGTATGGGGTGCCACTGGTTACATGTCTCGGTCTCCTCTTGTTCGCATTGACGGCACTTTTAATAGTGGATGCTACATTTCAAATGTGTTACGGCCTGTGGCTGTACCCTTCATTCGATCCCTGCGAAACCCTACATTTCAGCAGGATAATGCATGACCGCATGTTTCAGGTCCTATACAGGCCTTTCTGGATACAGAAAATGTTTGACTGCTGCCCTGCCAGCACATTCTCCAGATCTCTCACCAATTGAAAATGTCTGCTCAGTGGTGGCTGAGCAACTGGCTCGTCACAATACGCCAGTCACTACTCTTGATGAACTGTGGTATCATGTTGAAGCTGCATGGGCAGATGTACCTGTACACGCCATCCAAGCTCTGTTTGGCTCAATGCCCATGCATATCAGGGCTGTTATTACGGCCAGAGGTGGTTGTTCAGGGTACTGATTTCTCAGGATCTATGCACCCAAACTGTGTGAAAATGTAAGCACATGTCAGTTCTAGTATAATATATTTGTCCAATGAATACCCGTTTATCATCTGCATTTCTTCTTGGTGTAGCAATTTTAATGGCCAGTAGTGTAGTTTCCACTATATCTATCTTTAACCTATCCATTTCCCTTTTTAAATTTTCTAACCTGTCTGCCTGATTAAAGGATCTGACATTCCACGCTCTGATCCGTAGAATACCAGTTTTGTTTCTCCTGATTATGATGTCCTTCTGACTAGTCCACACCCAGAGATCAGGATGGGGGATTATTTTACCTCTGGGATATTTTACCCAAGAGGATGCCATCATCATTTAACCATACAGTAAAGCTGCCTGCCCTCAGGAAAAATTACAGCTGTTTTATTTAATTGTATGGCTAGGGCCCCCCACTGTGCAGGCTGTTTGCCAGGTGTCGGTCTTTCAATTTGACACCACTTCGGCAACCTGCAGTCGATGAGGATGACAGGATGATGATGAGGACAGCACAACACCCAGTCCCTGGGCGAAGAAAATTCCCCATCCCAGAATCGAACCAGGACCCAGAGGACTGACAATCCATCACACTGACCATTCAGCTACTGGGGGCTTACATTACAGCTATGTGGCCTTGTAACATCAACCAAAACAGCATCGCTGTGCTGGTACTGCGAACGGCTGAAGGCAAGTGGAAATTACAGCTGTAGTTTCCAGTTGCTTTCAGCTGTTAGCAGTACCAGCACAGTGATGTTGTTTTGGTTGATGTTACAAGGCCAGATGAGTCAACCATTCAGGCTGTTTCCCCCCCTTGAGGAACCAAATGTTTGTCTGGCCTCTCAACAGATACCCCTCCATTGTGATTGCACCTATGGTTCAGGGGATGGAGGCCACAGGGAAGTACTGAATAAAAATATGCAAATCATTGTAAAAGTGCCATCAGCAGATCAGCACAGGGAGAGACATTTTTGAATATAGAACAGGGACAGCTGAAATTCTTGATTAAATTACCTGCATGATGCTGATACTTCAGTTTGTTATCCATCTGAATGCCTAGGATTTTCATGTGGCTGTATTGTGATGTTGTGGAATGACTACTTTATCAATAGGTAGCTGTTCTTCTGTTGGTCAGGGTGGTGTGGCTGCTCCTCATCTAGGCATTTCAGACTCAAACAGTGGTTATTGCAGTTAATATCCAGTCAGCAATACACCAGCTGTTGTATCAAATTGTTATTAACGTCATGTTGATGGAACCAATTAGGTGTCTACTTCCTGCAAGCATTAGTTGATGTTCACCCCTAGAACACTGAGAGTGAATCAGCAGCAGGAAATCAGTCACAGTGAGAAACCCAAGGATCCAGCTGGGAAACAGAGTTAGGTTGGTAGTATCTTAGGCAGTGCTGCATCAGATGTTTGCTGACATGGAATGATTGTAGCTGCCTGACACTTCCATGACTTTGAGCTGTACAGTACTGATGTCTGAAATCGTAATGTTGTGGGCAGCAGTGAGTCAGTGTGACACCAAGCCCTGAATCTTGACTTAGGACTGGCAGTAGGAAAACGAATGTCAGCTGACTAGCAGATGCCAAACAGATGGATGATCTGATTTCACAGTTACCAAACTGCTCAATCGCAATTTCTGCCAAACAATCAGTGCATGTTAGCTGTCCAGATACAGCATCAGCAGTGTGGAACAGAATGATGCATGCTCTGGTGGCTGGATGGGTGCATGTAAATAGCATCTTAAAGACAGATTGTTTTGCTTCTGTTGGCTGCTAAATCACATAGTGGTAGTTGTGACATTGCTAATTTGGTGCCCTGTATGACAGTTTGCTCCAATGCCATTGTGATACTGGTGGCTGTTGGTGCACTGGCAAGCTTTAAGGCAACTCCAGGGACTAAAAGTGTGTCGTACTATCAAGCTTCTGCATGAAGTTTCATTTAATGAGAGTCCATTGTACTCTCATGAAGTAGTCCTAGGGCCGTGTGAGCTACTTGCACTCAGCACTAGACAATGGGCAAGGGTCATGCAAGGATCCTGGCTGGAATGCAGGACCATTCATAGCTTATTGAAACAATATTAAAAGCCTATCACTTCATTGCAACTCATGTGGTTACACTCGCATGTCATGGTGTGGCTGCAGCACATCTTTTGGCAAGTGGTACAGAAGGCTCATGCGGTGTGGAGGCCGCTGGCAGACCGTGAATGGCCACGAGTTACATGATGGTGATATTGTACTCCAGAATTCTAATATCAGCTGGCCAGCTAAAAGCATGCAACTCAGTTCTGAAAGTGGTGGCAGCTGATGAGAGGTGTCAGTGGCTCAGGAGAAGGCTAGAACACTTGCAGAAGATGCTCTAAGTAACCCACTTCCTACTTGGTGAAATGACATTTCTCCATGCTCAGTGTAGTATTTTTGGCCTGTAACCTCTTAGAAACCTCTCTCAACTTTTGGTATGTTCTTCTGTAACCTTGGAAACACAATTGTGTCACTAAGATACCCCAAACATTTGCAAAATTTTAGGCCTGAAATATTGGTGGTCCATTCCTTAACCAAAATGGCATCCTTCACAATTGCCAGTGTCCCCAAGTAACTGTGAATGCTGGCATTGGTCTAATGATATCCATTCCTTAACCTGTGGAAGAGACAAACCGTCACTGATGTAAGTTATCAATGATGTTGGATGTGGGGTACGCATTGGTTACTGTTATACTATTCAGATGCCATTAATCACACCAGAATCTATATTTTTTGAAACCTTTTCTTGATTTTTTGGTCATGGTTACAATGTGGACTAGTGCTCTCCTCTATTATTCCATCAACTAACTGTTAATTATTTAGTGAAATCATCCATAATTGCCTCTATATGCCAAGGTATATGATATGGTTTGTGATACACTAGTGCTTCAGTCCCTGTTGTAACTCATTGTTGCATTATGGGCAATGCTGGTGATGGACCCTGAGTCTCTGGACTAAAGTAATAACTTCTTATTCTCTATCCTTTCTGTCCCTCCTAAGTACACCACCCTTTTTCCATAATGCAGTTTTAGCAGTGATATGTGGCTGCCCATGTTTCATACTTCATGTGTCCTAGTCATTCTCCTACAGGACATCAAAATTGCTACAGACAGTCTCTTTGTTAGGCTTACTTCATCAGCAGCAAAGTATCCAAGATGTCACTTTCTCACCATTCCACTTTCCTACAATGCTTCTACTAACAAAGAACATGATGCTTCCAATACATGGTTTTCCTCTAGTAGCTCTGTTATGCACAACATATCAACAGGAAACTCTGCTCTCACATCCATCTAAAGCTACTCTCCTGTGTCCTCCAGCACAATATCATGCAAATCAATCTTCAGTGTTTTTGTACACAGTTCAATTGATTTGTACTTTAAGACAGATTAATCTTGCACCAGTACTTCACTGTTGATAGCCTTCCCCTAATGACCTCACATCACTGTCCCTCACCCCATGCAACCTATAACACAGTAAGTCTAATCATTACTGATCCACATTGTAGGCCTAGTCTGTCTTGTAGTGTCTAAACAACACTGCTACCTTAACTGGCATGCTGACGTCGTGCACTCACTGGTTGGCAGTAGGTTAGATAGTGCTACGTTGCTATGTTTCCACAGTAGTGCCCAAAAATAGTGGTGGTATTGCACTTCTTTTGGTGTCAGTTGGTCACTTTAGTTGTCTGTATCTGCTTAATATGTGTTTTTGTTGTATTCAGAGTTATCAGTTTGCTGTGAAACAGTTCTCATAATGTTTAAACATTCTCCTGGCTGTGTTTGGTGTGGATGTCTTTGGATCTCTGTCAGTATATTTGTGTTATTAGCAAACATCATATTTTGTAAGTCAGGAACATCAGTGTGTCAAGCACTGATCTGTGCAGAACACCAAATTTTTTCTGCTCCTCATTTACTATCATTCCTGTCATATATGCTGTTTATATGTGACTACACTGACACCAAGTGAGATGGTGCAGTGATTAACACACTGGACTCGCATTCATGAGAATGATGGTTCAAACCCATGTCCAGCCATCCTGATTTAGGTTTTCCATGATTTCCTTAAATTGCTTCAGGCAAATGCCAGGATGATTCCATTAAAAGGGCATGACCAACACCCTTCCTCATACTTCCCTAATCTGATGGGACCAATTACCTCGCTGTTTTGTCTCCTCCCCCAGTTCAACCAACCAACCAACCAACTATACTGATCTAGGCAGAATGTATTAAACACTAAAATAGTTTAATTTTCACAAGTAAAATTTTGTGATCTACATAAATGATGGTCATGGCAAGGTTGTAAAAAAGTCAGCAAGATTTTCTTCTTATTTAGTTCTAACAGGACTAGGCTTGTATGATAATGCATTGCTTTCTCTATAGAGATTCCTTACAGAAGTTAAGCTAATGATTTATTGAAAGGTTACAATCAGCAAAATGGTTCATTATTATCTTATATGCTACTTTCCAAAACTTTTTGAGACCAGAGGAAGCAAAAAAATGGATATTGCTTCTGCATATTTCAATCATTTTAGGAAGTAATCTTGACTTATTGACTGGTTAGGAAAATAACTCAAGGAAGCTGTGTGTGTGTGTGTGTGTGTGTGTGTGTGTGTGTGTGTGAGAGAGAGAGAGAGAGAGAGAGAGAGAGAGAGAGAGAGAGAGAGAGAAAGTTTTTCAGTGATCTAATGATTTTTGTGGTCTCTTTAACAGTTGATCTGGCAAGATAAGTTTGCTGGTGATGTACACTGTACCCGTCTAAGTAAATCTAATAGATCTGCTGGCAATGGCCCAAGTTTTGTCACTTTTCCCGTTTATTGCTAGGAAGAATAAATTGTGTTTAGTGCGACTGACTTGGATTTAATGTGTTTCACTGATGATATCATCAGAGAGTTGAAGTGCCTTGAATTCACATGTTACATGCTTAATAATTCCTGAAATTGTCTTTGCTTTGTTCTTAGGCATTTTTTGTGTGCAGAGCATGGTTTTCATCATTCTCAAGACACAGTCAATAACTTTGCATCATTTATTGTATTGCACTTTTAAATATTGATTAGAGCTAGTCATATGTATTAAACACACTAAACATGTGTCTTCAAGGTATTTATGTTCGAGATATTCTCCTCCTCTTGGCACCATTGTAAGAATCCCTGATACACTGTAAAGGACCTTTGGATAACAAATAGTTAATTTGCTCATACTCTGTGTCACATAGTAGTTTAATGTCCATTGTATAGATGTAGATGTAATTATTGTGATAGATATGTTCAACTACAGCAGGAAAGTTTCTTAAAATCACTGTTTTCCTTAGAATTTTATACATGGTGGAGAAAAACAATTTGGTAGTAAGGTCAGAAAAGGGAAAGTGAAATAAAACATAGTTTTCCAAATGATGTAGGTCAAAAATGCACCATTGTGGAGCTATGGCCATAAAATGACAGCCAAACAATGATGGGTGCGTGGAAGTTTGTCTGGTATGTGAAGGTGTTTGAGTGTGTGTAGCAATGTTGTTTTCTCAGACTACACATCTTAAGACTTTTTTGATGATGCCAACTATGCAGCAATATTAGAGGTTGGAGGCTGGAGCATCTTCTGGAGAAAAAAGTGCTTTGAGGAAAAAAAGAGTGTTTAAGGTTGAATTTCTGTTTTCTTTTTTACCATGTATTGGTTCAAATTTACTGATCTAGTATACTTACTAGAATAAAAATTCATAGGTGCTCTCTGTACATTAGCAAAAATTAAAACCTGTGGCCTTTATATTTGATTATTAACAGTACAGTACCTGACAGTACCGTGTGTTGACTATCCTACTGCAAAACTGTTTCTATAGTACAACTTACTATCTCAAAAAAATTAATTTTGGTGTAGCTGATTTAATAGTTTACTCATTAAACATTACAATAAATTAATGTCTAATGAATCCAGCCATTGGCAGAAGTTTAAAGGAATCTAGATTTGACACTTCAGCTGAAACCAGTATATTTGGCTAATTTAATTATTACAGTAATTGAAGTCTTTATTATAACAAGTATTACCTGGGACACGCTAGAGTAAATGCACACATATCAAAGTGTTTTTCACTTCTTAGCTATCATTTTATGGCTACAGATAGAATTACTGTGAGAATTTTGAATTATAGAATTACTGTGAGAATTTTGAATTAGCTATGCAACATAATCCAATTATATGAAATTGTTGATGGAATCCCACTCACAATAAATTGTGTCAAGTTCTGGGGTGTCTTGTGGGTATAATTGCCATGATTGGCCACTTAACTGCATAAAGACAATCAAACAAATTATTGTTCATTAATGTTAGAACAATGTTTGCATGATATTTTCCTTTCAACAATGTTTTTAACCACAAAATTACGTGCAATGATTGAAACTGTAACAAGTGGGAATTTTGTTTGCTAGTTCACATTATTGATAAGATAACATTTTACAACTGCATGAATTTGTTCAAAAGAATGTGTTAATTAATCTACTGAAATATTATGTGCTTTATAGTTCATGGAGGATACTTATGTCAACCTTCCTGTACATTGTGTAACTAGACGTAAAAAGAATTTTAACTTAAAAAGAGGTTTTTTGGGGGCAGTAGCTTTATCAGATTATTTACATAAATAAGAATAGGTATTGTTGACAAATAAAATGTTGTGTTATAGAACTGATTCATATTTAAGTATAAAAATGAAGACTTTTCTGGTGAAGTTACTCTGAACTTTTTTGACTTAATTCAAATACTTCATTATTAATTGTAACATCAAATTATCATGTCCTTATTCCATTAATTTTGCAAAAAATTCATAAATTGAAAGTACAACTATCAGCATTACAACCTTCTACAAAATACAAATGCAAAAATGAGAATTTGTGAAATTCAAAGCTAATCACAGAAAAATTAAACTTGCTAAATATAATGTTGAATATCTTTGTGCTCAACCTCGCTGTGGACAGGTCCCTCTCATCCAGGGGACTGAGAGGCCAACCTTCCTTTTTAACCTTCCCCACCATATTCCTCTCTCCTCTTCAAAGGAAGAACTGGTTCTGAAAGCTAGGTAGTATGCCACTTTTATTATTATGTGTTTCTCTTCACAGAACTACAAATTTTCTCTCCTCAAGACAAGTACTGGCCAGCAATTCTGCCTCATAATTTGACAATATTTTACTCAAAAACTCTGTGTATCATAAAGATGTTTTGCAACCTTATTGGTAACAAGTGCAACAAGGAATATTTTAAACCTTTTTTAAACACATTTTGTGTTTATGGAGGTTTTCCTTGATTTAAAATTCACAGAATACAGTTTGTGTGGAGATTAACTTTGTAACATTGGTTTGTTATAGGCTGAAATCAATAAAGTTCTGTCTGTTGGTGTGGATCCAAGTCGCATAATTTTTGCACATCCTGCAAAACCATTATCCCACCTTCGCCATGCAGCAGCTGTAGGTGTTGATCTAATGACTTTTGATGGTGAACGAGAGCTTCACAAAATAAAAAACGTGTTTCCTACTGCAAAGTGAGTAGTTTAGTGGGTAAGAATTGTATCCAATATTTCACTTGGCATAAGGAACAGATGTTATGATCACCCTTCATTCAGTAATGTGTAATAATGTATAACCACTTGATGTGGAACACTGAAAAATGTCAATAACTGAAGTGCACTTTTCGAGCTGTTCCATTGCTAATGTAAAGCATCAAAAATGTCTGAGAGAGGTAACACAATGAAAAAGATGTTCCCAATGCACTTGCTTTTTTATTGCTGCTCAGCAAAGATGTGGCTCACTGAACAATAAATGACATCTAGGTGGTATGATGTGGTTTATAATTCAGAAATGAAAAATATGTGTATAAGATGCATACTTCCAGTCATTTATTGCCTCCACATCAAACACAGTGATTCTTATGTTACCATTAGGTCTTTAAGACTCATAACCTTACATTATTGTCACAGTAAAAATGGTTTTACATAGTTACATAAAGTAAAAGTTAAACTTCACTTCAAAAGATTTTTGTAACTAACTTGTCACATCAGTTCATTAACACACTTCAATTTTTGATCATACAAAATAATTTCAAAAAGATTTCAAATATAAATTGTAAAATTTGAGTTGAGCAGCTTGGCAGTCTTCACCAGCCACAAAATGCTACTTTCAAAAGAAGCAATGAAAAACTTTCAAGTTTCAGCCAGCAGTGAACAGCCTGTCTTCTTCTGGCACAGAAACATGAGTGAAGATATTAAAGCAAAACACATGAATTATGAACTGGTCACAGACGTAGAAATAGAAACTGTGTTACTCATTGTGTACGATAAAAATAAAATTCATGTATCAGTCAACCAATGGGAAACCCAAGATGGAATGTAATAATATAATGAAAAGGATAGCTGCTACTTACCATACGGCGAAGGTGCTGAGCCACAGAAAGGCACAACATAAAGACTGTCAGAAAGTTAACTTTCGGCCACACTGTGTGGCTACAGTTGCCTGAGACTGCAGACGTGTGTGTGAGTTGTGATTACATGTGTGTGTGTATGTGTGTGTGTGTGTGTGTGTGTGTGTGTGTGTGTGTGTGTGTGTCTGTTGTACACAGGTATTTTTGGTATTTTTGACGAAAGCCTTACTGGTCGAAAGCTTATTTGTGACAGTCTTTTTGTTGTGCCTATCTGTGACTTGGCATCTCCACTATATGGTGAATAGCAACTTTCCTTTTCATAGTTTTGTTACTTCCATCCTGGATTTTCCAGTGTTTGATTCAGCCAAGTTATCACCAGTTAACAAGCTGTTTGATAGTGGTGTATGCTTACATTGTGGTAGAAAATACATGTACATGAAACAAATTTGTGTTATTTCCAGATATATGCACCTAGAACTAATTTGAGTTTGTAATTTGTATATTCATTCCTACCACTGATCAAAGCATTGCTAATGTGTTTTTCCATGCATTTGTGCAAGAGAAGCACTTCTCCTTCTGGTAGAACATATATCATAGTGAAAGTAAACATGCCATCAACTAATGTTGATTGCTGGTGAGTCTTCTGGTTTGTATAGCCATGGTCAAAGAAACTTTTTGGTTCCTGTCATTTCATCCAGAGCTGCAGTGTACATTTTGGGGGTGCTGCTGGAGATGAAGGGTCTTACCAAATAACAATTTGGATACCAGAGAGTGACATAAATACTGTGCAAAATGGGCATGTTCAATTTTACACGCGATCAGAAGAAATAATCCTTCTCAGAAATAAAGCATAGCTATTGATTGTCTCATGTCAGTGATAGAAATTTAGCTATCAGTTCTGCAGAGCCATTGTCTGTACATTATAAAGTTTCATTTGTTCGTGTTTTCTGTTAAAACTACCCCCTCGGTTATATATTTTAATGTCTTCTCTATACAACCATGGATAATAGTTCGTCATTGTCAACAAAATTATGATTTCAGAAAACTTCACTTAATGATTTCCTGACTGAAGAGCTTGCTTTGGTACAGTAGATTTTTCTGTTTTCCCTAGTCCACAGAGACTTTCATGTTCATTCAGTGCTTCTCTTGGTAGCTCCAATTTGTACTCAGAACGCTTATACGCCCTACATGCCAACAAAGGAGAGGATTTATTCTTTACAGACTGGAGTGCTTGACATATTTTCTTAGTTGGTCAGTTACTTTTTGATAAAGGGATCAGAAACCACCTGAGTTTTATCACTGTCCTTTGGCCTACTGTTATTTGTTCATGGGGGTTCTTTGCCTGAATACCCATTTTTCTTGAAAGCCTGCTTCAAATATTTTAATTTGACATCTGGATGTTTCAGCATGCAAATTCGTTTGGCTCTGTCAAGAGGACTTTTAATGACATCACTCCTTTGTGTATGCACGACTTTCCAAAACACCTTATGTTTCAACCATCCATCAATCGATCTCCTACCTAAAAATCCAAGAAATATGCAATTTCCATGGTAAACTAAACATTTGGATTTATATCCTTTAGACAACAAAAGAATTCTTCTAAAGCTTTTTTAACATGTGATCAAACCATGAATGTATCTACCACAAATCAATACCATCAACATGGTTTCTTATTTTCTTTTTCTGGAGCTGACTATTAAAATTTTTCCATGCAAAAATTGTCAATCATAAGACCTAATGGGTTACTTATAAAATTGATCATCCCACTGTAGCCACCTGGGAGTAAGACAGTGTCAAAAGGAAATACCAAAAATTTTTGTGAACCATGACCATACAACTAGGAGACATCTGGTCCTGAAAGCTTTCATTGTATACTACCACTGAGTTGCTAAATTTTAATAAAACTTTGCACAAAGTAAGGACACAGCTAGAGATAAGAAAACAGCTATGCTGTAATGACCCACAACAAATAGTTCTTTAGTAATATGGGCAATCTTGTTTATTTTGAGTCACTGTAGTATACTTTTGCTTGAATACACTGATGAGAAACTTAGAGACAAAAATCAAACAATGGAAAACCCAGAATGGAATGTAACAATATCAAGAAAAGGGCAGTTGCTAGTCATCGTATAGCAGAGATGCTGAATCACAGATAGGCACAACAAAAACACTGTCACAAAATAAGCTTTCGGCCAACAAGGTCTTTGTCAAAAATAGATAACAGATGCACACACACTCATGCAAATGCACACATGAGCTGCAGCAACAGTGCATGATAGAAGAGGCTACTGGCTGTGGGTAAGGAGGAGGCTGGGTCAGGGAGGGAGAGTGATAGTGGGGTAGGAGTGGGGGACATTGAAGTACTGAGGAGGAGCAAGCAGCGACAAGGTGGAGACAGGTTAGGGCAGCTGAGTGCAACCAGGAGGTTAGACGAAGGGGAGGGGAGAGGGATGGGGTAGAGGCAAAGGAGAGAAGTAAAACCACTGGGTGTGTTGGTGGATTGGAGCGGTGTGTCATGCTCTGGAATGAGAATAGGGAAGGGGCTGGATGGGTGAGAACAACAACTAATGGAGGTTGAGGCCAGGATATATTGCAAGGGGGTTGCCACCTGCGCAATTCAGAAAAGCTGTTGTAGGTGAGTAGGATCCATATGGCGCAGGCTGTGAAGCAGACATTTAAATGAAGAATGAACCCCAGGGAGAAGTTCTGGGATGGGCCTAAGGATTTGAGGAGAGACTGAAGATCCTGCTGGATTTCTGGAACGGGGTCATTGTGACAAGGTTTGCAAGTGGACTCATCAGACAGCTGGCAGAGTCCTTCAGCCAGGTAATCCTGGCGGTTCAAAAGAACAGTGGTGGAGCCTTTGTCCGCAGGTAGGATTATAAGGTTGGGATAAGTTTTTAGATGGTGGACTGCAGTTCTTTCCACATATGTAAGGTTAGTTTGCATCTTTAATGATTTGGGGAATGATGTAGAGCCAAGGTTCAAGGTTAAGAAATTCTGGAAAGTCAACAAGGGGTGATTTGGGAGCGGTGGGTTAAATCATGGTTGGATGGAGGAGTGAAGTGAGTCAGGTAGGGTTCAACGTTGGTCTCTGGTTGAGTCTGATTGGTAGGGTTGCTAGTGAAAAAGTTTTTCGGTTGTAGGGACCGGGAAAAGGAGAGAATGTCTCTAACAATTCCTGCTTGATTGAATTTGGGAGTGGGGCAAAAGACGAGGCCTTTCGAAAGGACTCATATTTCTGTGGGGATAAAGCTTCTGGAGGAAAGGTTCATGACAGTGTTTCGGGTCTGTTTAGGTTCTGGATTCTCTGTGGTGGTAGGAGGGAGTTCTGAAGGGTGGTGCAAATGTAGTAGTTTTGAGAGACAGGGTTTGTCAGCTATTAGGGGACATGGGGTACATTTGGAGATTGTTGTAGAGGAGGTGGACAGTGGTACTCCAAGGTGGGAGTAGGAAGTGAGCAGGATGGAGAGTTTTTTGAGGTGGCATTGTGCATGCTGCCCTAGTTGCTGGAGGGCAAGAGATTCAATGTATACAATGGGTTCCATGAATCTGGGATTGCATAGCAGGAGAAATTGCAAATGGAGAGAAGGTACTGCAAGGAGGTTTGGGCTTGGTGATATGGTTTTGCGGGTCTATGTTGGTGTGGGCTAAGAATTTGTGGAATCTGAACAGATGGAGGTGATAAGGAGGCGCGGGAGCCAGAGATGGCTAATTTGATGGTAAGGCAATTTGGGGGATTCTATGAGCCAAGCAACAATGCAGAAACAGTATGTGGGTTGGGCTTCTAGCTAGGGATAAGGAAACTTTTCTCTATTGATGCAGATGGAAGGAGCAAGGATCCATGGTGGTGGGGAAAAAACCCTAAAAATTACGAAAATAATGTAGAATTACACACGAAAAAATTCCCAAAAGTACGCCCAGATACATGGGAAAAATCACAAGAAGGATGAAACGGATGAGAAAGATGAAATCTGAGGCAGTTGGCGATAGTGAAAGGCGAAAAAATCTCTAAAATTGGCATGAAGTGACAATGAGACTAAAGAAAATATATAAATAAAAAACAATTATTTTACTATGGGTAGCAGGTCTGAGGGTTGACAAGTGTGAAGAATGCCGATGACAGATGTGACTGGATGAGGTGAAATAGTGGGTGCAAACTGGGATAGAATGGAGAAAGGGTGGGAATGGGGTGGTGTTTGTAGGATGAGATACAAGATTGTGTGGCAACGGAAAGGTGTGGGAAATAACACACGGAAATACTGTGGAGTGACGCAGGGAGAGTGATCAATTTGAAGGTATAGGATTAATGATATCAGCGGGAGTAATGTGGGATGTACAATGCTACATCAACAATCAGCATGCTCTTGTAGCAGTCTGTTGTGTGCTTGTAAGTAGAGTGCACAGTGAAGTTTGTAAGTCAACAAGAGAAACACAGGAAAGAAGAGTATGAAGGACAGACACTGAGTATAGTACAGCATTAGAAATAGTAACAAAGGAGAACAGCACTGGCGTAGGATGGAAGAAAAGCCATCAGATAAAAATCAAGCAATGGAAAATCCAGGATGGAACGTAACAATATTATGAAAAGGATAGTTGCTACTCACTATATAGCAGAGATGCTGAGTTGCACATAGGCACAACGAAAAGACTGTCACAAAATAAGCTTTCAGCCAACAAGGCCTTTGTCAAAAATAGACAACACACACACACACACACACACACACACATACACACACACACACACACACACACACACACACACACACACACAGAAGCAATTGCAACTCACACACATATGACTGCAGTCTCTGGCAGCTGAAGCCACACTGTGTACTGCAGTGGCAGTGCATCATGGGAGAGTTAGCTGGGTGGGGGTAAGGAGGAGGTTGAGTGTGGAGGGCGAGAGATACCAAGGTAGGAGTTGGGGATGTTGAAGTGCTGCTGGGGAGTGTGCATGGATGAAGTGGAGAGAGGGTAGGGCTGCTAGGTGCAGTCAGGAGGTTAGAGAAGGGGCAGGGGAGAGGGGGGGGGGAGGGGGAGTAACAGAAAAGGAGAGATGTAAAAAGACTGGATGCATTGGTGGAATAGATGGCTGTGTAGAGCTGGAATGGGAACAGGGAAGGGGCTGGATGGGTGAGGACAATGACTAATGGAGGATGAGGGCCAGGCGGGTTACAGAAAGGCAGGATATATCGCAGGGAGAGTTCCCACCTGCGCAGTTTAGAAAATCTGATGTTAGTGAGAAGGATCTATTTGGCACAGGCTGTGAAAGAGTCATTGAAATAAAGAATGTCTCGTTGAATGATGTGCTCAGCAACAGGGCGGTCCAGTTGTTTCTTGCCCACAGTTTGTTGGTGGTCTTTAATGTGGACAGACAGCTTAATGGTTGTCATGCCCACATAGAATGCAGCAGTGCAGTTGCAGCTTAGCTTGTAGATCACATGACTGGTTTCACAGGTAGCTCGCCTTTGATGAGGCAGTTGATGCATGTGACCGAACTGGAGTAGGTAGTGGTGGGAAGATGTATGGGGCAGGTCTTGCATTTGCTTCTAGGTCTAGTACAGGGATGCGAGCCTTGAAGTATGGGGTTTGGAGTAGGGGTTGTATAGGGATGCATGAGTATATTGTGGGAGGGGTGGGAAGGATAGTGGCCAGGGCATTTCTCATTTCAGGGCATGGTGAGTGGTAGTAGAAACCCGGGTGGAGAATGTAATTCAGTTGGTCCTGGACTGGGTGGTACTGAGTTACAAGGGAGATACTCTGTTGTGGCCATATGGTCAGACTTAGGAAAGTGGCAGGATACTGGATAGATAAGTTAGAGATGCTTACATAACTATAGGTAGTACCATCTTTTGTACTGATAATGCAAGTGTGTATTCCATGCAGTGCTAAAAGACTTGGGGAAGCATACTAATTCACATCTTGTGATTTCCAAGGTGCACATGTTTCACTCAGTAACATTTCACATGTGACCTGAGAGGCCATACACCAGTCTGAAGTTTATGAAGATCTACGCATGAGAATACTTTCACAACTTTCCTGTGGGCTGGAAGGTTATGTTGCTTTCAGTGTCTTTCTGTGCACTCATACTGTATCATAGATATGTACTAGTGTCTACCATGACAGTGCAGTACAGGTGTTTTCCAGTTCTTGGAACAGGCGAGATCCTGCAATTGTTGTAATCTTTTGGCCTTTGACATACAGAGTGCAACCAGATGGTTAGTTGCTTAATGATTGTGATTATTGTGCACCAAATGCTGCACTGTGAACGTGTATTAACTGGTATAATTTGTGGTAGACAACATTGATGCCTGTCAAGAGCGTATTTTTGTTGTTCATGGGTGTTGATTCTTGGTGGCCACACAGTTATCATTGAATGAAGATCACCTACTCATGGTCCACCCTTGACACGTTGGCTTGTAAGATTAGTTTTTGTCCATCACTTTATTGGAGTATAACTTCTCGAATACGAAATTACAATAATGCATTTTCATATTTTATTAATTACTAGAGTTTGTCTTCATGGAAAATGTTCCCTTCATTTACAAAGCTTCTACACATTAGTGTAATTAAGATTCCATAATTATTTTCTTTGTAACTTTTACACAGTTACATATTTCCATATAGCTCTATGTCAGAAATTACTGTTTATGGTTAACATTTATGCGTTTAAATGGGTTTCAATTAGACTGTTATGTTTCAACAACCCCCAAAAGGATTTGTACAACTGAAAGTTGAACATAACATTTTCTGACAGGTCTGTGTAACAGCACTCATTTTACAATCAATTGGATGAACAAACAATTTGTGAAAGATATGACCAACCAAATATGTAAAATTATCACAAATAATTTTGTATTAGATTCAACTAGATTAAACAAAATATTAATGAATAGCACAAAGAAAGTACAAATTGTTGTTGTTGTTGTTGTGGTATTCACTCCTGTGACTGGTTTGATGCAGCTCTCCATCATACTCTGTCCTGTGCAAGCTTCTTCATCTCCCAGTACCTACTGCAACCTACATCCTTCTGAATCTGCTTAGTGTATTCATCTCTTGGTCTCCCTCTGCAATTTTTACCCTCCACACTTCCCCTCAATACTAAATTGGTGATCCCTTGATGTCCTACCAACCAATCCCTTCTTCTCGTCAAGTTGTGCCACAAACTCCTCTTCTCCCCAATTCTGTTCAATACCTCCTCATTAATTATGTGATCTACCTATCTAATATTCAGCATTCTTCTGTAGCACCACATTTAGAAAACTTCTATTCACTTCTTGTCCAAACTATTTATCGTCCGTGTTTCACTTCCATACATGGCTACACTCCATACAAATACTTTCAGAAATGACTTCCTGATACTTAAATCTATACTCGATGTTAACAAATTTCTCTTTTTCAGAAACAATTTCCTTGTTAATTTGCAGTTTCTGAGTTAATTTGCAGAATTTGCCTGCAGCTTGTATTACAACATGAATATGAGCTAAATCTAATTCAATCAGAAAATTATCTATTGGAAGTTAGCTGAATTGGCCTTGTTTCTGTATATTTATGTCTGTCATAGGAGCCTCCAGATACTCCTGAGTGCAATGGAGACACTGGTGTGTATAACGCTTTCTCAGTATTGGCGACGCATTGTGGAACAAGCATTAGTATCAGCTACTACAATACTCGAAATCCATATTAGTTTGTATTTAGCCACTTCCTATCATTGGCAAGTACATGTAGTATTAGATCATAATATAACAAAGTGTTCAGTCTCCTCTATGTGCAATGAAGAGCGCTGTAGATCTCTGTTCGTCGGCAGTTCTTCGTTGAAAAAACCTGAAATGTGGCTCATAATCCACTCCTTGTGACCATCATATATTGTGTAATTGATTGTTTTGAATAGAATAATTCAATTCAGCAAAATTCTAACGGTTCATACTTAAACATTTCCTGTCTTAAATCTCATACTGCAATCTTAACTTGTTCTTTGATGACATATCACTAAAATCATATTAGTACAAAATTTTTAAGTGCTATGGCTCTATTCTCTGCAATTTATATTGAAATTTACATATAGTTTTGAATAACAAATATATTATTATCATATAGTACAATTAAATTCTTGGAGTATAGTTCCTCAATACTTGGCATAATTCAGCCTGCATGCATAGAATGAAATGTCTGACCAATGTCCAATCTTTCCATTTTTCATTTGTCAAGACACTTCCAATGCTTCATTTCCATCTTTACAGAACATATAATGATTATTTTTATGAATATGAATATTTATGAAATTGCAATCATTGCCTCTTCCTTCACAGTAAATGTTAACATATAGTGGTATACACCACATGAAGCTTTACTGTGTGATTAAATGATGATGGCATCCTCTTGGATAAAATATTCCGGAGGTAAAATAGTCCCCCATTTGGATCTCTGGGCAGGGACAACTCAAGAGGACATCATTATAAAGAGAAAGAAAACTGGTGTTCTACGGATCGGAGCATGGAATGTCAGATCCCTTAATCAGGCAGGTAGGTTAGAAAATTTAAAAAGGGAAATGGATAGGTTAAAATTAGATATAGTGGGAATTAGTGAAGTTCAGTGGCAGGAGGAACAAGACTTTTGGTCAGGTGAATACAGGGTTATAAATACAAAATCAAATAGGGGTAATGCAGGAGTAGGTTTAATAATGAATAAAAAAATAGGAGTGCGGGTAAGCTACTACAAACAGCATAGTGAACACATTATTGTGGCCAAGATAGACACAAAGCCCATGCCTACTACAGTTGTACAAGTTTATATGCCAACTTGCTCTGCAGATGATGGAGAAATTGATGAAATGTATGACGAGATAAAAGAAATTATTCAAATAGTGAAGGGAGACGAAAATTTAATAGTCATGGGTGACTGGAATTCGACAGTAGGAAGAGGAAGAGAAGGAAACATAGTAGGTGAATATGGATTGGGGGGAAGAAATGAAAGAGGAAGCCGCCTGGTAGAATTTTGCACAGAGCATAACTTAATCATAGCTAACACTTGGTTCAAGAATCATGAAAGAAGGTTGTATACATGGAAGAACCCTGGAGATACTAAAAGGTTTCAGATAGATTATATAATGGTAAGACAGAGATTTAGGAACCAGATTTTAAATTGTAAGACATTTCCAAGGACAGATGTGGACTCTGACCACAATCTATTGGTTATGAACTGTAGATTAAAACTGAAGAAACTGCAAAAAGGTGGGAATTTAAGGAGATGGGACCTGGATAAACTGAAAGAATCAGAGGTTTTACAGAGTTTCAGGGAGAGCATAAGGGAACAATTGACAGGAATGGGGGAAAGAAATACAGTAGAAGAAGAATGGGTAGCTTTGAGGGATGAAATAGTGAAGGCAGCAGAGGATCAAGTAGGTAAAACGACGAGGGCTCGTAGAAATCCTTGGTTAACAGAAAAGATACTGAATTTAATTGATGAAAGGAGAAAATACAAAAATGCAGTAAGTGAAGCAGGCAAAAAGGAATACAAACATCTCAAAAATGAGATCGACAGGAAGTGCAAAATGGCTAACCAGGGATGGCTAGAGGACAAATGTAAGGATATAGAGGCTTATCACAGTAGGGGTAAGATAGATACTGCCTACAGGAAAATTAAAGAGACCTTTAAAAAAAAAAAAACACGCTGTTTGGCGCCCGAAAACCTCAAACCACACACACACACACACACCTTTAAAAAAGAGAACCACTTGCATGAATATCAAGAGCTCAGGTGGAAACCCAGTTCTAAGCAAAGAAGGGAAAGCAGAAAGGTGGAAGGAGTATACAGAGGGTCTATACAGGGGCGATGTTCTTGAGGACAATATTATGGAAATGGAAGAGGAGGTAGATGAAGATGAAATGGGAGATATGATACTGCGTGAAGAGTTTGACAGAGCACCAAAAGACCTAAGTCGAAACAAGGCCCCAGGAGTAGACAACATTCCATTAGAACTACTGGCAGCCTTGGGAGAGCCAGGCATAACAAAATTCTACCATCTGGTGAGCAAGATGTATGAGACAGGCAAAATTCCATCAGACTTCAAGAAGAATATAATAATTCCAATCCCAGAGAAAGCAGGTGTTGGCAGATGTGAAAATTACCAAACTATCAGTTTAATAAGTCACAGCTGCAAAATACTAATGCAAATTCTTTACAGACGAATGGAAAAACTAGTAGAAGCTGACCTCGGGGAAGATCAGTTTGGATTCCATAGAAATGTTGAAACATGTGAGGCAATACTGACCCTACGACTTACCTTAGAAGAAATATTAAGGAAAGGCAATCCTTCATTTCTAGCATTTGTAGGCTTAGAGAAAGCATTTGACAATGGTGACTTAAATACTCTCTTTCAAATTCTGAAGGTGGCAGGGGTAAAATACAGGAAGCGAAAGGCTAGTTACAATTTGTACAGAAACCAGATGGCAGTTATAAGAGTCAAGGAACATGAAAGGGAAGCAGTGGTTGGGAAGGGAGTGAGACAGAGTTGTAGCCTCTCCCCAATGCTATTCAATCTGTATATTGAGAAAGCAGTAAAGGAAAGAAAAGAAAAGTTTGGAGTAGGTATTGAAATCCATGGAGAAGAAATAAAAACTTTGATGTTTGCTGATGACACTGCAATTCTGTCAGAGACAGCAAAGGACTTGGAAGAGCAGTTGAACAGAATGGACAGTGTCTTGAAAAGAGGCTATAAGATGAATATCTACAAAGGCAAAATGAGGATAATGGAATTTAGTCGAATTAAATCGAGTGATGCTGAGGGAATTAGATTAGGAAATGAGAGACTTAAAGTAGTAAAGGAGTTTTGCTATTTGGGGAGCAAAATAATTGATGATGGTCAAAGTAGAGAGGATATAAAATGTAGACTTGCAATGGCAAGGAAAGCGTTTCTGAAGAAGAGAAATTTGTTAACATCGAGTATTGATTTAAGTGTCAGTAAGTCGTTTCTGAAAGTATTTGTATGGAGTGTAGCCATGTATGGAAGTAAAACATGGATGATAAATAGTTTAGACAAGAAGAGAATAGAAGCTTTCAAAATGTGGTGCTACAGAAGAATGCTGAAGATTAGATGGGTAGATCACATAACTAATGAGGAGGCTCTGAATAGGATTCGGAAGAAGAGAAGTTTGTGGCACAACTTGACTAGAAGAAGGGATCAGTTGGTAGGACATGTTCTGAGGCATCAAGGGATCACCAATTTGGTACTGGAGGGCAGTGTGGAGGGTGAAAATCTTACAGGGAGACCAAGAGATGAATACACTAAAAAGATTCGGAAGGATGTAGCTCCAGTAGGACCTGGGAGATGTAGAAGCTTGCACAGGATAGAGTAGCATGGAGAGCTGCATCAAACCAGTCTCAGGACTGAAGACCACAAGTACAACAACAACCCCACAACAGTCATGAAATATATTTATGTGATAGACAGTAGAGTAAGTGAGCTATTCCTCGTGATAATTAAGAAACATTATGCATGGTAATACAGAGTATAGTAAGTGAGCCATTCCTCACGATAATTAAAAACATTGCAGAACATACTTGCATATAAGAAAATATTCACAACTTAAAGTCCTGGTATATATATATATATATATATATATATATATATATATATATATATATATATATATATATATATATATATATATATAAAAAACAAAGATGATGTGACTTACCATATGAAAGCGCTGGCAGGTCGATAGAAACACAAACAGACACATACATACACACAACATTCTAGCTTTCGCAACCAATGGTTGCTTCGTCAGGAAAGAGGGAAAGAGAGGGAAAGACGAAAGGATGTGGGTTTTAAGGGAGAGGGTAAGGAGTCATTCCAATCCCGGGAGCGGAAAGACTTACCTTAGGGGGAAAAAAAGGACGGGTATACACTCGCACACACACACATATCCATCCACACATATACAGACACAAGCAGACGTATTTAAAGACAAAGAGTTTGGGCAGAGATGTCAGTCGAGGCAGAAGTGCAGAGGCAAAGATGTTGTTGAATGACAGGCGAGGTACGAGTGGCGGCAACTTGAAATTAGCGGAGATTGAGGCCTGGTGGATAACGGGAAGAGAGGATATATTGAAGAGCAAGTTCCCATCTCCGGAGTTCGGATGGGTTGGTGTTAGTGGGAAGTATCTAGATAACCCGGACGGTGTAACACTGTGCCAAGATGTGCTGGCCGTGCACCAAGGCATGTTTAGCCACAGGGTGATCCTCATTACCAACAAACACTGTCTGCCTGTGTCCATTCATGCGAATGGACAGTTTGTTGCTGGTCATTCCCACATAGAATGCGTCACAGTGTAGGCAGGTCAGTTGGTAGATCACGTGGGTGCTTTCACACGTGGCTCTGCCTTTGATCGTGTACACCTTCCGGGTTACAGGACTGGAGTAGGTGGTGGTGGGAGGGTGCATGGGACAGGTTTTACACCGGGGGCGGTTACAAGGGTAGGAGCCAGAGGGTAGGGAAGGTGGTTTGGGGATTTCATTGGGATGAACTAAGAGGTTACGAAGGTTCGGTGGACGGTGGAAAGACACTCTTGGTGGAGTGGGGAGGATTTCATGAAGGATGTATCTCATTTCAGGGCAGGATTTGAGGTAGTCGTATCCCTGCTGGAGAGCCACATTCAGAATCTGATCCAGTCCTGGAAAGTATCATGTCACACGTGGGGCACTTTTGTGGTTCTTCTGTAGGAGGTTCTGGGTTTGAGAGGATGAGGAAGTGGCTCTGGTTATTTGCTTCTGTTCCAGGTCGGGAGGGTAGTTGCGGGATGTGAAAGCTGTTGTCAGGTTGTTGGTGTCGAATCTGTTCCAGTCCGGAATCCCTGAAGCATTACACCAACAACCTGACAACAGCTTTCACATCCCGCAACTACCCTCCCGACCTGGTACAGAAGCAAATAACCAGAGCCACTTCCTCATCCTCTCAAACCCAGAACCTCCCACAGAAGAACCACAAAAGTGCCCCACTTGTGACATGATACTTTCCGGGACTGGATCAGATTCTGAATGTGGCTCTCCAGCAGGGATACGACTTCCCCAAATCCTGCCCTGAAATGAGATCCATCCTTCATGAAAACCTCCCCACTCCACCAAGAGTGTCTTTCCGCCGTCCACCGAACCTTCGTAACCTCTTAGTTCATCCCAATGAAATCCCCAAACCACCTTCCCTACCCTCTGGCTCCTACCCTTGTAACCGCCCCCGGTGTAAAACCTGTCCCATGCACCCTCCCACCACCACCTACTCCAGTCCTGTAACCCGGAAGGTGTACACGATCAAAGGCAGAGCCACGTGTGAAAGCACCCACGTGATCTACCAACTGACCTGCCTACACTGTGACGCATTCTATGTGGGAATGACCAGCAACAAACTGTCCATTCGCATGAATGGACACAGGCAGACAGTGTTTGTTGGTAATGAGGATCACCCTGTGGCTAAACATGCCTTGGTGCACGGCCAGCACATCTTGGCACAGTGTTACACCGTCCGGGTTATCTGGATACTTCCCACTAACACCAACCTATCCGAACTCTGGAGATGGGAACTTGCTCTTCAATATATCCTCTCTTCCCGTTATCCACCAGGCCTCAATCTCCGCTAATTTCAAGTTGCCGCCACTCGTACCTCACCTGTCATTCAACAACATCTTTGCCTCTGCACTTCTGCCTCGACTGACATCTCTGCCCAAACTCTTTGTCTTTAAATATGTCTGCTTGTGTCTGTATATGTGTGGATGGATATGTGTGTGTGTGCGAGTGTATACCCGTCCTTTTTTCCCCCCTAAGGTAAGTCTTTCCGCTCCCGGGATTGGAATGACTCCTTACCCTCTCCCTTAAAACCCACATCCTTTCGTCTTTCCCTCTCCTTCCCTCTTTCCTGATGAGGCAACAGTTTGTTGCGAAAGCTTGAATTTTGTGTGTATGTTTGTGTTTGTTTGTGTGTCTGTCGACCTGCCAGCACTTTCATTTGGTAAGTCACATCATCTTTGTTTTTAGATATATTTTTCCTACGTGGAATGTTTCCCTTTATTATAACCATATCATCAATTTGAACCCAACAATTACGTTTGTTATTATCGCTGTTGCATTTCAAAACCTTTCCTGTCGTCTTATTTTCTCTTTCTGTTTTTACCAGTAGTCTTACTTCGTATTCACCTTCCCCTTTTTACCGTAATACAATTTTATCCCGCCTATATATACTCAATAATACGTAACCCACTTCCAAACCATAACCAAAAAAATTTTATTTTCCGCCTTCAACACTACCGCTGCTATAAAATCCACCTTTTCTAGTTCAATAACAGCTGCTTTCACGTATTAAATAACCATTTCGGCTAGTTCTGATAACTTTCACTTTATTTCCACTTCCGTTTTTCGCACATCACTGATCATTTTTAGCCGCTCCCCACAGGTTTTAACATCATTATTTCTTCGTCAGACAATTTTTAGCCCCATTTTCGTAATCTTTCACCACAACACCACTCCTTTTAATACATTTACACGTTTTTTCGAAATTTTCCCGAATTTCTCCGTCCTTTAACGTGTTTTAGCGGCAACACAACCACCTAACCTTCATGCACATCGCTGTCTACCAACCCAAGTTCACCACAGGATCAACTTAACCAACACTTTTTCGCCTTTTTTCATACCAGATCTCCAGTTACTTTCTAGTTCACCCTTATCTCTCCCCATATATTTTTATCTTTCATTTTCATTTCAACCTCATGTTACACTTTCCACCTTCTATACCATGTCACCCTCACTACACCCCCACAACGACCCCATTAAGTTTTATTTACATTCCCTCCGCAAACATGCTTTCACCCTAGCCAGATTATGCTCGCATATTTTATTATCTCAGGCTTGTCTGACATTTGGCATAACCCCCAAAGGCCTCACACTTAAAGTTCCCATCTCTGGCTGCAACCCTTCTTTCCATCAGTCCCTATACCAGTTCCAAACTGAACAATCCATTGCCCTCACCCATCTAATCCTTCACCTACACATCAACTCAGCCAATGAACACATCCGTCAACTCCTATCCTTAATAAAAGTCTTCAATCTTTCCTCTCCCACATCCACACCGGCTATTCAGAGCATCCTCCTACAGGCCAACCGCAAATTAGAACAGCATGCCACCCTTCACCTCAAAAAACTATCCAATCTCCTGGTTTCCCACCTCCGGAAAGGCAACTCACTCACCCTTCACAACCTTTCCCGTAAACCTCAACCACCTCTCATTGCACACAAACCCAGTCTCTCCCATCTACTCAGTCTCCCACTTCCAGCTCCACTCCCTCCAAAACCTCAAAATTCCAATCAACACAATCTGGCACCACAACACCCTAATTCAGTAGTTAACCTTTCCTCCAAACCTCTCTCCCAATCCGAAACCTCTGTCCTATCCAAAGGCCTCACCTTGAGCCCCACTCCCAGATTCAACCAAACAGCCCTCGTCAAAGATTTACTGTCCTACACTCGTACTCTCTGCTGGAAGTATCACTTTGCCACGAAGAAAAATGATCCTAATCCTACCCCTAATGATCCAACTCCCCAAGACACTATCCAAATTGAACCCTGCCTGGAACAGTTCCGTCCTCCGTCACAGCGGGACCCACCTCCTCTTCCTCAAAGTCACCCTCTCCAAACCTTCCAGGAATTTCTGACTTCCAGCCTTGCCTCTCAATCCTTCTTAGAAAACCTTAATCCTACTCCCAACATCACCACTGCTGAAGCAAAGGCTATCCGTGATCTGAAGGCTGACCGGTCCATCGTCATTTATCTGGCGGACAGGGGTTCCACGACCGTGGTACTTGATCGTCGGGAGTATGTGGATGAGGGACTGCGTCAGCTTTCAGACAACACCACATACAAAGTTTGCCAAGGTAACTCCATTCCTGATGTCCAGGCGGAGCTTCAAGGAATCCTCAGAACCTTAGGCCCCCTACAAAACCTTTCACCTGACTCCATCAACCTCCTGACCCCACCGACACCCCGCACCCCTACCTTCTACCTTCTTCCTAAAATTCACAAACCCAATCATCCCGGCCGCCCCATTGTAGCTGGTTACCAAGCCCCCACAGAATGTATCTCTGCCTACGTAGATCAACACCTTCAACCCATTACGTGCAGTCTCCCATCCTTCATCAAAGACACCAACCACTTTCTCGAACGCCTGGAATCCTTACCCAATCCGTTACCCCCAGAAACCATCCTTTTAACCATTGATGCCACTTTCTTATACACAAATATCCCTCACGTCCAGGGCCTCGCTGCGATGGAGCACTTCCTTTCACGCCGATCACCTGCCACCCTACCTAAAACCTCTTTCCTCATTACCTTAGCCAGCTTCATCCTGACCCACAACTTCTTCACTTTTGAATGCCAGACATACCAACAATTAAAGGGAACAGCCCCTTCGTACGCCAACCTATTCATGGGTCGCTTAGAGGAAGCCTTCTTGGTTACCCAGGCCTGCCAACCCAAAGTTTGGTACAGATTTATTGATGACATCTTCATGATCTGGACTCACAGTGAGGAAGAACTCCAGAATTTCCTCTCCAACCTCAACTCCTTTGGTTCCATCAGATTCACCTGGTCGTACTCCAAATCCCATGCCACTTTCCTTGATGTTGACCTCCACCTGTCCAATGGCCAACTTCACACGTCCGTCCACATCAAACCCACCAACAAGCAACAGTACCTCCATTACGACAGCTGCCACCCATTCCACATCAAACAGTCCCTTCCCTACAGCCTAGGTCTTCGTGGCAAACGAATCTGCTCCAGTCTGGAATCCCTGAAGCATTACACCAACAACCTGACAACAGCTTTCACATCCCGCAACTACCCTCCCGACCTGGTACAGAAGCAAATAACCAGAGCCACTTCCTCATCCTCTCAAACCCAGAACCTCCCACAGAAGAACCACAAAAGTGCCCCACTTGTGACAGGATACTTTCCAGGACTGGATCAGATTCTGAATGTGGCTCTCCAGCAGGGATACGACTTCCTCAAATCCTGCCCTGAAATGAGATACATCCTTCATGAAAACCTCCCCACTCCACCAAGAGTGTCTTTCCGCCGTCCACCGAACCTTCGTAACCTCTTAGTTCATCCCAATGAAATCCCCAAACCACCTTCCCTACCCTCTGGCTCCTACCCTTGTAACCGCCCCTGGTGTAAAACCTGTCCCATGCACCCTCCCACCACCACCTACTCCAGTCCTGTAACCCGGAAGGTGTACACGATCAAAGGCAGAGCCACGTGTGAAAGCACCCACGTGATCTACCAACTGACCTGCCTACACTGTGACGCATTCTATGTGGGAATGACCAGCAACAAACTGTCCATTCGCATGAATGGACACAGGCAGACAGTGTTTGTTGGTAATGAGGATCACCCTGTGGCTAAACATGCCTTGGTGCACGGCCAGCACGTCTTGGCACAGTGTTACACCGTCCGGGTTATCTGGATACTTCCCACTAACACCAACCTATCCGAACTCCGGAGATGGGAACTTGCTCTTCAATATATCCTCTCTTCCCGTTATCCACCAGGCCTCAATCTCCGCTAATTTCAAGTTGCCGCCACTCGTACCTCACCTGTCATTCAACAACATCTTTGCCTCTGCACTTCTGCCTCGACTGACATCTCTGCCCAAACTCTTTGTCTTTAAATACGTCTGCTTGTGTCTGTATATGTGTGGATGGATATGTGTGTGTGTGCGAGTGTATACCCGTCCTTTTTTCCCCCCTAAGGTAAGTCTTCCCACTCCCGGGATTGGAATGACTCCTTACCCTCTCCCTTAAAACCCACATCCTTTCGTCTTTCCCTCTCCTTCGCTCTTTCCTGATGAAGCAACCGTTGGTTGCGAAAGCTTGAATTTTGTGTGTATGTTTGTGTTTGCTTGTGTGTCTATCGACGTGCCAGCACTTTCGTTTGGTAAGTCACATCATCTTTTTTTTAAGATATATTTTTCCGATGTGGAATGTTTCCCTCTATTATATTCATATATATATAAATAAGTAGATGTTCACCATTCGGGTGACAATACTCAACCAAATCAGGCATAGATAAATAATGTAGTATGACAGAGTGTAGTTACATTTATTAACACAGAAATGTTCACTTTTTCCCGGATACTCCGATAAAATAGGCTTCAGTCACTTAATAAACCTGACATGGTAAATTCGAAGGGTCTCAGCAATAGAGACATATGCATGTGCACAGAGGCAGGGATAGCTTGATACTCTAGTGAGAAGTAAGAAATGAAATAGAAGTTTCGGAGGGTCGGAATTGAAGAAGAAAAGATGACAGACCCCACAGATTAAAACAGCTTAACTCATGAAACATTATTATATGACAGAGAATAGTATAAATGAGCCATTCCTCATGAAGATATATTAACATAGCATGTTTGCATATAAGTAAGTGTTCACAACTTCGAGTGCTGGTACATAGGGTGTTACAAAAAGGTACGGCCAAACTTTCAGGAAACATTCCTCACACACAAAGAAAGAAAATATATTATGTGGACATGTGTCCAGAAATGCTTGCTTTCCTTGTTAGAGCTCATTTTATTACTTCTCTTCAAACCACATTAATCATGGAATGGAAACATACAGTAACAGAACGTACCAGCGTGACTTCAAACACTTTGTTACAGGAAATGTTCAAAATGTCCTCTGTTAGCGAGGATACGTGCATCCACCCTACGTTGCATGGAATCCCTGATGCTCTGATGCAGCCCAGGAGAATGGCGTATTGTATCACAGCTGTCCACAATATGAGCACAAAGAGTCTCTACATTTGGTACCGTGGTTGCATAGACAAGAGCTTTCAAATGCCCCCATAAATGAAAGTCAAGAGGGTTGAGGTCAGGAGAGTGTAGAGGCCATGGAATTGGTCCACCTCTACCAATCCATCGGTCTCTGAATCTGTTGTTGAAAAGTGTACGAACACTTCAACTGAAATCTGCAGGAGCTCCATCGTGCATGAACCACGTGTTGTGTCGTACTTGTAAAGGCACATGTTCTAGCAGCACAGGTAGAGTACCCCGTATGAAATCATGATAATGTGCTCCACTGTGCGTAGGTGGAAGAACATGGGGCCCAATCAAGACATCACCAACAATGCCTGCCAAAACGTTCACAGAAAATCGGTGTTGATGGTGTGATTGCACAAATGCGTGTAGATTCTTGTCGACCCACACATGTAGATTGTGAAAATTTACAATTTGATCATGTTGGAATGAAGCCTCATCCGTAAAGAGAACATTTGCACTGAAATGATGATTGACACATTGTTGGATGAACCATTCGCAGAAGTGTACCTGTGGAGGCCAATCAGCTGCTGATAGTGCCTGCACACGCTGTACATAGTAAGGAAACAACTGGTTCTCCCATAGCACTCTCCATACAGTGATGTGGTCAACGTTACCTTGTACAGCAGCAACTTCTCTGACGCTGACATTAGAGTTATCATCAACTGCACGAAGAATTGCCTCGTCCATTGCAGGTTTCCTCGTTGTTCTAGGTCTTCCCCAGTTGCGAGTCATAGGCTGGAATGTTCCGTGCTCCCTAAGACGCCGATCAATTGCTTCAAACGTCTTCCTGTCGGGACACCTTCATTCTGGAAATCTGTCTCGATACAAATGCACCGCGCCACGGCTATTGCCCTGTGCTAATCCATACATCAAATGGCCATCTGCCAACTCTGCATTTGTAAACATTTCACTGACTGCAAAACCACGTTCGTGATGAACACTAACCTGTTGATGCTACGTACTGATGTGCTTCATGCTAGTACTGTAGAGCAATGAATCGCATGTCAACACAAGCACCGAGGTCAACATTACCTTCCTTCAATTGGGCCAACTGGCGGTGAATCGAGGAAGTACACTACATACTGACGAAACTAAAATGAGCTCTAACGTGGAAATTAAGCATTTCCGGACACATGTCCACATAACATCTTTTCTTTATTTGTGTGTGAGGAATGTTTCCTGAAAGTTTGGCCGTACCTTTTTGTAACACCCTGTATAGCAAAGCAAATGTTTACCATTTGGGTGACAACATACAACAAAATCAGACATAAATATATAATATAGTATGAAAGAGCATAGCTACATCTAATAATGCAGAAATGCTAGCTTGTTCCCCAGATCCTTAATAAAGCTGACACAGTAAATTAGAAGTTTCTCAGCAATAGAGACATATGCATGTGAAGAGAGGGATCCAGCTTGGAACACTAATGAGAAGTAAGAAATGCAATAGAAGATTAGGATAGTTGGAATTGGAGAAGAAAAGATGACAGACCTCAAAGACAGGAAACCCCTCTGACCTGGACCCCCACTGTTCCAGTTATTCACTGTGGCACTGGAGAGAGAAGAGTGTTCAGCATACCCTGTAGAACAGACTTGCCACAGCTTCACCTTCCCAGTCCCTGAAAATTAACCCCAACACTCCCTACTGACACATCAATGAAGGGTGAACAATTAGCATTCTGCAGGACAGAGTTAATGACATATATAATGCTGTATTGATTAATTCAAGTAACAAATGCTAGATACTACCAGCTGACTTACAAGTAGTCCCTCTAGTACCTGGGTTTGATCAAACATAATCAGTTACATAAACATGAAATATTGAAACCTGTGACATATCTGAGACATAAACATGAAAATACTAAAGCGAGAGACCGAGCGAGGTGGCGCAGTGGTTAGCACACTGGACTCGCATTCGGAAGGACGACGGTTCAATCCCGCGTCCGGCCATCCTGATTTAGGTTTTCCGTGATTTCCCTAAATCGCTCCAGACAAATGCCGGGATGGTTCCTTTGAAAGGGCACGGCCGACTTCCTTCCCCATCCTTACCTAATACTATGAGACCGATAACCTCGCTGTTTGGTCTCTTCCCCCAACCAACCAACCAACCAACTAAAGCGAGATACAGAATTACTGTGTTCCTCTGATATCTGTTGCTGCTCAAACATAAATTAGTACATAAGCATGAAAACATAAAAATATGGTAGCCAAATGCATCGAATTACAGCATATCTCATATCAATAAATAAACAATGTCAATTGCCTTATTACACAGATCATCCAAGTGTTATAATGTTTGCATTATGTGAAGTACTTTCTTATGCATCAATATATTTGCTAAACACCACAAAGTCAAGTGTGATAATGACAAAATAAATTTTTGTTACACTTTCAAAATTAAGCAGGTGGCAGGTCTGAGATATAAAATTAAAGTTACTGGAATCTCAACCAAGTGACATATAACTTCCATTTCCAATTGACAAGGCATATATAAGTCTTATTTTAAGTTAAAGGACATATTTCATGTGTTTATAATGTTACAAAATTTTATATATAGCAAAGGTCAAAGATATATACAGGGTGTTTCAAAAATGACCGGTATATTTGAAACGGCAATAAAACCTAAACGAGCAGCGATAGAAATACACCGTTTGTTGCAATATGCTTGGGACAACAGTACATTTTCAGGCGGACAAACTTTCGAAATTACAGTAGTTACAATTTTCAACAACAGATGGTGCTGCATGTGATGTGAAAGATATAGAAGACAACGCAGTCTGTGGGTGCGCCATTCTGTACGTCGTCTTTCTGCTGTAAGCGTGTGCTGTTCACAACGTGCAAGTGTGCTGTAGACAACATGGTTTATTCCTTAGAACAGAGGATTTTTCTGGTGTTGGAATTCCACCGCCTAGAACACAGTGTTGTTGCAACAAGACGAAGTTTTCAATGGAGGTTTAATGTAACCAAAGGACCGAAAAGCGATGCAATAAAGGATCTGTTTGAAAAATTTCAACGGACTGGGAACGTGACGGATGAACGTGCTGGAAAGGTAGGGCGACCGCGTACGGCAACCACAGAGGGCAACGCGCAGCTAGTGCAGCAGGTGATCCAACAGCGGCCTCGGGTTTCCGTTCGCCATGTTGCAGCTGTGGTCCAAATGACACCAACGTCCACGAATCATCTCATGCGCCAGAGTTTACACCTCTATCCATACAAAATTCAAATGCGGCAACCCCTCAGCTCCGCTACCATTGCTGCACAAGAGAGATTCGCTAACGATAGAGTGCACAGGATTGATGACGGCGATATGCATGTGGGCAGCATTTGGTTTACTGACGAAGCTTATTTTTACCTGGACGGCGCATATGGGGAACCGAAAAGCCCCATGTTGCAGTCCCATCATCCCTGCATCCTCAAAAAGTACTGGTCTGGGCCGCCATTTCTTCCAAAGGAATCATTGGCCCATTTTTCAGATCCGAAACGATTACTGCATCACGCTATCTGGACATTCTTCGTGAATTTGTGGTGGTACAAACTGCCTTAGACGACACTGCGAACACCTCGTGGTTTATGCAAGATGGTGCCCGGCCACATCGCACGGCCGACGTCTTTAATTACCTGAATGAATATTTCGATGATCGTGTGATTGCTTTGGGCTATCCGTAACATACAGGAGGCAGCGTGGATTGGTCTCCCTATTCGCCAGACATGAACCCCTGTGACTTCTTTCTGTGGGGACACTTGAAAGACCAGGTGTACTGCCAGAATCCAGAAACAATTGAACAGCTGAAGCAGTACATCTCATCTGCATGTGAAGCCATTCCGCCAGACACGTTGTCAAAGGTTTCGGGTAATTTCATTCAGAGACTACGCCATATTATTGCTACGCGTGGTGGATATGTGGAAAATATCGTACTATAGAGTTTCCCAGACTGCAGCGCCATCTGTTGTTGAAAATTGTAACTACTGTAATTTCGAAAGTTTGTCTGCCTGAAAATGTACTGTTGTCCCAAGCATATTGCAACAAACGATGTACTTCTATCGCTGCTTGTTTAGTTTTTATTGCCGTTTCAAATATACCGGTCGTTTTTGAAACACCCTGTATGTTTTTCAAGTGGCAGTACGTATAAATAGTCATTAGCAGAGTGATAAAATCAATTATAGTCATTATATTGCTCTTAATAATAGCTGGGGTAGGCTGTATACCACAAGAAAGCAGTTTACCTCTTGGACAATGAATGATTACAGAGAATTAGGTCGCATGTGACAGCACATCATGGTATAATATATGCCAATACATTGCTAGTTCTAACTTTGTTTCATATGTTATAGATCTAATTAAAGTAAATATTTTTCTCTTGAAAGGGAAAGAGCATTGATAATGAGTGGTTATTGAGAACCATGTTGCATGTAACAGTATATCATTGTATTAAGTATAGATAGATCAGATTAAACAAAATGACTATAGCGTGCATCGTATCAAGTGAAAGTGGTTGTCAATCAACTTACAAGAAACAGTAATTGTTAGTCTTTCAGACATCTAGTTTCATGGAAGAATTATGTTAGTTTTCAAATGTTGAAATACATCAAGTCATAATGACTGTACCATTTGCAGGATCAAAAGTCCTTACTTATTTATGAGTCAAAGTCGAACCTCAGAGTAACTCGATTAACATGAACATTTCAGATGAGGAAACCACAAGGATTGATAGAAAGATTTGCCCACACTACTGTCAAAGGCAACATGTTCTCGTAGCTTAGATGTAGTCGTTCCACATTTTCACCCTTTTTCAGTGGTAACTGTGAGTCAACATGGTCACATGTGACTCTAGATTTCAATTTACATTGGTAAATTGAGTGTCAGCAGGTTACTTCCAGAACGCATACTGCTCAATGACTAGTTGCATATTTCTCATTGATCATCACCACATTTGACATCATGCATGATCATCAGATCCAACAGCTTGGAAAACTGGGCATAGGTAAGGTAAATTCCAACACAGGTTAGGGCAATGGGTAAAGTAACACTGGTTACATATGAATGAGCCAAAATTAGGAGTAAAATGATTAGTTCAGCCATTCTAAAGGTATGATTAGTTAACGTATTAATGAATCAACTAGACTTCAATTGAAAGTAGATGTCTGCAAGAACCATAACTATACCATGAATACAAATCCTCAATCTTTTGTTTTTCCTTTGCTGCTCATTACATATGAATCGTTAGTGGTCATCAGAGTATTTTCAATAAGATAATTGAGAAATTTAACCAGTTTTCATTAAGAACCAGATTGTAAGCTAACATTTATCTATGGAAATCTCAAGTTACAATGCTTAGAAACCTGATTGATTTTTTTATATTGAAAAGCATTGACTTGCTGTAACATACAGCAGTATTGAACAGTACCTAACTCAAACATTTTGTGTCACATGAAGCTGATAGCTGAGCCGTTTTTTCAGATTTGTGTAGACATTGTGACAAAGAACACCTTGTATCTATACTAAGGAGATAGCATGACATATACAGATACCAGACATGTAACGAACATCATCCCTATCTTATAGTACTGAGATGGTAAAAGAATAATTAAATAAGACTACCAATGGTTGATCATAATGGTCATTGAAGCGGTGTAAATAACATGAAAATAAGACTGTGAATCTCAAATCCTGGGAATCAGAAACACTTCTGTCCCTGTAACTATCTCCAACAAAAAATTCCATTTTCTTTATGCTCCACAGATGGAACCATTCAAGTAATACAAACATAATAAATTTCTTTCTGAGAAATGTTCCTTCGCCAATTACACAATAAATCTAATACATGTTAAGGACAAGATCATGACATAGAGTATTTTCATACTTGATAGTAAATCAATGTCTAGCCAGTGACTTTCACATAATAGATATAGTAACAGGACAAACAAAATGAGAACACATATATAAGACTACAAACAGTCTAACCTAACTGTAATCACATCCCAGATGTAAAGTGATAGAATTTCACTCTAACTGCACAGATATCTCAAGTAAACTTTACACCATCATTTGAAATAACATTCTGTTCTTACTGTCCTCACACAATTGTTATGTTTGTCACTATATGTTTCGTCAGAATTCATAGCTTTCATAGAATCACACAATATTTTGGAACATCATCTGTCAGATATTTAATACCCATGCCATACAAACACTCAGTCACATCATCTGCTTTTTCATTAAAAGCTTCATGTAATAAATCCTGTTCCTTCACATTGAAGGGACATATACTAAATTACTATGTTCGTATTTTATTGGTACACAGTAGCAAATCACTACTTGATGATGAATCTTAATATGAAAAATTGATTTTTTTTGGAAAATACTGGTTTCTAAAAAAATTAAAATTAGTATTGTTTTGTTCTTCCACATTCTAAGTTAAATGCATGGTCAAGATATAGTCTTGTGTCTTACGAACTGCACACTGTATACACTAGGATTGTAGAAGGATCCTAACTGCTCTTACTAACAAGATGGGGTAGTAAAAGATGAGTGATTCCAGAAAATAAACATGGAGTCACTGTCTGGGGCAAGGCGCCATATGCCACATGGTGTATCTGTGAAAGTACCACAGATCCCATACCTGTTAAACTTCACCACAAAACTACTGAAAAATGTTTCTGAGAGGATGTTCACCCCCAGATTTTGCCTTGACTATTCAGTGCACAGAATGTATTCTCAACTATTTCAACTCCTCAAATCACTGCACAGAATGTATTCTCAACTATTTCAACTCCTCAAATCACTGCACAGAATGTATTCTCAACTATTTCAACTCCTCAAATCACTATTTAATTCATAATTTATGATGGACGTAAGAATTCAATAAAAATGTTCAAATATTCAGTGATAACAAAAATGAAAATAAATTTCCTCTTATTGGCTATTTCACTTTCACTGGGTTACAGTACTCACTATAGAGTTTGGTAAAGTATACTGTATGATCTTGACTGTGTAAAGTAAGATGCATAACAAATAAATTTCCAATGGTGTATCAAATGTCAAAGAACAAATATCATGATGCTAAATGGGTGATTAAGGTTGTCTGCACAATTTCAGCTGTGTCATGTTCCTAAGTCCAAATAACAACAAATTCAAATGGTCCTACATAAAAATCAAACAACCCCCAATCTATGCGAAGCATACACAAATGTTCAAATATATCCTTTTCAACCCCCACTCTATGAATAGACAAAATATAGGTAAAATATGCAGATATTCACACATAAAAGAAATATGAATATAAAGTACAAAAAAATATTTTACAGTATTAGCTTCAATTGTGTTAAGTTATCCAGTTTCTCACTTCGCAGTGTTTGAATTTGCAGAAAGCAGTGAACATTAACTGCACTTTTTATGATTTGTAATTTTCTTTCAATTAGTGTTTTTTTTACTGCTGGGTCAGAATATTCATAGTGTGTCATGACAATGTGTACAACATGGATTTGTATGTGTGGCATAGAGTATACATTCTTCAACACAAGTTTGCTATTTGCTGGTTGTTTATTCGGTTTTGCGGTACTTTCATTAACTAGGTAATTGTTTTTGTAAAGCTCCCTCAAATGTGTCTGCAAGCTACTGATTTCAACACACACACTCCCTTCCTCCACTACTTGTACACATTCACTGATTGAATTAGTATTAGGTACTTGTTCCAAATTTCCAAAACAACATTCCTTTCCTATATGCATATTTTGACAAATTTTGACTTCAAACTTTTAATCACCATACTGACTTTTGCTACTAAAGTCACTAACCACACTTAGTACTTTATCACTAATTATATCTTTTCCATTTTCACCATCATATTCAGACAAATCACTGACATCAACTGGCAATATTAAACTATCTGGCACTGCTCTACTGGTTTCTAACTCATTACTTGAACACACGTCAGAATTTCCAGAATCATTCAGCATCAAATCATCAACTTTAACTTTACATATACCATCTCATCCAATTCTGTAAGCAACATATCATCATCAGCATCATTGTCATCATCATCAGAAACATTATCATTGCACTTGATATTATTTTTAACACCAAACTCATTTAGCTCTTCACACACTTCTTCAACAACCTCAACACTGTGACCATTCTATTCTGACACATCCTCATTTTTCTGACTGTTGTCTACTGGAATTTCATCTGGAATTCTGGAATTCTCGTCTCCACTGCCAAGCACATGAACGTCAGCTTCCACACATGCAGCACCAGTATCAGTTTTTTCACTCATTTCACAGTCACTCAACATTCTCACTAAACCATACTCATCAGATATGTTCTCATCACTATCAGTAACTATTGCTGCATTACTATTATCAAAGAAATTTGTCAGAGTGTTTTCTTCTAATATAAACTCAGATTTTCTTCTATCTTTTAGTTCATTGTTGTTTTCGGACAAAAAATTTTCCCAAAATTCCCCATCAAACTTCATTCTATTCACTTTAGGTTGTGTTCCGGGTACAAAATTTTGGTATGTCCTGTGTGTACTATCCCTTCCCCATCTGAAATTGAAGGCTCTGTTTCTACTTCTACTGTCATCTTGCCTGTCATTATAGATTTCGTTTCTTTCCCAGGCTAAGTCTAATTTGTCTACAAATCTTAAAAATTCCTCAATAGTGTCATCAGGCCCATAGGCCAGACTCCACTGTATCCTGTGTGGCAATCTACATTTTAAAGCATCTATTTGGATCATTTCATCAAGTGATTTATCAAGATTTACTAAAGTTCTTAACTGTTGTTCACAAAAGGTTTTCATGCGACCATTACTCTGTGTGAAATTTGGGGCATTCAAAAATTCTGACTTGTTTAGTTTCTGACCAGAATTTGTTCATGAAAGCTCGTTCTACCTCATTAAATGACATTTCGGATTTGGTTGCTTGGTTCACCCATGACAAAGGCCCCCCATCTAAAAACTTTAATAAAAAAATTTAATTTTCAAATTATCACTCATTTTATCATTGAAGTTATCTTTTATCTGGCACATGAAATCAACTGGATGTATATTGCCCTCCTCTGAAAATGTGTTTATTCTGACATTATTCCACAATGGACTGTAACTACAGAAAGATTTCACGGCAATGGACTCTTCGATTTGTTGGAATTTAGATTTGAAGTTCAAAATTTTACCTAAACAAGTGCCTACATCTTCTTTTAATTCTGTGAAGTTCTCATTTGCGATTTTAGTGAAATTTTGTATATTGTGGTCTGTTTCTGTGAATTTCTTTACGAAATCTTTGTTGAGCTCTTTCAATTGTAACACTTCTACAGTAGCAACTTTTTTGAAATTTTCCATGGAATCTAGCCTCTATTCAAAATTTTGGTGTTCCTATTTCAAGGTAACAATTTCCCCTTCTATAAATTTTAGATTTAGTGCAGTAGGATAGATACTGCACTCCTGCTTCTGTTTTTAATGCTATACTTTCTATCTTTAAGGATGGGGCTAAGCAGGGGGACTTCATTGGTTGCTCTGTCATTTTCCTGGGTCTTGTCCTCAAGGTCTGACTGCCTCGAGAATTTACTGTCTTTGATGGAGAATTGTATGTGATATTGTGGACACTGGAGCAGATGAGACGTTCTTCCAGTGCTAAATTTCTTATCTGTTATGATTATCTGAGTGCCCTTCACTCTCTCCAAAGCGTGTACCCAGCAAATAAAGTAGATCAGAATATCCAGGATGCCCTCCTCCAACTACAATGACTGGGGAAGGAGGTGTCTTTCTGCTGGGTACCAAGGCACATGGGTATTGAGGAGAATGGAAGTGCAGATGTAACAGCCAAGGAGGCGTGTTGTGATTCTCAGTTCTTTCAATGTGCCATCCCCCTGCATGCAGTCACCTCACTGTTGAGGTACAAAGTCATACATTGATGGGGAAATGAGTGGCTGGAAATGACCGAAAATAAGCTCCATGTGGTAAAACCCACAACTTGGCAATGGGATACCTTCTTCCAGCCATTTAAATGGGAGGAAGTCTTTCTAACTCATCTTCGTATCGGCTACAGCCCAATGCTGCATGGATTTCTGCTGTGGCAAGAGGATCCTCCAGTGTGTGGTGCTTTTGGTGTACAGATCTTTGTGTGCCACATTTTATTGGACTGGATTTTATTTTTTGACTAGTGGGCCACAGCAGATTTGCCACTGGGTCTGTGCTCTGTTTTAAGTAATGTTCAAATGAATTTGGTTTGAGTTTCAAAATTCTGTGAATAGTCCAATACTTTTCCCAAGATTATAGGGAAATGGTTTTATTGTGTTCACACAGTGACTGGCTCATCCATGTTTTTTTTAAATGGTCAGCCAGTCACATTTCTCTGTGCATTTCTTTATCTCCTCTGTCATTTAACCTCATGTATAGAACATTTTACTATTTCTTCATTGTCTTAGCACATGTATTGACATTTTCACTGTTTTATCCACATTTGTTTCTTTTAATGTGTGTAAGGGTACTCATAAACTCGCCGTTAAGTGCCCATAAGCTACACAAACACACACACACACACACACACACACACACACACACACACACACACACACACATGCACGCGTGCACGAGGAACATATAAAGCACTGAATTTTTGAAGGGAAGGACAGGGAATATTGAACTCATTCACAAAGTGACACAGTAAACAATCAGGTGTAGTATATTTCATCAAGTGACTATTTAATTTTTGACTTACATGTTACTTAATGGTAACTATATGCTGATAGAATCTTATGTTAAGAATACTGTACTGTATGGATGTGAACCTTATTATACAAATTACAGTACTGAAGCTCTGGTACTTGAAAATAGCCATATTTTGCCAGTTGGACTGACACTTTTCATCAAATCCTCTGAAGAATAAAATGGTGTATCTTTTTGTTCTGACCATTTGCAACAGAACATTGTCTTTCCCATACAGTTCACTTTAGCAATATTGTTAATCATCTCAGTCCCAATTCCAGAACACTCTACTTTTTTGTACAAAACTAGCATATTACCTAACTGCTAATTTACATTTCAACATTTTGTGGAGCTGGACATCATCTTATACATCAGAGAAACTTTCAGAATCACCATCAGATTCTAACACCAATTACTCTTCATTTTAGGGTTACTTTGACCCAGGCTAAGGTAACCCCATATTTTTAAAAATGTGTACCATGTTATAGATGCATTAAATACATTATCCAAACTGAATGTCATGCAAATGACAGTATCTCACCTTAGGTTTGCTGTTGTTTTCTATCTACATAAATGATCTTTTGGATAGGGTGGATAGCAATGTGCAGCTGTTTGCTGATGATGCTATGGTGTACGGGAAGGTGTCGTCATTGAGTGACTGTAGGAGGATACAAGATGACTTGGGCAGGATTTTTGATTGGTGTAAAGACGAGCAGCTAACTCTAAATATAGATAACTGTAAATTAATGCAGATGAATAGGAAAAAGAATCCTGTAATGTTTGAGTACTTCATGAGTAGTGTAGTGCTTGACACAGTCACGTTGATTAAATATTTGGGCGTAATATTGCAGAGCGATATGAATTGGGACAAGCATGTAATGGCAGTTGTGGGGAAGGCGGATAGTCGTCTTCGGTTCTTTGGTAGAATTTTGGGAAGATGTGGTTCATCTGTAAAGGAGACCGCTTATAAAACACTAATACAACCTATTCTTGAGTACTGCTTGAGCGTTTGGGATCCCTATCAGGTAGGATTGAGGGAGGACATAGAAGCAATTAAGAGGCGGGCTGCTAGATTTGTTACTGGTAGGTTTGATCATCATGCGAGTGTTGCTTCAGGAACTCGGGTGGGAGTCTCTGGAGGAAAGGAGGCATTCTTTTCATGAATCGCTGCTGAGGAAATTTAGAGATCCAGCATTTGAGGCTGACTGCAGTACAATTTTACTGCCGCCAACTTACATTTCGTGGAAAGACCACAAAGATAAGATTAGAGCTCGTACAGAGGCATATAGGCAGTCATTTTTCCCTTGTTCTGTTTGGGAGTGGAACAGGGAGAGAAGATGCTAGTTGTGGTATGAGGTACCCTCCGCCACGCACCGTATGGTGGATTGTGGAGTATGTATGTAGATGTAGATACCTAGTACTGACAGAATTCAAAATTACACTCACTGTATTTTTAGCTAACTGGTGTGAACCTTCCAGGCAGAAGTTATTAGGGTGTAATATCTGTCAAAATATATATGATCAACATTGAGTCCAGTGCTGCAGACACAATATTACCGCAGTCTAACATTACAATTTTGATACTCCAATTCGTTTCTGGTACCTGCAGCAATGGTAGCATCCCAAGCAGTCAGCAAGCCACACATCTTTAGTTTCCTAATGACACTAGGAGATACAAAACAGTACATTGCAGTACCATTTATTTACCATTATCTTGTAAGGTATAGACATTTAACGAATAATGTTGTTTTCCTTTAATAACCAAAAAATGCTGGTAAACACTATAAGATCTGACTTTTTGTAGAGAGACTTCATATATCTACTGAACAAAGTACAGGTTTGTTCACTACACTTTCAGCCAAAGCAGTGAATGTGGAATGGGAGAAACCCACATGGGATTTAATACCTACACTATTTAAAAACGAAAACAATTGATTATTGAAAAATTATTTAATTGGATAGATAAAAAATCTACTCACCAAGCAGTGGCAGAACACACACATAAAAGACTGTTGTGATTGACAAGCTTTTGGAGCCAGTGGCTCCTTCTTCAGGCCAAAGTGTTGAAGGGGAAGGAAGATGGATGAAGGAAAAGGATTGGAGAGATCTAGGAAAATGGGTAGATTTTGGGAAAGTCACCCAGAACCGCGGGTCAGGCAAGGCTTATCATACAGGATGGGAAGGAAAGACTGATTGTAGCGACTGCATCAGATGAGATTTTAAAACCTGAGACCTTAAAGGTGTAAGGCAGGGTAATATTCAAGACAGAGATTACTATTAAAACATCATGCAAGAGTTAATAAGAGTGAGAAGCTAAGAACATTGTACATAATAGAAGTGGGAGGGAGCATTGAAAAAATAGATGGGAAAGACAATGAAAGATGTAGACAACTAAAATGGAGTGAAGCAAAGAGAAGTTACAGTGAAGAAAAGCTGAGACAGAAGGAATTAACGTTAATTAAGGCCACGTGGGTAGTGAGAACCAAGGACATATTCTAGTGCCAGTTCCCACTCGCACAGTTCTGAGGAACTGGTGTCTGGGGGAGGAATCCAGATGGCCCATGTGGTGAAACAGGTGCCAAGAATCTCTACAACAGGATATTGCGAGTTGCCAGTATATACCCTCTGCCTATGTACATTCATCCTAATTGATAATTTGATGGTAGTCATGCTGATGTAGAAAGCTGAACTGTGTTTACATAGTACACACATAAAAAAATGTTTTGCGTCACCTCAGTTCCAAGAGTTCTGGAACCTGTACAGAAAATTGGAATAGAGATCAACATAAACACCATTTCCACCCTTTTTGTTGCACATGAAAAGCACATGTTGCATGTTGTACCACCATACAGTGTGGCCTTCAGAGCTTCAGAGGTAGTGGTTCAGATTGCTGTACACACTGACTGGTACCTCTAATACCCAGTAGCATGTCCTCTTGCATTGATGCATGCCTGTATTCATTGTGGCATACTATCCACTAGTTCATCAAGGCACTGTTGGTCCAGATTGTCCTACTCCTCAATGGTGATTTGGTGTAGATCCCTCAGAGTGGCCAGTGGGTCACGTCATCCATAAACAGCCCTTTTCAATCTATCCCTGGCATGTTCGATAGGGTTCATGCCTGGAGAACATGTTGACCACTCTACTCAAGTGATGTCGTTATCCAGAAGGAAGTCATTCACAAGATGTGCACGATGGGGGTGCAAATTGTCATCCATGAAGATGAATGCCTCACCAATATGCTGCCGATATGGTTACACTGTCGGCCGGAGGATAACATTCACTTATTGTACAGTTCCTTCTATGACCACCAGCAGTGTACATCAGCCTCACATAATACCACCTGAAAAGAGCAGGGAACCTCCACCTTGCTGTACTCGCTGGATAGTGTGTCTAAGGCGTTCAGCCTGACGGGGTTGCCTCCAAACACATATCCGACGATTGTCTGGTTGAAAGCATATGCAACACTCATCGGTGAAGAGAATGTGATGCCAATCCTAAGCAGTCCATTCAGCATGTTGTTGGGTCCATCTGTACCACACTGCATGGTGTCATTGTTGCAAAGCTTATTGCACACAGTTTCAGTCATAACATGAGGTCCTATTGCTGCATGAAAAGCATTATTCAACATGGTGGCGTTGCTGTCAGGGTTCCCAGGGTTCCTCCAAGCCATAATCCATAGGTAGCAGTCATTCATTGCAGTTGTAGCCCTTCGGCAACGTGAGTGAGGCATGTCATCGACAGTTCCTGTCTCTCTGTATCTCCTTCGTGTCTGAACAACATTGCTGTGGTTCACTCCAAGATTCCTGGACACTTCCCTTGTTGAGAGCCCTTCCTGGCACAAAGTAACAATGCGGATGCAATCAAACCACAGTATTGACCGTCTAGGCATGGTTGAATTACAGATAACACAAGCCATATACCCCCTTCTTGGCAGAATGACAGGAACTGATCAGCTGTTGATCACCCTCCATCCGATAGACACTGCTCATGCGTGGTTGTTTATATCTTTGGGTGGGTTTAGTGACATCTCTGAACAGTCAAAGGGATTGTGTCTGTGATATAATATCCACAGTCAATGTCTGCCTTCAGTAGTTCTGGGAACCGGGGTGATGCAAAACTTTTTTTGATGTGTGCAGCTGGTGTATGATGTGTCATTTTGCAGTTGGCTCTCCCTTTGATAGTATATGTTTTGCCAGTTACAGGGATATTATTGGTGGTGGTAGGAGGGTCCATAGGCCAAGTCTTGCAGCAGGGACCATCACAGGGGTAGGAGCCATTGGGTAGGGAGATGGGTGCAGAAGGAGCATAGGACCTGACAAGAAGAATATTGCAGAGATTGGGAGGGCGACAGAGAGCTATTCTAGATGTGGTGGGCATAATTTTAGACAGAATAGATCAAATTTCAGGGCTTGATTTTAGGATAGTATGGCCCTGTTGAAGTAGCTGATTAACACATTCCAGACCAGGATAATACTGAGTCAACAATGGTGTGCTCCGAAGCTGTTTTGTGGAGGGATCAGTAGAATCAGGATTGGATCTGATGGCCCTGGAAATCTGCTTTTTAACTAGGCTAGTGGGATAATTACATGCAGTGAAGGCTGAGATGAGAATGGTGGTGCACTGCTGTAAAGAGTCTGTGGATATTACATGGTGTAAAACCATAAGAACACACTTTTGCAGTCGAATCAACATTTATTTTAACTCTGAACAAAGCAATTACAAGAGAGGCTATCAAACATGGCGTTCAATGAGACATAGACAAAGTGAACTAAAAGTAAAGTCAAGGAACACCAGTTCAAAGACATGGCGCTTCATGCCAGAGGTGCCACAGATTCCCCCCCCCTCCACCCCCCCCCCTCCACCCCCCCCCCCCACCCATAGTGAAAGGACACCCCTCCACATCACTCCTGAAGTGGGTATGCACAGGGTGCATGACAGTTGTGAGCGGCGTCCCCTTACGTTGCACGGTATGTGCATAGTGGGTAAGCTTGGAGGTGAGGTGGTGTGGAGAGGATGGGGGATGTAGCTGAAGGCAAAGTTATTGTTGTCCATGACAGATGGTGTTGGTGACGAATGACTGCATAGGGCTGATCGGCCATGCATAGACAAACATTGGGAGAGTCTGCTACGTGAGATAGTTGGTATAGCTGTAGATCCGAAGGAAGCTTGACCATCCACAAGATCCACAGTGCAGCATCTGATAGAGCTTGGTCATCAATCAATGTAGAAGAAACCAGTTCCGCAATTGTTGCTAAATCTGAGTCACAAATGCAAAAATCTTCAACACATTTGCTTTTGAAGCAAAAGTGATTACACTTACAAAAGTATTCCTGTGTTAGTAAGATGAGTTAAGTGTAAGAATGGGCCAATCATTAGACCCCATAAAAATTTTTTAATAGTCAAACAAAGTGCTTGTGATAATAACACCAGACAAAAACAGAATTATATGCTTCTCATGCATGAAATATGTGTCTATATTCTCCTGCTTTCAGTGGAATAAGCTGCAAATATGCAGATGTCTGAAAGTATTTCTTCATGAATAAGTTGTACCTTATGTCATTGAATCAGTGTGATCCAGCTTTTTTTACACATATTTTAAGATAATTCATATCTATTGTTAATTTACTACCACATGGAATGCAAAAATATAACAACTTTTCATTAATTAAGTTTGAAATAATTAAATAAAAAAGCATTATCCTTACAAAGCATGTGAATGTTTGTTTTCTTGAAGTGCTGGTCTCACTTCAGTTGTTAAACAGTAACAATTTTCGTACCAGAGAGTGTCTTGACTGTATATATTAAACTATGATATTACTTCAGGAAACTCATAACCATCCAGATCATTATGTGTGCATTTCAAATTCATACTGCCTTCTTTACACCATGCTAATGAGGTAATTTTCATGAGAAAAACAATTTTAAATTTTTTGCAGTCAGTGGATCAAAGTTACCCACAAAGGGCGAAAGTGATTGTAGTGTACAGTAATTCCTTGATTTAAAATTTTCTGTTTGAACTATTTATTATGGGAAGGAGAGCAGAAAATAAAAAATAATATTCCTATTAGAGGTTATGTTAGATCAAGAGCAGCTATCTCACTTTACTACATTTCAAATTGTATTTTCAAGATGTCCTTTTTCAAACAAACTGCCTTTATTTTGCTTATTGTTTTGTTTTTAATTTACAGCTAATTTCTTTTTATATTTAAAAAAAGGTGTATTTTTTCTTTTGCAGAGTGTAGACCAACACATGTCAGCAGATATGCCAGTGTTACAAGACTTTGAGGTCATTTTTATAACTATATTGCACATACTTCCAAATTCCATTTATAATATATTAATTTTTAAAATGTACAATTATTGTAATACTGTTTTTTAATGACTCCATGCAAAATAATTAAATAAATGCTGGTAAGCTAAAAATTACAAGGAGATGGACTGAAGGGTCAGTTTTGGGGGATGAAATTCCAATTACTACCACCATTGTCATTTTAAAGAAGAAGAAGAAGAAATAGATTATGATGAAAAACCTATCTTTTGTAATTATTAATTCTTTCCTAATTGTGAGGGGGCACTGGAATTTGAAAGTATGAAAAGGAAGAGAAGGAAAAATAGTGGGTGAATATGGACTGGGCAAATGAATGAAAGAGGAAGCTGCCCGGTTGACTTTTGCACAGAGTGTAATTTAATCGTTGTTAACACTTGGTTTAAGAATCATAAAACAAGGCTGTATACATTGAAGAGATCTGGAGACACTGGACGGTTACAGATTGTTTATATAATGGTTAGACGAGATTTAGTAACCAGATTTTAAATTGTAAGATATTTCCAGTGATAGATGTGGACTCTTAACCACAATTTATTGATTATGAACTGCAGATTAAAACTGAAGAAATTGGAAAAAGTTAGGAAATTTATGAGGTGGGATCTGGGTAATTTGAAAGAACTAGAGGTTGTTGAGAGTTCCAGAAGGAGCAGTAGGCAATGGTTGACTAGAACAGGGGAAATGATTACAGTCAAGATGAATGGGTAGCTTTAAGATATGAAATAGTGAAGGCAGCAGAGAAACAAATAGTTAAAAAGACAAGGCCTAGTAGAAATCCATGGATAACTCAAGAGATATTGAACTTCATCAAAAAGGAGAAAATATAAAAATGCAGCAAATGAAGCAGGTGGGAGGGAATACAACTGTCTAATAAGTGAGAGTGACAGGAAGTGCAAAATTGATAGGCAGGAATAGCAAGAGGACAAATGTAAGGATTGAGAAGCATATTTCAATAAGGAAAGATAGATGCAGCCTACAGAAAAACTAAGGAGGCCTTTGGGGAAATGAGAAGCAGCTGTATGAATATCAAGAGTTCACATGGTAAACCAATCCTAAGCAAAGAAGGGAAACCTGAAAGGTGGAAGGAGCACATAGAGGACCTACACAGGGGAGATGAACTTGAAAGCAATATTATACACTGAAGCTCCACAGAAACTGGTATAGGCATGCGGATTCAAATACAGAGATATGTAAATAGGCAGAATACGGCATTGGAGATAACAAGTGTCTGGTGCAGTTGTTAGATCAGTTACTGCTGCAACAATGATTGGTTATCAAGATTTAACTGAGTTCGAACATGGTGTTATAGTCAGCACACAAGCGATGAGATACAGCATCTCTGAGATAGCAATGAAGTGGGGATTTTCCCATATTACCATTTTACTAGTGTACCATGAATAGTAGGAACCTGGTAAAACATCAAATGTCTGACATCACTGCGGATGGAAAAAGAACCTGCAAAAATGGGACAAACGACAACTGAAGAGAATTGTTCAATGTGAGAGAAATGCAACTCTAGTCTACGTTTTATATCCTCTCTACTTCAACCATCATCAGTTATTTTGCTCCCCAAATAGCAAAACTCATCTACTCCTTTAAGTGTCTCATTTGCTAATGTAATTCCCTCAGTGTCACCTGATTTAATTTGACTACATTCCATTATCCTCTTTTGTTTTTGTTGATGTTCATCTTATATCCTCCTTTCAAGACACTGTCCATTCCATTCAACTGCTCTTCCAGGTCCTTCGCTGTCTCTGACAGAATTACAATGTCTTCAGCAAACATCAAAGTTTTTATTTCTTCTCCATGGATTTTAATTCCTACTCCAAATTTTTCTTTTGTTTCCTTTACTGCTTGCTCCATGTACAGATTGAATAACATCGGGGATAGGCTACAACCCTGTCTCATTCCATTCCCAACCACTGTTCCCCTGCGTGCCCCTCTACTCTTATAACTGCCATATGGTTTCTGTACAAATTTTAAATAGTCTTTCACTCCCTGCATTTGACCCCTGCCACCTTTAGAATTTGAAAGAGTGTATTCCAGTCAACATTGTCTAAACCTTTCTCTAAGTCTACAAATGGTTTGCGTTTCCTTAGTGTATTTTCTAAGATCAGTCATAGGGTCAGTATTGCCTCATGTGTTCCAACATTTCTACGGAATCTAAACTGATTCCTTTAGGACTGGAAATATTGCAGCCCAGTTGACCCATATCTCCCAATCAAACACACAGAGATACCCATCCATGCGGAAGACACCAGAAATTTCTTGGAAGGTCTTAAAACCATGCTCATCCCACTCCCAACTGGATCTCTTCTTATTTCTATCGATGCAACCTTAATCTATACAGCATAACGTGTACCAATGGTTTCTCAACCCTAGATTTCTATCTCTATCAATTGCCACCTGTAAAAACAACAAAAAAAAAAAAGTTTGGTCAGGGTGTCACATTGGAATGAAATTTCACCACAACTCTGCCCAACACCAATATATATGTGTTCCACAATGGGAAGGTCACCACACCCAACTTTCATTTAACCTGTTCTCTTGACATGTCTGCAGTGTAGATCAGAACCATATTTCCCAGTAGGGGAATCATGCAGTTTTCTTATGGGGGGCCAAGAAAAACCTTTCGGACACACCACCACTCAGTACAGGCAGAAAAAGGCCTCAGAAGATGGTACACAGGCCACCAATGGAACCACACCTTTTCTTGGGTCTTTTATTGACACGCATTTCATGACTGAAAACAGCAGTTTGAAGTGTAATGTGCCACAGAATGATGTTATTGACAATCTTTTATGCCCTCCTGTACAGAGACAGCCATTGACTGATTCCTACCCCTGCAAGCAGGCAACTCTTTGTCAACCTTCAGTTGAGTGGCACTATGCTACTGCTCTTGCGTCTGCTTGGGGACATGCAGAATCTGTGGCATGTCAGAGTGGTTGCCTGCCTACAGGCACTTAATTGACATTGAACCGGAGAGATGGCAGGCAGGGGGGAGGGGGGTATTAGAGGGATCTTTGCCATATTATTCAAGCATGTAGCAATGTCGCACCCCTTTCCCCACACCCCCTGCTCGACTTCCAGTGATCATGCTGCAGAAGGGTGCAAAAAGGGATAAATAACATTTATTGCTTCAGATCATGTCCAAGTTTTATTGAATGTTTTTGAAAGGTTCCTTGTGTTCCATAGTATATACTAGAGCAGAAACTGCAGTCAATCCACAGTAAAAAGGGACTGGATCACATTCAAAGATGCTGCAGATGATGTTCTCAGATAAGGGTTGACTCATCTGGGAATGTCAGCAGTGTGAAAGGTTGTCAAGAACATCATTTTGTTGCACATTATACTGGAAATTGTCGTTTTCAATCACAAAATGTGTGTAAATGTCTCTCCAATGGAAGGGGTGGTTTTTTTCCTCCTGAGGTTTTTTCATGTTGATAGCTAGTGACAGCGTGTCTAATATGTTTATCATGGCCAACCATAAGAAAACTGCATGAATTCTACACTGGTTGTTGCAGTTCTGACCAACATCACAAAGGCATCAAGAGAGGGAGTGAGATATGTGTAAGAGGGGTATGATAACCTTACCATCATGTAACATGGCCCTGGTGGCACAGGGCAGAATTGGGGTGACATTTCATGTCAATGCTTAAACCTCACGTGAATATCTGAGCTCTGGCCTTGCTGTTCGAAGCATTGACAAATCTGAGGGTGATCTTCCAAGGTGCCACACTTATGCACCATTGCAGAGGAAGGTTTTAGGGACCTTTGAGTCAAATTTCACACTTCTGCATAACAATGGGAAATATCACAGGGTTCTGAAAACATGCTCTGCTAATTCCTTTGTGCAGCTTACTTTGCATTTAAGGACCTTGTCTACAAATAAATTAGGGAGCAGCTGCAGGAACTGGAATTGTCCCATCCTATGACACCCTTTCATTGGGCTGCATGGAAGAAGTACTCCTCAACATCCAGATGCAGCTCCTCCCTCCCCCTGTGGCTTTGTACATGTTAAGCAATAACATCTTTGTGCTCTGAGCGTGTAGTAAGCAAAAAATTCTCTAATTCCTACAACAGTGTAACTCCAATTCCCAAACTTCAATTCATCTAGTGCTTTCCCAAGTCCTTGACATTGACCATCATGTCATGAAAGTTCATATCCAAACCTCACTAAATATAAAACCCACCAACAAGCAACAAGACTTTGCATCCTCCTACCTCTGTACTAAATATACATTAAGATGCCCCTTTTTTAGCTACATTTTTACTCTCTCTCTCTCTCTCTCTCTCTCTCTCTCTCTCTCATTCTCTTGATGCTTCCCTGTTTCCTTTCCCAATTTCATACTAGTTCTTCGCTGCACTCATCTCTTACTCATTATCCATATTTACTTCTTGCTCCCTCATCTATCAACTTTCTATTGAATGTATTATTTTTAGCCACTCTCTCTGACCTCCCCCCCCCCCCCACCCCCCCCAAATCCCCCAGTCTTTGTCTCCTCACATGCTTGACCCAACCTATCTTTCTTTCCTTCTTCCCTTCTTCAGGAAGGACTTAAGGAAAGCAGTTATCAATCTAAAGAAGACTATTTTGAACACCAAAGTACACTACTGGCCATTAAAATTGCTACACCAAGAAGAAATGCAGATGATAAATGGGTATTCATTGGACAAATATATTATACTAGAACCACATGTGATTACATTTTCGCGCAATTTGGGTGCATAGATCCTGAGAAATCAGTACCCAGAACAACCACCTCTGGCCATAATAATGGCCTTGATACACCTGGACATTGAGTCAAACAGAGCTTGGATGGCATGTACAGGTGCAGCTGCCCATGCAGCTTCAACACAATACCACAGTTCATCAAGAGTAGTGACTGGCGTATTGTGATGAGCCAGTTGCTCGGTCACCATTGACCAGACATTTTCAATTGGTGAGAGATCTGGAGAATGTGCTGGCCAGGGCAGCAGTCAAACATTTTCTGTATCCAGAAAGGCCTGTACAGGACCTGCAACATGCAGTCGTGCATTATCCTGCTGAAATGTGGGGTTTCACAGGGATCGAATGAAGAGTGGAGCCATGGGTCGTAACACATTTGAAATGTAATGTCTACTGTTCAAAGTGCCATCAATGCGAACAAGAGGTGACTGAGACGTGTAACCAGTGGCACCCCATAGCATCATGCCGGGTGATATGCCAGTATAGTGAAGACGAATACACGCTTCAAATGTGCATTCACCATGATGTAGCCAAACACAGATGTGACCATCATGATGCTTTAAACAGAACCTGGATTCATCCGAAAAAATGACGTTTTGCCATTCGTGCACCCAGGTTTGTCGTTGAGTACACCATCGCAGGTGCTCCTGTCTGTGATGCATCGTCAAGGGTAACTGCAGCCATGGTCTCTGAGCTGATGGTCCATGCTGCTGCAAACATCGTCGAACTGTTCAAGCAGATGGTTGTTGTCTTGCAAACGTCCCCATCTGTTGACTCAGGGATTGAGACGTGGCTGCATGATCCATTACAGCCATGCAGATAAGATGCCTGTCATCTCGACTGCTAGTGATACAAGGCCATTGGGATCCAGCACAGCATTCTGTATTACCCTCCTGAACCCACCGATTCCATATTGTGCTAACAGTCATTGGATCTTGATCAACACGAGCAGCAATGTCGCGATACGATGAACCATACTGGTGATAGGCTACAATCTGACCTTTATCAAAGTCGGAAATGTGATGGTACACATTTCTCCTCCTTACACGAGGCATCACAACAACGTTTCACCAGGCAATGCCAGTCAACTGCTGTTTGTGTATGAGAAATCGGTTGGAAACCTTTCCTCTTGTCAGCACGTTGTAGGTGTCGTCACCGGTGCCAACCTTGTGTGAATGCTCTGAAAAGTTAATCATTTGCATATCACAGCACCTTCTTCCTATTGGTTAAATTTTGCATCTGTAGCACGTCATCTTCATGGTGTAGCAATTTTAGTGGCCAGTAGTGTACTTTACCAGGCATGGTTCTGTTGGAGGTAGTATGTTGTTGGCTTCTTTTGACCTTTGAACTGCATTATCCAACCAGTTATAGGGAGACCTACAGTTGAATGTGGATCCCGAACCATGGTGGAGCTCAGCATTTTTCACATAAGACAATATTGCTAGAAGTGAATGAAGTTGTAACTTACAGTTAAAGTCCTATAACTGACCAGAGATCGATCCCAAGACCTTTGGATTTGTAGTCTGGCACTTGACCACTAAGCCACTGAACCAGATTGACCTTACACTTCCAAAAGCAATGCATAATTTGTTCTTTTTCTTTCATTGGGCATGTATATCAGCAGTCTTAGAATTTCACCCTCTAAATGTATGTAGTGGCCAACCATCCTGTCTCCCTGTAATTTGCAGTTTTTTCAATCAATTTTCCTTTTGATGTAAATAAATATTGTAAGAAGAAACATGAAAGAGCATTTGGTTTGCTTGGATAACTATATTTTCTGAAAATACTGTGTAAGACAATAAAAATCAAGAAATTAGTTTAATATATTACTCGGTCTTTCATTTTTTAGGCTGGTGATACGGATACGATGTGATGCAGCTATAGCAAAAAGCTGCCTGGGGAAGAAATTTGGTTGTGACCCAGAGAGAGAGGCACCACATCTAATGAATGTGGCACACTCATTAGGACTAGAGATTGTGGGTGTCAGTTTCCATGTTGGTTCTGGCTGTGGTGATCCACCTATTTATCACAAAGCTATTGCAGCATCCCGAAAGGTTTTTGACCATGGGGTGTTTCTGGGTTTCTCCATGAATCTAATTGATATTGGTGGTGGTTTTCCTGGTGAAAAGGGTTGTACTTTAGACAAGGTAATATTATAAGTCTCTTACTTGTTAGAGAACTTCTTGGTTTATGGAAACCTTGCATAATTTTTTTTCTACAATAAGTAAAAAATACTTGCAAAAGCTTATTTTGTATTTCCTGTATACATAGTGTTGTTTGCTATATTTCAAGCATACATACATTTTTTTTGGATCTCATTCTGAAGTAGAACTTTCACATATAAAGAGAATCACTACACAGTGTTGTGTAACATATAATTTTTCTTTCAATTTTACAGATAGCAGAGGTGGTGAATAATGCTCTGGAAGAATTCTTTCCTGATTGTGGCACACAAGTTATAGCAGAACCAGGGCGCTTTTTTGTTGCTTCTGCTTACACACTTGCTGCAAATGTCCACTCCAAAAGAGAGCTTAGTAATGTAAAGGATGGATCCATAATGTCAGTCATATACTATATAAATGATGGAGTATATGGTAGTTTTAACTTCATATTGTATGCACCTGCAAAAGTGACACCAATTCCTCTTAAAGTAAGTTTGGTACAGTTTTTGCATAATTATTATCATTAATATTGTGTGAAATGGGTAAATCACATCTTATAATTTCCCTATGCTGCTTCTTGAAAATAAGGAGCAAATTAAAATGAATGAAAAGAAACTGTGCTCTAAGTAATTTAAAAATCATTCACTGCTTCTTTCATTTCAGCTTCTTCCTTCCATGCTAATAGTCTGTTTCAGAGTTATGCATTTACATTAGTTATCTTCACTTCAAATTTTATTAATATATCACTTAGCAACAACGTACGTAATCATTCAGATCAAATATATTTTAACTGGAATTACTTTTAATCTGAACTACTTCTGTTTCAGTTCTCAATGCACACCAGAATCATTTAGTTATTTGTTTTGTAAATGCATACATAATAAATACAGTGCATGTCATAATGGAAAATTGAGGTCCCATCTGTGTTACTTCATCACTCTGGGATTGTATTTATGCCTCACTGAAAATGTGGGCTTAATTTGACAATCAGGCATTTTCCAAAGAATAATAATATGGCACTATAGCAAAATAGTGTGTAAAAACTTTTATCATATTCTGTGGGTAGTATTACTGCTTTTCAAGATCTGTTATACACATATATATGCATTGTGTTCTTCTTTATAAAATACATTTGTTTGTGTAATTAATGGTTTGGTGTACGAAATGGCTTGTAACTGGAACAGTCATTTCTAATTAAAACTATTTCAGCAGCTTGCATGCTGTGTTTCTTAAGTCTAACTGCTCAGTGTACTGTAATGAGTGCACATGGAATATAATGTTGTGTTTCTTATGTTGTTGCTGCTGCCATCATTATTGTTGTGTTGTTGTTGATGATGATGGTGATGAAGAGAAAACATGTAACATAGTCCACTACTCTTAAATAGCACACATCTTAATGTTCTTGCCCAACAGATTTATTATGGTCAACATTATCAGAAGCTTTCACTTTATAATGCAGTGCAATTTTTTATTGACAGTGCATATGATTCTCTTTCTTCAGCTGAATCTAATTCTAGCTCACCAGGAACCTTGTGCTCTGTAAGTCACTGCAAAATGTGTAGCAAAGGTTACTTTTACTTCTCTACTATACAGAGTGAGTCACTAACTATTGCCACTCAGAATAACTCCGGAAGTATGATAGTAGCTGAAAAGTTTGTGGAACAAATGTTACATAGGACAATGGGGGCCATAATATGACTTTGGTTTTTTGTTGCCAGGTGGGGTGGCATCAGAGATATGAAGATCAACTTTGTTTCTCTTTTTTTAAATAGGATGGTATAGTTTGGTACTTATTTTCTGATAAGGCTATTGAAAGGAATCCAATGATGTGTAACGGTAAGGTCTTAGAAGGCCAGCGGTCACAAAGGTGGCATGAGCGTCAATTTACAGAAGGTGTTCGAAGTGATGACCATTGGTATCATTGCACTGCTTCAATCTTCTTATCATGGATTGAGTGGGTATTCCTTGTCATTCTGGCACTTATCAAAGCACATGCTCTGACAGTTCTCTCTCATATATCGTGCTAATAGTAAATATTCGCCGAATACGACATATCCATCTTGTTCAGACTTGATGTCTCTGGATTTTTTCTCGTGGGGATTCATAAAAGACATTGTTTATAAAGAATTCCCAAGTACATCGGAAGATATGCAAGAAAGAATTATCAGAGCATCTGCTTCAATAAGTGCCGATGTGATAAGAAATACCAATCAATTCACGATAAGAGGATTGCAGCTCTGCATTGATACCAATGGTCATCACTTTGAACATCTTCTGTAAATTGCCGTTCATGCCACCTTTGTGACCTTCATTGACCTACAAAGACCTTACTGTTACACATCATTGGATTCATCTGATAGCTGTTACCAGAAAATCAGTACCAGACTATAGCATCCCATTTAAAAAAAACCAAGCTGATCTTGATATCTCTTAAATGACCCAACCTAGCAACGAAAAACCAACATCATATTAAGGCCCCCATTGTCCAAGGAACTTTTGTCCCACAAACTTTTGAGCTCCTGCCATATTTTTGGAGTTATTCTTGATGGCAATAGTTAGTAACTCACCCTGTATATTATATTTTCATGCTGTTCCAATCATAGAGAAAGTGTAAAAAGAATAATAGATTATATAGGACTGTAATTAGCCTCATCTTATATTAAAGATCCTTACAAGGGTGTAATATGTAGTGAGTCTCAAGACATTCCTAAGTTCTTTGCAGAGAATGACTTCTGAAAATTTTTTGAGTGTATTTTCAACAGGTAATAAGCATTTTTCTCTGACTATCTGATAGTTTACATATCCTGTTATCATAATGTGCAATGGATACCAACATACTTATATATGATTAAAGACTGTTTTGGTGCATGTCACACAAGTGGTTAATAAGAAACTTATTTCATTATACAGCTGCAGTTTACTATTATTTTGCCAATACTATCAATGAATCAAAATGACCTACCTTCACCTACAATAGAACAATGTGATCAATCCATCCAAATGTTAATTCTCTCAGTTTTTTTCAACACTGATGCCAAGTTATCAGTATATTGTGAAACTTTAATACTACATAAAATCAGTCATATGTGCAGATGTGCACTGATTATGAGGGCACTGAAATGGAATGCCATAAAATTAGGTTGAAGTACTAAATTCTCTGATCTGATATTGCTTCACTGAAGATTATCACTACACAGTTCCCATGTTCAACCATTATGTGGATACAAGAATCACAGATATATAAATAAATGAACACTGAACTGAGGAAACAACTGACAATTCCTGTTTGAGGAAGGTCAACTAGATGGTGGATCAATCAGATTTAATATTCAATGCGTGGGAATACTCATTTCCTCAACAGTCTGTCACAGGTTGCTAAAACAATAGAACAGCACTTGCAATTGGGAAAAGGTGCACATCATTTCAACCTTTAAGAGGAGTCACAGAAGAGTTGTGTGAAATTACACCCTGTCTCTTTGATGTCAATATCTGGTAATATTATGATAAACTCTCGGTGCTCATGTATGATTACTTTTCTTGAGACCAAACACTTCTTATGGGTTCTGAATTTACTGATGATTTGAAACAAAGCTTCTTTTGTCCATTCAGAAGACCCAGAAGGCTGCAATTAGTGGAACCCAGATTAATGCAGTGTTGGTTGACTTCCAAAATGTTTTCAGTAAAGTTCTGCTCTGCCACCTAAACAAATTATATGCATGAACAGTCCACGGGTGTACTGCCGGTCCGTAGAGTCCAATAAGCACAATATTTCGGTGATCAGACATGTCGCCATCGTCAGGTGCGCTGACAAACTGATCTCACGAGGCATTCTCTTGGTGGTCCGCACCCGCGCGTCAATGGTTGGTTAGACACCGGTGATTGTACCTGTGGTGGCATCAGTGTAATTGCCTCATCCGCCCTAGTCACCCATTCATTTCATTTGATGAGCATCTTTTTAATTAGACTCAATGCTGGTTCCCATGCCCTGCTGAGGTTGTAGCCACAATCTAGGTTGATGAGTCCGTCCCTGGTACAAATTTCAATAGCCTCTCTAATGACACTGTCCCAATGTGTCTGTGCCTAGACGCTGGTATGTTGGTAGTCCATTTCATGATTTTCAGACAAACAGTGCTCTGTAACCGCTGACTCATTGGGGTACCCAAGTCGAGTGTGCCTGTGATGTTCTCGGCAACGATCTTCAATGGTGCGCACTGTCTGTCCAATATAAGTTTTCCCACATTGATATGGAATCTGGTATATGCTGGCCTTCTGCAAACCAATATCATCTTTGACACTTCCCAATACTGCTCGCGTTTTATTTGGTGGTCAACAGACAGTTTCTACTCGGTGTTTCCTCAATATTCATCCTGTTTTCCCTGATAGTGCACCACTATATGGTATATAGGCAGTGGCTATCTCTTTCTCTGTGACTTCTTCCATCTCCACACGCTGTACTGTAGAGGTGGGGTGGAGAGCGTGTCTGCTTTACCATACTGAGTACCTGTTTTTCAGGAATACAGTTTTGAGGTGTTCCAGCTCTTGAGGCAGACTCTCTGCATCAGAGATGATGCACACCCTGTGCACCAGTGTTTTTAACACCCCATTCCTCTGTGGCAGCTATCCACTTGCAAATACAGGTTGGTGTCGTTTTCTTCCTGTATGTCCGATGGCCCAGTGTGCCATCTGCTCTTCTTTTGACCATGACATCCAGGAATGGTAATCTTCCTTCTGCTTCAGTCTCCATAGTGAATTTGATGTTTGGATGTATGGAGTTCGGGTGTGTAAGGAAGTCTAAGAGCTTGTCTCTTCCATGGGGCCAGATCACAAATGTGTCAAAAAAATGGCTCTGAGCACTATGGGACTCAACTGTTGTGGTCATAAGTCCCCTAGAACTTAGAACTACTTAAACCTAACTAACCTAAGGACAGCACACAACACCCAGCCATCACGAGGCAGAGAAAATCCCTGACCCCGCCGGGAATCGAACCCGGGAACCCGGGCGTGGGAAGCGAGAACGCTACCGCACGACCACGAGATGCGGGCACAAATGTGTCATCCACATAACATAGAAAACAAGTAAGTTTCCATTTGGATGATGCCAAAGCTTCCTCTTCGAAGTACTCCCATATAGAAATTTGCGACCACAGGCGAGAGTCGGCTCCTCATTGCGACTCCTTCTGTTTCTTCATAGTAATCTCCATTAAAATTGAAATACATGGAGGTCAGAACATGCTTGAAAAGGTCAGTCGTCTTCTCGTCAAATTTCTGTGCAGTAAGCTGAACTGACTATCGAAGGGGTACAGCAGTGCCTGAGAGTGTCAGGAATTTATAACATTCCTTGCAAATGTGGCAAAAGTTATGTCGGCCGGTCTGTAGAGATTGTTGCTGATTGCTGTGTTGAGTATCACCATAACTTTAAATGCAGGTATTTGGATAAATCAGTGGTAGAGCACAGCCTGTTATATACATGCAAGATTTTATTTGAACAAACAAGAATACTTGCTGAAACATCAAGCTGTCGGGACTCGGTGATCAGGGAAGCAGTTGAAATTAGACATAGTGAAAACAGCTTCAATAGAGATGCAGGCTATGCACTGTGAAATGCATGGAAGCTTGAAATTGATAAGGAAAGAGTGCAGAGGAAGACTTCTGTGGCTGATGTGGGGGTTGGCACTGGAAACCAATCCGAAATAGAGAGTGCAAACAAAATCTAAGGGTGTAGAGGGTGGCAATGCAGTATAAAAATGGGATACTCAGCAGTTCACAACAGTCAGCCTTAGTCCATGATGATGATGATGGTGATGATGAAGGCAATCACCAAAAGTTTGAAATTTTATCAAAATTTGATGTGGCAGGTACACCATGAACTGCAAGGGTTCTGTCATAGCCATAGCTGAACTAACATATTTCATTAATTCTAGGCAGTTGATTTTCCAGTTAATGCTGTAACATATCTATAGTCCTAAAACTTAACAAATTCTGCTTTTTTTATATGTTTCAGAGTATTTCTGTAGCTCGTGGCACACTATGAGAGTTGCTGAACTGAGTCTTGTCAAAAGTTAAAGATAATCAATTTTTCTTGAATGTTCAATTGACATTTTCAAATATTTCACTAGCTATCTTTTCTGTACTTTTATCATCTCCAAAAAGTACATAATTTTTGACAAATGACAGTGGATATAGAAGATCATTTGCTTATATGGGAAATAACAGATGATACCAAAAGAATCATGTTGTGCACCAGGTCTGAATATTTCAAATTTTGGTGCCTATTGTATGTGACTGAGTGTAACTAATACATACTGCTTTCTTTCATGCCAATAAGATGAAAACTATGAACCTGCTTTGTCTACAATTCTATAAGATCTAACTTTTGTATGGTTCACACAGTCAAAAATGTTAGGCAAGTTGCAAAATATTCCAGATGGAAGTAATCTGTATTTCCTGATTCTAGTATATGACGTGTCAAAGTCATCATAGCCTGCTGAGTTGACAATATTTTTAAAATTAAAACTGTTTGCCACTGATAATGTTTTTCTGTATTAAATGTTTGTATAATATATTATGCATGAGCTCCAAATCTTACTGACAATAATGAGCTGGGTATGTAACCCTTTCCTAATATCTTGTCTCCTTTCGTATGATGTGGCCAAAAGCACCATGTTTAAGTCCGTCAGTGGAAATCCAGCTGTTAAAATATTCATTAGATATTCAGTTTATTATATTACAAAATTCATGTGAACAACATATGATTATTTTTACTATTGATTTTATCATAACAACTTCAACATTTATTTTTGCCCCTAAACTTCTCACACCAAGTCAGTGTGATCCAAGAGTTTTATATTTTGTTGCTGATTTTTTATATAAAGGTAGCCTGCCCCATGTTAATACCTCTATTGTATGGCTGTCTCCTCAGATCTACTTATACTGTGTGTTTTGATCCAACATGACAATCTGTGTTACTCAGTATTTCAGTGAAGTGATACAATGTGAGCATTTACAGGCAATCACTATCTCAGTATTTTATGTGCATCATTTCCTAAGTTAATTTGTTGTTATCACTTTTATAACTAGTTTCATGTTTCAGGGAGTGTCCTTTTTTACACAATATGTTCCAACATTGATTCTCAGGTCCTTTCAGAAACATTTCTCAACATTTCTCACAGATGAGGGAATTACATCAAACCTGCAATGAACTGATGACAGTCTCTATCTGAGGAAAGTTCAGAAGTGACAACTTTGAAATAAGTGAGCATGGTATGGATTCAGGTGTGGTTTACCCTTCAAGTGATAAATTTCAATGTCATTTGTTGTTAAAAATTGCTACGTCAGTAAAGATGGGCAGACTGAATGGCAGGTAAAACCAGTTAGTCATAGGAGAAGACCCAAATTACACAACACAATTTTGTATAAGCCACCAAAGTCTGCAATGGAAGTTTTCTGTCTTTATTTTGATGATAAATTGATAGCTGACATTGCTAAGTACACTAACATGCACATGATGATCATCATGGATTGTTTGGGATCTCCTCTGATGTACAAGACACAACCTGTTTGTAGATGAGTGCCTTTTTGTATCTCCTGATGTACAAGGGAACTTACTAAGCTTCCTATCTCCATTTCAAAGACCAGTGGGATATAGATGGGCCTGATGTACCTGAATTTGCAGTAAATATCCCATACAGAAGATTCACGATGTAACAGTGCTTCAGCATTCCATTTTCCTTATAAGTTCCCAGGGATTCCACCAAATATCTCTGCTGCAAGTATTCGTCAGTTGTTTTCCAAGAATATATTTATCTGAAGTCCGCTGTTTTTGCAGAACAAAAGTCAGAAACAGGTATTATGTAAGAATTAACTGACACTGTATTTAACAGGTATGCTTTCATGTCATACACTCTGATAGACAGATTTTGGAAACTATTCGGCTTTATACATATAAGTGAAGACATTTATCTGATCCAGAAATGCAACATTGTTTAAATATGATCCTCAAAAATCAACTATTTCATGCATGATGCTCAAGATGAGAGAGCTGATTCACTTCAGTGATGACAGCTATTTGCTTTCTACTAAAGACTCTGTCTGTAACAGGTTGTTCAAAATAAGACCTCTAGCAAATAAACTCAGTGAAATGTGTTGTAAAATGCCACTTGAGCAATATCTGGCTGTTGGTGAACAAATGTGCTGAGCAAAATCTCATAACAGTATAAAATGGTACATGTCAAACTGCAAAAGTGTGGTTAGAAAAAGAATTTTGTGTTCAGTTGTGTAACTGACTTTGCTTACAAGTTTTAGGTTGAAACAGACAAGGAAAATTTTGCAAGAGATGGAGAAGAAAATACAGAAGTTTCCTCAGATGTAGTTGTACACCTAGCAAGGAACCATTGCAAGATCCACCAAGAAGGGATCCTCAGCATTAGTACTATAATAAGAAACTGAATTACACAGTGTAAATTGTGGAGAAATTATTTTTTAAAATAATTTTTCTCTCATACTATGTTTACTAAAGTACACAATTTTAGCTACTTTACCTAAATTTAAATTATTCAGTTACAAAGGGTTAGGTAAGTACTGTTTGGGAAGGAAAGAAGTTTATAGAGTTTAATTTCTCAGATACAATAAGCTTATTAGAGACAGAGGGAATGAAGTAGAAGAAAATTGCCTATGCCCTTTGAAAGGAACCAGCCTGTCATTTGCCATAAGCGTTTTTGAGACATCACAGGAAACCTAAATCTGAATGGCCATATCTAGACATGAATCTTCATTCTCCCAAATTCGAGTCCAGTGTACTAACGATTGTGTCACCTCACTCAGTGGTATTGTTCATTATAGGTTGGGAAATCAGGTAGCATATTTTTACGAGAATGGAATTTGTAAGTTGATTGTTCATTTTCCTTAACATTTGTGGAAATTAAGATGAAAAGCAGATTTTCTCTCCAAAAGACACACTTTGATCTTCTTGGATGGTTTGTAAATCATACTCATGTCATTTTTGCACAATATGTGGCCAGTTCTGTCCATCACCATGTGAATGTATGGCAGAATGGCCATATCTGATATTTCTTCTACCCATGTGTTGCTTTGCCAAATGTTATGTTTTGAGACACTTCTAGAATATATTTCCATGGGTTCAGTGTTTGCCAATATCTTCGTTGAGTTGGTACTGGACTTGGCACCTGGTAAACCTGAGGTGTGGTGCAGGTATGTCGATGGTACCTTAGTCATATCAAGCCATGGTGATGAACAGTCCGATGACTTCCTAAGGCATCTGAAGAATCTCTATGCCAAAATAAATTTGTAATTTATGTAGAAAAGGGCCAACAGTCTCTATTTCTAGTTGTGCTCTTCTTCCCAGGTTAGTTGTTGCCAAAAATGGCACAATGTGTAGAATGGCAGATAGCGATCTTGTCTGACACCCAGGTCCAGTAGAATTTCCATACACTTCACAAAGTATACCACCATCACATCTGGCCATAAGACAGTGGTACTCTGAGTTAAAGGAATCCAGAAGTGTCATGGAGAGGAAAAGTTCTGGGCATCTGAGCATGAGTAATGTAGATGTGGAATGTGTCCAACAGAGAATTACCTTGAGCCCAAACTACAGCTGCTGCATGCACTTCAATCTATGGCACACCAAAGTGAAAAAGATTTGCAATTGAGAGTCCAAGTTGCATCAACTATGACACAGACTATCTGGAAAAGTGATGCTTTTGTGTGTCCTGGAAGGTAAACCAAAACAATGTGAGGATTTGGAGCTGTGAAAACTTCCATTTTATTGTGGAAATTGTGTGTGACATTCCAAAAGTAGACATGTGTTGTGGTCTGCTTCATGACTGTGTGGTGGGACTGTTTTTATTTGCCGAGGTGTCAATAGAGATTTTATCTGAACATGCTGGAACAGTTTGCATCTCCACAAGTCAAAGAACTGCAACTAGACATCATGCTACAGCAGGGTGGCACCCCTACTGAGTGGGTCTTGTTTATTAGAAAGGCTTTGGACAACGCATTTCCAATGTACTAGATTGGCAAAGGAGGACCCATATCATGGTCCCCAAGGTATCCAGATACAACCCTATTAGATTTTTTGGGGCTTTGTGAAGGATACTGTTGCCAGATGCCACTGCAGGACCTGCAGAAACTGTGAGCTCACATCAGAACAGCAATTGCATACATTAATGAGCACATGCCAGACCAGAGATAGGAGGAACTGAAATATTGTTCAGGTATCCTGTGTGCTGCATATGGTGCACACATTGAAGTCTGTTAAATGCCCACTAAGACTCTAAGTGTGTCTGAGCATTGTGCCACAAGTCACACCTTTCTACCGCTCCCCATTTGTGAAACATACATTATTGTGTTTGTGAAGATTATTTTAGAACATCCTGCAGAAAAAGGTGACAGTTTTTATGAATGAGATGACTTAGGCAACACAGATTATTTAGGAAGTGATACAAAATAGTTTTAAGCTGTTGAACATTCATAGCTATTACTTGATTGATTAATTTATGCGGGAAGACAAAACAACAGTGTTCTTAGCTCACTATTTCCCATATCAAAACTGAGTTTTATGTGTGGTTTCTCTCTCTGTTAATCTAGTAAACAGCTGATACCATGAAAGAGTTACAAGAGGCTTATTACTACTTCTATATAATGAATAGGATAGTTGCGGCTCACCATATGGCAGAGATGCTGAGTTGCAGAAAGGAACAACAAAAAGGCTGTCAGAAAGTTAGCTTTCAGCAACCAAGACCTTTGTCAAAGGCCGTGTTGTCCAAAATCGTATTATCTGACATTCTTTCTGTTCTGTCTTCCTGCAACTCAGTGTCTCTGCTATATGGTGAGTAGCAACTATCCTTTTCATTATATTGTTACATTCCATCCTGGATTTTCCATTGTTTGCTATTACTACTTTTTCATTATAACTTTTTCATCAGGCACAATTTCTTCTGGAAATAATAACCTGAATATTCTGTGTCTCTTGGCTTTGAACACTTTGCATTAGAAGATTATATGTGGCGTTGTTTCATTCCCCTTACCACATGGTCTGCATTTAGGGACTTCTTTCTCAATATCCATCACATGTAGGTGATTCATAAAGTCCTACTATGAGCACAGAATTATACAACTTCTCTGAAAATGTGGTTCTAGAATCATTAGCTTGACAAGTTTCTGTTTCTGGATCTTAGTCCAATAGTCTGTTTTGCCTCCAACTCTGGCAATACAGTTTTGTTCGTACCAACACCTTAGTGACAGCTTTGCCAACTTATCAGATTGTTCATTTCCACTGCTTCCTGAGTGACCAGGAACCCCCCTGTTGCTTTCCCCTAGTCTCACAAGGCCCTCATGGCATTCTGAAATGATCTTTGATCTTGTTGCAGGAGCTGATAGAGATTTGAGAGCTGGTGGGCTGTCTCAATGAATGTTGGTGCCACAATTTTTGTAGCAATTTTGCAGATTTTCTTTCATATACACTCTAACAGCAGATATTTTTGCCTGGAATACTGTGGCTGGCTTCCCCAGAAGGCTGCTCTCTCTAATCTAGGATAGACCACATATAGTTCACCCCAGCATCTTCATCTGTTTTCAGCCTGTCAGCAGACCAGACTGTCTTCTGAGCAGTATTGCAGTTCATTATTCCATAGTGCCTTGCTTCTAATTATTACCGTGAAAGTTGTATTGAAGCAGCTGGAACTTATTGTATAGACAGCAAGCATTTCCCTGAGCATTCGTATATTTACCAAATTCACTACACTGGTGTGGGATTCTGGATTTCCTAAAAGCTTCCAGCTGTTTCCAGTTTTTAAACTTATGGTTCTGCTGCTGCCTCCATTATAACCCAAAAGTGTAATGGAGGCATAGCCAGTTTGGGCCCCTCCCCTATATAGTGAGCGTGCTGCTAATTCCACCTGCTATGGCTAAGCAGGCCACTCTCTGCACCTTGCTAAGCTCCTTAGCAGTCACCTTTTCTTGCACTTTATTTCACCATACTGTAACCCCATAACTTATCACAAATCTTATTACAGTGGTGTATATCCAGTACACACTCCTGGGGCAAAGAACACAGTTTCTACCACAGGCTCTTCAAGCACACATAAGAGTATCTTTCATCTTGGAACATATATTCTTTATGTGTGAGGTCCAAGGTAGTTTTGCATCCAGTATTACCCTCAAATACTTCACTGTCCCCTCTATCATATATCATATATCAGAAGCAAGCCTGATGGACCAGTAATAAGGCAAGCAGAGAGGCATCATGTAAGTGCATACCTCCAAGGTGTCACCTCCCAGGACTTTGGCCACTGGTGAGCGTCATATCACAACCAATAGATAGGGTGCAAGTACCACCAGAGATCCTTCTCACTGGGGATGTACTTCCCTCTGCTGAGTCACATGCATGGAAATAGATCTACAAGTATACCTCCACATACCTGCTATTTATAATGGCACAGCTCCACTCATTCGCAGTTCTCTGCTGATGCTATGGGCCAAATCATGTGCCTGCTAATCCTAGCCCTTCCATCAGAGCATGGATGGAGTCACTGCTGTGGGACTTCAGACCTCACCAACATCACTTCCAAGAAGTGTCTATCCTGTGTGCCAGTGCCAGATTTTCCATGCCAAATGTGCCTTGTGTGATGAAACAGGTCACAAAGTAGAAGTCTGCTTACACATCTCTTCCCAGCAGAGGAACTTGACATGGTAGACTCAGAGGTCCTCCACATCCACACAGTATTCCCCATGTGGGATTGATAAATGACTTTGCAGGTGTTTGTCGATGGCCACCTAGGCAATTTTCAGAGGTACACCAGTTCTACCCCTCTGATCTTTCCATGGACCACCTATTGGCAGTTGGGCTTCCCTCCACTTCAAACATTCAACCAGTGCCTTGGCAGTTAAAGCAATGACATAGTGGTGGTCAAAAGACAGTTAATAGCTCTTCTTCAGCATGGTGTTACAAAATGCATGATGCACCTCCTTGTAATTGATACACCAGGGGCAACGGACTTATTGGGACTTTATCTGTTTGATCTTTTGGTGCTTGAAGTGCATGATACAACCAATAGCATCCAGCCCACCACAGAAAATTCTTTACTCAAAGTACTGTTCATTTTACTACTGGTATCAAGGGATTTTAAGCCCACATCACCCTCCTACTGAAGGTCATGCTCTGTTTTTTAAAAGCACTTACTGTCCTACTTGCCCTTTGGGATAAGTTACTGGCAGAGGTGCAACATTTGCAAGATGCTGGCATTCGATGGCTGTTTCCAGCAGTCAGTGGACACCATCCACTGTGCTGGTCAACTAACTGGACGACTCCCTCTACATATGTGGTGACTTCAAGAACACCATTAATGCACAGTTAATTCTTACCCTATATTGAAGGTGAACAAGGTTCTTGCTCAGCTAGCTGATGGCAAAAGCTTCATGAAAATTCATCTTAAGGACACATATTTAGAGCTTCCATTGGATGCGGCATCATGGGACTTGCTTATGATCAACATTGCCTTCAGTATCTTCCACTAGAATCAACTGCCCTTTGGTACTATGAGCGCCCCAGTGATATTTCAGAGGTATAGAGAACATCATATATTGGAACTGCTGGGTGTGACCAATTACCTGGATGACATCATTGTTGTTTGGCAGTCTGCCCAAAATATGTCAAAGATATGCAGAATTTTACACCTCTGAAGAATGTGAAGCAACTTCAGTCTGTATTGGACCAATTGAATTAGTATCATAAGTTCATCCCCCATGTTGCCACAATCACAAAACTGCTGAACCTTCTGATGGCTTATGGTCCCACAGTCCCTGGGTTGTTACAGCAGACACATCTGATAATGGATTAGAAACTGTCCTCTAGCACATTGTCGTTGGTGTGGAATGGCCAGTCACTCAAAAGTATTGACAATCAAGTCAATGCAGTTATGGACAGATTGAAAAATAGGCTCTGGCCATTATTTCTGCTTTGAAAAAATTTGACAATTATATGTATGGGCATCATTTTACTCTACTGGCAGAACACAAACCACTGCTGCCCTTATCTTGATCTGATGCAAATATTCCCACAAAATTTGCTCACTGTCTTCAACAGTGGGCTTTGTTTCTCACCAGTTAGACCTGCCATATCCAGTGCCACTCTGTGTCCCACTATGACAATGCTGACTTACTTTCAATATGGTCAGTGGGTCAGGACTTCTTCTTTTGACTCAATCTGGAAGTTTGCTGCCACTTGGATGCCAATGATGAAGAAGCCATTGCCTCACACTCTATTGATGCAAACAGGTGGCCTGGCATTCAGCAGAAGACCAGATTGTTTGCAAGCTTCCTCATTCTGGTCCAGTGGTGATGGCCATCAGATTGCTGGAACTTGGTCAACCAAGACTTTCAAAGTTATTGGAATCACAAGTCAAATCTTTGCCCTCAGTGGTTTCCTGCTGCTCCAGGGTGAAAATGGCTGGGCTAGGCTCATTCCCATGCTCTCATTCCAATGCCAGATCATACACATGCTTCACCATGGTCATTGGATCTTCGTGCTAACTAAACGCCTGGTGCCTCAACGTGTGTGTTGGAAAGGGACTGATGGCAACATTGCCACGATGGTGGCAACCTTTACATCTTGCCAAAGAAAGCAAGTTGCCTATGTGTCACTATTTCCCATCACCAAAGGCACTGACACCATCACAACTCCATCTGGATTTTGCAGACTCTTTCCTGCGTCATTCATGATTCATGATGTTGAATCTGGCTTTCCCTACATCTGTCAGATGTCTTGTGTGTCCTCCATGCATGTGATCCAAGCCTTGACATCGATCTTCATGACTGAAGGTCTTACCAAAACATTTGTCATGGACAACAGGCCTTAGTTTATGTCCACAGAGCTTATATCCTTCTGTGTTTCCAATGGAATCACTCTCATCCACATGGTGCTGTTTTACTCTGTGTCCAATGATCTGGAAGAATGGTTCATCCAAATATTTAAGTATCAACTGTTGAAGATCTACCATCAACACTCACTGGATGGCACACTCTCCAACTTCCTGGCCTATTATCAAGCATTCCTGCAGGAGGGCGCCATTTGAGCTGAATGAATCCACAGCAGTCACACCTCCCTCTTCTGCACGGCTGACAGCTGACAAAGCCTCCTTCGTGGGGTCACTGGCACCATTTTTCCCTTCATGGTGATATCTGGGTCCTGAGATTTCCCCAACATGATCGCTGTTGGACTCTGCAGGTAGTTACACGACTATTGAGCTGAGCAGTGGTGGAAGTACAACTTTCAGATGGTTTGTACTGCCTCAAACATCTGCACAAAGTCTGCCACAGGCATGTGTTGTTGGATTCCGATGTGAGCTCAGCCATTTTATTTATTCCAGTGTCGTCAACTGCAAAGCCAGAAGGTGTCACCCAATCACTACCTACATACTGAAAAGCATATGGCAACTGTACAGTGCCTACTCCCTGGTCAACCCCAATGGCAACAGGCCAGTGTGCCCTGGACCAACACATGCCAAGAGTACCTGCTGACACCATGGAGGTTGACCCTGACTTTGAGACTGGCTACCATCTCTCTCCTCATCTTGCAGAGGAGGTATGTCATATATTAGCAGTATGCCTGATGGGCAGGCAACCAGGTGGATGGTAAGGCAATGCATACAAGCATACCTCCTTGGCTTGGTCTCCCATTACTGTGGCCGCTGGTGAGAATCACATTGCAACTGATAGACAGTGGGTCAAGCTCCATGAGGGGTCCTCCTCAAAAAGGATCAACTTCTCTCCGTAGAGTCACATGTGCAGAAATAGATCTAAAAGTACACCTCCTTGCGCTGGAGGTGCACATCCACTTCTCCACAGTACTCTGCTGATTCTCTGTGCCTACCCATGTGCTGGCTAATCTTAGCCCTTCAATCAGATCCTGGATGGAGCCCTTGTTGTGGGACTTCAGACCTCTCCAACATACCCTATGAGTAGTATTTTCAGCTAGCTGCCACTGAGTACCCACTCCTCCCTTCCAGTGGAAAACTTTGTTGGTTTAGTCTCTAGTTTGCCAAGTATTACTATGACTATGTCAGCCATGTATCCTTGGCAAAAGTAACTTCTAGTATTTAAGTCTTTAATGAGTTTGTTCATCGCTATGTTCCAAAGTAGTGAGGACAGAACCCTCCTTGTAGACACCCTCTGGTGGTACTGACCACCATTTTATCATTCAATATGATGGCTTCTACCTTCTGTTTACTCAGCAGGGTCTTAATCCATCTACATATGGTGGTCTTAATGATATGTTCTTCTACACCTCTAACCATGGGCCGCGCGTAATTAGCCGAGCGGTCTAAGGCGCTGCAGTCATGGATTGTGCGGCTGGTCCCGGCGGAGGTTTGAGTCCTCCCTCGGGCATGGGTGTGTGTGTTTGTCCTTAGGATAATTTAGGTTAAGTAGTGTGTAAGCTTAGGGACTGATGACCTTAGCAGTTAAGTCCCATAAGATTCCACACACATCTGAACATCTAACCATGGATTTGGAGGTCATAGTGCCAAAAGCCCGTATGATGTCTATGAACACAAAGCAATTTTCTGATAGTGGAGTGTTTTTTCACCATCCCATCTGTTAGTGGAGTGGTGTTTTGCATGATTTACCTAGTTGATATGCATGTTGTTTATATGGTGAGGAACCTACCTTCACTAACTTGCATGTTAACCAGTCTTTCTATAGTCCTTGGGAGGAAGGAAGCCAGGCTCATCAATCTCATATTCTTCACTCTGGTATGATTACTTCTAACTGTATCCAGAATGAAAGTAACCCTCAATGCTTCCAAACAATAGGAAAGACTCCCACTGCTATGCTGACTCTAAATAGTCTGCGTAGGAATCTAATTAATCTCTCTCCTGCTTGTTGCAGTCCAGCCAGAAAGATTCCCTGTGGCCCTAGTGACTTTAATGGTTAAAATATTCCCATTGTCTACTAGATTTTTTTGTAATCAACACGTTCTCTGGCAGATTGGAAGTTCTCCTGTTGGTTTCCTGCAAATCAGTACCTCCCAAGGATTGAATCACCCTCTTCTCTTAGAGTGCCTCTTGAATTATTTGGTATTCATGTGAGAACTTTGTGAAGTTTGGTGCATGTTACTGTACCTTCCATGTTCTCACAGAATACCTTCCAGGATGATAGTTTTGCTTGTTGAGTCATAAGGTTGTACTTTCCAAGGGCCTCCTGATGTTTTGCCCATTGTCTTTTCCTTCTTGTAGCATTAAACAGTCTTCTTGCCTGCCTCCTTTGCAGTTCCAGGTTCTCATCCCACCAAGGTACATTCCAGTTTGTGTACTTCTTGGTGGCAGGATAGTTTTCTACGTATGAAATCATAATGACAGATGTCACTTCATCTACCATTCCCTCAATAGGGGGTTCAGCATTCATCTGCTGAGAATGGACTTGGCGATCCCAGGGTTCCTGAGCTGGGGACTGGTAAGCACTGCCAGTGCTTTGTCGCCATAAACTCTGGGCCTGCTTCAGTGACCATCATTCAGTGTGGTTGTGGAATGTTGTGTGTCACACGGAATGGGGATATTGGCTTGACCTCCCAGATCATGAGGATGCTAAAACCTCTGTAAAAAGTTCCCAATCTTAAGGGTGCTGTGTGCTGATGAGCTGCATGGCTGTTGAGGTAGAATAGTTGTTAGCGGACAACCTCTGGGAAACTTGCTGCACTTCAGTTGTATAAGGCTTAGCTAGGCATGTGGGCGTCTGTCTAGATTGACCTTTATTTCCCTAGCTACTTGCAGGGCCAGCATAGATCCTTCAAAATATTTTCTTCCTCCTCCCAGCAGAAATGGTGGGCCTCTAGAAGGTATCAACACCCAATCAAGCAAGGGTTCTCATGTAGCCACCCTCCAGACTTAGGCTTTACACAGACTCTATAAGTATTGAGTAACAGAATGTTTGCTGGTGGCCAGAATGTGTTTCTTGTAATTAAACGGAAAGAAGAGAGCTTTGAGAAAGTTTCACCTTTTTACTTACAAAAAGGGTTAGAGAGAATTGCTAGAAGCTTAAAATCTGTCAAGTGCTTTTGAAATGGGACACTGTCGGTAGAAACATCCAATTCCCAACAAGTGAATAATACCCAGAAAGGTCAGTGACTCCTGGAGTACGCAATAGAAAATGAACTTCACAACATCTTAAACTACAGCAAAGGTGTTGTGACTTGCAGGGATCTGGTTGACTGAAAGCTGAGAGGTCCCAAGTGGTCCCAGGAAGCATCACTGATTTACAGAACATAATGTAATGCATGGATGGTGATCTCTTGAAATCAGACATTTCTATACTGACTTTTGGCAGTACAAAACTTCAGAGCACATTAAGGCTGGTTTCCTCTGCCTTGGTGTGCGGCCTTATTTTCCTAACCCGATGGCTGTTTTACATGCCAGCACTTTAGGCACACCACCTCAGGTTGTAAGGGAACAGCCACATGTGGCAGATGTGGTAAGGTTAGTCTTGAAGGTGTTGGCCATCACTCTGTCCGAAGTAGGGACTGCAGTTTCTTTCTTGAAGATAGGAAGGTACCAGAAACCAAAAGAACTAAATGTATCTCACATGGAGATATCAGAAAGATCTATAAGGCCATGCAGCCCCTAAAGTTTGCTACCTCCATTATGTTTGTTCTCAATCAGTTCAGGAAATCGAAGCTGCTACCCATATGGTGGTTGCTAGTGTCAGCACTAGCACCTGCGTTTGCCAGTGCACTTGTGCCACGCAGTTCTTTCAAAGCCTACTTTTTCTCCCAAAACATAAGATAAGTCTGTTATCTCTCACATTATGGCGCTCCCTGCTTCTTCATAGTTTCAGTCCAGTCCACTGTCCAGCAGTGCCACTACCACTGCTGTGGTTTTGGCTCTGAAGGCTAGCCAGGGCAAAAAATCAAAGGCCAAAAAACAACCACTGATGGAGTTGGGAAGTAAATGATCCGATGAGTCTACATCTTATCATCTGACATCTCTCTTGACCCTCTGGTAGAACCAATGGAGCTTGATGTCTGAGTGAGCCAATCATCTCGCCCCAAGACTGAGCCCCCACCTGTTACTGGATTCCCTCCCTGGCGTAAAGGTAGGGTGAAAGTGCAACCCCGTTAATAGGTGGCATCCATATTACAATGCAAAATTAATGGGTTCAGGACACATGTGGAGGAAGTGAAACCACTAGGGCAGGAACGCTCTCTGTGTCTGTGTTTACAAGAAACACGTTTCAAAGCCACTGACACCCCTGTGCTTTGTGACTGTAGCCTTCACTGCAAGGATCACCTGACTGGGAACAGATTTAAGGGAGATGTTGCTGTGTTTGTCAATAACATGCATCACTCCTCTGCTCTCCCCCTGGCTGCTGACCAGCAAGCAGTTGTTGTTGAAATTCATGGGTGTCAGAGGATCAATGTTTGCTCACTGTACCTCCCTCCACAAGATGTGATCGACTCTGAGGCGCTCATAGATCTTTTGGAACAACTCCCGTGACCATTTCTCCTACTGGAGGCTTCAATCCCCATCATGTTTTGTGGGGTTCGGCCTCTACTATTCCTCACAGTCAGGTTTTGGAGATCCTCATGACCTCCCATGAGCTGTGCATCCTCAACACAGGTACTCACACACATTTCTGTACTGTAACTGATTCATTCTGAGCCACCAACCTCTCTTTCTGTTTTCCAGACTTTGCAGACTCTTTTCAGTGGGAGGTCATAGATGACCTCCATTCCATTAACCATTTCCCACTTCAATTTCACATACCAGATGGAGCACTACCTGAAGGGAAGCCACCAATATCGAAAGTCATCAAGGCTAACTAGATGCTGTTCAGCCAGCTAGTTGTGTTTGAGCATTGCAGCTGCATCCAGGAATGGGTGGATGGTGATTTAAAAGCTGCCCTACAGCATAGCATTGACAGAGACTCTGAATATTCCATAGAGAGTGACCTGGTGAAGATAGCATCAGCAACGAAGCATATGAGTGTGGGATTTGTGTTTGTATTGAGATGCCATGATCAGCCCGAATTGAACTCTTCCATCAGGAGGGTGAACTTGGAGTTGGAGTGACTGCTTAGGACAGATATAGGGTCCCATATCGGTTTGATTCCTGTGGATGCTATCGATAGGTGGGACTACACTAGGCATGGCCTTCACCTCAATAGGAAAGGGAAGGGAAAACTGTCTGGGTTGATTGTAGAAAACGTAAGGGAGGACATTGTCACAAGTGGTAAAATACCAGTGGTCACAGGTGTCAGAGGGATGCCTTTTTTAGGATAGGGAAGGGGGAAAGAAAACGAGTTTTAAGAGAGATTGGCAGACACACTCAGTTTGAGAAAACAGATGAACAGGAGTCAGATTTTAGCATACAGCCTCCATTTCAACAATATTTAACAGAAAGGAATCAGAAACTGCCAGTTCACATTCACCAAAGCAGTAATAATGCCATTAGTATGCAGTATCAGTTATCTTTGATACACCAGAACATTCCAGGACTCAGAAATAAAGTTGATGAACTACTCATTTGTATGGATTAAATGAATTCATCTAACCAAATTGACATAATCTGCCTCTCTGAACATCAAGTGACCACTGGTATAGATATGTTAGACATTTCAGGATTTAAGCTAGCTTCCTACTTCTGCAGAGTAGATATGGACAGAGGAGGAGTTGCCACATTTATTAAAAACTGCCATAAATTCAAGAACATTGACATTAATAAATTCTGTTTAGAGCAGAATCTAGAAGCATGTGCAACAGAAGTAGAGTTCCATAACAGATCCTATATAATAGTAACTATTTACTGAGCACCTGCAGGAAATTATAATCTATTCATAAATCATTTGGAAGCTCTTTTGGGTTATTTAACAGGAAGAAACAAAGAAATTTTGATTACTGGTGACTTTAATACAGATTTTCTAATGCAATCTTCCAGTAAACATTTACTGCAGTTAGTAATGTTGTCTTTCAATCTAACTCACACTGTAAACTTTCCAACTAGATTGACTAAATTCTCAAAGACAGCCATTGATAACATTTTTATAGACAAATCAAAGGAACAAAATCATATCATAAAACCTGTAATAAATGGACTATCAGATCATGACATGCAGCTCCTTGTTTTAGATGTAAATTCTAAGCAGATTATCAAGACTGCTAAACCTGAGTACAGGAGAGTAGTCAATCAACCAAAAATTGAGTGTTTTAGAAAACTGCTGAAAGATATGAACTGGAAAGATGTTTATAGTGCTCATGACATGAATGAAAAATATAACACATTCATGAACAATGTTAGTACCATGTTTGAAAACTGTTTTCCTCTAAAATTTACACAAATTATACAGAAGTCTATAATAAAACCATGGATTACACAAGGAATAAAGATTTCCTGTAAGACAAAAAGGAAAATGTATCTGTCGACCAAGAACAGCTCCAATGCTGATGATTTAGCTAAATACAAGGAACACTGTAAAATATTAAAAACAGTAATTCAGACATCTAAACAAATGCACTATGAGAAGAAGATAGCAATGTCAGGGAACAAAATAAAAACAATATGGTATATAGTGAAAGAGGAGACTGGTAGAACCAGAAAGGAACAGGAGCAAATAGCATTAAGCGTAGAAGACACATTAGTAACCGATGGGCATAGTGTGGCAAATCTATTTAACAAGTACTTTATATCCGTTACTGATAGAATGGGATTGTGAGGATCAGTAAATAATGCCCTTGAATTTCTGAAACTAGCTGTTACAAATAGCTTCAGGTACATGAATATGTCACTCACTTCACCAAAAGAAATAACTTTCATAATAAAATCTTTAAAAACAAAACATTTTAGTGGTTATGATGAAATATCAACAAAGTTAATTGAGGCATGTTCTTGTGAGTTTAGTACAATTCTAAGTTACTTGTGTAGCCAGTCAATTATAACTGGGACATTTCCTGACTGGCTAAAATATGCAGACGTTAAGCCTCTATTCAAGAAAGGGGATAAAGGGATACCATCAAACTACAGACCGATTTCACTTTTGCCAGCATTCTCAAAAATTTTAGAAAAAGTAATGTACAGGTAGCTTCTCAACCATCTGACCACAAATAATATATTATCAAGAACACAGTTTGGATTTCTGAAGGGTTCTGATATCGAAAAGGCTATTTACACCTACAGTGAAAATGTACTTAATTCATTAAATAACAAATTACAAGCAGCTTGTATTTTCTGTGATTTGTCAAAGGCATTTGATTGTGTGAACCACAATATCCTTTTAAATAAATTAGAATTCTATGGTATCACGGGCAGTGCTGCAAAACGGTTCAAGTCATACCTTGCTAACAGGAAACAAAGGGTGTCAGTGCAAGGGACTAGTGAATTAAGTAATCAGTCATCATCAGAATGGGAAGAAATTACATGTGGTGTCCCGCCAGGATCCATCTTAGGGCCACTGCTTTTTCTTGTGTGCATTAATGATCTCTCATCAGTTACACTGCCAGAAGCAGAATTCATTTTGTTTGCAGATGACACAAGTATTGCAATAAATAGTATGTCAAGGGTAGTTCTAGAAAGATCAGCTAATGATATTTTCATGGATATTAATAAATGGTTTACAGCTAACTCAATGACATAGAACTTTGAAAAGACTCACTATATGCAATTCAGAACCTGTAAGAGGTTTCCACCCAGCGTATGCATAAAGTATGAAGAAGAGCAGATAGAAGAGGTTAACAGTCTTAAATTCCTGGGATTACAACTTGATAATAAATTCAGTTGGGAGGAGCACACCACAGAACTGCAGAAACGCCTTAACAAATCTGTATTTGCAATTTGAGTGTTAGCTGACATAGGCGACATAAAAATGAAAAAGCTTGCATACTTTGCCTACTTTCATTCCATAATGTCATACGGTATACTATTTTGGGGTAACTCTTCAAGTCAAACAAAAGTTTTCAGAGTCCAAAAGCATGTAATACGTATTATTTGTGGAGTAAATTCACGGATGTCCTGTAGAAACCTTTTCAAAGAACTAGGTATACTAATTACTGCCTCTCTGTATATTTACTCCTTAATGAAATTTGTGTTAAATTTTTTTTTTTTTCTTCCGATTTTGGCTGTCTAGGGACCACGTTAAACAACTATTTTTCAATGTACATTTCTCCTATTGCGCTCCTCCTCTTTTCTCTTCTGCCAATATGTCTTCATCCTTTCTCTGTGCTGCTCCCTTCGGTCTTCTGTCCACACTGTTCCTCCAGTTCTTCTCTTCTTCACTTCAAATCCTTCAAAATGTTGAATTTTGTCTCTCATTAAGTCTCTGTTGGTTATATCATCTTCTCCTGTACCCATCTCCTCTAAGTCTGCTTTGACTTCTTTGAACCAGGTAATTTGGGTTCTGGGGTTTTTGTCAAAAAACATGAATATTTTCTTTGTCAGCCTTTCATCATTCATTCTTTTCAAATGGGCGTAAAAGCTTACTCTTCTCTTCCTCATAGTATCTCCCACTTTCTCAATTTTGTCATACACTTCTCTATTACTTCTAAGCTTCCAAGTCCCATTCTCAAACCTCGGCCCAAGTACTCTTCTAATGATTTTTCGCTCCTTTTTTGCTATAGCTTCCATTTCCTTGTTAGTGTTCATTGCTAAACATTCAGATGCATACAGACACTCTGGCTTAATCACAGTGTTGTAGTGCCTTATTTTTGCGTTAATTGATACTGACTTCTTGTTGTACACATTCTTTGTTAGCTGGAATGCCATTTCCATTTTTCTTGTTCTTGTTTTATTTCTTTCTTTATCTGAAGCATTGGGCTGGATGATTTCCCCTAAATATTTGAAATTAGAAACCTTCTTTATCTGGCCATACTTTGTAATCATATTGTTCGGTGCCTCTTTTACATTGGTTAGGTACTCTGTCTTTTCAAAGGAGATTTTCAGTCCTTCTTTTTCTGCTGTTTCATTCAGAATATTGATCTGTTTGACTGCTTCTTCCAAACTTCCTGCCAGAATCGCTAAGTAATCAGCAAAAGCGAGGAAATCTACTTCTAATCCATCCTTTATTCTTCCTAATCTGATTTTTTGTATTCCTTCTTCAGTCGTTTTCTTCCTCCACTCTCTTATTTGTGTTAAATAATATATCTCTTTTTCCAACAAACAGCTCAGTTCATACATACAATACCAAGAACAAAAATGATCTGCACAAGGACTTAAAAGCACTTACTTTAGTTCAAAAAGGGATCCACTACTCAGGAATACTCATCTTCAATAATTTGCTAGCAAACATAAAAAATTTAGTTACAAATAAAGATCAATTTAAAAGGAGCCTGAAAGACTTACTAGTGGCCAACTCCTTCTACTCCATTGACGAATTTTTAATAGAAACAAATGATGTATTGTATATATTCGTACTATTAGTATTGTTATTTGAGCTTTAAAAAAAATATTGACGTGTTCCACATCCACGAGGATCTCCTCAGCACTGGTCTATGGAACAAAAAACTAATCTTATCTAATTTAATCTAATACAGTCCCCTAACCTTCTGAGTTGCTAAAGCCAAAGCCCAATGCATGATTAAGGAGAGCAAGAACAGGTCTCTAGTCTCCATTAGCCATTCCACCTGTTCTATGAAAGTACGGGAAGCCATCACGAAAACGCAATCAGTAACCTGGTAAACGCAATCATTAACCAACAGCAACAGTGCTGGCACAGGGGTGTCACCAAACAACTTCCGGAGACATCGCTCAGGTGCTGGCAGAGAATTGTGCAAGCCAGAATCCAGCATTTTGTCACTACCGTGCGACTGTATAGAGGGGAGAATTGGAATTTAGATCCAACAATTCCAAGACTTACAGGTACAGCTACCATTTCTCCATGTGGGAGTGGAAATGAGCCCTGGCCCCTGTCTCAGACTTGTGATGTTGCACCCAGTCACTACCAGATCTAGTACACCATCCTTAGACATTTTTCTGCAGCATCAAAAGAAATCCTCCTTGAATGCTTTAATCTCATGCGGCATACAAGTAACATCCCAATCTCATGAAGAGAGGCAACTTTGGTACATCCTCTCAAAACTGTAAAAGGCAACACATGTCCCAGTACTTATCAGAGTACCGTCTTCGAGTTGTGTAGGAAAGACCCTGGAGCAAATGGTTAACCATCATCTGGTCAGGTTGTTAGAGGCCAGGCAAGTCTTTAGCCACTCTTGGTATGGATTCCAAAGATTTTGGTCCACTGTCAACAATTTGACTTTACTAGAGACAGTGATTCAGTAGGCTTTCCTATTGAAAAATCAGTGTGTTGGGATATTCTTCAATGTCAGTAATGCATATGATACCATTTGGAGACTATGTATTATGCATCAAAGGGGCTTTCATGACCATCTCCCCAACTTCATACAGTCTTTCCTGTCACAGCAGCTTTTTAGGACGTGACTCACAATCGATTTGAGCAGGAGTACCATGCCAGTCAGGGCAGGGTTTTAAGTGTTACCCTCTTTGCCATAGCCATAAACAGTATCACATCTACAGTATGGAGTCCTGTACAGTGCTCCTTCTTTGTGACGATTTCGCTGTTTTGTGTTCCTCCTCTAGTGTTGTAACAGCAAGCTGTCAGTTGCAACTTACAGTGCAGAGGTTAGAGTGTGCTGTAAAGACAGGTTTTCAGTTTCCTGCAGATAAGTATGTGTGTATTCATTTTAATTGTTCTCAGTGTGTTTTTAATTTACCAGTATTTACTGTGAGTGACACCATTCTACATTTTAGAGACTCAATGAGATTTCTGAGCCTCATTTTTGTTTCATAATTGTTGAGGCATCAAGGGGTCACAAATTTAGCATTGGAGGGCAGCGTGGAGGGTAAAAATCATAGAGGGAGACCAAGAGATGACTACACTAAGCAGATTCAGAAGGATGTAGGTTGCAGTAGGTACTGGGAGATGAAGAAGCTTGCATAGGATAGAGTAGCACGGAGAGCTGCATCAAACCAGTCTCAGGACTGAAGGCCACAACAACAACAACATCAACAATTGTCGTTGTTGCCACACCTGAGAGATCTGATAGCCAGAACCCTGAAGGCACTAAATATCTTAAAGTGTCTTATTCAAAGGTCTTGGAGAGGGGACAGGGCATGTCTGCTCCAGTTTTATAGGCGTTTCATGTGTTCTCAGCTGGACTGTGGGTGCACAGTATGTGGATTGATGAGCGCTTCTTATTTGAAGATCATTAACACTTTCACCCTGAGGCGATTTGGCTGGCCACAGGTGCGTACAGGACCAGTCCCATACCCAGTCTCTGTGCTGAGGCTGGGGAACTTCCACTCACCATCCAGCAGCAGCTGCTCATTATGTGTCAAGCACGTAATCTCCTTGCAGTGCTGAATTCAATTTCATACCATACTGTAGCTCGTCTACCTCTGAAATAACTTTTCTCCAGCTGTCCATGAGTGACAATGCTGTTTGGGATTCTCATGTAGCATGTACTGGAGTCACTTGTTGTGGAGTGACTACAACCCCAAATCCATGGTTTTAACCATCTGCTAACCATCTGCTCCCCCCTCATGAACCATGGACCTTGCTGTTGGTGGAGAGGCTTGCGTGCCTCAGTGATACAGATAGCCGTACCGTAGGTACAACCACAATGGAGGGGTATCTGTTGAGAGGCCAGACAAACGTGTGGTTCCTGAAGAGGGCAGCAGCCTTTTCAGTAGTTGCAGGGGCAACAGTCTGGATGATTGACTGATCTGGCCTTGTGACACTAACCAAAACGGCCTCTCAGTGCTGGTACTGCAAACGGCTGAAAGCAAGGGGAAACTACAGCTGTAATTTTTCCTCAGGGCATGCAGCTCTACTGTATGGTTAAATGATGATGGCATCCTCTTGGGTAAAATATTCCGGAGGTAAAATAGTCCCTCATTTGGATCTCCAGGTGGGGACTATTCAGGAGGATGTTGTTATCAGCAGAAAGAAAACTGTCGTTCTACGGATCGGAGTGTGGAATGTCAGATCCCTTAATCAAGCAGGAAGGTTACAAAATTTAAAAAGGGATATGGATAGACTAAAGTTACATATAGTGGGAATTAGTGAAGTTTGGTGGCAGGAGGAACAAAACTTCTGGTCAGGTGAATACAGGGCTATAAATACAAAATCAAATAGGGGTAATGCAGGAGTAGGTATAATAATGAATAAAAAAATAGGAGTGTGGGTAAGCTACTACAAACAGCATTGTGAACCCATTATTGTGGCCAAGATAGACATTAAGCCCATGCCTACCACAGTAGTACAAGTTTATATTCCAACTAGCTCCACAGATGACGAAGAGATTGATGAAATGTATGATGAGTTAAAAGAAATTATCCAGATAGTGAAGGGACATGAAAATTTAATTGACATGGGTGACTGGAATTCGGTAGTAGGAAAAGGAAGAGAAGGAAACGTAGTAGGTGAATATGGAATGAGGGTAAGAAATGAAAGAGAAAGCCGCCTGGCAGAATTTTGCACAGAGCATAACTTAATGATAGCTAACACTTGGTTCAAGAATCATAAAAGAAGGTTGTATACATGGAAGAGGCCTGGAGATACTCGAAGGTTTCAGATAGATTATATAAGACAGAGATTTATGAACCAGGTTTTAAATTGTAAGACATTTCCAGGGGCAGATGTGGACTCTGACCACAATCTATTGGTTATGAACTGTAGATTAAAACTGAAGAAACTGCTAAAAGGTGGTAATTTAAGGAGATGGGACCTGGATAAACTGAAAGAACCAGAGGTTGTACAGAGTTTGAGGGAGAGCATAAGGGAACAATTGACAGGAAGGGGGGAAATAAATACAGTAGAAGAAGAATGGGTAGCTTTGAGGGATGAAGTAGCGAAGGCAGCAGAGGATCAAGTAGGTAAAAAGACGAGGGCTAGTAGAAGTCCTTGGGTAACAGAAGAAATACTGAATTTAATTGATGAAAGGAGAAAATATAAAAATGCAGTAAATGAAGCAGGCAAAAAGGAATACAAATGTCTCAAAAATGAGATCGACAGGAAGTGCAAAATGGGTAAGCAGGGATGGCTAAAGCACAAATGTAAGGATGTAGAGGTGTACATCACTAGGGTTAAGATAGATACTGCCTACAGAAAAATTAAAGAGAGCTTTGGAGAAAAGAGAACCACTTCCATTAATGTCAAGAGCTCAGATGGAAACCCAGTTCTAAGTACAGAAGAGAAAGCAGAAAGGTGGAAGGAGTATATAGAGGGTCTGTACAAGGGTGATGGACTTGAGGACAATATTATGAAAATGGAAGAGTATGTAGATGAAGTTGAAATGGGAGATATGATACTGCATGAAGAGTTTGACAGAGCACTGAAATACCTAAGCCAAAACACGGCCACGGGGGTAGACAACATTTCATTAGAACTACTGATAGCCTTGGGAGAGCCAGCCCTGACTGAACTCTGCCATCTGGTGAGAAAGATGTATGAGACTGGCAAAATACCCTCAGACTACAAGAAGAATATAATAATTCCAATCCCGAAGAAAGCACGTGTTGACAGACGTGAAGATTACCGAACTCTCAGTTTAATAAGCCATGGCTGCAAAATACTAACACGAATTCTTTACAGACGAATGGAAAAACTGGTAGAAGCCAACCTTGGGGAAGATCAGTTTGAATTTCATAGAAAAGTTGGAACACATGAGGCAATAATGAGCCTACAACTTATCTTAGAAAATAGATTAAGGAAATGCAAACCTATGTTTCTAGCATTTGTAGACTTAGAAAAAACTTTTGACAGTGTTGACTGGAATACCCTCTTTCAAATTCTGAAGGTGGCAGGGGTAAAATACACAGAGCGAATGGCTATTTACAATTTGTACGGAAACCAAATGGCAGTTATAAGAGTCAAGGGGCATGAAAGGGAAGCAGTGGTTGGGAAGGGAGGGAGACAGGGTTGTAGCCTCTCCCTGATGTTATTCAATCTGTGTATTGAGCAAGCAGTAAAGGAAACAAAAGAAAAATATGGAGTATGAATTAAAATCCATGGGGAAGAAATAAAAACTTTGAAGTTCACTGTTGACATTGTAATTCTGTCAGGGAAAGCAAAGGATCTGGAAGAGCAGCTGAACGGAATGGACAGTGTCTTGAAAGGAGGATATAAGATGAACATCAACAAATGCAAAATGAGGATAATGGAATGCAGATGAATTAAATTGGGTGATGCTGAGGGTATTAGATTAGGAAATGAGATGCTTAAAGTAGTAAATGAGTTTTGCTATTTGGGAAGCAAAATAACTGATGATGGTCAAAGTATAGAGGATATAGAATGTAGACTGGCAATTGCAAGGAAAGCGTTTCTGAAGAAGAGAAATTTGTTAACATTGAGTATAGATTTAAGTGTCAGGAAGTCGTTTCTGAAAGTATTTGTATGGAGTGTGGCCTTGTATGGAAGTGAAACCTGGATGATAAATAAATTGGACAAGAAGGGAATGTGGTGCTACAGAAGAATGCCGAAGATTAGATGGGTAGATCACATAACTAATGAGGAGGTATTGAATGGAATTGGGGAGAAGAGGAGTTTGTGGCACAACTTGACTAGAAGAAGGGATCGGTTGGTAGGGCATGTTCTGAGGCATCAAGGGGTCACCACTTTAGTATTGGAGGGCAGCTTGGAGGGTAAAAATCGTAGAGGGAGACCGAGAGATGAATACACTAAGCAGATTCAGAAGGATGTAGGTTGCAATAGTTACTGGGAGATGAAGAAGCTTGCACAGGATAGAGTAGCATGGAGAGCTGCATCAAACCAGTCTCTGGACCGAAGACAACAACAACAACAACAACAACAACAACAACCACCACCATCTGCTACCCTGGTTACTGCTGAGGTCCAGCATAATTGTAGATTTAGTGCAGTAGAGGAGATATTACACTCCTGCTTCTGTTTTTAATGCGATATTTTCTGACAATTTATCCGAGCACCAAAACTATGTAGTTGTTTTTACTGATGGATCAAAACTGAGGAACTGTGTTGGTTGCTCTATTGTTTCCTTGGATCATGGCCTCTAGGTCCCACTGCCTTAAGCCATTACTATATTTGATGCAGAATTATATGCGATATTGCGTGCACTGTGTCATGGATCTGGGAGATGTGTTATTTTCTACCGGATTTGTCGATACCAAATCTAATGATGGAGGTTGTAAATGTTTTCTTATATTTTTGTCAGAATATTTTTTTGTGAATTGTAATTTTCCTTATTTTATGCTAATTTGCTTATATGTTTGAGAGTGACAGCATATTGATTAATATTAGTAGATGTGATGAAGAATATCAAAGAGACTGGTTACAAGTGGAAGCTTGTGTGTTGTGTGAAATGTCTTTGATGCTGGAGTCGTCTTTGACTGTAGTCAGTCAGCAGTGAACTCTCGGTGTGTGTGAGAGTGGAACAATGTGCAGGTCGCCGTTGTAATAATTTGCTAGTGAACAGGAAAAATGAATTATGGTACTACTTTTTTTTATATAAACATCAAGAAGGAACCACATTCGAAGAAATGGTATTTGAAGCACCAAAAATGAGGCAAACACATTGAACTAGGTCATTTCTGCAGCCAATGAAACTGCATTCTACTTTCACTAGACGACTGAAGCCAACACAAAAAGTCAACTATCATCTTACAAACATTTCACGGAAAACGTACCGTCACAAAAACTGGAGCAGATGATATGATCTTCCAATGCTAAATTTCTTGTCTGTTCACATTCTCTAAGTACGCTCCATGTGCTGAAACTTTTGTACCCAGCAGATAATGTAGTCCAGACTGTCCAGGATGCCCTGCTCCAACTGCAACGACTGGGGAAGGAGGTGTTTTTACGCTATATACTAGGGCAGGTAACAAAAGGGCAGGTCTAGCAGCCAAGGAGGCATGTCTTGATCCTCAGGTATTTCATTGTGGTATCCCTCTGCATGCCACCACCTTGTTGTTGAGCTCAAGATTCTTGCATCAGTGGGAATACGAGTGGCTGGAAGTGACTGATTATAAGCTTTGTGTAGTAAAGCCCACACCACGGCTGTGGTGAATTTCCTTCCATCCACGTACACAGGATAAGGTTTTCTTCACTTGACTTTGCATAGGCCACAGCCATATGATGCATGGCTTCTTGATCTGGCAAGAGGATCATCCAGTATGTGGCACTTGAGGTGTATAGATCATTGTGTGATGTCTTTTATTGGACTGCATTTTATTTTCTGACCGGTGGGCCTTGGCTGATTTTCTGACTGATCTGCAATATATTTTAGGTGATGATCAGATGAATATGGTTAGAGTATTAAAGTTTTTTGAACTGTCAAATTTTTTTATCAAGATTTTAGAGAGGTGGTTTTAATATGTTTGCAGGGTGACTGGCTTGTCCACATTTTATGTAAGTGATCAGCCATTGACATTTTCCTGTGCCTTCCTTTTTGCTCCCTTCTTGTTTTACTTATGTTTTAGTCTCCTTTATTGCATATTTTATTCTTTCCTGTTGTCTTAGTGGGTATGACCACATTTTAAAATATTTTTCCACATTTGTTTCTTTTAATGCATGTAAGGGTGCTGATAACCCTGCTGCTGAGTGTCCATAAGCACTAAACATTCACACACACTTTTAAACAGCTATTAGATACTGTATTATAGTTCTGACTTCAGATAGGTTGAGTGTTAGTCTTTTTTATATAAGTCCCAGTCTGTTTTCCTATGATTTCTGTTGGTCATGGTCTGTTTAGGACCTATTTCAACCAAGAACTTGATATACACCTAGTCAGATAAGGATGGTTACACCACCACAGGATGCTGTTTGATATAACTATCTATTAAGATGATTCCAAAAGTTATGTCAGTTACTTCATCTCTTCTTCTATTCCTGAAGGAAGGTTTGCTACCCCTGTTCAGGATCTCCAGGTCACTCTAGAGTAAATATTCGAGAAGGTACTCAATTCTGCTTTTGGTGTCACTACTTCCCACAGCAAGTTGTGTGCATTGGCACCACAACCAACCAACAGCTGTTCATTTAGCTGTGAACAGCTGTCTACCAGTCTCCTCATGTCCTGGGAAGGAGGAACACTGTCCTCATAGGGAATATAAGCCAAGGCCAGTACAATTTCCCTCTTGATACCTTCCTTTTGCAGCATCCTTATAGTCACTAAGTCCCTGACACAAATGTCCACCATCAGCATGAATGAAATTACATTGTTGACATAAATGAATGTTCTGTAGTTCTTTAGATTTCTAGCATAAATCAAATATTCCTAGATAAGTGTAATGTCCACCACCTGTCCTCTCAGAAGGCAACTCAGGACAGCAGTGGTCTCCTTGCTGCACTGCAGTTCCATCTGCAACACTTGTAGCCACCAACTTGCAGCCATGACCATTCCTAATGGCTTTGATTATCCTGCTGGTAACCTATGAGAGCCCTAAGCACAGTTTCAGGTCCTGTTCTTTCATGGCTCTCAGGTATTCTTCACTGACTTTTACCTCAAGGATTAGGCCATCCAGTATAACCTTTTGGTTAGTTGCACTCTAGTCCTCTATTGAGACCTTCTGGTCCTGCACTCATACTTTCATGAACATAGTCATTGTGTAAGTATCCTTAAGAAGTTTTGGTACCAAAACTGATATCTTAGTGGTCTTTAAGAGTTCAGGAGCTGTCTTGACCAGCACCTTCACCTCCTCCCATGATGATATTTTGGTCAACATCTCCTTAAGCCAATTCACTGTTCTTGGGCCCCCCCCTCCCCCCCCCCCCCAAAAAAAAAAAAATTGAACACTCTTGTCCAGATACATCATCCTGAATTTGGGACCTGAATGTGCAACCCTCCCCCTCCCTTTGACCCTCTCAAAGAGAGCCATCTGAACAAGTTCCACCTGATGTGAGGTGATGTTGACCAACGGTTAGCCCTGTTTTGTAACCGCCACCCTGAAAACTGAGAGTGCAGCACTATAGGTCTCTTTTCCTATTTCTTGCCTTTACTTTTCTGAATTCATTTGCTCGGAGAAGTGGGAGTATTAGACTCAATCCTTGTTCCCTGCCTTGGAAGTAGAAGGAGTCTGTTTAGTCCCTTCACTCTGAGACAGTCTTTTTTTGGAGGTTTTAGGTTTGAGACCCTTAATCCATTCCATTTATGTTTCAGAAGCCATTCATTTCCTTCCTTTCCCTTTTGTTCTCTGATAAGTTTTCTTCTCTGAGTCACAACCAAGGCTTTGATCTTGACCCTGTCCAATTTCTCAGTGACAATTTCCACTTCTCGAACTGGTCTAGTGCCCAATCCTGTTGTGGAAGAACTTCCATCAGTTCCAGTCCCGATGCTTTGGTGTTTTAGGTCTCACCAAGCTCTCAGTTTTTGTTTGGTTTTGTTCTGTGTTTTCCATTTTGGCCCCATTTGAATTGGGGATATATTAAGTCCACATCACGGGGACCCACAAGGTGAAAGGCTAATGAAGGATGACCAGTATCCCTGAGGTTCCATTCATGACACATCTTCCCATGTACCATGCACCCCTCAGCATGGATTGCATTACACTTTTGAATGGGTACCTGGGGAAGGTCTGTGGGAATTGATGTGGGAGGGATTGGGTGTTCTGGGATGCACTATGTATGATTCATCTGCTGACACCTCTCCAGCATGGGAGACCCTGCCAGTAGCTGTGCTACAGCCTACATAGCCCACAGCTTCATGCGAACGTGCAAGTCTCCCTGCCTGCATGGTCACTACTTTGAAAAGTTGATTTCCATTGGAGAGGGAGCTATTACTTAAACATGGTATTTTAAAATAGAAAAGCAACAGCCTTTCTTAAATATTGTCTCTTAAAATAGCATATTTGTATAATTTTTCACACAGTGTTTTAATCTGGTGAGATGACTGTATTTTCTTGTAGTTCTGCTTTATGGAATACTGCATGCATCATCATCATTGACAAACTTCCTTTGTTTCTAACAAATCACGAAGTTGGATTTCAGTCTAATTCAATAAATGCAGCTGTCATACGATCAAACCATTAATGTTAAAGGATAATATTGTCAGAATACAGTTTTCTACATATAATTTTGTTTTTTAAATATCTTCAGATGTATTATTATTGACTTTGAAAGCAGCCATACTATGACTTATTATTTAACAATGTGCATTAAACCACTCTTAATTTAATTTAATACTTCTTTTAAAGGGAACAAAGCATGCAGTATACCCCAGTTCTATCTGGGGTCCAACTTGTGAAGACATAGATAAAGTAGTAAACTTAATTTTGCTGCCAGAGCTGAGCATTGGTGACTGGCTGGTATTTGAGAATATGGGTGCTTACAATTTACAAGTGGCATCTCCCTTTAGTGGCTTTCCCACCCCAAAAGTGCACACAGTGATTGATGAACATGGCTGGTGAGTGAAATTTTTCATTAAAAATTATTTATAGGGTCTAATGTGTTTATGAACATGAAACTTTTTAAAACAGTTTCAGTTATTTGTCAGTCAAGTTATTTTATTCATTGTTTAATTTAACCTAATCAGATATGGAAAATATTTATTCTCTACTTGATTCCCATATTATGACATTTGTTTCTTTACTTCTGACTCCAGGAGGCTGCTTAAAAATAAGGATCTGATGAAAGAAACTCATTTTGTCATTGGAAACTCCTCACCAAACTTGCCTCCAGGGACTGGCAGGGACACCATTGATGAAAAGTCTGTCTTCTCAACATAAGACTCCAATATATTTTCAGGTTTTGTATATTAACCTTCTGAGGTGGGACATTACATATACAAGATTTTTGAAATTATTATTAGACAGAACATGACGGCTGCAATATAAATTGTATTTTTGTGCTTCATGAATGACAGATAAACATTTGTTGTGTTTTGTCAGACTGTTAGGGCATGGTTTGTTAAATAACATTGTGCACTGTATACCATTACTTGATGCGTTAAGCTTAATAAAGCAACTGAGCTATAAATCTCCATATATGTCATGTTCACAAACATTTTGGTCATTTGAGATTCACAGTTCATTCAAAAATACCTTTTTGAAAATGCTAAATGTGATTACATACTAGTTCTTATGTGAACTGCATGCATTTCTTCAAGGATATTAACTGTCTGCGGCATGTGAATGGAGTGCAGTTCAAAATCTCCTGCAATAGCATAATGAGATGGAGGGTTTCAAATGATCCTTTGTTCAGTGCAATGAAATTTTCTGTGCATTTTTCAGTGTGGAAAATTGAAAACATCTGTATATTAACTACTTTATCACTGTTAAATGTTTAAATACTTAATTCTTGGGAAGAACTCTGTGTAGCTGCTCTGAAACATCGTTAGGGTGGTCCTCATTAGTTAGTGTCGTAGAGATGACTTCTCTGTTTTTTGTGTCTGTTAAAATGCAAATAATCCTTCTATGTTTGTAGCTAAATTCATATATCCATAGTGACTCTAACATTTAGGGATATTAAATTTGAACCTGGCTTCCTTAAGTTTTATTCCTTTTTATTTTCTTTGTCTTGGGTTACTATACTTTTTCACCCATAACAGGCATTTATTTTCATAAAATTTTCACTGTTTAGTAGTTAATTACATAGATAATGATGTAAATAAATTTTGTGATTCAGAAATAGTGATACATAACTGCAAAGCTCCGTGGATACGTTCTGAGTATTTTGGTATAAGGGAACCATGGTCTTTGGCAGCTTGTTACAGCTATTGCATTGCATTTGATGCCTTGCCCCTGTTAGCTTTGTATCATTATTACACTAAAAATACAGCACAATGGTGCAGATGTTGGTGGTACTCACTGTGTGTTGTGTTTTCATTCCTATATGGTAAATGCTTTTGACAACAGTAATGTCCTCTTCAACCTATTAGTCTCAAGCTGGCATTCAGTACATCTCAGGTCTGTCAAAAATGTTGTTTCTGTACAGTGTTAATTTTGGGTTAACAATGATACACAGCAGTATTATGGATAAGTTTACTGATGAAAACTTGGCAGAAAAGCACCTAGCGTATGGATTCAGTGAAAGCAATGGAAGAGCTGCACACCAACACAATGCTGAGCTGTGCCTAGACTGACGGCAACTACATCACAGTGCTTTTGCATCTTGCAGTTGTTGGACTACAGTGTGCTTTGTTTTTTGCATCTTTATTGATTGCATGTTATAGACCATTTCACTGTTGCAAAGGTATTTTAACAGAAACAAGAATCATTGCAGTAACACCAAAACACACACACACACACACACACACACACACACACACAGGGAGAGGCTGCAGGTGCGTGGTGCGTGGGACAGAGATTAGAGACATCATGGACACTATCCCCAATGAGTTCATGCAGCACATGACGACAATGTTGTAGAGGAGTGAACTGGGAGGGGGGCAGAACAGAGGATAAGGTGACTATGGGGAAGAGGATGTGAGTGCAGTATGGGTCAAATTGGAGTTATGGGGCATGTTGGAGGCAGGTGTGATGCAGGGGGTTATTGGAGATTGAGGCCAGGAGGATTATAGGAATGAAGGAAGTTTTGCAAGCAAAACTCCCATCTACAAAGTTCAGAAAAGCTTCTTCTAAGGGTAAGGACCCAGATGATACAGGATGTGAAGTGATCATTGGAATTGAGCAAGTCATGCTCTGCTGCATGTTCTGGCAGTGTTATTGGCCACAATTTTGTTGTGGCCATTTGTTTGTGAGGACAGTTCATTAGTGGTCACATCTAGGGTCAAGTACATGATCTGATTTCAAGCATCTGCTTTGACCAAAGACATTCTGTTTGACGTCATGAGCTTACATTACTAAGGATACAACTGCAAATTATTAAATTTTACCTTCAGTTGTCTTAGTATTTAGTGTAATCTATGATATTTGTGAACTATGCTGCTTATTCCAAATATGCCATGATGTATGACAGTGTGGTTGGGGTGGAACCCGAGAGCACAGCTTAAATTATTGATAAGTAAACTACCAGTGATTATATTTTTATTCTTTTTTCTGTCAAATATTTGGCTATTTCTTTCTGTATTTGGCACTATTTCTAAGAGTAAGTTTAGTCAGAAACTTAAGAGAATAATTTAAATTATTGAATGTAAAACAATAATTGATTACAAAGATCATGTTGTTTCTTACAGTTATTTCAACTTTTTGTAATGTGACAAGTTTGTTGAGGCTGAGGTTAGCCAGAAACCTAAGTGTATAGCTCAAGTGATCTTGAGTGAAATGAGTAGTGACGTTATTTATCATTCTGTGACATCGTGGAGATGCTGTGTATATGAAATGATTGTTCTTAGAGGTTTGTGTAGCCATTGCTGGTGTCTCATGCAGTGGAAGTTTGTTTTTGCTTTGTAATTTGTAGTAAAAGTTAAATTGAATGGGATAGAGCTGTAATAGGGCTTAATGAGTGACACTTTATGAACTGTTCAGTACTGCATAAGACAGCTTTCTGGTATACCATCCAATTTGCATTACACAGAACAAAATTTGTAATTTTGCCTCAAGATTTATGATCAGGTGATAGCGCATACATTATGTATTTGATGTACACTCCTGGAAATGGAAAAAAGAACACATTGACACCGGTGTGTCAGACTCACCATACTTGCTCCGGACACTGCTAGAGGGCTGTACTAGCAATGATCACACGCACGGCACAGCGGACACACCAGGAACCGCGGTGTTGGCCGTCGAATGGCGCTAGCTGCGCAGCATTTGTGCATCGCCGCCGTCAGTGTCAGCCAGTTTGCCGTGGCATACGGAGCTCCATCGCAGTCTTTAACACTGGTAGCATGCCGCGACAGCGTGGACGTGAACCGTATGTGCAGTTGACGGACTTTGAGCGAGGGCGTATAGTGGGCATGCGGGAGGCCGGGTGGACGTACCGCCGAATTGCTCAACACGTGGGGTGTGAGGTCTCCACAGTACATCGATGTTGTCGCCAGTGGTCGGCGGAAGGTGCACGTGCCCGTCGACCTGGGACCGGACCGCAGCGACGCACGGATGCACGCCAAGACCGTAGGATCCTACGCAGTGCCGTAGGGGACCGCACCGCGACTTCCCAGCAAATTAGGGACACTGTTGCTGCTGGGGTATCGGCGAGGACCATTCGCAACCGTCTCCATGAAGCTGGGCTACGGTCCCGCACACCGTTAGGCCGTCTTCCGCTCACGCCCCAACATCGTGCAGCCCACCTCCAGTGGTGTCGCGACAGGCGTGAATGGAGGGACGAATGGAGACGTGTCGTCTTCAGCTATGAGAGTCGCTTCTGCCTTGGTGCCAATGATGGTCGTATGCGTGTTTGGCGCCGTGCAGGTGAGCGCCACAATCAGGACTGCATACGACCGAGGCACACAGGGCCAACACCCGGCATCATGGTGTGGGGAGCGATCTCCTACACTGGCCGTACACCACTGGTGATCGTCGAGGGGACACTGAATAGTGCACGGTACATCCAAACTGTCATCGAACCCATCGTTCTACCATTCCTAGACCGGCAAGGGAACTTGCTGTTCCAACAGGACAATGCACGTCCGCATGTATCCCGTGCCACCCAACGTGCTCTAGAAGGTGTAAGTCAACTACCCTGGCCAGCAAGATCTCCGGATCTGTCCCCCATTGAGCATGTTTGGGACTGGATGAAGCGTCGTCTCACGCGGTCTGCACGTCCAGCACGAACGCTGGTCCAACTGAGGCGCCAGGTGGAAATGGCATGGCAAGCCGTTCCACAGGACTACATCCAGCATTTCTACGATCGTCTCCATGGGAGAATAGCAGCCTGCATTGCTGCGAAAGGTGGATATACACTGTACTAGTGCCGACATTGTGCATGCTCTGTTGCCTGTGTCTATGTGCCTGTGGTTCTGTTAGTGTGATCATGTGATGTATCTGACCCCAGGAATGTGTCAATAAAGTTTCCCCTTCCTGGGACAATGAATTCACGGTGTTCTTATTTCAATTTCCAGGAGTGTAGTATAGCTAATTAGCTTACCACCTATGAGATGAAGGTATTTAGCCAGCATCTGTAATTATGAGTAATGCATTCAGAATGAGATTTTCACTCTGCAGCGGAGTGTGTGCTGATATGAAACTTCCTGGCAGATTAAAACTGTGTGCCGGACCATGACTCGAACTCGGGACCTTTACCTTTTGCGGGCAAGTGCTCTACCAACTGAGCTACCCAAGCACGACTCACACCCCGTCCTCACAGCTTTACTTCTGCCAGTACCTCGTCTCCTACCTTCCAAACTTTACAGAAGCTCTCCTGCGGACCATGCAGGTAGGAGACGAGATACTGGCAGAAGTAAAGCTGTGAGGACGGGGCGTGAGCCATGCTTGGGTAGCTCAGTTGGTAGAGCACTTGCCCGTGAAAGGCAAAGGTCCCAAGTTCGAGTCTTGGTCCAGCACACAGTTTTAATCTGCCAGGAAGTTTCATATCAGCGTGCACTCTGCTGCAGAGTGAAAATCTCATTCTGGAAACATTCCTCTGGCTGTGACTAAGCCATGTCTCCACAATATCCTTTCTTTCAGGAGTGCTAGTTCTGCAGGGTCTGAAGGAGAGCTTCTGTAAAGTTTGGAAGGTAGGAGACGAGGTACTGGCAGAAGTAAAGCTGTGAGGACAGGGTGTGAGTCGTGCTTGGGTAGCTCAGTTGGTAGAGCACTTGCCCGCGAAAGGCAAAGGTCCCGAGTTCGAGTCTCAGTCCGACACACAGTTTTAATCTGCCAGGAAGTTTCATGAGTAATGCGTTATTTGGAATCAGCAATTTGATATGGGTTAAAGAAAACTTTTGAAAAAAAAAAAAAATAAATAAATAAATAGAAAAAAGTGAAGACATCATGGTAATGTTAGCATCAAAGTTCTGCTTGTAACTAATTAACAAATTAATCACTCAAATTCGATTTTTCATGTAAAGCTGAATTAACAATTGAAAATGTTTCACAATATCAGCCATAATTAAACTTATGTAGAATCTTAGGGAATCACGTTGTTAAAAATGCCAGATTCAGAATGTGTGTAATTAATTTTGTTATTAAATCTTCTGAAAATGTCCTAGATAAACAAATGACCTATTTAAGATTCTGACAAAAGAAAGTTTTTGTATGGAATGTTTAGCTTGTAACATTATTCCAAAGTGTCTAAGGTTCTCCAATTTGTGTTAGCACAAAAAGTTATTTAGTAATTTAGAAGAAATATCTGATTATGTGTCAAATATTGTTAACTGCATTTCATTACTTTATTTTTGTCTCAGAACCTAAAAGCCAATACTTGAAATACTGGGTGATCAAAAAGTCAGTATAAATTTGAAAACTGAATAAATCACGGAATAATGTAGATAGAGAGGTACAAATTGACACACATGCTTGGAATGACATGGGGTTTTATTAGAACCAAAAAAATATAAACGTTCAAAAAATGCCTGACAGATTGCGCTTCATATGATCAGAACAAAAATAATTAGCATAAGAAAGTAAGACTAAGCAAAGATGATGTTCTTTACAGGAAATGCTCAATATGTCCACCATCATTCCTCAACAATAGCTGTAGTCGAGGAATAATGTTGTAAACAGCACTGTAAAGCATGTCCAGAGTTATGGTGAGGCATTGGCGTCGGATGTTGTCTTTCAGCATCCCTAGAGATGTCGGTCGATCACGATACACTTGCGACTTAAGGTAACCCCAAAGCCAATAATCGCATGGACTGAGATCTGGGGACCTGGGGGGGGCCAAGCATGACGAAAGTGGCGGCTGAGCACACGATCATCACCAAACGATGCACACAAGAGATCTTTCACGCATCTAGCAATACTTTTTTTTATTTATTTTTCCTAATAAAATCCCATGTCATTCCAAGCATGTGTGTCAATTTTTACCTCTCTATCTACATTATTCTGTGGTTTATTAAATTTTCAAATTTATACTGACTTTTTGATCACCCAGTACATTCATTATGACCAAACATTTGTTTACTTCAAAATTGTATTGACAGAATATTTGCTAATGAAACTTTCTAAATGTAATTTGATAAATATATTTTGTAAACTAAGTTATCAGAAGATGACTATGTTAGAAGTGTGGAGGATAGCTGGGATAAACAATAAATGTGTGTAAATAAGTTATTAATGTGTAGCTGATTGAGGTATAATTTTACCAACCAAACTTTGCACTACTACATGGAATCTGTCCATCAGTTGCATCCAATGGAAGGTAAACAACAATAAGAAGTGGACAGAAAAGCAGCTTAGCAAAAATATTATTTGCAAAAGTGGAAGTAAGATCCTGGAGAAAAGCTGTTGGGACCTGATTACAGATCTCAGCCACTAGGCAAAGATAAATACCGTATTATTTGTTGTATTATCAGAAACAGTATTTTGCAATTAAAAAGAGTGTTGTGTGTGAGTATTCAAAATGAATAAACAGGGAAGTGAGGAAAATCAATCAGTAAATGCAGATTCAGGTTCAGTCAGAGTTTTATTGCAGGATTATCATCTGTGGACACTAACGATCCATTAGTAGGAGCAAGTGCAGCCATAAATAATCTGCACGTAGAAGCAGGCAGAAACATTTTCACAGTTTGGAGAAAATGATTTGGGACATAACTACAAAAATTTAAAGCTGAAAGTACCAACTAGGGCAACAGATAATACACTATTTGGAAGCAGCAGATAGTGAACTAAAAATCAATATAGGAAAAAATAAATAAATAAAAATCAGATTGACAAGAACTCAGAACTAAAAGATCAGATAATCAAACCACATGCAGGTCGTGGAGATAATAGAGGAATTACATGTGTTGAATTCCACAGTTGAGCCTGGGTGGAAAGAGCTCAGCACTTGTGTGGAAACAGTAGATTGGCAGATGTGGAGTCAAATTTGGCACTTGAGATTACGAAAATGATAAAAATATTAGAGAATATTATCACTTCCGTTAAACACAAAAATTCTCAGTTGAGAGTAGAAGTAGTACAAATGAAATGATTTTTTTGAGAAAGTAAAAAATTTTAAAACTAACACCAACTAGTAAATTTTGACAGTTAGTAGTCATGTTGATTGTTGTAACCACGACTGTTCTGGTTGCGGGGTTGCCGAGAATGAAGCGTGGTGGGACCACACAGGATGGCCAGTGAACAAACAAATGAACGGCAAAGGATAGACATGAACAACGATGGATGTCTGAGCAAGACCTTATGAACAACAACACGCAAGAAGCAACGGGGTCACAAGGGACAACCTAACAAATCCACAACATTCACTCATGCATGGAAACAATCTAACACAAACATGCTGTCTGTAGGCAAGATGTTGATAGACTCACGTGAATAGCAGAATGCCTAGCTGAACGAGAGGCAGGCACTTAAATACAGGATAGGGAACGTTGCTATTGGCTGCTAGGACCACGTGCTCCACTGTGACACCCTCACACTATACGCAGGCCAGGAACGCATGCAGCCACTGCTTACTGTGCAATGGCTGCAGAAACCTCTAGTGGTAATCAAGATCCATGCCATCTGAAACAGATTCGAACCCATGTTGCTTGGTACCAGGTTAATGACATCAAAAAGTTGTTGATATCAAAGTGCAGAAACTTATCAAAAGATTCGTAGAGCTTCAGGAGGGGATAGTACAAAAATGTTTCAATAGCTGCTGTGGTGGTACATTGGGAGTTTAAAGTGCATGCTGCAGACTTTATCCAACACTGTAAGAAAAACTATGCGTATGACATGACCGATGTTTTCATTGGCCAACCAGTAGACTAGTTCCGAAATGAGATTTAATGATTTCAAAAAAGAGCTTCTTAATGAAATTTGGACTGAAGGAGGGTAAGTGCAAATTAAATATGAGTTTCTGAATGGTCTAGTATGTAGAGAAAGCAATGGTACTATGAAATTTTTCTTTGAAAAGCAACTTCAGATTTAATTATCTTAATAAGTCATTTGACAAATTAAGACAATTGATGCATTGAAATGTAGATCATCAAAAAGAGTGCAGAGAGACTGGTCTATGGGATAGATGAGTCTAACAGACAATTTCTCAAATATGTGGACAAGCTAGACAGGACTTTTGAAAGAAATGAGAGACCAAATTGTAATCAGAATAATTATGGAGGTCCACCACATGAAGGATAGGATTGGAACATCAGTGGTGGAAACCAGGGGAGAAGAAATTGTGGTAATAGCCACAAGTTCCATCAGGGCGAAAACGTACAAAATTTTAATGGCAGCTGTAATGATTCATGTAGAATGTTTCTTCTGCCTGGTCCATAGATGAATGAGTGCAAAATTTCCGTGCTTCACAAAATTTATTCACATTAATTGACATCCAAAAAGCACACTCGTCTTGTAAACAAAACGCGGACAGACTTCACTGATCTCTTTGACTTCCAAAAGTAACTTCAAAACTGACTCCCCACAGCCTCACTGCATTGCTTTATGTAGAATCATAAGAATAACTTCCAAAATAAAGCATAATTAATTTTGTACAACTTTGATAATACAGTATTCAACAACAATCTTTTATAGTAGTATGTTTAGTTTACCATAAGAAAATCATTCTGAACTTTAATTACTATAATGTCTTTTGTATTATTTTAGTTATGTAATTAATTACAGGTTTGATTTGGTTACTAACTTGTAATGGTAGTACAGTGCTCATGCCTTATCCAATTAAATACATAGACTGCACAAATAAAGCCTCAAATTCTGGAAATTGGAAAACTCTGAGATGTAAACAAATGGGACTGGATCAGATTCTGAATGTGGCTCTCCAGCAGGGATACGACTTCCTCAAATCCTGACCTGAAATGAGATCCATCCTTCATGAAATCCTCCCCACTCCACCAAGAGTGTCTTTCCACTGTCCACCTAACCTTCGTAACCTCTTAGTTCATCCCTATGAAATCCCCAAACCACCTTCCCTACCCTGTGGCTCCTACCCTTGTAACTGCCCCCGGTGTAAAACCTGTCCCATGCTCCCTCCCACCACCACCTACTCCAGTCCTGTAACCCGGAAGGTGTACACGATCAAAGGCAGAGCCACGTGTGAAAGCACCCACGTGATCTACCAACTGACCTGCCTACACTGTGACACATTCTATGTGGGAATGACCAGCAACAAACCGTCCATTCACATGAATGGACACAGGCAGACAGTGTTTGTTGGTAATGAGGATCACCCTGTGGCTAAACATGCCTTGGTGCACGGCCAGCACATCTTGGCACAGTGTTACACCGTCTGGGTTATCTGGATATTTCCCACTAACACCAACCTATCCGAACTCCGGAGATGGGGACTTGCTCTTCAATATATCCTCTCTTCCCGTTATCCACCAGGCCTCAATCTCTGCTAATTTCAAGTTGCCGCCACTCATACCTCACCTGTCATTCAACAACATCTTTGCCCCTGCACTTCTGCCTCAACTGACATCTCTGCCCAAACTCTTTGTCTTTAAATATGTCTGCTTGTGTCTGTATATGTGTGGATGGATATGTGTGTGTGTGCGAGTGTATACCCGTCCTTTTTTCCCCCTAAGGTAAGTCTTTCCGCTCCCGTGATTGGAATGACTCCTTACCCTCTCCCTTAAAACCCACATCCTTTCGTCTTTCCCTCTCCTTCCTTCTTTCCTGATGAGGCAACAGTTTGTTGCGAAGGCTTGAATTTTGTGTGTATGTTTGTGTTTGTTTGTGTGTCTGTCGACCTGCCAGCACTTTCATTTGATAAGTCACATCATCTTTGTTTTTAGATATATTTTTCCTACGTGGAATGTTTCCCTCTATTATAACCATATATATATATATATATATATATATATATATATATATATATATATATATATGTGGAGTTATGATAGGTTCATGTCAGTGGGAAGTATCCAGATAACCTGCATGGTGTAACACTGTGCCAAGATGTGCTGGCCGTGCACCAAGGCATGTTTAGCCACAGGGTGATCCTCATTACCAACAAACACTGTCTGTCTGTGATATATATATATATATATATATATATATATATATATATATATATATATATATATATATATATATAAAAACAAAGATGATGTGACTTACCAAACTAAAGTGCTGGCAGGTTGATAGACACACAAACAAACACAAACATACACACAAAATTCAAGCTTTCGCAACCTACGGTTGCTTCATCCAGAAAGAGGGAAGGAGAGGGAAAGACGGAAAGATGTGGGTTTTAAAGGAGAGGGTAAGGAGTCATTCCAATCCCGGGAGTGGAAAGACTTACCTTGGGGGAAATAAGGGGCAGGTATACACTCGCACACACACACACACACACACACACACACACACACACACACACACATACACACACATATCCATCCGCACATATACAGACACAAGCAGACATATGTAAAGGCAATGAGTTTGGGCAGAGATGTTAGTCGAGGCGGAAGTAGAGAGGCAAAGATGTTATTGAATGACAGGTGAGGTATGAGCGAAGGCAACTTGAAATTAGGGGAGGTTGAGGCCTGGTGGGTAATGAGAAGAAAGGATATATTGAAGGGCAAGTTCCCATCTCTGGAGTTCTGATAGGTTGATGTCAGTGGGAAGTATCCAGATAACCTGCATGGTGTAACACTGTGCCAAGATGTGCTGGCCGTGCACCAAGGCATGTTTAGCCACAGGGTGATCCTCATTACCAACAAACACTGTCTGTCTGTGTCCATTCATGTGAATGGACAGTTTGTTGCTGGTCATTCCCACGTAGAAAGCTTCACAGTGTAGGCAGGTCAGTTGGGATATTTGGACGTGCGGGATATTTGTGTATAAGGCCTCACTGTGATGGAGCACATCCTTTCACGCCGATCACCTGCCACCCTACCTAAAATCTCTTTCCTCATTATCTGAGCCAGCTTCATCCTAACTCACAACTTCTTCACTTTCCAAGGCCAGACATACCAACAATTAAAGTGAACAGCCATGGGTACCAGGATGGCCCCCTCGTACGCCAACCTATTTATGGGTCACTTAGAGGAAGTCTTTTTGGTTACCCAGGCCTGCCAACCCAAAGTTTGGTACAGATTTATTGATGACATCTTCATGATCTGGACTCACAGTGAAGAAGAACTCCAGAATTTCCTCTCCAACCTCAACACCTTTGGTTCCATCAGATTCATCTGGTCCTACTCCAAATCCCATGCCACTTTCCTCGACATTGACCTCCATCTGTCCAATGGCCAGCTTCACACATCCGTCCACATCAAACCCACCAACACGCAACAGTACCTCCATTATGATAGCTGCCACCCATTCCATATCAAACGGTCCCTTCCCTACAGCCTAGGTTTTCATGGCAAACAAATCTGCTCCAGTCCGGAATCCCTGAACCATTACACCAACAACCTGAAAACAGCTTTTGCATCCCACAACTACCCTCCCAACCTGGTACAGAAGCAAATAACCAGAGCCACTTCCTCATCCCCCCAAACCAGAACCTCCCACAGAAGAACCCCAAAAGTGCCCCACTTGTGACAGGATACTTTCCATGACTGGATCAGACTCTGAATGTGGCTCTCCAGCAGGATTATTACTTCCTCAAATCTTGTCCTGAAGTGAGATCCATCCTTCATGAAATCCTCCCCACTCCACCAAGAGTGCCTTTCCGCCGTCCACCTAACCTTTGTAACCTCTTAGTTCATCCCAATGAAATCTCCAAACCACCTTTCCTACCCTCTGACTCCTACCCTTGTAACCGCCCCCAGTGTAAAACCTGTCCCATGCAACCTCCCACCACCACCTACTCCAGTCCTGTAACCCGGAAGGTGTACACAATCAAAGGCAGAGGCACGTGTGAAAGCACCCACGTGATTTACCAACTGACCTGCCTACACTGTGAAGCTTTCTACGTGGGAATGACCAGCAACAAACTGTCCATTCGCATGAACAGACACAGGCAGACAGTGTTTGATGGTAATGAGGATCATCCTGTGGCTAAACATGCCTTGGTGCACGACCAGCACATCTTGGCGCAGTGTTACACCATCCGGGTTATCTGGATACTTCCCACTGACACCAAACTATCAGAACTCCGGAGATGGGAACTTGCCCTTCAATATATCCTCTCTTCCCATTACCCACCAGGTTGCCTTTACAAATGTCTGCTTGTGTCTGTGTATGTGCGAATGGATATGTGTGTGTATGCGAGTGTATATCTGTCCTTTTTTCCCCCTAAGATAAGTCTTTCCGCTCCTGGGATTGGAATGACTCCTTCTCCTCTCCCTTAAAACCCACATCCTTTCGTCTTTCCCTCTCCTTCCCTCTTTCCTGATGAAGCAACCGTTGGTTGCGAAAGCTTGAATTTTGTGTGTATGTTTGTGTTTGTTTGTGCATCTATCAACCTGCAAGCGCTTTCGTTTGGCAAGTCACATCATCTTTGTTTTTATATATATATTACTTTTGTTTTGGAAAGGTTCATGTTCAGAAATCTATCGACGCATCGAGCTTGGCTGGCCAGCATTTGGGAAGAATTCAAAAGTATTCAGATCAAAAATGCCAGTAAATCTGAAGAAAGCAGTATTTGATCAATCCGTTCTTCCTGTGATGACGTACGGCTGCGAGACATGGACACTGAACTCATTTACAAAAGGGAAACTTAGGACAGCACAGAGAGCCATGGAGAGATCAATGCTGGGCTATACAAGAAAGGACAGGAAATGGGCAGATGACATCCGGTCTGTGACGAAGGTTAATGACATCTTAGAGAGAGAAGGTTCCTTGAATTGGCAGTGGGCTGGCCACGTCGCAAGAAGAAAAGACAACAGATGGACGAAGCTAGTACTGGAGTGGAGTCCGAGAGAGCACCGGACAGATGGGACAAAGACATCAAGAAGATCGCTGGTAACACCTGGCAGAGAACTGCCCAAGACTGTCCCACTTGGTGAAGACTTCTGAAAGCCTACCTGAATCCACGACTCGAAGAGACCACATCATCTAATGATTGAATCGGCTGATGATATATATATATCCCCCGCCCCACCCTCAGCCACTCTTACAAGTATTACTTCTATGAATGGCTGCTAAATACATATAAGCAATCCAAAAAATCAAAAACGTTTTCTTTTCTTAGCTGTCTCTCCTGTCAGTGGTTCACATTACACATTCTAAGCAACTGGCAGCTCACAATCATCAGTTCTTTTTGCACTGTCCATCTTGTGACTGCAATTCTTCTTTTTCTGGCAGTCTCTATGCTGCAATGGCACAGTTCACTATTAGTTTCACAGTTTTTTAATTTTCAGTTCCAGGTCGGGTAAGGATCTTGGATATAGTTGTCTAGGTAGGAACAGGGATGAACACATTACTCAAGATACTCATGTAGGTTACAATTAAGGTAACAACAGGTATTAATATATCAAAAGGATAAGTATTGCCCCCCTTCTTGCAGCAGTGTACTGTAGGTCTCTAGAATAATGTAGTGTTCCAAAGGATTGGAAAAGGGCACAGGTCATCCCCATTTTCAAGAAGGGACGTCGAACAGGTGTGCAGAACTAGAGACCTATATCTCTAACGTCAATCAGTTGTAGAGTTTTGGAACACATATTATATGACTTTTCTGGAGACTAGAAATCTACTCTGTAGTAATCAGCACAGATTTCGAAAAAGACGATCGTGTGAAACCCAGCTTGCGCTATTCATCCATGAGACTAAGAGGACCATAGATGCAGGTTCCCAGGTAGATGTCGTGTTTCTTGACTTCCGCAAGGCATTTGATATAGTTCCCCACAGTCGTTTAATGAACAAAGTAAGAGCATATGGATTATCAGACCAATTGTGTGATTGGATTGAAGAGTTCCTAGATAAAAGAACGCAGCATGTCATTCGCAATGGAGAGAAGTCTTCTGAAGTAAGAGTGATTTCAGGTGTGCCACAGGGGAGTGTCATAGGGCCGTTTCTATTCACAATATACATAAATGACCTTGTGGATAACATCAGAAGTTCACTAAGGCTTTTTGCAGATGATGCTGTAATATATCGAGAGGTTGTAATAATGGAAAATTGTTCTGAAATGGAGGAGGATCTGCAATGAATTGATGCATGGTGCAGGGAATGGCAATTGTATCTCAATGTAGACAAGTTTAATTTGATGTGAATACATAGAAAGAAAGATCCTTCATCATTTAGATAAAATATAGTAGGTCAGCAACTAGAAGCAGTTAATTCCATAAATTATCTGGGAGTAGGCATTAGGAGTGATTTAAAATGGAATGATCATATAAAGTTGATTGTCGGTAAAGCAGATGCCAGACTGAGATTCATTGGAAGAATCCTAAGGAAATGCAATCCGAAAACAAAGGAAGTAGGTTACAGTACACTTGTTCACCTACTGTTTGAATACTGCTCACCGGTGTGGAATCCATACCAGATAGGGTTGGTAGGAGAGATAGAAAAGATCCAATGGAGAGCAGCGTGCTTCGTTACAGGATCATTTAGTAATTGCAAAAGCATTACTGAGATGATAGATAAACTCCAGTGGAAGGCTCTGCAAGAGAGACGCTCAGTAGCTTGGTACGGGCTTTTGTTGAAGTTTTGAGAACATACCTTCACCGAGGAGTCAAGCAGTATATTGCTCCCTCCTTTGTATATCTTGCGAAGAGACCATGATGATAAAATCAGAGCCCACACAGAGGCATACCGACAATCTTTCTTTCCACAAACAATATGAGACTGGAACAGAAGGGAGAACCAATAGAGGTACTCAAAGTACCCTCCGTCACACACCGTCAGGTGGCTTGCAGAGTATGGATGTAGATGTAGATTATTCTGTACTATTAGCATATTTACAAACAAAATCACTCACAATTAAGCGTCTCTAAACTGTAAATATTTAGCTATATACAAATTAAGTCAATGAACCAAACATGAGTTATTTATGTATCCTTTCTTTTTGATTAATATTTCAGTATATTCCACTATAACGTATATTTGACCCCCAGATCTCATTTAACTCTTTATCATATCAAACAAACTCACAGACTGCTCATCATCACACAATCTTGTAATAACAAACTTCTTACAAAATGTCTTTTGTCACAGTGAAACTTGTCCATTTAGTGACACATGTACATCTTTACCATTGTCCATTTGTTCATCCCATTAGCAAATTCATAAAATCATGACCAGGCCTGTCATTCTGAAAGAAGCACCCAAAATCAAATACATACTCTACAGAGTATAACTACAATAATTGGTCAATCACTATTGTAGGAAAGTCAAATTTAGTACACAGTTACATTTTCAAATTATTCCTCAAATAACATTACTCAATAGTCATATTACACACAGAAAACTTATACTACAGAGAATGGATAGTATTTTCAGTAAGAGATAGCTTCATTATAGGTCTATAGATGAGTAAAAGATGTAGCATCCAAAAATGAAAAGAAGGAAATAGAATGCTACATAGCTCGGAGATCTAGTGCTCGCCACACACTTGACACAAAGATGTGTCCTCCTGAGGGCTTTTACATCATCATAATTTTTCTTCGTGTTTGACACTTACTCCATATGGTTTGATAAGAAATGGTTTGTGGGGTGTTAGATTAAGTCTACATTCATAGTTTTTCACTTTTTCAGGTTTCTCACTAAACACATCCTTGTATTCCAACAACAAACTACCTAATTGATCTGTCTGTTCTTCAGCCAGACTTCCAGCTTCCTTTAGTTTGGTGGCCACTAATTCAGAATACTTCTTTCACTGCATTCTTCCTCATTGTCTTCCTTGTTAATGCCAACTTTTTCATTTACACCATTCTTGCCTGCGCAATTTCTCTTACTTGTCTTAATTTTACTTAGAGCTACATCAGATGATGGCTTTGTGTCATGTCCTTCTTTTACACACTGTTTACTTTTCCTGGAACTGATCTCACAGTAAGCCTGCTGATTGGTTGTACCATCCCAGTTGGAATGCAGTTCTTCACAAATAATCTTGATGACTCTTTTTACTCTGTTGCTGTCACTATAACCCTTGTAAGTATCCCATAAATTTTCTAGCATCACATCTAAATGATAATGTCTGTCCACATGTTCCTTATCTGATGATAACTTCTCAGTTTCCATTGGTACAATCTTATTCTCATATTCTTCACAAATACTACTAACATCATCTTCTTCGCCATTAATTAAATCTTCTTTAACCTCATATACACCATGCCGTCTAATTCTTCCACCCACTCATTGTTACTACTGTCACTTTCACTATTAACATTGTCACATGTGATATTACTTCCAATACTAGGCACTTCTATAACTTCCTCACAATGATCATCAGAATTGTTGACAAGTACATCAGTACAAGTATCATCACTTAACTGCTTAACAGTGATAGACTCTTCCTCCATTAATTTAATTAATCCAAACTCATCAAGATTACCATCAGAACCAACATTTTCTTTGCAAACTTCTTTGCCACACTGGTTATATAGAGTTGAAATAGTTTCCTCCTCTAATGGAACTTCTTCAACATTCTTACAGATGCTATTACTTCTATCTTCAGCACTTTCATACATACTTTTCCAGAATTTACTGTCAAACTGTAATTTGCTAATCTGATGTGCTCTTCTTAGATTAGCTCTGTCATTTCCACTCCAATATCTTTGATTGCTCTGTCTTCTGTTATTATTTTCGATGTCTGTAGGCTGGTGGTGTGTAGCCTGATTTTCGTACTTATTTCTCACCCCAAACTGACAGGCTCCCAATGAGGCGTGCATCAGTTTAAATTGCCTGGGCTTGAGTGGTGATTATCTGATTGTCTGTTATTATTCTCCCAAGGTCTCTTCCTGTTGTCATATCCTCTATTTCCATTCCCATTTCTATGGCTGATCCATCTATTATCACTTCTATTCTAACCAATATTATTAGTCTGGTTTTCATTGTCTCTCTTATCTTCATTCCAGCCCCCAGGTGATTGGTTGCCAAATCTGCCATTACTTAACCTCTCATTTCTCTCAACCTCTCTCAAACTTATCTATATACCTCAAGAACTGATCTATACAGTTATCTGGTCCAAAAATCAACTCCCACTGTATTCTTTCTGATAATCTCCTTTATAAGACATCTATTTGTATTAGTTCATCAAAAGGGTTTTCTAAGTGTACTAATTTCCTCAATTGGTTTTCACAAAAACACTTCAAGCTACCATCACCTTTCCTATACATTCGACCATTCAGAAACTCACTCTTAATCCTAGCTTGCTCAGATTCTGACCAAAACTTATTTAAGAACTTTCTTTCAAATTCATCACATGACATGGTACAATTTACAGTCTGATTGGCCCATGAGATTGCTTCTCCATCCAAAAGTCTCTTAACAAATTTAATTTTCACATTGTCTGTCATGTCATTACTAAAATTATCTTAACAATGCTGTAAAAAATCAACAGGATGGAATTTACCATCTCCTGGAAAGCATTTTAAAGGTATGCCACTCCATACAAAATTAATATTGCAAAAAAAATTTCTTTGAGATACATCCTCTTGTAATTCTACAACTTTCTTCCTTAAATCCACAACATTATTCTTACACATATCTATTTTTTCATCACACTTCAGTTCTACATAACTTATTTGACTGGAAATGTCTGTAAATTTTGACTTAGAGATTCTTTTGTAAGTTTTTCTTCTAAGATTCTCCTAGTGTGAACAACCTGCACTTTAAGTTTAGAATTTTCTACTTCTATATACTTATCTAATTTTCTGAAGCTTTCCTCGTTTTTTGATAACCCTTGTGTGAAATTAGTTTCTAATATTTCTAGACTTCCTTCTACTGCTCCTAAGTGAGTATTGAGTTCACCCTGCCCTGTCTCAACAATAATTTTTAGTGCTGCCAAACCATCCTGGATTTCCCTTATCTTACTAGTATCCTGCCTAATATTTCCCATCTGTTCCTTCACTTCTTTCACATGCTGCATTAATAATATTAACAAATCATCTCTGCCTACTCTTCCCTGTGCAATTGGAGTACTCGTGGTGACATTTTTACTGGCACCCTCACCACCAAAGCTTCAATCTACACTTTGACTACTATTGGATAGTTCACTGATACTTGTTCCTTGGTCCGAAGTGTTTTCTAACAGATTCACTACTAAATCCTTTTTCCTCACTCATTTTTACATATTCTTTATCAGCCATAGTAAATTAAAAAATATAAAACTCCCCACACAAATATTTGTCACTTTCACAAAAACACTAATTAAGAAAATTAACAGTTACTCATCTGATGGTTGACGGTGCTGTCCAGGAATTCAGTCCTTTTTTATCCACACCAACTCTTTCCCTGTGGCAACATCCATTCGTTCTGTGTGTCCATAACACAAAATTGTCAAGACAATTTATGTTTGGCATTCGTTCACCTGAAACAGTCATTTGTTAAACATATTTCCACATTTCAAACATCGACCCGAGCTCAACTCCACCAAATGTAATGATTCATGTAAAATGTTACTTAACTAAAGTTTATTCTGCCTGGTACATTGATGAATGAATACGAAATTTTCATGCTTCACAAAATTTATTCACATTAATTGACATCTGAACTGCACACTTGTCTTGTAAACAAAACACGGACAGACTTCACTGATCTCTTTCACTTCCAAAAGTAACTTCAAAACTGACTCCCCACAGCATTGCTGCATCACTTCATGTAGAATAATAAGAATATCTTCCAAAATAAAGCATTATTAATTTTGTACAATTTTGATGTTACAATTACAATTTACAAAACATAAAAAAACTGGTGTTACAGCCGAATAAGGTACAAATTCAATATTTAGTGACAATATTTTATAGTAATATCTTTAGTTTTCCATAAGAAAATCATTCTGAAATTTAATTACAATAATGTCTTTCGTATTATTTTAAACATGTAATTAATTACAGTTTTTATTTGGTTACTAACATGTAATGGTAGTACAGAGCCCATGCCTTAGCCGATTAAATACATACAATGCACTAATAAGGCCTCAAATTCAGGAAATAGGAAAACTGTGAGATGTAAACAATTAGAGAGTTAATTAGAAATGTAATTACAAAGAATATTAATTACAGAAGAAGTCATAAAAATAAATCACAAATGAATATACATCACTTGGTAATAACTTTTAAGCTGTTCCTCAAGATAGTGAGGTCTCCTGTTACTGGATTGTTAGATTAACATTTTGTTAATTAGAAGTATTGATTTTTCATGCTAACATCTCTGCAGTCTGTAGCTATTTATTTCTAAGGACTTATTAGTTAAATTTCTTGATTAGTTACTTAATTTAGCATATGTACATAATTTCATCAATGACAACAGTCCACCGATAATTAAGACAATGCACGTCCTTCCAGAACATTCCACAAGCCTTCACAAAGAATATAAATTTTTTTATCAAATAGGACAGAATGATAAATTTATATACAGACACACACACACACACACACACACACACACACACACACACACACACACTCACACACTCACACTCTGTCTCTCTCTCTCTACTGGCCATTAAAATTGCTACACCATGAAGAAATGCAGATGATAAATGGGTATTCATTGGACAAATATATTATACTAGAACTGACATGTGATTACATTTTCACGCAGTTTGGGTCCATAGATCCAGAGAAATCAGTACCCAGAACAACCATCTCTGGCCGTAATAGCGGGCATTGCATCAAACAGAGATTGGAAGGCATGTAGATGTACAGCTGCCTATGCAGCTTCAATAACAATACCACAATTCATCAAGAGTAGTGACTGGCGTATTGTGACAAGCCAGTTGCTCGGCCACCATTGACCAGACGTTTTCAGTTGGTGAGAGATCTGTAGAATGTGCTGGCCAGGGCAGCAGTCGAACATTTTCTGTATCCAGAAAGGCCCTACAGGACCTGCAACATGCGGTCGTGCATTATCCTGCTGACATGTAGGGTTTCACAGGGATCAAATGAAGGTTAGAGCCATGGGTTGTAACACATCTGAAGTGTAACGTCCACTGTTCAAAGTGCCATCAGTGCGAACAAGAGATGACCGATACGTGTAACCAATGGCACCCCATACCATCATGTCGGGTGATACGCCAGTATGGCAATGACGAATACACGCTTCCAATGTGTGTTCACCGCGATGTCACCAAACATGGATGCGACCATCATGACGCTGTAAACAGAACCTGGATTCATCTGAAAAAATGATGTTTTGCCATTCGTGCCCCCAGGTTCGTCATTGAGTACACCATCGCAGGTCCTCCTGTCTGTGATGCAGCGTCGATGGTAACTGCAGTCATGGTCTCCTAGCTGATAGTCCATGCTGGTGCAAATGTCATCGAAGTGTTTGTGCAGATGGTTGTTGTCTTGCATATGTCCCCATCTATTGACTCTGAGATTGAGATGTGGCTGCACGATCCGTTACAGCCATGCGGATAAGATGCATGTCATCTCGACTGCTAGTGATAGGAGGCTGTTGGGATCCAGCACGGCATTCTGTATTACCCTCCTGAACCCACCGATCCATATTCTGCTAACAGTAATTGGATCTCGACCAAAGCGAGCAGCAATGTCGTGATACGATAAACCGCAATCGCGATAGGCTACAATCCGACCTTTATCAAAGCTGGAAATGTGATGGTACGCATTTCTCCTCCTTACACGAGGCATCACAATTCCTTAGGAAGCACTGAATTGACTGATGCGTATAAATAAAGGTGGTATTGGACATTTCATATGAATCCTGGGGGAGGCTGTACCATTATACAGTGATAGAGACAGGAATTGGAATTGTGATTTTGACAACAGAAATAAGTCATGGGAAAGGGAGGGGGGGCGGGGACAGGCAACAACAGACAAAATAATAACCAAAGACCACATGATGACAGGAACAGACCTTTAAACAATTAGATGTCCCATTGGGAGCCTGTCCGTTTGGGATGAGATACTTGAACCAAAAAGAGGCTAGATATAACAGCATCAGACATGCTAACAATCAGTGACCTGTGTTTCATAGACATAACGATTTCAGACCATCAGTTAACATAGGTAGCCACGTAACACATTAGATGAACAAGATTCAGTTCAAGAAAGTGTTCTGGTAAGTAATGAGCAAAGATACAGAGAGTAATAATGACAACACACATAAATCAGTAGAGGAAGTAGCTTTAGATGATGAGTCCATTACAAACTTGCATGACCAGTGTGAGAATTTAGGTTCTGAAGAAGAAACTAATGTAGACAGTGATTTCGATGAATGTGGTCTGTGTAGTACAATGTTAAAAGTTTTGTAAGATGTCATGATGTTATTACTGACATTGTTACTGCTGGATCAGGTGATCTTTTGGAAGAAGTAGATGATGTATTGATGTTGAATAATGATGATGATGTGAATTTACTATCTGAGATGTGTGATGTTTCGATGATTATAATAGTAGTACAGAAGACTTTGATGGAGATCTGGACAGGATGATATGTATGTTGAAATTAAGGAAATTGTAAATTAATGACTCTGAAATAGTAACGGTGATAGAGACTCTGAAAATCTTCAACCTGAGAATCAAATTTTGCCTGTGCAGTTCAGTAATGACTTCACGTATAGTAAAGACAGTGTGTATGAGGTGATCCAAACAAGAATTTGGGATAAATATAGGTACTATACTGATTAAAGTAAAATAAAAAACAAACAAAAAGCCATTTGAAAGAAGTCTCACTCTTTAAGCAGGTAAATTCAGGCTAACATGACACTATGACTACTTACAGCTGAGAATTGTCACAATATTGGGGGGATCTGGCACGTCTCTGAGAAAAACAAAACCAGAAAGGGAAAATGCTGTAAGAGATCAGGATTATGGAGAAAAAGTAGGAGATCTGTTACATGAAAACCAGAAATATAAAGAAACTGAAACCTATGGGTGTCCACACATTCACATTGAGACTGAAGGTTCCAAAGGCTATAGCTTGACTGACACAGGTAGTCCCATATGTGCTCATTTGGGAAACTAAGAGCCAAAATCAAACAAATACATATTTCATAGAGTTACTAGTTGTTGTCTGGCTGGACATGTGGCACGATTGCCACTCATGGTCATGCATATGCATTCTTTGTCAACATAGGAAGGTGAGCAGACATGTGCAACCGCCTTTAGGACAGTTCAACGTCCTGAGGGGCCATCTGCACCGTGTGCCCATTGGCATGGTCAGTCCTCTTCCCCCACACAAGGGATACAAATACATCCTTTCCATGATTGACTGCACCATCTTTTGGTTGAGGGAGTAACCCTGGTGGACATTAAAGCTGAGACAATTGCTTGCACGTTCATTTCAGAGTGGGTGGCTAGACTTGGTTGCCCCCTGTCACTTACCATAGACCAGGGCCACCAATTCGAGTCATCACTTTTCGCTTGCTGTGAGTTGTGTGGGGTGGTGAAATTTCGCATGACTGCATATCATCTGCAGGCCAATGGATTAGTGGAGCAATGGCACAGAATGCTAAAAGCTGCCCTCGTGTGCCATGGTGGGCTTTGGTCCGAGGCTCTGCTGTGGGTACTGCTGGGAATCCATTCCACACAAAAAGAGGAACTCAATGCTTTGTTGGTGGATGTACTGTATGGTGAACGCTCATCCTGCTGGTCGAATTCGTCGAGGACACTTCTTTGACGAATGCTACTAGCCTGCTGAACCTCGTGAAATGAGTGCGTGCTCACATAGCCTACCTTCGCTTGCCTCTACCTCGTGCTCACACCACACCAGAGGTGTATGTTCATAAGGGTTGGCCTTCAGTCTTAAGGAATATAGCACCAGGTCTAATTTTGTGCTTAATTTTTGTGTATGTAATTAATTTCCTAATTTATTTTGGCCATTCCTAGTTAATATCTTTTGCTATAGATCATGATAGGGTGAAATCAGTAATTGTTTCATGACTTAGATTCTATTGTTGACTTATAAACAAACATAAATTCTGTCCTAATTATAAGCATTTGGAAGAAAAACTACTAGGATTCTTAAAGTATTTATTTGGCTCTATTTGAAAATATATTAGCAAAGCCAGTCCTTAATTCCAAAATAATTACCAGGTTCATCAAAACTATTGTTTGTATAACTGTATCTGTTAATTTCATTATTTAAACAAATAATTTGGCCTAACCTTTGCAGCAGAAGGAAATGTTACAAAGGAGGAATTTTTTGATTTATTTAGTTAATTGAAAGAGTTATGTTTCATTTGTAATTTCTGTAACTTAAACATTGAACAATGTATAGTGTCAGGGCCTATTACTGTGAGGATATATATAGGACCGTTTTTGGTCCCGAAATGGTCAGTCAGTCCATGGCAGTTTTTCAGATGTGAAACATTTATTGGTTAGATTAACAACAATTCATCAACTTAACAGTGAACTAAGTGTACCACAAATAGGCAATACGTTAAAACGATTAATGACAATGTCTGTTCAATTTATTTGAAAAATAGTGTCACACATACTGTATTATCCTGCAAGAACTGTGAACTGTGTGATTAGGTTTTTACTACTCATAGATGTTCAACAGCAAACTATTGTAGCAGTATGCTGATGTTGCCTGCAACCTATTAGTGAGGCTTATCAATGTTTATCAGTACTGAACTAGCCATATAATTGTGTGATATTGGGTGTTGTGAACAGTGAAAGTAAAGAACTGTGAAACACAACTATGCAACTATTGGCTACACCATTTACAGTAGTCAGTGTTGAACTTCCACCCCCATTTTTCAGCCAGTATAGCAGTGTAGTATGTTGACACTGAGAACTATCAACAAAGAAATAAAGCAGGCGAACGTCACAAGGTGAAACAGTACTCTCAGTGACTTTTGTAGATTATGCTGGCCTCAATTATACATTGATATTTTAAATATAGACATGAAAGCTTTGGACATTCTGGAACACAGAAATGCACACAGAAAATCTAGGAAACTGCATATTTTTACAGTATTACTAGCAGGGTTCAGAAGCTGTAAGCAACCTGTGACAGATGTCAAAGAGTGCAGGTGACGAGTTAAACTGGCAAAGGTTTTATAGAGAATATTCTGCCAAAAGAACAGCACAAACTTGTCACAGTAGATCTGTATGGAGCTTTACATCTATGTCTACATTGATACTCGGCAAGCCACCATATGCTGCATGGCGAAGGGCAGTATGTAGCACTAATAGTCATTCCCTCACCTCTTCCACTCGTAAATAGAGTGAGGGAAAAAAGACTGTCAATATGCCTCCATATAAGCCCTTATTTCTTGTATCATATCTTCACAGTCCTTATGCACAATGTATGTTGGCACCAGTCATATTGTTTGGCAGCCTGCTTCAAATGCTAGTTCTCTAAATTTTCTCGATAGTGTTCCTTGAAAAGAACATTACCTTAATTCCAGGGATTCCTATTTGTGTTTCTGAAGCATCTCTGTAACACATGTTGTTTGAACCTACCAGTAACAAATCTAGCTGCCTGCCTCTAAACTGCCTTGATGTCCTCTGTCAATCAAACCTGGTGCAGGTGCCAAACATTCAATCAGTGCTCAAGAATAGGTTGCACCAGCATCCTATATGCGTTCTCCTCGACATGTGAACCACACTTTCCTAAGATTCTAACAATATGATGAAGTCAGCCATTTGCCTTCCTTAACCCGCTCCTTACCCAAGTCTAAATGTGACTTCTGCTACATCTTTTTCATGGTTGATGTGTTTTGGACATTTAGCAAATGCACCCTGTCAAGAAACCAGCTAGCAAGAACATTATCTTCAGAATTAGGGAGGACTACTTTGCCAATGTAAGGAAACCAAAAAAGATATTGTCTGATAATGGGACACAGTTAACATCTGGATCATGGAAATCATTTATTGAAGACGAATGGATAGACCATTTTTAGACATCTCCATACCACCCATTGGGGAATCCTGCTGCATGATACATATAGGGAGGTTGTTCTGAACTTATTGTAACAGGAAACAAGCCAGCTTGATTGAGTATGTAAGCAAGTTTGAGGACTTCTTATACAGTCTCCAACAGTCCTTGATTGGATTTTCCCCATATGAGAACTTGTATAGAAGGAGGACATCCAACCTAGTCAGTAAAATAATGAAATTCCCGGCATGCATTTACATGAGTCCTCAGGAGAGGTGAGATATTGTAAGGAAAACTATGAAGCTCAGGGAAATGTTAGGCAGCAGAGACAATATTGAAAGTGACACATTTCACAATTGATGATATGGTGCTTGTTAAAATCCACAAAAAGTCAACATCAGTTAGTGGGAACTGAAAAAGTTTTTTGAGATTTATATTGAACCATTCAGGGTGCAGGGCAACCCCCATCTTAACACTTCCAGATCTATGTATCCAAGATCTGGCAGACTTCGGCCTGCAAAATATTACAGAGCTAAAACCTTATAGGCAAGTGCCAAATGCTAACTGTTGATAAATACTTGTCCAGAAAAGAGACCACATCTTTTGTAAATAGCTAGCTGTAATTTTTGGTGTGAATTTTGCCTCATTCTGTTGTGTATATAATGTTATGTATACCTCAGGAATGTATACAGATTATGTATGTCAAGTATGTGGCACCTTTCTTCTTTTTTGTTTTTGTGTGCTGCATCTTCTCCTTATTCTGTAAATCAGGCAGTGCAATTATGTCCTTCTGTTATGGGTACCTCTCTCCTTTGTTTAAGTAATGACAACAACTAGCAGTTAAGTCAGAAAGATTTGTCAGCTCTGTTTAAAGATAATCTTGTCATAAATTTTGCTGTCTCTAGCCAGGACCAATAAATATTATAATTAGGACCAACCTTACTGTAGAAGTAGATGACATTTTTATTTGTTGAAAAGTTGTTATAAAACAAGTAAGAGCTAACCTTGCAAGTAATGCATGAATAAATCAAATGAATTTTTCATAGAAAGAATGTGTAACGTAACAAGCTATCATATTAATGAATTTGATGTTACATAAAGATGTATAGTATTTAATTTGAGTTGTACTCTCACAATTAATGACTAAATGCAATATTCAAAGAGAACAAAATGGATATAAAAACAGATAAACAGTCCAGAACCAAGTAATACACAATATATAATGATAAGAATATACACATTTTGTGAAACCCAGACTCAGCACGTAATATTGTGCTCTCCTAGTGGACTGTGCTATTGCAGCAATGATGCTTAAGTCAAGCTAAGCTTCATTACCAAAATTTATACATATTTTGAAAAGAGAGACTTCATTATGCAAATATTCAGAAAGAAAAATTTCAAGTTAAAATTTAGTTTTCATATTTTTGAAAAATGAAAAAATTTGTTATACAGCTTAAACCCATTCAATTTTACTATCTTTTGTAATTAGTAGGCTAGAATTTGAGAAGTTTGCCATCTTTTCTAAATAGCAGGATAGGACTTGACAATTTCACAATCTTTTGTAAATAGTAGATTAGAACTTGAAAATTTTGAACTCTTTTTGCTTTTAAATTTTGAAAACTGATATCTCTATTAATTAATAAAAATTTTGCTAATTATTTCTTTTACCTTTACTATGTATTTTTTTTTTTAGCACTGTTAGGTTGTATATGGACATCATCTCTTCCATGTTCAACATTGAAGCGATGTTGGAGTGGGGAGGGGGGGGGGGGGATTTATGTAATAGGAATTAATGAGGGACATTTTATCAACTATTCAATACCTCCTAGACAGCTTTTCAGTATATATCATTTGCTTCATAATTAAAGATCAGATGCTAATGTATACATTACGTAAGCAATGCACACTGATCAGCCAGAACGTTATGACCTCCTACGTAACAGCCGGTATGTCCACCTTTGGCACAGATAACCATGGCAATGCAGAATGGCATGGAATCAATGAGACATTGATAGGTCGCTAGAGGGAGTTAGCATCACATCTGCACACACAGATCTACTAATTGCCATTAAGTCCAAGGAGGAGGACGATGAGCTCTGATGTCTCATTCAATCACATGCTAGATGTGTTCAATTGAGTTCAGATCTGATGAGCTGGGGGACCAGGACATCAATTGGAACTTGCCACTGTGTTCCTCACACCACTCCATCATACTTCTGGCATTCTGACATGGTGCATTATCTTGTTAGAAAATGCTCCTGCTGCTTGGAAATATGATTGTCATGAAGGAGTGTACATGGCCTACAGCCAGTATACAATACTCCTTGGCTGTCAAGGTGAGTTGCATGATCTTCACTGGACTCATGGATGCCAACGTCAATGTTCTCCAGAACATAATGGAGCCACCACCATCTTGTGGCCATCTCGCAGTATGGGTGTCAAGGAGCTGTTCCCCTGAAAGATGACAGATTCGCACCCACCCATCAGCATGATGAAGAAGGTACTGGGCTTCATAAGATCACACAATGTTTTGCCACTGCAGCACATCTAGTGCTGATGGTTATGTGCCCATTTCACTCATAGTTGTTGATCTTAGGGTGTTAACATTGGCACATGCATAGGCCATTGGCTGTAGGTGTTCATCATTAGGAGTGTTCAGTGCACTGTGTGTTGAGACTCACCTGTACTCCACCAAAGTTTGCTGCCTGTCATGTTTTACAAGTTCGCTCAGCGTCTGATGTCCATCTGTAATGAGGGATGGTCACGCAACCTCACAACGTCTGGACATGGTTTCACTGTGGTTTCATCATGTGTTGAAGACACTGGCCACAGTATGAATCGTACACATGACAAGTAGAGCTGTTTCCAAAATGCTCATGCCAGACCTCTGGGCCATCAGAATCTACCCTTGGTCAAACTCAGACAGATCACATGCCTCCCCATTTTACACATGGACAGCATACTCACTGATAGTACATGCACTGGGCATGTGTCTGACTAGCAGTCATTCCTTGCCAGATAATGCTGCTATTGCCTGGATGTGTTTATATCGATAATAGGTCAGTTGTAATAATGTGCTGGCTGATCAGTGTAATATAACTAATGGTCTACCTGCCTGCAAGATAAAAGTATTTATCCAGAATGCATTATTTTGGTATCAGCAATTTGATAACACTTACGGGAAACTTTTGAAAAAAATTATATGAAGATGTCATGCTTCTTAGCATCAAATTTCTGTTTGTAACTAATTAGCAAATTAAACACTAAAATTCGATTATTTCATGGAAGCATGTGCAACAGAAGTAGAAGTTCACAAAAAATCCATCATAATATTAAGTGTATATCGAGCACCTGCAGGTAACTTTAATCTGTTTGTAAACCACCTTGAAGCTGTACTGGCCCATTTAACAACCAAAAACAAAGAAATAGTGGTTTCTAGTGATTTCATTGTAGATTTCCTTGAAGACTCTCCGAATAAGAACTTATTTGAGTTAGTAACACTATCATTCAACTTAATTCCCAATGTAAAGTTCCCCACTAGGGTAGCCAATTGCTCACAAACAGCTGTTGATAATATTTTTTATAGAAAAGTCCAGTGAACAAAATTATATTACAAAACCAATAGTCAATGGCCTCTCAGAACATGACATGTAATTCCTTCTGTTAAATATTAATACTGAACAGGATACAAAATCTGTAAAATCTGAGCTCAAGAGGGTAATCAATAAGCCAAAAAATGATTATTTTAGGACACTCCTCAGAGACATTCACTGGACTGATGTTAATAGTGCTCATGGCATGAATGAAAAATATAACACTTTTGCTAATAAAGTGCTTACCTTATTCGAACACTGTTTTCCCCCAAAACCTACCAAGGTTAGAGTAAAGTCTACAAAGAAGCCATGGATTACTCAAGCAATAGGGATATCTTGTAAAACAAAAAGAAAACTGTATCTGACAATCCGAAACAGCACATTACAAGAAATACTGCAAAATATTAAAGACTGTAATATGGACGTTAAAGCAAATATATTAAAAGGAAAAGATAGTCATATCAGATAACAAAATAAAGACAATATGGGAGTTAGTGAAGGAGGAGACTGGTAGAACCAGACATGAAGAGGAACAAATAGCATTAAGGGTAAATGATACATTGGTGACAAATGTGTATAGTGTTGCAAAACTTTTTAACAAACATTTTATAACTGTTACTGAAAAGACGGGGTTGTCAGGTTCAGTAGATGCTGCTATGGAATACCTCAGACCAGAAATTTCAAGTAATTTCCATAATATGAATTTGACCCTCACTACCCCAGCAGAAATAATGTCCATCATAAAATCTTTAAAATCAAAAACATCTAGTGGGTATGATGAACTATCAACAAAGTTAATTAAAGAATGTGATTCTGAGCTAAGTAACATATTAAGCTGTCTGTGTAACCAGTCGTTTATCAGTGAAATATTTCCTGATTGGTTGAAATATGCTGAAGTTAAGCCACTGTTTAAGAAGGGAGATAAAGAAATAGCATCAAAGTTCCGTCCAATTTCACTGTTGCCAGCATTCTCAAAAATTTTAGAAAAAGTAATGTACAGTTCGCTATATAACCATCTTATATCAAATAACATACTGTGAAAGCCACAGTTTGGATTTCTAATGGGTTCTGATATTGAGAAGGCTATCTACACTTACAGTGAAAATGTGGTTAATTCATTAGACAAAGAATTGCAGGTAACTGGTATATTTCGTGATCTGTCAAAGGCATTTGGCTGTGTAAATCACAATATCCTTTTAAGTAAATCAGAATATTATAGTGTAACAGGAAGTGCTGCAAAATGGTTCAAATCTTATATATCTGGCAGGAAACAAAGGGTGTTATTAGGAAAGAGACATGTATCAAGCTATCAGGTATCATCCAACTGGGAACTAATTACATGTGGGGTCCCACAAGGTTCCACTTTGGGGCCCTTACTTTTTCTAGTGAATATCAATGACCTTTCATCAGTAGCATTACCAGATGCCAAGTTCGTTTTGTTTGCCAGTGATACAAACATTGCAATAAATAGCAAATCAAGTGTAGTCTTAGAAAGATCAGCTAATAAAATATTTGTGGACATTAATCACTGGTTCCAGGCCAATTCTTTGTCACTAAACTTTGAAAAAACACCCTACATGCAGTTCAGAACTTGTAAGGAGTGTCCCACGAGTATATGTCTAACATATGATGACAAGAAGATAGAAGAAGTGGACAGTGTTAAATTCTTGGGATTGCAGCTTGATAATAAATTCAACTGGGAGGAGCACACCACAGAACTGCTGAAGCATCTTAACAAATCTCTATTTACAATGCGAATTGTGTCAGACATAGGGGATATAAAAGTGAAAAAGCTGGCATACTATGCTTACTTTCATTCCATAATGTCATATGGAATTGTTTTTTGGGGTAATTCATCAAGCCAAGCTAAAGTTTTCCGTCACAAAAATGTGCAGTAAGAGTTATATGTGGTGTGGACTCAAGAATATCCTGCAGAAGCCTGTTTAGGGAACTATCAATACTAACCACTGCTTCCCAATATATTTATTCCTTAATGAAATTTATCAATAAAAATATGTCTTTTTTTCAAACCAACAGCTCAATTCATAATATCAATACTAGAAATAAGAATAATCTTCACAAGGATTTAAGGTCACTTTTCAACAACTTGCCAGCAGCCATAAAAAGCTTAACAACCAATGAAATTCAGTTTAAGAGAAGACTAAAGGATTTATTGGTGGCCAACTCCTTCTACTCCATTGATGAATATATATATATATATATAAATTCATCAATGGAGTAGAAGGAGTTGGCCATTGATGAATATATATATATATATAAATTCATCAATGGAGTAGAAGGAGTTGGCCACCAATAAATCCTTTAGTCTTATAACTCCTTCTACTCCATTGATGAATTTTTCAATAAAACCAACTGATATATATATATATATATATATATATATATATATATATATATATATATAAATATAAATATAAGCCTAAAGGATTTATTGGTGGCCAACTCCTTCTACTCCATTGATGAATTTTTCAATAAAACCAACTGATATATATATATATATATATATATATATATATATATATATATATATATATATATATAAGACAAAAGGATTTATTGGTGGCCAACTCCTTCTACTCCATTGATGAATTTTTCAATAAAACCAACTGATATATATATATATATATATATATATATATATATATATATAAGACAAAAGGATTTATTGGTGGCCAACTCCTTCTACTCCATTGATGAATTTTTCAATAAAACCAACTGATATATATATATATATATATATATATATATATATATATATATATATATATATATCAGTTGATCTATATATATAAGTACAATATAACTTCTGCACAATTTCAGTGCAGTAATGTGTTCATTGTAAATATGTGTGTATGTGTGTGTGTGTGTGGTGTGTGTGTGTGTGTGTGTGTGTGTGTGTGTGTGTGTGTGTGTAAGTGCAATCTAATTTCTGAACCATTTCAGTGCAGTGATGTGTTCATTGTAAATAAGTATTATAATAGTTGTATTACATGTTTATTAGCTTATAAATAAATAAAAAACCCTTTTTTATTTTAAATTCAGTGCATTAGTATTTGTAAAATGACTCTTTCATATAGTGTTCATTAAAAAGTGACGATTATTCCACTTGGGACCTGTGGAATGGTACATAAGCTTATTTGCTTTAGTTGTAAATATTTGTCATGTATTGTTGTATTTCTACATCCTGGAGGACCTCCTCACTATGGATCAATTGGAATGAAAGTAAATCTAATCTAATTTAAAAAACCAAATTAAGAATTCCCAATATTTCACATCATCAGATATAATTAAACTCATATAGAATCTTAGGGAATCACGTCATTTAAGTTTACAGACTGAGAATGCCTGTAATTAATTTTATAATTACTCCTTCTAGGAATTTCTGATATGAAAAAATGTCCTATTTGAGATTCTGATAAAGTAATTATGTATAAAATGTGAAGTTTGTCATCTTATTCCACAATGTGTAAAGTTCTCCAGTTTATGTTTGCACAAGATTTTATTCTGTAATGAATAAGAAATCTGTAATTTTGTGTCAAGCATTGTTAACCATATTTCATCGCTTTATTTTCACCTCAAAACCTTAGAATCCATACTAATTTATTTATTTAGTCCTTCAAGTCCTACATGTATAGAATATATACAAGGATAATGGACATGGTTAGGTATTTACAAGATAAAATACAGTTTGTATTGCAATCCTAAGGACTAGATATTGAAGTAATTTAGCAAATATTCAAACATACAACAAACATTACAGGCAACATACAAAGCAGAATATTCATATCTTATTTTTGTTGTCTGACTTTTATGTATTCTGTCAGACTGTAAAAGCAATGATCAGTTAAATATGCCTTTACTTCATCCTTAAAACTACAGAGTTTACCTGCTGATTTAATGTGGCTAGGTAGATTATTGAAAATCTTTATCCCAGTATGTAGTGTGCCTTTTTGACACAGTGATGTTCTCACCTGCTTCATATGAAGGTCAGATTTTTGCCTTGTATTGTGTGCATGTATATCTTCATTTTTTAATAAGATAACTGGGTGTCTATCAATATATTGTTTGATGAAAACTGATGTTTCGTAGATAAAAATGCAAGGAAGAGGAAGAACTGACAGTTTTTTGAATATGGGTCTGTACGATTTCGTATTGTTTACCCCTCCAATAACTCTTAATATTCTCTTTTGCATCCTGAAAAGTTTAATATTTGTTGTTGCATTGCCCCAGAAGATTATGCCATATTTAATTACAGAATGCACATAGGAGTAGTATACACTTAACAGGCTGGCTTTGCTGCAACAAGTTTTTAAGATCCATATCATGTAACAGGTTTTGCTTAGTTTTCTTTGCAAATATTCAATGTTTACCTCGCAGAGGATCAAGTAGGTAAAGAGACGAGGGCTAGTAGAAATCCTTGGGTAACAGAAGAAATATTGAATTTAATTGATGAAAGGAGAAAATATAAAAATGCAGTAAATGAAGCAGGCAAAAAGAAATAGAAACGTCTAAAAAATGAGATTGACGGGAAGTGCAAAATGGCTAAGCAGGGATGGCTAGAGGACAAATGTAAGGATGTAGAGGCTTATCTCACTAGGGGTAGGATAGATACTGCCTACAGGAAAATTAAAGAGACCTTTGGAGATAAGAGAACGACTTGTATGAATATCAAGAGCTCAGATGGAAACCTAGTTCTAAGCAAAGAAGGGAAAGCAGAAAGGTGGAAGGAGTATATAGAGGGTCTATACAAGGGCGATTTACTTGAGGACAATATTATGGAAATGGAAGAGGATGTAGATGAAGATGAAATGGGAGATATGATCCTGCGTGAAGAGTTTGACAGAGCACTGAAAGACCTGAGTCGAAACAAGGCCCCCGGGGTAGACAACATTCCATTGGAACTACTGAGGGCCCTGGGAGAGCCAGTCCAGACAAAACTTTACCATCTGGTGAGCAAGATGTATGAAACAGGCGAAATACCCTTAGACTTCAAGAAGAATATAATAATTCCAATTCCAAAGAAAGCAGGTGTTGACAGATGTGAAAATTACCGAACTATCAGTTTAATAAGTCACAGCTGCTAAATACTAACACGAATTCTTTACAACCTCGGGGAAGATCAGTTTGGATTCCGTAGAATCACTGGATCACATGAGGCAATACTGACCTTATGACTTATCTTAGAAGAAAGATTAAGGAAAGGCAAACCTACGTTTCTAGCATTTGTAGAGTTAGAGAAAGCTTTTGACAATGTTGACTGGAATATTCTCTTTCAAATTCTAAAGGTGGCAGGGGTAAAATACAGGGAGCGAAAGGCTATTTACAATTTGTACAGAAACCAGATGGCAGTTATAAGAGCCGAGGGACACGAAAGGGAAGCAGTGGTTGGGAAGGGAGTAAGACAGGGTTGTAGCCTGTCCCCGATGTTGTTCAATCTGTATGTTGAGCAAGCAGTAAAGGAAACAAAAGAAAAATTCGGAGTAGGTATTAAAATCCATGGAGAAGAAATAAAAACTTTGAGGTTCGCCGATGACATTGTAATTCTGTCAGAGACAGCAAAGGACTTGGAAGAGCAGTTGAATGGAATGGACAGTGTCTTGAAAGGAGGATATAAGATGAACATGAACAAAAGCAAAATGAGGATAATGGAATGTAGTCGAATTAAGTCGGGTGATGCTGAGGGAATTAGATTAGGAAATGAGACACTTAAAGTAGTAAAGGAGCAAAATAACTGATGATGGTCGAAGTAGAGAGGATATAAAATGTAGACTGGCAATGGGAAGCAAAGCGTTTCTGAAGAAGAGAAATTTGTTAACATCGAGCATAGATTTAAGTGTCAGGAAGTCGTTTCTGAAAGTATTTGTATGGAGTGTAGCCATGTATGGAAGTGAAACATGGATGATAAATAGTTTGGACAAGAAGAGAATAGAAGCTTTCGAAATGTGGTGCTACAGAAGAATGCTGAAGATTAGATGGGTAGATCACATAACTAATGAGGAAGTATTGAATAGGATTGGGGAGAAGAGAAGTTTGTGGCACAACTTGATCAGAAGAAGGGATCGGTTGGTAGGACATGTTCTGAAGCATCAAGGGATCACCAATTTAGTCTTGGAGGGCAGCGTGGAGGATAAAAATCGTAGAGGGAGACCAAGAGATGAATACACTAAGCAGATTCAGAAGGATGTACGTTGTAGTAGGTACTGGGAGATGAAGAAGCTTGCACAGGATAGAGTAGCATGGGGAGCTGCATCAAAGCAGTCTCAGGACTGAAGACCACAACAACAGCACCTCCCATTTTGTGTTGTTCTGGAGCCAGAGTCCCAGAAATTTTGTGATGTCAACACTTTCAAGAACTCTGTCCCTAAGTTCTATTTCTCTGTTTGGGTGGTGTCTTCCTTTTACATTATAGAAGTTCAGTGGTACTGTCTTTTCTTTGTTTATAATTAGCTTGTTATAGCTGAACCACTGTTCTACACTGTTCATTGTTTGGACAGCAGAGTCTTTTAGTTTTTCTTCTGTTTTACCACTAATAAGGAAGCTTGTATTGTCTGCAAATTGGAGGGTAGTTTGGCAATACTTGTTGTACATAAGATCATTGACATAAAGGAGAAACAGAATGAATCCTAATACTGATCCTTGAGGGATGCCATTTTTCACATTTTCATATCCTGAATAGTAGTAGCTGATTTTGTTATGGTCAGTATACTGCACTTCAACCACCTGTTTCCGACCACATAGGTATGTCTTGAGCCACTCATTGGATATACCTCTAATTCCTAATTGGTCAAGCTTCTGCAGTAGGGCATTATGGTCAATGACATCAAAAGCTTTAGATAAATCGAGACATATGCCTGTCACAAACTCACTTGCATCAAGTTTAGTATAGATTTCATTAAGAAATTCAAATATTGCACTTTCAGTTGAATAGCCTTTCCTGAACCCATGCTGTGAAGGAGAGAGAATTTTACTTGAACCTATACTGATTATAAATTAACGTTTGTTTACTTAAAAATTGTATTGACAAAATATTTTGTAATGAAACTTTCTAATTATAACTCAACATACGTATTTTGTAAATAATGAGACCAAAAAAACATGTACTGTCAAGTAAGCTTATAAGTGGTGCTGCATGTTAAATTAAAAAAAGTGAGAAGAAAATAAGTAATTCATGTTGTGTTGTTCTGTGACAGAAGGTATGTGTAACTACATTGTTCGAGAAAACATTCGACAAGATATTCTGGAGTTGACTTCTGTTTAAAGCACCAGATCCTCTCATGTTGAATTCTTAGGACTATCTGGAAGTGGATTAATCACCACAATGTACAGTTTCTGCAACGTGGTGGAGATTTTTGTAATAAAAGGTAAGTAGTTAGTCTCCTAAAGTTTACTTAAACTGACAGCACCTTGTTATTAAGTTAGTTAATTTAATTAAGTTTATGAAGTACAACTAATCATTCAGAAGGTGGCTATGTTAGAGAGTCTTTGTATTTATTAATTAGTTATTGGCTTTTCATTTCTGACCTGTTAATTTTCGTTGATAGCGAGCTTCCAGTTTTTTAAAAATATTTTCTTTTGGTTTATTCTAGAGGAATTTGTGTGTGTTATTTTTCGATTAAGTCCTATATTTCAGCCGTGCCTCTTTAACAGTTTTTGTTTGGTATATTTTAGAGATATGTGCTATTTCTCGGTTATGTGGGTACTTTTTGAGTTGGTGTCTGGTGTCGTTGTCTTCCTTTGAGCTCTATAGGTCCAGCATTCACTGCAAATTCCACTTGCGTGTTCTTTTTAATATTTTCTTTCTGTTTATTCTGGAGGAAATTGTTGCGTTACTTTTTCGATAATACCGTTGTTTTGTGTGGGTGTATCTGGTATTTGTCTACGTTAGAGCTACATAGGTACAGTGTGTTTGTGTGTTCTTTGTATTTGTTGTTCAGTTTATTTTCGTGGGGTTTCTGTGGGCTGTTTCCAGATTCTGTGCTTGTTATTTAGGGGGTAGTTTAAGCTATGTATGTGCTGCGTATGCTGCGAATCCTATGTGTGTGTTTTTTTATACTTTCGTTTGCTTTAGTCGGGAAGAATTTGTGTGTGTTAGTTTTCTGTTATGCCGATGTTTTGTAGGCGTGTGTCTAGTATCCTTGTGTACGCGACACTATCGCCATCTGCATATGTGCATATCGCTATCCCATGACCTTTGTCACCTCAGTGTATGTTGCTTCCTGACAGTGAATTTACCTAATTATATTTCACTCTTTTTAATTTCCTTTACTTTAATTCCACATTCTAAGATTTTGAATTGTAGACCCTATGAGTTCTCTTGGTTTTCACCGTAAGATCATTTGCTGTTTGGGCTGGTCGACTCCATTGTGCTGCCGTTTTTATTTCGTGACTACCTTTCTTTCGACGGATGTTTTAATTTGATTATACTGATAATGTTGCGTCGTCTATTTAATCCTGGTTTGGATTTCATATGAATTGATTGTGAGTATTATTTTCCTTTGTTTATTACATTCCTTTTTTACATGGGGTACAGAAAATAATGTTTGTAATATTTGCTCCTGTTATACAAGAGCCAAGGTAGCCCCCGAGGGCCGGCCACAGAGGACGAGGTTGTCTATGCCCATAGGCGTACCCAAAAGCACCATGGTAAACAACGGCTATTTACACACAAGATAATGGAAACAGACATTCCGAGCAATACTTCCTGCTGGGGGAGCTCGAGCCACGGCCTGCAGGAAGTATCACTACGCTGAAATCTGACTGGCTGGAGACAGCTATTTAGGGGCTAGAACCAGGCCCGAAGTTCAGTTCACACCGGATGCTGACCTCGTGTACTGCAACCATCGAAGATTACACCTTCGTCTCGGAATTGGACTGTTACTAGTGTGTGTGTTTGTGTTACCACGAACCTTTGTGGAAAATAAGAAGTGAACTTTTGTTTGCCTCAATTAGGAGACTTTTTTCGTTATTGTTACCTTTCGTTTGTATGTTCAGTCATCAACCTAGTGAACTTACATCAATAAAAGTTGTGTTGTGAAAAATTGCGAATTGTCAGTCGCAACACCCCCCCTTTTTTTTCTACCTGGGATGCAGCTACAAACTGTAAAACTGGTCGTTGTAATAAAGAGTCATTTAACAGGTGTTGCGGATCTTCATTTATCAAGATGTATTTCGACAGCTGTTGCTGCCCAGAGGATAAAGTGTTTTGCAGACGAGTGGAATCGGACCTTGCTCTGTTCCCCATTCTACGTAAAATGCCTTGCAGGAGTCGCAGCAGAGCTGGAATAAGATATGGCTGCTTTCATGGGTGGACCTGCCTCAGATAGCCTGAGCCTCTGACAGGGCTGGAGTAGGACATACCAACTGGTGAATCGGACAGGTCTTGCACTTGTACGGGGATGTGATCCACGTGGCAAGAGTTTGGGAGTAGGTGAGGCACACGTACTACGTGAGTTGAGTAGGCCGCGAATTATCACTTTAGAAAGGGTGTGAAGGGTTGTGGGTAGGACGTTTCTCATTTCTCGGCATGGTGATAGATAGTCGAAGCTCTGGCTAATATATGGTTCAGTTGTTCCACTCCAGGATGATATTTGGTGATGATTGAGGATGACCGTTTGCAGCTGATGCTTTGGGGCGGTGGGAGGAGTAGGGTTGTGTGAGGATATGGAGCGGAAAATTTGTCCGCAGCCTAGTTTTAGGGTTAGTGTATGCCGGCTGTCATCCCTTCGATGCCACAAAATTACTTCCGTGTAGTCTGGCCACTCACGGATGGCGCACCTGCAGTGATGAGAATTCCCTTTCCCAGTATGCTGAAGATCTCACTAGGCCTTCGTAGACAGGCGCTATACACCACTTATCAGACTGAAACTTCACTATTTTTGCTGCTCTCAGGAACGATGAGCGATACTTACTGTTCGTAAGCAGTCGGGAACAGGACTGCTGTCAAGGTATTGAAAGCTAGTACGAGTAGTTGTGTTGGGCGAAATGTGTGGAGTCACACACCAGAGATACCAAATATACCTCAGTTATTACTCTCTTTCATGGATATTGTCTTCTCTCTAGAAAATACCGGACTTGTCCCAACTCGATAATTAGACTGTGAATGGTGAGTCATTGTTAGGCTTGGTGATCCTATGCAGAAGAATCAGGGTTCACGGAGAACTTAAAGTATTTCACTCAAAAGGTCTGTGGAGCTGTCTCCAACTGTGATTAAGATTGAGCCTGTGCGATACACTTCACCAGCAGGGAAACCTGTTGAGTCCCATGTCAGAGGATGCAAAAGCAAAAGCGTATGAGTCTGTTAATAGTCACCAAGTAAAACAAATCCCTTAGGGAAATGGCAGGAAGGGTTACGAACGATCTCCTTGTATGCCCAGTATGTATGTCTGGAGCGTCATTCAACATATAGAAGATGCTGTTCCGGTAGCCATACAGGGGGCAGGGTGCAACAGCTTACAGATTTTGAAGCACGTTGAAACGAGTGATACCTCTTGTATGGGCGTTGAGGTAATATTTGGCTCATTTTGGTGACTGGCAATGAAGGCTTAAAATATCAGTTTTTCTCATGAACCCTCAACAAAGCTCGAAGCGTGCAGAACTTCCTTCATAATTGGTTCTTATTCGAGTGGAATTCTTGAACCAGGTATTTCGAAGGTTCTGTGTGAATCTAAGATGCAACTTCCTTGTCTTATTGGGTTAGAACTATAGCGTCTCCCTAAATGGTCAGGTCTGCAATACATATCACTGGCTACTACCCAAGTGGCTGAATGTCTAGAGTACACACACATACAGGTTGTCTCTCCTACAGTTCGTCAGGGACATTTTCTCTGATGTTTCGGGCGATATCTGCAATTTCGTTTTTGCAATGTGTAGCCGGAGTCAACACGAACAAACACCACTAATGAAGTCTTTCATACGATGCCCAGAGCCGACATCAAGCGTCGGTTTGCTTCCCGTTACGCGCAAATGATTTTTACAGCGGAATTTTATGTGGTCATTGGATTGTGCGGTCAGAAATTATTCCAGGGCGATATTTGTTTTATCGATACGTATTAACAGCGACAGTAAATCTTGAAAAATAACCGGTACTCCATCAGCGACAGAACCACACTGGCCCGAACTGACTGCTGCCTCCATGCAGAGGTGCTGGTCAGTAACTGTTGCTGGACTAATGGATTTTCTCTGTTTTACTGTCACTATTAATACATATCCATAAAACAGATATCGCACTAGACTAATCTGGGACCACTCGATAGAATGAGCATGCATAGTTTCGCTTTAAAAATCATTTTGCTACTAACGGGAAACAAACAGACACTTTCTGTCGGCACTGCGCATCGCCTGAAAGACTTGATGAACAGTACTTGTCTTGGCTGACTACAGCTGCACATTGCCAAAACGAAACTAAATATGTGCTGGAAGACTACATAAAATAAACTTGACGACTATTAGGAGAGACACCCTGATGTTATTGACTGATTCGCCACGAATCCGGATAATAATAGCTATAGGAAACATCAAAGTATTAATTTCATAAGAGCTAAGGAATTACCGGTGAACAAATGTCGAAGCATGCACAACGGAGTACCAGAGTTTGAAACAATCCTAAAAAAAAGCAAAGGAACTCACAGGAAGCGGGATAAGCCTTAAAGTGACAGCGGTGAGAGTTTTGGAGTAAATGTAAATGTATGACGAAAGAAGAGGTTAACTGGAAACAGAGGTAGTGTAGTTGTCTCGGGAGAGAAGAAATTCACATCAACCGGGATAGGAATTAAAGGCACAAGTGCGACTGTTTGGGCAAGCCTTAATATCAAGAGTCGCAAAATATTGTAACAGGGACTTTCTGTTGGCCAACAACCTCGCTGTCAGACATAGGGTGGTGGGGTTTCGGGTTCCGCTGGATAGGTCAGGAGTCCACTACACGCAACATGCGGCTACACGGGTAGCAGGGGTTGTGTGGTGTGGGCTGGGCGGTTTTTCAGGTTAGATGGCCTTGGGCAAGTACAGAAAGGGCAACAGCCTCAACGGGTGCGGGGCAAAGCCAGGACATGTGGGGACCAAGCAGCAATCGGTATTGTAATTGTCAACTGTCGAAGCTGCGTTGGTAAAGTACCGGAACTTCAAGCGCTGATAGAAAGCACCGAAGCTGAAATCGTTATAGGTACAGAAAGCTGGCTTAAGCCAGAGATAAATTCTGCCGAAATTTTTACAAAGGTACAGACGGTGTTTAGAAAGGATAGATTGCATGCAACCGGTGGTGGAGTGTTCGTCGCTGTTAGTAGTAGTTTATCCTGTAGTGAAGTAGAAGTGGATAGTTCCTGTGAATTATTATGGGTGGAGGTTACACTAAACAACCGAACTAGGTTAATAATTGGCTCCTTTTACCGACCTCCCGACTCAGCAGCATTAGTGGCAGAACAACTGAGAGAAAATTTGGAATACATTTCACATAAATTTTCTCAGCATGTTGTAGTCTTAGGTGGAGATTTCAATTTACCAGATATAGACTGGGACACTCAGATGTTTAGGACGGGTGGTAGGGACAGAGCATCGAGTGACATTATACTGAGTGCACTATCCGAAAATTACCTCGAGCAATTAAACAGAGAACCGACTCGTGGAGATAACATCTTGGACCTACTGATAACAAACAGACCCGAACTTTTCGACTCTGTATGTACAGAACAGGGAATCAGTGATCATAAGGCCGTTGCAGCATCCCTGAATATGGAAGTTAATAGGAATATAAAAAAAAGGAGGAAGGTTTATCTGTTTAGCAAGAGTAATAGAAGGCAGATTTCAGACTACCTAACAGATCAAAACGAAAATTTCTGTTCCGACACTGACAATGTTGAGTGTTTATGGAAAAAGTTCAAGGCAATCGTAAAATGCGTTTTAGACAGGTACGTGCCGAGTAAAACTGTGAGGGACGGGAAAAACCCACCGTGGTACAACAACAAAGTTAGGAAACTACTGCGAAAGCAAAGAGAGCTCCACTCCAAGTTTAAACGCAGCCAAAACCTCTCAGACAAACAGAAACTAAACGATGTCAAAGTTAGCGTAAGGAGGGCTATGCGTGAAGCGTTCATTGAATTCGAAAGTGAAATTCTATGTACCGACTTGACAGAAAATCCTAGGAAGTTCTGGTCTTACGTTAAATCAGTAAGTGGCTCGAAACAGCATATCCAGACACTACGGGATGATGATGGCATTGAAACAGAGGATGACACGCGTAAAGCTGAAATACTAAACACCTTTTTCCAAAGCTGTTTCACAGAGGGAGACCGCACTGCAGTTCCTTCTCTAAATCCTCGCACAAACGAAAAAATGGCTGACATCGAAATAAGTGTCCAAGGAATAGAAAAGCAACTGGAATCACTCAATAGAGGAAAGTCCACTGGACCTGACGGGATACCAATTCGATTCTACACAGAGTACGCGAAAGAACTTGCCCCCCTTCTAACAGCCGTGTACCGCAAGTCTCTAGAGGAACGGAGGGTTCCAAATGATTGGAAAAGAGCACAGATAGTCCCAGTCTTCAAGAAGGGTCGTCGAGTAGATGCGCAAAACTATAGACCTATATCTCTTACGTCGATCTCTTGTAGAATTTTAGAACATGTTTTTTGCTCGCGTATCATGTCATTTCTGGAAACCCAGAATCTACTATGTAGGAATCAACATGGATTCCGGAAACAGCGATCGTGTGAGACCCAACTCGCCTTATTTGTTCATGAGACCCAGAAAATATTAGATACAGGCTCCCAGGTAGATGCTGTTTTTCTTGACTTCCGGAAGGCGTTCGATACAGTTCCGCACTGTCGCCTGATAAACAAAGTAAGAGCCTACGGAATATCAGACCAGCTGTGTGGCTGGATTGAAGAGTTTTTAGCAAACAGAACACAGCATGTTGTTATCAATGGAGAGACGTCTACAGACGTTAAAGTAACCTCTGGCGTGCCACAGGGGAGTGTTATGGGACCATTGCTTTTCACAATATATATAAATGACTTAGTAGATAGTGTCGGAAGTTCCATGCGGCTTTTCGCGGATGATGCTGTAGTATACAGAAAAGTTGCAGCATTAGAAAATTGTAGCGAAATGCAGGAAGATCTGCAGCGGATAGGCACTTGGTGCAGGGAGTGGCAACTGACCCTTAACATAGACAAATGTAATGTATTGCGAATACATAGAAAGAAGGATCCTTTATTGTATGATTATATGATAGCGGAACAAACACTGGTAGCAGTTACTTCTGTAAAATATCTGGGAGTATGCGTGCGGAACGATTTGAAGTGGAATGATCATATAACATTAATTGTTGGTAAGGCGGGTACCAGGTTGAGATTCATTGGGAGAGTCCTTAGAAAATGTAGTCCATCAACAAAGGAGGTGGCTTACAAAACACTTGTTCGACCTATACTTGAGTATTGCTCATCAGTGTGGGATCCGTACCAGATCGGTCTGACGGAGGAGATAGAGAAGATCCAAAGAAGAGCGGCGCGTTTCGTCACAGGGTTATTTGGTAACCGTGATAGCGTTACGGAGATGTTTAATAAACTCAAGTGGCAGACTCTGCAAGAGAGGCGCTCTGCATCGCGGTGTAGCTTGCTCGCCAGGTTTCGAGAGGGTGCGTTTCTGGATGAGGTATCGAATATATTGCTTCCCCCTACTTATACCTCCCGAGGAGATCACGAATATAAAATTAGAGAGATTAGAGCGCGCACGGAGGCTTTCAGACAGTCGTTCTTCCCGCGAACCATACGCGACTGGAACAGGAAAGGCAGGTAATGACAGTGGCACGTAAAGTGCCCTCCGCCACACACCGTTGGGTGGCTTGCGGAGTATCAATGTAGATGTAGATGTAGATCAAGAACATTAATAAAATCTGAGCACGTAAGAACATGTGTTCCTTAGTCATACTGCTATCGTTGCAAGAGCTTTATACATTCAGTAATTGTTGAGATGATGATAATTTTGTAAGTTCTCACTGGAACTGCTTGAAACAGATAGTTCGGAAGCCCACCCATTTCCGAAAGATGTCAGATCTATTGGCAACTCAGTACACCTAAGGGCGAGGTCAGAAACTGGCCTCTTTACAAATGGCACTAGTGTTTCACAGGATGTATTGTCACGCCCACCATTTACAAGTACAAACCACGCTGGTCTACCAGATGTCCGATATCATTCACAAACGTGTGTTGCAGAGTTTCAGAATGCGTTACGAGCTTAAACGTAATGAGGTATGCCAGTCAGCACGGATTTCGAAAGCAATGGCCGTGCGAACGCGCTTTTGTCACATGACATCTTAAAAGCAATGGATCAAGGCAGTCAGGTAGATGCAGCATTTCTCTACTCCGAAAAGGATCTGACTCACTATCACACCAGCGCTTTTTAACAAATGTTTGATAATATGGAGTATGAGGGTTTTCTGATAGGGAGGATGCAACATGTAGACTTCGATGGATAGTCATCGACAGATGTAGAAGAAACATCAGGTAAGCGCCAGGGAAGTGTATCGGGGTCCATGTTGTCGATGTTGTACGTTAATGATTTATCAAAAATGTGAGTAATAACTATCAGACGTAGGAAGTTATTTGTAATGAAGTTCTGGAATCATTCAACTCGTATAAGTATACCTGGGAGTATTAATTTGTGAGGATGTGAAATGGAATGATCACAAAGGCTCATTCGTAGATAAAACGTGTGGCAGTCTCGGATTCGCTGGTAAGATACAGGAAAAATACAATTACTTTACTACAGTATCCTAAAAATTCAATCTGGATATGATGAGTAAAATATGAATTTATAAATATTTAGGCACAAATAGTTTGTAATTTTATGAGTTTTACACTTCTTGCTTACTGCTTGTGGAGTTTATTGGGTGAATTCTCCTTGAAATCTCTCGCAGCGTTTATGGTTGGGATATTGCTAGAACTTATTACATTTTCACACATTAGTTTTATCGAGTATGGATCACTTTATCTGTACAATAAGAACTAATTCTTCTGCTACCATCATCACCGTAGACAAAAATAAAATAGTTTATCTTAACATTTTATTCTCAATATGAATCGATTTGCGTGTAGTCATAAAAACAACATGTCGAATCCGTAAGTCAAAGGTTAATATCGCTGCTTTCCCGAACAGCGTTCTTCCATGCATTAATGATAGATGATTTGCTTTGAAATTACGCCCATCCGCAATTTATACTAACCAGTAACAGACACAAATTCTCTTTTCTTCTTTCAGAAAACAAGCCAATGCGGAAATAAAAGAAAGCATCAGCTGTCTAAAAGTTTAAGATAAAATGTCGATTGGGAGCCGTTCCTAGCAGAAACTGCATAAAAAAATATTTAAAATGCATCGATTTGCCAGTTGGGCGTCGGACACTACACTGCAAAGGGGATTGCTTACAAAACAATCGTTCGACCCATACTTCTGGGTGTGAGATCCATACCGTGTGGGTCTAACAGGGGGTACTGAACGTATACAAAAAAGGGCATCAGCTTCGTTTGTCGAAAAACCTGGGAGACGTTTGAAGACAGATGCTAACTATCCTAGGAGAACTTATTTCCTAAGTTACAAGAACAGCATTTAGTGAGGAATCTAAGAATGGACTGGAGCCATCCACATGTTGCTCCCTTAGGGGGCTTGATGATAAAGTTAGATAGTGCACAGAGGAACTTAAACAGTCAAAAGTTGTAAATATCACCGTGAGAAAATCAAGCTGCGGCCGTGAAACGCGCTGGTGGTGCTAGCCATACTCTACAGATTTGTCCTTCAGTCTGCCTATTTTATCCCAACAACGGATGACTTTGCAGAGACGTTGGTAGTAAAAGCCTCCATTCTGGTTGCTCAGGACACATTCCACGTCGAAAATCACATCAGTATTCTGTAAGTGACTGACACGCAGCAGTTTCCCCATACAAGGAAGGACGCATTAGGTGGCACATCATGATAATACGGAGGATGGGACGAAATTTGATTGTCACACATGGTGTTTCCTTGGACTATGTCCTGTGCAGAAAGAACTGGGTTTAGATTAGATTAGTTTTTCGTTCCATAGATCCGTGCTGAGGAGATCCTCGTGGATGCGGAACATGTCATTTTTTTTTAAACTGAAATAACAATACTAATAGTATGAATATATACAATACATCATTTGTTTCTATTAAAAAATTCGTCAATGGAGTAGAAGGAGTTGGCCACTAGTAAGTCTTTCGGGCTCCTTTTAAACTGATCTTTATTTGTAACCAAATTTTTTATGTTTACTGGCAAATTATTGAAGATGTGTGTTCCTGAGTAGTGGGCCCCTTTTTGAACTAAAGTAAGTGCTTTTAAGTCCTTGTGCAGATCATTTTTGTTCCTGGTATTGTATGTATGAACTGAGCTGTTTGTTGGAAAAAGAGATACATTATTTAGGACAAATTTCATTAATGAGTAAATATACTGATAGGCAGTAGTTAGTATACCCAGTTCTTTGAAGAGGTTTCTACAGGACGTCCGTGAATTTACTCCACGAATAATACGTATTACACGCTTTTGGACTCTGAAAACTTTTGTTTGATTTGAAGAGTTACCCCAAAATATTATACCATATGACATTATGGAATGAAGGTAGGCAAATTATGCAAGCTTTTTCACTTTAATGTCGCCTATGTCTGCTAACACTCGAATTGCAAATACAGATTTGTTAAGGCGTTTCTGCAGTTCTGTGGTGTGCTCTTCCCAACCGTAAACAGTTTCCCGTGAAGTTTTGTCTTGACAGCCTAACATAGAGATTTCAGTAGTATGCTGCTGTGATTTATTTTTATTTTATTTACATGTCAAGTTCCGTAGGACCAAATTGAGGAGCAAGTCTCCAAGGTCATGGAACGTGAACTTACAACATAAAACATAACTCAGACTTCAGAGCATTTTTGCTTAAGCTAGAGAGGGTTCTTGATTCACTTTGTAGGAAGTACCAGAAAGTAATTATATGTGGTGACTTCAATATTAATTTTGTGCATGATTGTGCAAGAAAAAGGATGTTGGTAGATCTCCTAAATTCATATGATCTGATGCAAACTCTGTTTTTTCCAACTAGGGTGCAGGGGAACAGTAGCACAATCATAGACAATATTTTTATTCATTCTTCATTACTGGATGGGCATTCTGTTAGTAAACGGGTGAATGGCCTTTCAGACCATGATGAACAAATTTTAACACTAATAGGTTTTTGTACTCAAACCAATGTTGTATTTAATTACAAACTACGTAGGAAAGTTAATCCAACAGCAATAGAGAGTTTTTCAAAACTTGTCAAGAAACAAGAGTGGCAAGATGTTTACAGTGCCGATAATATAGATGATAAATACAAAGCTTTTCATAACACATTTCTCATGCTCTTTGAGAGCTGCTTTCCGTTATAACATTCTAAACGGGGTACTAGCAGTAATGGACAGCCCGGTTGGCTGACTAGTGGGATAAGGATATCATGTAGAACAAAGCAGGAATTATATCAAAATGTTAGAAGTAGTCACAATCAAGCTACGGTAGCCCATTACAAACGGTATTGTAAGGTGCTTAAAATGTTATTAGCAAGGCAAAAAGTATGTGGTATCCAAATAGAATAGCTAATTCACAGGATAAAATTAAAGCCATATGGTCAGTTGTGAAGGAAGTGTCTGGCCAGCAGCACAAGGTTGATGATATAAAGTCAGTTCGCAGTAATAATATTTCTGTTACTGATAAATCAGATGTATGTACAGTATTCAACAACCATTTTCTGAGTATTGCTGGTGAGTTAAAGAAAAATTTAGTTTCTACAGGAAATCATATAAATTTCTTAGCAAATGCCTTTCCGAGATTGGCGTCTGAAATACTCCTCTGTGATACAGACAAGAGGGAGATTGAGACAATAATCAAATCACTGAAGACTAAGGACTCTCATGGTTATGATGGAATGTCTAGTAGAATATTAAAGTACTGTGCTGCACATGTTAGCCCTGTTTTTAGCCATATTTGTAATTTTTCCTTTAGGAATGGTCAGTTTCCTGAGCGATTAAAGTACTCAGTAGTAAAGCCGCTTTATAAAATGGGAGAAAGGGATAATGTAGATAATTTTAGACCTATTTCTATGCTATCAGTGTTTGCAAAAATTATCGAAAAGGCTGTGTATGTGAGGTTAATTGTTCATTTTATATCACACGATTTGCTATCAAATGTACAGTTCGGCTTTAGAAGTCGTTTGACAACTGAAAATGCTATATTCTCTTTTCTCTGTGAGGTATTGGATGGGCTAAACAAAAAGTTTCGAACGCTTGGCGTATTTTTTGATTTAACAAAGGCATTTGTGTCGATCTCACAATATTGCTCCAGAAGTTGGACCATTACGGAATAAGGGGATTTCCTTCTCATGAGCATAATCTGGTAGCGCCATACAATATCAAAAAATAGCATCAAGTTGAGTAATGTTGGTCTGTTCTTTTACGACAATGGTAAAACCACATGTTTCCGCTGTTTGTTTTGTCCATTTCTTTGTCGCGGGGTCGTAGCAGTACAGCAGGCTCACTTCGGTGGCTGCTAAAACAGCTACGTAGATTGGCCTGACACAACTACAACATTTCCACATCTGCTTTGGTTCGGCAGGGTTTCTGAGTGACTGTGAGCAATCGAAAACTCAGTGGGTGGAGGCCTTTGACATATTCATTGGGCAAGATGTAATGTGTTCGATGACAGATTTTCACTTTTTTCACTGCCAACTATGATTCTCTCGTCTTCCAGCGCCAGGGCATCCATCACTTCGTACACAGTGGTGAAGAGAGGTGGGTTACAGAGTGGTGTGGCAACTGTCGTCGTCGGAAAGCTGGACAGGAGCAACAGTGATCAGCAAACAAGTTAACACAGTGAAGTGAAGACTTATTTAACTTCTCCCAACTTACGAAGAGGCTTCCAAGTGCGGGCGGGTCTGTGTGGCTGCCATTGTCCGTCCTAACTGCGGCGACAGAAGTAGTTTATGGTACGGAGCTGCTGGAGCTGTGACTCAGTGGGCGTGCTCCATTGGATCCGCTGGATCCCATATGAACACTATCAGCGTCTGAAGGAAATTTGCTATTTCTTTGGCAATTTTGACGCCTATGGGGGCGGTATCGGTAACCGATACCATACTAGGGAGGTGTCGAGGACATTCCTGGTGATCGATTCCCTCTTGCTAATGTTGCGCTTTCAGGGAGAGATATAATTGTCTTAGCCACGAACCTTTATCTGTTACGCCAAGTTTCTAGTTCATGTTTGCATCCCAGTGCTATCTATTGTGCACACTAATAGTAAAAAACCGTTTGACAGACATAAATCATGGAAATCTGATCGAAACTGAATGCCATTAGAGCAGTAGACCTGGAAGATTTAGTGAACAATAAGCAATTAGGGTGACCTACCGTTCGAAGTGGTGTTAGGATATCAGATCAGACAGCTAATACTCACCGACAGGATACTTTAAACTCGTGTACAGTGCCTGTCGTTTAGGTGCGGGTGGACACAATAAACTTCTCATTATTGCACTGACTATCAAAGATAATGCAACATAACCTAAATACTGTAAAATAACAAAGTAGGTGTCAAACGTAATATCCAAAACGAAACATCCAAACAAACGAAACAAAAGAAACAACAAAAAATTAAACAATGACCATGAAAAAACAAAACGGATACAGCCTCTCGCTACTTCCTAGTTGGTTACTCCCGGACTCGACAGACAGCGAGACATTGTTTCAAAGAAATCCTCCAGCAGCCCGTCTTTTATGGTTGGAGTGTGAAACTGCAAACAACACTATCGCCGTGTATGACAAGCGTCATTCGGCGGACAGAGCGCGCGTGTAGCGGATATAGGGGTACTTCCAACTTATATCTAACTACTGCGAATTCGGGATGTAACTTTATCATGCATGGTTAAATTTGTTGTTAAATATACCATTCGATTTGCTACACATAAACTTTTTACCGTTTCAAAAATTGTGAGGTGAGGGGAGAATTTCTACATATTTCAAAAACTTTAAAGCTGTGATTGCGCAGATGTGAAGTACAGTAGCAACCATGGAAATTATGTTTCAACAGTTTTGTTATTATCTCCTACGGTTTCGACGATATGTGCTCAGAAGGATAACAACCGCGCTTTCTTCGGGAGGGTTTACACCACTTCGACAGCCGTATATACACGTATAAAACAGTATGTGTCCCATATTTAGACGTAGACTACAACATACTGAGAGTGTATCGGAATCGTCGAGTGGCTATGGGTTAGCGTTACTTGTGAGTTGAAGATTATAGTGGAGCTGCGCAACAGAGCTGAGCCAAACTCTTCCCCGGTCGGTTGCCGCAGTGGTGCTCGGTGCCCAGCCACAGCGGGGTGGCCAGGAAATGGCGCAGCAGCAGGCAGGCTTGCTCGCCTGTATGGTCGGCAAACGCACAAATCGGCCGATCTTCATTCCTTCTCTATCGATGTAAAATAAATTACTCGGAAAAAAATTGATTCCAGCGCATTTCACAGTGGCAGTGAGCACTATGGGACATAACATTTGAGGTCATCAGTCCCCTAGAACTTAGAACTACTTAAACCTAACTAATCTAAAGACATCACACACATCCATACCCGAGGCAGGATGCGAACCTGCGACCGTAGCGGTCACGCGGTTCGAGACTGAAGCACCTAGAACCGCTCGGCCACTCCGGCCGGCCGCATCTCACAGTATTACTCGTCACCTTCATGATGAAATTCTTATCATTTCGTTTCTCCTCGTAGCTGTTGCGATATTTCAAAATTAAGCAGCCTAATGCATAAAAACTCGAATTCCTTCAATGAGAAATAGAATCCCCTATGAATCTGCGTTCGGTGCACGCTAGGTCTTGCGCTCCCGCGTACCAAATGCAGTTAACATATTGAACTATTCCTGAAACTTGTGGTAGATCCTAGAATATACTCCATTCTCGAGAAAGTGGATCGTATGTAGCGCACTCCATTCTGCTGCGAGCTCAGACAGTACAGCTAGACTGGAATATTCATAACACCCTTGTGTCATATAAACGATTCGCGAAAGCGGAACAAGATTTTGTCAAATCAAATGGCTCTGAGCGCTATGGGACTTTACAGCTGAGGTCATCAGTCCCCTGGAACTTAGAACTACTTGAACCTAACTAACCTAAGGACAACACAAACATCCATGCCCGAGTCAGGATTCGTACCAGCGACCGTAGCGGACGCGCAGTTCCAAACTAAAGCGCCTAGAACCGCTCGGCCACACCGGCCGGCAAGATTTTGTCACATGATAGCATGCAAAGAGGAGAATAGATTGCCATACCGTCTCCATGGTTAATTTCGTTATCAAGCACGATATACAAGTAACTAAAAATTTTTTTCAACGGCATAATGTAGTTTTTAAGGGTGAAACGAGAATTGTTACAGGTTCCTAGAAAATCAAAAAAATTTTCGAGATATGGCTCTGACGTTCACAATAGGACTCGTACCCATTGTAACAATTTAGAGTAAACTAGAAAAGCGTTGTGGGACGTCTCCGGCCACAACACATGAATGAGTGCCTTCTGAAGATGATTTTCTGCGTACTGTAAATTACTTATACAACATACCGAACTTTCCATATTCAGTCGGTGACGTTGATAGAAAACACATTCATCTAAAACTCTCTTAATATTCTGATACAATGTTTCTGAAATTCGTATGAGTTGCAAACCCTCCCGGAAAATTCCTTATAATCTATGTAGGGTGAATTGGGATGGAAACAGAAGATAGTATATTTGATTCTTACGGAGTATTTCGCTTGATGCAAGAAGCGGAGCTTAATATACCGTCAGAGAATACAGTACCAAAGACATCTATTCGTTGGAGATGAGGCGTATCCACTTTTGAGGCATTTTTTTCAACACTTACAGTCGATGAGCTTCATCTAAAGCGAGAGAATATTTTGACAAAAGCCTTTCCCAACAAAGAAGATTAATCTCATGTGCTTTAGGAATAATGAGCATTAAGTGGAGCGTATTTTGGAAGCGAGTACAAACTTCACCAGAGTTTGCTGAAGATATTGTGAAATGTGCGTGGCCTCCACAATGGTGACATTGACCATAAAGATCCCTGAGTGTCGATGCGCAACATACGTTAGAAACCTAGATTTCTGTAGAAGGCACTTACCAGAGAGGACGAACTCTAAGTGAAGCTCTCCAAAAGAGACAGTTTTGAGAACTTTATATGTCATACAATAAAACCCGATTTTCATGTATTTGTCGGCTATGATAGTTAAGCTTCATTATCGCGTATCGTTGTAAGACAATGAAAGAAAGAAGAGATTAAGGAAATGTATTCTGTACTTGTAGTTTGCAACACTGCTACCACCTCATCAGATAAGTCGCCTAAACTTATTAGATATGATGATAATTGTTTCACTGGTTCGATGAAAGACGAAATGAACAATTAACTACTGTGAAGGCATCTGTTGTTGCCATTTTCGAAACACAACAGCTAAAGAAACACAAGAGCCACCAACAGCGCTGCCCAGCTCGCAGGAGTATACTGCTCTGACCATACCGCGCTGCTCCACCACAACCGCAGCCTAACGCCTATGCAGGTAGCTACTGTTCTAGTTCTACAACGTCTGTACGGTTCGAATGCACTTAGTACAACATTTTAAGGAAATAGAAAAATAATTACCAGTGTGTGTTACCAGTTTGAAGCATGGCAGTGAGAGCTGGATTTTAGAAACAAATGCCACTCCATTACCGATGATTTCAATGCGAATGATACAGGAATGTATCCTGCACGTTTATATGAGATAGACGAATACAGGGAAAAGCATCTGTGAAAAGATTAAAGTAGAATACTTAGTTGCTACTCAAGTAGAAATACAATGAAGGTAGTAGAAGTTGGGGGAGGGAGAGGGGGGGGGGGGGGCGTGAGTGGGCAAAGTGATAGTGGGTGGACTGATGACAGAAGTTTTAAAATTGTGTTGATACTGCATAATTACATGATACATGCAATAACTTGAAAGTGATATCCTGGTATATTATTAATCGTGTTCTAGGTCAAGAAAAAATAAATGGTTGGACAAAGTAAACTGTTGATTTATTCCAAGAGATAAGAAATGTCATGTATAAGAAATCACCAAGTCAATGACCTGAAGAGAGAATAATCCATGCAGAAGACTGGATGAGGCCTTTCTCTCATAGTGGATACTAAACTCTCACAAGAACGTATGTTGTCATCAAAAGGGAATTTTGTTCAATTCATACATTCACATTCACTCATCCAAATTAATAACCAGTAGATGGTATTCAAAAACATGTATGAACAACTGGGAGTGCCTGTCACTACCAAATTGTTATTGATAGCACCACGAAGAATCTATGGAAGACACAAACACACAGTTATTCCCAGCTGGTCCAAGAACTCCGCAGTGACTACGTTACTGTGATGCACAAGTAAGACTTCAAAAAGTATCGAATCATTTTGTCTACTGCTCCAACCAGTTAAGCGTGGTAGACTTTCTTCAGTGATGATACGATAGGGAACAGTCTTGCACAGTCGTGAATTTTTCCTGGAGAACAGAAATTGTCATTCGTAAGGGTTAGATGTATGACTTATTTTGTCTCACCTGTGGGTTTTGTAGCTTGACTTCTCAAATTATTTGTGTGTTTGAGTTTTTACCAGGCCGTCCTGCGTTTTAATAACTGTGTATTGTTGCCCATCTCCATCTCAGTCTCCTTGTATTGGCGTCTGCAACAATATATGGTTCATTATACCTCTCCTTGAGCTTCATTTTCTTTCTTCTCCACCATTCCCTCCCTTACAGACTGACCCAAATATCTTTCACAGGAATTTATTTTAATAACCTTTATCTTTCTCTCTGTTTACTTATTCACTCTCCATGTAATATTAATGGTCTACTTAGGGTTCGTCTTGAAAATATTATGGATGACAGTAATTTTTTGAGTGAATATGACGCTCAGGGTCTGGAACCGCGCGACCGCTACGGTCGCAGGTTCGAATCCTGCCTCGGGCATGGATGTGTGTGATGTCCTTAGGTTAGTTAGGTTTAAGTAGTTCTAAGTTCTAGGGGACTGATGACCTCAGATGTTAAGTCCCATAGTGCTCAGAGCCATTTGAACCATTTGACGCTCAGGGTGTCGCTTTGATTCTCATTTCTATTTCTTGTTTTTCCTATAGTTTGCTATAGTTTCTATAGCTTACTTCCACCATCAGGTATTTAAGCTCATCTAATTCTTCAGCTGTTTGGTTATCAACCTGCTGGGTTTTTCCTCCATTCTGTCTCGTATTTCTTTCTACTCTCATGAGTTATGTTTTCTGGTCAATTTACATCTAACTCAACAACCTTTGCTTTCTTAAATAGCTTTCTTGCAAGTGCTTTCAGGACAGTCAGATTTCCAGCGAACAGTTCTACGGCACCTGCAAAGGTCTGTACTCTCATTTTTATTCTGACGCTAATTGTCTCTTTTGCTTTGTTTGCTGCATCCAGTGCTTCCTGTATCATAATGTTGCTTAAGAGGCTTTACATTACAACTCTTTAGTGAATCCTGTGTTTATGTCAAAAGTCCCGGAGTATTCTCCGCCTATTTTCATTATACCTTTCGAACCTTCCAATATAACTTTTACAAGAACTGTAATCATCTTTGGTATTGCAAACTTCTGGATTTTCTCCGACATCTTTTCTCTGTATACGCTGTCGCACGCTATTTTAAAATCAAGAGTTATTGTTGCAATTGTTTTATTGTATGTGGTTCCAATAGTCTCTGGATAATCTTTGAGAGCACTCGGTAGACTGTGCTAATTAATTAGATGCCTCTTTCGAATCATGCAGTCTTGTTTATCGCATTTTTATGGACTGTTATGGACTGGTACTATGTTCGCTTTAGCCCACTAATCTAGCATTCTTTCTTCGCTTCAAATGTTTGTCACGAGTGTCTGTATTTATTTTGCAATTTTGTGTCTTCCCTTCTTAAGCAGTTCAATAATTATGCGACATCTCCCTGTAGCTTTGTTATTTTTACTATTTTGATTGCGTTTATTGTACCTTTCAGTTCTGGTATTTGTGTTGTACTTGTGTCTGTACTTCATCTTCAGCATTCAGGAGCTGCTCAGAATATGCCTTCCTAATGCCCATACGTTTTGCTCTTTTCGCATTTGTGTTGCCACTTTCATCTCTAATCGCATATATCCGTGGTTTATATCCTTTTCTGAAGAACCAACTTGATGTAATGCCTTGCATTTCCTAGAGTTTTATACTATTCTTCCGTTTTAATTAGACTGTCCAAGTTTTCTCTCTTTTTCCTTCTGAGAATGATTTATCTACTGGCTTCTTCACATTCTACTTTGCTTTAGTTAAAGTATTGTTGCACTGTTTTTTCCTTATCTACTCTACTTTCTTTTTTCTCTTGGCTCACATTCTTCTGAGAGTCATGTATTTTTCTTCCTTCTTTCTCCTTTTGCGATAATTTGTACTGTTAATTCACCCATATTTGGTTTTATCATTTTCCAGTGATCTGTTGAGGTTGTCTTCCATTGTTAGAACCTTAAATCTGATTTGAAGTTTTATGACAAATTCCTCTGCCTTGTCATTATTCGTCGTCGGTGTTTCTTTCTCCTCTGCTTTTTCCTTCATTTGGATTTGCTACTGATATCTGTTGCCGTACCTCTGTCGTGACTAAGTAGTATTTTGTGTATGCATTAGGTCGTGTTATGTTTTTCATATTCAAACACTGCTTTAATACCTCTGGTTTATCAGGTGGTATAATTATTTTCTTGTTCTACCAACAGACGACATTCAAGTGGCCTTCCGAGGAAAATATTTGCTCATGAACCTTAGGCTGGTTACGTTTGGAGAACTGGGTAGTCTCGCTCCAGTATCTTTACTTTCGGCTTTCAGTCCATGCTGTTCCCTGCCAAATGGTTTCCCTTCCGATCTTAGCATTCGGGTCTAGAATAACTGACATCATATCATATAGCGGTATCTCACCAATAACTTCTTGAAGTACTTCACTTGAGTAACTCAGAAGTAGGTACCCTCGGTGTGACGAAGCAACTTAAATCATTTAATGAAGGCAAGTGTTCCGACCCAGATTGCTTACCAATCCTTTCCGAGTTTGCATTACTTCCATACCTAGCAATCATAGACGACCGCTTGCTCGACGAAAGATGTATAACTAAAGATTGGAAAGTTGCACAGGTCACACTGATACTCAAGACTGGAAATTTTGTAGAATTTTGGAACATGTACTGTGTTCGAACATAATGAATTACCTCGAATGCCATGACAAGTAGCCACATAGGCAGAAGGAATTCACACTGTATCCCCTATTTGGCGAAAAGGTCAATATTCACAAGTGGTCATGAGTGCTTGTCGACAGCGTATCTCAAATTGATTCCATATCTCTAGACTGGCAGAAGATTTTTGACACCGTTTCTCACTGGCGACTTCCAATCAGATTGCATAACTGTGGAACATTGTACCACGTGATTTCCTTTCACAGATCGTAGTAGCTGACGGAAAAACTTCGACTAAAACGTAACTGATATCAGGGGTTCCAAGAGTATGGATTATAAGCCCTCTGCTTCTTCTAATTCATGTAAACAATTTAGGAGACTGAGCAGATCTCTTTAGTTTTCAGATGATGCTGTCAACTAAAGTTTCATAAAGTCATCACTAGACCGAAACAAATTGAAAAAAGAGTTAAATAAAATAAATGTATGGTGCGAAGGGCAGCAGTTAAATCTACATAACGAAAAGTATGGGATCATACATAAAGTTACCAAAAGGAATCTGTTAAATTTCGATGGCACGGTAAATCATACAAATCTACAGTCTGTCGTATCAGGTAATGCTTCAGGATTACAGTTACGAATAACTTAAATTGTAACCGTCACATAGATAATGTTGTGGGGACGCCAACGTACATAACGAGAAATTTTCGTTGCTACAAAATAAGAAGAATCAGAGTTCGCATGGAAAGATTTATGCGTTCGTATTTCCTGCAACAGTAGAGAATAGCGAGAAGATGGTTCTATAAACACTCTGCCCATCACTTAAGTGTGAAGTAAGTAGTCATGTAGATGTAGACGAATGAAGACCGTGCACTCGCCAGATTTCAGTAAATTGTAAATGACAGAACAAACTGAGCAGCCTTATTGCATCAAATTTTGAAAAAAAATAAAAAAAATCAAAAATAAAAAAAAACCTTGGCGATACGAGAGAGAAGACCATTCACAAGATTCAACAGGCATTCGGCGACAATACCATGAGAAACTAACAGATAAAGTAGTGGTGGAACCGCGTCAAAGGTGGCTGCAAGTGAGTGGACAGCAAACCGTTGTCAGGCAGACCATCAACCAGCTCCGAAATCTCACTGAACAAGTGCGGAATTTCATCATGGAATACTATCGTACAAAAGTACTAGAACTTGAGAAGGAGGTGTGGATACACATTGGATCGGCAGGTCCGCAGCGATGTCAACATAATGCTGACTGATTTTTTCGAGTCTCATGGGATGGCGCATCGTCTTCGTAATAGTATGCAGTGCAAACGACTGCATATGTTGTGGGCAGCAAGAGCTTTGCATCATCATGACATCTCATCCGTTTGCTCTGAGCGTCTGGTTCAGTCTGTCATGTAAAACTTCCTGTGGTAAGTCATGGCCATGTATAGCTTATGGGTACTTCCAAAGCTGAAAATGTCTCTGAAAGGAACACTGTTTTAGTCAAAAGAAGACATCATGGAGACAGTCATTCCAAAATACTCCAGAAGCGTTTCCAACAATGGCATTTAAAGTGTGATTGTCACAAAGCAGACAATGATGAACGGGACTAGAGTTCAGTACTTCCAAATCAACAAAAGTAATTCTACCAACAAAATGTTGGATACATTTTGAGAACTCCTCGTAAATTTAGTTACTAATGAATTATTAAATGGCAATATTTTTTTTTTTTTTATAAACTATCAATTCGTCCACACAGACACCCTTTGGTGGCTTTCAGCAAACTCTTGACTGTCATTAAAAGATTTAAGCAGGGTTCATAACATCGAGGGGAGGGATGATTAAGAGCTTTGGTAGTGTAGTCTTCTTTAAATTCTTGGGATTACAGCTTGATAATATATTCAACTGGGAGGAGCACACCACAAAATTGCTGAAGCGTCTTAACAAATCTCTATTTGCAATGCGAATTGTGTCAGACATAGGGGATATAAAAATGAAAAAACTGGCATACTATGCTTACTTTCATTCCATAATGTCATATAGGATTATTTTTTGGGATAATTCATCAAGCCAGGCTAAAGTTTTCCGGGCGCAAAAACGTGCAGTAAGAGTTATATGTGGTGTGACTCAAGAACATCTTGCAGAAGCCTGTTTAGGGAACTAAGGATACTATCTACTGCTGCCCAATATATTTATTCGTTAATGAAATTTGTCATTAAAATGTATCACTTTTTCAAACCAACAGCTCAATTCATGGAATCAATACTAGAAATAAGAATAATCTTCACAAGGATTTAAAGTCACTTAGTCTTGTACAAAAAGGTGTGCATTATTCAGGAACACACATTTCCAATAACTTGCCAGCAGCCATAAAAAGCTTAAAACCAATGAAATTCAGTTTAAGAGAAGCCTAAAGGATTTATTGGTGGCCGAGTCCTTCTACTCCATTGATGAATTTCTCAGCAAAACCAACTGATATATATATTGACGCTTGAAACACCCGATATGGGCTGCTACCGCACGGCCTGAGGCTCAGGCGTGAACCCCATGCTGCCCGTAATCGCGATGTGATTGACATGTGTAATCACATCTCCATACTTATCAAGAGGTACGAAACGAATAATACGGTCGGCTGCCATCAACTCTCTTAAGTACATAATGGTTTCCCTCTTGCACGTTTTGCGTACCTACGTACACAATATGAACCAGTACCGATCGGTGAACACCAGTCAGGTTGTCTTATTTATCCTGTACACCCAAAATAAGGTTAATCTAATGCGTTTTATGACCCATTGTGCCTGTCGCGCAGGGCCTGGCTCTACCTAGTCAAGTGTCCAAAGTAGTTCCCACTACTGCCACAGTTACCACTTCGCCTTGTTTATGATTTGCGACTCATGCAAACTCCTGTACTCCACCACCCTCCGAGCATCCCATTTGTTGTTGCTTTGGCGTGCAGTACACCGCTTGCCAGTGTAGTCGTGCATCAGTGTAATCTAGTGACGGCACGGAGGTAGTACACATTGTGAATAAACGTTGTGTTGTGGAACTTATACTGTACAGTATAATGTACACACATGAAGATATGGTAGAAATGCTGCTGATCTATGGAGAATGTACGTTGACGGGAAATACATTATGAGATTGCTTGTTTGTTGATAGTACCGTTAGCGAACATTATGATTATTAAGTTAATACGTCTGTTTTCTACCCTACTCTACATACCTGTACTGTACCCTGTTGTAGGTGGACGAAATGCTGTTCAGGCAGAACGACTGTACAGAAGACAATTCCCTGACAAGCCATCGCCTTCGCGCCGGATTTTTGGACGTCTCACATCTTGTCTACGTGAAACGGGATGCTTAAATCCAAGACCTCGACATCGTCCTAGAACACGCACAGATGAACGTGCTGATGTTGCTGTGCTCGCTACCATAGCTGTGAATCCTCCAATCAGCACACGTCAAATTGAACGTGAAGTTGGTGTGTCGAAATCAAGTGCACAGCGTATTCTTAAACGTCATAAATTTCATCCTTACCATGTTCATTTACACCAGGATCTTCATGGAAATGACTTCCGCAATAGGGTAACATTTTGTCGGTGGGCTCAGCAAAAACTTCTGACTAATCCAAATTTGTTTGCAGATGTTCTCTTTACCGACGAGGCATCATTCTCCAACAAAGGAATTGTCAATATGAGGAATATGCATTATTGGTCCGTAGACAATCCAAAATGGCTCCGTCAGGTAGAGCATCAACGTCCGTGGAAAGTTAATGGTTGGTGTGGGATTATTGGAGATAGCATTATCTGACCTTTCTTTATAAATGGCATCCAAAATGGCAGACAATACTCCAGATTTATACAACACAATCTTCCTGTTCTCTTAGACACCGTACCTCTGAACCGGAGAATGGTCATGTGGTATCAGCATGAAGGATGCCCTGCACATAACGCCTTACGATCACGACGACTTCTGAACCGTAAGTTCCCTGGTAGGTGGATTGGACGAGGTGGCCCAGTTAGGTGGCCTGCCCGATCTCCGGACCTTACACCGCTGGATTATTTTCTTTGGGGAGCAGTGAAGGATGCTGTTTACCAACAAGAACCAACAACACCAGAGGACATGAAACAACGCATTATTGATGCTTGTACAGCCATCAAAGAGGAAACAGTAGCACGAAGTAGGGCATCCTTCATCCGCAGAGTAACCCAATGTATGCAAGCCAATGGGCATCACTTTGAGCATGAGATGTGAACGCTATGTTTAGTATGCAGTGCTGGTATCACAGTGGAAGTTTCTACAAAGGGCCATTTTACCCAGTGATGTTAAGAAACATTTGTTTGCAACAATTTGTCATTTAACGCATTAGATAAACATAACATTGATAATTATGTGAAAATAAAACTAATTGGTGAAACATGTTTAGATTCATCTTCTATGTCCTAGCTGAACTTCCCAAATCAAAACATTTTTACCTAAACAACGGTAAAACTTTTAGTCCAATTGCTCGTTTCACTAAAACCATCAACATGAATTTTACTATTACGAGTGAATGATTAACTGTCACTTGCGCTAAATCTACAGTAAAGTAAAGTTTTAACGTTGAACGGCATTACCTGTTTAGTAACGGCTTAACGATAAGCGAAGTTAACTTTGTGACTAACGTTGTGGTACACAGATATGTTACAGAACCGCGTCACCCCTAGCCTATGGGATAAATACCTGCCGGAATGTACGACGTTAATGCAGGATGGCAGCAGACCGTATTATTTGTTTCGAACCTCTTGATAAGTATGGAAGTGTGATTAGCATGTCAATCACCTCGCGATTACGGGCAGCATGGGGTTCACGCCTAAGCCTCAAGACGTGCGATAGCAGCGCATGTCAGGTGTTTCAAGCGTCAACTTCGCATCTTAATATATCGGGATGTAATGGGAATATTGCGATGCAATCAACGCCATTGTGTATGTGCTTTGTTATGCTATGGACTGCTGAAGAAAAAATATAGGAGGTCCATTTAAAAAAAAACATAAGTTTGTGTTAAAAAACACATATGCTTTCGTTTTAGAATGTTTCCAAATATGTACATTCATGGGACCCAGCCCTACGTTGATACCGGTGAAAGTCGTTTTCCAATAGCTGTTATTGTTCCATATATATATATAGGGTGTTACAAAAAGGTACGGCCAAACTTTCAGGAAACATTCCTCACACACAAAGAAAGAAAATATGTTATGTGGACATGTGTCCGGAAACGTTTACTTTCCATGTTAGAGCCCATTTATTACTTCTCTTCAAATCACATTAATCATGGAATGGAAACACACAGCAACAGAACGTACCAGCGTGACTTCAAACACTTTGTTACAGGAAATGTTCAAAATGTCCTCCGTTAGCGAGGATACATGCATCCACCCTCCGTCGCATGGAATCCCTGATGCGCTGATGCAGCCCTGGAGAATGGCGTATTGTATCACAGCCGTCCACAATACGAGCACGAAGAGTCTCTACATTTGGTACCGGGGTTGCGTAGACAAGAGCTTTCAAATGCCCCCATAAATGAAAGTCAACAGGGTTGAGGTCAGGAGAGCGTGGAGGCCATGGAATTGGTCCGCCTCTACCAATGCATCGGTCACCGAATCTGTTGTTGAGAAGCGTACGAACACTTCGACTGAAATGTGCAGGAGCTCCATCGTGCATGAACCACATGTTGTGTCGTACTTGTAAAGGCACATGTTCTAGCGGCACAGGTAGAGTATCCCGTATGAAATCATGATAACGTGCTCCATTGAGCGTAGACTTCAAGAACATGGGGCCCAATCAAGACATCACCAACAATGCCTGCCCAAACGTTCACAGTAAATCTGTGTTGATGACGTGATTGCACAATTGCATGCGGATTCCCGTCAGCCCACAAATGTTGATTGTGAAAATTTACAATTTGATCACGTTGGAATGAAGTCTCATCCGTAAATAGATTTGCACTGAAATGAGGATTGACACATTGTTGGATGAACCATTCGCAGAAGTGTACCCGTAGAGGCCAATCAGCTGCTGATAGTGCCTGCACACGCTGTACATGGTACGGAAACAACTGGTTCTCCCGTAGCACTCTCCATACAGTGACGTGGTGAACGTTACCTTGTACAGCAGCAACTTCTCTGAGGCCGACATTAGGGTTATCGTCAACCGCACGAAGAACTGCCTCGTCCGTTGCAGGTGTCCTCGTCGTTCTAGGTCTTCTCCAGTCGCGAGTCGTAGGCTGGAATGTTCCGTGCTCCCTAAGACGCCGATCAATTGCTTCGAACGTCTTCCTGTCGGGACACCTTCGTTCTGGAAATCTGTCTCGGTACAAACGTACCGCGCCACGGCTATTGCCCCGTGCCATTCCATACATCAAATGGGCATCTGCAAACTCCGCATTTGTAAACATTGCACTGACTGCAAAACCACGTTCGTGATGATCACTAACCTGTTGATGCTACGTACTGATGTGCTTGATGCTAGTACTGTAGAGCAATGAGTCGCATGTCAACACAAGCACCGAAGTCAACATTACCTTCCTTCAATTGGGCCAACTGGCGGTGAATCGAGGAAGTACAGTACATACTGACGAAACTAAAATGAGCTCTAACATGGAAATTAAGCGTTTCCGGACACATGTCCACATATCATCTTTTCTTTATTTGTGTGTGAGGAATGTTTCCTGAAAGTTTGGCCGTACCTTTTGGTAACACCATATATATATATATATATATATATATATATATATATATATATATATATAGCTTCTGCACAATTTCAGTGCAGTAATGTGTCCATTATATATATATATATATATATATATATATATATATGTGTGTGTGTGTGTGTGTGTGTGTGTGTGCGTGTGTGTGTAAGTACAATCTAACTTCTGCACCATTTCAGTGCAGTAATGTGTTCACTGTATATAAGTATTATAGTACTTTATTACCTTATAAATAAATTTCAAAAAATTTATTTTAAATTCAGTGCATTAGTATTTGTAAAATGACTCTTTCATATAGTCCCCAGAATGAGATTTTCACTCTGCAGCGGAGTGTGCGCTAATATGAAACTTCCTGGCAGATTAAAACTGTGTGCCAGACCGAGACTCGAACTCGGACCTTTGCCTTCCAGGAGTGATAGTCCTGCTAGGTTCGCAGGAGAGCTTCTGTAACGTCTGGAAAGTAGAAGACGAAGTACTGGCGGAAGTAAAGCTATGAGTAGGGGGCGTGAGTCGTACTTGGGTAGCTCAGTTGGTAGAGCACTTGCCCACGAAAGGCAAAGGTCCCGAGTTCGAGTCTCGGTCCAGCACACAGTTTTAATCTGCCAGGATCTTTCATATAGTGTTCATTAAAAAATGACGATAATTCCACTTGGGACCTATGGAATGGTACATTAGCTTGTTTGTTTTAGTTGTAAATATTTGTGATGCATTAGTGTTTTTCTGACAAATTCTACATCCTGGAGGACCTCCTCACTACGGATCAATTGGAATGAAAGTAAATCTAATCTAATCTAATCTAATCTAATCTTTAGGTTGGTTGGTTGGTTTGGAGTGAAAGGGATCAAACTGCAAGGTCATCAGTCCCTTCATTCGTTAAGTTGTTAACCATGAGCGGTCGTCAAGACAAGAAAAAGCAAATCCTTGAAAGTCTGTGTGTAACTAACACAATCAAAGAAGATTGAGATAAAAGTCCAGAAAAAAGATAGAACAGACAATATGTTAAAAGATCAGTCAAGACAAGGTATTAAAACTAAGAAATGAAAAACAATTAAGAGAGTAAAAACGTGGAAACGCTATAGACCAGGTTGAGCCAACGAGTAAAGGCTGACAATGGACCTCTGGGAAAGGGGGGGGGGGGCACAGGAGAGGGGTGCCCCACCAACTCCTCAGGCAGCCAATGAGGCCGAAAAATCCTGCCTTACACGGATGAATGGAAGCCACCTTTTTGAGCAAAATGTAACACCAGATACACCTAAGCACAGAACGCTTCAGACCTTCATTGATATATCAACGAAAGCATCGAGCTCCAGCCTGAGATGGTAAAGCAACACTCTCACACAATCTCAAGGACTATATACAGGGTAACTGAGCTGCCCCTACAAATGTCGCTTTTTTCAGACCGCTGTGTTGTATCTGAAGCGAAAGAAAATATTAGCAGCACCTAGGAATTTTAATGTAGCTACATTTTTTATTGAGATTCGTTTTGGTCTCTGTTGATTTGGCTATGACCTTAACATTATTAATTTATACGTTCTAATAATAAAAGAAATAATAATAATAAAATAATAAAATATAATAATAATAAAAGAAATCGATCTTTGCCAACGTTTTGTTAAAACTAATTATGTTAATGTTGCGATCCAAACTTAACCCCACACAGGCATAGCATTTTCGTTGCCAGTAGGCCTGACGGATACAGCAATGTTATTGTTTGTTTTAGGCTGTCAAAAGTAAAAAAAAAAAAACTGATGGGTAAAATTTACACAACGTCAAGTTTGCAAGTGGTAAGTGCTCTACTAAGCTGGTGGCGTAATAAGGCAAGTCAATGATGACTGAAGAACGTCGAATCTGGTTAGTAATTACTGCAGTCGAAAATTTTGGTACATTTGTAGGAGTGAGTGCCATCAACAACACACTAGGAATCCTGACTGGTCAAGGCTGAGTGTGGGAGCTGTGGTGCGTTTGAAGGTCACTAGCTAAAATGCGTACCAGTATGAAATTTAACTACATTAAATTTCCTGCAAAGACATCTTGTTCATTTTTTGGTGGACTAATAGTTTTCACGTAGAGAGGGAGAGAATTTGAAAATATCGTCTGTGGTTTTTTGAGGTGAGGTATAACACTGTAGGTTGCATAAATTGGCACTGGAGGGAGCAGCGGAATCACACTGTGTATACAGGATGTTAGGGGAACAGGTGCAGATATTTTTATTGGTAACTGGCGACAATGTACTGAACGATATTATTTCAGTATTAATTTCATTTGCAGCCTCATAATCATAGCTACTAGAAGTAGTATGTTTTTAATCAGTTCGTACCTCCAAGTACATGTGGAAAGAGCAAGGCGTTAATGCTTATTTTCCCTGGGCAGCACGTCAGGTATTGAAGTTGAATGCATAGATGCAGAACAGTCAGTCTGTACTGACAGGGATAGTCCAATTAGCGGTGCAGTTGTGACTGTGCAGAAAATAACAGGTGACGTGTTGGTGGGAAGACTGTAAGACGCAGAGGGGGAGAAAAAAATAACAAGATAACACAGTGAAATGGGAACATATGAATTGACCAATGACCATAACATTTGCACTTTTTTATCTTCAGGCTTAAATAACCACTCTGCAGCCTGAACATTCAGGCTTCAATGGTCACTCTGCTGCCTGAACAACTCATATGGTCCAGGTGTTCTTCAGTTACTCTTCAAAAAATTACTGCATCTATCTAAACACACAAATACAGAGGGCTTCAAATCTCTCAGTTATAAGTCAGAGAATCTCGTACAAGTTGCAATCACACTCCTTAGAACAAAAGGCATGAGGAGAAAAACATACAGTCCGGAAGTAAGCTCAAAAGGAACCTTAAAAGACGGCTTCGGTCGTTGTTGTGGTGCAATCGGAATTTGATGGTTAGAGCACACATCAAGGGTGATAAAATGCTGGTGGTTTACTAATCTGTCCACTGTTTCGTCGAGACAGGGTAGAGGGTAAGTATCAGTGGTCATTACATTATTTACTGCTCTCGTATTAACATGTAGATAATACGTTTCCTCTCATTTGATTGACTTCCTTAGGACCACGAAGACTGGTGTTGAGCAGGGACTGGCAGAAAGTTGAATTATTCCTGCAGCCAGTTGTAGCTGCATAGTTTCCTCAACAACAGACTGTGGATGAAATCGTAGTGTGTACGGTTTCTGAGCGACCGGTCCAGTGTCTACAGTGGGGATTTCATAAGGTGCGAGGTCAGTTGCTGTTAAATGCAGCCGTTCCTTGAAAAGTCGCACATACTCCTCCAGAAGTGGGTACAAAACATTCATTTCTGACTCAGGCAAAAGCAGTAACTTCCCTTGTAACTGATTCGTGAATAAAGGTGTAATTGCACGATTTTTTCTCAGTGGCAACTGCTTCTTCTACTCTGCTTGAACTAATACTCATATTGAACCACTTTTTCAATTACTTCGTCTCCACTGGCCTCACCACTCGTAGATTCACATGGGATCTTCACATCTCTCTGACCGAAATTTAACAACACACACCCAGTATTTGATTCTTCTTCCATACTGCTTTCGCTTCACTTATATTTCTTTTGACATGGATTTACAACTGGTCGAGAGCGAATTTCTAGCTAATTGGATTAATAAGAAATTATGGTCTTGGTGATATCTAAGTTTTGGCATCAATCCAGGGAACGTTTCCCATACTTCCACCGATTCTGCAGGGATACTAGTTTTTAACACCTATGTATATGGGTCTACCAGAGCTTGCTTAGGAGGCCGTACACCACAGATTCCACGTGACTGAGGTACACAATTACTGTCACAATAATGAGCTGTCTCACTGAATTTCACAGTTCGCATCATACAACCAGTCACCGCCTGAAAACGATTTAGGAAGTTGTTCCCAAGATGACACTCTAATCCGGTCTGCATCTCCTCGCCACCTCAATGTCGAAATCATACTTCCTCCCATCAGTCTACAAAACTATCAGACAAGTACTGGCAGAAATGGTTATCTTCTCACCTAAACCACTTACTTTAGAACACAGCAGGCTGAGCACACGCTTATCATTTTGTGAAATAAATAAAGTAGTAATCTGAGCTCCTCTGTCTATTAGCTTTTCGATGGTCCCTTCTCTGAACTTCTTTCTAAGACTATATTTGCACCCCACTGGTTTCTCCACTTTTCACTCTGTTCATTGTTCTTGTAGGGGCCGGCCTCACACTCCTTTCCCCACTGTGGATTTTAGTTTCCCCATTGCGACCTCTCATTCTGCCTGTTACTTCGCTATGCTCTGCCTCTGAATATGTGGGGAGCCACTATCTGCATGCCCTATCGAACGACATTCCGTACGAGAAGTGGCACGACAGCGCTCAGTTATAAGGGTTGGTTTTTCACACCGCTGACAGTTTCTATCCTGCGCGGCTCATTCTGAATGCAGAGGCTGAAACAGATCGTTCCACACCTCCCGCAGAAGAGCCAGTCCAACTGAGGTGAGGTTCAGGATGCCGTCTCACCTCAGTCCCAGTCTGTGGACTTATTCCGTAAATAATAGATTTGCTTCTATTTTGTGTCCAGACATAATGACCTTTCTATACTCTGAGAAGCTCATCTGCAGAAACCAGCACGGTTTTAGGAAACAGCGGTCATGCGGCGCACAGCTGCACCTCTTTGTGCATGGTTCAAACAGGCGCTAGATACCGGCTCCCAGGTTGATGCCATATATCTCGACTTTCGAAAGGCGTTCGGCTCAGTTCCTCACTGTTACTTGCTCCAAAAAGTGCGCGTTTACCGTCTATCCGAAGACATATGCGGTTGGATAGGAAGTTTTCTAAGACACAGAGAGCAGTATGTCGTCCCGTAATGTTTGAATACTCCATTAGTAGTGTAGCGTTTGACACAGTCACATCGATTAAATATTTAGGCGTAACATTGCAGAGTGATATGAAGTGCGACAAGCATGTAATGGCAGTTGTGGGGAAGGCGGATAGTCGTTTTCGGTTCATTGGTAGAATTTTGGGAAGATGTGGTAGGAGACTGCTTATAAAACACTAATATGACCTATTCTTGAGTACTGCTCGAGCGTTTGGGATCCCAGCAGGTCGGATTGAGGGAGGACATAGAAGCAATTCAGAGGCGGGCTGCTAGATTTATTACTAGTAGATTTGATCATCACGCGAGTGTTACGGAAAGGCTTGAGGAACTCGGGTGGGAGTCTCTAGAGGAAAGGAGGCGTTCTTTTCGTAAATCGCTACTGAGGAAATTTAGAGAACCAGCATTTGAAGCTGACTGCAGTACAATTTTACTGCCGCCAACTTACGTTTCGCGGAAAGACCACAAAGATAAAATAAGAGAGATTAGGGCTCGTACAGAGGCACATAGGCAGTCATTTTTCCCTCGTTCTGTTTGGGAATGGAACAGGGAGAGAAGATGTTAGTTGTGGTACGAGGTACCCTCCACCACGCACCGTCTGGTGGATTGCGGAGTATGTATGCAGATGTAGATGTAGATGTCCTGAATGGGGTGTCTTCAACAGAAAATAGCGTAACCTACTGCGTATAACAAGGCGAAAATCCTCATTAATGTACGAATACAAAATAAATGCCCAGCGGTAACATTCGTCAAGTACCTGGGTGTGACCATTCGAAATGATCTCAAATGGAATGATCAAATTACCCAAATGACGGGCAAGGCGAACTCTAGATTGCGGTTTATTGGTAGAAATCTGAAGCGATGCAGTCCTTCAAGAAAGGAAATTGATTACAATACGTTAGTTCGTCCAGTCATAGAGTATCGTTGGCCTGTATGGGACCCTTACCAGTTGGGTCTGATTCAGGAGATTGACAAGGCCCAAAGAAGAGCGGCAAGATTCGGGACTGGTACATTCAGCCATCGTGAGAGCGTTACAAATCTCATAGAAAGTTTGAAGTGGGACGCACTTGCAGGTAGACGACGCGCTAAACGGAAGGGACTGCTCACTAAATTCCGAAATCCGATCTTCGTCGAGGATGTAGAGCATATCTTATTACCACCAACTTTCAAATCGCGCAATGCTCATTATTCAAAGATAAGAGAAATTAGAACTCATACTGAAGCGTTTAGACAGTCGTTTTTCTCTCACGCGATCCGCGAGTGTAATGGAGGGGGGAAATATGACTCTGGTGCGAATTGTGTCCTCCGCCACTCACCTATTGGTGAATAGCGGAGTATATATGTAGATGTAGACATACAGAAGTAGAGCTTGTGTCAGGGATGGTTACAAAACGGATGCCAAATTGCTAGAGACCGAAAATGTTACATACGAAATCAAGGTCTCGACATTTAACTAACATACAAACCCTGTCAGGAAGACGTCCATCGGCGGTGGCTCTCTGAAGAATTGTCACATGAAGTAAGTGTGCATAGCAGCAGGATTTAGATAGCTTACTTCTTTCCAGCAGCAGGTGGAGGAATACGATGGCAGCAGCATCGGTGAGATCAGCAGCACGGCATGTGATGTCGCCAACGATGGTCCCGTCGGCGTCAGCGTCGTCAGGGACACCCATCGGACATCGCCGCCATGATGAGAGTCATCAGTACCTGTTGCCAGCAGATTTGGCGAGGAGTGCACTGGGTCAGTCGACACTGCACCATCGCATGTGGCGTGGGTACGTACAAGCAGTGTCATAAAACAAGATGGAAATTCTTTAGATATTCCAGTCAGTATGAATGCACACCACGCACACTTTTTTCCATTAACATGCGGTTTGCAAATGAACTAGAAAATACCAAGGTTTTCGATGCGAACTATGTTATGTAATTTGTCAAAATGTTAATGAATAAACTTATACTATTATTATTAAACATATAATATTATGATTTATTAAAATTATCTTACAATGTCATACTTATATATCGTTGATGTTTGGTTTACCCATTCCTTAACTAACAATGATATTCCCTTTCATACATGATTTTTCTATTAATGTTTCATAATTTTTCCCTTTCGGGTGAGAAGTGACGTTCGTGACTTGGTGTTTCTAGTCTTACAAAAAGGCACGAGCTTATTCCGGCTTTACATCCCTTCTGTTGCGTACGGTTCCAGACAATTAATTCGAAACATACTGTCCACGAGACGGCCGATTTTAACCGTTTTCATCCACATCCTAACAGTCAGAACACACACAACAAGAGAAACTGCAGCGTTGGTAATTCAAATTGTTGCTTATTATTTGGCAAAAGGCACGAACGTCTTCCAGAAAAACTGACCATGGTACTTGTAAATCTTTCAAGCACTATGATAAAAAGGTAAGTAATATTTAATTAGTAGTACAGTCGGGTAAAGAGGTACTTGTTGGTGCGGATGATGGACCGTTTGTTTGACGTTCTGATTATTTGCAACAGATAAAAGGGAATTGGAGAATATTTTCATAACGTTTCCACAACAAAACGGACCACCACCTTCCATGGTTGACTGAGATAAAAAACTGAGATATACAAAGAAAGAACATGGTCTTACGGAGACATGGAACTTTGTTTTACCATTCATTAACTTCATGAATCAGAAACCAGAAACAGACGATGAAGCTTTATCGACTAAAAGAAAAAAAAAAAAAAGAATGGAAATCTGTGGTAAGGACTATGGGACCAAACTGCTGAGGTCATCGGTCCATAGGCTTACGCGCAACTTAATCTGACTTAAGGGGACACAGTCGCGAACAGGCTCAAAAGAATCGAATTTTTTTAAAATCTTAATCTATGCTCCAATTATTTGGCTACAAAATGCCGTTTGTTTCATACAAATCTGATTATTAGATTCGGAGTTATTAATTTGTTCGTGAAGTATGGTAACTAGCGCCACGTCCATTTTTGCTGTCTTGCCCAGTAGTTAGCATTGACTTACTACAACAATCATTTATGTTCTACGGATATAAATACTCTTTATTTAGGTTGCAAGAGAGAAGTGTTATTCTGATGTTTGCCAGCCTTTCTGCATTGTCGACTATCGTTTGTCAGTTTCTTCATCCTCGTTGTTTACGTTTTGGTGATACAAATGTAATGATTTTGTGAAACGTTATAATACAATGGGTAGAATAAGGAAGTTTGGATATAAGCCTAAGTTTCGTGGGAATAAATATGTAAAAATAAATCGCGAAACTGCTAGTTTTGAACAGAGGGCAGAAAATAATATTGAAAGTGAAGTCAGTGCGAGTGTCAGTGCTTCGATCAAGAAGCTTCTAGGTGCTGCCGGTTTTCCAAGTGCCTCTCAAATGCGTGACAGTGCAATATGTGGTGAGAACAGTGTTTCTGTTGTTACTGACACAAACATTCTGATTTCCGTGAGGTTATTACATGAACTTATCGAAAAACACACAAATTGTAAATACTGTGGTGGAAACGTTACTTTGGACGAAGATGTGGCGAAAACGAAGGGAATTGTTTGTAATTTAGTTTTGACATGTTTGGAATGTAGCTGTACTGCCAATACAATGTCATTCCACGTAACAAGAAGCAGATTGTATGAAAACAATATAAGATTAGCGTATGCACTTAGATCTATTGGAAAAGGGTGAACTGCAGGTGCTGTTCTTTGTGCAGTGATGAACATTTCTCCACCTCCAAGAAAGTTTGATGTTTACAACAAGACTATTGCTGCAGTTGTAGATGAGGTAAGTGAATCTACGATGTTGAAAGCACCCAAAGGAGCAGTTCAGTTGAGTGATACGAAATCTGACCCAAGGCAAATTTCTGCTGGTTTTGATGGCAGTTGGCAGAAACGTGGGCAAACATCCCTAAATATCATTGTGTCAGCAACTTCTTTGGTACTGGGAAGGTTCTGGATATTGAAATTATTACTAAGTTCTGTGACATCTGTAGCAAAAATTCCACTATACAACATATGTGCAAAAAGGACTATGATGGTTCTAGTGGAGGCATGGAAGTGGCTGGTGTTGCTAATATTTTCGAAAGGTCTGTGCAGTCAAGAGGTATCCTCTATACAGACTATCTTGGTGACGGGGACAGTAAGGCTTATCAGAAAGTGGTAGAAGATAAACCTTATGGGCCTAGAGACAAAATTAATAAACTGGAATGTATAGGACATGTACAGAAAAGAATGGGATCACAATTTCTAAAGATATGTAAGGAAAAAAAGTTAGATGGTAAAAGGGGCCTGACAAAGGCTGAAATAGAAAGGATCCAGACTTATTATGGTATGGCCATTAGAAATAACTGCAACAATGTAGAACCAATGAGGAGAGCCATCTGGGCTATGTTCTTTCATAAAATTTCAGCAGATGAGGAACCACAACATAACCTTTGCCAACGGGGACCTGACAGCTGATGCAAATTCAACAACCCAGCTACATCTTCCAGCTATAAGCACAAACATTCAGTTCCAGAAAAAATCCTGCTAGCTGTGATACCCATTTTCACAGACCTTAGCCAGCAAGAGCTCTTGAAAAAGCGTCTCCATGGAAAAACACAAAACCCAAATGAAAGTTTGAATTCTGTCATTTGGACAAGGCTACCAAAAACTGTTTTCGTTAGAAAAGAAACACTAAAATTTGGTGTTCACGATGCAGTGATGTGCTTCAATGCTGGTGTGTCAAAGAAAACTGATGTATTAAGACTCTTGGGAACAAAGGATGGTATCAATACTGAAAGGGGACTGAAAAAGAATGACATGGGCCGTATCCGTTATGCTGATATTTCTGCAGGAAATGCTACCAAGGAGGCCAGGATAGCCAGAAGATCAAAGAAAAGAAGATAAAGATCAAGAAGCTGAGCCACAGCATAGCCCTGGAATGTTTTAAAAGTATGTCTGTATGCTATTGTACATTACTTTCTTGCACGTAAAACTTTAATACCATTTTTTTTCAAAACTACATTTTTGACCTTCTGGAAAATTTTTCTCAAAACTATGACTGCTACAGACATCAGGCTTACAGTATCTCTTGTTAATACAACGATGATTAATTAGATAAAGAAATAGACCAGTGGTGATAAAAATAACAGATTTACAAGCTCCAAGGTGTTTAGAAAAGTTTTAATTTTTTGTCTTATAGAACAAAAAAATGATTGCTCATGAAATATATAAAATACGTTGACCATTTTTTATGTCATTTGAGAATGATGTTTCAGCTGTACACTGTAAAAGTTTCAGGTCTTTATCTCCATTAGTTACTTCAGAAAGTGTACCTGACGTTTGCTCGTTTTAGCATTGATTCCTTATGTGTGCCCTTAAACTAACTTATGCTAAGGACAACACACACACCCATGCCCGACGGAGTACTCGAACCTCCGACGGGGGGAGCCGCGCGAACCGCGACAAGACGCCTGAGACCGCACGGCTACCCCGCGCGGCGACTACAAAGAACAAGTGTTGCACAGCCATAAGAAATGGCTCCCTCTATTGACAGCTGTTGAAAAGGTTGATAATCGCAGTAACAATAACTTTTCAAAGCATGGAATAATTGCTGTGAGTCCCTGAGATTCCATCATCTCCAGCAGAAGAACAAGATAGGAATATTTACTCAATAGTGGAGGCATTACCGACAACATTCGTGCTGTGTTACGTGGTACGTCAGCAAAAGATACAGATCGCCTACGTGGTGCATTAACGGTAGGACAGTATGAGAAACCTTAACCTTATTTTTAACAGGATGCTTTCCAAAAGGTTTAGAGAATCCTGGAAGAAATATGGTGATAATGTTTACGTGACAGATAGGAATGAAGCGCATTGATCATGTGAGGTTTACTATACTAGGAGTTCTTGTAAGCTGCCCTCCTACGCAGCAACTATACACTTTTTGGGCGCTGGTAACCTTGCAGTTGAGCGCCCCACAAACTAAATATCATATACCCTTTTTACTGGCGAGGACTTCTAGAGTGAGGTGGCGGTATTTCGAACGGTATCTTTTCGTACACCACAAGCCGATAATCATACTAGCTGGTTTCCAAAGGCCAAAAGGCGTACCAACTACATTCTACCGAACAGAAAAGCGATCCTTTCCAGTGATCCGAGTTGGGGATCAAACTAAGAAATAAGCATTTTTACAAAACTGTGGATATTGTTCTGGTTTTTGTCGTACCACGATGTGTTCTTATAGTTCAATAAATGCTGATGGGGTTTTCGTTTGCATTATCATGCTGATTTATTCGCGGTCCTCCGACGATGTTCTGCTATGTATCAGGAAACTTTATAACCTTAAGTTCTATATATTGTGCAGAATATCAAGGTTCTTTATTTCGTTCTTAGCCCAAGCAATGAAGCCCAAAGGGGACGATCTGGGGAAAAAATTCGTTTAGTTGCAAATTACTGTACATAAGTAGGAGAGAGTGCCACGAACATAAGATTTAAAATCCAGGTCGTTGGGTTGTCAGCTAGACGGTCTGGGGGACTTGAAGGTGAATTTCTTGTTTTTCTTAAATAACTCGAAATCCACGGTTTCAGACAAAGATGACTGTAGTTTACTGAAAATAATGACTGGTGGTATAAAATTAACATTTATTGTTAAATGAAGTTGATTAAGAACAAAAATTAAAGGGACGTACCAAATATGAGTCCAGTAGAACTGATTTAAGGGATGAATTGTTTTCCGGTGAAGTGACAGGGTGGGGGAAGAGCGAGAGGGTGAATGGTAAACGCGTGAGCAAATGCAGGACGCCTGCATATGGTCAAGCACTCCCTCGTTCGTAGGTCTAGCAGACTGAAGAGGTACCAGACAATAATCCTACGCACTCTTCCTGTACTTTACTAGTTCAGAAGAAGCAACTGCACGACGATTCAGAAGGCCCATAGCAGTGTTTATTTTCCACAAAATGTTATTTGATCCATTATAAACTGTTTTTGAAAGCTTGCGACTGTAAAAACAATAGGTTTGTTTATGAATAAATCTTCTGCTTGCAGTCACGATTTTTCTTTATTTACTTTTAGCACGAAGCGTTTCAGGAAATGATCCCCATTTTCAAGTGCGTTTTTTTGTGTGTATTACGCCATTTCTGTTGATATCTCACACATTGGCAACATCAACAGAAATGGCATAACACACATAAAAAAACGCACTTAAAAATGGGTATCATTTTCCGAAACGCGTCGGGCTAAAAGTAAATAAAGAAAAATCGTGACGGGTAGCAGAAGATTTATTCATAAACAGACCTATTCCACAAGGTGTGTTGACACTATGGAGGGACTCTACGTAAGTCTCTGCACAGCCTTCCACACTGCTAGACGGGTAACTGGTTGTAGTCATCTTGTACAACAGTTTGTAACGCCCTTCTTGCAAAGGCGACTGCCTATACCACGAGCGCTACTGGCCATTCAGTTTGCAGACAAACTAATCTCCCCGTCATTTACTGCCGAGCTCTCTTATGATGGCACAGAAAATAAACTACTGGCCATTAAAATTGCTACACCACGAAGATGACGTCCTACAGACGCAAAATTTAACCGACAGGAAGAAGATGCTGCGATATGCAAATGATAAGCTTTTCAGAGCATTCACATAAGGTTGGCACCGGTGGCGACACCTACAACGTACTGACATGAGGAAAGTTTCCAACCAATTTCTCATACATAAACAGCAGTTGACCGGCGTTGCCTGGTGTAACGTTGTTGTGATGCTTCGTGTAAGAAGGAAAAATGCGTACCATCACGTTTCCGACTTTGATAAAGGTCGGAGTGTAGCCTATCGCGATTGAGGTTTATCGTATCGCGACATTGCTGCTCGCGTTGGACGAGATCAATGACTGTTAGCAGAATATGGAAACGGTGGGTTCAGGAGGGTAATACGGAACGCCGTGCTGGATCCCAACGGCCTCGTATCACTAGCAGTCGAGATGACAGGCGTCTTATCCGCATGGCTGTTACGGATCGTGCAGTCAACAGACACGGACGTCTGCAAGACAACAACCATCTGCACGAACAGTTCGACGACGTTTGCAACAGCATGGACTATCAGCTCGGAGACCATGGCTTCGGTTACCCTCTTCACGCTGCAGCACAGACAGGAGCGCCTGCGATGGTGTACTCAACGACGACCCTGGGTGCGCGAATGGCAAAATGTCATTTTTTTCGGATGAATCCATGTTCTGTTTACAGCATCATGATGGTCGCATCCCTGCGAAATCCTAAATTTCAGCAGGATAATGCACGACCGCATGTTGCAGGTCCTGTACGGGCCTTTCTGGATACAGAAAATGTTCGACTGCTGGCCTGGCCAGCACATTCTCCAGATCTCTCACCAATGAAAACGTCTGGTCAGTGCTGGCCGAGCAACTGGCTCGTCACAATGCGCCAGTCACTACTCTTGATGAACTGTACACGCCATCCAAGCTCTGTTTGACTCAATGCCCAGGCGTATCAAGGCCGTTATTAGGGCCAGAGGTGGTTGTTGTGGGTACTGATTTCTCAGGATCAATGCACCCAAATTGCGTGAAAATGTAATCACATGACAGTTCTAGTATAATATATTTGTCCAGTGAATACCCGTTCATCATCTGCATTTCTTCTTGGTGTAGCAATTTTAATGGCCAGTAGTGTAGCTTCATTGCACTCGTGTTTATACAGTGGAATTACTCTATGTTTATTAAATAAGTACTTATTGACAGATATTGACACAGGTTTTGTGTAAAATATGTTCCTATAAACAATGGGTGAGAAGTGTTTAATTTGCAGTATGAAGTTGTCCGTAGCTTATATAGTGTTGGTGGGGAAAGAATAGGATTGGTAAACTTGGCACCTTGCTGTTGCTTTGTCGTTGTCATCGTACTGTGAAGCCGTGTAATCAATTCGTAGTCAATGGTGAATTAATGGATGAACAGAAAGTTATTGCAATTCTCTCTTCACTCATCGTGTTACTGGCAGACTACCGAAATTTCTTTCAGTCAAGAATATCTATGGCTTGTAAAATGGGCTGTGCTGAATGGAGCCACTTACCACAAATCCACAGCATTCCTTGTAAGGTGAGTTCGAATGTATCTAATGGAACGGAACTGATCAAATTCAAGTGATCTGGAGTAAGCTGTTGTACAGCCTTGCCTGACTTTCGTTGAAATAGCTGAAATTCTGTAACACCTAAGTCTGTTGCAGACAGAATAAATTTCGGCAATTGGGCCGCTTCAGACGTTGCGAGAGGTACGATTTTGAAGATGTCTTTGATATACTTGATACTCTGAAAAGCATCCCAGCCATTGATAGAGTGGATAATGAATCTGATATTGTCGAACGCATACTGACGGATGGTTATACTTAGGACAGGGTCTTCAGTGTGCTTCAGGTCACTTGAAAACTGCACATCAGTTCTCGCGTAATTAACTGAAAATTACACCGCTACATAAACACTGGCTCAGTCCACTTACGTAACAGAAGTGGACAAGCAGTGCCGGGTAGGTAGAGTCTGTAAACTGAGGAACGAACAGCTGTCCTGCCTTTCCCAGAAGAAAGCTATAGCTACTAGAATCAATTTCCCCTCTAGCAGCATAGAACAACGTGCAGAGACTGGTGTCAGTTCTGTCTGTAAGTTTTTGCGTAAGCATTATTAATAACCCATATTTGTAGTTCATGTAATGTTAACCCAGTTTGTGGCAAATAAACGCCTCCCGGGTATGTGTGTGAGCTACGGAAAGATCGGTATAAGTTTGTGAGTGACCGTGTAACTGCCTCTTGTGACGCTATGGTGTGGAGAGAGAGTAGGGAATCGCATGTTTACCACTAATTTTGCAAGCCTATGAAGGAGTGACATATATGACTGTATATGACTGGCGACCTACCGTCTCTCACACTTCCAACCTCGCCGCTCTGCTCCATATCGTTACAGCCCCAAAACAGAGTTGATTCCTTAATACTTGCAATACTTCCACCCGCTTCCCGATGCAAACTATTAACGCTAGAGAATAAAATAACAGCACTCGTTTTATAGGAAATTTAGTGTGGTCTCATTTTGGTATGAGAAACCTTTTCGGTACAAATAAAATATAAAATATAAAAAACCCTCTTTTGAACTCAACTTCACACCCTCCCGTTACGATTTTTTTTGTTTTTTGTCCATTGCAAACAATCCTACCTCTGTAAAAACATTTGCGACTACACGAATTTTTCCCTAATTTCCCTTCGTTTATAGTACCGTGTGACAATATGCGAGTCACTGGCAGTAAATATATGAATAAAACTGCTTTTTCTACATCTTTGACACGGGCGTACCCAAAGGGGAAAGGAAGGAGGCAGCTTTCCCACTTAGAAACCAATTATCTTCTTGAAATGAATCCTCCATCGCCAACTACTCATACGGAAAACTGTTGCGTAAGTCTGAAATAAATAGGAACATGGAATCGGCATGTGTCATCAAATCTCTGTCGTTTCACCCTTCACTGCTACATTAACATGAGCTGCCTATCCCGTCCCTTCTCTCTCCATTCCTACCACACATCAAGGATATGCACATATTATGTATCGTCAGTACTTAGTATATGTCTTCTTGATCTACATCACCACTCCGCAAGCCACCTGATGGTGGTGGAAGAGGGTTCTTCTGGTACCGCAAATTGATTCCGCAGTCCCTATTCCACTCGAAAAAGGCGCGAGGGAAAAATGACTATCGATAAACCTCTACATTAGCTCTAATTTCGCGAAATTTGCCTGTGTGCTCTTTTCTTGAGATGTCCGTGGGAGGAAGTATGTATATTGTCCAACTCTTCCGGGAAAGCACACTCTCGGAATTCCAGTAGTAAGCCTCTCTGTGATGCACAACGCCTCTCTTGTACCGTATGCCACTGGAGTTTGAAGAGCGTCTTGGTAGCGCCCTCGCGCCGACTAAACAATCCTGTGACGAAGTGCACCACTCTTCTGCTATTCCCAGCGTGATGAAAAATATTCAAGAACTGGTCGAATAGTGAATTGTAAGTATCTCGATTCGAGGGTGAGCTACATTTCCTTAAGGGTTCGTTCTATGAATCTCAGTCTGGCATCTGAGTTTGCTACTGTTCGTTTCATGTCGTAGTTGCGCTTAAGGTTGCTCTAAATAAACATTTACATATTAAGCAACGTAAGGCGATAGTGTGCTAGTGGAAGTCATTATATCTGAGAGCAGCTACAACCTGGGTGCCTCCAAAATTGTGTAATAAGTTTGCTTTAAAAGCAAGAAATCTGCTTATAGGAATACCCATATCTGGTGGATGACTATAATATGCCACACTTTGCATCATTTTTTAATGAACCATGAATTAATTTTTACTGATGAATATGAACAGACTCGAAGCATCCATATCTTATGATGTTTGATATAATAGAACTTTTAACTGGACAAAATATGTCAATTTATAATCAATGGTACAGTTCTAAAATAATGGATTCCGTCTTTTACGCATGCGCAATATGTTACATGTATTTGTGTTCATAGTCAACCACAAGCCCATGTACCATTCATTAACTCTCTGCAGATTCTTTCGCAAATCAGTGCAATTTTCTTGTAGATAACAGCATCATCTGCGTTACTTTGTTATGTAATTACAGGGAACATTCAGAATTTTATCAAAGAATGAAGTCTTTCACGACCAGATGTGTTTCTTGCTAGTGAATATTCTGTGTAGTATGGTCGTGGTCTATGAAGTTTTCCCTTTCCTAATTTTCGTTCAGTGCTGCCTTGGACAACTTCAGTGTTGTTTCTGGTATTTCTGAGTCGTAGCCACACAAGTTGTCAGTTGGCACGACATAGCGGAACAAGGAGCAGCTCTGAACATATCTAACGCATCACAAGAAAATCTCCGCTTTTTACCACGGTTTGATTAGATCACTCCCCCCCCCCCTTTCCCACCCTCTCTCTCTTTTACATACACGTAAGTTGGAGATGAAATAGGAGATATAATACTGCTTGAAGAATTTGACACAGCACTGAAAGACTGAAGTCGAAAGAGTCCCCGGGAGTAGACAACATTCAATTAGAACTACTGATAGCCTTGGGAGAGCCAGCCCTGACCAAGCTTTACCATCTGGTGAGCAAGATGTATCAGACAAGTGAAATACTCTCAGACTTCAAGAAGAATATAATAATTCCAATCCCAAAGAAAGCAGGTGTTGACAGGTGTGAAAATTACCCAACTATCAACTTAATAAGTCACGGCTGCAAAATACTAATTCTTTAGAGACGAATGGAGAAACTGGTAGAAGCCGACCTCGGGGAAGATAAGTTTGGATTCCGTAGAAATGTTGGACGCAATACTGATCCTTTGAATTGTGTTAGAAGGTAGATTAAGGAGAGGTAAACCTACGTTTCTAGCATTTTTAGACTTAGAGAAAGCATATAACAATGTTGACTGGAATACTCTCTATCAAATTCTCAAGGTGGCAGAGGTAAAATGCAGGGAGCCAAAAGCTATTTACAACTTGTACAGAAACCAGATGGAAGTTATAAGACTCGAGGGGTATGAAAGGGGAGCAGTGGTTGGGAAGGGAGTGAAACGGGGTTGTGGCCTATCCCCGGTGATATTCAATCTGTTTATTGAGCAAGCAGTAATGGAAATAAAAGAAAAAAATTCGAGCAGAAATTTAAACCCATGGAGAAGAAATAAAAACTTTGAGGTTTGCCGATGACACTGTAATGCTGTCGGAGACAGCAAAGGACATGGAAAAGCAGTTGAACGGAATGGACAGTGTCTTGAAAGTAGGATATGAGATGAACGTGAACAAAAGCAAAACGATGATAATGGAATGTAGTCGAATTAAATCGGGCGATGTTGAGGGAATTAGATTAGAAAGTGAGACACTTAAAGTAGTAGACGAGTATTGCTATTTGAGGAGCAAAATAACTGGCGGTGGTTGACGTAGAGAAGATAGAAAATGTAGAATGGCAATGGCAGGAAGAGAAATTTGTTAAATCGGGTATATTTAAGCGTCAGAAAGTCATTTCTGAAAGTATTTGCATGGAGAATAGCCATGTATGGAAGTGAAAAATAGACGATAAACAGGTTAGACAAGAAGAGAATAGAATTTTTCGAAATGTGGTGCTACCGAAGAATGCTGAAGATTAGATGGGCAGATGACGTAACTAATGAGGGGGTACTGAATAGAATTGGGGAGAAGAGGGATTTGTGGCACATCTTGATTAGAAGAAGGGATCAATTGGTAGGACATGTTCTCAGGCATCAAGGGAGCACCAATTTAGTATTGGAGGGCAGCGTGGATGATATTTTTTTCGTGGGGTCCTCAACTGCACGGTCATCAGTGCCCGTACAAAGTCCCAATCTTTTACACAGTCCAATCTAGGCACTGTCAAAAAAGATGAGGATGAGGAGGACAACACAAACAACCAGTCCACAGGCAGAGAAAATCCCCCACCTAGCTGGGAATCGACCCAAGACCCCGTGATTCATAGGTAGCAACGCTAGCCACTAGACCACGAGCTGCGGATGAAGGGCAGCGTGGAGAGTAAAAATCGTAGAGGGAGTCCGAGAGAAGAATACACTAAGCAGATTCAGAAGGATGTAGGTTGCAGCAGTTACTTGGAGATAAAGAAGCATGCATGGGATAGAGTAGCATGGAGGGCTGCATCAAACATGTCTCTGGGCTGAAGACCACCACCACCACAACAACAACAACACACATTCTGTTGCAGAACAAAAATTTCATCGTCTATCCTGTATAATTTTACCTTGGGAGATAATACAGCAAGACATTTATTTAGATAATAAGAGCCTTGTCGCCAAATGTACAATTATGGGTTCGATTATGTCAGCATTTCACAGCTTCAACATGTTAGCAGCTTCAGCCCCGTGTACTTGGTTCTACGTACACATCGTGCTTGTAACTCTAGCTTGTGGTACAGATATCGACCAAGTTGAAGAGAATCTGTCCTCCGCTAAAGGGTCTATGTGTGTGCGCTGGTATAAATTATCGGCCCATTGTTTCGTAAAACTGCAGTTACATTGTGCCAAGCTCTTCCCTTGTGTTAAGAAGTTGGTAACTGCGTGGTCAGTGATGGATGGCGAAGACAAACGACCATGGGCCAGACGTCGGTAGCCGACTAGTTATGAGCAACGAAAACAAGAATGCAAGAGCTGGAGAGGATGAAAAATTCCCACCTGCTACGATATCATTTCTAAGAAGCAATAACTTTCAGTGGCTATCATGCTCATCTCGATTAGCTTCAGAAGAATTTGAACGAGGGTTGGAACTTAAATAGTGGCAACTATTTATTCACAACCGATACATAAGAGTTTCATGTTTGCACCTGTTACTGTCCGTCAAAGCAGTCACCAGCGTTTTGTAGAACCCTTTGTCAGCGATGTGGAAGGCATAGTATACCGTTAGCAGTGCCTGTTCTCTTGATGGTGCGAATGGAGCTGTTCAAGTTATGTTGATTCTCGTGTACGACTGTGATGGTATTATCCTAGCGCATTACGTTCCTCCACGGTAGACCGTCGGTGCACAGTATTACTGTTCGTTTTTGGAGCATCACCTGCGACCAGCTTTGTGAAAGAAGCGGCGACACTTTCTGCGCAACCCACCCGTCATTTTGCACGACAATGCGCGGTCGCATACAGCGCAAGCTGTGGCTGCTGTGTTCGGTCGATGGGACTGGGAAGTACTGTACCATCCACCATACTCGTCGGGCTTAAGTCCTTGTGACTTTTATTTGATTCCGAAGATGAAGGAAACACTTCGTGGCATTCGATTGAGAACTGTTTCAGAGGTTCGACAGGCAGTAGACCGCTCCATTCGCACCATCAGCATAACAGGCTCTGCTAACGGTATACTACGCATTCCACATCGCTGACAACGGGTTCTATACAACGCTGGTGACTTCTTTGATGGACAGTAACAGGTGCAAACATGTATTCCTTTGTATCAGTTGTGAATAAATAGCTGCCACTATTTAAGTTCCAACCCACCTATGTAAATACGAGTCTGTATTCCGCAAGTTTTGTCAGCATTAATGTAAATAAAGTTTTCATGTTTCTGGGAAATTGGGGAAAATATTATATCGATAATATATTTCAGAATATTTTTAAGTAGGTCTGTGGTGATCTGGAAGTTTCATTCTTATGTTTGTTTTTATAACACTACAAAAGAAAATGAACAGAAAGAGAAGTAAACAGTATGTCCACGACTGTATTTATAAGTTCTGGCAGCGGGAATGGTTTACAGTTTACTGGTTCTTTCCTGTAGGTATCTATTTTTGGATTCTGAAGGTTTATAATTACAGCCTTCGGATACTATTTCATTGCTAAGGTCTTGCGATTTGGTTTCCACAAATTTTATAGCTCTTCTACCGTTTTGTTCAATACTACGCTCTTTTCATTATGACTCACTTTCGGGTGCACGAATAGTACTGGAAATTTTCCATTAATTCTAACCGTATATTTTCCCGTAGTTGATAATAAACTTATAACACTCTGTCCCTGTATTTTGCATATTTCGCTTACGACATTGACCTAGCAACTGTGTGCGAAGTCTCATGTCTGTAACACTTTCGTACCATCACGAAATGTCCCACATTCGAAATGTTGAAACGTATGTGTACATGGACATTAATAATGATAGAAAACCATTATGGAACCTAGTACTTAATACTACACACACAGTTCAACGGTGCCTCACAGTAAAGCTCCATCTTTTGCAATTAATTTGCCATCATATTGGATGTATTGCCTTCGCGAAGTTCAGAGTCCCTCTGAAACCACTGTATATCTTTATTAGTCTCTTTCGACGTTCACTCTTTTCGAACTCCATCTTAATTTTCTCCAGTATCTGAAAAGAGACGTTGTCCCAGCCCAACGAACCACAGATCTCCTCAGTGCTCCAGCTCACAAATCTCTAAAGTTCTAGGTCATTTTCTGATGCAAACATTGTTAGTACAATTAAAAGTTCAGTGTTATTCAAACTTCACAAAATGCGGATGTTTCGAATCTCTTCACATTCATTAGCAGTCTTCACCATCACCATACAGCTCATTGCAATATGATCGAAGGACCGCTCTGGCCAAACTATATATTGTAGTCAACGAAAAAATGTGGGTATGGATGTAAAGTCCACTGTTTACTTCTAAAGAAAACTCGTTATATAATTCTGCAGGTACCTGCCCATAGCTGCTCTCACGTATAATATCGTAACATTAGCTTTAGTTCGAGGCATTTGCTACTACACACTATTCCTTGATCTTACTTAAAACGCGAATAATAAATCTGAGAGAGAGATTTTAAATTCGATACTAACTTTCAGTGCTGAAAGTTGCAAATCTCCTTGTTTATGGAAGTTTTACTTTTGTACTGCAGTTATTCTGGGGTATTAAGATAGTGACTGACCAGACACGTATTACAAAAGGTTGAAAAAGTGCTATGGGACTATCGGAAGCGATCGTCACTCTTCGGCTTATGTCCCAGGCGAATTTTTCAACAATGAAATATCGCACGAAATGAGCTGGGCAGTTGCGTAGCAACATTGCGATTGTGAATCGTGTTGCGCAAACATATTGTCTGTGCTTGCGTGATTTTGCTTGACCAGTTCTTTGTGCTACAGTGTCTATTCTCGTGCGAGACAAGCTCATTAACTGAATACCTGAACCGCTCGTCAAGGACACTCTTCGGACAGAAGAACGCACAAAGCCAGCGTTGGGTGGGAGGCTGTACGGAACCGTAAGTGACCAGTCAGCGTCTTCTCTTGCTCTTCTCTCACCCATACTAACATGCTTTGCTGCTGATGTCGACTGCAAACTACTTATGTTGAACGCTGTGGCTGACACATCAAATCGGCCTTATCTACCCTTATTTGGCTTTTTAAACGTACCAGCTACATTTTGCCGAAAAGAACATCCTTTCCAAAGATTCTATTTGATGTTCAGTCTACGAGAGTATTTTAACAAAATCTTCGGACACGGTTTCGATAAACGATGTAGCCTGATGGGTTTTTGTATTCTATAAATTCGGATAATTTTATGGTTCCGTTATGAAGCGGGTTTAATGGCTATGCGGCAACGTTGCTCTGCGCCTTAATATCGGATTACGTACTGCGTAACACGTATATTAGAAACATAATTTATTATGTTATCCTTGATTCACCAGTTGTACATATACGTACACAATCTGACAATTTGATTTTACTGGTTGTGGATCATAGGCGTAGCCAACTGTGAAAAGAGTGGTCGGGGCCGAAGATCTCCCTTGCAAGATATTAGCACCCTGTCTTGCCAACCAGATACACGTAAAAATTCTGTATCAGTGCGAAGAAAACCATGGGAGACGGAAGGGGGGCTGGTGACTAGCGGCATGTGACGTGAAATCTCTGGTCCATACTAAACTTCACAGCAAAGCTAATATACCCCCTCCCCTCATCATCCTATTCCTTCCTCTCATTCGAGGGACTCACTTGTACATAGTATATACATGCTGTTTAAAACGTTGTATATGTGTTATGTAATTAGAATATGTGGAATCTTCAAAATACTGATTACAAATTGGATGCTTATACAATTCTTTGTCTCAGCTATTGTGACTCTTCTGGGTTGTGTGATCGTGCCCCGCGAAACAATCTTTGTTTTTGACGCTTTGTCCACAGCTCTATTGGTTATCTTCTTAATATTTTATTTAACAATGAGTTTAGACTAAATGTCAGTCCTGTAATGAGAGCATGTTTTAGACTAAGGCAACTGATAGAGAAGTGGAAAAAATTTAAATTAGAGACGAAATAACTTTTATAGTTATGAAAAAGCATTTGACAATATGCTCTGGAAGATTGTGGAAAAAGGGGCTTCCCAAAGCTTCTGATCACATCTGTTGAAGCTCGTTGCAAAGAGGAAAAATTACAAACTAAATAGGGAGCATGTTGTCTAAGTAAATAACAACATGGGCAGTGAGACAAGAATGTGGCCTGCCTCCAGATCTTAGGAACCTATACACGGATGTCCTAGTCAGGGCTCGGAAACAACGAATAACCTAAGGCATAAAGATCGACACTCCTGTATACGCAGTAAAATGAGTAACAAGTTCCTAAAGTTTAACGAAATATGCGAAACAATTGGGAATATGCTATAACAACAAATCCATGAGAGAGACACAGATTTTACTAAGTCTTGCAGTACTTACTACACTCCATGGCTCTTAATCCATTGCTCCCACGCAAAAGGATATGAGAAGGTTGCACCAGGGGATATCGTTTCAGAAGAGCAGACATTAAGAATAAATTGCTAGTTGATTCAATGCACAAGAAAATAGAACTAAACAGGAAAAGATGGTGGAAAATGTCTGAGTACCGTTTATTTCAGTCTACGATAGTACGACTATGTTGATTGGATTCTATTTTCCAAAGAAACTGAATTCGTGTACCTGACATTGACTAATCGCCTCAGCTGTAACTTACGGGGATACTCCTGCCTCCAGTCGAGCCATCCGAGCACGTCTCGCGGGACCCAGTTAAAGGCTTTAGTCTGTCTGTTCGCTCTCCCCCTCTCCCTCCCACTATCCATCCCTTTCTCTCTCTCTGCCTCTCTCTCTCTCTGCCTCTCTCTCTATCTCTGTCTCTCTCCCTCTGTCTGTCTCTGTCTCTCTTGTCTCTCTCTCTCTCTCTCTCTCATACACTACACAGATTTCATTGCATAATGAAATCGTCCTCCCTGGTGTTGCATTTTTTCCCAGGAACACTAATACAACGGGTTATTTATTTAGCCAATAAAAGCCTCGTTACATACAGGCACACATCTAGTCTCAAACATGTCAGCGGTACATAGTTGTCACACGTTTATCTGCTTCTGACTCTTACACACGATGTAACATATGGGCATAAAATACTTGTCTGGTTTCGTTGAGTAACAGCATGTTTCTGTAACATCTTATCGCCACAAAGGAGCCACTTTTCTCAGCTTTGCTGTTGGGTAGCTTACTTGTCTGTATGTCTGTTCAGTATACATTTTGAAATTGATTCTAAATTAACTTTCCGATGTACTAGAGACTTGAAACTATCATCATAGCTCATAACTGGATGACAATGGCATAAGAAATCTCTTTCTTTTGTCTCGTGAGTACTTTCTTTACCACTGTCTCTCCCGACCACAGAGTTTTTAAACTTTCTACGTAGATCACAGCTGCTGACAAGTTACAGATCTGAAACTTCCAGTGTAGTTCAGAGTGGATGAGAGTGCAATATTAACGAGCTATCTTATCTGGTGTCTGGCGGAGGGTAATTCGTGTGCCACTCCTATCTCGCCCATTTTTTTCGACGTTCTGTAGTGAGTGGGTCGCAGGAAGGGCCATTGCCAATTAGCTTCCATGTTACCTGAATCTCTCAGTTTTTCTCCTTTACGATCTTATCGCGAGATAAACGCTGGAATAAACGATAAACTGGTTGTCTCAGGTGAACAAACGAGGTATTAATCTGAAATATACCTCATTGTTGTCATCTCATCAAAATGTTTGAAATCGAGTGAAAAATGTAACGCAGACTAGAGTATAAGGAGAAAATAATAAGCTAAATGAAAGTAAATTTTTAACCTACTATGTTTTTAAATCGAACTAAAAAGTATTAAATAATTTCTAGGAGCCCCATGCCGATTTCTAACCACATACAGACAGTCTTCAAAATCTGTGATTGCTGTTTTACAATAAGTGTGAAAATACTTTTAAGATGTAAAATCAAAAACGTGGGGCGCAAGCGGCGTATAGCTGATGCATGAATAGTTCATCTCCTGACTATCATATGCGCTCCTATGTTCTTGTTTTAAATTTACAGTAATTTTCATAGACATTAGTAATTCATAATCAGATGTTTTCAAGACTACCTGTGTCATGTTAGGAATCTTTTTGGGCTTACAAGAAATTATTTTATACTTTTTTGCCCGATTAAAAACACGATATACTATACACTAAATTGTATTTAATTAATGGTTTTGTTTTTCTTACTCTTGTGTGTGTCAAATTTTTTACTCGATTTCAAGCATTCTATTGGGAACACAGCAGAGATCAGTGGTATGTTTCAGGGTATTTCGGCTTCTCTTCACCTAAGTTAATAATTTATTGCATTCTTCTGCATGTATCTTGCGGAAAATATCATTTTCTTCTCTTCTTGGTCATTCTTAACGTTTAAAGTTTATGGAGATTTAGGGAAACACTACGAACACTCACAGTAACAATTGGGACACGCTTGGAAAGGGAGGTCAATAAGTGCATCCCATGCTACTTCATTTGAGACTAGATTTAACAGGCTGTAGCATAGATGCCGTAATCGAAAGATACATACGGCTAAACGTCAGTCCTTCTCGTTTAGTCCCATGCAGAACTTTTAGAGTTTGTTGCGACTTACCTCCACGGAAAGAAGCATCCGACAATAGAAAGAGAAACTGTGGATACCTTTTCGTCGTTTGAAGAATCGGATAACTATGTGGCAGCAGACCACCATTTCCTATTCAGATGCGAAATTCCATTAGTTAATATGGATGAACGATAATCTATATCCGTATATAGCCGAATAAAGCACAAATCATACTTCAGTCTTTCTGGACTATTCCTGCTCGTCCTTGGGACAAGATATACGCCATGGCGTACACCGTTATTTATTATGAAGAGGTGGCCGGGTTGCCGGGTATTTGGTACTTTAGCCACCGGTGTCTTTCTTTGGGCTCGGATTACGAGAAAACTGCTGATAGGCCATGTGCAACTGCGTTTAAACTGGTAGAGTGAAGTGTGTGTGGTAATATGTGGGGAGGGCACGAATACATCCAGCAACAGGAACTAGTGTCAACCTTAGTTTGTCCTTTCGGAGTCAGCTGACGTGAAGAACAGAGAAGAAACGGGAAAGAAAAAGAAAAGCATACCCGTGGATAACTTATAACGCTGGATTTTGTTCCATGACATCACGTGTATCGTTCGTGAGAAGTTTGGAAACGCAGAGTGAAACCCTCACACAGTGATTCATCTGGCTTAACACTTGTCCGATACCAGTTTTTGTGCCTCTTCTGCTCGCCAACATTAGCCCCACCCCAACTCCACAGAGCCTACTCACTGATTCTGTGTCTATCATTGTACTACCTAAAATCGTTATACTTTGTCCTAAATTATCGTAGATATTGACGATTCTAGTGGTTTCATCTGGATACCGCAAACTGTCTACAGTAGGAAGTCTTCGTAGGACCCTCGCCCTATCCTCATTCCAAATTTTCTGATTGCCCAGAAGTCCACAAGGGTCGCACTGAAATTCTACTGGACTAATGTTTAAGCTCAACTCAACATTTGATGTGTGATTTTGATTTTTGCTTCGCAGATGTTCCGGAGGCTTTTTGGCGTGTTCTGCCTCCGATCTGGGAGGAGGGCAGATGACGACTTTTACGGAGATCTGATAGACGCAGATTTAGTTGGAAAACCAGAGGTGAGGAATTCCGAAATGTATTTAAAACACAACAATATGAGTAAGGTACAGCCATTTAAAGCTTAATAAGATAATTAACCATACATCACTGATTCCTGCAACCACTTCTGGAGTTAGCAAAACTATCTTATTCGTAGTTATAAATAGTACAGCGTGGAAAAACTGCTTGAATTTGAACTGTTGAGGGGTTGGATACACAATCGTCTAATGAGAATTCTTCATACAGGAAGGTATTGCTCTTATTTAAAAAAGATTACATAGAACATTTATAGTAAAAAATAACTTTTACTTTTCAAGTAAACCAAAAAGCTCACTAGGCTAATCTGACTTGTAATGTCTTATGGTACTATTGGAGCTCTCTACAACAACTCCTTGAGAATTTACAGCATGTAGGGAAAAGTCTCCTTAAACTGGTTTCTGATGGCAGTAAAGTCGGCCGGCAGTCGTGTAGTTTACAGCAAGTACGACACATGCTAATACAACGTTTGAAGGTTCCCTCTAAATTCTGGTACAATTATTGTACAAATTATATAGAGCCATACCGACGTATGACCGTTAAGAGTTCGTAGGATTTGGCTTGAAAAACTAATTTATACAGTGTATCGGCTGAATAGCTATACTAATTACGACGTATATTCCATCCACACATAAGGTTGATTGGTTCAAGTGGCTCTGACTTAACATCGGAGGTCATCAGTCCCCTAGAACTTAGGACTACGTAAACCTAGCTAACCTTAGGACATCACACACATCCATGCCCGAGGCAGGATTCGAACCTGCGACCGTAGCAGTCGCGCTGTTCCGGACTCTAGCGTCACACATAAGTCAAATTGCCATCGCTGGTGTTACTTTATGACCGCCTGAAGACAATTCAACGGTGTCCTGTCAAAACTGAGGCCTTTTCGTCCACTTGCTGAATATTGCACGACTACCGCCTTTGATAACACTGACATTATACTAATTTTTATTTTATGTCGCGAGTAAACAGCCAGAAAATACTAGACTTTAGATAAACGGTAGAAAACAAACCAAAGCCAACAAATGAATAAATTGAGACATTAGAAACAAATCTCCCACAGAGGATGAGCGCCGCTCGTTGGCTGCTGCGCTCAGACGTGGACGAGTTGGTGCCGCTGGCAGCGCAGGCGGAGAAGACCCGGCCACCGCCTGCTGCTGTTGATGGAGACTGCGGCAAAGTCATAGGGAAGGTAAGGCAGCACTGAAGGCAAAACTTCTATAATAACTCGCCAGTAATGAATGAGTGAGATTACATCCAACATAACCAATTCAGACCAATTTACAGTAGTACAAGTTTAATTAACCCTTGAAGATAATAAGTCTGACCCTTGACACCGTTAGTGATAATGCTTGAAGCCTCTTCCCTTTCTTTCTGTCACATTCAAAACAGAAAGCTGAGCTCTCTAAATGTACGCTTCCTCCAACACAATACCTGTAGACATTTTTTGCTACTTTTGATGATTAAAGTTTTAAGTATTTCAATGTGAAGAATTGTTCTTATGTGCAGGTGAACGATGGCTGGATGATTGTGACGACCGCCGAGATCCATGAGCCGCCTGTGACGGGGTATGACGAGGACATCCCGCCGCAACCTCGCCGCCATGGAGGGTGTCGGAGGTGCTGGGCGGAGAAAGTCGGGGAGAAGACCGTAGTACGCCCACTCGGTGGCCGGGCACACCGCCTCGCTACCCACTAAGTGCATTCAAGATGAGGACATCCCGCCAGTGCCTCGTAATTGGAGAGGGCGTTGGAGGTGCTGGACAGAGAATTTGGGGGCTAGAACTATTGTGTGTCTGCAAACTGAATGGGGACATGGGCTCACAAATACTTGAACTGAATAAATTACAAAATGAGTGAATAATATATCTTTGAACTTTAGACTTTGTACCTCGCCATGTAAAAGAATGCTAAATATGCTTTAATCTTACGCAACTCCAATAAGTGTGCGTGTGTGCAATGTGGACAGGGACACTGACTCTCTGCCAAATGAATGTATTCGTGAGGGACTGTGGACACTGGATAAAATGGACATACCACCGATGCCTCGTCGGTTTAGAGGTTGTGGGATGTGCTTTCAGAGAAAATCAAGGCTGAGACTGTTGCGTGTCTGCAAAGTGAATGGGGACATCGGTTAACAAATATTGAAACTGAAGACATTACTAAATGAACGAATAAATCATCATTGAACGTCTGATGTTATATGTCAACGAGTAATAGAATGTTAAATATGCTTTAATCTTAACTCCAGTAACTGTGCGTGCGTGCAATGGGACAGGGACACTGGCTCACTGCCAAATGAATGTATTCGTGAGGGACTGTGGACAGTGGATAAAATGGACATACCACCGATGCCTCGTCGTTGGAGAGAGTGTTGGACGTGCTGGATGGGCAATCCAGGGCTGAGACTGTTGTGTGTCTGCAAAGCGAATGGGGATATCGACTCACAGATATTTGAACTGAATAAATCACTAAATGAATGACTGAATTATCACTGAACTTCTGACTTTGTACGTCGGCGTGTAAAAGAATGTTAAATATGCTTTATCCTTACTCTAACCACAACTAAAAAGATACTGAAATAAAAATTACTTCTTTAAAAAAAATGCATTATCTTCTTTTTCTTTACATATATGACTGCATAGCCACAAACAGTTGACAGTGTCACATTTTTATGTCTATATCCCACAGCAATATTATACACAGGCTAACTCAATTATCAGCACGGAGTATCTCCTTCATCAACATGTAAAATAACAAGCAATCTAGAATTCATTTGCTTCACAACTAACTACCAAATACAGAAGTTATCTCCTGCACCTTAGTCCTTTAATGACTTCTTTCCATTCATGCTCTGGGCAATAGCACGTTTACGTAAATGCCTGTGTTCCCGAGCCAGCGGAAAATTAATTAGCCATGCTATATTATGAAGCAGCAATGCCTGAAAATGTGTCATTCACTTGTAGGAATACCCTAAATCTCAAGACAAAGGACGAACATCTAAACATCGAATGAAGCATGCTAGGGGCGAAATCCTACCAGAGATATGGTGAATAGTCACTTACCCACCCCTGAATTTCCATGATATGATTCAGCACGTAAATAAAATTAATATTCCATAGAATCTTCTGATATTACAGTGGCCCTAAAAGCTTCAAAAATCACATTTGTTATTTGCATAGAATTTCAGGTATGACACAACAAATGGGGTTCCCTTACAGTGTTAACTACGCTTGATTGATCATTGGTAAATGTAGTTTCAGTTTCTTATGTGTTCAATGAAACTGCCAATGTTACGCAAGGCTTATCATACTTAAGCTGAATTATAATGTCCATTTACATTCGTTTATGGCACTAGAAGTGTTGAAGTGCACAAAAATGGTTTCACGGACAAAACGGAAGTGTTATGCTTACATAACAGTGCTGCAGTACTGGTTCAGTATACTTACTGTATTTAAGTGAATTAGTAAAGGCAAAACAATACAAGCAAACTACGTACAGGCAAAATATTTACATCATATGACAAAAGCTTCAAATACTATGTATGCATCATAAACACCTACGTACAATCGGTGGCAGAATTTGCGAGAACCTTCACCACATCTTTATGCTCAGTTGCACAGCTTTACTGTCTCTTCCGCAGCATTGATTTGATTACCCTTACGAAGCGGTATATGACCCTTTATATATTCTTTACTAGACACGATTTCTTCAGTCTTTACCGAGCCGAATAGTCTGTGTATATTCCCCTCCAGAGCAGCGCATTGAGGATCAGATGTGGTACAGCTTATCCTGCACACCACATATTCTGCAATTTAGGGGTTTCACCCGTTATACTAAAGGTTTTTTGTAAAGTTTAGTGTTACTGAAATTGTCTTGAAACATAGCTTAGACATCATTCGTTTGCCATGCTTTCGGTTGTTGATCGTTGTTCAGTGTTCTAAGTGCTGCATTCTCATCCAGCAAAAGCAGCTGTGATTTTGTCATTGCCTTATTGGTCGTTAGGACCAGTCTGTCAGCTTGTTCACAGTCACTATCACTTTCCCTTCTCTTGCTCTTAAGAGATTTTTACCTGGGAACATATATTCTTTATGTGAATGTTGGCAACCAGTGTAGTCGCTAGATTCTTCACTCTCCCCTTATTGATAGAGATTCGTATTGAGTTTGAGATTACAGTATATGTGCTGGATTCACTGCCTCGCATATCGTACTACAACAGTTTTCTTGGGACTGTTCCTTAGATACCGTTTTCTGTTCGAGTTTCCCACAATGTGTTTTCCACAATGTGTATATTTCGTGTCATAGTTCTAACAACCACAGCAAACCAAGTGTCACTAAGACTAAATAATCTGCATATCCTTGGCAAATGTAGCCTCTGGTATTTAACTATTCAGTGAGTTTATTCACTACTAGTTTCAACAGTAGTGAGGACAAAGCCACTTCTTGTGGGTACATCAGTTTGCTATTGATCGCTGTTTTCTCATTCACCACAGTGAAATCTAGACTTCTCCTTCTGAGCTTGTTCATAATCCTGCTGCGTATAGCGGTCTCATTGCCATGCTCTTCTGCTACTCTAATCATGGATTCGAAGGTCTTATTGCTAAAAGTCCAGTCGATATCCAGGATGATCCAGAGAGCTATTTCCTGAAAGTGTAGAGCTTCGGCCACCTTCCATAATGTAGGTCAAGTGCCGTTTTACGTGATTTATGTTTTTGGTTTTATGTGTAGAGAAATGTTAGTTTACGTGTTCTACCTAACGTACATATTAACCAGTTTTTCTAACGTCTTTAGAAGAAAAGAAGTCAGACTGACAGTTGTCATATCCTTATCCGTGGTATGACAATTCTTCCTGTCCTCGGAATGACAACTACCCTCGCTATACTCCAAGCATTAGCAATGGTTCCTGCTGCTAAGCTGACCCTAAACAGTCTACGCAGCAATGTCATTGAATCCTCTCCTACTTTTTGAAGTAGAACTGGAAGGACATCATCAGGGATCATGAAAGAAAGCTACCACGCACTGTGAGGATATATTTGGGTTTAGTCCTAATGAAAGATGCGTATGTAGTTGGCAGTTGTATGCTGCAACTATGTGTAACTTAATTTCTCGCTAACAATCTGAAAATTGTCCCACTTCTATAATTTCTGTCACAGATCCCGATCTATAATATGCCAAGCAAGCCCTACTTTCCAACGTGAGCTTATTTATGGAGAAAATTACTTTTCTAGAGATGTGTTTTCAAATTATCTGTTATTATCTGACTGTCTGTAAATTATGTTGCGTAAGATAATGATTAACAAGAAGCGCAGAATTATTTATTGTTACGTAATTTGAATGTGCCCTACTTCAAATACGCATGTGTTAAATTTGTATGAATTTCAGCAATTGGGAACTGATCCTAATAGTCTCTGAAAAATGTTCATTTAGGGCTCAGAAGAAGTCCTTACCAGGCAACAGGTAACTTCACTCTTCTCTGGCTGCACTGCAAATGACGATCAGCAATAAATCAGAGTGCGGTAGTTTGTATGGAAGTACCTATTTTAGTAGGCTGGCCGAAGTGGCCGTGCTGTTAAAGGAGCTGCAGTCTGGAACCGCGCGACCGCTACGGTCGCAGGTTCTAATTCTGTCTCGTGCATGGATGTTTGTGATGTCCTTAGGTTAGTTAGGTTTAACTAGTTCTAAGTTCTAGGGGACTTATGACCTCAGCAGTTGAGTCCCATAGTGCTCAGAGCCATTTGAACCAATTTTAGTAAATAAGTTTTGGTTCTCTTATCAAAATCACAAATTATTCTGACGCAAAAGCGCAAACTGTGACGATGCAAATTTTACCGAATATTTTCTTTGGACAGTGGGGATATGGTTTGTGAAAAATTACGAACTAGCTGCAGTACCCTTTCTTCAGAGAGTTGATATGAGATTGTGTGTTAGTTGGAATAAAAGAATAAACTTTAAAGCATACAAGGTACAAAAATTCTATTTATAACACTTGTTAAAGTATAAGAGGTAAAAAGTTTTTATTGGAATCATATTCTAACTATTTACAATACTTTTTAAAATCAAAATTTTTTAATTTTTTATCCGGGTTATATATGAACAAAGAACAGGAATTTCCTACTCCATAGCAAGCTATGTGTAGCTGATCGTCGGAGAAGCACGAGTCTGCGAAGTTGATGCCGCAATATTTCAAGGCTGATTTGACTGGAAATTGGTTTTTCAGACGGTGTCTTTTGTGAAGTAAACTCTTGTCCGTTCTCCAAATGCACTGCTAGATGTTGCACAGTTGGTTCGCGTTCGTGTATGGGGAAACCGAAAATCTGCAACGCTGCTTCGTTACTGTTGATGTATGTTCCCATTTGGCACAAAAGAATCTCTTCGTTTCTGTTGTGTCGTTCGCTGTCTTCGGTGATTTGGAATACTGCCATGTCACTGCCTTTGTTCAAATACCTACAGACACATTTCATTTGTTTCACTGAATTGAAATGTTGTAAGTTCATGTGTGCTTGGAACATTGTGGAAAATAGTGTGTTATGTAGTGCTACCCACTGATCACACATTTCCAGTTAGTCGCTGCCTCGTATTCGTATTTTTGCTGTGAAGCCCCCGTTTTTGGGTGATCTTCTTCTGTTTTTGGGATAGCCAGCTCTGGTTTGCGTGTCGTCAAAATATGGTATTGGGTATTTTTTTGTACATAATCCATGATTCATAAATGGAAAATTGGGGTTAAGTGGCCAGTATGGTACTTAAATCATGTTTTTCACTACTATGTCGTACAGTACCAGACCTTCTTGTGGTCAGGGAAATTCAACTTGGATGGATGCGTGAGTTGAATTCTGTCGTGTAGCCCTATGAAATTGTGTGCGTGAGTCAGTACCCGCTGCTGCCATTCGATTGTGCACACACAGCATCTAACGTCTCCAAAGATGCGGTACTTTGTGATGACTTCAATTAATTTCATTTTGTTTTTGTTGGAAAACTCGTGGTACCACGTAGTGCCGATGGGTGGCGGCTTGTCTGTATCTTGATTTTTGATATGTGGTCACGACGAGTTGCACTGATATTTGTACATCGTTGATCAGTTTCTGTTTCTTCAATTCTGATGAAATATACTTGCAGAAATTTATTGTTTTCGTTGGGTAGTGATAGTAATGATCGGTGTTGCGATAGATTTGTCCCTGGAAGGGAAAAACATAATTGGTTTCATCTCTGTAGGTGCTGATCGAAGTGACACCGAAAGAAGTCTGGAGGATTTTCACAGTTAAACATCAGAGTAGAACGGAGAATTCAAATGAATACATTGAAGACATCTGATAGGATGAGGAATTTTCTGATGACCTAATAGAGTTGACACATATGACTACAGTCACAGCTTAACAGACATCTAAAAGTGTCCTCGAAGTCTTTCGCGACGGCATACATGAATAAAACGTTCTCGGTTTTCAAGCGGCGTCAACTGGAATAAAATCCCCGAGCATTCAATGGTCATCTCCGCCATCGACGTCAAGGAGTTCACTGACTGCTGGGGCTGCTACGGTTTCTCGCTTATATAGGCGCGATGACATCATCAGCAGCCAATCAGATAGCCCCAATGTGGCGCGCGCGTAATTCGACGCGGGCAGCTAGCGCAGCTATTGCCCGCGGCAGCACCGTTGACGTCAGCTGGCGCCAGGGGCAGGAGCGCACGTTTGTAACTGCCGCTCCCGCGTCGCCTATCTGTCTCTGTTTTCTTTCTATGTCCAGCGCCCGCCCCCATGCCCTGCTGAGTGTGTACCCCTGGTCTCTGTTGAAATTATTGTTGTTTAAACGAATCTCGGCCGCTTCCTTTATAACGGAGTCCCAATATGTAGATGTATGAGGCAACACTTCTGTATTTTCGAACTGTATATTATATCCGTTTTCTAGGCAACGCTCCGCTATGGCCAACTTGTCAACCTCCCTTTGTTTTATATGGTGCTTGTGTTCAGTAAATCTCTGGAGAACCATGCGAATTGTTTGTCCGATATACATGGTGCCACATTCACAGGATACATCATACACGCCGGACACTCGAAGAGCAATGTCGTCTTTAACAGGGCGCAACATATCTCGTATCTTGGGGCGGGCCGGATCAATGGTCCTAGCCCATGTTTCTGCAGCAGACGTCCTAACTTGCTGCTAGGTGCTCCAGAGTATGGTAGGAATGCAGTCCGTTTGGCCTCTTCTACTGACTGTAGGTGGTCGTCGTCAGAGATAATCTTGGCTCTATGAACCAACGTGTTCAGGACCGCTTTCTTGTGTACAGGGTGGTGCAAAGCATTGGCGTTCAAGTACCGATCAGTGTGTGTTAGTTTCCGGTACACTAAATGACCAAGCTGGCCTCCTGCCTTCCGATCAACCAAAACATCCAAGAATGGTAGCTAGCCGTACTTCTCCATCTCGACAGTAAATTTAATGTTGGGATGGACACCTTTCATGTGATGGACGAACCGCTGCAATGTATCGTCACCGGTGCTGTACGGGCAATAGCTCCGCTAGCTGCCCGGGTCGACTTACGCGCGCGCGCCTCGTTGGTTCTATCTGATTGACTGCTGATGATGTCATCATGCCTATATAAGCGAAAAACCGTAGCAGCCTTGGCAGTGAGTCACTCGCGCACGACGCACGCAGTGCTGTTCGAGAGGTCTTTCCTTGCGAAGGGTGTGGCGGATCGCCGTCCGTCGAGGCCACCCGCTCAGTTGACTGAGCTGATCCCATTGGCGTCCCCATCCGACCACCCACCTATGACGAACCAGCTCCCGACTCCTGACTATGACAAGTATGCCTCTTCTACTTCTGACTCGGACTCTCATGACCGTGCGTTCATTATTATGAACAAGCTCAGGCACGGGGCTAATACCCAGTCCGAGAAGACGATGAGGCGGCCATACTCGGCTTCTGCAATATTCAGAAGGCTGCTGCACTACCGCACCCGAGGCAACAAGAGTCGGGTGTGCCACCGGGAGCCTCGCTGGTCCGTCGGCGGCGGCCTCGGCGGGTGTTGCGCCGCCGGACTCGACCACCCAATAGGTCGATGTGCCCGCGTTTGCCCCTTTGGCCTCAGAGACACAAGAAGAGCCCGTGGCTGCGCTAGTTGATGCCTCACCCTGCGCTAGGGGAAACCCCGTTGTCTGGATGGGGGAGCAGTCAGCTGAAGAGGCCACCGAGATGGAGGCCATCGACCTGCCGGACGCAGATTTTGCTGAGGCGATTGCTGAGGCAGAGCGTCGCGACGCAGATCCTGACGATGCCCGGGCTCGCAGAAAGCTCCGGGCTGTGACGCACTACGACTCTGACAATTCCTGCCTGACCTCTTGCGCCTCGAGTCCGCGGAAGACGCCATCTAGGGCCACCCACGTCTCCACCACAGAGGCTGTGGAGACGGTCGCGGGCCCCTCCCGGAGCAGCACCAAGCAGACGAAGGCGCAACGACCCCCTCGTTCGCCTGCTGTTTCCCGGCTTTGGTGCCCCACCCAGCCGGTACACCGCCAGGGCTGCTGCCTACGTTGGTGGGCACCAGCGTAGACGCGACGGAGGACGGCGACCCGCCTCTGGTGCCGCCCCAGAAGAGGCCGCCGCCCCCGCCGCCTATCGTCGTCCAATGGGACGGCGTCTACAAGGATTTGCGGCATAAACTCGACTGGATATCCACGTCCACTACTGTCAAGGCCGCCGGTCGTGACCTCTACAAGGTCACAGTCACGTCCAATGAAGAGTACCGAGTGTGATGGACACCATCTGTACGGATGGCCTCCCGTGCTACACTTCTGAAGGTATTCCGCCACCTTCCCTTCAAGTATGGTGCTGACTATCTCCGCGAGGAGCTGGAGGACGTGGGCTTTGGCATCCGGTCCACCGGCCTGATGAAGTCCCCTCGAACTCATCGAGACAAGCCGTTGTACCAGGTTGTCCTCGTTGACAAGCTGGAAAACCGGAAGATTTTCCAAGTGCAGCGTGTCGGCCGTGTCAAGGTCGAGGTGGAACCGCTTCGGGCCAAAGGCAAGAGGACACAGTACTTCTCATCCCAGAGGCTGGACCACGTCTCCCGATACTGCTCCATGCAGCCCCGCTGCGTGAAGTGCGCGGCACAGTACGAGAGCAAATCCTGCGGTCTCACCCGAGAAGAAAAACCGACGTGCTGCAACTGCGGCGGGCCGCACGTTGCCAGTTACAGAGGCTGTTCGGCCTTCAAACGGGGCCGAAACCAGCAACGGGGCACGGCTGCTCCTTCTCATAAAGTGCACCCGTCCACCAGCTTTGCTGCCGCCACCAGGCGGACCGTCTGTCTCCTCCACCCAGCGATCGAAGCAGGCCGTTGGCGAGAGGCAGCAGCCGACTGAGCCGACAGCGGCTTCGCCCGTGTTTTTGGCAACCACTCCACCCTTACATGTCTCGCGGGATGCCGCCCCGCGCAGGCGTCGCTGGCGCGCGGGCAGGGCCACCCCTGCAATTACGCAACCGGCCGCCGTCGACACTGCCGCGGCGGCAGCCGACAACTCGTGCTGCACCACCACTCCGACCAGCTGCCGATGTTCCACGGCAGTCGTCTTCTACGGAGCGGCTGCAACCAGCTGCCCTGGTTGCGGAGGACGCCCTAGCGGCCCCCACCGCCCCCTCGGCTCCCGATGCACCTCAGCTCCGATGGCTCTCGCGGTCGTTGAGCCAGCTGCTAGGGCAACTCCCGGTGCTCGTCACCCCGGTCACGACGGCCCTCCAGGCCGGCGCTGCTACCTCACCCCACCACGGATAATCGCCACATCCATGGCCTCACCGTCTGCGCCTTCAACGCCACAGCTTGGTCCTCAGCAAGGGGAATTCAGGGCGTTCTTGCGCGACGTGGCAATTCTAGTGTGCGACCTTCCTGATGCCGGGAATTCATGTCATGGCGGCCAACTATCGATACTACCTCACCGACAGGTTGACCCAGGTGGCGGAACGGCCATCTATGTCAAGGCTTCCCTCAAACATCACGAAGTTCAGCTACCGCTTCTCGCCGTGGTGGATGCCACTAGGGTGGCTGTCACCTCTATGACGGGGGTTATCGCTTTCGTTGCGGCCTACAGGCCGCTGAGGGGACTGCTCCAGAAGGCTAACTTCGACGCCCTGATGGCGTTGCGTGGGAAGATCTTCATTGCGGGTGACTTGAACACGAAGCACATGCAATGGAATTCTCGCATCACCAACGTCAGCGGCCGCCTCATCCTTCGCGTCACACAACGGCATGGCGCGATAGTAATGGGGCGCTACTATCACACCGTCTTCCCCCATCGCGGCCAGCCAGATGTGCTCGACATCGCCGTACTGAAAGGTGATCGTCCGGGGTGGCCGAGCGGTTCTAGGAGCTACAGTCTGGAACTGCGCGACCCCTACGGCCGCAGGTTCGAATCCTGTGTGATATCGATGGGTTGCTTAGGTTTACGTAGTTCTAAGTTCCAGGGGGCTGATGAACTAAGAAGTTAAGTTCCATAGTGCTCAGAGCCATTTGAACCATTTGAGCTGAAAGGTGTCGGGCACTTCATGTCTGCCACCGTTAGATGCGCCATGTCGTCCGACCACCTCCATGTGATCTTCGACATGGACGTCATCGGTGCTCTATACCTACCGACCGCCGCAACTTCCGCGGCATAGATGAGGCAAGATTTCGTGCCGAGACCTTAGATCGCCTCGAATGCGCGCCCGATCCGGATGTGCAAGGAACTGACGAAGCGTTGTCCTTCTTCACGGTGCACACACTCGCCGCAGTAGAGGCGGCCACCCCCAGGCGGCCGGGACGGCCACGATAGGTGGCGTGCCAACTCCCGCCACACATCTTAGAGGCGATCACACGAAAATTCGCCTCTTTCGGGAGTGGCAGCTTACGCGGCTGCCCGAGACGAAGCGCCGCCTCCAGGGCGCTGCGCGAGATTCGGGCCGCCATAGATGATCACCGGAATCGTGACTGGGCGGGCATTGTGGCCACCCTAACGACGACAGATGGCAGTGCTTGGCGGACGGCCAAGCGCTTCCTTCGCCGTCACGAGCGAGTCCCGCCCCCCCCCCCCCCCCCCCATGTGGGTGCGAACCTTGTCTGCGAGCCGGATGCGAAAGCCAGCATCCTCGCGGGCACGTTCGCGGAAAATTTCCATCCCGCCGCTGGCGTGGTCGATGCCGACCACGTCCGCCTAGTGGAGGACCGCCTGCCGGTTTTCCTAGTTGCACGTGAGTAGGACGACACGATCGAGGAGATCACGGCTGCAGAAGTAGATCTGCAGCTCCGTCGCCTCAGCCCCAAGAAGGCGGGTGGCACGGATGTTGTCACCAACTGCCTGTTGCGGATGCCATAAATACACCAGTCTCTGGCGGACATCTTCAACAGCATCCTCCACTCTGTGACCTTCCCTTCCTCGTGGAAACACGCAGAAGAGGTTCCCATCCCCAAGAACGGTAAGGACCCCCCGCCAGGCAGCGAAATACCGACCGATCTGCCTCCTCCCGTCCCTCTAAGTCTTTGAGAGGTTGTACGTGGAGCAGCTGTTATGCCACGTGACGGAGCAGTTCGGGTTCCGGAGGCTACCTCCGGTCCTGCCACCGGTCATGATATTGGGGGACCCCATCCCATGGTTGCGGAACAGCAAATACCTCGGGGTCACACTGGACGGGCACCTGACGTGGCTGCCCCACGTCCGCGATGTCAGAGGGCGAGCAGTGGGGTGACTTCGTGCGCTGTACCCGCTGCTCAACCCCTCGTCTACACTACCTCCATGCCATGGCCTCTCCATGTGCCTGGCCTTGGTACGGCCGGTTCTGGAATATGCGGCCGTGGTGTGGGGTAACGCAGCAGCGACGCACGTTGCGTCGCTCCAGCGCGTCCAAAACAGGGCGCTGCGACTTGCGCTCCACAAGCTGCCTCGCTACCCAACGAGACTGCTCCATGAGGAAGCAGGCATCCCTTTCCTGCGGGATCGCTTCTGGAAAATCGCCAGGATATTCTACAACAATGCAGAACTCTCTGACAGCCACTAAATTCGTGGGCTGGGCCAACAGGTCCACCACAGGCCGACTACACGTTGGCCCGACCAACTGCGAGAGTAGTTCTCTCCCGCAGTCCCGCTGAAGTTACAAAGAGCGTCTCTGCAACCGGAGACGCTCACTGAGGACAGCTCGTCGAGATAGGTCCCACTGACAACACCCTAGGCCAACGCAGGAACAGCATCTCAGCTTTTTACACTGCCTCTAAACCTGGCATATGTCACGAGTGTTTCACAGTGACCGAGCGAGCGAGCCCCGGCAGTTGGTGAACTCCTGACGACGATGGCGGAGATGGTCATCGATAGCTCGAGGATTTTATTCGAACGGACGCGCCTTGAAAACCGAGAACGTTTTATTCAGGAATCTAGAAGACTTGCGATCAAATAACGCGGAAAGCGTAGTTAACATTCCTTGGGAATTTTTGAAATAGTTGGTGGATGTGGCAACCAAGCAATAACTCAGATTGATGTGTAGACTTCATGACACTGGAGGTATACCTACCGACATTCGAAAAAAATCATCCACACAATCTCGAATATACGAAGGGCCTTAACTACTGTACACTCACGTTAACAGCCCCTGCATCTTTGTTACTGTCAAGATTAATTCACAGTAGAATGGAGAAGAAAACTGAGATTCTGCTGGATGAACAGTTTGGCTCCGGAAAGGTCAAGATACCAGAGACGCAGTTCTGTCGCATGATACTTTTGGCTCAGAAACGGGCGGTTCGGGCAGTAGTCCAAGCGCTTTCAAATCGAAACTGAAGAGCTTCTTCAAGGGGCACTCCTTCTAGTCTGTCGAGGAGTTCCTTGGAAAATTAAGCTGATTCTTGTTGTATTGTTGATTGCCTTTACTTAAACGTATGGACTGACTTTCTTCGCGTTCATAAATATTTTATTATTATCTGTTATTACTTTTATGCTGTAATTTCCTGTACTGACACGTTCCATGACTTTGGAGATTTGCTCCTCACTTTGGTCCTAAGGAACTTGACGTATAAATAAATAAATATATGACTAAATAAATAAATGTTTAATAAATAAATGTTTAGTAACGGAAGGAAGTCCGCCCCGATAGCAAAATGGTCAGCGTGACGGACCGGCGTCCTAAAGGGCCCGGGTTCGATTCCCTGCTGGGTCGGGGACTTTCTGTGCTCAGGGACTGGGTGTTGTGTTGTCTTCATCATCACTTCATCCCCATCCGGCCCGCAGGTCACCCAATTTGGCGTCGAATGTAATAAGACCTGCACCAAGGCGGCCGGACCTAACCCGTAAGGGGCCTCGCGGCCAATGACGCCAAGCGCGCATTTCATTTCAATCGAAGGAAGACATTAAAAGTTGTACGCGTCTTCATGGGAGTTGTCTAGAAGAAAGAAGCGTTCGACTACATGTACTTGGGTGCGATATTAAAAATTCACAGAACAATAGATGTAAGCATTAGAAAAGTCAGGTAATATAGAATATACTTAACAATCAACAAGGAACAATAAGAAAGAAAATAAAAGACGAAGCAATTACTTGAAAAAGTATATAAGAGTAGGATGCAGGCTTTCCTCCCCACTGTTCCCTGTACATCGAAGAAAAAATGACGACAACAGAAGACAGGTACAGAAGTGTGATTAAAATTCAGGGCGGAAGGCACCGTTGACACAATTCGCTGATGACACAGTTATTTTCAGTGAAAATAGGAATGAGCAACGGAACATGCTGAACACAATAAACAGTCAAATGATCTCAGAGTATGAATTTAAAGTAAAACGTAGTAAGACAAAAGTCACGAGACAAGCTTAATTTAGTTTAGAGGTAAACTTAAAATTAAAATTGTAGGCCACAAAATCGACGAAGAAAATGAAGTTTTGTACCTTGGAAGGAAAATAACGTCTGTCAGACGAAACAAGGGTGATATAAAATGCAGACTAGCATAGGCAAAGAGTACGTTTCTGGCCAAAAGAAGTCTACCACCATCAAATATTGGCTTTAATTTGAGAAAGAAATTTCTGAGAATGTACATCTGGGTCACAGAATTTAGGGAATAAAAACAAGTACTAAGGGGAATGCTGAGGTGTACAGATTCGAACACTCTGATACGTGGTGTTATTGAAGGAACGGGGATATCCTTCGTAGAACCTGCGAGGACAGAAATACGTGGAAAACATTGAAGAGAACAAGGAGCAAGAAGATAGGGCGTTCGTTGAGAATTCAGGAAGTTACTTGTATGGAACTAGATGAAGATATAGTGCTTAAAAATTGTGGAGGAAAGGCGAGAACGGAGTATATTCAAAAAACCTTGGAGATAGTTCGGTGACCAGGTGTGACACTTAGAAACAGGGCACGAGAAGCTCTTCATACGACAAAGGCTCTCATCGTGTACGTTACTGGCTGTTGACGCCACAAGGGTGTATATGAAATTGACATGCGTTTGGAAGAGAGAGAGAAGCTATTACATGTTCCTCTCTGCATATCAAGAATGCGCGATTTGTTTTAATTTCGAAATTTTCGCAATTAGCTTTAGACTGTAGAACACCATTGCAGTTCTATGAACTTACGTGTTGAACACACAAACGTAATGCTAGCTGGTGTAAGTCTCTGATTGCCTTAACCCGGCACATTGGGAGTCACAGTAATCTGCAAATTCCCTGTATTCCAAAACTGTCAAACACTCGCATAAATGAGAATAGTTCTCACTAATCATTTGTCGAGTAAAATTAACTGATGCTACTACCATACACCGTCCCGCGTATGGCGCTTGCTTTACACTGGAACGACTCCAGAGTTCGTACACAATTTAGTTGTGTTGAAGAAGTCGGTCATATTTCCTATTTGTGTGCCGCCTGACATAATTTGTTGCATGAGCAAAGAAAAGCGAATTCAAACTTATTCTTTTAAACAACAGTTCACTTTCTTCAAATTGAATCTCAATTAGATACATGTATTCCCGGAATGAATCTATTATCATTAAGTTATTTGAAACTGAAATAAGAATCAACTGTCTCTACAATAAGAACCAAAGAAACAAATTCCACAATGGCATCCACACTCATTCGCTCGAAATCTGCGTCAGGCTGTGGCCAGGCGCTTCTTTCTCTCGATGCGACCGCACGGCCACAGCTCGCCGCGCCATCTCCATTCCTGGAAAACCGCAACTCGCAGGGGAGGATTCACTGCTATCGCCACACTGACAACCAAGAATTTCTCTCAGGTCACTGAAACATAGGAGAAGCCTTCCAAAATTTCTCCCTAACACCTGCAGTGTTGTTGTTGTTGTTGTTGTTGTGGTCTTCAGTCCTGAGACTGGTTTGATGCAGCTCTCCATGCTACTCTATCCTGTGCAAGCTTCTTCATCTCCCAGTACCTACTGCAGCCTACAGCCTTCTGAATCTGCTTAGTGTATTCATCTCTTGGTCTCCCTCTTCGATTTTTACCTTCCACGCTGCCCTCCGATACTAAATTGGTGATCCCTCGATGTCTCAGAACATGTCCTACCAACCGATTACTTCTTCTAGTCAAGTTGTGCCACAAGCTCCTCTTCTCCCCAATTCTGTTCAATACCTCCTCATTAGTTACGTGATCTACCCATCCAATCTTCAGCATTCTTCCGTAGAACCACATTTTGAAAGCTTCTATTCTCTTCTTGTCTAAACTACTTATCATCCATGCTTCACTTGCATACAGGGCTACACTTCATACAAATACTTTCAGAAATGACTTCATGACACTTAAATCAATACTCGATGTTAACAAATTTCTCTTCTTCAGAAACGCTTTCCTTTCCATTTCTAGTCTACATTTTATATCCTCTCTACTTCAGCCATTACCAGTTATTTTGCTTCACAAATAGCAAAACTCCTTTACTACTTTAAGTGTCTCATTTCCTAATCTAATTCCCTCAGTATCACCCGATTTAATTTGACTTCATTCCATTATCCTCGTTTTGCTTTTGTTGATGTTCATCTTATATCCTCCTTTCAAGACACTGTCCAATCCGTTCAACTGCTCTTCCAAGTCCTTTGCTCTCTCTGACAGAATTACAATGTCATCGGCGAACCTCAACGTTTTTATTTCTTCTCCATGAATTTTAATACCTACTCCGAATCTTTCTTTTGTTTCCTTTACTGCTTGCTCAATATACAGATTAAATAACATCGGGGAGAGGCTACAACCCTGTCTTACTCCCTTCCCAACCGCTGCTTCCCTTTCCTGCCCCTCGACTCTTATAACTGCCATTTGCTTTCTGTACAAATTGTAAATAGGCTTTCGTTCCCTGTATTTTCCCCCAGCCACCTTCAGAATTTGAAAGAGAGTATTCCAATCGACATTGTCAAAAGCTTTCTCTAAGTCTACAAGTGCTAGAAACGTAGGTTTGCCTTTCCTTAATCTATTTTCTAAGATAACTTGTAGGGTCAGTATTGCCTCACGTGTTCCATCATTTCTACGGAATCCAAACTGATCTTACCTGAGGATCAGTTTTTCCATTCTTCTGTAAAGAATTCGTGTTAGTATTTTGCAGCTGTGACTTATCAAACTGATAGTTCGGTAATTTTCACATCTGTCAACACTTGCTTTCTTTGGGATTGGAATTATTATATTTTTCTTGAAGTCTGAGGGTATTTCGCCTGTCTCATACATCTTGCTCACCAGATGGTAGAGTTTTGTCAGGACTGGCTCTCCCAAGGCTGTCAGTAGTTCTAATGGAATGTTGTCTACTCCTGGGGCCTTGTTTCGACTTAGGTCTTTCAGCGCTCTGTCAAACTCTCAACGCAGTATAATATATCCCATTTCATCTTCGTCTACATCCTCTTCCATTGTCTTCAAGTACATCGCCCTTGTAGAGACCCTCTATATACTCCTTCCACCTTTCTGCTTTTCCTTCTTTGCTTAGAAATGGGTTTCCATCAAAGCTCTTGATATTCATGCAAGTGGTTCTCCTTTCTCCAAAGGCTCTTTAATTTTCCTGTAGGCAGTATCTATCTTACCCCCCAGTGAGGTAAGCCTCTATATCCTTACATTTGTCCTTTAGCCATCCCTGATTACCCATTTTGCACTTCCTGTCGATCTCATTTTTGAGATGTTTGTATTCCTTTTTGCCTACTTCATTTACTGTATTTTTATATTTTCTCCTTTCATCAATTAAATTCAATATTTCTTTGTACCCAAGGGTTTCTACTAGCCCTCGTCTTTTTACTTATTTGATCCTCTGCTGCCTTCACTATTTCATCCCTCAAAGCTACCCATTCTTCTTCTACTGTATTTCTTTCCCCCATTCCTGACAATTATTCCCTTATGCTCTCCCTGAAACCCTGTACAATCTCTGGTTCTTTCAGTTCATCCAGGCCCCATCTCCTTAAATTCCCACCTTTTTGCAGTTTCTTCAGTTTTAATCTACAGTTCATAACCAATAGATTGTGGTCAGAGTGCAAATCTGCCCCAGGAAATGTCTTACAATTTAAAACCTGATTCTTAAATCTCTGTCTTACCATTATATAATCTATCTGATACCTTCTAATATGCACATTAAATGGCCAGAGTTTGGTAAACTGTACATGCGGTGTCACCAATCATTGGTTCAGTGATTCAGGCTACAGCCCTTGTACTGATGACTCTTCTGATTGGCTGACATTATCCAGACAGTTAGATTATGGAACTTCCCCACTCTGATCAGTGCTGTCTGAAAGCCCAACGTTACAGGCATGAATAGCAACCACCTTCGCTGCCAAAACATAACACCAGATTTACCAAACCAACCCAGAATAATTAAGAGATTCATAGATATACCTATAAAATCATCTCGGTTCAATCTGTGATGGTAAAGCAACTCTCACACACAATCTCAAGGACTATATACAGAGCAATTGAGCTGTCCCGACCAATTTCGCTTTTTACAGACTGCTAAGTAATATATGGCCCCACGGAAAAAAAGAGGACTACCAGTTTGTATCAGTTTTAATGTAGTTAAATTTTCTGTTGGGTTTCGCTCCACTTTAGCCTAAGGATTTCGAGTCATTCAAGAAAAACACAATACATTGGCGGCCTTCAAAAATGCCTCCATCCCCACACTCACCCCTAACCAGTCAGAGATTCTAGTGTTTTGTTCGTGGCACTCTCTCCTACTATTGATCAGATATTTCTAGCTACACGAACTGTTTCCCACATTTTGCGTGTTTTGGTCTCTGTTGATTGGATTGCTGTGTTAATATCATTAATTTATACGTTTTCAAATGTAGTAATAAAAGAAATCGATCTTTGTAAACGTTTTGCTAGAGCTAATTACGTTAACAGCTCGATCCAAACTTAATACTTCAGGCGTAGTAGTTTCCTTGTAATTTGGCTTGATGGATACAACAAAGTTATTGTTTGTTTCAGGCTGCTAGAATTCAAAACAATGTTAGGTAAAATTAGAAACTCAGCTTTACAAGTTTCATGTGCTCTATTAAGTTAGAGGCGTAATACGGCCAGTAAATCAGGGCTAAAGAATGTCGAATGTAGAAAATAATTACTACAACCAAAAATTTTTGTACGGTGGTAGGAGGGAGTGCCATCAACTGCAGAATAGAAATCCTGACCAGAGGAGACCGAGTGTGGGAGTTTGGGGGCATCTGAAGGTTACTAGCGAAACCGCTGCCCACTACGAAGTTTAACTACATGATATTTCCGGCAAAAATATTCTGTTCTTTTTTTTCCTTATAGAACTAATTGTTTTTGCAATGCGAGCGAGAGAATATGAAAATCTCGTCCTAGTTTTTTTAATGACACGTATAACACTGGCAGTTGAGTAAATTGACGTTGGTCGGGGTAACTGAACCACAATGTATATACAGGATGTTAGGGGAATAAGTGCAGATATTATTATTGGTAACTGGGTATAGTGTACAGAACGAGATTATTTCAATATTTATTTCATTTGCAGCTTAATAATCATAGGTACTAGGAGTAGTATGTTTTTAGATCGGTTAGTACCTCCAAATACATATGGCATGAGCAAGAAATTAATGTTTATTTTCTCCTGGGCCACAGGTCAGGTATTGAAGTTGGATGCCTAGAAGCAGAACAGTCAGTCTATACTGACAGGGACAGTCCAGTCAGCAGTACAGTTTCGACTATGAGGAAAACGTCAGGTGACGTGTTGGTGGGAAGACTGACAGACACCGAGAGTAAAAAATCAGCTAACACAATGAAGTGGGAACGTATTAAGTAACCAATGACCACAACATCTGCACTTCTTTATCTTCAGGCTTAATTAAGCACTCTGCAGCCTAAAAATTTAGGTTAAAACGAGAGGAACACGTATCCTCCAAATGTTTCTCAAATGTTCTTGAATAAAATATTGCATCATCTAAATACAAAAGACTTAGGTAGACTTCAAATTTCTCAATAATAATTCAGAAAATATCTGGTAAGTGTCAGGCACAGTCCATAGATCAAAAAGTATTTGCAAAAAAAACATACAGTCCAAAGCACAGAAGGAACCACAAAAGCGGGCTTTGGTCGTACTTGTGGTGCAGTCGGATTTTGTTGGTAATTAGAGCACATGGCAAGTTTGGTAAAGTGCTGCTAGTTTTCCAATTTGTCCAGTGTTTTATCGATACAGGGTAGAGGGTTAGTGTCAATGGTCATTGCCTTACTTACTGCTGTCATTTCAACACGTTGATAATAGGTTTTCCGTCATTTGACTGACTATTTGTGATCTTGAAGATTCGCAATGACCAGGGGCAGATTGAATTGTCCCTGCATCCAGCTGTTGCTGAATAATTTCTCAACAACGGATTGTGGATGAAATGGTAGTGTTTATGATTTCTGAGCGATTGGTTTAGTGCCTCCAGTGGGAATTTCGTACTGTACGAGGTCAGTTGCTGCCAAATACAGCCGTCCCTTGAATAGTCAAACATATTCCTCCAGAAATGGGTAGAAAACTTTTTGTTCTGGCTTAACTAAATGCACTAATTTCTCTTGTAACTGATTCATTACTAATGGTGTAACTACGCGACATCTTTGCACTGGAAACTGCTTTTTAATAAGTGCTTAAACTGCTTCTCATAATGTTTGTTTGTGTGAACAATTCTTCAGCTACCTCCTCTCCCCCAACTCTCCAATCGCAGTTCTTCGTGGTATCTCAACATCTCTCTGACCAAAATTTAATAACACACATCAGTACTTGAATCTTCTTTCATACTGCTTTTGTTTCACTTATACTTCTTTTGACATTAATTTACAACTGGTCGACGTTTCAGCTACTCGGACCAGTCAGAAAATCTGGTCTTGGTGGTATGCAAGTTTTTACATAAATACAGATTCTGACAAGGGTGTTAGTACGTGGGTTTATCAGAGCCTGCGAAGGAATCCTTACACTACAGATTCCCCGCGACTGAGGGACACGGTTAACGTCAAAATAGTGGTATGTCTCACTGAATTGCACATTTTGCATCCTATAATCAATCCCAAAGTTACATCAAAATCCGGTCTGTGTCTCCTCACCAACTCCATGTCGGAATCATATTACTCCCATCAATCCACAAATCTACCAGACAGGTACTGGCAGGAACCGTTATCTCCTCACCTGGGCCGTTATAATACGGCAGCCTGTTAGCACCCTTGTCATTTCGTGAAACAAATAAAATATAGTCTGAGCTCCTGTATGTATTAACATTTCGATGGTCCTTCCTCTGAGCTTGCGTCTGAGACTATGTCTGTCGTCTCACAGATATCTCCATACTTCACTGGGTTCATTGTTCGTGTAGGGGGCCGGTTTGGTGGCAGGAACCGCCTCACACTCTTTCCCCACTGTGCATTTCCGTTCCCCCCTGCGACTTCTCATTCCGGCTATTACTTTGGGACGCTTTTTGCTGTCGAAAGCTATGCCTCTGATACTGAGGGACGCTATCAGCTGCATGCCCTGTTGAACGAAATTCCGTATAACAAGGAGCACAACGGCGCACAGTCTTAAGGATCGGTTTTTCACACCGCTGAGCGTTTTTACCATTTATAAAAATGCGTTGCGCCTCATTCTGCATGTAGCAGCTGAAACAGATCGTTCCGCCTCCTTGCACAACAGAGCCAGTGTAATGACTTTATGTGGTGAAATGAGGATGCCATCTTGACCCCTGTCCCAATCTGTGGATTTATTCTGTATATAATCAGCTTCTTCAATAAGAAACTCATTTATCGCGGCATCTTTTCCCAACGCATATGTACGGTAAGATACAGATGGTATTGTATCTCTTTGATCAGGCCAACATTATATGTATCAGCAATACCGCTCGCAACGACTTTTTGCCGTTCCTGCGGCCCCTTCGCCCCAGAGCTTGTGCAGACATGGATATAGAATTGGAGGCCAAACTGCTAGAGATCGAAAACGTTACAATACAAATCAAGGTATCAACATTTAACTTACAGACCCCATCAAGGAGATGTGCGTTGGAGGTAGCACTCTGAACAACTGTCATATGAAATGTGTGTGCACAGCACCGGGACTTACATAGCTCACTTCTTTCTGGCAGCAGGCGGAGAAATACGATGGTAGCTGCTTCAGTGAGGCCAGCATCACGGCATCATAGTGTCGCCAACGATGGACCCGTTGGGGTCGGTGCCGGCAGGGAGCCCCCGCGGACAGCGAGGTCGTGATAAGAGGTGTGATCAGCCCCCGATGCCAGCGGATTAGTCGAGTAGTGCACTGGGTCAGTCCACACAGGATCATGGCGTGTTGCTTAGGTAGCGCACAAGCAGAATCATAAGACAGGACGGAAATTCTTTAGATATTTCACTCAGCAGAAGTGCCTGCCAAGCACACTTTTTTCCAGTAGCACGTGATTTGCAACTGAACGAAAAAACATAAGAGATTTCGGTGCAATCTATCTTGTGTAATTTGTCATAAGTGTTATTGAATGAACTTATACTGCTAATATTAAACTTACACTACCATTATTTCGTATGTTTATCTTAGAATATCTGTACTTCTGTAACGCTGATGTTTCGTTTACCTATTTTGTAATCAACAATGAAATTTGTAAAGGATTTTTTTATAACCGCTGACAGTCACAAACTTTGTGAACTATTGTATTACTTATTTATTTAGCGACATAATTCGAGGGAATCCTCTTTTTCAAGCTAAATGGCATTACAAAAACAATTTTACAAAAAGGTCATACCGATGTTACATTGTCTTTTCATTATTGCTGTGGTTGTCCTGTGGAAGAAGAGAAAACTTAGTAAGAGGCGATGTCACTAGGAGCTGGACTGATGGTTGCATGAAAATGTTTTGTAACGGTCACTAAGTTAGTTCTTTTGGCGCTAAATAAATAAGTAATAAAACAGTTAACAAAGTTTGTGACTGGTGGCTGTAATTAGAAAAAAAATAAAAATAAATAAATAAAACTTTACATATTTCATGAGACAGTCACCGTCGAAAAACAGTCAAAATGGCTTCAAACAATGAAATCGCTCTTTCAAACTTGATTTATCAATTATCGTTTCTAAATTTTTCTCTGTCTGGTGAGAAGTGTCATTTGTGACTTGGTGCTTCTTGTCTTACAAAAAGGCAGAAGCGTATTCCGGCTTTACGTTTCTTTAGTTGCGTACGGTTCCAGACAAGTCATTGGAAACATGCTATCCACTAAATGGCTGATTTCAAGCGGTTTCTTCCAGAACTTAACAGTTAGAATACGAACAAGAAGGGAAACTGCAGCGTTGGTAATGCAAAATGTTACTTTTTATACGGCAAAAGGTACGAACGTCGTCCAGAAAAAAAAATGACCGTGACATCTGTAAATCATTCAAACACCATGATAAAAGATAAGTAACGTTTAATTAGTAGTACAGACAAGAGAAAGAGAAATATTTACGTGATAGGTGACAATGTAGCGCATGATCGTGTACGGTTTACTATACATGGATTTCTTGTACACTGCCTTTCTTTTACGTCTAGAAAATGAAGTATGTGAAGACTAGTTTGGATTTATACCGGGAAGAGGAACAACGGACGCAATATTTGCACTAAGACAAGTGATGGAGAGGCACTGACAAGTACAAGTCGAACTGTATATGGCCTTTATCGATCTTGAGAAGGCATACGAAAGAGTGCCAAGGCAAGAGATATGGAGATGTCTGAGGAGTAAATGCCTCCCAGAAAAATACATCAGGTTGGTAGAAGACACGTATGGAGGTGCAATGACACAAGTCAGGAGCAGTGCCGGCGCAACAGAAGCATTTCCAGTGAGAGTAGAACTACATCATGCGTCTGCTCTCAGCCCATATCTCTTTGACCTCGTCATGGATGTACTAGTCAAAGATGTGAAAAAAGAGGCACCTTGGAGCATGATGTTTGCCGATGATGTTGTAGTCTGTGAACCCATCCAGGCGGCACTTCAAGACAAGCTTGAACAGTGGAGAAGAGCTGAAGAGGAAAGGGGAATGAGAATTAGCAGGGTGAAAACAGAGCATATGTGTACAAAGGATGCCAAAGATCTATATATTAACCTGCAAGGAGACCAACTGACGCTGGTCAAGAAATTTAATTACCTAGACTCTTAGATGCGAAATGATGGAGGACTGGAGGTCGATATACAGTACACTATAAATAGTGAATTGATGAACTGAGCCGGCCGCTGTGGGCAAGCGGCTATAGGCGCTTCAGTTTGGAACCGCTCTGCTGCTATGGTCGCAGGTTCGAATCCTGCCTCGGGCATGGATGTGTGTGATGTCCTTAGGTTAGTTAGGTTTAAGTAGTTCTAAGTTCTAGGGGACTGAGGACCTCAGATGTTAAGTCCTAAAGTGCTTAGAGCCATTTGAACCATGTTTTTTGGATGAACTGAAGAAATTGAGAGGAGTTCTGTGTGATAAGAAGGTTAGCTGCAGAATGAAAGGAATGCTTTACAAGTCTGCGATGAGGCCAGCGATGCTGCATAGCGCAGAAAACTGGCCAATTACAAAAGCCCATTAGTGGAAGTGACAGAAATGAGAATGTTACGGTGGATTAGTGGGGTGAGATGAAAGGATAGACTAAGGAATAAGTACTTCAAGGGAAAAGTGAAAGTGGGTCCCATAGGAAAGATGATCCAAGAAAGAAGGCTAAGATGGTATGGACATGTGCAGAGATGAGGGCAGTACTACGTGGGGAGAAGACTGGAAGCCCTAGAAATCGAAGGATGAAGGAGAAGAGGAAGATCGAAACTGAGATGGAAAGACAAGGTAGCAGGGTACCTTCGGGGGAAAGGCTGGCTCAGAGAAGAAGCACTGGATAGGCATGACGTGGGAAATGGCTGAGATGATGATAATCATGATGATGATGATAACGATGACGCCTTTTTTACGCAGCAACAATACCGAGATGAATGGCGAGAACTTCTGGAATTAAGTTGTGGTATTCCAAAGGGTATCTATTCGTATGCTACTAGCCGGAAGTCGTACTAGCTAGTAGCCAAAAGCGGTTATTCACTTGCAAGATATACCTCTATCAAAATCAGTTTAATTTGTTTATCTGGGATAATAACTCTTCAAGTAAAATGTTTATTTTTCTTTTTTCATCAGAAGCAGCTTAAATCGTTATGATTTCCTGTTGGTTTTCCAGTAAAAAAATAAAAAAATTCGCAATATTGATCTGGAAATAAGCAAGGTTGCTGCCTTTATTTTACTGTCCCTGATTGATGTTGATGTTCATACTGCGATTAGGTCGAATACAGCACAAGTTATTTTGCAGCAAGCGGATGAAAATAAATTACCCACAAAGCACTTCTTGCGTTAAAGGGATTCCCCTTCCTTTGAAAACGTGGAGTTTTCCATCACCGCCGACTTCTACATCAACATGAACTTTAGTCCTGATTACAAAAATGGAATTAGGAAAGAAATCAAAAAAGAGTATTGTGCATAAAGAGATTACAGTCTAATCCACTGTTACACATATGTGCTCACAAAACATGAAACTGCAGAACAGTTCGTTTCGCAGATCGTTGCTCAAGAGGATAAAAAACACCCAACTGCAACAATATCTATTTCTACATCATTAATCTGCAATTCGCATTTAAGTGCCTAACCCAGCATTCACAGAACCACATTCATGCTTTTTCTCTACCATTATACAGTTGAAAAGTGCACGGGTAAAACGACCACTTACATCTTTGCAGCAAGTCTCAGATCTCTCTAATTTTTATGATGGTCATTCCTCCCCATGCAGGTGGGCGCGAAGAAAATACACTCCTGGAAATGGAAAAAAGAACACATTGACACCGGTGTGTCAGACCCACCATACTTGCTCCGGACACTGCGAGAGGGCTGTACAAGCAATGATCACACGCACGGCACAGCGGACACACCAGGAACCGCGGTGTTGACCGTCGAATGGCGCTAGCTGCGCAGCATTTGTGCACCGCCGCCGTCAGTGTCAGCCAGTTTGCCGTGGCATACGGAGCTCCATCGCAGTCTTTAACACTGGTAGCATGCCGCGACAGCGTGGACGTGAACCGTATGTGCAGTTGACGGACTTTGAGCGAGGGCGTATAGTGGGCATGCGGGAGGCCGGGTGGACGTACCGCCGAATTGATCAACACGTGGGGCGTGAGGTCTCCACAGTACATCGATGTTGTCGCCAGTGGTCGGCGGAAGGTGCACGTGCCCGTCGACCTGGGACCGCACCGCAGCGACGCACGGATGCACGCCAAGACCGTAGGATCCTACGCAGTGCCGTAGGGGACCGCACCGCCACTTCCCAGCAAATTAGGGACACTGTTGCTCCTGGGGTATCGGCGAGGACCATTCGCAACCGTCTCCATGAAGCTGGACTACGGTCCCGCACACCGTTAGGCCGTCTTCCGCTCACGCCCCAACATCGTGCAGCCCGCCTCCAGTGGTGTCGCGACAGGCGTGAATGGAGGGACGAATGGAGACGTGTCGTCTTCAGCGATGAGAGTCGCTTCTGCCTTGGTGCCAATGATGGTCGTATGCGTGTTTGGCGCCGTGCAGGTAGGCGCCACAATCAGGACTGCATACGACCGAGGCACCCAGGGCCAACACCCGGCATCATGGTGTGGGGAGCGATCTCCTACACTGGCCGTACACCACTGGTGATCGTCGAGGGGACACTGAATAGTGCACGGTACATCCAAACCGTCATCGAACCCATCGTTCTACCATTCCTAGACCGGCAAGGGAACGTGCTGTTCCAACAGGACAATGCACGTCCGCATGTATCCCGTGCCACCCAACGTGCTCTAGAAGGTGTAAGTCAACTACCCTGGCCAGCAAGATCTCCGGATCTGTCCCCCATTGAGCATGTTTGGGACTGGATGAAGCGTCGTCTCACGCGGTCTGCACGTCCAGCACGAACGCTGGTCCAACTGAGGCGCCAGGTGGAAATGGCATGGCAAGCCGTTCCACAGGACTACATCCAGCATCTCTACGATCGTCTCCATGGGAGAATAGCAGCCTGCATTGCTGCGAAAGGTGGATATACACTGCACTAGTGCCGACATTGTGCATGCTCTGTTGCCTGTGTCTATGTGCCTGTGGTTCTGTCAGTGTGATCATGTGATGTATCTGACCCCAGGAATGTGTCAATAAAGTTTCCCCTTCCTGGGACAATGAATTCACGGTGTTCTTATTTCAATTTCCAGGAGTGTATCTAGCGTTTGGAGGTAAAAGTTGTTGATCGAAATTTTATGAGAAATCCTGCAGCAACGAGAAACGCCTCTGTTTTAATAATTGCCAATCCACTTCCCTTACCATAACCTTATTTCGCGATAGTGCCAGACGAGCTGCACTTCTTTTAACTAAATCATTTCTAATATAAAATAACGTTAAGTATGTTCTCGCTCGCACCAAATTAGTTATTAGTGAAACTTAAAGATAAAATCGTGTTACTGTTACAGGCTTTTGTCCATTAATACCGAAAACATAGATTTTTTAAAATTCTTCACGTTTTCAGAAAATTATGGTACTCTGAACTGGAACGTTTGGTCTAAATATTTTTAGATTTGCTGTTATGCCTTGATGTGTCACCGTTAAATTTCTCTTACAGTAAACTGGTGATGATGGAAGGCATACCAGTTTTGAACGGAATAAATCGACGTCTGGCAGTTGTGCCATTGGACAGAAATTTGCAGACTTTCAGACTGGAACAGAATAACGACTGGATGTAGCAAACGTTCACCTATCAGGAAATTACCTGTAGCTAAGAGCTAGTCTGCAACGATACGTGATATTGGCTGTGTCAGAGATTTCTGGATTCTGAATATTGGTAATTACATAATTCGGATAGTGTTATACGGCTAATGCCTTACGATTAACAAAATCTGTACCTGTTCTGAAGTTGAAAAGTATACTTTCATTTGTTCGTGAGGTCTCACTTTGTTACGAGCTTAGTAGCCGGAATGTAATGTACATTTCCACTAATTTTCATCAAACATACGTAAATTCCCCGTCATTGACTGTTCGCTGCATATTTCACATAAGGTACTGACCTAGGAAGTGGACTCAAACTCTTACGTCCGTTAATTTTGTGCCACGACACAATGATTGGTACTGTAAGCGATCAATCGTGTGTACACATGGGCTTTACTGGAAAAGTTAATTCGATTGTGGACATAGTAATTACTATCGCATACGAATTTTGAACCTCATCTGAACTGGAGCTTCACCTACTGCATGAATTCCTCCTTAGTTAATTCGCCATCGTATTAGAAGAGTCGGCATTGAGGACTAAAGAGACCCCATCCAATTACCGCTTTTTTCTTCGTCTCTGTTAATTTCCTAATGATTCGTACTCCATCCTAATTTTTTTCGGCATGCGAAAGAAGTATCTGCACAACGCAATGAACCACAGATCCATTCACTTAATCGGTCCACAAATATAAATACTTTTGGAGTAATCGTGTGATACTAACATATGTGGTCGAACTAAAAGGTCCGTGTTATCTAATCTTTACAAGATACGGATATTTCAGATCTGTCCATAGTCGTAAGGTGTCATCACTATACTCCATAGCTCATTACAAAATTATTTAACGTAATAGAGAGGCAAGCCAAAACAACTTGTTGTAGTAATCAAAATATGTAAGAAAGGCGATAGGTCGACTTATAACCACAATTCTTTACGCATTGTACGTATATGCAGTGAATTATAAGAACTTACATCAGGACATTAGCTTCATTCCGAGACGTTACTAATTGGGATAACTCCTTTACACAGTATTACTTAACAGGAAAATAATAAATCTGAGGCTGAGTTTTTAACATCGATACTAGCTTGTTCATTTGTTCCTTTGTTAATTGTACTTGTACTTTGTAATCAGTTATTCTGGACAATTACACACGTAACAGGCTTGTCATATTAGGTATGGTTGCTGAGGCGCTGTGGTACAGTCAGAAGCAGTCGTCAGTCTGTAGCTTTGGTCCCAATTTGTCAACAATGGTATGTCGTACATCATGACGCGGGCAGTTGCGTGGCAACATTGCGATTGCGAATCGTATTGCGTAAACATATTCTCTGTGCTTACGTGATTTTTCTTGAGCGATTCTTTGTGCTGTAGTGCTTATACTTGTGTGAGACAAGCTCATTAACTGAATACCTGAACTGCTTGTCGGGAAGAGTCTTCAGATAGAAGATCGCATAAAGCCAGCGTTGGGTGGGACGCCGTACGGAACCGTAAGTGACCAGTCACCCACACTAACATCCTTTTGCTGTTGCTGTCTTCTGTAAACTACCATTGCTGAGTACGTTGGCCTTGCATGTCAATCAGACATACTTAGATTGATTTATTATTTACATAATATAAGAAAATATTTTTACAAAATCTAAAGACATGGACCTTGCGGTGTTCTTATGCTGATGAGATTTTCGTTTGCTTTATGAAGCAAATTTATTGGCTGTGGTCCGACGTTGTTGTGCTAGGTATTAGCAAACTGTACAACCTTACGTTCTACATGTTGTGTAGAATATCAAGGTTCTTTATTTCCTTCTTAGCCCAAGCAACGAAGACCAAAACAGGCCGAATTGGGAATAAATTCCAGTACTTCCACATTTTTGTTCATTGGTAAGAGGGACTTATGATCCAGAACGCTGGGTTGTCAGTTAGATGGTGTGGGGGCGTTTGAAGGTGAATTTCTTGTTGTTCTTAAATAACTTGAAATCCACAGTTTCAGGCAAAGATGTCTCCCCGTACGCAATCAAAATACATTACATTAACTACAAAAAGCGCGCTATTCATTTTTCTCTATGACAAATATTATTAGTGTTGCAGCGGATGGAAAAATTGTAGCTTATTGAAAATAATGAGTAACGGTATAATTTTTTTTGTTAAATGAAGTTGATTAGGAACAAATATAAAATGGACATATCAAATCTAAATGCAATAGGACTATTTAAGGGTATGAATTGTTTTTTTTGGTGCTGCGACAGTTTGGGGGGGATGAGGGCAGAGGGTAAATGGTACACCCATGAGTGAAAACAGGGCTAACAGGGCACCTGCATATGGTCAAGCACGTCCCCCTTCGTATGTCTGTAAACTACTCTCTCTCCCTCTACCCCACAAGATGCAACTACAGGGCGATTCAGAAAGACCAAAGCTCCGTTTATTTTCCACAAAGTGTGTTGGCAGTACATAGAATTCAGATTAAGTTCCTAATAATACCAACGCAATAAAATCACATAGGGGGACTCTAAGTAATTCTCTGCACATTGAGTACATACTGCTAGAAGGATAACAAATTTTTAGTCATCCTCTACAACAGTTAGTAATGCTCTTCTAGCGAAGATGACTTCCCCTAGCACGAGTGCACCTGGTTATTCAGTTTGCAGATAAACTAACCTCCCCGTCCAGTTCTCTGATGTTGGTACACGAAATAAGTTCACTGAGCTCATGTTTACACACCGGAATTGCTTTATGTTTATTAAGTGACCGCCTATTTGCAGATTTTAACAAAGGTTTTGAGCAAAATACGTTCCTATAAACAATGGCTGAGAAGTGCTTAATCTGTAACTCTGTTTTCAGTAGCCTATATAGTCTTGGTGCGGAAAGAATAGGATTGGTAAACTTGGTACCTTGCTGCTGTTAGTTGTTGACTGTAAGGCCGTGTTACCAAGCTATAATTAATGATGAATTAATGGATGAACGAAAAGCTATTGCATTTCTATCGTCACTAATTGTGTTACTGGTAGACTGCTTTAACCTCTTTCGTTCAGAAATTGCTAGCGCCTATAGAGGTGTCTGCACTGGGTGGGGACACTTACCACAAATCCGCAGTATGCCTTGCAAGGTGGATGTGGATATGACTAATGGAATGGGAGTGATCAAATTCAAGTGACGCACAGTAAGCTGTTGTAAAGCTTTACCTGACTTACGTTGAAATATCTTAAGTTCCGTAATACCTAGGTGTATTGCAAAGAGAATAAATTTCAAACCCTTGGGCCTCTTCAGATGTTGGGAGAACTGAGGTTTCGATGATCCATTTGATATCCTTGATATTCTGAAAGGTATTTCAGCCACTGATAGCGGGAGCAATGAATCTGGGATTGTCGAATGTCTACTGACAGTAAGTTACATTTAGGATAGGTTCTTCAGTGCTGTGTACTACATAACAGCTCACTTAAAAGCTGCAAATAAGCTCTCACATAATTAACTGAAAATAACACCGCTATATAAGCACGAGGTCAGAGCAGTTACTTCGTATACATTTAGTCTATCTACATAAGAGAACTAGACATGAAACGATGAATAGGTAAAATTTCTAAACTGAAAAGCGAACAGCGTTCCTGGTGGGGCAAGATGCCTTTCGCTGAAGAAAGCAACAACTACTGTACAGGATGACCTGGAATTAATTTCCCCTCTAGCCGAATAGAACAGTTTGCAGAAACTGGCGTAGGTTCTGTTCACATGTGTTTTTCTGCGTTAGTATTATTAGTAACCCATATTTGTAATATATGTAGTTTAACGCAGTTTGTGGGAATAAACACTGCCCGGGTGTGTGTGCATGCTATGGAATGGTGGCCCTGTACTCTGTGATGCACAAGCGATACCCATATTTGGTCGGTGACTACATTACACCTCTTTGCTCAGAACGGGACCTTACATTATTTACTAAAGAACTGTGAATTGATTATTACTGATGAATATCAAAAGACTGTAAGCACCCATATCTTGTGAAGCTTGATGTAACAGAATTCTTGTGAAGCTTGATATAGCAGAATTTTCAACTGGACGAAATATGTAAATTTATCATCGATGGTATAGTTGTAAAGCAACGGATTTGATATCTTACAGATGTGCAGCAGTATTTGTGCTCATAGTCAACTGCGAGGCCCTGCACCATTCATTAATCAGTTGCAGGTCCTTTCGCAAATTGGTACAATTTTCTTGTAGACAACCAATTACCTGCTGTAATCTGTTACATAACTGCAATAAACGAACACTCCAAATTCTGATCATGCAATGATGTCTTTCACGATGGGATGTCTTTGTTTTTGGTGTACCCTGTAGGTAGTATGACAATGGGCTATGAAAGTTCAAGGTTCCAAATATTTCGTCCAGTGCTGCGTTGGACAACTTCAGCGTTGCTCTCCTGAGTTTTCTGAGTAGTGGCGACACAAGAGGTCAGTCGGCAAGATATAGCGGAACAAGGAGCAGCTTTTAATATCTATAATGCATCACAAGAAATGCCTCCACTTTTTACTGCAGTTTTATTAGATGGCTCTATGGCTCTCTCGCTCTCCATTTCTCTCTCTCTCTCTCTTCTTTACATACACATATACATATATAGGGTGTCCCACTCAGACCTCCCTGTTTTTAAAGCCCCAGGAAGTAAAAAACACAGTAGATACGACAGTGAAAGATACACCACATTGTAGAGCATCTCAGAGAATTTAAATATTTATCATCAATACACCTCTACATGTGAAGCATTTGTAGCACGAAGAATATCGAGTCTATATTCAATTTCTTGCCACGAGTCTTTGTAACATTTCCTCTGTTATTGTTGCAATCGCATTAGTGGTACGATGTCGCAATGTAGGAATTTCGTCCACTTTGTCCACATACATGCGCTCCTTCAAAACATGAACAAATCAAGTGGCGTAATGTCGGGTGAACGTGGTGGCCATGCAATGGTTCCTCCGTGTCCGATCCAACAATTAGGAAATTTTGTTCTCAGGAACTTGGGAACAGCTGTTGATCGATGTGACGGAGCTCCATCTTGTTGCAAAATGATGTTGCGTTGCAAGTCTTGTATCTGAGGGTACACAAATTGCTCCAACATATCCAGATCCACTGACCCATTCACTGTTTGTTCCACAAAGAAGAGCGGTGCAACAATTCTGTTGTGCATTAGCTGGCAACCGACATTTAGTTTAGGGCTATTACGAACATGTTCAGTGACAACGTGCGGATTTTGTGAACCTCAAACCAGAACATTGTGCCTGTTAACCTGTAAGGCATACGGATTTTGTGGACCTTACATGAGCTTGATCCATAATGACAGGACGATACAATACGAGATCCTCAGAAAATAATAATTACATTATATCAACAAAAGTCAATTTCAGTAAATCTCATGTATCGAAAACGAAGAAAACAATGTCTACCAGTATATGGACTGGCGTTAACAAACATGTTAAAGTGAAACGCGTTTTGGAGACGAACTGAGCAGGTGGCTAATGATATCGTAAAACACCCATGTAGCAGTAGAATGGCGAGCTTAAGCACAGAAAGAGATAAGGCAAGAACAATGAATTATTCCTTTTAACGTAAATAAGGCTGGGACCGAGGCTAAGTGGCTGCACATAATTAAGAGATTTAGGCTGAGACCCAGCAAGAAAAACAAAAATGTATTGACTTCTAGCAAGACAGTAACTGGCCGAAGCCATACTTGGCAACACGTAGGTGACACAGTGGGGAGATCCCCATTATGTAAAAGAATTTTGAGACCTAAAATCTCTACACCTCTCTCTCGACTCGCAGCGGACCGCACAAGTGTGTGGAAATAAGTAAGGGTGTTGAGAGCTTTGATTTCTGCGAAGTGAGGACGATACACTTCACATATTGTGGCGACAGCTGGCAAATCGGGAGTTAATTATTCCTGCCCAAGTTTTTGTGGGCAAAGAAATTGTGCACATCGCTCCAAACCATAGTGAGTATGCAATAACCATTATTAAGACTAGGGAAAGATTAACGTTCTATGTAACACAGGAAATTTGCGACAGAATGAATTCAGTGAAGGCCAGAGTAGGGAATTAGAGTTTCTGCAAACTACTGCTTGCGCACGCTGCTGTGGACTCATCATTTTCACTTCATGCGGCCATCATGCACTCTGGCAACGATACTTAACACTTCTGACGCAGGAATATAAATTCTTTGAGATGCCTACAATGTGATGCATTTTTCATTGCCATATCTACTGAGGTTTTTCTGTCATGGGTCCTTGGAATCCGGGAGGCTTAAGAAGGTCATCCTGTATTGTTACAGAATGAAAACTTCATCGTCGATCTTGCATTTTTTTACTAATAAGAGTCTTGTCGCCGAACGTATACATCTGTGTTCGAATATGTCATCAGTTTACGGCTTTGACGTCTTAGCAGTTTCAGCCTCGTATGCTTGATTTTATATATACATAGTGCTTGTAACCCCTGCATCTAGCACAGGTATCCTTAAACTTGACGCGGATCTGTCCTCCATTAAAACGTCCACGTGTGTGTGCAGGTATAAATTATTGGCCCATTGTTAACTAAAAGTGCAGTTGCGGTGTCCCTAGCTCTTCTGTTGTATCATATAATTGGTAACTGTGTAGTGACGATGGGTAGTGAGGACGACCGATCATGGGCCAGACGTCGGTAGCCGATTAGTTACGAGCGAATAAAACAAGAACGCAAGAGCTGGAGAGGATGAAAATCTCCCAACTGCTACTAAATCATTTTACAGAAGCAATAACTTTTAATGTCTATTCATGCACACTACGTTTAGCTTCAGTAGAATTTGTACATAAAAACAAGTCTTTATTCTGCAAGTTTGTGCACATTAAAGAAAACTTAGTTTTTCTGATTTTTTCGTGTTTCCAGGATATTGTCGATAATATTATACTGATAAATTATTTTTTTAAGTAGGGCTGTGGTGACCTTAATGTGTCTTCCTCATGTTTTTTTTTTATTACAGTGCAAAAGGCAATGGGTAGATGTGAAAGAGAATTAATCAGTGTGTCTACTACAGCATTTATAAGTTGTGTGAACAGTTTATTGGTTCTTTCCTCTATATAAGTATCTTTGGATTCTGAATGTTGATGACTGGAGCTTTTGGATACTGTTGTATGGCTAATGTCTTGCGATTGGCCTTCCACAAATGTTGTAGCTCTTCTGACGTTATGTTCAGTACTCTATTCATTATGACTAATTGTTGGGTGCACAAATAATGTTGGAAATTTTCCATTAATTGTGATAATATATTTTCCCATGTTTAATAATATCCTTGTGACACACTGTCCGTGTGTTTCGCACATTTCACTTACAGCACTGACCTACGATCTGTGTGCGAAGTCTTGTCTTAACACTTTCGTACCATCACGAAAACTTTCGCGTTGGAAGTATTTAAACGTGTGTGTACATAGTAATTACTAATGATATAAATTGCTTTGGGAACTTAGTACTTACTACCGCATTCGCAGTTCGACGGTGTCTCACACAACAGCTTCACCTCCTGAAGTTAATTCGCCATCGTATTGGATGTGTGGTCTTCGCTAAATACAGAGGCTCTTTGAAACCATTTTTTTTTTCTATTTCTAACACACTTGGACGCTTGCTGTGTTCGAGCTCCATCTTAATGTTATTCAAGATCTGAAAAGACACATTTTCATATCCCCAACGAACCACACATCCACTCAGTGCTTCATAAATCTCAAAAATGTTGATCAATGTCTAGCGTAATCATACTTATTCCAACTTAAAGTTCAGTGTTATTCGAACTCCACAAGATGTGGATGTTTCAAATCTGTTCGTATTCATAAGCAGTCATCACCATCACCACAGAGCTCATTGCAAAATGGTCAAAGGTACCATTCTTGCTAAAGAGACACGTTGTAGTCATAGAACAAACATGTGTATGGGAGTAAGTCCACTGCTTGCATCTAAGGCAACAGGTACCTGCCTGTATCTGCTCTCATACATGTAGATTTCTATCACATCGTAACATTAGCTTCATTTCGATTCCCTTCCTACTTTACATTATTTCCAAACCTTACTTAAAAGGCGAATAATAAATCTGAGAGTGAGATTTTAAATTCGACACTAAAGTTCAGTGACGAAAAAGTCTTACTTTTGTACTGTAGTTTTCTGGGATGTTATGATCGTGACAGACCAGTCAACTACTACCCTACGGTTGACAAAGCACAGTGGGACAGTCGGAAGCTATCGCCGCTCTTTAGCTAATGTCTCAGGCGAATTTTTCAACAATGAAGTATCGCACGACATTATGCGGGCAGTTCCGTTCCGACATTGTGAATGTGAATCGTGTTGCGTAAGCATATTGTCTGCACTTGCATGATATTTTTTGAGCATTTCTTTCTGCTTTCGTGTTTATACTGTGCGAGACAAGCTCAATAACTGAATACATGAACTGCTTCTCGAGACACTCATCTGGTAGAAGAACGCACAAAAGGATGGGACTCCGTACCGAACCGTAAATGACCAGTCAGCATCTTCTCTTGTTCTTCTATCACCCATACTAATGTCCGCAGCTCGTGGTCTTGCGGTAGCGTTCTCGCTTCCCGCGCACGGGGTCCCGGGTTCGATTCCCGGCGGGGCCAGGGATTTTCTCTGCCTCGTGATGACTGGGTGTTGTGTGTCTTTCATCATCATTTCATCCCCATCGACACGCAAGTCGCCGAAGTGGCGTCAACTCGAAAGACTTGCACCAGGCGAACGGTCTACCCGACGGGAGGCCCTAGCCACACGGCATTTCCATTAACCATACTAATATGCTTTGCTGCTGATGTTGACTGCAAACTACTACTGCCGAACGCTATGGGTCACGCATCAAATCTGTCGTATCTAACATTATTTGGTGTTTTAAAGATACCAGCTACATTTTACCGAAAAGAACGATCCTTTCCAAAGATCCTAGTTGATGTTCAATCTACGAAATTAGTTTTACAAAATCTTTGGACACGATTTTGATAAACGATGTACCCTGAGGGTTTTCTTGCGTTCTATAGATTCCGATAATTCTTTTCTCCATTATGAAGTGGTTTTAGTGGCTATACGCCATTTATCTTCTGCTTCTTATTAGCATACTGTATCAATTACGTACTGCATAACGTGTATATTACAAAGGTACTTTATTATGAGTCACTAGCTTTTCATATACGTACTCAAATTGATTTTGACGGTCCTGGATCTTTGTCGTGCCCAGCTGTGAGAAGAGGGGAGGGGGAGGTAGGTCTTCTCCATAGAAAGACGTCAAAATTCAGTATCAGTGTGAAGAAAAGCGGAACATGTATTGAGTGCTGACTAACGCTATGTGTCGTGAAATTTCTACGCCATGTCAAATTTTGACAGCAGAGCTAATATGAGCTGTCTACACCCCCTACCCCTATCACCCCATTTTCAGGGTGCGCACGTGTTGTGTAGAGTAAGTACATGCTCTTTATCTTGTTGTGTATGTATTATGTAATTAGAATAAATGAAAGCTTAAAATATTGAATATAAATTAGAGGCTGTGGCAGGTATCGATGAATCTTTCCGGTTGTACGATCATGCCCCGTGAAACTTCTTTGTTTCTGACGTTTCGTCCAGAACTGTGTAGGACATCTTAGCGGTTTAATATTTTATTTAACTCTGAGTTTTGGTATTTGGCCTTTTCGCGTTCACTAAAGGTCGATTCTGTAATAACGGTATAATTTAGTATTAAACATGTGGTTGTTGTTGCTGTGGACTTCAGCCCAAAGACTGGTCTGATGCAGCTCTCCAAGCAACTCTATCCGGTGCAAACCTCTTCATCTCTAAATCTGCTTACTGTATTCATCACTTTGTGTCTCTCTACGATTTTTACACGCCAGGCTTCCCTCTAGTACAAAATTGGTGATCCCTTGATGTCTCAGAATATGTCCTACCAACCGATCCCCGCTTCCAGCCATATTGTGCCACATATTCCTCTTCTTCTCAGTTCTATTCAGTACGTCCTCATTAGTTACATTATCTTCGTATCTAATCTTCAACATTATTCTTAGCTCCACATTTCAAAAGCTGCTATTCTCTTCTTGTCTAAACTGGTTGTCGTCCATGTTTCACATCCATATACGCCTACACTCCATAAAATATTTTCAGAAAGACTTCCTGACACTTAAATCTATACTTGATGTTAACAAATTTCCCTTCTTCAGAAACGCTTTCCTTGCCATAGGCAGTCTACATTTCACATCCTCCCTACTTCGACCATGAACAGTTATTTTGCTCCCCAAATAGCTAAACTCATCTACTAATTTAAGTGCATCGTTTCCTAACCTTATTCCCTCAGTTTCTCCAGATTTAAATCGACTAAATTCCATTATCCTCGTTGCTTTTGTTGACGTTCATCTTATATTCTCCTTCCAAGACGTTGTCCATTCCGTTCAACTGCTCTTTCATGTCCTTTGCTGTCTCTGATAAAATTACAATCTCTTCGGCAAACCTCAAGGTTTTTATTTCATTTCATTTTAAATCCTACTGCAAATTTTTCTTTAGTCTCCTTTTCTGCCTGTTCAATGTAAATATTGAATAACAACGGTTATAGGTTACAACCCTGTCTGACTCGTTTCTCAACCACTGCTTCCCTTTCATGCCCCTCGACTCTTACATCTGCCTTCTGGATTCTGTACAAATTGTAACTAGCCTTTCGATCCCTGTATTTTACCCCTGCTACCTACAGACTTTGGAAGAGAATATTTCAGTCAACATTGGGGAAAGATTTCTCTAAGTCTACAAATGCTAGAAACTTGGGTTCACAATTACTTAACCTAGCTTCTAAGATAAGTCGTAGAGTCGTTATTGCCTCGCATGTTCCTACATTTCTACGGAATCGAAACAGATTTTCCCCGCGATTGGCTTGTACCAGTTTTTCCATTCGCCTGTAAAGATTTCGTGTTGGTATCTAGCAACCGTGACTTATTATACTGATGGTTCGGTAATTCTCACAGCTGGCAGCACCTGCTTTTATTGGAATTAGAATTACTACATTAATCTTGAAGTGTGAAGGTATTTCACCGATCTCACACATCTTGCCCACCAGATGGAAGAGTTTGGTCATGGCTGGCTCTCCCAAAGTTATCAGTATTTCTAACAGAATGTTGTGTACTCACGGGGCCTTGTATCTTATTAGGTCTTTTAGTGTTCAGTCAAATTCTTCACGCAGTATCATGTCTCCGATCTCATCTTCACCTACGTACTGTTCCATTTCCATTAAATTGCCCTCAAGTATATCACAATTGTAGAAGCCCTCTATATACTCTTTCCAGATTTTGGCCTTCCCATCTTTTCTTAGGACTGGTATACCATCTGAACTCTTGATATTCATGCAGGTGATTCTCTTTTCTCCAAAGGTCTCTTTAATTTTCCTGTAGGCGTCGTCTGTCTTCCCCCTAGTGGTACATGCTTCTACCTCCTTACATTTGTCCTCTAGCAATACCCACTTAGGCGTTTTGCACTTCCTGGTAGAGAAGTGGAAAGAATTTAACATAGAGACGTCACAGGTTTTGTAGATTATCAAAAGGCTTTTGACAAAATGATCTGGTAGATTGTGGAAAAAGAGGTTTCCCGAAGCTTCTAATCATCTGTGTTGAAGCGCTTTGCAAATAGGAAACATTGTAAAGTAAGTAGGGAACAGCTTGGCTAAAAAAAATAACATCACAGGCAGTGAGACAAGAATGTGGACTCCCTCCAGATATTTGGAATCTCTTCGGAGATGTCCTATTCAGTGCTCGGAAACAAAGTATCACCCACGGCATAAAGCTCTGCTGGGACAAACGTTTTAATACCCGTGTATATGCAGATGATAAAATGATGAGATTTGGACAATGAAATGAGTAACAAGGCCCTAAAATTTAAACAGTATGCGGAACAGCTTGAAGGACGTCACAAAAACAAACAATAAAAGAGACACGGATGAAGTTTACTAAATCATGTCAGTACTTAATACGCTGCATTTATCTTAACTCAATGTTCCACGCAAACGGATATGAGCAGGGTAAAAGCTGCGCAAATGAGATTCCCCTTTTTGTTAAATGGTGGACCTGGGAAAATCGTTTCATAAATGTAGACATTAAGAATGAGTTACTAGTTTTTTCTATGCACCAGAAAATGGAGCTGAACAGGAAAATATGGTGGAATATTTTTTCAGTATCGTTTATTTCCATCTGCAGTAGTACGGGTATGTTGACTGCCATTCAGTTTCCAGTGAAACTGAAGTCGTGTACCAGTCGTTGAGTAATACCCTCAGCTGTGACATTGTGGGGCACCCCTGCCTCCAGTTGAGTCTTGTTTCTTCAGGCCACATTGTAGATGCAATAATCGAGAGGCACATGCTACTAAAGATCAGTTCTTCTCATTTCGTCCAAATTGATAGAATTGTGGAATGAGATGTTATTCTGTATTCTAATAGAACTCCAATGGAAATGATCAGTGCTTTTTGGTAGATTCGTGAAGAAATGAAAGTTAAGCATCTCAATTACTAGTTCGCACACAACGGTTACTATTCCAAAAAGTTCCCAATTGTTTAAGGGAATTTTTAGAGTTTGTTGGGACTTACGCCCACGGAAGAAGCATCCGACAACAGAAAGAGAAAGTTGGACACCATCTCGTTGTTGGTAAAATCGGACAAGTCTGTGGCAGAAAATCACCATTTCCTTTTCAGATGCGAGCTTCCATCTTCCTCCTGATGGAGGGTTATCTAATGCAACTACAAGAATCAGTTAACATGGGTGAACGCTGATCTAAACACATCTGTAGCTGCATAAAACACAAATGTCACACTCCTACCTTCCTCAATTATTCCTTCTAGCCCTCCGTATAAGACATGCGCCACGGCATGTGGCGTTATTCTTTAACAAAAGGGGGCCGGGTTGCTGGACATTTGGTATTTTTGCTACTGATGTCTCTCTTTGATTCGGCGCGGTTTATGAGCAAATTGCTGGTATGGCATTTCCTTGTCGAAGGGGGTTTAAAATGGTGAGGAGAAGAGTGTGTGGAAATATGCGGAGAGGGCACGAATACATAGAGCAACATGAACTGCTCTGAGCTATAGGTTGTCCATGCGGTGTCTGTTGACGTGAAGAACAGAGAAAGAAAGGGGAAAGAATGAGAAAAGCATAAGCGAGGATAACCTATAACACTGCATTTTGTTCTATGACATCACGTGTATTGTTCGTACCAAGTTCGGATTGCACAGTGTATACCTCTTTACAGTTATGTATGAGGTATACCAATTATCCGTAAACAGTTTTTGTGCCTCTTCTGTTCAGCAATATAAGCCCTCACAGTGCCACTTAGAATTAGTCATTATCTCTGTGTGTATCATTTTACTACCTAAAACCGTTACTCGGGTTTGAGTTTGTAACTTGCATTACATTCTCAGAGATTCTTGCGTTTCATGTAGTTTCATCTGCATACTGGAAAGTGTTTACACTAAGAAGTCCTCGTAGTACCTTCACCCTTTTCTTATTGCAAACTTTCTGAGCGTCCAGGAGTCAACAATGGACACACTGTAATTCTACTGGACTAATGAGTAAGCTCAGCTCAACATTTGATGTGTGATTTTGATTTTTGCTTCGCAGATGTTCCGGAGGCTTTTTGGCGCGTTCTGCCTCCGATTTGGCCGGAAGGCAGATGACGACTTTTACGATCTGATAGACGCCGATTTAGTTGGAAAACCAGAGGTGAGGAATTCCAAAATGTACTGAAAACACAAAAATATGAGTTAGGGACAGTTATTTCATGCTTAATTAGGTAATTAAACATACATCACAGATTACTGTAACCACTTCTGGAATTAGCAAAGCTATCTTAGATACTCATAGTTATAAACAGTACATCGTGGAAAAACAGCTTGAACTTGAACTGCTGACGGATTGACTACACGTTCGTTTAATGAGAATTCTTCATACAGGAAGGAATTACTCTCATTTATAAAAAGATTACATAGAACACTAATAGTCAATAATAACTTAAGCTCACTAGGTTTATCTGACTTGTAATGTATTATGTAACTTTTGGAGCTCAGAACCACAGCTACTTGAGAGTTAACAGAATGTAGGGAAAAGTCTCCTTAAACTGGTTTCTGATGGCAGTAAAGTCGGCAGTCGTGTAGTTTACAGCAAGGACAACCCATGCTAATACAGCGTTTGAAGGTTCCCTCTAAATTCTGGTATAATAATAGTAGAAATTATATCGAGTCATACTGCCGTATGACAGCGCTAAGAGTGTTACCTTATGACCGCCTGAGAACAATTCAACTGTGTGCTGTCAAAACTGAGGTCTTTACGTCCACTTGCTGAATATTGCAGGACTACCGCCTTTGATAATTTTTATTTAGTGTCGCGAGTAAACATGTAGATAATATTAAGCTTTAGATAAACGGTAGAAAACAAACAAACAAAAAAAACAGGTGAATATATTGTGACAGTAGAAACAAATGTCCCACAGAGGATGTGCGCCGCGCGTTGGCTACTGCGCTCAGACGTGGACGAGTTGGTGCCGCTGGCAGCGCAGGCGGAGAAGACCCGGCCAACGCCTGCTGTTGTTGACGGAGGCTGCGGCAAAGTCATCGGGAAGGTAAGGCGGCACTGAAGGCACAACTTCATTAACAACAACAAACCTTTTTCAGACCACTATAAAGCAGCAAATGTTTAATTAACGCTGAAGATGCTAAGTGCGATCCTTGCCACAGTTAAAGATTGTATTTGAAGCTTCTTCCCTCTCTTTCTATTACACACTAAATTGGAAAGCTGTGTTCTCTAAATATACGCTTCCTCCAACAAAGTCTCTCTAGACATTTTTTGCTACTTTTGCATGATTAAACTTTGAAGTTTTTTAATGTGAAGAATTTCTCTTATGTGCAGGTGAACGATTGCTGTAAGATTCTGACGACTGCCGAGATCCATGAGCCGCCTGTGACGGAGTATGACGAGGACATCCCGCCGATCCCTCGTCGCCGGAGAGGGTGTCGCAGGTGCTGGGCGAAGAAAGTCGGGGCGAAGACCGTTGAGAGCCCACACGGTGGCCGGGGACACCGCCTCACTACCCGCTAAACGTATTAATGACGAGGACATCCCGCCAGTGACTCGTCGTTGGAGAGGATGTCGGAGGTGATGGAGAGAGAAAGTCATCGCTAAGAGTGGTTGTGTTTCTGAAAAGTGAATGAGGAGAGCAACTCATTAGCCAAAAAATATATTCACATAGACGATGTGGACTCACCGCCAAAATCTTGTCGTTGGAGAGGGCGTTGAAGGTGCTAAAAACTGTTGAGTATATGCAAAGTGATTGAAGGCAACGGCTCACAAATATTTGAACTGGATAAATTAGTAAATGAATGAAAAAAATATCTTTGAACTTTAGACTTTGTGTCGCCATGTAAAGAATGTTAAATATTCTTTAATCTAACTCAATTCCAATGAGTGTGCGGTTGTGCAAAGTGGACAGGGGTACCCGCTCACTACCCAATAAATGAACGAATAAAATACATTTGAACTTTTGACTGTATATGTCACCGTGTAAAGAATGTTAAATATGCTTTAATCTGACTCAACTCCAATAAGTGTGCGTTTGTGCAGTGTGGACAGGGTTACCGGCTCTCTACCCAACAAACGTATTTGTGAGGGACTGAGGACTGTGGATAAAAAGGACATGCCATCAATGACTCATCGTAGGAGAGAGTATTTGAGATGCTCGACAGTGAAAGTCAGGGATAAGAAGTTGTCCGTGAAGTGGATCAGGTCACCGTCTTACTAGTCAATAAAATTATTCCCATCAACTGTGGACAGTGGATGAGGAGGACATACCATCGATGCCTCGTCGTAGGAGTGGGTGTTGGACGTGCTGGATGGAGAAAGTCAGAGCAGAGACTGTTGTGAGCCTGCAAAGTGAATCGAGACGTCGACTAACAAATAAGTGAACTGAATAAATAACTAAATGCATTAATAAATTAACATTGAACTTCTGACTTTACACGTCACGACTTAAATAATATTAAATATGCTTCAGTCTTACTCAACTCCACTAAAAAGATACTGAAATAAAAACCACTTCTTTAACCAAAATTGCGTGTTCCTCTTTCTCTTTACTTATGTGAATGCATAGCGACAAATGTTTGACAATGTTACATTTTTATGTTCATCTCCCACAGCAATGGTATGCACGGTCCTATATCAGCACAGAATATGTCCTAAAAATGTAAAATAACAAATAATCTAGAATTAATTTGTTTCCCAACTAACTACCAAATAAATTACAGAAGTTATCTCTTTTATTTTCGTCTTTTAATGACTTCTTTCCATTCGTGCTCTGGGCAATAGCACGTTAATGCCTGTGTTCCAGAGATAGTGGGAAATTAAATAGTCATGCTATATTATGAAACAGCAATGCCCGAAAATGTGTTATTCACTCGAAGGACTACGCTAGAACTGAAGACAAAGGACAAACATCCAAACATCGAGGAAACACGCTAGGGACGAAGTCCTAGCGGAGATATGCTATTTGAGTGACATATTTCTGGACGCAAATAAAACTAATATTCCATAAAAAAAATGGTAATCTTGTGATATTACAGTATCCCTAAAAGCTGCAAAAGTCACATTTGGTATTCGTGTGGAATTTCAACCTTCACACAAGAAATGTTGTCTCCTACACACTGTTAACCACACTTAATGACTGGTACATGTAATTTTTGTTTTTAAGTGTTCAATAAAACTGCCAATGTTACACGCAAGGCTTAGGACACTCAACGCTGAATTATAGTGTCCATTTACATTCGTTTATGGTACAGGAAAGAGCGAAGTCATTAAATGTGGTACCTAGCAACGTAGCAAGTCGTGTACTGTATAGTGGGTCCATCTCAACATCTACACACGCTCTTTATATGTCACTGAAAGTTTTGTCGTTTTGTCGTAACCAAAAATGATCCTATGGACAAAATGAATTTCCCACTTACGTAAAAATGCTGCAGTAATTGGTTCAATTTACTTAGTGTATGTAATTGAATTAGTAAACACAAAAAAGTGTAAGCAAAGTATGTACTGGCAAAATATTTACATCATATGAGGAAAGAGTGTCTAACCGTCATAAACACGTACGTACAGTCGGTGGCAGAATTTGCGAGAACATTCGCCATACCGTTATTCTGAGTTGTACAGCTTTGCTGTCTCTGCCGCAGTATTGATTTAATTACCTTACGAAACTGTATAACACCTCCTACTTGTTCCTTACTAGACACGATGTTTTCAGGTTCTACCAAGCCTAATGATTTGTGTATTTTGTACTCCAGGGTATCGCATTGGAAGATCAGATCCTCGCCACCTCGTACCCAGCACTTATGGGCTTCTCCCATTGTGCTCAGCGTGCGTAGGTGTTTCTTCAGGTTCCTATCACCAGTCATGAGCCTACCACAAGTTTAATCTGTTTCCTGTTAGGTTTAGTAAAACTGAACTTCTCTTGAAACATTGCTTGCGCATCATTAGCTTGCTATGTTTTCGCTTTTAGATCTTACTTCAGTATCCTAAGTGCTGGGTTCTTATCCAGCAACGTAGCTGTGATTTTGTCATAGCCTTAGTGATCGTTAAGACCCGTCTCTCAGCTAGTTCACTGTCAATAACCACATTCCTTTATCGTGCTCTTAGGAGTTCTTTTTGCCTTGAAACATATATTATTTATGTTAAGTTTCGCATCCTGTGTAACCGCTAGATTCTTCACTCCTCCCTCTACTGGTAGGGTTTCGTAGAAGAGTTTCGGATTCCAGTATATGTGCTGGATTTACTCCCTGGTATATGGCGCTACGCAAATTTTTGGGACTGATCCTTAGATCTTGTTTTTTGCTCGAGTTGTTCACAATGTGAAGTATGTTAAACTTGGGAAGTGTTACTATGACTAAAACATGTGTATATCCTTGGCAGATGTAGCCTCTAGTCTTTCACTCTTCAGTGAGTTTATTCACCACTAGGTTTAACAGTAGTGTGGACAAAACCACTCTGTGTGGGCGCCCCTCTGTTGGTGGCTATCGCTGTTTTCTCATTTATCTTAGTGAAATCTAGTCCTCTCCTACTGGGCATCTTCTTATCCACCTGCGTATGGTGGCCTCATTGCCGTGATTTCCTGCCACTCTAATCATGGGTTCGAAGATCTTACTGCTAAAAGCCCAATCGATATCCAGATTGATGGAGCTATTTCTGAAGGTGTAGAAGTTTTGCTACCTTCCATAAAGTTGGTCAAGTGCTGTTTAACGTGATGTTCGTCGTGGGTATGTGTGTTGGCTTGTTTTTCTAACGTTTTGAGAAGAAAAGAAGTGAGACTGGCAGCTCTCATCTCCTTACCCGTGGTATGACGATTCTTGCTGTACTCGGAATGAGAACTACACTCACTGTCCTCGAAGCATTACCGATGGTTTCTGCAGCTAGGCTAAACCTAAACAGTCTACGTAACAATGTCATTATATCCTCTCCTGCTTGTTGAAGTAGACCTGGAAGGATATGACCAGGGACCGTTACAGAAAGCTACCACTACTATGAGGACAACCCAAAATACTGACAACTGGTATACGAAACCTGGATGTCTGGCAGACGAATTCGTTTGATCCATTCGGAAAAACATCTGGTACCTGCAGTTATGGCACATGAGCTGTTGTGTATAAGGCCTCCAGGGAAAGGCAGTAGACGACAAACCGGGAAGAAGATATAAAAATTTAGACTAGCAGTTATCATACGTGCCAAAGTATACAATTTCAAGTTGTACGTAACTATAGTATATTTTGGTTTAGCAGTACTGGAAGACGCCTATGTAGTTGGCAGTTGTATGCTGAAACTATGGGTAACTGAATTTCTCGTAAGAATTTGAAAACTGACCAACTTTTAAAATTTCCATTACAGACCCAGATCTAAAATCAGCATAGTTACCCTATTTTTCGAAAATGAGCTTATTTATGGAGGAGGTTACTTTTCTAGAAATGTTTTTTCAAATTGTCTGATACTATGTGACTGTTTGTAAACTGTATTGCGTAAAATAATAATTCATACGAATACCCAGAATGACCAACTCTTATGTAATTTGAATTGCCCTATTTCAAAAACTCGTCTACTGAATTTGTGTGAAATTCCACTTACTGGAAACTGGTCCCAATATTTTCTGAAAAATGTTCACTTGGGGCTTACAAGAAATCCTTACCATGCAACGGGTAACTTCACTCTACTCTGGCTGTACTGCAAATGACGATCTGTAATAAATCAATTCGCAGTAGATTGCAAGATATTTTATTCAAGTGGCTGTTTTAGTAAATAAGTTTTGGTTCTCTTCTGAAAATCAATATTGATTGTGGCGCAAAAGTGCAAATTGTGACGATGCAAATTTTACCGAACGTTTTTATTTGAGCGGTGTGGATAAGCTTTGTGAAATATTACGAACTAGCTGCAGTAGCCGGCTTCCCTCAGGGAGTTGATATGAGATTGGGTGGGAGTTGCAATAAAAGGATAAAGTTTAAAGTATACGAGATAAAAACATTTTTATTGAAAATGTATTCTAATTATTTATAGTGCTTGTCAATAAACAACATTTTTTTAATTTTGCTCTCCGGGGTATACATGAAGAAAAAAATTGGAGAGTAAGCTACTTATAGTTGACCATCCGAGAAGTACGAGTCTTTGAAGTTGATGCAGCAATTTTTTATTGCTTGCTCTCGCGCCTTGTTAATTGTGTAACTGTAGCCTATTTTAATTGGAAATTTCAGTCTTTTAATTTGGATTGGCAGGTCGGTAGAGATCAATGCTGTCTGAGAACAAATGTTGTGTGTCCTTTGTACTTTCCCGTCATAAGTTCGGCTCAGATGATATTATTCGATAGCTGTTTGGCGATAATCCTTGTTCCATTGTTAGTCGCAGTATTTGTATGTGTGGCCAGAGATGTGATTTTTTTAAAGCAAGCATTGATATCGTCTGCTGGTGTTAACTTGGGAATAGTTGTGTTTGTCGAAAGTCTCCTGAGAAAACGAGTACTGCTCCTCCAATCACATCAGATTTTCCCGCAAGTCTTGTAACGTTCTGTCAATGACTTCAAGTGATTTTTTGATGTCGCACTGTGCAAAAAAATGGCTCTGAGCACTATGGGACTCAACTGCTGTGGTCATAAGTCCCCTAGAACTTAGAACTACTTAAACCTAACTAACCTAAGGACATCACACACATCCATGCCCGAGGCAGGATTCGAACCTGCGACCGTAGCGGTCGTGCGGTTCCGGACTGTAGCGCCTTTAACCGCTCGGCCACTCCGGCCGGCCGCACTGTGCAGCCATCCCAGAAGATAATTTTAGCTGGCTATAGAAGTTCACCTCGTCCAGATGCTCTTGACGTTTTACATACCGGGAATAGTACTTCAGCTGTATTCAACGGCAGTTGTCGAGAGGAATGGGCTGTTCGTCGTCCTTCCATAAAAGTGACTACAATGCCGGATGATGCTAGTTCAAGTGCGATGTGTTGTTTAGCACGTATTTCCGCCAGCAATAGATTTAATAGAAACATTTTCCCGTTGCCTCCTGGTGCCTCGAAGTAAATAGTTCCCCCAGTGTTGCTGGCGATCATATACATTATAATGTCGCAAATTCCCTTTTCATTTTCATTGGGGAGGGGCTTGTTGTGAGGAAAGTATTGAATAGTTCTTTGATGCTGTAGTTTTATCCTCTGTAACTTCGAGATTTAGCACACTGACAACATCTTTTCCTGGTGCTTGGATCCAAAGTTGTACAAAGATCTGATTGTTTATTGCTAAACGTTTATCTTGTAGGTAAATGAGGGTTTTTTTCTTGAAGATGTCGTCGTTTAAATCGGTGGTCATCTTAGGATGAGCTTTTCGGATTTAGTACAGACGTCATCACTCATATTCTCGTTGAAGGAGTCCCATAGCTGTTTTGGATTCGATTGGTTACATGCTTTTAGAATTTGTTCAGCTGAGGCTGTCAGTGATGTTTCTTGTAGTGTTAATTCCCAGAGCCTGCTGTTTTCGAGTAGATTTCACCAGTGGCATGCTGCTCTGTACCGCGGGAATAGTTAACTTCAACAGTCTTGAGATCTGTGAAGGACTTCGTCATATAGTGAAGTTTTCGCGAATGGATCCGTTTGGCACAGTTGGTAAAAAGCTGTTTTAATTATGTTTTGAGGTGGGTCGCTTGCAATTTTTCTGGTAGTGTCTTTTGTGCAGTAAACTCTCTGTCCATTCTCCAAATGACCGATAGATGTTGTACAGTTGGTTCGCGTTCGTGTATGGGGAAACCGAAAATCTACCACGCTGCTTCGTTACTGTTGATGTATGTTCCTACTTGGCACATAGAATCTCGTCGTATCTGTTTTGTTGTTCGCTGTCTTCGGCTATTTGAAATACTGCCATGTCACTGCCTTTGTTCAAATACGTACACACATATTGATGAATTTCACTGTACTGCAATATTCTACGTTTACGTGCGCTTGGAACATTCGGAAAGTAGTGTGTTATATGGTGCTACCTACTGATTATGTATTTCCAGTTCTGTAGCTGCCTCGTATTTGTATTTTTGGTGTGAAGCCACCGGTACTGGATGATCGTCTTCTGTATTCGGGATACGCATCTCTGGCTTGCGGGTCGTCCAAGTATGGTATTGGGCACATTCCATCACTCATACATGGTGAATTGGAGTTTAATGACCCGTATAGTACTTAAATCGTGTTTTTCACTACTATGTCGTACAGTTCCGGTTTTCCTTGTGGACAGGGAAATACAGCTTGGACGGATCCGTGGGTTGACTTTGTCCTGTAGCCTTATGAGATTGTGTGAGTGAAGCAGTTCCCATTGTCGCCATTCGATTGTGTACATACAGCATCTAATGATTCCAAAATGCAGTACTTTATGATGACTCCAATAAATCGTATTTGTTTTTGTCGGTAAACTCTGGCTATTATGTCGTGTCGATTCATGGGTGCTTGACCATCTCGTAGTTGTTCTTTGATACCTGACCACGATGACTTGCACTGATATTTGTGCATCGTTGAATAGTTTCTGTTTCTTCATTTCTGATAAAATACACTTGCAGGAATTTATGGCCTTCGTTAGGTAGTGATAGTAAGTAATCATCCCATGTTATGACAGATTTGTCCCTGGATGGGGAAAATATAATCGATTTCATCTCTGTTAGTTTTGATCAAAGTGACACAGAAAGAAGTCACGTGGAAGCAGGATTCGCACGCTTTTAAATTTTGAAGATAGTGTTTTGACTCTCGAGTTTCTTCGGTCATTAATGCAAAAATTTCTTCGGAGATTTTTCTAGTGGTGGTAATTGAATTTTTCAGTTCATGAAACAGAATCTTGGGGTTTCTCTACTGAATTATTTCGAGGATGAAAAATCGTTGAATGTTATCCCTTTTTTTCGGTTGCAACGTGTTTGCGTTTCTTAAAATATATTCTCTCGTCGCGCCATAGTGGAATGCTGTATTTGGTAGGATGTACTGTTACTTGCCCTCGTCTGCGCTTGTCGTAGGGCAGTATTCTCGGGGCTACCTCGAGTTCGCAGTCTTTAATTATAAAATATCGTCGCAATCCTTGACTCTTCAGTTCGTTCATATCGTTGATCTTCCGTTTCTATGCTTCTCACAATCTTCATTCTCGTTCGTTGGCTATTTAAGCGTGCTTCGCGACCTTCCTCTGTTTTTTTTTCACTGTTATTTTTGTTTTCACCGTTTTGCTTCAGAACTGGCAAGATCTCTTTAGCGTTTGGGCATTGTCTAAAATATAAATCAAATCAACTTTTTATGCAATACACAAACTACACTTAGCACAGTTTCACACCATATTATAGATTTATATTCAGTCACTGTATCACTTTCACTACTCACCCTTCACTGTTTGTTTTTATTCACTTATGGCACTACTTTTTCAGTCCCTCCCTTCGTCACTGATAAGAAACTAACGTTCGAACACAGGAAGGGTTTTGTTTTATATTCTCCTACGAATGGGTAGTTCCACAAGTGGCGAATTCCAGAACATACCAAAAGGGGTTCAAGAGGTCCACAGTGTTCCAGAACATTTCACAACATTCGAGAGTATTCTGGAATGTTCCACAATGATCCAGGATGTTCCGGGATGTTACAGAACATTTTCTAATCTTCCCGAATGTTCCAGGCAATTTCCGAACAATGCAGAACGTCTCCGGTCATTGTGTAACATTCCGGAACATCCTGGATTGTTGTGGAAAGCTCTCTAATACTCTCGAATGTTCTCAATGTTCTCGAGTAGTCTAGAATGTTTACGAATATTCTAGAAATTTCTAGAGGTAGAAACGTCCCAGCTCCTATATCTTCAATAGCGGGTCCGTCAAGTAAAAACGGGAACCTTCTTCATGGATGTGGGGCAGAGAGCTACCACACAGTATAACTCCATCGATCGTACCAGGGGTGGTTCCTGAGTTTTAGCGGCATGCACATTGTTCACTTGCTTTTATAACATAAATATTGATGGCAAAACGAAGTGTTTTGAAATTCAGTACTTTTAATGATACAAAAGTAAATTCCAAGCAGTATGATTAATCAGCCTTCTCTCTATCTGTATTGTCACGCTACAAGATAATTCTATAACAAAAATTTGTTTTCTTGACTTCCTAGAACAATGCGATTTAAATAATCTTAATGGCGGTAAACTATAAATGACTGATGGTTCTCCAAGATTATATAAGCACACAATAAAACCCTTGCACAACAATAATTACCGAAATAGCGCTTGCAGCTAACAAACTCAAAATAAGTTACATTTCTCTCACTTGCTGTCTCTTTGTACAATCGTCTTAAAAAACCCTGTGCGTGGACGTTCGCTATGCAACCTGCTTATTACAACACGATTCAAATCACCCTCTCTTCAAGCCTGCTTAACTGCTGCTAGTGAAGTCTACTACACGACTTTGTTTAGCAATGCTTTTCTTGAAAATGCTACCTCTGTAAACTAAAGACCGTGTATCGCTCATGCGTTCAGTATTAAAAGATATTTCAAGTGGCTATATTACGAAAAAGGTTCAGCAGTGACCGACTATCAGTTATAGAGTTGTCCGGCAGGTGGAGTAGACTAGTAGTAATTAATGTACACGCACCAACTAAGGACACTGAAGAGGTTGTTAAAGACGGCTTTTATGAAGAACTAGATCAACTGTGGGATGAGTTCTCCTCGTACGATACAAAATTAATCATAGGTGATTTGAATGCGAAGATAAGGAAGGAGGAAGCATTGGGACCTGGAGTTGGGAAAGAAAGTTTGCATAACATTTCGAATGTAAAGGCACAAGGGTGGCTAATTTTGCTGTTTCAAAAGACATTATTGTTGAGAGCAAATATTTCAAAAGGAAGGACATTCATAAAGCAACTTGGGTCTCTTCGGATGGACACAGCCGTAACCACATTGATCATGTTCTTGTAGATCGGAGATGGCACACTAGTATAGAAAATGTTAGGACTTTCAGGGGACCAGACTGCGATTCTGATTATTTTCTTGTAGTTGCCAAAGTTCACCAACGGCTATCTACAGCAACATCAAGGTGTCACAATGCAGAACTTGTTAGGTTCGACATTGACAAGCTAAATGATGAAGACTTTAGAACAAGGCAAATGATAGAAAGTTCAAATAGGTTTGATGCTCTCAAGACACACGAAGATCGAGAGGAGGAAGTAAATAAACAGTGGATCACTGTGAGGAATAATATGAAAGAGGCAGTGAAGGACACGAATGGTACAATTAAGAACAGGGGGAAACCGCGGTTTGATGAGGAATGCAAGAAATTGGTAGAGGAGAGGAGAAAAGCGCCATTAGATTGGGATAGAATGGGAGACAGAAAACGAGAGGAATTCTTGAACATGAGAAGGGAAGTTGGTCGTAGGCTACGGGCAAAGAAGAGGGAGTATTTGAACAACAAAATTTTAAAAAAATGGAAACAAACAGTAAAACAAAAAACATTAGGGAACTTTACCTAGACATAAATGTGTATAGGAAGGGGTTCAAGTGTAGGAGAAATGCTCTTCGAGGGGATGCCGGGGTAATACTGACAAACCCGACTACTGTATTAAGTAAGTGGAGGGCGTATTCTGAGCATCTATTAAATGTACACCAGGAAGCAAGAAATGAGCAGGCGTACGAAATACAAACAGCAAAATCCATATACCTGAGCCAACGTTAAAGGAAATAAGAGATGCAATCAACAAATTGAAAAACCATAAAGCACCAGGATCAGATTGCATAACTGCAGAATTAGTTAAAAACGGGGGACAGAAATTGGTGGAAGTAGTTCACAAAGTGATAACTAAAGTATGGAACTCAGAGATGATATCTGAAGAGTGGCAGGAGTCGATTCTGATCCCAATTTTTAAGAAGGGCGACAAAATGGATTTTAGTAATTAATGAGGGTTGTCGCTATTACCAGTAAGTTCCAAAATTTTCTCGACAATTCTGCTAAGCAGGCTTACACCATATGCAGATGAAATTGTGGGGGATTACCAAGCTGACTTTCGGAGGAACAAATCAACTACAGACCAAATATTCACCCTGCGTCAAATTTTGGAAAAGAAATCTGAATACAATAAACCAATTCATAATCTTTTCATAGATTTTTAAAAAAAGGTCATGACTCAGTATTGTAATCAAAATTGTACAGAATTCTTTGGAACTTGAAACACCAAAGAAGTATGTTAGGCTTATAGAAGCGAGTTTGAAAAATACAACAGGTAGAGCACGCGTGGGGAAATTGGAGTCAGAAGAATTTGTAATAAAGAATGGACTTAAGCAGGGAGATGCCCTGTCTCCGCTACTTTTTAATTTAGTCCTAGAATATATTGTACGAATGGCAGCAGATAATTCAGAGCGTGTGGAGTTAAATGGAAATATTAAGATATTAGGGTGCGCAGACGATCCAAACATCATTAGGGATAGGAAAGAATCTGTAACAGCAAATGCGAATGCGTTAATCAAGGCCAGTGAAGATGTAGGTCTAAGGATAAGTGAAGACAAAACTAAATACCTGGTTACCACTAGAATGCCAACAGCAGTAGATCGGGAAATGTTAAGAGTTGAAGACATGCAGTTTGAAAAAGTGAACACATTTAAGTATCTAGGCGTGGACATCGCTTAGAGAAAAGAGATTGAATCCGAACTGAAGAAGAGATTACGGGCGGGAAATGCGTGCTACTTCTTACTGAATAGATTACTTTCATCTCGGATATTGTCTAGGAATTTAAAGATTAGAATATACAAAACTGCTATTGTACCAGTTATGCTGTATGGGTGTGAGACTTGGTCTTTCACTGTGCAAAGTGAAAAGCAGTTTCGAGTATTTGAAAACAAAATTTTGAGGAAAATTTTGGGGGAAAAAAGGGATGACTTTAGTGGAGAGAGGCGAAAACTGCATAACGAAGAGGTTCACGAACTCTGTTCATGCCCTGACATAATCAGTATTATTAAATCACGTAGGCTGCGATGGGCCGGTCACGTAGCTCGAATGGATGAGGGTAGGGCAGCGCGCAGAGTACTGGTAGGGCACTTAGAGGGAAAACTTCCTGTGGGGAGACCGAGGCGTAGGTGGGAGGACAATGAGAAGGCTGATTTGAGGAACCTAGTTATTGAAGATGATTGGAAGGAAATAGCCCAAGACAGGGACAGATGGCGAAAATACGTTGCTGCGTAAATGGACTCTCGAGTCCGGTATGACCAGTGAGTGAATGAGTGAGTGAGTATATCACGAAAAACCAGATAATTTTCGTTGTATTTGCATACATTCAGTAATGCACCAAGTTGAAATATACCGAAACAGCAGAGATTTGCTACTGTTTCACTTAGTGCATAAATCTTTCAGTACCAGCAGTGCGGCATGGTAGATGTATCGGGTATAGAGTAGACTCTGGCCCTAGAGGTTCCCGCTTCAGTCTCAGGGAGGGGCGACAATTTTTCATCGCTTATCTCTCCAGGACGACATAGAATCCAATCAGCCTACTGTCACATCGGTTCTGGGCACCTTTCCCTGGAGGCAAAAATCTACTTGGGCGATGGACTCGCCTGTCTCCCTCACCTGGTGCCGGAGTGGCGAAAGGCTGCACTTCACCTGCTATGTCAATAACCCGTTCACAGACTCTGGCCATAGACTTCAGCTTACTTTACGTGTGAAAGAAGTGGTCTAGGGTTAGTAACTCTAATTAGTAACGAAATCGTTCTTGGTTCGATCTCAGCCACTGCTGAAATTTGGATAAAAAGAATCAGCAAGGGTGGTCAAAGGTTTTCGGCTTCAGGAGTCATCCTCGTTCTTTCAACTGCCTTGTCAAACACGACAGAGATATTGGAAATGATTGAGTTCACCTTGTTGCCTTAGGAGTGGGAAACTGCTTGTAAGGGTCGTGAGAATGCAGAAGACAATGGGAACCATTACATTAAGGACATACTACGTGCATCCACGGGAAATGTGGCCTGTATTTAAAGTATTGTCTTGACGATGTCTCCATTAACAAAAGTTTCTAGGTTAATCCACCATGCGGATCTGCGGGAGGGAATTGCCATTCCAGTACGATTATGCCATAGGTGGTAAATCATTGGAAGCGGTAACGACCGTAAAATACTTAGGAGTTACTATCCGGAGCGATCTGAAGTGGAATGATCACATAAAACAAATAGTGGGAAAAGCAGGCGCCAGGTTGAGATTCATAGGAAGAATTCTAAGAAAATGTGACTCATCGACGAAAGAAGTAGCTTACAAAACGCTTGTTCGTCCGATTCTTGAGTATTGCTCATCAGTATGGGACCCTTACCAGGTTGGATTAATAGAAGAGATAGACATGATCCAGCGAAAAGCAGCGCGATTCGTCATGGGGACATTTAGTCAGCGCGAGAGCGTTACGGAGATGCTGAACAAGCTCCAGTGGCGGACACTTCAAGAAAGGCGTTACGCAATACGGAGAGGTTTACTATCGAAATTACGAGAGAGCACATTCCGGGAAGAGATGGGCAACATATTACTACCGCCCACATATATCTCGCGTAATGATCACAACGAAAAGATCCGAGAAATTAGAGCAAATACGGAGACTTACAAGCAGTCGTTCTTCCCACGCACAATTCGTGAATGGAACAGGGAAGGGGGGATCAGATAGTGGTACAATAAGTACCCTCCGCCACACACCGTAAGGTGGCTCGCGGAGTATGGATGTAGATGTAGATGTAGAGGTGGTGGGGAAAGTAGAATGTCTAGAAAGGGAAATGCAAAGGCAGAATCTAGAAACAGTGAGGATCAGTGAAGTGAAACGGAAAGAAAGTGTCTTCTAGACAGACGAATATTGGGCAGCAGAAAAACCATTGCCAACAACAATCGTTCAGATACACATGCCAAAGTCACTTGCAGACTACGAAGATGTGGAGAAGGCAGCTGAGAATACTGAAAGTGTAATTCAGTACGTAAAGAGAGGTGAAAATGTGATTATTACGGGCGTCTGGAAAGCAGAAGGAGTATAAGCACTAGAAGATGGTTTGCGGAAGAACATAGGTACTGTAGTAGGAATAAGAGAGAAACAAGACGAAGGAAGTTTTCCAATAAACGTATGCAGATAAACGCGTATACACAACAGGAGGAGATATACTAATGCTTGGATACAGGGCCACACACTATTTGGATTACATCATGGCGAGACAGACATTCCGGAAATCAGATATTGGATTATAAGACGTATCAAGAAGCAAACATAGACACTAATTTAGTCATGATGCCGAGTAAATTGAACTTTAAGAGAATCGTGAGGAGGAATCAGCTTGAAAAGAAGTTGGGTACTGAAGTACTCAGGAATGTTGATGTACGTGTACGGTGCTCTAACGCTGTAGATCCTCGATAGTGAACAGCACAATTAGAAAGTTGAGATGAATAGATATGAACGACTCTAAATTGGGAGAGCACGAAAGGTCCAAGGAAGTTAATTGCGAAGAAAGATTTGACTAGAGAAGAAATTCTTTAGTTGATCGACCAAAGAAGGATATACAAAAATTCTCCGAAAAACCTTGGAACGGAGCAATATGATTCAGATGCACTATAGTAAATAGCAAGTGCAGGGAACCTAAGGCAAAATGGCTGCAGGAAAAATGTGAAGGTACAGAATGAGAAATGCTCGTTGGAAGAACAGATTCAGCATATACTATACTCAAAATAGCATTTCATGACATTAAAAGCAAACTTGTCAACATAAAGTTTACTAGAGGTTTCTCACTGTTAAACATCGGAGATAGAACGGATAGAAGTAAAGAATACAACGAAGATCTCTGATAGGATGAGGAACCTTCTGATGACGTAATAGAGTCGGTACATATGACTACAGTCGCAGTTTAACAGAATCTAGAAGAATTGTGATCAAATAACGAGGGAAGCATGTGTGACATGCCTTCTAAATTTCTGAAATCGTTGGTGAATGTGGTAACCAAACAATTACTCAGGTTGATGTGCAGATTTTATGACACTCTGTGTATACAACCGGTATTCTAAAAAAATCATCCACACAAACTCGAATATGGGAACGGTAATAATTTCTGTACTATCAGGTTAACAGCTCATGTACCAGTGTTGCTGTCAAGATTAGTTTACAGAAGAGTGGAAAAGAAAACTGAGATTCTGTTGGATGAACAGGTTGACTTCAGAAAAGGGCAAGGCACCAGACCCGCAGTTCTGCCGCTATGTTTGATAATGTAAAGAAGACTTTAAGAAAATGAAGACACCTTGACAGAAGTTGTCTAGATGAAACAAGCCTTCGACCACATGTAATTATGCGCGGTGTTCAAAATTCGCAGTAAAATATATTAGACAATAGAAAAGTCAGGTAATATACTATATGTATTTAATAATCAAAAAGGAACGATAAGAACTGAAAGTAAAAGACGAACTCATCGTTTTAAAAAGGATGTTAGACAAGGATGCAGGTTGTTTTCCATATTGCTCGCTGTACATCGAAGAAGAAATGACGGCAATACGTTCAGAAGTGCGATTAAAAATGGTTCCAGTGGCTCTGAGCACTATGGGACTTAACTTCTAAGGGCATCAGTCCCTTAGAACTTAGAAGTACTTAAACCTAACTAACCTAAGGACATCACACACATCCATGCCCGAGGCAGGATTCGAACCTGCGACCTTAGCGGCAGCGCGGTTCCAGACTGTAGCGCCTAGAACCGCTCGGTCACTCCGGCCGGCTGCGATGAAAATTCGGGGCGTAAGGCACCGTTGACACGATTCGCTAATGACATTGTTATCGTCAGTGAAATCGGGAATGAAATACAGGACACTCTGAAGGCAATGAATAGTCAGCTGCTCTCGGAGTATCAATCAAAAGTAAAATGTAGTAGGACGAAAGTCACGAGGACAAGCTTACATGAGTTTACAGGTAAACTTAACATCAGAATAGGGAGCCATAAAGTAGGCAAAGAAAAGGCATTTTGTTACCTTGGAAGGAAAATAACGTTCGTCAGACGAAACAAGGGTGATATGAAATTCAGGCTAGCATACACATAGAGTACGTTTCTGGGCGAAAGAAATCTACTAGCATCAAATGTTGGCTTTAATTTGATAAATAAATTTCTGAGAATGTACGTCTGGGCGACAGAATTTAGGGAATGAAGACAAGGACTAAGGGGGATGTTGAGAAGTAGAGATTCGAACATTCGGATACGTGGTGCTATTGAAGGGTGCTGCAATTTGAGCTAACTGATTCATGAGGAACGGGGATATCCTCTGCAGAATCGGCGAGGACAGAAATACGTGGAAAACATTGAAAAGAAGAAGGAGCGACAAGGTAGGGCTTTCGTTAAGAAGTCATGAAGTAATTTGTGTGGAACTAGATGAAGATGTAGAGCTTAAAACTGTAGATGAAAAGCTAGAACTGTTTATATCCATAAAAACCGTGGAGAACTGTTTACATTAAAAAAAAAAAAAAAAAGCTTGGAGACAGTTCGCTGACCAGGTGTGACACTTAGGAACAGAGCACGAGAAGCTCTTCATACGAAAAAGACTCTCAACGTGGACGCTAGTGGTAAGTGGACACCACAAGGGCTGTATGTGAAAGTGACATGCCTTAGGAAGAGACACAGCAGCTTTTACGCCTTCCTATCTGCATATCTAGAATGCGCGATTTCTGATAAGTTTGAAATTTGCGTCGTTAACTTTGAACTACAGAAAACCATTGCAGTTCTCTGAACTTGAGACGGAGATGAAATGAAACGAAAGGTTTGCCTGGAAGACCATAGACAACGCCGAGGGGTGTTTTGGTGTTAAGGCCACTATACGGGCTACAGAGCGTTGGGTTGAAGTGTAATGCTTGTTTGGACGCTGCTGTGAGTGCGTGAGAGAGTCCCTGCCACACTTACGTGTGGAACACACAAGCGTTATGCTAGCTGGTGTGAGCCTTATATTGCCTTAAGCCCAGCACATTGCTAATCACAGTAATTACAAATTCTCTGTATTCCAGAACTGTCAGATACTCGTACAAATGAGAGGAATTCTCACCAATCGTTTTCCGTGTAAAATTAACTGAAGCTACTACTACACAAATACATTGTCTCGTATAGGGACTCTTGCTTTATAATGTACACTGAGTACACAGTTTAGTTATGTAGATGAAATCGGTCCATTTATTATTTGCGGGTCGCCTGGTACAACTTGTTGCATGACTAAAGAAAAACGAATTCAAACTCATACTTTTAAACAACAGTCCACTTCCTTCAAATTGAATCACAGTTAGATAAATGTATTCTCGGAATGAATCTATTAACATTACCTTATTTGAAACTAAAATATGAAACAAGTTGTCTCTACAAAAAGAACTGAAGAAACTAATATCACAGTGACATCCACACTCATGTCCCCGAAGGTACCGTAAATGGAGCAAATACATTAAAGTATCAGCACCTGTTGCGGAACTGACCTCGAAAACTGTGACATGTTCAGAGCAAATGCAGTATTAGCGCTACATAACGAAGCTTACTCGATCGACTGGGCGAAATCTGCGTCAGACTGCGAACAGGCCCCTCTTTCTCTCGATGCGAGCGCTCGCCCACAGTTCCCCGCGCCATTTCTGTTCCAGGAAAACTACACCTTGCAGTGGAGGATTCACTGCTATCGCCACAGTGACGACTAAGATATCCTCTCAATGTGCTGAAACACAGGAGGAACCTTTTAGAATTTCTCGCTTTCACTTACAGTACGCACATTAAACGGCCAGATGTTGGTACACTGTATATGCTGTGTCGCCTCTCATTCGATCTGTCATTCAAGCTACATCACCTATACTGATGACTCTTCTAATTGACTGACAGCTTCCAGCCAGTTAGATTGTGGAACTTTCCCACTCTGAACTTGGCGGACTGTCAGTGTTGCATGTGTGAAACCGCCGACAGGAAATGCAGATTCGTAACGAAAGAACTACTCATGGAAATTGTAGTCACAATCCTATAACTTCCAAGGACGGCTCTGCCTCACAGACAATGGAAATGGGGCAGCGTGTGGCGACACCACTTCTGTAAACCAGGAGCCCATCGCGGGGTGGGAGGTATAGTAGCCTTGAGCCGCTCCCATTTCATGGCCCTCTGACTACCCATATCAATCACGAAACAGTCTCAAGCCAGCTTCAGAGAAGAGACTTTTGCGAATCTTGCTTCAGAAGCCACCAGTTATGTTCTTCCTTCCAACATCATTAAGCCAATTTTACTTATTATCGCAAAAGTGCAATCTCACTACGCATTTGTTGGCTACACTGAGGATGTATTATACAATCATCCACTTGATATGGTTTTGGGGTACAGGTTTAGAACACTTCAGTCTGAGCGATCTTGATGTTTGACGTTCTCCTTTCAAGTGTATAATGTCAGCGGAAAATTATTGTGTGTTTTTCAAATTTCTAGACGTATAGAAGATAGGATCGTTGTTGTTGTTGTTGTTGTTGTTGTCTTCAGTCCAGAGACTGGTTTGAATGCAACTCTCCATGATACTATCCTGTGCAAGCTTCATCTCTGAGTAACTACTGCAACTCACATTCTTCTGAATCTGTTTAAGGGCATTCATGCCTTGGTCTCCCTCTACGATTTTTATCCTCTGCACATCGCCTTCCCTTAATCTATATTCTATTATTAGTCGTAGGGTCAGTATTGCCTCAGGTGTTTCAACATTTCTACGGAATCCAAACTGATTTTCCCAGAGGTCGGCTTCTACCAGTTTTTCCATTCATCTCTATAGAATTCTTGCTCTAATGGATTGCTGTCTGCTCCCAGGGGTTTGTTTCGACTTAGGTCTTTCAGCTCTCTGTCAAACTCTTCATGCAGTATCATATCTCCCATTTCAGCTTCATCTAAGTCCTCTTCCTTTTCCATAATATTGCCCTCAAGTACTCGTCCTCATACAGACCCTCTATATACTCCTCCCACCGTTCTGCCTTCCCTTCTTTGCTTAGAACTGGTTTTCCATCTGAGCTCTTGATATTCATACAAATGGTCCTCTTTTCTCCGAAGGTCTGTTTAACTTTTCTGTAGGCGGCATTTATCTTACCACTAGTGACATATGGCTCTACATCCTTACATTTGTCCTGTAGCCATCCCTGTTTAGCCATTTTGCACTTCCTGCCGATATCATTTTTTAGACATATGTATTCCTTTTTGCCTGCTTCATTTACTGCATTTTTATATTTTCCCCTTTCATCAGTTAAATATCTCTTTTGTTACCCAACGATTTTTACTAGCCCTCGTCTTTTTACCTACCTGAACCTCTGCTGACTTCACTATTTCATCTCTCAAAGCTACCCATTCTTCTTCTCCTGTATTTCTTTTCTTAGTTCTTGTTAATCATTCCCTAATGCTCTCATTGAAACTCTCTACAACCTCTAGTTCTGCCACTTTAACCATGTCCCATCTCCTTAAATTCCCACCTTTTTGCAGTTTCTTCGGTTTTAATCTGCTGCCATTAGATTGTGGTCAGAGTCCACATCTGCCCCTGGAAATGTCTTAAAATTTAAAACCTGGTTCCTAAATCTCTGTCTTACCTTTATTTAATCTATCTGATACCTTCTAGTATCTTCAAGTTTCTTCCATGTATACAACCTTCTTTCATTATTCTTGAACCAAGTGTTAGCTATGGTTAAGCTATGCTCTGTGCAAAATTCTACCAAGCGGCTTCCTCTTTCATTTCTTACCCCCATTCCATATTCACCTACTACGTTTCCTTCTCTTCCCTTTCCTACTATCGAATTCCAGTCACTCATGACTATTACCTTTCTTTTCCCTTCACTATCTGAATAATTTCTTTTATCTCATCATACATTTCATCACTCTCTTCGTCATCTGCAGAGCTAGTTGGCATATAAACTTGTACTACTGTAATAGGCGTGGGCTTCGTGTCTATCTGGGCCACAATAATGCGTTCACTATGCTGTTTGTAGTAGCTTACCCGCACTCCTATTTTTTTTATTAATTATTAAACCTACTCCATCATTACCCCTATTTGGTTTTTATTTATAACCTGTATTCACCTGACCAGAAGTCTTGTTCCTCCTCCCACCGAACTTTGCTAATTCCTACTATATCTAACTTTAACCTATCTGTTTCACTTTTAAAATTTTCAAACCTACTTGCTCGATTAAGGAATCTGACATTCCATGCACTGATCCGTAGAACGCGTTTTCTTTCTCCTGATAACGACGTCCTTCTGAGTAGACCCCGCCCAGAGATCCGAATGGGGGACTATTTTACCGCCGGAATATTTTACCCAAGAGGACGCCATCATTTAACCATACAGCAAAGCGCAATAACAGACCATTTTTCGAGGTATGTGGAGATGGTGGCTATGCCAAATCGATAGGCAGCAATAGTCACGCAAGTGTTAGTAAGTATCTCCATTCTGAAGTTTGGTGTAATGGAGACAATAATTACTGATCAAGGGACCAACTTCATGTCGGATTTAACGAAGGAACTGTGTAAATTCTTGAACGTGAAGAAGTTGAGGACGAGCACGTTGCATGCACAGGCGAACGGAAGGACAGAACGGGTACACAGAACATTCGGGAAGAAGCTGGGTTTTCATGTTGATTCTCATCACCGTCAGTGGGTCGAGTATTTGAAGCATATTGTATGCACACACAATGCAAAAGTCCATACAAATACTGGTTTGTCTCTGTATGAGGTAGTGTATGGGCGAAAAATGACGTCATCGTTTCATTTAGTGAAGCTACAGAAAGGAAGGACCAGTGAATCTGTACGTCAATCCGCGAGAACAATTCGGGGCATTTGGAAACGGGTACAAAAGGCGAATATGAAGGCTTTGGAAAGGCAGGAAGAAGCATTGAAGCGGAAGGGAAGTTTACTGCAGTATAGAGTAGGGCAATGGGTAATGCTATCCAACACCTATACGACAAAAGGGAAAACGAAGAAGTTTGTCACGAGGTATCAAGTGCCATACCAAGTTGTCGAAACCACACCTCTCGTTAATGTTTATGTTCAGCTGCCAACTAGAACAACGACAGGACACATTTGGCGGTTACGGCCATTGAAGGGTTGTCCCGATGTGATTCCAGGTTTGTAACAGGAAGGAAGAGGAAGAAAGAGAGAGTGAAGAGAGGTGTACAGAGCAGAGAGAAAGAGTACAGCATTAAGTACCGTGTGCTTTGCCACCCAGAAGGTAGTAGAGTGTTTGTAGTTTTTGTTTTGTTTTCTTGTTATGTATCGTTGGGTTTTCGTAGATTAATTAGGCGTTGTATTTTCATATGTTGTATTTGTTTTCGAGTATTGTGAGACTGCTAGGGACATCAGTCTTTTTGAAGAGGGAGGAAGGGTGATGGTGATCCCTGTCCTCAGGCCAGTGAAATGGGGAGTATTGAGCAAGTTGACACAACTTAAATAACTGAGGAGGTGTTGCTGATCTCGGCAGTTAACAGCCGGTACTCCGAAATGACATGGCAGGAATTGTGAAGCCGCCATAGAGGGAATGTAACGGTACGTCCAGCCAGGCAGATAAGACCCAATATGTACACGTGCAGGCGGAGTTATTTTTAGCCAGGAGGAATGAAATAGACTGTCCAAGGGACATCGTGGAGCCAAAATTGAGCTTGCATGCCAGGATGCATTGGATCTTCTCCACCTACGAGAATTTGGAAGCAGTAGCAAACTGTTTTGAGCAGGGAGCATTTGCAGAAGCAAAACGTATAGAGCTCGAGGTGAACAGAACTTTAATCAACGGAACCGCGTGTAACACAATACGGCCAACCTTCCATCTGCCAGCGTCAGTTTGAGGAGTCACGCAATTGAATGTTACGCAGCCACAGCCGTACTGTCCAGAAGCCACTTTGGAGTTTTTGCAAGGGCACAATCTGACCTTGTTAAACCAAACTCTGGAGTCAGGTCTGTTGAGAACCATAAACAAGTTCATTTTAGAGCAAGAGTGGCGCGTATCAGCCGATCAGCTGGTGCAACATGTCGCTCAGTATATGAAAATGCAACGGCAAATAACGATCATTTTGAACACCTCTGTGCCATGTATCTTCGTAGCCTTAGCTTTGTTATGTGTTGTTTTTATTCTGATCAGGCGGAGAACCGATACCAAGAGGGAACTAAGGGTAGTCCAAGTCCCAGTGGATTGAATACCAAGGCGTGAGACGGGTAGGTAAGGGGTTGATCGAGCAATGGTCGTGCAGTAAGGAATTTTTACGTTTTGTTTCATGACATGTGTTTTAAGGGGCACTAGACCACATATAAGTTTTCTAACAGTAAGGAAGTATGTCATAGGTGCCATCCCAAATAAGTGAAGAGTTGAAACTTCCTGGCAGATTAAAACTGTGTGCCGGACCGAGACTCGAACTCGGGACCCTTGCCTTTCACGGGCAAGTGTTCTACCAACTGAGTTACCCAAGCACGACTCACGCCCCGTCCTCACAGCTTTACTTCTGTCAGTACCTAGTCTCCTACCATCCAAACTTTACAGATGCTCTCCTGCGAACCATGCAGAACTAGCACTCCTGAAAGAAAGGATAAGCGGAGACATGGCCTAGCCACAGCCTGGGGTACATTTCCAGATTGAGATTTTCACTCTGCAGCGGAGTGTGCGCTGATATGAAACTTCCTGGCAGATTAAAACTGTGTGCCGGACCGAGACTCGAACTCGGGACCTTTGCCTTTCACGGGCAAAAAGTCCTCCAGGCCATGTCTCCTCATATCCTTTCTTTCAGGAGTGCTAGTTCTGCATGGTTCGCAGGAGAGCTTCTGTAAAGTTTGGAGGGTAGGAGACTAGGTACTGGCAGAAGTAAAGCTGTGAGGACTGCGCGTGAGTCGTGCTTGGGTAGCTCAGTTGGTAGAGCACTTGCCCGCGAAAGGCATAGGTCCCGAGTTCGAGTCTCGGTCCGGCACGCAGTTGTAATCTGCCAGGACGTTTCATATCAGCGCACACTCCGCTGCAGAGTGAAAATCTCATTCTGAAAAGTGAAGAGTTAGTTAAAAGTAGACCCAGGGACCGGGTCTTTGCGAGACATGCGGTGAGAGCAATGCACTAATGCTTACTTTTCCCTCTGCAGCAGGTCAGGCACTGACGTTGGATGCATAGATGCAGAACATTCAGTCTGTACTGACAGAGGTAGTCCAATTAGTATTGCAGTTACGACCGTGTGGAAAACATCAGGTGACGTGTTGGTGGGAAGACCGTGAGACGCAGAAGGAGAAAAAATAAGGTAAGCTACAATTGGTCGAGAATGACGTTCCAGCTAATTCGATCAGTCAGAATATCTGGTCTTGGTGGTATCCAAGTTTTGACATAAATACAGAGAACTTCTACCATACCACTGATTCAACAAGGGCTGCTAGTTTCCAATGCCTATGTACGTGGGTCTATAAGATCCGGCGAAGGAGTTCTTACACCACAGATTCACCGCACCTGAGGCACACGGTTACTGTCAAAATAGTGTATTGCCTCAATGAATTTTACAGTTCGCACGCTATAATCAGTCACTACCAGTAAACGATATAGGAAATTGTTCCCAAAATTACATCAAAATCCAGTCTGTGTGTCCTCACTAATTCCATGCTGAAATCATACTTTCTCCAATCAGTCTACTAATCTACCAGACAGGTATTGGCAGGAGCGGTTAGCTCCTCACCTGAACCACTTATAACACAGCAGCCTGTTCGCACGCCTGTCGTTTTTGAAACAAATAAAATAATAATCTGAGCTCCCGTATCTATTAACATTTCGATGGTCCTTCCTCTGAGCTTGCGTCTGAGACTATGTCTGTCTTCTCACAAATTTCTCCATTTTTCACTGGGTTCATTGTTCTTGTAGGGGGCGAGGTTGGGTGGCATTGCCTGCCTCACACTCGTTTCCCCACTGTGCATTTCCGTTTCCCTCCTGTGACTTCTCATTCCGGCTATTACTTTGCCACGCTTTTTGCTGTCGAAAGCTATGCCTCTGATTTTGAGGGAAGCTATCAACTGCATGCCCTGTCGAACGAAATTCCGTATAACAAGGAGCACAACGGCGCCCAGTCTTAAGGTTCGGTTTTCCACACCGCTGAGCGTTTTTACCATTTACAAAAATGCGTTGCGGCTCATTCTGCATGCAGCGGCTGAAACAGATCGTTCCGCTTCCTCCCACAACAGAGCCAGTGTGACAACTTTATGTGGTGAAATGAGAATGCCATCTTAACCTCAGTTCCAATCTATGGATTTATTCTGCATATAAATACATCAATAGCTCTTGGTTTAGCTTCTTCAATAAGAAACTCATTTATCGCGGCATCTTTACCCAACGCATATGTACGGTAAAATACAGTTCGTATTCTATCTCTTGGATCAGGCCTGCGTTGTATGTGTCAGTAATACCGGCCGCAGCGACTTTTTGCGTTCCCACGGCCACTTCGCCACAGGGTTTGTGCAGGCATGAATACAAAACTGGAGGAGAAACTGCTAGAGATCTAAAACATTAACAAACCAAACAAGGTCTCAACATTTGACTTACAAGCCCTATCTGGGAGATGTCCATTGGAGGTAGCACTCTGAACAATTGTCATATGAAATGTAGGTGTATTGAACCGGGACTTACATAGCTTATTTCTTTCCAGCACCAGGTGGAGAGACACGATGGCAGCGGTATCGGTGAGGCCAGTTGCACGGCATCATAGTATCGCCAATGATGGACCCGTCGGCGTCGGCGTGGGCAGGGACCTCCAGCGGACAGCGCGGTCATGATGAGAGGTGTCATCATCCCCCGATGCCAGCGGGTTTCCCGAGGAGTGCACTGGGTCAGTCCACACAGGACCATGACGTGTGGCGAGGTAGCGCACAGGCAGTATCATAAAACAGGATGGAAATTCTTTAGCTATTTCATTCAGTAGGACTGCCCACCACGCATCCTTTTTTTACAGTAGCATGCTATTTACAACTGAACGAGAAAACATCAAAGATTTCAATGCGACCTGTCTTATGTAATTTGTCATATGTGTTATTGAAAGAACTTATACTGCTAATACTAAACTTACGCTATTATTAATTCTTGTGAGCGGTGTGCTGACCACATGCCCCTTCTATCCGCATTCTCCAATGAGGATGACACGGCGGTCGGATAGTCGCGATGGGCCACTTGTGGCCTGAAGACGGAGTGCTTTTATTATTATTTCTTAAATTTATCTTAGAATATCTATACTTATGCAACGCTGAAGTTTGGTTTACCTATTTTGTAATCAACAATGAAATTGTCCTTTTGTAATTGATTTTCTAATTAAATTTTCAAAATTTTTCTCTTTTTGGGGAGAGTGACTTCTGTGACTTGATTTTCCTATTCTTCCGAATAAGCAGGAGCTTACTCCGTATTTACATCCCTTCAGTTGCGCACGGTTCCAGACAAATCATTCGAAAAACGCTGTCAACGAAACGGCTGATTTAAAGCGTTTTCTTCCACAACCTAACAGTCAGAACGCACTCAACAGGGAAACTGCAGCATTGGTAATGCAAGGTGTTTCTTATTTTTTACCAAAAGGCACGAACTGTTTCCAGATAAAAAATGACGGTGACATCTGTAAATGATTCAAACACTATGATTAAAAGGTAAGTAACATTTAATTAGTAGTAGAGGCAAGGAAAAGAGAAAAGAGATACCTATGTGAAAATCAATTTCACTTATGTTGCTGGGATATTAACTCTTTACGTAGAATGTGTGTTTTTATTTTTTTATTGGAAGGAGTTTAAATCCCTTGTGATTTTCTGTTGATTTGTCAGCTAAAAGAATTTCACAATGTTTATCTGGAAATCAGCAAGCTTGCTGCCTTAATTTTCCAGCTGTCTCTGGTATACGGCCCCTGAAATATGACTGTCCCTGTTTGATGTTTATGTTCATACAGCGATTAAGGCGAACTGTGCAACTGAAAAGTGCACAGGTGAAAAGAACACTTAAATCTTTCCGGGGAATCTCAGATCTCTGTTATTTGTTATGATCAGCATTCCTCACTATGCAGGTGGGCTCCAAGAAAATATTGGTGTTCGGAGGAGAAGGCTGATAACCGAAATTTCGTGAGAGATCCAATCGCAACGATAAAACGCTTTTATTTCAAAAGCTGCCAACTTAGTTCCCGTGTCACACCCTTATTCTGCGATAGTGGAAAAACAGCTGTTCTTCTGTGAACTAAATCATTTCCAACATAAAATAACGTTCAACATCTGTTCGCTCACACCAAGTTATTGATTAGCGTAATTTATAGACAGAAACGTGTTTCTGTTATAGACTTCTGTCCACTAATAAGGAAAACATAGGTTTTAAAAAAAATTCTTTACGTTTTCAGAGACTGAAATGGATAGTTTGGCTTAAATGTTTATAAGATTTGCTGTGATCATCTTGATGTGTCACTCTTAAATTTATCTCACGGAAAAATGGTGGAGATGGAAAGCATGTCAGTTTTGAACGGAATTAATCGATGGCTAGCAGTTTCCCATTGGATAGATATTTTGCAGGCTTTCAGACTGGAAAAGAATAACGGGTAAGTGGAGCAAACGTTCACTGTTTGCAAAATTATCTGTAGAATATTGCCAGTCTGACAACGATACGTGTTATCTGCTGTGTCGCAGATTTCTAGATTATGAATATTGGCAGTTACGCGTTTTGAATACTGTTGTAGTGCTAATATTTATAATTAAGCTTCAGCATATTCTGTAACTCTCCTGACGTTATTTTCAAAAGTATACTTTCATTTGTTCGTGAATTCTCACCTTGTTACGGGCATAGTACCGGAATGGAGCGTACATTTCCATTAATTTTCATAAAATAAATGTAAACTTCCCGTCATTGCCTGTCCGTTGCACATTTCACATACGGCACTCACCTAGCAAACGGACTCAAACTGTCACGTCTGTCGATTTCGTACTTCCACACAAATGTTTTGCACTGTAGCGATCGATCGTGTTTGCGTGTGTGCACATGGGTCTTACTAGAGAGTTTAATTCACTTGTGGAACGTAGTAATTACTATCGCGTATGCATTTTGAACGTCTTTTGAACCGGAGCTTCAACTACTGCACCAATTCCAGCTTAATTAACCCACCATCGTATTGGAAGCGTCGGCGTTAGGGACTAAAGAGACCCCTTCAAACTATTCCCAAATTGATTAGTCTCTCTTAGTTCCCTAATGATTCGTAACCCATCCTAATTTTTTTCAGCATTTGAAAGAGGTATCTGCACAACCCAACGAACCATGGATCGATTCACTGATTTGGTCCCACAAACCTCAATAATTTCGTAGTAAATGTGTGACGCTAAAATATATCGTCGAACTAAAAGTTCCAAGTTAACTAATCTTCACAAGATACGGATAGTTCAGATCTGTCCATAATCATACATTGTCATCATTATCACTCCACAGCTCATTACAAAATCATCTAATGTAACAGTGAGGTAAACCAAAACGACGTGTTGCAGTAATCGATACTTACAAGGAAGGAGGTAGGTGGACATGTAACTACAATTCTTCGGGCACCTGCACATATCGGCACTGAATTATACCAGCTGGTATCAGCACGTCAGCGTCACTCCTTTAAACAGCATTACTTAACAGTAAAAGAATAAATCTGAGACTGAACTTTTAAGATCGATACTAGCTTCTTTATTTGTCCCTTTGATAATTGTACTTGTACTTTTGTAATCAATTATTCTGGACAATTACAAATGTAACAGGCTGGTAACGTATTACGTATGGCTGGTAAAGTGCTGTGATACAGTTCAGAAGCGATCGTCGCTCTTTAGCTTTGGTCACAACTTGTCAACAATGATACATATTACATCATGACGCGGGCAGTTGGGTGGCAACATTGCGATTGCGAATCGTGGTGCGTAAACATATTGTCTGTGCTTACATGGTTTTTCTTGAGTGGTTCAAAAATGGCTCTGAGCACTATGGGACTTAACATCTATGGTCATCAGTCCCCTAGAACTTAGAACTACTTAAACCTAACTAACCTAAGGACAGCACACAACACCCAGCCATCACGAGGCAGAGAAAATCCCTGACCCCGCCGGGAATCGAACCCAGGAACCCGGGTGTGGGAAGCGAGAACGCTACCGCACGACCACGAGATGCGGGCTTTTGAGTGATTCTTTCTGCTGTAGTGCTTAAACTTGTGCGAGACAAGCTCATTAACTGAATACCTGAACCGCTTGTCGAGAAGAGTCTTCAGATAGAAGATCGCAAGAAGCCAGCTTTGGGTGGGACGCTGTACGGAACCGTAAGTGACCAGTCATCTACACTAACATCCTTTATGTCGTCTGTAAGCTACCACTGCTGAACACGCTGGCCTCACATGTCAATCAGACGTACATACATTTATTTATTATTGAAGCCTTGCCAGCTACATTCTACCGAAAAGACAAACGATCCTGTCCAGTGATCCAAGTAGGGAATAAGACTAAAAAAAAAATTTAAAATTTGAGGACACGGTTTTGGATTTCGACGTACCTTGTGGTGTTCTCAGCGTTCGATAAATGTTGATGAGTTTTTCGTTTGCGCTATCATGCTGATTTGTTGGCTGTGCTCCGACGTTGTTCTGCTAGGTACCATTAGCAGACAGTATAACTTTACGTTCAACGTGTTGTGTAGAATATCGAGGGTCTTTATTTCGTTCTTACACCAAGCAACGAAGACCAAAACAGTCGAATGTGGAAGAAATTTGAATAGTTTCAAATTTTTGTACATTGCTGGGAGGGAGTGGCATGAACATAAGATTTACATTCCAGATGGCTGGGTTGTCAGCTAGATGATGTGGGGGGTTTGAAGGTTAATTTCTTGTTTTTCTGAAATAACTCGAAATCTGCGGCTTCAGGCAAATATGTCGTAATCAATATACGTTAAATTTCGTAAAAAAAGTGTGCTATTTATGTTCCTTTACGACAAATACTCTCAGTTTTACAGGGGATGGAAAAATTGTAGATTATTGACAATAATAATTGATGGTATAAAATTAATGTTTATTGTCAAATGAAGTTGATTATTAACAATTATTAAATGGGCGTACCAAATCTAAGTGCACTGTAACTGTCTTAAGGGATGAATTGATTCTGGTACTGTGTGGGGAAGAGGATAGAGGGTGAATGGTACACGCGTGAGTGAATACAGGACGCCTGCATATGCTCAAGCACTTCCCCGTTCAGAGGTCTGCTAACTGAAGAGCGACCAGACAATGATCGTACTCTCTCCCCTCTACCTTCCTACTTCACAAGAAGCAACTACAGTGCGATTCAGACAGACCAAGCAGTGTTTATTTTCCATAAAGTGTGTTGACACTACATGGAATACATATACGAGTTACAATCCCAAAGAAAGCAGGTGGTGTCAGATGTGAAAATTACCGAACTATCAGTTTAATAAGTCACTGCTGCAAAATACTAAAACGAATTCTTTACAGACAAAAGGAAAAACTAGTAGAAGCCGACCTCGGGGAAGATCAGTTTGGATTCCGTAGAAATATTGATCCTACGACTTATCTTAGAAGCTAGATTAAGGAAAGGCAAACCTACGTTTCTAGCATTTGTGGACTTAGAGAAAGCTTTTGACAATGTTGACTGGAATACTCTCTTTCAAATTCTGAAGGTGGCAGGGGTAAAATACAGGGAGCGAAAGGCTATTTACAACTTGTACAGAAACCAAATGGCAGTTATAAGAGTCGAGGGACATGAAAGGGAAGCAGTGATTGGGAAGGGAGTGAGACAGGGTTGTAGCCTCTCCCCGATGTTATTCAATCTGTATACTGAGCAAGCAGTGAAGGAAACAAAAGAAAAATTCGGAGTAGGTATTAAAATCCATGGAGAAGAAATAAAAACTTTGAGGTTCGCCGATGACATTGTAGTTCTGTCAGAGACAGCAAAGGACTTGGAAGAGTAGTTGAACGGAATGGATAGTGTCTTGAAAGGAGGATATAAGATGAACATCAACAAAAGTAAAACGAGGATAATGGAATGTAGTCGAATTAAGTCGGGTGATGCTGAGGGAATTAGATTATGAAATGAGACATTGAAAGTAGTAAAGGAGTTTTGCTATTTGGGGAGCAAAATAACTGATGATGGTCGAAGTAGAGAGGATATAAAATGTAGACTGGCAATGGGAAGCAAAGCGTTTCTGAAGAAGAGAAATTTGTTAACATCGAGTATAGATTTAAATATCAGGAAGTCATTTCTAAAAGTATTTGTATGGAGTGTAGCCATGTATGGAAGTGAAACATGGACGATAAATAGTTTGGACAAGAAGAGAATAGAAGCTTCTGAAATGTGGTGCTACAGAAGAATGCTGAAGATTAGATGGGTAGGTCACATAACTAATGAGGAGGTATTGAATAGTATTGGAGAGAAGAGAAATTTGTGGCACAACTTGACTAGTAGAAGGGATCGGTTGGTAGGACATGTTCTGAGGCATCAAGGGATCACCAATTTAGTATTTGAGGGCAGCGTGGAGGGTAAAAATCGTAGAGGGAGACCAAGAGATGAATACACTAAGCAGATTCAGAAGGATTTAGGTTGCAGTAGTAACTGGGAGATGAAGCAGCTTGCACAGGATAGAGTAGTATGGAGAGCTGCATCAAACCAGTCTCAGGACTGAAGACCTCAACAACAACAATAACACCAAAACAATAAAAGCGTATGGAGGGACTCTACGTAAATCACTGCACACTGTTCCACACTGCTAGAGGGATAACTGGATTTTAGTTATCCTGCGCAACAGATTGTGACGCTCATCTTGCTAAGGTGACTGCTTCTGTCACGACCTGTGCTAGCTATTCAGTCTGCAGACAAACTAACCTCACCGTCATTTACTGTCAGGTTCTCTTATGTTGGTACACGAAATAGCTTCACTCGGCTCGTGTTTATGCAGTGGGATTACTTGACGTTTATTAAGTGAGCACCTTTTTGCTGAAGTTAATAGAGGTTTTGTGTACAATACGTTCCTATAAAAAGTGGCTGAGAAGAGTTTAATTTGTAACTGTGACGTCAGTAACATATACACTGTAGTCATGGTGGGGAAAGAACAGGATTGGTAAACTTAGCGCCTTGCCGCTGTTTACCGTTGATGGCGTACTGTAAAGCCGTGTAACCAAGTTTTAGTCAATGTGAATTAGTGGATGAACAGAACGTTACTGTAATTCTCTCGTCACTAATCGTCTTACAGGCAGACTGCTTAAATCTCTTTCATTCTAGAATTACTAGTGCTTGTAGAGTGGACTGCCCTGTGCGGAGCTACTTCCCACAAGTAACAGTATGCCTTCTAAGGTCGATGTGGATATCTGTAATGGAATGTTATTGATCAAATTGAAGTGATCTACAGTAAGGTGTTGTAAAGCCTTGATTGATGAACGTTTAAATATCTGAACTTCCATAACACCTAGGTCTGTTGCAGAGAAATCAAATTTCAACCCTTTGACCTCTTCAGATGTTGGGAGAGCTGATGTTTTTCTTGATCCATTTGATGTCATTGATACTCTGAAAAGTATTCCAGCCATTGATAGTAGGGACAATGAATCTCACATTGTCGAATACATATTGGCAGAAAATTACACATAGGACATTCTCTGAAGTGTGGTACCCCACGTAACAGCTCACTTAAAAACTACTCACATATGTAACTGAAAATAACACCACTATATAAGCATGAGCGAAAGGAAAGAAAATGGTTCAAATGGCTCTGAGCACTATGGGACTTGACATCTGAGGTCATCAGTGCCCTAGAACTTAGAACTACTTAAACCTAACTAACCTAAGGACATGACACACATCCATGCCCGAGGCAGGATTCGAACCTGCAACCGGAGCGGTCGCGCGGTTCCAGACTGAAGCACCTAGAAACGCTCGGCCACACCGGCCGGCTAAGCATGAGCACAGTGTAGTTATTCTTCCAAATTTCGTCTACCTACGTAAGAGAACTAGACATGAATTGACGAGTAGGTAAAATCTATAAAATGAGAAGCGAGCGGCGCTCCTGGTAGGGCAATTTGCCTTTCCCAGAAGAAAGCTACAACTACTGTACAAGGTGACCTAGAATCAATTTGCCCTATAGCAGCACAGAGCAGTGTGTAGAGACTGATGTTGGTTCTGTCCATACGTGTTTTTTGTGTTAGTATTATTAGTAAGCCATATTTGTAATTCATGTTGTGTCAACGTAGTATTTGGGAAATAAACATCTCCCGTGAATGTGTACGTGCCATGCAAAGGTCCGTACAACTTTGTGAATGACGCTGTAATCGCCTCTTGGGACGCTATGTAGTATAGAGAGAGCAGGCAATTGACGGCTTACCATTCATTTTGCAGACCTAAGAAGGAGTAATATATACGACATATATGACCATATATGACTGGCGACCTACCGTCCCTCACACTTCCAACCTACTCCCTGTACTCCATCTCGTTACGCTCCCAAAATACAATTGATTCCTTAATACGGATCTGGTACATTTAGGTGCGGTACACACATTTCATAAATGTTAATAATCCACTTCATTTAACGACAAATATTAATTTTATATCATTAAAACTGTATTATTAATAACTTTCAGTTTTTCCACCCGCAGCTACACGGAAATTATTAGCGCTGGAGAAAAAAATAACGGCACTCGATATTTAGCAAATTTAATGTAGTGTAAGTTCGTTATTGAAAACATTTTCAAAAACTGACTTTTAAACTCAACCTCATACCCACACTGTCATGATTTTTTTGCATGTTGATTATTGCAACCACTCCTTCCTCCGTGCAACAAATTTTCCCTTAATTTGCCTTCGTTGGTTGGACAGTGTGTCTTATGAGACTGACTGGCTGTAAATATACGAGCAGAAATTGCTTTTCCTGGTTCTATGGCATGGGCGTACCCAACGGGGATAGGGGTGGGCAGCTTTCCTACCTAGAAAGAAATTACCTACACGAACAGTAAACTCCCTCACCAACGAGACAGACGCAGAACTGTAGTGTAAGTCGGAAGTAGAAAGGAGTACAGAGTCGATATGTGTCATGAAGTCTCTGCGTCGTTTCACAATTCACTGCTAAAATAACATCAGCCCCTGTCCCCTCCCCACCCTCTCTCCATTGCTACCACATAACCAAGTATGCACATATTCTGTAGCGTCAGTGCTTAGTATTTAACACTTTCTGTATGTGTCCTAGATCTACATCAACACTCCGCAGGTCATCTGATGGTGTATGGAAGAGCATGCTATTAGTACAACAAATTAATTCTGTGATCACTGTTCCATTCGAAAAAGGCACGTGGGATGAATTAATATCGGTAAATCTCACATTATCTCTAATTTCTAGATTTTTTTGTGGTCTTTTTGTGTGATCACCGTTGGAGGAAGTACATATATTGTCCTACTCTTCCGGGAAAGACCCTCTCGGAACTCCAGTAGTAAACCTCTCTACGATGCACAACGCCTCCCTTGCAGTCTCTGCCACTGGAGTTTGCTGAGCGCCTTCGTAACGCTCTCGCGCCGACTTATAGCAATACCCAAATTTGGCAGATGACCACAATATGTCTCTCTGTTCAAAGCAGAACCTTACATCATTCTGTGACGAAGAGCGCCACATTTCTATTTATTCCTGTCTGGCAAGGGTCCCATTGTCATGAACAATATTCAAGAATTCGCCGAAAAGCGTTTTGTAAGTCCCTCCTTCATTCGTGGGTGAGCTACACTTCCTTAAGGACCATCTTATGTATCTCAGTCTGGCATCTCTGATTTTTACTATTTGCTTCATATGGTCGTACAATTTGAGTTTGCCACGGATTAACACTTACCTGTTAAGCAAGGTAAAGCGAACGTGTGTTTGTAGATAGCATTATATCTGAGAGCAGCTACAGCCAGGTGCTTCCAAAATTGTGTAATAAGTTTACTTTAAAAGCAAGAAGTCGACTTATAGCAATACCCAAATTTGGCGGATGACCACAATATGTCTCTCTGTTCAAAGCAGAACCTTACATCATTTTTGAATGTACTGTGAATTGATTATTCCTGATGAAGCATCCAAATCTCGTGAAATTTGATAAAACGGGACTTCTAACGGAATGAAATGGGTAAATTAATCATCAGTATTATAGTTGTAAGGTAATGGATTCCATCTCTTACGCATGCACAATGTGTTCTCACGAGGAGATGTCTTGGCTGCTTCTGACTCTTGTGGGTAGTAAGGCCATGGTCTATGAAACTTCACCATTCCTAATTTTCCGTCCAGTGCTGCGTTGGACAACTTCAGTGTTTCTCCTGATTTTGCTGAGTTGTGGCGACACAAGGGGTCAGTCGGCAAGTCATAGCGGAACAACGAGCAGCTCTCAATATACGAGGGGCGTTCAGAAAGTAAGCTCCGATCGGTCGCGAAATGGAAACGACTATGAAAATCCGATAAAGCTTTGCACAGATGTGTTGGGTAGTGTCTCTAGTATAACCCCAGTTAGCATCACGTCGCTCTTCTCATTTCTGAGCTCGCAGTGAGTGCGTAAAGATGTCTAGAAAATAGTGTCTGCCGCCAAGTACGAGGGCCTGGTGAGAAATTTCGCCTGAAGCTATGCAGCTAACATTACATAACTGTCGTGCTGTTTCTTCTTCAAGACAATTCTCAGCCGCATTCTGCAGGGGCAATGAAGATGCTCCTGCATCGTTTTCAAATGGAAATGTGAGATTACCCACAATACAGTCCGCAATTGTCTCCCCCTGAGTTTCATCTCTGGTCACATGAACCGCTGTCTTTGAAGACAACATTTTGACACAGACAACGAGGTGTAGGCCAGCGTGGAGAATTGGCGGAAAGCACTGGCGGCTGCCTTCTATGATGAGGCTATTGAAAAGTTGGTACAACGCTATGGCAAAAGTCTAAGTCAGAACGGCGACTACGTAGAGAAGTAGCTGAAAGGTGTAGCTAATTGTTACAAGTAAAACATTTCTGATGTTCACTGTGGTTTCAATTTGGCAATCAATCGGAGCTTACTTTCTGAACAGGCCTCGTATCTGTTGCACCACAAGAAAAGTGTCAACTTTTTACCACGGTTTTATTAGATTGCTTTGTGGCTATCTCTCCTTTTCATACACGTACACACATATTGTGACAGAATGAAAACTTCATCGTCGATCTTGTACATTTTTTCCACTTCTGGTAATACAGCAAGACATTTAGTTAGCTAATAAGAGCCTGGTCACCAGTAGTACACATCTGGGTTCGAATGTGTCACCAGTTCCCAGCTTTAACATGTTGCAGTTTCAGTTTTGTATGCTTGATTTTACTTACATATTGTGCTTGTAAATCTGGCACGTGGCACAGCTATCGATAAACTTGCTGACGATATGTCATATAACGCGTCTACCTGTGTGTGTGTGTGTGCAGCTATAAACCATAGGCCCACTGTTAGGTAAAATAACAGTTACGGTGTGCCTAACTCTGCCGCCGCGTTATGAAGTTCGTAACTACGTGGTGAATGATGGGTAGCGAAGACGACCAATTACGTGCCAGACATCGGTAGACGATTAGTTACGAGCAGCGAAAACAAGAATGCAAGAGCTGGAAGGGATGAAAAATTCCAAACTGCTACGAAATCATTTCTAAGAAGCAATAGGTTTCATTGTCGAATCATGCACATCACATTTAGCTTCAGTGTAATTTGTGCATAAAAACGAGTCTATATTCCGCAAATTTTGTCCATGATAAAGATTACAAAGTTTTTCTGAAATTGTTCATGTTTCTAGGAAATTGTGGAGAACATTATATGGATAAATTATTTCAGCATATTTTTGTAAACCAGGGCTGTGGTTGCCTACCAGGTGTAGAAGAATGAAACCAGAATATGGCTGCAACAATCAATTACACGTCTGTTGTTTGAAACGAATACACAGTATTTTATTCAAAATAATCTCCATTGCTATTTATAAATTTCTCCCACCTCTCCGGCAGGCTACCAATGCCACCCCAAAAAACCAGTTCTTTTCAAGTGAACCAGTTAGTGAGCCATTTTCGTACATTTTCATACGACCTGGAGCGTTGTTCAGCGAGAGCGTGTTCCAGTGATGCAAACAGATGATAATCGGAGACGGAGCCAAGTCTGGAGAATAAGCTGCATGCCCTGGTATTTCCCAACTGAACGCCTCGATCGTTTCCCTGACCTGTTCTGCTGTGTGTGATGGGGTGTTATCATGGAGAAATACGGCTGTGTTGCGTTTTTCCATATTCCGGTCGATTTACACGTAATGCTCTATTTAAATCAATCATTTGCTGTTGGTAGCCATCAGTGTTAACGGCTTCATCATATCTTAGGAGCATAATAGACGACACCCTTCTGATCCCACCGAACTCAGAGCACTGCCTTATTTCCAAAGCAATTTGGTTTTGCAATGGATGTCGTCGGTTTGCCTGGATTCACCCATGCTTTAAGACGCTTAGGATGCTAAAACTATATCCGTTTTTCATCACCTGTCACTGTTCGCTGGAGACACGTCTTCCTTTTTTATCTAGCGAGCACTATTTCACAAGTCCTCTTTCAATTTGCTTGCTGTCTTTCATTCAGTTCATGCGGAAACCATTCTCCCACTTTCTGCACCTTTCACATAGCTTCCAACCGAAGAGAAACGGATTGCTGTGACACATTCAATTGTTCGGCGAGGCGCTGTTGCGTTTGAGTATTATCTTCATCCAATAAAGCATGCAATTCGTTGTCTTTGAAAATTTTCGATGGTTTCACCTCTTTTGAATTTTTTGAACCACTCGAAACACTGTATTTTCCCGAGAGCATGTTCGCCGAAAGGTTCGACAAGCATTCGATGCGATTCTGCAGCAGTTTTCTTCAAATGATAACAGAAAATTAATGCTGTCTGCAAATCGTAGTTCGTAGGCACAGAACTCGACATGTTTACAGGTTTGAAACAGATACCGATATACGGAACTTGGGTTACTGTGTGTTGAGATTCGTCTTCTGCCGATACAGGAAGCAGGTGGAGCTGCAGACGCGGTCTCACGGGCCCTGCACTGACGGCTAGCACCATCTATAGAAAAATTACGATTTCATACTTTTACACCTGGTAGAAGTGTCTTTCTTCGTTTTTTTTTATTACGTTACAAAATGAAATGGGCAGATGTGAAAGACAATTAACAAGTGTGTCTACTACAGTATTTATAAGGTGTGTTGTGGTGGGAAGGATTTCAGTTAATTGGTTCTTTCCTCTAGAAACGTATTTTTGGATTCTGAATGCGGATAATTAGAGTTTTTGGATACTGTTGTATTGCTAATATCTTGCGATTTGGCTTCGGCAAATTTTATAGTTCTTCTGACGTTATGTTCAATACTATTCTTTATTCATTGTGACTACCTTTTCGGTGCACGAATAGTGATGGAACATTTTCTTTAGTTGTGATCAAATATTTTCCCCGTTTTTAATAATAAACCTGTAACAACCTGTCCCTGTTTTTCGCATGTTTCACTTACGGAACTGACCTAGGAACTGTGTTCCAAGTCGCATGTCTGTAACACTTTCATACCATGACTAAATGTTCCACTTTAGAAGTGTTCAAACGTATGTGTACATGGTATTTACGAATAATATAGAATCGTTTGGGGAACCTGGTAATTACTGCCGCATACGCAGGTCGACGGTGTCTCACAGTACAGCTTCACCTCTTGTAATTACTTAGCCATCGTATTAGATGTGTGGTCTTCGTGAACTACAGAGGCCCTTTGAATCCATTCCACCTATATATTTGTCTCTTTCGACGCTCGCTCTTTCCGAGCTCCATCTTAATTTTATTCAATACCTGAAAATTCAAATTTTCACACCATAACGAACCACACATCCCTTCAGTGCATCGGCTCATAAATGTCGAAACATCTTGGTCAATTTCCCATGCAAACTTAATTAGTCCATCTAAAAGTACAGTTTTATCCAAACTACACAAGATACGGATGTTTCAAAAGTGTTCATATTCATTATTAGTCATCACCTTCACCACACAGCTCATAACAAAATGATCGAAGGCACCACTCTGGTCACAGAGACATCTTATAGTAATCGAACAAATATGAGTATAGGTGTAAGTCCAATGTTTATTCTAAAGAAAACTTATTATACAATTCTGCAGGTACCTGCCTGTAGCAGCCCTCATATATATCGACTTGTATCATTTCATAACATTAGATTCAGGTCGAGGCTTTTGCTACTGGACATTATTCCCTCGTCTTACTTAAAACGCGAATAATAAATCCGAGGGTGAGATTTTACGTTCAGAGATGAAAGTTACAAATTTCCTTGTTTATAAAAGTTTTACTTTTGCTTTGCTGTTATTCTGGGATATTATGATCATGACAGACCAGTCACATATTACATACTGTTGATACAGCTGTCGTCGCTCTTTAGCTGATGTCCCAGACGAATTTTTCAACAATGAAATACCGCATGAAATGAATCTGTCAATTGCGTAGCGACATAGCGATTGTGCGTAAACATATTCTCTGCGTTAGCGTGATTTTCCTTCAGCAATTCTTGGTGCTATAGCGTTTATTCTCGTACGAGTCAAGCTAATTAACTGAGCACCTGAACTGCTTGTAGAGGACATTCTTCTGACAGAAGATCTCACAAAGCCAGCGTTGGGTGGGAGGCTGTACGGAACCGTAAGTGACCAGTCAGCATCTTTTCTTGCTCTTCTCTCACCCATACTAACATGCTTTGCTGTTCATTTTGAGCCGACCGGGGTGGCTGAGCTGTTCTAGGCGCTGTAGTCTGGAGCCGCGCAACCGCTACGGTCGCAGGTTCGAATCCTGTCTCGGGCATGGATGTGTGTGATGTTCTTAGGTTAGTTAGGTTTAAATAGTTCTAAGTTCTAGGGGACTGATGACCTCAGATATTAAGTCCCATAGTGTTCAGAGCCGTTTGAACCATTTTTTTTGTTGATTTTGACTGCAAAATGATACTGCTGAAAGCTGTGGCTCACGCATTAAATCGGTGGTATCTGCCGTTATTTGGCTTTTTAATTGTACCGGCTACATTGTACCGAAGAGAACGATCCCTTCCAGTGATCCTCGTTTATGTTCCATCTACGAGAGTAGTTTTTCAAGACTTTCGGTCACAATTTCGGCAAATCATGTATCGTGATGGGTTTATTGTATTTTATAAAATCCATGGATACTACAAGCCAGAGGGGACTCTTCGGACTTGTGGAGGCTCTGTAATGCTGTGGAGCGTGTACAGCTGGAGTGATATGGGATCCCTGATATGTGTAGATACGGCTCTGACAGGTGGGGTAAGCATCCTGTCTCATCACCCGCATCCATTCATGCCCATTGTGCTATCCGAAGGACTTTTGCAATTCCAGCTGGACAATGCGATACACCACACGTCCAGAATTGCTACAAAGTGACTCCAAAAGACTCTTCTGAGTTTAAACACTTTCTCTGGCCACCAAACTCCCCATACATGAACTTTATTGAGCATATCTGGGATGTCCTGCAACGTGCTGTTCAGAAGAGATCTCCACCCCCTAGTACTCTCACCCCGGATTTATGGACAGCTCTGCAGGATGTGTCGGTTCCCTCCAGAACTACTTCAGACATTAGTCGAGTCCACGCCGCGTCATGCTGCGACACTTCCGCGTGCTGACGGGGGCCCTACGCGATATTAGGCAGGTTTACCAGTTTCTTTGTCTCTTCAGTATGTATCATATTACGTACTGCGTAGCGTGTTAATGATAAAGGTATTTTATTATGTCATACTCGATACACCAACTGTACATATACGTACTCAATATATTTTTGTGGTTCTGGAACGTGGGCGTACCCACCTGGGAGGAGATGGGTTGTCGAGGCAGCTCTTCTCCGTAGCAAGCGCCCTGCCTCGCAACCAGACAGACGTAATAATTCACTATGAGTGCGAAGGAAAGCAAAGGGTGCTGACTATCGGCATTTGTCGTGAAATCTCTGCTCCATTTCAAACTTCACAGCAAGGCTAATATGATTTAACTCATTCCCTCACCCCATCATCCCCTTCCAACCACACATTTGAAGTACACACTTGTTGTGTAGCGTAAAGAAATGCTGTTTATCACGTTGTGTATGTGTTACGTAACTGGATAAATGGAGCATTCAAAATACTGATCATAAAAGGGAGGCTTCCACGACTGCTTGTCTCAGCTGCTTATGAATCTTCCGGTTTATATGACTGTGGTTCGCGAAACATCTTCGTTCAGTGCTTGCACTGGACATCTTAGCTGTTTAATATTTTATTTAACGTAGAGATTTGGTACATATTCCTTTCGTTTCACTAAAGGTCCATCCTATAATCACAGTGTATTTTAATATGAGACAACTGGCAGAGAAGTGGAAAGAATTTAACTTAGAGAGGTAATAATTTTTGTAAATTATGAAAAGGTTTTTGGCAAAATGCTCTGTCAGATTATAGAAAAAAAGAGGGTTCCCAAAGCATCTAATCATCTCTGTTGAAGCTCTTTGCAAAGAGGAAAAAATATAAATTAAGTACGGAGCTGGTTGTCTAAATAAATAAGAACAACACAGCAGTGGGACAAAATGTGGCCTGCTTCCAGCTCTTTGGAACGTCTACATACCTGTCCCAATCAAGCCTTGGAAACAAAGTACCACCTACGGCATAAAGATCAACAGGAACAATGGTTGAATTATTCGAACTTTACACGCAAATGGAGCATCTATACATTTTATTTGCATTTATTTGCAAGGAATTTACTATGGATCTTATTTTATACACCCATATACGCAGGTAAGCAAGTAATGAGATTCCGACCATGAAATATGAATATCCTGAACTTTAACGCAATTTGGGGCGAATTGGAAACAAACCATGAAAGAGACACAAATGTCAGTTCTTAATACGTTCTATAGATCTTAATCCGCGGTTCCCACGCGGAAGAATATAATCAGGGTTCAAACTGCGGATGTAAGATTTCTCCCTGCTTTTGAAGGTGCACCAAGGAATATCGTTTCAGAAATGTAGACATTGAGAATCAATTACTAGTTGATTCAGTGCACAGAAAAACAGACCTAAGCAGGAAAAGACGGTGGAATATGTTTCAGTATCACTTACTTCGATCTGCAGAATTATGAGTATTTTGACTGCAGTCCAATTTCCAGCGAACTTTGACTAATACTCTCGGCTGTAGCTTTCGGAGTCACCTCTGCTACCAGTTGAGCCATCTGAGCACGTCTCGCGGGACTCACTCTTTCTCCCTTTCATACACGTACACCCATTTCGTTGCAGGATGAAATCTTCATCTTCTGTTTTACAATTTTTCCCAGGAACACTAGCACTGCAAGTTTTTTATTTAGCCAATAAGATCCTCGTTGCACACGGGTGCAAATAGGGTCTCATATATGTCAGCGGTACATAGTTGCCACATGTTTTGTTGTTTCAGACTCCTACACATGATTTAATATATGAGCATAAAATTACTGAATATCTAGATGCTTACTTGTGCTGGTTTCTTGGTTTCACAACATGTTTCTGCAACATCTTATCGCCAGAAGAGAGCTACTTTTCACCACGTTTTTGTTAGCTAGCTTTCTTGTCTGTATGTCTGTTCAGTACAGATTTTGCAATTGATTACAATTTAACTGAGCCATATGCTAGAGACTTGAAACTGTCAACATAGCTAATGACTGGACGACAGTGCGATAATGAATCTCTTTTCTTGTGTCAGTACTTTGATTAACACTGTCTTTCCCGACGAGTAGAGGTTTGAATGTTTCATCGTATATCAAAACTGCGACAATACAATGTCTGGCGTGTGACGGAGGGTTATTTGTATACCAGTGCCTTTTCGCCCTGAGATAGAGATCTGAAACTTCCAGTGTAGGTCAGAAGTGGATGACAATGCAGTATTAACGATCTATCTTATCTGGTATCTGGCGCAGGGTACTTTTAGTACCACTGCTATCTCGCTCATTTCTTTCCTGTTCCTGTCGTGAGTGGGTCACGGGAAGGACGATTGCAAATAAGCCCCCGTGTAATCTGAAATTTCCGTTTATTTTCGTTTACGGTTTTATCGCGAGATACACGCTGGAGTAAACGATAAGGTGGTTGTCTTAGGTGAGGAGAAGCGGAAATAATCCTGAACCATACCTCATTGTTTTGATCTCATCAAAATGTTTGAAATCGAGTAAAAAATGCAACGCGGACTAGAGTATAAGCAGAAACCAATAATTAAATAAAAATCAGTTTTTAACCTACTACGTTTTTTAAATCGAACTAAAAAGTATTAAATAATTTCTTGCAGCCCCATATCGATACCTAACCACATACAGATAGTCTTGAAAATTTGTTATTGCGAGTTTACAGCATTTGTGAAAATACTTGTCAGACCTAAAATAAAAAACGTGGGGGGGGGGGGGGAGGGGGGGGGTATATAATTGACGCATGGATAGTTCATCTCCTGATTGTTACATATTGCATGTGCTCCATAGCTTTTGGTTTAAACTTACAAGACTTTTTATGTACATCAATAATTCCCAATCTGACGTTTTCAAGACTATCTCTGTAGGGTTAGGAATCTGTATGGGGCTACAAGAAATTAATTCATACTTCTTTGTCCGATTAAAAACGTGAACTATTAGAAGTTGATTATTATTTAATTAATGGTTTTGTTGTTCTTACTCTTATGCGTGCCAATTTTTTCAGTCAATTTCAAACATTGTAATGAGAACACAACAGTGACGTGCGATATATTTCAGGTGTGTTTCTGCTGCTCTTCACCTGTCAACTAACTTATTGCATACTCCTTCATATATCTCACGGTAAATCGCATTTTCTTCTTTTATCGATCATTTTTAACGTTTAAGGGTTGTTGTGATTTATGGGGACATCACCACCGCATACTTGGTTGCGACTGTGCGTGCATTCCTATGATTCTGAGTGTTACTCCCGATTGAGCTCAATGGGAGCTACGACGAACGCATACAGTTACAAATGGGAGACGCAAAGAAGGAGAATCAGGGACAGCATTTTGAGTTACACTTCAATATGAACATACATGCCATCTATGCTCCTTCATTTGATACTAGTTTCATCAGGCCACAGTGTAAATGCAGGAATCGAAAGATGCATGCTACTAAACGTCTGCCGGCCGGAGTGGCCGTGCGTTTCTAGGCGCTACAGTCTGGAACCAAGCGACCGCTACGGTCGCAGGTTCGAATCCTGCCTCGGGCATGGATGTGTGTGATGTCCTTGGGTTAGTTAGATTTAATTAGTTCTAAGTTCTAGGCGACTGATGACCTCAGAAGTTAAGTCGCATAGTGTTCAGAGCCATTTGAACCATATGAACTAAACGTCAGTCGTTCTCATTCCGTCCCAAGTGGAACTTAAGAGTTTTTTGGGACTTACGTTCACGGGAAAAACCATCCGACAACAAAAGGAGGAACTATGGGCACCACCTCATCGGCGATAGACCCGCACAGCTGTGTGGCAGCAGACCACCATTTGCTTTTCAAATGCAAAATTCCATTTTTCTCTTGATAGAGAGTATGTAATGTAACTACAAAAATCAACTAATGTGGGTGATCGGTAATCTAAACAAATCTACAGCCGTATAAAGCACAAATATCACACTCCTATCTTACTCGACTATTCCTTCTCGTCCTTAGTACAGGATATGCGCCACTGCGTACGTCATTAGTCGTTAAGAAGAGGGGGCAAGGTTGCCGGACATTTGGTATTTTATCCACCGGTATCTCTCTTTCTTTGGGAGTGGATTACGAGCAAACTGCTTGTAGGACGTTTCCATGAGTAAGTATGTTTACACTGGTGAGGTGAAGAGCACGTGGAAATGTATGGGGAGGACACAAGTACATCGAGCAACACGAACTGGTGTGAACCATAGGTTGTCTTTGCGGTGTCAGCCGACATAAAGAACAGAAATGAAACGGAAAAGTAAAAGAAAAGCATACCCGCGGATAACCTATAACACTGCATTTTGTTCCACGACATCACGTGTGTTGGTTGTTCGACTTTTGGGAATGCACAGTGGAACCCCTCACTCTTCACAATTATGTACGTGGCACAACACTTACCCGAAAACAGTTTTTGCACATCTTCTACTCGCCAATATGAGTCCCTACTACGCCACTGATTCTAGTCACTGATTTTGTGTGTATCACTTTAGTACCTAAAATCGTTACTCTACTCAGAGTTTGTAAATTGTGTTACATTATCAGGGATTTTGACTTTTCTAGTGATTTCATCTGCATACTGTAAACGAGTTACAGTAACAATACTTCGTAGGACCTTCGGGTTATTCTCATTCCAAACTTTCTGATTGCCCAGCAGTCCAAAATGGAAACGCTGTAATTCTATTGGATTAACTCAACATTTGATGTGTGATTTTAATTTTTTCTTCACAGATGTTTCGGAGGCTTTTTGGCGTGTTCTGTCTCCGATTTGGCGGGAAGTCAGATGATGAGTTTAACGGAGATCTGATAGACGCCGATTTAATAGGAAGACCAGAGGTGAGGAATTCCGAAATGTGCTGAGAAAACAATAATATGAGCTAGGAGCAGCCATTTTCTACTCAATAAGGTAATTAACCATACGCCACTTCAGGAAATAGCAAATCTATCTTAGTTACTCGTAGTTATAAACATTATTGCGTGGAAAGACAGCATATGTAAACTCGCTTGCAGTACCGATCAAAGGAAGTGTTGATGGATTGCCTACACCTTCGTTTAATGAGAATTTAAAAAAAAGTGTTCAAATGTGTTCGAAATCTTGTGGGACTTAACTGCTAAGGTCATCAGTCCCTAAGCTTACACACTACTTAACCTAAATTATCCTAAGGACAAACACACACACCCATGCCCGAGCGAGGACTCGAACCTCCGCCGGGACCAGCCGCACAGTCCATGACTGCAGCGCCCATAGACCGCTCGGCTAATCCCGCGCGGCAGAATTTTTCGTACAGGAAGGAATTACACTCATTAAAAAAAAAGGTTATATAGAACATTAATAGTCAAACACAACTTAGGGTTACTAGGTTTATCTGACTTATGTCTTACGGAAGTTTTGGAGCTCACGGCAACTCTATAAGAATTTCCAGCATGTAAGGAAATGTCTCCTTAAACTAGTCTCTGATGGTAGTAGAGTCGGCAACCGTGCAGTTTACACCAAATACAACATATGCTAATACAGTGACTAATCACTCAGGAAGGTTCCCTGTAATTTCTGGTATAATTATTGTTTATTTATATCGAGTCATACTGACGTATGACAGGATAATTCGACAAACTGACTTCGCAAATTACTACGATTTCCTTTGTTACATAGATGTTCTGGGTAGGTTAACCTCTGTTCCTAATCACGTCGCTTTATGGAGATAGCGTACAAAACACGAAAACACAGTGGAGCGGTGACTGACACAGTGGAATCGCATGTCGCAACTCCCATACGTTTCCTTAGATACATTTGTTCAACGTTCTCTAATCTGAACCTCTCCAATGAACCCAACATCGACGGGACTTTTATCCTAAGCTTACTTCTTTCCATTTTTTTACAGATCACACCAGATTCCAATCTTCTGCTGCTGCTCGAAATGTTTTGACAAACACAAGAATATCTCCAACACTGAGTAAGCTCAAATCAGGAAAACGGTTCAAGATCAAATCAGGGTCTTCAACGAATGTCACAACACTGTAAGGGAATTTGTAATGGTAGGACAACACCTTTCTCTGCACATTCTGCCCACGCCCCCACTCCCTCAGTGCCACGGGGAGGACATCGATATTCACACCACTGAACCTTCTTTTAGCGCTCCACCGTCTAATGGCGGCATCGTACATACAACCCCAAGTGACATCCCCCACCCGTTTGTGTGATTAGTCGGCACCAATTTGGCCTTCCCTGTCATCTATCACATCGGCATGTCTCTAACCTATGTACCTGATCTGTAAAGAAAATAATATGTCTCACGGTTGTTTAGTATGTGTACAGGGAGAACGCCAATTGCACTGACAAAACTTCGGAGGTTGTTCAGGAATGTATTCTGAGTATTTCGATATTAGACACGCGTGGTCATCGGCAGCTGTAATTACGATGTGTTCAATTTGCTATACCAACTACGTCGTTTCTCTGTGAAAGCCTGTAATCACCGAAACGTATAACGCGTAATGCACATTACTGGAACAACCCTTAGATACAAATGTATTCTGACGTGGTTGCCGTCGATGCCGGAATAGCGTAGGGTAGCTTCGATGAGCGGCTCTTATGCTCCATTCAGTGAAATCATATACGAGATGCAGAGCTGATATTTTTCATCAGTAAAACTATCTTTGCTGCTGTGTATCACTGTTAAAATGCAACTATCACTGCCTCGAAAGCAAACCTTAGACTGAATAAACTCCCAGAAAAGATTACATTTTAGATAAACGGTAGAAAATAAGATATTACCAACAGATGAATGTATTTTGACGGTGGAAACAAATGTCCCACAGAGGATGAGCGCCGCGCGTTGGCTGCTGCGCTCAGACGTGGACGAGTTGGTGCTGCTGGCAGCGCAGGCGGAGAAGACCCGGCCACCGCCTGCTGCTGTTGATGGAGCCTGCGGCAAAGTCATCGGGAAGGTAAGGCGGTGCTGAAGGCAAAACGTCTTTAATAACTGGCCAGTAGAGAATGAATTAGACTACTTTCAACACAACCGTTTTCAGACCTCTGAAGCAGCAGAAGTTTAATTAATGCTGAAAGATAATAATTATGATTGTTGCCACCGTTAAAGATTATGTTTGAAGCCTCTTCCCTCTCTTTCTATCATACACAGAAATAGAATGTTGTGCTCTCTAAATGAACGCATCCTCCAACACAATCACTCTAGACTGTTTTCTTACTGTTGCATTATGGAAATTTGAAAGTATTTTAATGTGAATAATTGCTCTTATGTGCAAGTGAACGATGGCTGGATGATACTGACAATCGCCGAGGTCAATGAGCCGCCTGTGACGGAGTATGATGAGGACATCCCGCCGAACCCTCGCCGCCATAGAGGGTGTCGGAGGTGCTGGCCGGAGAGAGTCGGGGTGAAGACCGTAGTGCGCCCACACTGTGGCCGGGCACACCGCCTCACTATCCACTAAACGTATTCATGACGGGGACATCCCGCCATTGCCTCGTCGCCAGAGGGGGTGTTAGAGGTGGTGGACAGAGAAAGTCGGGGCTACAAGTCCTGTGTGTGTGTGCAAAGTGGATGGGGAGAGCAGCTCATTTGCTAAAAAATTTATTTACTTGGAGCCAAGAACAGTGGACGAAGTGGACATCCCGCCGGTGCCTTGTCGCCATAGAGCGCGTTGAAGGCGTTGAACAAAAAAGTGAGACCTAAAATTGCTGTGTGTCTACAAAATGAATGGGGGCATCACCTCACAAATATCTGAACTGAATACATTGCTAAATGAATGAATAAAATATCATTGAACTTCTGACTTTAGATGTCGCCGTGTAAAAGAATGTTAAATATACTTTAAACTTACGCAACTGCAACTAAAAAGATGCCGAAATAAAAATTACTTTGTAACCAAAATTGAGTGTTCCTCTTTCTCTTTACAGATATGACTGCGTAGCGACAAATATTTGATAGTGTTACGTTTCTATGTCTATCTCCCACGGCAATATTATTCACAGAATAATTAAATTATCAGCACATAATATATCCTTCTTCAACATGTAAATTATGAAATAAACTACACTTCCTTTGTTTCACAACTAGCTACCAAATAAGTTACAGAAGTTGTCTATTTTACTTTAGTCTTTTAATGATTTCATTCCATTCGGGCTCTGGGAAATAGCACGTTAATGTAAATGCCTGTGTTCCCGAGCTACCGGAAAATAAAATAGCCATGCTATATTACGAAACAGCAATACCCCATAGTGTGTCATTCGCTCGAATGAATACGCTAGAACTGAAGGCAAAGCACGAACATCTGAACATCGAATGAAACATGCTAGGGACGAAATCCTACCAGAGATACGCTGAAAAGTCTCTTACCTTCCTCTCTATTTCCGTGGTATGATTCTGGACGTAAATAAAACTAATATCCCACAAAAATAATTAAAGGTAATCTTCTGGTATTACAGTAGCCCTAAAAGCTACAAAAATCACATTCGTTATCTTGTGGGATTTCAACTGTGACTCAACAAATGGAGCCTCCTATATACTGTTAACACCTCTTGATTAATCATTGGTGAATGTTTTATAATGTTCCATGAATGTGCCAATGTTACGCAAGGCTTATCACACTCACGATGAATTACAACGACCATTTACATTCGTTTATGGTACAGTGAAGTCACCACATGTAGTACGTAGCAACGTAGCAAGTCGTGTACTGTATACTGGGTCTGTCTGAACATGTAGATGGGGAAATATACACACTCTGTACATGACACTGGAAATGTTGAAGAACAAAGAAGGTTAGAAACAAAACAAAAGTGTTACGCTTACGTAACAGTGCTGCAGTACTGGTTCAGTTTACTGAGTATACATAAATGAATTAGTATATGCAAAACAGTATAAGCAAACTACCTACAGGAAAAATATTTACATCAAATGACGAAAGCTTGAAATAGTCTGTAACCATCAAACATGTGCTTACAATCGGTGACAGAATTTGCGAGAACCTTCGCCACATCTTTACGCTCAGTTGCATAGCTTTATTGCCTCTTCCGCAGCATTGATTTGACTACCCTTACGAAACTGTATAAGACCCCTTAATTCTTCCTTACTAGACCCGATTTCTTCAGGCTCTACCGAGCCAAATAATCTGTGTATTTTGCCCTCCAGAGCATCGCATTGAAAGATAAGATGCACAGCTCATCCCCCACACCACATACTCTGCACTTAGGGGCTTCTCCCATCATACTCAGCATGTATAGGTGTTTATTAAGGTTCCTATGGCCAGTCATGAGCCTAAAAAATTTTTTTCCTGTTTAGTTAAGTGTTCCTGAACTTCTCCTGAAACATAGCTTAGACATCATTAGCTTGATATGCTTTCGGTTGTTGATCGTACTTCAGTATTCTAACTCCTCACTTCTGATCCAGCAACGTAGCTGTGATTTTGTCATTGCCTTAGTGATCGTTAGGACAAGTTTCGGTGCAATAAGTGGAGTTGTCGCGCCTGTCCTGGCCAGTCTGTCAGCTTGTTCACTGTCACTACTGATGTGTCGGCAGCTGGGCCAACACCTTGTAGGTCGAGATGGCTGAAAATGCACGCTAGACTAACGCAGACGGGCGTGAAGTACTGGAACAGGCTACGTAATTAATGCTATGAAGAAAAGTACGTAGCTGGATTAATACTTATCTTTAATCAATCATTGTGGTACATCGCTCTTGACTATACACAGGAGACTTTAATTACAATCACTGTAAGGCTAATGGCGCCTTGGTAGTTCGTAGCCATTAACTTAGCTGAAGGCTATTCTGTCTCTCGGCTAATGAGAGAGAAAGGCTTCGTACATCTAGTCGCTAGCTAGGTCGTCCGTCCAACTGGGGCGAGTGCTTGTTCGTATCACGAGACCTGCCTTGTGGTGGCGCTAGGTCTGCGATTACACAGTGGCGACACGCGGGTCCAACATGTACTAAATGGACCGCGGCCGATTTAATCTACCACCTAGCAAGTGTGGTGTCTGGCGGTGACACCACAACTACCACTTTCCCTTCTCGGGCTCTTAAGAGTTCTCTTTGCCTTGCAACATATATTCTTTATGTGAAGGTTGGCATCCACGGTAACCACTATATTTTTCATTTCTCCCTCTACTGCTAGAGTTCAGTAGAAGAGTTTGAGATTCCGACTCCAGTATATGTGCTGGATTCACTCCCTCGTATATGGTACTACAACAGTTTTCTTGGGACTGATCCTTAGATCCTGTTTTCTGCTCTAACAACCATAGCAAATATTCCATGTGTTACTATGACTAAATCATCTACATATTCTTGGCAAATGCACCCTCTAGTATTTAACTATTCAGTTAGTTTATTCAGTACTAGTTTCAGCAGTAGTGAGGACAAAACCTCTCCTTGTGGGGACCTCCTTTTGCTATTGGTCTCTATTTTGTCATTCACCATACGGAAATGTAGATTTTCCTTCTGAGCTTGTTCTTAATCCTCCTACTATGGAGGTCACATGGCCGTGCCCTTCTGCCGCTCTAATCATGGGTTAGAAAGTCTTACTGCTAAAAGTCCAATCGAAACTTAGGATGGTCCAGAGAGCTATTTCCGGAACGTGTAGAGCTCCTTCCACCTTCCATTAAGTTGGTCAAGTGCTGTGTTACGTGATTTACGTCGTTGGTACGTTGAGTTGGTTTTAAGTGCACAGAAATCATAGTTAACCTGTTCTACCTAACGTGCATATTAACCAGTTTTTTCTAACGCCTTTAGAAGAAAATAAGTCAGACTCACAGTTCTCATATCCTTAGCAATGGTACAACAGTACTGCCCATCCTCTGAATGAGGACTACCCTCACTGTCCTCTAAGCATTGCAGTGGTTACTGCTGCTAGGCTGACCACGAACAGTCTGCAGGGTGGCCATAAAAGGGCTCCCTGATTTCAAAATTAAATATCTCGAAAGCAAAGATCGATAGAGGAATGCAGTAAACGGTATGTTTATTGTGAAAGCTGTAAGAAGTTTATACAGTAGTTTGAAATAATAGTTACAAAAGCTGCTAACAGATGGCGCTGTACGCTGTACAGCTCAAATCACTGTGCCCACAAAAAAAAGTCACAGGGAGTCAAATCCGGCGAATATAGAGGCCAATCCATGCCTGCACCAGTAAATTTGGGATATTCCAAAGCAATGACTCGATTCCCGAAGTATTCCTCAAGGAAGCGAAACACTTGTTCGGTCCGATGTGGTCGGGCTCCATCTTGCATAAACCATTCAGTACCTGGTCGATCCTCTAAAGCTTTCTGTGTGGCGACAAATTGTTCCAAAACTGCAACGTAACGTGCACCAGTGACCGTTTCTCGAATGACAAAAGGGCCAATAATGCCTCTGCTGCATACTGCAGCCCACACAGTAACTTTTGGAGAATACAGGGGTTTCGCTTCACACCAATATGGCTTTTCGGAACTCAAAAATCGCCAGTTCTGCTTATTCACGTGTCCATTCAGGTGGAAGTGTGCTTCATCTGTTAACCAGATGCACCCAACATCAAATCCTTCACTATCAATCATTGTGAGCGTCTGATTAGCAAAGGCAAACCTTTGTTGCACAGCTCGTACGGGTATGGCCTGCTGGGATTGAATTTTGAACGGAAACATGTGTAGGCTCTTTCTCAGTATTTTCTGCGTGCTGGAACGCTTCAAACCAGTCTCAGATGCAATTCTACGGACGGATGATATTGAATTTCGCTGAATAATTCCAGAAACTGTGGCGATATTTTCAGGCGTAACTGCGGTTTGCTTGCGGCCAACATGCCCCACTAGAACATCAGTTAAGCTGCCTGTTCGTTGAAATTTTGCGAAGAGCGTACGAATGGTTTTCGCATCGGGTCCTTTTGGAACATTAAATCGTGCTTGAAAACTTCGCGTTGTTGCCGTAGGACTCTCTTTTAACCTGTGGTACTCTAGCACCATAAAAACGCGTTGTTCAATGGAGTACATGGTTTTCATCTCTTCCTTCGGTACGCTAACCACCTTTCACGTTTCAATAGTGGAACTGATCGCTCTGGGCTTCAGATCACTATTTGTACTAGGCATTACGTATGGAGATTACAGCGCCATCTGTTAGCAGCTTTTGTAACTATTATTACAAACTGCTGTATAAACTTCTTGCAGCTTTCACAATAAACATACCGTTTACTGCATTCCTCTATCGATCTTTGTTTTCGAGATATTTAATTTTGAAATCAGGGAGTCCTTTTCTGGACACCCTGTACACAGCAATGTAAGTAAGTCCTCTCCTGCTTTTTGAAGAAGAGCTGCAAGGACATAATCAGGGACCGTGAAAGAAAGATACCACGCACTATTAGGACAACCCAAAATACTGTAAACTGGTGAACGAAACTCAGAGATCCGGTAGACGAAATTGTTTGATCCACTCAGGAAAACAGATGATAATTGCAAGTACCCCTGAGGCAGACGTGAAAGACAGTAGACTTACAAACACGGCAGAAGATATACAAACTTCGGTTAATGGTTTGGAGGAAACGCAACATTGAACGTCAATAGGTATCACACATGCCAAAATATACCGTTTTAAGTATTATGTATTTGAAGCATATTTGCGTTTAGTCCTAATGGAAGATACCTATTTAGTTGGCAGTTATATGCTGAAACTATGTGTAAGTGAATTTCTGCTGAAACTATGTGTAAGTGAATTTCTAGCCAACAATCTGAAGACTGTTCAACTTTCAAAATTTCCATTACAGATCCAGATCTAGAATATACGTAGCTACCCAACTTTCGAACATGAGCTTATTTCTGGAAAAATTACTTTTCTAGAAATGTGTTTTTTTGTTATCTGATACTATCTGAGTGTCCGTAAATTATGTTGCGTAAGATAATAATTGCCGAGAAAACTTATAATGACTTACTGTTGTGTAATCTGAATGCGCCCTGTTTCAAAACACGACTGCTAAATTTGTAGGAAATTTCACTTGTTGGAAACTGATTCTAATATTCTCTGAAAAATGTTCATTTAGAGCTTACGAGAATCCTTACCTTGCAAAAGGGTAACTTCACTCTGTTCTGGATGCAGTGGAAATGAAGATCTACAATAAATCAGTTCGCGGTAGTTTGTCTACTTATTCTTATTTTATTGAAGGGCCTGTTTTAGTAAATAAATTTTGGATCTCTTTTAAAAATCACTAATTATTGTGACGCAAAAGTGCAAAGTGTGACGATGCAAATTGTACCGAACATTTTTCCTGGAACAGTGGGGATATGCTTTGAACTATCTGCAGTACCCTTCTTCACTCAGGGATTTGGTATGAGATTGTGTGCGTTAGTTGGTATAAAAGAATAAACTTTAAAGCATAGGAGGCAAAAATAAATTCTAACTATTTACGATACTTGTTAAAGTATAAGAAGCACAAAAAATTATTACAAACGCATTTTGTTTACAATACTTGTTTATAAACAATATTTTCCATTTGTTATCTGGGGTATATATGAACAAAGAATTCGAATTTCATACTCGAGAACAAGCTACGTATAGTTGATCGTCTGAGAAGCACATGTCTTTGAAGCTGATACTGCAATATTTTAAAGTTTGTCAAAGCAGCTTGTTAATTATAAAATTGAAAGCTAATTTGATTGGAAATTGATTATTCAGGTGGTGAAGCAAGCTCTCCGTTCAGTCTCCAAACGTACTGCTAGATGTTACACAGTTTGTTCTCGTTCGTGTATGGGGAACCAAAAGTCTGCCACTCTGCTTTGTTACTGTTGATGTATGTTCCCATTTGGCACCTAAGAATCTCGTCGTTTCCGTTTTGTTGTCTGCTGTCTTCGGCTACAGGGTGTGGTAGATAAGTAATGAGACTGGCCGCCGCGCGGCGCCCCAGTCGCTCGCAGGGCGGTCTCCACCTGTACGTCACGTGGTGGGGGATCTGATCTAACAATAGAACCGGTTCGCAGTCGCGTCGGAGCTCTGGTGCAGTGAGGGTCGAGCTTCGCGTATTACGTTGTTTGTGTGCCCGTGACACTTGTGAAAACGCTGAAGATGGATCGCTCGATAGAACAGCGGTATGCAATCAAATTTTGTTTTCGCTTGGGCAAAACTGCTTCGGAAACTTTTGCTATGATTACGGAGGCCTACAAAGAAGACTCCCTATCAAGAGCACAAGTGCTCCGGTGGTTTAATGAATTTAAAAACGGGAGGGAATCCGTTGAAGACATGGAACGATCTGGACGCCCTTCAACGAGTTGTGTGGATGAAACGGTGGCCAAAGTGAAAGAACTCCTGGACTCCGACCGTCGTTTAAGTCTCAAAATGATCGCCGATGAGGTCTCCGTGAATAAATTTATGGTTCACCAAATTGTTACGCAAGATTTGATGATGAGGAATGTTTGCGCAAAATTGGTTCCCCGAGTGCTCACCGCCGAACAAAAGCAGCAACGAGTGGACGTTTGCCGTGAGATGTTGAATGATTTGGAAAATAATCCACACTTTTTAGGCAACGTAGTAACAGGCGACGAATCGTGGACATTCCAGTACGACCTGGAGACGAAAGCCCAGAGCTCAGAGTGGCACACACCGGCATCCCCGCGGCCGAAGAAAGCAAGAATGTCAAAGTCCCACATCAAGACAATGCTGATTGTGTTTTTCGACAAGCGGGGGTTAATTCACAAAGAGTTTGTCCCTCAGGGGAAGACTGTCAATGCCGAATTCTACAAAGAAGTCCTTCAGCAATTGCACAGAGCCGTGAAACGGAAGCGACAGGACCTTGCTCAACGCTGGCGTCTCCACCACGACAACGCTCCGGCGCACACAGCGTTCCTCGTGACCTCCTACTTGACCCGAATTGGAGTTGAAGTTTTGCCACAGCCACCATACAGCCCTGACTTGAGTCCTCCTGATTTCTTCCTATTTCCGAAGGTCAAAAGATGCCTGAAGGGTCATCGTTTCGAGGATATTCCGAACACCCAACGTGCTGTCACAAAGGCACTAACTGGGATAACTCAAACGGACTACAGTGGGGCCTATGAAGCTTGGAAAACGCGCTGGCGAGTACTTTGAAGAAAATTAACGTTTTGTACAAATTGGATCAATAAATTTGTTTTTCTAGACTGAGTCTCATTACTTATCTACCACACCCTGTATTTGAAATACTGCCATGTCACTGCCTTTGTTCAAATACACTCCTGGAAATTGAAATAAGAACACCGTGAATTCATTGTCCCAGGAAGGGGAAACTTTATTGACACATTCCTGGGGTCAGGTACATCACATGATCACACTGACAGAACCACAGGCACATAGACACAGGCAACAGAGCATGCACAATGTCGGCACTAGTACAGTGTATATCCACCTTTCGCAGCAATGCAGGCTGCTATTCTCCCATGGAGACGATCGTAGAGATGCTGGATGTAGTCCTGTGGAACGGCTTGCCATGCCATTTCCACCTGGCGCCTCAGTTGGACCAGCGTTCGTGCTGGACGTGCAGACCGCGTGAGACGACGCTTCATCCAGTCCCAAACATGCTCAATGGGGGACAGATCCGGAGATCTTGCTGGTCAGGGTAGTTGACTTACACCCTCTGGAGCACGTTGGGTGACACGGGATACATGCGGACGTGCATTGTCCTGTTGGAACTGCACGTTCCCTTGCCGGTCTAGGAATGGTAGAACGATGGGTTCGATGACGGTTTGGATGTACCGTGCACTATTCAGTGTCCCCTCGACGATCACCAGTGGTGTACGGCCAGTGTAGGAGATCGCTCCCCACACCATGATGCCGGGTGTTGGCCCTGTGTGCCTCGGTCGTATGCAGTCCTGATTGTGGCGCTCACCTGCACGGCGCCAAACACACATACGACCATCATTGGCACCAAGGCAGAAGCGACTCTCATCGCTGAAGACGACACGTCTCCATTCGTCCCTCCATTCACGGCTGTCGCGACACCACTGGAGGCGGGCTGCACGATGTTGGGGCGTGAGCGGAAGACGGCCTAACGGTGTGCGGGACCATAGCCCAGCTTCATGGAGACGGTTGCGAATGGTCCTCGCCGATACCCCAGGAGCAACAGTGTCCCTAATTTGCTGGGAAGTGGCGGTGCGGTCCCCTACGGCACTGCGTAGGATCCTACGGTCTTGGCGTGCATCCGTGCGTCGCTGCGGTCCGGTCCCAGGTTGACGGGCACGTGCACCTTCCGCCGACCACTGGCGACAACATCGATGTACTGTGGAGACCTCACGCCCCACGTGTTGAGCAATTCGGCGGTACGTCCACCCGGCCTCCCGCATGCCCACTATACGCCCTCGCTCAAAGTCCGTCAACTGCACATACGGTTCACGTCCACGCTGTCGCGGCATGCTACCAGTGTTAAAGACTGCGATGGAGCTCCGTATGCCACAGCAAACTGGCTGACACTGACGGCAGCGGTGCACAAATGCTGCGCAGCTAGCGCCATTCGACGGCCAACACCGCGGTTCCTGGTGTGTCCGCTGTGCCGTGCGTGTGATCATTGCTTGTACAGCCCTCTCGCAGTGTCCGGAGCAAGTATGGTGGGTCTGACACACCGGTGTCAATGTGTTCTTTTTTCCATTTCCAGGAGTGTACATAAAGACATACTTGATGAATTTCACTGAATTGCGGTATTTTACTTTCATGTGTGCTTGGAACATTGTGAAAGTAGTGTGTTATATAATACTACCCACTGATTGTGTATTTCTAGTTCTTCACTCCCTCGTATTTGTATTTTTGCTGTGAAGCCACCGGTTTTGCATGATCGTCTTCTCTATTTGGGACAGCCATCACTGGCTTGCGTGTCGTCAGAATATGTTTTTGGGTATTATTTTGTACATTTTTCACCACTCATACGTGGTCAATTGGGGTTTAGTGCCCCGCATGGTACTTAAATCATGATTTCACTACTATTTCGTATAGTTCTGGTTCTTCTTGTGGAGAGGGAAATATCACTTGGATGGATCTGTGGGTTGAATCTGTGGTGCAGCCTTATGAGATCTTCTCATGAAATTTCAATCACCAGTTTTCTACTCCTATTGCGAAAACATTGTGTTGGCACCCACCTACATAGGGAGAAATGATCATCACGATGAAATAAGAGAAATCAGGTCTTGCACAGAAAAATTTAAGTGCTCGTTTTTCCCGTGCGCCGTTCAAGAGTGTAACGGTAGAGAGACAGCTTGAAGGTGGGTCATTGAACCCTCTTCCAGGCAATTTATTGTTAATAGCAGGGTAATCACGTAGATCTAGATGTAGACGTAGATGTGTCAGTGAGGCAGTCCCCCTGTTGCCATTCGAATGTGTACATACAGCATCTAACGATTCCAAAGATGCTGTACTTTGTGATGAGTTCAATAAATCTCACATGTTTTGTAGGAAAACTCGGGCTATTATGTAGTGTCGACACGTGGGGGCTTGTCTGTGTCTTAGTCGTCCTTTGATACCTGGCCACGACGAGTTGCACTGGCATTTGTGCATCGTTGATCAGTTTCTGTTTCTTCATTTCTGATGAAATATACTTGCAGAAATTTGTAGTCTTCGTTGAGAAGTCACAGTAGTGATACCATGTTGTGATAGATTTGTCAGTGGATGGGAAAAACATAGTCGATTTTATCTCTGTTAGTGTTTATGGAAGTCAACATAAAGAGTGCTAGAGGATTTTCACTGTTAAATATCGGAGGTAGAACGAAGAGATGAAAAGAGTACATTGAAGACATCTGATAGGATGAGGAACTTTCTGATGAGGTAATAGAGTCGATTCATAGGACTATAGTCACAGCTTAACAGACATGTAGAAGACTTGCGATCAAATAACGCGGAAATCATATTTAACATTCCCTGTAAATTTCTGAAGTCGTTGATGAATGTGGCAACCAACAGTTACTCAGGCTTATGTGCAAGCTTTGTGACACTGGAACTATAGCATACGACATTCGAAAAAAATCATCCAATAAATCTCGAATATAGGAAAGGCGATGTCTACTGTGCACTCATGTTAACAACTCATGCATCAATACTGCTGCCAAGATTAATTTACAGAAGAATGGAGAAGCATACTGAGATTCTGTTATATGTACAGTTTGGCTTCAGGAAAGATTAAGGTACCAGAGACGCAGTTCTGCCCCCATGTTTGATAATAGAAGGAAGAATTTAAAAAATGAATACACCTTCACAGCAGTTGTCTAGATGAAACGAGCGTTCGACCACATGTAATTTTGCGCGTTGTGCAAAATTCTCATTAGCGTAGGTTTATGCAATAGAAAAGTCAGGTAATGTGCGATGCATTTAATAACCAACAAGGAACAATAAGAATGAAAATAAAAGTCGAAGTCATCGTTTCAAAAAGGATGTTAGAGAAGGTCTCCACGCAGCCGAATGTAGCCATTTCCAGTCATAGGACCAGTCCATTCCATTAACACAGCTCACGCCCGCTGCGTTGTCCTTGGTGCGAGGTAATGCCTGAAATGTGATATTCTCTGTACACTGTTGACACAGTGGCTCTCGTAATACAGGATTCCTTAACGTTTTCTGAAATTGAATGTCCCTTGGGTCTCCAACTACTGTTCAAATGGTTCAAATGGCTCTAAGCGCAATGGGACTTAACATCAGAGGTCATCTGTCCCCTAGACTTAGAACTACTTAAACCTAACTAACCTAACGACAGCACACACATCCATGTCCGAAGCAGGATTCAAACCTGTGGCCGTAGCAGCAGTGCGGTTCCGGACTGAAGCGCCTAGAACCGCTCGGCCACAGCGGCCAGCAAACTACTGTTCTACGTTCAATTAATTCCCGTGGTGTTGTCATCATCACGTCGGAAATCTTTTCACATGAATCACGTGAGTACAAATGACAGCGCCACAAATGCATTGCCTTTTTTATACCATGTGTAAGCGATACTACTGCTATCTGTAAATATACATACGGTATCCAATGACTTTTTATTCACCTCATTGTAATCTACAGTACATAACCAATAAATTATGATCAGAGGCCTCATGTACCCCTGGAAATGTTTTTCTGTTTAAAATTGAGTTTCCAAATTTCCGTCTTGGCATTATGTATTTTATCTGATTCTTTTCGATGTCTCGAGATCTCTTTTACGTAAGCAAACTTTTTTCATTGCGTTAATAATGGTTAAATCGAGCTCTGTGGAAGGTTCTACCACGTACTTCACTACACATTCTTTTCTCCCAGTCATTGATGTCAATGGCATTTCCTTCTCTTCCTTTTCGTACAACAGATTTCCAGTCCTCAACCACAATCAAAATTTTGTCTCCTTTAAAGTACTGAATAATTTGTTTCATCTCATCATACATTTTCTTGATCTCGTCATCATCTGTGAGAGTAGTAGGTATGAGTACTTGTGCTACTGTAGTGGGTCTTTTTAGACAATGAGAACATTTCAGTTCTCTTACTTGTTGTTAGTTGCTTTACCCCTATTGCCTTTCTGTTGAAAACCCTGTACCATCCGACCAGAAATACTGAGCTCCAACGCACAACCCCTTGATAACCACAGCTATACGTAAGTTCCGTTCCTCTTTTCTCATTCTCTATTTTACTATCCGATTACAGGATCTAATTTTCTTCGTGCCACCCATAGACCGCCAGATTTATTAATACAAGAGTTTTTATTTTTTTTTTTGTGGACAGGATCCTCATTTTAGAAATCCCCGCCTGGGATCCGAATGGGGGCTCTTTTAGTTCCGGAATATTTTACTCTAGAGTAGGGCTTCCCAACGTGTGGTCCGCGGACCCCTTAGGGGTCCGCCGGCTCTTTCTAGGGGGTCCGCGGCTACGTTTCACCAAATAGTGTAAAATAATGAGTAAAATTATTGAATAAAAATGTGAAAATCAAATTCATTACAATTTTTTTGTGTGAAAAACATGTGTTCTCTTACTTTAGATCGTATTCCCAAGCAGCCTTTGCGGTTCCTAAGTGAGAACTCATACACAATTTAGTGACGGAGAATGCGGCTTCTCTGATCGACTGTTTCGCAACAATACGGGGGTCGTTTGTGCGCCGGCTCACGGCCCTAGATGCGCGGAGTGAGCTTTGTCGACCAATCATAGCGCTCGCTGGCACGTATGCGACCCCAGGCATCATTAAATGTTAAACTTGCTATGTCAGTGCACTGCCTATTTCATTAGTCGATTTTTGACCAGTTTATTACTTCTAGCATGGATCGGTGGCTGAAGTCAGGATCATTGAAGAAAGGTGCAGTTTTTCCATCGCCTTCACAACAAGGGAGGTTTCCAGTTGAAATGAATGAGGAGGGAGGACGACCAAAGGAAGACCAATCAGAAGAAACTCCACAGCCGGATTTATTATGTGAAAACGCTGCAAGTACTCCATTGGTTGCAGTATCCTGTGGAAGTGGAATTATGGAAGTGGAATTACCAAGAAGCGCAAGTACAACGAAAGCTATTTAGAAATGGGCTTTATGGAGACAAAGGAGGGTAAAGCTCAGTGTGTAATTTGTGCGAGAGTCCTTCCGAACAGTTCAATGGTTCCAGTTAAATTGCGCCGTCATTTTGAAGGTACTCACCTGGATTTCCAGGCTGAAGACTCGATTTTTTCAAAAGGAAGAGTGCTGAACTAGCTGCCTCTCAGCATTGCATGAAAACTCATGCAAAAACAATTAATGAAAATTCATTAAAAGCTTCTTTCTTGGTTAGTTATCGAGTGGCAAAAACAGGCTAAAGCTCATACCATTGGAGAAAATCTCATAAAGCCGTGTGTTAATGATATTGTTTCTTGCATGCTAGACGAAAAGGCAGTAAAGCTTGTATCTTTGGTGCCATTATCAAACAATACTGTCAAGAGACGCATTGTTGACATGTCAAATGATGTGAAAGACACTCTTGTTTCTCACATCCAACACAATTCATTTTCTCTGCAGATAGATGAATCCACTGATGTTGCAGGATTAGCGATTTTATTGGTTTTTGTCCGTTATGAATATTCTGGATGTTTTGGGGAGGACCTCTTATTGTGCCGACCGCTGCCTGCTAACACGACAGGTGCTGAAATATTCCGTCTTTTGGATAATTTTTTAAGGACTAACGAAGTTTCATGGTCTAATTGCATAGATGTGCACACAGATGGTGCAAAAGCTTGGGAAGCCCTGCTCTAGAGCATAACATAATCATTAAACCATATAACAGAGCATCCATTTACACAGTCAAAGAAAATCCATATGGCAAATCTGTCTGGTCGCATAAATATTCCCGATTATTATATGCAAATAATTTGATAACTCAGTAGTCATCTATTATTGCACCAAAAACATTATCAGCACTACATTTCAGTACTTCAGTAATGTTTTTAAAATTTATTTTTTCATTTAAAATTCATAGTTTCTAAATGATTAAATAATGTACCATATTTTCCTAAACAAAGCCTATGATTCTTATGTACAATCCTGAAGCTAACTTTATCCAGAAGGAGATTACTTGGTCAAAATTACTACATATTTACAATACCAACTATTGTATGTAATTGTAAGACCTGTTTACTAAAGACTTACACGTAACTGCACGACTTGTAAGTAACTTTATGTAACTGTAAAATTATTTTTGTGAAAGACTTCATATGCTAACATTGGACTGCATAATATACATCGTCACATACTTCTGTTCTGAGTAACATAAAATGCAGGTAGAGAATATAGTTGAATACCAGTGTGAAATAAACTAGCGTATTAGGTCAATTACATAACAACGCGTAGCAATTAGCAAGTGCTTTTAGCCTGGAAAGGCAATTCGAGGCTATTCAGAAAATCTGATGAAGACAGTAAGACTTATAAACAAAAGTATGTCAAGATCAGTGTGATTCGCAATTAAAGGCGATTCAGAAAAGTGCCCGAGATTTGAGACAAGCCACAGGATACGCTCGAGGCAGTAGGCAGTGGAAGAAATAATATTCGGGAAGAAGTACGAGTTCCACAAAGTCAGCGGCCACTGGTCATTTCAATTAGACTAAAAACGCACAAAAATTGAGAGCAAGGAAAGATACGAAGCCAAGAGGACATAAACAATAAATGAACTGGAGGCATAGAAGGCAAGTGTAGCAAGTTAGACGAGTGGATAGGAACAGAATACGAAACGGTTACAGAGAGTGTGCAGTTGACAATGGCGGAAGATGTCAAGAAACAGATAACCGAAAAGATCAAAATTCCGCTAACAGGCGAGTGTTCTGTATGAGGAGTGGAAAACAGAATTAATTGTCTAAACGTGGAGCACTGCAGTAGATATTTACCTAGTGTACAAAGATTTCAACAATTGTAACTATCCAGGAACGCAGTCATGTTTGCGTAGCAATTTCGGAGCGTATTTACAAAACGTCGGAGCGAATGCCTCAAAATTGATTTTACCATTAGCTGTTTACAGAAGCAAAGCGAACGAAATACCATAATTACTCCGAGATACAAGACAGGTTTTTCAATGAATATTTGTCGAAGAACTACCAGTGGAGCGTTGAACAACATTTTTACCACAGTCAGTGTATTGTAGCGTGGCAAAACCATATTTTTTTTCTCAGAAGCCCAGTGGCACAACAGAATCTGTCCACCGTATCTTCCTCCGTCGTCGGCGTTGTCGTTGTTGCCGTGAGGCGCCGTTATACCGATTGGAAAGGCGCGTCGATCTTAGAGCATGAGACATGGTAACCTTAAGTCATTGACAACACACAACGGTCACGGTAGCACCTGATTCCAGAATAGCTGCAGCAGTTAGGATTTACGAACTACCCCCTCTTGAACAGGTCCCCAAAATTTAACTCGTACGGGATCCCTTCGAAGCAAATTGTCATAACGATCGTCTATAAAGGCTTCGTACAACGATAAGAAATGTTACAGTTTAAGGAATAATAACAGATACGACCAAACTGTCTTGTTTCTTCTGTTTTATTTAACGTATTTATTCACAGTTTTATTTCGCATTCACCACTCATTCACACTCTGATGTGCAGTACACTGCGAGTGCCTGAACCCTAACTCCCAAGTTCCATCGAAACCCTTTGATGAACAGTTTTGGTTGCTCGACACCAACGGTCAATGATAATGATATAGTTTTTCTCCTTTTCATAAATTGGAGCCCGCTCTCCGCGATATAATTAAAAAATAATAAATAAAATAAAACAGTCTCAATACCGCGTCCCTCGTGAGATGCGCATAGATTTATCCCGGAATTGATCGCCCTGTAGGTGTACTCAATTTAATGACCACACTTCGCGATTTCGTGTAACTAAATGCCCTTTTGTTACTCTGGTTGTATAGCGCAGTTATTTAAAATTCGCTCCTATATTTTTTCACTACGCACAATTAACACTTCTTTACTTGTTTATTTCTAAGAGTAAACGAAAAAAAGACGCTGTATCATCGGCTTCCGACGAAGCCCTATAAAGCAAAACACCTCAATATGCCCAATTTTACCTCTTCTTATAGGGTCAGCTACCTTACTCATTAATTTACTACATATTATTTCCAATAACACTAAACAGGTATATTTCAATTGTATTCAAAAGCATGTTATTATTATTACGACCGAACAAATCGCGCGGCGTGCGTTTTTAACGATAGCTTTATACTCGCTCAGCCTTTATTCATGCAATATTATATATAAATATACAGACAGGACCGAAAGATCGATCTCTCTACCGTAACCAATAGAGGCAAATACGCTATTCAAGTTCCGTTACATCTATCTTGACTCGTATTGTTACACCTGCCTCGACGATTCTGTCAAGAACGAAAAATTGCTAGAGATTTACATTTAAAGATTTCCAGCAATATCGCGGGGAAATATGCAAAGTACGATGCCATAACACAGAGAGGATCTATTTGCTGTTAGACAGAAAGGAATCTGTTAGTAACGACGGAAGAAAAGACGACCTATAACCGTGAAACAAGGAGGAGACTTGTGGGTCCGACAGCCAAAATTTTCAAGGACACAGATCATTAAACAGAAGGCACTTCAACATACTGTAAGTAGATGGGAACAAGATCGACGTCTAACATTGACCGCATTTCGTTAGGGGGACATGCTCACACCGAAGGGGTGTACCAGCAGTATTAGACAGGAACCAACAAATTGATGAATTCAGTCGTCGTATTTCGTTATTGTACGATTCGTTTCTGTCTAATAGCAAACAGCCTCGAACGATTTCTAGTAATATTGGAATCGTACTTGCCATAAATTCTTCGTTTCAGCAGCATCATATAAGTAGACTTTGTGGACACAGTAGCTTTTTATCAAATTTTTAAATTTTCCACCTCTCCACCGTTATAGTTCTGTCATTAAAAATACTCATTTAAGAACGCAGTGGTTCGTGGACCAACATTGCTTCAAATATCTCTAGCAGTTCAGGGTAATTACTGTATTTGTTACTGTAAATAGACAACAGTAAAATCAATCGTCATAGTATTTCGCAAGTGCGCTCCAATATTGTTTAGCAAAACCGACTGTCTGGACGTGCCCGGAAGACTGGAAGTGATGAAATTTCTGTACTGTTACAAGATGGATGTCTACAGTCGTGCTCGACGGTGAAATATTTAATTCTGTTTTCCATTTCCCAAATACGGCAGTTGCGTCTTCGTGGGACGTTTTTTCAGGGTGGAGTTTTCCTTAACCCTGTAGTGAAACATTGCGCTAGACTCATTTTAGTATATAACCTGATCCGCTAATTTCGTGCAAAAAACGGTACAAAAGTCAATTCTGTATCGCGTATCTGAAATTTCTAAGTGTGTGCTGAAGCATTGTGTAAGTAGGCTGTTTAGGTTCTTATATTGGCAACGCCAACGCCACGTAGCGCTCTGTATGAAAATCACTGACTGTGCTGTGTGAAGGCTGTGGTTGGTTTGCATTGTTGGAGTAATATTCGCCATTGCAGTGTTGGGCAGTTGGCTGTTAACAGCGCATAGCGTTGCGCAGTTGGAGGTGAGCCGCCAGGAGCGGTGGATGTGGGGAGAGAAATGGCGGAGTTTTGAGAGTGGATGATCTGGACGTGTGTCCATCAGAAACAGGAAATTTGTAAGACTGGATGTCATGAACTGATATATATATATATATATATATATATATATATATATATATATATATATATATATATATATATTATGACTTTTGAACACTATTAAGGTAAATACATTGTTTGTTTCTATCGAAATCTTTCATTTGCTAACTATGCCTACCAGTAGTTAGTGCCTTCAGTAGTTAGAATCTTTTATTTAGCAGGCAGTAGTGGCGCTCGCTGTATTGCAGTAGTTCGAGTAACGAAGATTTTTGTGAAGTAAGTGATTTGTGAAAGGTATAGGTTTATGTTAGTCAGGGCCATTCTTTTGTAGAGATTTTTGAAAGTCAGATTGCGTTGCGCTAAAAATATTGTGTGTCGGTTTAGTGTTGATCAGAATAAGTAAAGAGAGGAATGTCTGAGTACGTTCAGTTCTGCTCAGCTGTTTGAAAATAAAATAATGTAAGAGGTTTATCAGCACAGTAATTCATTAATTTTTCTAAGGGGACGTTTCATATGTCGACCCTTAGCCGAGGATATCTCACTGGAATCTTCTGATTTTTTCTTGTAGTTTGTGTAATTAGTGTAGCTATTGTTTACTGGTAGAGCACAATTGTATAGAGAATTTCCTTTGTAGTTGTAGTTTTTCATTGTTGTACAGTAAAACAGTTGTGGCATGCATGTAGATTTGCAACAAGTATTTCGCAGCTGCGCTTGCTATTAACTAGATATTATTTTTAGTGCTATGTTAATGTGTTTTCTTTTTTTTTGCTCTTCAAATTGTGCTTTTCTTGTTATCGTGTGAAATACGTGATAATTATGGCGTGTGAAAAACGTAACACTAGGCTCCAAACTAAATTGAGAAATGATAGTGACGTCGAGCGTAGCTTATCAGCACCACCGTGTAATGAATTAACTAATGTTCAAAGTAGTAATTTGGTAACTGTGCGTAAGGAAATGGAGCGGGCGGCAAATAATGGTGTAGACAGTGAAACAATTAGGGAAGCATTATCGATCGATCGGTCGGCAACATCTCGCCTCAGGAATCCGAAATGACAAGACACAATCTTGCAAATACTGTAGATTCAGGTTTTGGGCCCTCACCGTTTTCTCAAATAAGTCAAGATACATTTTATGCTTGTCAAAATGTGAATGTTGCCGGTGCAAATGCACTGCCGAAAAACATAGAGGAACAGATTCCGGACACCAATACATTGTTATTGCAATTAATGCAACAAATGACACAAAATCAGAGACAAACTCAGCAAGAGTTAGACACAATGGAACAAACTCTTCAAAAGTTAGACACAATGGAACAACACCAGAGACAAACACAGCAACAGCTTCAAAAGTTAGACTCAATGGAACAAACGCTTGAACAAACACGTGAAGATTTAACTTAAAATCGAATAATCACGTCACCCTGCAAACTAAAATTGACTCAGTTGCATCTACCGATTCGATTACACAACTTGCCGGAATACTTAAGGGACACAGTAGATATGATTTCAAAACTAATGGACACTCTGACACGTGGTTCAGAAAAAAACACTGAGGAAATCAGTTCACTATCGGAGAAATTAGCCGAACTTCGGATCAGTTCACTAACTTATCTACAAAGGTAGATGATGATCTGAATGACGCAAGACCCATAGCCTTCACTGACACAGCGGAGTATGAACAAGTTAGAAAATTCAAACAAAATCAAAATCAAATCGATACACGGTACAAAAGAGAAATCCGGGAAGTAGAAGATCAGTTGACACAAGTAATACAAGAATTAAGGAGACTCGCGCTCCAACACGGGAAGAGGGACATAGAAATACGGAAAAGTCACAAAATAATAACACAGGGCATTTTGGAAATTATGAAAGAAATTGGCAAGGCGCACTGAATTTTGAGATGAAACCGCCGAAACGAAGTAACTATGACCGAATGCGACTCGCCGACATGATGATTTTGACTATAAGCTGTTCATTACTACACGTAAATTCAAAACATGTAAGAATTCCGGCAACGACATTCATCCACAGGCGTGGCTTCATCAATTCTCTCATTGTTTTCCTCCCAAGTGGTCATTAGAGCACAGATTAGAATTTATGTGTGGCTATTTAGAGAATGAACCAGCTGTAAGAATGCGATCGGTCATTCACGATTGTAACAGTGAAGGAGAATTTTATCATGTCTTCCTCTCAGCATATTGGTCTCAAACTACGCAAGACCGAGTAAAACATAGCATCATAATGATGAAACATTTCGAACAATCTGAATTTTCCAGTCTTGTGAAATATTTTGAAAACATGTTGCACAAGAATCAGTACCTGTCAAACCCTTACAGCCCCTCAGAACTCATCAGCATTTGCTAATCAAATTGCCTGAACATTTACGACATATTATTTTGGTGGGACGTTGCAAAGACGACATTGAAGCTTTTCAGGGACTGTTACAAAAATTGGAAATTGACACTGACAATCGCATAACTCGAAAACAGGAGCACAACAATTACAGGTCACATTCGTCACAATTCCGCGATGACAGAAATAATAATTGGTCATGACAAGGCTATTCTGACAATGTAAATCGTGACCAAAACAGACATCATCCATATGACAACCGTTGGCAGAGTAGTAATAGTTACAGAGAAAGATCTCATTTCCATAGTAATGAATATGACAGAGACAATCATAGAAACAGACAATATGGCAACCAGAACTATTATTGTCATGGGAGACAGAATAACTTCAGACGCAACGGTCCACCATGCAGTGATAACTCAGGGAGAAGTTCTCCACCACTTAACCAACAAGAAAGAAACTATAGGAACTACCGACATGACGACAGACGATATAATCATTACGACAGACCTGAATTTCACCAGAACTGGCGGGATTCAAACAGGGCTGGGCTCTCTTGGCAAGGTGAATTTGTAGAAGTTAGGTCTCCAAATCCCAATAACGGCGCGACAACAAAGAGACAGACAATGACTCGCACCGCAGGCAGCCATGTGCGCTGGCTGGCTCAGAGAAAAATAACATAGACGCTAACCTTGAGAAAAATTTTAGCATTCCTTACCGATGTATACAACATGATAATTGCTTTAATGTTGAAACTCTGCGCACTAGGAAGAATAAAGGATTGCACCACATTTCACATGTAAAACTGTTTACTGAGTGATAATCTGTTTTTCAACTTAGTCTTTGGTATAAAATTTTTCACTTCACGTTACTAGTACTCTTTGTCACACTTAGAAACTGTTAACATGCAACTATGTTTTAAAATTAACTATCCAGTCTAGAACCTAGGGAACATATTTAGACAGTAATTACGAATGCATTGTTATAGTGAACAGACGACACAGTGTTATTGTGCGTGTACATTCTTGCTTGTTAGTTGCACGATTACTATAAGGCTTACATACTTAGAACATATACCAGTACTGCTAATGAGATTTTATTGCAACATTTTGGTTTACTTGAAAATACATTATGGATTTAAAGTGCTTTCTGAGAGATACCAGATGACCCAGTGGTTAGTTTATTTGAATGCTACATGACTGTATCACGACGCTACTAATGTGTGACACAATTTACATTGTTGCTTTTGCGGTGTATCTGTTTTATATCCGCAGATTTTCTGAATTCTTCTGGGAAGGAAAACATGTTTTAGTAGTAACTTTTGTGGTATAGCTACAATGAGACAGCCTTTTCTGTAGCACAACAATACGTTACAATACAGTACTCACTTCATCATGGCAATAAGCGTAAGAACTACGATATCTATATGCAAAGCAATTCACTTTGTTTATTACGAGGTATGTACATTGACTTCTACAGAACTTTGCTTACGGAGGACAATAATTACGACACTTGGCACATTTTTTACCCTTAAGTAAAGACAGAGATTGTCTTACAACAAGACGCACAGTTTAGTGCTACAGTACACGTATCTGAGTGATTGATTTTGTACTTAAAACATTTATTTTTAAAGATTTTTAAATTACAAAGATGCAAAAGTTTTTCCGTGATACATTTCATTCTATTGCTGTAATCTGTAACACCTGAGGGTCTAATTACATTAATCCTCAGGGGGGTACAAGCTTACTTTGTGTTCCATGTGTGTGGCAAGCACAAGGAGTCCTAGCTAATATGGTATTTGCTTATACAACTTTACACATCGGTACCATATTTCTCTAACACAGAATTACACAGCTATCTGATTATTTAACAGAGAAACAAACTTTTTTTTTTACTATGTCAGTGACACATGTTTACGCAATTACACAGGTGGATAATTTCACACTCATGAAATTGTATTTTGTTTGCGCTGTGTGACCTGTTCATATTTTTTCGCAACCATTGTGATACTATGAGAGCTTTGAATGCCGTATTTGGTAAGGGAGCATGATTTTTGAAGTACGTTTGAGGTAGATGACTTTATTGAAGGTCTTGAAATTATTGAAAGAAGCTGCGACGATTTTGAGTTGTGATTGATATATTATGATGTTATTATTACGATGACGATGTGTATTATGCTGTTGAGGTATGTTTATGATCAATAAGATGATGCTGCCGTATATGAGGAATGTGATTACATGTTTATATGAATAATGAGTAGTGGTTAGGGACTCTGATTTGCGGAAAAGGATGTTGGAAACGAAGAATGGTACTTTAAGAATTATGAAATGTGTGTACATGCGTGAATGTATCACAATGCCACCGAAAATTTTTTGGACAGTCTTATATTTATAGGATTTTGTTTCTACATATTTGTGATGCAAATTCTCGACCTGTGAAATTTTTATATGAGACTGTCCCTGTAGTGCAAACTGCTGTCGTAAATATTTCGGTAAGAAAGCCAAGTGACCTTGACGTCATGCATTGTGAGCGGCCAGCTGCACCAGCCGCCTGGAGAAAAAACCATAAGGTGGAGAAAAAACTGGCCATTAACCTCGCTATTGACATTCCTTTGTACAAAGCATCACACATATGACACACTATTATTTGGAAACATACGATTATACTTTGGAGCACGTACTTTGTGCTACTTACTGAAATGCTTATGAATTGATGGGAAATATTCTTACATCTGCACACCTGATTATGACAAGTGTCTTTCTACAAGAATTGAGAGAATTTCTACTAACTTATGAAATGCCACATGACTATTGAAAGATATTGTTATGCTTTGTTTTACATAGTTACTTATTTCATTTGATATCTGGTATCCAGGTGAGTTGCAGCATTGGTTTTATAAAATAAAATTAAATGCATTTGCTAATGTGAACACTTTCTGCCAACAGATCTATTAAATAATAATTTTATGATCCACATTCTTCGAAAAAGGAGCACTTGGAAAGGAAAGAACAATAAGAAGGGACTAATAACAGTAACTGCATACATGATTTTCTTTTCAAGTACTTGGTAATTTCTTGTGTAGAATAAGTTTTTGTGATGCATCACTTTAGTGTTAAGATGTGACATAGTTATTAGACATTTCCTGTCTTTACTATAATATGTTTTCTGCTTGAGCTTTGTCATGTTTAGGTATAAGTTACTGCATTTGCTGCTGCTGTGTGCCAGGCATAGTGGTACTGAATTTCAAATTGTATTACCCTGTTAAGCCAGTTTTACTACTGATTTATTTTTCTTGTTGCTGCACATTGGCTCATATTAGTTGTAATGTTGCATTTACTCTGCTACTTTCGATATACCCCTGCTTGCTTTGCCAATTTGCATTTTTTTGTTATTTCTGTTTGTGTTAATTTGTTGTGTGTTGCTGCATTGCCTCGTCCCTTGTTATATATATCTGAGCTCAGTAGATTTAAGTTAGCTTACGAGGGGGTAGACTATATAAGAAACTAACTATGAAGAATAGGGAAAGACTGCATTGAGAAGTTATATGAAAAAGATTTGGGCAAAAATGAATATTGTATTCTCATGTTATAAAACTGTAATGGACACCAGTTCAGCAAATTAAGTAACTTGTATGCATTCATTTCAGTGCACACGTTTCTGTTGGTCATAGTATATGCACAATATGTGTGAGAAGTTGGGACTGTTAGTGTTTGCACATGTGTTAATAATTCAACAAGGGACTGGTTAACAGCATTGCTGGTTCTAAGGACAGTTCCAAAAACATTGTGAGTGCACAAGTGGTGGTTATGGACTTCCTATATTGTCCGCAAGACTTTTTGATGGTGATTGGGCACCTGCACAGTCGCAACAGATGGCTGCTGGCCATCTCTGCAAGGACTGCAGTGGGTCTGCACCCTTGATGACCCATCAGTACCATTATTTCTACAAGGACTGCAGTGGTTCTGCACCTCTGGTGGCCCACCAATACCGTAATCTCTAACAAGACTACAGTGGTCTGCTCTGTGATGACCTACCTACCAATATTCTTCAACTTGACTGACTCTGCTGTGGGTTTGCTCTGTTGTGGCCCATTACCTGTCTGCATGTCAAGAGTCAGCACTGTCTTTCTGTTGGAAGGACAACACTACTTCTTCAAGACTGCTTGGAAATCCACTACTTCTGTGTGCAGTTTCATTTACTAATGAGACTTCGTGAAAAAAACTGTAATTACTATTGTGATAAATGATCAGGACTGTCTTTATGAGAACAATTTTTGCTCTTGACCAACAGAGTATCAATAAGTGTGCGCATTTTATATCTTTGTTATTGTAACTATGAAAAATTTTTTCAAATCTGTATTGGCCACTGCCCAAAACAATTTGTAAAATTTTTTGTGGGGAGCATGGGGGCTATGTAAGTAGGCTGTTTAGGTTCTTATATTGGTAACGCCAACGCCACGTAGTGCTCTGTATGAAAATCACTGTCTGTGCTGTGTGAAGGCTGTGGTTGGTTTGCATTGTTGGAGTAATATTCGCCATTGCAGTGTTGGGCAGTTGGCTGTTAACAGCGCGTAGCGTTGCGCAGTTGGAGGTGAGCCGCCAGGAGCGGTGGATGTGGGGAGAGAGATGGCGGAGTTTTGAGAGTGGATGATCTGGACGTGTGTCCATCAGAGACAGGAAATTTGTAAGACTGGATGTCATGAACTGATATATATATATATATATATATATATATATATATAATGACTTTTGAACACTATTAAGGTAAATACATTGTTTGTTTCTATCGAAATCTTTCATTTGCTAACTATGCATACCAGTAGTTAGTGCCTTCAGTAGCTAGAATCTTTTATTTAGCTGCCAGTAGTGGCGCTCGCTGTATTGCAGTAGTTCGAGTAACGAAGATTTTTGAGAGGTAAGTGATTTGTGAAAGGTATAGGTTAATGTTAGTCAGGGCCATTCTTTTGTAGGGATATACTGTGTATCAGTTTAGTGTTGATCAGAATAGGTAAAGAGCAAAATGTCTGAGTACGTTCAGTGCTGCTCAGCTGTTTGAAAATAAAATAATGTAAGAGGTTTATCAGCACAGTAATCCATTAATTTTTCTAAGGGTACGTTGGAAATGTTATTTTGCTGCTATCATTTATTCACAAGGGAATTATTTATTTAAACTTAAATTATAACACAACAGCTACATAATTTTAATATTGTAATAACAATAATTGCTATGTAAAAATGCATTCATGTTATATTGAGCTTAACTCTGTATGTATACTATGTGATCAAAAGTATCCGGACACTATCAGAAACATACGTTTTTCATATTAGGTGCACAGTGCAGTGCTGCCACCTACTGCCGGGTACTCCATATAAGCGACCTCAGTAGTCATTAGAAATCGTGAGAGAGCACAATGTGGCGCACAGCGGAACTCACAGACCTGGAATGAGGTCAGGTGATTGGGTGTCACTTGTGTCATATGCCTGTACGCGAGATTTCCACAGTCCTAAACATCCGTAGGTCCACTGTTTCCGATGTGATAGTGAAGTGGAAACGTGAAGGAATACGTACAGTACAAAAGTGTACGGGCTGACCACGTCTACTGACTGTCGGAGACCGCCGACAGTTGAAGAGGGTTGTAATGTGTATTAGGCAGACATCTATCCAGACCACCACACAGGAATTCCAAATGCATCAGGATCCACTGCAAATACTATGACAGTTAGGCGGGAGGCGAGGAAACTTCTATTTCATGGTCGAGAGCTGCTCATAAGCTACACATCACGCCGGTAAACGCCAAACGACGCCTTGAAGGAGCGTAAACATTGGACGATTGAACAGTGTGTAACGGAATGGAAATGATCGTAGGCTGCCAGTAATTTGGAGTCCCGCGCGTCGAAAGCGAGCGCGCTGGCGTGAGATGGCCAGGGCGCGCAACCTGATGCAATCTCTTGGCGATACCTGGAATTAGCGCGAGCTGAGGCCAGCGAGAACGAGCGAAATGGCATCGCCACACTATCTGTCAGCCAACGCACTAAGCTCTCAGACTTAAATGTATTCCTCTTGTTGTTAATTGTAAGTTATTACTGTATAATTTAATGTTGTTAAGTGCTAGTTCATGAATCATTACAACTGGTATTAACTCCAGGGTAATAGATATAATTTGCTTAAACACTAAATGATTTTGATAAATTTGTGGAAGGGGAACCCCCCACTCTTGGGGAGACGAGCATCACTCGTGGTAGCTTGAGGCACAGGGACCGAACAGAGAGAGGAATTTGGGTAATTTTGACGAGATCGGACTGGTGTAAGTGTGCTCACGCAAAAGTGGTTGTGCAACAGTGAAGAGGTGAATATCGTCGCCGTTTGTGGAATAAAACGCGACGAATGTTTATCAAAGTCGTTTCTACGCTACTAGGGCGGGTTGCAAGCGTTCTTGCGAGCAAATTTTATGGCGAACGTGCAGTGGCTTATACGAGTGTAATGGCTCGTAGTTCCAGCCGCCATTGAGAGTATGAAGCGTGAAGAGTTGCGTTTTCCACATACCTCTCACCACCAGCTGCTTGTGTCTACCCAAGGCAAGACGGTTTACAATTGTTTAATTCTTACCTTATAGAACTGTAAAAAGAGAATACCAGTCGCGTTTTCATGCAAGTACAGAGGACAGAATACAGTTATGAGTTAAAATACGACGCATGTTGTTCATGGTGAAGTGTAGTAACCCCAACCTAGTATAGTGAAATCAGACAGAGGCCACCATTGCCTCTTTCGTTGACAATTTCTTTTATTGTAGAAAACTTTAGTGTATAAGAATGTTGAAAACAACAACGGTCACACTAGAATTTGCTAGTCGCCATTTTATAGTTAACTTAAATTTTTATGAGTAACTTTTCAAGCAACGTTTCTTAAATCGTTGTAGCTAAGCTCAATACCATTTCTTCCAAATCCACCAGAAACAAACACAAAATAATTTTATTTAAAAAAGCAGATAAAGTGTCACTAGAAGCCTTCCTAAGAGACATTCTACATTGCTTCCGAACTGACTATGCAAATGTAGACAAGATGTGGCTCAAATTCAAAGATATTGTAGCAACAGCAATTGAGAGATTCATACCTCATAAATTGGTAGGAGGTGGAACTGATCCCCCATGGTACACAAAACAGGTCCGAACGTTGTTGCAGAGGCAATGGAAAAAGCATGCGAAGTTCAGAAGAACGCGAAATCCCGAAGATTGGCTAAAATTTACAGACGCGTGAAATTTGGGATTGACTTCAGTGCGAGATGCCTTTAATAGGTTCCACAACGAAACATTGTCTCGAAATTTGGTAGAAAATCCGAAGAAATTCTGGTCGTATGTAAAGCACACAAGCCGCAAAACGCAGTCAATACCTTCGCTGCTGTTACCGACGACTGTGCCGCTAAAGCGGAGTTACTGAACTCAGTTTTCCGCAATTCCTTCACCAGGGAAGACGAATGGAATATTCCAGAATTTGAAACACGAACAGCTGCTGGCATGAGTTTCTTAGAAGTAGATACCTTATTGTTGCGAATAAACTCAAATCGCTTGATACGGGCAAGTCTTCAGGTCCAGATTGTATACCGATTAGGTTCCTTTCAGATTACGCTGATAAAATAGCTCCCTACTTAGCAATCATATACAACCGCTCGCTCACCGATAAATCTGTACCTACAGATTGGAAAATTGCGCAGGTCGCACCAGTGTTTAAGAAGGGTAGTAGGAATAATCCATCGAACTACAGACCTATATCATTGACGTCGGTTTGCAGTGGGGTTTTGGAGCATGTATTGTATTCAAACATGAGTCACCTCGAAGGGAACGATCTATTGATACGTAATCAGCATGGTTTCAGAAAACCTCGTTCTTGTGCAACGCAGCTAGCTCTTTATTCGCACGAAGTAATGGCCGCTATCGACAGGGGATCTCAAGTTGATTCCGTATTTCTGGATTTCCGGAAAGCTTTTGACACCGTTCCTCACAAGCGACTTCTAATCAAGCTGCAGGCCTATGGGGTATCGTCTCAGTTGTGTGACTGGATTCGTAATTTACTGTCAGGAAGGTCGCAGTTCGTAGTAATAGACGGCAAATCATCGAGAAAAATTGAAGTGCTGTCAGATGTTCCCCAGGGAAGCGTCCTGGGACCTCTGCTGTTCCTGATCTATGTAAATGACCTGGGTGACAATCTGAGCAGTTCTCTTAGGTTGTTCGCAGATGATGCTGTAATTTACCGTCTAGGAAGGTCATCCGAAGACCAGTATCAGTTGCAAAGCGATTTAGAAAAGATTTCTGTATGGTGTGGCAGGTGGCAGTTGACGCTAAATAGCGAAAAGTGTGAGGTGATCCACATGAGTTCTAAAAGAAATCCGTTGGAATTCGATTACTCGATAAACAGTACAATTCTCAATGCTGTCAATTCAACTAAGTACCTGGGTGTTAAAATTATGAACGACTTCAGTTGGAAAGACCACATAGATAATATTGTGGGGAAGGCGAGCCAAAGGTTGCGTTTCATTGGCAGGACACTTAGAAGATGCAACAAGTCCACTAAAGAGACAGCTTACACTACACTCGTTCGTCCTCTGTTAGAATATTGCTGCGCGGTGTGGGATCCTTACCGGGTGGGATTGACGGAGGACATCAGAAGGGTGCAAAAAAGGGCAGCTCGTTTTGTATTATCACGTAATAGGGGAGAGAGTGTGGCAGATATGATACGCGAGTTGGGATGCAAGTCATTAAAGCGAAGAGGTTTTTCGTCGCGGCGAGATCTATTTACGAAATTTCAGTCACCAACTTTCTCTTCCGAATGCGAAAATATTTTGTTGAGCCCAAACTACATAGTTTGGAATGATCATCAAAATAAGAGAAATCAGAGCTCGAACAGAAAGGTTTAGGTGTTCGTTTTTCCCGCGCGCTGTTCAGGAGTGGAATGGTAGAGAGATAGTATGATTGTGGTTTTATGAACCCTCTGCCAAGCACTTAAAAGTGAATTGCAGAGTAATCATGTAGATGTAGATGTAGATATTAATACAAAATCATTACATAAAGTTGAAAGATAGAATTTTGTTAAACCAAGCTGTATAAATTTCCACGGTAGTAATTATCAAGTTAACACGAGAAATTGAAAGAGTATTTGCTTTGTTGATTCATCTTGACTGATCAGTAATAGAAATATTCAAAATTAAGTTTCAGTTTAACTCAAGCCGTTTCACTTTGAAACGAGCACAAAATTGATTTATTATTTTGCTCCTTCATAGCTGGCAACCGTAGTTATAAGTATTTTTGGGAGGATTCGACGGTAAGTCTGCTGCTCTCGTCGTGCTGGAAGGGTTACCCACTGCTGCTAGCAGTGATGATTGGATACTTAAGTTCACTACAAAGTTAAGTGGGTCAGGTAGGCAGTGTTACCGTGTGAACTGTAGGGCGTCGTAGGCTGTGGATCGAAACCATTCAATCATCACAGCTCTTTGGGTCATAGTCTGGTTAGAAGTGTGCTTTAATCTTTAGGTAAATACTGGCGAGTAACGGTCGAAAAGTACACGCAAGTGAATTTAATAGCTTAGCAAGGTCCAAGGGGCACATAGTTAATGTTGCGCAATGGCGAGGGTAGTAGCGGAGCAAAAGTGAACTGAGAGTGTGGCACCTATGCTGTATTCAGATATTAACAACTTGAATTCGCTACTATCTCTTACCATTAGGACCGTACTAATTAATGTTAATACACATAGCGTGATAGCTACAAGTATGTATTTGTGATATACATACGGAATTAGGAAGCGGGTCATTCTGTCAGTGAAAGGGGCAAAACAATCGAGTCGGTTGAAAATATACCTGTTTTACTGACAGAGGGATTCGGCGGTTCGGTCTCAAGTGGAAAAACGTTGTGTGGAGTGGTGAATCACGGTACACAATGTGGCGATACGATGGCAGGGTGTGGGCATGGTGAATGCCCGGTGAACGTTATCTGCCAGCGTCTATAGTGAAAACAGTAAAATTCGCCGTGCGGGATTAGCCAAGCGGTCCAAGGAGCTGCAGTCATAGACCGTGCGGCTGGTCCCGACGGAGGTTCGAATAGATGTGTGTGTGTTTGCCCTTAGGATAATTTAGGTTAAGTAGTGTGTAAGCTTAGGGACTGATGACCTTAGCAGTTAAGTCCCATAAGATTTCACACACCAGTAAAATTCGGAGGCAGTGGTGTTATGGTCTGGTCATGTCTTTCATGAAGGGGGTTTGCACCTCTTATTGTTTTGCGTGGCACTAACACAGCACAGGCCTACATTGCTATTTTAAGCACCTTCTTGCTTCCCACTGTTGAAGAGCGATTCGAGGATGGCGACTGCATCCCTCAACTCGATCGAGCACCTGTTCATGAAAAATAGTTCAAATGGCTCTGAGAACTATGGGACTTAACTTCTGAGGTCATCAGTCCCCTAGAACTTAGAACTACTTAAACCTAACTAACCTAAGGACATCACAAACATCCATGTCCGAGGCAGGATTCGAACCTGCGACCGTAGAGGTCGCGCGGTTCCAGACTGTAGCGCCTAGAACCGCTCGGTCACCCCGGCCGGCACCTGTTTCTAATACATGGCCTGTGGCGGAGTGGTTACACGACAATAACATGCCTGTAATGGGCTGCCCTGTACAGAATCCTGGCCTGAATCCTATAGAACACCTTTGGGTTGTTTTGGAACGCCGACTTCGTGCCAGGCCTACCCGGCCGACATCAATACCTCTCCTCAGTGCAGAACTCCGTGAAGAATGGGCTGCCATTTCCCAAGAAACCTTCCAGCACCTGATCGAACGTATGCCTGCGAGAGTGGAAGCTGTTATTAAGGCTAAGGGTGGGCTAACAGCATACTGAATTCCAGCTTTACCGATGGAGGGCGCCACGAACTTTTAAGTTATTTTCAGCCAGATGCGCGAACACTTTTGATCACATAGTGTACGTGAAACTTCCTGGCAGATAAAAACTGTGTGCCGGACCGGGTGTATGTCTCTTTCAAGGTACGAGTAGATAGCACTGTCCGAAAATTTGGAGGCCGTTTGACTCTACTAGTCACTACCTTCTTTCACAGTCGCATTTGTATGATATTTCGTATTTAGCCTTTTATATTGTAAGGGTTTTCGTATTTAGGATTTTTTATTGTAAGAAGGCTGTCTATCCATTATCAGTCTATCGAGTACTTCAGAACAACTTATTTGGCCAAATTTGTTTTTATCCTTTTTGAAATCCGTTTCGGCTGGTTACTATTTGTGGAACAGAACAGTTAAAATTTGCGGGACTTGAAAGGCTTCTCGGAGGAGCATTGGTGCAGGAGCCACAGAAGTCAAAGAAAATACATCTCTTTTTATGTAATTTATGTTAAATTACCTGTCTGAAAATATGTGAACATTTACATGGACGCATCTCTCTGAAATCTATTTTTTCTCATGAAAAAATTGTATGAGGAAATAATAATGTATAAAACGAGAACTGTTGATGAATGTTGTCGCTCATAGGAAGAATCAAGACTAGAACGTGTAGATGAAACGCTGAATGTATTCTTTATGATCGTGAAATGGTAGAAGTGGGCGTAATTGTGTCGTAGTTCTGTCGCGGACGAGTTCTTAACAATAAGTAACTGCTGATGAAACAAGAACAGAAAATGTGTTTTACTGATGGATAAATGTTGGACACTGAAGAGCTTTGTCAGTAATTACAACAAACAGTCATCCTCTAGGCACCGACAGAAGAAGGTATCTAAAGCAAAGGTAAGTATTTTCGAAGAATGTTTTGTTATTTGTATTCAAATATTCAGCCCCAAAGCCAGCTTGCGCCGCGCGGGATTATGCGAGCGGTCAAGGGCGCTGCAGTCATAGACTGTGCGGCTGGTCCCGGCGGCGGTTCGAGTCCTCCCTCGGGCATGGGTGTGTGTGTTTGTCCTTAGGATAATTTAGGTTAAGTAGTGTGTAAGCTTAGGGACTGATGACCTTAGCAGTTAAGTCCCATAAGATTTCACACACCAGCTTGCAGTAATGGACAGGTAAACGCTAAAGTCTCATTTACACGGTGTAAGAGTGCATCTTGAATCTGACAAAAATCTAAATTGCCTTCTACAGCCGAATTAACTTGATTAGGTATGATTTTTTTTTTAGTTTTTGCAGATTGCTTTCGTATCCTCCCCAATTCTATTTAATACCTCCTCATTCGGTCCCGAGTTCTTGAACTGACCGGACGAATTCTCGTCGACTTCTTGAAATTCACATTTCTGCTTTTTTTCTTGTCAACAACTATCCCTTTCTCGCAACGAAATTCTTCCGGAAGATCGCGACTGCATTCCACAATGTCTTGTTCACATTACAGATACTTTCTTAAATCATTTTTACCTCGTTTCACGCAATTTCTGGCATACTGTTGTAAGCGATTTCTGTTTCTCCCATTCAGATTCCTGAAAGGCCTTTAACTGCTTTTCCACACTAACAGTGCTCAGTTCTTGCCATCCATCCACCCATCTATCCTGTCACGTAGGAGAAGCTTCAGGATGTGGAACGAGTGGAGATATACCGCAGCAAAAATGAAACTTATTATGTAGCGGTACACTGAATTTACAATGAAGTATTACGATACCAGTTAATGTTGCTTACGTTTACGCCAGCTAAATTTAGCCCACTGAATTCGAAAGAAAGTCATCATTTTGAAAAGAAAAGAAAAATAGAAAAGCTGTTCCTTTTTAAGTTGTATCTATCAGCTGTTGTTCATCTCCCACTGGTAATTTAGGTTTTAAATGAATGTTTTGCGATTTAAAAAAAAACAGTTACTTACATTTGTAATAACACTGGCTTGTTTACAACTATTAGTCTCCTTGGCACGAAGCTTTACAATGGACGCTGTTAGTTGCCAAGCAGCTAATAGAAATATTAAATTATTGACTCTCGACAGATAGAAAGTTTTCAGCTTCTCAGTATAAGAACTAAATTAGTTTTGTGTTACTTATGCCAAAAATCCTACGCCTCTTTACTGTTGACTGCCAATTTCGCCAAATACCAGACAAGTTTTACCAATTTATTGAGTTTTGAAGATAGATAAAGCAGAATAATTGGAAATTCACTCTCACGGTCGCGGAACTTGCAGTTTGTTGCCTCAACACTACCAGTCCGATTGAAATTACTCGTAAGTTGACACTTCACTCGTCGGAACTGGTTTTCTCCAATCAGACCGTTCAACGTCACACCCGAACCGTTCGCCTTTGGGAACTGCCCAAAACTTGGACAGTTCACTTCCAGTTCCTTGTCTGGCTCTCTTTCCTGATGTTTTCTGATCTCGAATCCTACATCTGCCACTGTTATTTCGAACTTCATGACATATGATAATTACGTCAAAACAATACATACACACAACGTAGTTAACGAAAGACGACGTTTCATACACATCACTTACCAAAACTACTGGGCCCTTCCGCAGAAGACACGATTTGCCGTCATACGGAGCGAGGTGGTGCAGTGGGTAGCACGATGGACTGCGTTCGGGAAGACGACGGTCCAAACCCGTCTCCGGCAATCCTAATTTAGGTTTTTCCGTGATTCCCCTAAATCCTTTTACGCAAATGCCGGGATGAATCCTTCGACAGGGCACGGCCGATTTCCTTCCCAATCCTTCCCTAATCCGAGCTTGTGCTCCGTCGGTAATGACCTCGCTGTCGACGGGGCGTTAAACGCTAATGTCCTCCTCCTCCTAACCGTCACACATACAGTTATTATATTCACTGAGATCGACTTACATTTGAAAGCTTCGCACGACATTGCATGAAGACGAATCTTAGAAATCTGCAAGTCATCGTTGCGACTGGGTCACGACAGTCATAAATATGACACTTCACGCAGTGTTGTGATGTAGCGCGGTGCTTAGCTTATAAATACAACGTGGAGAACGCGTGGGATAGAATCTTGTCAAATTCTTATATTTCTAAATCTATTAAAAAGACTCTGATTATTATTTTTCTTAAGTTTACTAGCTTCAATGTATTTTCTTTACTTCTGATAGTTCGCCGCAGTCATTTTCGTCGTCGTGTTGACTTTTGTTATTGCTCTGATTTTTCTTCCTACCATTCTCTTCTTGTTTGGAATATGCCAGTGTCACCTATAACTTGCAACCAAGTACCAACCAGGTCTGCTGGTCGGTTGATAATGCGGCAGCTCGTGTGGCTGTTCTGAGGACAGTTTCAGGTAACCAATGACAACGAAAAATTATAATTTGCTTTTAGTATTGAAACTGACATTTACCTGTCTTGAGTTTACTCGCAGAGGTTAGCTTTAATTGCCGTGAGCAACGCGATCCTGATTTTCGTTCTGCTGCAGATGGTTGACCGCCGTTTTCTTGGATACATAGGACATCACGAGGCTTTGGTTAGGTCAGGACATGAGTTTCAATTCAGTGCTACGAAACGTGTCGTCCGTCGCAGCTATTGGTCACATAAAATCTGCTCTCGACCCAAACTTCCAAGTGTCGTCAATCATGTGTCTACAACTTCCACTCGTACAGTCATTACGTATATTCTTATCCAGGGGAGGACATTTTAGAGGCAAGTTGCTGCCTGGTTGTTGTTGTGGCATTCAGTCCAGAGACTGGTTTGATGCAGCTCTCCATGCTACTCTATCCTGTGCAAGCTTCTTCATCTCCCATTACCTACTGCAACCTACATCCTTCTGAATCTGCTTAGTGTATTCATCTATTGGTCTCCCTCTACGATTTTTACCCTCCCGCAGCCCTCCAATGCTAAATTTGCGGTCCACTGATGCCTCAGAACATGTCCTACCAACCGATCCCTTCTTCTTGTCAAGCTGTGCCACAAACTCCTCTTCTCCCAAATTCTATTCAATACCTCCTCATTAGTTACGTGATCTACCCATCTAATCTTCAGCATTCTTCTGTAGCACCACATTTCGAAAGCTTCTACTCTCTTCTTTTCCAAACTATTTATCGTCCATGTTTCACTTCCATACATCGTTACACTCCATACAAATACTTTCAGAAACGACTTCCTGACACTTAAATCTATATTCGATGTTAACAAATTTCTCTTCTTCAGAAACGCTTCCTTGCTATTGCTAGTCTACATTTTATATCCTCTCTACTTCGACCATCATCAGTTTTTTTTCTCCACAAATAGCAAAAGTCATCTACCACCTTCAGTGTCTCATTACCTAGTCTAATTTCCTCAGCATCACCCGACCTACACTCCTGGAAATGGAAAAAAGAACACATTGACACCGGTGTGTCAGACCCACCATACTTGGTCCGGACACTGCGAGAGGGCTGTACAAGCAATGATCACACGCACGGCACAGCGGACACACCAGGAACCGCGGTGTTGGCCGTCGAATGGCGCTAGCTGCGCAGCATTTGTGCACCGCCGCCGTCAGTGTCAGCCAGTTTGCCGTGGCATACGGAGCTCCATCGCAGTCTTTAACACTGGTAGCATGCCGCGACAGCGTGGACGTGAACCGTATGTGCAGTTGACGGACTTTGAGCGAGGGCGTATAGTGGGCATGCGGGAGGCCGGGTGGACGTACCGCCGAATTGCTCAACACGTGGGGCGTGAGGTCTCCACAGTACATCGATGTTGTCGCCAGTGGTCGGCGGAAGGTGCACGTGCCCGTCGACCTGGGACCGGACCGCAGCGACGCACGGATGCACGCCAAGACCGTAGGATCCTACGCAGTGCCGTAGGGGACAGCACCGCCACTTCCCAGCAAATTAGGGACACTGTTGCTCCTGGGGTATCGGCGAGGACCATTCGCAACCGTCTCCATGAAGCTGGGCTCCTGTCCCGCACACCGTTAGGCCGTCTTCCGCTCACGCCCCAACATCGTGCAGCCCGCCTCCAGTGGTGTCGCGACAGGCGTGAATGGAGGGACGAATGGAGACGTATCGTCTTCAGCGATGAGAGTCGCTTCTGCCTTGGTGCCAATGATGGTCGTATGCGTGTTTGGTGCCGTGCAGGTGAGCGCCACAATCAGGACTGCATACGACCGAGGCACACAGGGCCAACACCCGGCATCATGGTGTGGGGAGCGATCTCCTACACTGGCCGTACACCACTGGTGATCGTCGAGGGGACACTGAATAGTGCACGGTACATCCAAACCGTCATCGAACCCATCGTTCTACCATTCCTAGACCGGCAAGGGAATTTGCTGTTCCAACAGGACAATGCACGTCCGCATGTATCCCGTGCCACCCAACGTGCTCTAGAAGGTGTACGTCAACTACCCTGGCCAGCAAGATCTCCGGATCTGTCCCCCATTGAGCATGTTTGGGATTGGATGAAGCGTCGTCTCACGCGGTCTGCACGTCCAGCACGAACGCTGGTCCAACTGAGGCGCCAGGTGGAAATGGCATGGCAAGCCGTTCCACAGGACTACATCCAGCATCTCTACGATCGTCTCCATGGGAGAATAGCAGCCTGCATTGCTGCGAAAGGTGGATATACACTGTACTAGTGCCGACATTGTGCATGCTCTGTTGCCTGTGTCTATGTGCCTGTGGTTCTGTCAGTGTGCTCATGTGATGTATCTGACCCCAGGAATGTGTCAATAAAGTTTTCCCTTCCTGGGACAATGAATTCACGGTGTTCTTATTTCAATTTCCAGGAGTGTATTTCGATTACATTCCATTATCCCCGTTTTGCTTCTGTTGATGTTCATCTTATATCCTCCTTTCAAGACACCATCCATTCCGTTCAACTGCTCTTCCAAGTCCTTTGCTGTCTCTGACAGAGTTAGAATGTCATCGGCGTACCTCACTGTTTTTATTTCTTCTCCATGGATCTTAATACCTACTCCGAATTTTTCTTTTGTTTCCTTTATTGCTTGCTCAATATACGGATTGAATAACATCGGTGATATGCTACAACCCTGTCTCACTCCCTTCCCAACCACTGCTTCCCTTTCATGCCCCTCAACTCTTATAACTGCCATTTGGTTTCTATACAAATTTTAAATAACCTTTCGCTCCCTGTATTTTACCCCTGCCACCTTCAGATATTGAAAGAGAGTATTCCAGTCAACATTGTCAAAAGCTTTCTCTAAGTATACAAATGCTAGAAACGTAGGTTTGCCTTTCATTAATCTAGCTTCTAAGATAAGTCGTAGGGTCAGTATCGCCTCACGTGTTCGAATATTTCTACGGAATCCAAACTGATCTTACCGAGGTCGGCTTCTACCAGTTTTTCCACTCGTCTGCAAAGAATTCGCGTCATTATTTTGCAGCCATGACTTATTAAACCGATAGTTCGATAATTTTGACATCTGTCAACACCTGCTTTCTTTGGGACTGGAATTATTATAGTCTTCTTGAAGTCTGAGGGTATTTCGCCTGTCTCATACATCTTGCTCACCAGATGGTAGAGTTTTGTTAAGGCTGCCTCTCCCAAGGCTGTCAGTAGTTCTAATGGAATGCTGTCTACTCCCGGGACCTTGTTTCGACTTAGGTCTTTCAGTGCTCTTTCAACCTCTTCACGCAGTATCATATCTCCCAATTCATCTTCATCTACATCTTCTTCCATTTCCATAATATTGTCCTCAAGTACATCGCCCTTGTATAGACCCTCTATATACTCCTTCCACCTTTCTGCTTTTCCATGTTTGGTTAGAACTGGGTTTCCATTTGAGCTCTTGATATTCATACAGGTGATTCTCTTTTCAGCAAAGATCTCTTTAATTTCCCTAATGAGATATGCCTCTACATCCTTACGTTTGTCCTGTAGCCATCCATGCTTAGCCATTTTGCACTTCCTGTTGGTCTCATTTTTGAGACGTTTGTATTCCTTTTTGCATGCTTCGTTAACTGCATTTTTATATTTTCTCCTTTCATCAATTAAATTCAATATATCTTCCGTTACCCAAGGATTCCTACAAGCCCTCGTCTTTTTACCTACTTGATCCTCCGCTGCCTTCACTATTTCATCTCTCAAAGCTACCCATTCTTCTTCCAATGTATTTCTTTCCCACATTCCTGTAAATCGTTCCCTAATGCTCTCCCTGAAACTCTCTACAACCTCTGGTTCTGTCAGTTTATCATGGTCCCACCTCCTGGAATTCTCACCTATTTGCAGTTTTTTCAGTTTTAATCTACTGCCTGGTATCGGCACATAAATATGATATTACTGTGTCTATGTTGTAAAGAACAAAGATACAATGTTCCTCTGGATACGCATGTATGTCCGAAGGAACACTGCATCCTACTTTTGAACAACACAGGCGCTGCCATATCGTATTTAGCCGCCGACTCCGGTAAACCACTTTCAATTAAAATGTCTCCCGTGTAATTAAATACACATAATGAATGTACGAGTGCAGGTTGTAGACACATGGCTCACGACATATGGAAGTTTGGGTCTGGCCGTGAGTAATGGTAAGTCGACTACTCACGATGAGTGGGAAATCCTGATTCGAGTCCTTTATTCAACTGATGCTTGTCCATATTCGCAACTGCGAATACATTTTAAGAAAATCATTAAACGTCACACGAAGTGCAAACTGTAGTTTTAAACTTACTTTCGATGGCGAATCATTCCGTTCTGAACTGGTAACTGGTCCTTTTTATTCCAAATAAATGGCATTATTAACAGTCTGCTTGCTTTTTTTACTGTATTTTAAGAATTAACATGTAATTGCTTGCCTTCAGTGTTGGTTCCTTAGGATTTCGTTTCTCCGTGTTCCCTAGAGTACCTGAGTCTAATGCAGATGCCGCTACCGTAGGACACATGATCTGCTCAACTCTTAGCGTTTCCCGAGAGCATACAGATACTGACCCCTGGCAACACCTAAAGGCGATGCAGAGACTTTCCGGTCGCAACGGGCCGAAGTGGCCTCATTGCACGTTCCTGGACAGATATGTTTTGAAAAAACACCTATCGTCTTCAATCTGTTCTAATTATTGCGTTACCAGCAGAGCTCACGAACTGTTCAATATTACCAGTACCGTACTAAAACCATTCTAAATCCAAGATCACATAAATATTTCTATATTAAAATAACCGGTTTCGACAGACTTTGCTGTTGTCTTCAGGTGTTAAAAAATCTTTTTGTTATGATACGTGCTCATTTTATATTGGACCTCAGGTCTAGTTGTAATGTGGATAAAAAATAGCGCACGACAAATTGGGGCGAGGTCCAATTTAAAATGAACACGTTTCATAACAAAAGGATTTTTTAAGACCTGAAAATGACAGAGAAGTCTGTCGAAACTGATTGTTTTAAACAAAGAAGTATTTATGCGAGCTTGGCTTTAGAAAGTTTTCAGCACGTAAAACACGTCGCTCCTTCATTCTTCTCAAAATGAGAAGATTCAATCAAACTGTAATAGCGTACGTCACACTAACTTCTTGTTTGTTTTTGAGCAGTTAAAAGTTCGCGTGTGCATTCAGGTTTCCGAACCAAGAAGGCGGCACACTGCGTAACAAAACAGTGCCGCGAACCACTGATTAAAACACCTGCAACGGAGTTAATTGTAGCTCAGTGGAGCGATACTCATTACGCTTTAATAATATTAGAGTTGTGAACTTTCTACGGAGAAGTTCGACGTTAACACGCGCAACGGAGTCCTCGGGCGTGAAGGTGCGGTCGGCGGAGGTTAAAACGCGAGCAACGAAAGAGAGGAACGCAGTATTATTAATGAGTAACGAACATAAAATTTAACGTGTTCGGTGAATGGCTAACACGTTGCAGGAACTGTAGCAGCGCTGTGCCTTGCACAAAAACTGTGAACGGCTTTAAACCGGCCCACCTTGCGCCAGTTTGCTGTCTCGTTCATCGGAATTTGTTATAATGTCATTACATGTACTGTTTAACTGCGGCCGCCGGAAACATTTCCTGGGTACAGGGAGTTTCAGCTCTGAAACGTCTACCTACCGATATTCTAGACAGCGTGATTTTTTAAAAACTGATGTAGGTCAGTAAACAACTAGAATTCTGGTTCTACAACACGTGGATAATATTGATAAAAGGATATTAATTTCAAGGAAGTTCCACATCCCATCAGTATGAAGGACGAGAAACACTGTTGTGATTCCCACAGATGAAGGCCTTGACCTACCGTTTATAACCATCTAAACTCTGGGAATCGCTGTGAAGCGTGGCAGAGGGTACTTTCTCAGTTCATCGAAAGTGATAGGAAGAGTGACCGTACATCTCTTTCGAACTGTAATTTCCTTAATTTTATTTAGACTTGTTGGAAGAGTTCTGTGAATAGGAGTGTATCTGTAAAGGAAATCACGTTCAAGACGCTAGAGCGATCTGTCATTATTCAAACGCGGAAGCGCTGTATGACATATGTTTGAGAAGGCAGCGAGCAGAATCACGTTTTAAGGTCGGTGATGTGGAGAGAGGAGGGGGACGTTGGTGTTCGGTTCCTGTTTGAGCTAGGAACGTGGGATACAAGGTTTTTGGTTTAGCTCGGACCAGCGGCCATTGGTATAACTATTCGAATATTTGTCTTTATGTAGGTCTCTTACCGTATGCTAAGCAAGGTTTGAAAGGCGAAACGTAGCCGGCGTCCAGGCAAATTGTGAGAATCGATTAATTTCCTTTGCAAAAGATGTTAACTGGGCTGAAATTAATGCTCAGCTAATGGAAACATTTGCACGAGAACTGTTAGGATTTCACGTGCAAATGCGTGCAAAAAAAAAAAAAAAAAAAAAAAAAAAAAAATAAATAAATAAATAAATAAATAAAAATAAAAATCTGTGAGGTTTTTCAAGCGCATTTGTACAAATCGGTTCAAACTTTGCACTAAGGTAGATAAATGGACCAACTCAAAATGATTTTTTTTCATCCAATAATCTTTATCCATTGTCGAAATATGATGATTTAAAACCGAGCTAAATGTAGCATCTCAAATTCATTCCTATGTGAAATGCATGCGCGGAAACGGCTTAAAGTAACCCACATAAAATATGGAGTCATATGATAAAATTGAAAACTCGCTTTCAAAAATCTAGGTTCATTTGGATTTTAGACTATTTTTACGTACTCCACTTCTGTGTTTCACAAAAAAATGGTTGGTTCAAATGGCTCTGAGCACTATGGGACTCAACTGCTGAGGTCATTAGTCACCTAGAACTTAGAACTAGTTAAACCTAACTAACCTAAGGACATCACACACATCCATGCCCGAGGCAGGATTCGAACCTGCGACCGTAGCGGTCTCGCGGTTCCAGACTGCAGCGCCAGAACCGCACGGCCACTTCGGCCGGCTGTGTTTCACATGTGCGAATTTTGTAAGAAGATAGACAAATACATGCCATTAATGGTCGTCATACTATTTTGTGAAAGCTTTATCCGTTTCCATGATATAAGCAACATGATTCGAAGGCAATAAAAAACCTATACAGTATCAGTCGTCACCCGCGTCAGCAAAAATCTACGTCGATCCGCAAACCATAGCGGTCTAATGTCAAAGCTATGGTATAGTGAATGTTGAGAACCAAAATGAAACTGCTCCTACCCCAGCACAAAAAAGGCGATTATGTCGCGGGCAGAGTTAGGGATGTAAAATAAGGGAACTATATTTTACATTTATCTGGCAGCTTCAAAGATATTTAAATCAGAACGTATTGACATATTCGTGCTTTTTTATAAGTTAACCCTGCTTTCCCAACGGACTGCCCTCTCTTAGTTGCAAGATATTGACACACCTACATCTTGCAATTTACTCTGTGCCCAAAATGCAGATGATTCGCCAGCCGTAGTAAACAACATATTATGTCATATTATATGATAAGACTGAGGAGCTTAAATGTAACATGTAAATATGTTTTTCTGGGGGGGGGGGGGGACAAAATGTCTGGGGGTGTATTTGTTCCTGGCGGAATAACATTATGTATTATGTTACTTTACTTGAGACGACGCACAATGTTACATGACATGGATACTAATACTAACAAGCAAATAAGCGCGAATATGTCAACATATTTTGATTGAAATGTCTTTGTAGCTGCCAGATAAGTCTAAAAGATACTGTAGTTCCCTTCTGCTACATCCCAAACTCTGCCCAAGACATATTCGCTATTTTTTGTGCCATGATAGGACCATTTTTCATTCTAGTAGAGTTCTGTTCGTGTATTTTGAGTCCTAATCAATAGGCAACAGATATTGAACGCCTTGGGATCGTAAGAGATCGATATAGCTTATATGAAAATGTAACAGAAATGCCTGGGGATTTTAAATCGAAATCCGTGGAAGGATGAAATCTGTATTCGAAGAAGACTGCACAATCTTTATGCTACCACAAATCCATATACCGTAAGTGATAATGTGAACAACATAACAAAGAATAAAGCACTTGCAGACATCTATATCTACATGGATAATCTGCAAATCACATTTAAGTGCCTGGCAGAGGGTTTCATCGAACCACCGTCACAATTCTCTATTATCCAATCTCGTATAGTGCGCGGAAAGAACGAACACCTATATCATTCCGAACGAGCTCTGATTTCCATTATTTTATCGTGGTGATCGTTTCTCCCGATGTAGGTCAGTGTCAACAAAATATTGTATCATTCGGAGGAGAAAGTTGGTGATTGAAATTTCGTGAGAAGATTCCGTCGCAACGAAAAATGTCTTTTAACGAAGTCCAGAACAAATCCTGTATAATTTCTGTGACACTCTCTCCCATATTTTGCGATAATACAAGATGTGCTGCCCATCTTTGAACTTTTTCGATGTACTCCGTCAGTCCTATCTGGTAAGGATCGCACATCGTGCAGCAGTATTCTAAGAGAAGACGGAATAGCGTAGTGTAGGGAGTCTCTGATCTGTTACATTTTGTAAGTGTCCTGCCAATAAAACGCAGTCTTTGGTTAGCCTTCCCCACAACATTTTCTATGTGTTCCTTCCAATGTAAGTTGTTCGTAATTGTAATACCTAGGTATTTAATTGAATTTACGGCTTTTAGATTAGACTGATTTACCGTTTAAACGAAGTTTCACGTATTCCTTTTAGCATTCATGTGGATAAGTTCACACATTTAGTTATTTAGGGTCAACTTCCAATTTTCGCACTATTCAGATATCTTTTCCAAGTCTTTTTCAATTTGTTTTGATCTTCTGTTGACTTTATTAGTCGATAACCGACAGCGTCATCTGCTAACAACCTAAGACGGCTGCTCAGATTATCTCTAAAGTCGTTTATACAGATAAGGAGCAGCAAAGGGCCTACAATACTACCTTGGGGAACGCCGGAAGTCACTTCTGTTTTACTCGATGACTTTCCGTCAATTACTACGAACTGTGACCTCTCTGACGGGAAATAACAAATCCAGTAACATAACTGAGGCGATATTCCATAAGCACGCAATTACACTACCAGCCGTCCGTGTGGTACAGTGTCAAAAGTTTTCCGGAAATCCAGAAATACGGAATCGATCTCAAAACTCTTGTCAATAGTACTCAACACTTCATGTGAATAAAGTGCTATTCATGTTTAAGAGGAACGATGTTTTCTATACCCATGTTGACTGTGTGTCAACAGACAGTTTTCTTCGAGGTAATTCGTAGTGTCTGAACACAATATATGTTCCAAAATCCTGCTGCATATCGACGTCAACGATATAGGCCTGTAATTTAGTGGATTACTCGTACTACCTTTCTTGAATAGTGGTGTGACGTGTGCAACTTTCCAGTCTTTGGGTACGGATCTTTCGTCGAGCGAAGGGTTGTACATGATTGTTAAGTATGGAGCTAATGCATCAGCATACTCCGAAAGGAACCTAATTGGTATACAGTCTGGATCAGAAGACTTGCTTTTATTAAGTGAAATAAGTTGCTTCACTACTCCTCTCTTAATACGCGTGTGGAATAGAAAATAAAATCTGTAGGAGGTTTGTAAATAAAATATACCTCGTCCATGCACAGTACGTGAGGTGATTCAACTGCCCCTAGCGATGTCGTTTTGTGCAGCCTGCAATCTTATATCTGGCCTTCAAAAACCACGCTCTAGATTTTCATATTCTCTCTCTCACTCCGCGAAAACTATTAGGCCTACAGAGGAAATGAACTGGAGATCTTCGTGGGATATTTAATGTAGTTTAATTTCGTGCTGTGATACATTACCCCTAGAGGCCTTAGTTTTCGAGTTACTCAAGAAAACCGTATAAAAGTGACCTTCAAATGCAATCATCCACTTTTGAGCCGTGACGTCCTGCGATGCTCTTGGCATGATAGTTCCTCTCTCAAAGTTACGCTCTTTGCGGCGTCCAGGTTGGCTAGTGCCCTGTATTTAGGACAGCCGCGGCTAGCGAGGAGGAGGGCTCTGTCCTCTCCCCTCTCCTCTACCTCCTGTACACGGCAGATATGCCCCAACCCCCTCCTCCAGTTCACCTCTTGCAATATGCTGATGACACCGCATTCCTCGCCCTCGCTCCTACCCTCCAACGGTCCCAACGCCTTCTCCAGAATCACCTTGACCTTTTTGCTGCACGGTGTAACCAGTGGCTCCTGAAACTCAACCCTTCTAAGACCCAGGCAATCGTCGTAGGTCGTACCACTCGCTCCTTCCGGCTCCTGGATTTCTCCCTTACTGTCTGCGCCCGTCCTGTCCACCTCACCCCCACCCTCACCTACCTTGGCCTCACCATTGACCGTCACCTCACCTAGATCCCTCATCTCCGCTCCATCCAATCCAAAGCCCACAACTGCCTCCGACTCCTCAAACTCCTCTCTGGCCGGACATGGGGGTTGCACCCCTCTACCATCCTCCACACCTACAAATCCTTAATCCGTCCCATCCACTGTTATGCCAGTCCTGCCTGGATATCTGCCCCCCCCCCCCCCAAATTCTATAAGTCCCTCTAGATCCTTGAGCGTCATGGACTCTGCCTTGCCTTCTGTATATGCCTCCTGTCCCCCACGTGGATCCTCTATGATCTCATTCCTTTCCCCCATCTGCTCCTATTCCTCGAACATATCCGCATCCTCTACACCTCCCGCCGTCTTGAACCCCCTCACCCCCTGGTTGCTCCTCTCCTCTCCCATCCTCCCCCCCCCCCCCCGCCACGCCTTCACCGTTGTGTCCCCCCTACCCTCCATCTCTAACCCTACATCTCCTTTCCCAAGGTGGTTTCCATCAACTCCCCCTCCCGGATGATGCCCTCTCTCCCTCCATTTATCCCTCCTACCAACTCTGATCCTCACTTCCCCTCCTTTCCTCTGTCCTTTCCCTGCGCTCCCTCTTCCCCCCCCCCCCTTCCATCCTGTTTTCTCCCCACTAAACCTCTCCCTACCTCCCTTCTCCCCCCCCCCCCCCGAGTCCTTTTGTCTTCCCCTCCTCTGCCTACCCCACTCCCTGTCGCATCTGCCCAGCGCCCCCCACCCCTCTTATGGGCCCTCCTCCTCCATCAGCTCCTTTCCCGGCTCCCCCCCTTTTTTTATTTTCGCATCATCTGTCCCGTTTCCCCCCCACCTGCTCTCGGCTGTGGTATGTCACAATTGCCACCTTTTTAGTGCAGTGTTCCAGTGACTGTTCAGTGTTGTTCGTCTTTCTTGTGTTGCGAACAGAAACCATGCTGTCGCTGGGTGTGAATTTTATGTCTTTTGCGAACAGAAACCAGACTGTCACCGTGTTTTTTTAATTGTCTGTCTATTGTTTTACCTTTCTGCTTTGTCTGTATTTTCTTAGCGTCATCATCCCTCTGTTCTTTGTTTTAAGTTCCACGATTTCTTTTCACTATGTTACTCTTTAATTCTCCGATTTTATCGCCTGTTTTTATTATTTATTCTCTTCATCTTTCTAACAAAGTCTGTAGGCTGAAGAGCGGCATACTAAGCTGCTTCCAGCCCGCCCCCCTTCGGGGGGAATTGAAATTCAATAAAGGAAAAAAAAGGGAGGAGGAGACTGGATCAAGGCAGTGGTGGGGAGTCGGTTGGCGGCAGTGACAGAGGGAAGACAGCGCACGGAGCAACGCGAGTAGTCAGTCGCCGCTTGGTGTACAGCGAGGACGCACGGAGTTGACATTCCGGCGCCTCGGTCTGGTGGCGAGCGGAACTGGAGTGCGAAAGCAGTCACTAGTCAACATAGGCTCTGTTTAAGAGTCCTCCTCGAATCCTGAGGAGAGTGCAGGAGTTTACCCTGGCGTACACTTTAACGGCGAGCTCCTGGACTATCTTTAAATGGTGAGTCATTTTGTGGTGGAGCTTTTGGATGTCATTGCTCCGTGTAGCCATTTTAATTCTCGCTAGTCATTCCTTAAACCACTTGGACGTGGGTTCGGGATACTTGGTATTGCAAGTCCATGTAACTGCGCTGTGCCCTGCTTCTGTTGCATTACAAAAAATGGCTCAAATGGCTCTGAGCACTATGGGACTCAACTGCTGTGGTCATAAGTCCCCTAGAACTTAGAACTACTGAAACCTAACTAACCTAAGGACAGCACACAACACCCAGCCATCACGAGGCAGAGAAAATCCCTGACCCCGCCGGGAATCGAACCCGGGAACCCGGGCGTGGGAAGCGAGAACGCTACCGCACGACCACGAGATGCGGGCCTGTTGCATTACAAGTGTGGCCGATATTCAGCGATTCCTTTTTTTATTATTAATGTTAATATGTTAAGTGGTCAATTTTATGAATCAAAATTTATTCTCTGTACAAAACTACAGCTGCCAATGTAAATTGGAATTGCCAACTTCCTATTGGTTGGCAACTATAATAGTAACTATTTTGTTCCGCGAAACGGTGTTTTGCTATTTAAGGTTTTGTGCGGATTGCCTGGTCATCATCACATTGAACTCGTTGTCGTTTATAAATTTCACGTCATTAGAGATTGTGTATTGCCTTAATAGTAACTGCGGTTGTCACACTTTAACATTTAACATCTCTTACTGCATTTGGCGCCACCCAGTGCTTGGAAATTGGTTTTAGTATTTTAGTGAACAGTGTATCAGTACCGGGTTTGTGTGTTATAGAAGCCGTTTTTGGTGTGCGCAGTTCCTCCCGCCTGTTGTTGTCACTTGAAATCTCGAGCACGGAATCCAGACGCGCGGCCGATGTGAACGCCAAACGTCGAGAATGTGCTGATTGCTGTGTACATCTTTCAGGGTATCACAACATCATATTGCCGAGTTTTTTCCATAATAGTTAATTCACTTAATTATGAGATCTTACGATTTGAGTATGTTTTGAAACCTAATAGTTTTTACAAATTGTTATTTCTCATATTCACAAGGCCTGATAACTGACTAATGAGCTCAGATCTGTAGTTATGTTAAGGTTATATCTGTGTAAAGTAATTTCTTTATTAATTCAAGGCTGGATCCATAAGGCTGTTTTTCTTTAAATTTTTTTAATTATTCTCATTGCTTATATACAGTTGAAAAATCGGTGTAGATCTCTACTAATTAAGCATTTTGTTGTTACCAGTGCTCCGTTTTAATTAATGTGTTGAAAATAAATTTTGTATCTTGAAATGGGGTCAGCATTCCACTCCAGTAGCCCATGTTCCCTGCTTACCAATCCCAGACCTTACCAACTTTCACACTCAGTCACCACCGGTCAGAATTCGTGATACGTTTTGCATGGCCCTCCCTCTTACCTCCATACAAAAATTTCCGAATGCACAAGTTATTTTCCACATACACTTTTTTTTGTTTACATTGACTGACCTTATTACACCGACTTAGTCGGGCACTTATAAATTGTAAGATTGACGTTTGTGTAAATTCTACGTAAAAACTTTGTGAACTTAAACAGCAAAAATAAACAATTACGTCTTTGCGTTTGTGAGGTCAGCTGCATACGAAACTGCTGTGCTTGTAAGGGTTAAGTTTGGATCGAATTGGCAACGTAATTAGTTTTTGCGTAATGTTTACAAACATCGTTTTACTTTCATTATCCTCACGGATACGTTTAAATTAATAATGTTAGCGAAATAGCGACTATGCTAGTGGCGTAATAGCCCATAGGACAAAGACCAAAAAAGCGTCGAACATCGGGAATAGATCTTGTAGTCGTAAATTTTGGAACAGTGGTAGGGGTGTGTGACACGGTAGACATACTATAAACCCTGACTCGTGAGAGATCAGTGTGGGGATGGAGGTGCGTTGGAAGATCACTTTTGTACGCTTTTCTTGAGTAACTCGTACACTGTAGTCTCCAGCGGAAACGTATCCCAGTACAAAATTTAACTATATTAAATTTTCTACAAAAATATCCTGTTAATTTTTCTGTCGAATTAATAATTTGCAAGTAGCGAGAGAAAGAATTTGGAAATCTCGCTCGTGTCTTTTGAAGGCCTGGAATAACATTGCGGGTTGCATAAAACGATGTCGTTAGGGGCAGCTGAATCAGCCTCCATAACGGCTTGCATAGTACATACACGGCTGAGACAAAACTTAATGATCACCTGAATAATGGGAAGTTGATCCATATTTGGGAAGCAGTGCGTCAGCGATTCTTCCTAAAATGGATTCGAAAAGTCTGTGGGAGGTATATTACCCCCAGATTTAAACGCATAGATCACACAATTCCCATAATTTAGTGGCCGGTAGTTTGTATGCATCTCCCATATGATTTCGGTCAGGTGAATCTGGTGGCCAAGATATCAACGTGAGGTCAGTACCTAGTTCCTCAAACACTGTAACACGATTCTGGCCTTGTGACGTGCATAGGTATCCTGCTGGTAGATGCCATCGCCATCAGGGAAGATATCAAGCATGAACGGATGCAGGTGATCCGCAGTAATGTTCGCAACTGACGTGGAGTATTTGATTACCATCATGGGCCCCTGGAAGCCCAGACGAGTGTCCACCAAAGAATAATACTGCTGCCATTACACTTACTGCCGTTCGCTTGGCTGACAACGAATCCAGACAAGAACATGAAGCTGGAGTAACAAAAATAATTAAGTCCGAGTAGGATTTGCGTTCTGAGGGTTCCGTACAAACTTAATTATGTATACAGACAGTTCATCCATCCTGGGAATCGAGAGTCTCGGTGATTTTCTGCTGTTATCGATGTAGGTAATGGTGAGATGTCGGTCATAGGAAATCCAGAGCATTCGAGAATGTTTTGATTTTAAGTTTAAATTTTTTAGTGTTACTTCGCATTTGTCATTGTAATTTTTCATTTACTTTATTAATTCTGGAGCATATTAATATGTTATGCTAATTAGCAAAACAAATTATTTGAAATGATTTAAAATTCATTACTGAATAATATCTGCGCTGATATGCTGCCTTAATCAAAGTTTAGATATCAATAACTGTAATTTTTTGCTATCCTGTACCCTCAGCCACCATTTAAGTTTTTAAATTATAGTAATGGAAGTAAAGTAATTATTACAGAAATTCTCTAATAGATACTGCAGTCTGCTACTTCAATTCGGACAGCAGGGAATTTCGAAATTTATCCAGGGACTTTCCGTGTAAACTAGAAGTAGATGTTTTAGTAATAAATATTTCACAGAAAAACATTAGCATGTTGAAGGCGGGATTGAGGTTTCTATAACTGGAGGGTCTTCGACTTTATCTTCACTTATAATCAGTTAAGATCCCGGTCAGACACGGATTTAGTAGTCCATATGAAAATCGAAAATTAAATTAAAATGAAGTATTAAATTTAAGCCAAATTTGTAAGCGATGACTGAAAAAAGAATGAGTAGTACCGATATACATATCCATGTTGGGAAAAACGCTGCCGGTAATTGTGTTAGCTCTTATACTGTTTCGATTTATTAATGGTAAAATGCCTTTGGAGGTGAAATGTAGTAAAAGTGCAGTTTAGATTTTGGTTTTAAAATCTGCGTTGAAATCTCCTACAACAATCAAACGAGAAGCATGATCTTTGCCATTTTTAACGTATGTAACGGTGTGTATGCATTCTATAGCAACATTGGTTAGAAGTTGTGGCGACATCTCAACAGGAATCAACCAGACCTGGAATATTCTGCAACTGCCGTTGACTGCGCCTGGGTCATTTAACCAATACCTTTTTCAAGATCCATCCATGGATTATGGTGTACATACGCAATAGATCCCCATCAGAATCTGCTTTACCTACTGCGAGAGCGTCTACTCTGCACGCCTCATCAAAATCACAAGTTTAAAAGTGTCAGTGTGACATCCCCAGGTTTCAAAACACAGTGCGGCATGACAACAAAGAATGATAGGATCTATAATGAAGTCTGGCAAAGGAGTCGTAGATACAACATGTGACATAATTGATATGTCTACCCGTTTGCAAGAGAAAGCGGTCCTAATAGACGGATAGACAAGCAGCCGGATAAAACAATTTTTTTCCTTTGTAATATAATTACAAATTAACTCCGCCATTGCCGGTCGCAAGCCCTGGGCCTCATCTCGCAAGTGATGAGGAAGGAGGAGCTATAGGAGTAACAACCTCGTTAAAAAACCAGGGTGCATTTGGTTCCGGATGTTATAGGGCCCCTTGCTAGGGTTACGGTGAAGACCTCAACGGCATCTACAGTGGAGAAGATGGACTTTAAATCAGTATAGGTGGCGGAAGAGGCAGCCGAGTACTCGGGACTAATGGAGTATATCAAATCCAAGTATATCAAATCCAAGTCGCGTCTACAGTGGTTGCCACCGGCGACTGGTCAGCGTCTGTTCACTCAGTGAGTGCGGATGCAGTACATGCTTCAGGGACTGACAATCCCTGATTCTATCAAACCCAGTGGGTGACCACTCGACACCAATACTTACAAGCAATCATGACTCGTGTAAGTAATAACAGCAATACTCCAAGTGGTAACCAATCCAACCGTCGGCAGGCGGCAACCGGGCCACTCGGCTTCTGGGGGTCGGACTTCCACAACCACAGAGAGACACGGAGTTCTCTGCCAACTCCCACACAAGACACCAACATACATAGGTACCTTCAACACTCTCATACAGCCTGGAAAGCTGCATAACTTAGTGACAGAACACGATTGGCAGAAGATACTGATCCTCGAACTGCAAGAGGCATGTATCACAGAGGACGTCATCACAGACCACGGCAAGTATCGCATCTTTAAGAGCCAAACCGATAGGCGAGTTGCCAGAGGCGCTCCACTGTTGGGGATGGCTTTCGTGGTCCATAATACCATACTCGAATCCATCAGAGAAATCACACCAGTAAACAACCGACTTATGACCATGCACATTCAGTGCGCCAACAAAAAATAAACACTGATCAATGTACATGCCCCTACCGACCAGGGCAACAAGAGAGACCCACAGTCCGCAGATAAATTCTGGTCAACCCTTGTGAAAGTATTATCCAGAGTCCCCAAGGATGACGTCAGACTTCTTATGGGCGATTTCAACGCACAGATCAGCAGAGAAAAAATGTGCAGGAAAACAGTTGGAAATTGTCCTGCACGTAAATTCACCAACTAAAACGGCACACGGCTCATAGAACTTTGCCAGCAGCACAACCTCAAGTTCATGTCGACATCCCTCAGAAAACACCCCAGGAAACAGAAAACCTGGCGTTCACCAGTCCAGCAATTAGGCGAGTTCCAAACTGACCAAGTGGCAGTCTTATACCCAGTACAGAAAACGATCCATGACATACAGGTACGCAGGGGAGCCAACATTGTTTCTGACCATTATCTAACACGCTTCAAAGTCAAGTTCACCCCCAAGAGAATTTCCTGTAAGAAAACTCCTCTACTGAAATTTGACACAAAAAGGATCGCTGACTCTGGAGTGAAAGGGGCTTGGGAAGAATAACATACAAATGACCGGCAAAATTACCGCAAAAAAATCGCAGAAAAAGCACAAACCCCCATTCGTCTGAAGAAAAATACCAGGCACCCGTGGTGGGACATTGATTGTGAGAATGCACTCGACACCAGGAAATTGGCATACGAGAAATACAACACTAACAAGTCCTCAGAAAATTTACAGGTGTTCAACGAAACACGAAAGACAACAGCAAAAATTATTAGACAGTCCAAGAGGAAATACCTGAAGGGACAGTTAGACTCTATAGAGGACAACTTCCGCAACTACAATACAAGGGACTTCTACAGGACGTTAGCAGGGCCCATCCGAGGATACACACCACCGAACCACTGCTTTAGAAATAGTGACGGAAAATTGGCACTGGCGGATAAGGAGAAATGTAAGGTGATGGCACGGTACTTCTCAGAACTTCTCTATTGCCCAGAACCCACAGAGAGATTCCCAGACGAAGACCCTACAGACAGACACACAGACGCACTACCCCCGACACAAGAGGAAGTCCACAGGCACATCCTTAGCCTCAAAAACCACAGGACATCTGGTGAAGACGGCATAGTGGCCGAACTACCGATAACCCTCTGACCAAACTCACTCAGAGAACTCACACAGGTCATCACATACATATGGACGTCAGAAAAATTGCCAGACGACTGGAAATGCGCACTGATCCACTCTCTGCATAAAAAGGGTGACCCCCACAGATGTGAACAATTACATGGGTGTCTCACTAATACAACTCACATACAAAGTACTCACAGCGTGCCTACTCCAGAGAACACGGAACCAACAGGAACATAAGATCGATGAGTACCAGGATGGCTTCCGCCCTGGTCGCTCGTGTGCAGAACAAATTTTCCAATCTGAAGACTATCCTGAAAATCAAAGCCATCAGGAACAGTCCAGTCACATGCACCTTCGTTGACTTCGAGAAGGCATATGGTTCCATCGACCGCCAGTCATTGTTCAACATTATACATGAACAAGTTTTGGACGGCGAGAGACTGCCACTGATAAAACGGACACAGGCAGACACGACATCTAAGGTGAAGTTCAAGGGGGAAATCTCCGAACGCTTTGAGATCATGATAGGCGTTCGCCAAGGTGACGGACTCTCGCCGCTCCTCTTTAGCCTAGTGCTGGATAAGGTCATCAACGAATGGGAGAAAGAGCTGGAAATACAAGGTCATTGGAAGCCAGTGCGATTTGGACTAACCAAGGACAAGGTGGAGGTCGGCTGTCTAGCTTTCGCAGACGATCTGGCACTACTCACAGATGAGGAAACTACAGCAGTCAGATAGACAGAAGTACTCAAAGAGTGCGCAGAATAAGTAGGGCTACAGATTTCCTTTCAGAAAACTGAGTTCTTCTGCACGAAATTAAACATTCCGAATTTGAACGCAAAGTATGGCAAGATCAACAGGGTCACATACTTTAAGTACCTAGGTGAAGTGCTCGAACCGATAGGAAAGGAGAAAATTGCCTACAACACTAGGTTATTGAAAATGAAGAGAGCCTTACACAAATCGCAGGGTATTTACAACAAGACATGTCTGTCCACCTGCACCAAAATTCGTCACTACAACACTGTAATCAAACCTGAGGTGCTATACGCCAATGAGGCGCTGATGTTACACACAAAGGCCGACCTTGAGAGCATTCTCACACAGGAAAGAAAAATAATTACGAAAATTATTGGGCCAAAACTCACGGACGACGGATATAGGCTTCACTCCAGGGACACCACAGAGAAGTTCTCCAACATCGCAGCGGACATTAGAAAGAGTCGACTAAAATTTTATGGATGCACAAGCAGACTCGCACAGACCAGACTCACCAATAGAATCCTCAGGCACATCCAGAGACTCAAGACCACTACACCCTGGATGACACAAGTCAAAATTGATCTGGAAAGAGATCAGATAGATTCAGCGGATGTCATGGACAAAGGTGTCTATGGACACAAGCTGTAAAGTGGGAAGAGATATCAGAGAAAACAGCACCTGAAGGCCAAAGGCCAAAGTGGACGGAAGAAAGGAAGAGAGCCTTTAGTGAACGAATGAAGGAGTACTGGAACAACAGGAAGAACAAGTTGTCATTAATGCTCCGCGTGGTCTGATAAAAGGCCTGTAACGTGTGTAATAATAATAATTACAAATTAGTAATCTCTGGATTTTTCCCTTACTTGCACTGTGAAACCGGCTTCTAGCCGAAGTTCATGGCTTTAGGTCAATGGGAAGTACCCTGTAGGCTGAGTCTGAGAGTATTAAAGTAAGCGACGTAAATGGCCATATCTTTTTATTGCTTTGTTTAGAAACTAAAATTTTTTAGATCACTAAGGAGCTCTAGACCTTGGTGTGCAACATAAATTGCAACTACACTACCGGCCATTAAAATTGCTACACTAAGAAGAAATGCAGATGATAAACGGGTATTCATTGGACAAATATATTATACTAGAACTGACATGTGATTACATTTTCACGCAATTTGGGTGCACAGATACTGAGAAATCAGTATCCAGAACAACCAACTCTGGCCGTAATAACGGCCTTGATATGCCTGGGCATTGAGTCTAACAGGGCTTGGATGGAGTGTACGGGTACAGCTCCCCATGCAGTTTCAACACAATACCACACTTCATCAAGAGTAGTGACTAGCGTATTGTGACGAGCCAGTTGCTTGGCCACTATTGACCAGACGTTTTCAATTGGTAAGAGATCTGGAGAATGTGCTGGCCAGGGCAGCAGTCGAACATTTTCTGGATCCATAAAGGCCCTACAGGGCCTGCAACATGCGGTCGTGCATTATCCTGCCGAAATGTAGGGTTTCGGAGGGATAGAAATGAAGGGTAGAGCCACGGGTCGTAACATATCTGAAATGTAACGTCCACTGTTCAAAGTAACGTCCCCATCTGTTGACTCAGGGATCGAGACGTGGCTGCACGATCCGCTACAGCCATGCGGATAAGATGTTTGTCATCTCGACTGCTAGTGATACGAGGCTTTTGGGATCCACCACGGCGTTCCGTATTACTCTCCTGAACCCACCGATTCCATATTCTGCTAACAGTCATTGGATCTCGAACAACGCGAGCAGCAATGTCGCGACACGATAAACCGCAATCGCGATAGGCTACAATCCGACCTTTATCAAAGTCGGAAACGTGATGGTATGCATTTCTCCTCCTTACACGAGGCATCAAAACAACGTTTCACCAGGCAACGCCGGTCAACTGCTGTTTGTGTATGAGAAATCGTTTGGAAACTTCCCTCATGTCAGCACGTTGTAGTTGTCTCCACCGGCGCCAACCTTGTGTGAATGCTCTGAAAAGCTAATCATTTGCATATCATAGCATCTTCTTCCTGTCGGTGAAATTTCGTGTCTGTAGCACGTCATCTTCGTGGTGTGGTAATTTTAATGGCCAGTAGTGTACTTTGATCCTACCTTGTAGTTCAAGTAAGCACTGGTGTCATATCCAACGCCGTGTCGCAACATAGATTCCAACACAAAGCCTTCGTCATGTGACACATCAAACACGATAAATAAACAAAAGAAGAAAACTCAATTCAACACTTATATAATCATTTAAGTATATGAATTAACGCTATATTTGAAATAAATAATGCCATCTACGTAAGTGTAATGTAGTGGTCAGTTTCCTTTTAGTTTCCATTTAGTAGTTGCTCAGTGACCACTATCCTACGCTCCAGAAATCCCAGTGATCTCTCTGAATCCACTTGTTTACGTCCTGTTTGGCTCCTCAAGATTAACACCTCCAAAACCCGGCAATAATTTCAGGATGCAACACCCACACCTTCTGTCCCCACAGCTTCTATCCCACCGTTTCCGACTGTCCCATCCAGCTATTTAACACACTAAAATAACTTGTTTAACCTTCGACCAGTAACTAACGTGGAAACTTCACCTACTAACCATCCAAAATAACGCCAAAAATAGACTAAAACTACTAACTGGGTGAACATGGGGACTCCACTATCCGTCACATATACAAATCCCTGATCTGTCCCGTGCTTTGCTATGCAAATGTTGTATGGATATTCACCCCTCCCAAGTTCAATAAATCCCTCCTGGTCCTCGAATGCCCTGCTTTCCGCCTCAGTTTCCACGTCCGCTTATCTTCCACCCACAAGGATCCTTTACCATCTCATCAAATTCCCTTCTCTCCTTATTCACACTTCATGCCTCCATATAGCATACACCATATGTAAACTCGACTCCATCAATCCTATTCTGTCGCCTCTCCATTCCAATCCCAATGTGCTGCCATGCCTCTACCCACACATCCAATCAACAATCCGCCTGCACACTTTCCACGTCCTTTCCCAAAGAAATTTCAACTGTCTCTTTTTGACCTGGACTACCAACTCTGCCCCAATATATACCAAATCTAGCAACTCTGAATCCACCCTGCCCTATCCATCCCCTCAAGGACTCACCCATTATCTTCTCTCCATACCATACCACACCCCCACCTGTTCCCCTTCCCTGCGCCACCCCCACTCCCTTCCCCTCTCAGAGTTATAGATCCCAATACAAGCTACCCATTTCTCCTTGTCTCCCACAGCCATCCCCATCTCGTCGTCACCTTTTACCATCCCTCAGTCGTCATGACCCACCATTCTTCTATCTCCCTCCATACACTCGTTTGATTTCCTAAACAATCTCCGACCCCAGGGCAGGTTCCTTTCCATATTTGACGGTCAGTGTCTTTTCTGTCGTGTTCAGTGTTTTTCAAGTTTTTTCAAGCGTTTAACGCTCTTAAAGTGTTTTGAACTGTGCTTTCTGTCCACATTTTTATCACGGTTTTGAAACAGTTTAGGAAGCCAGCATTATTTATTTACATTCTCCCGTAAACACGGCCTTTGACAATATTTTTAAATTCATGGTAGATATGTCAGATTCAGAAGTATGTAGGTTGCAGTATGTACTAAGAGATGAAGAAGCTTGCGCAGGATAGTGTAGCATGGAGAGCTGCATCAAACCAGTCTCAGGACTGAAGACCACAACAACAACAAATATGTCCCCTTGTTTTTTGTTTTAGGGTCTATGTTAGATACTTATGTCTACCGGTTGAAGAGCAGGTTGTTGTATCGCTGCCATCCACCTTCCCCCACCGCTTCCACGAGAGGGATGATGACATAACAATAAACACAGACAGCCATAGAATCGGTGTGTCATCTGCTATAGTGGAGGTCTCTACTGTGAGCTGCCTTCTTTCAACCGTAACGCTGGCAGGACCGCCTGTCTAGGGGATCCAGCAGCAACAGTGATGGGCCGAGGACGAAACTGAGGCCCTTACAGCCACCGAGCCAGTGTCAGATGCCGCCAGTCAGATGGAGGTCCGGGGTTCGTATCAGGATGCCTCCGCCACCACACGACATGGACCAAAGCCTGCTGACGTGAGCTAGCACAGCGCACCGTGCTGGTGATAATTGAACTGACTGCTGTGTTAGGAAGTAATGTAAGAAAACCAGCAACTGTTTGCTGGCACCTATTTCGCCCATAAAAAAGGTGGAATTTTTCCTGCTCGTCTCTCTGGGGATCTGCAGATGGTGTAACGTAATGCTGAAACTGGTTGCACGAATAATATAAAACCGGAAATTTAGACGGCGGAAGGTATGTAGATTTGAAATTTTATAGTGAATGGCCGAGGTTCCGCAGTCATCTTGAATAAATATGGACTTACATATATTAACCCTTTGGTCACAGAATGCCACGTTTGCACGTTTTTTATATGGCGTAACTTCCAAAATTTCATTCATGGCGTGACTTCACTTTTGTTTACATTAAGACTACTAGTTGCTGATATTTTGAAAAAAATCTGTCTCAATATGAATAGTGCTTTTCCGGGTCAAAAATTCCTCACAGGAAGCTGAATTAAATGCGAAAAACCTGAGATTTCAACAAATATCGTCTCACAAATCATTAACGCGTCATACTTTGCAAATAAGTCTCGATTATCCTCTTAGTACTGATGACAATGAGATATGAGAAATTGTTCAGCAAATTTATAATTGAAGATTGGTGCAATGACGACAAGAAGAATGACTCGTGCGAGTCGGATCTACTGGTATTTACCCTTGATATAATTCACATATAAAGTGAATTGGTTCGCCAACTCTATGAGATTTGATGTGAGGAAGGCTGTTAATGGAATTTGTTGTAGGTTTTTCATCCATTAGGTGGAAGCAGCTGGGACTGAAAAAAGGTTAGTAATGAGCGCCAGAGGGTATCAAAATGTTGTCATGAGCAACGAAGGAATGTGTTTTCAATTGCTTGTTTCAGCAGTCCACGTGAAGCGTCTTAACCCCTTGTCTGTAACCCTCTTTACACATATTCTGTTTCTATATCTCCTCTTGGCCATTAGTCTTAGTTTTAGAAAAATTTCCTCCATTTCTCCTCTAGGGAAAAAGGTGAGGATTGCATGTCATACAAGGGAAAATAGAGTCTCTATAATCAACTCTTCCACAATTGAAGTATCACGCTTTTTTTTAATGAATAGTGTCCATTGCATTCCATCAATAAAAGAAGTTGCTTTTCACAGGAAAAGTACGTTTGAAGAAATGGACTGATGTAAGTTCAATGATTACGGATCGCGCCGTACAGGTTTATGCGGGAGACCACCTGTCTGGTAGGACAGTGCCCACCTGAACAGAGTACCTATTTATGGATGGGGATTGCGAGGTTATGAGAATAATCTTTTTGGCTATACAGCGTCACCTACTGCAGCCTGCAATCTAACGGAGCGCAACGGAACTTCTTATGTCAGAAGTCCCACACAGGCAGGCCATACTAGGATAAAATCCCGTCCCTTACATATATTTAGATCTTTCTAGCACCTGCCATTTGGAATCCAGCTTCCCACAATGGCGTCACTACTGAGATCCACACCAAGAGGCAAATGGGAAAAATTGTGGAACAGCTTTAAGTTTTGGAATTTATGCTCGACCCAGCCAGAACGCAGGCTTCGGACTGCCTGGAAAACGGTGTGCTAAGATTCGAATCCAGATGTGGATGAACCGATGAAGAGCGATATTTCGAAGACAGCTTTCAACGGGGATGAAACGTGGACCATGTAGAAGATCGAAATGAAACAAGCAGAACTATTAGGATTTTTTGTTCTTGAATGTGACTATTGTATCACATGGATTGATGGAGCGTAATTTTGCAAACACTAAAATAGCGTCAAATATCCCCTCACTTGTATAGTTGCGCTTCCTCCTCAGCTTCTGGTTGTTTCAGAATTTTTGTCAGGCATAGAACTTTTTTCTGTGGCATTAGAAAATGTTGTCGAAGAGAATTTCAGCGATGCAGTTTGTATGGAACTTAATGAAATAATAATATAACAGCGCCAAAAAACACTAATCAGCCGTCAGGAGAAAGGATCCCACAAACATATGATTCCCGTACCAAATTTAAGCAAATACAAAACTTCAGTTTCTCGTTTGGCATCTAGATTTAGCTTTCAGTCAGGATTCCTAAATAGCTTAAGGCGTATGACGGAATGCTTCCTTTGAAAAGAACAAGGCTGATTTTTCCCCAACCTGGGCTTGTGCTCCCTGTTTAATGACTTCGTGAACCAAAGGAAGTTGGTATTTAATCCAAACATTCATGTACAGCCTATCGATCAGAAACTTTTCACTGCATCTTGTCTGCCTTTGCCAGTCGAAATATGACGATGACATACTGTTCGACAGTAAAGGGCGCGAACCGGATGTGACAGAGCCAAGCACCACCGCATACTGCGCACGTGTAGTTTACATATACGTAGATACGCGGCAAGCTACCGTACGGTGCGTGGCGGAGAATACCCTGTATCACTACTTGTCATTACCTTTGCTGTTCCATTCTCAAATAAACCGAGGGAGAGGCGACTGTCTTTATACCTCCGGATGAGCCCTAAATTCTCGTATTTTATGCTCGTGGTCTTTACGCGCAAAGTATGCTGGCGGCAGTAGAATCGTTCGGCAGTCAGCTTCGAATGGCGGTTCTCTAAATTTTCTCAATAGCGTTTCCCGAAAAGAACATCGCCTTCCCATTAGGTATTCCCATTTGAGTTTCCGAAGCATCTCCGTAACACTTACGGTTGTTTGAACCAACCAGCAGCAAATCTAGCAGGCCGCCTCTGAATTGCTTTGATGTCTTCCTTCAATCCGACCTGGTACGGAACCCAAACGCCTGAGTAGTGCTCAAGAAAGTGTCGCACCAGCGCCCTATATGCGGTCTCCTTTACAGGTGAACCACTCTTTGCTAATATTCTTCCAATAAACTGAAGTCGACCATTTGCCTTCCCTACCATAATTCTCACATGCTCGTTCCATCTCATATGGCTTTGCAACGTTATGCCCAGATATTTAAATGACTTGACTGTGTCAAGCAGGACACTGATAATACTGTATCAGAACATTACAGGTTTGATCTTCTTACTCATACGCATTAACTTACATTTTTTCCAAAAATGGTTCAAATGGCTCTGAGCACTACGGGACTTAACATCTGAGGTCATCAGTCCCCTAGAACTTAGAACTACTTAAACATAACTAACCTAAGGACATCATACACATCCATGCCTGAGGCAGGATTCGGGCCTGCTACCGTATCAGTCGCGCGGTTCCAGACTGAACCTCCTAGAATTGCTCGGCCACCGCGGCCGGCTTACATTTTTCCAGATTTAGGGCTAGCTGCTATTCATCATACCAACAGGAAATTTTGTCTAAGTCGTATCTTACTACAGTCACTCAACTTCGATACCTTACCGTACACCACGGCATCATCAGCAAACAACTGCAGATTGGTGCCCACCCTGTCAGCCAAGTCATTTATGTATACAGAGAACAACTGCAGTCGTATCACACTTCCCTGGGGTACTCCTGGTGATCCCCTTATCTCTGATGAACACTTACGTCGATGACAATATACTGGGTTCTATCATTTAAGACGTCTTCGATCCACTCACATATCTGTGAACTCATTCCATATGCTCATAACTTTGTTTACAGCCTGCAATGGGGTACAGTATGGAATGCTTTCCAGAAATCTATTTGGCATCTACCTGTAACGTTTCATCTGACTGTAACGGCTATTTCGGCTCCACAGGAATAAATTTCCAAATCATTGAATAATTTCAAAAACTTTGAGGTATCATGATCCAGTTGGCTCGTTCATTTGTTTCTACCCACAAATGTCCCGTCAGACATTTTGTCTTCGAACACCCGTTCGCTACAAGGCGGACACCTGCGCCAAACGAGTCCTTTTTTGTCACGATTTCGTTCCGAGTACAGTGCCAACACAACGAAGTGTGTGTGTGTGTGTGTGTGTGGTGGCACCCGACCGCCCGATATCTGTCGCGCGATATCTCTGTTTCAAAATGTACCGCCCGCTTGCAGTAATGATAATATTATGCTATGGCTGAATTTTTTTTCATCTTCCCTCGATAAACGGCAGATTTATTGCAACAGCGGCCCGCGCATCCCTGAGCGCCAGCGCTCCATTTAGTCGTGAAGGGGTGGAGTGGTAGTGGGGGGAGGGAGGGAGTTCCACCCGGCGCATTGGCTCCGAACGCTTAATCCCCGATTTCTGGGAACGCCCTATCTGCGACGATACCCTCCCTACAGAGATTAATCACCCGCTTTTCGGAATGAGCGCCACAACTTCCTTTGTAACCTTTCTGTGTTGCTCTTTCGTCTGTTCTCCGGAAGAGTCATATGATCGTATTCAAACAGTAACCATCTATTGGCAGATACTGCACAATTACAGTCGAATAATTGAACAACTGTCGTGTAAGTTCCACGTTCAGCGTGCGTGTTTTTGATTGTCATGTACTAAGATAAAATCTCAGTTGGTGCACCACATAGAGTACGCTGCCTAGGCAAAAAATTAGTCGCTCTCGAGATACTTCACGCAGATGCCGAGTAACTCATGTTAATATTTAACAGCTGAAAAATTCTCCTGTTAGAGAACAAAGAAAGCGAATATGCCCCTGCTTAATTAAAAGACTCTGACTTAAAAGTGAGGTACCAGCTGCCTCGTTTTACTTTTCTCAGCACTTATAAAAAACTTCCCAAAAATTGTGTATTCCGAACATGTTCGCGTTCTTTTTAACATGCAATTCATCTCTCACTCCTGCAAGCTCCTCTAACTGTAACTCGCTGACCCCAAATAGTCCATCACTGTCAGTCGCTCATACCTATCCACTCGCAGTTGCCTTTCCTCACTCAATTAGCTCAACTCATTGTCATTATCTCTTTGTGGCTCTCTGTCACTGTCTCCTGTCTCATAGCCACGGTTTCCTTCGTTCTGCTCTACCACTACTGCATCCTCTCATTGTCACTATCCCCTTCTTGCTCTCTCTTACTACTACTATCTCATGCGTTCTTCCTACCTTCGCTGCCTCTTCTCACTGTCACTGCCTCTCTCTTCTTCGATGTCATTATGATATAATTTGTTTCTCCTTAGCAATGGCTCTCACCCACTTCCAGTTTCTCTCCTTCTTGGTTCCTCTCTTCCTGGAATTATCACCTTGATTCTTTTGCTAGCATTGTCTTATCACTGTCAACTATGTTCAACTTCACTGTATCCATCTCTTTCTCCCACACTGGCAGAGTCTCTTTCGCTCTTCCTATGTCACAACCACAGTGTACTACCTTCCACTGTATAATACTTCTCCTCCTCTTTCCCACTGCCACTGTCTCTTTCTCTCTCAGCGTAAAAAACCGCAAATATGTTTGCATGCCAAAAATTTTGGAAAAATGTTTAAAAGCACCGAGGAATGTAGAATGAAGCAGCTAATAGTCCACTTTTCATTCAGAGTCTTCACATAAAACGGGAGCATATTTGTTTTTCTTTGCTGTGATAGGAAAATTTTGCTACTGGTTCCCTTCTATTCGACGCTACAGCAGGGAATATCATTCATATGAAAAGAACTTTATGGGGGTACAAAAAAAAGGAAAAAAAAACCTGAGAGTTTACTTATGTGAAATTCAAATAGCGCAAAACTAAATTTACACCTTTGGCTCTTTTATACGAGAATAAAAATTTTGCATGTGCATCATTAACACAACATGGAGCTTCTGCGAAACCTTCTGATAATAACGGACGCACTTGACGGCATATTTATTCGTGCTACAGCGAGTGGCGCTGTGATTACTAAACTGGACTCGCATTCGGGAGGATGACGGTTCAAATCCACGTCCAGCCATTCAGATTTAGGTTTCCCGTGATTTACCTAAATCATTTTCGCCTCACACTAGATATACGTCCGTATTTGGGGTGTTCAAGTAGGGTTACTGTGAACCTCTATATTTCGGAAACGGAGTAAGACATAAAGAAGATTTTCAAGGACGTTCTAGGTCGGTATTTTAGGAATATATCGTAAAAAGGTATCGCAGTTGTCGTCTCTGAATCCGCGGCTCGGTTTTAATATCCAAAAACCATGTTTCTGGGGTGTCTCGATAACGGGTAAATACGAGAGGCATCCAGTAACTAATGCAACAAAATTTTCTCGGCCAGTTTAGGTTGAAAGAGTAGGGAATTTTTGTGGTACATCGTGGAATTCTCCGTCTTCGGTTCCTGTAGTTTCAAGAAGTTCCGCTGTGTGACGGGGAAATGCAGGAAGATCTGCAGCGGATAGGCACTTGGTGCAGAGAGTGACAACTGACCCTTAACATAACCAAATGTAATGTATTGCGAATACGTAGAAAGAAGGGTCCTATATTGTATGATTATATGATGGCGGAACAAACACTGGTAGCAGTTACTTCTGTAAAATATCTGGGAGTATGAGTACGGAACGATTTGAAGTGGAATGATCATATAAAATTAATTGTTTGTAAGGCGGGTGCCAGGTTGAGATTCATTGGGAGAGTCCTTAGAAAATGTAGTCCATCAACAAAGGAGGTGGCTTACAAAACACTCGGTCGACCTATACTTGAGTATTGCTCATCAGTGTGGGATCCGTACCAGGTCGGGTTGACAGAGGAGATAGAGAAGATCCAAAGAAGGTCGGCGCGTTTGTCACAGGGTTATTTGGTAAGCGTGATAGCGTTACGGAGAAGTTTAGCAAACTCAAGTGGCAGACTCTGCAAGAGAGGAGCTCTGCATCGCTGTGTAGCTTGCTGTCCAGGTTTCGAGAGGGTGCATTTCCGGATGAGGTATCGAATATATTGCTTCCCCCTACTTATACCTCCCGAGGAGATCACGAATGTAAAATTAGAGAGATTCGAGTGCACGGAGGCTTTCCGGCAATCGTTCTTCTCGCGAACCATACGCGACTGGAACAGGAAATGGAGGTAATGACAGTGGCACGTAAAGGGCCCTCCGCCACACACTGTTGGGTGGCTTGCGGAGTATAAATGTCTATGTAGATGTAGAGGCGTAGCCTTCCAAATGACGTCTGCAACGGAGTTGTTTCCGAAGCATAGTGCTGTTATTGAGGCCCTTTTGGAGGGAGCCAGAGCATCACAATTATTCATAGGCGCCTGCAGAATGTCCACGGAGACCTGGCAGTGATCAAAAGCACGGTGGGTCGTTGGGCGACGTATCTGTTATCATCGCGACAGGACTAAACTGTCCGATCTCCCGCGTGCTGCCCGGCCGCACGCAGCTGTAACTCCTACGATGTTGGAACGTGTCCACAAAAATGCAAACGAACTTCTCCTTCTCAATGACAATGTAAGGTCCTACACAAGTCTGCCGACCCGAGAGGAGCTCACAAAACTTCATCGGACTGTTCTTCCTCATCCATCCTACAGCGTGGATCTCGCACTTTCGGACTTCAATCTGTCTGGTCCGATGAAGGATGCACTTCGCGGGAGGCAGTACGTGAATTATTGGGAGCTTATTGATGCAGAAAGACGTTGGCTGGCTCCGACGTCGACCAGTACAATCGTACCTCACGGGCACGCAGGCCATACAATTAGGTGGCGAAAGCCTGATGCATTTCACGGAGATTATGTTGAAAAACAGGGTTTAGCAGCCAAAAGAGTGGGAAATAATATGGTGTCTTGGAATCCTGAATAAAACCAATCTGCTTCCAGAAAGAAATATGTTTCACTACTTACTGAATGTCCCCCTATTTCTGAAAACTGAAAGATGGCACTTATAGATAAATGTCTTGAGAATATGACGTTAAAATGTGAGCAATTTGCTTTGATTTGCCATTTGGATAGCCACTGCTGATGGCAAAAAACGGTGAAAAAGGATTTTCAGGGTTTCCTCAGGGCTGCGCGGAATGGCCGCTCTGTTTGAGGCGCCATGTAACGGATTGCACAGCCCCTCCCGTCGGAGGTTCGAGTCCTGCTTTGGGGATCGGTGTGTGTGTTGTTCTTAGCATAAGTTAGTTTAAGTAGTGTGTAAGTCTAGGGAGCTAGGACCTCAGCAGTTTGGTCCCTTAGGAATTCACACACATTTGAAATTTTTTTTGGTTTTCTCAGGAATCGCCCATTAACCACACGGTGCTTCCATAAGCCTCTTAATGCATCCAGCAGACCGCATATAATGCAAGAAGAAGAACCAATCTTCTCCATTTGCTGAAGATGGAGGAAGCGTATAGTGTTCAGACTTTGACCTTGTACTAGATTAGTTACAGTAAGACAATCCTTTTGATGGGTATAAAGAATGGTCCCTAGCCCAACGGCTATCGAAAACTTGACCCTGCTTCTATCTCCAATGGCACCCGAGATACGAGGTCCGTAAAAATCCTGTTTACGAGCACGGCGATTTGGAACATATCGGTTTACAGTGCCAACAAAAGTTTGATTCCAATATTTCGAGTAATTATTGGCCGAATACAACAATTTAAAATGGCATCATAGTCTGCTCATTAAGATGTATAATCTTATGTTAAACGTTTAACATAATTAGACAAGTATTAGAGTTAGAAACTTTGTCTTTTGGCAGTGTAGCTCACAGTGGGCAAATAGACGGACTTCATTCATCCAGTATTTGAGAATGAGAGCTGTTAGCGACTTCCAACAAACTTTACACATAACTTCAAACCTTTAAGGAACTTTTTCTCGCTGACACGCTGCACAAAATGATGACAGGAAAAACGTTACCGCTTACTACATTTTCGCTTCATGCAGTAACCCTTCAGCATGAGGCATGACGTTTCATTTAGTTTGTTACGTCTTTACTACCGATTGTATTCGAAACACACATACCGCTGAGTATTTTCCCATAGTCCACGTTTCACTGCCACATAGTGCAGTGCTCCAGACGTACATTCTCAGAAATTTCTTCCTCAAGTTAAGGCCTATTCATCTGTTTCATGACCTTCAATCCTGATGTTAAGTTTCTCGCTGTTCCCATTTCTGCTACTTCTCATTACTTTCTTCTTTCTTCGATTTACTCTCAATCCATATTCTGTACTCATTAGATCGTTCATTCCACTCAGCAGAGCATGTAATTCTTCTTCATTTTCACTCAGGATAGCAATGTCAACAGCGAATTGTATGAATGATATCCCTTCACTTTGAATTTTAATTCCACTCGTGAGTCTTTCTTTTATTTACATCTTACTTCTTTGATGTATAGATTGAACAGTAGGGGCGAAAGGCTACATCCCTGTCTTACACCCTCTTTAATCCGAGCACTTCGTTCTTGGTCGTCCACAAAATTATTCGCTCTTGGCTCTCGTACACATTCAATGTTAGCTGTCTCTCCCTATAGCTTACCCCTATTTTTCTCAGAATTACGAACATCTTGCACCATTTTACACTGTCGAACCTGTTTTACAGTTCGACAAATACTATTAAAGTGTTTTGATTTTTCTTTAGTCTTGCTTCCATTATAAACTGCAACGTGAGAACTGCCTCTCTCGTGTCTTTACCTTTTCTACAGCCAAACTGACCTTAATTTAGCACATTCTCAATTTTCTTTTCCATTCTCTTGCATATTTTTCTTATCAGCAACTTGGATGCATGAGCTGTTCGGTTGATTGTTCGATAATTCTGGCATTTGTCAGCTCTTGCAGTCTTCGGAATTATGTGGATGACATTTTTCCAGAAGTCAGATGGTATGTCGCCAGACTCATACATTCTACACACCAACGTGAATAGTCGGTTTGTTGCCACTTCCTCCAATGATTTTAGAGATTCTGATGGAATGTTATCTATCCCTTCTGTCTTATTTGATGTTAAGTCCTCCAAAGCTCTTTTACATTCTGATTCTAATACTGAATCCCCTATCTCTTTTAAATCGACTGATATCTAGCGTCTCTCAAAAATTACTTTCAATAAGCGAAACAACTGTCATCTAATACCCTGTGCAAACCATATATTGCCATGGCTACGTTTGAAGAAGCAAAGAAATGGTACAACATTAGCAGGCATGTCAGGTTTATGTGTCTGTTTTCATTTACGTGCAGTAATATCCGGAAGTGTTTTATACGTACAAAATAGTTCCCTGAACTGGTCTGTTTATTTACCTGTGTTACAAATGAATGCCCATTCCATAGTGTCCTGTTGTCTGCTCTCTGTAGTGTTGTGAATCGTATTCTATCTGCAGCAGCAATCTGAGCAGCAGTTGGCACCATAGTGACACAACGAACTGTTACAAATCAGTTACTCCAAAGTCAGCTCCGAGATAGATGCCCTGTAGAGTGCATTCCACTGACCCCCAAACCAGCACCATTTGCGGCTTCAGTGATATCAAGTGAGAGCTGATTGGCGGACAGTGTGAATGTCTATCGGATTTTCTGATGACAGCTGTTTTGCTCAGCACCAGTGACAGCCCTGTGTTAATCGGAAGGTCGTCAACTGAGGGCCTGCAACCAACCTGTCTGCTTGTTGAACACTTTGGACCTACATATTGAGGTATCGCCTGGGGAGCGATTTCATACAGCAGGAACAGCAGTCTCTTGATTATCCCATGCATCCTAACTGCAAAATTGTGCGTCAGTCTGGTGATTCGACCTCTTGTGTTGCCATTCCTGAACACTATTCCGCACTCACCCACATATCGCTGTAATCCAACATGCTCTTCAGAATGTTGACTTGTCGTTTGGCCTGCTCGATCACCAGATCTGTCTCCAATCGGGCACATATGGGTCATCATCAGACGACCAAGTGTAACAGGCATGGAACTCCACCCTACAAACTGACATCCGGCACCTGTGCAACACGATGCGTGCACGTTGGCATGCTTGCGTTCAACATTCTGGCCGTTACACCGGTTATTAACGTTCCAGCATTTCATATTTGCAATGCCTTATCTCGCGCTCACATTAACGTGTGATCTTCCAGTTATAATCACCTAAATGTGTTACCCAGACAAATGTGTTCTAGAAATTTCTTTACATTAGTTATATTTTGGTGTTGCTATGTTTATCCGTCAGTGCACATACTATACGGTTACTGCACTTCATTTCCTTAGCGACAGTTGACAGCGTGCACAAAGTTATTATGGATCCAAGAGTGGAGATATACGTGGACTAACGTGCTACAATTGTAGCACTCAGTGAAGCAGGTTTATCCTTGATCCAAATTGCCAAACGATGTGGCGTGTCTACTGGAGGGCGGAGGTGCAATACACCATTTGCCGCCAGAAGACAACAGGTCGCAATAATGACCTACCACGGCCAGGACGACCTCGTAGACCTCGTATATCATCTAAAAGTAATGACACAGTCATCGGAATTACTAGTAAGCAAAATAGGTTCAAAACAGCAGCATAAATTTACTCAGAATTGGTAGAAACGAACTTGAAACACATGTCTGTTGCACCAGTAAAAGGGAGAGTCATTGGTGCTGGCTTGAAAGGACAAGTGGCAGTGATGAAACCCATTCTGAAGCCTGTAAATAAAAAGAATAGGCTTGATTCGGCTAGAAAGCTTAGTAAGTAGACACATCAATAGTGCAAGAAAAAACTATTCATAGATGAATCGAAATTGGTGATTTTTCGTACCAGAAGGAGGACATTTGTTCATCGACCTGAAGGAAAAAGGGTGGCTAGGAAATGAATCCTACCTAAAGTTTAACAAAGTGTAGGTTCTGTTATGGTTTGGGAGTATTTTGCAGGAGACAGAGTTCGTGACGCTGTGAAATAGAATCGTTTATGGACTAGAAGGACTACCTCCGCATACTTCACTTTATACGATACCATGTGGATTGCACTTAATAGGGAAAGGGTTAACATTACAAAAATATAATGACACAAATCACCGGTTATGTTGTGTAAGATGTACTATGCATTAAAGAAAAAAACAGAAGCTACTGAAAGATACTTTGGGGCCATCTCAAAGCCCTGATGTAATACTACTAAAATAGTTTGGGAAGAAGTCGACAGACGTATCCAGGAAGTTCATATCACTAGCAAGGAACGTCTCTCGAATGCTTTTGAGGAAGTTTGGTACCATATAGACTCGCAATACTTACAAAAAACTATCGACAGCATGCCTCGAGTTTACGAGGCAATTATTAAATCCAAGGGGGAATACTTCGATTAAAGTAAAATAAAATTTTTCCGTTTGTATAACGTATGTTTAAGTGAAAATAATTATATTTTTGGAGAAATAAAATTTTGTTTATGTTCATATTATAAATATAAGATAACACTTGTGGTTTGTTGAAATTAATGAGCGGTACTGTAGTCGTCACTGGGAAGTAGATCTACACATTCTTGTAGCATGTTCACAGAGCTAAATCATCAACAGAACTACAGCCATGTGAGATCTTCTATGAGAGTGACACACTCTACAAGAGCCAGGTGAGCAAACAGAAATTTGGCGGCATGGGACTGATGTGGACACGTCTACCTGCAGCTCTCACGTGACCTGTTAGGTTGTTACAGCCAGCAACACTTTCACGTTATTCAGAGGTTGCAACTGATTATGGCCGAGATAACGGTCTTGTTTCGGTGAGGAAGAGTGTCAATAAGTGTCTTCAGATATGCCGTATAAAGAAGTAGCTACTCGTTAGTGATTCGGCCCTACAGAGACAAAATGGCAGTGACGCAGACTGGTTCGTTTCACCTTCCATTACAACTAATCCAAGACATTTGTATCAAAAGAGCCAAAATTGCGACTTCTCAGACCACACTAAACGTTTACAGGCAGCTACTGTGTTGTTTGGCCTGTTGAAGACGTACAGTTTTAATGGAGCTGTGGGCAAAGGCTATTGTGAGGCACGTGATTTCAAATGTCCATTGCATCTAATTCCCTTTTCTATGTTCACTCGGAAGATAGGTGAGACGGACCTCGTCACTCGCAAGATCTGACACTTGGGTTGGCTCCCTGTCGGTTAGTATCTTTTTATGAGCACTGCTACTGCACTGTGGTACATGGCTGCAAGTGGTACATCATTTCTTGTAGATACGATGGCAGTCTGTGTTGATACACCAACAGACGTGGATGCTCTATCATGGGGTGGCCTTCGGCACTTCCAAATTCTGACATCACTTCCCGGCTACATGAGTCTTTCAGAAGTTCCTGCACGGGGGTTTAATACTCCTAAAAGGCAGTCGTTTTGGTGCGACTCCCAGCACGGGTCATGAGTTGGACTTGTACTTACATGCTAGCAACATGGCTGCAGTGAAGAAGATGGTTCAAATGGCTGTGAGCACTATGGGACTTAACTTCTGTGGTCATCAGTCCCCTAGAACTTAGAACCACTTAAACCTAACTAACCTATCACACACATCCATGTCCGAGGAAGGATTCGAACCTGCGACTGTAGCGGTCACGCGGTTCCAGACTGTAGCGCCTAGAACCACACGGCCACACAGGCCGGCCAGTGAAGAAGATGAATGAATTTTATTGTAAAAGATTTCGTCAAAGATCTGATCCAAATGTGACACAGCAAGCAACAGGAGCAGGTTTTTATTGCAAGTTGTTCACACCATATCCAAGTAGCAGTGTATGATATTGGGCTTCTCGTGTCCTGGACGAAACGGCGGTCAGAGTCACCTGTGTGAGAGAAGGCAATTCGTACTAATAACTATAGCTTGTAGTGAGATATCACGTCAGATAAGTTGGGGCAGCAATATTTTGGATATAGCAGAAAAAAATATTCTCGTATGCGTTATTTACACTGCTGGCATGGGACTCGCGAAAAAAGAAAAAAAAATACGTACATAAATTGAACTCGCAGTTCGCAGTTAAAATCTTGTAAATAAACGTGACGCAGAGCGGTTTGTGATTTATGACCGGCGAGGTAGAACGCGCTAATCTGCTTCAACACTGGGAACTCAGTTTGTGCTGCGATCACCGCCCCTCACCGCGATCATACGTTTGAGCAGACCTCTGATTCCGTTAATTCGCGACTGCAGAGAAAATACCTGGAGCAGAAAACAACGGCTAGATGCTGGTACTGAAACGTAAGTCAACTATCAGTAAAGTAAGCTTTATTTTATAGTACAGGGTATCAATAAACTCTCTTTACAAATTTGAAATGTGTGCATATAACAAAGGAAATTGTCGAAACATCCTCATCAGATCCGTAGTATGGTCTCAGTGCTTATCTATAGTCTTAATAACATGACATTTGCGTGTTTCAGGCACCTTTTTGATGACTGCGATAGTGTGAAACAGACTCCACACAAATTAAAATATTACATAAAACAGTCTTGATCGCTTAAAAACACGCTTTTATTAATAAGTGATGACTCGTTTCGAACCGATGGGTATCAGCTTCGGTCCATACTAATTAATTCAGAGTACAGCAGAATAGAGGGAAACGCGTAATGTAATCAGCAGTATGTTACAAATAAGTTTTACGATGTTGTACCTGGTGACGACATGGGGAGACGATAACACAGAGCAAGACCTTCGGATACGAGCCACCCATGTCGACTGGGCGGTATTGGTGACATTACGACGAGGGCCGCAGGGAACCACAGAAAGGGCGTCGGTCTAAAAGGGGACAGGTAAAAACAGTAAGTTAGTTGTAGAAACGATCGGTATTGTAGCTGTAAATTGTTGTAGCTGTGTTGAGAAAGTTCCACAGCTCCAAGCCCTAATAGAAAGCACTAAAGCACAAGTAGTTACAGAAAGCTGGCTAAAGCCGGAAATAAGCTCAGCAGAATTTTTTTCTAACGATCTAACAGAATTCTGAAAGTATAGATTAAATACAATTGGTGGTGGAGTATTTATTGCTGTCAGAATTAGTCTGCCTTGTAGTCAAGGTGAAGTAGATAGTTCCTGCGAAATAGTATAGGTAGAGGTTAAACTTGACAAACGGACTAATCTATTAACTGGGTCGTTTCACCGACACTCCAACTCAGAAGATATAGTTGCTGAACAGTTCAAAGAACAATTGAGTCTCATTTCAAATAGGTACCCCACTAATACAATTATAGCCGGTGGTGACTTTAATCTACCCTCGATATGCTGGAAATATTATACGTTTAAAGCCGGCGGCAGGCATGAAACGTCATCCGAAATTGTACTGAATGCTTTCTCAGAAAATTATTCTGAACAATTAGTTCATGAGTCCACTCGAATCTTAATTGTTGCGAAAGTATACTTGACTTCTTAGCAACAAATAATCTTGGACAAGTAATGAGTATCGTGGCGAATACAGGGATTAGCGACCACAAGGCAGTAGTTGCTAGGCTGAATACCGTAACCCCTACAACCATCAAAACGAAACGCAAAGTATATCTATTTAAAAAAAAGCTGATAAAAATTCTCTGAACGCCTTTTTAAGAGACGGTCTGTACTTCTCCCGGTTTGATCGAGAAAGCGTAGAAAAGTTGTGGAATGATTTCAAAGAGATAGTATCGACAGCAATTGAGTGGTATATACCACATACATTAATAAGTGATGGTACTGATCCCCCATGGTACACAAAACGGGTCAGATTGCTGTTGCAGAAGCAGCGAAGAAAGCATGCAAAACCTAAAAGAACGCAAAATCCCTAAGATTGGCAAAGATTTGCAGAAGTTTGAAATGTAGTGCGTACTTCAGTGCGAGGTGCTTTCAATAATTTCCACAACAAAACTCTGTCTCGAAATCTAACAGAGAACCAAAGAGATTCTGGTCATACATAAAACACACCAGTAGGAAGACGGAATCAATACCTTCACTGCGCGATAACAACGGTGAAGTCACTGGTGACAATGCCACAAAATCAGAGTATTAAACTCGATTTTACGAAACTCCTTCACCAAATAAGACGCAGTAAATATTCCTGAATTCCAATCAAGAACAACTGCCAATATGAGAAACATAGGAATAGATGTCCTCTGTGTCGCAAAGCAGAGTAAATTACTTAATAAATGCAAGGCTTCCGGTCCATATTGTATATCAGTCAAGTTCCTCTCAGAGTATGCTGATACAATAGCTCCATATTTAGCAATTATGTACAACTGCTCGCTCAAAAAAGGGAAGTAGGAGTAACCGGTTGAATTATAGGCCCATATCAGGAACGTTGATTTTCAGTACTGTTTTGGAACATGTACTGTATTCGAACATTATGAAGTACCTCGAAGAAAACGATTTATTGACACGTAGTCAGCATGGATTCAGAAAATATCGTTCTTACCAAACACAACTAGTCCTTTATACTCATGAAGTAATGAGTGCTATCGACAAGGTATGTGAAATTGTATCCATATTTTTTGATTTCCAGAACGCTTTCGACACCGTTCCTCACAAGCGTCTTCTAAGCAAACCGCGTGCCTATGGAATATCGCCTCAATTGTGCTATTGGTTTCGTGATTTTCTTTCAGAAAGGTCACAGTTCGTAGTAATAGATGGAAAGTCATCGCGTAAAACAGAAATAATATCCGGCCTTCCCCAAGGAAGTGTTATATGGTTCAAATGGCTCTGAGCACTATGGGACTCAACTGCTGAGGTCATTAGTCCCCTAGAACTTAGAACTAGTTAAACCTAACTAACCTAAGGACATCACAAACATCCATGCCCGAGGCAGGATTCGAACCTGCGACCGTAGCGGTCTTGCGGTTCCAGACTGCAGCGCCTTTAACCGCACGGCCACTTCGGCCGGCTGAAGTGTTATAGGCCCTCTATTGTTACTGATCTACATTAACGACATAGGAGACAATCTCAGTAGCCGTCTTAGATAGTTTTCAAATGTTTCTATGATTTACCGACTTGTAAAGTCGTCTGATTTCCAAAACGAACTGCAAAATGATTTAGATTAGGTATCTGTATGGTGCGAAAAGTGGCAATCGACCCCGAATAAAGAAAAGTGTGAAGTTATTCACATATGTACTAAAAGAAATCCACTAAATTTCGATTGAGCGATAAGTCGCACAAATCTGAAGGCTGTAAATTCAGCTAAATACATAGGGATTACAATTACAAATACCCTAAATTGGAACGATCACATACGCTACTGGCCATTAAAATTGCTAAATCACGAAGATGACGTGCTACAGGCGCGAAATTTAACCGACAGGAAGAAGATGCTATGATATGCAAATGATTAGCTTTTCAGAGAATTCACACAAGGTTGGCGCCGGTGGCGACACCTATAACGTGCTGACATGCACAAACAGCAGTTGACTGGCGTTGCCTGGTGAAACGTTGTTGAGATGCCTCGTGTAAGGAGGAGAAATGCGTACCATCCCGTTTCCGACTTTGGTAAAGTCGGATTGTAGCCTATCGCAATTGCGGTTTATCGTATCGTGACGTTGCTGCTCGCGTTGGTCGAGATGCAATGACTTTTAGCAGAATATGGAATCGGTGGGTTCGGGAGGGTAATACGGAACGCCGTGCTGGATCCCAACGGCCTCGCATCACTAGTAGTCGAGACGACAGGCATCTTATCTGCATGGCTGTAACGGATCGTGCTGCCACGTCTCGATCCCTGAGTCAACAGATGGGGACGTTTGCAAGACAACAACCATCTGCACCAACAATTCGACGACGTTTGCAGCAGCATGGACTATGAGATCGGAGACCGTGGCTGCGATTACCCTTGACGCTGCGTCACAGACAGGAGCACCTGCGTTGGTGTACTCAACGACGAACCTGGGTGCACGAATGGCAAAACGTGATTTTTTCGGATGAATCCAGATTCTGTTTACAGCATCTTGATGGTCGCATTCGTGTTTGGCGACATCACGGTGAACGCACATTGGAAGCATGTATTCGTCATTGTCATACTGGCGTATCACCCAGCGTGATGGTATGGGGTGCCATTGGTTACGCGTCTCGGTCACCACTTGTTCGCATTGACGGCACATTGAAAAGTAGACGTTACATTTCAGATGTGTTACGACCCGTGGCTCTACCCTTCATTCGATCCCTGCGAAACCCTACATTTCGGCAGGATAATGCACGACCGCATGTTGCAGGTCCTGTACGGGCCTTTCTGGATACAGAAAATGTCCGACTGCTGTCCTGGCCAGCACATTCTCCAGATTTCTCACCAATTGAAAACGTCTGGTCAATTGTGGCCGAGCAACTGGCTCGTCACAATACACCAGTCACTACTCTTGATGAACTGTGGTATCGTGTTGAAGCTGCGTGTGCAGCTGTACCTGTACACGCCATCAAGCTCTGTTTGACTCAATGCCCAGGCATATCAAGGCCGTTATTACGGCCAGATGTGGTTGTTCTGTGTACTGATTTCTCAGGATGTATGCACCCAAATTGCGTGAAAATGTAATCACATGTCAGTTCTAGTATAATATACTTGTCCAATGAATACCTGTTTAGCATCTGCATTTCTTCTTGGTGTAGCAATTTTAATGGCCAGTAGTGTAGATAATGTTGTGGCAGAGCCAACCAAAGACTATGATTTATTGGCAGATCACTTAGAAGGTGCAACAGGACTACTAAAGAGACTTCTTACACCACGCTTGTCCGCCATATTCTGGAGTACTGCTGTGCGGTGTGGGATCTGCATGAGATGGGACTGACGGATGACATCGAAAAAGTACAAAGAAGGGCAACTTGTTTTGTACTATCGCGAAGCAGGGGAGATAGTGCCACAGATATAATACGTGAATTGGAGTGGCAATCACTAAAACAAATCATGAGATTTCTCTTCCGATTGCGAAAACATTGTATTGGCACCCACCTACGTATGGAGGAATGATCATCACGATAAAGTAAGAGAAATTAGGGCTTGCACAGAAAAATTAAAGTGATTGTTTTTCCCGCGCACCGTTCGAGAGTGGAACGGTAGAGTGACAGCTTGAAGGTGGTTCATTGAACCCTCTGCCAGGCACTTTATTGTGAACAGCAGAGTAATCACGTAGATCTGTAGATGTAGATGAAGCAACCCACGCAGACGGGGGAGTGTGACACGGGTCAGCTGTCGAGCACATGATACATCTAACATGGTGTGACCAAGAGTGAAGTAATATATTTTAATTCGGGCACGTGGATAACCAGAAATTCACATTTTTCAAATTTAACTGGGCCCAGTAATCCGTGTTCAGGCCACATCGAGCTAGGAAAAGATAACCGTACAAGTAACATGAAATAAAGTTACATATCCCTATCCAGTATGTCTATGTCAGAAGCAGCTATATGGTTATAAATAATTAAGCTTAGAGGCTAAAAGCATTAAGTCACATCACCATTCTGCTGTGTCTGAAACTGGGTAGAGTTTCAGAGAAACTGCGACCGATCCTTGGAGATGAAAATGGACTGGCTATGTTGTGTACGTAGTCAGGGCGTACACAACTTTCCCAGTAGAGAGCGCCCCGCTAAGCGCAACAGCGCAGGCGCAGCGCTCGTCCGTCTCCGCACTACGAGATGGCGCTGTCATAGAGACGAACCAAATTCTGCTTCCGCCGATCCGCGTATTAATATGTAATGCAGCCAATGAGATTGCTGCTAACGTAGAACCTTTTCTCCTCGCGGATAATACTCGCGCAATGATACTTGAACGCGCGAGGTATTATAACGAGTGTACAGACCTCCGATTAGTCAGTCTGCATCAGTCTGTACCAGTCTCCATTAGTCTGCATTAGTCTGTAGTCAAGTTTCAGTCTGCACCTAATAAGATTATCATATTCCTGTACATAGCTATGAAGAGAAATGTGTAGACACTTTGTCAAGTATCAGAGATATGTGAGAATAAGATTAACGTACCATGACCAAAGGAACTTCAGATTGTCAATTGCAAACAGCATCCAGAATCAAGTTACGTAATATCTATGCCTTTTTATTATTTTAATAAATGTGTGTCAAAATTAATCAAGTTCTGTTTAAAGTTGGTCACCGTCAATCTGCTACTCTAAGCGTGCAAGTGGCATTTCTATCGTCTGACCTAACGGCAGAAGATAAACACGCCACGATAAGCCCACGAGACATATTGCTGACACTCGCCTACTTCGTTAGAACGACAAGTCAAATAATCTGATGGTGTGTGTACCGAAGGTCTTACAGTACGCACACCACAGGCTACCTGGCTGATGATTGACTCATCGAATTCCGGCGAGGCGACCCTACCTGTAGCATAGTGGCCGTGAGATTTATGAAACACCACCGATGTGGGGAGCTGAAGTACAGCCAGCGTTTGTCCTCTGAGGGACTTCGACCCGTGAACTGGAAGCTATCTACGATCAGACTGGGGGGAGGCGTACCTTCGCGGTCTCTTAGCAACCTGGATATCATTGCCCATTGTTGTCGTGGATCCCCCGTAGGGTGACTGGGGCATTGCTACTAGGCAACGGACATCTGTCTGATGTCGGCTACTGCACCTAAGCTCACTATGTGGGGATCACAAGTAAGCATAGGGGTGCATAGCCGGTAAGCCTACGGAGAATGTGGGTGCGCCATGCTCGTGTTTCAAAGCTGGGGGCATGCACGGCGTCGGCTCTTGACAGGCTGTTCGGCATCGCTGTAGCTGCCGCCTGCGAGCGAGGACAACAGACATCACCGGCGAACTGGAGCGTCGGTGTCATCCGTGATCAGATGCTTCTGCAAGCGCACAATGCGGCCGTGTGGACGGCTGTTTCAATATATTCCTGTCACTACCAGCACTGTTTGACTCTGCGTCCTGGCGTAGACCCGCCTCTCACCCAACCAGATGCGTAGCGACCCAGGAACAGGCAGAGTCGTTTCAATATGTTTTTCAACTGCGTTTCCTCAGAGACGGCGGCATACTCAATGACAGGGTGGAGCAGCGTCTTCTACAGGGTGGCATTGTAACGTGGAGGAAGCGTGGAAGTCGGGTTCAGTAGCGGAAAAAGCATGCTTAAAGGATATTCGAGATTGGATGTGCTGGCGCCAGGTAAGTTGAGCATCCAGAGTGATGCCGAGATAGCGCTCTGTCGGGCTCCAGAGGATAGGGCAGCCGCCGACGTTGACAGGCTGCAGATCAGGACTTTCGTGTGAAGCACTCCTGACTATCTCTGAATCGCAGCTCTATCGCGTGATGTAACACGGAGCTTTATGTTGCAGCGCGCGCTACGCGGGTTGCCTACGTACGGTTGGCCCCGAGGCGGCACTAGCTTTACTTGCCTCCGGGGACGATGGTTCGCTGCAGCCGGATGTGGAGGTAGTGATAAGGTCGCCCGAGCATTACGACTCGGAATCGCTTGATGACGGTGACGACTGCTGAGACGACTTGACTCGTTCTTCCTAACTTAATTTTTGCTGACTTTATGGCTGTGTCATGGAGCACAATCCCTGCCCTTGCCTGTCACTGTACGTTATTTTTAGCCACTAGGATGCAACGTAAGCGAGACGTGTCGTAAGACCTGAATATAAGCCTTAATACTATGCTTTGTGTCATCGTAAGTTGCTTCTAACACGCAACGTCTTGAATGCGAGGTCGCAAAAGGCCAATGATGTTTACGGCATTAGACGCCCGACATACTGTGTCATGGAAACACAATATTGGCAGCTAATGGAAACAGAGGACGTAACTGGAGGTATACAATGATGAGCACTGAATGGGGCTATGGGGCTTAATGGAACTGTCTAGTTGACAAGTAACTCACAATAGTGCTACAGTGCTAGTCGAGTTGATACAAAGTAGAGAAACGTCAAAGTTAAACAGAACAAACATTTCGTTATATATACAATAAGGTTTCTTTAAAGTCAGCACCGCCATTAGACTGTTTTTTATTTGCGGTGTTACATTTACACGATCATGATTTCGGCTTCGAAGTGCCATTATCGTTTTAAGTGTTATACGGTGCCTAAGATGGCATACTGTCGTATTTAAAATACACTGTTAGACACATTGTCTAAGGGTCAATATTTCTGGTAAAGACCCTTAGACAGTGTGTCTAATAGTGTATTTTAAACACGACAGTATGCCATCTTAGACACTGTATAACACTTAAAACACTTGATAATGCGACTTTGAAGCAGAAATCGTGATCGTGTCAATGTAACGCCGCAAATAAATAAACAGTCTAACGGCGGTACTGACTTTAAAGAAATATATTGTGACTGTAAGATAACAAACTTTCTAACAAACCGTCAACTTGATGATGCACAGCAAACTGCGGAGTCGGCCAAAAATTTGTAAATGAGGTAAACAAACTTACTTAATCGTTCAGTAAGGAATTTGTTTTCAAATCCAACGAATTGTGGTCTGAATAGGAAATGCTTGTGAAAGGAACCCTGAAAAATAAAGGTACCAAGACAGTTGTATAAAGATAAGCTAACATCAATACCTTAGCGCATCTATGCCGACTGTTAATCTGGGTGGTAAATGTGCTGGTCAGTTATTTATTGTGCTGTAAGGAGTTGTAGGTGCTCTTCCAGGTACAAGTCCTTCTCGTGTGCGTGATCTTGCAAGGGGCGTAGGGAATATTTACGTCAAAGCAAGCAAGAATGGGAAATTTATAATAAAATAACTACAAATATGATATGAGCGCTTATTTTGGGCAGTAGCTGGTCAAAAACTTGTCTTTGCTTCATTCATGGTCTGCTTATAAAAATCATTCTCCTTTAGAGCAAACTATCGCTACTGAAAGGTGTTTGACCTTGCAATTCATACTGCCGCGAACCACTGGACAAATTCAGTCTCTGGGTATTTGTTTTTTCCTTGATTCGGTTGTATGCCATCACATTCCATCAGTTCTCATTACCCCGTTACTCCAGCACGATCCTACGTGCGTTTTTTAAAAGTTGACATCTAGCTGAACATCCAGCGCGGTTTCTAACTCCCAACGAGTTCGCCTTCAATCTTGATGGTATGGAACTCGTAATCACCGTGGTGCGCCATTTTTCATTCGGTGTGCATGGTGCAAGTTGAACATTTCTCGAATGTCGACGATGTCCATTTTGTGAAGTGTAACACACACAATAAAAAAAAGTTTTGCACCACCCCGGTTCCCAGAACTCCTGATGATAGACTTTCCCTTTCAATTTTGTATCACAAACATTGTCCCTTTGGCTGTTCAGAGGTGTCAGTAAACCAGCCCGAAGATGTAAACAACCATGCATGAGCAGTGCCTGTTAGACGGAGGCGGTCCGACAGCCGATCAGTTCCAGTCATTCCACCAGGAAGGAGGTACACGGCTAGTGTTGTCTGTAGTTCAACCAAGCCTAGACAGTCAATTTCGCGGCTCGATCGCGTCCGCATTGTCACTTTGAGCCAGGAAGGGCTCTCAACAAGGACAGTGTCCAGACTTCTAGGAGTGAACCAAAGCGATGTTGTTCGGACATGGAGGAGATACAGAGAGACATGACTGTGAATGACATGCCTCGCTCAGGCCGCCCAAGGGCTACTACTGCAGTGGATGACGGCTACCGACGGATTATGGCTCGGAGGAAACCTGACAGCAACGCCACTACGTTGAATAATGCTTTTCGTGCAGCCACAGGAAGTCTAGTTAGGACTCAAACTGTGCGCAATAGGCTGCGTAATGCGTGACTTCCCTCCCGACGCCCATGGAGAGGTCAATCTTTGCAACCACGACACCACGCAGCGTGGTACAGGTGGGCCCAAAGACATACCGAATGGACCGTTTAGGATTGGCGTGACGTTCTCTTCACCTATGAGTATCGCTTATGCCTTCAACCAGAGACGTGTTTGGAGGCAACCCGGTCAGGCTGAACGCCTTAGATACACTGTCCAGCGAGTGCAGCAAAATGGAGGTTCCCTGCTGTTTTGGGGTGGCATTATGTGGGGCCGACGTACGCCGCTGGTGGTCATGGAAGGCGCTGGGCTGTATGATACGTGAATGCCATTCTCCGACCGATAGTGCAACCATATTGGCGAGGCATCGTTCTTCATGGACGACAATTCGCGCCCCCATCATGCACATCTTGTGAATGACTTCCTTCAGGATAACGATATCGCTCGACTAGTGTGGCCAGAATGCTCTCCAGAAGTGAGCCCTATCGAACATGCGTGGGATAGATTGAAAAGGGCTGTTTATGGACGACGTGACCCACCAACCACTCTGAGGGATCTACTCCGAATCGCCGTTGAGGAGTGGGACGATCTGGACCAACAGTGCCTTGATGAACTTGTGGTTAGTGTGCCACCACGACTACAGGCATGCATCAATGCAAGAGAATGTGCTACTGGGTATTAGAGGAACCGGTGTATACAGCAATCTGGACCAACACCTCTGAAAGTCTCGCGTTATCGTGGTACAACATGCAATGTGGGGTTTTCATGAGCAGTAAAAAGGGCGGAAATGGTGTTTATGTTGATCTCTATTCCAATTTTCTGAACAGGCTCCGGAACTCTCGGAACTGAGGTGATGCAAAATATTATTGATGTGCGTATATACATCCCATAGAAGGTTGATCTTTGCATCTCCCGGAACCCCATTTTCTGTCGCTCTCCTGATGCACATGGTGAGTCATTAGCAGCAAATATTTTTCCTGTCGTAATTGTTAAAACACTTTCAAACGAGCCTTACTAAAGACTGAACTTGCTTCCTCGCAGTCAAGAATTTCCTTGTAAGTGCAAATTTATATGTTACGCAGTCAAAATGTTTCAAATGGCTCTGAGCACTATGGGACTCAACTGCTGTGGTCATCAGTCCCCTAGAACTTAGAACTACTTAAACCTAACTAACCTAAGGACATCACACACATCCATGCCCGAGGCAGGATTCGAACCTGCGACCGTAGCAGTCGCACGATTCCGGAATGCGCGCCTAGAACCGCGAGACAACCGCGGCCGGCACGCAGCCAAAATTTTACATAATATAATGTTAAAATGTTTACTTGATCAGCCAATGGTATCATGTTCTATTGTCCTCTGAGGTACTTTGTGTACCCCAAAGATGAGCTGCAGAACGCCGCTGGTTATCTAGCGGCATGGACACCTTATCGATAGCGATCAAAGATGCTACATCGCTGCCATACTGCTTTCTGGTCGGTGGCGTGTGATATTCATATTTGCATTGTTTCTAAGTCGTCCTTCAACGCTTCATACTTATCATTCTTTCGTCACTGTGTCCTTAATTCCTCTGTTTTTACGAAGTACGTTTCATGTAATTGCACCAAAGGTTTTTCAATGATACCCTTTAATGTCTTTCTCTTGCAGAATCTTTGAGAATGGCGTAAGGCCTAAACGTGTAAGGCAGCACAGAATCAATAAACACAGCTTCCAAGACTAATATCAGTTTCTGAGTGCACTAGGCGAGGTGTTGCAGTCAGTTTATTCATGTTGAACTCGTATCGCATGATTTATTTTTCACTAATTTTGAGCGGTAAACTTATTAGGAATTGCGATGGTGAGCCGATATTTAGGTGCGAGATGTTACGAAAGTTCAGCGTCTTTTTGTTTCTCGTTAACTTGAGGCTGATTACAGGACCATTCGGTCTGAAGCGTTATACATTAATCAGGTTACCTTCCATTACGAAGGTTGGTGCACTCAGCGACTATCATATTATTTATAAATTATAGAGCACAGCAATCAGTCGTCCTTTTTTTGTAGGTTTTCAAAGAACTGTGACTGACGCTCGAACAACAGGGAACTGACATGTATCGAGACTAGAAAACAGTGCATTGGTAATGGCTGGGCACTAGCCGAAATCTGGAAAGGGACGACTGGTTGCTGCGCTCTATAATTTATAAATTATACATTGTTTCGTCACTCACTCCTCAAATTTGAATCATTGTGTACTTTGTTGGAAGTCGTGCACATAAATTTGAATCTGTGTGTTTACTGAAATTCGCTATTTATGTTCCAGTATTTTGAAAGCCGTGTGGGTCGTCGCCTTTCTTTAGTTGAACTGAAGTCAATATAAATCATTTAATAGCATTTGTTGTTGCTCATTTCAACTTCCTAAATCATTTACTGAATATTTAGGCGTCTTTCTGGGCCAGCTTTTGTCTGAAGGCATCTTGTGTACACAAGCTGAAAAGTTCCCCTTTTTGTCCATTAATGATTCCAGGCAGTGTAAATCATGAAATAATTCCTATTTCACGTAGTTATATGCCAGTAATACTAGAAAATCCCGATGTATGCAAATTTTCAGTAGTGAAGGCGGGTGGTCCCGGCGGAGGTTCGAGTCCTCACTCGGGCATGGGTGTGTGTGTTTGTCCTTAGGATAATTTAGGTTAAGCAGTGTGTAAGCTGAGGGACTGATGACCTTAGCAGTTAAGTCCCATAAGATTTCAGACACATTTGAACATTTGAAGTAGTGAAGGTAAGTTTCGTCACCAGTTGTTGATTACAAAATTGCTGTGATAGATTTTTTATTCTGTTTCTGTTCATGTTCCACACGATAACTTATACAACACATTGTATTGATGAGTTTAGCCTCCTTTAATTGTTTTATCTATATTTAGTTCTTTTGAACTACGACATTATCCAGACAACTTGGAAAAATATTATCATCAGTTGGTCATTTCCGTATGTGATTACTGTGATTACAAGCAGGGATCAAGATCCATATTTCACAGTGTTCAGTTATAAGTTGGTCACTATTACAGTCAATAGCTTTTACAGGATCTTACGAGTGATTACACAGGCTGATGTTCAATTTAACAGGCTATGTTTGCCTTTTTTTTTTTTTTTTTTTTTTTTAAAGGCTCTAAGCACTATGGGACTTACTACGTAAACCTAACTAACCTAAGGACATCACACACATCCATGCCCGAGGCAGGATTCGAACCTGAGACCGTAGCAGCCGTGTGGTTCTGGACAGAAGCACCTAGAACGGCTCGAACTCAGCGGTCGGCTCCTTTTTCAAAGGCACGAATTATTGTAAGCGCGAGCTGCTAATTTATTATTCATTTTCAAGGTCAGATAGCGCCACGAAATTGTTTATTGAGTTATGTTTATGAGAACGCATGGTTTCACTAAGTCAGGGCTTAAAGAAACTTTTAGCATTGGATTGTTAGTCCAATCTCCTAAAACAGTAGCAGTCTTGCAACATCTCATTTTGTAGTAGATTTCATATATCTGTTCACTTGCCGGTGTAATGAACTTTTTGAATTTGTAAAGAGATTGTATTGACAGACTTCCTATCAAGAGCACCTTAGTAGAAATGTGTTGTTGATAGTTGCTATTTTAGTAGACCTCAACACCGTATACATCGCCTACAGGGCATGACGATACAGACTAAACATTGAGTTTGATATATGCGAGAAAGTCTTGTTAAGGGAGCAGTGTAGCTCAGCATAAGTTTTTGCTTATTGTTTTCGTACGACAAAACGTTCGAAAAATGATGCGTTTTTGAGAGATATTTCATTCTCTACTGCATAGAAGCAGCCTATTTTCGTAGCACTATAAACACGACATATTTAAGCTTCACACATTTTATATTTTAAATCTATCGGAGAGTTAAATCTGCGATGAATATAAAATCTTCAATTTGCACGAAATATTACACATTTTGGGAATAACTGGCTTGGTTTCTTATTTTCGTGACCGTGTCAGCTGCTAATATCTTAAGTGCACCAATGTTGTTCTCGCTCGCAAATCGGACTTCCTGAATTAAATAGCAAGGAGGTCCTGAACAAGTTTTACTATTCTCAGTGAGGTAGCCCCAATGTCTGCTAAGCAGACTTTGTACAAGCCGATTCTTAACTGTTAATAACAAATAATTACATTGTGGGAAATAAAATTAGTGCTTATTACTGTTAATACGCACTTACATTAACATATACGTCTTAAACCTACTCTGCTAGGACGAGGAAAATTAAAGATAAGAACCACGTGTGTAGTATGCCAGACTGAAGACGGACATTGCTTTACAAAGATAACTTAGTTACTAAACTGATTATTCAAGACTTTATGCTTTATGACTTTGTTTCTCACATACGTGAGTCTTTTCTTCATCAAAAATAACACACTTTACAGTCAGACTGTTATATTTTCTGTAAAAAAACAATTTTACTAAAAAAAAAGAAAAAGTTCTAATACATTCTTATGATATATACACATACATTTACTATTTTATAAGACGAACATAGTGGTGGCAAATTGATGGGTAGTATAGTCATAGGTCCAAGTATCTGTGTCAATAAAATCTTCACGGTTTTCAAGCCACGTCATTTCCAATGAAGTCTTTACGGTTTCGGCAGCTGTCTCCGTTGTCACTATCATCAGGTTGGTGCTGGCACGGCGTTCCACTAGTACAGGTAAGACTAAAAGGCGTCTAACCTTCCAGAAGAGAATCGAAACAATACATTCATAGAAAAGTGAAGTGAGTTCGCCTGATTCTGACTGGTCACGTCACCGAGTGACGTCAAATGACGCTAGCGGTCCGAATCACGTTTGAACTGCTTCTCCAGCCTCCTTATATCCGATGGATATGTATGTTGACGAGGCCAATGAATGTGATGAAATGAGAAGCTGTAAGACCATTTGAGCAACATGAATAAATTTCTTCCATTTTTCATGTCCCGTGACACAGTATCCTGTTCTGTGATTGGCTCATAGCAGACATCATAGTAGATTACACAACTAAGATGTTAAAGTTCAGAGTTTAGCGTGGGGAAGCCTGGAAGGCTGGCGTAAGAATACAAGCAGTACCAAAAATGATATGGCATAGTTTGCAGGGATGGACACCTCCTCAGCTACGACAGTGGAACAGTCCAAGGGGTACGGAATGGAAAGGAAAAAATATCCCGTCATATGACTACGTTTTCTCAGAGGTACGTGAAAGGAGAAATTGTTTAACACATCATTCTGAAAGTATCTCTGGAATCGTCGCAATACGTCATTACATTATGGAAAGGATGAATATTCCTAAAGTGGATTGTCTGCGTCACTGCCGACCTGAAAGATTAGCAGTGGGGGCAGTGATAGAGAACGTCCTGAGTGTTGGAAGAGGTTGGACATGAGACAAATGGAAGCTCCACCTGTATGACATAGTAAGCTTTTTTTTGCTCACGTCGAATTAACGGCGTATAATAAAATACACTTACGTAGGCAGTGATTTTGACTGGTGTTGATAATGCACATTTTGAATAGTGATTACCTACACAGACTACGACGATAACAGATAATGAACAAACCTTATACCATGCAATATGTCGTCACTCTGACTCTGGTCTGTAAGTGAGACGATGCAGCCTATCTGACTGCTTACTGTCTTAGTACTATGAATAAACGATTGCTGATAACCACTTGGTCGCGACGTCAGGTTTGGAGAATATCGTGTAATGAATTTTCAGCAATTTCAAAACTATCCTAGCTCGAAAAACTTAAGTCCCGAGATGAAGAAAGCATAGATCTTATACCGCACAATACAACAGTGTTGGGGCAGCCTAGAATTGTTAATTCATATACGTGTAACTGTTTTCCTTAGGCCTTTAGTGCCGTGTTGATCAGAAGCAGTTACGGTCGCTTGAGCCCCGTGAATTCTAGTAAACGCACTTTTAACTGTGCACAACTGATATAATGAATACGCACCTACCAAGCTGGAGGACAATGGTCCTCAATGGTATATTAACATTTTACCAGATTTGTTTGCTATTCATTTAAGTGAGTACCAACCTCTCCCAGAGCGCTATTATCTTCGAGTAATTCATCATTAAAGTTCATATGTTGGAATGCAGCTACTAGGAAGTGCACTACCTGTAGTCGGCCGTTGTGGCCGAGCGGTTCTAGGCGCTTCAGTCTGGAACCGCGCGACTGCTACGGTCGCAGGTTCGAATCCTGCCTCGGGCATGGATGCGTGTGATGTCCTTAGGTTAGTTAGGTTTAAGTAGTTCTAAGTCTAGGGGACTGATGACCTCAGATGTTAAGTCCCATAGTGCTCAGAGCCATTTGAACCATGTTTTGCACTACCTGTAAAGGCAGGTAAGTTTAATAGATGTACATGTGGATGGGATTCGAAGATGCAGCACCAACCGGTAGGTCTGTGTTGCAACTGTGTCACATACCACTGTTAGTCCTACAGTTCCTGGTACAGGCAGTTTGTTTCACAGTATGTTGTTGGTTAGGTTTTGGGCAATCACTTTCTCTCGGTGTAACCCGATGTATTTTTGTTCTGATTAACATTAAAAAGGCTAAATCCAGTTAACATCACAAAGAAGAGGAATTGACGATGTTTCAGCCTGATATTCTCTGGCAGCTAAACCTGATTTAAATTCCACAGAATTGAGAAATATTCCAGTAAAACCTGTACAAGTGATTTATTGGCAGTATATTAAAAAAAAAAAAAGAAGATTCGCAGGGTCTGCAGAAGGATCGTTATTGACTCAACTGGGGACGACAGATATAAGTATAACAGTAGTTAACACCCGTAGTCTGTAGGAATTTTTGAAGTGATATCATTTTTTACTTCAACAATAACTATTATTAATTTTTTTACTGTCAAACATTTTCGGTTGCTATGTCACATGCAAGCACGCCAACTGCTTCAATCTTTACCGACTTTTCCCTTTCTATCCCTTTTAATACACAGAATACTTTCAGGATTTGGCAAATTCTGTTATATTTAACTTCGTGGCCAAATTGCTCTTCCTGACGCCACAGCAGTCAAGTTAACTAAAGGACCATCTACCTAAGAATATTGTAAACTTTGTTCTGTATGTGTGTGTGTGTATTTTAACTTTTTCATATCTTTTACTCTGAGACGGAGACCAGCCCAGTATTTCGCTAAACGAGGATGGGGAACCCCCATCTAAAAACTACACCCAGGCAGCTAATGTACCAGCCCATTGTCAAGGTCGCCGCACGGATTCTGCGCCGGTCTATCTCAACTCCCTGATTCACAAGCTAGCGTGCTGTGGGTTACACTATACGAACAGGAGCAGCTTGAAAACGATAGAATAGCCGAAATACGCCAATAATGGAAAATAATTAAAATTGAAGTCTAAGGTGGAAAACATAATTAGTTCACTAATTAGCGACTTTATTTCGTAAGGCCATTCATTTGAATCCCCAATTGAATTAATCGTTGAAGAAAGGGCATGAGTCTACTTTTTTTACAAAAATGAGTGATATGTTGGAATGAGGTGATGACACTAGTCAGCCGTCAAATGGCGCCACTACCGTAGTTCCAAATCTTCACTCCTTGTAGAAAGGACGTGAGTCATTGACTAATGCCCTTTTTTTTCATTGGCTATATGGAATTGTTTTTAATTGAAAGAAAGGGACATTGGAGGCCTGCTGCTGCTTTCACGTGTATTTCTTCTTGTTAAGACTGACAAACTGTAACAGTATGGTCAATGTTTTATTGCAGAAGAGCCAAAAAATTTCACAGTAAATTTAATGAAGTTTCTGTATGCAGTGAAAAGGAAAAGAATGTGTGTGCGCTGAAGTTCGACTGCATACAAAATTTACAGTTGCCAAATATTCCTGTTTAGGATATCTTTTATTTGAACTAAATTGTAGGTCAATGTTTTGAACATATATAATTTGAAAAGTAAGCACACACTCTATTACAGGCACCATGAACGTTAAGCCAAGAAAGTGGAAATGAAGTTTGTACACTTTTGTTCCGTCATATCCAGAAATATTACCAATAGATGTAAATGAGCTTCACCTTTTCTCCAACGGGTGTGCTGATGAGAATAAGAATAACACAATGATTCACGTTTGTTTAACACTTGTATCAAATGGGAGATGCCCGAGGCAGGATTCGAACCTGCGACCGTAACGGTCACGCGGTTCCACACTGAAGCGCTTAGAACCGCACGGCCACACCGGCCGGCAATACGAAACATTACTTCCCTATACTCGTCCATAGTTTTCATCAAAATGATTGAGATGGGACTATAAAGAAACTGATGAGCCATCATTACAGGGCCTATATACTTGAAGACTATACTAAATGATAAATAAGGCACCAAGTAAAATCCCAGAGGTAACGGTGGACGATGTTCCTGTATTAACATTTAAAAACTGGTGACCTGTCTATTTTAAAAAGTCTTGCCTCTCGGAGCAACGCACGAAAATGCGATTGTTCAGGCGGTCATTTTTCGGCTTATATTGATCACAGAGATAAGGGGTCAAATGTCTGGGACAACCCTTGGTCCAGCGAGCATGTGTATACCTATCAGAAAAACAGGATACTGCAGCAAAAGTTTAACATTAAGCACAGTCGAGGCAATGGAGTAACTCTGTTCATTTGCATTAGGTGCGGTCTAGGACGGGCCTTAGATATCTTTCCTCAAGATCAGTTCTTGAGAAAACACCGAGAAATCCATGATTTTTTTTGTTACCAAAGGTACCAATTGTCGGAATAGCTTCTTCTGTAATTTCTGCTCATGGTAAATCATCGAAATTATTATCATATGTCCTTAAGGTAATGTTTTCTAGGAACTTCAAAAATTTTTTGATATCATCCAAAGGTTCTTAGCAGTTTCTTGACCGTGGCCGCAATTATCTGCATAATCAACCATAGAAAATGGCAGGTATTTTAGCTGTACACTCTAGACTTTTGTCTAGAAACATCGTTTTTCTCTTTTCAAAAATCTTCGCCCGTTATCAAGAAACACGTGAAAAAACATGATTTTTAGGTGCTAAGAGTACCAACTTGAGGGATGGCTTCTTCAGTACTTTCTGTTCATGACAAATTGTCGAAATTTTTAACCTATGTTCTTAAGATGATGTTCTTATGGAAAGTTGAAACTTTTATTGATATCCGTTACCGAGACTGAGACGTTCGAATTTAACTTACTTATGCAAGTAAAATATGCTCGTATACCAGACCTGAGGCAAATATGCACATTAACTGACCCACTGAACGCGTGGGAAGGGTTCTGGGGTCATAGAAAGGGTTCCGAGGTCACCAAACCATGTTTTTAGTCGCCATTTTTCACCAATAAAAGTTTATGACGCGCTGAGTCTGTGTAACGGGCACTTCACGGCTCCAGAGGCTGCCTTGACCCGGAAATTATTCGATGGTGCCACCTGGCGGAGTAGAACGATGGCGAAAATTATTTTGTCGTAAAGAATCCTTTGTAGCTGCAGATTAAACACCGAGTTTTTTGGTATACAGTAGGTATAGCCTAAAAATGTTTTGCATAACTGTGTAAAGTAGAGTATAGTGAACTTGTGCTGGATGGGAGACAATTTTGTGTTAACCTTATATTACGCATACTTATTTGTTATTTGTATGTGTCAAACTAAGTAAATGTGTCGAAGAATATAAATAAACTGTCAAAACCAAACTTACTTACAATATTCGTTTTATATAAGCAGCACACCACGCTATAAGAGGGAAAAGAAGGGAACCAGCTGAGAAATGCTGCTATCGGAGAACAAAGAAGGCGCATACACTCCTGTTTAAAAGAATCTGTCTGAAAAGCAGGGAACCAGCTGTTTCAATTTTCATTCCACCTTCCACACGAAAAATTATGGCATGTAAACAAATTCGCGCTCTTTTGGGCTAAAAGACAGCAGCGGGAAGACAGTGACTCTAGAAGAAAGAGAAGACAGTGCGAGCAGGAGAGAGAGAGAGAGAGAGAGAGAGAGAGAGAGAGAGAAAACTGTGATAGTGGGAGAAAGAAAATGGCAGTGAAAGAGAAACAGAGATGGAATAAGACGACAACAGTGGGGGTGAAAGAGAGAAGAGATAGCAACGGTCAGTGAGTGACAGTGGCATTAAAACAGAGAGATATATGGAGATAGCAGGGGTGGGAGCAGAAGAGTGAGAGGAGACAACTGAAAAACAGATATGAGTGGAGGTTACACATAGACTCTGAGGGAGTGGTCCCCACAGTCCGGCAAACTTTAACACGAAAAAATTGGTTCACTTTTCCCCATCCCCAAGTGTTAAAGTTTCGCAGTTTAGGGGTCGGAACCTCGATCACACCATCCCAAAATATATATGTTGAGGCGAGACTATGGTTGAAGAGAAGTATAGCAGATTGCAACAGAGAAAGAAAGAAATGGTGGCAAAGACAATGCCAATGGGAGAGAGAGTCTGAAAGTGATAGAAAAGGGGACAGTGGCGAGGAAGGGATGAAGACAGTGCAGTGGGAGATACGGAAAGGTGGTAGTGCCATTGAGAGAAAAAGGAGACAGTAGGAGAAAGCTGTTTATATGACAGTGACAGTAAGAGGAAGGTGCTGAATATGAAGGCTTCGCGATTGAGATTGGGTACAAGGATTTAGAATATTCTCTGTTAAAAGAGGACGAATATGTTCGCACGCCAAAATTTTTGGCGAGGAAGGCGGAATGTGTGTTGAGACAGCTGGCTCACAACTTTTCTGTCAGAGCTTTTTCCGTGCTTCGAAAGGAGCATTTGTCGGCTGGTAAGGAACGTACTTTATTATTGAGCTCCACTGATTCCACGACAACTGCGTTTCTGGTGTTGTGCAACCCATCGCTCTTCACATAGCATCCTGGGTTAGAGACACACATCCTGACAATGAATTGTTGTCCGCACCAACTGCCAGATGTCGGAAGGTAGTCAGTGACATCGAAATACATCGTTGGTTCACGTTCAGCATTGTCATCTCAATGTGGTAAGTGACGGCGAACTTTCTTTACTGCTTTCCATCGGAGTGATTGAGAATGGAAGAACTGCTGGGTCGGAGGGTCGGTTTGACAGTCTGATTTGTGAAAGTCGACACAGGAAGCTATTTGAGTGGATTTAGAGCCAACACTAAAGGGACTTACGGTACTTATGTCACGTTAGGTACGGGCGGTGTAATTTGCTGGGGCACAATGCTCCATGAGGCCAGTCGTCAGCGGTGATCTGTTTTAAATATGGAAGCCCTCGGCATTACGCCAGAGAATGTGAAGAATGTTCATGGCTAGCAGTCAGGTGCAAGGACTAGGTGTGTTTGTAGTCAGGACTGTGATGTTGATATCAGTACTTTTGTACTTGAGACTTTATCTAGAACTTCTGTTAATTTATTGAAAAAATGTCCACACTACTACTGGGAGATCTGTTAATTTCTTGGTGATATCAAGCTATGTTAATTCAATAGCTAATATTTCAAAGTGTTTGTCTTCACTTACTATACTGAGGTCATGTCTTCCTGTGGCATTTCTGCTGTTATATTTTTTTCCTGTTGTTGTAGAACCGTGCTTTACAATGAGCAAACCAGGAGGCAGTGTAGGCTTTGCTCGAACAAATGGCTCAAATTGTTCACAGAAACAGGTAGATGCATTAAGGGGGGACACAGAGTCACCACGGATGTTAGTACCAATCCCACATGCCAGTACCGCTACCTTAGGATCTCATTTCTGGACAGAGTTGGATGGGATGTGACAGCGTTTGTAGACAACATGTTGGCAGCCAGTAAGCTGGGTTGCTGGTCGGAAGGAAATTTATTTCCTATGTCCAAGTTACACTTCATGGGAAGTTAAGAAAACCTCAGAGGTTTGAAGTTCTAAAGAAATTTTTGCAGCTTTATATGAGGAAGAAATTACCTGCATTATCTTTCTGCATTCTGCAGGTAAGGAGTGGAATGAGAATGGTAACATGCCGTTAAACGGCAATGGGGGCTCCAGGGCTGCCGAGCGGCGCTCCCAATATACTTGAGCACAACTGAAATAAGTGGAGAGGCAGAATCTCACTTAATTGGCTTAGTGGATTGAAGAAAAGATAGGTTTGATTGGAAATAGATGTGAACGTGTTTGTAGCATGTTTTGACTTAATACCGATGATGCCATTAAGTTCTGATGAATGGGTGGTCTTGTGTATTTGCTAGGATCGGCGGTATTGAATTTTCACGTAGGTGCAAAACATTTCCGGGAACGTACGGAAGTTTTGCCCTTATAGGCAATGGCTGCTCTGCAATCTCAGGGTTAGATTTCCTATATGAAAATCACGCTATAATTGACCTCGGACATTTTTCCAGCGCTGGAAAACTACTGTCAGTACCACACTGCCGGAAGGCTCGTCGCTCAAGACAGTGGAACCAGTCAGGCTGCGTGCAAGGCCACTACTAAGGGTGTTGAGTTGGATAAAGCTCGGTGTTTTTTTATTCAGGAGAGTTATTCACGCTCCGAAGATAGACGTCGAGACGATAGTGCCCGTCAGTATAGATAACTTTGGGACAGAGGACATGAACTTACCTAAACGTTTGTTGGTCGCCAATTTGGATCTTTTGTAAGAGGATGACTGGATACTTTCTGACCATAAGTATAACGAAGCCGCCGTTTAACAACATTAAGGGAGAAAGTAGAACACTTATGAAAAATGGAAAAATTAGCAATCGAGGAGGCCTGTTAAATCATCGAGGGCATTTGCCAGTGGCTCTGGTAACGTAGCACAAAATTCCAACAGAAAGTTGTGGGGTACCTTACAATATCATGTCTAACCTCCTCTTATGTGGCGTAGTGTATCATGGGCTCAACAAATCGTTGGAAGTCGCCTGTAGAAATTTTTAGGCATGTCTCCTCTATAGCCGTCTATAATAGCGAAAGTGTTACCAGTGGAGGATTTTGTGCACAAACTGACCCCTCGATTAGGTCCCATAAGTGTTCGATGGGATTCTTGTCGGACAATCTGGGTGGCCAAGTCATTCACTCGAATTGTCCAGAATAATCTTCAGACAAGTCACGAACCATTGTGGTCCGACGACACGGTGCATTGTCATCCATAAAAATTTCATTTTTGTTTGCCCATGAATGGCAGAAAATGGTCTCCAAATAGAAGGAGACAACCATTTTCAATCAATGATCGGTGCAGTAGGACCATGTCCGTTCCAGCACCACCATTATGGAGCCACCACCAGCTTACACAGTGCCTTGTTAACAACTTGGGTACATGGATTAGTGGGTTCTGTGCTACACTCAGACCCTACCATCAGCTCTTACCAACCGAAATCGGGACTCATCTGATCTGCCACAGTTTTCCAGGCGTCTAGGGTCGACCCGATATGGTCACGACGCTAAGAGAGGCGATGCAGTGCTATTAGCAAAGGTACTCAAGTCCTTCGTCTGCTGCCATAGACCATTAAAGCCAAATTTAGCCCCACTGTTTTGATGGTTACGTTCGTCGTACGTCTCACATCGATTTTACGCAGTTTGCTTGTCTGTTAGCAGTGACAACTATATGGAAATGCTGCTACTCTCGGTCGTTAAGAGAAGACCGTCGGCCATTGCGTTCCGCGGTGAGATGTAATCCCTGAAATTTGACTCTTGACACTGTGGATCTGAGAATACTGAACTCCCTCAATTTGAGGAAGAAATTTCTGAGAATGTGCGTTTGAAGCACAGCATTGTATGGTATTGAGACATGGACTGTGGGAATACTGGAAGAGATGAGAGTAGAAGCATTTGCTATATGATGCTACAGACGAATGTTGAAAATTAGTTGGATTGATAAGGTAAGGAAGAGGAGGTTCTGCGCGGGATCCTAGAGGAAAGGAATATGTTGAAAACCCTGACAAAGACAAGGATCAGGATGATAGGACATCTGTTAAGACATGAGGAAGTGACTTCCATGGTACTAGAGGGAGCTGTAGAGGACGACAGAGATTGGAATGCATCCAGCAAAGAATTGAGGACGTAGGTTGCAAGTACTACTCCGAGATGAAGATTTTGGCACAGAAAATCAATTGGTGGCGGGCCGCATCAAACCAGTCAGAAGATTGCTGACTCAAAAAAATGGAATGTCTCATGCATCCAGATCCAACTACCATTCCACGTCAGCGTCTATTAATTCCCGTAATTCGCCCATCAGTAGGTCGGGTCCTTCTCACATGAATCAGCTGAGTACTCTGAGCACAAATAACAGCTTCGCCATTGCACTGCCTTTGTATAAGTTGTGTAAGCGATACTAGCGCCATCTCTTAATCTCTTAATGTGCACGTCGCTATCCCATGACTTTAGTCAGTTCGCTGAATAATTACTGTCCGGTTTCTGTACAAGCTGTAGATAACCTTTCACTCCCTGGGTTGTGGGCTTCTTTCAAAGAGAATATTTCAATCAACATGTAACCTCCCCCCTCACTTATCGACCTTAATGACAGTGAAAAATTAAACCGCGTGTACCTAATGGAAATTTGGGAAAAGCAATCGTCACCGAAGTTAATCTATCGGTAAAGAGGGAGGAAAGGGTTACATCTAAATGAAAGGAAAAATGCAAATGAAACTGGTGGAAATTAATTTTGAAAAGGGGTAAAGTTAATGAAGAAAGTAAATGTGCGGCCGTTACGTTAACAATTAACTAGCGGTAATTAGATATTTGAGATTTGGGGGAAATTACGGTCGCCAGTCCTAAGGACAATTACTATAGTAACTGAAAAAGAAAGGTAATTACACATATAATTAGCACTAGAAGCGTGGCAACTGAAGGTTGACACGTGTAGTGTGAAAACTGAAAGTTTGTCAGAAGTAATAAATTTCGCTACACTCTGACTTAATTTAGCAAAAGAATTAATAAAACTGGAAAATCGAGAGTTAATTTAGTGACTGAAGTTAATAGTGAGCTTTCTTTCTGAAGCACATCGACATTCAGTAAAATAAGGTTAGTCTTGGACTACCTCAACAATCATTTCAAAAGCTACTTGAATCTACGCAACTTAGAAATAAGAGAATTAACTTTGAACTTGAATTAAATGATTCTGAACAATTAACAATAGTAAAATTTAGTACGTACCAAGCTGAGTTGCAGTCACAGGTAACTAAAATACGGTAACAAAACTCGCACTCTTAATTTGTGCTTGTGCAATCTAAATATTGTAGCCAGCTGAACTTTGAAATTAAAGCAGTGAAATCGAATGATGCTGGCGTTTGAATTTCAACGACCCTCGGGCTCATTTCGGAAAAGGAAGGGACCCTGCTTGGCAATGCAATTGGGACAATGAGCAACAAAGGTTCATGCTAAGTTGCTGTAATTTTGCGAGGCAAATGGAACAATTTGAAAAGCTGAGGTCTGCCATACAGTTCTGAAACTTTACGTGCTTTTAGTCTTCCTTGTTGGTTGATTGAAGGTTTGAAGCCGTCGATCGAGGAGGTGGTGACAGTCACTCATTGTCGGCCGTCGCTGTTGCAGAAGCTGGATGTTGGCGCGCCTTCTTCTCGACACGGTCACCAGGCGAAATGGGCTCTTGATGTGCGCCAGCTAATGCTTCCCGTCCGCGACACCATGTCAGAAACTATCATCGCGAGTCGAGAGCAATTACATGCTGCCAAACCCCGAAAGCGCGGCAACTCGCGGGAGCGTCACACAACACCTGCTCCACTCGCTACTCCCGCCAGACTCTCACTGCCCGCGCCCCACGCGGCAGAGTTAACACTCCCAAAGATCCTACACACTTTGATTCTTCACACGACCCATCGATGTAATCGTTCGATAGCAGTTTTCCCTAGGCAAGACCAGCGTAAAAATACAAATAATATTTACGAAACAAACCAATTATACATCGACATAAGTGCATAAATATATATATACAAACTGTAAAATAAGTACAATATATAAAGAGACAGAAATGTCATATCTTGAGGTAACAAAACAAGGAAAAAAAATAATAGTACAATAGACGAAAATAGGAGGATATGCATTTCCGGCGTTACACGTGCCCCACATTGTCTGAGGATGTTCGTGTAACGTAAACAGAATCAGAAAATGTCCCAAAAAAGAAACAGCGGAAATGCATATGCTCAAAACATCAACAAAAGTTAACATTCGTCTAATTAACCATAAATCAATTTTTAGACCATAATAATTGAGTGGAGACACTCCTAATCTTATTCCACTCTGTCACCTTGCACAAAATAAAACAGGTTGACAACATATTAAAATTCATAGAAAATATAGAAAATGGTTTAGCTATTCCAAAATCATTAAAATTCGTAACACTATGAGAAATGGAATACTATTTGCAAAATTAATTAGATTGCATGGTCACAAAAACAGGTAGATCAAAATACGCAAATAAATAATTAAATAGACTACACATTTTATATAACCTTTTCATAATTAATATTATCGTCACGAGAATCTACTTAATGCTAAACAAGAAAATAATATTCAGTAGATCGAAAAAAACATAAATATTGACAGCAGAATTCTTTCACATCAGCTGTCCGGGAAGAAAAACTATTCCGCCTTTCGTACCCGCAAGTACAAAGATTGCCGAGAGCGGCACGGAGAGCCTACGGCGGCACAAGAGCCGACAGCGGCTCCGCCTCGTCAGTATTGTTGCGCCCGCCTGTGCGGCACGCTTGATCTCACTCGCCTCTCTAACGGCATTTCCAGAACGTCCGCTTCACTGAATTCTTTGGGAAAAACTCACTCCCGAGTAATCTCAAGGAGTCCATTAACACTATCACAGTGGATAACTCAACACTGTCCATCATCACACGCATGTACTAGCCTGAAACTTAAAACACCGTCTAAGTACATCGGCAATGACTAGTAAAACACATATTCATGAAATCTTACAGCTAGTTACAAAATCATATTTACATTGCTTAATCTACTGTGACTCAGCTGAAAACTTAAACTAGCAGCTTGGATTTTTCAATTGATAAATAATCACTTTCTCTTAAATCATTTAGTCAAAATTAATTACTTATTAATTACAACTTCTTTAATGTCCTCTTGGTCAGGCAAAAGCATGGCAATCTAGCAAACCTTAAATCTTACACTCTATATTTACATACTGTACAAATTACTCATTGTGTGGTATTAATCGATCCTAGGTTGGTACAATTTCAAGTCTACTATATTCCGTATACCTAATCGTTTTCCAGAGCTTGGATACTCTAAGCAATAAGCATTTGTGTGAGGTGTACCAATGACTTTATATGGTCCATTATAAACAAACTTAAATTTAGAGATTTCATTGTCTATCTCGCTCGATTTCTCATGAGCTTTTACAAGTACTAAGTCTCCGATTGCAAACTTAGCAAAACGCGCTTTAGCGTCATGACGACGTATGCGAGCATCAGCTTTTAGCTTCATTACTTCTCGCAAACGATCTTTTTTCACACCAATACTAATGTCCATCCGTGGAGGGAATTTGATTACCTCTTCCACTAAACTTTTACTTCTGTCATCCAACAGGATTTCCTCTGGAGAAAATCCCGTTGATTCATGTCTCAAGGTGTTCATAATTCTCTCAAATACTGCTACATATTTGCCCCATGCCCTATGGTTGTGATGGCAATAGGTACGGCAAAGTCGGCCTAGCTCGCGCATATACCTCTCAGCGGGATTCCCAGCCGGACAATAAGCTGAAATATGGATCACCTCGACCCCATTACTTTCCATGCCTTCAATCCACAACTTAGAAGTAAATTGTGCCCCATTGTCTGATAGAATCGCCTTGGGCTTGCCAATATGAACAAAATAATCGTTCATAAGCTTGCTATAGACCGCTCTGGCTGTAGCTTTCCTAATCGGGTATAGTTTGATGAACTTGGAAAAAGCTTCTAGCACTACTAAAATGTAGGCAAAGTTTCCTGATGACTGCGGCAAAGGTCCGTACAAGTCCACGCACAGTAACTCAAAGGTGTCGTTAGGCCTTATACTTTGCATAGGACCACGACTCGTACAGTTGGTAACCTTCACCTTCTGACATAAATCGCAAGTTTTCACTCTGTCAGTAACTCGTTTTAACATGTTGTTGAAATGCACTACTTCACTCAGCTTTTCCGTACATTTCTTTGGTCCACAGTGACCATACGCCAAATGGTAGTAGTCTATTATTTCCGTGACGTATTTGCTGGGCCAGCATACCCGCCAAATATTACTATCTTCACCCTTACGTATGTACAAGATATGATCGTATATCTTGTAATACTTCCTTAATTTCTCTCCTTCTGGACTCTTTTCATCATATCGGGTTTTCACCATATTTAAACAACCATCCTCGTTCTGATGACGACGTAGATTCTTACAAATGTTCATTATTAATTTACGTCCCTCAACTTCTTTAAAATAGTACAATTTGACCACTCCATCTGCCTCATCTTTCAATAGACCTTGATTAGACTCGGGCAACCGCGACAGCGCATCCGCTACGCAATTGTCGGTCCCTTTTACGTAACAGATGTCATAGTTAAATTGCTGTAAATACAGCGACCACCTAGTCAGTCTTTCGTGAAGTCGTTTACAATCCTTCAGATAAGTGAGCGCCTTATGGTCCGTATGAATAATCACCTTACGGTCCCATAGGTAACCCTTGAACTTCATGAATCCCCACACGATAGCGAGACACTCTTTCTCAGAAATCGTGTAGTTTCGCTCACTTTTTGATAAAGTTCGACTCGCGAACGTTATCGTCCGGTGTTCCTTATCCTCTCCTTTACCAACTTCTTGGAACAGTTCTACCCCCACCCCGTAATTCGACGAATCCGTTCCCAGATGGAAGGGTAGCGATAAATCAGGATGAAATAGTATGTTAGATCTTAACAACTCGTCTTTTAATCTCTCGAAAGCGGTCTGACACCCGTCAGTCCACACAAACGGAACATTTTTGCGTAAGAGGTTATTCAAATTTTCATCATTAAACACTTGTCCTTTTACAAATTTACGGTAAAATCCTGTGAGCCCTAGAAAACTTTTTAACTGTTTCCTAGACTTGGGTGGAGGACAATTCCTTATTGCCTCTAGTTTCTCTGGGTCTTTCGTAATACCAGCAGTGGTAATTACATGCCCTAAAAATTTCAGTTCCTGCTTCACAAATTCGCATTTCTTTAGCTTTAGAGTCATTCCGCCACGGCGCAATGCTCTAAAAACTTCATCTAACAGGTCACAATGGTCATGCCAAGTGGCATTGGCCAACAATAGGTCGTCAACATATACAGTTAATCTTGAACTCAAAGCTGGTCTTAGTACTTTATCTAGGGCCCTGATGAATACGGACACAGATATTTTAAGTCCAAACGGCAGTACTCTATACTGATAACACCTGCCCGCAAACAAGAAGGCGGTGCATGGCCTAGATTCTTCTTCGAGTTCTATTTGCCAGTAACTAGCTGTCAGATCGAGGCTAGTCATGAACTTAACGTCATGAAAACGTTGCAAAATCTCCTCCATACTCTCTGGTCTGTCTGTTTCACGTTGAACGACCCTATTCAACGTGCGTGCGTCAATCACAATACGCACACTACCATCCTGTTTTGCTACAATGACCAAACCGTTATTGTATGGACTTGTACTTCTTTCAATCACTCCCCATTCGATCATCTTATCTATCTCCCGTTGCACTGCTTCCTTTTTGGACAGCGGTATAGCATACGGTCTCACGAAGAATGGTTCGTGCGGAATTAACATGCAACTTGCATTTATATCCTTCCACAAGACCCGGTTTGTCTGAAAACACACTCTTATTCCTCATTATTACTTCATACAGGCCTCGTCTTTGTTCGTGTGTTACGTTTGACACACCGTCTACAATACTTTCCAATTCACTTTCTACACTATTGTCAATGCCGAGATTCCTCACATTACAGTAGTTCAAATTCATACCTACGTCAATACCATTCGGCCAGTTAACAATGTGTATAGGCTGGTATTGCCTATGCACACCGTCTCCTGCCTCATCAAAACTAACTACTATTGTTTTATCTTGGGACGTACATGTCAAAGTTTTGCTTTCGCAGTTAATCACTGCACGGTACTTTAATAGCCAATCTAACCCGATAATTACTTCCGTAGTTAAGTCTGGCACGACGACAAACTCTTGTTCAAATCGTGCCCCACATATCTCGAAGTTGACAAAAATCTGTTTTGTGACCGGTTTACTGGCCTTCCCAGTAGCACCGATAATTTTCACTCCTGTTACTGGCATAACTACGATGCCAGGTCTGTCTTTCAGTAACTCAAATATTTTCCCAGATACAGCACTCAATTCTGCACCGGTGTCAATCAACACGTTTAGTTGTAGGTCGTGCATATTAACAGACACTACTATCTGTCTACACTTGTCCTCGACTGTTTCTTTATTTTCCCACAGTAAATCCTCGTCTATATCCAGGTCATTCCAGAAAAAACCATCCGGCTTTGATCCTAAATCCGGTTTATCTGGCGGCTTTTTCAGCCTCTGTTCACATACAGTTTTAATTTCAACACGTTTGTCCTGAGGCTTAGTCTGTAGCGTCGCCTCCAATACCGAAACCTTTTCCTGTAACTCGTCAACTAGTGAGTGTTGCTTTGCTATCAATTCACTAATTGTCACCTTCGTTGATTCCTCTTTAATCAGACTGATCTCATCTGCCAATTTACCTGGAGACATGTGCCCAGTAGTATCTGCAATTACTTCCTCTAGATCTGCGCAACCCACACTGTTATCTTCTGACCGTATAATGTCAGCTCTAACCTCATACACGCTGTAATCTACGTGCTTTTCTACCAATCGTGTTCGGCTATCACTAAAATTTTCGTAATCTTTCTCCTTAATACTCTCGCAATGTTTAAACTGGATGTTCGCGTCGGATGGGTCGGCTACTTCTACCATTACAACTTTCGGTAAAGTCTGCCGGTTAGGGCCAGAACTTTCCGTTACTACTTCAACATTCAACTCCTGCGGGACGAAACACGACGCATCTTGCTCGTGCTCCCCATTAACATCAACTATTTCTAGTAAAGTCTGCCGGTTAGGGCCAGAACTTTCTATCACTTCACAATCACTATCTTCCTGCGGGACGAGACGCGGCAAATCCTGCCCGCGCTCCCCATAAACACTTCTCCCGTACAGGCCCCTATAATCTCTTAGTTCGTCGTATAAGCGACCGAACTGCCTTAACCAGACCTCATCCCTCTCTGCATCTCCTCGCTCGATGACGGACGTTTTATCCGACATCTGATCTTCTTTCAACACTTGCGAATCATTCTTAAACTCAATCTCCAGTTCCGCTGTGGGTATTACAGCTGCCACTTTATAATCGATTACCGGAACACTACTTAAATTGTTCTCACTGACAGTGAATGTACTTCCTACTGCCGTGTCTACAGCTGATCTACTACTTGTGGGCGCACTCCTTTCTCCTAACACTGGCACACTCTCCCGCCGTTGATTATTCCATACGGAATTTTCATAACGACGACACCTGGGTTTTCTCCTGTTATTGGGCCGCCAAAATTTCTCCACGCCCGGTCGGCCCCTCACTGGCGCGGCTAATGGTTTCCCTGTCTCGTCCCAGCAGATACGCTCCCCGGATACTGCTGAGGCGGCTGGTCACACCCTCTGGCGTTATTACTATTCTGCGCAGCCCGTATCACGCTAGTATGATACTGGTTTCCGTCATTCCGGTTATTATTTGCATTGTACCGATTGTTATTACGGTCCGAACCATTATTGTTATTGCTGCCATGGTTGCGGTATGCATTATTCCCATGGTTATCGTTGGTGTGGTTGCTGTGGTACCCGTTGTTGTTACCACGGCCTCTACCACTGTCGCGATTATTGCGCCAATTGTCCTCGTCATCCACTCTTTCCAGGAAATCATTTATTGTCCTGTAATTGCTTCCTACGTAGCGTTTTGTATCATCTGGAAGCTTTTTGTAGAGTTCCCAGACTATTTCGGATTCCGTGCGGCGATCACGCAAATATTCCAACTTGCGGATCCAGCCCTCACAAAACTCCTTCATCGAGCCGCGCGAATTCGCATCGAAAGGTCTCGATACGACAAATTCGCGCCAGACACTTTGCTGTTTTTGCTCTGACCAGTATTCAGCCAGAAACAAATTTTTAAACTCGTCAAAAGTCAGGTTCGTAATGTTGAGGTTTAGGCCCCAACGCTTGGCATCACCAGCCAACAGATCAATAACCGCATTAATTTTTCTCTCATTAGTCCATGATCTGGGTAAAACTCTTTCACAATTTTTAATGAAATCCGTCGGATGTATACCGCCTTTTTTCAAGGGGTCGAACCGCTCCTCTTTCGTCAACAACTCCGAACTATGTGCACAGATTGGCACATAGCTCTGTTTTTCGTCAAGTTTCCTTTCTAATTCCGACACGCTCGTAATCACTTGGCAAGTGGTTGTCGCAAGCGTTTCCACTTCCCTCTTTTTCTCTTCGCAGGTGTTAGCCTGCTTCGTCACTTTGGTATCTACTTCGGATACTAAAGCCTTTAAAGTTTCCACCTTCTGTTGATCCTCTTTTCTCACTAATTGAATTTGTTACGTCACCTTATTCTCGATGATCGGAGCAACTGCGTCTCCTACACTTTTCTCGATTCTGCTAATTTCGGAATCAAAACGAGTATTTATGCTCGCAATTTCCGCCTGAACGCCTATCATTTCCTGTTTAAGGTTACCGATTTCGGTATTAATCACGACAATATCGTCTTTGATTTTATCAACTTTTGTGTTAACAACTTCAACATTGTTGTTAACAACATTAATAGCTTTGTTCTGATTGTCTAGCATTCGTTCAATTTTTTCAGACTGAGCTACTTGCTTGGCAGCCTGAGCTGCTTGCTCGGCAGCCTGAGCTTCTTGCTTGGCAGCCTGATCTTTAATTTCTGCCGATTGACTCTTGATTTCGTTAAACAAAACATTCAATAAATCAGTTAAATTCCCGGAAACCACGGGTTTTACTTCCGTAGCGGCTTCCTCTTTCATTGTCCCCCCGTATTCGTCATCAAGGGATTCAGATTTGATTTTCACTTCCGATTCCGAAACATTTTCTAAAGTCTGGAATTCCATTTCTGCTCTTTGTTGCGTTTCGGCGGTCGCGTCTTTCATGCTAGCCGCCTGCCCCGGAACAATGGGTACCGCGGTGCGCGTTTCCTACTGTTCGACCGATTGTTCCGTATCTAAGTCTACCAAATTTTGGTAATTGTTGCCTTCACTCATTTTAATAATTTTCAATATAAATGCAAAATCTCAACTCTAATTAGGATTCCTCACACGAATATTCTCGCTGACGTATCGACCATTTCGTAACCAGTACTTTGTTACGAGATTTGCACAATGCAAAATTCGTGTCCAGAACAACCTCAAATTTGAAGATTGTCCTGTCACCAGGTCGCCACGTGTAACCTCCCCCCTCACTTATCGACCTTAATGACAGTGAAAAATTAAACCGCGTGTACCTAATGGAAATTTGGGAAAAGCAATCGTCACCGAAGTTAATCTATCGGTAAAGAGGGAGGAAAGGGTTACATCTAAATGAAAGGAAAAATGCAAATGAAACTGGTGGAAATTAATTTTGAAAAGGGGTAAAGTTAATGAAGAAAGTAAATGTGCGGCCGTTACGTTAACAATTAACTAGCGGTAATTAGATATTTGAGATTTGGGGGAAATTACGGTCGCCAGTCCTAAGGACAATTACTATAGTAACTGAAAAAGAAAGGTAATTACACATATAATTAGCACTAGAAGCGTGGCAACTGAAGGTTGACACGTGTAGTGTGAAAACTGAAAGTTTGTCAGAAGTAATAAATTTCGCTACACTCTGACTTAATTTAGCAAAAGAATTAATAAAACTGGAAAATCGAGAGTTAATTTAGTGACTGAAGTTAATAGTGAGCTTTCTTTCTGAAGCACATCGACATTAAGTAAAATAAGGTTAGTATTGGACTACCTCAACAATCATTTCAAAAGCTACTTGAATCTACGCAATTTAGAAATAAGAGAATTAACTTTGAACTTGAATTAAATGATTCTGAACAATTAACAATAGTAAAATTTAGTACGTACCAAGCTGAGCTGCAGTCACAGGTAACTAAAATACGGTAACAAAACTCGCACTCTTAATTTGTGCTTGTGCAATCTAAATATTGTAGCCAGCTGAACTTTGAAATTAAAGCAGTGAAATCGAATGATGCTGGCGTTTGAATTTCAACGACCCTCGGGCTCATTTCGGAAAAGGAAGGGACCCTGCTTGGCAATGCAATTGGGACAATGAGCAACAAAGGTTCATGCTAAGTTGCTGTAATTTTGCGAGGCAAATGGAACAATTTGAAAAGCTGAGGTCTGCCATACAGTTCTGAAACTTTACGTGCTTTTAGTCTTCCTTGTTGGTTGATTGAAGGTTTGAAGCCGTCGATCGAGTAGGTGGCGACAGTCACTCATTGTCGGCCGTCGCTGTTGCAGAAGCTGGATGTTGGCGCGCCTTCTTCTCGACACGGTCACCAGGCGAAATGGGCTCTTGATGTGCGCCAGCTAATGCTTCCCGTCCGCGACACCATGTCAGAAACTATCATCGCGAGTCGAGCGCAATTACATGCTGCCAAACCCCGAAAGCGCGGCAACTCGCGGGAGCGTCACACAACACCTGCTCCACTCGCTACTCCCGCCAGACTCTCACTGCCCGCGCCCCACGCGGCAGAGTTAACACTCCCAAAGATCCTACACACTTTGATTCTTCACACGACCCATCGATGTAATCGTTCGATAGCAGTTTTCCCTAGGCAAGACCCAGCGTAAAAATACAAATAATATTTATGAAACAAACAAATTATACATCGACATAAGTGCATAAATATATATATACAAACAGTAAAACAATTACAATATATAAAGAGACAGAAATGTCATATCTTGAGGTAACAAAACAAGGGAAAAAAATAATAGTACAATAGACGAAAATAGGAGGATATGCATTTCCGGCGTTACAAACATAGTGAAATGTTTCCTCCTCGTATTTTACAGTCACGGTTTATTAAAACGTCTGTTCGGTTATATTCCTACCTGTCAGCACCTGTCTTCTTTGGAAGTGAGGTTATTATATTCACTCTGATGTCTGAGGATATTTCTCCTCTCTCATATGTTTTGTATACCGGGAGGGTAGTATATCTTGGCTGGCTTTTCGAGAGATCCTAATACTTTGGAGGAATGTCGTCTACACCTGGTGCCTTGCTCCTTATACAGTTCCATATACTAAGTATTAATTTAATTAAAATCACTGAAATGACGGGAATTAAGTCGCATTGAATTAATTGAATCAAATGTAATGACATCAAATGATATTAGAAAAAACTTTTCACAAATGCTGAATCTGTAATGTAGTGGATGTTTTTACTGTGGGAAAAGAGTGTGTACCCAAGAAGAATGTAAACTGATGAAAATTAATTCATCTGGTGGGACGAAAATGACCAGGCGATCAAAGGTAAATACATGCACTTTGTTGACTTTTGTAAAACATCGGCGCAAACAACTAATGCCGCTCAAAAAACCACAAAAAAACCAACTTCGATGACTTACAAAAGAGTTGTACCACTGCAATTACTATACCGTTAAAAAGTACCATCCTGTCACTTCAAACAATTCAGGTAGATGTCTCGGTGTTCAGTGAACTCGTGAAAGCCCTTCGCTCTTGTCATGCGCTCCTGGAAACCGCAAGAATGTTGGCAGACAACGGCTGTAATATAAATGACTGCTGTTGACACACATGGCAAATTTGTGCTACTACGGAACAACTAAAGATGCAGTACATATCGACCTCGCCACCTGACTTTGAATTGCCATGTAAAATCTGGTCGGCTCTTAGCCGAATGAGAACCAACATTGGAGGTGTGCCGACTCTATGTGTAAGTGGAAAACGATAACTTCTCCATGTTGCGACTGTGGCACTAAAAAGCAGACTGTTTGGCATGTAATTCAAGAATGTCTTCTGAGAGCTTTTTCCAGCGATCCAAGAGTTCCTGGCGGTGACGGAGGGATCAATACAGTACATTCATGGCTTAGATATTACTTTGTGATTTGAGACAATTATAAATGTATTTTGTGATGTAGCCACGCGCTGAACAAAATAATTAAATCTTCTTAGGCCATGGTCATTATTCTTCTATGTGAAGAGAAATTTTAAACATCATTAACGAAGATATTGTTATTTTAGACGAAAAGTTAGGCGGCTTATCTTTAGAGAAAACGATAAATTGCAAAACTAGACAAGCATAAAATTGCCCCGTTGATCTACGTATGTCGATGTGACGACATTTCGTCAAGGATGTTGAAGTAAGTTGTGTGTGTTCACAAACGCTGGTTGAAGCTGAATTCTTGAATCACGTGCAACATAGTCGAGGTGAGAATCCTGCACGGCACAGGGCGGTGCGGCGGTTGACGTGCCATGCTAGGCCAGCTTGGTTGTGTAGCCTTAGACTGCATCGTTCCTACCACTCGGTTTCGTAGGTTAGCTTCGGTAGTGATGTCATTTTCGGTTCGCCTCCTGAGGCTGTTAACGATCGGTCCATATGCCGATTGTTCGTCCACTGTCCTGACAGGTAGTGAGGTGTTGGTAAGGCCGTTCGTTCGGTTCCATGTGCTTCGACTGCAGAGATAATTCGTTATGTTAGAAATATTTAGTGATTTTTAGCTTTGGATTTAGTGATTAGAATATACCGAAGAATAACGGCACACATCTGAGTGGAAAGTGAGTTCAAAAATGTTATTATGCGTGCATGGAAACACACATTCTCAGTGGCCAGGAAATTGTAAACATTCTTACTGATTTCAGCCAAGAATCATGAAAGTACATATCGTGCACGTGGTATTGTTAAGAAGAAGAGAAAAGCGACAGAGACAGCTCAGGGAAATGCAGCAACATGTGTTTTGGCAACATAATCTGTGGAACGAGAGGAAACACTTTCAAACGTTCGAGAGAAACTTTGTTGAAAATCCATAAAAACCTTAACAGCTTCTCCTGTAAAATTTGAAATACATCATTCATTCACAATACTAACAAATGACATGCTACACTGCTTGCTATACAGCTTGTTATAGAAGAATAAAGTGTATTCACCTAGTACCAGAAATAACATTTTGCCCAGTAAACGTTATTATGAAGTTTTACGTAATTTGTCTGATAAATTATATCGAATGTTATTATAAACCTAAAATGTCTAATGCACATGTAAAAATTTAGAACACTGCTGTAATTTTCAAAAGTTTTGAAATAGAGGATAACAGGTATTAGATGCTTGCGCCACCATTTACGAGACATACTGGTCGAAAGTGGCCAATAATTGTCTTATTGCTTCCTGGTTACTGATTTTGCTTCAGATTTAGCACACATAAGCAACAGATACACAGTGACAAAGCGTGAAGTCATTTCAGTGTCACTGGTTTGTGAAGGTTGTAACTTTCTCATTTTCTTCCATCATCTCCACTGATCAGCTGTATTCACTATGCTGGCCGCTGTGGTTCTAGGCACTTCAGTCCGGAGCCGCACTGCTGCTACGGCCACAGGTTGGAATCCTGCCTCGGGCATGGATGCGTGTGATGTCCTTAAGTTATTTAGGTTTAAATAGTTCTAAGTCTAGGGGACTCATGACTTCAGATGTTAAGTCCCACAGTGCTTAGAGCCATTTGAATCATTTTTGAACTATTCACTGTAAAAATAGTTTTCGAGAACAATAATAGTAAGAGCGTTTGTGGTAACTGTGTCGCTTGGCTGCTTTTGCTGTGGGGCACTGTGCTCACTGCGTTGTATCGTGTCAGGCGTGCAGTCGTCTGGTGAGCCCATGCGCGCAGCTGTCGTCACTTATCTTTGGAGGCTGGCGCGAGGAGAGACGGCAACGCCGCGAAGGCCCACCTCGGCTCCTCCGGGGGGGCTGTACCGACTCGCCACCGAATGGCTTACGGAATTGCATGGGGGCTCGGTTTTGGCAAACATATCACTTGGTGGACTCACCTACCGAACTGAGCGACAGAGCCACCGACAATACAGAACAGGCCTGCTGCCCTGGCTGGACCAGTTTGTGCAGTACGTGGGTTTCTCCTAGAGAATTTGGCGCCATTTGCCGAAGTCCACCACTGTGTCCCGTCATACACTAGACAACTGGAACATCTTCATCATACTGTTTTTGTTGGGCACCGTGTCAACGCCTTCTTCTGATTCCTTGGTAGAGGAAAGAGCCCTGAGTGGCTTCTGTAAGTTTGTTCTGAGCGTTATTTGAATGTTCCCCAGCGACTTGTCTTCAATTTCTACTTTTGGTTGTATCTGAAGCGGACTGGCGCTAGCCTTCCGTTTGGTTTTTCAATATTTTATTGTGCTGCACTCTCCTACTTTCATTTAATGTGATTTCGAAATGATATGCGACAGGTGCTCAACTCTCTCCCATGCTGAAATTGTTTTATGTCTAGAGTCAAGGTCTCTTTTTTCCTGGTTTTAAGTAAAGTGTAGGCTGTTGTTTTGGTGATTTGATTTTAAGGCTTAGAGGCCTGTACATAGTTCTAAGTCACATCTTCTCACAATGTTGGCCTTTAGAAAAGAGATCCGCTTCATTTAGTGGCACTAGCTTCTTTTTTACAGCTAAGAAGTTTTATCTTTCCCCTACCTCATCAACCATTACTAAAAATAAGAGGAATTTTTTGTCTGACACTTGCCTCTGTTAAATTATATGTAAACTTTGCTAAAAACAATTCTATGAGGACAACTGAAGTTCTTGAGGACCTCTAATTTCATCATTAAGCTAATAACAGGCTATTGGTGTATCTTTGGTTCAAATGGCTCTGAGCACTATGGGACCTAACTTCTGAGGTCATCAGTCCCCTAGAACTTAGAACTACTCAAACCTAATTAACCTAAGAACATCACACTCATCCATGCCCGAGGCAGGATTCGAACCTGTGACCGTAGTGGTCGCGCGGTTCCAGACTGTACCGCCTAGAACCGCTCGGCCACTCCGGCCGGCGGTGTATCTTTGGTTGTGGATTCTAGCTTGAAAGCTACTTCTGCATTTATTAAGACTGTGGTTCTACATTTAAGATACTAGTAATATTTATCCTTGACTGGTAGCAATTCTAGCTTCAAGTGTGTACTTCGCTCGAACCTGTTAACTTTAACTGTCATCACGAAGCGAGTTAACATTCAGTGGCACTTTGCTCTTAACTTAATATTAGTTATTGTACTTCTTGTAGAGCCAGGGCAAAGGCTTTGGTTTTATTTAACCTATTCACTGTTTAAGAGAGCTTTGATCTATATGTTGTAGTGCTTTACGTATCATCTCTGGGACTGTTGTCTCCAAGGGGCTGGACTCTGATGTCTATATGTGGGATGTGTTGTTTCGTTAGTGGATTTTTTCCATGACCTGAAGTTAGACTGCTTAGTTACGTTATTGTAGTTTACAGCTCATTTTGTGCATCGGCATCACTTTCAGTATAAATTATTAATATTTAATGTTTCGATAAATTCTAATTTTTGTGAACAAACTTTAAAGAGTATCTAATTTGTTTCGCTTCTGGTGTTTCACACTTAATGCCTTTCTTTAAGGTGTGAAGAATCAAGTTTAATCTTTAATGTCTTTTTTAGTTGAGCCTTCTATAGTTGTTTAATAAATGGTTTTAAAGAGTACTTGGTAACAAAAGATGTTCAATAGTTTCATCGAGCCCTTTGTTTAGGGCCTGTTGGTTGGTGCCCTAAGATACAAGCTCTTGTTTCCTGTATCACATATATTCTTCGTTAGCCTCTACGCTGAATGATGGTACCTTTTGCCAACAGTAGCTACGCTTCTACCTAAAGCATTCATGAATGGAGCAATAGAAAAATGACAGTTCGCATGTCTTTCCATGCACATTTTATCCCTCTTTCGTACGGTACGTACACGAGAAATACGATGGAAGCAGAAGAACTGGCTCACAGTAAATCTCGAGCACCACATCTCTAAATCAATTTGACACTGCTTTGAGGTAATAGTATCGTCTTACCACTTGGTAAGTACTGCAAATAAGCCAGAAGCCTTTTAGACTTGGTGATACCAGTGTCTTGTAGTGGCTTTGCAGATGCACCACACTTCTCCAAAGTCATTCCAATAGTGTTGAGTGTTCAGTGTTCCCTAACATGGACTCAGCTTTCTGTTCAGTTCATAGTGTTACCACCAGATATGTAAACCAGCAGACAGGCTTCAGATGTTAACCTAGTAATCTGATATTGTTTGTAAACTTTGTAATCAGATATTGATGTCTAATGTCTAATGTCAGATATTGTTAATGTCTCTGACCACCTTGGCCTTGTGGTACGTTTAACCTCAATATCCCTTTTTCCGCATTTAAATGACTGTTCCTTTGGTTCATAGTAGAATATTTTATGCTTTATGATTGGAAACCGCGTGACACTGGTGATGTTCTACAATCTCTCTTCATGTGGTTAGAAAGCTCAAACCTAGGCACTTTTACACATTTTTATGTGCACAACACTACTGGTCCATTTTTTCTGAATGGCAAAGACAGTACATCAGCTTCAAAAATGGTTCAAATGGCTCTAAGCACTATGGGACTTAACATCTGAGGTCATCAGTCCCCTGGACCTTAGAACTACTTAAACCTAACTAACCTAAGGACATCACACACAGCCATGCCCGAGGCAGGATTCGAACCTGCGAGCGTAGCGGTCACGCGGTTCCAGACTCAAGCGCCTAGAACCTCTCCGCCACATCGGCCGGCACATCAGTTTCGGTGGAACATTCAAAATCTCTTACAAATTCTGTATAGATCGGCCTGGCAGGGCAATATCCGCTCGGCTGAAGAAACATCACAGATATTAGAGATTTAGAAACGAAGACTATGCTTTTCCAGACTGCTTGCTTAACGAATGCCACAATTACAAGGTGCAACATGAATTCATACATAACATCCACAAAGGGAGCAAGACGTATTACCTTGAAATAGTGGAAATTAATAAACATATCAAGTGACTTTCCATTAGGAAAGTGGATGCACTTAGCGACTGTGATGTGATTTACAAATGATAGAACACAGCAATCAGTCGAAATTTTTTGCAAGTTATATTTGGCAAATCAAGATTTCGGCTAGTTCCTAGCCATTATCGGTGCACTATTTCATAATATCAGAGCAGCGACAGGCGCACGAGCAACAGGGAACTGACATGCATTGATACTACGAAATAGTGCATTGACAATGGCTAGGCACTAGCCGAAATCTAGATTTGACCCGAAATCTAGATTTGACAAATATAAACTGCAAAAAAGGACTATTGATTGCTGTGTTCTATCATTTGTAAAGTAATAAACATATGTCTACTTGACGAAGCTTAGTACTGAATGATCGCAATCAGTTCCATTATTCAACACTTCTAACTGCAGATACTGGTAATAATCCCATCCAGGTAACTTTGTAAATATCCCCACCTTCTCATATGCCCCGATTTCCCTTCTTAATTTATTATAGTCTTTCCTTGCCCTCTAAAACCTTACTTTGTATGATCACAGATTCACCTACCTCTCACTTGTAACATTCTAGCTGTTTTTAATACGGATATATTATGCTTTGACCAAAATCTATTAATGATGGAGCAACGTGGATCCTAAGGTTCTTTCGGGAGCCACGCAACAAACTGGCACCTTTATCAAAAGGAATGTTACGCAGTACAATTCTGGCATGGTGCTTATGATTTATCAACAAAGTTATGTTGCAGCATAAAGGCTAATTTGCAGGAAAAATAGTCGAGTTAATTAAATTCCTCCGCTCGCTGCAGCCAAAATATTGTTGTTTTAATGTGTACGCATTCACGAAATGCATATTTCGAACGCATGAAAATGACGCTTGTCATTCTTTATAAACAGTGCTTACTGACATTTTGGAGTTTACTTTACGACTAATATCAAGCGTCACGTGATATTAGTTCCGTTGAAAAACCCATACAGGTGATTTTCACAAGTACTGTAAACAAGTGTGCACCTTCTATAAAAACATCAGTACTGAATATAAATCTCTGAAGAGGAGCAGGAAATGACCGAAACTGGTCAAGATTAAAACAGATTAAATATTTTCAGCACATGTAGTTGCTTCTATTTTAGTACAACAAATAGTTCAGTGCAGTTGGAAAATTTCCACATTTACTATGGGAAAAATATTCTTTTGTGTATCTGATATTAAAACTTTCATATCTGCAGTGCTACAGTTACAAATTTCAAGTTGTTGTTTGAAACAGATCACCGCGAAAACTGAAAACAAATACTGTTTGCAGCACACGAAAGTCATTACCAGCATGACACTAACTGGCGTTCATGTCGGATAGGCCAATTAGAGAGCAACCGCAACCAGAATACATTCCTGAAAACTCGTTATCATTTACTAAATCTACTGCGATAGCAAAATTAGCTCGCTAAGTTTTACTTTATTTTAATGCAATCCACGCCACAGATGTTAAATACGCTAATTAGTTTTCGTTAAAATCTGTGTGAATCTGTATGTTTCATTTTCGAGATACCAATGCATGCTGTTTGTGTCGGAACTTTGCAATAACATGCGATAGTTTTTCATTGTTAATAAAGTTTACGGCGCAAACATATTTTTGCACGTATGGATTTTACATACAGCACTCAATGTTTCACGTTTATTTCACAACAGTCTTCCGACAGGTTTGATGCTGTTCTCAAATTTATCTACATAGTGCCAATTTTTTCCATCTGTAGGTAACTACTACACCCATCGTGTTTTATAATCTATAAAAAATTTTCAGTGGTGCTGAGCCACAGTCATACAGGATTTTTTCAAACAATACACAGCCGTTAACTATATGTTGCTGTATATTTCTTGCGTACAATCTAGGTTTCGGCTTTCACGCCAGTATCGAATACAATGATCTTACACCTTTAACGTTTTTTGCTGTGTACTGTGCGGCATGACTTTCATAGTTACGTCTTAAAGGCATGTGCTAGTCTTGTGTTTACCTGCTTGGGGCTGACTTTCCTAGATATGATGTGCTTGTACGATAATCAGCTACATTCCTTCAAGATGTGAATGTTGTACCTTTTACACTCATGTTCAGGAAAAACAGAACATCTTGAACGACTAGAGATAGGACGATCATACTCATAGAACAGGCACTTTAATATGTTCTGCAGAAATGATTAGCGTTTGAACCATGTCGACCCTCGAGTTCAAAGCCATCATCGATATTACTGCGCAACACCACCTACTAATAAAATATGCCTGCGATTCTTGTTGTTGCTAAAAACCGAAGATAATGGATGAGTGACACTTGAGAAGACGTGCAAGATGCCTCGCAGACGTATGCGTGAACCGTACCGTCAGATCAGTGCGATTGAAGGAGATCTCATTATTGGAATATGGTACATCTATCCGGTAAATTGCTGTTCGTCTGGGAGGAGGTGTTTCGGCAGTGCAGCGGGTTTGTGCAGGAAGGTTCACGGAAGGCCATAGAACAAAATGAGATGTGTCACACAGACCATTCCCTGAGAAGATCGACGCCTCATCCCAATGGCACATTGGGACAGATCTGCGTCCTTCTCTGCTCTAGCGCAGCACTGGAACAGTGTAACACAGTGTACACTATCAGGTGTGACAGTCCGTCATCATCTATTACAGCATGGGTTAAGTGCGCGCCTTCCACTTCTCCGCCTACCTTTGACGAATGTCCAGAAACTTGCAAGATGACAATGGTGTATGGAACGACATGATTGGGGACATGAATGGCATCAGATAGTGTTTTCGGACGAATCCAGGTTCTGTTGACTGATGACCTCAGACGTTAAGTCGCATAGTGCTCAGAGCCATTTGAACTAGGTTCTGTTTGTTTGAAAATGGTGGTGGCATTTTGGTTCGCCGCTGATAGGGTGGGTGGCATCACAGTGATTACATTTTCACAAGACATACAACTCCAACTCAAGATCCTATAATGTGGGGTGCTACTGCGTACAACCACAAATCACAGTTGGTTCGTGTCCAGGACACTGTGACCAGTGTGACTTACGTCACACGACTGTTTTCGGCCTTTATCAAACGTATCTGTAAATGTAGAGAAGCAACGCAGGTGGTGATTCGACGTTGCTTCTCTATAGCACAACTGCAACCCATAGCCATACCCTTTCTGCACAAAAACCCAGTCGCCATTTTTCAGCAAGACAATGCACGACCACATGTTGCTGTACGAACACGTGCCTTCTGGTGGCGCAGGATGTCAGCCTTTTGTCCTGATCCTCGAGATGATCAGAATTGTCATCAGCCGAAAATGTTGGGGATATGGTGAAAAGACGGATGCAGCACTTTTACCCCACTACATATGAACTTCGGATCCAGTTGAATGCAACGTGGATTGATATATCACACGAGGGCATTCGCGCCTTGTAAGTGTCGATGCCATAACCAATGGAACAAGTTATCAGGACACATGCTCAACGGAGGTGACTGAAGTGCTAATCATTCCTGCAGAAAATACTAATGAACATGTCCTGTGAATATGAACGTCCTTTCTTTAGTCGTTCAAGGTGTTCTGTTTTTTTCTGAATATGAATATGCATCATGTTAAGCAAATGTGTTGATATGTGTGCTTTTCATTTTACAGTACACAACAAGATGATGTTAATGGACCAAGAACATTGTACTTGATAACAGTGTAAAATAATATGCAATGCAGCACAGTAGACAGCAAAATACGTTGATGGTCTAAGATTACTGTGCTCGATAATGGCTTGAAAGCTAAAAACGAGACTTTTGGCAAGAAATATATAGAAGTATACTTTATGATCTGCTTTGTCTATTCGTCTGTGGCCACTGTTTTCCCTCTCTATTGCTGCTACCAGCGCAAAAATAACTATTTCTAGATGTTAGTTTCTCCATGTGTGGATGATGCTGATTGTACAGCTGTTGTTCAGTTAATGGAAAACCGCGCCAGATGCCTTTTTAGAACATTATTATGGTCACAAGACTGTTTTCAGCCTTTATATTACGCCATTATCAAGTGTATCTGTAAATGTAGAGAAGCAACGTCAAGTGATCATTCGACGTTTCTTCTCTGTAGCACAACTTTCAGACACACTTGATGATGGCGTAATATAAAAGCCGAAATTGATCGTGTGAATTTAATACAGCTTTAAAAAAGCTTAACTTTCATAGAAGTCACACTAATCTGTCCCTTCTCATGGAAGTGTCTGCTGTAGCCTTCTTTCATCATCCGTCATTTTAAGTATTTCATGTGTTCATCTAATTAGATTTTTGCATAAACAAAAAATAATTGGTGAATAAGTTTCAGGTGTAGTGTTTCGAATGTAACTGTCACCTACAGATTAACATTCCTCGTCATTTCTCCAGCGTTTTGCTGTGCGAGATAGTAAAAATAATCTTCCAGAGATTGTTTCGTTGATGGAATAAGGATACATGAGATTTGTAATCATAGGAGTGAGAGAGAATATCGTACACACTGAATGAGGCAGAAGCCTCATTCAGTGTGTACGATATTCTCTCTCACTCCTATGATTACAAATCATAGAAATCATGTAAGGAGAATGCAAATAACTGTAGTGTAGAAATCTTTTCACACGTCTGTATTTAGATTGAAGGCGCCGAACGCCTTTAAAGATAGACTTTTTTTGAGTCATCAATCTTCTAACTGGTTTGAGACGGACTGCAACGATTTCATGTCCTGTGCCAGTCAATCTTTTAATTTTTAGAATAGCACTTACACACAACATCCTAAATTGTCTGATAGATATATTCTAATCTCTGTTTTTCCCTACAGTTTTTATCATCCACTGCTGTCTCTAGTACCATGGAAGTTAAAGCCCAATATTTTAACAAATGTCATATTATCTTGTACCTTCTTCGTATCAGTTTCCTCCTCCTGTTTCTCCATTCGCCGATTCTGCAGAGAACCACCTCAATTCCTTATCTTTTCAGTCCACCTAATTTTCTTAACCTTGTACAGCACCAAATTTCGAACGTTCCGTTTCTCTTCTGTACTGATTTTCTACTGTTCATATTTCACTACCATACAATGCTCTGCTCCAAACGTACGTTCTCATGAATTTCGTACTCAAATTAAGGCATGTGTTTCACAATAGTACCCGCCTTTCGGCCCGGAATGCCCTCTTTGCGTGTGCCTCCTGCTTTTTATGTCCTACTTGCTTCGTTGATAATGTGTTATTTTGGTTTCAAGGTAGCAGGATTCACGTGCTTCACGGTCACGAAATTTTGATGTTAAGTTTATCGCTAAACTGACTTCTGTTGTGTTGTATTGTATTGTGTGGTATTAAACTGGGGACTAGAAACGACGACTTCGTCCTGTCATAGCTCTCTGTGGTTCACAACAACCCCACAACAGTCCACAGCAGACCACCCAGCCCACCACCACCCCACACCGAACCCAGGCTTATTGTTATTGTGCGGTTCGGCCTCCAGTGGACCCCCCCCCCCCCCCCCCCCCGAAACGTCTACGAGTGTAGCCCCAAATATTTGGGTGGTGGTGTGTGTGCGTGGAAACGGTGTTTGCGCAGCAATTGCCAGCACAGTGTAACTGAGGTGGAAAAAAGGGAACCAGCCCTCATTCGCCGAGGTAGATGGAAAACCGCCTTATAAAGCATCCACAGACTGGCCGGCACACTCGACCTGGACACTAATGCGCCGGGCAGATTCGTGCCGGGGACCGGCATGCCTTCCCGCTCGGGATGCAGCGAGTTAGACCGCGCGGCTAGCCGGGCGGGTTGACTCATATTACTACTCATTGCTTTCGTCTTTCTTCCATTTACCCCGATCTGTATTATGTGTTTATTAGTCGTTTCATTCCCTTCAGTAGGTCTCGTAATTTTTCACTTTAACAGAGGGTAGCAGTGACTCTAACTCAGGGCCTTTGTCTTTTGCAGGCAAGTGCCCTAACGACTGAGTTACCCAAAAACGACTGACGACACGTCCTCACAGCTTTACTTCCCCGAGTAGTTCGTTTCCTGCCTTCCAGACTTTACAGAAGTCCTCCTTCGAAATTTGCAAGACTATCTCTCCGGAAGGAAAGGATCCTTTCTTTCAGGAGTGCTAGCCTTGCAAGCCTCGCAGGAGATCCTCTGTGAAGTTTGGAAGTTAGGATACGAGGTACTGATGGAAATAAAGCCGTGAGGACGGGTAGTGAGTCGTACTTGGGTAGTTCAGTCGGTAGAGCACTTGCCGCAAAAGGTGAAGTTTGCAAGCTCGAGTGTCGGTCCGGACACAGCTTTAATATGTCATAAAGTATTGTATCAGTGCACACTCCACTGCAGAGAGAAAATTTCATTCAGGACAGAAGTGTCTTCAGCGAATATTGTCATTTATATCCTTTCAACCATAATTTGATTCCCTCTCTTTGAATCTTTCTTTCATATCTATCAATGCACCTTCGATGTATACATATAACGGTTGGGCTGATATCTTTCATCTCTGTCTTACACACTGTTTAATACGAGCACCTCGTTCTTGGTCTTGCATTTTTATTTTTCTTTCTTGGGTCTTGTAGATGTTGTATATTGCTGATCTTTTACTATAGCGTACACATATTTTTCTGGGAATTTCGAACATCTTGTACCAATTTGCACTAAGTTTTCTCTAATTTACGTCTATGGTCAAAAATTTTTGGTCATCATATTACCGGTTTCGGTCTATAATGACCGTCTTCAAATCTGTTTTATAAAAGCATGTCCTAATGTACTGCAGCCATATTAGTGCTGCTGACTAGATGACTGTTTACAAAACAGATCTGAAGATGGTCATTATAGACCGAAACCGGTAATCTGATAAAAAAATTTGTTACCATAGACGTAAAGTAAAGGAAATTTATTCTATGTTCTGGTCACTGTTTTATTCGCGACTATGTCGCAGCTTGTGAAATCAGTTTACATTGTTTAATGTTTTTGTCTAGATCAACAAATCCTGTGAACGTGTCTTGGTTTTTATTAAGTCTTGCTTCTTTTGAGAAATGTGACAACAGAAGTGCCTCTCAGTAACAAGGCAAGGAGAGAATGAGCCCAAAGAGCCAAAAGGTGCTGACATCAATGCAGTGCTCTCTCATCTGTGGTGTCAAGTTACAGCTGAGACAATTATGCATTTTACATTTTGCTGATAGCAGTATCCTTACCTCCAAGACTGTACTGGGAACCCTGACGTCCTGTCACATGCCAAGGTCGAGGAGGGGTGAGAAGAAGAGAGGGAGGGGAGAGGAGGGGAGGGTAGGGGAGGGTAGAGGAGGGCTAGATCCTCCCCTTGCACTTCAACAAATTTCACATGAGGCATCCACCACCCCAAGTGCCTCAAACCTGCATCCATACATGGGAAGAGCACATGCACTGTCGAAAAATTTGTCAGCTATATTTGCTCTGCCGACTTCCGAAAATTCATTTAAGGATTGGCTCGCCAGTCACATTGGTAACTTTGATTTGAAGCTGAATATTATCACCATAGAAAGTTGGAACAAGTAGACAGCACATCTCTTTACAGATAATTAAATGTCAACAATTGCTTGTAAAATATAAATATCGAAATAGGAATTCATATTTGTTGAAAATGAGTTTTACGTTTAATGCTGTACCACAAGCCCTGAAAACGCGAAATAAAGTCAAGTCCAGTTTCGCATCCCAGTGTCTCTGTAAAAGATCAAAAGCCAACATTTGATTATAAAATATAAATAATGAAATAGGAATTCCTATTTGTTAAACGGGAGTTTTGTCTTAAGAGGAGCACAAAAGGTGGTGTGGGTATAAGAAGTCAATTTTTATTTTTTATAGAAAATTGTTGGTTCGATTTTTCTTTTTGTGATATATGTTTCGTTGATTTTATATGAGTGTAAGTATTTTTAATTTATTTTGAAATAATTTACTGCACAAGTAATTTTATACAGGTCCCAAGAGCACTTGTTCAGTTATAACAAAGTATGTCAAGAGTTTTTTGTTCTCTAAGGCGGGGATTTATGTTGATTTATAGTAACACATTGGTTGCATTGGTTGCATTGATATTACCTCCAGTTTGTAGCATAATGCATCGTATAATTGGAAGGTTACATACAGAGAAGAGGTTAGGGGAGGCAACATTGAAAGAAGTTCTCCTCCATCATGTGCCACCAAGAAGAAGCTTGTGAACGGTAATGAAGTGCATAGTGAAACGAGATTAATATTAGGTTTAAGTATACTAAAAACAATGTTTAATCTATCTGCATTCTCTAATTTGTGTTGTGGAATCATAATAACTTGTGAAAACTTTTCAAAAGAAACAGTTTAGCTCTTAGTTTGGAATTCCCTTTTTTGAGTTGTGACAGTAAGAAAGAATTTGGACATTTGAAAAATGTTAAAACAATAATACATGGAATAAAAACAGCGATCAGTAGTGGAAGGTAGTAGCCAGAAGCTCCTGAACTAGGTTTCATCCCGTGTGGAGGGTCTTCTTCAGAAGTCTTATCACCTAGAAATAAATATATCTAGATAAATGCAAAATTAAAATGAAATTAGCCTGCTGGTGTGGCAGAGAGGTTCTAGGCCCTTCAATCTGGAACCGCTCGACCGCTACTGTCACAGGTTTGAATCCTACCTTGGGCATGGATGTGTGTGATGTCCTTAGGTTAGTTAGGTTTAAGTAGTTCTAAGTTCTAGGGGACTGATGACCTCAGATGTTAAGTCCCATAGTGCTCAGAGCCATTAAGAAAATCGGGATTTTATAGAAAGACATCATAGATACAGTGGAGGTCATTAAAATATAGAATAAAAATATGTTCAGTTGTTATCATAAATTTAGACTGAAAGACCACATGCAAAACTCTAGCCAAATACCCAACATGGGCACTGATACATCTCAAAAAGGCCAAAAGTTATTAATTATTAAAATAAGCCATAACTTACATTTTACATGCTGATCATGATGTGCAGGCTTAGTCATAATTAAAACTGAAAATCGCAAAAACAGACATCTGGCTTTGTCATATACGAAATAATACACACATCAGATATAGCATGCCTGACCAGTAACGATGAAACATGCAACTGACAGAGCAACATTCATGTGTGAAAAGAAATTGAGAAAAATGCATCTAGATGGCTATAATACCCCTGTGGTCTACAGCCGCAGCAGTAACTGTACCACATGCTAAAATCGAAACTTTTTGTAACACAGATTCTGAAGACACCGAGTGACAGAAAGCATCAAAAATTTATTACAATAGGACAACTAGCCTTATGAAAATTACATGAAAAGTCACGTGATTAGACAGATATGTACAACATTTTATTGTGAATGCTTATGAAGCGTCTAGCATTGAGAAAGCAATATAGTAGCTTGATGTAACAATTACGTTAATTCGAGCACAGGACAAAAACCACCAAGGAAATTTTTATTTTTCAGTTGCAGTTTGTCATTCAAAATAGAAACCTCATTGTTGAAACTGGGTTAAAAAATATGAAGTTCTTCCAATAAATCTGATCTATATCCCTTCTCCTCTCTACACAAAATAACAGTATCTTCCAAATAACTAGGGGAATGTCCCCTATTCCGAATAAAGGCCGTACCTCATAGTCTGAGTGTTGCTGTATATGATTCATTCAGTAACAGCACTGTCCAAAACACACATACACAAGTTCATAGGAGGTGCTTTGAATTTCATATAGCTACATACATGAACTTTCTTACTAAAAATATATTTATTGTATTTTACTATAGATGCATATTAATTTGGGAATTACATGCTGCAAAGACAAAAAATACACTATTTTCCGATACTGCTGATACTGTATTACTTTCACTGAATGGTTACGCTAGCTGCAGATGCTACAGGCTCCCAAAATTCAACATATGAAGAAATAGAGAGTGCACTTTTAACACAGACAATGACATGTCCACATGGATGGAACATTGCACCCACCTCATCCTGGAAGCAAATTTTACACAGATAAGTATATTCAGCTTCAGCTGTTCAGATGACGCTGCTACATTTGGTATATCTGTCTCAAGTTTAATATTTTGTAAATCATTTGCTGTAACTATAGCATTTTGGTTCGAGACATAGTACCCAAAAAGTCTGTGCCACTTCCATGAAACAGAAACCAACATTTGGAGAAGAGTGTGTGCTGCCCATGGATCATCCTTTTCATGCCTTTGTTTGAAATCACCACTGCAATGAAAGCGCACTGATTCATCACCAATGTCAGTGTATAACTATATCCAGGATTGTTACATGACCATTATCAGTCATTGCAAGCGTACACTGGCACACTATGTGCAGCTGCTGTAGAACTGGAGAACTGATGACTCAGCACAGCAATTCCACGCCCACCGTTACCTGGTGGTGTAAACTACGAGACAAATCGGGTCCACGCAAGGCTCTCCTTGGTATCAGTCAAAGGCAAAGGATGTGGCAACCGATGACTCGGCACCATAGCTGTTGGGACCTGCTGGTGCAACCAGAGAACAGTCAGATGTCCCAGTTAGCGGCAACATCTGTACTGCATCTGCTGGTGACATATAAGCTAGGAAGTAAGTTCACTTTCTGGACCCTGTGTGCACATCATGTTACATACTGGATTACTGGGACTTTGCCATGTACAGAGAGCCTGGTTGCAGGTAGCAGTCAACCGCTGGCACTTTGATCGTCTTGTTAACGATGTCTCCAAAACTGTTTCTCCAATTCTTCGCGAGAAGCCCAGATGCTGTATGTTGAATACTTTCCTGAAGCTTGTAAGTGACGAAGTGGAAAATAGGAAGTGAATAAATAAATATAAAGTTCTTTTTACAAAAGAACAAAAAACTTATTTGTGGACTATGTGATGGTATTTTTGCAGAAGCCATCAACATAACACAGCCACCTCATCCATTTTCCCACGATAGCGGCCCCCTTCTGTGAAACTTGGTTTACTGTGTGTTATCAATGTTAGGTGACCTCCTTTCCTTACCTATATGAGTTTTTCTCCCAATAGCTTCATCTCCTAGTCTAATATATGTAACTAAACACATGATTTTAAATGTCTAATGTATGTAGTTAAATACACGATTTTAAATGACTAACAAGTAGTACAGTGCGATAATTTTAAAGAAATACACCGATAACACACATAAAAAAAAGAAACAAGTAGCACTGCATGATAGTTTTGTTAAACATTGAAACCATAAAATGCAGGTAAATGCTTACTGGCTGCTAGATAATATTCACTGGTGTCCAGAATTGAAGCAACGAACCGCTGTTTCCCCGCCCTGTGTCTAATTCGCAACAAAAGCATACAAACTGTCAACCACATGTCAGTACGATCGTTTTCTGCACGGAAGATGTCATTCTGGTCAATGGACAACCATGCCAACGATGATTACAGGACACCTATCAAACGAGGTAGTGTACAAAATCGCTGTATACACAATCGCTGCGTGCACAGTCACAGACGGTGCAGTGTGACACAGAGAAATGCCTATCAGACTCTCTGCGGTGATGGGCAAGAGGAAGAAGGAAAGCAGGAAAGTCGCAAACGGATGGGGCTCGATGGCTTAGTGTAAATCGTTCTGTTGTTTCTCGGATGTGGCGACAACGTACAGAGACCAAAACAGTATCCTTAAGATTAGGGCTGGGTCGACCACGTGCCACTTGAGAAGAGAGGACCGTTATTTGGCTGTAAGGACACGACAGTACCGCCTTAGAACTACAAGGCAACTGGAATGGGAGCTATCAGCATCTACAGGAAGTGGTGAATCGAGGCAAAAGGTGTACAGAAGGCTTCGAAAGAGTGGCCTTTATTGTCGGAGATTTGCTGCGTATCTGTCTCTGACGCGACTTCACAGACTGAGGTCATCAACATGCCAACTGGACAGTCGAACAGTGGGCCAATGTTGTTTTCACAGATGAGTCTCAATTTAGTCTGGAGAGTGGTTCTCGACGGATTCGCATCTGGAGGGAACGTGGAACACGATTTCGGAACCCAAACATGGTGGAAAGAGACAGTGTCATGGCGGCTGCAGTGTAACACGTGTTAAGTTCGGCTCGCGAAATTTAGTTGAATTCGAAGGTGTTCTCGTAGGTGGTGTTGTCTAGTACAAGTGGAAATCGTGAAAACAACAGTGTTCTGTGCAGTAGTGCTATTTTTTTTCTGTGCTCCGCCAATATCTTCGAGAAAATGGTAAACAGAAGAGTGAACAGCAGCGCGTCCAGCAGCGGGGAAGCAGCAGGTGCGGCGGGCCCGCTCTTGGCGGAAGGTGCGGCCGCGGCTCCCGGTATAGCGGAGCTGGTCCGCTCTGAGGTAAACGCTGCGCTTCGCGATAAAAACAATCTCGATCTGATAGCAGGCACTATATCAGATACTGTAACGGCAGCAGTATTGGCCAAAATGCGTGAAACTGTTGAGGCCAATACTGCCGAAATTACAGCACTAAAAAAGTCTGTGTCTGAATACGAGAAAAAGGCACGAGAGTTGGAAGTCAAACTATCTGCCGCAACTGACGAACTAGAACAGTACCAAAGGCGAAATAGTCTACGACTGTTTGGAGTAGTAGAAAATAAGGAAGAAGACACGGACAACCTGCTTATACAGGTTGCGCGTGAAAAATTAGGCGTTGAAGTGACCAAGGCAGACATTGACAGGAGCCATCGCGTGGGACGAAAATTACCAGGTGCCACCAAACCTCGTCCAATAATAATTAAATTTGTCTCGTACCGAAAAAGGGCAGAGATCTTTACCCAGAAGAAGAAGTTAGCAAGGACAGGACTTACAATAAGGGAAGATCTGACACACGAACGGCTAAAGATTTTAAACAGTGCCATATCCCATTTCGGTCTTCAGAATGTGTGGACTCAGGATGGCAGAGTAATCATTAAGACAGCAGCTGGAAAGAAGACAGTCACAAACATGACAGAACTGAATAGTATTAAGTGAAGCTACTCGAGCCAAAAGTGCAAACTTAACACCATTTGCAATTGTAACAGCCCCAATACTCAGATATAGTCTTGTAATTTTATTAATTTTTTAATTATACCCATATTTGTACCTTCAACTAATTGTTTTTGTAACTGTATTAACTTTTCACTATTTTTTTGTGTCTGTAGCTCTAACCATTACTTAATTTTAGTTACTGCTAATTCTTTTTTCATTTTCTCAGTTTATTCTCTTCCGTTCTGAAATAGTTCTATTGCAATTATTAGTCTCTCCTTTAGTTCATTAATCACCCATCTCTTCGGTTTAAATTGTTCATAACAAAAATCACTATCAGTATCACTTTAGCAAATTTCAATCTAATTGTAGCTTCCTACGATAATCACTACCAGTATCACTTTAGTAAATTTCAATTTAATTCTAGCTTCCTACGATAATCCATTAATTACTAAGCTTACTCCTCTCTGCTGGCAGCATCGGCCTCTTAAATCACTCCCTTCTCCCTTATTTCCACCCTAAGCTGTTTCAAATACGCTAATTACATTTCTCCTCGTACGACAGAGGATACACAGTGACACACAGCCGTCACTATTTCGGTCATATTCTCCTTGCACAGAATACCACTAATCCATTTTCTGTACTCCCGCAACCTCAGGAAATCTTTAGCAGGCGCCTTTCTTTCGGCACTCGCGGTGTCACAAACAGGGCGTGCAAAATCTCGGACACCCCTGTGTTATGTCACTTGGCGGAAGCAGCGGCCAGTGCCCCTCGCGGCAGGTAGTGCCTAACAAAGGGACAAACCAGTCTGCCACCCTACTACAGGCTGCTCGGCGGAACGCGTCAGAGCTTTTAGCAGCTCACTGCAACATCCAGTCTTTACCTGCGCATTACGAAGAACTTAGCCTCCTCTTCAACCAACTAAACTACCACGTAATCCTCTTATCCGAAACGTGGTTGAAACCACACATATCCTCTGCATCTTTTCATCTCCCAGGGTACACATTTCTTAGGGCAGACAGATCAAAAAAGCGAGGTGGCGGGGTCGGCGCGTATATACGAACAGATCTCAAAGCGAAAGTCTTATGTACGTCAAATCCTGCTGCAGAAAAAGAGGCTGAATTCATGTTCATTGAAATAAATATACAAAGTCGGAGACTCTTGACTGGCGTCGTGTACAAGCCGCCAAAAATAAGCTCAATGAGTTCCTTCCAGTCGGAATTACATTCACTTCAGTGTCAATACGAACATGTCATCGTAATGGGTGACTTGAACATAGACCTGCTAAGAGACACTCCCTCCGCAATAAACCTAAGAAGACTGTTTAGTTGCAATAGCATGAACATTCTTCCATTACAACCTACACACCATACGGCGCACAGTCATACTCTTATAGACGTAATCGCAACGAAACAGACTGACAAAGTAAGAGATGTTGGTCAAACATCGGCCCCTGGCCTCTCAGCACATGATGTAATATTCCTGGCCTACTCTGTGCAGCCACCAAGGATCAAATCGCGTTACATAACTTGTAGGAACATGAAACGTATTGACCTTGATGCTCTAACAGCCGATTGCTCAGAAATCTCATGGCATCAAATAATCAGAAAACCCACAATCGACGGCAAAATTAATGAACTTGGTGATAAACTCACTGCCCTCTATGACAAACATGCACCTGTGCGCACAATCCGTGTAAGAAAATCTCCTGCTCCATGGCTGACAGCTGAATTACGTCAAATGATGACTAATAGGGATGCTGCCCACAGGCGTTTCAAGGCAGATCCGAAACCCGAGCGTTTCGAAGAATATAGAAAGCTACGGAACAGAGTGAAACAATGCATTCGCAATGCTAAAATCAGGCACGCTCGCTCCCTTGTATGCAGCGATCTGACGCCCACGACTCTATGGAAGAATCTTCGTAGCTTGGGGGTCGGAAAGGCAAAATCGGAAACTACTTTTCATGTGTCAGCTAACGAATTAAATGAATTCTTCTCTGCACCTTTGAATACCAGCACAGCTGATAATTACCGTCCACAAGAATCCCCAAACAGGATAACTAACAACGATACCTTCCATCTAAAACATGTAACAACAAATACGGCAAGAAAAGCAATAATGAGAATCTCTTCTGATGCAATAGGCAACGACAGTATCGGTATAACCATGATTAAGAATGTTGCCGATATCTTAGTACCTGTCTTAACTGACATATTTAATTTTTCCCTCGTGAACGGAATATATCCCACTGCATGGAAAAGAAGCCTAATTCGACCCATCCCTAAGATCGAAAACCCGCAACTGCCTAGTGATTACCGACCAATTAGCATACTGCCTGCTGTTTCCAAAGCACTTGAATATATTGTTCATAACCAAATCACTGAACACTTGCATGAATTCAGCCTATATGACAAATTTCAATCCGGTTTCCGTAAACATCACAGCACAAACACTGCTCTAATTAAAGTAACTGATGACCTGAAATATGCCATCGACAATCGAAAGGCAACAATATTGACGCTACTGGACTTCAGCAAAGCTTTTGACACTGTTAACTTTGACATATTGCTCAGAAAAATGCAACAGCTTAATTTCTCTGATAGTGCAATGAGATGGTTTGAAAGCTACTTAAAAGACAGACAGCAATGTGTTGTCTGCGTAAATGAAAAATCTTCCTGGAAACATGTTTCCTCGGGAGTGCCACAAGGATCAGTCTTAGGACCACTTTTGTTTTCTTTATATGTCAACGATATTTCGTCGGTTCTGTCCTCCTGTAAATATCATTTCTATGCCGACGACCTCCAGCTCTACCTAAGCGCCAGACCTGAAGATATAAACACTGCTATCGCTATCGCTCAGATGAATGATGATCTGTCTTCAGTAGTGAGATGGGCGAAAAACCTGGGGCTTAAACTAAATGCAAAAAAGACGCAAGTAATCTTAATAGCCCATCAGAAATTAATAAGTTCAGATTTCCGCGAACGGCTACCTCCTATTCTGCTCGACGGTACTCCAATACCATACCAGAAAACAGTGAAGAACTTGGGTGTAACTTTGGATGAGCATCTCAACTGGGCGGAGAATACAGTCGCAGTGTGCCGAAAGACGTCTGCTTGTCTCTATGCTCTCAAAAAGTTTCGGAACATATTTCCACAGGACTTGAAACGCCAGCTCGTGCAAGCACTCGTTCTACCGAACCTCCACTATTGTGATGTGATTCAACAAGGCATGAGTAGTGAAAACAAAAGACGGCTAGAGCTAACCATGAATGCCTGTGTGCGTTACACCTGCAACATTCGCCGATATGATCATGTTAGTGCTTCATACTCCGAGCTAGGGTGGCTGCGGCCGGACAAATTGCGTGACTACCACACTCTATGTCTACTCCACCGACTCCTCATCGCGCAAGCACCCCAGTACCTTGCTTCAGAGATTAAAAACCTGTCATATCATCATAATCGAAACACGAGGTCACTCTTATTTGGTATCCTAACTGTGCCCACTCACAAAACAAAAACTTTTGCAAACTCCTTCTCAGTTGCCGCTGTCCGCCTCTGGAACAAACTGCCCCTTACCTTGCGCAAAATTCGATCTCCTGCTGCTTTTAAGAAGAAGTTGAAGCATTTCCTACTATCATCCTCACAAAGTTCTCCACAAAATTAATGTACAAGGACAATCCCCTCATCTGTCAAATAGCAAAGCTAGCGTCTCCTATCTTGCTCCTGAGATGCCTTCCTCTTCATCTTTCTCTATTAGCCACGCAATCTTCTTTTCCTTTATATTTCCTTAATTATGTTTCATCATATCTCTATTCTTCTCCTCCCTTCGCCTTGAGTCTCCCTCATACTCCCTGCTGCCGGCACTCCTATCTAAAATCTGTCTCTTTAATAATGTCTAATTATAACAGTACTTGTGACCTAAGAATATAAACTCTATATGTATGTATTTTTCCAGGTGTACCTTTCAAATTGTTTATTTCACTTTTTGTACTAGATTTAGTTTAACATGCCTACTAAAACATATGAATGTAAAATAAGTAGAATGCCTGGTTAGATGTAAGAGAGGGCCTTATGGCCCTAATCTTGCCAGGTTAAATAAATCAATAAATAAATAAAATAAAAATATCGAGGAGCATCCCTAATGATGTGGGCAGAGATTATGTTTACCATTTGAACCGCTCTTCATGAAATTGTATGGATGAATAAGCAAGCTTTAACTGCTGTCAAGTATCGTGACAAGATCTCTGGACCTCATTTGTGGTTGTGGGCTATAATGCTCTATGTGGTGGTTATTGTTTTCTTGTAAACGGAAGCTATTGCACGCATGGTGTGGCCTGCTCGCTCTCCTGATTTGAATCCCTTAGAGCATGTCCGGGATGTACTAGGTAGACGGCTTGTGTTACGACAGCATCCACCATCCACTCCTCAAGGCTGCGAGCAGCTCTCCAGAAAGAAAGGGAGTTATTGCCTCAACATGAGACTGATGACATCATTCACAGCATACCCTGTTGTTGTCAGGCTTGTACTGCTGTCAGAGGTGGTCACATCCCATACTGAGCACATTAACCAGTTGTTGGAATATGTGTGCAAATCCACTGAGTTGGAAAAAACGAAGAACAATTTTGTATGCCGTTATACATGTTGCAACTGTTTACACTCTGTATTCGTTACATTGTTTCTACTTTACCATCACCTGTTTTTACTGTTTTGTACCAAAATAAACGCAACATTGCAAAATGTGTATTTGTTGCTTTAATTTTGGATGCCACTGTATATAATGATACGACACTTACATAGATTACGTGTATTATCCAAAGTGGCCCCAGCCCCAATGTCGAGAAATACTGTGCTGGAGAGAGAGGCTCTCTAGACAGCATGTATTTAGGCGGCCGCCTGTGACTGGAGGGCCTCACTCAATCATCCAGTCTGGTATCTGTCGGATTTCTCACAGAGTGCTTTAGTCTGTCAAAGGCTACGACGGTACACAGTGAACAGATTAGTGACGATAGCAGGTCTAGTTTATCTCAACCTAGCAGTGAGAAATTAAACTTTGTAATAGCAAGATAACCGATATTGACATTACATCAGTCTGTAAGAGCCGGCCGCTGTGGCCGACAGTTTCTAGGCACTTCTGTCCGGAACTGCTCTGCTGCTACGGTTGCAGTTTCGAATCCTGCCCCGGGCATGGATGTGTGTGATGTCCTTAGGCTAGTTAGGTTTAAATAGTTCTGAGTCTAGGGGACTGATGACCTCATATGTTAAGTCCCATAGTACTTAAGTGCCATTTGAACCATTTAGTCTGTAAGAGGACTAATACGCTTGTCTCCCAAAACGTGGACTTTATTCAGATTAAGTAAATGTTTCCAGTTCATGTAAATAAAGAATCCACGTGTGCATTTGTGTTTTAGAAAGATGATAATAGTCACCCATAACAACGTCCTCTCCCTTACTCCCTTGTGGGCTCTACAAATACCACAGACATGCCTTCTCTATAGTGGCCCCATCCCCATACATGTCGAGAAATGCCACAGACTACATGTTCCAGATAGATGCCTGCATCTATATCTCAAGCCTTACGAACTACACTGTGTCTACAGACAATAAAATTCTTCTGGATTTTGGGCGGCATTGTCAACTATAAAATTCCGACGGTTCAGCTAATGTAGCAAGACGCCTTCCTCAGGGTGTACTGCTAACTGCTGAATGAGCACTAGTTTATTTTATTTATATACCATGGCGGAGTGCTATCATTGGATATGGGAGTGAGGAGGGAGGGTATTAGGTGTTCTTTTTATTGGTAATTGCATTGAGTTTTGTCATTGGCGGAAATAGGCGTTTTCCATTAGAGTTTCGTTTATTGCTTGCCACTGAATATATGGTGTACCAAAGGTCCACAAAGAAGCCTTTCTTTTACGGCCAGTAGTGAGTAGTATTAACTCATCGACCTACAAACTACCGGAAGAATTGGTTCCGAAGATTAAACGTCTAGTGAGTCAAATGGTTGAAATGGCTCTGAGCACAATGGGACTTAACATCTGAGGTCACCAGTCCCTTAGCAATTAGGACTACTTAAACCGAACTAACCTAAGGACATCACACACATCCATGCCCGAGGTAGGATTCGAACCTGCGACCGTAGCAGTCGCGCGGTTCCGAACTGAAGCGCCAAGAACCGCTCCGCCACCGCGTCTCTAGATTCATACATCAAGAACGCCACCCACTTTGTCCCCATCCGTAGAGCAGCAGTAGCTTTACCGCCTACCACAAAAGGAAGCGGGGGTTCGATTCCCGGCAAGGGACTGGGTATTGTGTGTCCTTCATCATCATTTTCGTCATCACTGACACGCAAGTCGCCGAAGTGGCGTCAACTAAAAAGACTTGCAATACGGTGGCCGAACTCCGAAGGGGATATCCCGGCCAATTAATGCCATAGGATCATTTCATTTCCACCCACTTTGTAGCACTTCTGAAAGAAAAGCATGTCTCGGGTACAGATCTGATGGCCAGGTTTGACGTGAAGTTTTTATTCACGAATGTACCCCTGACGGACACTGTGAATATCTTAGAGGAACGTATGGCACATGATATCAGCGAGCTAGTGCGCCACTGTTTGACGAGCACCTATTTCAGGTGGAAAGGGGATTTATATGAGCAGACGGACGGTGTAGCTATGGGTTCTCCTCTATCGCCTGTCGCAGCAGGCATTTTTTTGCAAGCGTTCGAAGAAACACCACTCCAGTCCCCACCATTACGCCCAGAATGCTGGCTGCGACACGTTTGTCATCTGGCCACATGAAGAAGAAGAACTTCAGAACTTCCACCAACATCTCAGTCAGCAGCACAACAAAATTCTCTTTACCATGGAAATAGAAAAGAACGGTGTATTGCCTTTTCTCGACGTGGAAGTTTACCGTAAGCCTGACGGAAACTTGGACACAGAATTTATAGAAAGCCCACTAACACGGACAGTTGCCTGCATGCATCCACCCCCCACCATCCTACGCAAAAGAAATCGGCCCTGTAAACTAAGGGAGCCTACAGGATCAGAGATGAACGCAACCTTCAAGTTTAACTACAGAACCTCAGGTCCATTTTTGGAGCCAATGGCTGCGACATGAGGATGATAAATAAAAATATAGCGCCAAAGGAAGAGGTTAATACGGAAATGCAGAACGAAACACGGAACATCGTCCTGGTACCATACATACAAGGTGTCTGGGTAAAATTCCCCGTCGGGCAGGTATTAAGCCCATTTTTCGTAGCAACAACAAAATAAAAGACGTTCTGAGCTCGATGAAAGATACAATTGGCAAGTTACATGTCGCCGGGGTTTATGTAATCGGCTGCGAATATCGAATGGTGTATTTAGGTGAGACTGGGCGTCCAATAAGCACAAGGCTATCTGAACACGAGAAATATAACCGTCTTAAACAATACAACAAAAGAGCGGTGGCACAACATCAGGAACAGTGCAGGATGAAGGTCGAATTTCGAGAGGCCCGCGTACTGGCGAAACAGCCGCTTAGCTTGAGGAGGAAGATTAGAGAGGCTATAGAAATAGCCAAGCGACCCGATAACATGAATAGAGAAGACGGGTACCGACTTCCAGCGTCTTGGCTTCCAGCAGTGACAGCTTAGCGGAAGGACGGCTCTCGCAAAGCAACAGGCGCGGGGTGGGTCACAGCGGCGGAGGATACACAGAGTGCAAACGCGCCCTAGTCCATACTAGGCAGTTAGTAAACAACGCTACGCCGCAGTCGCCGATTTCCATCAATGGCAAGCAATAAAGGAAACTCCAATGGGAAACGCCTATTTCCACCCATGACAACAGTCAATGCAAAGACCAATGAAAGAACACCTAATACCCTTCCTCCTCACCCTCATATCCAATGACAGCACTCCTCCACAGAATATAAGTAACCAAACTAGTGCTCATTCAGCAGTTAGCAGTACACACTGAAGAACGCGTATGGCAACAGTCGCCGCAATGTCGGAATTTCATAGTTGACAATGCTGTCCCAAACCCAGAGCAATTTTATTGACTGTGACAACGGACGCGGAAGACTACGTTTACATACGCTGTGTCTACCATTATGCTGGTCACATGCTCATTAACTTCAAATTCCCTGGACGGTACTGCCTCCGCGGAGTGACATCACATGCCTTCTCTGACTGATTTACACCTATGTTACTGCACCACTGGTTACAACATGATGTGCTTGCAACCCAGGATACGATTGCCTTCCTATGTACCATTATCAGAACACCACCGTTACACTTCCGACCATCTAGGTGTCGAATCGTATTCTGAACAGGTGGATAATCCTCTGTGTACAACCGCACCACATGGTGATCTTCGCTAATGTCTACATTGTAGTACTTTTTCGCGAGGAATCTAACCACTGCAGCAACTTGGTGTAGGTGACTATCATCTTAGGTAACGTATGTATTCTACGTAAGTGTGTACACACTGAGGTGACAAAAGACATGGCATAGTGAATTGCAAAAATGTTCAAATGTGTGTGAAATCTTATGGGACTTAACTGCTATGGTCATCAATCCCTAAGCTTACACACTATTGAACATAAATTATCCTAGGCACAAACACACATACCCATGCCCGAGGGAGGACTCGAACCTCCGCCGGGACCAGCCGCACAGCCCATGACTGCAGCGCCTCAGACCGCTCGGCTAATTCCGCGCGACACGAATTGCACATGTACGGATGGCGATAGTACATCTCGCACAAGAAAAGGGCAGTCCATTTTACTCGGCCAGCCGTTGTGGCCGAGCGGTTCTAGGCGCTTCAGTCCGGAACCGCGCTGCTGCTGCGGTTGCAGGTTCGAATCCTGCCTCGGATATGGATGTGTGTGATGTTCTTACATTAGTTAGTTTTAAGTAATTCTGGGTCTAGGGGACTGATGACATCAGATGTTAAGTCCCATAGTGCTCAGAGCCTTTGAACGTGGAATGGTGCTTGAAGATAGACCCTTGGGACGTTCCATTTCAGAAATCTTGGAGAATTCGATGCTTCAATGTTCTTAGTGTCAAGACTGTGCTGAGAATACTTAATGTCAAGCATTACCTCTCAGCACCAACAATGCAGGGACTGATGGCCTATACTTAAGGTCCGAAAGCACAGGCGTTTGTGTAGTGTTGTCAGTGCTAACAGACATGCAACACTGAATGAAATAACCGCATAAATAAATATGGGAAGGACGACGAACGTATCTGGTCCTGTGGCTAGGGCCTCCCGTCGGGTAGACCGTTCGCCTGGTGCAGGTCTTTCGAGTTGACGCCACTGCGGCGACCTGCGCGTCGATGGGGATGAAATGATGATGGTTAGGACAACACAACAACCAATCCCTGAGCGGAGAAATCTCCGACTCAACCGGGAATCGAACCCGGGCCCTTAGGATTGACATTCTGTCACGCCGACCGCTCAGCTACCGGGGCTGGACAACGTATCTGTTAGGACAGAGTAGGGAAATCTGGCGTTTATGGGCTACGGCAGCTGACGACCAATGCGAGTGCCTTTGCAGCATGACATAATATGCAACACAACTCCTGCGTTTGTGTCCGTATCAGTTGGACTCTAGACGACAGGAAAAACATGGCGTGATAAAACAAAGAAAAAAAAAACATGGCATGGTAAAACGAGCCCCGATTTCAGATGGTAAGAGCTAATGATAGTGTTCGAGTGTGGTACAGATCCCACAAACCCATGGACCCAAGTCATGAACAAGGCACAGTGCAACCTGGTGCCGTGCGGTTCTAGGCGCTTCAGTCCAGAACCGCGAGACTGCTACGGTCGCAGGTTCGAATCCTGCCTCGGGCGTGGATGTATGTGGTGTCCTTAGGTTAGTTAAGTTTAAGTAGTTCTAAGTTTTGGGGGCTGATGACCTCAGGTGTTAAGTCCCATAGTGCTCAGAGCCATTTGAACCATTTTTTGCAACCTGGTGGTTGTTCCATAATGGGGTGGGCTGTATTTGCAGGGAACAGACTGCGTTCTTTGATGCAGATTATCACTGACTGGCAGCCAAGCAGGGTGTCCGCTTGGTCTCAGGTGCCTTTTCATGGTTTGCGCAGCTCGCCCCCCCCCCCCCACCCCCTTCACCCCCTCCCCCCCGTGGGGGGTTTGAGTCCTCCCTCGGGCATGTATGTGTGTATAGTGCTTAGCCTAAGTAGTGTGTAAGCTTAGGGACAGATGGCCTCAGCAGTTTGGTCCCTTAGAACCTTACCACAAATTTCCAAAAAAATCACTGACTGGAAATTATTATGTTTGGCTACTTGGAGACCATTTGTAGCTATTCGTGAACTTCATGTTCCCAAACAACGATGGAATTTTTATGGATTACCATGCGCCATGTCACCTGGTATAACCTACGTCATGTGTGTTCTTGTTGAAGTATCAGAGAAGCAATTTCGGAGAGATTGTCAATAAGACGATGAGAGCTACTGTGGTCGATTGATACTTGTGTCCAGGTTCCATTGTAAGCCTCTCTATGTGTAGTAAAATCCCTATTGATCCATACATGAACTGATGTGCACACAGAGTCCGGAAAGTGAACTTTCATACCTCCAGTAGATGCGGCAGAGCTGTTGCCACTAACTAGGAGACCCGCCTATTCTCTAGTTGCACCAGCAGGCCAACCAGGTGCGGTGCCGAGTCATAAGTTCTCAGGTTTTCGGCCTTGGCTGATATCAAGGAGAGCCTTGCGGACCTGAAACGTCTCTCAGCTCACGGCACCTGGTCGCAGAAGGCGTGTATTACTGTGCTGCTTCGTCAGTTCTCAATTCCACAGCAGCTGCATGTGACGCGGTAGTGTGCATTGCGATTACATTTTACGACAATTGCAGATCGATAATGGTCACGTAATTATCCTGACATATTACAAGTAGAATAACATTGTTTCAGAGAATTTGTCAGAAGTACCTTGCCTCCAAATTTGTATCTCGTGACGATGTCAGTTCAGCCAGCGTTGGATCGGAAGCCTCTAGGATGCAACGGTTCAGGCTGTTCTATGATGCGATTCGATAGGGGCGAGCGCTGAGTGGGAGTTCCAAAAATCTGTACTAGTTGCTTCCATGTCGTGTCAATTAACGAATAACTTACAGAATAGCCGCTGTACGGTGTTAACAATATTTCTGCTGTTTGTCTACTTGTGCACAAGTAGATCATGAAGTATGTTCTATCTGCATGTGGCTGTAAAAAGTTACTCTGACTCCGGCATAAGTGCTATATTAAAACAGGGGAAGCATTGTTCTCCTCAATACCATCAGTGTAATGTTTGCATGGATCCGACATGTCGCATATACATCAACACCTAGGGTTGTACTATATGGTAAGAGAGTGGGGGTTGACTTTCAACCTACGTGACCTCCAGTTGGAAATTTATATAACATACTATATATGCCAAACCACAAGCCTAGGAGTGGGCAACAATATTGGTAAGTATCTTATAGATTTTATATAGTGACCACACATGTGGCTACAGGAAACTTTCTGCTGATAATGTACATAACAGGCCTTCAGTAGACCTGTGTCTTTTGTAATGTTAGCTGTACTTGGTAATCAATAGAATATTTTATGTTTTCCTAGTTACTAACACGATGCATTGTCTTTTTCCCTCCTAAAATGGGCTTGAGAACAATTTAAATGTTGAAGTATTTAATTTGAGGGTGTGCTGTGACTTACATGAAGAATATCCCTAATTAGTTACACCCAGTCTATTTGCCTGCTTATCTACCACATATTTTTCTGAAGTTATAAGCCTGAATAACTTAGTTTTATGACAGTGAACTATTAGGCCTAACTTATAAAATGACAACTATTATTAGGTATTGAAACTAGCATTGGTGTTCGTACTTTATAATTTTGCGCATAAATTTGTCTATTGTAATTAACTTGCTCTTTCTTCTACACTGCAGACGCATTTTTGAAATATTGTGACATCTTATTAATTGGATTGAGTCTGACAACGTTTCTTCATGAATTAACATCAACTAAACGCTGGATCCTCAGTGTATATATTTCACTTTGAGTGCTGTCGATTTATTTTGCAGCCGTTTTAGAATGCTGGAATATCTTAGCTGTAGAAAATAATTAATTTACGCCTCTTTGTGCTTTTATTATAGAGCCATCTGTTGATACAACCAAGGTATAGCCAAGAACTTTCGACCAAAGACTCCCTGGCCATTGTTAAGTAGTAACCGCCTTGTGGTTGTTGCTGCCGTCCTTGTACAGTGACGCCATCGCCTGTGACGTCACTGGTGACTAGTTCAGCGCCATGGACGGTGTTTGCGGTGCCCACTTCAACCTTTCGATGATCGGATTCCAAGCTGCAGATGGCCGTCTTAATTAAGGGAGAACCTTAAAACTAAATACTTGCTTTTACTCAATAGCAGATCTATGTCTCATAGAATAGCCACACATTTCTGGGACATAAGAAGATGAATAAACTTCCATACCAGTAACAACATTTTACCTTAGACCAAGCACCATCCTACGAAACATACTGTGTACACATTCAGGGGTTTCTAAAATGTACTGCAGAGAATATAAAACTTCTGTATAGGACAAACAGCTAGAAGTACTGCCATTAGATTCTGAGACACATTATCACAAGTTAAAGTTGTATTTCTTTGTTTGAGAAGCATTTTCGGGCAACGAAACACAAGCTGAAGGATACTGAAAATTCTTTACACTTTCTCCATAAACGCGGGAAAGGAAAACATGTTGATTATTTAGGAAATATCAAAATTTATTGTGCATTTAGGGACCAACCAGGAAATATCATGAAAGAACAAACCTTATAAATAAGATTCTTAGACGGTTTCAGCAACATCTTATAAGACCAGTGGCGGATTAATGAAATTTTGTAGGTGGTGGCAGTTACCTGGGAGAAAAAGAAGATCCTGGGTACTACTTCTTGAAATTTAAGGGGAAAAAACCTTCAACGGTTCCTATTTTAACCTGGTGTGACACTTAAAAGTATTTAAGAAATGGGAAAATGTGCTGTATTATAAACAAAATATTTTAAATTATTTGTAATGTGTATCATTCACAGCCTTTTCCCAAATAGCTTCATTTGTTTAATTGTTAACCTGAAAATCACAAGCTCTGTAAGCCTTTTGTCAACATAGAATTATGTACACATTAAAAGCTAATAACGTGAAGTTAGAATAAAGTACGTACAATATTCTGGTTTTTAATTTGTGGTTAGTTACCAGCAAGTATTTAAAATTTTTTAAATACAGTTTACAATAATACACATTATGAAAGAAACGTAGTAGAAATAAAAATGCGGCACCCATATCGACCGTATTAGTAAAACAATGTATTTGAGTCTAATACCTCCAAAGAAGTACAATGTAAACATTGAGAATGATATTACTCAGTTACAGTAAGTCGAAATCTTACTTATGGTGATTAAAACTGTAGTTTTGAATGTCATGTTGGATTTTTTTAAACACACATTGGTAAGAAGCTGACATAAAAGACATTTTTACAAACAGTTATCTTATTTATATCATTGTAGTTCTCTACTTATCCAGTACATATTATACATGTTTCATGCACATTAGCATCTAATTTGCGCTTTTTCAGTTTTTATGTAAAACTGATAAAAGTAATCGAAGTGTATGTGCTGTTTACTTTTTCAATTTTTCCATCAAACTAGAACAACTGGCTTTATAGTATCTGTACTTAACAACACATATCATCTCTTTTCTTTCCGACCTTCTCAATATACCTCACTACAACTTTTGTTTGGCATAAATGGACACACAACAAAGCAAGTCCCGTTAAGACGTTTTGCCCACAATGGTTTCAGTGCAAAGAAAGATATTTCTGCTGACGCAGTTGACACAGGAGGAGAAGAAAGGATCAACATTAAAGTGTAATTGAAGGGACAATTTCCGGAGTTCAGAACTGCAAATACTCAACTGCATTGCTGACGGAAGTGTTTTGTTTGAATCTTCCCTTTTTCATTATGTCATTAACAGCTTGATCTCTGTCTTCAGATTAAAAGGTGTTATCCTCAGTAACTTGTAGTACCTTGTAGCCGAGCTTCTGCATCCCTAATCACTGACTGCATGGACCTTCTTGGAGATTAGCAGCTTTTATGGTAGAAGTATGTTGCAACTGTTGAGACTGAGAAAGTCTTTAGAGAATATGTTGTCTAGATTAATGTTATTGTGTGAAGCAAAGGGGTAAAGACATTGACGCTAAAATAACTTTCTGTATCTGATGGAGCAGCATTAGGAATGTTCGACTGTGTTTGAATGGTGCTTCCTATAATATCTGTAAATTTGTGGCCTGATCGAACAGCAGGCTGAATTCTTCAGCCACATTTTCTCGCTTTGCTTTCGAAACTGAGAACATATCGGTTAAGAACTCAGTCGCCTATTTTTGGAGAAACCTACAGAGAGGCAATGTTTGGCTGAGCTCATCAGCATGGCACACGAGAGTTACGATGAATTCTCCATTACTGATGGCGCGTAAAAGGGTCCTAGCTTTTACGCTAGAGGAGTCACTTGATAAATGTGACCACTACGAACTTTCCTGAGGGCATGACAAGATTTTTTCTTGTTGTTGAGAAAAGGCGCTACGTATAGATGCCTTTCTGTCCTTCCTGTTTCACACAGAGAGACTAGCATGCTTAGGGAACACTGCATTTCTTTTTGGTGGAGCTGTAAGAAAAGAGACAATCTCCATAACGATACTAACTGAGTTTCGTATTAACTGCGCGTCGTCGCAATTAGAAACAGACAGTTTTAAAAAATGATTGAAACAGTGGGCTCGTTCAGTATTATCGCATTCTTTCCTTATATTAGTGACTGCTCGCACAGCCTCAAACCTCATGGCACGGGATCCATCTGCTGCAGTACCAATGCATTTACTAATCTCGAGATTAAATCTTCTCATAGTGCTTAACACAGTTTAACCTAATTTTACTCCAGTCATTTGGGATCTTTATTCTCTTGATCTCCTTAATATTGGCATCTTTGTCATCTTCAGAAGGCACTGTTGGTCGTTGCCACCTTCAGAAGTTTAAGAGAAATCATCGTTTACTTTACTTTCGTGGTGCGCTTTGAGAGTTTGCTACCACAAAGCTTTTCCTGGCTCTCACGGACTGCCATAACCTATGAATATCTTGGTAAACGTATCTCAGAAAAAAGGCCATCTGAACTTTGCAAGTAATATCACAGGCCTCATAAAAATCATTAACGTAGAATCCGTTTTCTTGGATTCTGTGTCATATTTGCATAGTAATTTCTTCGCCTCCAGCATTCAGTCAAGTCATTTTGTTCAGTGTTACGAAAAAATGTACCCCTTTTACTATCAGAGCTATACTGTGCAGCTAAATCAGTATCTCCGCATTCTTCGACACAAAATTTCATCAGTTCATTAAAGTTACCTTTACTTTATAGTCTGGGATCGAAATTACCAGAAAAAGGGAAACATTCAAGGGAAATAACTTCTGGTTTACGTAAGTATGGTGAGCTGTATATATGACAGTTACACAAACAAATCAGACACACACGTCACAGTGAACTATGCGTGCTCATGTAGATGTTCGGGAACGTGCAAGAAAAGATATGCTGTAATTAGCTCAAGACGAGTCATTATATCAACAATTATGTTCGCCAATGAAAGATTACTTTTCGTTGCGTAAGCAGATAAAATTAATTTAATTTGATGTATTAGACTGATCCATCGACCACCTGAAGATGATGGGTGACCCTCAAAGTACTTAGTGCTTGTCAAATAAACTGTCTGACGGAGAGAAATGCTCTATTTTCTAATTTAACTTTACAGCCGCAGCGTCAACAGACCGTCCATTATGGACGCAAGCATGTAAAAACTGGTGAGTAATTTCAAATAATGTTACTTTGATAATCTAAATTCCAAAATTAAGTAATACAGGAACAAAAAACACTGGTCTACAAAATACGAAAGGAACCGCTGACGCCTTGTCTTCTGTTATTTAGAGAAGATGGATGTAATTCTTGAAACTCGTTTCGTGATGTATATAACCGGAAAAGTAAACACTATCAAGACGAAATGATCATATAGGTTACTGAATTCTGGACGTGCAATCTAACAATAGCAGTAAAGGCAGTATTTGGGGGCAAAGCAGTTAGTGGCGTACGGACGACCCAAAGCGCACTCTGTTATAGCAGGTCAGGAAATATTGCTAATATTTCCCGCGCACAATTCGAGACCAGAACAAAGGGAGAACGCATCACACTGGTCCAAGTACATTTCCTCAGGCACGTAAGGGTGGTTTCACGAATATGGAAGTAAATGACTAAATCTACTGTAAAGAGCTCTAAATTTGTTTGCTTAACTTTGCCGTAGATTACAAAAAAATCACCATTTGATTTTCAACTTGTTTCTCCCAGCCGTGCGGGGGAAGACAGGGAGGTGGGCATGGAAGATCCCCTTGTTCCCTTTAATCCCTCTTGTAAGAGACTGCGTTTTTAGATACGACTTGGCGAGAACCCTACTCAATCAATTGACGCAAAACACTACATAAAATGAGAGCAGTAGTAAAAATGTATCCAGGTAGAAATGTAGCTATGACAGAAAAACGTTAAGCTCTGCAACACAATCGCAAAAGCGTGGTTCTTAACTCACGTCCACGTGACGGAAAGAAAAAATGAGGGCTGTACAGCAGGTGATACACTGGCTTATGTGGAGGGGTTAAATCTTAAATGTTTAAGGTTTCTCTGCCGAACTGCACTCTCAGCTTAAGTGAGGGTGGACTGGAGCTAACGGACTCGCACGCAAAATGCGCAACACTACTCGTCAAAGAACTAAGGGTGTAACAGGAAAGGGACCACACCCGCCAACTGCTGTACTGTTTCACAAACATCGCCAGACATAAGAGATAACGCCGGTTTACATTGTCAGTATCCCGAACTCATTAAACATTGTCCGGAATAATTACCTCTGTAATAACTACATATGAACAGACGACCTGGAACAAGGAAAAGTTCGCAACATGGCCATAGCCCTCAAAAGAACATCAATTTCTAATAAATGGAAGCTGCGATTATCGCAGAAGAATTGGGAAAGCGTGTGGGAAATTTTATCTCTGATAATAGTACCAGAAGGCGCCAGATCGACAATGCAGAAACTGATAAACCGAACGATAGCGACCAACGCCAAGCTTTACTCCATTCAGTTAAAACCGTCAGCCTCATTGGGAAATTGTATTTCGGAGGACCCAATCCAATGTCCTTTTGAGTGCCCGAAATATGTCGAGATATGACACATAGCAAAGGACATGATTTGACTGATCAAAAGAACGGACAAGCGCAACACATTGGTTTCTAACGTCTTGATACTCGGAGACCGTTTCCCAAAGCAAAGCGACACGCAACAAGATGGATCATGGCACACACAATTCATATAATTTTTCTACTTAAATAAAGGGACAACTCACAGTACCTGGCATACTTATGAGATAAATACGAGAAAGCATCTCGTCATCCTAAATGCAGGCTTACATTCGAGAATTTTCTCAAGATTCCAATGAAAATGAAAAATGGAATGAGCGTATGGCATTTATTGGCAGGGATATCCCCTTCGTGGTTCGGACGCCGTACTGCAAGTCTTTTTGGCTGATGCCACTTCGGCGACTTACGTGTCAGTGATGATGAAGACACACAACACCCAATCCCCCGCCGGAAACTGAACACGGGCCCCCTTGCGTGGAAGGCCGTAACGCTACCGCTGCGCTACTGAGGCGGACACTAAGGTTACAATATGTAAAGTTTACGATAGTGTTTTGATATGAAACCACACGGGAGAAGAACAGGAAATGTAACGTGAACTATGTCACAAAGTGTCATCTAAGAAATAACTCAATGGACAACTTCTTGCAGATTCCGTACAAAACACTGAAAATTGAAAGTATTTTATTGTATATAATTTTTTTTGAAACAAGTTTGTTTTCTGTTACTGTGTGAAACTGTTGGATGTTAAATAAATATCTTAAAAATGCTACACTATTACCAATAAATAGTAGCTGCTTTAATCCTTTCTAGCTATGTTCACATTAGTACATCACTTGCAAGGTTTCACACTCATACGCGATTGTATGCGGGTGTTTTATGTGCGTGGACGTCAGCCTTTAATTTACAACCAAGATTCCTGACCCTTTTACGCTCGTATTTTATAGGTGTTGTTTAACGTGATTAGGCGAGTCATCACAGTTTTCCTACATAACGTGTCAACTGTGATTACCTGCAGTCAACAAAACAAAACTAATCGCGTGTTTTCATAAGCTCGGTTACCTTCCGTTGTGTACAGCTTGCAACAGTGGAAATCCAACACACACTTATAACAGCTGCTGCACCTCATCAAACCCATTTCTAGTAGTGTATTTGTTCCCTTCCAGTTTTTCTTATAGACCTTTTTGTTATTTTGTGTACTTGTGTATTACCACAGCAGTTGTTTTAACATACATTGCAATACATATTTTTATCTGTTGGAAGTTCCAAGGGACTTCAGCCTCGAATAAACAACAATGGCTCTGAGCACTATAGGACTTAACATCTGAGGTCATCAGTTCCCTAGAACTACTTAAACCTAACTAACCTAAGGACATCACACACATCCATGCCCGAGGCAGGATTCGAACCTGCGACCGTAACAGTTGCGCGGTTCCGGACTGAAGCACCTAGAACAGCTCGGCCACCGTGGCCGGCTCGAATAAACAAATAACAATAAATACGCCTAGTAACGTGGTAGCTAAGTGATAGCGTTAGATACTCGGATTTCCATAGCAGTAATTAGGATCCGCTGACTTTTTTTTACACTGTGCTGTTCGCTGACGTGTGGCAAGCGGAACACGAATATAGCGGAGATATGCCGAACATGATAACACTGAGCCGAGAGAGGTATAAGACAAACAGTCATTTACCGCCAGGATTGCTCAGCATACGAAAGCCACCAGAGACAGCATACTGGTACTCTTCCAGTATAATGCTTTCAATGCGCCTGAAGCGGCAGTCAGTTGCGGCGTTCAACCTCACTGTGCCCGTAAGTGGACAACGCGGTGCCGCGAGACTGGAGTAATTGTCTGGCTTCGAGGGTCGGGCTTAGGAAAGGTGTCGACGCTGCAGCAATACCTTGACACCTACATGGAAAGTCGGTTTTTAAACACGTCCAGTTCAAGAATGTGAAAAATTTCCCTGGATGCTCACAAACCGTTCGTAGCTACATAAGAGTTTCTGGCCTTAGAGCCGTGGGCTGCCCATAAAGGAGCTTACTCTGATGATCACAAACGTAGACCGGGACTCGCACCATGTCGTGCTTTCACATGAGTCAATATTTAGCTCTATATAGAATAACTGATGAAATCACATGAAAAAGAAAAGAGCCTTTTCCATCCTTCACCCCCTCCCACTCTCTCACAACCCCTCCCCCTCCCACTCACAGTTTCATTTAACTTTTCGCTCCTCACCTTCTCCTGTGACTCATATCCCACACTGCTACATAATTATGTCTCATGTCCACTCATCATGTCTTCCCCCTCCCTCCTTAAAAAAGAAGAAAATAAACTCTATGGCTATTCTTCTCTACTCTTACACAGTACATAAATAAACAGAAACATAATTAAATAGATATACACAGATAGAATAATCTCAATTAAACGAGAATATTTCTAGGTCATAAATAAAGTAGTGGTAAAGTTATGTTGGCAACTCTACAAAACGCAAACAGCCACACGAACTTGAAGTACAAAAACAAACAGAATACAGTGGAGAGTATCGTGGAACATCTAAAAAGTAGACGAAAATTATCAGTGTCTAACACAGAAAGCAACGATGTGCTAGCAGACAGCATTTCCCGATGTAAGCGAGAAATCAGCCGAAAAATCACCGTAAATACAAAGCAACCTATTCTTAAGAAACTGTTTCTCGATCTAAACAGACAAATCAAAATGTAAATAATCTTAATTACAGAAGACCACTGATGATGCTTTACCTCAATAAAGCGAAACGCGTCTGGTGAAAAAATCACACATTTTGTAATTTCAACGACGGATCAGAAATACCCTCATGAATTCGTGTGTCGGCCGCGTAGCAGTCTCGTGCTGGGGATTGTCGTCATCATATGGAACAGGGACACTTCTTCGAATTTATGGTCATCTCTCCGCAGATCCAGTATGTGCCGAGTGAGAGGATGGACTATCCCTATAGAGTTCTAGTAGCAGCAGGACCACTCACCGGTTCGCAGGAATGGATTCTTTCAGCAATTGTTTAGGCAACTGGTCGACGTCGACCTATTCGAGCACCCGACTTGAATCCGATTGAAAGTTTGTGGGCCAAAATGAAGCGTCACATGACGTTACTTTGGGCAACACCGGCCCCGCACATACCTGCCCATCTGTCGGAAATAGTGTTGGATACATGGGAGAGTATCGTGGACAATAAGACATATTTCCAGAGATTGATTGCCTCCATGCGCTATCGGATGAGGTAGGAAGCAGGGGCCAAAGATAGGACGGTTTCATACTAGACTAATTCCTGATGAGAAATTTGCCTCATCTTACTTTGCTACACATTACAGCATTTGATATAACTGAATATTTAATAATTGGAAACCGACTTGACATCATTGTCAATACATGAAAATTAAAATTAAAAAAAAGATGAGAAAAGCACACAGACAAGTCGGTTTGAATCGAATTAGAAATGATGTATCGATACGAGACAGGGAAAACACTTAATATCAACGATTATATAAACAAGTAAACCCTAAACTAATAATATTCTCTTCCTTAATGTCTCTCCAACATTATCTCCGTTTATTGTACAAAAGACGTACAGTCACAGCATATAAAAAACCTTTTCAAGTTAACTTTCTTTGGGAGCACAAGGATAGCATTTCATGCATGCATCGTGCCACTTTCTCTATGTTAGTCTTCAGAGAAACGACTGTTGCAGAATATGCAATGTCTTTTTCAGATTGCACGTCTGAAGCATTGTACTCAGTTAAATTTCTATCAGACGTCGTAAGCTTGGACGATTACGTTTCCTCTGCTTTTCTCTTTTTGTTTCTCAAGAACAAACTTTCACTTCCGTCTCCTTTGACTCTCTTTGAATGGTTTCAAACGTCCCCTGTATGGAAACAATGTTAGCTACTTAACAGATACAGAAAATGCTGATTTTACTAGAGCTGGTGGCACTTAATATGGCTTGTTGATTTTTGGGATCTGGCCGGCTGCCATTTGGACTCACATTTACGCCGTTGTTTGCATCTTGTATGTCAAAATCCTGGTGTATTTAAAATTCATTGTCTACAAGCATATGCTTTTTACATGGGAAGAGTTCCGTTTTCCAGAGGCCGTATATGGTAGTTTCCTTCTGTTAATGCTGTCACCTAGGCAGTTCCAAATAACCTCCTCATTAAAAATGAAGTTACTACTTGACCAGGTTTATTTACCCACAAGCTTTCTATTTCTTGGGGATAATGCGTTTTATACAGTCCTCTACATTCCATGCAGTAGACAGCATTTTTTGCTTTGTGATAAACAGATGATGAGGAAAGTATTTTCTTCTGGGTCGTCTATCGCAAAAATGTGCTATGATGCCTATCTAATATTAGTACTTCAGGATCATCACCACATGGCTTCACATAGTTCTCAAATTTGTCAAACCACTTAGTAACAGTGTGAGAGTGAATGTATCTACTAGGTGACAAGCTGAAGTTACCCTAATATAAGACAGCGTGTCCTAATGTGCGATGCTGTGGCATATTGGGATACCCAGTGCATTGCGTATGTGGAATAACGCATTTTCGTCAAGAATCTAGTTATGCCGCTCGGTTTGAAGGACAATTTCATTATAGAGGATAAAAGAGTACTTTGTGACGAATGTAATGATTTAAGTATGGTTGAAACAGGTACTCAACTTCAAATATTAAAGCCCTACAAACATATACATCCAAAAAATTGAAAATCCAACACTCAAAATCAAGGATTGTCGAGATTGTCGACAACGTCCAGCTCCATAATGATCTTACTGTCATTGCTCTACGCCTCAGGCGCTGTGAGAAAGAACTTGATGTGTTGGTACTCATGTGTACGTACAGATACTGTTGTTACTGATGCACAGCTGATTACACAGAAAAGAATATAGATTGTATTTCTATCAATATCTGTGAAGGAATACATTGTAGTCAACTGAGTGCTACAACCGCCACGATTATTGGCACAAGGCAAAGTATTGTATGAAAAACGATCAGACATGCTTCCACTGTGGAGAATGTGACCATCTAAGAAGGAACTGTAAAAATACCAAGCCAGCTCCAGTGCAAAAAGGAAGAAATAAGGAAGAAATCAAGCAGACAGAGGTAAAGACTCTGCCACGTACCAAATGTTCTTGGAGTGGGAAATTAAAAGAACCGAATATGGATTATGAACCACTGTGTAATCTGCTGGCGAGCATCCAAGGAAACCACACAGTAAATACAAACGCAGCGAATATCAGGTCGACAGTCGAAGAAGATGAAACACTGTTCACGAAGAAAACTATTAAGCCCGAGCCCATTAATCAAACGGTTTATAACTTTACCTGTCATCTTTATAAGAAACGGAAACTTCCATCGAATACAAAGTGACATGCAAAAAAAGACCCAAAATATTCTGGTCCACTATGAAGAGTAGAACAAGAAGAGACATAGGACCTAAACTAAAAACGTGACTCAGCGTGTAGACAAGTGTGATAATAAGAATAATGGAGAGAAGGACTGGTGTTTCTGGACGTGGCTAAGAAGAAAAAGGAAAGAAGGAAAGACAGCATGCCTACCTGTTGACAAGAAAGACTTAAAGAAGGATATATTACCAAGTCCAGAAAAAGTTGAAAGTGCAATAAATGTAAGGTGTGAGAGTAGGCAACACGTTAGGCAACAAAAATCAGGAAATGAATGCAAACAGTGGTGGGCATGACGTGAAAAATGGAAGAAGCTTGTGGTCGGACCCGCGACCTCTTTACCAAATGTGTGAAAATAATATGAGGCTAGCTAAGTTAGAAAATATGCATGTGTTTGTCATAGTAATAGTACACCTTGTCAGCCATATTCGTCCAGAAGACTGTACCATATATTTTCGTGTCATGGATGAAGTTGATCATACCCAACTCAGTGTCAACAACTTTCCTACAAATACAAAGGAACTGAAGACTCTACTTGACGTCTTCTTCTTTCAGAGGAGGCAGAAGATACCTGATATTGAGCATCTTTACATGCAATTAGTGATGACACATAACCGAACTATACATGATTACAGGTTGCACTGGCCCCTTAGCTATGTGGTCATTAGGTTGCCGTAGAATTTACTTACAATCAAATCGCACACCAAGGTAATGGAAGAGAAGCAAATGATTAAAACCAACTAGATAAATGCGATGTTCAGTGCCATGGTGATACAAGAACTTACAAGAGTATTGAAAGAGCTGCTGCGAAGTATATCACAGATCATAATATCAGGTCATCATCTAATGGCTACGATTGTGGTTCCAGATAAAGACATAACAGTGTCAAACGTACGTCAACTCTGTGACAAACACGTGGTAACAACAGAAATAGTGACAGCCATAGGAACGTTTTACATAACTAATCAGTGTTTTCTGTGTAGTCGGGAGATGCAATTACAAACAGAAAACTTAAAACCAGCAGCAATACTGGGTCGGCACGACAGACACATTTTCTTAATAGACGCAAACGCGATATCATCATTGTGTTACAGCAGAGTAAGGGATGAAAGAGGGTTGTGACTTCAGCAAGTTATTTGAGAAATGAGCCTTCATGCAACGAGTAGGAACCTCAACCCATCTACTTTACTAAACCGCGCAGGTGCGGCAACAAATCTAGATATCACCCGCCCAAACTCGAAAGAGGAATGGTTCAACCGATTCAAAAGTGCCCACTATCAGCGGAGAGTAACCAGTGTTCTGGCAGGCCCCAAACTGCTCGGAGCGCAGCTGTTGTTGAGAGGGTGCAAAATTTGGTGATGGAAGATCGTCATTTGACCGTGTGAGAGATTGCCCAAGAGGTCGGAGTGAGTAAAGATTCTCCACATGCAATTTTGCGTGATGATTTGAACATGCACCGAGTGGCTGCGAAATTCGTGCCCAAGTTGTTGTCGGTGGAACAAAAAGACTCCCGTTTTGACGTTGCACAGAACCTTCTGGACACCACTAACACTGATCCTGGGTTTCTGAACACCGTGATAACTGGAGATGAGTCATGGGTGTACAGGTACGACCCAGAATAGTGACTATCTGTTCCAATGACGATGGACCACCAATAGTATCAACAAGAGACTCCTCTTCTGCATCAGCGCGGGAATATTAGTCTATGAGGATGGTCCACCAATGGTAGCCACAAGAATTTCAACCAGTACTCCCGCTTTTCCAGCACAAACGTGGGAAAACTCTCCTTCATAAGAGAACGCGACAATGGTCTCTGACAGTGTTCTAGCAATAGTGTACACCGAAATATCCCGTACAAGATCCCAGCAGAGGGGTCGAAACGTCGATTATTTTAGAGTAAATATGACATGGCCTAACAACCCACAAGATTTTAACTTTAGTGCGCATTAAGTCAGTTTCGATATGTTCTGTGCATCTATCTCCACTAGACACGGGCAGCCAAAGAGATTTGGTCTCTTTCCAGGCCCTTTGCTGTGACCACCCCTGGACAGTGATAACGGCCTGCACCAAGACCGTAATTCAGTGACTATGCAACCACAAGCGGAGGAGGAGGAGCAGCAGCAGCAGCAGCAGACTTAGACGCGGCGTTGACGACGAGGTCATGAGAGACAGTGCAAACTGAGATTGGGCAGTTGTACCGAAGGGAAGCGCTCGTGTCCTTTCCAAAAGAACAGAGTTAGGAAAACGACAAGAAACTTACATGCCGATACCTAGGTAGGAAAGTGAATACAGATCGTCCTGAGTGCGAGTACACTTCTCTGTTCTTCGAATTTGTGTCAGTCAGCATAAACCGCGGCCCATAAATAAATAAATGACGTATCGACAGTAAACATGAAGTGTTCCACAAACAGGCAGAGGGGAATTATTCTCTATGTTTACACATTTATCAAACGTGAATCTCGAGGCGGGACTCCTGGTGTTACTTCGAAGTCACAATAAGGCAATGCAGAGATATTTAACGTCGTCTTGGAGATTGTGCAGCGCTTTGTAAATGAACGTATGAGAAATGTAAAAGCGTTAAGAGAAGCTGACACAAAGTCGCCTGGAAAGCACCTCCATAGCAAGAAACCTGAAACAGTAACAGATGCTTGTAGCAAGGACGTTGTGTGGCACACAGTGTTTTAAATATACATGAGCAGCGTATACCCACGAAGAAATTAGTAAATTGTATTCGTCATGAGACATGTGCTTCTACATCTTCTCCTATATGATTACTCTGCAAGTTACAATCAAGCATCTGGCAGAGGGTTCATCTAACCACCTGTTTCTCTATCGTTCCGCTTTCAAACAGCACGTGGAAAAAGCGACCAATCAAATCTTCCAGTGCGAGCTTTGATTTCTCTTATTTTATTATGATGATCACTTCTTCCTACGCATGTGGGCGCAAACAAAATATTTTCGCACACTGAGGAGAAAATTAGTGAATTTTCATGAGAAGATCCAGCCGCAACGAAAAACTCCTTTGTTTCAATGTTTGCCACACCAATTGCCGCATCATATCCGTGGCGCTCTCTCCCCTACTTAGCACACGTGATTGTTCCAATTTAAGTTATTCGTAATTGTAAACCCTAGGTATATAGCTGAATTTAAGTCTTCAGATCTGTGTGACTAATTGTGTAACTTAAATTTAGCGGATTCCTTTTAATACTCATGTGGAGTCAACTGCCACTTTTCTCACTACACAGATATCTAGTCTATATAATTTTTCAACTGGCTTTGATCAACTGATGTTTCTACAAGACCGTAGATGATAACGTCATCAGAAAACAATCTAACAGGGCTGCTCAGATTCTCTCCTAAATGATTATGTAGATCAGGAACAGCAAAGAGCCTATAACACTTCCTTAGGGAACTCCAGACATTGCTTCTGCGTTACTCGATGACATTCCTTCTATTAATACCTATTATGACCTTCCTGAGAGGAAACCGCGAATCCAGTGGCACAACTGAGACGATGCGCCACAGGCAAACAATTTGCCTAGAGGTCGCTTGTGAGGAACGCTGTCAAAAGCATTCTGGAAATATAAGAATATGGAATCAATTTGCAGTCACCTGCCACACTTCGTGAGAATGAAGAGCTAGTCGTGTTTCACAAGAACGATATTTTCTGAATCGGTGTTGGCTGTTTGTCAATAAGTCGCTTTTTCCGAGGTAATTCATAATTCCAGAATGAGATTTTCACTCGGCAGCGGAGTGTGCGCTGATCTTGAAACTTCCTGGAAGATGAAAACTGTGTGCCGGACTGAGACTCGAACTCGGGACCTTTGCCTTTCGCGGACAAGTGCTCTACCGCACACAGTTTTAATCTGCCAGTTCTTTCGGGAGGACGACGGTTCAATCCCGCGTCCGGCCATCCTGATTTAGGTTTTCCGTGATTTCCCTAAATCGTTCCAGGCAAATGCCGGGATGGTTCCTTTGACAGGGCACGGCCGACTTCCTTCTCCATCCTTCCCTAATTCAATAAGACCGATGACCTCGCTGTTTGGTCTCTTCCCCCAAATCAATCAATCAATCTGCCAGGAAGTTTCGTAATTCATAATGTTCGAACACAGCATCTGTTACAAAATCCTTCTGCAAATCGACGTTAGTGATATGGATCTGTAGATCAGCGGGTTACTGCTGTTTCGTTTCTGGGATATTGGTTTGACTTGCGCAACATTCCAGTCTTTAGGTACATATCTTTCGACGAGCGAGAGGTTGTATATGATTTCTAACTATGGGGTTGTTTTATCAGCATACTGTGGAAGGAACCTGGCTGACATACAATCTGAACCGGAGGCCTTGCCCTTAGTACGTGATTTCAGCTGCAGTGTGGATATCTACTTCAAAACTGCTCATGTTGGCAGCTGTTCTTGATTCAAATTCTAGAATACTTACTTCGTCTTCTTTGATGAAGCAACTGCGGAAAACCGTCTTCAGTAACTTTGCTTCACTGGTATTGATTGATAAAATCACCACTGTATCGCGAATTGAAAATACCTGGTGATCAAAAAGTCAGTATAAATTTGAAATCTAAATAAACCACGGAATAATGTAGATAGAGTGGTAAAAATTGACACACATGCTTGGATGACACGGGGTTTTATTAGAACAAAAAAAAAAAAAAAAAAAAAACAAAGTTCACAAAATGTCCGACAGATGGCGCTGGACAGCAAAGCGTCAGTAACTGCTACCGTGACGGGTGAGAGGTACGCCGATATGTTACAGAATCGCATCATCCCCAGCCTGGCTGATAAACACCTGCTGGAACGTACGATGTTTATGCAGGATGGCGCTCCACCCCATATTGCTAGACGCGTGAGGGATCTCTTGCGCGCGTCGATTGGTGATGATCGAGTGCTCAGCCGCCACTTTCGTCATGCTTGGCCTTCCGGGTCCCCAGACCTCAGTCCGTGCGATTATTGGCTTTGGGGTTATCTGAACTCGCAAGTCTATCGTGATCGACCGACACCTCTAGGGATGCTGAAAGACAACATCCGACGCCAATGCCTCACCATAACTCCGGACACGCTTTACAGTGCTGTTCACAACATTATTCCTCGACTACAGCTATTCTTGAGGAATGATGGTGCACATATTGAGCATTTCCTGTAAAGAACATCTTTGCTTTGTCTGTTGTGCTAATTATTGCTATTCTGATCAGATGAAGCGCCATCTGTCGGACGCTTTTGAACTTTTGTATTTTTTTGGTTCTAATAAAACCCCATGTCATTCCAAGCATTTGTACCTCTCTATCTACATTATTCCGTGATTTATTCAGTTTTCAAATTTATACTGAGTTTTTGATCACCCGGTATTTAATGCGACTTGCGTTGTTGTACTTTACATATGATCAGAATCTATTTTGATTTTCTGCCATATGTGAAGAGGGAATTTCGTTGTGGAAACTATTAAAAGCATGTCACGTTGAAGTTCGTGCTAAATTTCAAGCTTCTGTAAAACTTGGGCAATGTTGGGGGTTTTGTGTTCTTTTGATGGCTGAATTGCCACTCCTCGAAGCACCGGTATTCTTTTGCACCTGTTGACTGCATTTTGTGTGTGTGTGTGTGTGTGTGTGTGCGTGTGTGTGTGTGTGTGTGCGGCGGCGGAAGGCGGAGAGGTTGTCGATCTTATGACTACTTTGTTAGCCGGGCGGAGGTGGCCGAGCGGTTCTAGGCGCTACAGCCTCGAACCGCGCGCCCGCTACGGTCGCAGGTTCGAATCCTGCCTCGGGCATAGAGGTGTGTGATGTCCTTAGGTTAGTTAGGTTTAAGTAGTTCTAAGTTCCACGGGACTGATGACCTTAGAAGTTTAGTCCCATAGTGCTCAGAGCCATTTGAACCATTTGAACTACTTTGTTATTGCCCGGCGCGACTTCCTGTTCTGTGCCAACTGCTTCATCTCCGAGTAGCACTTACAACAAACTTCTTCGATGTTGTTATCAATATCTTTCGCTATAGGATTTGCCGCTCCGAGACCCTCTAGTATCACGGAAATTATTCCCTGTCTTAATAACTGTAATGTATTATCTTCCAACCTCACTTATAGGCAGTCTTTCTTTAGGTATCCGTTTCATCTTCTATTCTACGGACTACCGCACTTCTTGTTATTTCACTTATTCCGTGATATACAGTTAATGTTCCTGATACATACTGAGCCTCACTTTTATCTGCGATAATGGTACAAGCCGGGACAATAAATTAAAATTTGTACCAGCGAGAGGATTCGAACCTGGGTCTCCAGCTTGCCAGGCAAATGAACGGCCACTACGTCACACTAGCACTGCAGCTACCGGCCCCAAACAGAATACCCTAGATAGTCTCCCTCGCCGATACAAATTCCGGCTCGCTCCTCAGCTCACTGCTCCGAGTGAAGAAGGGGAATAGCAATAGGCTGAGGTATGAGCTGGAAATTTTATTCGAGTGGGAACTATACTAGGGTATCCCGTGAAGCCGTGGTAGCAACAGTGCCAGTGTGGCATTGCAGTTAGTGCGTCTACCTAGTAAGCTGGAGACCTGTGTTCGAAACCTGACGTTCGTACAAATTTTCATTCATTGCTCCGGCCTACAATCATTGCTGAATTTTCAGTTACACAACATCTGCCAAGTCTAATTATTTGTCTTCTGGTTCCCCACAGTCCATGACTCACTCCCACACAGTGCTCTACTCCAAAACTACATTTTCAGAAATTTCTTCTTCAAATTAAGGTGTATATAGATTGCTTTTAGCGAGGACTGCCTTCTTTGTCTGCACTACTTTTCTAGTTCTTGTTCTCCATCTTCTTCTTAAGCTGATAGTCGATATCATTTCTGTACTACTAATTTGTTCCACATTCCTTTGCTTTAGTTTGAGTCCATATTTTTTTGCTCATTAGACTGTTCATTCATTCCAAAAGATCCTGTAATTCATGGTCACGTTCGCAGAGGGTAGCAATTTTGAATTTGAATTCCGCTTCTGAAACGTTCTGTTAATCCTTTCTTTGCTTTGTCAATGTATAGGCTGAACAGTAGAGGAGAGAGACTGCGACCCAGCTTTTAATGCGAACATTTTTCTTTTGGTCTTCCATTCATATTGGTTCTTTTACATATTCCAGAATGAAATTTTCACTGTGCAGTGGAGTGTGTGTGATGATACGAAACTTTCTGGCAGATTGAAACTGTGTGCCGGACCAGGACTCGAACTCGGGACCTTTTTCTTATACATATTGTATATTATCTGTCTTTTTGTATAGCTTATACCTATTTTTCTGATAATTTCAAACATATGGCCACATTTTACATTGTTCAAAGCTTTACCTAAGTCACCAAATAGTATGAAGGTCTCTTGATTCTCTAGCCTTGTCTCCGCTATCGAGCTCAATGACAGATCTGCTTGTCTGGAGCCTTTATTTGTTCTGGGGCCAAACTGATTGTAGTCTCTTAGATGAAGTGCCAACTGAGATTAATCTCTCCATTTCCAAGTTATCAATTATATTGTATTCTTCTTCATATTACAGGTTTAGTCGATTACAAGAATTTTCAAACGTATGAAGAAGTAGAGACGAAGGCATCCAATTCACCTAACAGTATGCACAAATTCATTGACTGTATAAATATTACGGATTTTAAAAATCAGTGTGTTATGAAAACTGATGAAAGAAAAATTTTGTTGGATGGAAGATATGTAATTGCAGCAAGACCTCAAAAACTCACAGCTGTATGAAAGAAGGTAATCCAACAGTGAAACAGTGGTCAAGCAAAATCATTCTAGAAAAATCTGCTGGTATATAAGTGACGGTAGTGACAGTTCGCATAGGGAAGTAGTGAAGGGTTTACAGTAACCACTCTGCATGCTGACTCTTCCTCTGGTTTCACTTCCAGGAATAAGTTTGTTTTCAAGAGTTTACAAATGAATAACACCATATTCAAATGTTGTTCACTGAATAAACTTTACTGTACCTTGCTCCGGAGTCTGGTATTTTAGTGCACAATGCTAATTACCACTGATGTGTTTTAGAGAAAAACGCTATAGAGAAAAATTATAAAAGCTGGTACACTCTGGCTCCGAAACATAATTTTTGTACACACTGCTGACCAGAAGAAAAGGACTGCTACTTGTTAACGTAAAACAAATCATCCATAAAGCCTTACGAACTTGTCTTATAATACTGAGTTTCCAATATTTCAACAACCACTGTACTCTCGTCCCACCCCCCTCCTCCAATTAATACGGTACTTAGTTATAAGTTACGCTGCAAAACAAGATTAAAACTTTCAGTATAGCTGACACTGAACTGCAACGCGAAAGAAAGGAGTACTCCTTAAGTATGAGCAGACAGCATGTGAAGTACGGAAACGCTTTTTCAAGAGGAGATAGAGAGGGAAAGAAAGAAAGGAGTTCTCCTTAAGTATGAGCAGACAGGATGTGGAGTACGGAAACGCTTTTCCAAGAGGAGATAGAGAGGGAAGTGAAGATCCTATTGTTAATTTTCAATGTAATGGTGTGTTCAAGTACTCGGATTGCAGTGGTGATGAAATTTTCACATTAAGTTTCAACAAAATGAGCTAACACTAACCAATAATTTTTAAAATTTGGGAATAGTATCCAAGTTGCTCCTTTCAAAGTACAGGGTTATTACAAATGATTGAAGCGATTTCACAGCTCTACAATAACTTTATTATTTAAGATATTTTCATAATGCTTTGCACACACATACAAAAACTCAAAAAGTTTTTTTAGGCATTCACAAATGTTCTATATGTGCCCCTTTAGCGATTCGGCAGACATCAAGCCGATAATCAAGTTCCTCCCACACTCGGCGCAGCATGTCCCCATCAATGAGTTCGAAAGCATCGTTGATGCGAGCTTGCAGTTTTGGCACGTTTCTTGGTAGAGGAGGTTTAAACACTGAATCTTTCACATAACCCCACAGAAAGAAATCGAATGGGGTTAAGTCGGGAGAGCGTGGAGGCCATGACATGAATTGCTGATTATGATCTCCACCATGACCGATTCATCGGTTTTCCAATCTCCTGTTTAAGAAATGCCGACCATCATGATGGAAGTGCGGTGGAGCACCATCCTGTTGAAAGATGAAGTCCGCACTGTCGGTCTCCAGTTGTGGCATGAGCCAATTTTCCAGCATGTCCAGATACACGTGTCCTGTAACGTTTTTTTTTGCAGGAGAAAAAGGGGCCGTAAACTTTAAACCGTGAGATTGCACAAAACACGTTAACTTTTGGTGAATTGCGAATTTGCTGCACGAATGCGTGATGATTCTCTACCGCCCAGATTCGCACATTGTGTCTGTTCACTTCACCATTAAGAAAAAATGTTGCTTCATCACTGAGAACAAGTTTCGCACTGAACGCATCCTCTTCCATGAGCTGTTGCAACCGCGCCGAAAATTCAAAGCGTTTGACTTTGTCATCGGGTGTCAGGGCTTGTAGCAATTGTAAACGGTAAGGCTTCTGCTTTAGCCTTTTCCGTAAGATTTTCCAAACCGTCGGCTATGGTACGTTTAGCTCCCTGCTTGCTTTATTCGTCGACTTCCGCGGGCTACGCGTGAAACTTGCCCGCACGCGTTCAACCGTTTCTTCGCTCACTGCAGTCCGACCCGTTGATTTGCCCTTACAGAGGCATCCAGAAGCTTTAAACTGCGCATACCATCGCCGAATGGAGTTAACAGTTGGTGGATCTTTGTTGAACTTCGTCCTGAAGTGTCGTTGCACTGTTATGACTGACTGATGTGAGTGCATTTCAAGCACGACATACGCTTTCTCGGCTCCTGTCGCCATTTTGTCTCACTGCGCTCTCGAGCGCTCTGGTGGCAGAAACCTGAAGTGCGGCTTCAGCCGAACAAAACTTTATGGGTTTTTCTACGTATCTGTAGTGTGTCGTGACCATATGTCAATGAATGGAGCTGCAGTGAATTTATGAAATCGCTTCAATCATTTGTAATAGCCCTGTATATGTGTTATAAATGACGTGTGACAGTATGTTAGCCTTTATGGAAGGATCTACTTGTTAATACAGGGCGAGCCAAAAAGGACTTTACAACTTCACATAAAAGTGTCAAGCGTGACTTTGGTTCAATGTCACTAGCACTGTGATACGGCAAACATCCCACCGGTAATCAATTTCTTCCCACACTTGTCGCAGCAATTCGAGAGTACCTTGTGCAACAGCAACGTAGATTCGAGTTTTCAGGTCAGCTAAATGGTTTGGTAGGGGAGGAACATACACACGGTCTTTAATGAAACCCCAGAGAAAGAAATCAAGTGTTGTCAAGCCTGATAAGTGAGGTGGCCATGTGACTGGCCCTTCATGGCCAGTCCACCAACTTTCCATGAGAAAATGAGATGGTGCACCGTCCTGGTGGCAGTGAACCATCCCGTCTCGGTCATCTTCATCGAGCTGTGGAATGTAATATCCATGACACTATGTTGTAGCCACAAGATGTTAAAATGAACTAGGTATACAGACTTCAACAAATATTATCGATACTACGTATGAAAAAAGACTGTATCGTCTAAAAATGACGATAATTATTTCTTTATTTCTGTAATAATTTAATTTCTGTATGAATTAAAACTATTATCAGGGATCTACATTCATAGACAACGACAATTATAATATATATTTTTTTTATCTGTGATAATTGTGGTTCAGTTGTTCTTTCTGTGCTAACCAATGAACTGTTCGGAAGTGAGGCGTGTGAGGTCTGTAAAGAGAAAACCTGTAACTATATATATTGTTAATTATTACTTGAAAAATAGAATAGCTATTGTCTAGATGTGGATTTGTATTTATTTCAATAGTAATCCAGTCTAATTAATCTTTTTAAGTGTTAATCTTCAGCTCCGCAATTAGGAGCGCAGCCATTAGCGCTAGTAGCTTACAGCGGAGTTTACTGGTAGCTGGTATAAAAAATATGAAACATTTTCATTGAGAATAATTTTAAATGCGAAAGAATAGAGAACAAAAGACTTGAAGACTTTTATCTGAATATATTAACTTGATATAAAAGGAATCGAGAATAACAATAGAGAAATTGACTATCGTCTGTCTGCCGCCATCTTAGCAAAAATATCTCCGCGGCAGTTTTGAACCGAGAATTTTAACAAACATAAATGTTGTTAGATATAAATGAATGGAAATAAATGTGCACCGGCGGTCCCAAATCTACTTTAAAAGACAGAATTCTACTCAGCTTGAATCTTTAAAAACAGTGCTTACAGCACATTACGTAATATCAATTTCTTATTTGCTGATGTATGAAGCCTAATTATTTCGGACGATTTACATGAAATATTTTAATAGGAGACATACGTCAGTGTTTTGTGCGGGTAGTATTTTGTGACTAATTGTTCATTTTGCTAGAGAAAAGTGCTTCCATCTGAAGTAACAGTTGTGTAGAATCTGATAAATGATATGCAATTTAGTGCCACTCACATGACATTACAGACAACATTTCTACACAACGTCAAGGGGAGATTTCTTTAGCAGAGTGACAAATATTAGCCGGGATAATCATTTCTGAGATCAAACGAATTGTTACGCTGACAACAGGTAACTGGCTTTATATTATTTTATCTACCTGAAATATCATTTATTAGTAATTAAAGTAACGAAATACCATAAACCGGTTCCGCCATAGCAGTAAAACAGTTTTCAAGCCTATCCGAATAAACAATAGCAATGACAGTTTTCTCCATGAAGAAGGAAGGAACGTAAACTTTCAATTTGCCAAGAACACAAGACAATTAACTTTGGAGTCGTCACGAACGTGTTTCAGGATTGAATATGGATTTTCATTGTTCCATATTCTACAGTTGCGGGTGTTCATCATGCTACTGATACCAATTGTTGACTCTCGGCACCAGATGAGTCCCGATTTCAGATGGTACGAGCTGATGGTAGTATTCGAGTGTAGCGCAGACCCCACGAATCTGTGCTAGCTGATGGAGGCTTCGTAACGGTGTGGGAGGCGTTTTCATGAAATGGACTGGGTCCTCTGGTCCAGCTGAACCGATCATTAACTGTATATGGTTATCTTCGGCTACTTGGAGACCATTTGCAGCCAAACATCGACGGAATTTTTGTGGATGACAATACACTATTTCACAGGGTGACAACTGTTAGCAATTGATCAGAGGAACATTACGGACAATTCGAGCGAATGGTTTGGCCACCCGACCTGAATCACATCAAACATTTACGAGGCAATATCGGGAGGTCAGTTCGTGTACAAAATCCTGCACTGGCTACACTTTCGCGATTATGGACAGCTATAGAGGCAGCATGGCTCAATATTTCTGCAGAGGACTTCCAACGACTTCTTGAGTCTACATGTTGAGTTGCTGCACTACACTGGGAAAAGGTAGACCCTACACGATATTAGGAGGTAGTCCATTAATACTGTCACCTCGGTGTATTTGCATTTACAGTTACGGTGTCACTTTTAACCAACATTTTTAACGACCTTGATATTTCATTGTAACAAATAATGGTCCGAATATGATATTGTTCCCCCTCAATGTCTTTGTTGCAAGGACGAAATGATCTGGCAAGCAAAGTGGGAGCCCAGTCTTTGCTCCTTACTTACTGTTCTTCTCGTTATAAATGACTAAAAACGCGTGGTATATTCAGAAAAATCCTTACTACAGGATAGAAAAATCTCCCATGAGTATTTTGGGACGTATGTCAGCCAGCAACCACAAAAAAATGTAGGAAGGAGGAGGGGGTGGGGCGGCAGTATCTAAATTTAACCGAACTCAGACGAGGAACGAAACGTTTTCGATGTATCTTCGAAGTGCTGGTGCCTTGAAACAGACACGTCACCTTAGCTTCAGAAATGTGTCTTCCAATATGGTGTATATTTGGTGTCTGAAGAGTTGATATTTTTAACGCTTTTTATAAGATATCTAAGAAAATAGGTAAATAATTATCGTCCAATTTCCTTGGACACATTTTTCCCCAAAAAGTCGCAGTTTTAAGTAGAAGTAATATACTTGGTATATCACTGGATTCCAGAGGGTTTCCTCAACTGAGAATGTTATTCATACACTACATGATCAAAAGTATCCGGACACCTGGTTGAAAATGACTTACAAGTACGTGGCGCCCTCCATCAGTAATGCTGGAATTCAATATGGTGTTGGCCCACCCTTAGCCTTGATGACAGCTTCCAATCTCGCAGACATACGTTCAACCAGGTGCTGGAAGCTGTCCTGGGGAACGGCAGCTCATTCTTCACGGTGTGCTGCACTGAGGAGAGGTATCGATGTCGGTCGCTGAGGTCTGGCATGAAGTCGTCGTTCTAAAGCATCCCAACGGTGTTCTATAGGATTCACGCCAGGATTCTGTGCAGGGCAGCCCATTACAGGCATCTTATTGTCTTGTAACCATTCCGCCACAGGCCGTGCATTATGAACAGGAGCTCGACCGTTTTGAAAGGTGCAATCGCCATCCCCAAATTGCTCGTCAACAGTGGGAAGGAAGAAGGTGCTTAAAACATCAATGTAGGCCTGTGCTGTGATGATGATGATGATGATGATGAGGTCCCATACTCCTAGCCAGACCGAGGGGACGATGTGGGAGACCCGCACCGCGGTACTAGGCAGGGTCCTAGCGGAGGTGGTTTGCCGTTGCCTTCGTCCGACCTAATGGGGATGAATGATAATGATGAGGACGACACAACAACGCCCAGTCATCTCGATGCTGGTGAAAATTCCTGACCCCGCCGGGAATCGAATCCGGGACCCCGTGTTCGGGAAGCGATAACGCTACCGCGAGACCACGAGCTGCAGACTGTGCTCTGACAGTGCCACGCGAAACAACAAGGGGTGCAAGCTCCCTCTATGAAAAACGCGATCACACCATAACACTACCGCCTCCGAATTTTACTGTTTCCGCTACACGCGCTGGCAGATGACGTTCACCGGACATTCACCATATCCATACCCTGAATCGGATCGCCACATTGTGTTCCGTGATTCGTCACTCCACACAACGTTTTTGCACTGTTCAATCGTCTAATGTTTACGCTCCTTACACCAAGCGAGGCGTCGTTAGGCATTTACCGGCGTGACGTGTGCTTTATGACTAGCCGCTCGACCATGAAATCCAAATTTTCTCACCTCCCGCCTGACTGTCATAGTACTTGCAGCGGGTCCTGATGCAGTTTAGAATTCTTGTGTGATGGTATGGATAGACCTCGGCCTGTTACACATAACGACTCTTTTCAACTGTCGGCGGTCTCTGTCTGTCAACAAACAAGGTTAGCGTGTCCCTTCACGTTACCACTTCACTATCACATCGGAAACAACGGACGTTAGGATGTTTAGGAGTGTGGAAATGTAACACACAGACGTGTGACAAAATGACACCCAGTCACCTGACCAAGTTCGAAGTCGCTGATTTCCGCGGAGCGCCCCATTCTGCTCTCTCACGACGTCTAATGACTACTGAGGTTGCTGATATGGAGTACCTAGCAGTAGGTAGCACCACAATGCACCTAATATGAAAAACGCATGATTTTGGGGGTGTCCGGATACTTTTGATCGCGTAGTGTTCATTCCCTCGCCAAACATTAAAAGCCTTAAATAATGAAATATCACTAGTTTGTATTTTTTGTGATCTTTCCAAGGCGTTTGATTGCATAAATAAGGTTACTGAGTTAGAACGATTTCCTACGGAATTTATGGCATTACTTACTACTGCTTTGATATAAACATAACAAGCAGATGGCAGAAAGTTACGCTGAAGAATTCAGTGTTGGAAGGAGAGAAAGTTTTGGTGACTGTGGAGAAGTCACGAAAGGAATTCCACGAGGTTCAATATCGCGTCTACTTCAATTCCTTAGATAGGTGATTGACCTACCACTTAACATTCATCAAGAAGATCTGATACGTGTCGCAGTCACTGCTAGTATTATAACAAATCTTACAGCAAAAACTACTCGAGAGGTACGTTTCGATTTGGTTCGGCTTTGAATACAATTTTTTTTACATTTATGAAACATAAAATATCTTGTATCATTAGTTGTGGCGTATTTTTACAATTCATGGATTTTCTTTAAGTTTTCAGGAAGTAAGTTTTCAGGAAGTAAGTAAGGAAGTAAGCTTTAATTATGTTATATTTGTAATTGTTTGTACGTTATTGTTGTAACATTATTGCATATGTGTACAATAATGTGGAAACGCAGGATTGTTCGCTCGAAAATGTGCTGAATGCACTTTGATTTTTGGCACCAAGCCCATTGGACAATTGAAGTTTCATGACAGGTGTCACACAGGATCACAGTCTTTCAAGCGAAAGTGAACAGGTGCCTCACATTTACACTACTGGCCATTAAAATTGCTACATCAAGAAGAAATGCAGATGATAAACGGGTATTCATTGGACAAATATATTATACTAGAACTGATATGTGATTACATTTTCACGCAATTTGGGTGCATAGATCCTGAGAAATCAGTACCCAGAAGAACCACCTCTGGCCGTAATAACGGACTTGCTACGCCTGGGCATTGAGTCAAACAGAGCTTGGATGGCGTGTACAGGTACAGCTGCCCATGCCGCTTCAACACGATACCACAGTTCATCAAGAGTAGTGACTGGCGTATTGTGACGAGCCAGTTGCTCAGCCACCATTGACCAGACGTTTTCAATTGGTGAGAGATCTGGAGAATGTGCTGGCCAGGGTAGCAGTCGAACATTTTCTATATCCAGAAAGGCCCGTACCGGACCAGCAACATGCGGTCATGCATTATCCTGCTGAAATGTAGGGTTTCGCAGGGATCGAATGAAGGGTAGATCCACGGGTCGTAACACATCTGAAATCTAACGTCCACTGCTCGAAGTGCCGTCAGTACGAACAAGAGGTGACCGAGACGTGTAACCAATGGCACCCCATACCATCACGCCGGGTGATACGCCAGTATGGCGATGACGAATACACGCTTCCAATGTGCGCTGACCGCGATATCGCCAAACACAGATGCGACCATCATGATGCTGTAAAGAGAAGCTGGATTCATCCGAAAAAATGACGTTTTGCCATTCGTGTACCCAGGTTCGTCGTCGAGCACACCATCGCAGGCGATCCTGTCTGTGATGCAGCGTCAGGGGTAACCGCAGCTATGGTCTCCGAGCTCATAGTCCATGCTGCTGCAAACGTCGTCGAGCTGTTCGTGCAGATAGTTGTTGTCTTGCAGACGTCCCCATCTCTTCACTCAGGGACCGAGACGTGGCTGCACGATCCGTTACAGCCATGCGGATAAGATGTGTGTTATCTCGACTGCTAGTGATACGAGGCCGTTGGGATCCAGCACGGTGTTCCGTATTACCCTCCTGAACCCACCGATTCCATATTCTACTAACAGTCACTGGAGCTCGACCAACGCGAGCAGCAATGCCGTGATACGATAAACCGCAATCGCGATAGGCTACAATCCGACATTTATGAAAGTCGGAAACGTAATGGTACGCATTTCTCCTCCTTATACGAGGCATCACAACAACTTTTCATCAGGCAACGCTGGTCAACTGCTGTTTGTGTTTGAGAAATCGGTTGGAAACTTTCCTCATGTCAGCACGTTGTAGGTGTCGCCACCGGCGCCAACCTTGTGTGAATGCTCTGAAAAGCTAATCATTTGCATATCACAGCATCTTCTTCCAGTCGGTTAAATTTCGCGTCTGTAGCACGTCATCTTCGTGATGTATGAATTTTAATGGCCAGTAGTGTAGGTAGTTTCTGTTCAACGTAACAACTCTAGTACCATTCCCATTTTAAAAGGTTGACGAATCTGGAAAGAGAAAACTGATTGTGAATGATGGCTTGAATTTTTAGAATATTATTTCTTAAATGCAAGTTAACATCGTAATTATATAATGTAATTACGTGTGAAAAATGTTGTAGGAAATTTTCCGCGGCCGGAATGTATAAACGTCTAATGGCTGAATCATAATGGTTCACTACAACGGGAATCGTTAACATTTCTCTTTGTTTCCATGTTTATCGATGTTGCTAAATATATTTTCGTTTTGCCCAGTTCATGAAACTAAATACAAGACAGATTTTTCATTCGTATTAGGTATCCAAACCTATTCAAATGATGTCTTTAAGTACTCCGATGTCACTTTACCGGGAGTAGATGCGAACACAAGGATATTATCTGCTTTGCATAAATATTTTTCGACTATTGGTCCCAACTTGCCGTCTTTTTCTTTCTGAACTATGAGTAAGGTGGACATTAAGTTTCCACTTCCACATGTAATGGGGTGTATCTCTTATCTATGTGTTATGGCTTTCAGGGATTTTGCTAGAACTGCAACTTTTGATATCTCTCTGAAGGACAATGTTTACCCTGCACGGATTTACAAATTGAAGCCTGACTGGTCAGAACCACAAACATTACCAATTCAGTCAACACAATTTTCGATTTCACAGTCTCCAAAAATTCGTAAGCTTTTCCCAAATCGTCTTTAGTCGTTATTTGCGTAAGAGTGATGGATTCGTTGATTTCACTTGAAACATCCGGCGACTTACTGTAAAATTATGAATCCATTTTGAGGAAGCTTTGAAGAACATTTGTGATAAATTACTATCGTTCCTTACTTGTAAAGCTCAACTTTTTATATCGAGATATATCTTTATATGCGGATATATCTTTGTATCAGGCTCGGTACTGATTTGTCCACGACAGTTCGAAATTTTTCTAATACATACTTGGAAATACCTAATAACTTTTCATTTCTCGTCCCACCTGCAGCAATTTGTGATTGAAGCTCATACAGATCTCCTCTATTTGTGAACATTCTGTACCTATTTTTACAGTTTCGAATCTGTTTTTTCACCAGAGCGCCAAAATGTTACGGCTTTTCGTTAACACTCAGGGTCCATATCATGTTCTACTTTTTTATCACTCTTTGCCATTTCTTTGCAATCTTCTTCATAATGCTCTTCAGTTAGAATAGGATCTAAAATTGCACTTTCGTCTTCAAACCTTAAGGCAGTGTGACTTTCCTTAAAGCACCAAGCAGGCGTAAAGGAATACAAATGCCTAAAAAATTTGATTCACTGGAAGTACAAAATGACTACGCAGTAATGGCTAGAGGACAAATGTAAGGATTTAGAGGCATATATCACTAGGGGAAAGATAGATACCGCTTACAGGAAAATTGAAGAAGCCTTTGGAGAAAAGAGGCCCACTGGTATTAATATCAAGACACAGTCCTAAGCAAAGAAGGGAAAGTGAAAGATGGAAGGAGTGTATAGAGGGAGATGTACTTAAGGGCTAAGCAAAGATGGGAAAACTAAAAGGTGGAAGAAGTATATAGAAGGTTTATATAAGGGAAATGCACTTAAGGGCAGTACTGTAGAAATGGAAAAGGACATGGAAGACGATGGGTGGGAGATATGATACTGTGAGAGGAATTTGACAGAGCATTGAAAGTCCTAAGTCGAAACAAGGCACCGAGAAGAGACGACAATCTGCTAGAACTACTGGTCGCCTTGGGATAGCCAGCCATGACAAAACTCTTCCATCTGGTGAGCGAGATGTATGAAGTATGCGAAATACCCTCACACTTCAAGAAGTATATAATAATTCCAATTCCGAAGAAAGCAGCTGCTGATAGGTGTGAAAATTACCGAACTATCAGCTTAGTAAGTTAGGATTGCCAAATACTAACACGAATTACCACAGAAAATGGAAAAACTGGCAGAAGCTACCTCGGGAAAGATGACTTTGGAATCTGGAAAAGTGTAGGCAACACTGACGCTACGACGTGTCTTAGAAGATAAGTTAAGGGAAGGAAAACCTACCTTTATAGCATTTGCAGAATTAGAGAGGGCTTTTGACAATGTTGACTGGAATACGCTCTTCGAAATTCTGACGATATCAGTGAGTGAAAGGCGATTTACAGTTTGTACAGAAACCACACGACAGTTATAGGAGTCGAGGGGTATGAAAGGGAAACAGTGATTGAGAAGGGAGCGAGACAGAGTTGTAGCCTATCCCCAGTGTTATTCAAATCGTACACTGAGCAAGCAGTAAACGAAAGAAAAGAAAAATTGGCGTAGGAATTAAATTTGAGGGAGAAGAAATAAAAACTTTTAGGTTTGCCGATGGAACTGTACCTCTGTCAGAGACAGCAAATAACTTGGAAGAGCAGTTGAACGGAATTGACGATGTATGGAAAGGAGGATATAAGATGAATAAGGGCAAAAGCAAAACGAAGATAATGATGTGTATTCGAATTAAATCAGGTGATGCTGAGGGAATTAAATTAGAAAAGGAAACATTTAATGCTGTAGCTGAGCTTTGCTATTTGAGCAACAAGGTAACCGTTGATGGCCGAAGTAGAGAGGATATAATATGCTGACTTGCAAGAAGAACCTTTTTAAAGAAGGAAATTTACCACTGAGTATAGATTTAGTTGTCAGGAAGTGTTTTCTAAACACGTTTATACGGAGTGTAGCTATGTATGGAAGTGAAACATGGACGATAAACATTTTAGACAAAAAGAGAACAGAAGCTTTGGAAATGGGGTGCTATGGCAGAATACCCAAGATTAGACGCGTAGATCACATAACCAATGAGGAAGTCTCTTTTCTTTGAGTCATCAGTCTACTGACTGGTTTGATGTTGCCTGCCACGAATTCCTCTCCTGTGCTAACAGCTTCATCTCAGACTAGCACTTACAACCTACGTCCTCAGTTACTTGCTGAATGTATTACAATTTGTCTGCCTTCCTCTGCAGTTTTTGCCCGCTACAGCTCTCTCTAGTAACATGAAAGTCATTCCTTCCTTGATGTCTTAACGGATGTCCTATCATCATGTCCTGGATCCTTCTCAGTATTTTCTACATATTACGTTCCTCTCCGATTCTGCGCAGAACCTCCTCATTCCTTACCTTACCAGTCCACCTAATTTTTAACTTTCGCCTGTAGCACCACATCTCAAATGCTTCGATTCTCTTCTGTTCTGGTTTTCCCACAGTCCATGTTTCACTACTATACAATGCTGTGCTCCAAACGTACAATCATAAACGAATAAGTAGAAATACGACTGTCTGAATCTATATCGGACAAGATTATACAAAAACTTCGTGCTCTGCGTAATTAGCGTCGTCTTGTGATCTTACCGCGTGAAGACCGTCGTTTTGATCTCGAAGAGGCGAGCTTTCACCACGGAGCAAGCGCAAAAAAGCCAACAGACTTAGTGCAGAAGCATGCGCTCAAGCATCGCATGCGCAGTGCCAGCTAAGACACAACGCTTGTGCCGGTGGGATCAAAAATAGGGGAGCTTAGTGTACTGCTCGTCAGTATTCTGTGTAAATTGAAGGTATGTGGGGGGGTAGGGGAAGAGAGGAAAGGAAAGGGAGGGGGTCACTGCTGACAGCTGCATCGGGACACTGCGCATCAGCAGAGACGAGAGAAATGTGTATCGGATCGGGATTTGAACCCGCGATCTCCTGCTTACCAGACAGGTGCATTAACCACTGCACTATCCAGGCCACAGATTTATCGCAACTGCACGGACTATCTCGGCACACCTCACGGCCCATTCACACTCTAATCGAACGCTACATGCCCACAGTCCCTGTCCATTTCCTCCAAGTTCAGTACTCTGAGATTCCCACAGGAGGTATTCGTGGATTCACACTCAAGAAGGTGGATGCATTGCCCAGCTAGGCGTATTAATTGAATGAATGCTTGGCGCCTGTTCTTTCTGACATGTCCAAAAGAGCAGACACTACGCATTCGTATAATCGTCAGTATTCATCTGAAATATCGTACCAGCAAGCTACAGACATCTGACAGTTCTTCCGAAATTTTATAGAACACTCTATACGCCGAGAAGTTTTAAGGGGACCACACCGTGGTTCAAGCAAAAAAAAAAAAAATCGATTTTCGGTTTTCACCATATTTCGATAGATTAAGGTTTTATTTAAGTACTCTGAAAAGGATTTTGCTGAAAAAATTTTTTTCGAGCATTTAAAAAGCATTTTCCTACCACGTGTGTTTATATGCCACGGCCACTTTTCTGTCACCCACTGTCAACCCACCCACTGTCAACTCTAAGCCATATGGACTTGCCATTAATAGCAAAATAGAATGTGTAGGCCATGTTCAAAAACTTTTGGGAACAAGGCTGAGAAAATTAACTGTTGATATGAGAGGAAAAAGTTAGAAGATCGAAAATTGTTGACTGGACAGGGTCGGTTAACTAAAACTGAAATAGAAAAACTGCAGGTATACTATGGGCAGGCAGTTAGGAGAAACAAAGAAAATCTGGAGGCAATGAAGAGGGATGTTTTGGCCATATTCTTCCATAAGTCCGCTACTGTCATGGATTGTGTCCATCAGGAGAAAATTCGTGGTGCCAATACAATAGGGTTCAGGTAACTGGAAAATCTTGTTCTAACCAGCATTCTCTTCCTGCTGCTGTTATTACAGCAATTAAACCTATTTTCAGATACTTTGCTTATCCTGGCCTTCTAAGAAAATGTGTGCATGGGCAGACACAGAACCCAGATGAATGTTTCAACAGCATAATTTGGAACCGCCTTCCCAAAACTGTATTTGTAGGCCTGCATGCAATGAAAGTAGGAGTTCATGATGCTGTTATTACATTCAATTGTGATAATGTTGGAAAGTGTTGGTTACTGAAAAAACTGGGAATTAATCCTGGTGAAAATATGATCACTGGGCTCCAACATTGCGATAAAATGAGGGTAGCCGATGCAGACAGGTCTGCATCTAATATGTCCAAGAAAGCCAGACAAACACCCAGGAAGGCGAAAAAGAAGCTGGAAGACCTGGTAGAGGCCAAAGAAGGGCCATAATATGCAGCAGGACAGTTTTAATTAACTGTAAGTACCAAATATCAAAAGATTTTTCATTAAAGTCAACTTACCGCAAACTAAAATTTTCAGTACATATGCTCTATTATATCAGAAACTATCATAGATAAATGAATGAAATTTTCAGATACTCTGCATAATATAAAAAGTCACTTTTGGTACTACATTCATTAATATTTCCCCGTTAGGAAGTTCACAAAAAATATATATTCTGCAGAAAAAACTTAAATTTTTTGTTAATAAATTAAAAAAAAGTATTTCTTAAAAACTATAAAATGGATGAAGTAGATTTTAGTACAGCTGACTCTATTAGCATCATGTAACATACAGTAAAAATATTAAGGTCCTGCAGCAAATTTTTTCTTTCAGAAATGGGTCAAATACTTGCCTAAATTAACATGGCTTAGACAGGCAGGGTGTGGTCCCCTTAACTTTCACCTAAAGCAATTGTTGGTCATTAGGATGATAATGATTCCCAAAAAGGAAACATCAAATCTAAGAAAATTTCACTTCAATTGATAAAGAGCATTAATTCTCTTGGTTGATAATTAAGTAAGCGCGAGCGAAATGTTTAACAGACCCCGACTAAAGTCAATACATACCAAACATGCTCCGGAGAGCACCATCCACTCAACAAGCTGTCACTAGTGTGGTGGTCGTAGTAGGGGTGGGGGGGGAGGGGGGGCGAGCGGTGGTATTGGCGGACCAATCGCGGACACGTCAAAAAGGCGCCAGGCGTTTGGCCAATCGGGAAGTTGCTAAGAAAGACGGAAGGCCGTTGTCTGTGTCCATACCAGTTTATCGGACAGAGTTCACAGGGAAAGCTTCATGATGTCGAGCATTGGCTTGATGTCCGTTGCCCTCGGCCACACCAAACAATAACCCATGTTTGAACAAGATTCAACGGAAAGCTACCAGGACTCTAAAAAAAAAAAAGAAACCAATTACCGTATATTGCAGTGCTTATTCACGGTGAGGGTTGTGGAAAAACGCTAAAACAGATTGCTAATGTGAAATACAAAAAATAACAATCAATTAAAATTGGTCCCTACGCAGTCCTTATCGCGGCATAGAACTGTAATAATAAATTTAAAAAAATATTAGAAAACCAAGCTGCTTGTCTAGTTCAGATACGCTAGTTATTACAAATGACAGTTACATGCAATGGGACTGAAACTGGACCCTTTGTAAGGGACCTCGTGTTGGTCGATTTTTTTTTTTTTTTTTTTTTTTTTTGCGAATATCTTGTACTGAAAGGTCATTCATTCGGAGGAGTAGAAAGAGCCTCTAACATAAACTGTAACGCTTACCTTTTCCGAGCTGCAAGTAACCTTCGTAATTTACACGATCGCAAGATGTACCGTCAGCCCGTAATCCGCAGCTACATGACAACGAATGTTACCACTCGCAGGCTACGTCATACTCAACAGTTTCTCGGTTGCAGGTCCCCCTTTTGTCTCTCTGAGCTCTAGTATGGTATTAACGAAGGTGACGATGATAAGTTCTTTAAATGCGACGAAATCCACGCAGTGACAATGTATGAGAGTTTCTTTTGTTTTTGTTTTTTGTTTGTTTTAGGGTTTGATGGGTTGTGAAATGGAAACTTGAGTGAAAATCAAAAATGTTTTATTTGCAACGTTTAGCTACAACTTCCAGCTACTTTTCTACTAGTCGCAGCAAAGATTTAGATATTCTGTCGTAGCGTTGTGCCAACGTTACAATACTCTTGTCACAGACGGCAACCGCGCTTTCCGCCAATTTTCTACGCTGGTCTAGAGCGCTTTGTCTGTGCTAAAATGCTGTCCTCTTAGCCAGCAGTTTATGTGAGCGAAGAGATGAAAATCAGAGGGAGCCAAGAACGGGTTGTACCGTGCATTATCAGACAATTCTCATCTAAAACGCTGCAGGAGCGTCTCTACTGCACCTGCAATGTGCGGCTGAGCGTAGTCCTGAAGAAGGACAATACCCTATGACAACAGTTCTCTTGGCTAGTTCTGAAGTGCCTTTCGCAGATTATTTTCTCGAACCCCCGAGCCAGTCGTTGAACAAGATGACTGGTTGACATTCGCTTCCTTTTCTTAGCGTCTGCATCAGGTACGTCTGTAAAAATTGAAGCACTATTGCCATACTTTGCTTTCACTCATGACAGTTGCGTTATGTGGGCTGCATGAAATCAGGCGGAACTACTGAGATAGTCACAGAATAGGTAAGGTCGCAAATTCTTTACAGGGATACTATGGAACAGTAGCTTGTGCAATAGTCTAGCCAAGCATATGTTACGTAGCTCGTTTGCAAAATTAAATTCCGTTACCTTCTTCTACATCTGCATCTACATACATACTCCGCAATCCACCATACGGTGCGTGGCGGAGGGTACCTCGTACCACAACTAGCATCTTCTCTCCCTGTTCCACTCCCAAACAGAACGAGGGAAAAATGACTGCCTATACGCCTCTCTACGAGCCCTAATCTCTCTTACCTTCGTGCTCTTTGTGCTCTTTCCGCGAAATGTAAGTTGACGGCAGTAAAATTGTACAGCAGTCAGCCTCAAATGCTGGTTCTCTAAATTTCATCAATAGTGATTCACGAAAAGAACGCCTCCTTTCCTCTAGAGACTCCCACCTGAGTTCCTGAAGCATTTCCGTAACAATCGCGTGATGATGAAACCTACCACTAACAAATCTAGCAGCCCGCCTCTGAATTGCTTCTATGTCCTCCCTCAACCCGACCTGATAGGGATCCAAAACGCTCGGGCAGTACTCAAGGATAGGTCGTATTAGTGTTTTATAAGCAGTCTCCTTTACAGATGAACCACATTTTCCCAAAATTCTACCAATGAACCGAAGACGACTATCCGCCTTCCCCACAACTGCCATTACATGCTTGTCCCACTTCATATCGCTCTGAAATGTTACGCCCAAATATTTAATCGACGTGACTGTGTCAAGCGCTACACTACTAATGGAGTATTCAAATATTACGGGATCCTTTTTCCTATTCATCTGTATTAATTTACATTTACCTATATTTCGAGTTAGCTGCCATTCTTTACATCAATCACAAATCCTGTAAAAGTCATTTTGTATCCTCCTACAGTCACTCAACGACGACAATTTCCCCTTCTTGCCAGAGATCGCGCGTAATCACAACATATATCCGATGGTTGGAAATATTATTATTTACGCAGGTTCTTTTTTGCTCCTGCAGTCGAATTGTGAGCAAAAATAGCATTTGTATTTTAAAAATTGTCTTTAAAATGTTATTACATAAGCTGAATAACACAGATTTTCCCTATCAATTTATTTCGGTTATTACGCCGACCGAGAAGTACTATCAATACCAAGACCTGTGAGTGCAGTTACCGCTGCCTGGCTTACTGAAGATGTTTCAAGTCTAGTAAATTATTTTGACCGTTTTGGTAAATTATTTAGACACTTCCTGATCAATCATTTTCCGCTCTTATATTGTATGAAATTCCTATGCTTTCCAAATATTTAAGTATTCATAGATTATAACAAGTTTCGGTAATCTCGCTAAGTCCGAGATTAAATATTACATTCCTTTGACTTCATAACAGATTTTAAACTTCCATTCCGAAAAATTCACTCATGTTCAACTGTGGATGAATAATTTGTATTCTGTACATTTTAAATAATTGATTCTATAAAAACCTTTAATTTCTTTTCCGAAGACATGAAACGTTTTATTACGGAAGTCCTTAGCCGAAATACTGAACCATACTCCCTCTATAACCATCCATAATTACAAAATAGTTGCCGGTGCAGGATTTTGTGCGCGAACTGACGTCTCGATTATGTCCCACAAATGCTCAATGGGATTCATGCTGGACGATCTGGGTGGTCAAATCATTAGCTCGAATAGTCCAGAACGTTCTTCAAACAAATTTGACCCCGTACAACATGGCGCATTGTTATTCATAAACATTCCATTTATTTTTTTGTTCCATGATGTTTCCCCCTGCTTAAGTAATATGGAGTTCAAATTTCACGCCATTCTGAGCTGTGATTCTCTTCCTACAGCGTTTTCAAACTGGAACTTTAATTATGGACAACCTGTATGTACAGATGATCTGGTACATAACAACAGAAGATGCATGAGGCTGTTCACAGACGATACTTTGGTCTAAAGGATGCTTGCAACGTCAGAATACTTGTGAAATCCAGGTACCCCTAAGGAGGATCGATGATTGGTGCAGTAATGGAAAGCTGAGCCGCCCACCCCGGTTGTGGTTTTTTCCGACGTCCAACATGGTAAATTCTGGACAGATAGCGACGTCCCACGGTCGATAAGCGTTACGCAAACATTTCTAACTCGTTCTGACATTTAAACAAGAGATTTACTCTCGACACAAACAGATTGGGTACACAGATCCGCCCTCCGTAGGAAGGGGCGGGGGGAGCGCGGCTTTAGGATGGACATCCGGTCACCGACTACGTCTATAGTCGGCGACAGCATCAGCTGCCTCTGGCCTCTGGCCACGCAGTTCGTGGGGAATGCTGCATTGACAACTAACTGAAATCGCATAGACAGCAACTACGTTAACCTACCTCGTTATAATCTGACTCGTTGTGCACTACAAACCGTTTCGTGAGACATTTATTAATTGTGCCTTACAAGTATGAGATACTCATTACAGAATTGGATGTATATTCAACCTTCCCAGCCATAAAGACATTAATAAAAAATACAGATCCTCGCATTGCAGAATGGATTCTGTAAGAAACTGCACTTTAAAAACTTGTTTCATCTTCTGTTGCCTATTACTTTATTAACAAAACGACGAAAAAATATCCACTGCAGGGATGAACAGCATTTTAAACTACATCTACATCTACATGGATACTCTGCAAATCACATTTAAGTGCCTGGCAGAGGGTTCATCGAACCACCTTCACAATAATCTATTATTCCAATCTTGTATAGCTCGTGGAAAGAATGAACGCCTATATCTTTCCGTACGAGCTCTGATTTCCCTTATTTTATCGTGGTGATCGTTCCTCCCTATGTGAGTCGACGTCAACAAAATATTTTCGCATTCGGAGGAGAAAATTGGTGATTCGAATTTCGTGAGAAGATTCCGTCGCAACGAGAAACGTCTTTTTAAAATGATTTCCAGCCCAAATACTGTAAAATGTCTGTGACACTCTACCACATGTTTCGCGATAATACAAAACGTGCTACCTTCCTTTGAACTTTTTCGATGTACTCCGTCAGTCCTATCTGGGAAGGATCCCACACCGCGCAGCAGTATTCTAAAAGGGGACGGACAAGCGTAGTGTAGGCAGTCTCCTTAGTAGGTCTGTTATATTTTCTAAGCGTCCTGCCAATAAAACGCAGTCTTTGCTTAGCCTTCTCCACAACATTTTCTATGTGTTTCTTCCAATTTAAGTTGTTCGTAATTGTGATACCTAGGTATTTAGTTGAATTTATGGCTTTTACATTACACTGATTTATCGTATAACCGAAGTTTAACGAATTCCTTTTAGCGCTCATGATGGTTGACCTCACACTTTACGTAATTTAGGTTCAACTGCTACTTTTCGCAGCATTCCGATATTTCTTCTGAATTATTTCGCAATTTGTTTTGATCTTCTGATGACTTTATTAGTCGATAAACGACATCGTCATTTGCAAACAACCGAAGACTGCTGCTCAGATTGTCTCGCAAATCGTTTATATAGATAATGAACAGCAAATTGCCTGTAGTACTACCTTGGGGAACATCATAAATCACTTCTGTTTTACTCGATGACTTTCCGTCATTACTACGAACTGTTACCTCACTGACGGGAAATCACATATCCACTCACATAACTGAGACGATATTCCATAAGCACGCAATTTCAGTACAAGCCGCTTGTGTGGTACAGTGTCAAAAGCCTTCCGGAAATCCAAAAATACGGAATCGATCTGAAATCCCTCGTCAATAGCATTCAACACTTCACATGAATAAAGAGCTAGTTGTGTTCCACAGGAACTATGTTTTCTAAACCCATGTTGACTGTGTATCAATAGACCGTTCTTTTCTAGGTAATTCGTAATGTTTGAACACAATATATCTTCCAAAATCCTGCTGCATATTGACGTTAACGATATGGGCCTGTTATTTAGTGAATTACTCCTACTACCTTTCTTGAATATTGGTGTGACCTGTGCAACTTTCCAGTCTTTGGGTACGTATCTTTCGTCGAGCGAACAGTTGTATATGATTGTTAAGTATGGAGCTAATGCAGCAGCATACTCCGAAAGGAACCTAATTGGTATACAGTCTGGACCACAAGACTTGCTTATATTAAGTGATTTAAGTTGCCTCACTACTCCGAGGATATTAACTTCTACGTTACTCATGGTGGCAGCTGTTCTCGATTCGAATTCTGGAATATTTACTTTGTCTTCCTTTGTGAAGGCATTTTGGAAGGCTATGATTAGTAACTCTGCTTTGGCCTTACTGTCTTCGATAGTATCTTCATTCCTATCGCGCAGAGAAGGCATTGATTATTTCTACGCTGTATTGTAATCGGAATAGGAGATAAGAGAAACGTAGTTTCCATTACAGGACAGATTATGCTCTGGGATACTTTCTACTGCACAGGCAGTTTGTGAAGAAAATAAATGTTCAATAAAAATTACAAAATAGATTTTCATTCCATTCACCTGCCTTTTTATTCAGTTGTTTAACTACCACTACCTTCGGTACTGAAGTCTGTACATGTGCATGCCAGACTGATGATTAACGAATCCATTATTTCGTATCTAACAACTTGTTTCAAGTAATATTCTCCCTCCACTGTGTCACTGTGACGTATACAAGCTTCCCATTTAACAAAGATGATTTTGTCTATTGCTTTCGGTGTCAGCTACTTTAAACATAATATTTTAATCTGCCAAGTATCACTTCACCTGTGCCATACCAGTTCTATGAGATTTTAATGGCAATGATAAGAGGTCCTCGTATCACGCTGTGATCTTGTTGCGGAGGTTTGGAACCAATTTCGTACTTTTTAACGCCATCTTTTGGAGTCTTAACGATCTCCAACAGCTCTGCTCTTGTTTGTGATTTCAGTATATCGTATATTATCACGTCGCAGCCATGAAAGAATATCACCTTTTCTTTGTTTTGTAATCGAGGACTTTTGAGACTAACGGAGTGATCGCTTGCACAGTTCAGAATAATGATGGAACCTGAATCCAAATAAGACAACAGCTAATTCTGAAACCATTTTGGAAATATTTCTCCATTCATTCACTTCGTTTTCGATTTTTATCGGAATACATGTTTACTTTGAGGCAGAAATCCAGTAGCAGCGGAGCCGCATGGGCATATGGTAAGACACACTCCTTTTCTAGCCACCTTGTCCCTCTGCTGTTTCACAAATAAAATCTCCAGTGTGATTTTGATTTACCCAAGTCTCGGCCAAGTAATACAAGGTTTACGTTCCTTTTTGTTTGACTTCATGCGTTGCCTTATCCTAGTATTAGCAATACCACTACGCTGCATAAAAAATTTCCGGCACTGGTTTTTACTTTAAAGTTCGTTGTTCTTTAGTACTCTTTACATTGATCTTGTAGTTACTTCAAATCTAGTAGCTTCCCGTATAACAGTGAGCAGTTTTGCTGCCGTGGGAAACTAGCCTTCATAAAATTCAGAACCCTTTAGACGTAATCCGTTCGACGTAAATCATCTTGATCGAAGTTGTCGATTCCTGTTACCCGCTTTTGCATCCTACGTTTCTTCAAAATTGACACCAAAATTCCAGTTGCCTGCAGAGAGAGCTTGGACTAGCTTTCATAAAATTCGTACCTCTTTTGACATAATCCTTTCGACGTAAATCATCTTGATCGAAGTTGTCGGTTCCTGTTACCCGCTTTGGCACCCTACGTTTCTTCAAAATCAAAATTGACACCGAAATTCTAGATGCCTGCTGAGAGAGCTTGTACTAGCCTTCATAAAATTCGTAACCCTTTTGACGTAATCCGTTCGACGTAAATCATCTTGATCGAAGTTGTCGATTCCTGTTACCCGCTTTTGCACCCTACGTTTCTTCAAAATTGTCACCGAAATTCCAGTTGCCTGCTGAGAGAGCTTGGACTCCTGCACAATTCGCCTGACACATCCGTCGGCCGTGCCACTGGCCGTTGTGCGTTCCTGCATCTCGGCAACGTCACAGACCGGATCGCCTGAAACTGCCTCACGTTTGAAGAACTACACGTTAAAAATAAGGCCCGTTGCGTGTTTTGAAACACTTGGCGCCTTCTAGGTGTTTCAACCATTATGAGAAAACTCATAGGAATCACAGAAAGCAGTTAATCGTAATTTAGCGCATGTAAGACATGACAGAACGCTCAAATATGACGGATGTTCACAAGTACGGAACGCGGAAATCGAATGGGCACTGATTAGCTGGCTGCGCACCTGTCTATTGCGCACCCTGGCCACAGAATGCATAAACGCTGTCGCAGACTTTAACATTACAAAAACTCAGGTGAGAATGACATCCAAGTGGTGAAATGGGGAAAAAAATAATAATTTCGCGTACATCAGTATTGGCCAGGAGATCCCATCTAGGATAATCGGCCGCCTGTTGCAAGTCTTTACATTTGACGCCACACCGTCGATGATGATGACGAGGAAAACACACCCAGTCCGTTGGGAATCCAACCCCTAGACCCCGTGATCGAATCAGCAGTGTTGCCACCAGACCACGGGCTGCTGATGGATAAAGGCAAAGGAGAAGATTTATTTTTTCATATTCTTGTGTAACACAGCTTCTCGAACTCTTCGACTCTAATATTTTTCGGCTTTCACATAGCTCACAAAATAGCTCCATGCAGTTTTGTCCATGAAATGCTATCCAGATGTACAGTCTCAAAACTGAAACTTCCTGGCAGATTAAAACTGTGTGCCGGATCGAGTTCAAACTCGTGACCTTTGCCTTTCGCAGGCAAATGCTCTACCAACTGAGCTACCCAAGCACGACTCGCGGCCCGTCCTCAGAGCTTTACTTCTGCCAGTATATCGTCTCCTACCTCCCAAACTTTACAGAAGCTCTCCTGCGAACCATGCAGAACTAGCACTCCTGAAAGAAAGGATATTGCGGAGACATGGCTTAGTCACAGCCTTGAGGATGTTTCCAGATTGAGATTTTCACTCTCTGCAGCGAAGTGTGCGCTGATAAGAAACTTCCTGGCAGATTAAAACTGTGTACCGGACCGAGACTCGAAATCGGGACCTTTGCCTTTCGCGGGCAAGTGCTCTATCAGGAAGTTTCATATCAGCGCACACTCCACTGCAGAGTGGAAATCTCATTCTGGAAACATCCCCAAGGCTGTGGCTAAGCCATGTCTGCGCAATATCCTTTCTTTCAGGAGTGCTAGTTCTGCGTAGTTCGCAGGATAGCTTCTGTAAAGTTTGTAAGGTAGGAGACGAAATACTGGCAGAAGTAAAGCTCTGAGGACGGGGCATGAGTCGTGCTTGGGTAGCCCAGATGGTAGAGCACTTGTCGGCGAAAGGCAAAGGTCCCGAGTTCGAGTCTCGGTCCGGCACACAGTTCTAATCTGCCAGGAAGTTTCGTATCAACGCACACTCCGCTGTAGAGTGAACATCTCATTCCAGTCTCACAAATTATTTCCTCATTTATAAAATTAATAATTATCGTTTGCAAGGCGTTGCATGAAAATTCAAGCAACCCAAAAAAGCTCCACAGTGCCTTATAAATAACTTGACCTGATTTCATCTCTCTCTCTCACAAACACGCTCTCTGTCTCTCTCTCGTCTCTATACAATTAATAAGTAATTTTTATATTACATACTAATAGGTAACTTATTCAGAAAACAAAAGCCTTCGTTCGGTTTAGTGAACTATTGATGCACAACTGTATTAATAGCCTGCATCACTTCTCGTGTCAGAAGCAACTTTTGGGAGGCGGAAGTAGAGGTGATTCTGTTACGAGGCACTCTCCTAGTTCGCTCCATATCAGTTATTCTCGGAAGGATGGTGATGACCTGTTGTTGTCGCTAGGTGCAGTGAAAGAAGATTCAGAACTAATTATTTATTTCCCCAAGTTAAAATCAGTGTCTTGACTCGCTGTTCACATCGGCTGTCGATGCCTATGGAGGACCTGCGTCAGAAGCGGCCTACAGCCTTTTCGAGATAGCTGACGTCGCACTCTCAGTTCCTGGCTGCTGCTGCTATGGTGGACGTTGGTTCGCCGCCCGCTATAGCTCCGCCCCTGGCCGTACCTCGACGCCGCAGCAATGAGTGAAAGGGCGCGTGTGTTGGTCTTACACATGTCTATTTTGGAGATGTTTTGCCGCCTCCCACTCACTGTCTTCTTAATATGTTGAACGGCGATGATGGCTGCTGTGTAGCTGTGTACTGCGACGATCATGGACTGTCGCTCACGTACGCCCTGATCAGTCCCCAGAATTATCAGGAACTCTGGTGTCCTGACTTAGGACAATAGCGAAGACTCCTGCATTCATCGATCTGTGCGACTGGTGATTATGGAGAGTTAGCCACCTCTTCAAATAGTGGCTGTCATTGCTCAGTAACTTGCGGGAAATACACAACAGGGTTTTGCCAGACTTCATTTTACTATAGTCAGGGAATCGAGTGAACGCGTAATCTAGACCATCGATCCGTCTGACCGACTTCCTTACAAACTAAAATGCTGGGTTATTTATGGAGCGAAGTAGGGGCTAATGCGTACCCGACGCCACTTCTTATGATCGCATAACTCTTGCTATAATGAAGGTGTTGGTGATTCTCTCTCTGCTGTGCTTGCTTAACGAGTTTGTTACAGTACACGACAAACCAGTCCTACACTGGTTTATAAGAGCTCTCGGAACGTGTTGTTGCATTAGCAATAGCGTTTCTTTCATCATGTAAAAGATGAGATGATACTGCCTATCTGTTCTGCCTCACAACATTTCTGCTGAGGTCCGCTGTGTTGCTCGCCAGAAGCGCCGATGTCGTGTACTTCCCTGACCCACCATCGGTGGTGAAATGTTACTCTTTGCGCCCCCCTCGTGTCGACATTGTCCTAGAATAGGCAAGATAACTTCACTCTGGGATTTAGAAAAATTTAGCAGTTTGTGCCTTGTACAAGGTTGGCATGCAACATTAGCCAAGTGTTGTTTCAGTTGCAGACTCTTTTTAAAGTTTGGTTCCGCAACGAAATGCGAGGTTTGGAACTTAAATGGTGGCAACTATTTATTCACAACCGTACAAAAGTGTTACATGTTTACACCTGTTAGTATACTTCAAAGAAGTCACCAGCTTTGTGTAAAACCCGTTGCTACCGATGTGGAAGGTATAGTATACCGTTAGCAGAGCCTGTTCTGTTGATGGTGCGAATGGAGCGGTCTACTGGATGTCGAATCTCTGGAACAGCTCTGAAGCGAATGCCACGAATCAAATGAAAGTCAGTAGAACTTAAGTCCGGGGAGTATGGTGGATAGTACAGTACGTCTCAGTCCCATTTACCGAACAGAGCGCCGGCAGCGGTGATCGAGCGGTTCTAGGCTCTTCTGTCCGGAACCGCGCGACTGATACGGTCGCAGGTTTGAATCCTACCTCGGGCATGTATGTGTGTGATGTCCTTAGGTTATTTAGGTTTAAGTAGTTCTAAGTTCTAGGGGACTGATGACCTCAGATGTTAAGTCCAATGGTGCTCAGAGCCATTTGAGCCATTTTGAAACCAACAGAGCAGCAACAGCTTGCGCTGAATGCACTTGAGCATTGTCGTGCAAAATGATGGGTGGGTTGCGCAGAAAGTGTCGCCTCTTCTTTCGCAAAGCTGGTCACAGTTGATGCTCCAAAAACGGACAATGAAACTGTGCAATGACGGTCAGCTGTGGAGGAACGTAATGCGTTAGGATAACACTATCACAGTCTTACACGATAATCACCATAACTTTTACCATACTGGGGCTCTGGAGCATCACCTGCGACCAACTTTACTAAAGAAGTGGCGACACTTTCTGCGCAACCCACTCATCATTTTGCACGACAATGCGCGAGCGCTGAAGCGCAAGCTGTGGCTGCTCTGTTCGGTAGATGGGACTGGGACGTACTGTACCATCCACCATACTCCGTGGACTTAAGTCCTTGTGACTTTGGTTTGATTCCGAAGATGAAGGAATCAATTCGTGGCATTCGATTCAGAACTGTTCCAGAGATTCGACAGGCAGTAGACTGCTCCATTCGCACCATCAACATAACAGGCTCTGCTAACGGTATACTATGCCTTTCACATCACTGGCAACGGGTTCTACGCAAAGCTGGTGACTACTTTGAAGGACAGTAACAGGTGCAAACATGTAACTGTTTTGTATCGGTTGTGAATAAAAAGTTGCCACTATTTAAGTTCCAAGCCTCGTATGTGAGACTGCAGTCTAATTTTTTGAATGTTTTCTTGAAGAGTTGGAGATCACGAGATCTTGTAGGGGAAATAAAGGCTAGAAGTTAGTGTTGGGTTCAGTACCAGATGGTAGAGAACAGCTCACTAAGCTCTGTGATACAACCTATTGCCTCGCTCGGCTTACTGGTTTAATCCGATTGAGGTTCCCTCAGTCTGTGCAGTAGCTTGTACATTATACCGGGAACCATCTCCGAATGTGTACAGAAAGCGCGAGAAGCCTAAATCCCCTCCTTCAGCTTACAAGTTGAGATTTGTACGAAGGTGACCTCCTGCTCGGTCCATACATATTTTATAGATGTGTATCTGAATAGTTAAACGAGGCAGCGAGCGTCGGAGTACTTTTTCTTTAGCTCCCTGTGAAGTTGAGAGCGAAGTCCGGTGTAGTGAGTCAATCAGGCCTCACCTGCCCGACGGGTCTTCCAGATCAGGAGGAGAGGCAGGTTAGGGCAGGCGAGAAGGCCACTAAGACACTGCGCCCACGTCTGCGTCTGCAGTCCAACAGAATTATGCAGCAGTCGCTGAGCGGGCGGCCAGGGAATCCGTGAGCCCAAAGTGAGAGGTGGCGCGTCCGCCCACTCCGGCAGTCAATTATTCACGCCGGCGCTGAGGAGGGCGCGCGGTCGATATATCGAAACGGAACGACTTTCTCGCCTCGCGGAGCGTCTCTGACGCCCAAAAGTCGTCGCAGTCCATCGGTCATGCTGACCTAACACTGCGGCAGAGTTATCAGTCGCACCTCCCTTCTACGAGAGGAGTTAGTAAAGTATTGAAACTGATCTTTTCCACCAGCTTTATTAGAATAACGTTACAATTGAAAATATTGTCCTTCAAAGTACTTCCCTCGGGAATCCGCACGGAGTTGGGGACCGCTCTTCCACTTCTCATAGCAGTGCTGCAACCCGGATACTGGAATAACCGTCTACGGATAGATTACAGTCATTTGAATGTTGTCCAGTGTCCCAAAGCCACGTCCCTTGATTTGTGTTTTTGATCTCGGAGAGAGAAAAAAAAAAGTCGCGAGCATTCCAGTCAGGTGAAAAGAAGGATGAGGAGCACAGGAAAGTTCTTGCTGGCAAAAGAAGGGTTTTCTCAAATTTCTGGGTCACAAGGCACTTTGTCGTGATGCAGCATCCAGTTGTTTCATGAAGCGTTTATTACCAATCTGTCACAGTTGGAGTACATACACTGAGGTGATAAGTCATGGGATACCTTCTAATATCGTGTCGGACCTCCTTTTGCCCACCGTAGTGCATCAGCTTGACGTGGCGTGGACTCAAAAAAGTCGTTCGAAGTCCCCTGCAGAAATACTGTGCCATGCTGCTTCTACAGCCGTCCATAACAGCTAAAGTGCTGCCAGTGCAGGATTTTGTACACGACCTGACCTCTCGATTATTTTTTTATTACAATTTTTGTATAAAATAAATTCTTTATTCAAAATTAACTACAATAATATTACAATTACTGCAGCTTAATTGCTGACACTACAGGTATGTCAATTCTACTCGTACTATTATTTCCCCGGCAACGGCCTTGCCGCAGTGGATACACCGGTTCCCGTGAGATCACCGAAGTTAAGCGCTGTCGGGCGTAGCTGGCACTTGAATGGGTGACCATCCAGCCGCCATGCGCTGTTGCCATTTTTCGGGGTGTACTCAGCCTCGTGATGTCAATTGAGGAGCTACTCGACCGAATAGTAGCGGCTCCGGTCAAAGAAAACCATCATAACGACCGGGAGAGCGGTGTGCTGACCACATGCCCCTCCTATCCGCATCCTCAAGTGAGGATGACACGGCGGTCGGATGGTCCCGATGGGCCACTTGTGGCCTGAAGACGGAGTGAGTGAGTGATGATTATTTCACCACTACAGGCATTTCTGTTCGACTCTGTTGTACGTGTATCTTGGTTGCTAATTGATTGTAAGTGGTCCTCTACAGTTGTTATTGCATGATGTATATGCAACTTTATCTATACGTAACTAATCTACACTACTGGCAGCATTGCAGGTGAGCCAACGTTTGACAAATCTATGATGCTGTTGGCCTTGCACACCGAGCTACCCCAGGGGGCGTACCCCTGGCACTGGGCTGTCTTAAGAGGTTTCCTATCTCACCCTAAAACTAACCTATTTATTATCACGATCAGTGAAATGTGTACACCTCCCGACCCCCCTAATCCGAGACATGGCGATTCCTAGCCGTGAAGCAGCTGGCCAAGTCCATGCCCCAGTGGAACAGGAGTGCACGGAGTCTAATTCGGGTATTAAATATTATCGATTGTTCCTCAAAAATTCCTTAAGAACTTTACTGGATATTGCATCTGAAACTTTGTTCAGGACGTGAAAGGTGTTCTCATGCCTTAGCAGGTACTGTGTCTCATGGTTAGGAAGTTGTTGTCTAAGTTTATCTCCCACATCGTCGAAGAGGGGGCACTCATACAACACATGGTCTGGAGTGCGTTGCACAGCACCACAGGCACACGTTGGTGTAGGCCGCATCCCGAACCGACATAGGTACGTCAGGTAGGGTCCACGTCCAATAAGAAAGTGCAACAGTCCTTTGGTTGGTTTAAGGTATGTGAGGCGTAATCGCTTCTCAACGTGTGGCAGCAACTCATACGTTCTTCGCTGCATTTCGTTATTATCCCACTGCTATTGCCACAATACTCCCCCTCCTCCCTCCCTTCTTTTTATTCCAGGCTTATCCCCAAAGTATACCCCTATTATTTCCACTATCTTTTCCCTCCTTTCATTCTTCACCGAGTCCCAGGCGGCCTGCTCTCTGATTTTTGTATCAAGGGGACAGAGCTCCATTAGTATGAACAGTGCCCCCCCCCCCCCCAGGTATTGTTCTGTATGCCCCCACCGAGCGCAGGAGCATGTTTCGCTGCACCCTTATTACGGCCATAGCAGGCATAACCCTCGTGAGCCTGTGCGCCCACAGTCCTGACCCGTATCCCGCAATTGATAGTCCAGTAGGGTTAAACCTAAAAATTAGACAAATCGGAAATAATTGCTACAAAAGGTTTTATTGTTTTAATGACTTCATTTGTGGCCCAATGTGACTATCCTAGATCTTCCCCCTCGGTGGAGTTGTGGAAAAGTGGTGGTGGGGGGGGGGCTCAAAAAAAGGGGTAGTTTTTCGGTTTTGTGATTATATCTCGTAAATGACTTATAATATCGAAAACATAGTGGAATTAAAAATTGTAGTGTATGAAATTCTGCACTGAATGAGACCAATCGCATATTTTTTGGAACACCCGTTTCCATACTAGTGCTGTTCAAAATTGGACCAATTTTACATGTTCATGAAAAATTTTCGTTTTAACCTCGGTTTTTTGGCAACATCGGTGAAACTAACCCATCTATGAATAAAGTGGTTCATACAAACGATATAGAGGAATAAATTCTGCGTTTGATGAGACCAAATGTGAAATGCACCACCTGTTTCTGTACGGCTAAGTCTGCACTTTCAATGTTATGCATGTAAGGTACTTCATATTTACAAATCTAGGTCTCTTGAGCAGTTTTATGCAGACAACTCAAAAATAACGATATCATGAGTAGAGATTGAAAAAAGAATTAAAAAATTGTTCAAAGTCAGGGGTAAATTCCGTGACAAGAAATTTAGCGTCAACTTTGGCAACCGTTTACTAAATGGCGAAGCTTTTTTGCACCTTGTTATTCTGCCTTTGTGTATATGTTCTGCCTAGCAAGCCAGTATAATAATGTCAACATTTGACTAAATTTGGATGCAAATATATTTATATAGGTCACCTCTGATTTTAATTTAAAATGCACTATTTGGAAGAGCAGCTATTGATTTACTAGAGTATTGTGCATAATTTTAGCGTGCAGTTACCAGGCGGCAGCATCCTGCGTCCGCCACTAGGCGACACAGTGTATTGCTCTCTAGTGGCGCCTGGCGCTACATGCGGACAAAAGGACAGGTGATGCCCAGGTAAAAGCTTTTTCAGGCCGGGTCTCACCAGTCCCCACCTTCTTTCTGGGGTGGACGCACGCGAAACGAAGCAGTTACTCTGTATTTACCCATAGAGAACGACACGCCACGCGGCGATAAGTGCCGGTGTTTCGCATCCCTACCACCAACGTCGGAAGCATTTCGCCAGGTCCGCAGCTCGTGGTCGTGCGATAGCGTTCTCGCTTCCCGCGCCCGGGTTCCCGGGTTCGAATCCCGGCGGGGTCAGGGATTTTCTCTGCCTCGTGATGACTGGGTGTTGTGTGATGTCATTAGGTTAGTTAGGTTTAATTAGTTCTAAGTTCTAGGGGACTGATGACCATAGATGTTAAGTCCCATAGTGCTCGGAGCCAGCCATCTCGCCAGCATTGCTTGAGGACCTACTTACAAGTACAGATGTGGATGTTACACCAGATGGATCCGCTCCTCTGGGGATGGCAGCCTTCAGAGTTTGGTCTTGGCCCCATTCCTCCCTCCAAAGAACCAGCTCCACAGTCTCTTCTCTCAACAACTTACTGCAAATGCAGTGAGGTAGTTGTGGGTGAAGGAAGGCTGGTATTAAGTACTCATTAATTTGTGTCAACAGCAAAGGGAACTCATGCATTAACTCCCTCCAACCAGATGAAACTGACGAACCAGATGTTGACGAAGACCTGGACTGTATATGTGAGGTGACGAAAATTGCTGACTTTGATGAGCCGAGTGACGGGGCGTCGGACTCGGAAATTACAGACTTTGAGGAGCCGAGTGGTGCAATGACAGTCAAACGTCGACGTATGTCAAATTTGTGTACATACCTACTTTTACCCTTTTCATCTCATACATTTATGTAAAATTTTGTAATTACGAAATATAATAACCACTACTTAATTTCAAGGAGTGTCTCTCTCTCTTCCTGCCTCCTTCATATCATTTGAATGGCTATCACTATATTATATCGAGGGTTAAGAACGGAGGCCACGTATTTGACAAAAGACAAATTTTACAGGGGAGCTAATTTTGATTGCTTTGATTTTTATCTAGAGCATAATCTTTTATTACTCTCAGGTTGTGCATTGTCTCTTTTGCGTCATTTTGGCTTCTTTTGCACCATTTTGTTATAATATTTTTTCACTTAAAAGTTTTCTTCAGCCAGGACTTTTTCTGACATCTGTCAGATACGAGGACTCAGTTCTTAACCCTCGATATATGAAAAACTTTTTTAACATTATTTTTTAAATTTTACAAAATTTTGATACTATATTCTATTACTATATTAAATAAGTACAAGACAATGAGTTGCTATGGTTCTGTATGTAAAAGAATGTACATAAGAATTACAGAAGAACTACATTTGAAATTGACTTCATTGGTGATGAGGAATGGTCCAAATGAGGGGCTGTACACAAATGGTTGGTCCAATAAATTCACTTTTGGTTTCATCGAATGCAGAATTTCTCTCTACATATCTTTTTTATGAACGACATTATTGATAGGTGGGTTAGTTTCAACGATATCACCAAAAAACAGAGGTTAAAACGAAAATTTTTCATGAACATATAAAATTGGTCCAAGTTTGAAGAGCACTAGTATGGAAAGGGTGGTCCAAAAAATATATGGATGGTCTCATTCAATGCAGAATTTCATTCCCTACAATTTTTAATTCCACTATGTTTTCGATATTGTGAATCATTTACGAGATATAAACACAAAACCGAAAAATACCCGTTTTTCGGGTACCACTTTTCCACAACTCCGCCGAGGGGGAAAAGCTAGGATAGTCATACTGGGACACACAAGAAACCATTAAAACAATAAAACCTTTTGTAGCAATTATTTCCGATTTGAGTAATAATTCTAGTGGACTATGAGGTCAGGATGCAATTTAATTAGGTCGAGTGGGAGATGGAAGCGTTTGTGGCGAATTTCAATTTGGTTGTTTAGCATTTCTAATGATCTTTGTGTAACGGTGTTTATATGTGATGCATAGTTCCACCTCTTGCAGACGACTACATCTAGATATCGGAAATCACGGCACTGAAGAACTGGTGAGCCGTTAGTTCTAACAGTTGGATTCCTAATAAGTTGTCCTTTTAGTAGCACGTATGTGGACCTGCTTGGCGCAATTGTCATTTTGGCCTTGTGGCACCATACCGTCAAAATAGATATAGCTCTTTCAACTTTAGGTTCTAAGTCCTCGCGACTACGGCCGCCAAGTAGCAGGAGGAGGTCGTCTGCATAGTCTATGACCTCTAGCACATCGTTACTACTCTTTAACTCATCCGGAAAGAGTTCCATGTTGACGTCCCAAAAGAGAGGACCGAGGAAAGAGCCCTGAGGACACCCCTTTGTTAACGTCTTGCTAATTCTTCCACTAGCCAGATCTCCGTGTCTTCACAACAACTCCTAAAAAAGCTGTATAGCGGCCCTGGATAATTCTTTTCCCGCAAGCAGGAGAAGAGTGCAGGTCACCACAGGCTGTCAAAGGCGCCACTGATGTTCACCATGAAGCCGGCAATGTACTTGTGCGGGGCAAACTCGCAGACATCCGCAGCCAGGACGATTGCGTCAGACGCAGATCGCTCCAACCGGAAGTCGAATTGTCTGTCATTCATTCCACACAGTACACGGTGTGCTGTCAGTCAGTCTGCTAGCAACGTCTCAAAAAGTTTGCCCAGCAGGTCCAGTAAGCAGATGGGTCTGTATGATTTCACTTCTTTAGGGTCTTTATCCGGACCTTTTTTGATAATTACCACATCTGGTTTTTTACAAACGGATGGAAATTTTCTCAGCCATAGACATTCATTGTATAACTCAGTGAGAGGTGCCACCAGCTGGGGGGCAAAGAATTGCACCACCTCGGCTGTAATGCCATCTGGGCCAGGAGCCTTGCCCTTCTTAAGGGCCTTTATATGAGCACCTACCTCCTCTTTGGAGAAGGGATAAACCATGGTATTATTTACGTAGACTTGTTGGTTTTCTCTCCTGATCCTTTGTTGTTCATCTGAGTCGTCTTCCTCTCTATCGTCAGGTAACAGGAACTGGAGGAGGACCTCGGTAGTTTCCCGCCAAGTCCAAGTCATCCAGTCCCCATCACTGACGATAGATAACACCATAGGAGACCGTGTTTTTTCCTGTACTAGGTTGTATGGGACACGCCAAGGGTCAGTAGCCGATTGGCTTTGAACGTACTTGTCCCAACTCCTCAACCTGAATGCCCTGAGCTCCTGTTGGAACTGTTCTTTGGCTTCTCTGTACGCTTGCAGCCATCGCTGCTTTTCTTCCCATACGACACTTCGCTGGTAATACCTCCTCGACCTCCTTACAGACTTGCGCATCTGTCCCAGTTCGGCTGACCAGGGTGAGGGGGAGGCTGCAACAGTTTTCCTCCTGGTTGGTACAGCTGCCTTCACCGCCTTGGTAACTGCTGTCACCAGCTCTTCGGCGTATTCCTCTAAGTTCTCATCACTCTCCGGTAATATCGGTATGTCGCACTCGCTCGCTAAGCGGTCCCAGTCGGTCTTGTTGTAATTAAAATGTATTTCCCACTCCATGTCCCAGTGGCACTCCCTGTCCCTTATGGAAAAGGTTATTAAATTACGGTCGCTAGGTGTGACCTGATCCCATACATTCCAGTCCATTATCTTTGTTGCATGGATTGGCGTTACCCCTCCCCCCTCCGCCAAAGTGGGTGGGGGGGGGGGTGGTTTCTCTTGCTTGTTGTATACCACTAATTGCAGCGCCATAATGGTTTCTTCTCCTTTTTCACCTGTGTCATCTTGAGTGTCACTGAATCATAGAGGGGACTTCGCACTTATATCTGAAGTCGCTATAAATCTGCGCCCCCGCAACGCCGTGGCTACTTGAGTTAGTTTATCTAGGATTTCATCAATCCCTCTGCCGCATTGAAAGTACATATTGACGATATATAATACTCCTACGGGCGGTTGTAATTCCACGACGTTGCAGTGGTCATCAGAGAACTGTGCGCAAGGACTGTAGTTCTCAGCGCCTTGTTTGTCACTATGACTGCGGCCCTCGGTTCCGCTCCACAGTGAATTACTTGCCAGTTGACAGCCATGAAAAGGATTCGCCCAGCTTGGGGGTACGGCAGCTGCAGACAGAGTACATCCAGACTCCTCTCCTGTACCACTCTTCGGAGTTCCTGCAGGTCTAATTTGCTGTTATGTGTGTTTATCTGTACAACGCTTAAATGGCTCACGTGCAAAATATGTACGAATGTGAGAATCTGGCCAGTTCCTACTCCAGTCGTGTGCTATTCTTCCATTAGCGATAACTAATTGATTGTATAGCTCATCAAGATCAAATTTCTCATTTAGTCTCTCAAACACCTTTTTGATTAAGTCCCGCAGGGCCCCAAAGTCATTGGGGAGATTCATTGTCTTAAGTTGTATCCTATCTACAGCCTCCATTACTGGAAAGGTGATGTCGCTTCCATCCCCATGGACGACACGCACCACGTGCCTTAGGGCTGTAGTGAGGACAGCCGGCTCCTCTAGGCGAGCTCGATTATGTGCTATAAATGTTGATTCATGTCGGGCGATCTGAGTGGCCATGTGATTTCCTGAAATTGTCTAGAATGTATTTTCAAACCACTCCCTGATAACTGTGGCCCGGTGACATGGCGCAATGTCATCCATAAAAATTCCATCGTTGTTTGAGAACACGACGTCCATGAATGGCTGAAAATGGTCGCTAAGTAGCCTAACATAGCCATTTCCAGTCAATGATAGACTTGAGGAGCCAGTCTTTTCCATGTAAACAAAGCCCACACCAGTATGGAGTCTCCACCAGCTTGCACAGTGCCTTGTTGACAACTTACGTCCATGGCTGCAGGACTCATCTGTCCAGCCACGGTTTTCTAGTCGTCTAGTGTCCAACTGATACAGTCAGAAGCCAAATTTCGCAGCACTGTCCTAACGAATACGTTCGTCGTACTTCCCACATTGATTTCTACGTTTATTTCACACAGTGTTGGTTCTCTATTAACACTGACAACTCTACGCAAACTCAGCTGCTATCGGCTACTGCGTTGTCTAAAGAGCTAGTGCCTAAAATTTGGTATTATCGGAATCGAGTGACGGGATACAAACTATTTGACGAGAAAAGCGAGTTAAAAACTCCAAGCTTTTTGTCTAATGTCATAATTGCATATTCTATGCAGAGTTTCCACGTTCGAGTTGCTGCAAACTAACTTTATGGACGTTAGATATTTGTTATCTGATGATTGCCTTACAAGCCGAAAACCGGTTAGTAACGGATAAATATTAATGGTGCAGATCGCATTGTGCTTGTTTTTCACCATCAAAAATTTACTTACAGATGAAAAATGGGTATGTAAAGAGAATGACGTCACAACCAATTTTAGTTGTATAGCTGCAAGAGTGATGAAAGGTCTTTGAAAGCAGTATCTGAGAAAGTATTATTTGCACTGGGGTTTCACATTCCGTTTCGTGGATAGAATTACTTATCGAATAAAGAGCTGCCGTATTTGAGATCGTTTCCAGTTATACAGTTCTGTTTTCGTTGGCTATTGCGGTCAGCAAATAACTGAAGAACGGTCCATGGGCGGGCCGGATTACGAGAACAGTTTAAGCACCTATCGCGTTCCGCGACTAATTAATCTGCTTTCCAGAGACCAGGTTTCACTTCTTTTCCTTTATTTTGAATTTGATGCAGCTCAGTCTCGTTCCCATTGTTCACCACCTATCCTGAGATAATCGTCACAGAGCAAGGACATGTTTCTGATTACAGTGATTTCTGCTGCTGACGAGTGAGTGCATCCATCCGTGTGATGTATTCATTCATTTTTCATGTAATTGGAATTTTACTGCAAATAACCCCGGTCTTTACAAGTGTTTTAAGGTTAATTATGACTAATAAACGTGAAGTACAAAAGTTGTTTTACAAGCAATGTACAAATTTACAAACGTCAATATTTGATGAGTCAATGAATTTACTTGTAAACAGATCAGTCACTGAAATGCGTCGCTATAGCACTACACTGCTAGCAGGAGGTAATCTGCAGAACTTACGGCTACATAGCGGCAGAAGGTGTAACATAAATGTAGGTTTCCGCGGTCATTGTCACAGTCAATAAAATTTTTCTAGGTTTCTGACAGCATTGTCAATATGTAAGACTACCGACGTTTCGTTCACTGTTGTAACTGAACGAAGCGTCGGTAGTTTTACATTCGACAATGCGGTCACAAACGCAGTAAAAATTTTATTGACTCTAACAGAAGGTCTATTTTGGCTCTCCCTAAATAAGAGTACTGCCTTTGGAGTTTCTTATTTATTTAGTCACCTGCCGATCACTTAATATACCTGATATCCATGATCAAAGACGCCCTTTTGCTAGACTGAATTACAGAATATAAAATTCGAATCGAACTCCTATTTCTGGAATGTAGACCAGCAGTATAACCTCTGTTGCATTATAATGCATCATTTGTTTCACTATCTTCTTGTTACAGTAAAACAATTATATTCTTCAACTAGTAAACACGCTATCGCTACGTAGTGCTTTTCACTTCTACTTAGATGCTGTTTTCACGCAGAATTTCAGGTTACTGTGTGATCAGAAAGTGAACGTCAAAATTTGTGAGATGCTGTTTTACGCAGGATTTAATTGTGTGACCAGAAAGTGAACGTCAAAATTTGTGAGACTCTTAACTGTTCCACGCGTGTGTTGACGCAATCACTCTGTGGTATCTCAAGGGATTTACGCTTCAAAATAGAAGATATTTCGGCGTCAGCCTGAAACACAATCCTGTGCTCAGAGAACGTGCTGTATCGAGGCTAATATCTGAAAGATTAGGATTGTCTACCAGGAGTAACCATAGCTGAAATGTATCGTGACTTGTTAGTTAACGATAGGTAACTACATACAAGATCAGCTACACACACTGTATCCGAAATTCCGTAAATACTATCTCCAAATGAGGCTCGTTTAAGAGGTATTTTTCGTTTCTGTTGGCTCATCAGTCTTCTGAGTCGACTGATTCGGCTAGAATTTTTTTCAACTCCTTTTCTGGTATCCTCGTCTGAGAGAACACTTACGCAAAAAAAAAAAAAAAAAAAAAAAAAAAAAAAAAAAAAAAAAAAAAAAAAAAAAAAAAAAAGAATCGCATTACCAAGAAGGAGTTGTTTTTTGTTCGTTGTTGATCGTTGTGTGTGTTTGGTCGTTGCAGACAGCACACGATGACATCCGTTAAAGTACGTTTGTTGATCCTACCACTCAGTTTTTTTATTACAGAGGCCAACCAGCTGTCTGACCGAACACGCTGAGCTACCGTGCCGCCGTCCATCTGAGCCACCGAGGACACAGAGGATACTGCGACTGCAGGGAATTATCTCTGGCACACCTCCTGTGAGACCCACATTCGCAACTTATTGTCCCGCACTATATTCATAGCGCCCCTGGCGATTATAATCATTATTCGCGGCTTTACTGCCGATTCCCATAAGAGTTCGGGCACTGTTTGTGCATCCGCACAGAAGAAGATGGTCAAATGGCCGGTATATGTATATTAAGATGGTATGTGTTCCTTCGGACATCTCCGAAAGAACAGATACCATCTTCATATATACACTGAAGCATAATTTCTTAGATCTCATTCTGACGAAGAGACTTGAACAGTAAATAAAGAAGATAGGACCAGTGATATTGGACTGTTACAAGGATGACTACAGCCAAAGAAACGTTAAGAAAGACAGAAAAATATTTCTGATTAAGTACGACAAGGTACACAGTGCACGTCGCCTGAGTAGTCGACATCATACATTCATCTTTAGGGCTTAAATTTTGGAACATTAATGAACAAAATCCATAACATTGCAAACTATGCATTAGAAATGCGTGGGAAAGACCCGATAGGGATCACTAGCTCTGTTGAAGAGTTGCTATGAAAATAAGGTGTTTCATCATGTTTTCACTAAGTCAAAGCCTTGTTAAGCAAAAGCTTAACAAAAACTTAATGCGTGTAAGATGTTCAGTGCGGGTGGTGCCCATTGGGTTTGAAAGGAAAGTCAGTCTGATCTGGAGAGATATCCTAAGACGTATTGGTACTTTTAGAGGTCAGAAAATGGATCACAGTTGTCTTTCCAGTCGCACACGGATCATACTGGCACGACAGCTGGTATACTGGATACCGTCTTCCAGAACTTGTCTACTGACAAAGACTGTACTGAGTTCCCCAAGCCAACTATTGCGCAAACACCATAACAAGGAAAGAAATTTGAAAAGTAATACAGACAATTTAGATGTAGAAGTGTTTAATTTCACGGTCCATTGTGTTTGCAGAGTGTGGTATGGCTTGAGAGAACTTCTGTGGTCAGCAAGTGCTGCGTAACCTGTAAGTTTTATCAGTAGCGCAGTATGCAAGACAAGTGTACCTTTTTAAAAATATTACACAAAAATTAAGTGCTTCCTGTATTTTGTAGTCGAAACCTTACATATTTTCAGAAGTAAAACAATTTTGTTGTCAAGCAATGTTCAAGATTTTGCTTATCATCCGAAATCTCTGTTTGTACTCGTGTATTATGATAACAACCTGTGTGTATGTGTGTGTGTGTGTGTGTGTGTGTGTGTGTGTGTGTGTGTGTGTGAGCCGCGCGGTTTGAGGGGCCATGTCACGGACTGCGCGGCCCCTCTCCCCGGAGGTTCGAGTCCTCGCTCGGGCATTAGTGTGTGTGTGTTGTTCTTAGCATAAGTTATTTTAAGTAGTGTGAAAGTCTAGGTACCGTTGACCTATGCAATTTGGTCCATTAGGAATTCACATAAATTTGAACATTTGTGTGTGTATGTGTGCTTGTGTGTGCTTTTTCGCCCAAAATCTTTCTTATTCTGAAAAATAATTATATTTTGGTATATAGATTGCATTTATGAGATATCGAACTTACATATGTCTTGTTCCAAATACGCCTTTGGCCATATTCCATCTCTGTTTTGTTCCGCCCTGGTCTTTGGCTGTATAATATGTACAATTTTCGTATTTAATGCGTTATGAAGGTCATGAGTTCTACGAAAATCTGCAGTTTAATTGATACATTACAATAAAGATCTCTTCACCTTACTTCGGCACAATAATGGAGCTTGGTCAGTTCCTTTGCGGCGATATTGTGTGTTTTTTCAGTTCGTATTTTGCAGCATTATGATTACAGTCGGATATTATTTAGTAGTGGATTATGGAAACACAGTCCGTAAACGTTTTAGAGAGGCTTGGGTCCACAGTTTCGATCGGTAAACGCTGCAGCCTTCCTCGAAAATTGTTTTTGTGAATAGCCTCGGGGTAGCCCTACATAACTAATAATAAAAAGCAATGATTTCCAGACAGTGTAATAGGTTTTATTTGTCTGGTGTAGAATATTATGTATTATCTTCTTTCTCCAAAATTTGGTGCTTACTGAGATAAAAAATCACTGGAAAACTGTAAAAAAATTAGTTGGTAGCAGTTCATTCTGTGAACCGCTAATAACATAGTTTCAGAAAGCAATCGCAACAACCTTGATGTATTTTAAACATGAAGATATCACTATAGCACATGATAGATACATTGAGTGTGCTGCTGACGTTTTTTATTACGAGATGTGGAAATAACATTGAAATAGATATTGTGCCGATGAAGTTTTGCAGATTTTTAGACACTGAATTAACATTATGACACATGACAAGCATCACAAAACAATATCTATGAGGAAAATATTTAATTTAATGCTCCAAGGAGCCTTACACCGATTATGGTACACAGATCGTGGTATGGATGTTCACTAGTGCTGCTTAACTTGTAAGTTCATGGCAAAAACGTTTTGTGTGTGTTTTGCTGACGTATTTTAGATGAGAAAATAGCGCAAGTTACACCCTACACATAATTTCTTGAATTAATACTTTTGATATGGCGCAAAAAATTTCTGTGTGTGTTTGTGTGTGTGTGTGTGTGTGTGTGTGTGTGTGTGTGAGTGTGTGTGTGAGAGAGAGAGAGAGAGAGAGAGAGAGAGAGAGAGAGAGAGTGTGTGGGTGGGTATTGTGACACCATATGTTTGCCCCAGGTACGTTGGCAAACCGCACTGGCACTTACACTTTTGAGGATCATTTAAGAGCAAAGTGACCTGGAGTCACCATAGCTAGACTAGTTCTTCAAAAGTATACAGCCGATTTCATTATCTCGATTCGAATATACTCTCCATCTCTAATGCCATCATCCATGGGACATTAAACCCCATTCTATTTGCTTTGAAACGGATCACTGGATTAAAGCACCCCTGCTTTCATATAGCTGACGGCATCGTGTTGTAAAATTATGACATACTATACGTTTTACGGTTGCGTTTTGTGAGCTTTTAGTTTTTGGGAAGCTCACCTCGCTCTCTTCACACACATGAACTATATACAACAACAGGGGTTAATTATGTGTTATTTGACTTTCTAAGTCCTTTGCTATAGGTCAACACTTCCTTACTGTGAACAGCATACAAGCTTACTGATTATCATACCATCTAAAACTTCGTAACAGGTAGATCTAGACACGTCGTTCCTAAAGACTGTAATCATCGAATGCAGAAGTAATTTACTTCTAAGTGTGTGTATACTGGAAACACCATCACACAGCTTCTGACTTGTTAACCGGATCTCTCTCTCTTTCCTTTCTTCTGGACACACACACACACACACACACACACACACACACACACACACACACACACACACGATCTGGTTAACAACGTCGGAAGTCTTTTGATGTTCCTCACAAATGATACAGTTTTATGTAGCAGAGTTGCAACCTCAGACAGTTGTAGGAAAACGCAGGAAGACGTGCAGAGTAATGGCACATGGGGCAAGAACTACTAACTGATCCTGAAAGAAATGTGCATAAATACGCGGAAAATCCCATCTATTTTCAAGTTTGGCTATCAGTATCTAGAAACTGGATCGTTCCCAGGAGTATGCCCCTCCAGCGATTAATGAAACCACTTAAAACTACTCACGGTAATGGAAAATGCCCACCAAATTCATCGAAATAGTCCTAAGGAAACGTAATTCATCCATGAAGGAAGTAGTTTTCAAAAATATTTTAACTATATAAATTGGAGCATTGAATTTTTACAAAATACATACTCAGGAAAGCAGGTGCAGTATGTCCGTTTGTAATGCCCACCAGTAACCCGTAGGGGATGTACATTATCGAATGAGCACTGGTTCGCCCCCCTTACACGTTTAATCTCAGGCCGCGGAAAGGCGCAGGGATGCTGTGGAGAGAGAGGGTGGGACGAAATAAGCTTAACATCGCCCCTCTAATGAACAACCAGAGTATCCACTTAGGCTTAAATTCATCATCGCGCCTTCTCGCGCTAATCGGCCTTTTGTGACAACGAGAGCCCTCTGGTTTGGCTGCCTCGTGTTTTCTGTCGCGGCTCGCATGTTCCGCATTTGTTCTTGACGCGCCCTCCAGGCATCGGGTGTGTTACTCCTCGCCCAAAAACTTGCATGCGGCTCTCACAACTTTGTTACTACATGCATATGTATAAGGCAGTCTTTGCACACATCTTTCGCCAGAGTATGGGAGAAGCATGACGTCGATTATAAGCCAGCAGGAAAATGCGATTTTCTTAACAAGCTCTCAGTTCGTTCCTTCAACCGAGACAGAGGGAGTACGATGCGTGTGTGTCAAAACCCCTCGTTGACGTAATCCACAGCTGATAGAATAGTCCCCCCGTAGGATGTCGCTGATACCCAAGTCTTCCCGGCGGACAGAATTTTCTACCATTTCTCGAGCGTGCATGCGGGACCCAGTTACTTCCTCTTCCGATACTTGATCTCCCGGGCATTGGCAACGCGAATCAATGAATTGTTCTTTGAGACGCCCAAATCACGACTCATAGTTGCAGTGTGCCTTCTACCGCAGAACACTTTTGTAATGGGAGCTCATTGCATTTCCAAGGGCTATTCCACCGTTATCAACCTTTTGAGTCAAGTCACATCCTCACCTTTTCGCAATTCCGTAGGCAAAGGGTGGAAACATATGATCATCTGATATGAGAGTCTCCAACTAGATAATGGAATGGCATCCTGGGAGGTTCTCTTCCAAAATTTTAGAAAGTGTTCTGTAATTGGAGCCGGCGATCGGTATAAAATGTAAAAAATCAAATAAAAACAGTCTCGATCGCGTTTTCAGATTTTTACTCTTTAGCTAGCGGTTTCGGCCCTTTTCTTCGGCCGGCCGAAGTGGCCGTGCGGTTAAAGGCGCTGCAGTCTGGAACCGCGAGACCGCTACGGTCGCAGGTTCGAATCCTGCCTCGGGCATGGATGTTTGTGATGTCCTTAGGTTAGTTAGGTTTAACTAGTTCTAAGTTCTAGGGGACTAATGACCTCAGCAGTTCCGTCCCATAGTGCTCAGAGCCATTTGAACCTTTTCTTCAGCCCTTCTTCAGACCTTTCCCAGCCATTATCGCTGGTGGTGGCGACAGACAGAGCGAGAACCGTAGAATTAACAGACATCCTTACTTCTACGGATGTCGATCCGTCTGCTGCCACCGCAGTGTTTAGACTCGAAATCCTGACATGAACTTACAGTACTTAATCTCTTATTGAGATTCCAAAAACATTCGTGCGGTTCTAGCCGCTACGGTCTGGAGCCGGGCGACCGCTACGGTCGCAGGTTCGAATCCTGTCTCGGGCATGGTTGTGTGTGATGTCCTTAGGTTAGTTAGGTTTAATTAGTTCTAAGTTCTAGGCGACTGATGACCTCCGAAGTTAAGTCGCATAGTGCTCAGAGCCATTTGAACCATTTGAACCAAAAACATTCATGTATGACCTGAGCATTACTGATTCTGTATAGAACGAAGCTATATGTCAAATATCTGCAAGAGAAGGCACTATGGCAGATAAAGCTGAATGCTAATAGTTATTTTCTACAATTTCGTAATGCGAATGAGTTTAACTTTTATTATTTAATTTCTTAATGTTCAAGACCATTGTAGTAAGTTACCAAATAAATAATGGCACTGGAGTAATGAAGGCAGCACCACATTTTGTTGTTGTTTTGAAAGTGACAGCTTGAAAGATGTATTTCTGCAATTCGCTTACCTGAGATCCTCGTAGTAACTGGAGTTTGGGTCTCTGATAACCTCAATGCTGCTGGATCAAGATGGCATTTGCTCCCACTTCAAACTTTGTAAATTCACAAATAAACATTTTCTTCTAAAAAACTACTCCAGAAATCAACTCAGTGACAAGAATTGTTGTTATCACTCAAGGGAAAAACTTCCAGATAGGATTCAGATGTAGTGTCTGGGTAAAATACAAGCTGTAAATAGCAACAGAGCACTTGCACAATAGGTGTCCGCCGAGTGAAGTGCACGTTTATTTAAAAGTCTCACATAAACGTAGTGATTAAAATTGTTCAAGAATATGAGAGTCCACATAACTTTCATCATTCCACCAAAACGTACTTCATTGGTGTCATCACTACACATTGCGCATACGCCTCTCACCTTGTTGAATAATAAAGACCACGTAACTTTACGCTTCCTAAAACACAGTTACTTCACTTCTCCTCATACCCAGATTTGAGAGTCCAGTAAGTTACTAAATTCTTCTAAAATTCGCCGCATTTGCCGCTTGCCTTTAAATAGTTTTTGATTCTTCTTCTCTTCTTTCCTAGATATAAAGTCTTCACCATAAAATTACTTTCAATTCTTCTTCCATCGACATATCCACTTCTCTTCTTCTTCGATCCTCATTTAGCCTCCGAATACGTCTTACACTCCATGTTCAATCATAAATTCACAAACACGTTCCATCAAGACGCCATTGCTTTGTCTCTGAGAACACTATTCGTTGCGTCTACAATTTCTCAGAAAGCCGATTCACTATAATGTCTCCTTTCACAGTACTTCTTTCTTCCTTTGGTCGAAACATTGCGGTGAGTATTGGTACGAAAATACTTCTACTTTTACTGTTATTTGAGCCGTACTTTATTGTAGACGTATCTATCACACTCCGCCAACCATTAATCCACTTTCAAGTGCCCTCCTCCATCCTTTAATTACATAGATATAAATTTTGACCTAACGGTCATAGTACTTCATTTACAGAAGGTATAACATTTTGCATTGATGTTATACAAAAGTATAACAACAAAACACATTTGCTGGTAAGTTTGCATACATCCCAATATATGTTGCATTTTAGTGTTTGTATAAAGAAAAATCAGTAATACATAAATTAAATCTACATTATAACCATAGACAATAGATAAGGAAAAGAATGCTATTCTAATCAATCTATGTTATCTACAGATGAGAAAATTTCCATCACTGCACCGAATGTAAATAACACATTGCTCAGGTACAGCCCTTCTGTTTGTTACGATGACTGTTAAATCAAATACAAAAAATATTGACTTCAGCATTTTGAAGTAACTTACAGACATGTAACAAGGATATATATTCAACAACCGTCGATGTTTCGACAGGTACACACCCCTGTCATTTTCAAGGCTCAAATGCAACAAGGAAACGCTGTGTAAGGGAATTTAGAAGGTCGGTATGCATGTCCGGAAAGAAGTGACACACACACACACACACACACACACACACACACACACACACACACAGCTGATCTACCTCAGAAGTTATCAATAGTGAATATTAATAACCAACAGATTAGGTACCAATAATCCCGTCCCTCTATTTTTTTGACAAGGGAAAGAACACGATTCCGCACAGAATTTAAGAAAAATCTGGCTCTGAGCACTATGGGGCATAACGTCTGAGGTCATCAGTCCCCCAGAGCTTAGAACTACTTAAACCTAACTAACCTAAGGACATCACACACATCCATGCCCGAGGCAGGATCGAACCTGCGACCGCAGCGGTCACGCGGTTCCAGATTGTAGCGCCTAGAACCGCTCGGCCACTCCGGCCGGCTTAAGAAAAATATCTCTATTTATAGGGGCACTCACTCATTTAATTTCAATTGCTTGCGTAACAAGTCAACGGCCTTGCCACAGTGTTAACACATGTTCCCGTCAGATCACCGGATTTAAGGGCTGCCAGGCTTCGCTAGCCCTTGGATTGGTTACCGTCCGCGTCTGCCGAGTGCTGTTAGCAAGCGGGGTGAGGCCAATTGAGCAGCTACTTGACTGACGAGCAGCGGCACCGGTCACGAAAGCTGACAGCGGCTGGGAGAGCGGTGTGCTGACCACATGCCCCTCTGTATCCGCACCCGGTGACGGTTAAGGGCTGAGGGTGATACGGTGGCCGGTCGGTACCGTTGCGGCTACAAGGACTTTCCGGGTGGTGTGTGTTTCTTTGCATCCCTAAGAACACTATTCTAATAGTTGAAAATGCACGCCAGAATTTTGTTGTTGTTATATTCCACACGATGATGAATGCCACGGAAATGTTCTGCAACAGCGGATTTGTTCAGCTGTTGTATGAGTGTGTGGCGTTTATGCACAGTACGCCAGTCCTCTATGGTGCTGATGGATGAGATGCCACAGCTGTAAGGGATACAGTAAACACCCGTCTCATGAAAATCAAGATCACCCTTTATGGAACGTAAAAGGATCCTAATATTAGTTGGTTGTAGAAACACGTTTCACATCATTGAAAGATGGCAAGTCATTCGGTTTGCCTCTTTCATTCAGTACGATAATTCATTTCAGTGAGAGGATAATGAGGAGACGTGATATAACAACAGCTTTGCTGAGCGAAAATGACTTCAGTGACTGTATGCGCTAACTTCTAGGTAACTATTTGTCTTATTTAGTTCAAAAAATGGCTCTGAGGACTATGGGACTTAATATCTGAGGGCATCAGTCCCCTAGAACTTAGTTAGACACTGGACTCGCTTTCGGGAGGGCGACGGTTCAATCCCGCGTCCGGCCGTCCTGAATTAGGTTTTCCGTGATTTCCCTAAATCGCTCCAGGCAAATGCCGGGATGGTTCCTTTGAAAGGGCACGGCCGACTTCCTTCCCCAATCCGATGAGACCGAAGACCCCGCTGTCTGGTATCCTTCCCCAAACAACCCAACCCCCCCCCCCCCTCCTAGAACTTAGAACTACTTAAACCTAACTAACCTGAGGACATCATACACATCCATGCCCGTGGCAGGATTCGAACCTGCGACCGTAACGGTCGTGCGGTTCCAGACTGAAGCACCTAGACCCGCTCGGCCACACCGGCCGGCTGTTATTTAGTGTTCTTGCTTTTAATTTGGTGTGGGTCTGTTCTTTGCTTTTCTCAAAGTTTGGGAATCGTATGTGTGATGAAATGAGGGTAGGAAATGCTTGAACATCAGAAAAAGTGTGGCTTAGCACGCAGTAGAGACTCAGGGGTTTGCACAAATGTCGTTGGGCCAGACCGCAGGTAGAGAGCTGGATGTTCTCAGAGTGAAAGTTGCGTCGCCGAATGGCGCCCCTCGTACAAATGCTTTTGTAAGGCCTATTTTCATTTTTGACACAGTCACTTTTTTATGATATACTCACAAGCAATATTGATCCTCGAAGGCCATCTTCAGACGATAGGTGTGGAATTTGGTGAACAAGTAGGCTGAAACCGGTTATGGTTGAACCATAAAAAGTGATTGTGTCAAAAACAAGAAATAACACCTTGTATGTATTGTATTGTATGTTAACCGGGGACCTGGAAACGTCGGAGAGGCTCCGTCCCCGCCGCAGCCGCAGTGGTCGACAACCCCACGACGACTACCGTAGTCCACTTCACCCCTCCGCCGCCCCACACCGAACCCAGGGTTATTGTGCGGTTAGGCCCCCGGTGGATCCCTCCAGGGAACGTCTCACACCAGACGAGTGTAACCCCTATGTTTGGGTGGTAGAGTAATGGTGGTGTACGCGTACGTGGAGAACTTGTTTGCGCAGCAATCGCCGACATAGTGTAACTGAGGCGGAAAAAGGGGAACCAGTCCGCATTCGCCGGGGCAGATGGAAAACCGCCTAAAAACCATCCACAGACTGGCTGGTTCACCGGACCTCCTCACAAATCCACCGGGCGGATTCGTGTGGGGGACCAGGCGCTCCTTCCCGCCCGGAAAGCTGTGCGTTAGACCGCACGGCCAACCGGGCGGGCTAATGACACCTTACAATAAGACAATCACAGTCTCCACAAATGGAATGTCGCTTCTTCCTATGGAAGCTTTTGTTACTCTTCATGGCACATCTCCACTCTGGCCGGGAAGCAGATGTGGAGTGAGAGAAAGAAATTGTATCAGGTGGAGGCCGGCGTTCGACTGTGTTCAGAATAGTAACTTCAGGAGGTAACAATCCCCGGCTTTAGAAAAACGTGAAGACAGTGCAGAATTGGTAGGTAACCTTAGGCACACTTTTTTACTTTCCCAGGACGTGGAAAGCGAAGCTAGCTGCTGGGTGTGAAAAATGCCGTCGTCAGAAATATATATGGCGTCGTAAAGCAGCGCACATAGACGGAAGTGATTTAGAGAAGAGGGGAGGTTACACAAGTAATTGCAATTTTTATGTGGCGCTCTTTCTTAACGGAATTTCTGCTGAAGAAGCAATTACACCATCGATGAAGACACCTGCTCGTTTCTGTTAGACAGTAGGGACTTGAGAGGTGCGTCATGGTACTGAACGGATCTCTGCAGACTGCAGACTCCAATCCAGCAGCTGCCTGAGGGGTTCAGTGTTTGAGCCTGTGGAAGTCTGATCTCAACATTGCGTTTCAGAGACCCAGAAACTAGGCCAACATTCTGTTCATCTTTCACCGATAATTTACGGCGAGCAGAATAACAGCACCGACAAGTTAGTTCAATCTGCGACCATAGTTCAGACTGAGCACTGCAGTTATCTGTTCCAAATCCATCAGTGGTCTGCTAGATGTATGTGTCTTCTTCATTTTAATGTTCAGCCAAGCAGTAAATGTAATCAATCGGTATGAACTCGTGAGTTATTTTCAAAATGTCTGTTGCATTTACTGCTTACTTTTTCTGTCTTTCAAAGAAATGCAACCAATAGCAAGATTCACTTTGTTTGGAGATCTCGGTCCATTTTGCCGGCCGGGGTGGCCGAGCGGTTCTAGGCGCTACAGTCTGGAACCGCGTGACCGCTACGGTCGCAGATTCGAATCCTGACTTGGGCATGGATGTGTGTGATGTCCTTAGGTTAGTTAGGTTTAAGTAGTTCTAAGTTCTAGGGAACTGATGACCTCAGAAGTTAAGTCCCATAGTGCTCAGAGCTATTTGAACCATTTTTTTGGTCCGTTATATATTTTTAAAATTGTTTATTGCCAGGTAGTCAGACGTCTTTCGATATCTGTGCTTTATTTAAATAAATTCACATGTTTGTTCTAATCGTTTTTCTGTTAACACCTTTAAAAATGTTCGTGTTTATGTTACGCAGTTCCTCCCTTTATGATTCATAGCCAGGACCTTATCATTTCATTCCATTTATTAATCCGTTTGCATATAATAATTTAGTCTGAGTCTTAAGGGAGTATGTCTGCATTGTAATAAATTTTCTGATTCAGGATTTTACGTTTAATGCACACGGGGTTTAGCATTATATTTTCGCAAAATATGGAAAACATCACTCACCCAGAGAACAGTTTATTGACAGCACGATGCACGTCTGATCTTCCACTATAACCATTATGATGGAAAGTGACTTCGAGAGGGTATACTTTCCAGGGTCTGAGGTGGCATGGACCCTGGAAACCAAGGTACGAAGTACCCCTTCATATTCTAACATCCGTTCTGCTGTCTCTCTTCTCAAAAAGACAGAGGGATAGAGTTATTGCTACTCTACTACTTGGTTATTAATATTTTCACATATGTGTGTGTGTGTGTGTGTGTGTGTGTGTGTGTGTGTGTGTGTGAGAGAGAGAGAGAGAGAGAGAGAGAGAGAGAGAGAGAGAGAGAGAGACAGAGACAGAGTGTGTGTGTACATGTGTTTTATGTTTCTGGATATTCTCTGAAAACTGCGGTTTCAAATTCTCTTGCACAGCACTTCCTTTTTGCATTTGTGCCTTGAAAAAGACAGGGTGAGCGCTTGTCGAAATATCGAGGCCGTCAAAAATGCCTCCTGGCTGCTTCCTGTAAGTTATTTGATCAGTCCTAATACCAGGAGAAACACGGGTTTCGCAGTGACTTGAGCACTGTAGTGCACGAATGTTGAGCAGGTGAGGTGGTAACGCTGTTAGTGTGGGAGGCCGATATCCGGAGCTGTCGTGTATGGTTGCCGTACGCCCCAAGGCGTAAATGAAACAGAGTAGCCTGAAATCTTATTTATTCCGGTGATTTTACTGTATAGGTTATCTTCTCAGGCGCAGCGGTAGGCGTGCTGATTCGCACACCTGAGTGCAATAAGGGATGCGGGCACAGCGGACTCATTAGCTGCGACAGCTGTACGGGTCAAGAACCAGCAGCGATGTCGTGCAGGTAGCCGGGACATGAGTCTGTAGGCGCCAGCCTACCACAGCTCACTGTTAGCGCTATCAAAGAGGAACGTGCGCTTAATCAAGTGCAACAGCATATCACAGATGGTAGGGATTGTGAAAGCAGAAGCCCAGGACCTGAATCAGCAGCATACAGTACAACCAGGGGACGGTACTACTAAGGAGGCGGTTCTCTGGTCTCACCCAGCAGGCTGTAGGTGGGAGTTTGCAGTCATTCGGTACGGTCTTTCAGCAGGGGAAGACCCAGGATCGCCCACATCTTCATCAATGGTGCCAGCGACCAAACAGTGGTGGCATCTTGCAGCAGTTATGCCACTGCGCCTGTAGTCTCGGAGGTGAAGTAGTCTCTCAATAACAGGTAGCTCAATAGGATTCACCAGTCCAGTTACTCTGTGTAACTAGCGTGACTCATTTCGTCGAAGTTAGAGTTCCAGACACTGAGGCTGAGGCTTCAGAAACGGTCGTACTTAAGCTGGAGAAAAGGGACGGCGACGTGGTCATTTGCCCTCACTATTCTGAGGTCGCTGTCAGCTGACTTGTCCCCCCATGTTGTCTCAATAATTGAAGAACATTTTTTCAAAACTCGCTTTCTGCAGAAATGCGTGACTCATATTCGTATTTGTGAACGGACCACTGGAATGACGACAATGAAAATTTCTGCCGAGCCGGGACTCGAACCCGTATTGCCCGCTCATTGTCGTTATTGCTTTATACAGCTAATGGCTGTCCATATTCGCAAATGCGAATATGTGTCATGTATTACATAGTGGCTGTAGTCATCACAGTGTCCTTTCCTTCGGACGTATAAGCATGTCGGAAGGAACTTTGCATCGCACTTCTGAACAATACAGGCACTGCAATATCGTATTATGCAAAAATATCCAAAACGATTTTTTGTGGCACATACTATTTGAGATAACAGCCTTTGTTATGCAGGTAACTTTTTTTTTCGAAACTCAATTATTTAAGGGTTAAAAGCTGCCAAATATCCTCCATTACTCCAAAACACGCTTTCTGATTAAAAAATGATGTGGCTAAGCTCGATTTCGGCAGCTAATTTTTGTAGGGCAGATAGTTTTTTGATTTTAATAATCCCGTTTTGAATGTCCGTGTTGGTAACATTTTCGGACGTAACAATAAAGCATCGTGGCATTTGCTTTCTGGCCATTTGCATTATTGTTGGGTTGTTGTCAGTTGCAAAACTCCCTGTCTGAGATGACAATGGTGTTTAATCATTTATTTCTAAATGAAATGAGAGAATAATGCTCCGAAGATGTAACAGGATTGGGAAGGAAGAGTAGCGTCATATAAAAGAAGCAGTGAAAGATACATTGCAGGAAGTGTGGGACCATTGGTTGACAGATACGGTCACCATTCAACCGGCTGTTATGCCTCTGACTTAATCTATGAGGTGGTATGCACTTAACACTACTTATGATTCATATTGCATTCAGCAGTAGAAATAAACTAGGATACCGTACGCATTATTTGAAATTAATTGATTAGACCACTTTCCAGATTTTCGGATGCTCCTGCATATGAATGCATTGAGACTTCATGGTTCAGATTTTGTAAGATATACATATTGTGGGGAATCAATTGTAGCCGCGATCCTTAAGAAAGAACAGACATCCTTCAGAGCCATGGATGCAGCCCAAAAAATGGAAACGATGAATCATGTTAGTAAAGAAAGAATCGAGATATGGCAAAGTTGATGAAGTTCATTGCAATATCCGATAATGACAGGGAATTCTATAAAAAACATACTGAAGGGGAATAGTGCTGTGGATAGCGTAAATACAAGTAATGCGATGGAAAATGTTGGGGGAACAGAGACACTGGACCATGAACATGTTAATTGGAATGACTTAAAATATTTAAATGTTTACCTAATGCATTATACGTCACTAACAGTTAAACAGGTTATATGTAATATACTTGTTTATTGTGTTTCGTTAGTAAATCGATGATAAGAAAGAAAGTTGTGCATCATTACGTTACGCAGAAAGTTTTGACGCAATCTGATATTTTCATATGTATGCAGATTGTTCTTTCGACTCATGGATGTACCAATTACTGGTTGGAAATGAATATACTACACGTGTAGTTGTATAATTTGCATCCTTATACAAATCCATAAACAGTCTTTTGCGTTTACTGAAATATTAAAACCATGCAGAATGCCAGTTGTTTTTCTTTTCTTTTCTTTCTTTTTTTTTTAAAAAAAAAAAGTTCTTCAGTTATCAGTTCCCCTTGCCTTCTCACATTCTGTCAGTGCTAGAACGCCGTGGAGCGGCTGAGCTTCGAGACTACATGTTATGGATCCGTAGTACAAGGCCCACAGAATGAAGCATTAGGTGCTGTCATACTGTGTCTTCTGCGCTTCTTGAATACGGGTCAGCCGGATGTGGCAATGTATGACGAGCGGCGCCCTGCCTTCCGCTAAACAGTACTCCTTTCGTGCTGCAGGTATTGGTTGTGACACACAATAGGTATGAGCCGGACTTGATTCTCTACTGCCCACGCCAAGTAATAACTTTAAACCTTTACATGCACACCCAGGAATTGAATTTTCTGTGGAACAATCCTCCCTTTACGTATATTACTTTGAGGCTAGATTCTGCCAGGAAATCCCATGTAATATCCCACGAGAGTGAGTTACATTACATATTCCAACTTAAATCTAGGTTTTACTCTCTAACACGGTCAAAAAAATCTGTCTCATTCTACTTGCTATAATTTAGTTGTTGGTTGGGTTGTTTTGGGGAAGGAGACCAGACAGCGAGGTCATCAGTCTCATCGGATTAGGGAAGGACGGGGAAGGAAGTCGGCCGTGCCCTTTGAAAGGAACCATCCCGGCATTTGCCTGGAGTGATTTAGGGAAATCACGGAAAACCTGAATCAGGATGGCCGGACGCGGGATTGAACCGTCGTCCTCCCGAATGCGCTATAATTTAGGTGCAGTTACTGGCATACCTGATTTCAGTTCCTACTTCTTGGCGTCAAGACATTCTAAGGGGATCTGGCGCAAAAGTAAGTCCGAAGAACTGTCAGCTTTACGCCTCAAGCGTAGATAGAATATAAGTTGCTATACGAAACACGGTTATGCTAGTACTAGAAGCACTTACAGTGATGATCGTCTGACGTTATTTTTCTCGGAAATGCAGATATGTTCGAACATCTGTCGCATGCTAACACGTCCCTTTCCTGACGCAATTACGTTATCTATTCAGTGTCGGAAGTTCGGATTCAAACTGTCTTTAAAAACGGTTAGATTTTGAGTAGATATATTAAAATTCCTTTCTCGACAGCTCGGTGTTGATGATTTGATTATGGTCGCACTAGTAATGGTTAAGGGCTACTGTTAGTTAGCCCCATTTACATCACAAGCTGTCAAAACAGTTGATGATTACCGCTTGTGGTCTAGAGACTGAGTGAATCCAGTGGGTATCTCCTTTCTGAAAATGTGGTTCAACTCCACTGACTTGAAGGTTATTCCAGTGTCCAATTTTAGGAATGTAACTGTAACAGCACGTCTGAAATCCAGTAAATCCAGCGCATTTTTCCCATGTACTAGTCTGTAGAAGAGCCAGGCATTTACGAGGGCCATTTCCATCATACGTGTAAATAGGACCCAGGGCCATTTTTTCTCTCTAATTACCGTCGCATATTTTCCAACGAAACAGCACCTCCCATGTACGCGTTATACGGCTTCAAAGCAGCGGGTTGTTGCACTTAGGTCTTCTTACTTGCTTGTCTACTGTACCGCGTAGCTGCTCCCAAAGGTTCAACTTTGTCAAAATTTGTACCAATTGTAGCGCATCTATTGTCGTGCCATCGAACAAATAAGACTTCACCATTCCTGTCGAACGGTAGTCATAGTTTCCTCGAACTGTCTTTTTCAATTCGTTGCTGCTCAGTAGTGGACAGTCACCAACGATTCTCTCTGACAGTCCCAGTTGCTCGAAAACCCAAATTTCTCAGGTGAATCAGATCTCTACTAGTGAAGAAATTGTCAAAGTACACACAATGATTCTCGGGTGTTTCAATGCAGTCCAGCATGTTTAGGACTACTCTTGATCCCAATAGCAGGTCATCCCTTGCAGTATTTTCTGGATTCTTTCCACAGTATAAATCAAATTTGAAACAGTAGCCACTTGCTATTTCAGGAGGACATACGGTGATACCAATATGGTCCTGATCATCTGACACCGCATTATAGAATGCGCCACTGTTTATTATTTCTTCTATTTCTTCGTTAGTGAGGTATCTATCTCGTCTGAAGACCATTATAATCTATATAAAATGAAATGAAATAAAATGTAATAAAATAAAGTGAAATGAAAGAATAATACATTAGCACAAAATACAGAAAAGGGAATGTGTAAATACCTCTGTCCATCTGGTACTGTATTATTTACTAATGGGTGGCCGGCCGCGGTGGTCTAGCGGTTCTAGGCGCGCAGTCCGGAACCGCGCGACTGCTACGGTCGCAGGTTCGAATCTTGCCTCGGGCATGGATGTTTGTGATGTCCTTAGGTTGGTTAGGTTTCAGTAGTTGTGAGTTCTAGGGGACTGATGACCACATATTTTAAGTCCCATAGTGCTCGGAGCTATTTGAACCATTTTGAACTAATGGGTAACATATTCACAAATATACTTACATAATACGCTGTAAATTTCAAAGTAACTTCATACCCTGTAATATATATATATATATATATATATATATATATATATATATATATATATATATAAGAGGGGTCGTTACTGACTTCAGCAACAAAATCTGGTAGAATTACCACGTTCTAAATTGAAAATGCATCAGCAGTAGGAGTTTCATATTCGAACTTGCAGCAATACAAATAACTGAAATGATAACACCAAGTCCCAGTGTCCTATTTCGAGTACACCAAATTTTATAACAATGGAAAACTATGAATATAACTCCAATTGAGCTAACAATGCAAGTAGTTTAAAAGACACATTGTTGACTATAAATAATCATAAAAAGATCTTTGCCACATATTTCCAATATTACTAAATTGTCGATAAAGTAAATACCTGCAATAACGAAAAGTGTGCCTTAGTATTCAATAATCAATTAATGGTAGGTTTATTGCCCTTAATTTTCTGTAAGCATACGTTTGTTATAAAAAGCATCAACAAATGATGTAGAACAGTAATAGTTGAAATTAATAATTCATTGTGTATTTAAAAATAAATATGTGCTCTGTCCCAAAAATAGGACACTGGTACTTAATGGGTTAATAAACGTTATGTAGCGTAATTGTCTTCTCAAGGGCTACCGAATGCAGTTCAAAAAACATATGTTTCCAATTAAAAAAACGTACTTACTTCAATATCTCCGTTGATACTAGCGCTAAAAACATTAACCAAACAAAAACATACGTGCCCCTCGACGCTCTAACATTTTCCGAAAAGTGCCTTTCGATATGTGTAACTGTTCACAAAATAAAAGGGGTGTTACGTCTTACGTAACTCACCCTACAGTTAAGGCGAAATGGCCAATGATCTCTTGAATTCAGATGCAAGACAAGACTCGAAGTCTTAAGGGAATCGGCAAAGTGCCGCAGTTTATGAGTATAATAGGCAAGGGGCACCACATTTGTTATGGGTGGGTAAGTTGAGAATTTGGGTCTGGCGGAAGGCGTGGAGGGCAGTCGTAGTAGTTGTAATGACCACTGTGTCCACATGGCTCAGTGGCCATAGCATCTGCCTAGTAAGCAGGAAACCCAGGTTCTAATCCTGATCCGGCACAAAGTTTCAACTTTCCCCACTGATTTCAGTCAATACCCACTTGTGTATTAATGACACAATGAAAATGGCTGGTTGCAGAAACGAAATGCTTCTCACTTACTGCTCGGGATTGTGCAAAATGGTGACTGCAAGATGAGCGAACCTGCTGATCACCTTTGTAGCAATGGAGTCTACAACTCATTTCTTCATCAGCTGCTGCATTGACGACCACCTCTGAAGCCAGTTGAACCGGTGTCGGGATGGTGTTGGGGTTCACTTCTGAGTAACAGTTGTAGCGATCACCAGTCGTGTTAGGATCTTTAGTACACGCGGCAGTTGAGCAATTGAAGTGATGATACTATTGATGTACGACGCTTAGCTCGCGAACTGGTGAGTGTGGCTGTCCTACACCCTAAGGCATCAGTGAAATAACGTCGCCTAGAATCACTTTTCTTAACGGTGATTTTACGGTATAGATTGTCATCTCTGGCGTGGCGGTTGCCGTGCTGATTCACACACTTGATTTCAGCAAGATGTGGACACACAGCATCATGGTACAGGTCAGGACCCATCAGCAATGTCTTACAGGTGGCTGGTACAAGAGACTGTAGGTGCAAGCCTATCACTACTCAATGGCAGATAGTGCAGACGACCGCAGCACTCTCGATAGTGGGCATGTGGTTAAGAAAATTCCGACAGTATATCACGGAAGGCAGGCGTCATGAAAGTGGGAAAACAGGACCTGAAACATCAACGCAGTGTATAGCCAGGAAGATAGCTCTATACAGTATATAGCCAAAGATGCGGTACTGTGGTGGGTCGGTATGGCCCTTCACCAGGGGAAGGCCCAGAGTTTCCCACACCTTCTTCTATCGTGGCAGCGACCAGACAGCAGCGGCAGCTAAATCCCACTGCAGTCGGCTGGCTGTGGTCTCGGACACCAATTCTTCTCTCGGCAGCGGGTAGCGAATCACTATTCGCCAGTCAAGTTATCCTGTAACTAGCGAGACTCGCATTCCGTCAGAAACAGACTTGCAGATGCATGAGCAGACAATGAGACTCAGGCTTCAGAAACGGTCGTATTTAAGCTGGACATAATACCATCGTACCATTTTCTGTGGATAAAATGAGCTCGGAGGTTACATGCTATGGCTCCATAGTGAAAGGCTCGCAGAAGGAAAAAATGATTCAAATGTCTCTGAGCACTATGGGACTTAACATCTGTGGTCATCAGTTCCCTAGAACTTAGAACTACTTAAACCTAACTAACCTAAGGACATCACACACATCCATGCCCGAGGCAGGATTTGAACCTGCGACCGTACCGGTCAAGCGGTTCCAGACTGAAGCGCCTAGAAACGCACGGCCACACCGGCCGGCTCGCAGAATGACACATTAGATGCTGTCATTCTGCCCCGTTTTCACATACTGATTACAGATTGCCTCCATGTGTCAATGTATTACGAGCGGCGCCCTCCCATCTGCAACATAGGACTCTCTGTGTGCCTCATATACTGGCTGGGACACACAATATGAGCCGATCTGATTCTCTGCGTATAAGCGAGAAGTAATAACTTTGAAAAGTTATATGTACACCCATGAATTGAATTTGCTGTGCAACAATATTGATACTTTGTATAAAGGCATTGCACACAATCAGTACTCCATGTTGAATTCATCTGGACATATAGCAGCACAGGTCCTTTCTACATGGCATGTCATGTCCTTGTAAAAGTCGGTGTTCCCACGTAGACCACTTGTTTTAATTTTCCGCACAGATAAAAGTCTTGCGTTGCTAAGACAAGTGAGCATGTAGATCACTTTGCATTTCCCGAACGACAGAATCAGCGAAATAAAAATGAAGTTAACGCAGTCTGTAATTGCGTGAAAGGAATGCGTGGGACATACGTTATGATGGTACCACGTGGACTGCCTGATGATCAGTGGAATATCTCCCAATAGCTGCGGCAGCGTATCTGTTAGAATATTCATCACTATTAATAGATCCACAAACAAATCGAGGACTTATTATGCCATTTTTTATAAGTACACACTCCACGTTGTTTATCCACTTTCCTTTTTCAGCGCAGATTTTCAGTTGATTTGCCCGAAATTTGTCTGTAAACCATAGCTCATTCACAATCTAAATTTGTAGAGAAGCGTTGCATCTCTTTACAGTTTCCGCAGACACCATTTGCAGAACTGTAACCGATTTTTAAATTTACTAGAGTGAAACTGTTGATGGAACTAAATGTAGAAAGGATGAATGAACAGTTTGCATTTCTCTCATCACTTCCAGTTTCGTTTTCGTTGGCGTGTTTGATTCTTCACAGGTTTGTTAGCTTGATCTTTTTGTAACGTTTACAAGAACAGATCGCGAGGTCTAGACTCGATCAGGCTATTTTTCAGTATACAAACACAGCGCTTTTCTGACACTATGGCGACATTCGCCATAAATGAACATCATATCAATTTTATTGTTGTATACGTTGTAAAAGTCTGAATAGTTCCTCGAGCAAGTTAACTGACTGATACAACAGCAGAGCACAGACCGGTGGACGTCAAGCGCACAGGTAAACACAAGAATCATACAAGTGCATAGAAACAGACTTGAACATCTTGAACAAGATGCACTGTACACAACGCTCACTAGTTCGCCACTGCCTGTCGTGTTGCCACTGAGTCAGGCGGAGCGCACCTCTTGTAAACACTTTGGGAGAATGCATTCTAAGTTGAAGATGTCAACAGGATAAGGCAAATTAAAGGGCAAATTTCTTCATAGTCAGATAGTCACACAGTCAAGTGGTTATTGTGATTATGAAGAAAGAAGCTGTTCTAGGGGCTCCATTGAAACTAAAAGCCACATTGTAACCTGACCGGAGCAACTAGAGTATTGTTTATTTCCGTTCTACGAATCAAGAGCGAACCGGAAATATTTCAGGCTCGACAATTTTTGCCTTTTCCAACAAATAAGGAAGACCTAGAAAATCTAGGAATGCCAGTTTAGATAACTGAAACAAGTAGTCGTTTGTCGCGTGGTGAATAATTTCTACGCTACTGATAAAGGAAGACCCACTTTAATGGAAATTCATAAAATTTTACAGAGTTTAATGAATTTTGAGGAATGTACAAACACAATTCTTTGCACTCTAGCATGTAAGTGGATGAAGAGGACAAATAACCGAAAAGTTCCACAGGAGCAAAGTAGTATCAGAGCAAACCGAAATGCTTGCTTAAAAAGCATTCGAGAGCACAGACATATTTGTCGTCCAATTATCTAGATGGACGAGACGTGTGTCTGTACTTATCATGTAGTATCATACGGATGTAGAGGGGCTGTAGAGCCCTGTTTCGAATGGAAGCAAAATTACCATCATCCATGCTGGTGGGGAGGACGGTTTTGTGCCGAATGCCTACGTATGGTTTAAATCTTGTCAGAAAACAAGGGATACTTACAACGACGTACCATTATCAGATTATGAAAAGTGGCCTAGGGAGAGATTAATACCTGATCTTCTACTTCATGCTGTCCTCGTTATAGATAACACTCCTTACAAAAAGTAACTGTCTCGTGCTCAAACGCTGAACTCCACGAGGAGAGAATGATGTCCTGGCTAACAAGAAGGGGAATTTCTTTCCACAAGGACATGCTGAGACTCCAGTTGTACTCATTGATCAAAATGAAAAAAACATCACTCATAAAATACACAGTATTTTAACCGAACATGGTCATACTGCGTTACTTCTTCCTCCATACCACCCAGAAATTAATGCTGCGGAGCTGATATGGGCAAGAATGGCGTTTCTGAACGTAATGTGACATTCCAAATGGACACTCATTTATCACCTATAGATGAACAAATTGGGTTCATAACAAAAGAAAATTGGAAGAAACGCTGTGAGCACCTAAATAAAATTGAAAAGCAATATATTTTAAGTGACGGTTTACTGGGCCAAGATCTGGATATGATCATAAATGTGGCATGTGATACAGACTCGAATAGTGATAGTCATAGTGTTGGAAACAATATTGATTTCACAAGTGAAGTTGAAAGTGACTCAACTGCCACTGCCACTGGAATTGAAACAGACAGACAGGAAATGAAAGAAAAGTAGCGTGAAGGATTTTCCATATGTGCTTTGTGTGTGGAAAGACAAAAAACCTAATTGTACAGACAAACAAGTGATTACGCTTTCAGAAAAATTGGACGACTTACTCAAGAAAAAAGAGTTTTAATAATTGATAACATCAATGACGTATTAGTACCTCTCAGGTCCTTATGCAAGCAAATATTCTGTTTGACAGTGGACGTCCCTCTGAGGGATACCGCACCACATTCTGTCCAGTTGACTTGTTGGATCGAGATGGAGGGCGCTTCCCATAATGCTCCAAACGTTCTCAATTGGGGAGAGATCCGACAAACTTGCTGGCCAAGATAGGGTTTGGAAAACACGAAGGCAAACAGTAGAAACTCTCGCCGTGTGCTGGCGGGTATCATCTTGCTGAAATGTATGCTTAGGATGGCTTACCATGAAGGGCAACAAAGCAGGGTGTACAATATCGTCGACTTTTCGCTGTACTGCAAGGATGGTTGTCGGGCCGTATGGTGGGCGATTATTAGTTATGTACCTTACCGCTGTCCAGGGCGTCTCCAGACAAGAATTCGCTGATCATCAGGGCTCAGTTCAAAGCGGGACTCATCATTTAAGACAATTCTACTCCAGTCAGTGGGTTTCCAGGCCGAAGTCATCCCGGGCTTACATTTCAGTAAGACAAGTACAGGATATGGACTGAGAGCAAATAGAAGAAAGACAAGAATATTGAGAAGCAGTAGAAATGAGAACAGCTAGAAACATCATAACTGGTGATACACGAAGTAGATGAAGTTAAAGAATTCTGCTACCTAGGCAGTAAAATAACCCAAGCAAGGAGAACATAAAAAGCAGACTGTCACTAGCGAAAAGGACATTTCTGGCCGAGATAAGTCTACTAGTATCAAATATAGTTCTTAATTTGAGGAAGAAATTTCTGAGAACGTACGCTTGGAACACAGCATTGTATGGCAATGAGACGTGGACTGTGGGTAAAGCGGAACAGAAGAGATTCGAAGTATTTGAGATGTGATGCTACAGACGAATGTTGAAAATGAGATGGACTGATAACGTAGGGGACGAGGTTGTTTTGCGGAAAATCGAGAATAAGGTACAGGACGACAGGATGTCCGTTAAGACTCACGGAATAATGTCCACGGCATTAGATAGAGATGTATAGGGTAAAAACTATAGAGGACTACAGAGATTGGGATACACCTAGTAAATAATGTTGCAAGTCCTGCTCTGAGACAAAAGAGTTGGCGCAGCAGAGGAACTCGTGGTGCACCGCATCAAATCAGTCATAAGACTGCTGGAAAAAGTAAAGAGAGAGAGAGAGAGAGAGACAGACAGAGATTCATTGGGAGAGTGCTTAGAAAATGTAGTCCATCAACAAAGGAGGTGGCTTACAAAACACTCGTTCGACCTATACTTGAGTATTGCTCATCAGTGTGGGATCCGTACCAGATCGGTCTGACGGAGGAGATAGAGAAGATCCAAAGAAGAGCAGCGCGTTTCGTCACAGGGTTATTTGGTAACCGTGATAGCGTTACGGAGATGTTTAATAAACTCAAGTGGCAGACTCTGCAAGAGAGGCGCTCTGCATCGCGGTGTAGCTTGCTGTCCAGGTTTCGAGAGGGTGCGTTTCTGGATGAGGTATCGAATATATTGCTTCCCCCTACTTATACCTCCCGAGGAGATCACGAATGTAAAATTAGAGAGATTAGAGCGCGCACGGAGGCTTTCAGACAGTCGTTCTTCCCGCGAACCATACGCGACTGGAACAGGAAAGGGAGGTAATGACAGTGGCACGTAAAGCGCCCTCCGCCACACACCGTTGGGTGGCTTGCGGAGTATCAATGTAGATGTAGATGTAGATGTAGAGAGAGGGAGGGAGAGAGAGAGAGAGAGAGAGAGAGAGAGAGAGAGGGAGAGAGTGAGTGAGAACGCGGTGAGAATTTCTGCTGCTTGACTTCGTGCTTGCCAAACTCTGTCTTGGACAGCGAGGTCACCGGATCTATCCGCAGCTTACTGTGTTTTGGAGAATTATTGGAGGGTTCTTCAACCATCTCGATACATTGACGACTAAAGCGCCAATTGGAAAGAAACTGTCACAATGACTCAAAAGGACATCAACAACTCTGTCAATCAATGCCAAGCCGAGTAACTGCTTGCATAAGAGCCAGTGGTGGGACAACGGGTTAATGATTTGCTCAATTTGCGAAGTTGTCTTGAATAAATCATCCAATTACTATGAAACTGTAATCATTTATGTATCTGTACATTTACGGCATATCTAGCGGTGTCCGTACCATTTGGGTAATTCTTTCTTGGTACGTCATCGTATGAGTGTATTTATAATCTGGAGGCGCCAGTGACTTTATGAAGTTAGCTGCGAGTGCGAAATATACATTGGTAAGACGAGGCGTCCTATTATCAAACACCTAACAGGACTTGAAAGAAGAACAGAGCAATTCAGCAGTGGCGGAACAAACCAATTAGGTCGGCAAAATTCCACGAAGACTAGTGAAAATGTTTGAATTATCACATCGAAAAAACAAAGTTACGGATCCATTATTTGTTTGCCTGCAGTGGTTGTATTTACTGGAATCCTCGCGATGTAGCACCGTAGCGGGCCACTCGAGGAACCAAAACAAAATGGTGCAGACCGTTGATGAAGTGGAGTATCGTGCACTAGTTAGCTTCCTGCGTTTGAAGGGGACAAAGGCTGCAACAATCCCTGCTGAATTGGGAAAAGAGTACACAGTGTTTAGGGGGGGGGGGGGGCATACGCTTCTAGCATTATCAAAGAAGTCTGAATGACGAAGAACGAGGTGTAGACCATCTCTGTATGAAGACCGGGAATCTACATCTGCACAGACACTCGCAAGCCACAGTAAGGGGCATGGCGGAGCGTGCTCTGTACACTACTAGTCACTTTTCCATTCTCAAATAGTGGAGGGAAAAACGGCTGTGTCTATGCCTCCGTATGAGCCTAATTTCTCGTATCTTATTTTCGTGGTCCTTACGCACATTGTACTGGCATCTTAGTGGCAGTAGACTCGTTCTGCAGTCAACTTCAAATGACGGTTCTTTAACTTTCCTGTATAGTGTTATTCGAAAAGAAATTCTCCTTCCCTTTTGGATTCCCAAAGCATCTCCGTAACACTAGCTTGTTGTTCGAACCTATCGGTAACAGCTCTAGCTGTGCGCCTCTGAATTGCCTCGACTGCTTCCTTAATCCGACCTAGTGCTGATCCCAAACACTCGAGCAGTACTCAAGAATAAGTCGCACTAGCATCCTACATGAGGTCTCCTTTACAGATGAACCAAACTTTCCTAAAAATTCTTACAATAAACCGAAGTCAACTATTCTTCATCCCTACCACAGTCCCCAAATGCTCGTTCTATTTCAGATCGCTTTGCAACGTTACGTCCAGCTATTTAAACGACGTGACTGTGCCAAGTAGGACATTATTAATGCTGTATCCGAACACTGCGGGTTTGTTTTTCCTATTCATTCGCATTAACTTACAGTTTTCTACATTTAGCACTAGCTGCCCTTTCATCATACTAACTAGAAATTCTTCCAAATCATCTGGTCTACTCCTACAGTCACTTGTCTTCTACGCCTTACCGCATATCACAGCGTCATCAAGCTTTCCGGAAATATGGAATCTGCTGTAGCCCTTCAACCATACTTCGCAGTACACCATGTAAGAAAATGGTAAACTGATTTTCACACGAGAGATGATTTCTAAAACCACGATGATTCGTGGACATAAGCTTCTCGGCCTCAAGAAGAGTTACTATATTTGAATTAAGAATGTGTTCAAGGCATTTGGATCAAAATGGTGTTAAGGATATTGGTCTGGGGGAGAGGGAGGTGGAGCTCATAAGTGGAGGCCCTGGTGCTCGATGACCGGCGTATCACCATCGAGGTGGTAACCTAGAGAAAGATCAGTGCTGTATCAGTTTTGAACTCCTTGCATGATATTTTGGACATGAACAAATTAGCAGCCCACTGGGCTCTGGGTCTGCTCACACCCATTTTTACGCGCCGACCGGAGACAGTGGAGGTAATATTATAGCCATATCAGGCCGCTCCAAAAAATTTCTTTTAGCGACATGATCAGCTTGGACGAGTGTTTGAGTTCCATCACAATGATCCCGAGAGAAAGGAAAAAAGCATGCACTGGAAGAGAATTTTTTAAAGGTGCATGCCTAGGCAGGAGAATTCTTTTCAATAACTTAATAAATGCTGACGACATAGAGATATTGCGGATACAGAAAAGAACTAACACAAAGAAATTTACTTATTGAAACAAATATGTGCGAAATTAAACATGGAGATCTCAACAGAAAAAAACTAAGACAGTGCCCTTCGTGGCGAAAGGGCACGTTAGAACACAAATAGTGATAGTTCAGAACTTTTATGACAAGGAAAACACTTCAGCTACCTAGGATGTGAGGAGACGTATGAGTACAGCAAAGACCTGAAAATTAAGCTTCTCAAATTCAATCAGGTATGTGGAACAATTAAAAGAAAAGTTAAGAATTAAACTAGGAAAGATACTCAAATTAAACCATACAGAACTGTTGCAGTCCCCGCACTGCTGTTTGGAAGCGAGATATGTGTGTTTTCTAATAAGCAAGAAAGCCGTATTCGGGCGCAATAAATGAAATTCCTGAGAACAATTAAAAGATGCAGAACAGAAGACAGACTAGGGAATCAAAGCCTGCCCGGGTAGCCAAGCGGTCTAACGCGCTGCTTCCCGAGTGGGAAGGCGTGCCGGTTCCCGGCATGAATCCGCCCGGCGGGTTAGTGTCGAGGTCCGGCGTGTCGGCCAGCCTGTCGAAGATTTTTAAGGAAGTTTTCCATCTATCTCGGCGAATGCTGGTTGGTTCCCCTTATTCCGCCTCAGTTACACTGCCCAAACACCATTTCCACGTAAGCGTACACCATAATTACTCTACCAAGCAAATATTTGGGATTACACTCGTCTGGTTTGAGACGTTCCCGGCGGTGGAGTCCCACTGGGGGCCGAACCGCACAATAACCTGGGTTCGAAGTGGCACGGAAGTGTGGTGGGTGGACTGCTGTGGCCTGTTGTGGGGTTGTGAACTACTGGGGGCTACGGCGGGAGGTCCACGGTTTCATACAATACAATACAAGAAATCAAGAAATTACAAAGGAAATATAAAATTTTAGTCTAAATGACAAAATAAAATAAAAATTGAAACAAATGAGCACTCGGACACAATATTTGACTAAAAAATTGTGACTGATTGCTCATTTGTTTCAATTTTAATTTATAAACGATCACTGAACCAAGCAGCCATGTTGAAAACTTTATAAACGACAAAATTCTAGATTATAGAAGGAAACAGAAGACACCTAGAAAGATTGGAGAATGAGAGAATCATCTTAAAGGCTAGAAATTGTAAGTGCCAATAGAGAAGAGAGAGAGAGAAGAACCAGATAAGGATGGGTACGGTACCCATCAGCCAATTGTGCCTAATACCTACAGGGAAGAAGAATTTTATATTGCACGTTCTTACATCTTTAGGCTGTGATAACACTTTTCTGATATATATATATATATATATTCTTACGAGGGGTTAGTAGGCAGGCTTGAGGTAAATGTGATCCAGTGTTTAAGAATATGGGGAAACCAAAACATTATTTGAATGCAAATTTGTTTTTTAATAATGTTTTTGTTTTCACATATTCTTTTATCTTCGAAGTTTATTTTATTTATAAGAAATTTGGCTGCAAGTTCGGTTTTGTACTGTGTGGTAGCTTTAATAAATATTATTAACCGTACTGCACGAATAAGTTCGGTCCTATCACACACCACAGCTATCCGTAACACATTTTTCAACTCGAAAAGGGGCTTCAAAGATGTCTACCTCTACTACCTCACACTCTGAGAACAGCGATAGTCGGAACTGGTGTACGGGTAACCCGTCTGAACAACAAGCCCAAATGCGCCGTTCTGGTACTGGCTATGTCCTGTCGGCGCAGCTGGGCTTGGAATAGCAGACAGCGGGTAGGGAGGGCGCGCTGATGAACTATTCAAACAGCCCGCCTTGGTGGTAATGGCTAGCCTTTCACGGCCGTTGGACGAACAATGCTCGCCCGTCTGTTCTCTCATCCTCGGCGAGGCCGCTACGTAAGCGTTAGGTCCGCTCTTCTGGTCAGTTTCGGCGATTCGCTACGTGCTGTCCCACCCCCAGTGCAAGAGCTGCTGAATGTGCGCCAGAAAGCAGAAGCATTTATGTCCAGTCCCCCTAATTTGAGGTGACATTCCACTAACCCGACGTCGCTCGTCCAGGAAACAGGGCGACGCTCTGGGGAAGAAATACGAGAGGGCACTCAAAAGAAACCGAACCTGTTTCATTTTTAGCTTATTTTTTCACATTTTAAGTACAAACCTACAGTCTCCTTCAAAGTACTCTGCACTTGCACTAATACACTTGTCTAATATTTTATTCCACTTCTCAAAACATTGTTTAAATTCATCCTTTGTGATGATTGACAGAACCACCTTTGGTTTCTTCTTCACTTCAACAACATCAGAAAAACGCTTTCCTTCCATGTCTCTTTACATTATATTGTTGTTGTGTCCTTCAATCGACAGACTGGTTTGATGCAGTTAACCATGCTACTCTACTCTGTGTAAACCTCTTCATCTCCGAATAACTACTGCAACCTACATCCTTCTGAATCTGCCTAGTGCATTCATCTCCTGGGCTCCTTCTACGATTTTTACCTTCCACGCTTCCCTCCAGTACTAAACTATTGATCCCTTGATATCTCAGAACGTCTCTTATCAACCGATCCCTTCTCATAGTCAAGCTGTGCCACAAATTCCTCTTCTCCCCATTTATATTCAGTACCTTCTCATTAGTTACGTGATCTACCCATCTAATCTTCAGCAGTCTTCTGTAGTACCACATTTCAAAAGCTTCTATTCTCTTCTTGTCTACACTGTTTATCGTCCATGTTTCACTTCCGTGCATGGCTATCCCCCATGCAACTACTTTCAGAGAAGACTTCCAAAACCTTAAATTTGTACTTGATGTTGACAAATTTCTATTCTTCAGAAACCGTTTCCCTGCCATACTCTATATTTTACATCCGCTATGCTTCGACCATCATCAATTATTTTGCACCACAAATAGCAAAACTCATTTATTACTTTAAGTGTCTCTTCCCTAATCTCATTCCCTCAGCATCACCTGATTTAATTCGACTACATTCCATTATCCTCGTTTTGCTTTTGTTGACGTTCATCTTATATCCTCCTTTCAAGACACTGTCCATACCGTTCAGCTGTTCTTTCAGGTCCTTTGCCGTCTCTGACAGAATACCAACGTCGTCGGCAGACCTCAAAGTTTTTATTTCTCCTCCACTGATTTTAATTCCTATTCCTAATTTTTGTCTTGTTGCCTTTACTGTTTGCTTAATATACAGATTGAATGAAACTGGGGATAGGCCTGCAACCCTGTCTCACTCACTTTTCAACCAGTGCTTCCATTTCACGCCCCTCGACTCATAAATGTCATCTGGTTTCTGTACAAATTGTAAATAGCCTTTCGCTCACTGTATTTTACCCCTGCCACCTTCAGAATTTGGAAGAGAGTATTCCAGTCAAAATTATCAACAGCTTTCTTCAAGTCCACACATGATATAAAGGTAGATTTGCCTTTCCTTAACCTATCTTTTAAGATATGTCGTTGGCTCAGTATTCTCTTGCGTGTTCCAACATTTATACGGAATGCTATCTGATTTTCCCCAAGGTCGGCTTCTATCAGTCTTTCCATTCGTTTGTAAGGAATTCGTGTTAGTATGGAGCAACCATCATTTATTAAACTGATAGTTCGGTAATTTTCACACCTGTCAACACCTGTTTTCTTAGGGACTGGAATTATTATATACTTCTTGAAGTCTGAAGGTATTTCGCCTGTTTCATACATCTTACTCAACAGATGGAAGAGTTTTGTCAGGACTGGCTCTCCCAAGGCTGTCAGGAGTTTTAATGGAATGTTGTCTGCTCCCGGGGCCTTGTTTCATTCCTGGGGTCTTTCGCTGCTCTGGCAAATTCTTCACGCAGTTTCATATCTCCATATTTATCTATGTCGTCTTCCATTTCCATCATACTGTCCTCAAGTACATCGCTCTTGTATAGACCCTCTATATACTACTTCCACCTTTCTGCTTTCACTTCTTTGCTTAGGATTTGTTTTCCATATGAGCTTTTGATATTCATAAAAGTGGTTCTCTTGTCTCCAAAGGTCTCTTTAATTTTCCTGTAGTTAGTATCTATCTTATCCCTAGTGGCATATGCTTCCACACCATTACATCTGTCCTCTAGGCATCCCTGCTTAGCCATTTTGCGCCTTCTGTCCATCACATTTTTGAGACGTTTGTATTCCCTTTTGCCTGGTTCATTTAATACATTTCTATATATTCTCTCCCATGAGTTAAACTGATTATCTCTTCTGTGGCCCAAAGAATTCTTTTAACTCTTGTCTTTTTACCTGCTTGATCCTCTGCTGCCTTCAATATTTTATCTCTCAAAGCAACCCATTCTTCCTCTGCTGTATTTCTTTCGCCTGTTCTTACCATACGTTCCCTAATGCTCTCTCTGAAATTCTCTACAATCTCTGGTTCATTCAGTTTACCCATGTACATCTTCTTTATTTCCTACCTCTTTACAACTTCCTCAGTTTTAGTTTACAGTTCATAACTAACAAATTGTGGTCAGAGTCCATAACTTCCCCTGGAAATCCTCCTTAAATTCCCATTTTTTGCAGTTTCTTTAGTTTTAATATACAGTTCATAAACAATAGAATGTTGTCAGAGTCCACATCTGCCCCTTAAAATGTCTTATACTTTAAAAGCTGGTTCCTAAATCTCTGTCTTACCATTATATAATCTTCCTGAAAACTTCCAGTGTTTCCAGGCCTCTTCCACATATACAGCCTTCTTCCTTGATTCTTAAATCAAGTGTTAGCTATGATTAAATTATGCTCTGTCAAAATTCTACCAGGCGGCTTCCTATTTCATTCCTTACCCCCAGTCCATATTCACCTACTACTTTTCCTTCTCTTCCTTTCCCCCTACTACCGCATTTCAGTCCCCTGTGACTATTAATTTTTCGTCTCCCTTCTCTATCTGAATAATTTCGTTTATCGTATCTTACATTTCTTCAGTCTCTTCATAATCTGCGGAGCTAGTTGCCATACGAACTTGTACTTCTGTGGTAGTCATAGGCTTCGTGTCTATTTTGGCTACAATAATGCGTTCACTATGCTGTTCGCATTAGCTTATCAACTTTTCTGCTTTTTTATTCATTACTAAACCTACTCCAGCATTGCAGTTGTTTGACTTTGTATTTAAAATCCTATATTCACCTGACCGGAAGTCTTGTCCCTCCTGCCACTGAACTTCAGTAATTCCCACTATATCTAACTTTAACCTATTCATTTCCATTTTTAAATTTTCTAACCTACCTGCTCGATTAACGGATCTGACATTCCACGCTCCGATCCGAAGAACGCCAGTTTTGTTTCTGCTCCTCCTGAGTAGTCCCCTCCCGGAGATTCGAATGGGGGACTATTTTGCCTCCGGAATATTTTACCCATCATCTTTCATCATTTAAGTATACAGTAAAGCTGTATGCCCTCGGGAAAAATTACCGCTGTAGTTTCACCTTGCTTTCAGCCGTCTTTTCATTCTGAAAAAAAAAAGAGTCGCATGAGGCAAGGTCGGATGAATATGGGTTGTGAGGAACAGGGTGGGAGGGAGGGGGTGTCGAAAATTGTCGTATAGACAGAGCTGCATGGGCAACGGCATTTCCATGATGGGAAATCCAGTCACCCGATTGCCAGATCAGGCCGCATCCGCCACACACTGTTCCACAATGTTTTCAAAACTTCTAAGTAGAAGGCATGGTTAACTGCCTGATCCTGCGGAACAAACTTTGAATGGACGACTCCTCACACATCGAAAAAACAAATCAGTCTTGCTTCTATACTTGATTTCATCTGACGAGCTTTCTTGGGACGAGGTTAACTTGAAGTCTTCCACTGGGTTGATCGTCGCTTCGATTCAGGATCATATGCATGGTACCAGGTTTCGACGCTTGTGATAATTTTTGAAGAAATATTTGCATCATAGCGGGACTCTTCTTTGAAAGCACAGCATATTTCCACACGATCTAGGTTTTGTTCAACAGTCAGCAGTCGTGGCACTAATCTGGCAGCCACCCTTTTCACTCTCAAATCTTCTCTCACAACTCACAAAACTGCGCTCCAAATCACTCGTGACAGCTCATCAGTTTCTTCAGCGGTCCGTCATTGATGTTCGTTGATGACTACAAGCATGTTTTCAACATTTTCATGCATTCCTGCCGCGGAAGGACGACCGCAACAAGGTTTTTCGTCAATTGCATTTCACCATTTTTGACATGGGGAAACCATTCAACATTTGAGTTCTTCAACGTTTCAACAGTTTCTGTCCCATTTTCTCCGAGCAAAAAGCAGAATTTCGCCACCGCATGCTGTTCACTGAAATGAGGCATTGCAAAAACGACAGTCACAAAAAACAGTTGTCACTGCGAATTCATCCGAAACTAGGCCTGATCTTCTTCAGCGACGGCACTCGGCTTACTGACTCGGAAATATCCGCTCTAGGCGCTCCTAGCAGTAAAACGCAATACTACAAATATTCGCCCACTAAAAAGTTAATTCAGTTTCTTTTGGGTACAGTGACACAGCTTCTTCAATCTGAAACTATGCATCTCGTATACCCCCGGTATTTGAGACGAAGATTAGCGCTTCAGCAGGTCCAAGACGAAGCAGATTCATTTACATAAGCATCCAAATCTTTGCTCCAAAGCCACACTCAGTGTACGGCAGAGGGCGTATAGTGAAGCAGATGTACCCTTCTCACGATCTCCACCACCCCGTCAATAACCTTCCTGTCTCATTCACCGACGGTGCAAGGGGAAGAAAGATTGTGGGTACTTTTTGCCTTTGTTTGAGTCTTGAGAACAAATAAACAGTACGGACATACGATACGGGGTGTCCATTAATTACAAGAGCTCAAAATATAGAGTGTAGAAGTGTCCTGCAAAATCTCAACAAATCTCATTTACAGGAGGAGGTCAATGAAAATCGCGCATCAAATTTTTAATTTAGATGGTGTACTTCATTATTACAGATAACATTTTGTTTTATACAATTAATACTCAGAATAGACAGCAGTTAAGTGCAAAACAAGATTTTAAGGACACTCTGAACTGAACTGAATGCTTCACACATGTGTGTGAGCGGGATTCCCCAATTTGAAACAAAAGCTGCGCGAGAGCTAAATTTTATTTGGGGAGTTCTCTGTAGTACCGGTCGAAATTACTGTGTGACAGTAAGTGAGTCAGTCGTGATATTCTGCAACGCATATAATACCCATGCTATTGGGTTCAACATCAGTTGTTACCAAAATGTTTACAGTGCGTATGTTAAGAGGCTTGCTAACAAGTCGAAACATACGTGCGAGCAAGAAGTTAATCGTATGTGGAAAGGAGCTAAGCTGAAGTTCATCGAGGAGAACTTGCATCTGCATTTCCTATGCAGGTAATGGTTCAATGGCATATAATGTATGTAATATACGAGGCCGAATTTTTAGGGATCAATCAAAATACTTAACGTTATTTTCGTGGAGCCTTCTTGTCCACGTGTGTCTGTCTGTCTGTCCGTCTGAAAACTATTTAGGGTTGGCATGTTTAAAACGAAGTGTCCTTATCCACATGTTAAAAATGTTGTTTAGTACACTTTATAAATAAATCATGATTTTACTGAAGTGTTTTAATCAGTGTTCAACACAAATAAAAAAATAATTTTTACGCATTTTTATCCAATTACGTGGTACATCTCACGAGAGGAGGGTGGACTCACCAACTCTGAACGAGGGGGATCTGGGAGGGGGGTCCAAAATTTAAAGAAAAGCACTCACGTTATTAATGGATATCCCCTTAACAGCAAATCCTGACGTCACTAGGACACGAGTACCCGAATTTCTGTTATTAATCAAACGTACGCTTGCTTAGAAAGAATATCCACTCTATGTACAAATTTACTTCCCGCTGGTCTCAAATCCACAAGTCGACTAGCCAAAGACAAAGTGAAAAACCACTGACAGATCATGGGATTCAAAAAATATACTTTTACATGTGCAGCTTTAATTAATGGCTGAGATGGTACCTAATTTGACTATTCATTCGGCTGAAGGTCACGTGGCTCTCGAAAGGAAAACCACGTTTGTAAGTTGCACAATGATTTACTTTGAAAAGGTTCTACCATTGTAGAGCAGCCACGTAAATCCAAAAGAAAAGAAAACACAGACTTCAAAAATCCTCTGCAGCACAAACTGTGCTGCATTGGGCAGATCCCAAGAAACAAACGATTGGTTTGCATCCTCAGCGACCAACTGGACTGCTCAACGTCTCATGAACAAGTGATCTTGTAACGTCTACCGTTGCTTGTTTGTTCATCATTTCTGTGGTACTCTCACGAATTCGTGAAGAAGCGCGAAGTTCTTCTTTGAATATTTATTTCCTCCGTTGATCTTGGCGAGGGGCACAGACAGTCGAACAAGGGATTTGTAAGAGACCTCTTTAGACGCTTTCAGAAATTCTGGCAGTTAACTTCCCAACTAGATTTATGCGGTCGATCCACGTTAAATTACTTTGTGAGGTTACTAGTAGAAAATTCAACGATTATGACTGAAAACGGTTCAAGTGGCTCTGAGCACTATGGACTTAACATCTGAGGTCATCAGTACCCTAGAACTTAGAACTACTTAAACCTAACTAATCTAAGGCCATCACACATATCCATGCCCAAGGCAGGATTCGAACCTGCTACCGTAGCGGTCGCGTGGTTCCAGACTGAAGCGCGTGGAACAGCTCGGTCACAACGGCCGGCCATTATGACTTACTGCAGAGACTGATGTACAATTGCGTAGTTAAAAGATTAGTCTCGTCTCTTTATAAGCGTTACATTGCATTTACGCTATCTGACCAAATATATCCGGACACCTGTTAGTGGATGTTAACAACGGACGTGTCCACCACCTTGGGTTCAGCTCTGCTGGGGACACTTTCAGTGAGGTGGCTGAAAGTCTATGGAGGTATAGCAGCCCATTCTTCCTTAAGAGCCGAATCCAGAGAAGGTAGTGAGGTTGGACGCTTGAGTCCAGAGTGAAGTCAAAGTAACTCATCCCAAAGGAATTGCAATGCGTTCGGGTCGGGACTTTGGGCAGGCCAATCATTTTATTTTAGAAATGTTATCGTCTTCTTAAGTGCAATAAGGGAGCACACCATAACCACGACGAACACCTCCATACCGTAACACCAACTCCTCCTCCTCCATGGCACTACACATGATGGAAAGTAACGTTCTCCACGAATTCGCCAAACCCAACCATTTTTTTTCGAATTGACACAGCTCGACCATTGTATCCCATTTTTTTCAACTTCCTACACACAGTCATTATTGCTGGCTGGTTTCTTGGTAGCGCTTTCGAACTCACGATTCCTTTCGCTGATTTCACGTGGTTTTTTTTCCAACCACCCGCCGCAATGCTCCAAGGTTCCTGACACAGTACATGAGGTCTTACTGGTCTTCGTGGTCTTCGTATACACTACTGGCCATTCAAATTGCTACACCACAAAGATGACGTGCAACAGACGCGAAATTTAACTGACAGGAAGAAGATGCTGTGGTATGCAAACGATTAACTTTTCAGAGCATTCACACAAGGTTGGCGCCGGTGGCGACACCTACAACGTGCTGACATGAGGAAAGTTTCGAACCGATTTCTCATACACAAACAGCAGTTGACCGGCGTTGCCAGGTGAAACGTTTTTGTGATGCCCCGTGTAAGGAGGGTAAATGCGTACCATCACGTTTCCGACTTTGATAAAGGTCGGATTGTAGCCTATTGCGATTGCGGTTTATCGTATCGCGACATTGTTGCTCGCGTTGGTCGAGATCCAATGACTGTTAGCGGAATATGGAATCGGTGGGTTCAGGAGGGTAATACGGAACGCCGTACTGGATCCCTAAGGTCTCGTATCACTAGCAGTCGAGATGACAGGCATCTTATCCGCACGGCTGTAACGGGTCGTGCAGCCACATATCTATCCCTGAGTCAACAGATGGGGACGTTTGCAAGACAACAACCATCTGCACGAACAGTTCGACCACATTTGCAGCAGCATGGACTATCAGCTCGAAGATTATGGCTGCGGTTACCATTGACGCTGCATCACAGACAGGAGCGCCTGCGATGGTGTACTCAGCGACGAACCTGGGTGCACGAATGGCAAAACGTCTTTTTTTCGGATGAATCCAGGTTCAGTTTACAGCATCATGATAGTCACATCCGTGTTTAGCGGCATCACGGTGAACGCACATTGGAAGCGTGTATTCGTCATCGCCATACTGGCGTATCACCCGGCGTGATGGTATGGGGTGCCATTGGTTACCCGTCTCGGTCACCTCTTGTTCGCATTGACGGCACATTGAACAGTGGGCATTACATCTCAGATGTGTTACGACCCGTGGCTCTACCCTTCATTCGATCCCTGCGAAACCCTACATTTCAGCAGGATAATGCACGACCGCATGTACAGGCCTTTCTGGATACAGAAAATGTTCGTCTGCTGCCCTGGCCAGCACATTATCCAGATCTCTCACCAACTGCAACGTCTGGTGAATGGTGGCCGAGCAACTGGCTCGTCACGAGACGCCAGTCACTACTCTTGACGAACTGTGGTATCGTGTTGAAGCTGCATGGGTAGCTGTACCTGTACACGCCATCCAGCCTCTGTTTGACTCAATGCCCAGGCGTATCAAGGCCGTTATTACGGCCAGAGGTGGTTGTTGTGGCTACTGATTTCTCAGGGTCTATGCACCCAAACTGCGTGTAAATGTAATCACATGTCAGTTCTAGTAAAATATATTTGTCCAATGAATACCCGGTTATGATCTGCATTTATTCTTGGTGTAGCAATTTTAATGGCCAGTAGTGTGGTTTTGTTTGTTCCTTCACGTTTCCACTTCTTAATCCCAGCAGTTGACTTGGGCAGCTCTAGGAGGGTTGAAATGCTCTAATGGATGTACTACTCAGGTGACATCCACTGACTGATCCACGTTCGAAGTCACGGAGCTCTAGCGACCGACCCATTCTGCTGATACTGCTTCTATACTGACAACACAGTACGTTGTGCCTCTTTTTGTACTCACAAATCAGCCTCTCGTGATATCTAGTGGTCAATTGTGCGTTACATAGAGGCATCTGGACACTTTTGATCATAGAATGTATTCTTTTATTTCCTCTTCTTTTCTTCTTTTTTTTCACTCTCTGCCTTAGCTGCACCAATAACTTCGGTTGACGGCAACTTGATTCTTGCCGTTCATTATCGAACCCTTCACTACGTTAAAAGCACACCATTAATCAAAGCACACCATTAATCAAAATACGAGGGTTGTCCAGAAGGTAAGTTCCGATCGGTCGTGAAATGGAAACCAATGAGAAAAGTCCGGTAAGGCTTTGCACAGATGTGTTGGGCAGTGTCTCTAGCACGTCAGTCGATCAAGTCGCTTAGCCCTTTTCAGTTTTGAGTGAACAGTGAGCACGTAAAGATGCGTAGGGAATACCGTCTTCCACCAAGTATGAAGGCCTGCTTAGAGATTTCACCTGTGTCATGCAGCCCACATAACATAACTGTCGAGCAGTTCGTTCTTCACACCAATTCTTGGCCGCACACTGCAGGGACAATGAAGACGCTCCTGCAGCGTTTCCGTTGAGAACTGTTTTGTCCCCACAATGCAGTCCGTAATTCGCTGCCCCTGAGTCTCATCTCTGCTCACAAGAACCGCTGGCTATGAAGACAAAATTTTTCCAGACAACGAGCTGCAGACCAGTGCAGTTAACTTGGCGAAAGCCAGGCGGCTGCTTTCTATGACGAGGCTCTAAAATGGCTCTGAGCACTATGGGACTTAACTTCTAAGGTCATCAGTCCCCTAGAACTTAGAACTACTTAAACCTAACTAACCTAAGGACATCACACACATCCATGCCCGAGGCAGGATTCGAACCTGCGACCGTAGTGGCCGCGCGGTTCCAGACTGTAGCGCCTTTAACCGCTTGGCCACTACGGCCGGCTATGACGAGGATATTGCAAAGTTGATACAACACTACGACAACACTTGCAGTTGGAGCGGCGCCTATGTAGATAAATTGGATAAATAGGTGGCAGGTGTACGTAACTGTTGCAAATAAAACATTTCTGGTATTCACTGTGGTCTCCATTTCGCGACAGTACTGTTTTTCAGTATAACAAGCGATATTTGATTATAACATTGTTGGACATATTTTATATAACTGTTACATCAGTTTCTAATAGTGTGTCAGTAGATATAAATATTTTCGCTGTATTTATAAAGTTGTTTTACAACCTCTACAGCCTTCTTAAAATTCATAAAAGAAGTTTTAAAATCTTTCTAAAATTTAAAAGTATTAGTTTTAACATTTTCTAAAATTCGCAAGAACATGTTTGAGGTCTTCCTCAAAAGTGGTTATGACGATCCACATTTGATTTTAAAGTATTTAAAATTAAATGTGTAACAATTAATTTGAACACAGCCACAGGCGCTGGCGTTGTTGTTAACAGTCTACAGTGCAATGTGTTGTGCCACAGACACCAGAAGACTGCAATACTGGGTCTTGCAAAGTTTAAAAAAAATATATATAAATAAATAAAAAATAAAAAAAATCATTGTGTTCAAATACGGGCTGCTCATTCATTAATTCGTCGTTGATCCATTACAGACCATGGGACAACGGCTGGAATGTATTTCTTGATGCAATATTTTACCAACAGCCATATGTATTGTAGAAATTTATTTTATGAACTTCTTATGTACTACCAGTTTCAGCATTATATTGATGCCATCTTCAGGCCCCACACGTCATAGTAGTAAAATCGCTATACACGGAAGGAGCTATGTAACTGGATCCGTGAATCAAATCGTTATGCAACAGCTCTTGGTGGCCAGGTGACATACGCAATATCTCTAACCAGTCCCTCATACTTGGTGGAAGACGTTATTCTCTACGCATATTTACATGCTCACTGTTCACTCAAAACTGAAAAGAGCGACGCAACACGATCGACGGGCATACTAGAGACAGTGCCCAACAGATATGTGCAAAGTTTTACCGGACTTTCCTAGTGGTTTCCTTTTCGCCACCGATCGGAACTTATTTTCTAGACAACCCTCGTAGTTATATTGTGCACGGCCTTCGTGTGAATTGTGTCAGCGGACAGCCGGCAACCATTCTGTTGTAGCTGTGTTGCGGGAAGGTGACTTCCCAGGCGTTCTTTGTGATAGCACTGTAATGAAAAGCAAACGAACTTATGAAGCCACCTAATATAAGTCTGTTACTTCACATGAAGCGTTCCGTTAACATGTATTTTACATTTACTACATGCGACAACTTTGTAGTCATCAAATGTGAATAACAGGCCACTGACGTATCTCGTGGGAAAGGCGTATTACGGTAAATAGCGAGCATTATGGTCGTTATATTTCCCCTCGTCCGGCGGCAGCTGTCAAGTAGCAACGTAAAGAGAAGTTCTGTGAAGGGGCACTCAGGGATTGTTAGCGCTCAAAGTACTCTACTTAGCATCTAAACAGGCCAAATACGAAGGCCAGCTTTTGTACATGAACGTGTCTATTGGAAAGTTTATGGACAGTGTACAGAGCGCAATAATAAATTCAGATCCCTCTTCATTCGTTCACATGTTCTCCATTTTGGCCTTAACGGTAGAAGAATAAAAGTTAGTCTTGTAAATCCAGTCGACGACGTGGTCATTACGGGGTACGAATCTGGGTTGGATAAGGATGGGGCAGGAAATCAATTTTAGGCATGATTAAGGAAACAGTGCTGTAGTTCCCTCCAGTGAAGTAGGACAACTTTTTTTTTCGTTGTCATCAGCCTTCTGACCGCTTTGATGTTCCCCGCTACGAATTCCTCTCCTGTGCTAACTTTTTATCTCAGAGAATCACTTGCAACATACGTCGTCAATTATTTGCTGAATGTATTCCAACCTCTGTCTTCATCTACAGTTTTTGCCCTCTGCAGCTCAATCTAGTACCATGGAAGTCATTTCCTCATGTCTTAACAGACGCCCTATCATCCTGTCCCTTCTCCTTATCAGTGTTTTCCACATATTCCTTTCCTCCATGATTCTGCGCAGAACCTCCTCACTCCTTACCTTATCCGTCCACCTCATTTTCAACATTCGTCTGTAGCACCACATCTCAAATGCTTCGATTATCTTCTGTTCCGGTTTTCCCACAATCCATTTTTCGCTACCATTCAATGCTGTACTTCATGCATAAATGCTCAGAAATTTCTTCCTCAAATTAAGGCCTATGTTTGATACTAATAGTCTTCTCTTGGCCAAGAATGCTGTTTTTACCATTGATAGTCTGCTTTTGTTGCCCCCCCCCCCCCCCCCTTGTTCCGTCCGTCATTGGTTATTTTACTGGGTAAGTAGCAGAATTCCCTAAATTCATCTACTTCGTGACCATCAACCCCGACGTTAAAATTCTCTCTGTTCTCATTTCTGCCATTTCTCATTACCTTTGTCTTTCTTTGATTTATTCTCAATCCGTATTCTGTACTCATGAGATTGTTCATTCCATTCAACAGTTCATGTAATTCTTCTTCACTTTCAGTCAGGATAGCAATGTCATCAGCGAATCCTATTATTGATATCTTTTCAGCGTGAATTTTAATTTCACTCCTGAACCTTTCTTTTATTTCCATCATTGCTTCTTCGGTATACAGATGGAAGAGTAGGAGAGAAAGACTAGTCAGGATAGCAATGTCATCAGCGAATCCTATCATTGATATCTTTTCAGCGTGAATTTTAATTTCACTCCTGAACCTTTCTTTTATTTCCATCATTGCTTCTTCGGTATACAGATGGAATAGTAGGAGAGAAAGACTACATCCTTGTCTTACACCCTTTTTAATACGAGCAGTTAGTTCTTGGTTATCCACTCTTATTATTCCCTCCTGGTTCTTGTACATCTTGTTTGTTGCGCATCTCTCCCTGTACCTGAGCCCCGTTTCTCTGAGAACTTCTAACATCTTGCACCATTTTACATTGTCGAACGCTTTTTCCAGGTCGACGTGTCCTGTGAATGTGTCTTTAGTCTTGCTTCCGCAACATCGGAATTGCCTCTCTCGTGCCTTTACCTTTCTGAAGACAAACTGATGGTCATCTAGCACATCCTCAATTTTCTTTTCCATTTGCCAGTAAATTATTCTTGTCAGCAACTAGGATGCATGAGGTATTAAACTGATTGTGCGATAATTCTCGCACTTGTCGGCTATTGCAATCTTAGGAATTGTGTGGATGATATTTCTGCGGAAATCAGATGTTAAATAACCAGACTTATACATTCTACATGGAAACGTGAAGAGTTGTTTTGTTGCCACTTCCCCCAATGATTTTAGAAATTCTGATGGAATGTTACCTATCCCTTCTGCCTTATTTGATGTTAAGCCCTACAAAGCCCTTTTTAGAGATGTCCATTCCTCTTCAACTATACTGCATAATGAGCTATTCCGTATTGATGTATCTATAGTCTTAGAGAGATTCGAGTTTATCTCGTCATTCCTTAATACTTCCGTATCCCACTTCTTTGCGTATTGATTCTTCCAGACTAATGTCTTAAATTTCAGCCTACTCTTCATCATTACTATAGTGTGATCTGAGTCTATATCGGCTCCTGGGTACGCCTTAGAATCCAGTATCTGATTTCGGAATCTCTGCCTGACCATGATGTAATCTAACAGAAATTTTCCCTTGTCCCTTAACCTTTTCCAAGTATACCGCCTCCTCTAGTGATTCTTTAACAGAGTATTCGTTATTACTAGCTGAAATTTATTACAGAACTCAAGTAGTCTTTCTCCTCTCTGAGTGCTTGTCCCATGCCCATATTCTCCTGTAACCTTTTCTTCTAGTTCTTCTGCTACAACTGCAGTCCCCCACGATTATTAGGTTTTGATCTCCCTTTACGTACTGTATTACCCTTTCAGTATTCTCGTATACTTTCTCCATCTCTTCATCTTCAGCTTGCGACGTCGGCATGTGTACCTGAACTATCGTTGTCGGTGTTGGTTTGCTGTCGATTCTAATAAGAACAACCCTATCGCTGAACTGTTCACAGTAACACACTCTCTGTTCTACTTTCCTATTCATGACGATTCCTATTCCCGTTATACCGTTTTCTGCCGTTGTTGATATTACCCTATACTCATCTGACAAGAACTCCTTGTCTTCTTTCTTTCACTAACCCCTACGATATCGTGATTGAGCTTTTGCATTTCTATTTTCAGATTTTCTGGTTTCCCTACCACGTTCAAGCTTCTGACAATCCATACCCTTGCTCGTAGAACGTTATCATCTCATTGATTATTCAGTCTTCTTCTCATGGTCACCTCCCCGTTGGCAGTCTCCTCTCAGAGATCCGAATGGGTAACTATACCGGAGTTTTTGGCAATTGGGAAATCATCATGACACTTTTTCAATTAAAGAATTACAGTCCACATTTCCTGCGGATACACGCTACGTGTCCTTAATGCAGTGGTACCCATTGCCTTTTGCATCCTTATGCCGTTGATCATTTCTGTTTCTTCCGCCGTTTCCCATCCCTAGGACACGAGAGTCCCCTGAATCTCTGTCTGTTCCTCCGCTCTCTTTGAGAAGGCCATTGGCCGAATGACGTTGACTTCTTATGCCAGAAGTCTTCGGCCGCCAGTGCTGATTATTAATCGAAATTTAAGCAGTGTCGCGATTTGAACCCGGGGCCGATGACGTTTTGATTATTAATCAAAGACGTTACCCCTAGTCGACAGAAACATACATAAAGCTGCACTTATCTCCAGTAATGTAGGAAAACTACAGAAACGCAGATCAAGATAGTTCATCTCCACTCCTACCAACCACGTCATTAACACACTCGCTCTCTGGGATTCAGCCTCGCAGCACACTGTGTGCAAAGGCCTCACACCTAACGAGTGCTAATGTGATGAGTGCAGCACGATCAACGATCGGTCTTGTAACGGCGAGCGATCTGTCCCGGGCAGTGGATGGACAAGTGTTCCATTTTCGTCGGCCAAACAACCACCTGCTCGAAGCCTGCCTAGACCATGGCGCTACTATTTCTTGCCGTTGACTCGGTCAGTGTGATCAGTCAAGTGAGTGCAGGTACGTTCTGGTACATTTGATGCTGATAGGACGAAATAGGCTTGCATTTATGAAATAGTAAATTAGTATCATTGTCATTTCAGATCTGAAGATGGTTCTAGAGGAACCTAAACCGGTCATGTGAATAAATATTTTGCAATCAAGACGAATTATAAGTAACATTCCAAATGCATCTTCGGTTGCAAGTGTTCTTTTCAGAGACATTTCTAAATTATTTCAAAAATATAAGCATAGTGAAACGATATTACGAGGGTTATTCCAAAAGTAAGGTCCGATTGATTGCCAAATTGAAACCACAGTGAACATCAGAAATGTTTTACTTGTCACAATTAGCTACACCTTTCAGCTACTTCTCTACGTAGTCGCCGTTCTGACTTAGACTTTTGTCATAGCGTTGTACCAACTTTTCAATAGCCTCATCATAGAAGGCAGCCGCCAGTGCTTTCCGCCAATTCTCCACGCTGGCCTACACCTTGTTGTCTGTGTCAAAATGTTGTCTTCAAAGACAGCGGTTCATGTGACCAGAGATGAAACTCAGGGGGAGACAAATGCGGACTGTATTGTGGGTAAACTCACATTTCCATTTGAAAACGATGCAGGAGCATCTTCATTGCCCCTGCAGAATGCGGCTGAGAATTGTCGTGAAGACGAAACAGCACGACAGTTATGTAATGTTGGCTGCATAGCTTCAGGCGAAATTTCTCACCAGGCCCTCGTACTTGGCGGCAGACACTATTTTCTAGACATCTTTACGCACTCACTGCGAGCTCAGAAATGAGAAGAGCGACGTGATGCTAACTGGGGTTATACTAGAGACACTACCCAACACATCTGTGCAAAGCTTTATCGGATTTTCATAGTCGTTTCCATTTCGCGACCGATCGGATCTTACTTTTGGAATAACCCTCGTAAAATTAGTACAAGAGTACAAAACACATGAATGTTTGTTGGACTTGAAATCGACTACGTACAAAGAAGTGGGATGCTGCCTATTTAAAATTCGTAGAAGCAATGAATCTACATCTACGTGATTACTCTGCTACTCACAGAAAAGTGCCTGGCGGTGGGTTCAATGAACCATCTTCAAGCTCTCTCTCTACCGTTCCACTTTCTCGCATCCCCACCCTGACGCCGCACAGTGATGCCCCTTGCCTGGAGCTATGAGTGAAGGGTCGCCAACTTAGCCCATATCTGTACACCGCAATCACAGTTCCTATCCATTACTGCAGTCGCTCCCGTTTGAAGCTCGTAAAAATATACAACAAATGAACGGTGTACTGGACTTATTAGCAGCAGGAATTCGAAGCGCTCTCTCATTAACGGTCTAAACGACACTGAGCTACACTAATCAAAAACAAACAAAAACCTGTACGATCCGAGGGTCGATATAAGTGTCGATACCAACGACGGTACGGTACGCTACACTGTTGTTAAAATAAAAACTTGTACCTAGTAGGCACTCGATCAAGCAAGAAATTAAATGGCTCTAAGCACTATGGGACTTAACATCCGAGGTCATCAGTACCCTAGACTTAGAATTACTTAAATCTAACTAACCTAAGGACATCACACACATCCATGATCGAGGCAGGATTCAAAACTGCGACCGTAGCAATAAATTACAAAAATAATCTAGTAACTACACAGGTATGTGTAAATATGTCAATCCTGCTGGAAGCTCGTAAAAATATAAAATAATTAACAGTGTACTCGCCTTCTTAGCAGTAGGAATACGAGGTGCTCTGTCACTGACGGTCTTTGCGACACTGAGCTGTACTAACCATAAGAAACAAAAGCCTGTAGATATGTGTCGATGGCAACGGCGGTATGGTACATTACAGTGTTATTGAAAGAAAAGCTTAAGCAATTACAAAGATAATCTAGTAACTACACAGGTATTTGTAAATAAATCGGTCTCTCCTGCTGGAAGCTCGTGAAAATATACAACAAACGAGCGGTGTACTCACTCTCTTAGCAGCAGGAACACGCTGTGCTCTATCACTAACGGTCTATCTATAGTAGATTTTGTTGTGACGGAAGTAGAAACTAAAATTAAAATTTTGTAATTCAGTTATGTCAAGTGGTTTCACAGTCATACATCCCATACATCCCAAACCAGATCGTCTACGTGCCATACGTTACCATAGTCGTGTTGCAGTAAAAGGTCATTCAGTTCTTCACGCTGCTCCAAGTAACTGGCCTTACCGATTGTGCTTTTTTAGGTATTGTTTATCATTTAGATTTCTGTGTACCTGCCATGTTCTTATAAGTACGAAAACAGTTTCCAAGACGTGTCTACTTAAATGTGAATGTTGGTTTTAATTTGGTACCTTAATGTAGGTGTTTGTAAATAGCATCCAAAGTACGCTATCTGATCAAAAGTATCTGGACGCTACTTAGTAATGCGGAACTGAGTATTAGAGATGCCGATCTGTCAGTCTAAAAGGAGGCGGGGGAGTATTGCGTTGACAGCGGAGAAGCAGTGACAGCTGAGTGGCTCTGTCAGGACAGCTCAGTGACTTAGAACATGGACTAGTCGTCAGATGTTAGCTGAGTAACAGATCCGCAAGGGACATTTCAGCCCTTCTGAAGGTGCCTAAGTTGAGTTTTGATTGTGAATTGGAAACACGAAGGAACAATGAGAGCTAGATCAACCCCAGCCGGACTTCAAGTATTGACAGACAGAGACCGCCGATCGTTTCGGTGGATGGTGGTAAGAAATCTCATGGATCCAGCAGAATTTATGACTGGTGTATTCCAAAGTGCTACCAATAGTTCAGACAGCCCAACAGCTGCGCGTATGGAGTTAAAAGAAATGCGTTACAGTGGCCGAAAGCTCTTCATAAACCACAGGTTTCTGGAGTCAACTTTAGGGTGACGCTTGATGTGGTGTAAGAGAGCGACACCACTGCACAGAGGATGACGGGACACAACTGATGTGGAGCGATTGGTTTGGTGCATTTATTACTCTTAAGGAAACACTAAATTCGAAGCTATTTGATCGATTTTTGCAATAATGTGTACTCTCTACATGATACGGACAGCTCGGAAACGATTGTTGTATCTGCGTGACTGTGCATCCTGTCACAGAGCAGCATTTGTGAGAAAGTAGTTTTTGTACAAAAACAATGGTGACGTGGACTGGTCCACACAAAGCCCCATCCTCAATGCAATATAACAATTTTGGGCCGGCCAGTGTGGCCGAGCGGTTCTAGGCGCTTCAGTCTGGAACTGCGCGACCGATACGGTTGCAGGTTAGAATCCTGCCTCAGGTATGGATGTGTGTGATGTCCTTAGGTTGGTTAGGATTAAGTTGTTCTAAGTTCTAGCGGACTGATGACCTTAGATGTTAAGTCGCATAGTGCCCAGAGCCATTTGAACCATTTTTTAACAATTTTGGGATATGTTAGAACTTCCACTTCGCTCTAGACCCCAGTGTACAACATCAATACCTTCTGTGCTTTCGGCTATTGAGGAAAAATGGGCCGTATTCCTCCACAGATATTGAAAGTGTCCACAGACGAAGTCAAGCCATCATGAAGGAGAAGAGTGGACAGACACCTTATGTAATCTATGTTGAGCTCAGTTTGGTGTGAATAACGTAGAATTACAGCACTTGCTGTAATTCGTATCGAGCATCCTCGAAACGCACAAATGCCAGTTTCTGTAATAAGTGCATTTTGTCCTCCCTTGAACGTCCGCAGTTCTTCTTGTGCACTATACAGCCATATTGCTGCGGACTTACATGAAATCTGTTCATATTATTTTCTTACTTTGTTGCGGATGACCTTCCATTTCCACAATTATGTTCAATTATGTTTAGTACAAACTCCAAGGAAGACGATTGCCCTTAACAGTGTTTATCTGGAGACGGGATTTTCCGCTCCCTGTTCGACAAAGATGATGAACTATATGACTCGATACCTGTTTCAAAAAAAAAAAAAAAAAAAAAAAAAAAAAAAAAAAAAAAAAAAAAAAAAAAAATATTCAAATGATGGGACTTAACTTCTAAGGTCATCAGTCCCCTAGAACTTAGAACTACTTAAACTTAACTAACCTAAGGACATCACACACATCCATGCCCGAGGCAGTATTCGAACCTGCGACCATAGCGGTCGTGCGCTCGGTCACTCCGGCCGGCGATACCTGTTTCAGTATCACTTTCACTTGTCAGACACGTATCGTTATCATTGTACTCGTCTTGTACACTGTCCGCACAGCCGAGCATATACGACACAACACATTCCATTGACGCATCTTGCAGAAACGCTAATTTTTCGACAGCCACTTCTTTCGCACACTACGAAATTCCTTGGGCTCCTCTATAACGATATAACGATATGTCAACTTCGGTAGCTGTTGTCGTAGGTATAAGGTAATATTTGTTTTGCTTATCGTTGCCATTGCTCTACTCTGCATCAACACCACTGGTACTGTATCACTGTTGTGAGTTAATCGTCGACTAAGCAGCTCAACAACGATCCATAGCCTCATGCTGTTCTCACTATTGGATACCTTCACTCCCTCCCCCTGTTGCCATTAGCAGCCATTATTGTGGTTGTATGGTGGACAAAATGGGGTGAAGGGCGTCAAATGCCGTAAACATCATTCTTTTTTTGCGACCTAGCACTCAAAAAATGTTTCAAATGGCTCTGAGCACTATGGCACTTGGTCTCGGTGGAGGTTCGAGTCCTCCCTCGGGCATGGGTGTGTGTGTGTGTTTGCCCTTAGGATAATTTAGGTTAAGTAGTGTGTAAGTTTAGGGACTGATGACCTTAGCAGTTAAGTCCCATAAGATTTCACACACATTTGAACATTTGAACACTATGAGACTTAACATCTGAGGTCATCAGTCCCCTAGAACTTAAAACTACGTAAACCTAACTAACGTAAGGACATCACAGACATCCATTCCCGATGCAGGATTCGAACCTGCGACCGTAGCGGTCGCGTGGTTCCAGACTGAATCGCTTGGAACCGCTCGGCCACACCGGCCGGTCCTAGCACTCAAGGCGAACCATGTTAATAGCGTCGGCCTTGTCCATAATTGTGATCTATCATGGCTTTCTTTGATTTCCTGTATACGACAGTACCATCGAGTTACAACAGTTTAAGAACTCTCTCTTCAGTTTTCTGATTTCACCTCGTCGCGAAACCTGCTTCGAAACCGAAATGACTATGTCGATAACCAGAAATGGAGTCTCGTCCACCTCCTCTTTCAAATGTAAAGTCTGCTCCATAGTTCCTCGGGCGAGTACTTACGGCGTCTTCGACCGCACTCCCCAGGTAATAGACGGCCATTTAAAATGGTCATCCGTTGTTTTTATGGGCCAGAACATATGGTTTCATGTAGCACCATTATGGTCCAGCTTATTCTGGATGTAAACCAAATATTTAAGCAGAGTTCTCCTAGACATACACTATCTGAGAGGAAATATCTGGACACCTATTAGTGGATATTAATATGGGGTCTGTTCACCATTCGCCGCTAAGACCGCTTGAACCCTACTGGGGAAACTTTCAGTGAAGCGTCTGAATATCTGTCGAGAAATGGAAACCCATCCTTCCTCAAGATCCACATCAGCTTGGAGCGAAGTTGGCGTTCCGATTGATCCCAAAGGTGTTCCAGGTGAATGTTTTCGAACTTTTACTCTACCGTGCCGGCCGCAGTGGCCGAGCGGTTGTAGGCGCTTCAGTCCGGACCCGCACGACTGCTGCGGTCGCATGTTCGAATCCTGCCTCGGGCATGGATGTGTGTGATGTCCTTAGGTTAGTTAGGTTTAAGTAGTTCTAAGTTCTAGGGGACTGATGACCTCAGATGTTAAGTCCCACAGTGCTCAGAACCATTTGAACCATTTACTCTACATAGTATACAATGGCGTAAAATATCGTTCCGCATTCATTATTTTCTTAGGTGCAAGAAGAGGCCACTAGCTAATCACGAAACAACACTCTTGGAACCACACTTGATAGCAGGTAAAGATCTCCAGGCATTCGCTAAATCCAAATATTTCCACTGCATTGGCGCAGGGTACAGTGAGACTCATTCCTCCAAATCGCCTGCTAATCATAGAATACAGAAGCGTGTGGCTTGTGAGGTGCTGCTACACAACTGTATTCCACACTTTTTAACCTCCTAATCACAGTCACTGTGGCAGTTGGACTGCTGGTAGCTCTTTGTAACTCAAGGGTGATTCTTTACGCTGATTTTACGCGTTTCTTTACAACGACCCTCCTCAATGCCCGACGGTCCCTGACCGTTAGTACATGCGATCTGGGATCTGCCTGGTATTGGCTTGACTGTAGATATACAATGAAGGTTGTTACGACCGGGTGTTTCAGCTGCTGAGAATTTTTCCGGGTTGTATGGCCGTAGTCCATGCAACTCTTCAATCCCCGACGTTTCGTCCAAGGCTACGTTGGACATCTTCGGAGGTGGTCCTGGTTGAACTGAGTCTTGCCGACAACCGGGATCACTTCCGAAAATGTCCAGCGTAGCCTTGGACGAAACGTCTGGGATTGAAGAGTTGCATGGACTACGGCCATACAACCCGGAAGAGTTCTCAGCAGATGACTGTGGTTGTTCCTTCCCGTTTCCACTTCGCAGTTACATCACAATCTGCTTTGGTAGCTTTAGAACGGTTGAAATGTCCCTGATAAATTTGTCACTTAGATGGCACAATATGTCTAGTCCACGTTCCAGGTCACTGAGCTCTCCTAACCGCTTGTACTGCTTCTCTAATGACTTTCATACTGTCGTGTCTGTCTCTATGACATCTATTAGTCAACTCAGTGGTGGTCGGAAACAGTCTGAAAAGCTTGTAAAGGTGTTTCAGGGTAGGTTGTAAAGAGAAATAAATGCAAAAAAAGTCGGTAAGGTGTGCCTTCTCCGAGATTTTTAGTATTGAAGTTAGCCCAATAGATAGTTGCGGCGCAAATTCAAGCAGCTTGCCAGAGAAAGTGTTACCAAACGTGTTCTTCGATTGGTTTCCTAACTTAAATTTATCGCTTCCGAAAACGGCACAGTTTGGCTGGTAATGATCATCTGAACAAGTGGTAACTCACGGACTCACACTACGGGCGTCGATAACCACGCCGTTGAGTGCACGGAAACTCCAAACAAACACACACACACACACACACACACACACACACACACACACACACACACACACACACAGAGAGAGAGAGAGAGAGAGAGAGAGAGAGAGAGAGAGAGAGAGAGAGAGAGAGAGAGAGAGAGAGAGAGAGATCAATAGAATGTCTGTGAATTACAGAATTTTAACGAGAGGCAGTGCCTGAATTTACGGGCGCTTTGACCTGATGGATATTTTCAATGCTAAATACCTCGGAAACGTTGCAATGTACTGATTTTTTTCCTTAACAATTACTTCTCAGTACAATCTCCCCAGCAACACTCTTACACGCTTCTCAGACTGTTTCTAACCGTACCGTATAAAGCGCCTAAGTAGGGAAATCTTTGGACGACACTATTGGTTGTCAGTCACTGTAATAAATCAAAACGTTCAGGTACTTCCCACTTCATATCAGGAGGCATTGAAGGACGATCGACTACATCGAAGGAGGAAAATGTCGGACTGATTTACTGGGCAGATACTGAGGAAGCGTAATTCATGCACGCTTACAATAGCCAAGTTTGGCCAACTCTTATGCTCTGATTGTTGATATGCAAACTTTACCAAATTTGAATAACTAAAAATATTCCTACATCATTATCGTGATTTTTTCATGGGTTTGTTTAGTCATCATAAAGATATCAGAGATGGTTAACAAATTCAGTGGGAGCCCTCACGCGGAAGACGCCCTGTATCTCAAACAGCTCTGTCCACAACAATACGAGACCTGACATTAAAAAACTAAGTACTTCCTCCAACATTCACGTCGAGTGTTGATCTCGACAGTAGAATTAGAGAAATTCGTTCTCTTCTAACCTTGTTAACCTTCACAAATAGTACATCACATATAATCTCCTACGTAAGTGAACGTTTCCAGTTCTGCAACTGTCGGTTTCTTATCCTTTCTACGATCTGTAACAAACAGAAAACTTGGAGCCGAAATTACCTGTAAGTAAGCCTTCCTGTAAATAAGCCTTAAAAGTTCGATAGCACAAGGCAATTGTCTGTGACGACAAATCCCGTTTAGCGGAAGAAGATATGCCACTAATGATAAAACTCTTGGAGTCCTGTTGAGCTCATTCAAATGCAAAAGTCCAATAGCAACGACGACAGCAGCGCACTCAAGCGCTGGGGAATGACACTGCGATGCCTCCGTCACCACCGAGAGATTTCATCACTGGAGTGTGTGTTATAAGGCTTCCACTTTTAGAGATTTCTCCCTTTTTTAGGGCGAAACGCCTTATTTGTGGATAGGGCTACTTAATTTTGACAAGAATCTAGGGAAATTTGGAGTAAAATCCAACTTAAGGTGGTAACCCTATTATTTATAATATACACAATTCAAAATATTACTTTACCCTAAGGCTCCATCGAGTTTTGTAATGAGAGTTCCTCAAACTCTTATTCAATGTAATCCGTCTAATTTTTGCTTACGATGTTAATTAAGCTATTACCGCTATTATGGGCGGCATCGGAAGTTAATTGTATTATACCTACAATAATCGCATGGACATTTGGCTGAATGCACCAGGAAGTATGAAGGATAGATGAAAAGCAGATATGCTGCTGCATTTGGGCACGAGAAGATAAATGTTTTCTTGTTTGTCTTACAGGCTGACAACTAACGGTCTGCGCACTTGTCAGCTAGTACGGGATAAACAACACATATAAGTAACATTAATTCGTGAAAGCGGATTACAGACTACACACTCTCATCTTCAAATGTGGTACTTATTTATAGAGAGGAATAAGACTTTTGTAATAACATGCATTTAGTATTGCTACAAATGTTCGGTCGCTGATGCTGGCTGCCACAGAACAAAAGAGTGGTCGACTCAAGGTTTTTCGGCTGATTTCGACGTGTAACAATCAGCTTCTTGGCACAGTCCGCCAACTTGTAGTGCGGGCATAGTAGAGTTGGCTAGCTTTTCGTTCTATTCTAATATTCTATTAATTAGCCGTTTCAGTGTTATTATAATTAAAAATGGAAGAAAATGATGCCCAAGCACCTTCTTCGTTTCAAGACATAGGATCATCAATATCAACATTAAGGAAAGAAAAAATATGAAAAAAAATTTAGTATTTCTCTGTTGTAGAAGTTTTAGCTTGTCTGTAGACATCTTACAAAGGCGAGTCAAAAGCTTACTGTTAAATTTATGACTGTGGTCTTGTGTGTGGAATGTCTGAATTATTGGGACATAAATAAAGTTTCAGATACTCTAAGCAGATGGCTATTATACCAAACGGTGGTAATATATAAACATTTTGAAGTAAAAATCAGACTCGTGTGGCTAAGGCGTTAGCAATGGAATTCACAATCTGCGAAGGCATGACCTTCCTATTTCATTAGTCGATGATTCTGTTGCACTAATTACAAACTTATTTCCGGAGTAGAAATGTTTAGTAGATGTGGAACTAGGAAATCTAAAAGCAACAAATATTTTATGTCAAGTCATGGATTGTCCTATAAACAATTGACTGATATCATGGAGAACAACCATTTCAACATTATAATGAAATAAGAGGTCTGTCTGTGAAAATACAGTTGGCAGTAATTATTACATTCTTCAGCACTGTGACAAATAAAGTGGAATGCAGACTTTTTTATGATTGGAGACGAAACATCGTTATTACAGGTAGTCTGCGAAAATCATTTTATAGATGTTGGCCACTGATGAATCGTGTTTACGATTGGAGTTAACCTGCTCAGCCTCAATTAGGGCCTGAAGATGGTGTACTGAAGAACCGAAATTGGTCGCCATATAATGAATAACATCACAAAGACGGCAGGTGTTCCATTTTATTACATATTTATATTGGACTGAAAGCAAATGTGATACTAGAAGATTTAAAGACAAAACTCCCAATGGAAGAATTTAATGAGAGTTGCTGGGAATTTTATGTGTAAGTAATATTACTGAAATTTGTAGATCCCCAAGTAGCACTAAATCTGGAGAAATAGTCTATGAAATATGTGTTAAACTATTTTAATTTTTTGGTGAAAAAAAGCAACATGCAAAAAACAGAAAATAATTGGAGGCATCAAGCAAAATGCCTGATGAAATTAATTGGAATAAAGTACTAAGCTTGGAAGGTCATAATGGCAATTTTATTTACGAAAAACTTGAAATGGTCATTTGACTTTTACTAGCAGTTCCACATTCCAGTACTGAGGTAGGAAGATTATTCACTGTTCTCAAAAACGTAAGACAGATAAATAAATAGATTAATAACGAAACCCTTAATTTGTTGCTTCATGCAAAACTGGGAATGCCAGCAAACAATTACTTAATTTTAGAACTCTACAATGCCATACTAAATGAAATGAAAAGATGTAAAAATAATACTTCAGTTTCTGATCTGTAAATCTGCGAATGTGTGGTTTAGTGCACAATAGGTATTTTGCGTTATTCAATACATGAAATAACACGTTTTCCTTTTGTTATAACTATACACCCTAAATCCAGCGATTTTAAAGACTTTTAGGACATCCCAGGGACAATCACGAAAGGAACTAGGGTAAAACCAAAACCGTAAGTGGGAACATTTGTTTGTGTTCTACAATTAGCTCTTACATAGAATGCAAAATACGCCCACTGTACGCTGGCAGTGAAATTTGAAATCGAAACTTTTCAGTTACTGTCTGCTTGCTTTAATGAGAACAGCTATTCTGGTTTGTTAGAACAGCGAGATGGGACAATTAAAAGAACTATCGGTCTTTGGTGAAGATTCTTTGCGTAATCTTTGTTTTTGTAAATATACCCGAGGACTGTGTTTCATTCATCCTCTCACCGATCTGATACTACCTGCCACGTTTTTCTATACTGTGTACTCTCTTCATGTCAGAGTAGTACTTCCATTTGTCTTCGCTTATTTGTCATATTTATTACACTCTATGTCCTGCCTTACATGTTTTGCCCTCTAACACCACAAAAGTGATTCACCAATCTCATAAAACGTTTCATATAATCTTTTCCCTTCTTTTAGTGTTTTCCACATGTTGCTTTCCACGAAAGTTCCGCAGAGATGTTCCCTATTTCCTGCGTCCACTTAATTTTCAACATCCTTCTCTAATACCCCTTTTCAAAGATTTACATTTTCTTCATTTCTGGGTAGTATTAAAAAGGAATCAAATTAGCGGATGCTAACAACGTCATGAACGAGTCCAGTTACTGCCATCCTTTTCTCCCAAATTTTAATTTCAGCCCTTAACTTTATTTCATTCCTTTCATTGCTTCTTCCACATACAGTTTGAAGAGTACAGAAATACTACATCCGTGCCTTACATCGTTCTTAATCTGATCGCTTCTGTCTTGCGCTTCCGTTCTGATTGTTCCTACTGGTTCACGTGCATTTTGTATAACACCAGAATTTTGTTATGGTGTATACTTATTTTTATGAAAATTCCAAATATCTTGCACCATTCCGCATTATAGAACCATTCTCCTCAGTCGATAAATGTTATGAAAGTCTCTTGCTTTTCCTTGTTTTCCTTATCAAGTGTTACCCCGGAACTAAGTTTAATGTTTTTGTCGTTACCGTTGTTGTGGTTTACAGTCCGAAGTTTAGTTTAATACATCTCATCCCTTTATCCTGTGAAAGCCTCTACATACGTCCACTTCAAGTTTCCTACAGCAATGTTGTCACGTCCAGTGAGCGGCTTAGACTCTCAACGACACTGGTAACTGCAGAAGTCCATCCAGTCATCTAATAAGGATATTGAAACAAAGACATTACTTGCAGCTTCTCCATATGAGGTCACGTGATACCTCATGGATCCACGCAACATTTCCTGCCAACATACAAACCGACGCCCTTCCTTTGGCGTCTCCTTAGTATGCTGAGTACTCTCTGGCTACTGCTCTGTTACCTTTCAGGTGTTGCATTTTTAAATTTGCGACAGCATGCCTGGTTCTCCCTCTACAGTTTTTACCTCACATACTTCCATTCACTATAATCAGAGGATTGCTTTTATCCCACATACTTCCATCTATTTTAAGTTAAAAATTGCTTGGTGCCTTAGCGTGTGTCCTGTCAATCGATCCGTTACTTTAGTCGACTTGTGTCTTATATTTACTTTACCTCCTATTAAATTCAGTAGCTCCACACTGGTTATAAAATCTACCATTAAAATATTTCTAACTGTTCGTAACAGCTATTAGTCTGCACAACTGGATTAGCTAAAACGGCTTTGCAAGATGTGAACTATTTGAAAATCGTAAGTGTAAGCCAGAACAGGTCCCTCTGTAACAGACTATGACATCCAAACCCACTACTCCGACTTCACTGCCTCTAATAAACGAACAGCAAGTGTTCCAGGTGCTGTCGTAAACACTTAGCGCAGTAGAGTCCAGCATGGTCATAACTAAAACTTTCTGAACAAAATTTATTTTAAAGAGCTGCGCGCCATCAGGAAGGTTGAACTTAACACAAGAAGCTTCAACGCAACATAAAGCTACCCAAAACTTGTGTTATGGCTAACATTCTTCTTACTTCTGTCTGGAATGGTAAAAACGACATTCTGGTACACTGCCGATCTTGCTAGGATCTGCTGACAAGTATCTGGTCAAGTACGAGGTCTACCCAAAAAATTCCGGAACTTTATCCACAAAACTTTTTACGCTTAGCCTTTACTTATTGTGCATAGTCTCCCTCGTAGTACTATCCTCAACAGTAGATACGCCGCTCCCGACGCCATTTTCACTTCTGGAAGTAGTCTTGGTACGCCATTTGCCGGATCGTGCGAATTTTCATTTATTTCATCTATCGTTGTAAATCATCGTCGTTTCAGCGTCTCAACATCATAACCGTACACCCACGTCTCATCACCAGTTATGATTCTCACTCTCATTTGCGCGATCCAAAAGCTCTTCGCAGATTGTGAGGTGAAGGTCTTTCTGGTCTTGACTCGTGAACCGTGTGACCTACTTGGCGGCAACACGATGCATTCCAAGATGCTGTGTCAGGATTTCATGACATGATCCAATTGATATGTTACATTCTTCTGCAATCTCTCGGGCAGTAAGTCTTTAATTGACACGCACAATTTTGTTGACGTTCCTGACGTCAGTTTGGTTGGTAGACGTCGAAGGACGTCCTGAACGAAGGTCATCTTTAACTTCTGTTCGGCTATTTTTAAGCCTTGTGAACCACTCGTTACACTTAGTACGGCTTAAGCACTCATCATCGTAGGCGTCCTGCAGCACTTGGCATTTCTCTGATCGTTTTTTTGGTTTGTCGCAAAATTTAAAGCAGATTCATTGCTCCTCTAAGTCTGCCATCTCGAAATTCGCAAACTGTGTGGCACAACGTTCTACTCAATGCAGCACTGTATAATAACTGATAGGCATACAACATTGAAACTTCCGGCAGTTGCATACTACACACAGGGAGTGACCAGGGATGCTAACTGCATTTCGCTCCAACGCAACACTGAAGTATATCAGTAACGTTTGATGTAGTGTTACGCAAAGAGCAAGTGAATAGCTGCGCACAAATGATATGTGTTGGCTATTCAATGTATCGTAAAATACTCAGAACGTGGAACACTGACAACTGAAACATCGATTGTATTTAAGAGTAGAAGGCCCATGAAGAGTTAGGTTACCGTAACACGACACTTAATGTAATGAACGACAAAGCACTCAGAATAAACTCTGAGATACCCAATCTTTAATCGACATCTTACACGCGATATTACTAACAGTCACTTCCTTTATCTCTCGAATATATTTTGTAAAATGAAAAAAAAATTGCTCTGAGCACTATGGGACTTAACTTCTAAGGTCATCAGTCACCTAGAACTTGGAACTACTTAAACCTAACTAACCTAAGGACATCAAACACATCCATGCCCGATGCAGGATTCGAACCTGCGACCGTAGCGGTCGCGCAGTTCCAGACTGTAGTGACTAGAACCGCTCGGCCACCTCGGCCGGCTTGTAAAATGATATCAATTACCACTATGTTACACGAAATACTACGGTTTAATATCCGACACACAACATGCAAATGTAACACAGCTCGAATGATACAATACGATATAAAATTAGAGCTGCGAGAGAATTCTATGTTATCAACGCAGTGGTAGGCAATGACCTTCTGTTCAGTAGTATTTTAAGGAAGCTGAACATGTTCTCACATTTACGCGATAATGAAAAAAAAAAGCTATTTTCACGCGTTACGAAACAGAGTTTTAATGTTGATGGGGTGTATCTGGAACATTAATACGTCTTATCTTGCGTGTTGCTAGCAGTGAATGGATGCTCTTTGATTCCAACACGTTGCAATGCAAATAAATTTCGCCGGTTGCTTCGGAATGTCGTTTCAAGGCTGAATCCACCATAAAATTTAAAACTATTTCCAGATGCGTGACTAGATTATGTCGTATTGGGAACAGCAGATGTAGTTCTAAGTTTAACGATGAACAACTTGCCTAACTAGGTGTTTTAATCGGAGGTCGTCTGTGTATTTTTACTCAAAATACTGTAATCTCTGGCCCTTACGAAGATCGGTCTAAGTTCTTAAATAGTTTACGAGTTGACACCAGGAACAATAGGCTTCTGTCTTCACTCGTGACCATAAGAAGGTCAACATTCACAGTCTCTGTGCTACACTAAATAATACTGAAAATAGCGAGTATACTTTCTGAAGAACCCACAGTGCGCCTGCGTTCACTTAATGGAATACTTCAGGTTATAAGCTGCCCAATATAATACAGATTTCTGCGCCATGACGCCTTCTGCGCTGAATCTCCAAAAACTCCTTCTCTCTTGAAATTCTTGGCTCTTGTTGCCATTTTCTTAAAAATTCTTCAGCGTTTTCGAAATCGTCTTCTGCGTCGAAATACAGAATTAGTTTTTTTTCCTAGAAATCTAGTTACTGCAGCAATAGCGAAACTAGCATTTTCGCAGAAGTTCTGAGTTCTCCTTCTCTCTTTATGTAGTTACTGCGGTTCCCACCTCTATATACTCTCTCTTTCTTAAGGTTCTTCACTTTCCACTGCTACTAAAACTGTTTCACTTTCCCCAGAATAATTAATTTTTTCCCCTAACGAATTCCGTGCTCGCGCTCATCCATTCACACAAGCCACTTCCGCTCTTACAAATTACTCCATAAATAAAACGTTCCCTGTTCGAAATATACATATAATTGTATTGAAAGAACTCATACAACATTTCTCTTTATATTTTCATTTACGTAAAGACATGAAATAATGAAAGAAAATTTTAAAAATGTAGCTGGATACAATTTGATAATAGATTCCAGTAATACTGTCGAGAGGTTGTTGTGTAATCACAGAAGGGGCTGAAAATATGCCCGTTGTACCATACAGTCCTCTGTAGCATCATATTTCGAAAGCTTCTATTCTCTTCTTGTCTCTACTATTTATCGCCAGCCGGCCGGAGTGGCCGAGCGGTTCTAGGCGCTACAGTCCGGAACCGCGCGACCGCTACGGTCACAGGTTCGAATCCTGCCTCGGGCATGGATGTATGTGATGTCCTTAGGTTAGTTAGGTTTAAGTAGTTCTAAGTTCTAGGGGACTGATGACCTCAGATGTTAAGTCCCATAGTGTTCAGAGCCATTTGAACCATTTATCGCCAACGTTTCTCTTCCGTAAAAGGCTAGACTGAAGATACATACGTGCAGAAAATACTTCCAAACATTTAAATTTACCAAATTTCTCTGTTTCAGAAACATTTCCTTAGATATTGTCAATTTAATAATTTATACCCTGCACACCTCGACTATCTTTTATTTTGTTGCTCAAATCGGTAAAACATCTAATACTTTTAGTGCCTCATTTCATCATCAAATTCCCTCGGCATCAGCTGATTTAATAGGACTATGTTTCATTGCCTTATGTGCAACTTGAGTGTTTTACGACAACAGTGAATTAATTCACATGATCAGCTGATTTTTGTGATGTGCCATTTTCAAATGCTCACTCATAATGACATATAAAAATATGAGTACCATCATCGTAGACTCAAACGAGAACAACTTCCATGCTCATCAGTGTTTTCAATAAAAAGAACTGTCTGTTAATATATATGTGGCTGTGGTACCCGACTTAACAAAAGTATTTTATTTCCCTTACCTCACATTTTTAATAGCATATAATTTTTGTGAAGAGACTATCCCATCCATTCTCTTCAATTCATCTTAAAAGTCCTGAACTTTTTCAATTTGAAATTTGTCCTCGGTTATCTTCACTGTTTGCACAGTGGACTGTGATATCTTCGCCATTAAGCGGCCGGAGGGTTCAAATGGTTCAAATGGCTCTGAGCACTATGCGACTTAACTTCTGAGGTCATCAGTCGCCTAGAACGTAGAACTAATTAAATCTAACTAACCTAAGGACATCACACACGTCCATGCCCGAGGCAGGATTCGAACCTGCGACCGTAGCGGACACGCGGTTCCAGACTGAAGCGCCTTTAACCGCACGGCCACATCGGCCGGCGAGGGTTCAAAAAATGGCTCTGAGCACTATGGGACTTAACATCTATGGTCATGTCCCCTAGAACTTAGAACTACTTAAACCTAACTAACCTAAGGACAGCACAAAACACCCAGTCATCACGAGGCAGAGAAAATCCCTGACCCCGGCTCGGCAGGGGGTTGATTGGCAGATGACCTTTCCTCGCTTAAGCACAGACAACTTGCGAAGAGCCTGGCGGACAAGGAGTAGCTATGTAGACTACTGTGGACCCCTCCAAAAACTAAGAAAAAGCATAGAGCCAAAAGCTTCTAGAATGCACACGCGGCAGCCATTTTCATCTGCCTTAAAGAGCGAGAACGTGTCGAGAATTCAAGCACTGGAACGCAGGGCAGACGCAAAGCACAAAGAATTCGCACTTGGGGGCACGTGAAATAAAAGAACTGTGGAAGAAGTCAGCCAGATTTTTTGTAAAACAAAAAGAGAAGTGGGAGGACATTGAGGAAGATGCTTATAAATCACGAACGCCAGCAGCTTGCTAGACGAAGCACAAACATTAGGGTATCCAGGCCTTGAGAACAGACAGGCAGTTACAACGGAGTGTTGTGTAGCTGCTTTCAGATAACTTAGCAGCGAAAAAAAAAAAGAAAGAAAATGGAACAATGTGGGACCAAGGGACCAACGCTGGAAACTGCCCTCACAGTGAAATCTTGAGAAAGACGCTGATTTTCGACTCAAGCACCAGCCCACACAAGATAGAAAATTCTCGCCCTACACTGGAAGCCGTGGTCATGAAACGGCGATACTTCATTTGGTGACATTGCACATTTTGTCCGCGAATGACGTCGTGAGGAGTAAAACTTCGAGGAATCGTTGAACTAAGCAGATGTATGAGGGCTGAAGGGAGTCGTTGAGCCAGCACATAAGCAAGCGGTCACGGCGGCTCTTCCATCCATCGCCTACATCCGCCTCCCGGCACTGTGATCGCAGCTCTGGCCACACAAGAGCGGAGAATGTAGCTGGGCCTTGCCGTAAAGCCGCGGGTCGCCGATGAGAGCAGCCAACCAGCACCCCCTCAATAAAGAAAGCCAGCCTGCCCACGTTGTTCGTGGCGTCACAATATGGCGGTGGCAGTAGTCTGTGGAAGGCTGTAAACATCGCGCTGCACGTTATTGTATCGTAGTTTAGGTGGTTCATGAGTGGACTTACTGTGTGTAAACGTGCAATTTTTGGTTCCTTGTTGTACTCTGGACTGGACGATTTGTGTGTGTTCTGTGTCGTCTCACTAGTGATACAATGCCGTTTCGTTGTTGTGTGCCGAACTGTAGAGGCAACTACGATGGAGGTCCTAAAGTTTCCGTATTTAAATTTCTGGAAGATGAAGCAACGAGAACGGAATGTTTATCAAAAATTCACAGGAATAACTTTACTCCTTCTGCAAGTTCCAGGGTGAATGTTTTGTTTAAGTTTTTGAAACAGTTTATTTCTAACGAGGAAGAGTACTGTTTATCACGACTCATTTTCTTGAAATGATGGCCCCTCCCGATGTTATCTTCTTTACATTACGTAAATTCTTTATTCTGTAAGCGTAAGCAGTAGAAAATTGTATAAAACTGATAACTGAATCCTGCAGAGGCTCCTTCAAGATCTTTAGGTTTCTTGTACAGCGTATACATGGCTTTATATTTCCTCTTTAGTAATGCTGCCAGTAAAACAAATCCGTTTATTATGAAGTTTGATATATATGTATATCTAAGTAATTTTATATGGGCTAACAGTAGTATTCAGTTCTGTTACCTACTGTAAAATCTTTCAGTAAGCTGTTAATTAACAGAAAAAAAATTGAAAAGGTCGACCCAGTAAATTAAAGCAAAGGACAGTGTAGCTACAATACTAGCACATCTCTAATAAATTAGCTCTAGCAACCTGGTTTTCAAAATCCCTGTTAGTAATTTTGGACATAACACTGACTAAAAAATGTTTCTGGTCTTACAATGCACAGATAACATCTTCAGCTTATCCATGACCATATATTTCAACAGAAACTGCACTCTTTCGGGTATTAAATAACACTACCAGCAATCTCAATTTGCATTTGATTTTTTAAAATGCATTGCATTTAAAGGCTTGTAAACTTCTCTTCAGATGTTGCACATGTCGGATTTTTGATCAGTGCAGTTGAAATGAGGTGCTGGTGATCTTTTTTCCATTGCCATTTCATTAACCCTTTGTTACTGTGCTGGGATTGAACGCACCCTAGTTGATGTATCTCTCAGCATTGCCATGAGATGGCACATAATTTGATCTCGAACATTTGAGTAGCTTACTTTTATTAACTGTTGATGGTATTATAGTAGTGAATATCAGTTATCTTGGTTTGTGGAGAAAGACAGAAGCGTTTTTTGTTTGTCCTTTATCTAATAAATGTTTTCTGAATTTACCTTGCTCTGTTCTTTTTTTTTTTATGAAACGAGCTTAAAGTGTGTTTAACCGTGGCTTCAACATAAATACTAGGTTATGTCATAGCTCAATCTGTTACCACAACCTTTATTTGACTTTCATATTTGTTGACATCACCAGCTTTCGTTGAATTATTTCTCTGCTTAACCTAGACCTTACGCTACACTACAAACTAAGATGTGGGCGGCGGGCGGTGTTAAATATCTTTAGTCAAACATATCAGTGCTTCTGCCAGGTAAAACAACAAACGTAAAGTTTGCTCACAGCAAATTAACATTTGGCTTAATTTCTTCGACCACAGGTAAGTTATGCATTCACAGCACGAGACAACGTTCTTAGAACGAGGTATGAACGTCAGTCAACGATGACACATGGCAATGAACATTATAATTCTTAAATACAACTTTTAATTGTTGCTTGTGATCCAGCTTGACTGAAATCACAGAGAGATGCTATAAAGTTGTGATTGCGAAAACTATGATGTTTCGCACATTATTATTTGTAAAAGATACATGATTCTTTGCACACCTCTAGATGGAAAGGTGTTTCAATAATTAATAAACACTGTTTGCGCCAGATATTACATGTAAGCGAACTATAAATCTACAATGTGGACAGTATGATATTCATTATTTCTATTACTTTCGTCAATGCGAGCATTAAGAAAATGAAACCATTGTCTCTTCTTAGCTATTAGAGCTAAGAAAGTGAAATTCTTGTTGATAATCGGCCTATTGATGCTATCTATAACTTAATATGAAAGTATCTACTGAAATACAGTTAGCCTACGTAAAAGAGCGAATTCGGCGAAATTTATAAAGAAGGCCAGTCATAACTTTCTGGCAACAATAAACATACTAATCTTGAGCAAGTGGGACATTTGAATGGAGACGTGTTTTTGTAGTGGAAGAACAATAACTTCAGCATTTGCAACTATTCTTTATTTTGACGCCTTAAGATTATTGCAGTTTAAAAGAGATTTCTCACCAGACGTGTTTTGCTTGGATATAAAAGGCATCCTCTGTGTTCACAGATGTTTACTTTTGTTTACAGATTTTGGAGTCCACTGCTTTTTTCTGCGTTGTTAGCGGAAGAGAGACTCGAAACAACAACTGTGGTGGGACGTTTACCTTTAGCTATTTCTCGGCTTTCGCAACCTCGGTTTTTCTTTTGTGGTGATGTTTTTGCACTTAACTTTCGTAAATTCCACAAAATAAATGGAACTGTAGGTTTACTTGTTCCATACTCACTGCTTTTGCAACTATGTTTTTTTCAGATTCCAACCTCCATTATGAATGAAAGAAAAAAACAGTGCATTTTAAAACATGTAGACAAGAGGAAGAGGCACCAATGACTACAAGAAGATGCTTTATAAATATATGCTAAACGCTCATGCCGAAATACTCCTTTTAAATTTCAGTAAACCTAAGAAGGGAAACTATTCAAATAAAAGAAAAACGAGTGTGATGAAAACCTTCTCTTAAATTGCAATGAGCTTAAGACGAGGAAAAAAAAACAATTTGTACATAATATGTGCTACGGAAGATTCCCATGCGAATAAGCGTACTACATCGTTTCGAAACCACGAAGACGTACTGAGCAATAAGTCACAACGCTAGCCGGCCTCGGAGCTCGAACTGCCTCGGACCACGCTCGTGACGTCACACATGAGTGTACAGGCTTTCTATCTTCAGGGGTGCTGAAATAACTCGCCACCGTCACTTAAAGAGGCGACGCGCTGTATCGATCCAACGTCTGCCGGCGAAATCACCACACGACGAATGACCAATTAGAACGGCGAGATAATTCATTCCGCCCTCCTTCCCCTTAATAACTGAGTCGTGTCCACGGGCAGTCAAACTGCCTAAGAGTTGTAATTTTTGTGTGTTAAAGGTAACGAAATAAATGCAGTCATTTCATGTTTTATTCATTTAAACAATCTGTTACATTCGCTTATCAATCCCTTAATCTCATAACGTTTTGCATTTGATTTCACTTAATTATTGTTGCCAATTTTTGGTTCACAAAATTTGCAACCACATCTAGCCTGATTGCTTCAGTTTTCGTACCCCAGACGGCCTGAATGAAAAGATCTTGCCCAATTAGCGGGTGAGCTACATAATTGATAGGCTATCGGGGTCTCGTATTATTGTTATACATGGTACCAGACAGTGGAAAGGCATGGACTACGACCCAACTCTCAGGGAGCTACTGATTTGAATGGACTTGTGGGAAGGTGGCAGAAATCTCAACACAAATAAAAGCTTTAGAAATTATGACAAAGAGATATAATCTGAAATTGGAACAGGACAACGTACTCTTAGCTGGGGGCAGACTCCACTGACATAGACGCGTTCACGGAATGACATTAGGCCGGCCGCGGTGGTCTAGCGGTTCTGGCGCTGCAGTCCGGAACCGTGGGACTGCTACGGTCGCAGGTTCGAATCCTGCCTCGGGCATGGGTGTGTGTGATGTCCTTAGGTTAGTTAGGTTTAAGTAGTTCTAAGTTCTAGGGGACTTATGACCTAAGATGTTGAGTCCCATAGTGCTCAGAGCCATTTGAACCGGAATGACATACACACTGATAAGCCAAAACATTATGACCACTGCCCACCAAGCCTTTGGATACCACCTGATGGTGTTGCGGACACGTGACGATGTAAGAGAACTATGTAAGTGGAGCTGACACGAACGGGGATCATCCTAGCGAAGATACGAGCTGCAATCCATTGAGATAAGCGACTTTGACAAATGGCAGATTGTTATTACACAGAGCCTGTGAACGATTATCTCGAAAACGGCGAAGCTGATCTAATGATCACCTGCTACTGTCGTTAGCATCTACGGAAAGAGGTAGTAACTAAATGGTTAGACGTCCACAACTCTTCACAGAATGTGGATTTCGGAGGCTTGTCTGCTCTGTAAAGTGGAATAGACTGTGCTCTGTGGCATCTCTGCCGAAAGAGCACAATGCTAGGACACGATAAGTGTTTCAGAGCACAACGTTCATCTATCGGGTGATCAAAAAGTCAGCATAAATTTGAAAACTGAATAAATCACGGAATAATGTAGATAGAGAGGTACAAATTGACACACATGCTTGGAATGACATGGGGTTTTATTAGAACCAAAAAAATACAAAAGTTCAAAAATGTCCGACAGATGGCGCTTCATCTGATCAGAATAGCAATAATTAGCATAACAAAGTAAGACAAAGCAAAGATTATGTTCTTTACAGGAAATGCTCAATATGTCCACCATCATTCCTCAATAATAGCTGTAGTCGAGGAATAATGTTGTGAACAGCACTGTAAAGCATGTCCAAAGTTATGGTGAGGCACTGGCGTCGGATGTTTTCTTTCAGCATCCCTAGAGATCGATGGATCGCAATAAACTTGCGACTTCAGGTAACCCCAAAGCAAATAATGGCACGGACTGAAGTCTGGGGACTGGGAGGCCAAGCATGACGAAAGTGGCGGCTGAGCACACGATCGTCATCAAACGACGCGCGCAAGAGATCTTTCACGCGTCTAGCAATATGGGGTGGAGCGCCATCCTGTATAAACGTCGTACATTCCAGCAGGTGTTTATCAGACAGGCTGGGGATGATGCGATTCTGTAACATATCGGCGTACCTCTCACCCGTCACGGTAGCAGTTACTGACATTTTGCTGTCCTGCGCCATCTGTCGGACATTTTGTGAACTTTTTTTGGTTCTAATAAAACCCCATGTCATTCTAAGCATGTGTGTCAATTTTTACCTCTCTATCTACATTATTCCGTGGTTTATTACGTTTTCAAATGTATACTGACTTTTTGATCACCCCGTATATTGTTAAACATGGAGCTCCACAGTAGACCGCCTCTACTTGTTCACATGTTTACCCAACGACATCGTCAGTTGCCACTGCAGTGGGCACAGGACCATTGGGATTCGACCGTCGATCAATGGAAACGTGTCGGCTCTTCGGGTGAACTACATTCTTGCTGCGTTACCTCGATGGTCGTCTCCAAAAACGCCATCGTGGATGTTACGGTGGTTCGAAACGCCACAGACGCAGACTGATGGAAGCAGTATTGTGCTATGGGAGACATTCCCCTGCGCTTGCGTGCGACCTGTAGTAATAATCGAAGGTTCACTGACAGCTGCGAACCACATGCTTCCCTTCATGTTTGATGCCTTTGCCGAACGGCGATGTCATCTTTCGGCAGTATAATTGTCCGTGTCTCGGAGCCAGAACCGTGCTACCGTGGTTTGTGGAGCATTACTGCGAACTGACATTGATGTCTTGGCGACTGAATTCTCTTGATGTAAATCCTACGGAATCCATCTGGGTCGCTATCGGGTGCCATCACCGCGTACGTGAATGAACGGCCCGTTTTTTACGCAAATTACATGACTTATGCGTAGACATGTGTTGCTACATACCTCCACAAATCTACCAAAAATCTGTCGGATTCCTGATAAGCAGAATCAGTAATGTATTTCATTCGAGAGACGAAACTAGGACAACAGGCGGTCGCGGGCTACACAGCAGCTAATGGAGCTTCCAAGAAGACGTTCCAGAATGTGCTGGAGCGACGATGCTCGAGGCTTTTGTTAGCTGGTCGAAACCTCACAGTCGTGCGTCTACGGCAGAAGAAACGTAGTTCCGGTGCCACCTTGCTGGGTCGACAGGCGGCTAGCTGTCACCTGCTGGGCCAGAAACCTGGCCACTTCCAGTTTGCTTCAGAAGTTTCCTAACCGTCTGGACGGCCGTATGTTTTGTGTTCTTGCGAGCCTCAGGAAGAAGAAGACGCTCCATGAGACGCCTTCTAAACCCCCAGGACAGGACAGGTAACTGGAATTGTGGAAAGGGGTCCAAATGAGCGGCTGTCAGTTACACTAGAATACATATAACTTTATTTATTTGACCAAACAATACAGTAAAAATTCTTGAACTTAGTTTTCGGCTGAATATGCCACAATATGGTATGCCTTAAGGGCACAACCACTTTAATTTTAAAAGAAGGCTTAAAGCCATTAACTCAAAATACAGACGCCAAAAACAATATTTAGAAAGCAGAAGGCATCACGTTAAGTAAGTTATATAATATGGCTGAAGGCCCAAAAGTCTAACACTTGTAAAGCAACAACTTTAATTTAAAGATGGCTGAAGGCCGTTGATTTAAGACTCAAGGTAAAATTAAATAAAAAAACGGAAGACAGAAGGCGTTATCTTCAATTGGGCTGAAGGCCCCAGTCTGATGCTCGAAAGACAAAGATCCTTAATTTGAAATCGGCTGAAGGCCCCATGACTTAAAACTCAAGGTAAAATAAATTTAAAGAACAAGACTTATCACAAATTAGGATGAAGGCTTCAAACAATCTAACACTTGACAAGCAAGGAACTTTAATTTTAAAACGGCTGAAGGCCCACGACTTAAAACACCACCAAAAACAATTCAGCTTTAATTCAAAACATCGGCTAGGAGCCATACAAATACACACAATAGAAAATAAGAAAAGGCAGTGCAGCTAACGGCGCTCAGAAGTTTCGGGGGTCGACCAGCACTTGAAATACTAACGTTCACTTAGGTGAGACAGGCAGTCGGCCCAACCATTTTCGATCCGACGACAACCCAACCAACAGACAGTCAACGGACCCACCGACAAGGTAACTTGCACTCCACACTACCAGCACACAACCGGGAGTTAAAGGCAAACGTAAAAGGCTTCGACGCCCACAACCAAGCACACATTAAGCTGTCGAACTACACACTGTGCTGGACAGTGACAACACGGTGAGGAAAGGACACTGCCTAAATTTACGTCAGTGGCCAGGGCACGTAACCGAAACGTCAACGGCCACAAGGCAGAAAATTCCGCTGGTGCACTTCAATTCAAATAACCAAATACAATGAGACTCCACCGGACGGTGGCTCAATCTTCAACAACTCGAACACACACGTTGTTGCTCGCGGGAATGTCCCAACAGCCAACGACAAGAACCAAACGGCACAATGTGAACAGTCTTGACTTGCTGGTAAATTAAGTCCAAACTCAACCTTCGTGTCCAGGGTCGGTGAGCTACGGACCTCGTAGCAATGGGAATAGCCCCACACACTCCGATACTGCGTAGAGACCGACAGCGGGCCAGGCCAAAATACGTCCCACGGAGATTTCCTCGCTGCTCCACGCCAACCGACCGACTGCTCGCACACAGCACAGCCGGAAACTATAAGCACCAGACCAAAGATAGTACAAGGTGCGAATATCGAATCACACCGCTGCTGTCTATCGTGGAGAGAGCGAACAGCAGCATAATCGCAATAACCGTGGGAAACCAAACACAGTATATTAACCAAGGTTTAAACCTACCCATACATGAGCAGAACACGGCTTACTCCGTTTAAACTTGGATACTTTTAATGGCTGCTGTCAATTTGAATAATTTCCTAACTCATCTCAAAATGACGGCACCCGGACCTGTTTACACATCTCGGTTCTTCTGTACGTAGGGAATTATTATTTCAAGGTTGATTTCATTTCTGTAATAATTTAGATACTTTAATTCGTGGTTTAACCTCTAGATACTTTGAAATGACATTGATAAGCAAATTATGGGTAGAGAAGGGGTTTGTTTTTCGACAAAAGGGCCCAAATCTGTCATCTGATTTCATATACATTTATTACTCTCGACTCATCCTTTGTTTCCGCCTTTGCGCAGCCGCCCACGCGCTCGTCACTGCATGTGGATTCTTGTGACGGTTCGTATTACGAAAATGGTAGCATGAAATTAGTTACCTGCATGTCATTTTATGGGAGAGATCAAAGAAATCTCGATTCATTACAGTAGATAGGGGATAGGCTACAATACAGTGTCACTCCCCATTTACAGCTCCTACAGCTTCTTAAAATCAGACTGATCGTTATGCACCAGGTAATCAGTTTACTTCTTAATTATTTTGTGTACTGTTCCGCCTAGTAACTTGACCATAATTGCAAGGCAGAAAAGTTTCACTTCCCCGCTGGGCCGAATCGAGTGAGATGTTTACCACAAGTTAGCTGGGGCTGAAAGAGCCCAAGATGGAGCGGAGGGCAATAGAGAGTCGGCGACGCGACTCGCCAATAACGGATCGTGGCTCCCCAGCACTCTGGCCCGACAAACGACGGCCATCAGTCTGGGGGCGGGAGCGAGCAGCCGGCCTAATTCTGCGATTAGTGCGCCGGACGGCGGCCTAACTGATGCGACGCGAGGCGAGGGTAGCGCTCAAACCGCCGCCTAGTGGCTCGCGGGACAAACACCAGGAGCTGCTGCCACTGTGTGAGCGCAACCGAATGTAGCCGACTTTTCACGAGCCGTGACCATGAGCGTGCTAGTAGACGTGAGCGTGGGAGCTGCTGCCACTGTGCGTGCGCTACCGAATGTAGCCGACTTTTCACGAACCGTGACCGCGAGCGTGCTAGTAGACGTGAGCGTGCTTTCCTGCGTGGTTGCTGAGCGCTCGTAATCCATCAGACGAGACGTGGTGAGCGATCCAAGTGCTCTACAGCGCCAATTTTTGATGTTGTCATGGTCTCCAGTTTGACGATTGCTTTGATTCAGATTCTACGCTTGTCTGTTCTATTCTGATATACAATGAATAACAAAAGTCACGGGATAGCGGTATCCACATACACAAGCGGCTGTAGTATCACGTAGACAAGGTATAAATGACCAGCGCATTGGCGGAGCCGTCATTTGTACTCGGGTGTATCATGTGAAAAGGTTTCCGAAGTGCGTATCCCCGCACGACGGGCATTAACACAATTTGAACGCGGACTGGTAGATGGAGCTAGACGCGTAGGAAATTCCGTTTCGGAAATCGTTAGAGAATTCAATATTCCACGACCCACAGTTTCAAGTCTGTGCCTAGAATACCAAATTTCAGGCGTTACCTCTCACCGCGGACAACGCACTGCCAGACCACCTTCAGTTAACGACAGAGAGCAGAGTTGTCAGTGGTAACACACAAGCAAAGCTGCTCAGAATAACCAGAAAAATCAATGTGAAACGAACGACGAACGTATCAGCAAGACAGCGCAGAGAAATTTGGCGTTAATGGGCTATGGCAGCAGACGAGCAGCGCGAGTGCCTTTGTTAACAGAGCGACATCGACTGGGGCCTCTCCCGGGCTTGTGAGCAATTCGGTTGGGCCCTAGACGACGAAAAAATAGTGGCCTAGTGATACGAGTCCCGATTTCAGTTGGTAAGAGCTGATGGTATGGTTCGAGTGTTGCGCAGACCCCAACGAAGTCATGAATTCTAGTTGTCATGCTTTTCCGAAGGAACATTGCGTCGTGTTTCCGAACGACAAAGGCTTTGCAATATCGTATTTACCCACCATTATCGGGCAAGCGACTCTCAATTAAAATACCTATCCTGTACGGGAATGTACATAACGGGTGTACAAGTGCAGGTCGTAGAAACGTGGAGCCGACCAATGTGACCGAGCGGTTCTAGGTGCTTCAGTCTGGAACCACGTGACCGCTACGGTCGCAGGTTGGAATCGTGCCTTGGGCATGGATGTGTGCGATGTCCCTAGGTTAGCTAGGTTTAAGTAGTTCTAAGAGACCTCAGATGTTAAGTCCCATAGTGTGCAGAGCCAACTGTAAATAGTGCTTGAGTAGCCTACAATAAGGCGACCGCTCGCTCGCTGATGGTTATTCATATGTGCAACCGCGAATACATTTCATGAAAATGGTTATATTCCGCTACTTGGAGACCATTTTCAGCCATTCATGGAATTCATATTCCTAAACAACGATGGAACTTTTATGGATGACAAAGCGCCATGCCACCAGGCCAGAGTTCTTCGCGACTGGTTTGAAGAATATTCTAGACGGTGTCAATGAATGATTTGGCCATCCAGATCACATAACATCAATCCCGTCGAACATTTATAGGACATAATCAAGAGGTCAAGTCGAGCACAAAATATTTATATTTATTTATTTATTTATGCATTTATCTTACCTGGCAAGATTAGGGCCTTCAGGCCCTCTCTTACACCTAACCAGGCATACTCAGATTCAACAAATTTCAGTTTCTACAGAACCTTAAGGACATATAACATGTTGTATAGTATTAATGTTAAAGAAAAAAATAGAGATTATAAAAGGAGTACAATGGTAATTATAACAATCAAAAAATAATTATAATAATCAAGAATAATAATAGTAATGACTATGTATATGAAAGTAAGCATATTTTTCTTTTATGAATGTCAGTCCTATTGCTAGCTGGGAATTTTCTGGTTATATTCTTGCAGCTTGTGAGTTATTCTCATCAAGCATAAGAAGATAGAATGGGGTGAAAGAGATATAGAAGAGGTAGATAGGTTAGAGGAAGAGAAATAGAATGGTAATAATTTGAAGCTATGATGGAGAGGAGAAAGAAAGAGATGAGGGGGCACAACAATGGTGGCTATACCGTCCCTAATATGTAAGTCTTGAGTTCCCTCTTGAATGTTGAGTGGTTCTGGATAAGACGCAGTCATAGTCGTATGGCTGAGATGGAGAATGACACGGAGAAAGATTTTGTGTTATGTAAAGGTACAGCCAAGATGCTAGACGTATCCTATCTGGTATTGCGGTTGTGGAATGATGATAGGTGTTTAATTTGAGAAGATAAGTATTGGGGTCACCAGTGGCTAAGAAATCGATGAAGTGAGCACATCGTGTGGAGATCGCGTGCCTTATGTGGGCGTATCCAACCTAGCTGGGAGTATGAAGGACTGATATGATCATACAACCGTATATTACATATGTATCTGACGCAAGCATTCATCACTAGCTCGAGGCATCTCGAATTTTCACTATTTGTGCCGTGTTGAACTACATCACAGTAGTAAAGATTAGGCAAGACTAGTGTTTGGACTAATTTTTGTATAACATGGGTTGGAAATATTTTCCTAAATTTTTGAATTGCATGTAGGGAGGAGAGCGATTTCCGGCAAGCTGTGACTGTTTGTTCTTCCCAGTTTAGGTGTTCATCCAAGATTATTCCAAGGTCTTTTACTGTTTTTTGGTATGGTACTTGGGTACCATTGAGGAGTATTTGAGGGACTGTTTCGCGAAAGTACCGGCTGATTAACTTTGGATGAGATATAAGTATGACCTGAGATTTCTTGGGGTTTAGTTTCAGACCTAGGTTCTGTGCCCATCGAGAAACAGAGAAAAGATCTGCGTTCATACTCGCTACTGCGTCAGCAATGTTCTTGGGGCTTGCACTTATGCACAGTTGGATGTCATCAGCATATAGATGGTAGTTGCAGGAGTGAATCACTGAAGAAACATCATTAATGTACAGTGAGAAGAGTAATGGACCAAGGACGGAGCCTTGGGGAACTCCAGAGCGCACGTTTTTCCATGATGATTTTTCCGACCCACAAATGACTTGTTGACTTCTGTTTTTGAGGTAGCTGTCGAACCAGAGAAATTCAGATGCTACATTTTAATTAATAATATATCAAAGTCAACTGTATCAAAAGCCTTGCTAACGTTCACAGACACTTTCGTAATTAGGGACGGCTATAGAGACAGCATGGCACAATAATTCTGTAGGGGCCTTTCAACGGCATGTTGAGTACATGGGCAGAAAGAGATTCGACACGACAGTAGTTCACTGCCTGACAAAAAGACGGAAGCACTTAGAAGACATGTTCGGATATCACTGCTCCTCTGTACAAGTACATAATATCGGTGGGATTGTCAGTGATTTAGAGTTGCAATTCTCTGTGTCAGGTGGAATGGCCACGAGATTGCATTAGTGTTGCTTCTGTTAATTATTATTATCAGACCTGATACGCTATATGAGGGACGTGAACAGCATCAGACATATGGACCCAGTGCAGAACGTGCATATACCTCTTACTCGTATGTGACAGCGCTATCAGCAGTGGAAAGAGTTTCAAAGTGTGTAACCTCCCCCTCACTTATCGACCTTAATGACAGTGAAAAATTAAACCGCGTGCACCTAATGGAAATTTGGGAAAAGCAATCGTCGCCGAAGTTAATCTGTCGGTAAAGAGGGAGGAAAGGGTTACATCTAAATGAAAGGAAAAATGGAAATGAAATTGGTGGAAATTAATTTTGAGAAAAGGGTAAAATTAATAAATAAAGTAAATGTGTGGCCGTTACGTTAACAATTAACTAGCGGTAATTGGATATTTGAGATTTGGGGGAAATTACAGTCGCCAGTCCTATGGACAATTACTATAGTAACTGAAAAAGAAAGGTTATTGCACATATAATTTGCACTAAAAGCGTGGCAACTGAGGGTTGACACGTGTTGTGTGAAAACTGAAAGTTTGTCAGAGGTAATAAATTTCGCTACACTCTGACTTTATTTAGCAAAAGAATTAATAAAACCGGAAAATTGAAAGTTAATTTAGTGACTGAAGTTAATAGTGAGATTTGTTTCTGAAGCTCTACGAAATTCAGTAAAATAAGGTTAGTCTTGGGTTACCTCAAGAATCATTTATAAGCTACTTGAATCTACGAAGTTAAGAAAAAAAAGAGATTTAACTTTGAACCTGAATTAAATGATTCTGAACAATTAACAATAGTAAAATTTAGTACGTACCAAGATGAGCTGCAGTCACAGGTAAGCTAAAATATGGTAACAAAACTCGCACTCTTAATTTGTGCTTGTGTAATCTAAATATTGTAGCCAGCTATGAATACTTTAACTAAATTTTGAAATTAAAGCAGTGAAATGGAATGATATTACTTTAAAGCTGGCGTCTGAATTTCAACGACACTTGGGTTCATTCCGGAAAAGGAAGGGACCCTGCTTGGTAATGCAATTGGGACAATGAGCAACAAAGGTTCATGCTGCGTTGCTGTAATTTAGTGAGAAAAATTTAACAGTTTGAAAAGCTGAGGTCTGCCATACAGTTCTAAAACTTTACGTGCTTCCAGTCTTCCTTGTTGGTTGATTGAAGGTTTGAAGTCGTAGATCGAGGAGGTGGCGACAGTCACTCATTGTCGGCCGTCGCTGTTGCAGAAGCTGGATGTTGGGCCGCCTCCTTCTCGACATGGTCACCAGGCGAAACGGGCTCTTGATGTGCGCCAGCTAATGCATCCCGTCCGAGACACCGTGTCAGAAACTATCATAGCAAGTGGAGCGCAATTACATGCTGCCAAACCGCGAAAGCGCGGCAACTCGCGGGAGCGTCACACAACACACCTGCTCCACCGCACTACTCCAACCAGACTCCCCTCTGCCCGCACTCCAAGCGACAGAGTTAACACTCTCAAAGACCGTAAACACTTTGGTTCTCCACACGACCTATCGATGTAATCGTTCGATAGCGTAGTTTTCCCTATGCAAGACCCAGCGTAAAAATACAAATAATATTTACAAAACAACCAATTATATATATATATATATATATATATATATATATATATATACAAATAGTAAAACAATTACAATATGTAAAGACACAGAAATGTCATATCTTGAGGTAACAAAACAAGGAAAAAAAATTATAGTACAATAGATGGAAATAGGAGGATATGCATTTCCGGCGTTACAAGTGGTCTCATTGTGGGCCTATATGCGGCTAGCTGGTCAAATTGTGCAGTGTTCAGATTTACGAGGCATTCGGAAGTGACAGTGGCTCAATTTGCATTGCATAGGACCGTGAGGGAACGCATACTTTTCAAGGTTCTGATCAGCCGTGTCTGACCACGACAAGAAAGGGTCGTATTTGTGCAAAAAGCATATCGTAGCTCCCTCACATTGATGCCTGCCATCTGAGAAGGAGCGGACTCTCTGTGTCTTCCTGCACCAATGGTCAGATACTAGCATTAGAAGGACTAGCGAATTGCCATCCCGTTTGCAGCTTGCCGTTAACAACACAAAACAGAAGACAGAAAAATTTTGAGGGGCGCTGTGAATGGAAAGTACGGACTGCTCGTAAATGGCGTCGTATTGTTTTCAGCGACGGGTTTCGGTTCTGAACTATCCTGGGTGACCATCGTCGGGCCGGCCGCTGTGACCGAGCGGTTCTAGGCGCTTCGGTCCGGAACCACCCGGCTGCTACGGTCACAGGTTCGAATCCTGCCTCGGGAATGGATGTTTGTGACGTCCTTATGTTAGTTAGGACTACGTAGTTCTAACTCTAGGGGACTGACGAACTCAGATACTAAGTCCAATGGTGCTTAGAGCCATTTGAATCATTTGAACCGCCGTCGATGAGTACGGCAAAGATATGGGGAGATGTCCCATTATTTCAATAATTTGGAGCATTGCGGTGTTATCAATGAAATTATTGTTATGAAGCTATCAGGTATGATTTAAGGCCGCGACTGGTAGTGACTGAGGGCATTCTGATAGTACAATGGTATGAAATGCATATGTTGCATCCTCATGTGTTATCTCTCGTGTGACAGATCGTGGTGTTATTTTTCAAATGAACAATGCTCGTCCACACATGGTATGTGTTCATCTTTGGGTTGAAGCTCTTTTTTCCGTGTTTGCTTTAACAATACATATGTTTTGGATAGGTTCCTCCTTTAACAAAACACAATTTAGTTTTTTAGCTCAAACATGTTTCACTGCAGTATCAGCATCTTCAATGGGCTTTTATTTTTGATCTGTTAAAGATGGTATGTGTCTTTATGAACTGTGCCCATGATACTGAGGTACTCCTGTGGTCAGCAGAATCACCAGACCCCTCCCCTACAGAACATGGGTGGGACCACCTCCGATGTCAAATCCGTCGCAATGCCAGTATTCGGGACATGAACAGCTGGAGTGGTTTTTGACCATCTTGCCTCAGAAGAGTATACAACTGCTTTTTGACACCTTTACCAAGCGAATCACTGCATGCATCCAGGCAGATTTGGTGCAAAGTCAAACTGAGAAGTGGCCTCATAGTATCAGGTCTTTTCGTAAACCTGATTATGTAATCACTGAAATAATATTACATACCCTCTCAACCTCTGTAGTTTCATTTCGCAATACAGCGGCAATTCTATGTGGCAAGGACTACGCATATACGTGGTAGGTGTAACCATACGTCACGCAATTGCCGTGAATCAAGGATTCGTTGTTTCTGGCCTCGGAGCTGGCGGCCGATAGCCTACTAGATGTGTTCCGTTTGGTTCAGATCAGACGAATTCTGGTGGTCAAGACGTCATCGTGAGTTCACTATAATGTTTCCCAAACCATTGTAGCACAATTTTGACGTAATGATACAGACAGTTATCCAGATGGAAGATGCCTCGTCATAGGGGAAAAAATCAAGCCTGGAAGAACGCAGGTGGTCTGTTATAAACATCACGTAGTGCACTGCTATGATGGTGTTTTCACTTACTACAATAGGTCCAATGGCAGCCCAGGCGAACGTCTCCCATAACACGGCAGAGCCTCCGCTGTGTTTCAAGCAGCCGTCCGCCCGGTTAAGCGCCGTATCCGAACACGACCATCAACTTGGAGCGACAAGAAACTTGATTCATCCAACGAGGTGACAGGTTTCCATTGACTCACTGTCACCTCAATGATCCCACGCTTTACAGAACGGGTAAGACGTCGGCATCCACATTCTGTGAGTGGGTGTGGAACTCCAATGCATTGTCTCCTACTTGGGGTTTCACCGTTTTTCAATCTCTTTGCATAAACGTTCAGGAGAGTAGCACGCAAATTTGGGACCAACTTCACCGTTCTGAGAGACCCCCCCTCCGAACTATGCGCCGTAACAATCTGCCCTTTGTCAACGTCGCTTATGTCAGTGGATATATCCATACATGTGTGTGTATGATCTGAAACCTCAATGGTGCAGGTAACGAAAATAAAGAGCTACTACAAACGGTTCATACGTGTTTAGACTTCTGTATTCTCCGAAGTATTACATCTACAAATATGATCGATGGATGAATTAGCAGCCGGCGGCAGTAGCCATGCGGTTCTAGGCGCTTTAGTCTGGAACCGCGCGACCGCTACGGTCGCAGGTTCGAATCCTGCATGGATGCGTGTGATGTCTTTAGGTTAGTTAGGTTTAATTAGTTCTGAGTTCTAGGGGACTGATGACCTCAGATGTTAAGTCCCATATTGCTCAGGGCCATTTGAACCATGAATTAGCAGCGTAAATTCATAGATCTTTTTTTTTTTTTTTTGCTGTATGTCCACTAGCTGGCTTTGTGAATGCAGTGCCTTGACAAAAGTGGAGACAAAGCAAGAAAGAAGGGTTTTTTCTGTTGGAATATGAGAGATGTTTATCTTTTACAAGAGTACACCATGCATTCGAAAAGAATTTTCGGAAAGGACCACCGCGTAACATTGTGGATTCGTATCGACAGTTTACGGATGCTGGTTGTCTCTGTGAACAGAAAAGCAATGAAAGTGTGCCATATGCAACTGCACAGACGGTGAAAGATAGTTTCTAATGCGGTCCAAATAAATAAACGGTCCGATCAAGTCACAAATTTGGAATTCCGCAGCGAAAGATTTCAAACCTTGCTGTCGTGCAACAATTTAAAGCGGTAGGTTATGACAGGTACCTTCCATTTTGCATCACAACGCAGGAAGCACTTGAGGATGCGCATATCGCCTCCAAGCTAATATTCAGCGACGAAACAACCTTCCATGTATTTATAAGCTAATCGCCACAGTGTGAGAGTGTGAGGTACTGAAAATACTCATGAAATTGCGGCACACTGTACCCCAGTTCACTGCTAGTAGCGCCACGTCACCTTAACGCGTCTGCGCGTAACGCACAAGTATTGCACCACAATTAAATAAAAAATTAATAATCAAAATTTACTTTGAAACGGTCCAAATATCAAGTCTTTATGTACCTAGACTCGACTGTTTCAGTAATAATGCCGTTTTAAGAAAAAAAAAGTGGCGCTAAATAATAAAACTAGAAAGCCTGAATTTGGTCCGAAGGTGCCTATGGAGCTCGTAAATAACCGGTGAAAGTTTCAAAGCTAAAGAACGAAATTTATGACCGGAATGCATGTTTTTAAGAAAAATGGAAAGCGCTAAAAACTTTATTTATAAACGTCAAAAATTTGTTTTATGCTTCAGTTCACCCTAAAAATCATAACTAAGAGACCACGTTAAGGTACCTCTTACAGTTTTTGAGTAATTGAGTGAAAACCTAATTTGTGTCTAAAATATACCCAATTGTAGTAGATCAAGTACCTGTAATTTTAATAATAGAAAATTTTTGTTAAAGCAGATCATAAAACCCACTAAATCGTATAGTGATACCAAAATTTAGGGCTCTAATGTTAATAAGAGCCAATACAAGTTCTAGTAAAGGTATGGTTCAAAATAAATGCTCGCCACAGAAGTGGAAATAATAGTCACCACTTGCCACGCGGATTTGTAATTATCACGGACGGCACACTAACAGTTACTTTAGCGAAACCTAAGTGATCCAGGACGGTGTACAGTTGTCGCGAGTTCACTATCCGTTTTTACAGAAGATACGCGTTTTGTCACAGTTCGTCTCTGACGTCATCCGATGCAGAGCGCGACCGGGTGTCTAACAGACGTACCAAATGGAGTGCGTTTTTCCGCAGTCAGGCAAAGTTTCTGATATGACCCTGTGCAAGCCTCCCAATCACTGCACAGCCCCTGCAACAAGAATATCTTCAGACTTCAAGAATAATGTAATGATTCTTGATGGAAAGGAGGCAGATGCTGAAGGTGCATACATTACAGAGCCGACAGTTTATTTCGTTAGAGTGGCAAATTACTCGTAAGAATTACAACAAGAATGCGAAGTTCTAGAGTGAAATGATTCCGACTGTATTACAGATGATGAAAAGATCCTTTAAAGGTATCGGTGCGTGCAACATCTTATGTAGTGGGGTATTGTGTTTAATGTGAACTCGACACTTACTTGCAAAACAGTTTTTAGGTAGGCTGCAGGTAACGTCGAAGTACGTTATAAGGGAAGTAAACTGGCCACTAGCAAGGACTAGAGCTTGGACTATGGATGAGGTACTAACTGCGTGCGGGAGCTCTGAAATTGTTCCACGTGACTAAAGAAATTTGCATCGTCCTGACACATATTTAGCATTTCCTCTGCTGTCGAAAAAGAATTACCCATCTATCCTCCCCTATATCAGTTGTGGGTTGTGATAAGTTGTTTGGCCCCGGTTTGCTATGGTACTGTGGCGCGGGGATAACATGTGCCAAGTCTGCAGACACCGACCTTTTTTTGGGAAAATTCACATCGTCTTTGATCGTTATGAAAAATGTCCTCTCCTGTCTTGCTGACTGGTCGTGGGCTGTCTCATTAGTGGTGTGTTCACATCCGGAGCATAAAAAATTGTCTTTGCTGCATTGGCAGCATCTGGGTGGGCGTTTCCATTTTATTATTCAGAAACACCTCGGTGTTTTCAGTCCCCAGTCATACGATCCGCCCCAATTTAATATCGTATGAACACTATACTGATAGTTTGTTTCGTACTCCCGAATTCTTATCTACGGATAGTTTCCTTTACTTGACAATATGCTCCTCTATAAGGCATGGAAAATGATATGGAAGATACAGAGAGTCCAGTATTACAGCCATAGTTTAGCAGCTCTTTTGTGATTTACAATCAAGTGAAGCTAAAGGGTAGTTAAAACTCTTTGGTTGAGCACTGTTCAAGTTGGTTCGAAGCGTCAATGAGTCTGGAGACATATCATGAGACATCTGGCAAAATATGATCCACACAATCGATAAATGCGCAATCTCTCAGGCGCTGCTAGACGACGACGATCCATTTTGTTTGGTGTATATAGGGCCTGAAAAGACGAAAATCCGCGCCCCCATCGGGGATTGAACGTAGATCCTCCTGGAGCAAGAGTTGCTATCAGCGGTAATAGACATGCAGCAACATAGCAAATAGCAAATATTTCAAATGAGTTAGTATCTTTCTTAAAAAATGACGTGTTTTGAGCTCTAGGTATCATTACGCGGAAGTACCGTCCTCAAAATAAATGAAGAATAAAGAAGAACGTGTAACAGACGCCTCAGAGGAAGGAAAACAACGGTATTATTTTTATCGATGATGGACTGTTGAGAGGGATCGCAAATAGCTAATGATGATCAGGATAGTTGCGTGAGACCGGTATTGGCGATGAAATTGAAGCTTCCTTTTAGTAGTACCAGCATTAACATCCAATAGCTTCGTCTAAGGTATGTAAGCTAATGCATACTTCCACTCTTTTGCCAATCAAGCTGTAACTAGAACTTCAGACATAATGTTATAAACAACATACAGTGCATCAGGTTGTTAATACATTTCTCAACTGCGAACTGTAGAAAAATGGTGTGTAATATTTTACAACAATTAGTGATTCACAATTGTAAATATTTTGTACCAAAAGTGTCTGTAAATGTTAAAATGCAACAATAGATTTACAGTAAGAAAATAAAATAACCCACTGAAGATACCACAAAAGTGCTGAAACATGTCTGGGTGAAACGAAACTGAAAAGGTGTATTGCATAAGGCGGAATTCCTTGTCCTGTTTTCATAGCAGGCACGGACATAAGAAGAACTGCAACACCAAAAGATGATTACTTTTTTTAAGTGTTTGTGGGTGATCAATCTTTAATGGGGAAGCAACGTTTTTCACCCGTAGGGTCAGCTCCAACGATTATTGTAGTATAAGATCAGAAACTAGTAGGTCGACAACAGTCTTCACCATTTTTGCAATGTTCGTTACTCGCCGCGTTGTGAACATCTGCTCAGCGGCCATGGCATTTGGCTACTGGTGCGACAGAATGCAGGTGAGAGACAGAATAGCAGAAACAAGTATAATTCATCAAACAACTTGTCATGCAAGGATCATCGAAGAATGCTAGTCTGCCAAAAGTAAATGTCTAACACAAATTATACTTCATCAGTTTACCTTAATGTACTTAATCAGCATCAACTCCATTTGCATCATTTGAGGACTTCTTGACCAACACATATGCTGAATACGACAAAGAATCTCTGTCTACCTACCTACTGTTCTTCATAGAAAGAGCTGATAACGATACCACGTTACCGATCACATAGTTATGAGCGTCCTTCCTCTTTAGTTGTAGGAACGACGATATTTCGATGTTGTCCCACTTCGACTTTCGTGACTAACCTTCGTTCCGGTCAACCAGAGTTCGTGATCATCGATAAGCCGATATATGCCCTTGTTATTGATGATTGATTCGGTGGTTAAATGATGTTCCCCCTAAGTTGCAACCTAAGTATTGTTTTGCTTGCTTTTCTGATTATGCTAATCGATTGATCTTTATAATTTACAGCAATCTCATATGAATGCTGTCATGTTAACTGAGTAAACGCGCATGTATCTCGTCGTGAAAGCCGGCCGGTGTGGCCGAACTGTTCTAGGCGCATCAGTCTGGAACCGCGCAACAGCTACGGTCTCAGGTTCGAATCCTGCCTCAGGCATGGATGTGTGCGATGTCCTTAGGTTAGTTAGGTTTTAGTAGTTCTAAGTTCTAGGGGACTGATGGCCCCAGATGTTAAGCCCCATAGTGCTCAGAGCCATTTGAACCATTTTCGTCTTGAAAGAATTAGTAATGTCATTCGAGATGTATTTAAAGCTTCACTCCCACAGGGAATTTTTACAGACAGATTAAAATATCACATTGTTAAGCCTCTTTATAAGAAAGGTCATAAGAAAGACTTGAATAATTATCGTCCAGTTTCTTTACTGACATATTTTTCCAAAATATTTGGAAAAGTAATGTACTCAATTGCGATTTGATATTTTAGCGCATTCCTGATTTTCACGGTACATTCGTGAAACGGTCGTATGGGAAAATTTCCATTTCCCCGGAGATGCTGTGTCCCATCGCTCGTGCGCCTACTACAACAACACATTCAAACTCACTTAAATCTTGATAATCTGCCACTTCAGCAGCAGTAACCGATTTAACAACTGCGCCAGACTCTTGTTGTCTTATATCGGCGTTGCCGACCGGAGCGCCGTATTCTGCCTGTTTACATCTCTCTGTATTTGAATATGCATTCGTATACCGGTTTCTTTCGCGCTTCAGTGAGTGTTAATGAGCAGCTTGTACAGATGATTAAACTTGAAATGTGTTTAATAGGACATCTGGTCAGACGAATACGAGTATAATGCACTGTCCATAGGAAACTGGCTCAGAGAGAGTGTTATTACGAACAGTTCACTGCTAAGCCTGTTCCCATCAGATACAACAGCAGCCCAACGATAGTTCTGGTATTCATGGGAACGTTACAAGCAGAAGATGAAGAGACAGAGAAGGTAAGTATACTGAACAGTTCAGTGTATAAATGGACATGACAACCTAAAACCAAGAGAGAATGGAAAGCTGTAGCACGGGAAGAAACACAAGAGACATTTATGGGAGAATATGGGCTTCTTCGCGGGAACGAGAAAGACTGATTGAGTACCAATATAAATTTCAACTATTTATAGCGAATATGCTGTTCAAATACCACAAATCAAAATAACATTCGGTTAAATGAAAAGCAAGAGCGTCAAAATGCGCTGTTAAGCGGGGAGGTGAGACTAAGTGGGAAGAGTGCACTGAATGCCTATACGAGCGGGGAGACTTGTCCGATGTGGTTGAGGAAGAAACAGGTATCAATATGGAAAACATAGGGGATACAGTATTAGGGTAAGAGGGTAACAGGGATTTGGAACACTTGCGATCAGATAACGCGTAAGGGATAAATAACATACCTTCGGAATTTCTAGCATCATTGAAGTAACTGTCAAACAAGACAATATTCAAGTTGATGTGAAGCATGTACGAGACGGCGACGTACCATCAGAGTTTGGGAAAAATACCATCCACACAATCCCAAATATAGCAAGGGCAGACAAGTGCGAGAACTGTAGCACAATCAACTTAACGGCTCATGCATCCAAGTTCCTGACAAGAATAGTATATCGAAGAATGGAAAATAAAATCGAGGATCTGTGAGAAAATGTAAAGACACCAGAGTGACAGTTCTGATGTTGCGCTTAACAGTGGAAGCAGGAGTTAAGAGAAATGAAGACGCCTACATAGTACATATAGTATTAGAAAAAGCGTTCGACAACGTAAAATAGTGCAGTTCGTTGGAAATTCACAGAAAACGTGTGTAAATTATGGGAAATCAGAGGTAGGTACAATATGTACAAGAACTAAGACTGCAAGGCCAAGCAAAAACTGATCGGATAAAAAAGTTTGTAAGATAGGAGTGTAATCTTTCGTCCCTGCTGTTCAGTCTACACATAGAAGAAGTAATGAAATAAAGTTTCGTGAATGGGATTAAAATGTAGGGCGAAAAGATTTCAATGACAAGATTCGCTAAATATCTTTCAGTCCTCAGTGAAAAAGAAGAATTACAGGCGGTGTTGAATGGAATTCCATCCATATAGTACAAAATATGGACTGAGAGTAGACCGACGAAAGAAGAAAGTAAACATGAATAACAGAAATGAGATTCGCTATAAATCTAATATCAAAACTACGAATCTCGAGGTAGACGAAATTAGGAAATTGTGCTATACTGGAAGCGAAACAACCAATGAGAGCAGACATACAAAGCAGAATAACACAAAGATGGCATTCGTTGCCACGAGAAGTCCATTAGTATGAAACATCGGTTTTAATTTCAAGAAGAAATTTCTGAAAATATAAGTTTGGAGCGCAACTTTCTACGTTAATGAATTAGGAGCTGTGGGAAAACCGGAACAGAAGTGAGCAGAGGATTATCGAAGCGCTATAGGAAGACGTTGACGTTAGGTGAAATGATAAGAAATGAGACGCCACTCTGCAGAATCTGCGACGAGAGCAACACGTGGAAAACAAAGAAGGGACCTGTGTTCAGACATCAAGGGATAATTTTCAGGATTATACAGAGAGCTATAGAGCGTTGAAACTGTAGAGAAAGACTGAAACTGGACTATATCCAACAAGTAATTGAGGACTTAGACCCGCCAGGCTAGCCGAGAGCGCTAATGAGCTGTTTCCTGGACTCGGGTAGGCGCGCCGGCCCCGGATCGAATCCGCCCAACAGATTAACGACGAGGGGCGCTGTGCTGGCCAGCCTGGACGTGGTTTTTAGGTGGTTTTACACACCCCACTAGGTAAATACCAGGCTGGTCCCCACGCCCCGACTCAGTTACACGCCTCACAGTCATCTGCAACACGTTCGCACTATTTCATGGTTTACACTAGAAGCAGACAGCTGGGGTACACTGATTCCGTCCTGGGGGGGGGGGGGGGGGGTATGGTGTGGCGGCAGGAAGGGCATCCGGCCACCCCTTAAAATTAACTATGCCAAATCTGACTTAACCATGCCGACCCTGCGCATCATGTGAGACATGGGCACTAGCAAAAGAAAGAAGTAATTGAGGACTTAGGGTGCAAGTCCAACTTTGAAATGAAGAGAATTGGCGCAACAGAGCAATTTGTGGTGGGCCGCATTGAAGCAGTCAAAAAGAAATAATCTTTAATATGATTCTGTAAACGGTATCCTCATATGTCGAGTAGTTGATAAGTGAAACATCTATGTATCTGTGTATTGTGAGTCACTACCGTAAAATTTAATTCATTGTGAAAAGTTATGGACTACACACAATTGGTTTGGCTAAGTGAGTTACTCAGTTTCATTTCACGATGCTCTGCCAATGGGATTACGGAGGAGATGTAATCTGATTACCAACCACCGTTTCATATGTAACATCACTGTTACTTTACCTTTCCTCTACTTCCATTGCTGCTATGAGGATTCAAGTGATAAGAATCCAATTAGTGTCACTGTTTGTACAGTTGTATCTGTACCGATCTTACTGATATCATGGACTGGTCGGCTGTTAAAATTTTGGTGTTTCAATGGCCTGAGATTGCATTTATGTCGATCTCGTTTCATTGTATGAAATCAGGCTTAATGGTATTTATGTTTACTTGAGAAGTGGGTCCCAGACGTTTACTGAGAGTCGAAACCCATGATCACACTAAATGGCGAGCGAAATTTACTTAATGATAATGACATGAACATCGAAACGCTTAAAAGACTTTCAGAATGACTGTATCACTGATATTAATTGAACATTAATTTTACTTTTGTTCACGAAGAAAAAAGTACATGATATCTGTTTGCTATGTTTCGTGTTCTTTGAGAACATTTTCTCTTCCAGATGTCTTTTACATTTTACAATTTTAGGCGCTTTTAAGTAACTCTGAATTAACACCAGATAAAGGAAAACGTCAGTAGTTATCCTTCAAAAACTCGTTCCTTTCCCAAACCACCATTTATGTATTTACAAGAAAAATCGATCGCAAATAAGAAGTTGGATAAGTTCCATTTATTGTGTACATTCAAATTCGTATTACTTTTAAATGCGACATACATGACAGAAGCCACAAACTTAAATAATTTTCTGCTATAGCTTTCAAGACTGAAGCAAATACTGTCTCCCCCATAATCTGTTGCTCTTGCACTGACAATATGTTACCTTCATCTGTCCTGCTAATAACGCATGTTGCTACTTCCTCTTCGCTGTAGCATCCAGCTGTAGTAGCAGCACCAAATAAGAGACGGTGCCAGTTATAGCCTGAAACATAATCAGAACAGTATGGTGGTCTGACATGTTGCAAGTAATTGAGAGACTGAGACAGTATTAGAGGAAAACAGAAAAACATCTTTAAAGACCGTAGTAGAATCCTAAAAAAATGTGCCTCAAAGCATTCATTGCACTACATTGTAAACAAGGTTTTTCTTCTCGTTTGTAAGTCAGGTTACCAAGAGATATTCAGGAGGTGGATAAAAATATGGAAATCCCAAGAACACGCTACATTACTATGACTAATACTGTGTAGGAAGGCCGTTGACATACTAAACAGCTTCCAGTTGTTTCGGATTGGGTAAACAGAAGTCCTGCATGGTTTTTAAAGGAATCGTATGCCGTTCTTACTGCAAAATATTGGCGACGTCAGGTAATAATGATGGAGGTGGATAGGGATGACGCACTTTTCGTTCCAGTAAAACTGAGATGTGGTGGCTGTAGTGACCACAGAGGTGCGACAGTTCATCCTTGTTCTCACCAAACCAGTCAATACAGGTTAACTGTTTCCCGAACACAGCATCGCCATTGAGGAACAGACTTTGTAAAAGAGGCACTCAAAAAGCTTCCGTTCGAAGGCCATACAGTATATAATCGATAGGTCAATCAGGCAAAACAGCCGGGGGCACTGAGTCAGTCATCCCACCGGCGCACCAGCTTGGAGATAACCGTCTGGTAAAACACCGTGTCCTGCTGCGTGAAGAAGTCCGTAATTGACTGTACATTCTCGTCCAACGCGAATCGTCGACCCTTCAAGGCCTATTTTAAGGGATTGATGCAAGGGTGATTATCGAAAAATGAGAGACCAAATTATAGGGCATGATAATCGTGTGTATACCACTTGAGTTTTTGTCCACAATGGACGAGGCTGACCTCTCAGATCGACCGCCGTCTTCTGTTTAATCGCGACCATCACAGAACTTGCGCACCAACAGATAACGGTGGGTTCTGACAGACATGCTAACCAATAGTTCGAAGGCCATACAGTATATAATCGATAGGTCAATCAGGCAAAACAGCCGGGGGCACTGAGTCAGTCATCCCACCGGCGCACCAGCTTGGAGATAACCGTCTGGTAAAACACCGTGTCCTGCTGCGTGAAGAAGTCCGTAATTGACTGTACATTCTCGTCCAACGCGAATCGTCGACCCTTCAAGGCCTATTTTAAGGGATTGATGCAAGGGTGATTATCGAAAAATGAGAGACCAAATTATAGGGCATGATAATCGTGTGTATACCACTTGAGTTTTTGTCCACAATGGACGAGGCTGACCTCTCAGATCGACCGCCGTCTTGTGTTTAATCGCGACCATCACAGAACTTGCGCACCAACAGATAACGGTGGCTTCTGACAGACATGCTAACCAATACGTATCTTAATTCTCTTGTTGATGTCTACCTGTGTTTCTAATTTGGTAGCCAAGGAATGAATAACAGCAAGTTGGTCCTGTTTGGACGTTTTTGGTAATAACGTTGCACTTACCGTACGCACGTCGGAGAGACACGAATGCTGTACTAATGCATTGAATAAATTTCGGTAGTTACATACCCGCATCGGAGTTCCGCTACGTTGCATATACGCTACAACAACGCCCTCAAACGAAAGCGCTTTGATCCACCCCTATACCATTATATGGATCTGACAGCCAAAGTGGTATAACAGTCCTTCGCAGTAATGCGATCTTCCAGGGCACTCATGCGGCCCAGAGACGTGGCTGCCCAGATCATCACCAAGCCCCAGCATTGTTTCACTCTAGGGACGTTAACTCTGCCAGAATTTGAAACTGTAAGAAAGAAGACTCATTCTTCCGTTGCTCAATAGTCCATCACATTTTCCTGTTGCGGGTATTTGCATCACTTATGGGTGGTTTTGGAATTCCGGGTCGCTTTGCAAATTTCTTTTTTATGGGGCTGCTTTCATGTCGTTTTAGATTCTGTTCTTCAGTGACTTTGCAGCTGTCATCCTCTCATTTGTCGTAATAGTCTCTTCAGAGGCCATATGTCATGATCACTCAGCACATACTTCCGTCCGCGTGCGAGCCGGCCGGTGTAGCCGAGCGGTTCTAGGCTTTTCAGTCTGGAACCGCGCAACCGAAACGGTCGCAGGTTCGAATCCTGCCTCGGGTATGGATGTGTGTGTGTGATGTCCTTAGGTTAGTTAGGTTTAAGTAGTTCTAAGTTCTAGGGGACTGATGACCTTAGATGTTACGTCCCGTAGTTCTCAGAGCCATTTGAACCATTTGAATCCGCGTGTGATGTAAATCTTCGATACGGTGCCTCTTGAAACGTCAAACACTTTGGCTTCCTTGGTTACAGGAGCATCCACTACACGAGCACCAAAAATTCTCCCATGTACGAATTCACTGAGCTCCAACATAACAGCCTCGCAACTACATAGAACACTATTGAGAGTACGACTGCTACTTGCAACATATTGAGTGCATTGCATAGGTGCCGATTGTGGTGAAATGCAACAAAACAACCTGCAGGACTGGCTAGCATCTGCATTTACAGTCAAGAATGTATGTCTGGTGAAGTTCCCATTTTTCTGTCGACCCCCTGTACATTTGTCGCATACCTATAAGGAGTAATGATAAAGTGTGACTTATCAGATCGAAAATAATTAAGTTGCCGGATTAATTGCTTTTTGTTTGCCCGTACATTTCTCCATTCTTGATATGCACTGAAGATCCTCCAATCAATGTATCGTAGCAAGCCGCTAGCCAAGCCAAAACGATCAGGTGCAGCTCATTGATAAAGTTTAGTTTTGGCTCCTACAGCTGCATGCCATCGTACTGGATGTCCCCTTCTGTCGATCGTAGAGCTGCAGCCGTCCATCATCTTCCAGCCGTCCATTGTCTTCCAGTGTTATGGTGTACTCCCACATTGGAGACTGAACGTTTGAGATATGCCGTATTACATTTCGTGAGAGGAGGATGGGACGTGATAGTCCCATCGCGTGACTGCTTTCTGTGAGGTTATGTCAAGGACTGCGGGTACACAAGAGTGACATTGGTGCCCTTTGTGCACGAATAATTGAAGCAATCAGAACTTTTGATGCCGCATTGCCTACTAGTTCATGGGAAGAAGTATAATATCGCTTTTATGTTATAGGAGCCACGAGATGAGCAACACTGAAATCCTGGCAGCACAGAAAAAGCTTTGGGAACTGATAAACGTTTTGTGACAAACTACGACGCTTTGTCTTTAACAGTTCTCACGGTGTTATAATGTGCCGTGTTTTGGTCTTTCCATATTGTTGTCCACTCTCTGCAGGTTCCCAGGCATTGTCAAACTGTCGGCGGTTTGAGATAGACAGGCTTGTTGTTGTGCAATTTAAAACTTCCATGCAAAATATTGTTCTATTGAATTTCGGGAGAATTGTTGGTTGTATGTAACCTGCTGGTAGGATATTTCGTTGCAGTCCTCTTGTCGTCTTCTGGTGAATACTGACCAGCAATGCACTAAGCTTCTCTGTTCCAGATCTCTCTGACACTTGCGTTGTGTCCTAGTCGGCATTGCGTATACGTTGCTTAAGCACATGCGCTTCTGTTGTTGTGCGCTGTTCTTCGCGCCCTCTTTGGTGAAAGTTCACCTCTTCGATATCAAAGCGATTGTCTTCTCACGGTAAGATCGCAAGGTCACGTCGATTACGCAGATCACGAAGTTTTTCTATAATCGGTTACCCTGCTGATTGAGAGAGCAAACCGCCGTCTCGAATCATAAGGGATTCACACAGTCGTATTTCCACTGATTCATTGAAGATTGGGCTCCAAACGTTTGACTTATGGGCCACAATTTTTGTTTGATTGTATTTCATCGAATGACCTGTGGAAATAGTGTTCAGCGATATCGGAATTATTTGCTTGGACAAGGCGGTTATGCCGCCGATGTTGAATAATGCGATCCTGCACAGTGTGCGTCATTTGCCCTTATATGAGATTTGCCGCATTCACACGGAATCCTGGAACACCTGATTTGCACAATTCTAATTCATATTTAACAGAGCCCAAAATCGCTGGTAATTTGGAAGGAGGTTGAAGTATTAATTTCTGTCTTGTTAATATTATGCCTATTTTAGCTGGAGCATTTCAAATATATGATAGACAAGCAGTCGCTTTGACAGTCTAATTTTTTTCCTCGTTGTGCGCTTTCTGTACTTGTTGAGGCGAATATCTGTTGTTCAGGAACACAATCTGCAGGTACAGCAGTTCAGTTTGCAGGCTGTCGGCATCTGAGATAGTATTTTATTATTATTAATATTTGGATCGATATTGATCAAAAACTTAACGATTTTGAACTGCCACTTAAAACTGATGATATGCCTAAAGTTGGGACTAAAATTACTGTATCTGTTAACGTTTTTTCTGCTAATAAAAAAATATCAAGTGTATCTACTATATACAACGAAATTTACAGAAGAAGATAGGAAACATAATAATAATTCACTATATTTTATCAAAGGAAACAATTCATACTACTCTTGGATAAAAGATTTATGTAGACTTGTTTCACCTCAACTTTTAAAACATAAAGAACGAAAATCTACTTGTGATATATGTTTATTACATATTAATAATAATGATCACATAAATAATTGTTTAATAATTAACCCAGCAAAAGTAGAACCACCAGGAAAAGGTGAAATATAGAATTTAAAAATTATAAGTATACTCAAAAATTTCGTCATGTTATTTATGCTGATTTTGAATGTTTGTTATTAGAGGTGGTTAATTGTCAGACAAATAAAAAATGATAAATTTTAATTTAATTCAAAAATATCCAGTATTAACAGAGAACGATTTTCATAATGGGCTGTACATCGAATTATTAAGACAAATAGAAACTTAGTAATGAAAAATAAGTACAGTAGAATTAAAATTAAATTATGAATCTTGTACTATGAAGTAGCAAATAGTGTACATGAACCAAGTGGTTTTTGTTATTGTATTAAATATATACAATAAATGGTCCCTGTAAAGAACCAGTTATATCTAGAGGATCAACTTCAACTAAAAAAATTCGTTGAATGTATGAAAAAAGTAGTTGAAAATAATTGGTGAATTTTATTCTGAAACTGAGGAAATGAAACCACTAATAAGCGAAGTACAATCTAAATGTAATAAATCTAAATTTTCTTCTTTATGTGAAAAATATTATCCAATGAAATAAAAAAATTCGTTATCACAATCATTTGATTGAAAAACATATAAATCTGTAATGTCATAATTGTATCTAGAACTAAAATATCCTATTTCAGAACAAAAACAATCTCAGTAGCGATTTATTTAATATCAATGATGCATTTCACCCTTTAGGGAAATCATCAGATTGTCTAAAAAAACAAGGAACCAACTAATTAGACAGAAATGGACGAAATGGGCATGGTCCTGTCTTGCACGGCAATGCAGATAACGCGAAATAAAAGTAATGAAAACTTCCCTAAAAGTTGTTGGATTCGTCACCCATCTATCATAAAACCACGTATAATCTGAAACAGACACGAAGGTAAACTGATACATAGTCCATCCGTCGTAATACATCTAAACCATGCAGTGTACCTAGTGAAAGGAGAGAAACAGCCAGAATAACACCGAGAAAGTACAAATATGTGACGGAAAAATTTTCCAAGGTGACAGTATTTTACCGTCTTTATTCATTTAATCGCAATTTGTGTTAATTTAAAATTTTGATTAAGTTGCCACCGCTTTAACTATGTAGCATGAGGACCACAATCTTCATCTGTAACTTCAGCTGTCTTAGTTAAAGGACATGAAAGCAGACGTGCACCGCTCGACCGTGCGACATCGTCGAGACATTTTCTGAACAGTGCCGTACATATCCCAAGTACCAATCGAACACCAGTTCCTTTATTTTTGATACTCCGCCAATATGGTTTCTCATCAGGAAAACTGATAAAAAAAATCTATCCACATTCCTTAAAAGTTGGTAAGTCGAAATATGATTGTGATTTTACGGTAGTCAACGGCATGATTTTCATCGTGGTTGTTGAACATGAACGTCTGAATTTAGCGAAATTACCAAGGTTAAAAAAAAAAAAAAAAAGAAAAAAAGAGGTTCAAATGGCTCTGAGCACTATGTGACTTAACTTCTGAGGTCATCAGTCCCCTAGAACTTAGAATTACTTAAACCTAACTGACCTAAGGACATCACACACATCCATGCCCGAAGCAGGATTCGAACCTGAGACCGTAGAAATCGCGCGGTTCCAGACTGTAGGGCCTAAAACCGCTCGGCCACTCCGGCCGGATACCAAAGTCATTTTCTAAACGCAATCTTAATATGACGGTGTTTTATGGACATATAATAGCAGATTATTACAGAATGTTTGGCCCTGCCAAAGCTTACGGGAATAAGGAAGGCTACTTACGGGGCCTGTTCTGCAAGGAGTATCTTCCCTTCCATCCCTAACGCGCTACACCATGCCAGCGCTGCCTATTGATCGTGTCAGAGATTGGCGTCACTGCACAGCATTCCTTTTCAGCTTTGGAAACTAATACTGACTAAAGATTGGTGCTATGAATAATGAACACTTATGTAAATTACGAACCTATGAGTTGTAGTAAAAACGGAACTGTGGGGCTAGGAGAGGCAAATACACAAGCCCTCTCCATTACATCTTTATAGCAGAATAGGCCCATTACCGAATACATATATATATATATATATATATATATATATATATATATATATATATATATATTAAGCCACATTAAAAACCATATTATAAAATCTCGGTGTACGTAACTTGACCCTATACTCAAACATACGAGCATACAGTCAGTTCCACAAGAAAGTGTACGCGATAATCTTAAATGTGACGTCCGCAGCGACATCTCTGGTAGTGGTCTCGAATCTGTACTTAGTGCGCTTCTGCACAGCGTACACGTAAACAGTGTGAGAGATGAATGTTTTGGCTACTTACACTTATTTACAGCCGATTTAAACGCTGAAAAAAAAGTGCACTATTTATCAAAATTGCCTTCTGAGGACCGTTAAGAAGCTATTTCGTTCGAACGAGGCGAACTGGGTGCTTCAAAAGGATAATCATCCGAAACATGGCTGCCGTCTCTGTACAGCGTGGAAGACAATGGGGTGTCGACGATGGATTGGCCTGCAATGTCTCCGAATGCAAATCTGATCGAGAATGTTTGGTCGAATATTAAGATGGAGATTAAAGGAAAGCGAATATATACTTTGAAGCAGATGTCATGTAAAATCAGGACGATATGGAGATCGTTACCGAGAGTGTAGCGGAAAACCTAGTGAAAAGCATGCCAAAAAAGCTGCCAAGCTATATTCGATAATTTGGCTGTTCAATTAACTACGAGATAATTGAGCAATTACCAATGAAATATATTTTCATGTAAACATATATTTATAAAAGCGTCTTTTATTGAACTGAAATGCAGGAGGATCTGCCACGAAATGACGCATGATGCAGGGAATGCCAACTGAATCTCAATGTAGACAAGTGTAATGTGCTGGGAATACATAGAAAGAAAGATCCTTTATCATTTAGCAGGTCAGCAACTGGAAGCAGTTAATTCCACAAATTATCTGGGAGTAGGCATTAGGAGTGATCTAAAATGGAATGACCATATAAAATTAATCGTCGGTAAAGCAGATGACACACTGAGATTCATTGGAAGAATCCCAAGGAAATGCAGTCCCAAAACGAAGGAAGTGGGTTACAGTACACTTTTTCTCCCACTGCTTGAATACTGCTCACCGGTGTGGGATACTTACCAGATAGGGTTGACAGAAGAGACAGAGAAGATCCAACGGAGAGGAGCGCTTCGTTACAGGATCATTTAGTAATCACGAAAGCGTTACGGAGATGATAGATAAACTCCAGTGGAAGACTACAAGAGACGCTCAGTAGCTCCGTACGGGCTTTTGTTAAAGTTTCGAGAACATACCTTCACCGAGGAGTCAAACAGTATATTGCTCCCTCCTACGTATATCTCGCGAAGAGACCATGAGGGTAAAATCATAGAGATTAGAGGCATACCGACAATCTTTCTTTCCACAAACAATACGAGACTGGAATAGAAGGGAGAACCGATAGAGGTACCTAAGGTACCCTTCACCACACACCGTCAGGTGGCTTACGGAGTATGGATGTAGATGTAGATGTAGATCCAGAAAACGGCATGCACTTTCTTGTGGAACTGAGTGTGTGAGTAATAAATAAAACTCATAGCATAAGAAGGTGAAGCTGAAAGGAGGTCAAGGCCAAAATAACACCAGAGGTTAATGCGACTGGCTGCTCATTTGTGACAAAATGCGTTAGCCAGTCACTCCAATGCTTACTAAAACGACCGTACCTCCTTCATATTATGAATGAGAACACTTCTAGTACTTGTGTAGTCGTCAGACATTGATGACAAATCCTTGGACATACGTGAGCTGCCCTCCTTTTAGCAAAACATAACATATTTATTTAAAAATGTGGTCTAGAGATAGAATTATTTTGTACTCTCTGTCTAATGGTGGAACCTCTTGTCTGTAGAGGTATTGTGACGATTCAAGTTCTGATGGGCAGCACTTACATCCATCTCTGTGATTGGTAGGACGTGCACCATGGTGGATTGCTAACTTCACTGGCTGCAGGTTATTGTTCCTTACTTGCAGCCACTATTGTTCCCAGTGACTTACCATTGTCTTGCAACAAACAAGAGGAATACGTTGAATTGTAGACCCATATCACTGGCTTCAATATGCAGTAAGTTTTCTGTGCATGTACTGTGTTCCAAGACGATGAAACATCTCGAAATAAATGAACTGGTGCACAATTTCCGGATTTAGAAAATATCGTTTTTGTGGAACACAAGTGACCCTTTATTCCCACGAAGTAGTGCTTGCTATTGACAAGGGATCGCAAGTTGATTCCATATTCTAGATTTCCAGAGAGCTTTCGCACCGTTCCTCACAAGCGGTCGTCTACCAAACTGCGTGTCTGTGGAGTATCGTCTCTTTGGTGCGACTGGATCTGTAACTACATATCAGAGAGGACACAATTCGTAGTAATTGAGGGGGAGTCATCAAGTTAAGCAGAAGTGATATCTGTCATTCCCCAGGGATGTGTTATACGCTGTCTGCTGATTTTAATCACAATGTGTCACAGGAGGAATGGAGGAATGGAGGTAAGGTAGTTAGGGATGACACGAACCATCACATAAGACGTATTGTGGGAAAGGTGAACCAAGGACCATGTTTTATTGTCCGATCACTGACAAGTTACAACAAATATACTAAAGAGAGTGTCTACACTAAAACAAACTAGTCCTCCCTCTGCTAGAGTACTGCTGCTTGGTACGGGATCTTTTCTAGATACGACTGACAGAGGAAGTCGATAAAGACCAAAGAACGGCATCTCGTTTTGTATAGTCGCGAAATAAGCGAGAGAGAGAGTCGCGGATATAATATGCGAGCCAAGTGGAATTCAGTAAAACAAAGGCGTTTTTCTACGCGGAGATATTTTTTCAAAAAATTTGACTCCAACTTTCTCCTCCAAAAGCCAACATATTTTGGGGCTGCCACCTGCACAGGGAGGAATGACCATCATAATAAGGTAAATCAGAGCTCGCACTAAAATATTTACGTGTTCATTCTTACCTTGTGCTAACTGAGATGGGTCGACAAAAAGTCTGACTAGTTCTGTGAACTCTCCACCAAGCAATGGATGCGAATTACAGACTAGTGATGTAGATGTAGTAGACGTCAGCGAGATAAAAGCATATAAGGGTTTAGGATCATCTTGCATTGTTCTATCCCCATAGATGTCCTTGGCCACTGCGTCCTCTACAGCGTTACACGTGACTCCTTCATGCCCTGACGCCTTACAAATTTGCAACTATTTCCCTTGGTTCTGAACGCTCAGGAGAGTGTCTTAAATGTTGTCTACGATTTTCTTTCTTCCTTACATTCCCACTATCGGCTGACGACAGAGAGCGTCGTGCGAGAGACGTCGTGTTGGTATGAGTTCTCATCCCGAAAGATGGATTTTGAATGGCGTAACCTCCATATGGTGTACGGTACACATACTACACATACGATCTTAAGAGTTCGTGTGGAAGACAGTCGTAGTAACTGAAATTACTCGTCAGTTTACTAAAATTTAAAATCACTTTGTTAATGGTTAAAAGCAGTTGCACTGTTTCTTATATTTTGCCATTTCTAAATCTGATTCGGTCCTTTAAACACAGGGTGACGAACTGCAGTAACCCCGAGTGCTAATCTAAGTGTGTTTCACTTCACGCACCCACTCGAGAAGTGGATCGATGACTGTACTGCATGTTAAACATTGAGATAATGATGGTCTTTTCATGGCATTTCACAACATGCGAGAAGTGGCTCAACAACCACGTTCCATACATATGCTGCGTCTCGTATGGGTATGGCAGGCAACCTAAAGCCGTCATCATTAGATGCACACATATAGACTGAAGCGAAGAATGAAAATTTGTGCCAAGACCAACATTCGAGGCTTGGTCTCCTGCTTAATAAGGATGGCTACCCTAGCACAGTGAGTCTGCACAACTGCATAGACTACCCTAGTATGCCTTCCTCTTAAATCCAAATTCCCAATCACGCCTCAGCCCCTAAACTCAAACAGGACTGTAGAAGCTCTTCAACTGTATTTGGATTGAGGAGCGGGGCATTATTGATTCAAGCACCTGCCGTGGGTCTCAAACTAGGTCCCCCATTCCATTCGACGCTGAGGTGACATCGTCTACGAAAAGGAAGGATTGGACTGTACAGTGGACACACCGCTATTGATGAAGATAGAGGAAAGAATGACGCTGAGTACATTTCCTTATGGTACGCTACCCACCCGAAGGAATCGTACGTATCCTACTTCCCAAAGGCATCGTACATATCTGACTGTATAAAGAGAATAGCATTTGGTCGGGAAAGATAGTATCAAAAAGAGATTCCATTCATATTCACTGCCTGACAAAAAGGATGCAGCAACCAGTCGGGAAGAAGGAAAGAAGGAAAGAAAATGAAACTTCAAGGTTAGAGAGGGTACGTGATATTATTTCATTGACTACTAATCGAATCAAATTTACGAAGGTCTTGGCGGTATGAACCTACTAATTAATACCTTCTCTGGCCTGGATGTGGTTGGGAAGGGTGCCATAAAATCTTGTATCCTCTTCTGGGGCAAGCTGACCCACAACTGCAGTAATCGATCCTTGATTACTGACTCTGGGACACAGACATCCGAAGTGATCTCACACATATTTTGCTAGTGACAGTGACAGTGTTGCTGGCAACAGGATAACCTCAACATCACGCAACCGAATGCGGTGTATGAAAGAGCATTTTCCTGTTGAAAAATGGCACAACAGTGCTGTCGCATGAGAGGTAAGATACCTGTGACGTACTGTTGCGCTTTCAGAGTTCCCTCAAACACTACAAATCGTAACCTGAAGTCATATCCGATGGCTCCCCAAACCACGAAGCCAGGAGTGACTCTCCAAATCAAAGGAAGAATGGGGCGTGTCCCGTGGTTGCCATCACACTCGATGAGGTTGTACAGAACTGCCATTCATCACTGAACATAATGCGTCATTCATCAGCAGTTGAGGCGTCCTGGTCACAGCGCCACTCCAGATGCACTCGTATTGCCGTATTAACGACAGCCTACGCGAGGGACAATAATTGTGGAGGAAGAATTACAGTACTGCCAACTTCTGCAGGGTCACACTACCCGAAGAGGAATGGTATCTCCTAAACATCATACTGGGCGCGGGACTTCAGAATCCAGACATTACGATGCTTAATGATCCGTTCAAGTGTTTTCTCGGTAGATGTTTTGACGATGATACTGTCCGAGTAGGGGGAGAGGGCGGTTATTGCATCCGACTGCTGACGACAATGTACAGGCGGTCGAGCGGTCGAGGCTTGTGGGTGGGCGTCCAGAGCTGGTGTTAAATGGCAGAATAGGAAATTTTGACGATGATGTCTTTTGGTTACTGGGGCGCTCAACTGCGCGTTCATCAGCATCCATACGAAGTCCCAATTTTTTCATATTCCAGTTTTTTACACAGTCCAATCTAGCCACTGTCACGAATGATGATGACGAAATGATGGAGACAACACAAACATCCAGTCTCCGGGAAGAGAAAATCCCCAACCCGGCAGGGAATCGAACCCGCGACCCCGAGATTCAGAGTTAGCAACGGTAGCCACTAGACCACAAGTTGCAGACGGGACAGGAAATTAGATCACATAAAGATAATATATATCAACATACGCGATAAACGGGGCGCACCTAGGGTGGGAACTTACCAGGTGTGGAACCTGGCGACCGCTACGGTCGCAGGTTCGAATCCTGCCTCGGGCATGGATGTGTGTGATGACCTTAGGTTAGTTAAGCTTAAGTAATTCTAAGTTCTAGGGGCCTGATGACCTCAGAAGTTAAGTCCCATAGTGCTCAGAGCACTATTTTAGCATGTTCGATCTCCTAGACTGGTCTACAAAAGACAGTCTAGGAGAGCGAACATGCTAAATGAAGTGAGCACCAGTTCATGTTAACGTTTGTTGGTGACCGGCCATGGGGCGCAGAGCCAGATGCTCCGTCTCCGAAGGAAAACGTCTGTTCTAATACATATCTGGTTCAAAAGAAAGAGTAACAACTACATACACTTGACCTGCCTCCCAAGCACACTACTGGCTAAAACGATGATGCTAAACTGCTAGCAAACTTCAGCAGTGGGCTGAGGGCTTCTCTCGTCAGCAGCTTTATTTGGACAAAATTGCCTCGGTTATGAAAGGCATGCAATTTGTGTCACGTAGGCATATCTGAAATTACTCTGGAAGAAAACTTGACTGGGGCCTACGAAATGAAATTATTAAATCAGTTTCCTACAATATTGCTTCACTGACTGCTACCTTGTACGGTACCGTGGTTGCTAGATGGTGTATTATCTATTCCTGCTTTTGGAACAGGTGTTGACCTTGCTACCCTGACTGAATTCGCGCAGTGGCTACCAACTCAAACTCTGTTGAAAGCAACAATGATCGTTGCTTTTGATCGCAAGCTTCTGTGTCTTATCATAACTCACCGATGCCAGAAGTGACCACTGGAGCTGGAAGAAACCGTAAATGCTGAAAGTGGGCCTCCAGCTGCTCAGATAGCTGTTCCACAGCCGAACCTGCAACAATACGTCCCACGAAACAGCATCAGTTCACACATGTGTCAAACTCGCAAACGTGTTCTTAGATGTACGTTTAACTATTGGAACAGAATGTTACCTTCAACCAAACAGGCCAAATTACGTTTCAGGAAAATTAATATACATTGCTGTCCATGAAAGCTGCGATTTGTTGAAGACGCAGGCAGAAAGATTTCAAATTGATATGAAGTGTACCAATTGTTTTGCTATGCAAGTGATTAGCATTTCAGCCATAGCACACAAAGAATGTTCGATTAGCGCCATTAACATTCTGTATAAAAGGAAAAGTTTCGCAACGGGTTTCTCAGTTAGAAATCGCATATGAATGTTGGTTCTTTCTGAAAAAATAGCTTGATACTCGTGAAAGTGGAAGAAGAGTATCAGCTTGTGTTGGAGTTCTAAAGCGGCGGAACAGTGAGGCTTGTAGGCTCGCGAGGCTGCTGCTTGTGTTCGTTACGAGTACCAAGCTAATATGGAATCGACGGGTTCATATTCAATCCCGTGCATGCTCTTAACGGTAACGCCTGACTCGGGAGAGAGGAAATCCTTGTTGTTCGCTCGGACGTGCAGGATCGAGAAACCACGTCAAGTACAGGGGTTGGACAAAAATATGGAAAAACAGCGTGAAATGCACGCTTGAACATAAATGTAGGTGCTAACCACGCCTGCACGTTGCGATGTTGTACTTGAGTACGAACGGCACTTTTGTAATGTCCTGGAACACACTGCAAGTGTGCAAGTGTCAGTCGTGGTCACAACTGTGTTGCGTTAGTTGTGAGTGGATATGTGGGAACTAAGACAATTGGTCCAATTGTAGGTGCTCCTATAGGGGGTGTTCCCGTACCCAAGACAGACGAAATATTTGGCGTCTACGGAGGCACCACATCGAAGATTTGTACAGCATAAGGGGAAAGCAAAGAAACATTCCCGGATAAGTCACAACACGGACGAAACTGTGTGTCGAGCAATCGTGACTGACGGTCATTGAAAGGGGCTGTGAAGAAAACATTAGGGCGCGGCTGGTGCAAAAGTCACCACAGTACTAATTATCGCAGTCCCGATCCTTGTCGACACCTAAAACAACACGAAGGGAGTTCCGTAAGCAGCGAACTGCAGGGTGAGCTGGAATTCCAAAACCACCTATCAGTGATTAAGATGCCTGTAACTTTAAAACATGGTGACGAAGCCACAAAAACCAAACAATGGGGCAATGGAAGAATGTCATTTGGCCGAATGAGTTTTTTTTGACACTGCTTCCAACTTTCTGGCCAACTTTACGACCAAAGGAAGAAAGATGGCGGGGGCAGCCATATCGTCGTGTTCCATGGGCCCTATGGTTGCTCTGCAATGTCACGCTTCTCTCAAGGATTATGTGAGCATTTTGCTTGACTGTGTCCATCACGTGGTGCTACATTGGCTCCTAAATGGCACTAATTAGTTCCAAGACGACAGGGCCCCTGTCCACAAGACTCACCTATTCCAGAGTTGGTTTTATGAACACGCGGAGGACGTGTCGAATCTTCCCGGGCAACGTCAGTCATTATATCTCAAATTTATTGAGTCTTTATGGTCCTTTTTGAAAACAAGGTTGAGTGATCGCAGTTCACTTCCATCATCTTTACCTGAACGTGCCACTATTTTTCAGAAATAATAGTATGAGATTCCACTGAAAACGATACAGGATCTGTATTTATCCATTCTGAGACATCTATAATCCATTTTGAGTGCCAGCGGCTTTGGTGCATCACATTAGTCTTGGACCCATGGTCTAACGGTTGCGTGTTTGATTACTAAGCAAACGTTCTCGGGCCCTGGTTCCAACCCCGACACCATTTAAACATCAAACAAGGATCATCAGCAATGTCTGCCGAAAACTTCTGGCTTAAGAGGTCACCCTCATTAAGCCAATGGCCTTGTCAAGGAGAGCAGAGGAGTGGACAGAGGTCCAAAGCACACTCTCGCCCTTGGAGTCCGAAACTGCCCATAAAGGCGGAAGAATCACCAATGATCAACGGCTTGAGAACCAGATCGTAATGGAAACCACTGCATTAATTATGTATAATGTATAGTGTATATCCACAGGACATGTGGCCTGTAATTGAAAGAAATGTCACGATAATTTCTCCATTGGCAAAAGAGTCCGGAATAGTCCCCATTCGGATCTTCGGGAGGGGACAGCCAAGGGGGAAATGACCATGAGAAAAAGACTGAATAACTAAGGACACGATAATACTCTTACAGTCGGGCCGTGGAATGTCAGAAGCTTGAACTTTGTAGGGAAGCTAGAAAAGTCGAAAAGGGAAATTCTGAGGCTGAATCTAGATATAGTGGGTCTCAGTAAAGTGAAATGGAAAGAAGAAACGATTTCGGGTCAGACGAGTATTGGGTAATATCAACAGCAGCAGACAATGGGATAACGTGAGTAGGACTCGTTAACGAATTGGATGATAAAGAAGAGAGTGAGTTACTGTGAACAGTTAAGTCGTGGGTTTGTTCATCTCATCAGAATAGACAGCAAGCCATCACCGACAACAATAATTCAGGCAGGCATGCCGGCGTCGCGAGCTGAAGGCGAAGAGATAAAGTATATGAGGATATTGAAAGGGTAATTCAGTATGTAAAGGGAGATGAAAATCTAATAATCACGGGGAGAGAGCAGAAAGGCGTGAAGAGTACATCGAAGGCCTCCGTCAGGAGAAGAACTTATATAATGACGTGGTAGAAGAAGAAACAGGAATAGATACGGAAAAAGTAGGGGATCCAGTATTAGAACCAAAAATAAAAGAGCCTTAAGATCAAATAAGGCAGAAGGAATAGATAACGTTTCAACTGAGTTTCTAAACTCAGTATGAGAAGTGGCAACAACGAAAAAATGGTTCAAATGGCCCTGAGCACTATGGGACTTAACATCTATGGTCATCAGTCCTCTAAAACCTAGAACTACTTAAATCTAACTAACCTAAGGACAACACACAACACCCAGTCATCACGAGGCAGAGAAAATCCCTGACCCCGCCGGGAATCGAACCCGGGAACCCGGGCGTGGGAAGCGAGTACGCTACCACACGACCACGAGCGGCAACGCAACGCCTATTCACGTTAGTGTGTAGTATGAGTCTGGTGATATACCATTTGGCTTTCGGAAAATCATCGTCCACACATTTCCGACGATTGCCAGAGCTGACAAGTGCGTGAATTATCGCACAACCAGCTTAACAGCTCATGCATCCAAGTTACTGAGAAGAAGAATGTACGGAAGAATGGAAAAGAAAATTGCGGATGTGTTAGATGATGATCAGTTTGGCTGTAAGAAAGGTAAAGGCACCAGACGCATTTATGACGTTACAGCTGATAATGGAAGCAAGACACGTTCATAGGATGTGTTGAGCTCGAGAAAGCGTTCGACAATGTAAAATGACGAAAATTGTTCGAAATTCTGAGAAAGACAGATGATCGCTATAGGGAAAGACGCGTAATATACAATATGTACAAGAGCCATGAAGGAAGAATAAGAGTGGAAGACCAAGAACGAAGTGTTCGTATGTAAAGCATGGATGTGTTGTTTTCGCCCCTACTGTACATAGAGGAAGCAATGACGGAAGTAAAAGAAGGGTCAGGAGTGGAATTAAAATTCAAGATGAAAGGATATTAACGATAAGATTCGCTGACGACTTTGCTGCCCTCAGTGAAAGTGAAGAAGAATGACAAGATCTGCTGAATGGAAGAAACAGTCTAATGAGTACAGATTATGGACTGAGAGTAATTCGAAGAAGGACGAAAGCAATGAGAATTACAAGAAATGAGAACAGTGAGAAACTTAACATCAAGATTGGTGATCACGTAAAAGACGGAACTAGCAAGGATGACATAAAAGAACATACTAGCGCTGGCATAAAGAGCAATCCTGGCCAATAGAAGTCTACTACACTCATGCTCATAAATTAAGGATAATGCTGGTACATGGTGAAACAACGCTCTGGTGGGTGGTTTGCAGGTTTAAATCACCTCGGGGTATGACCATGCGGTGCATTTAACCTGCGGTCGTCGCACGTTTGTGCTGGCAGCAGTCCACATATAAGGAGGTGTGTTGATGCATGTCAGAGTACGGTGCAGCGAGTAAGTGTGCAGACGTTTGACGTGCTAATGGTGACTGTGTGGTGAAAATGGCTCAAAGAACACATATTAAGGACGTTATGAGGGGTAGAATATTAGGGCGACTGGAGGCTGGTCAAACACAGCAGGTCGTAGCACAGGCCCTCTATGTGCCACAAAGTGTGATGGAGGTTGTGGTTTGATGGTGTGGGGTGGGATTATGACTGGTGCACTTACACCCCTGCATGTCTTTGACAGAGGAACTGTAACAGGTCAGGTGTATCGGGACGTCATTATGTACCAGTATATCCGCCTTCTCAGGGGTGCAGTGGGTCCCACCGTCCGCCTGATGGATGATAACGCACGACCCCACCGAGCTGCCATCGTGGAGGAGTACCATGAAACAGAAGATTACAGGCGAATGGAGTGGCCTGCCTGTTCTCCAGACCTAAGCCCTTTCGAGCACATCTGGGGTGCTCTCGGTCGACGTATCGCTGTCCGTCTTCCAACCCCTACGACACTTCAGAAGCTCCGACAGGCACTGGTGCAAGAATGGGAGACTATATCCCAGCAACTGCTCGACCACCTGATTCAGAGTATGGCAACCCGTTGTGTGGCCTGTGTACATGTGTATGGTGATCATATTTCATATTGATGTCGGGATACATGTGCAAGAAAGAGTGGCGTTTTGTAGCAATGTGTTTCGGGACGGTTTTCTCATCTTATCACCAAAACCGCGGACATACAGATCTGTGTCTTGTGTGTTCCCTATGTGCTTATGCTATTAGCGCCAGTTTTGTGTAGTGCAACGTTGTGTGGCACCAGATTCTGCAATTATCCTTAATTTTTAAGTATGAGTGTAGTATCAAACATATACCATAATTTGAGGAGTCTCTCAGAATGTATGTTTTGAGCACAGCATTGTGTAGTAGTGAGACATAGACTATGGGGAAAACGAAGAAGAAGAGAATCGAAGCATTTAAAATGTGCTGCTACAGAAGAACGTTGAAAATTAGCTGGACTAGTAAGGTAAGGAATGAGAACGTTCTCCAGAGAACTGGCGAGGAAAGCAATACATTGATTAGCTAGAACATTATGGGCAGAGGCCTGCTATCAATATAAACCCATGCAGGCGATAGCAGCGTCACCTAGCGAGAAATGGCTGCTAGTGATACACATGCACGGTGCACGTAGTGTCACTGAGCCTGTTGTCCGTGTGTAGAGCGGGAAAGGTACGCGATCTACTTGATTTTGACCGAGGACAGATTGTAAAGGCCCGGAGGCTCGGCACGAGCGTTTCGGAAACTACAAGACTTGTCCGTTTCGAGGAGCACCGTGGTGAGTGTCTTCAACACGTGGCGAAACCGAGGTGAATCCACGTTCAGACGTCATGGGGCTGACGGCACCCCTCATTACAAATGTCGGACGTCGTGTGCTGGGCTGACTGGTAAAACAGGACAGGCGGCGACCTGTGGCGCAACTAACATCAGATGTTAATGCGGGCAGAGAGAGAACCAAACACACCTAACGATGGGCCTCCGTAGCCGATGCCCATGCATTTGCCAATGTTAACACCACGACATCGGCAACTACGACTGAAATTGGCACGTCACCATCGGCACTGGACGAGGGTGCAGTGGCAGAGTGATGCATGATCTGATGGATCCCGATACCCGATTCATCATGCCGATGGGAGTTCACGAGTCCGTCGTCTTCTAGAACAATTCCTTGTCACCTGTTCTGTGGGACGGAGGCAAGCTGGCAGCGGCTCCATTATGCTCTGGGGAGCATTGACTTGGGCATCCATGGGTCCAGTGGAACTCGTGCAAGGCGCCATGATGGCCAATGTGTATCGTACACCGGTTGCATGACGATAATGTTTTCCGATGGCAGCGGCATTTTTCAACAAGATATCACAAGACCATGAGTGCGGTTGAGTGATTCGAGGAACACAGTAGCGAGTTCCAATTGATGTCCTGCCCCCCCCCCCCTACTCACCACATCTGAACCCAATCGAACACATCTTGGATGTGATTAACTTTTCCAGAGCTCATCGGCCCCCTCCCTGGAGTTTACGTATGTGTGCAGATGTGGGGCCAGCTCCCTCCAGTCACCTACTAAGGCCTCAATACTTCCATGCCACGACACGTCACTACTGTAAGGTGGCCATAATGTTCTGGCTGATCAGTGTCAGTGACAAGAAGAAGGGACGGGATGCTAGGAAATCTGTTAAGACGTCAGGCAATAACTTTTATGGTACTAGAGGGAGCTGTAGAGAGAAAATCCGCAGAGAAAGACAGAGATTGGAATACATCAGCAAATAATTGAGGAGGTTGGTTGCAAGTGCTTCTCTGAGGTAAGGAGGTTGGCACAGAATAGGAATTCGTGGCTGTACGCATCAAACTAGTCAGAACAATGATGACTAAAAAAATGGGCTTCGCACTCTTGGTTTCGTCTACCCCTGTGCCTAGACTCTGAAAGTGAAGTATGCACACGATGCATATGGAGAACACAAGAACGCCTGTAACACCAAGGACTGTCGGTATGGCGACCGCTGATGAGATTCACTCTGATTTTGCAACAGATGATGGCACGCCGTCAATGGTGCTCCCAGAGACAATACTTCACACATGCGTGACAAGACGTCAGACGTCATATTTTCAGGCCTGCCCATGTTCAACATTAATATATCGGTGGTCGTACCAGCTTGTGGAGACTCGGGCAAGAACCAACGTTGCCAGATTTCATTTGTCCTCTTCATGTGGGTCCTGCACTCTGCATCATGATATGATCATTGTATTCACAACACGATCATCTCTAGCTCGCACAACCGATAATCTAGTCAGCAGGCATTACAGTTGCCACGCCTTAAGCCCAGTGGCCGTGCCGTATTTTATAGGACTCCGTGACGTTGTATTTCAAAAAGTTAAGGCTAGATGACGTGTTACTCGTGCTGTGTTCTGACCTAATTCGACTATTGCCATGAGCAGCACATTCTCCAGGTCTCTCATGGCATACAGTTGAAGGAGCGCGGAATGACGTAATCGAATCTGTCATCCTTAAGCATTTCGAGTCTATTCCCAGCTGGGTTAAAGTGATAGTTTCTGTAGAAGTGACACTTTCTGTACTAAATTTTCATCCTCAGTACGCCCAAGTAACCCACAAATTTAATCACATATTCTCCCTATTACACAGTACTGATGATTGTAAGACTATAATACACTCCTGGAAATGGAAAAAAGAACACATTGACACCGGTGTGTCAGACCCACCATACTTGCTCCGGACACTGCGAGAGGGCTGTACAAGCAATGATCACACGCACGGCACAGCGGACACACCAGGAACCGCGGTGTTGGCCGTCGAATGGCGCTAGCTGCGCAGCATTTGTGCACCGCCGCCGTCAGTGTCAGCCAGTTTGCCGTGGCATACGGAGCTCCATCGCAGTCTTTAACACTGGTAGCATGCCGCGACAGCGTGGACGTGAACCGTATGTGCAGTTGACGGACTTTGAGCGAGGGCGTATAGTGGGCATGCGGGAGGCCGGGTGGACGTACCGCCGAATTGCTCAACACGTGGGGCGTGAGGTCTCCACAGTACATCGATGTTGTCGCCAGTGGTCGGCGGAAGGTGCACGTGCCCGTCGACCTGGGACCGGACCGCAGCGACGCACGGATGCACGCCAAGACCGTAGGATCCTACGCAGTGCCGTAGGGGACCGCACCGCCACTTCCCAGCAAATTAGGGACACTGTTGCTCCTGGGGTATCGGCGAGGACCATTCGCAACCGTCTCCATGAAGCTGAGCTACGGTCCCGCACACCGTTAGGCCGTCTTCCGCTCACGCCCCAACATCGTGCAGCCCGCCTCCAGTGGTGTCGCGACAGGCGTGAATGGAGGGACGAATGGAGACGTGTCGTCTTCAGCGATGAGAGTCGCTTCTGCCTTGGTGCCAATGATGGTCGTATGCGTGTTTGGCGCCGTGCAGGTGAGCGCCACAATCAGGACTGCATGCGACCGAGGCACACAGGGCCAACACCCGGCATCATGGTGTGGGGAGCGATCTCCTACACAGGCCGTACACCACTGGTGATCGTCGAGGGGACACTGAATAGTACACGGTACATCCAAACCGTCATCGAACCCATCGTTCTACCATTCCTAGACCGGCAAGGGAACTTGCTGTTCCAACAGGACAATGCACGTCCGCATGTATCCCGTGCCACCCAACGTGCTCTAGAAGGTGTAAGTCAACTACCCTGGCCAGCAAGACCTCCGGATCTGTCCCCCATTGAGCATGTTTGGGACTGGATGAAGCGTCGTCTCACGCGGTCTGCACGTCCAGCACGAACGCTGGTCCAACTGAGGCGCCAGGTGGAAATGGCATGGCAAGCCGTTCCACAGGACTACATCCAGCATCTCTACGATCGTCTCCATGGGAGAATAGCAGCCTGCATTGCTGCGAAAGGTGGATATACACTGTACTAGTGCCGACATTGTGCATGCTCTGTTGCCTGTGTCTACGTACCTGTGGTTCTGTCAGTGTGATCATGTGATGTATCTGACCCCAGGAATGTGTCAATAAAGTTTCCCCTTCCTGGGACAATGAATTCACGGTGTTCTTATTTCAATTTCCAGGAGTGTATAAATTATCTATTCTAAGTGAGATTTAAATAGCTTTAAAAATATGCTAGATATTAACAAATGGTTTTCAACATGTGATAACTCATAAAGTTTTGTTTTTTCATTTGTACATATCAGCGTGTGCATCCTTAGGGTAAAGACCACCGTTGATGAAAGACTTGATGAAACAGAATGGCCCATTGATGCAATTGTGGTCCAGTCTGCACCAAGCGTTGACCTTGGGACTGCCTCTTTCCGTTTCAGGTGTAACACGACGATTTTTTGAAACCCATATACGAACGTTATGACGGTTCAGTTTGCCAGCTACATGATGTTGAGCCATCAGTGAAACAAATATTTTCCAAAAAGTCATTGCTTGCGTCAGTCTTAACTAACATATCCACAGCAACCTGTCCGCACAGAGATTTGTCAGCGGGCTTTAATGCCTGAAGCGGGTGCACCTTGTAGGGATATAGCCGCAACGTCGTCTGCAAGATAATTGTGCACTGCTGATCGCCTCATTTACAACTTTCTGGCCACTGTACGCACCGATTTTGGCGGACTCCTTGAAAACGTCTGCCGTACCTTGTCGACGTTAGCGTCCGAAACAACTGGGCGACTCGTCATCTTTTTATGGAGAATACTAGCTGTTGGTCGGGACGGTGGCTCCCTTCCGCACCGTGTTCAAAAGTTTCATTGCACTTTGGTATCGGATGTCGTCTGTATGAACTAGGCCCCGCACAGAGGTTTCTCTTGTGGAGTCCACATTTTGTTCAAGTTCACTTTTGGGTCAAAACTGCGTCACCATTAAGGTGAAAAGAAATTTTGAGTCATCTTATCAGATACTGAAAAAAATTTGTTAATTTGTAGTGTAATTGTAAAGTTATTGAAGTCATAAGGGTTAAGATAAATTTTGGACACCCTGTACTGCAGATACTTGCATATCGCTATCGTAGGTATTATAGAGACAATATGGTTTTCGTACGTCGTACCCTCCTCCATGCACCGTATCCTGACTTGCGGAGGACATAAGTAAATATAATGCAGGTGTAGATTAAATACAAGACGCAGAGAAGCGTTTAAACAGTCGTTCTTTCCGTGCTTCATAGGTGAAAGGAACGTTGAGAACCCGAATAAGTGGTGCAGTAGGACGTACCCTGTGCTATGCACTTCACAGCGATATGTTCAGTATAGATGCAGATGTAGTTACAGGCATAACAAATAAAAAAATCTATATTTGCCTTCCTTCCAGCTGTTGCAAATTTGACGTCCATTATCTCAAAAGTACCCACCTCAAAAATGGCTCTGAGCACTATGAACTTAACTGCTGTTGTCATCAGTCCCCTAGAACTTAGAACTACTTAAACCTAACTAACCTAGCGCGGTTCCAGACTGCAGCGCCTAGAACCGCTCGGCCACTCCGGCCGGCTGTACCCACCTCCGTAGCCGAGGTCGCTAACGCACGTTATTGCTGCAGCGCTCGACTTTGAAGTAAGCCGATTCGCATCCTGGAGGTGGATGAAATTTTCACCGTCAGTGTCTGGCCAGGAAGGAGAGGATAGTGCTGGCGCAAAGTTCCTGATAACGAGTCTTTGCCGCCGGCCGGTGTGGGCGAGCGGTTCTAGGCGCTTCAGTCTGGAACCGCGCGACCGATACGGTCGCAGGTTCGAATCCTGCCTCGGACATGGATGTATGTGATGTCCTTAGGTTAAGTTTAATTAGTTCTAAGTTCTACGGGGCTGATGACCTCAGATGTTAAGTCCCATAGTGCTCAGAGCCATTTTAAACCAGTCTTGGCCCCCATGTCCTGGTTTCAATTTCAAACCTCTCCACAGCGTCAGCCGGATGAGGAGCCAAGCTCAGTGGCACTCTTGGTGTTATTCGCGAAGAGCAGGCTGTGTGCCGCTTGCATCCTCTTCCTTCCTGTCATTCAACACAACCCAACACTTAACACTCATCACAGTATCCAGAGGACACAGGTTCACACTTGATATCAGGTAGGAGGAAGGCAGCGGAAAACCGCCTTCGCTAAGTCCTTGTCATGAGAGGTGGCACAGGATTCTTGCATCTGCTCTCCTGCGCTCATATCCTTGGTTTGGGACTTTACATACATTGCATCGTTAAAGTAACACTTGAATGTCCTGTGATGGCGCGCTTTTTCATTTCGCCAACACTCAGAGGGAATGTAGGACACGAGGTACTGGCGGAAGTAGAGCTGTGAGGGCGGGGCGTGAGTCGTGCTTGGGTAGCTCAGATGGTAGAGCACTTGCCCGCGATAGTGAACGGTCCCGAGCTCGAGTCTCGGTTCGGCACACAGTTTTAATCTGGCAGGAAGTTTCATGTCAGCCCACACTCCGCCGCATAGTGAAAATCTCATTCTGGAAACATTCCCCAGGCTGTGGCTAAGCCATGTCTCCGCAATATCCTTTCTTCCAGGAGTGCTAGTTCTGCAAGGTTCGCAGGAGAGCTTCTGTGAAGTTAGGAAGGTAGGCTATGAGGTACTGGCGGACGTGAATCTGTGAGGGCGGGGCGTGAGTCGTGCTTGGGTAGCTCAGATGGTAGAGCACTTGCCCGCGATAGGCAAAGGTCCCGCGTTCGAGTCTCGGTCCGGAACACAGTTTTAATCTTCCAGGAAGTTTCATATTAGCGCACACTCAGCTGCAGAGTGAAAATCTCATCCTGGGAACTCAGAGGGAAGGTAAAAATCAATTAATGGCATCATTTGTAGAAAGAGAAATGTGGTTCGTAATCCAATTGTATTCTTATGAACGAGATGGTATCAACACCAGGATCCACTTCGTCTCCCAAAGACAAGGTACATAAAGACTACAGGTCCTGAAGTTTCATAGCTATAAATCACTAAAACGAATAGTAGGAACGAATGAACGGATGATGTGGGTCTTTACCGAACTTAACATTCATTTGCAAAGCGAAGACTTAAATACAACGAACAAACAATTTTCACATAGCTTTTATTTGTCTGGCGAGGAACTGATCTAAAAAGTTATAGACAATGGCTTGAAGCCATTAAGAATCGCGCGGACTACGAAATTTCGGCGTTGTGTTTGAATTGTAATACTGTATTCCGAAAGAAAACAAGCGAAAATAACGCAAATGTTAATAATTCCTACTGAACGGAGATACGGCCAGAAGGTCAGATGTATGATTAATAAGAAGCAGATATTAAGGCCAATAAATGAGAATAGATTCGTCATTAAAATGGCGTATTTGCAGTCAGGAATGGAATATAAGAACGGATCACAGAAAAGAAATTAATTTGGAGGTAAATTTTGCAGTTAATAACATTCTTCACTAAGGGAAACATATGATTCTATATGTTACTAAGTCAGGTTTTCAAACCTCAATCCACATAAGAAATTCCTGTGGTAAATGTATTATGCGAGACGAAGCAAGTCAGTAGAAAGGAAATGTACTCTGATGAATAACTATGACTTTTCAGTTAGTATCTGTTATGCAAGATTAGCAGCTTGTCGATGGGGCCAAACTCTTGTCTCAGAAGTACTCACCTCTTCCTGCACACCTCTGTCTCTGTACAGTAGCAGGAAGTCCCCCAGATATTGCTCCGACCGCCGCATCTGTGAAGGAGAGAGGAGTCGTGATTGCAACACAATGAAGCATAAATTTCCACGTTTATCGCTTTGCGTGGGTTGCACAGACTTAGGAAAAGCTTTTGACACTACAAGATCCGCACTAAAAAAATCCGAAAATCATGCATATGATTCCACAAACGTAAATATACTCAAGAATATGAACAAGAATGCAGCGCGGAATGAGCCGAGCGGTCTAGGGCGCTGCAGTCATGGCTTGTGCGGCTGGCCCCAGCGGAGGTTCGAGTCCTCCCTCGGGCATGGGTGTGTGTGTGTATGTCCTTAGGATAATTTAGGTTAAGTAGTGTGTAAGCTTAGGGACTGATGACCTTAGCAGTTAATTCCCGTAAGTTTTAACACACATTTGAACATTTGAACAAGAATACTACAGTTTACATTAGATTTCATTAGTATAATGCGAAAATCAAAGTACAAAGAGAAGTCAGGAAAGGAAATTCCATTCACTAAGCCTATTTTCAGGTAACCTAGTGAAAATTTACACATGTCTAAATATGAAAAAGAAGTACGGATAAGAGTTAATCGAAGTATCTTACTTTGGCCGATGACATTGGACTTTTTATCTCTGCTCTGATTTAACTCCAACGCTTGATATAAAAATTTGACACAGCTACATTGAACAAAGATTTGACAATCAATTAAAAAACACTGAAATAACATATAATCGATGTATCGAAAAAGTAGTACATAAATCAGTGACGTCATACAACCAGTTCATGAGAGTTTTTCGAAGTTGAAGGCGACTACAAGTACAGCAAGAGAAAGAAACAAAAGAGTGGAAGATCTGGAGGTCTTAAAAAATAAATAGCTTCCATAAGAATGCTTTCGATGTAACACAGATAAAAAAATATACGATTCGTTACCATTTCTCACTTGTGGCAGTGAGATGCGAAAACCATTCAAAAGCTATGGGGTGATCAGCAAGAGACGGAGAGACGCAATTGTAAATTAAGACATACAGGAAACAAATGGGTCGCAGAACAGACTAAACTGAAAGGCATAAATGAGGTTGATTTGAAAATGCGAGGACACGGGTCGTAAATTGATCAAGTGAATGATTTGCTGCATTTAAATATGTGAAAGATCGATACTATGTCGTTATATACGGAGTAAAGATGAAGTTAGAAAGCATGCAGGCACAGTGTAAGCAAGTGTGAATCACAATGTAATGCATCATGATGACGATACATTTACAATACGAGGTACGACAGAGATAGAGAGTGAGAGAGAAGCAAAATGTGTGTGTGTGTGTGTGTGTGTGTGTGTGTGTGTGTGTGTGTGTGTGTGTGTGTGTGAGTGAGTGAGTGAGAGAAAGAGAGAGCGAGAGAGAGCGAGGGAGGGAGAGGGAGGGAGAAAAATGGCTCTGAGCACTATGGGACTTAACATCTGAGGTCATCTGTCCCCTTGAACTTAGAACTACTTAAACCTAACTAACCTAAGGACATCATACACATCCATGCCCGAGGGAGGATTCGAACCTGGGACCGTAGCGGTCGCACGGTTCCAGACTGAAGCACCTAAAACCTCTCAGCTACATCGGCCGGCCCGGAGGGACGGAGAAAGAATGGCATGAAACGATATTTCACAGTGATATTGTGATATGATGTATTCACGATCAGAGAACTGGATAAGACAGAGTTGCTGCTTAGCAGCGACGAAACTGTTGAAGACAGCAGATAGAATGCCGAAATATTTAAGTCCGCGCTTTACAACACCATACCAATGTTTGTCCGTCATGCAGATTCACATAACAGAGAGCCTGATGTGGCCTGAGGTGACAATGTCCTGGAATAGCGATATGTACATATACAGGTGGCGGTAGCATTGCGAACACAAGTTATAAAAGCGGAGTGCACAGGCGGAACTGTCGTTTGTACTCGGTACAGAATCAGACAAAGTTGTAATGGAAACACCTTTCTTTATTCATACACGATATCATGCAGATATACGGGGAGGTCAAATGAAAACAAGACAGATGAGCAACACAAAGTAATCTGTATATTATTTAAAGTGTAATCTCCACAAATGTTAATACATTTATCCAACCTTCATTCAAAGACACTTGCGGCTGTTTACGGAAACGCGAGTGTACCCAGACTTCGTCCGAAGCAAAACGAAGGCCCCGAGTGCCTTGCTTCAGGGCTCCAAAAATAGGGAAATCACATGGCGAGTGATCGGCACTGTATGGAGGAAGGGCTGCGCCTGTGGTCTACGGATGAAAATTATTGCAGTGTTAAGTGAAAATCTTCAATGAAGCGAAAATATTCGCAGCGAGGCAATTCCAAGTCAACCAATCCGAAACTACCAAAGTTGAAAAAAAAAAAAAAGGTCGAAGAGGTTAATACAAGGACGTACCATTTGGCAGATGCCACTCTCGCAACGAAGATCCTTAATCTGGCGCAAAAAGACATGAATTATAGCCTCGCGGTATTAGCCTAGCGGTCTCAGGCGCTGCAGTCACGGACTGTGCGGCTGGTCCCGGCGGAGGTTCGACTCCTACCTCGGGCATGGGTGTGTGTGTTTGTCCTTAGGATAATTTAGGTTAAGTGGTGTGTAAGCTGAGGGACTCGTGACCTTAGCAGTTAAGTCCCATAAGATTTCACACACATTTTTGAACATGAATTATAAACAGCTAAGAAAAGTCGTGACTGTCAGAATTTATAGTAATGGCTGCAGATGCAGAACCAGCAGAAATTCTGCTTCAGCTACCTCTTATGTGATGACAAAAATGTTCATTGTATGTTCGTGCGCTCTGAGCGAGATCTGGGCAGAGCTTGTGTTGTGTGACGTCTTGTTGCTGCGTGCTCTGTAATTGTCAAAGACGGCTCGCTGCTGTAACCGCAAATCCAGCAAGGGATTGAGAGGCACGTTGTGTGAATTGACGTTTATATAATTTTGTTACGAAACATTCATTTTAAATCTAGTTTCATAAATACACAACATTTAAAAAAGAAGAAAAACGGGTAGCATCTCAGACTAGTAATGAAATGTCCTCGGTCCCGGGTTCGAATTCCACCACTGCTTAAATTCTGAATAAAAATAATTAGCAAAGGCGCCCGAAGACTTCCACTATAAGAAGTCAGCCCCAATCTGCCAATGCCCAAGTGGACCTGCCAGGAGATACATTCGGAGTTCTCAGAGGTTATAGTTGCTGCAATAAGAAATAGGTCAGTTCAGCTGAAGAGGAATCGACATCTCTAAAAGGGCAACAGAAATTAGAAAGACAAGTTAGAAGTACAACAGAAGTTAGAAAGAAAAACATAGGTGCAAGAAAAGTAACTGTGAGAAACCATGGGTAACAGAAGAGATACCTCAGTTGATCGACGAAAGAAGGAAATACAAAAACGTTCAGGGAAATTGAAGAACACAGAAATACAAGTCAGTTAGGAATGAAATAAATAGGAAGTGCAGGAAATACATGGTGAAATGGTGAAAAATGCGAGGAGATTGAAAAAGAAGTGATTGACGTAAGTGAAGCATGTAGAAAAGTCAAAACAATCTTTCCGTGAAATTAAAAACAAGAGCAGTAACATTGAGAATGTAATGGGTATTCCACTATTAAATGTGAGGAGAGCGCGGCTGTGAGGAAAGAATAAACACTGAAGGCCTCTATGAGGGGAAGGACTTGTCTGATGACGTGATAGAAGAAAAACGAAAGTCGACAGGGAAGAGATGGGGATCGAATAGTAGAGACAGAATTTAAAAGAGCTTTGACTTAAGATCAAATAAGGCTGAAGAGATAAACAATATTCAATACAAAGTCTAAAATCAGTGGGGGAAGTAGCAACAAAACGACTATTCACGTTGGTGTGTAGACTACAAGAGACTAGCGATACACACCAGGCTTTTGAGAAAATATCGTCCAAACAATTCCGAACATTGTAAGAGCCGACAAGTGCGAGAATTACAGTACGATGAGCTTAACAGCTCATGCCTGCAAGTTGCTGACAAAAATAATATACAGAAGAAGGGAAATGAAAGTTGAGGCTCTGTTAAATGATACTCAGTGTGGCCTTAGGGAAGGTAAAGGCACCAGAAAGGCAGTTCCGACGTTGCGGTTGATAATGGAAGCAAAACTAAAGAAAACTCGAGACACGCTCATACAATTTGTCAACATGGAAAAAGTGTTCAGCAATATAAAATGATGCAAAATGTTCCAAATTCTGAGAAAAATAGGGGTAAGCTATAGAGAAAGACGAGAAATACACAAGGAGGCAAGAGAGAACAATGAGAATGAAAAACCAAGAACGAAGTGCTCGGGTTAGAAAGGGAGTAAGAGAGGGATGTAGTCTTTCGCTCCTTCTGTTCATTCTACACGTCGAAATAGCAATGACTTAAATAAAAGAAAGGTTCTTGAGTGGATGAGTGGGATTAAAATTCAGGGTGAAAGATATCAGCGATAAGGTTCGCTGAATACACTGCTATCTTCAGTGAACTATAAGAAGAATTACAGGAGCTGTTGAGTGGAATGAACATTCTAATGAGTGAATAATATGGTTTGAGAGTAAACTGAAGGAAGACGAAAATAATGAGAAGTAAGAAATTAGAACAGGGAGAAACTTAACATCAAAGTTGGTGGTCACCAAGCAAATGATGTTAAGCAACTCTGCTATCTAGGCAACAAAACAACCCGTGACGGACGAAGGAACGGTACGTTTGGAGTACAGCATTGTATGGTCGTGAAACGTGGCCTGTGGGAAAACTAGAACAGAAGAGAATCACTCATTTGAGACATGGTGCTACAGAAGAACGTTGAAAATTGGATGGACGTATAAGGCAAAGAATGAGGAAGTTTTCTGCAGAATCGGCGGGGAAATGAATATGTGGAAAACACTGACAAGAAAAAAGCACAAGGTGATGGGACATCTGTTAAGGTCTGAGAGAGTAAATTCCATGGTACTAGAGCAATCAGTAGAAGTTAAAAGCTGTAGAGGAAAACAGAGGTCGGAATACATCTAGCAAGTAATTTTTAGCGTAGGTTGCAGTTGCTATTCTGAAATAAAAGATTGGCATAGAAGAGGATTTCGTGGAGGGACACATGAATCCAGTCAGAAGACGGATGACTCATAGAACGTAGTACGAGTGTATGTGAGAGGGTTTCCAAGCAAAACTTGTGCTGGGACGTGGAAACAACCATGGCGAAATGTGGGCGATGTACAGTCAACGTCAGATGTAGAGGAAGCCCACATGATGCCACGTTTGTTTCTACTACAATACAAAAGTTTCGCTGGGAAGCCCTTACGCATCCTCCATACAGTCCTAATCTCTTCCCATCCGATTTCCATACTTTTGGAGCTCTGAAGAAGGACATTTGTGGCCACTGGTTTGCTTCGGAAGAAGGGATGCTCGTGTCGATACAGTCATGGCTTCGTAGGCAAAGACAAATATTTTTACATGAAGGCTTTTACCATTTTGTCTCACAGTGGGATAAATGGATTAACAGATTTACTGATTACTTTTTAAATAACAAATAGTCTATTTACATCCTTTTCATTTGTCTCGTTTTATTTTACTGCCCCTTACACATCCAGAAGAATATTTGATCATCACATATCCTGGACACTAGCGTGTCTTCTTTTATTTACCAAGGTTATCTTTGCGTCTTTTCATAATAACTACACGGTTGTTCTTAGAAAAGAACCGTAGATGCTACACTTCACTTTGAACTGCTACACACATGCTGAGCAAGTTATGTAACAAGTGGCGCTCAAAAAGCGAGATACCGTTCTGCTGAACCTCGGAGGGTTCATACTCGATTCTACTCGCAGATGTGAGTAAGTTGATATCAAGCTTGTATTACTAAAGCTCCAGTTTGTAGTAATGGTTAACACAAAAATTTGATAGACTTCTTTTATGCTTGTCTTGTATTGTACCGTTATTCTTGGCGCGACCTGGAGCTGCATGTTTCATAGAGAGCTTTGGTTGTTAAATATTCCTTATTCCAATATACTGAGGCGCGGTCGGTGTTATATTATACTCAACACCTGACACGGGTGTAAAACGTTTAAGCAAATGAATACTTGTTTCATTTAAATGTATCTCGTCTCACGCCCAAGTAGTGAATAATTTGAGATTATTTTTATTAAAGGTGTTGTGTTTCCCAAAACCCGGGCTGACGTACGTCACGTCTAAGCTATATTACACCTGTGGATTTCTGTTTTCTTACAGGTTGCATACGCCATGTTTAGCTATATTATGTCTTTGATGCATTCTACTTAAAGTCTTGTCTTTCTCCAAGGTGACAGAAGACACGTCTCACTAAACCGTATCTTTTAGTGCTGTTGGAATGAATGTCCGTTTTATTTAAAGTGACACACGTCATATCTGAATTCTAGAGTATTCGCGTATGCTAGTCTTTGATTTACTTTAAGGTCAATGGTCTAGACCTATTGTAATTTAGAACTGTTTTCATCGGCTGGTGTGATTGTCTTGATAAAAGAATTTTTTTATTTTTTGATAAAGAGTTTTTGTACTATGTCATTGCTATTTTTGGGCCAGTAGCTTACCACTTCCCTCATCCGCTGCCCGGTACATATCAATGGTAGCAGAGTAAGATGGAGGGAAGTGCTGTGCTTCTGACACCACGCAGGGTAGAAGGTTTAAAAATTCGTTGTATGCTGTGTAGTTTGGTTTTGCGTTTCAGGAAACTGAAGGGATGACCTCCATGAACGAAAACGCTGCCCTGTGTCATATAGCTTTTATATTCGCGTGATGGACTTGGAATCGTGAATCGCACAATGATAAAAAGCAGTCTTGATGCGCCACGATGTTGCTGCTTCTATTCCGCCAAGGGTTCTAGACGTTTCTCCAGCTGACTCAATGCATAACACGATCTTCTCACAAATTCCCAACATTAAACGCGGTTTCTTCGTGAGAAACTTGCTGTGTAGTCTTTCCTTGTTAATTGAATGTTGATGGCGTTCTCCTACCTACATCGTACTATTGTATTGAACCATAAAAAAGGAGGTAAAGAGGTTCTGCGCCCAGTAAATGATAGACGTAGTCTCGATCTTCCTGGAATTGATAAAACTCCTTTGGAATTTGGTAGTAGGTACACTAAACAGTTTCAGATCGCTGCACATAGTGCCGCTACTACGTTAACTGCTGTTATTTCGGCAAATCTGGTGTTGCCAAACACAGAATAATAAACAAACATGCGCCTATGTTTGACGGAACTAAAATCTTGCTCTGTGCATCTTGAAGGATGTCGTCGTTTTGTTGCGACTAAGCCACAAGAGCTGGTAGATTACTTTGATGAATATCCAGAAAACAGCCTTAAACCTGATACTCCTAACTGGTATTACAGTTAGCCTGGACTGAAAAATAAAATCATACTACTTTCAAAAGACTAAAGCAAGAATTTATATTAAAATGAAGTTGCTCCAGCTGTATTTAATGTGTTGAATTTATTTTGGCAGCTAGTTTCAACGTTCTAACAACGTCATCTTCAGGCGCATACACTTGTTGACGCCAACTGCGTGCAGCTGATAGTAGAAGTCAGTGGTGAGTTACAACGTGCTCCGTGTGGAAGCTGGTTACTAACTAGTATGAAGTTAAGACTGATTTAAACTGCACTTCTAGTATCAGCCGCATGCAGTTGACGCCAACAAGTAAATGGGTCTGAAGATGACGTTGTTAAGACGTTGTTAAGACGTTGAAACTAGTTGCCAAAATAAAATCGTCACCGTAAATACAGCTGGAGCAATTTCTTCATTTTTAATATAAATTTTATACCAGCTGACGTCCCACTGTCCTCCATTTCAACTATGGATGTACGGAGATAAAGCAAGAACGGCGATAAATTAAATGTTCATTGTTTTAAACAGGTACGCATGCGACAGCGTTCGCTGCCCCTATCTTCCAAAACGCCCCACATGAAAGAGGGCTCATAGATGGAGTTTTTTTGGCGTTAGAAAGGTAGGTAAAGTGTGTTGGATAGCCCTTGGGCTAGGCACCATCCATATACCCAACAGAAATATCGTCTTAGTGACACTATTCTTCAGTATAGGGTCATAGTTTGAGTATTACACGCTTTCCTTAAGTTACGTAAATGGACCAAATCCACTAGTTCTTTTTGCTTTATACGTGGTCTACAGTGCTCCTAAAGCGGCTTATGGAGGCATGATTTAGTTCACGGGCACTTCCTGAAGAAACACGAAAGACGTGGTTTTTGCGTACCAAAACGATGCTGCGTATTCAAGACGGCTATGCACAGTAAATGGCTGAAATTTTCCTATATATTCCTGAGATTCCGATCTCAAACAGCCCTGAAAATTTTCTAGCCGCTTCCAAGATACGGATGTTGAGAAGTAAGTTACATGTACACGTAAAGTACGAAAACTTAATTTATAAAGTGACTCACAACTGAGAAATCTGCTGTAAAGTGTCTCCGTTACCATCAGAGTGGCTTGGGAACCCCATGTTGCAGTACTGAAGCACATTAAAAACTTTTGTCCTTCTAAAATACACTACTGGCCATCAAAATTGCTACACCATGAAGGTTAGTTGCTACAGAAGCGACATTTAACCGACAGGAAGAAGATGCTGTGATATGTAAATGATTAGCTTCTCAGAGCATTCACACAAGGTTGGCGCCGGTGGCGACACCTACGACGTACACACGTGAGGGAAGTTTCCACCCGATTTCTCATACACAAACAGCAGTTGACCGACGTTGCCTGTTGAAACGTTGTTGTGATGCCTCATGGAAGGAGGAGAAATGCGTACCATCACGTTTCCGACTTTGATAAAGATCGGATTGTAGCCTATCGCGATTGCGGTTTATCGTATCGCGACATTGCTGCTCGCGTTGGTCGAGATCCAATGACTGTTAGCAGAATATGGACTAGGTGGATTCAGGAGGGTAATACGGAACGCCATGCTGTATCCCAAGGGCCCCGTATCACTAGCAGTTGAGATGGCAGGCATCTTATCCACATGGCTGTAAAGGATCGTGCAGCCACGTCTCGATCCCTGAGTCAACAGATGGGGACGTTTGCAAGACAACAACCATCTGCACGAACAGTTCGACGACGTTTGCAACAGAATTGACTATCAGCTCGGAGACCATGGCTGTGGTTGCCCTTGACGCTGCATCACATACAGGAGCGCCTGTGAACGACGAACGACGAACCTGGGTGCACGAATGGCAAAACGTCATTTTTCCGGATGAATCCAGGTTCGCATCTGTTTTTGGCGACATCGCGGTGAACGCAGATTGGAAGCGTGTATTCGCCATCGCCATACTGGCGTATCACCCGGCGTGATGATGTGGGGTGCCATTGGTTACACGCAGACGATAAACGGGTATTCATTGGACAAATATATTATACTATAACTGACATGTGATTACATTTTCACTCAATTTGGGTGCATAGATCCTGAGAAATCAGTACCCAGACCGACCACCTCCGGCCGTAATAACGGCCTTGATACGCCTGGGCATTGAGTCAAACAGATCTTGGATGGCGTGTACAGGTACAGCTGCCCTTGAAGCTTCAACACGATAGCACAGTTCATCAAGAGTAGTGACTGGCGTATTGTGACGAGCCAGTTGCTCGGCCACCATTGACCAGATGTTTTCAGTTGGTGAGAGATCTGGAGAATGTGCTGGCCAGGGCAGCAGTCGAACGTTTTCTGTATCCAGAAAGGCCCGTACAGGACCTGCAATATGCGGTCGTGCATTATCCTGCTGAAATGAAGGGTTTCGCAGGGATCGGATGAAGGGTAGAGCCACGGGTCGTAACACATCTGAAATGTAACGTCCACTGTTCAAAGTGCCGTCAATGCGAACAAGAGGTGACCGAGACGTATAACCAATGGCACACCATAGCATCAAGTCGGGTGATACGCCAGTATGGCGATGACGAATACACGCTTCCAATGTGCGCTCACCGCGATGTCGCCAAACACGAATGTGACCATCATGATGCTGTAAACAGAACCTGGATTCATCCGAAAAAATGACGTTTTGCCATTCGTACACCCAGGTTCGTCGTTGAGTACACCGTCACAGGCGCTCCTGTATGTAATGCAGCGTCAAGGGTAACCGCAGCCATGGTCTCCGTGCTGATAGTTCATGCTGACGCAACCGTCGTCGAACTGTTCGTGCAGATGGTGGTTGTCTTGTAAACGTCCCCATCTGTTGACTCAGGGATCGAGACGTGGCTGCACGATCCGTTACAGCCGTGCGGATAAGATGCCTGTCATCTCGACTGCTAGTGGTACGAGGCCTTTGGAATCCAGCACGGCATTCCGTATTACCCTCCTGAAACACCGATTCCATATGCTGCTAACACTCATTGGATCTCGACCAACGCGAACGGCAATGTCGCGATACGATAAACCGGAACCGCAATCGTGATAGGCTACAATCCGACCCTTATCAAAGTCGGAAAAGTGATGGTATGCATTTCTCCTCGTTACACGAGGCATCACAACAACGTTTCACCAGGCAACGCCGGTTAACTGCTGTTTGTGTATGAGAAATCGGTTGGAAACTTTCCTCGTGCCAGCACGTTGTAGGTGTTGCCCCCGGTGCGAACCTTGTGTGAATGCTAATCATTTGCATATTACATCATCTTCTTTCTGTCGGTTAAATTTCGCGTCTGTAGCACTTCATCTTCGTGGTGTAGTAATTTTAATGGCCAGCAGTGTACAAGCACACATAAAAGAAAAGAGGATCGAATTTAAGATGTATCCATTCCTCATCGGAGTACTCCAGGTGTCCATTGAACTTTGAGAAAACAAACCATCATATCTCCAAGTAGGAGGCTATCGAGCCAAAATTCTTTTAGACGGCCTGCGTAAAACGTGTTCCAGATGATGCAAAGCTGGTCATCTACTTTCCGAGTGTCTCCAAAATCGGATCAAACAACTTCTAATGTAGGTCGTGGCACCTCCACTGACGTTGACAACCGTTCCATGAACTTACGAGGAGGTGCTCACGATATCTCTGTCTGTCCAGACACAAAAGATCCACGTTGCAATACTGGGATCACCCCCTGCAGACCTATGCTTGGTCGATCACTCAGCTTGGCCAGTGGCAGAACTCTGTACAACGCCTACAGAAGGAAGGTAATCGGTACACTTATCATGCCAACTCAAGCCTCTGAGCCGGCGAGGCCTCAGGCAATGTCACCGTTCGACACAGAAGGTCATACACGAGAACACCGCTCGCCAAAACGCTGGAGGCGTCGCCGCAGCTCCCACTTGCCGCTCCCACTCACGGGAGGAAGCAGAACTCATTGTCAAGGACGCCTGACATGAGGCTAACACCATTGCCACTGACTATCACTGCAGAACAGAGGATGTGTAGGGCGGATTTTGTCCGCCAGTCCACTGCGGCGAACAGTGAGCAACAGGAAGGTTCCACTGCAGGCTGCGAAGCCACTCAGTCCCTTCGTATCAACCACCATGACCTCATGGAACACGAACAGACTTACCACTTGGCTACGGTGAGTATCAACATGATTAGCTCTCTTGCCAAGATCCAACTCTTGGGAGAAACAATACGAGTCACTGGAGTTGACTCAGCATTCCTGCAAGAAATGCGGACGAACACACTGTCGAAGTTTTATGGTGGTACCATAGACACCGGCTTGGAGATGTAAGTTCTCGATGGTATCGAAGCCACCAATCTCACGTATCTAACCCCTGCACGAGGATTAGCGGTCACGGCACTCGACATCTGATGCCTTAACATTTATGCAATGTCGGGCACCACGAAACATCGTGACCAAACCAGTTTCTACTCCTCAGACATCGGTGGTACGAACACAGCGTTCTTGTCTGCGGTTTTAATTGCACTCTTCAACGCAATACCATGCAAAACGCGCCTTGTCGTTCTCCTTGCCGTCCAAGAGCACCGCGCAATAAAATTCCTGGGTCGGCAGGTGCCACGCAGTCGTGTCGTTACCAAACTGTGTAAGTGTCTTGCGGATTACCGGCTGCGTGCAGAGGAGCCACAGCGTCAAAGTTGAGCGGTATTGGGATGGAGTCTTTTGCAGTTGGCCGATGTTTTGGCTACTTGCCATCGGCAGTCAGGGCCCTGGAATTAGGCATGATGAATCACTATCTTCACTTGTGCGACACGCGAGGAAAAGATAAACGGCGGACAGCTCTGAACAGACGTCTCTTGCGAGTTATCCAGCGAGCCGACTGGATCGCATATATGTGTCACAAAGTCTTACACATGAAGTGGTGGGTGCCGAATGATGGCCTCTGGCCTTCTCTGATCACAGTGGCTACATATGAGTAGGGCGGCAACAAGGACATCGCCCCACATTGCACGTTGCCTACATCAGGTTTCAGGTATGCACTCAGGGTCAAATCTGTTGTTCTCTTTCGATTAACAGGTCATTAAACTCTTATTCTACTAAGAAGATTCTTCGTTTTGATTGACATACATTAACCTATTGTTTTGCTAAAAGGATCGTTCCTTTTGATTGATAGATCCTTAACTTATTGTACCCATGACCCTTCCGCCACACACCCCTCAGGAAACCAACAACCCAGCCCCTCCTCCCTCGCTACTACAGGTACATTTCCAGGTCTGAGTTACTGGAATGGCACCTCTCACTCTTAGCAGTTTGATTGACTACTTAATTTAATTGGTCAATTAATTAACCTCTCCCAGTCTGGTAACCCACCTCTTCCCACATGCCGAACTGGAAGTTAGTGGCAAAAAGACTCAGTTGATGGCATTTTGAGGAAATTTCATTGCAGTGTATAGAATATTGCTAAAACAATTTAGACAGTGTACAGAATATTGTTTAATTATTTATGGCAATGTATGGAATGTAGTTTATTTATTTAGTCAAAGAATTTGTCTGGAAACCGATTGCAGTGTATGGCATATTGTTTAAACTATTTAGGGCAGTGGAATATTGTTCACCTAAACGATTTATGGGATTCAAGGCAGTGTATGGGATATAGTTTATTTACTTATTTGAAGAATTTTTCAGAAAATCGACCCCCTCCATACTGCCCCTCATGCCCATCCCCATTCCCCTCCCCTCCTATACCTGCAAACAGGTGGCTCTGCTGTGGACAGGAAGGATCTCACGAAGGGAAATTCAAAAGTATATTGTTTATTTATAAAAAAATCGGTTTTCAGGGGTTGGATTTCTCTTGCTCATCATTATCTGCTGTTTGGAAAGATGCAAGTCTTGTAAGATGTAATTAAATCGGCCACCTTTCTTTTCATTCCAATCACACAAAGCAAACCGTCATGAAACACACATCAAACTTACCTACACAGTTAAAAATCTTCAATCGCGAAGCATATACCGCATGCGATCCCCTGTCCACTGGACAAAACAGAAAGCCACCGCACATGCTGCCAGGAGTCGGGATGCACCAGTGGCCCCTGCGAAGTGACAACATGGCCATCAGCTGCTCAACCACACACAGTTGTCAGTTCTGGTTCCACAAGGGTGAGGCGGTGGCATCCCTTTCATACTTGACACCTGAGAAATACCTGTCGAAACACGTGTTCACCTAGCCACAGTTGCTAGCATGATGACACATGGCCTTCGTACCTGCAGTACAGCGAGATGTTTACGTAGTGGATCACCCTCAGCGAGATGTTTGCGTTTCGGCTCACACTCGCATGTGCAGCTAAAAGGTTGTCAGTATTATACTGACGTCACATGTCTATGTAAATAACAGCCAAGTCTCCCTCTGGTTGCGCGATAGAAAGCTTTTGCAATTCTCCCTGTCCATTACCTATCAGTGTCTTCCTGGAAACCTTGACGTGTCACAGAAATAGTTAACAGTCACTTCTGTTGTTGTTGTAGGAACTTTCGTGATGTCTCAGCAGCTGTGGCAGAGTGTGTCAGCCAGAGAGAGGCCACCCGGCCGTGGGCGATCCCACACCCCAACAGGAGCTGAGTGGTGTGAGTTCAAATGCTGTCAGTACTCCCAGCGCAAACACTCGTCGTATTGAATCTTGTCAAATTTTCGCACAGTATACACGCGACACACGCGGACCCGATGGTGTCTCAACTCAAACTTGGTATTAGTCCACTATTCACCTGTCCAGGGGGAGACGCAAGCCAAATTGTCATAAGCTAGAAGCTTTCTCGGACTGCGTGAACTGGTGTACAAAAAGATGGGCATGCTCCAGCTCGGAACAAAGCCGTCTGCGGAGATGCTGTTTCTGGCGCCGACCTGCTTGCTTGCTGCTTTGCTTTCTATGGCTATCTCCAGACTCACAAGAATATTGGGAACCGGTCACATATTTATCAGTGTAACTACAATTAAATATTAGGATTGCTGCTGCAGTCTGGCACCAAGAAATGTACTGGAAATGTCTCCGTTTCTGGAATGAATCTCAATATCTATAGTGCACATAGTTTTCCATGTAACAAAAAAACTATCATTCCCCTTATGGCTATCGATGTGCTGAATCTATTCCTCCCTCACGATAGGACACACAGTAGTGACTACCAGACACTCGTACATATACTGTGAAGACTGTTGTAGAAAGGCTGGGTTGGTTCCCCTTGGCACAAAGGCGTCATTGTTTCTGTCCCTGACCTGCTTGCATTCTTGCTTGCTTGCTTGATTGCTTTCTACACCCATCTCCAGACTCTGGGATAACAAGAACATATGTATTTTCGCTTGGTTTGCCAGAATATTATACCGTTTAAGCGATAATTCTCGATATCAAGCACATAGAAATATCGATGGCAACGTATAATTCCGAATATATAGACTGGAAACTATTTTTGCGAGGTGCAAAATTGTAAATTTGTGGTAATATCTTATGGCTCAAAACTGCTTAGGTCATCGTTCCCTAAGCTTACACACGACTAAATCTAACTTAATCTAACTTACGCTATGGACAACACACACACCCATGCCCGAGGGAGGACTCGAACCTCTGATGGGGGGAGCCACGTGGACAGTGACAAGATGCCTCAGACCGCGCGGCTACCCCTTGTGGCGTGAGGTGCAGCATGCTGTAAACCACTGAGTAACTGGAAACTTATCCTGTCTGCAAAGATCTTTACGTGAAAACTCTAAAAAATAGAGGAAACTGATATATCTGCTAGCAAATACCCACGTCGGTGATATAGCAGATTCCAAATCACCCTTATAATTTACAAAGCCAGGTCTAGAGAACCAGCAAACCTGTCTTCCACCTGTCTTTCAGCTGCTACATGTACACACCACAATCTATGTTCTCTCAACCAAATAAAGGCGGGAAATGTGCAGAAGCAGTCAATCGGACAATTTACATGTGAGGGAATAATGGTTTAGCTCGAACACATGTCCATATTGCATTTTCTCAAATTTCCACGGAGAACAAACACGATCACGATGGCTATCCAATACATACTGAATATCAGGTCGCTATTCAACCGTAAAGTAAAAAAACATCTTTAATTCTCTTTGCTATCGCAATATTCCAGGTCAAATTCATACCTTCCTTACGACTGGATATAGGCATTTCCTTTGCACATCTCCATACACATTCACACATACCTTATAAGCTTGATACTCAAGGTGAACCTACCTCACATCCGCTCTACTAAGTATAATACTCCGTCAATAACTATGAGACGCCCAGCTTAACCCGCAAGACAGGACAGGTAGTTTAAATTGTGGAAAGGGGCCAAAATAATGGGCGGTCAGTTACATTCAAACACACAACCTTATCATTTGATCAAACATTACAAAAGCCCAAATAAGTTCTTCTTTCTCAAACACACAAATTTAATCGTTGGGACTTAATTACTGTCTGCAAGCCACTTTAATTTAAAAATGGCTGAAGGCCAATAACTTAAAAGGCAAGCATAATCAGACATTTAAAAGGCAATCCTTATCTTACAACAGTTCTTTATTTAGGCAGAAGGCCCAAAGAATTTGAGATTTTCAGAGCAAAGAATTTAAATTCAAAATCGGCTGAAAGCCCAACACTTAAGGCTAAACAACATCTTTTTTAAAAAAAATCAATGGCTTATGTAAAACAGTTCCTAATTAGGCAAAACTCCGCCAAAACAGAAATTTGAAAGGCAAAGCCTTATCTTAAAACAGTTCTTTAGTTAGACTGAAGGCCCAAAGAATCAGACACTTCATGAGCAAACAAGTGAAATTCAAATCAGCTGAAGGGCCAACACTTAAAATTCCATAACATTAATTCTTTTAAATACCAAAGGCCTTACGTGAAACAAGTCTTTAATTTAGGCTGAAGGCCTTAAGAGCAAAACAACTCAAACTCAAAATCGGCTGAAGGCCCAACACTTAAAATCCAACAACATTAAAACCTTTAAAATACCAAAGGTCTTACGTTAAACAGTTCTTTAAATTAGACTGAAGGCCTAAAGAATCCTATGCCTTAAGGGCAAAACAACCTTAATTTAAAAAAAATCCGCTAGAAGCCATTCAAGAACAAAGAACAAGAAATAAAAAAAGGCAGTACACCCAAGGGCGCTCAGATGATCGAGGGCGGCCAGGAATTCAAACACTAACGCTCGCCATGGTGAGACAGGCAGTCGGGCCAACCACTCACGATCCGGCGAAAACCCAACCGACCGGCAGTCAACGGACCCACCGACAAGACAACTTTCACTTCACCCAAACAGGGCACAACAGGGAGTTCAACGGAACAACTTAGAAGATATTGGCGCCCGTAACCAATCATACATAGAGACGTCAAACTACACACCGTGCTGCACAGCAACAACATGAGGAAACTACATTGCCTGAAATTTGCGTCAACGGCCCGGGCAGGTAACTGGAATGTTAACGGCAGAAGATGCCGCTGGTGCACTTTAGTTCAAATAACCAAATACAGTGAGACTCCACCGGAGGGTGGCTAGAATTTTGCAACTTGAAAACCATGTTGTTGCTCATGGGAATATCCTAACAGCCGACAATGAACTCCAAATGACACAATGTGAACAGTCTTGACTTACTGGTAGATTAAATGAGAGCTCAACTTTCGTGACCAAGCTCGGTGAGCCACGGACCTCGTAGCAATGGGAACAGCCCCACACACTCCGACACCACGTAGAGATTGCCAGCGGCCCCGGCCAAACTAAGTCCCGCGGAGAATTCCTCGCTGCTCCACGCCCACCGACCGACTGGTCGCACACCGCCCAGCCAGAAACTATCAGCGCCAGGTCAAAGATAGTCCAAGGTGCGAATATCGATACACATTGCGGCTAACACCCGCAGGAGGATAGGATAACAGCATAATCGCGATAACCGCGGGAGACTAAACGCAGAATCGCAACGAAGGTTTAATCCAGAGCATAAGATGAGCCAGCCACGGCTCTAACTGACTGCTGGCGATATGAAACAATACTGAGCGAAAATCAGCGATGTCTCATAAGTTTTTCCTGCGAGTGGTACCACTGTATCTTAGAAAGAGAGGCATAATCGTCTTACAATCCGCCAGGTATGAAAAACACGATCGCGACGACCATGTTACTGTCACAAACGGTCTTGGTTCTACAGGTGCTCACAAGTATCGATGTTAAAAGGTATACTGGCTTTATAAATCGAGGTATTGCATTACCTCTGAATTAAGTCATTTTTCCACACAAATACCACGGCATTGAATATAGACGGCGATCGTCAGAGTGTATATTATCAGACCAACACTGCGGTTACACGTAGCCGACTGTGCAACTTCGTAATAAAATTACCGAATTTAGAACGCAATTTGAGTAAGGAATGTGGTGTGAAGCCGGTATTTGCAACTGCCTCATTCCGCCACTAGATATATCTCCAGTATTTGTAATGCACTCTGTCTCGATGCCATGACAGAGGTTTGGTGATATTTCCACTGGGTTATAGGCGATGGTTGATTGAGAAGGATCACAAGTAGGAGATGGTATGCTGATTGAGGTCACAAGAAATGTACAATAGCTTTGCAGATCCCTAGTGCTAAGCTTTCCAGTAGAAATGATGTCTATTATTTGGTATCAAATCTTTCCATTCAACCACATACCTGAATTGGATCCTATGGAGAAGTCTTTTAATGATTATAGCCACTAGTGAATCATATTTCTGCCACTCTCATACCTCAAAACTAGTCACCTTTTTCGAACCTATCTGCCAAAGTAAAATTTTAGATAGTCCCTTTTCCTCCTGCAACTGCTGCCGATTCTGCAGAATTAGCGCATGTGATCTTTCCGATTTAAGTCGGAACTGAGCAGAAGTCGAAGAGAGCTGTATCTACCACCTTCTACAGCCCGTGTAGAAACAGAGTGACCTGAGTTAGTGCGACAGGACCGTGTTTTGACCATACGGTGGAAATGGGAATATGTTGTCGTAGCTCCGCTAACAGTTTATGATGTGTAATGTCAGTGCCAGACAAAGCCTGCTCTTGCAACACAAGATAGTATAAAAGACAGTAAGGGAACTTGGAGAAGGACGAGGATTTTGCTACTGCATTGTGTCGCATTCCCAAACTACATACAGGCACGGCAGTCCGAAGCATATCCACGTCCCCCAGGGCCCATTTATGTCTGTCACCCCAACATGCTATCATCGTTATTCTTTACCATCCAGCAGAGAAAAATTACGAACTATTAAAGCTCCACTAACTTCATCCGACAGAGAACTCGATAAGAATTTTACTGAATCTCTCTCCTCCCATACGTCGAAAACAAATACCGTCTGCATGTCAACATCGAGCACATGTTACGATCCTGTTAAATATATAGGCACTGCTCCATTGCACAGACCAATGTAAACTTGCACCGCCAGTGCAGTAGGTTGATGGCTGTATCCCAGAAACTATATTATAAGTTGCAAGAGGTACTCAATGTGACCCTGTGTTGTTGTTTGAAACATTGCTTTTTTCTGCTGTAACACGCTTTGTACACTGTCATATATTTTGTTTTTTCCCCCACGACATTGAGGTCTTTGTCAGGTTCTAAACTGACATTAACATGTTCTGATCCACTGCTTCTCTGAGAAAACTAGACATTGCAAGGTGTAAATTACTTTGTTGCAGCTGCTACCATAACCCACCAAACGCACTGGATGATTTTAAATACGAGTAGAAGACAGTTGCAACATAAAGATACTGGAAGAGTTTGGTGGCGTTGCGCAGCGTTCCCAAACTTCTGTGCGAAGGTGATTGATAACCTCTACAGTTAAACTCATCTGTCAGAGTGACGGAACATCTGATGGCTCTGCATTCTGGTTTGATAGATTCCTCACACTGCAGTCACATGGGCGATCACAGTTCCGGTGCTAGCCATCCTCAGAAGGTGTTGTCCCTCCCCCTAAACTCTTTCTCCATCTCAAACAAGCGATGTCAGTAAACAATGTGGTAACTAACAGCATACCAGTGGGTGGGTGGGATGGAAAAAACACCGCCGATCTACTGTAATAATAAACATCACAGTTGATAGTGTGAACAATTTTAGCAATTTTACAGTAATTTCGACACCGACCAATGATGTGACAGCACGTTTCACAATTTCAGTATCATCGCTAAATCGCCCCTTCTCTACTTTACGAGTAGCATTGCGAATGTAGATATATGACTGTGCACTACGTCCGTTCATTGTTGATTCTCGAACATATACATCATCAAAGTATACCAGACAGCGATCTACACATTTCTAGCACCTTGAGCATAGTTCATAATTTATAATCTATCTCTATGGCACCGTTACAGATTTGATCTGCAGCTGACCAGAAGTAGACCGCTACATTCTGCGTCTCATGAATGAATGGAGCTGGCCGAATCCACGCCCATCCAAGTGCACAATATTTCTCCAGACATGCCCATGTGGAGGAGGTTAACATTCCTTATCGTTGTAAAGTAGTAGATTTGAAAGTATTGGGATGTAATAGCAGATGGTTAAGAAGAACAAGAAATGCATGATGGAGCTCCACACGGATGGAGTTTGAAACATTTTACGTACATCAACTACGCTATCAATTTTAAAGTATTGTTCTCGTGTCTGGGATCAGTACCAGGAGGGTATTGGTAAGAGAGAACATAAACACATGCACTCCAAAGGCTACACGGTTCTGCACTTTAAACAGGCTGTAATGTTAGATCGCTTCATTTTCCGACCTATTAATCATGTGAAAAGCAGCGCCGATAATATTCCAACGTAGGAAATATATTTCCAGTGCATGACATACATCCTTCTTGCACGTTTCTCTACAATAAGCTATGGTAAAAAAACTGTAAAATGAAAAAAACTATTTCCTTAAAATATCAATTCTGTGTGATACGTGCACTATGTAGCTTTCCAGAGATGTATAGCGTCTACTGTTCACATCTGATCAAGGTTCGGAAATTATACTATGCTCAGATTAGTCCTTTATAAAATGATCGTTAGTAATGGAGAATACCTAAGAAAACCGATAAACGCGTAACAGAGGCGTTGGACATGTGAAATTACACGTCATGCTGCACATAACTCTGTAAATAGCACATCTGCCAAGCAGAGGTGTACACGAGGATTGCAATGCCCTATAAGCACCTGTCGCTAACTTAGAATCACGTTAGTTATGAACTGAAGTCTCGATTTTATACTCAAAATGCGACAGGGGAATGGAGTACGTCACATAAATCATCGTGTCGAAACAGGATGGTCACGTTTCATCACACGTGAGTTGGAAGTACTGTGATGACCAAGAGGTGTGTTGTTAATGACTGCAAGCAGACAGTGCTCTAAGTCACACACAGAACACGTGTTTGTATAGATGTCGAACACAGGCAACGTCACACAACTGATACATACTGACAGAACAATGAAAGAAATGGTCAAAAGACCTGCAGCAGTATCTCTCTCCCTCTCTAGATTGCATTATCAGTCTGCCATTAAATCGTACTTCGTTACAGCTCCATCTCAACCGATCACCCCATCCACTCTCTGTCATCCTCCAATGCAGATGCGTGTAAGTTTAGAGGCAGAAAGCTTCAAATGAAGAAGTCAACTCACGTGTATCACTGTTAAACTTCGCTAAAGTTTCAGGTTCCTAGAGAAATATTTTCCAGTCTATGTCTTCGTAATTACACGGTGCAAGTGATTCTGCTATGCAAGCGATGTTGCTGTGTGATTGATACTGAGACATATCTCTTACATGGTATAACATTCTGGCAAACCATGTAGAAATACATCTGTTCTTTTAACCCCAGAGTCCAGAAATGGGTGTAGAAAGCAAGCAAGGAAGCGTGCAAGCAGGTCCGGGCCAGAAACAGTGACACCTTTGTGCCAAGGGGAACTGACCCAGCCTTTGTACAACAGCCTTCGCGGTATATGCACCAGTGTCTGGTGGTCGCTCCTGTGTATCCTATCGTGAGAGAGGTATAGATTCTGCAAATCGATAGCCTTAAGAGGAATGAAAGATTTTTTTACGTGGACAATTATGTTTACTATAGATTCTGATATTCGTTCCAGAACCATGGCCGTCAAGATGAGACATTTCCAGTACATTGTTCGGTGTCAGACTGCGGCAGCAATCCTAATATTTAATTGTTGTTATATTGATAAATATGTGCCTGGTTTCCATTATTCTTGTGGGTCTACAGATGGCCGTAGGAAGCACAGCTTTAAGCAAGCAGGTCAGAGCTGGAAACAGCAGCTCAGAGGATGCCTTCGTTCCAAGTTGGGGCTTGCTTATTACTCGTATACCAGTTAAGACAGTGCGAGAAAGCTTCTGGCTTATGATGATTTGCTTGCAGCTCCCCCTGGATGGGCGAATAGAGAAATAATACCAAGTTTGCGTTGAGTCGCCACTGTGTCACGTGTATAGCCTATGGAAATTTGAGAAGATTCAGTATGACGAGTGTTTGCACTGGGGGTACTGACAGCGTTCGAACTCCTACCACTCTGCTCCTCCTGTGGTGGGGAGTCATCCATGGCCGGCTGCGTCTCTCTGGCTGACACACCTTTCTGCAGCTGTGGTCATAGGCCTTGTTTACGGCATCAGTACCCTCCGTCGGCGCTGCATAGCGTCACGGTGAGTATGTGGGATGTATTTGACGATATTTAGACCACTTTTGCAGGGTTTAACTGTAAGTGCAAAATGGTGATCTGTACAAAATAGTTTTGTCGCTGAAAGTCTCGTCTGCAAGAAAAAATGGCGGACAGTCGTCCCACACTGGCAGCTTCAGTAATTTGGTGGGTAAATTCAGTAAGAGACAATCAGAATACTCCATTCATTCACAAGTGGTCCTTTGTGCTGAGGCATAGGAGCCTCTACAAACTAGTTCAAACAATATGGAGACAAGATATCTACATAATGTTCTGAGAAAGCAACTGTTCAAAGACAAGTTGAAGCAGACCATCTCCAGTCGTTGTGGCCGAGCGGTTCTAGGCGCTTCAGTCTGGAACCATGCTGCTGCTACGGTCGCAGATTCGACATGGATGGGTGTGATGTACTTAGGTTAGTTAGTAGTTAGTAGTTCTAAGTCTAGGGGACTGATGACCTCAGATGTTAAATCCCATAATGCTTAGAGCCATATGAAGCAGACCATCCGTCATTGGCGGTTATGCTGTCACTCATCCGCCACTGTGGCATTAGGACGTCTCCAGACCAGTAGCTGTAGGACACCGAAGATCCCCGCAATTTCTCTCTTCTGCAGGACAGTGCTTCGAATTCTGTTTTTATAATTGTTGTGTTTTCTCCCATCTGTGCTTAGACAGTGCTCTCTTTCCAGACAGCAAGAATGCTTTTATGATTAACATTGCTTTCGCGAGTGCACACAGAAATGATGAAATCTTTTAGCAGTGAGAATGTTTATCGCTTATGAGACGTACGTTGAAAGCAGGTCTTCAGATTTCCATGAATGGAACATGTGGTATCTCTTTAGTACCATCAGAAGAAATGCAGTCGGTTTTATTAAGGGGCTCCGGAAAGGCTCAAAATCATGAAAAGTTCAATTTTTACTTTTTTGCGTTTTCTGAATCTGCAGACTATTACCTTTCAATAGATATATAATTTATTCAATTCCGAAGACTACAACTATTTTTAAATTTTTTTTGAAATGTGTTCTACATGGGCGTGACCCACTGTGGCGCTGTTAAACTGCTGTCAAATGGTGTTATTATTAACGTCCGTGTTCATCAGGTACATTTTAGTCTGCCTCATGCAATAATGGAGGTGATAAAACCTATTTTCAGAGACTTAGCAGCACCTGAACTGTTGAAAAAGTGTATTCACGGAAAAACTCAAAACCCCAATGAAAGTGTAAATAGTGTTATATGGTCGAGAATCCCCAAGACTGTATTTGTTGGAATAGAAACACTTCACTTTGGTGTGTATGACGCTGTTGCGACTTTCAATGATGGCAACATTGTAAGGTGCAAGGTATTTAGAAATATGGGAATGAAGATAGGTTCTAACATGGTACGAGCGATGCTTGCTTTAGACAAGGAACGCCTTCGGGCTGCAGACAGGGCTGTAAAGAGTCTAGAAATACAAGCAAGAGTAAACAGGAGGAGGAACAAGAGGAAGCTGGAGGAGGAGTTTGCAGAGGATGAAGATAATCCATCCTATGGACCTGGAATGCACTAAAAAGTTAATCCAATTTTTGTCGCTCGATTCCCAAAACTTTTATTTTCTCATACTAATTACATGTTTTCTAAGGATCTTCCAAACATATTTGTTTCAAACTGTCAGTAAATGTTACACAGTACCTTTTGCATAATTTAACACAGCCTTTTTCCAAAAAACTGTATATTTTTGAATATATAAATAAAAAATTGCAAAAAATGTTGTGAATTTTCATTACAATTGAAAAAAAATCATCTTTAATAACTGAACTAAAATTTTGTAAAATCCCTGTGTTACGTTGTAGCCCATATTCCAATAAATAATCTGTAAAAAGTTCAACTTTCTACCTCAAATACTTTGTGAGGAAAGATGTAATTTATAACCGTTATTTTAACATTGCAAGTATAGGGCGTTCCGGAGCCCCTTACGGGCTATTTTCGTAAACAGGTCCTGTTACGACAAGAATTTCCATGCAGACAAGCTTAGACATCATGAAACCTGCTACAACAACAACAAAAGCGACCGTTAACTATGTCTGTGACACTTTAAGATTTCTGGGAAGTGACTGATATGTAACAGACAAGGAACATAGCGAAAGGTTTGAATAGCGCATCTAGAGGGAGACTTGGCTGTTATTTACATAGACATGTGATGTCAGTATTACACTGACAATCTTTTAGCTGTACCTGCGAGTGTGAGCCGCTATGTAAACATCTCGCTGAGAGTGATCCACTATGCAAACATCTTGCTGCACCGCAGGTACAAATGCTATGCATCATTGCACCAGCACCAATGCCCAGGTGAACACGTGTTTTGCCTGGTATTTCTCAGGTGTCAAGTATGAAAGGGATGCAGCCGCCTCATCCCTGTGGAACCCGAACTGACACCTGAGTGTAGTTCAGCAGTGCGTCCTGACTCCTGGCAGCATTCTGTGCGGTTCAATGGACTGGGGATAGCATGTCGTGGATGCTTCACGATTAAAGGTTTCTAACTGTGTAGTTACGTGTGATGTGTGTTTCATGTTTGGAATAAAAAGAAAGGCGACCAATTCAATTACTTCTTACAAGACCTGCATCTTCCCAAACAGCAGATAATGATAAGCAAGAGAAATCCAAACCGTGCAAAGTGATTTTTTACAAATAAACAATATACCCTTGACTTTCCCTTCGTGAGATCCTTCCTCTCTACAGCTGAGCCGCCTATTTCCAGTTATAGGAGGGGAGGGAGAATGAGGAGGCGGCATGAGGGGCAGTATGGAGGTGGGGTTGATTTTCTGAAATATTCTTCAAATGAATAAATAAACTGTATCCCTTACACTGCCTTGAATCCCATAAATCGTTTAGATGAACAATATTCCACCTACCCTATATTGTTTAAACAACATTCCACACACTTCAATCGATTTCCGGACAAATTCTTTGACTAAATAAATAAACTATATCCATACACTTCCATAAATAATTAAACGATAAATATCAGTAAGTCGGACTTTGGACATCGAGCGCGGTCTCGGGCTGCTGCACATGGTATCAAGTAGCCAACAAAAGTTTTTTGATGAGACACCAGCTCCACACTATCGGATTAACAGACTCCCTACGTTGCCCTGACTGTCACCTCCGGGACCCTGATCAGTGAATTTCGTCGTCAGGTGCTCGGACACTGGCACAGGAGATCTTAGCTTGGTACCTCAGTGTCACAACTGAGGTGTTCGAAACTTGAGCTCTCCTATATCCTGATGAGTGTTACTTCCTCCTTACAAAATATCATGCTCTCACAAGGTTCAAGGGAATGAATAGACTACTGGTGGGACCTACAAAATTCTCACAATACTCTTGAACAGACGCCGACGTACTATACGCTCTTTGAAAATTATATACACATTTATTTGTAATCCCACACACAGTGTGACGCTGTGTGCAACGTCACATAAACGACAAAATGACCTGAATTTTAACCAGTGAGGAAGGAAAGAGACAGTTTGACACGTGTGCAACATCACATGACAGACAAAATGACCTGAATTGTAACCATAGAGGAAGGAAAGAGATGGGCTGATTCACGGAACGCTTCACTGAGGCATTAACAATGGATGAGGGGTCTGTTGTAAATATTTTGGACAGCATTGTTGGAGACTGAATACGCCAGTGGCAGTGGACAAGAAAACTCCAGTTGCATCATTTCTTGAAGAACTATAATTTTAGCTGCGCTAGTTACATACAAAAGTATACTAGTTCGTCCTTTGATTAAGATTTTTTGTAACGTTCTGTTTATAGAATTTTCATTTGTCCACATTTACTAATTATAATCATGTAATAAAAAAGGAGATAAGTACAAAAGAATCATAGACCCACAGAGAGTATTGCCTTGGGCGTATTTCTGGATATAGTTGGGGTAACAAAATGGTTCAAATGGCTCTGAGCACTATGGGACTCAACTGCTGTGGTCATAAGTCCCCTAGAACTTAGAACTACTTAAACCTAACTAACCTAAGGACATCACACACATCCATGCCCGAGGCAGGATTCGAACCTGCGACCGTAGCGGTCGTGCGGTTCCAGACTGTTGCGCCTGTAACCGCTCGGCCACACCGGTCGGCGGTTGGGGTAACACCTGAAGAGGATAAAAGTGACGGTGCCAAGTAGGAGCAGGTTTTTATTTTAAACTTAGTGATATAAATAAGTAGGAGAACAAAAAAAGTGATTAAGGCGGCTTCTGGTGACAAGTGGGAAATCCAGATTCAAGTCCCAGGCCAGCACAAATTTTCATATATTCTGAAATATTCTACAGATGATGCAGAACCATTATCACAGTTTGTGAGTTCATTCTTAATCGAATATGCTCCTGTTTAAACCATTCTGACATAAGTGAGGTACCAGCTGCCTCAGTCTACATTCCTCAACATCATTAAAAATTTTGCCAAATATGTTGGCAATGGAACATATTCGCGCTTGGCAGTGTGAGTCAAAGAGAGTGGCATTGTAGCTGTGAAACATAGTTGACGTTAACAAAACAGTGCTAGGAAAAGAGTGAAGAAGACAGTGCCTGTGGGAGATGAATGAAGAGGGATAAAGTGGACGTGGGTGAGACACAATGATAATCAGAGACAGAGTCTACGACAACGATAAAGAGGAGGCGAGATACAGTGACAGTGAAAAGGGACAGCAGCAGTTGGAAGGAATGAGTGAGGTAGTAGCAGTTAGAGGGAGCAAGAGGGAGACAGTGACACAGGAGACAAAGACAATGAGTTGAGCTGAGTGAGTGAGAATGGCTAATTGGGATTGGATGGGTATGAGCGACATACAGAGATGGACTAGTGGGTGTGAGCGAGTTATGGGAGCTTGTGGGATTGAAAGCTTAGTTGTATGTTAAAAAGAGCGCGAATATGTTCGGTCAAAATTTTTCGGGAAAATTTTTAAAGATGCTGAAGAATTAGAATGACGCTGCTTGTACCCCACTGTCCAGTGAAAGTCTTTTTAACAGGACCATATTCGCCTTTTTGTGCTGTGATAGGAGCATTTTTCCTCTGGTAATGACATATTCAAAAAGAGATCTATTGTTTCACAAGCTCAGCATCTTGCATAAAGCACATTATTTTGTAGTGTTCTGACCAGCACTTGGCACAGTTGAGAGCCTAAATTTCCTCGACACTCCAGTTACTGTTAAGAATTATTCTAAAACTGGTAATTCTAAATATTGTTTATTGCTATCCTTAAAGTGGTAAATCGTTACTCCACTTGCCATACGGATTGATAATAAGAAGGGAAGAACCAAACGATGTCAGATCAAAGCGAAAAAGGCTTCTTAAATATTTTTGTTCACGAAAGTGCTCTTCTATCAGTTCTATAAACTTGTGACAAAGTTTCACGGTATCACTCCAAGTTGTCCGTAAACAGCCATCGAATAGTGGGCGTTTCCAGTCGCAGATTACATTGCAACGCGTTTCATCGAGGAGCTCTGCACACTACCGTTCGAGCGAATGAGCTACGAGACAGTTTTGGAGTTCCTTCTATACGCTAGGGGTCGTCTGGAGCGGAACGCGAAGTGGACCACTCACCTCTAAAACGCTAGGTGTCAGTGCTTAAGAGAAGCATATTAAATTATTAATAACATATTCTATTGCGATAGTAACGCCTCTGTAATTTTCGTGTTGTAAATATACACTAATATGAAAAAGGCGTGGGGTACCTCCAAAATCGTGTCAGATCTCCTGCATCGTGCAGTAACTCGACATGGCATGGGCTCAACAAATCTCTGGAAGTCCCCTTCAAAAACATTAAGCCATGCTGCCTCTACAGCCATCCACAATTGCTAGAGTGTAGCCAGTGAAAGATTTTTTTCACTATCTTACCTCTCGATTATATCCCACAAATGTTCGATCGGATTCATGCCGGGCGATTTGGCTGACCAAAGCATTCGCTCGAATTGTCCAGAGTGTTCTTCATACCAGTCAGGAACAACTGGGGTCCTATGACACGGCGCAATGACACCCATAAAAGTTCCCATCATTGATTGGGAACATGAAGCCCATGAATGGTTGCAAATGGTCTCCTCGTACCTGAACATAACCATTTCTAGTCAATGATTGTTTCAGTTGGATGAGAGCATCAAGTCCATTTTCATGTAAACACAGCCCATACCATTATGGAGCCACCACCAGCTTTCACAGTATGTTGTTGACAACTTGTGTCCATGGCTTCATGGGGTCGAGGTCTATCATCAGTTCTTATCAGCTGAAACAGGCGCTCATCTGACCAGGCCAAAGTTTTTCCAGTCACCTAGGGTCCAACCAATACGGTCACAAGCCCAGAAGAGGCGCTGCAGGCGATGTCGTTCTGTTAGCAAAGGCACTCGCATGGGTCGTCTGGTGCCATAGCCAAGTAACGCCAAATTTCGCCGCACTGCACTAAAGGATAAGTTCGTAGTACATCTTTCATTGATTTCTGCTGTTATTTCACGCAGTGTTACTTGTTTTTTAGCACTGACAACTCTAGGCAAACGCTGCTGCTCTCGATTGATAAGTGAAGGTCGTCGGCCATTGTGTTGTCCATGGTGAGAGATAATGCCTGAAATATGGCATTCTTGGCACTCTCTTGACGCTGTGGGTCTCTGAATATTGAATTTCCTAACGATTTCCAAAATGGAATGCCTCAGGCATCTAGCTCCAACTAGCATTTCGCGTTCAGTCTGTTTTTCCGTCATGTGGGCCATAATCATGCCCGAAATCTTTTCACGCAGATCAATCGAGTACAAACGTCAGTACCACTTTTTTTACTGCCCTTTTATACCTTGTGTACGCGATACTACCGCCATCCTTATATGTGCATATCGCTATCCCACGACTTTTGTCATCTTAATGTATATCTGAAGATTTTCCTTCAATTTTAGTTTAATACCTATTTAATTATAACTGATTCATTGTTTCAATAGAATCTTGAGTAGGCTGTACCCTCTAAACAGTCTCTTTTGTTATTTCTGTACCTGTAAAAGTCAGTAAATGTACTGTAATTTGGTACATCTTCCTTAATTTTGAAGTTTTTTCCCTATACTCTGGCTTATATTTAACTATAGAACAATTAAATAAATTTTTCTGTTTTTTAGTTCCAAAGTAACATTTCCTTCAAAACCACAAAGAGTATTGAAGTGAATATAAAAATATCTATGTCGTATTTTTAAATGGAAAATTTATTTTCGGAATTTCAGCTTATATCTGTTTTCTCTGCTGTCGGTAGTACTTGTTGGATTTCACTCAAACTTATTATTTCTGACAGCTACATCATTTTACACTATTCTCTGAACAAATTACAAAATTATAACATAAAATGTCTGTCTTATGCAGTTGTGCAAAGTTTTGTCCGCCAGGAGCACAGACTTAAGGCGTGCTTACTTTAAACTCGAGGGTCGGTAGATAGGAGAAGTCCCTCTGTCTCCCTCTAGTTCGTAACTGCTATTATACAGCAAAAGTGATTGCTTTCGCACAGTCTACCTACAGGGATTCTCTTAAAGAATCTGTAGCGGTCAGACTACAAAGCCGGCCGCGGTGGTCTAGTGGTTCAGGCGCTCAGTCCGGAACCGCGCGACTGCTACGGTCGCAGGTTCGAATCCTGCCTCGGGTATGGATGTGTGTGATGTCCTTAGGTTAGTTAGGTTTAAGTAGTTCTAAGTTCTAGGGGACTCATGACCAGAGATGTTAAGTCCCATAGTGCTCAGAGCCATTTGAACCTTTTTTTTCAGACTACAAAACAACAGATTTAACTGGGACAGTGACTCATCCTCCATGGTGCATAGAAACGGGTACTTCATGCTGACAGGCTACAAGAAAATGAGGTGAGTCATCAACCATCTACCGATGTCAGCACCGTCATTAATATTCCTCATCATAGCAACCAACATAGTTGCTGGTACCATGTGAACCGTCCACAACATTGTGGTGTCTTCATGAGAGGATTCGGCCAACGGAATAAACTTCCACATGGCTTAGAGGTAAGTCCTAACGAGGACAATAAAGGAAGTCCTCGAAAGCTTGAGTTTACATGATAATATAAAACAGTTCTAATTCTATGAAATGTTTATGCAAGAACATCGCCATGAAACCTATGTTCTAGAAATGCAAGGTGTTACAAAAAGAATGACCTGTTTTCAAAATTCCATGTTTATTGATAAAGACATGCTACAAACATGGGATAAGTTAGAAAATTCTCAAAATATCTTAAAATGTTGGCTATGTTATTACAAATGTTCTGTATGTTGAACAGCAGCAGCATGAACATTAGACGATAGCTGGATTCGTCATAAACTTCACAAAACGTATCTGCTTTTACAGAAGTTATGACTGCTTTCATTCTGTACTTCACTTCCTCTATGTCACGAGGTACAGGGGAGATGAACACACTTCCCTTCACAAATCCCCACAAAAAGTCGCATGAGGTCGTGTTTGGCAACCTTGTACTGGGCAGTGTCTCGGGGTCCCATGCACCTTATCCAGCTATGAGGCAGAGTATCACTGAGGAACTGACGTACGTTTTTGTGCTACTGTGGTGGAGCTCCATTCTGTTGGAAAATCAAGTCAACAGAGTCCTCCTGAAGTCGTGGAAAAAAGCAGTACTCCAGCATTTGAAGACAGCTTATTCCAGTCACTGTGTTTTCCTCAAAGACGAAGGGGCCACCACGTTTTCACGAGAAATGGCGCAAGAAACGATCACTTTAGGTGAGTCTCTTTTGTGCTCAGTAATGTCATGAGGGTTATGGAATCCCCATAGACGAACATTATGTCGGTTTACTTTACTGCTAACACTGAATGTTGCTTCAGCAATGAAAATTAACCGTGGTAAGAAAGGTATTTCCTTCTATGATCTCTAGCAGAGCATTACTAAAGTTAATCCGTTTCCTCTTATCGACAAACCGAAGAGCTTGCACTACCTGTAGTCTGTGTGGTTTATAGACAAAACGGCGCCTTAAAACTCGCGAGACAGTTGTTTGAAGCATTGCCAGTACTCTGCTTGCGTGGCAAGTAGACTTTCGTGGACTCCGCTCGAACGTTTGCGGAAATTCTTTCCACCATGTCATCAGACGTGCGACATCAACATGGACTGTTACGTTTGCACAAGCATCCTGTCTCTTCATACTGGCGATACCAAAAACAATTGGTTTTGGTTGCAGACGGATCAATCCAAAAGCTCTGACGAGAAGCACACTGGACAGGAATCACTGACTCACTCTTTGCAAACTACAACATGTCAAACGCATTCTGTCGAGAGGACGCCATCTTACTTCTGACTACACAGTGAGAAGACGAGCTGACTGACATCTAACGGCGATGTTCTGAAACTCTAGGCCATGCCCATTCGAACAGCACACATTTCCTTGGTTGTCCGTCCAATGTTTCGCAAAGATTACCGTCCAAACACAAGTTATTCTTTTTGGAAGACTCTGCATATGTTCTGTCCACCATACATTTAATTAGGCATAAATTTTTTATTTCTTGCCCAAGAGTCGCTCAGATAGTGCTCCTGTACATGTAAATGATCTTCTGCCCATAAATATCATTATATAAGGGGAACTGAATTTATTTATACCTTTTTTTGAAAAAAGGCTCTCTTTTTACGCAGAAATACAGGCGGGCTGCAGAAGCGGCAATGTGTATTGTAAAGACTTGCCTCGGAGATTGTGGAGGCAGCGCTGGCGACGTCGGCGATCATGTTCAAGGCGGCAGGCAGCATGTGCGTGATGTGGTTCTCCCAGTTGGCTCGGCCCCTGGCAACGGCCAAGTGGTACAGGTTGGTCACCACCTGCACAGAAACCACCACTATCTCAAGACTAAACCACAAGCGCTATACAAAACATCCAACAAATGTTTTTAACACGAGATTATTAACTCGATATTGTCAGAGTGGAGATAAGCGATATTTTTATGTATAAAACAAAAACAAAAAATATATTTAAAATTTTGTAGATCGCTATTAGATAACAATGATAGCTACTCCACTGAAAAGAGAAAAGTAGTACACCAGGAAAGACGACGTCGATTTTGATCGGATGACGGTATGTGCCACCTGCGGTGTTGTAGATGTAATGATAATGGTTGCAACGTATCCGTCAACAGATACTGTAGTGGCATAGCTACCAGAGCACGTTCTGTGTCTACTCTTTATCATTAGAACACAAACGTTCGTAATTATTACGACTGCCAATTCTTCATTGTTGCTTGAAAAGCGCGGGAAGGTCACAAGAGCTGCCATCTTGTCAGTACCTTACTAGCTTTAGCGACTGATTGATGTGCTTATGACTACCAAGAAGAAACTCCACGCACTGCCTAGAAAAGAGTGGCAGCTTTTCTGAAAGTCATCATTTTTACGATCGTTTGTGGCATCGTTACATCTGATGTCAGTAATGCTCACAATATTGGTTTATGATTACTTTTATCCATGATCCAAGCTTCGTTTACTGAGCTAATAATACGAGCATTTATAAACTCAGTCTGTTGCTATCTCGAATTTAATTTCAGATGTCAGATTTAATAAAAGCAAATGACCCAAATCTGGGACATAGAATAAGGAAATTACTTGATGAGCTGGAGCAAGGGGAGAATGACAGCAACATCTATGACTCGAAAAGTGAAGATGGACTCTATAATGTTGAAGAGGATGAAACTGAACCTACAGATGGCGAGAGTGAAGAACGCAAAATTACAATCGTTGGTGCAGACCCGCCAAATTGTGTCGAAAAAGGGAGCGACGCTCTGTTGCGATCAAGAATGAGATCCAGAATTGTTTCTTCATCTTCCTCGTCATCACTGTCACCTGCAATTTCAGATTCAGGTAGATGTGTTTCTTCATCTTTCGATGGTGAGGACTACATCATTCGGCCTCGAAAGATCTCTCTGCAGGGTAAGGATGGACGTCACTGGTTATCTCTAGCTCTTTACAAAAAGACAGCGCGTACACCTCAAACAAATTTTATTCATCATATTCAGTCGCCTATCAATGGCGCTAGAAATGCCGCTACGCCGTTAGAAACATTTTCTTTATTTTTCACAGATGTTATGTTACAATTAATAGTACATCTCACTAACGAGGAGGTAATGAGGAAAAGATCAAAATATCAAAATCCAAAGAGCACTCAGAGAACAACTACCACTGAAGAATTGAAAGCTTTAATTGGTACCCTGGTCTTGACAGCAGCTTTGTAGATTAACCATTTATCAGCGCATGAGTTATGTGACAGTAATTTATGTAGCCCTAGATATGAAGAAGCCATGAGTTCCGAGCTTTAATTTCTTGTCTGATGTTTGTTGACAAGTAAACTGGTGAGGAACGAAAGCATTCCGATCCATTTTCAGCTATCAGGGAATTACGGGAGGAATTTGTTATCAATTGCCGTAACTATTACAGACCAGGCTCATTCATTACAGTGGACAAACAACTCTTTGATTTTCTTGATAGATTTCCGTTTCACGTGTTCATCGTGATTAAGCCCGCTAAATATGGGATTAAAATTGTCATGGTGTGTGACGCAGGAACAAAACGTATGGTTGATACTTCCCCATATCTCGGCAAAGGCATAGATACTAATGGTCTGCCACTTGGAGGATGCTACGCGGAGGAACTCTCAAAAACAGAGGATCTAAGCGAAAAGTTACAGTTGATAAATAGTTCACATATATCAAGTTAGCCGACGATATGCTATAGGAGAAACTCACTCTCGTTGGTACTTTGAGACACAATAAGCGAGAAGTACCTCCAGAACGACTTATAACCAAGGAGAGAGAGAAAGGAACATACATGTTCATCTTTGACAAGGAAACGACTCTTGTCTCATATAAACCTAATGCAAATAAAATAGTCCTTCTGTTACCGACGATGCACGATCACGCTGAAATACACTCCTGGAAATGGAAAAAAGAACACATTGACACCGGTGTGTCAGACCCACCATACTTGCTCCGGACACTGCGAGAGGGCTGTACAAGCAATGATCACACGCACGGCACAGCGGACACACCAGGAACCGCGGTGTTGGCCGTCGAATGGCGCTGGCTGCGCAGCATTTGTGCACCGCCGCCGTCAGTGTCAGCCAGTTTGCCGTGGCATACGGAGCTCCATCGCAGTCTTTAACACTGGTAGCATGCCGCGACAGCGTGGACGTGAACCGTATGTGCAGTTGACGGACTTTGAGCGAGGGCGTATAGTGGGCATGCGGGAGGCCGGGTGGACGTACCGCCGAATTGCTCAACACGTGGGGCGTGAGGTCTCCACAGTACATCGATGTTGTCGCCAGTGGTCGGCGGAAGGTGCACGTGCCCGTCGACCTGGAACCGGACCGCAACGACGCACGGATGCACGCCAAGACCGTAGGATCCTACGCAGTGCCGTAGGGGACCGCACCGCCACTTCCCAGCAAATTAGGGACACTGTGGCTCCTGGGGTATCGGCGAGGACCATTCGCAACCGTCTCCATGAAGCTGGGCTACGGTCCCGCACACCGTTAGGCCGTCTTCCGCTCACGCCCCAACATCGTGCAGCCCGCCTCCAGTGGTGTCGCGACAGGCGTGAATGGAGGGACGAATTAAGACGTGTCGTCTTCAGCGATGAGAGTCGCTTCTGCCTTCGTGCCAATGATGGTCGTATGCGTGTTTGGCGCCGTGCAGGTGAGCGCCACAATCAGGGCTGCATACGACCGAGGCACACAGGGCCATCACCCGGCATCATGGTGTGGGGAGCGATCTCCTACACTGGCCGTACACCACTGGTGATCGTCGAGGGGACACTGAATAATGCACGGTACATCCAAACCGTCATCGAACCCATCGTTCTACCATTCCTAGACCGGCAAGGGAACTTGCTGTTCCAACAGGACAATGCACGTCCGCATGTATCCCGTGCCACCCAACATGCTCTAGAAGGTGTAAGTCAACTACCCTGGCCAGCAAGATCTCCGGATCTGTCCCCCATTGAGCATGTTTGGGACTGGATGAAGCGTCGTCTCACGCGGTCTGCACGTCCAGCACGAACGCTGGTCCAACTGAGGCGCCAGGTGGAAATGGCATGGCAAGCCGTTCCACAGGACTACATCCAGCATCTCTATGATCGTCTCCATGGGAGAATAGCAGCCTGCATTGCTGCGAAAGGTGGATATACACTGTACTAGTGCCGACATTGTGCATGCTCTGTTGCCTGTGTCTATGTGCCTGTGGTTCTGTCAGTGTGATCATGTGATGTATCTGACCCCAGGAATGTGTCAATAAAGTTTCCCCTTCCTGGGACAATGAATTCACGGTGTTCTTATTTCAATTTCCAGGAGTGTAGATGAAGTAAGTAACGACCACGCTGAAATAGATGAAGTAAGTAAGAATCCTAAGATCATTCATTCCTACAACGACACAAAAGGTGGGGTTGATTCGTTAGACCAGACGTCTCGCAACATTTGTTGCAGCCGGAAGACTAAACGCTGGTCTTTGTGTGACTTTTACCGAATTTTGAACATTGTGTGTGTTAATATGTGGATAATACACGTTCACAACACCACCCGTGAAAAGGAGAATGTCCTAAAGAGGAAACACTTCCTAATACGACTGAGTGAAGAGCTACTCTCATCGTGGATGCAAAGCAGGCTACACACACCAAGAATATCAAATGATCTGCGCCTCACTATACAGCCTGTCCTTGGAATAGAACCCTGTCGTGGGAACATTGGTGGAAATGCTGGAATACCATCTGCCCCGCGGAGAATTATCTGCCACTTTCATCCGTCCAAAAAGAGAAGAATGATAACGTTTTGTGCTGTTTGTTGTAAGGCAGTTTACAACGAGCATCGAGCGCAGTTATGCACTAATTGTTCAAAATAAATGTTCTCATTGTTGTCAAAAACTATTGTTTCTATGATTATAGACTGTGGCCTGTATTGTTTATTACTGTAATTAATAAATAGTAAAATGTGTTATCAAATTGTGCTTACTTTTTGTTATGTCGTTAAACATTACGGACGTTTGTAACTTTAGATAACTGAAGAACGTTTATGTTCTGGAGTTAATAGGGAATGCTCACAGCCAGAAGGCTCAGTGTAGTGCAAACGTGTAAAGTAAGCAGGCAAGCATGCCACGGAGATGCAGTCATGCTTCCTACAGCCAAAGGAGCGAATTTGAAAGGGGTCAAATTGGGACCTTTCAAGTAGTAGGAGGATCATTTTGGAGCATTGACACACGAAGTTGGTTGTGCAGCGTCAGTTTTGCAGAAACACTGGTATCAGCGGTCACGTGAACATTCTTGCACCCTTAGACGAGGTTCTGCACGTCCATATAGTAAAGACGCTCGCCAGGGTCGCCGTATTTTTGGGGTAGCGGTAGCAGGCTATACAGCTACCGTAGCACATACAAAATGGCTCGTGAAACTGTTGCGGACAGGTTATTAGCAGTGAGACTAAGGGCATGCACACCTCTAGCCCTTCTTCCACTCACGCCACAACATCGACGTACATAGCTCGACTGATGCCCCCGAATGATCTCACGCAACATCGAATGGCGCGCTTGGTCTTCAGCGATGAAAGCAGATACTGCCTCCACGCGAGTTATGCTCGCTGGCGCGTACACCGTAGACCTGGTGAACAGTATCTTGTACAGTGAATTCGTCCAAGACACAATGGCCCCACAGCAGGCCTTGTGATCTGGAGTGCTATAACTTACAACTCTCGTTCACCTCTGGTGTTTCTGGAGAGGACAATAACCAGCGCTCAGAACGTACGGAAAGGTTGTTAGACCTGTTCTTTTGTCGTCCTTGCAGCAGGATAGTGCTCATCCACATACTGCCCGTAAAACTCAACATGCTCTGCAAAACGTGCAGCAACTTTCCTGGTCAGAACGGTCTTCAGATTTGTCTCCAATCGAACACATATGGGATATGACTGTACGAGAAATGACTCTTGCAACTCATCACCCAAGAACTCTTACAGAACTATGCGAACAGACCTTGGGGCGTGGCATAACGTATCCCAAGACAGTATTCGCCATCTGCACGACCGACTGGATGCCAGAGTCAGCGGCTGCGTTGTCGCCTGTGGAGGCTAGACAGTACTAATATGCCCGTTTGAGCATGGTTCGATACGTGCCACCTCAGAGCAGCTCGTGCTGTTGATCTGTAAATGTAATCGTTTCAGGCACTTCATATGCACTGCTTCAACAATAAATGTTAATCGGAAATCTAATTTCTTTCAACACTGTTATTTCAGTTGAAAAAGTTAACTATCGTCAGATGTGAAAAGAATAAATAAAGAGAGAGTTGCTGTAAATGGGAATGATTTTTTTTTGTTGAGCTTCTAACAACCCTACTCCAACAATGGTCAAAAATTAATTATGATTGTAGTGTTGCTCACGGTGCTAAATATTGCATTTTCGGGCAACAACAAAGTTATATTATGTGGCACGTGTCATTAGAGCACAGTTAATAAAGTCATTTCATGAAATAATGGATAAACTAGGCACTCATCTTTTCGTGTTTCCCACGCTGGTCTCGTTGTGAACTCATGGCTCAATCATCGAAAATCTAGGTAGTGATGATTGCAAGCTCGGATGCAAAGAGGCCTAGGTGTTATTCTGCGATATTCAAAAGTTTTATAGATGTGTTTCATAAGCCATCCTTGAAGATTAAACTTTTGCAAGTCAGAACAATGGTGATGTAAAAAAGTAATCAGCACTCCGAATTTAAGTTACACTTCTTTTTTGTTACTTTTGTTGCAACATCACTTCACAATATAAAACATACTTGAAAATATCTTCCTCACTGTTAAAGTTCACATTTCATAAACTGACTACAATTTGCGTCTTTTCAACATGACGCCCAAGACTTGATTCTCTAACTGCTTACGCGCCCAAAACTCAGAGTTACAAGTACGGCAAAGATCATAGTGACAAAAGAAAGAATACACATAAGAATAATATCATTGCAATATAAACATATCGATGTATCAAAGTACCTCTACATTAATGAAATCAAATCTGAATGTTGTCACAGAAATATGTTAACTATTTTACAGAAACACGGTATCGAGAGGTTGAGGGGAGCTGCCGTAATGTTAACGTAATTCAAGTACCATTACAAGTTTCACAGGGAATCTTATTCATCCCAATATATAAGGCAAATATTACAGATTACTTACTGTTCACGACAGTCTAGTCTTCAGGAACATGTAGTTATTTTCATCTTGTCACATGCACTGTTTTATATGTTTTATCTCATCATCACCATAATTATCATCATCGCCGTCGCCGTCGCCGTCGCCCTTCGCCGTCGCCGTATAAATTTCTTCTTCAAGTTATAGATTAAACATTTGGCTACATCTCTGTCTTAATCCTTTCCTAATGTAAACACTTCGTTCTTCGTCTTTCATTCTCATTGTTGTTTCCTGGTACTTGTACATATTGATGTTATTACTCTTTCACAATAGCTTACCCTACTTTCCAGAGAATTTCTAATATCTTACATCGTTTCACATTATCGAATTCTTTTGCTAGGTCGAAAAATCCTATGAACGTGTTTTGATTTTTCTTAATTCTTGCTTCCATCATCAAGAATGCTTCATAAGGTAAGAAATGAGCAGGTTCTCGTCATAATTGGCGAGGCGAGAAAAGTGGTTAGCACATTCGCAACCGGAAGGACGATCGCTCAGACTCGCGTCCGGCCATCCAGGTTTAGGTTTCCGTGATTTTGCTAAGTCACTTCAGTCAAATGCCGGAATGGTTCCTTTTAAAGGGCACGGCCGATTTCCTCCCCCATCCTTGACAGAACCTGAGCTTGTGCTCCGTCTCTGATGAACTCGATGTCGACGGAAAGTTAAAACGAATCACCCCTTTCCTTTCTCGCACACCACCACAGAGAAGGTAGAAATGGTACTCATCTATGACGTCTGTAAGTTAGCAGAATAGTAATTACAAATGGCTCTGAGCACTATGGGACTTAACTTCTGAGGTCATCAGTCCCCTAGAACTTAGAACTACTTATACCTAACCAACCTAAGGACATCACACACATCCATGCCCGAGGCAGGATTCGAACGTGAGACCTTAGCGGTCGCGCGGTTCCAGACTATAGCGCCTAGAACCGCTCGGCCACCCGGCCGGCAGTAATTACAAAAATATTTTCTTATTTACGGCACGGGTACATGTAATGTACTACTAATACAGCAGACGGCTGACTGAATGAACGGTATTAATTTCCTTGCGTTTCCATTTCCTTGTTATCAAATAGAGCAAGTTGACGAGTTACCCTGGGTACATGCTAGTGCACTAAGGTCGATGTCAGTATAGTGTTATGGTTTTAAGAACGTCATGTTTACGTGAATGGTACATTGTGATACGTTTCTAGTACGGTATTGAGGAGAGAAAGTAAGCATTGATTACCAAATAAAAATGCGTAATACTACTTTTAAAAAACGTACCGCTGTTCATACCTTCGTAATGGCAACATGGAAGGCAATCGTGCTGGTTAATTCCCCCCCACCCCCACCCCCACCCCCCCGGTAGGTAAACACCATTTCTTGGTAATGTTTTTAATATGGTCCTGGACAAAAATGTGTTTCGGGTGGTCAAGATAAATAGGACACCCTTTATAGTGGACATACTAGAGCTGCACTACACCGTTTTGGTACACATTCCGTCTGCCAACAGGTGTTCTTTTGTTTTTTTCTCTCCTGTTTGTGATCTGCGTCTCCTCGGCAATAGCATAGAGGGCCTGCATCCCGACTGCCTACTTATGGCGCTGAACACTTGTACTGAGAAGTAGTCAGAATATGCCGTGATGTGTACGCCGGGGGCCACTTTCTCCAAATCACAGCGCCATTGGCCCAGGACAACGGGAAAATCGACGTCATAAGGCGAGCACCAGGGGCACATTATGCAGACACGCACGGTCGGCTGAAAGTTGCCCTCCCCTCGCCTAAGAACATGCAAGGAGCCTGGCGGACAATGTGAAACGTGCTGATAAATGAGGGACTCCCTGCAGACAGTGTAGACACAACGCGCCATGAATTCACCCAGGGAGGCGTATGAAACTAAAGTACTGAGAAAGGAAATGCGTGCTTAGAAAGATGTTTGCTGGGCAATAAAGAGGTTGCTTGTAACTCACGAACGCCAGCAGATCCTGAGACGAAGCACCAGGATGACATTGTACAGGCGTAAGGCAGAGATATCCATTACGAAGAAGTGTTGTTTAGCTGCTTTCACAGCAAATTACGCCGGCAGAAAAACGTCGGAAGAATGTGTGACTGACGCTGGTAACAGCATTGGTAGTCAAAACGTGAGAAAGACGCCAATTCTAGAGTCATATGAAAACTCACACAACTTAGAAAACTTCCACCCTGCGCTGGGAGGCGTGGGTATGAAACGGCAGTCAGTCACTGCGTGGCATTACAAATTTAGCCTGCCAATGACAACGCTAAGAGAAGGAAAAATCTGAGGAGTCTTTGAGATTAGGAGAATGAGGATGGAAGTAAGGAGACAGTTGGTGAGACAGTGTGGAAGCAAGAGGACATGAGGGCTCTTCCATCCATCGTCTATAGCCGTCACCTGACACTGTGATATCGCAGCTTCGACAACACAACCCGAGCCCTCGCTGCCTAGCCATGGGTCACCGGAGAGAGGGGCCGACTCACGCCGCACAGCTCCGAAGCAATGTGCCGTACCGACCTAGCGCCTGCTGTCCACATCAGTACACGGCAAACGAAGAGGAACATGGAAATTTGTGGTACGGTCGTGTGGGACCAAACTGCTGAGGTCATCCGTCCCTAAGCTTACGCACTACTTAATCTAACTTAAAACTACACTACTGGCCATTTAAACTGCTACACCACGAATATGATATGCTACAGACGCGAAATTTACCCGACAGGAAGAAGATGCTGTGATATGCAAATGATTAGCTTTTCAGAGCATTCACACAAGGCTGACGCCGGTGGCGACACCTACAACGTGCTGACATGAGGAAAGTTTCCAACCGACTTCTCATACACAAACAGCAGTTGACCGTCGTTGCCTGGTGAAACGTTATTGTGATGCCTCGTCTAAGGAGGAGAAATGCGTACCATCACGTTTCCGACTTTGATAAAGGTCGGATTGTACCCTATCGCTATTGTGGTTTATCGTAACGCGACATTGCTGCTCGCGTTGGTCGAGATCTAATGACTGTTAGCAGAATATGGAATCGGTGGGTTAAAGAGGGTAATGCGGAACGCCGTGCTGGATCCCAACGGCCTCAGAACACTAGCAGTCGAGATGAGAAGCATTTTATCCGCATGGCTGTAACGGAACGTACAGCCACGTCTCGATCCCTGAGTCAACAGATGGAGACATCTGCAAGACAACAACCATCTGCACGAACAGTTCGACGACGTTTGCAGCAGCAACGAATCGGTTTCAGGCTTTGTCTCAGGCTGATACTGATCTTCGGCCTGACATGGCTGCTTGTCCTGTTCGAGAGGTTGCCCCTCAGTCTGCAAGATCCGGGCGGTCGCAGAGGGTGGGCTTACTGGTAGTTGGGAGCTCCAACGTCAGGCGCGTAATGGGACCCCTTAGTGATATGGCAGCAAGAGAGGGGAAGAAAACCAATGTGCACTCCGTGTGAATTCCGGGGAGAGTCATTCCAGATGTGGAAAGGGTCCTTCCGGATGCCATAAAGGGTACAGGGTGCACCCATCTGCAGGTGGTCGCTCATGCCGGCACCAATGATGTGTGTCGCTATGGATCGGAGGAAATCCTCTCTGGCTTCCGGCGGCTATCGAATTTGGTGAAGACTGCCAGTCTCGCTAGCGGGATGAAAGCAGAGCTCACCATCTGCAGCATCGTCGACAGGACTGACTGCGGACCATTGGTACAGAGCCGAGTGAAGGGTCTGAATCAGAGGCTGAGACGGTTCTGCGACCGTGTGGCTGCTGCTTTCATCTGTTACTTTCCCCTTTTTGGGGAAGTGTGAGGGGGAGTTTGTAGCCTTTCGGCTTTTACTCCCCTGTGTACATGTGTGGGCGTGTGTGTGTTTTTTTTCTGTAGCTTTTTGGTGTCTGTGATGTGTGATGATTTTTGTGAATGTGTCTGGTACTTGCCTGAAGTAGGCGAGATGATTGGTGATATATGGAAAGGAACTGGATTAGGGATTGGGTATTGGGATTTTCTCTTCGACTTAATCGTCGAAGATCGCCATAGGGCGCTTGTGTTTATCGCGGGACATTTCATACCGACCTAGTGCGACCGTGTGGGCTGCAGATTCGTCGACTTGCGCCATAGGGTGGTGGGGTTTCGGGTTCCGCTGGATAGGTCAGGAGTCCACTACACGCAACAAGCGGCTACACGGGTAGCAGGGGTTGTGTGGCGTGGGCTGGGCGGTTTTTTAGGTTAGATGGCCTTGGGCAAGTACAGAAAGGGCAACAGCCTCAACGGGTACGGGGCAAAGTCAGGACATGCGGGGACCAAGCAGCAATCGGTATTGTAATTGTAAACTGTCGAAGCTGCGTTGGTAAAGTACCGGAACTTCAAGCGCTGATAGAAAGCACCGAAGCTGAAATCGTTATAGGTACAGAAAGCTGGCTGAAGCCAGAGATAAATTCTGCCGAAATTTTTACAAAGGTACAGACGGTGTTTAGAAAGGATAGATTGCATGCAACCGGTGGTGGAGTGTTCGTCGCTGTTAGTAGTAGTTTATCCTATAGTGAAGTAGAAGTGGATAGTTCCTGTGAATTATTATGGGTGGAGGTTACACTCAACAACCGAGCTAGGTTAATAACTGGCTCCTTTTACCGACCTCCCGACTCAGCAGCATTAGTGGCAGAACAACTGAGAGAAAATTTGGAATACATTTCACATAAATTTTCTCAGCATGTTATAGTCTTAGGTGGAGATTTCAATTTAACGGATATAGACTGGGACACTCAGATGTTTAGGACGGGTGGTAGGGACAGAGCATCGAGTGACGTTATACTGAGTGCACTATCCGAAAATTACCTCGAGCAATTAAACAGAGAACCGATTCGTGGAGATAACATCTTGGACCTACTGATAACAAACAGACCCGAACTTTTCGACTCTGTATGTGCAGAACAGGGAATCAGTGATCATAAGTCCGTTGCAGCATCCCTGAATATGGAAGTTAATAGGAATATAAAAAAAGGGAGGAAGGTTTATCTGTTTAGCAAGAGTAATAGAAGGCAGATTTCAGACTACCTAACAGATCAAAACGAAAATTTCTGTTCCGACACTGACAATGTTGAGTGTTTATGGAAAATGTTCAAGGCAATTGTAAAATTCGTTTTAGACAGGTACGTGCCGCGTAAAACTGTGAGGGACGGGAAAAACCCACCGTGGTACAACAACAAAGTTAGGAAACTACTGCGCAAGCAAAGAGAGCTTCACTCCAAGTTTAAACGCAGCCAAAACCTCTCAGACAAACAGAAGCTAAACGATGTCAAAGTTAGCGTAAGGAGGGCTATGCGTGAAGCGTTCAGTGAATTCGAAAGTAAAATTATATGTACCGACTAGACAGAAAATCCTAGGAAGTTCTGGTCTTACGTTAAATCAGTAAGTGGCTCGAAACAGCATATCCAGACACTCCGGGATGATGATGGCATTGAAACAGAGGATGACACGCGTAAAGCTGAAATACTAAACACCTTTTTCCAAAGCTGTTTCACAGAGGAAGACAGCGCTGCAGTTCCTTCTCTAAATTCTCGCACAAACGAAAAAATGTCTGACATCGAAATAAGGGTCCAAGGAATAGAAAAGCAACTGGAATCACTCAACAGAGGAAAGTCCACTGGACCTGACGGGATACCAATTCGATTCTACACAGGGTACGCGAAAGAACTTGCCCCCCTTCTAACAGCCGTGTACCGCAAGTCTCTAGAGGAACGGAAAGTTCCAAATGATTGGAAAAGAGCACAGGTAGTCCCAGTCTTCAAGAAGGGTCGTCGAGCAGATGCGCAAAACTATAGACCTATATCTCTGACGTCGATCTGTTGAAGAATTTTAGAACATGTTTTTTGCTCGAGTATCATGTCGTTTTTGGAAACCCAGAATCTACTATGTAGGAATCAACATGGATTCCGGAAACAGCTATCGTGTGAGACCCAACTCGCTTTATTTGCTCATGAGACCCAGAAAATATTAGATACAGGCTCCCAGGTAGATGCTATTTTTCTTGACTTCCGGAAGGCGTTCGATACAGTTCCGCACTGTCGCCTGATAAACAGAGTAAGAGCCTACGGAATATCAGACCAGCTGTGTGGCTGGATTGAAGAGATTTTAGCAAACAGAACACAGCATGTTGTTATCAATGGAGAGACGTCTACAGACGTTAAAGTAAGCTCTGGCGTGCCACAGGGGAGTGTTATGGGACCATTGCTTTTCACAAAATATATAAATGACCTAGTAGATAGTGTCGGAAGTTCCATGCGGCCTTTCGCGGATGATGCTGTAGTATACAGAGAAGTTGCAGCATTAGAAAATTGTAGCGAAATGCAGGAAGATCTGCAGCGAATAGGCACTTGGTGCAGGGAGTGGCAACTGACCCTTAACATAGACAAATGTAATGTATTGCGAATACATAGAGAGAAGGATCCTTTATTGTATGATTATATGATAGCAGAACAAACACTGGTAGCACTTACTTCTGTAAAATATCTGGGAGTATGCGTGCGGAACGATTTGAAGTGGAATGATCATATAAAATTAATTGTTGGTAAGGCGGGTACCAGGTTGAGATTCATTGGGAGAGTCCTTAGAAAATGTAGTCCATCAACAAAGGAGGTGGCTTACAAAACACTTGTTCGACCTATACTTGAGTATTGTTCATCAGTGTGGGATCCGTACCAGATCGGGTTGACGGAGGAGATAGAGAAGATCCAAGGAAGAGCGGCGCGTTTCGTCACAGGGTTATTTGGTAACCGTGATAGCGTTACGGAGATGTTTAACAAACTCAAGTGGCAGACTCTGCAAGAGAGGCGCTCTGGATCGCGGTGTAGCTTGCTCGCCAGGTTTCGAGAGGGTGCGTTTCTGGACGAGGTATCGAATGTATTGCTTCCCCCTACTTATACCTCCCGAGGAGATCACGAATGTAAAATTAGAAGGATTCGAGCGCGTACGGAGGCTTTCAGACAGTCGTTCTTCCCGCGAACCATACGCGACTGGAACAGGAAAGGGAGGTAATGACAGTGGCACGTAAAGTGCCCTCCGCCACACACCGTTGGGTGGCTTTCGGAGAATAAATGTAGATGTAGATGGACTATCAGCTCGGACACCATGGCTGCGGTTACCCTTGACGCTGCATCACAGACAGGACCGCCTGCGATGGTGTACTCAACGACGAACCTTGGTGCACGAATGGCAAAACGTCATTTTTTGGGATGAATCCAGGTTTTGTTTACAGCATCATGATGGTCGCATCCTTGTTTGGCGACATCGTGGTGAACGCACATTGGAAGCGTGTATTCGTCATCGTCATACTGGCGTATCACCCAACATAATGGTATGGGATGCCGTTGGTTACACGTCTCGTTCACCTCTTGTTCGCATTGACAGCACCTTGAACAGTGGACGTTACATTTCAGATGTGTTACCACCCGTGGCTCTACCCTTCATTCGATCCCTGCGAAGCCCTACATTTCAGCAGGATAATGCACGACCGCTGGTTGCAGGTCCTGTACGGGCCTTTCTGGATACAGAAAGTGTTCGACTGCTGCCCTGGCCAGCACATTCTCCAGATCTCTCACCAATTGAAAACTCTGGCCAATGGTGGTCGAGCAACTGGCTCGTCACAATACGTCAGTCACTACTCTTGATGAACTGTGATATCGTGTTGAAGGTGCATGGGCAGCTGTACCTGTACACGGCATTCAAGCTCTGTTTAACTCTATGCCCAGGCGTATCAAGGCCGTTATTACGGCCAGAGGTGGTTGTTCTGGGTACTGATTTCTCAGGAACAATGCACCCAAACTGCGTGAAAATGTGATCACATGTCAGTTCTAGTAAAATATATTTGTCGAATGTATACCCGTTTATCATCTGCATTTATTCTTGGTGTAGCAGTTTTAATGGCCAGTAGTGTAACTGAAGCTAACACACACATGCCTGAGGGAACACTCGAACGGGGGGAGCCACGCGGACCGTGACAAGGCGCCACAGACCGCGCGGCTATCCCACGCTGCAAACGAAGAGGAAGAATGATGTGATGTTTAAAGCTTTCCCGGCGTACTGATTGTTCCATAAGAACACGGGAAAACTGCGGATGTCAGTAACGTCCTGCCACGATATTTCTGTGCAGCGTCTTCTGGCCATCTTCAGGTGAGTACCACTGTAGTAGTACTGGCGAGTACGCGCTGAGCTCTGCTATTTAAAGCCATACTGAGCTGACATTGCGCATGCGTTGCTCAGCGTGCGCGCTCATAACAACTCCGTGCGCTTCGCCTCGCGCCCTCCACGGTGAAAGCTTGGCGTATCGATATCAGGTCGATTTTCATCTTTATGCAGATAATTACGTCGACTACGAAGTTTCTCTATAGCAGGATTCCAAGCAGAGTTTAGCTGATAACCGCTATCTCGATTTATGAGAGTCTCGTTGTCAGACAATCTTATTTCCTCAGATTCATTAATAATCGAGCTCTAAAAGTTTGACGTATGGGCCAAAATACACTCCTGGAAATGGAAAAAAGAACACATTGACACCGGTGTGACAGACCCACCATACTTGCTCCGGACACTGCGAGAGGGCTGTACAAGCAATGATCACACGCACGGCGCAGCGGGCACACCAGGAACCGCGGTGTTGGCCGTCGAATGGCGCTAGCTGCGCAGCATTTGTGCACCGCCGCCGTCAGTGTCAGCCAGTTTGCCGTGGCATACGGAGCTCCATCGCAGTCTTTAACACTGGTAGCATGCCGCGACAGCGTGGACGTGAACTGTATGTGCAGTTGACGGACTTTGAGCGAGGGCGTATAGTGGGCATGCGGGAGGCCGGGTGGACGTACCGCCGAATTCCTCAACACGTGAGGCGTGAGGTCTCCACAGTACATCGATGTTGTCGCCAGTGGTCGGCGGAAGGTGCACGTGCCCGTCGACCTGGGACCGGACCGCAGCGACGCACGGATGCACGCCAAGACCGTAGGATCCTACGCAGTGCCGTAGGGGACCGCACCGCCACTTCCCAGCAAATTAGGGACACTGTTGCTCCTGGGGTATCGGCGAGGACCATTCGCAACCGTCTCCATGAAGCTGGGCTACGGTCCCGCACACCGTTAGGCCGTCTTCCGCTCACGCCCCAACATCGTGCAGCCCGCCTCCAGTGGTGTCGCAACAGGCGTGAATGGAGGGACGAATGGAGACGTGTCGTCTTCAGCGATGAGAGTCGCTTCTGCCTTGGTGCCAACGATGGTCGTATGCGTGTTTGGCGCCGTGCAGGTGAGCGCCACAATCAGGACTGCATACGACCGAGGCACACAGGGCCAACACCCGGCATCATGGTGTGGGGAGCGATCTCCTACACTGGCCGTACACCACTGGTGATCGTCGAGGGGACACTGAATATTGCACGGTACATCCAAACCGTCATCGAACCCATCGTTCTACCATTCCTAGACCGGCAAGGGAACTTGCTGTTCCAACAGGACAATGCACGTCCACATGTATCCCGTGCCACCCAACGTGCTCTAGAAGGTGCAAGTCAACTACCCTGGCCAGCAAGATCTCCGGATCTGTCCCCCATTGAGCATGTTTGGGACTGGATGAAGCGTCGTCTCACGCGGTCTGCACGTCCAGCACGCACGCTGGTCCAACTGAGGCGCCAGGTGGAAATGGCATGGCAAGCCGTTCCACAAGACTACATCCAGCATCTCTACGATCGTCTCCATGGGAGAATAGCAGCCTGCATTGCTGCGAAAGGTGGATATACACTGTACTAGTGCCGACATTGTGCATGCTCTGTTGCCTGTGTCTATGTGCCTGTGGTTCTGTCAGTGTGATCATGTGATGTATCTGACCCCAGGAATGTGTCAATAAAGTTTCCCCTTCCTGGGACAATGAATTCACGGTGTTCTTATTTCAATTTCCAGGAGTGTATTTGTTTCGTTGTAATCCATGGAATGGTCTGTGGAAATACAATGGTCGGCGATTGCGGACTTGGTGGGATGGAGAAGGCGAGTATGTCGTTGGTGTTCTACAATTCGTTCCTGCACAGTTCGTGTCGTTTGCCCTATATATGATTTGCGCATTCACACGGAATTTTGCAAACACCTGATTTACGCAGGCCCAGGTGTCTTTAACGGATCCCACCAGCGATGAAATTTTGGAAGGAGGGCGAGAGATGACTCTCACTTGATACTTTCTCAATATTCTGCCTATCTGTGAAGAAATATTCCCAATAAATGGTATATAAGCAGTCGACCTGAAAGCCTCTTCCTCTTCCTTGTTCCGTTGTTTGTAGGTCTGCATAACTCTGTTCACTTGCCTAGTTGAAAAGCCATTCTTCTGAAATACTTTTTGCAGGTGTTCCAGTTCCGCTTGAAGACTGTCGGCGTCAGAGATGGTATGGGCACGGTGGATCAAGGTTTTGAGAACGCCCATTGTATGTGCTCAATGGTGGCAACTAGTAGGTTATAGATAAAGGTCTGTATGAGTGGGCTTTTTGTACACCGAGTGACCAAATGTGCCATCACTCTTACGTCGCACCAAGACGTCGAAAAATGGCAAACAACCATCTTTCTCTATCTCCATGGTAAACTTTGTTTTCATGTATTGAATTCATGTGATGTAAACATTCTTGGAGACGGTCCAGACCATGAGGCCACATTATAAAAGTGTCGTCAACGTATCGCCAAAATACTGTCGGTTTAAAAGTGGCAAGAGTCGAGTGCTCTCTCCTCAAAATCTTCCATAAAAAGATTGGCCACCAGGGGGGACAAAGGACTCCCAATGGCGACACCGTCAGATGGTTCGTAAAATTCATTGTTAAATATAAAATATGTAGAGAAGAGAGTGTGCTCAAACAACGTTGTAAAGTTTGCACCAAAGAAATTGCAATGAGGTATAGTGAGTCCACAAGTGGCACCTTTGTGAAAAGAGGAACCACATCAAGACTGACCAATAAGTCGTTACTTTGCAGCTGTAGTGACTGAAGTCGGCTGATAAGATCACATGATGAGAAAATTCATTCCCTTTCCTTCCCTTAATAAGTCGGGTGCACGCTCAGTCACATCTTCAATGAGATTTTTTATTTTATGTAGGAAACCCACAGTAGTAAAGGCTAATATTTCCTATTTTAGTCGTCTAAACAACCTGATCCATTCACTTATCAAACTTTAATCTCATAATCTTTTTCTGTCTGAGTTTCCATGATTATTAATGTCAGTTAATCATTGCCACCCAATGTTGGACAGTGTATTTAGTAATCCTCATATCATTTTGTGTAAGACATCAAAAGAATTCTCGATTTACAACAGCCAAATTCCTTGAATAAACTTCTGCTGATCGTCAGGAGTGTGAGGTATTACAGCGCCAGTTTTCAGTTAACTAAGTCATTCATGCGTTTCGTGCCCATAACCCTTGACTTAAATACAAATTTACCCATGTCAGATATACTTGGTCACCACAGTCAACATAAAAACGGCGGCTCCAAATGTATCTGTTGGTCGTTCAAGCTAAGAACTCTTCGTTGACGTAAATTAAAATACACTACTGCCCATTAAAATTGCTGCACCACGAGGATGACGTGCTACAGACGCGAAATTTAACCGTCAGGAAGAAGATGTTGTAATATGAAAATTATTAGCTTTTCAGAGCATTCACACAAGGTTGGCGCCGGTGGCGACACCTACAACGTGCTGACATGAGGAAAGTTTCCAACCGATTTCTCATACACAAACAGCAATTAACCGGCATTGTCTGGTGAAACGTTGTTGTGATGCCTCGTGTAAGGAGGAGAAATGCGTACCATCACGTTTCCGACTTTGACAAAGGTCGGATTGTAGCCTATCGCGATTACGGTTTATCGTATAGCGACACTGCTGCTCGCTTTGGTCGAGATCCAATGACTGTTAGCAGAATATGGAATCGGTGGGTTCAGGAGGGTAATACGGAACGCCGTGCTGGATCTCAACGGCCTCGTATCACTAGCAGTCGAGATGACAGGCATTTTATCCGAATGGCTGTAACGGATCGTGCAGCCACGTCTCGATCCCTGACTCAGTAGATGGGGACGTGTGCAAGACGACAACCATCTGCACGAACAGTTCGACGGCGTTTGCAGCACCATGGACTATCAGCTCGGAGACCATGGCTGCGGTTACCCTTGACGCTGCATCACAGACAGGAGCGCCTGCGATGGTGTACTCAACGACGAACCTGGGTGCACGAATGGCAAAACGTAACTTTTTCGGATGAATCCAGGTTCTTTACAGGATCATGATGGTCGCATCCGTGTTTGGCGATAGCGCGGTGAACGCACATTGGAAGCGTGTATTCGTCATCGCCATACTGGCGTATCTCCCGGTGTGATGGTATGGGGTGCCATTGGTTACACGTCTCGGTCACATCTTGTTCGCTTTGACGGCACTTTGAACAGTGGACGTTACATTTCAGATGTGTTACGACCCGTGGCTCTACCCTTCATTCGATCCCTTCGAAATCCTACATTTCTGCAGGATAACGCACGACCGCTAGTTGCAGGTCCTGTACTGGCCTTTCTGGATACAGAAAATGTTCGACTGCTACCCTGGCCAGCTCATTCTTCAGATCTCTCACCAATTGAAAACGTCTGGTCAATGGTGGCCAAGCAACTGGCCCGTCGCAACACGCCAGTCACTACTCTTGATGAACTGTGCTATCGTGTTGATGGTGCATGGGTAGCTGTACCTGTACACCCCATCCAAAATCTGTTTGAATCAATGCCCAGGCGTATCAAGGCCGTTATTACGGCCAGAGGTGGTTGTTCTGGGTACTGATTTATCAGGATTTATGCATCCAAATTGCGTAAAAATGTAATCACATGTCAGGTCTAGTATAACATATTTGTCCATTTATCATCTGCATTTCTTCCTTGTGTAGCAATTTTAATGGCCAATAGTGTATGTGTGACGAGCTCGAAGATTATAAGATCTGGTAAAGTAGTTATACCAACGAATAACACTGTCTCCTTTTTGTGCTGTACTCGCTACTCTGTTACCTGGGTGCATCAGACACATGTACTGTACAGTTAGGCTGCTGCGGCCGCACCTCCGTGAAGTTCCTGCAGAAGACGACCATGAGGTAGCACTGGCACGCCACGTTGACGGCCTCCACGGCTTCACTGAGGCAGCGGTGCGCTCCCCGCAGTGTCTCCAGGGCGTCGGCCACGCCTGTCGCCAGAAAGCGTCTAAACCACGGTCTCAATCTGCAGCCATCTCTCTCTTTTTTAAATCGCTGCGAGAAACATATACCAAATACACTCATGCTCATAAATTAAGGATAACTGCGGAATGTCGTGCCACACAACGTGGCACTACACAAAACTGGCGCTAATAGCATAAGCACATAGGGAACACACACGACACAGATCTGTAAGTCCACGGTATTGGTGATAAGTTGAGAAAACCGTCCCGAAACACACGTGCTACAAAACGCCAATGTTTCCTGCGCATGTACCCCGACATCAACATGGAATATTCCCCATGCACACGTACACAGGCCGCACAACGAGTTGGCATACTCTGAGACAGATGGTCGAGCAGCTCCTCTGTCAAAGACATGCAGGGGTGTGTGCACCAATCATAATCCCACCCCACACCATCAAACCATGACCTCCATACAGGTCACTTTCAAGTACATTAAGGGGTTGGTATCTGGCTCTTGGTTCACGCCAGATGAAAACATACATTGTTCAGACTACACCTGGACTCGTCCATGAGCATAACCTAGGACCACTGCTCCAATGATAATGTACTGTGTTCTTGACACCATGCTTTACGGGCTCTCCTGTGATCAGGCTTCAGTGAAAAGCACCTTGCAGGTCTCCGGGTGAATAAACCATGCCTGCTCAATCGTCTGTAGACTGTTTGTCTGGGGACAACTGTTCCAGTGGCTGCTGCAAGGTCCCGAGCAAGGCTACCTGCAGTACTACGTGTCCGTCTGCGGGCACTGGTGGTGAGATATCGATCTTCTTGTGGTGTTGCACACTGTGGACGTCCCGTACTGTAGCGCATGGACACGTTTCCTGTCTGCTGGAATCGTTGCCATAATCTACATCTACATCTACACTTATTCTCCTCAAGCCACCCAACGGTGTGTGTTCGGAGGGCGCTTTACGTGCCACTGTCATTACCTCCCTTTTCTGTTCCAGTCGCGTATGGTTCGCGGGAAGAACGACTGTCTGCAAGCCTCCGTGCGCGCTCGAATCTCTCTAATTTTACATTCGTGATCTCCTCGGGAGGTATAAGTAGGAGGAAGCAGTATATTCGATACCCCATCCAGAAACGCACCCTCTCGAAACCTGGCGAGCAAGCTACACCGCGATGCAGTGCGCCTCTCTTGCAGAGTCTGCCACTTGAGTTTGCTAAACAGCTCCGTAACGCTATCACGGTTACCAAATAACCCTGTGACGAAACGCGCCGCTCTTCTTTGGATCTTCTCTACCTCCTCTTTCAACCCGATCTGGTACGGGTCCCACACTGATGAGCAATACTCAAGTATAGGTCGAACGAGTGTTTTGTAAGCCACCTCCTTTGTTGATGGACTACATTTTCTAAGGACTCTCTCAATGAATCTCAACCTGGTACCCGCCTTACCAACAATTAATTTTATATGATCATTCCACTTCAAATCGTTCCGCACGCATACTCCCAGATATTTTACAGAAGTAACTGCTACCAGTGTTTGTTCCGCTATCATATAATCATACAATAAAGGATCCTTCTTTCTATGTATTCGCAATACATTACATTTGTCTATGTTAAGGTTCAGTTGCCACTCACTGCACCAAGTGCCTATCCGCTGCAAATCTTCCTGCATTTCGCTAAAATTTTCTAATGTTGCAACTTCTCTGTATACTACAGTATGAGATCACACTTTGCGGCACACGGAGGGCCCGTTCACGACCGCAGGTCAGACGCACCGTTGGTCGAACTGTCCACCAGAACGTTGTTTCACCACGTATCAGCATTATCCTTAAAATATGAGCATGAGTGTACAATTTAATGCGATACGAAACAGAATTAAGCTGCAGTTCTTGGGCGTCCAGGGTAAGGAGGCCAGTTGTTTCATCTGAAGTAATAATGGATTATTCCGTTGTTAATATTTTCAGGCATCCTCTATCAATTGCTTCTTGCACTCTATTTATTTTGTAGGTAAGAATACACGGCCTGATCAAAAGTATCCAGACGCTTATTAGTGGACACCAATGTGTAGTCTGTCCACACTTCGCTTTCCTTACAGTTTGAACTCTGTTGGGTATGCTTTCAATGAGGTACGTCTGTGGAGGAGCGGCAGCCAGTACTTCCTCAAGACCCGAAACAAGATAAGTTAGTAACAGCGAGTGCTGAGGTCTGGTACCAGGTCGCCCTTCGAACTCATCTCCAAGGTTTTGGGCTTAGGTCACGACTCTGGGCAGTCACGTTCATTTCAGGATTGCTGTTATCCACAAACCATTGCCTCACTGATGGTGCTTTACGACAGTGTGCATCGTTATACTGATACAAAGCATACATTCTGGTAGAGTGCACTGTTATACTGATACAAAGCATTATATTCTCTGATCTGTTCCTCTGCCTTAACCAGTAAACAGTGCTGTAAAATAGATTTATATCCTTCAGCACTTTTTTCTCAACCTCAAAACGGTGACCACAAACTAAAAAACGGAAGTCACCTCCATACATTACAACATTACCTCCTCCGCACATCACTGTTGGTACTACACCTGGCGACGGGTAACTTTCTCCAGACATTCGCCATCCCGAAACCTGCCACAGGGTATTTGGTGATTTATCACTCCAAATCGCTCATATCCAGTCATCCAATGTCCCGGGACGTCTCTCTTTACATCACCTCAAGCATCGTCTAGCATTCAATACTGAGATAAGTCGCATTTGAAGAGCTGCTCGACCATAACGTCCCATTGCTTTTAACTATCTACAATCATGGTACTAGCTGGATTGATGGTAGCATTGTGGAAGTAACGAGTGATTCCTTTAGCTGATTTCATGCGATTTTTTACAACCACCGTCCATAATGCTCCTATTCGTCAACATGAGGCCTGCCAGATTTTGTCTAGCTGTGTTTGTTCCCTAACGTTTCCACTTCACGATCGCGTTACACACAATCGACTTCGCAATGTTTATAAGGATGAACTGCCTTTGATGGATTTGTTACTCAGGTGACATACAATGGATAGCCCACTTTCGAAGTCGCTGAGCTCTCGTGATCTGCCGGTACCACTGTTACTGCTTCTTTCCTGACAAGGCATTTCTTTTGTCATGTGTGTGTCGAAAACTGATCGTCATTGGCGATTTCACTTCTGTAGTGGGAGAACCACGGTTCAAACACGCGTCCGGCCATCCTGATTTAGGTTTTCTGTGATTTCCCTAAATCACTTCAGGCAAATGTCGAGATCGTTCCTCTAAAAGCTCACGACCGATTTCCTTCTCTATCCTTTTCTAATCCGATGGGACCGATGATCTCGCTGTTTGGTCCCCTCCTCCCAAATAAATCAGCCAGCCAACGAAATTCTGGAGTGAGCGGTTGGTAGAAGGTTTCACTTTATTTATTACACCTTGAGAAGTACTTGGCCTCTCACATAGTCCTCCAGACCTCTGTAGAGGTGGTGGTTACGTAGAATGTTGGCTAGTTAGATGCGGAGGTGGACCTATTGAAGTAGCCGGTCCCTGAACCAGGGTGATCTCTTCGTTTCATGATTATTGCTCTAGATACCTTGTATTTGTCCCTTTGTTGGGGCAGGACATCACCTCCAGTTGCTAGTTTGTGGATAGCTCCCCTATTCTCGTCTGTTCTTCGGAACAGTATCGCTTCCGATTTTTGATCTTATCTACCAGATAGTGTTCTCTTGTGATGCTGATGGATTTCACGTGTTCTGACCCATCTAGAGTCGTTGAGGTACCACTGTAGTCATCGTATGTTGGTGGTGCAAGTAGTAGGACAACACAATCCCCCCCCCCCCCCCTCTTCCTTTTATAGGCCTCTCATGTCGCCAAGTGATCAAGTTCATAATACATAGGGGTCTCCGGATACTTTTGACCAGGTAGTGTAGCTTTACTGGTCTTTTCCAACCAAATTTTGATAATAACCTTTGCCTAAAGATGTCTCAATTGTAAAAGAAATTTGTAAAATGTCAGTAAAAATTGTAACCCCACACTTTTTGCGTATGATGTAATGACCTAAATTAAAGTACTGTCTTAAAAATGCAGCACAAATCAGACCTTGATAATGTTTCTAAGTGGTACAGATATTGCAGGGCTTACTTTAAATATTCAGAAATGTAAAAATGTACCTTCACAAAACGCGACAATGAGTACAATATCAATTATGCATAACTGTAATCAGTCAACTCATACAAATAGCTTCGTACCAAAATTCGGAGAGCTATGAAATGGAATGTCAAATAGACACAACAAATGATAATGGAGGTGGTAGGTTTCGTTTCACTAGGATAATGAGAAAATGCAATGAGTTCATAAAGAACATAATTTACAAAACACCCACAAAGAATACAGCTAGCAGGGAATACTGCACATACACAATGAAAGGCAACAGATATAGTCACAAATATGTTTGATGCACGGGAGAGCATGACAGAGATACTGATATACATGAGCTGGTAGACGCTTCAACGTGGCCACCAAGCACCCCGCTAAAGCTTACATACAAATTTTTAACACTCTGTGTGGTACAATGGGAAGTAGCTTCTGACGTGCACTTCAAAGTGGTTTGCAGGGTATGGATGTAGATTAAGATTTATGTGTGACCACTGGGTCTTGCTTAAGTCTCTAGTGTCAACTATCTGCCATAATTTCCCACTTCACTGCACGAAATCTTTCTGCTACAGCCTAGATGTACACTACAGTTGACATGTGGCCGAAGTTAAACTATAAACTGGCCGATCTAATTTACGAAACTTGCCAAGCAATAGGCTTAATAATTCAACAATTTGTCTATTTTTGCACTTGGCGAGTGTTGGAAAATGTGTGAGATAATGGACGGAAGTGCTACAGATGCTGCGACCTTTAACTTGATGTAATGTTAATCCGTTACTTGGTCGCTTGACAGATAGCGGTTGTCTGGATATAATTATTCACGATGTCCTTTGAAAACTGAAAGGGATGTTGATATTTGTTCACTATCAGCTTCCCTTATAACTTGGATACACAGACGACAGTTGCGTTTACTTTGTTTTTCAGACAGCGCGCAGTTTCATCTGCGCGTCTGCAATAACATCTCTGGGTTGGCGGCTGCACACGGATCCTGCCGCACAGACAGTTAGTCCGCATTGGATAATCATGAAGTGATCTACGGCCAAGGGAGCAGCATAACGAGAATGACGGAAAGACATCAATATCGGGGAAATTAATTTCATAATATGGTTTTTGATACCTTTCCTGCGAGAGAGAAAGATAGTTTGATTGATTTAAGGCAAACTTCATAATAAGGTAATAATTAATTTTCTTTGCTTTAATTGTGCGGCCGGCCGGTGTGGCCGTGTGGTTCTAGGCGCTTCAGTCCGGAATCGCGCTGCTGCTACGGTAGCAGGTTCGAATCCTGCCTCGGGCATGGATGTGTGTTATGTCCTTAGGTTAGTTAGGTTTAAGTAGTTCTAACTTCCAGGGGACTGATGGCCTCAGATGTTAAGTCCCATAGTGCTCAGAGCCATTTGAACCATTTAATTGCGCCCAAGCTGCTGACTGCACACCATTAGATACATATTATATCCAAGACAGAACTTTCCCCTCTTCTTAATTAGGTAACTTAAGCAACAATTCAGGAAAGATTAACTCAGTTACAGGTGCCTTTTGTAATCTACGATGAACGTATGTATATTGTAATATCATTTCTTTGCAATTCATGATGATAATGAAGAATATTTCTGTAAAGTGAGTTTTCTAAAGTTGCAGTACACTTTTTAAAAGAATCAACTCTAACATAATTTACCACGTGAACATCTATTTCCCAGCCTTCGACATTAATTAGCTAAGGTTTAACAATTGCAATTTAAAATGTAGACACATTAGTGGACTCATTCCAAGTGCGCCCATATGATAATTTGTAGGAGGGGGTTGGGGCAAGACCTGGGTACATGGAGTATTTTTAACAATTTCAAAGACGAATGGCGAGTTCAATTACCCAAAAAGCATCCCAGTTCAGATATTATTATAAACCTGAGTAATACTGACGTTTAAATCAATTTCTTTAGAGGAAAACTCTTGGCTGCAGTATATTATTTCGTGTCCCTAAGAACTAGGACCGGGAGGGGGGGGGGGGGGGGCGAAGGGAGGGGTGCGCCCCCTTTCCCCGCGTTGCCACGGGAACGGGATACGTAAATTATTTTCTTTATAACTGATTTGGGTACTGCCATTATAAAGTCTGCAATAAATATTCTGGGAACATAAGAATGATAGATGTGTTATTTGCTATGAAGCTACGAGAGACTAAAATTTAAAATGCAAAGATCTTAAAAAGTTGATTCACCAAACCTTAGAACTTGTAGAGTGAGGTTTACTGTCAAACAATGAAACCTATGCGTAAGCGCAAAATGGTCAACTGGCCTCAAAACTAAGAGAAATACAAATGCTAGCCAAGAGAATTTATGAAGCATGGAAGATATGATTAACTTGTCCAAAGCATATCGTTCTTTGTAAATGTCTGTGAAGATGACGGTACACGTTCCATCACCGGTGAAGATTTTTTTGATATGAAAATTCATTTTTTGAACTCTGTCTAATAGTCTCCAGTCTCTTACCTTTGCAAACTGCCTCATACATCAAAATTAGAAATTGAGTTTATATTTAATTTCTTTTTAACTGCTAATCAATGTGATACATAACGTAACACGATAAAATTACTTTGATTCCTGTTTCAGCACGATGACAGCGGCACATCAAGCGCATAGTAACGTATATCACCCCTCTCACAGTGCATTATTGGACACATGCTGCTACACAGTACAATTATGAACTCATACCGGTGTACTGTACAATAATGAACACATGCCAGTATAGACCCATACCAGTGTAGACTGCAGTTACAAGAACGTGCCACTACGGAGCGCAATACTGAACACATGTTGGCAGAAGAGTGTAACAAAGAACAAATGCTGTTGAAGACCGCTGTAATAATGCTATGACGAACACATGCTAATTTAAAGCGCAATAATTGTAAAATTCCACAGCACTTGCTGTTAATGAGTACAGTAATGAACAAAATTCACAATTCCTCAGGTTACTTCCCTTTATGCCCTGCGATAAACATCACATTCGATGTAAATAAATCCCAGTGTAAATAAAAAAAATCTGTTCAGTGGTCAACCTTAGCGGAAGTCACTAACAGACGTCACTGTTTTCCACATATTCCTTTCCTCTCTGATTCTGCACAGAAACTCATTCCTTACCTTGTCAATGCACTTAATTTTAACACTAGTCTGTAGCACCACATCTCAAATGCTTCGATCCTCTTCTATTCCGGTTTTCCCACAGTCCAATAATGGTTCAAATTGCTCTTAGCACTATGGGACTTAACTGCTGAGGTCATCAGTCATCAAGAACTTAGAACTACTTAAACATAACTAACCTAAGGACATCACACAGATACATGCCTGAGGCAGGATTCGAACCTGCGGCCGCAGTGGTCGCGCGGTTCCGTTCGGCCACTCCGGCCGGCCCCACAGTCTATGTTTTATTATCATACAGCGCTGTGCTCTAAACATACATTCTCAGAAATTACTTCTTCAAATGCAGCACTGTTGTATTTTTAAATCTGCAATCTTGTTGTCAACTTCACATGCGGCAAATACGTTTTGGTGTGTGTGTGTAGTGCTTTGCACAATATGGTGATGTGCAATTATATAGGTGCTGCATATATTTTGGAATAGTTGAAAAATACAGTCCTGCAACTTCGCAACAAAATCGCATGGAATTTGCGATGACACCAACACACCAAGAATATTTCGCCACAGTGCAGAATAAGAATCGAAAACTGACGATTATGTAAAGTGTATCTTACTTAAATAAAGAGCACTATTAATAGTGGCTGGTTGTTGTCTTCTTCTTTGTAAGAATTTGCAACCTGTAACAACAATGCTTAACATTCTGTCAACTAACTATGCAATAGCTAATCGTAACAAAACGTAGTTACTAACAAGGGAAACTCCCCATCACGAGCCCTCAGATTCAGTTGTATGATGGCCCAGTGTACAGCCCGCCAAGAGCTGAACACTGATCAAGAATAAAAATAAGAAGAAAATATACTGAACTGTGAAAAAGGAAGAAAAAGAGGAACAGTGAACAGTCCAAGCTCAATACGTGCAGAATCGGGCATACTTCTGTAGCCATGGCGTTGTGGTTATGTGATTACGGCGTTAGACTACAAAAGGCAAAATAAGTGGTCGAATCTCGCTCCTGCATAAAAAAAATTTTCACAAAATTATAAACATTCCATCTGGTCGTTGACGTATCTCTTGTCCGTCCATAATGTTGGCAATTGTCATACTATACATAGGTTATACAATATGTCATGTGGTAAGAATATATTACAGTCGCAAATAAGTGAGATGAGTAGTAAGAGCAGGCGAGATGGCGCATCGACCTATCGCAGAAATGAAAGCAACGGATATAACGATGTGAACTAAGTTACATCAAAGGAATTCAAATGTCAAAACTTCGAAAACAGAACGCAAGAGTCATAACGTGTGTTACCCGTCTAGACCAAATAGGAGGTACAAACGTCTTGAGGCCCCTTTCCTACACATCGCTGTTGCAAATGGACGTTACAGCATGACACAGACACAAATCTGAATGTAGCGAACAGACACGTCAATAACCTGGACGGAGAGTTCGATATTTCGCAAAAAAAATTTGTTCATGAGCGAGGTTTGAATAACAGAACTCTCCCTTCGCCTTACAACACGGTAACCACATAACCACGACGCCATGACTACACAAATTTGCTTAATGTTGCATATCTGTTTCTAGTTTGCTTCTTTTTTTCACAGTCAGTACACCTTCCTCCTGCTTTCATGGTTGATCTGTGTTCAGTTTCGACGGGCAATCCAAAGGGCCATCTTACCACTGAATCTGAAGGGGGTGCGATGGAAAGTTTCCCTTGCTAGTAACTACTGAAACTCATAAAACGAAATCTTATTCACGATGTAAACAAAGTTTTTATTTGGTCTAATATTTATTGAAATTCTATTTACACCAAAAAAGAATGTACGTATATTTAAGACTGAAACATGTTAGGAAGCTTTGGGATGGAGTAGTTACTGCGTAATTAACAGAAATGTAATCAGCACTGTTTATTCAAAGTATTTCCACGATATTTCCCTAAAATAATTGTGGTTGATTTTGTACCACTTTCTATGCATATTGTTTCTAAGTACTTGATGACGTTATTTTTTGCAACTGATGATAATTGTTGTAATAGGTGAGTTTTCTGTGTGTAACAGTGTGCTAATTGTTGTAAAAAGTATATAATGATTGTAAGAGGAGGAGTAGGGACGGTAAACACGATGTAAGATTTTGAGGAGGACTCTGTGGCGCAGTAAATACGCCGGAATTAGCAACTGTGTTTACATGATTACTGAGAACTATGCAGTTCTCTGGCCCGTTTTCTCTTAAAAAACTCCCACGAGACAGCAAATACAGCGAAGCCAAAATATCATCAACAGCAAGATAAGTTGACATAAATTGAAAACATTGACTTACACCCGTCAAATTACAAGCACTTTATTTACAGCTACCATTAATATTACGAAACGAAGATTAACTTTCAGTCTTTTGATTTTGAGACAACATTCATTTATCCCTAGAGTTGGAGTTACACCTCAGTCTCCATCTTCAAGAGTCTGCCTCTTCAAATTTTTAATCATTTCCGTGGGTCAAACGAAACTGACGTCGTTCGCTCCGCCCTCCTTTGCATACATTCAGCATCCCCTGTTAATCCTGTGTAGTGTTGGTCACACACACTTGAACAATGTTCTAAGAGGATTTGTGCGAGAGTTTTGTAACGAACCTTCCTTGTAGACTGACTGAATTTTACATTTTAACATATCCTACCAACAAACATGAAGTTTGTCATCAGTTTCACCTATCACTAAGACAATGTCATGATTTCACTACATATCCTCAAAAACTGTTGCCCTCAGCTATTTGAATGAGTTGACTAATTCCTGTTGTCATACGATAGTACGCTTCTGCCTTTTGTGAAGTGCACAGTTTTACAGTTTTGATCATGTGACGTATTTTGCTGTGTTTACACCATTTTCAAATATTATCAAGACATGACTAAATACCGCATGTTTCAAAATGAATATCGGGATTTTATGGCTTTTGCAGCATTTTTTACTGTCACCTTACAATTATAAATAATACATCAAATGAAATAAAAACTCAGTTTTTCTTACAAGTGTTCAGTGTGGGCACCATACGGCACACAGGAATCGATAGGCGACTCCTCCCGAAACTTTGATTAGTGTGTCCGGAGTAATTTTTGTAAAAACTGGTCCAATCCTGTTTCTTAAGTCGCGTGCATCAGCTGCTGACGGAGGCACATAACGCACACGATCCATTATTAAGCCTCGAAGGTAAAAATCGTGGTGAACGTGGTGGCTTTGCGAAACAAGCCCCTTGAGGGCCAATCCAGGGCTTGGGTACGACGTCGTTTAACCATCTACGCACTGAGCCAGCCAGTGAGAAGGCGCACCATCTTGCAGCCAAGTGAAGTGCTGTGGTTCAGCAAATTCTAATTGAAGAGAGGCCCATAGTTCTGGCGCTTCAAGAAAAGAAACACTAGTTACAGTTGTTTCTTTGGAAAAAGAAAGGCCCGTAAACTTTCTGCAAGGATATGGCACAAAAAAAAAACATTCGATTTAGGGGAGTCTGGTTCCAACTGTACCGCCTCGTGGGGATTTGCAGACCCCCAGACGAGCACATTACCTGTGTTTATATCTTCATTTAGGTGAAATGTCGATTAATCATCGAAGATGAACGATCCAGAAAATCTTCGTCGTCATGCAGCAAGATTTCGTTTGCAAAGTCAGTACGTAAACCGTAGCCTGTAGACTCTAGAGCTTGCAACAACTGCAAACGATAAAGACATAGCTGTGACCGTGTCCTTAAAAGTCTCCACACAGATGTCGCTGGAACTGATAATTCACGGCAAAACTTTCGAACTGTTTTCTTGGGGCTACGGTTGTCACTCGTTCAACATGTTCTTTAGTTACTCTTGGTAGTCCTGTACACTTCCCTTTGCAAAGACAGCCGGTGTCTCTAGACTGATCATACCATCTACGTACGTTATTAGCAATTGGAGGAGCACAATGGAACCTCATACGGAACACACGTTGCGCTGTAACAACAGAGTCAGTTAATGCAAACTGTAAATCACAAAAAGGTTTCTGTTTACCACTCACCGTCTTTGCTACTTGCACTTTCTTACACAGGAAGCAGTGATCAGGTATACAAATTAAACTGTCTGAGTTGATCCGTCATTTCATATATTATTTACAATTGTAAGGTGAATGTAATAAATGCTGCATACCCTTAAAATCCTATAATCATTTTGAAATACCCGGTATTTGCATAGCTTTTTCCAGGTAGGACCTCCGACTGAGACAGTGTCATAATTCAGCTTCAAGACTTAAGACTCAGACGTCTGAATTACGATATCTAGAAAAGGTAGCTAAAGATTAATGTAAATAGTCATATTTTTGAACATGAATGTGCGTTCAACGTATAATTGTAGAGGAACTGACTCGAACCACATCATAAAGAGAAATTGCACTTATGATCCGCGGAAACTTCAAATAACTTGACTCTATGTTCCATTTGTCCCTTAGCACTAGACACTAATATTTAAGTGCACATGGTTTAAGGAATCTAGTTGCTGGCAACCATTGGCACTCTGATTTTGATTACCAGCTTTCTACAAAGTATAAGACATAACGTAAGAGATGAGTTATACCTGTGCAGTTGAGTGTTGTCTGCGGCTTTCCTCCAGCGTCAGACGCGTTACTTGCTCTCTGTACACGACTGAAACGCGTGGATACTGTGAGTTTCCTGGAGCACATGCGTCCTCCAATTAACTGTTGACAGTTCTCCAAGCTCGTCCACTGACGTAGTTGGTGCCCAGAAGTCCATGAACTGTAGTACTCCCCACGTACATCACCTCTGGCAGAATCTGCCACGAGGGCCGCTGGTCGACTGGGGACAGTTTCTGTCTGGACATAACTGAAGTCATCCGCCTGCTTCATTCCGTCTGTCTGGCGAACATCCAGCTGGAAAAGTTGGATCCCAACGGAAGGATCCTGTCCACTCCCATTCCCATCTCGATGATAACCTGCCGGCCTCACTCGGTTTGAAAAAGTCCATGGCTGCAACTTTGTTTTCGACTTTTGCGGAACCAGAGTCTTCAATAATTGGTTACATTTCGATCGAACGGTAATCAGTGGCCAATCTCTTTGAAGCCTGTTTATGTCAGTCGTACGTTGCCCTCCACATTCGTCGAGGAAAACGCCATGACATTGTCTGCCTGAAAGGCTGGTCTGTTTGTTTCTCCGAAACACTTTCGTGAAATCTAGGACGCGACAATCAGAAATATTGCTGAGATATTTCTCATCATTTGTAAGAGTCTCAGAAAATTTGTAAATATCAGTTTCTATATCATTTTGCTGCATGTTCATTCTAAAAAAAGATGTAGGAAGTGTATCATTTTGAAAGCTTGTCAATTGAGGCCTGGTCACCGAATTGAAGGACCTGCATGGCAACCACGTCCGTTTTATATTCAACCCGGTAACAGAGTTGTAATGTTTTGCTTCATCGCTGATGTTGCCCAGGTAACTGATAGGCGGCTCAACAAAATTCTTCGCATGCTCATTTCTTTGCAGCCGTCTTCGAAACCGTTTTCTGATATTCTGTGAACGGGTATTCAAATAATGGTGTACGTTGTTCTGCCGCACGATTGTTTCAACTGCTGCGATTTCTAGAGAAGAGACTGTGTTATGTCTTGGTGTTAGTGTTTTAACTGAGATGAGGCGTCCTACAAGAGACGCTTTTCTTTTTCTGTCGCATGTTTCACGATTGGAGGATGCACGAACACACGTTCCTGCTGTGTCGATAGTATTGTTTCCGGAAAGCCTACCTAACCTAGTGGCTGACGTAGGTCGTAGCTTACATATTTTGGTCCTTGTATTTGCAACCTCGCCTTGAGGTGCTCCATTTGCCCATAATTTATCTGTTGAATCGTCCTGAGAGTAAGGTCGACTTTGTTGCGTCGGAAGATGCACCCCTCTGGTGAAGTTCTCGAGGCAGTAGTTCACGGCGGAGAAGCGCTGATACAGCACCGCGCAGACCGCAGCGAAAATCACCTGGAAGATGATGCTGGTAACCGAGTCCAGAGCGTTTACCACCGACGTTGCCGCCATTTTCACGACATTTGTGGAGGTTGAATTCTCTGGAGCAGCCTAGATCACAAAGTGCTTGTGTCAGTAAACACATACGGTAGAAACATTTGACTACATTAACAGACAGAAACTGAAGTAAATGTTAGCAGATAAAATTAAACATTAAGTCCTAATACATGCAGCATGAGTCCTATACAGTGATACTAAGAGAAGTCTGCGTTAGGCATACAGTCTTCCGCAACATTGTTTTATCTGCATATAGCTCAAGTAATGAAAATCTGAGAACAAAGTAGATTAAAAAAGGTCTATTTTAGGATGGAATAATAGAGTGAAATTTTATTTTAAGACGTCCAAATCATATTTATATAAAGTGGACACGGAAGTGAATATTCTGTCTTCCAACTGCATAAAATGTATTAGGGAATATGCTTCTCAATCTTCGTGAAGTAAGGACAAAATTATATGTTTAAATCAAGTACTAGCAACATCAATAAACGGTGAAGATATCTGAAATAACGTAGGAAAAAACCAACAGCGAAATGCTTTAGTAAATAAACATCAAAATACAAGAGTCACAGCACCGAGCGAGGTGGCGCAGTGGTTAGCACACTGAACTCGCATTCGGGAGGACGACGGTTCAATCCTGTCTCCGGCCATCCTGATTTAGGTTTTCCGTGATTTCCCTAAATCCTTTCAGGCAAATGCCGGAATGGTTCCTTTCAAAGGGTATTGCCGATTTCCTTCCCCGTCCTTCCCTAACCCGAGCTAGCGCTCCGTCTCTAATGACCTCGTTGTCGACGGGACGTTAAACACTAATCTCCTCCTCCTCCACAAGAGTCACATTAACCTGGAGAATAATGTCAGCAAGGAAGAAAATAAAAGGAAACCTACGCTTTGAAGAGGAAATTATAATAGAAATATTACAATATACCGGGAAGATGAGACACCTAGCCACACCCCGACAGTGAATAAAGCAGCCAGGATGCTTGTCTATCCAGACACAGTGAGGTAGGCGACATAGGCCACTGAATGATGTACGTCTGATATTCAAAGGTACAGCTTGGAATTTGGAGTCTGCAATATAATAACGATAGTCACAGGCAGACCCAGAAGGTCACCAATCCACAGGTAGACCACGAGATTGTAAATCATAGACTTTTCTAGAGCGGTTCACGGTCATGTTGGCATTTCGAAATCACTCATTATATCCAGCCTCCACAAAGTCAGAGCATGTTGTAAATCACTATACCAAAATTTGAATGGCAGGTAACTGATCATCATCATCATCAGATCCAGTTCTGGTTTACGCATTATTGCTTATTCCAATATGAAGGAGAATGCAATTGATCTTACCATCTCTTCTCAGGACGCCTAACATTCCTTTTCGTTTGAGGTGTATCTGTGTGCATTAATTTAAGTATTCATTCTTCAGACATCCTCTGAATGTGTTCATGCCTTTTCTTTATGTACTCTTCTATTTTCCGAAGAATGCTTTTGACACTCAGTTCGTTCCTTATTTCACTATTTTTCCAATCCAAGAGTTTGTAACCAGCTAGAGGTCTCAATAGTCTCGTCTCTGCTGTCTCTGTTCTTCTTCTTTGACTGGAGCTTAGAGTCCAAATCTCATACCCATACATGAGAAATCACATTATAAAATTTTAATGCTGTTTGTTTCTAACTTTTTCCATGGAACGCCAGTATTTTAGTTTTACCTTTAAATATTGTCATACAATCATTTAGCACCTTGTGCAAGGACCAAATTACTCTCTGTAAACGATCTTCCAAGTCCATTAAGATTATTTGACCATATGCAAAAAAGGAGTGGATTTCAACTTTATTATTAAGCTTGTAATGGAGCTTTATGTTATCCTGCCATGTCTTTAGGACGTCGCCTATGTGTTTATGTATATATTACATAATGTGGGTGATAAAGGACACCCTTGTCTCACACCTTCAGAGATGTTTCTTGCAAACATCCCTCCTTTTTGCACTTTGATATATATACACTTTATTAGATGCTGAAGTCTACTATTCTTTTCTAACGTTTTCTTCAGTCAGTAAAGGCTATGTATGTGTGGTGATTTCCCATAGTCAGTAAAGGCTATGTATGTGCGGTGATTTCCAAAAGCCAGTAAAGGCTGTGTATGTGCGGTGATTGTATTCTCTGTACTTTTCAATAATTTGGCAGACTGGAAAAACACTGCCAAAGCAAGTTCTTTCCATCCAAAACCTAGTTTATTCTTCTGTAAGAAACTTTTCCGAGAGTATCTTTAGTCTATTTGTTAGATATCCGATGAAATTATAAAACAAATGACCGGAAACCACGTGTATGCTGCAAGCATATTAAACAAGCACATAAAGATAACACGCAAATCTCTCACAGTAAATCAATTATGCAAGAAATTCTGATGCTACCAATGTGTTGTGGACGGATGGGTGTTTCAGAAAGTTATGTCAATTTAAATTATGTGATAACCATAAACCACTTTTATTAAATATCCCTATATTGCGTTGGCTGTTTGTAAAAAAATGTTTCCATTCAAATTTTGTTCGTAGTCCACACAGTCGCAGAGGTAGACCTTCATCTGTGTCTTTGTTTTGATGCCACAGGACGAGGGCAACCCTAGAGTTACAAAAATTCTTGCCCCCACTATAAACCAAACTGCGTGCCTCTGGAATATCACCTCATCTGTGTGACTGGATTCGTGATTTTCTGTCAGAAATATCACAGTTCGTAGTAACAGACGGAAAGTCATCGAGTAAAACAGAAGTAATATCCAGCGTTTCCCATGGATGTGTTATAGGCCATCTATTGTTTTTTATTTCTTTTAACAGAACAGCAAACTTCATGAGTATCAGCTGGTTTTACAATTTCCTAGTTCCAACTGGACTTGAGATAAGTCCAAAAACATATTCTTTCAGCATCTGCCATATATGCTACCCAATATATCTGATGTGTTGTGTGGGAATTGTATCAACCTTCCTTATCAATGTGTTTTGTGTGGTGTCACCACCAGACACCACACTTGCTAGGTGGTAGCCTTTAAATCAGCAGCGGTCCGGTAGTATACGTCGGACCCGCGTGTCGTCACTAACAGTGATTGCAGACCGAGCGCCGCCACACGGCAGGTCTAGAGAGACGTCCTAGCACTCGCCCCAGTTGTACAGCCGACTTTGCTAGCAATGGTTCACTGATAAATTACGCTCTCATTTGCCGAGACGATAGTTAGCATAGCCTTCAGCTACGTCATTTGCTACGACCTAGCAAGGCGCCATTATCAATTGCTATTTATCTTGTGATGCATGTACCGTCAGACCGATGTTCACCAATTATGGATTAAAGTTAAGTATTCCACAGCTACGTCCTGTTTTTGCTAGTTCATTTCCGTGTCCTGTTCCAGACCTCACGCCAGCCTGCGTGAGCTTTAACACGTGCCTTTCCGCTTCACCTCGTAGTGGCTTGGCTGTCTTGCCAAGTCACAACATTTTGCATTGCAGCCCACAAATCAGGGACAACAAAAGGTTTCCCATCTTCTTGGTATATAGGCTTCCCTGCACAAGAAATGTGTTGTGTTGGAGTAGTACTGCCCACCTTTATCTATCTGCTTTGCAGGGCATCCTACATGTCAGTGGCAGAAACGATTTTCATACCAGTGATGTGTAGGTTGCCCTGCACGAAAGGTGTGTTGTGTTATAGTTGTATCAGCCTGTTTTACTGCACTGTTTTGCGGGGACTACATATATGGATGGGCATGGCAGGGTAAAGGCTGAGATCGTTAGAGGAGGGGATGCGCAGAGAGAGGGGTTTAGTAGTGGATGGACATGGAGGGAGAGAGACAGAAGGGAGATGAGAGATGTGAAAGATGGGAAGAAGAGGGCATCATCAGATCTATGAGGCGAGTCTTGCCAAGAGGCAATAGAGAGAGACCTGGGGCAGAAGAACATGGACAGAGAATTGGAGGAGGAGGAGATGGACAGACAGAAAGTGGGATGATGGACTGAGAGAGGGGGAGGAGGAGATGGACAGATAGAGAGATGTTGAGGAGCTGTACAGTCTTAGACATAAAAACTGATCGCCGGCTGGCCGCCACAGAGACTAAGTCCGAGTCGTTCACTTAAGGTGGCCAATAAAACTGACCGCCCCTGACAACTTTAAGTCTGGCCATCTGCACAGTCTGGCAACACTGTAAGATGCGGAAGTGTTAGGAGGAAGTGTTACCTACTTCCCACATGTTCCGGGATTATGTGAGCCGGTGGTCTAGTGGTAATCGTCGTGCATTCTGAACATTCGCATGTTCGCGTCCAACTGTATTTTTTTTAACCACATTTCGGTCTAAAGTTATGAGTCTGATTGAACATAGAAGATAATTCGCTTAACATTCTACACACCAGCAATAACAAGTACTTCCAGAAACAATTCCGCAGTACAGCTCGTGGCAGCGACGCAATCATAACAGTTTACGCTCGAGCGTTTCCTCGCGCTGCAGCGGCTACCGGCCATCGGCCAGACACCACCCGCTGCCTGATATCCGGCGCCGCCCATGTGAACGCGGCGCCACGCTGTCAGTGTATGTATCAACTGTCAATTTCGAATTTGAAGTTCTAGTTATCATCTTGCAGTTAAGCATTGGATTTTGCATACTTGAAAATCATGAACTACAATTAAGCATTGTAAAATTGAGTCGCAAGTGGAAAAACGAGTAACATCTGCAACACAACGTTTACTTCTGGTATAACAGAGGGATGAATGCAGAGGAGGCAGCTAGAAAGATTTGAACTGTGTGTGGAGCGAGTGCTTTTGGGAAAAATATGCCAGAAAAAGATATTCTACATTCAACAAAGATCATTCTGCCATGAATGATATTCCACATTAAGGAAGTTTCGACTACTGATATATGTGACGGATTACCATTTTACCATCGTGCGACATTTGCATTCAACAGGCAATTTTCAGAAGTCTGGTGAAGAAGTACTGCATGTTGTAATTCGAAACAACAAAAATCAAAGGAGTGACTATTATTGAACGTCATCAGGTCGCTCATTGAGCATTCCTATGCAGTACTACTACTGGTGACGTGTTATGATGCCCTTATCGTTACTTCCTAAGAAGAAATGAAAGGCTGAGCTCCACCAAAAGACGTTAACTCGAACAAAGAGTAGCGCGAACATAATATTTTACATCTTATAGCTCCAAAAGTGTGTTTTAGGCTACGAATTCTGCCCCAAGGGGTGTGTGCAACACAGCTGGAATTTGTTGCTAACAACAGAGACACCTTTCGGTCGCAGTGTAAGAAAATCGAGCAACAAAACGACATCACCTGTGCTACTGAATGATAAGGCACTCTGTTGATTTGAGAAACAAAACTATCCAGGAGATTGATAGGACAGTCGTCTCTCAGGCACTTGTCCCTCTCGTCGTATATTCGTAAATTTTACCTTTCCCGCTCTACATCGATCAACTGTCAAGGCAATTCATTTCTACTCTGGTTTAATGGCATCGTTAGAGCCAATAGCTTTCTACAGGCGTACAATTTGTATACAACTTTAGCACTGTCAGACTGTTTTAGATATCTTGAAAGAAAATTCTTTTGCTGATTAATTTCTCTTTGATGATTTGAGAATTTGAAACACGAACAGCTGCTAACATGCGTTTCTTAGAAGTAGATACCTTAGGGGTTGCGAAGCAACTCGAATCGCTTGATATGGGCAAGTCTTCAGATCCAGATTGTATACCGATTAGGTTCCTTTCAGATTACGCTGATGCAATGACTCCCTACTTAGCAATCATATACAACTGCTCGCTCACCGATTGATCTGCACCTACAGATTGGAAAATTGCGTGGGTCGCACCAGTGTTTAAGAAGGGTAGTAGGAGTAATCCATCGAACTACAGACCTATATCATTGATGTCGGTTTGCACTAGGGTTTTGGAGCATATACTGTATTCAAACATTATAAATCACCTCGAAGGGAACGATCTATTGATACGTAATCAGCATGGCTTCATAAAACATCGTTCTTGTGCAACGCAGCTAGCTCTTTATTCGCACGAAGTAATGGCCGCTATCGACAGGGGATCTCAAGTTGATTCCGTATTACTAGATTTCCCGAAAGCTTTTGACACCGTTCCTCACAAGCGACTTCTAATCAAGCTGCGGGCCTATGGGGTATCGTCTCAGTTGTGCGACTGGATTCGTGATTTCCTGTCAGGAAGGTCGCAGATCGTAGTAATAGAAGGAAAATCAAAGAGTAAAACTGAAGTGATATCAGGTGTTCCCCAAGGAAGCGTCCTGGGACCTTGCGACGAATTTTTTTTTTTTTTTTCCGTGCATGCTTGCGATGCACCAATTGCGACGGATTATACGTTGCTGCTTCAATGCAATGTCTTTTATAATTTTTGTTCACTTACCTCTTTACAGCAGAAGATCTTCGCACGTAAACTCCTGACTGCAGCTACTACGAGATCACAGAAAAGCAGTGTTGAGGAAACTGTAACCTCATAGCTACACGCCGGAGGCCGCTATAAGTAAAATTTGCTGAAAATTTTCTATGTACTTTAAGGAAATGATTCGGAAAGGGGATGTCACTCGTACTTTAAAAATGACGTTCAAATTTAAACCTTCAATAGATCTTTATTGCTGTTAAGCAAGATCATCAGCCCATATTTACGAAAGTTACTAAAATTTCTGCTCACAGTTATCACCATGCCTAAAACAGGCAAAACTTTAACCTTCCCAAATTCCGAAACCAATTACTTGTAACACAGTCAATGATCAGCCAATTACTTCTGCACACGATATTCACCACTAGTGGATTCGTTCCCACGTTACAGAGTTGGAACACTTGTCGGTTCCTGTAGAGAATTACATGAATGATTTTTAATAATGCCGAACGTCCCACACACTCTCATGCACGCATTCTCATTCACACGCACCCTAACACACAACACACATATTTACTTAGAATTTTGAAATTATTATTATAGAAAAGTCACAGAGGTTTTCTGAAACTAAAACTTTCGAAATTTATATATGAACACTGAAAGTGTTATCAGATCATCGTACATAGTCACTGAAGGTGAACTATTAAATCACTGTATTTATTTAAATTCTTGACTGTCGGAAAAGTACGTGTTTTTTTTTTGGAATTTTACTAACTTCCAAAATACAACTATTTTTGATCTCAGACTTTGACATATTGTTTGTTTTCACAACAGAAGGTTGTACATAAAATATGACGTTCCTGAGGTTATTCTTTATTAGTTATTAATATTTTTAGTTTCGTATAATGTAAGTGGCCTTCCAGCACTACTCCACTGCTTTCACACGCGCAGTTGCAACAGATGGTCGTGACGTCAGTCTGCAGGACACAACTTGTCCATTACTGACCGTATAATACTCTACCGGCTTACATTGCAGTCCACATACATTCCGAAGTAAAGCTTTTAATAGACAAATGGGCGAGCGCTCACTAGTTGCGACGCCACAACCTCTGTTGTTCCTGATCTATGTAAATGACCTGGGTGACAATCTGAGCAGTTCTCTTAGGTTGTTCGCAGATGATGCTGTAATTTACCGTCTAGTAAAGTCATCCAAAGACCAGTATCAGTTGCAAAGCGATTTAGAAAAGATTGCTGTTTGGTGTGGCAGGTGGCAGTTGACGCTAAATAACGAAAAGTGTGAGGTGATCCAAATGAGTTCCAAAAGAAATACGTTGGAATTCGATTATTCGATAAATAGTACAATTCTCAAGGCTGCCAATTCAACTAAGTACCTGGGTGTTAAAATTACGAACAACTTCAGTTGGAAAGACCATATAGATAATATTGTGGGGAAGGCGAGCCAAAGGTTTCGTTTCATTGGCAGGACACTAAGAAGATGCAACAAGTCCACTAAAGACAGCTTACACTACACTCGTTCGTCCTCTGTTAGAATATTGCTGCGCGGTGTGGGATCCTTACCAGGTGGGATTGGCGGAGGACATGGAAAGGGTGCAAAAAAGGGCATCTCGTTTTGTATTATCACGTAATAGCGGAGAGAGTGTGGCAGATATGATACGCGAGTTGGGATGGAAGTCATTAAAGCAAAGACGTTTTTCGTCGCGGCGAGATCTATTTACGAAATTTGAGTCACCAACATTCTCTTCCGAATGCGAAAATATTTTGTTGAGGCCAACCTACATAGGTAGGAATTATCATCAAAATAAAATAAGAGAAATCAGAGCTCGAACAGAAAGGTTTAGGTGTTCGTTTTTCCCGCGCGCTGTTCGGAGAGCGCGCAGGCAGTGATATCCGCTCACTGCAGTCGGAGACAAGGTGATTTCCTTCTGTTTATGGCGAAGCGTCTGCTGCAGTGTCCACGCTCAGTCAACACAAACAAATCGTGGCGGTATTGGGCACTGCTAATCGCTGCACTTGTCGCGAACCTCGACAACAAGAGCGCACTGTCTCTGTTAACGATACTATGGAGTTAATACATCTCACTTAACGTAATATGCAGGTCGTGGGTTGGATAAAAATTCAGCTTGTAACTTCCCATCGCATTAAAATACTTTACAGTAATATTTGATGCAATATTTAATGTTGGTTGTCTCTCTAATGTTAATAGTATTGATTCAGATTGTGCGTGCACACGAAAACACACACACATACACAGTCATTGATTCCAGTGAGGGTGACAACTACTGTGTGTTGAACAACACATGCACCAGTCAATTCCTCAGTTGGCGTCGAGTGGATGAGACTTTTCAATTACCTTGCATTGCAAATGGATGTTTGTGATGTCATTAGGTTAGTTAGGTTTAACTAGTTCTAAGTTCTAGGGGACTAATGACCTCAGCAGTTGAGTCCCATAGTGCTCAGAGCCATTTTAACCATTAACCAGTGATGAAATGTCCACTCTATTTGTATCCCAAGAAAATAGGAACCTTCTCACAAAGGAATGTGAGGTGATATCAAAATTTATCCACATACAAAAACTAACTGCAGGGCTTTCACGTATGCGGTAGTAGCTCACAAGGAAATATTATGTCTTGGAAGCTTATATTTCATTTCCTCTTTTCATATTAACGCCCTTGTTTTAGTATGAAGTGAGAAAATAAACACGAAAAACTAAAGTTCCTGAGAAGCGTATCAGCCATTTCCTCTTCTCATATTATAACTTTTGTTTTAGTATGAAGTAAAAAAATAAACAGTTTAGGGATGTGAAGCATAAAATGACAACAGATTCTTATCGTAGGCGCTAACGGAAACGCAAAAAGCAGGGAGCTGTCCATCCTTTTGTCCAGCAGTCTGTCTCCTTTCATGCATTACTCCCGCTCGGAGATTCTTATTTAAGGACTTGTGGGCATAAGGTTCTTTAACAGACCAAGCCTTATGTTATTGTGCTAATTACGGTATGGAAAAAATGAAACACAGACGATTTCCCCTTGAGCAATGGGGATATTTGCACATGTCTGTATTCAGCAATGACTGCCACCTGCCACAACACTTCACAGAATCCATGCGGCAGGCAACACATATGTGCGTGAACTTCAGACTTCATTCAGTAAGACGTCAGGAGATGGATGGAAACGTCAAATTAACGTCGCTTTCCGAGTCGTATTCAATACAGGATTAGGTGTTACTAAGGTAGTTGAGCGTTCTAGCAATTACACTTCTATAATTCTCATAAGAGTATTCCGTTAGCCTAAAGAACCCGTTGGTGTGAAACCATCGGGAACTGTATTAATATCAAACTACAAGAACTTGAGACAATACGTGGACCCTTCTCTTCGCTGGATGACCTATAACTTATTTAGGATTCTCTCCGTCCTAGGCGTAATGCAAATGGAACTTCAGAGGTGCTTTCCGGAATTGTTGACAAACATCAGCAACTTGTAATCACTGCGAGTCACAACTGCTTGATAATATGGTTCAGGTTGTCAGTAGTTGTGGTGGTGTTATGCTGTCAAACTGCTTACAGTAACGTTAATGGTGGCCCACATAATTTAGCGCTGACTACCTACTTAAGTAAAGATAGTGTTGTGGCGTCGTCGTTTCTCTTTATTTGGTCTCAGCTTGAGTAATCCGGTTTGACGAACATAGTACTCCATTCGCGGGCTGCTAAAGTTACAGTATGACTACAGAGGTCATAGTGCGGGCACTACATTAGCCGGCCGCGGTGGTCTAGCGGTTCTAGGCGCTCAGTCCGGAACCGCGGGACTGCTACGGTCGCAGGTTCGAATCCTGCCTCGGGCATGGATGTGTGTGATGTCCTTAGGTTAGTTAGGTTTAAGTAGTTCTAAGTTCTAGGGGACTGATGACCACAGATGTTAAGTCCCATATTGCTCAGAGCCATTTGAACCATTTTTTACTACATTGATTCTGCAATGTATTGCTCAACAAATATTTCCCTCAGATATGCAGCTGGAATGACTCATTACACTGGTACTCTATGTTGCACTTGGTTAAGTAATCAGTTCTCTGCAATTCTGCTTTTACTGTTCATTAATACTTGTATACTTAAAAATTGGTTCAAATGGCTCTGAGCACTATGGGACTTAACATCTGAGGTCATCAGTCCGCTGGAACTTAGAACTACGTCAACCTAACTAACCTAAGGACATCACACACAGCCATTCCGGAGGCAGGATTCGAACCTGCGACCGTAGCAGTCGCGCGGTTCTGGAGTGAAGCGCCTAGAACCGCTCGGCCACCGCGGCCGGCCCATCAACAATCGAGTTATGACTATGCTCATTCAGAGCCCCAGTAAAAAATATACACTCATCAATGCACATGCCCCGGCCAACATCGAAAATAAGAAAAACACCGAAAATGTCGAAAAATTCTGGAACACACTCGAAAATACTGTGAGCGAAATTAACCAAGATGGCGTGAAAATATTAATGGGGGACGTCAACTCTCTATTTGGGACAGAAAAAAACCTGTAGAAAAATAATTGGTACAAATTCAACACACTGAAACGCTTAGAGCAGCGGCACACGTCTGACTGACATTTGCCAACAATTCAACCACAAAAGGATGTCTTCCCACTCTAGGAAAAAACCAGTTCCCAGGTAACATGCTTGAATACCAGGTGCAAGCTGCTTTCGTTCGCCTGTCGCGACTCGATGAAAGCCAGATTTTTAATTATTTTTGAGCAGAGCTACAAGCAGGCAGATACAAACTCAACAAGGGAATCGTAAGACAACGCTCGAGCAAAATTCGTCTTGCTACTTTCAGTAACCCTTAGTGTCAGAGCGAAAACCTTAAGGTACTGCCAATTTCATAATGCCGCTTTTGTTTTCTGCCGACATACTTTTTGTTGTTGTGAATACATAATTTTATCTAGGAATTGCCACATTTTCATAATACTTGTGAACGATACAGGAAATGAAGTAATTTCAGGTCTTTTCGAAACCAAAAGTCGGTAATATCCTACTAATTCGTGTTAAAATAGGCTCAATCGTCTTACAGACACTTAATGCTTTATTAAGATAGACTGCCATCGTGATGTTTCTGTTGTAAGCTGAATTTAATTTGAATTAGTACAGTGAATATTTTAATTGAATTTTCCATTAGTTTACTAAACTCAACAGTAATCATCAAAGAGAAATTAATCGGCAGCAGAATTTTCTTTCAAGATATCTAAAACAATCTGACAATACTAAAGTTGTTTACAAAATCTACGCCCGTAGAAAGCTACTGGTTCTAACGATGCCATTAAACCAGAGTAGCTTTAAGAGAATTTTCGTCTACAAATGAATTGCCTTGACGGTTGATCGATGTAGAGCGGGAAAGGTAAAATTTACGAATATACGACGAGAGGGACAAGTGCCTGAGAGACGACTTTCCTATCAATCTCCTGGATAGTTTTGTTTCTCAAATCAACAGAGTGCCTTATCACTCAGTAGCACAGGTGATGTAGTTTTGTTGCTCGATTTTCTTACACTGCGACCGAGAGGTGTCTCTGTTGTTAGCAACAAATTCCAGCTGTGTTGCACACACCCCTTGGGGCAGAATTCGTAGCCTAAAACACACTTTTGGAGCTATAAGATGTAAAATATTATGTTCGCGCTACTCTTTGTTCGAGTTAACGTCTTTTGGTGGAGCTCAGCCTTTCATTTCTTCTTAGGAAGTAACGATAAGGGCATCATAACACGTCACCAGTAATAGTACTGCATAGGAATGCTCAATGAGCGACCTGATGACGTTCAATAATAGTCACTCCTTTCATTTTTGTTGTTTCGAATTACAGCATGCAGTACTTCTACACCAGGCTTCTGAAATTTGCCTGTTGAATGCAAATGTCGCACGATGGTAAAATGGTAATCCATCACATATATCAGTAGTCGAAACTTCCTTAATGTGGAATATCATTCGTGGCAGAATGATCTTTGTTGAAACAAGAATATCTTTTTCTGGCGTATTTTCCCCAAAAGCACTCGCTCCACACACAGTTCAAATCTTTCTAGCTGCCTCCTCTGCATTCATCCCTCTGTTATACCAAAAGTAAACGTTGTGTTGCAGATGTTACACGTTTTTCCACTTGCGACTCAATTTTACAATGCTTAATTGTAGTTCATGATTTTCAAGTATGCAAAATCCAATGCGTAACTGCAAGATGATAACTAGAACTTCAAATTCGAAATTGACAGTTGATACATACACTGACAGCGTGGCGCCGCGTTCACATGCGCGGCGCCGGATATCAGGCGGCGGGTGGCGTCTGGCCGGTGGCCGGTAGCCGCTGCAGCGCGAGGAAACGCTCGAGCGTAAACTGTTATGACTGCGTCGCTGCCACGAGCTGTACTGCGGAATTGTTTCTGGAAGTACTTGTTATTGCTGGTGTGTAGAATGTTAAGCGAATTATCTTCTATGTTCAATCAGACTCATAACTTTTGTACCGAAATGTGGTTAAAAAAAAAATACAGTTGGACGCGAACATGCGAATGTTCAGAATGCACGACGATTACCACTAGACCACCGGCTCACACAATCCCGGAACATGTGGGAAGTAGGTAACACTTCCTCCTAACAATTCCGCATCTTACAGTGTTGCCAGATTGTGGAGATGGCCGGACTTAAAGTTGTCCGCGGCGGTCAGTTTTATTGGCCACCTTAAGTGAACGACTCGGACTTAGTATCTGTGGCCGCCAGCCGGCGGTCAGTTTTTATGTCTAAGACTGTACATTAATAGAAAGAAGAAGGAGATGCAGAGACAGAGGGAGTGGGGAAAGGAGGTGAACAGTCTGAAGTGGAATGATGAAGTTGGGAGGGAAACAGGGAGGAAGAGTTGAATACGCAGAGGGGAAGGTAAGGAAGTGTGCAATAGATGTTGAAACACATTCATTAGCGAAGCCACAGGAAAAGCACCTATATACGTGTAGGACAGGAATATTGAGACCAGTGTTGCTGTTGTAATGTCATTTGTTTAGACCTGTAAACATAACTTCATTGTTAAATTGTCCAAATTATTTAATTAAAGGTTTTTATTAAAATTTTATTACTTTTGTGGATGCACAAGAAACATTTATAGCTTTTTGTTAATAGCGACTACTGTGTAAATTTTAATATTTGTGAGATTAATAAGTTATAAAAAAAATGCTCTCCACTAAATCTGTCTAACTGAGACAACCACTCTCTCGCCCCTTACAAGTAAAATACCTTCCGATCTGAAATTTTCCTTGCGTTTTTCTTACTTTTACAATTATCGGATGTCTACTCCATCACGTCGTAAGTCATTCACGATATTCTGGCGAGTCTTCAGACGATTCCTGATCACTACTGCTCTGATTGTGTTGGCGTCCTGTATACATTGGCAGTTAACCCTCCATCGCTATGGTCAGTGACGGTGGAGGTGGAGGAGGCGACACCTGCGTGCCAGCTGCGGTCTCCAGCCCCTGTGCTATCACCAACAAGTGCAGAGATCATTGTACAGAAACGCTTTGATTTTTCCAGTTCAGTGCTGGGTTCCACACCTGACTCATAGGCCACTGTCTTCGTTAATTATATTATCTTGGAGCCTAATTATTCACGCAGTCTGAGGAGGGGGATGAATGCCTGAGTATCATGTTCTGTTGTAATCCATAGTGTGGTCAGCTTTTATACTACGATCGGCCACGGCAGGTTTGGTAGTCTGGAGTAATTTAGTATGGAATCTATGTTCACAGCATTCTCTTTTAACGTACGTACAGTTTTCGCAATGTGTGCCTTACGACATCGGTTGGAGATACTGTACACCAGTGGTATTACTGCCAAGGCCTTAGGAAGTGGGTGAAATACAGATCTGACATTGTTCAACTCAAAAGTTCAGCTCAGTTGCTAGCTCGTTTAGGTCGCACCTAGAGACAACACACTGAAGAAATGGGTACAGCATCAACACGGTAAGATGTGTCACCTTGCACCCACAAAACAGCAAGAAAAAAAACGACGACAACAAATTCATAGCATTCACCCTTTCTGTCGGCAGTACCAACATTAATTCAGTAAAATCTTGGAGCGACACATAGTCGAATGTATATGTTATCTTCCCCATAAGAACCTGATACAACCGGGATTTAACCTGCAATCGATCTGCGAGTGTTGCCTTTCGTATGTCGGGCAGACGACTCGTAGAGTCTATGAAAGATGTAAGGAGAACCATAGGTACATTCGGTTCTTATAGGCCAATAAATCTGCTGTGGCAAAGCACTGCGTCGACGCCATTCACGGTATGTGGTATAAAAATGTCGAAATTCTAGCATTAAATTCGTATTTTTGGGAATCGATGGTGAAATAAGCTATTGAAATTCTATTCGAGAAGAGATAAATTAAGGGAGACATCAGTTTAAACTTTGACAAATCATGGACTCGATTGCTTCCTTTAATAAAGTCGCGAAGACATCGTTACAATGCGGCTAATAATACTACATTGATATCCTAAAAGATACAATTGATACACACTCTTTGCCTCCCCCCCCCCCCCCTTCCAATGAACGTCTCTGGCACTTATGTATCTATGGTTTGAAACGAACGGAACGAGTACTATAGAATCAATCTCTCGGCTCACTCTGAAGACGGCCAAAGTATTAGAAGAAGAAGAAACAGTTTATGTGGCTGCACTCCCAAATTTTAATGGCTCATACGATGAGCAATTTTCGTCAAGGCTGACTTCGTATACACATTGCAAAATTTAAATCGCCAACATTTGGCGCCCATTTACACTTAGATCTACATCTATGGTCCACAAGCCTCTTTAATGTGTGAGGCGGAGGGTACTTTGTATAAGACTATCACGTCCCCCTTTCCTGTTACAGTCCTCGGAAAGATGAATTGTTGGTAAACCTCCTTGTGAGCTTGAATCTGTCTAATTCTAGCTTCATGATATTTACGCGAGATACACTTAAGAGGAACCAACATATTAGTTAACTGTTCTAGGACAGTTCGCCCTCGGAATTTTATCGGTAAACCTCACCGTGATGCAGAAGGTCTCTCTTTAACCGTCTGGTACCTTAGTTGACTAATCACGTCCGTGACGCCTTCGCCCTTACTAAGTGAACCTGCAACGAAACTCGCTGCTCTTCTTTGATCTTCTCTACTTCCTATGTTCAAGTTTGTTTAGGTAGGGGGAGGGAGTTGGATTAGAAATCCATGAAGTGAAGATGAAACATCAAATCTTCGTTGGGTTTCGGCTAACAATCTTCTTGATTAGTGGTCGTGCCATTACGGCTTCACACATCGTTAAAATATTTCTCAAAATTAAAATATCCACACATGACGCAATTATGCTTTTCATCGTTCGTCGCCATTGTAATAGAACGATGGTCATCAAACAAAGGTGTATGTTGCTATGAGGCGGTGCATGTGGATAGTATGATGATCTCTGTCACGAAATGATATAAATACTGATTGTGTCAGTTACTAAGTTGCATTATTATATAATGATCATCGTACAATTACACTGGATTTGAACTATGAAGAAATGTTTCGATTGTGCCATCTATCTATTTTAAGAAAGATTTTAATTGTGTGTGACGCCGTAATGGCACCAACACTAATCAACAATATTTTATCATCTGAAAGTGGCTAGATAGTTAGCTGAAACTGGTAAACAATCGAGATAAATAAAATTTAATGTGCGATCTTGACTCCATGGGTTTTCAATGGCTAACATGAATAAAAAGTTTACAACAGATCGCATATCTCCTGGCTGAAAAAGGTAACAAACTTGATTTCTTCTAAGAGATTCTTTCAATCACTCTTATTCTGGCACCTGTCTCACCTGCTATTTGTTTTATGTTGCCCTTCCAATTAAAATGGTTCTATATTCATACCTTCCACCCCCATAGCTGAATGGAAGCCGACGCGGTAGCTCAGCGTGTTCGGTCAGAGGGTTTAACTACCCTCTGTAGTAAAAAACTGAGTGAACAGATCAACGAACAACCTGAACGGGTGTCATTGGACCTCCGCCACGAGCAAATAAACAATATAGAACTAAATGAGATAAAAAAAAGGTAGTCAGCGTGACCGACTGACGTCTTAAAGGGCCAGGATTCGATTTTCGGCTGGGTTCGGGATTTTTTTTCTCTCAGGGACTGGTTGTTGTGTTGTCTTCATCATTATTTCATCCCATCCGGCGCGTAGGTCGCCCAATGTGGCGTCGAATGTAATAAGACCAGTACCAAGGCGTTCGGACCTGCCACGTAAGGGTGAAAGTTATGTGCTAAGGTCTGATCAGGGTAGCTCCAGAAAATAGTCGGTAGTTGCCAACCGCAAGGTGGAACGAGTATAATATCTTTGATTTGGAGGATCTTTGATGGTTAAGAGAGCCGGGCGTGTGCAGTAAAAAACCGGGGAGTCGCAGCTAGGTGCACGGAGGAAGCAGACGTGTGGTGACAGCGTTAAGGTAGGTCGCTGCCCCTGACCAAACTTTAGCACGTAAATGAGAGAAGATTGGTTTTATGTTCAGAGTTAGGATTTGTATGTACAAGTTTGAAGCAGTAAGCATTTTGTCAAATTTTTTGCAAGAGTGATTCGTGCTACTAAAATGTTTGAAATAGTAGGTTTTGTGTATGACTTAAAATTTTAACAATATACGATGGGGGACCCAAAAGAAACCGAATTGTTGTCATAAAAAATTTATTGATGAACCTTTTTACAAAATGACTTCAGTCACCTTCAAAATACTCTCCATTACATGCGATGCACTTGTCAAGTCTCTTTTCCCACTGTTGGAAGCATGTTTGAAACTCTTCAAGTTTGATATTGTCCAGTGCCCTTTGCGAAGCTGTGTTCACCGCCTCCACATCGTCATAACGCTCCCCTTTTAGCGTTTTTTTCATTCGTGGAAATAGGAAAAAGTTGCACGGGGCTAGGTCCGGCGAATACGAAGCGTGGGGTACGACAGACGACCTCTGATATGCCAAATAGTGGGTCACTCATAAGGCCGTGTGTGCTGGAGCGTTGTCGTGATGCAGAAACCAGTCACCTGATCGCCAAAGTTCCGGGCGTTTCCTCCTCACATCCTCTCGCAGACGCCTTAAAACATCTAAGTAAAAGTGCTGGTTAACAGTCTGGCCAGGGGCTACGAGTTCCCGATGCACAATTCCACGAACATCAAAAAAGACAATGATCATCGTTTTCACATTTGATCTCACTTGCCTTGCTTTTTTTGGTCTGGGAGAGTTGGGAGTCCTCCACTGGATTGACGCTTGCTTGGTTTCTGGGTCATAGCCATAATACCAACTCTCATCCCTGTAATGACTTTGTTCAAGAAGTTTGGATCACGTGCAATCTGTGTTTTCAAGTCCTGACACACATTCATGCGGATGGTTTTTTGCTCCTGTGTGAGAAGGCTTGGAACAAATTTAGCAGCAACACGTCTCAAGTGCAAATCCTCACTCATAATCCGCTGGCACGAACTCCAACTGATTCCTGTCTGTGCTGAAATTTGGTCGATCGTTTGGCGACGATCTTCGTTGATCTTTTGGCTGACCTTTTCAATGTTCTCCTCATTTCACGATGTTGAAGGGCGTCCAGAACGAACTTAGTCTTCAATACATATCTCACCACTTTTAAAGCGCCGAAACCACTCGTAAACCTGTGTGCGGCTCATAGAGTCCTCCTGGAAAACTTTCTGAAGCAATTGGTGTGTCTCCGTTGCAGTTTTTTAAAGCAGGAAACAAAATCTCACGCACACTCTTTGTTCTTTTAAAGTTGCCATAACGACTTCGCAGAGGTAACCCACCAACTGTCACAGAAAGAAAATACCACACTTGCACGTTCAGCTCTACACTGACGCCGTCTGCACAGCTGTTTCATGAAGGTGTCTACTAACACCATCTAGCGTGAGAACTCTGCATTTCGTCTACGTGTAGCAGCGTCCTCGGAGTCCGGTTTCTTTTGGGTCCCCCTCGTATATATATTGAGATCAACATTGTGTTTCTAACTAACAGCTTGAATCATATTACACATCCTTTGCTTGTATTGAATATGAAAATTAGTAGTAAACTAAAGTTACCGAGCCATGAAAGAACCAAGTAAACATCAGGGCCAAAAGTTAATTTTCCAGTACCATCTTAATGCCAGTGCACAAACGACAATATTATCTTAAACTTTATTGCTGAGTCAAATACATGATGCATTTCTGGTAAAATGGAGGAGTGCAAGAAAGAAGTTCACAGACGCAGTCAGATGCAGGTTTGCTGAATAATTAATTTAGAACAATCTTATCACTGATACTTTCACAGGATAAAAGGATACCATTTTTGTTAGATACTTTCAAGGGGCCTCCCGACCAATGACGCCAAACCTCATTTCCATTTTCCATATCCATACTCCAAGATACTTAATGCATGTGACTACTTCAGTTCTGCATTCTGTAATTGTACAATAATTTATCTTACTGCCTATTTATGAGCATCTGTTTATGTTGAGGATCAGTTGGAATCCCTGCATCGATTCTCTGCAGGTCTTTTTGCATTTCTCTACAAGTTTCTGGCAATGTGACTGTTCTGTTTACAGCAGTATGATCCGTGAAAATCATTACCGAACTTCTGACGTTATCTAGAGAAAATGTGCTAACGATTCCTTTCGACAGACACAAATATGAAAGTAGTGAGCCTCAGTGAGCGCTTACCGCTTGGATATGCAAAGTCGCGCCGAGGGTCGGGAATGGCGAGGCGGCCGCAGCCAGCAGCCACGTCAGGGCGACTGCCTTCGGCAGCGGCGGCGGCGGCGGCGGCAGCGGCGGCAGGGTTTGGACGAGGGCGTCAGCTCGGCCCACCGCCCGGTCGCAGAGGTGAAGGCCGCTCTGCAGCCACACGTGGCCCGCCACGCGGCTGCCCAGCGCGCATGCGCACAGCGTCATCGAGTGCAACACCACAACGCCCGACCTGCGCAAAAACGACTGACTTCGTGGAAGAAATCTTTCCTCTGTTTGAGGGGAAAACATGGTTCAAATGGCTCTGAGCACTATGGGACTTAACAGCTGTGGTCATCAGTCCCCTAGAACTTAGAACTACTTAAACCTAACTAACCTAAGGACATCACACACATCCATGCCCGAGGCAGGATTCGAACCTGCGACCGTAGCAGTCGCGCGGTTCCGGACTGCGCGCCTAGAACCGCGAGACCACCGCGGCCGGCCTGTTTGAGGGGACAAATCGTTCATATACACTACTGTTTGTAAAAAGTGAACTTCTCAGAAGCAATGGTCTGCAACACGTCATGATAAGATAACGTGATAACGTGTAGAAAAACGGAGCTTTAAAAAATGGCAGAGAAGAGAGATGCACATAGCACCAACTGCGTCGTCCTTTGTGTGACCGAACCGGTAAGTGTTACGCGAAACTCACCCGTTGCAGAGTCGTCATACGAAGTGGAAACATGTAACAAGTACCACTATGCCTCATGTCCATCACTGGGTGGAATATCGCAAGCGAATGTGCTCGAACAGCACGGAATGATTGGTCTCCGTGTGGCGGGTCTGTCGTTCCACAGCATTGTGGCTTGTACAGGGAAGACGTATTGAGAACCAGTGCAGAGAAGAGGCCGGTGCACACCGCCGACGTGATACTGGACTACACAACGAGATCACAGTGCGAGATGACTGTGCACTTGGCCGTAACGGACAGAATATCTTCGTTTGATAATGCGACATTGGAGCACTGCAATGGGTGTGGACATGTCTGCAGCTGCAGTTCCACACCGACTTCTGCGGGCTGGACAGGTTGCAAGTATGTCATTGCATCAGCTTCTGTTAAACAAAACCCACCAACGCCGCAGATTGCAATGGGCGCACCGCGCGGGATTAGCCGAGTGGTCTAGGGCGCTGCAGTCATGGACTGTGCGGCTGGTCCCGGCGGAGGTTCGAGTCCTCTCTCGGGCATGGGTGTGCGTGTTAGGTGTTTGTCCTTAGGCTAATTTAGGTTAACTAGTGTGTAAGCTTAGGGACTGATGACCTTAGCATTTAAGTCCTATAACATTTCACACACATTTGAACATTTTTTTAAAATTTTGTTGTTGTTGCAATGAGCGCATGAACGCCGACATTGGCCTGCTGAGTGGAAAAACATAGTGCTTTCCGACGAGTCCTGCTTCATCTTGTCCTATAGTGACGACGCATATGCGTTGGACACTGCTATGATGAACACAGTCGGGCAGACTGTATTGTTGGGCTACATGGCATACAAACGCGAAGTGTGATTGTTTGGGGCGCCATTGTCTATAACACACTGTTATTTCCACAGATTAACACCAACGTGCGAACAAAATGTTTTTGTTACGTGGAGCAAGGCCACTGCTTAATTTTACAAATGATAAACTTTTTTCGGAAACAAAAAGCTGCTTCTCCTACCAAAATATTATAACAAGCCAAAGAATATGCCACCTCACTAAATTTAAATATTAGCAACTGAAATGGATTTAGATTCCTTTGCCAGGTTTTCTCTCGACGCTTTCCGGCGGATGCCGAGGAAGTAGACGGTTACAGAGTCCGGGGTAGTTGGCCGGCGTATTGAAGACGTGGCACCTGGACGTTCCGGCTGCATCGAAGTCTCTTCCAGGCGGCAGTCCGCGGCGGGTCGAAAGACGCCTGTTTCCCTTTCTTCCGCCTATTTAACACGGCGGCTCCAGTCTCCCACTGCTGATTCCGGAGTGATAATTGGCAGCCGTTGGCGATCCCTGACTGGTGGATGGTGATACCATAGTGTGACCATCCGCGCCTGAAAAAGGCTCGAGCGCGTGCGTAGTTCTAGGCTGATTGAATGATTGGTGGGAACGCCTCTAGCGCCGGCTGGCGGAACGCGCCTGCACTAAGTCGCAGGCGCCGCTTAACTCTGCCGCTGTAGTCGACCGTTGTGTTTGTGTGGCTATCTGAACAGCTGCCGCTACCTCAGCAACTTTTACAGGCCGAGGAACTGCTCCTCCTTCAGGCCATCCCACATGCCATATTTCAACAGGGAAACACATAGCTACATGTGGCGAGAAATGTGCAAGCCTTCTTTGAAGAACTAGGGGTACCACTGCATCCCTGGCCTGCGAGTTCGCCTGGCATGTCGCCCATTGAACATGTCTGGGATATGGTCGGTCAACAACTTGTTTGTTCCATTTCCCTGCAGCAACGACTGATGCTTTGTGGATGCACCTACAAACTGCATGGCAGAGTATTCCCCAGCAGCATCCTCAGGCGCTCTTTCATTCACGTCATGATGTCTAGTGGATCTCATTGTAGCACATTGCAGGCTGGGGTTCTAGGCGCTACAGTCTGGAACCGCGCGACTGCTACGGTCGCAGGTTCGAATCCTGCATACTGCATGGATGTGTGTGTTATCCTTAGGTTAATTAGGTTTAAGTAGTTCTAAATTCTAGAGGACTGATGACCTCCAAAGTTAAGCCCCATAGTGCTCAGAGCCATTTGAACCATTTTTTGTAGCCATTTTTCCGCTACTCCATACTGAATTTCCACAGCCACAGTGGTATACAGGGTGGTCCATTGATAGTGACTGGGCCAAATATCTCACGAAATGAGCATCAAACGAGAAAACTGCAAAGAATGAAACTCGCCTAGTTTGAAGGGGGAAACCAGATAGCGCTATGGTTGGGCCCGCTAGATGGCGCTTCCATACTTCAAACGGATACCAACTGTGTTTTTTTAAATAGGAGCCCCCATTTTTATTACATATTCCTGTAGTACGTAAAGAAATATGAATGTTTTAGTTGGACCACTTGTTTCGCTCTGTAATAGATGACGCTGTAACAGTCACAAACGTATAAGTACGTGGCATCACGTAACATTCCGCCAGTGCGGACGGTATTTGCTTTGTGATACATTACCTGTCTTAAAATGGACCGTTTACCAATTGCGGATAAGGTCGATATCTTGTTGATGTACGGCTATTGTGATCAAAATGCCCAACGGGCATGTGCTATGTATGCTGCTCGGTATCCTGGACGACATAAAAAAAGGGTTCAAATGGATCTGAGCACTATGGGACTTAACTTCTGAGGGCATCCAGTCCCCTAGAACTTAGAACTAGTTAAACCTAACTAACCTACGGACATCACACACATCCATGCCCGAGGCAGGATTCGGACCTTGACGACACAATCCAAGTGTCCGGACCGTTCTCCGGATAGTTACGTTATTTAAGGAAACAGGAAATGTTCAGCCACAAGTGAAACTTCAACCACGACCTGCAACAAATGATGATGCCCAAGTAAGTGTTTTAGCTGTTGTCGCGGCTAATCCACACATTAGTAGCAGACAAATTGCACGAGAATTGGGAATCTCATAAACGTCAGTGTTGAGAATGCTACATCAACATCGATTGCGCCGTTACCATATTTCTATGCACCAGGAATTTCATAGCGACGACTTTGAACGTCGTTTACGGTTCTGCTGCCGGGCACAAGAGAAATTACGGGACGATGACAGATTCTATTTAGCGACGAAGCGTCATTCACCAACAGCGGTAACGTAAACCTGCCTAGTATGCACTATGGGCAACGGAAAATCCACGATGGCTGCGACAAGTGGAACATCGGCGACCTTGGCGGGTTAATGTATGGTGCGGCATTATGGGAGGAAGGATAATTGGCCCCCATTTTATCGATGGCAATCTAAATGGTGCAATGTAGGCTGATTTCCTACGAAATGTTCTACCGATGTTACTACAAGATGTTTCAATGTATGACCGAATGGCGATGTACTTCATCAACATGATGGATATCCGGCTCATAGCTCGCGTGCGATTTAAGCGGTATTGAATAGCATATTTCATGACAGGTGGATTGGTCGTCGAAGCACCATACCATGGCCCACACGTTCACCGGATCTGACGTCCCCGGATTTCTTTCTGTGGGGAAAGTTGAGGGATGTTTGCTATCGTGACCCACCGACAACGCCTGACAACATGCGTCAGCGCATTGTTAATGCATGTGCGAACATTACGGAAGGCGAACTACTCGCTGTCGAGAGGAAAGTCGTTACATGTATTGGCAAATGCATTAAGGCTGACGGACATCATTTTGAGCATTTATTGCATTAATGTGGTATTTACAGGTAATCACGCTGTAATAGCATGCATTCTCAGAAATGATAAGTTCACAAAGGTACATGTATCACATTAGAACAACCGAAATAAAATGTTCAAACGTACCTAAGTTCTGTATTTTAATTTAAAAAACCTACCTGTTACAAACTGTTCGTCTAAAATTGTGAGCTATATGTTTGTGAATATTTAAGTGCCATCTATCACAAAGCAGAAAATGTAGGCGAACTAAAACATTCATATTCCTGTACGTACTACACGAATATGTAATAAGAAAGGGGGGTTCCTATTAAAAAAAAAAAAAAAAAAAAAAAACGTAGTTGATATCCGTTTGACCTATGGCAGCGCCATCTAGCGGGCCAACCATAGCGTCATCTGGTTTCCCCCTTCAAGCTAGACGAGTTTCGTTCTTTGTAGTTTTTTCATTTGACCCTTAATTCGGTAGATATTTGGCCCAGTTACGATCAATGGACCACTGTGTATAGGTCCGTACTGAAAATCATTTGTGCAGTTCTACGTCTCTAATTGCTGGAGTAAATTTAATTGTGGTCACATCTCTCAATCTTAGTGTTTCAATTTTTACAAACAGTAGCGTATTATATACGTATCTTCATTTCCTTTTGGCATCTCCGGCGGTAATTCGTTTGAATACCGCCCATTGATTGTGCTATTACGGTACCAATCGAAGCGATAGGTGTTACAGGTGCCAGCCAGCCCGTCAACGTGCAGCAGTCCAGCCAGCATCGGTCCTCGGCAGCAGCCAGGAGCCAGCAGCGGTCCCCACCGGCAGCCAGCAGCTGTTCCAGCCAGCGTCCAGCAGCCGTCCCAGCCAGCAGCCAGCAGCAGCAGCAGCAACAGCAATAGCGTCCCCACCGGCCTGCCAGCCAGGTCGCCTCCCCCGCCAGCAACAGCAGAGTCGGGCTTTGGCCCCAGTCTCCTTCATAGTTTCTCCGTCCCTTCTACTCTGTGTTTCTCGTCGCCTTCTTTGTCCTGTCCTGTGCTTTTCCCCTTCTCGTAATGTCGACCCCCACCATCGCCACTACTGCCACCACCACTGCCATCATATACACATCCCCCTCCGCCGCCGCCACCACTATCACGTGGTGTGCCGCATCACTCCCCCCTCAGTCCATCCCCTCACTCCTCACTCTCCCATCTCCCCCACTATTTGTCGTCCCATCCCCAGTTGCTCCCTCCCGCGCCTCCTCTGATCCCTTCACTTCACTCCCTCCCTTTGCTCCTTCCGTTTCTGTGGCCCCCGCTAGGGTGGTCGCCCAGAGGGCTATGGCCCACGCTCCACTCTCCCCTTTGCCTTCATCGTCTTCACCGTCACCTTCGCCATCGCCCTCACCACCTCCGGTGACGACTTCAGAACCGGGACCTGCCACTCCCTGCCACATTCCAGTCACTCCCATCCCCCACACCTCCTCCGCCGCCGTCAAGCGCCCCTGTGGCACCCCTGCCTCCTCTATTCCCAAAAAGGCTCCACCTCGTCCCCCTTCCCCCACCCATGATGCCATGGATGTCTCCCCGCCTGTCTCTGCCCCCTCCTCCTCCTCCTCTACCCCCTCCTTCTACCGCTACCTCCTCTCCCGTCCTGATCCCTCCCTTCTTGAGGCCCGGAACCTCACCCTCTTCCTTCGCCATAATTTTCCTGGTGCCCCCATCTCCCTCCTCACTCCTCGCCATGATTCGGTGCTCATCTCCTCCCCCAGCCCTACCCTGCACACAGATCTCCTTTCCCGCATCCCGGTCACCCACTTTGGCCCTCATGCCTCCCTCACTCCTGCCCCTTCCCCACCTCCCTCGCGCCAACCCCAACCACCGTGTCACCCGCTGACCCTCACTTGGCTTAGTCCAACGATCACGGAGGAGGAGATGTTGGCAGAGCTTCAGGCACATCCCCATCTGGAGGTGCGTGTGGTTCGCCGCATCCACAACTCTGCCGGCCCCACCTGCCTTATGCGGGTCTTTTCTGAGCACGCCCCCTCCATAGACCATCTCCTGAAGGAGGGTGCCCTTCTTTTTAACCAACGTTATAAAGTTGACCCTTCCCGTTCCCCTCCTCAATCCCTCCGCTGCCAGAGGTGCTTGCGGTATGATGCACACACGACATCCGAGTGCCGCGAGGCCCCCACCTGCCCGCACTGTAGACAAGCCCACTTCTTACAGCAGTGCCCCAATCTCCAGTCCCCCCCTCCTGCAATACCTGTAACCTCGCTCTTCCTACTTACTCCCAGAAATGTAAGGCCCGACTCCCTCCTACCACTCCTGAACTCACCATTCCTGTCCACCCTCTGGACGCCCCCACCCCTCCCGGCAATTCCCTTCGCCCACCCCCTACCGCTGAGGACATCATCAGATTCCTCACCATCGTCCTTCAGAATGTTCATCCTTTTCAGCGCCCCCACACCCTCCAACAGATCTCCCTCGCCACCCGTTCCGTTTTCCACCTAAAAATGTATGCCACCTACTCCTACAACCATTTCACCTTCTCCCGTCTTGACACCCTCGTCTAAATCCCTGTCATGGCGCGACAGCACCGTATCCTTTTCAACAACATCCGCTCCCTTCCCGCCAACAAGAACCTCTTCCTGCACACCCTTGTCACCCACCGCGTGGATGCCTTCCTCCTCAATGAAACCTTCCTCCAACCCCACCACACCATCCACACTTTGCCCTACCTCCTTCACCATTCCGATAATCCCCTCCTGATTGCGCGTGGCGGAGTTGCCATTGGTCACCACCGCCAGATTCCCATTCGGCTCCAACCTCTCCTTCCTGACCCCACCGAACACCTGATCCCCAGTCTCTTCTTCCCCAGCCATACCGTCACCTGTGCCCTAACGGCCCTATTCCCTTCGACGTCCTCTCCCACATTGACTGTACCTTCTCCTCCTACATGATCGCCGACCTCAACATCCATAGTCGTTCCGCCACCCAGTTATGGCAGTGGCATCGGTTGCTCTTCTTCCTTCAAGGTGACCTCATCCCCATGCCCCAGCACACCCACCCCGAATCCAACTCCAATCCCGATGTTATCCTCTCCTCCCCCAACCTCCTTGGCCGCATAACAGTGGATGTCCTGGAGCCTATTGGTAGCGACCATCTCCCTGTCCTCCTCACCGTTTCAGATGGTCGTCGCCCCTGCCCTGACCCTCGTATTGACCCTCCCCCTAAGTACATCCATAACTATTCCCGTGCCAACTGGAATGCCTACCGGGATACCCTCTCCACCCAGGTCGATAGCCACCCCTTCACCTACCGCCACCCTGACAATGTAACCCATGCCACCTCCTTTCTCCAGCAGACCTTGTCTGAGGCCGTGGAGGCCCACGTCCCTACTGTCACCATCCACCCCCACCATCCTACCTTACCCCACGGGCCGTCCTCCTCCTTCGTGATTCCCACCATCTCTACCGTACCTTCCTCTGCACGCGTGTCCCGGACACACTACGACGCCACTGGCAACTCCAACGACACATTCGTAATTTGCTTGCATCTAAGAAACGCTGGGACTGGCGACAGACATACACCTGTTTAAATGCTACCCTACCTATCAACTCATCCAAGTTCTGGTCAGCCTTCCGTCGCCTTACCGGAACTAAACTCTCCCCCTACTATCCTCTTCTCCATGATGATTACCCCTTCCCTGACACCCTTAGTAAGGCCAATCACTTTGCCTCCTACCTCTCCGATGTATTTTCCATCCCCGATGATCCCCAGTTCGATTACTCCCTATTCCCCGATGTCCACGATCGAACTGACACCTCTGTCCCTCCCCTCGCACCTGGTTTCCAGTACTTGGACAACATTGCACACACGGAACTCAATGCCCCTATCACTGCACAGGATCTCATTGCTACACTCCGCACAAAACGCAACACCGCTCCTGGCCACGATTGTGTCACCTACCATCACCTTTGTGAAGCTCCTGCCTCTATCCTCTCCACCTTGGCCAGGCTCTACAATGTAGTCCTGTCCACTGGTTACTACCCCGACCTGTGGAAAACCTCCCGTATCCTGATATTCCTTAAACCTGGCAAACCGCCGTCCGCCGTCTCCTCCTATCGTCCCATCAGCCTTACCTCAGTCTTCAGCAAGGAACTGGAATCTATCCTCACCCGTCGCATCCACCAGCATCTCCGCCAGCACCGCCTCCTTCCCGTTACCCAGTGTGGCTTTCGGCCATCCTTCTCTTCTGACGACCTTCTCCTTCACCTCTTTCATCTCCTTTCCGACCAGCTTAATTCCCGCAATCTTCCTCTCCCTGGACCTCAAACGAGCTTATGACCGCGTATGGCATTCCGGTCTCCTCTTCAAGCTCCAAACCTTCGCCCTTCCCATTAAATACGTCCATCTGATCGGCTCCTTTCTCTCCCACCGTCCTTCCTACGTCACCATCCATAACACAGACTCCTACACCTTTTCCCCCTCCGCCGGTGTGTCCCAAGGCTCCATCCTCTCCCCCCTTCTGTACCTTTTGTATACGGCGGACATGCCGCCGCCGTCACCCCCCGTCCACCTTCTCCAGTTTACCGATGACACTGCCTTCCTTGCCCTTGCCCCCACCCTGCAGCGCTCCCAACACCTTCTCCAATCCCATCTTGACCGATTCACCACTTGGTGCAACCAGTGGTTGCTCAAGGTCAATCCCTCCAAAACCCAGGCGATCATTGTAGGCAAAACCACCCCTTCCTTCCACCTCCTTGATTTCTATCTCACCATCTATGGCCGTCCTATTGCCCTCACTCCCACCCTTAAGTACCTTGGCGTCGCCCTCGACCGTCACCTCTCCTGGACTCCCCATCTCCACACAATCCAAGCCAAGGCACGCTCCCGACTCCGTCTCCTCAAGCTCCTCTCCGGCCATAGGTGGGGTCTGGACCCCTCCACCATCCGCCACACCTATAAATCCCTCATCCGCTCTATCCTTTGTTACGCCCATCTGGCCTGGATCTCCGCCCCCCCTACCTTTTATACATCCCTCCAAATCCTTAAATGACATGCTCTCTGCCTCGCCTATCGCATCCATCTCCTCTCACCCACGCGGATCCTGTACGATCTCATCCCCTTCCCCCACCTCCTCCTTTTCCTTGAAAGGATACAGATCCTGTACACCTCCCGCAAACTCGATCCTCCTCATCCGCTTATCTCACCCATCCTCTCCCACCTCGGCCCGCTGCCACGCCTGTATTCCCACATCCCACCCGGCCTCAATCTCTCCACCCTCCTTACCCTCTCCCAAGGTGGCTTCCGCCAGCTCTCCCTCCCTGATGATGTCCTCCTCCCCTCCATCTACCCCTCCTATCAACTTTGATCCTCCCACCCCCCCACTTCCTGTTACCTTTCCTTTAGGCACCCTCCCTGCCTTCTCTTTCCTTTTCACCCGTCCCCTTCCTCCACCCCTCTTCCCCCGGGCTTCCCCTCCCCCTTCCTCCCTTCCCCCTATCTCCCCTGCCCGTGACATCTGCTCTCCCTTCTCCCTCTCCAACCCCCCCTCCTCCTCTCTTGGCAGGTCCCCAGACTCGTACACGGTTAGTGAACATTCGCGCGCCAGATATCAACGCCTCGTGTTCTGTGTGTGCCGTCGTTTTGTGCTTAAGTGGTTCAGTGTTATTCGTTTTGTGCACCTATGTTCACGTGTGACAATTTTCGTCTATGTATGTGTCGAAGTGTCTGAACAAATTTTATCTTGGACTCTACACCCGTGAACGGCTCCATGTATTTTAAGAAGTGTTTGTCTCCGTTTATATGTCCACCGTATGTTTTTCTCTAAATGTCTTCATTTGTATCTTTTGTGTTTCTCTGAGGCCCAAGAGCGGCGTAGTATGCTGCTGCTGGCCTGCCTGTACACAGGTTTCAAAATAACAATAAAGAAAAAAAAATCCTTGATGCACGTTCACAGAATAATGAACTTTTCCCATTGTAGTGAAGACTCGATGACGTTCCGTGATTGCACAATATTTCATATGGGCACGTGCCTGTCATCTTTGGGTGATCTGTCAGTGTGACCTTATTATAGGCGGAACCAGGAGGGAGAGGCATCAATCAATGTTCGCATGCCGCCGTCCCCCCCCCCCCCCCCCTGGCAGCAGCACGGGGCTAGTGCCCGAAAAGCTTGGGTCTTTGGTTCTTTATTACTCAGAATATGACTTTCATCAGCTCTGTCTACTTGAATATAGCGCAGAGTTAACGATCTGTTTCAACCGAGACGATGAGTGAAAGAATCGGAGGGCAGACCGGTGTAAAAAGAATGTGCGCTTAAGTGGGCATGGGTCAATATAAAGTACCTGGCACTGGAGTCCTACTGTTGGGAAACGTGTTGTATTTCGCGGACCCACTCGGCTGACTCGACCACTGTCTCCGAGGAATGGTTTCAGGTATGGACGGCAGTGCTTATATGTCCCTGCCATGAGACAGAATTTTCTCAGGTGTCAAAATAAAATGCGGATTAGATATGACCAAGTAAAGTGACTCGGAAAAAAAGGGGAGTTGGTTGCTGTAACGATTTTCAGTGGCAGCAGATATTTACGCAACGGCTCGCTACCACATGTCACAAAGCTGTTGTCACACGAAGGAACGTGGCTTGTTTCTGTGAAGTCCATGTAGCGCTTTAAGCCAGACCTTCCATAATATACGTAAAATAGAGTGGTTTGGCATTCTGATGGCTAGCACTGTCGTTGTCCATCGGTGGTGACGTCGCGTAGAGGGCAGCAGAAGCGACGAAGTTGTAATTTTCTCTTTTTGCACTAGCACATCCGGTGTGATATCTGCGTGTATGTCATACTCGGTTTGTAGCACTGTGATTTTGACTTCTGCAATTCATTTTTAGTGATAAAAACCCAGTCACCATGGCTCCTTCTTTTCTCTAACGTTTTCCCGTTTCTTTTATGCGGTCAGCTCGTTATTTGTTGTGTGGCTTGGGCATTGTTAATGAACTTGCTGGTCAGTTGCTTCTATTATAAAGATACTTTCATGAGACACTGCACTGCAAGAATAATGTGATTAATAGGAAATTCTGGGAAGAAGAAGCTATCAAGTTCTAAAGTGATGCAACAATAATATTACAAATTTAATTTGCACACGTGGTTCTACCTTCATTTTGTTCCTGCATGTTTCAGAAATTGTTCGAGAAACAAAAGTAAAATAACGCAGCGTTTTATTTGACATGACTTTTAATATTAACAATTAACATTACGGGAATAACTCCTCAACAATTGAACTGCTCCTCGTTCCTAATTATTAACTTCAGCAGTTTGTTTCATTTTCTAGTTTAGCGTACTTTTTCTAACAAATCACGAACTGTGGTCGCAAAGTTATATAATATATTTTGTAGTTATGAACTGCACTAGCAAAAATCTTATTATCTTCTTAGAAAATATGGAAATTACTATTAGAGGGTCTCAGATGTACACTAAAACTTCAGTATGTTGCAGAACATAAAATTATTAAGATATTCATACCATGTTTGGCTAACAATATGAGACAGGTAAACTCACTAGGTTTAGGTTTTGGGTGTTCTAGTGCTACGGCACCGTTTTTCCATAGACAACCACGCAACACAAGCAGATTTATAATGAAAGTCCCATTTGATTGGTGTATTCAACTGACATTCAGGAATATGGTCAGCAGCAGTACTAGTGATGGTCGGTAACTGAATAATGCAACCTTACTACTATTTTGCTATTAATTCGAATTTGCATGCCTATTAGAAGTGAGAAAACGTTGAACGCATTCTGAATGGTGAGAAGGCCTGTGGATCGCCAAAGACAGTAGAGCTCTTACTGACAGTACGGGTAATGTAACTGATGATGATAAACAGAAGGCCGAAATTCTAAACCTAGCTTTCAAAAACCCGTTTACAGTAGAGGACTGCAGCACCATTCCCCCTTTCAATTATCGAACAAACGCAAGGATGGCTGACATAGTGTTTAGTGTATCTGGGATTGTAAAACAGTTAAGATCCTTAGACGCCAGGAAAGCATCAGTCCCAGACTGTATCCCCGTAAGATTTTAAGTTGACTTATCTATCTTCTATCAGAGATCGTTGGAACAACGGAAAGTTCCATGGGACTGGAAGAAGGCCCAGGTCATAGCAATCTATAAAAATCGGATGCACATAACTACCGGCCAATTTCACTGACATCGATTTGTTGTAGAATCATGGAATATATTTGTGTTCAGACGTAACGACCTTTCCAGACTCTGAGAAGCTCATCTGCAGAAACCAGGCCGAGCGGTTCTAGGCGCTACAGTTTGGAACCGCGCGACCACTACGTTCGCAGGTTCGAATCCTGCTTCGGGCATGGATGTGTGTGACGTCCTTCGGTTAGTCAGGTTTAAGTAGCTCTAAGTTCTAGCGGATTAATGACCTCAGAAGTTAAGTCACATAGTGCTCAGAGTCATTTGAACCATTTTTTTGCAGAAACTAGCACGGGTTTAGGAAACAGCGGTCATGGGAGAGACAGCTGGCCCTCTTTGTACATGATACACAACAGGCTCTAGTTACCGGCTCCCAGGTTGATGCCATATTTCTCGACTTTCGAAAGGCGTTCGACTCAGTTCCGCACTGTCGCTTGCTCCAAAAAGTGCGCGCTTACGGTCTATCCGATGACATATGGGGTTGGATAGATAGTTTCCTAACAGACAGGGAGCAGTATGTCATCCTGAACGGGGTGACTTCAACAGAAACAAGGGTAACTTCAGACGTGCCCCAGGGCAGTGTAATAGGTCCGCTGCTTTTTGCGATTTGCATAAACGGTCCGGTTGATGGTATTGACAGCGGCATTAGACAGTTTGCCGATGATACTGTAGTCTACAGGAAAGTAACTCTAGACTGCGGTTTATTTGTAGAATCCTAAAGCGATGCAGTCCTTCAACAAAGAAAATAGACTACAATACGTTAGTTCGTCCAGTCTTAGAATATTGTTCGTCTGTATGGGACCCTTACCAGTTGGGTTTGATTCAAGAGATTGAGAAGGTCCAGAGAAGAGCGGCAAGATTCGTGACTGGTACATTTAGCCATTGCGAGAGCGTTACAAACCTCATAGAAAGTTTGAAGTGGGACACACTTGCACATAGACGGTGCGCTAAGCGAAATCCGATCTTCGTCGAGGATGTAGAGCATGTATTATTGCCACCAACTTTCAATCGGGCACCGATCACCATTCAATGAAAGGGAAATTGGAGCTCGTACTGAGGCGTTGAGACAGTCGTTTTTCCCTCGCGCGATCCTCGAGTGGAACAGAGAGGGAAAATATGACTTTGGTGCGATTTGTGCACTCCACCACACACCTCTTGGTGGCTAGCGGAATATATATGTAGATGTAGATGTAGACCGCCCAATAAAGTCAGTTGACCAAAGGACTGTCGAGAGACAACCAAGGGTCAATAGCCCACCGGCCATCGGCCATGACTTTGTGGTGCCACCTTAGGACGTCCAGACACTTTATACACAAATACAGATAACATCTCCCATAGAGCAAACTTCTGGCTGAAACATTTTGTAGCGTGAAGTTCTAGTGAGAAGATTTGCTTTTTAGCGTAAGGCACCACTGTGTTCAAAATGTAGAAAGCTGGCCGTTTTTGCAAAAAGCACTGAAAGCTAGAAAATGTGAGATAAACATCTCAAAGACGTATTGTAAACCTACGTCCCTGAGCATTTGCAAATGTGAGACACCACTGAACGATGGGATTCAGCAGAAAACAAACGTTAACACAATGTAAAACCCGCTAGCATTGGCTAACGTAAATAAATTGCAAGTTAGAAAGAGACACGTGACGGTTACAACGAAGATCCGGAGCCAAGCTAATACAAATTCAGTAATAATTGCAAAATGTGCAACGTGGGGTTTTCCTTTAATTGACATCTGATCAGAAATCACTCTCTCATCGGGAACTTCTATTGCCAGAATTCTACGGTAAGAGCCTGCCGTGCCGCTTAAGCTGATGTGAGGACTTAGAGAATTTGCGGGTTGACTTGCACTTAGCTGCTGGCGAGGGTCAATGGTTCCACCAAATTGATTCTGCTACTACTTCGGCTTTCACGTGCACTTCCATCGGCAGATCGAGGCGCAATCGTGAGATGACGTGTAGCGATATTACAGTCGTTTTGCAGTAACGCGGTTACTTATAGCTTCGCTCTGAAGAGATGTATTTTAATACCAATTATCTGTTAGCTCCCGACCACAGGTATGACATATTACCTCATGTAGTACTACCTGTTTTCAGGTAACATCATAACAATTACCAGGCATTTCGCGACTGTAATTAATTCACGTGTACCCCAACACACTATGTCACATATGCCAATGTCCTATTATATTAATGCTGTCACTGCCGTTTTGTTTCTCTACGATGTTTGGATATCATTTTTTGATTTTGTTGGATTATTATGAATATTACCACAGAATGCTATTTGTTTATCAATCATTTTCTGGAATAAACAAAATTAATTGTAATTTGTGTCTCATTTAGCATTCATAACTTTTCCCATGATTTTATTTTGTAGGGCATCCTCGCATTCTTTTTGCGGTACCTTCCAGAGTGTCAATTTACAGGGTGTAAAACGTCCTCCAGCACCAGGTTCTTGTCAGTGAAGTGTAATTACAACGATTCAAGAATAACCTCCGTGTGTGTGAAATGGTTTATTTAGACCAAATTGGACACACAGATTCAAAGGAATTTCCAAACACGATATAGGGAGCACCCACCCATGTGGACGTCGATACGCTGGTGGTAGAGGAATTTTATGTACACAGGAACCGTTAATGTGACGCATCTTAATGGACGACGCGGAACAAGTGAAACTGACGCAGAATGGATACTGTTTGCTTCTCAACGTTCACCACTGAAGTTTGTTTGTAGTGCGTCATAGAAGCTGCAAGTTCGTAGAGCGATCGTGCACTGGGTCTATCATAGACGTTTGCAGATGTATCCATACCGACTCCGACTGCTGCACGCTTGGAAATGAGACGACGAGCCACAACCTGTGCAGTTCGCTGTGGACGCTCATCACTGTTTAGAGGAGGATGGAAATTTTCTAAACAACCTAGTATTTTCTGACTAAATGCGTTCCTGGTATGTGGTAAGGTAAACAAACACTATGTTCATATCTAGAGCACAATCAGTCCGCATACTGTGATGGAGGAAGTACTTGAATTGTGATGAAAAGTGAATTTGTGATGTTGTTTGACGGTGGATCGCATTGTGGGACCTTTTATTCTCAGAAAAAGCAGTTAACTACTCTAACAATTATTGTAATATGCTGAAGCTGTTTGCTTTACTACAACTGGCACATTCGTTTTCCAACTAGATGGTGTACCACCACACTGTGAACACAGGAGAATCGTACAAACATACCGTCATTTGACCATGGAACAGACTTCCGTAACGACGACATAGTAATAAGCATCCCTGGCGTAGAGAAACAACGGGAGGATCTGAAAACAAATAGATCACCAGGTCCGGATGGAATCGTAGTTCGGTTATACAAAGAATACACTACGGTATTGGCCCCTTATCTAGCCTGAATTTATCGTGAATCTTTCTCTCAGCACCAAGTCCCAAGCGACTGGAAAATAACGCAGGTGACTCCTGTGTATAAGAAGAGTTAAACAACGGACCCGCAAAATTACAGACCAATATCATTGACATTGTCTTGCAACAGAATCATTGAACATATTTTCAGGGCGAATATGATAAACTTTCGTGGGACTGAGAAGCTTATGTCCACGAATCAGCGTGGTTTTAGAAAGCATCGTTCGAGTGAAACTAACTTCCCTTTTCTCACGTAATATTCTGCGAACTATGGATGAAGGGCAACAGGCGGGTTCCTTATTTCTAGATTACCGGAAAGCATTTGACACGGTGCCTCATTGCAGGCTGTTAACGAAGGTACAAACATATGGAATAAGTTCACATATTCAGTATTTTATCCATTTCCAGCAACTGTAGCCGTATATAATGAGTTAATAAGCAACCAGTTGCATAATAGAAATTTAATTTCTTTACCGATATAAGAAAATACATCATAAATATGGGGGCGAAATTAGATTCAAATTTACGGAAAGGGGGGAAGAAAGATAGAAGATAAACTGTAGACGCAAAACTATGTGGGGTAGCGTAACATGCGTGTTGTGGAGGGTCTTGTGGGTGGGAGGGGAGGAGGGGAAGGGGCTCCGGAAGGAAGGTCTCACAGGGTGATAAACAATACAAGAAGTGGTTGGTGGACGGGGATAGCGGTGGTGGGAGGGAGAGACCGGGGATCGTGATGAATAGGAACAAAATAGGCCTATCACAGCTAATTTCTTACAACTGATAAGGTGTATAATAATGGTAATTTACGGAGTGTAATCAATTGATTGCAGCTTTAATGGAGTGAGTGTGGCACTAATTGTAGCGTAGTAAGTAAATACATTATGCCTATGACAGTTCATAGGTCCCTTTTAACTAACTGCATACAGAACAGGACCTGATTGTATACCAGGAACTGATAATAAACCACTGCAATTACAGCAGGAAAATTATGGGAAAAACAGAGGGACGAGACACACAAAATTAGGAGGTGAAACTGATTGACCAAAAAATGGCATAGTAATATGGTAAACTTGTGTGCGTGTGGCGGGGGGGGGGGGGGGGAGGGGGGGGGGAAGGAGTTTTTGGATGGTGGCGGCAGAAGGTAGAGAAGTGATACACGGTAACGAGTGAAAAGAATTAGCTTGCAACAGTGTTTTTACTTATATTGACGAACAGACACAAAAACGAATAGCTTTGATCCAAAAAAGGCCACAATAAAACATTTGAGTGCCTTCTGTCTAAGCACGTGAAACCAAATCGTGCTTAAGTACCTGCTTCAGACTTCGAATTTTATAGCATAACTATTAATAAAACTTGCCAAAACCTGCCACGGCTTAAATTTTAATTGATAATCGGTAATGGCGGCCAAAGACTTCCTACATAAGGAATCACCCTCATTCATTGTTAAAGAATGCGGAGGACGTGGCCACAGGCTCAGGGTACTCTCTTGTCCTTGGGATTGGAAACTGCCCCTAATGATCAACAGCATGAGGATTCAGAAGACAACGAAAACCATTGCGTTAAGGCACATAACGTGTATCCATAGGACACGTGGCCTGTAACTGAAAAAAGCCTCATCGGCAAAAGATTCCGGAATAGTCCCCCTCTTCGGATCTCAGGGAGGTGATCATGAGATAAATATTGAATAACCAACGAAAAGATAACGTTCTACTAGTCGGGTCGTATAATATCAGAAACTTGAACGAGGTAGGAAAGCTAGAAAATCTGAAAAGGGAAATGCTAAGGCTCAGTCTAGATATAGTAGGGGTCAGTGAAGTGAAGGATTTCTGGCCAGATGAATATGGGGTAATATCAACAGCAACAGAAAGTTGTATAATGGGAGTAGAATTCGTTACGAATAGAAAGGTAGGGCACAGAGTGTACTGTCTTTACCAGAAACGACAACAAACCAACACCGACAACAATATAGGGGCCCTATAGATACAGCCATAAGGAATAGCTCAGTAGGCAGTACAATTGAAGAGGAACAGATACGTCTAGAAAGGGCAGTCACAGAATTTGGCAACGAAAACACAGGTACAAACAAGGTAACCACATAGAAGCCATGGATAACAGAAGAAATACTTCAGGTCATCGATGAAAGAAGGAAGTGAAAAGATGTTTTGGGAAATCCGGGAATACAAAAGTGCAAGTCACTGAAGAATGAAATAAATAGGAAGTGCAGGGAAGCTAAAACGAAATGGCTGAATGGAAAGTGAGAAGAAAACGAAAAAGAAATTATTGCTGGAAGGACTGACACAGCTTATGGGAAAGTCACAATAACCGTAGGTGAAATTAAAAGCAGGGGGGCAACATTAAGACTGCAACTTTACTTGGACTGTTAAATTCAAAGAAGAGAGCCGATAGGTGGAAGGAGTACTTGATGGCCTCCATAAGTGTAAGATTTGCCTGATGTTATATAAGAAGAAACAGGAGTCGATTTAGAAGTGATAGGGGATCTAGTATTAGAATCAGAATTTAAGAGAACTTAGGAAGACTTAACATCAAATAAGGCAGAAAAGATACATAATACTCCATCAGAATGTCTGCAATCATTGGGGAAGTGGCAACAAAACGATTATTCACGTTGGTGTGTAGAATGAATGAGGCAGGCGTCATGCCATCTGAGTTTCGGAAAAATATCATCCACATAATTCCGAAGACTGCAAAAGCTGACAAGTGCGAGAAATACGGCACAATCTGCTTAACACTCAAGCATCCATGTATCTGACAAGAATATTATAAGGAAGAATGGAAAAGAATGTTGGGGTTGTGTTAGATGACGATTAGTTTGGCTTTAGTAAAGGTGAATGCACCAGAGAGGCAATTCTGACGTTGTGATTGTTAACGGAAGTCAGAATAAAGAAAAATTAAGATACGTTCATAGGATTTGTGGACCTGGAAAAAGTGTTCGACATTGTAAAGTAGTGCAAAATGTTCGAAATTCCGAGAAAACTAGGGGTAAGCTACAGGAAGTGACGGGTGGTATCGAATATGTGCAGCGTTGTATGGTAATGAAACATAGACTGTGGGAAAACTGGAGCAGAAGACAATCGAAGCATTCGAGATGTGATGCTAGAGACGATTGTTGAAAATTAGGTGGACTGATAAGGTAATAAAAGAGGAGGCTATGCGCAGATTCTGAGAGGAAAGGAATATATGGTAAACACTGACAAGGAGAAGGGACAGGATGATAGGATATCTGTTAAGGCATAAGAGAGTGACTTGCTTAGTACTAGAGGAAGCTGTAGAGGACAAAAACTTAGGAGGAAGACAGTGATTTTTTATTTCCTCACTTCTCGAAGCACTCTAGTGTCTAAGTACAGACAGAAAAATCAGAACAATTACGTATCTAAAAGTTGACGACTTATGTCTAACCACACAACAGATCGTGAAAGAAAAAACAAACAGAATTCGAAGCTCTCTCCTACGGACGAGTACAATAACTGGAATTTTCGGTGAACTGTCGATGTCCTAAAACTACTGGTCTGAAGATGTATATACCTTGCCCCCTGTCTTGTTCGAACCAATTTACAGAGGCTCCTATGCCCATAAAAAAGGATGTCTTGTGACTCTCTGACGTCATGGAACCTTCTGTCAGCGGAGCATTCTGATTGGTACTTCCTGAATTTACCCACCAAATTGCTGCTGCCGGTGAGGGAGCATTGTCCATCACTTTCTACAGACGAACAAATTACGAGACTTTCAGCAGCAAAATTGCTCTGTACATATCGAAAAAATGTACAGCATGTTTCACTGACAGTTAAGCCTCACAAAGTGGTGTACAGATCACAAAACTATCGCCAAAGATACATCCCCAAATACGTTGCTCTGTTGTTGAGGAAAGCTTGAATTTTTCGGTGAGAAACCCATCTCCAGACAGGCTGTATCTCCATTAACGATTGTACCACAATATTGTATCGATATAGTAATCATGATTCGCATCTTGGAGTATACATAATCATAACTACTGCATCCTGCTTATAGCTATCGACCTCCAGACACTCATACATATACCGTAAAGACAGACAGATCCCCGAAACCGTAAGAACACGCACCATATATAGTCGCAGCACTAGATATTTCCCATGAGGTCGGTTGGTCATCCAATATAGCCATGAGGCACCTGACCCCCCCCCCCCCCCCCCCACGCCCCTCCCCCATACACTGGCCTAATGTGCAATCACAGCGGCCTCCACAGAGGTTAATCACTCTCTAAACTGGTGTACAAAGGCTGGGCTGGTTCCCACGGCACGAAGGCAATACTGTTTTAGGCCCAGACCTCCTTGCTTGCTGCCGTGCTTTCTGCTTTCTACAGCCTTCTCCACACTGTGGGATCACAAGAATGTGTATTTCTTTATGGTTTGCCAGAATACCATACCATTTACGCCATATTTCTCGATATGAAGCACATAGCAATATGACACCGACCACTTACACAGTATAATTCCGAAGATAAAGAGTGGAAATTTCATTCCTAGAAACCCATAACCTTAGCGAGGTTATTATGTGGGATGTGCTGCAAACCATTGAGTAACTTGAAATTTTTCCATGATATGTCAATGATATAAGAGATACCAAATCATCCTTGCACCTTAAAGAGCCAACTAAAATGTTAACATGTCTATAGACCCAGAAAATGTCCCTTCCATCTGCTTTCACCATCGGGATCATATAACACACATAACAATCAATGTTCTCTCTCAACAAAATAAAGACAGGAAATGTGTAGAACGGCAGTAAAAGCAGGAAATGACTGTCCAGTGCAAACACATATCTATATTGAATCTTCTCAAATTTCCATCGAGAATACTCCTAACACATGTCATCATGAAGGCTGCCCAACACACACTACTCAGCCACCTAGAGGGTGACACAGTTCGGTCGGCTACTTTCTTGTACCTCAGCGCGTCCTGTTTGGGCAGCCGAGGATCATGACTCCCGCTGTAAGCCGGAAATGTCAGTATTGCATTATGATGCATCTCCCAACTATATACAGGTATTAGAGTCTCAAGGAATTCTGCATCGCTCAGGGTACATTCATGTCTGCCACCAAAACACTCTCTCTATAGTCGCTGTTTTTTACCATCCAACACAGAAAGACTATGAACTATAAAAACTCTGCTAACATCATCCGATTTTACCACATCTCTCTCTTCCTTTACATCAGGACACAAATACTGTCTGTGTGTTGGCATTTTTCTGTGCTCTGTTATTTTCATTTTATTATACCGTTCAGTGCGAATACCTTCATAATTTTATATAAAATTTGTGAAATATTAACCGTAAATCAACACACATCTAATCATAATATTACGAGAAGTGCCTGTCTTCTTGTTTCTAATTACACATCACATGCAAAATTCTGGTTTTAATTACACATACAAATTCTTAATTATCGATATTACATAAACGATTGTTAATAAATATTCATTAAATTAAAAAAAGACATAAATTTATTAATAATGTTTTATAAAACGACCATGATATAAGATGTTATCTTTCTGATAAATTCTAGAATTTTGTGCGTAGAATATAATTAGAAATGAGAAGATGTCCATTCTTCCTTAATATAATGATAGGTATGTGTTACTTATCATATATTTGAAGGATTTTATATAAAATGATATAGGTATTCCAACTGAATGGAAAAATTCAATCTAAACAAATTTGTAGTTACTGCTGATGCGAAATATGATAGATGTTGTGAAAAATTCATTATAGCTCTATCGTTGCGAGTGTGAGCGGGAGTGAGTGAGATATGTAACATTCATTTTCCGAAAATTGGAACAATTATAAACTTCCTTCCAAATCTAAAGAAAAAGTCAATATGTGAGCTGCATTTGATACTCAGCAATATATGACCTTAGATGCACCATACGCAAACTCATAACGACCCCTATTTTACATTGCAAACTATTCGAATTTCGTGTGGTGATGTGCATAATCCCTAAGTATAACGACCATTAATGAAAAGATAGGCAGTTCATCTTGAAGCTGATATATAAATCTATAAATAAGAGAAGAATAAAAAGATTTTATCCTTTAGTTTCCGCAGTATCCTTTAAGAAATATTGTTGAGTAGCTGACGTGCCCGCGTCTCTCATACTGCCAGAGCAGCGTGTCGACGAGGGGAAAGACTCAAGTTGTGAATGGGATCATTCATGCACCCACACTGAGAAAGTCGCATGTACCTACATACTTGCCTCTACTTGTCTGGGATAAGCTCAGCTACACGGCGACTAATAAACGTAAACATGGTTTGCAGTAGATTGTAATGTGATGTTTATTTAATCGTGCGTTTAGCTAATTTTGGCTAAGCGTCATTGTATTCAACATTCACTACATCATACATTATGGGATTTGCAGAGATTCCAAAACAATGTTCTGACAATTATATACATGCCTCTAATCTTGAGAAAATACATGGTAATACATCACATTCTTTGAGGAAAGGTATATGGTACCCAATAACAAAATTAAGACGGGAACTTTAGACGTCAGAATTTTGTATGTTCCTCACATATAGTTTTGTTATATGTTGTTTAAAATAATTTAGTTTGTCCAGCGATATGTCATCTACTGTATACAATATTTTACGTCCTTTTGTGTGCCCTTAATGTATTCTTCGGTCGCTGACTGTATTTATACATGACATCAACTAAGTCTGGCATGGCAGCAATATAAGTAACTTGCTTAAGATATTTGCTATCGAGAGGTTTAAAGTGTTTGGATGAATATGTATCTGTGGCAACAAATTATCAGCTGCTGTCAGTTACCATGTGGTTGTACGAAGAGCAGAGTTCAGAATACGACCTTAAAAGATGTCCTTGTATTTGGATACTTTCGTAAAATGACGGAATGTGGTTGCTTTTTTGTTTTGTAATTAAGACTGATTTGAAAATGGTACGAAATAGAGATGATACAAATGTTGGCAAGAAATGTGTATAATAATATTTTATCTTAATGTGAGGTGTGTAAAGTGTTGTTTATTCATGGCTTGTCCATGCTGGTTTTACAGGTGCTTGACAATGGCGCTTAGTCGAAATTAGCTAATTGTACGATTAAATAAAAATCGCATTACAGCTAACTGCAGACCATGTTTACATTTATTAAGCACTTGTAGGCTGTGGATATCCACAAGCACAAAATTTTAAGCACAGTGACTAGTCGCAAGGCCCACAGGTATAAACGCGGCTTAAGAAATATTGTCAAACAGCCACTGAAATCTTTTAAAAAACTATCAAGGGAAGATGGAGCTCTTTCAGTCCCTAAACGTAACCAGTAACACAGACAAGCTGTTCAGGCAGGACACGATTTCTTGTGTAACTATGGAAATCCAGGGGAGAACATAGTGTGCAGAATGAACTAGAAGCTGTGTCAGAGCAGAAAGAACCAGAGGCTTGCGTCAGAAAAAAAAGAAAAAGAGAGAGGCTTAAGCCAGTTGTTGGTAGCAAAGTTTTTTAGGCCATTGAAACGTGTCTTTAAGACGACGCTGAGAGGACGGCCCTTGCTTTTTAAAGAAGACTCTCATAGTGGTCAAGATCGTGAAAGTGATGTTTCGAATGACAAGAACTTCCTATCACTTCTTCGACCTAGAGTGGATAGTGGAGCTGTAAAGTTAGAAAATCATCGAAAGACAACTTCTTCAAGAGCTACTTATATTAGAAAGACTGTCCAGACTCAGTTTATTACCATTTCTGAATAGTAAATAAAGCATGAGGCTTTGAAGACAGCGAGAATGGCATGTACTCAATCGGGTTTCATGAAACGGTAGATACTGTTGAGCTTTCACAACAGATCCCAGTTTTAAGCTACGTTTGCCACCATAAAACTTTATAGAATTCGTCAGCGCGTTAGAGAGCCTTGCGAGTCCTAAGAAAGTCGAAAACATTTCTTACCTCTCCGACGAATATGAATATCAAGCCTTCTTAAAGAAGAATCCAGAGCGAGAGAGGAGACAGCTCATCACTGTTACCAATCTAATCAACTTGATTATTAGTTGAGCCATACAGGAAAGTCTATTGGTCGAATCGTCTCGAGGAAATTGAAAAAGAGAGAGCGACCAACAGATAAATACGTTAGCATTGACACCGACGAATGCGCCATCATAGTTTCTGATACTCGAGGAGCGGTTAAGGAAATTGCTGGAGGAGCCGTATCCTTTGCGGATGTCGTGTTTCAATCATAACTTCAACAATTCCCTATCGTTTCCGAACAAGGTGCCTCAATGAGATGATATGTGTTGTCGTACATGCTGCGCTGCCAGAGTGATACCGAGAAACCCCTGCGATCGCACTGCCCAAAGGTGATGACGGTGATTTTTGGGTTGTGGGTCACTCAACTGCGCGGTCATCAGCGCCCGTACAAAGTCCCAGTTTTTTCACACTCCAATTTTTTTCACAGTCCAATCTAGCCACTGTGACAAAAGTTGAGGACGATGGTGGAAAGATGAAGACAACACAAACACGTAGTCCCGGGGAGAGAAAATCCCCAACCCGGCCGGAAATCGAACCGGGGACTCCGTGATCCAGACGTAGCAACTGTCCAGCGGTAAAGTTACGTCAGACGAGTAAATCCCCGCAGGTACCACCTGTTGCGCGCGGCCATACCCGCTTGCTTTGTGCGCGCCGCCCGGTCCAAGTCACACGGGAGGCGGCGCTGACGCCACTCACATGGAACCGGACAGCGCATGCTCCGTGTCCACGTGGGAGATGACTCCCGGCGCCAGCAGGAAGCTGGCCACAGAGAGCGCCGTGAGGACGCAGGCTGGCACCAGCCTGGCGGCCCCCCGGCCAGCGGGCAACACACCCAGCAGCCGCGCCACCCACACGCACGGCCGCAGCGTCTGCAGTAGACCCGCCATGGCGGCCACAGCACGATGCGACAGCGGCGAAGTTCCTCTCTGCCGACTGCAACACAGAAAGTAGCCACAGGTCAGCACTAAAGCTGCACTGGAGAGACCTATTGGACAGCCCGCCCATACTGTGATCGTGGGCACAGTCTAACCTCTAACGTATATCCATCTTGTGTTCATGCTCTCTTGCAAATAAATTTTAGATGGGATCCGCATTGAGCAAACATAATTTTCCTTGTTTTACCGAGACATGTTTTGCTGAAGTTACAGCTTTATCACCGTTTCTTTTTTTTTATTTTCCCGCTAATGGGTTACAGGAAAATTTCTCTTTACTATCAACACACCTACAGGGTGCAAAAGCGTGTGATAAAAATCATTTGTGATGTAAATTCAAGAACATCATGTAGAAACCTGTTGAAGGAACTTCGTACTCTAACCATTGCTTCTCAGTATATTCATTCCTTAGTGAAATTTGTTGCAAGTAATATATATTTATTTCCAACCAATAGCTCAATACATAGTATCAACACTAGGAATAAAACAATCTACATAAAGAGTAATGGTCAATATTCAGGGATGTGACAGAAATGCTCATTTGAAGCAAAAAACTTCATATGGATATATGCCGTGTCCCGAATGGTTTCTCCTAAAGAAAACATTTATTTAATGTACCAGGACTGTTCGGAGAGTAAGGAACGATAGGTCGCGAAATGGAAACCACACTAAAAATCAAAACTGTTTTATTTGCAACAGTTAGCTACAACTTCCAGCTAGTTATCTCCATAGTCGCACATCCGACATAGACGTTTGTCGTAGCGTCGTACCTACTTTCCAATAGCCTTGTTATAGAAGGCAGCCGCCAATGCTTTCTGCCAATTCTCTACGCTGGCCTACAGCTCGTTGTCTGTGCCAAAATGCTGTCTTGATAGCAAGCGGTTCATGTGAGCAGAGATGAAACTGAGAGGGAGAGAATTACGGGCTGTATTGACGTTAATCAAACATTTCCAACTGAAAACGATGCGGGTGAATCTTCATTGCCCATGCAGAAAGAGGCTGAGTATTGTCTTGAAGAAGAAAAACACAAGACAGTTATGTAATGTTAGCTGCACAGCTTCAGGCGAAATTTCTCACCAGGCCCTCGTACTTGGAGGGAGAGACACTATTGTTCTAGGTATCTTTAAGTGCTCCCTGTGTGCTCAGAACTAAAAAGAACGACGTAACGCGATCGACGGTCATATTAGAGACACTGCCCAACACACCTTCATCCGATTTTCCCTGTGGTTTCCATTTCGCGACCAATCGTTCCTTACTTTCCGAATAACCATCGTACATTGTTATTTATGAAACTGGCTTGATTCATAGAAACATTGCAATAAGCAACAAGTCAGGTACAGTTTTAGAAATAGCCGCTAACCAAATTTTCACTGACATTAATAAATGATTTGAAGCTATTTCAGTGTCATTAAACTTTTAGAAGACCCACTATATGCAGTTCAGAACCTGTAAGAGATTTCCTTCCAGCATGTGTATAACATATGAATACTTGCTGATTGAAGAGATTGACAGTATTAAATTTCTGGGGTTACAACTCGATAGTAAAATCAGTTGGGAAGAGCATACCACGGAATTTCTTAAGCACCTAAACACGTCTGTATTTGCAGTGAGAATGATGTCAGATGTCGGAGATGTAAATATAAAGAAAACTTGCATACTTCGCTTACTTTCATTCTATTATGTCATTCGTGATCATATTCTGCGGTAACTCATCAAACGGAGCAAAAATGTTTAGGGTGCAAAAGCGTGTGATAAAAATCATTTGTGATGTAAATTCAAGAACATCATGTAGAAACCTGTTCAAGGAACTTCGTACTCTAACCATTGCTTCTCAGTATATTCATTCCTTAGTGAAATTTGTTGCAAGTAATATATATTTATTTCCAACCAATAGCTCAATACATAGTATCAACACTAGGAATAAAACAATCTACATAAAGACCTAAAATCACTTACCTTGGTCCAAAAAGGGGTCCAATATTCAGGAACACACTTTTTCAGTAAATGGCCAGCAACCATTAAAAACTTGGTTTCAGATAAAGCACGGTTTAAACAGAGTTTAAAAGATAATTTGATAGGGAACTCTTTCGACTTTATTGGTGAATATCTTAACAGAGACTGTTAAGCCAGCTTAAGTAAAAATGTCTGTTAGATTTCAGTTTTGACAGCACTTGGTCACAACAGTCAACATGAGGTAGTTTTTGAATGATAAATTTGTTAATAGTGCGTAACAATGTTTCATTCTGAAAGCGTATTGATTCTGTAAATATTAGATGCTCCAGTTTACCGCGTTGTATTCATCTATTTCGAAAATCTCTGGACAAATGATCAGGCTAGTAATTATTATATTCAAATGTTTTATGTTTTCAAGTTATACTTTCTGACATGTTAAATACTCACGGGAATCATCTCATTTTTTGCGTATATGGAACAAAAACTGAATCTGGTCTAATCTTAACTAACAGAATGAAAAAAGTTTTGCTGAACAATTCAGTGTTGGAAAAATAGAAAATTTCAGTGACTTAGGAGAAACTGCAAAGGTCTCACAGGCTCCAATTTTGGGTTCACGCCTATACATATGGCATAACGACATCCCAAGCAAGTAGGGGTGGAAAGCAATGAGGTAGATTGGGCTAGAAGAGGTTAGGTGGATAAGACACAAACGTACACGCCACTAGCCGAGAAACATACGTATGTTAAATATGTTCTCTATTGGAAACCATTCAGAATAGGGAACTTGTCCATATGAAGCTTTCTGCTTCAAATGACCGTTCCTTCACATTCCTGAATACTGATCATTTCTGTTGGGACATCCTGTATAAATTTGAGTTTTAGTAAAGAATTCACAAGTTTAAAAATGAACAAATGTAGCGATCTTTGTATTTCTCTATGTATTGCTCTACAGTTGTTTTTCTTTCACAGTTTGTCATCTGCAACCACGACATTCTTAAAGTAGAAAAGTTATTTACCTCAAAAATTTACGACTTGTGTCTTGGGAATGTTACAGTAAACATTATTAATATCGGTGTGGAAGATTCAGTGTTTATGTATGTGTGTGTGTGTGTGTGTGTGTGTGTGTGTGTGTGTGTGTGTGTGCAATTTGTTCCACTTACTTTTTATGGTTTCCCTGTCACCTTCATAGCGAACAACTGAACTTTTCAGACTTTCACTATCACTGTATACAAAATTACCACAACAAGAGGGAGTTTTGAATCATTGAGAGGTGTTTCCCAACTGTAACAAATTTCCTGTTATTCAACAGATAGGAAGTAAAGAAATAGCCACTGATGATTCCGTAATTTGCGGGCAAAAGAAGAAAAATTGTGCTTGCACAAGGCGTGTCCCATCCAGATACAAATTTAATATACTCGTATACAGGGTGGTCCATTGATCGTGACCGGGCTAATATCTCACGAAATAAGCCTTAAACGAAAAAACTAAAATGAACGAAACTTGTCTAGCTTGAATGGGGAAACCAGATGGCGCTATGGTTGGCCTGCTAGATGGCGCTGCCATAGGTCAAACGGATATCAACTGCGTTTTTTTTTAATAGGGAACCCCCATTTTTTATTACATATTCGTGTAGTACGTAAAGAAATATGAATGTTTTAGTTGGACCACTTTCTTCGCTTTGTGACAGATGGCGCTGTAATAGTCACAAACGTATAAGTACGTAGTAGCACGTAACATTCCGCCAGTGCGGATGGTATATGCTTCGTGATATATTACTCGTGTTAAAATGGACCGTTTACTAACTGCGGAAAAGGTCGATATCGTGTTGATGTATGGCTATTGTGATCAAAATGCCCAACGGGCGTGTGCTATGTATGCTGGACGACATAATCCAAGTGTCCGGACCATTCGCCGGATAGTTACGTTATCTAAGGAAACAGGAAATGTTCAGCCACATGTGAAACGTCAACCATGACCTGCAACAAATGATGATCTCCAAGTAGGCGTTTTAGCTGCTGTCGCGGCTAATCCGCACATCAGTATAAGAGAAATTGCTCGAGAATCGGGAATTTCAAAATGAATCAAATGGCTCTGAGCACTATGGGACTTAACTTCTGAGGTCATCAGTCCCCTAGAACTTAGAACTACTTAAACCTAACTCACCTAAGGACATCACATACATCCATGCCCGAGGCAGGATTCGAACCTGCGACCGTAGCGGTCACGCGGTCCAGACTGTAGGGCCTAGAGCCGCTCGGCCACTCCGGCCGGCGAATTTCAAAAACGTAGGTGTTGAGAATGCTACATCAACATCGATTGCACCGTACCATATTTCTATGCACCAGGAATTGCATGGCGACGACTTTGAACGTCGTGTACAGTTCTGCCACCGGGCACAAGAGAAATTACGGGGCGATGACAGATATTTTGCACACGTTCTATTTAGCGACGAAGCGTCATTCACCAACAGCGGTAACGTAAATCAGGATAATATGCACTATTGGACAACGGAAAACCCACGGTGGCTGCGAAAAGTGGAACATGAGCGACCTTGGCGGGTTAATGTATGGTGCGGCGTTATGGGAGGAAGGATAATTGGATCCCATTTTATCGATGGCAATCTAAATGGTGCAATGTATACCGATTTCCTACGTAATGTTCTACCGATGATACTACAATATGTTTCACTGCATGACAGAATGGCGATGTACTTCCAACATGATGGATGTCTGGCACATAGCTCACGTGCGTTTGAAGCGGTATTGAATACGATATTTCATGACAGATGAATTGGTCGTCGAAGCACCATACCATAGCCCGCACATTCACCGCTTCTGACATCCCAGAATTTCTTTCTGTGGGGGAAGTTGAAGGATATTTCCTATCGTGATCCACCGACAACGCCTGACAACATGCGTCAGCGCATAGTCAATGCATGTGCGAACATTACGGAAGGCGAACTACACGCTGTTGACAGGAATGTCGTTACACGTATTGCCAAATGCATTGAGGTTGCCGGACATCATTTTGAGCATCTATTGCATTAATGTTGTATTTACAGGTAATCACGCTGTAACAGCACGCGTTCTCAGAAATGATAAGTTCACAAAGGTACATGTATCACATTGGGACAACCGAAATAAAATGTTAGAACGCACCTACGTTCTGTATTTTAATTTAAAAAACCTACCTGTTACCAACTGTCCGTCTAAAATTGTGAGCCATATGTTTGTGACTATTACTGCACCATCTATCACATAGCGAAAAAAGTGGTCCAAGTAAAGCATTCATATTTCTTTACGCACTACACGGATGTGTAATAAAAAATGGGGGTTCCTATTGAAAAAAACGCAGTTAATATGCGTTTGACCTATGGCAGCGCCATCTAGCGGGCCAACCATAGCGCCATCTGGTTTCCCCATTCAATCCGGACAAGTTCCGTTCTTTTTAGTTTTTTCGTTTGATGCTTATTTCGTGAGATATTTGGCCCGGTCACTATCAATGGACCACCCTGTATAGTCCTGACACGGCTCTCACTGCTATGAAAGTTGTTACCATCTGAGAACTGGCATCTGACAGTTAGAGTGACAGTAGAGCCATAAGTGGGGAGAGCTGGAGACCTCAATCGTCGGATGTAACATTAAGAGTGATATTCATACAGTTTTAATCATGATATAAAGAACTCACGTAATTAATTATTTATTTATTTGTTTACATTCCTCGCACACATCGAAATGCCTGCGCTACAGTACCATAGGAGGCCGCCAAGAGAGCAAAAAGAAAATGGTGCAGAGCATTCATAAACTGGATTACATACCAGACGCTGACAAAGTATTGATTATCAGCTCTAAAAGGCAAAGTTACATAATCAGGTTTTTTGTTTTTTTGCTTGCATGCAGGCATTAAAATGGTGATAATGAAGCATTACGATGAATGGTAACGTGCTAGTCACTAATAAAAGCCGGCTGCTGTGGCAGAGCGGTTCTGGGCGCTTCAGTCCGGAACCGCGCTACTGCTATGGTCGCAGGTTCGAATCCTGCCTCGAGCATGGATGTGTGTGATGTCCTTAGGTTAGTTAGGTTTAAGTAGTTCTAAGTTCCAGGGGACTGATGCCCGCAGATGTTAAGTTCCATAGTGTTCAGAGCCATTTGAACCATTTGAACTGATAAAACACGTCTAATAAAACGTGTCACACTTATATTTCTGTTAAACAACGGCTCTCCTCATTCACAACGTAAATTCCTACAGCGAACGTCCTATCTTGAAGTTTCATTAAACGTAACAGAACTGATGTAAATGTGCGTAGGAGTTCGAGCGTCGCTCACCTGCCGTATGACTTCACACTTCAGTGCAACAACCTGAACCAAACTTTGTCCTTGACTTTCCTTCCCATTAATCTCTTAGACTGACATTATCATCGAAAGTAATCATTGTATGTATACCTATCGTTTCGCGATCAGGCAGGTAAATTATCCGTTAATCAAGTAAGGAAAGCCGCAGTGTCCTATTATGTAACATCATTGTTTTACGAAACACCATTGGTGCACGTTTTGACTACACTGTGTATAATAAGAATTAATGAGTGCAGTAAATCGTTTACTTAGTTTAAGGAACGTTTCATTGTAAAATTTCAGCAAGTGCTCAAATTGTAAAACAACGTTCTTTGGAACACATACTGTATTCGAACATTATGAAGTACCCCTAAGAAAACGATTTATTGACACGCAGTCAGCACGCATTCAGAAAATATTGTTCTTGCGAAACTCAACTAGCTCTTTATACTCATGAAGTAATGAGTGCTATCGAGATGGAAGTCAAATTGATTCCATATTTTTAGATTTCCAGAAGGATTTCGACACCGTTTCTTATAAGCGTCTTCTAACCAAATCGCGTGCCTATGGAACGTCGCCTCAGTTGTGCGACTGGATTCGTGATTTCCTGCCAGAAAGGTCACAGTTCGTAGTAATAGACGGAAACTCATCGAGTAAAACAGAAGTAATATCTGGCGTTCCCCAAGGAAGAGTTATAGGCCCTCTATTGTTCCTGATCTATATTAACGACATAGGAGAACATCTCAGTAGCGGTCTTCGATTGTTGCAGACGATGCTGCCATTTACCGTCTTGTAAAGTCATTAGATGACCAAAACGAATTGCAAAATGATTTACATAAGATTCTGTATGGTGCGAAAGGTGACAGTTGACCTTGAATAAAGAAAAATGTGAAGTTATTCACATGAGTACTAAAAGAAAACCTGCTAAATTTCGAAAACGCGAAAAGTCACGCAATTCTGGAGGCTGTAAATTCTACTAAATACTTATGGATTACATTATAAATACCCTAAATTGGAACGATCATGTAGATAATATTGTGGGTAGAGCCGACCAAAGACTGCGATTCACTTGCAGAACACTTAGAAACTGCAACAGGTCTACTAACGAGACTGCTTACACCACGCTTGTTCGCTCTTTCCTGGAGTATTGTTGTGTCTAATGGAATCCGCATCAGGTGGAACTGACGGATGACATCGAAAAAGTACAAAGAAGGGCAGCTCGTTTTGTGTTATCGTGAAATAGGGGAGATAGTGTCACAGACATAATACGTGAATTGGAGTTGCAGTCAATAAAACAAAGGCGTTTTTCGTTGCAACGGGATCTTCTCGTGATATTTCAATCACCAGTTTTCTCCTCAGATTGCGAAAACATCCTGTTGGCACTCACCTGCATAGGGAGAAATGATCATCGCGATAAAATAAGAGAAATCAGGGTCCGCACAGAAAAATTTAAGTGCTCGTTTTTCCCGCGAGCCCTTCGAGAGTGGAGTGGTAGAAAGACAGCTTGAAGGTGGTTCATTGAACCCTCTGCCAGGCACTTTATTGTCAATTGCAGAGTAATCCCGTAGATGTAGATGTATTTTTATTGCATGACTTTAAGTTGTAAAATTAAACTAATTTAATGTATTCAGTTTGAAAAATCTTATATTAAGTCTTTAAATTAAATAAGGATATTTTAATTAATTCCTGCATGCAGACACGTTAACTGCCTGTTATAGACTTCGTTTCAAGTCTGATAAACTTCGTAAAACTCGCTTGTCCTGACATGCTGTGCTTTTGTTGACACCTCTGGCTGGAGAGGATTGACGGAACTACAAAGCTCTGTACTCTCTGAATGGAGAGCTCTGACGTCTGAGTACAGAATTGCAGCGTGCCTACAGATTACTGCCTTCATCGTCCACAACCTGTGGTTGGGCAACAAGTTTCTATCGATCTGTACTAGATCAAGGAGTGTTTTCCCATTTCAGATCATAAACCTTATGTCATAGAGCCGTTTGTTGGCTAGGAAATCGATATCGATCGAGGGCTTCCCTCTGCTGTTTCTTTGATGTTGTGACTTAGCAACGACCGTTATAGCGTCCCGCTAGGGGGCACCGCATGACCTCCGCTAGGGTTCACTGTATATTCTGCCTTCCCGCCTTAAGAGCGCTGCGTCCGTAGCCTCAGTCTCACTGTTTTCCTCGTTTATTTGCGTTGAGTCTTCAGGTAGCTGGTCGCCAGAGCATGCTGCCGCACGCCGAATCACTGCGGTGTGCCTCACTGTTGGGAAAGATGCGCTTGAAACTTCCCCTTAGAAAAATTTATAAATTGAATTACTGCGCTGGTAAACCTCTTACGTTATTTGATTCTCAAACAGCTGAGCAGAACTGAACGTACTCAGACAGTTCTCTCTTTACTTATTCTGATCATCATTAAACTGACACACAATATTTTTTTAGCGCAACGCAATCTGACTTCCAATAATTCCCACAAAAGAATGGCCCTGACTAACAATAACCTATACCTTTCATGAATCACTTCCCTCACAACAATCTTCGTTACTCGAACTACTGCAATACACCGAGCGCCAATACTGCCAGTTAAATAAAGGATTCTATCTACTGAAGGCACTAGCTACTGACAGGCATAGTTATCAAATAAAAGATTTTGATAGAGAACAAACAATGTATTTACTTTAATAATGTTCAAAAGTCATCATATATATATATATCAGTTATCAGTTCATGATATCCAATATTGCAAATTTACTCTTTCTGATGGACACACGTCCAGATCGTCCGCTCTCAAAGTTCTGTCATCTCTCTCCCCACATCCACCACTGCTGGCGGCTCACCTCCAACTGCACAACGCTACGCGCTGTCCACATCCAACTTCCCAACACTACAGTACCGAATATTCCAACAATGCCAACCAGCCTATGACTGCACTCAGCACAGCCAGTAATTTGCATACAGAGCGCTACGTGGCGTTACCAACATAAAAACCTAAACAGCCTACTTTCACGCTGTGGACACTGCGTCTGAGGAGACCTTGGCCGCGACGTGCTGTAGTGTGAAGGCTCAGGCTTGTGCGTGGCCGATAAGAGCTGGCGTTACAAAGCGAGCAATTGTATTCTTCGTTCACTGCACCGGGAGTAGGGCACCGATAAAAGTTATTGCTGTGAATCTTTTGGACACATACACAGAAAGAGGAAGCAGAAGGGGGCACTCTGGGTGAAGACGCGAAAGCAGACGCACGGTACCTAGGGACGCGGAAAAGCGGACCTGATTTTGGAGACGAAGTGGAGGTCGCACGTTGTTTTTGAGGGCCAGCCGACTACACGGCGGCTGATAACTGTAGACTGGCAGGAAACTTCGCCGTATGTAGGACTCTATGCTTCCACTCAACTGATGATCTGGCAGCATAGGGAAACCGCGAAAGAAAACAGTTATCCGAATTTTCTTTCCGTTGCATCTTCATTTGGTTAGGTTCCGTCACTTAGCAACAGATCGGAGATTCGAGGGCTTATCCACAAGTGTCTTTTGTACGCGAATTTCATACGACTTTTTGGCGCTATCGGGCTAATCACAGCACACCCGTCTGTGGTCACGTATTTTTGTAAATGACCTCTTGATACGATGGTCACTCCTGACCCACTTGTTCCTCGCAGACTTTGCCAGACCAGTCTACCGCCGATTTAAGTGCACTGCAATGTTCAGAATTGATAGTTCCTTTCACGTAGTAATTAATTGACCACGTTAATGGGTAATTCTTGGCTTCTTGATTACGTATGTGAACACGAGCAATGGTTTTAATAAATTGGGTTTAGATTGAGCCAAGACTTTTAATTCGGTTATTAGATGAAACTCGCTTTTAATTTTTAAATTTTCACGGCTTTTTGTAAGAGCAAACACCCAACTCTTATGTTTGGACTCTGCTACTCACTCCAACTGCCATCTAGTGGCAGCTTCAGACTGGCCAGGTCAGACTGTCCAGTATAGTCTGCTCCCTGTCGGAAGAATTTGCAACCTATGTGCGGAAGTGGACCTCCCAGGTCCTTTGTGTGCACAGTAGAGGTGGGCCAAACGGTTATTCTGGAGTAACCGTTATCACAGTTCCAGTCATTCTTTGATAACCGTTATCGTAAACGGTTATTAATAACTGCCAAGTTATTTTTCGCTAGCGAATACCGATAACTCCGACAGTTAAATAACGACATAGTTGGAATCCATCAGTTTAGTTATCAGTATAACTGCGAGTAGTGTGAAATAGCAGGAATGTCGTATGAATCGTGTCATAACCTCAGCTTATTAACTCCGGGTACATTTTAGTTGATGTTAGAACGATTATTAGTGTTTCAGATTATATGTTTGTAGGTTATCGGTCGCTATTAGAAATATTATCTTCGCAGCTGCGACAGAAAGTACGCGGAACTTCGCCAAAGCACTGTTTAAGTAAAATGTTAACAACGTGCGTTTTTAAGTATGAAGTAATATGTAAACTGAGTACTGTAGGTTAAATTCGAAGCTTAATTTCTTGTGCTGCTCACATAATAGAATAAAGTGTACAGCCTTGTAATACAACAAAAAATATACGTAATGTGACAGATTCGTTTACTCCTGTGCTGTAAAAGCTAGTCCTATTGGGGAAAGTGTGAGTACGCTAATCCAAGTTTTATGTCAGATTTGCAAACTGCTCGATTTCTCCAGCGACAGCATGTTTATAACATATGAAGACATGCAGATCGAAAAGGTTGACAGTGTTACATTTCTGGGACTACAACTCGATAATAAATTCAGTTGGGAAGGGCATACCACATTTTTTCATTCTATTATTTCATAAGGGAACATATTCTGTGGTAACTCATCAAACGTAGCAAAAGTTTTTCGCGTGTAAAAGCGTGTAATAAAAATCGTTTGTGGTATCAATTCAAGAACATCATGTAGGAACCTGTTCAAGGAACTTTGTATTCTAACCACTGCTTCCTAGTATATTTATTCCTTAATGAAATTTGTTGCAAGTATTTCCAACCAATAGCTTAATACATAATATCAGCACTAGAAATGGGAACAGCAATCTACATAAAGACCTAAAATTACTTACCTTGGTCCAAAAGGGGTCCAATATTCATGAATATGCATTTTCAATAAGCTGCCAGCAAGTCAGCAACCATTAAAAACTTGGTTTCAGATAAGGCACGGTTTACAGTGTGTTTGAATGACTATTTGATACATAAGTGTCTGATTCCACCCATCATCAATATGCCGGAAATGTCTATTTTAAGTGTGTCTATGACGTCACTACATACACATGGCAACAAACACGAAGATACATATAAATAATACAATAACATTTCCCACCAAAAATACAATCAAACCAATGGGACAACTGAGGGAAGTTGGGGGTTTTAGGGTGAGGACAAGCTAGTAAAAAAAACACACCATGATCCCAAAACACAAAATGAAGAACAAAAAGAAAAAAAATACAGCATTCTGCTACACCAACAAAAATCTGCAGGAATCGGACACTTCCCTTGAACAATATAGGTCAACTATAGGTGACCATACCAAAACACCAATACCCACAACTAAAAGTACGAAAATTGGAATCAGACATTTCCCTTGACCTACATAGGTCAACCTCAGATGACGATACTAAAACATCAACACACACAATTATGAAAATGGGAATCGGTCATTATCCAGTGCCCTATATAGGTCCACCACAGCTACTGATGCCAAAAAACCAACACCTACAACTGCGAAAAATAAAACCACAATCCCAAAAGTCCACAAATCAATCATCCCTACATAAATTAAATCACATTCAATACTTCATAAATACACAAAACATCACAGCTAGAAAAAAAATATATATATATTAATTACCACCAGCAAATTCCGGCACTGCAACCTAGATCGACAGACCCCCCCCCCCCCCCCCCACACACACACAAAAACCAACTCATAAACACCGTGCCGTAATGACATTCGCACACCACAACACCTTTACGTCGAAGCAGACGGGTGGAATCAGACGCTTCCAGTGACCCCTCCTTCTACTCTGTAGATGAATATCGTAACAGAGACTGATAGACCAGCTTAGGTAAAAATTCTGCTATATTTCAGTTTTGACAGCATTTGGTTGCAACAGTCAAGATCGGGTATTCTGTGTACGATAAATTTATTAAAAGTACGTAACTGCGTTTTATTCTGTCAGTGTACCAATTCTGTAAATATTAGCAGTCACTGTGATATATTCACGTATTTTGACAATCTCCTGACAAATGATGAGGATAATAATTATTATATTCCACTGTATTATGTTATACTTTCTGACATGTTATTTGTCATTCGTGATGGCCAGCGGCTATTTCCGTAGCAGTACGAAAATATTTGTTCGCTCCAGTTACTATCCTCTCTGGAAATATCACCTGGAACTACGACCTTTAACTGGAGTCACCGAGTCAGGAACGTCTAGACACACAGTTATTCCGTTACCAGCTTCCAGGTTATCTGTGGTGGTAGCCCGATAACTACCAGAGAACTAGAACTACGAGCCAATAACGATAACTGCCAGAGGAGAATACCGGCTCTGACAGTTATTTCCATAGTCGCTAGAATTCCTTAGTAACTTTCCTTGTACTACCCGTCCAAGCTAAATTAACACGTAAGGCGGTGGCTTAAGGGAACGACCGTACTTGTTAATGCCTGTACTGCAGCTCCTATCAGCCACGACTCGGACATTAACTTTATTTAATTGTTTATGCTAAAAGTAACGAAGGCCCATGAAATAGTACACAGTTCTTATCAACAGATGGCGCGCAGTCTCACAGTTATTCCCATGGTCTATAGAACGCCTCCAAATGCGCAGTACGATCTTCGTTCAACAGATGGCGCGAGGCACTGTTGACACTAAACAGTTATTGAAATAACTGCCAGAATCAGAGGAACGGTTATCGCAGTAACCGTTGCTTCTCAGTAACCGGTTATTTCTATCAGTTACGTTATTTTTTGCCACCTCTAGTGCACAGGTAGGATTAGCCGTTGTAACAGCCGAGCAGGTAGCTGCGAGACCCCGTAGCGGACGGGCGTGTATGTCTTCCAGCTAAGCCAGGAGCCGCAGTTGGCGCGCTGCCTGTGCAAGTTGTAACGTTTAATGTAATAAACAATTATAACAGACAACTTGTTCCATCTAGTTATTGTGAGTGGAAACAAGGGGAGGACAGTAAGTTCTCTCGCACTATACATTCACACTCCAATGTGCCACCACGGGAAGAAGAGCCCGCGCGCACATTTTTTGGTCCTCCGGGCCGGATACAGTGACCACGCGGAATTTACGTTCGCGCGGACTTATTTTCTGGTATTTGTGAACTTCTAAAAAAAACCACGTGTGAGCTGCGCACATGATCGGTTTCGTTGTTGCCTGCTATCGAGTGTCCCAAGGCCTGTTCGGGACTTCGACAATAACAGCCTTAACAACGACGATCGGGGACATATTTGTGAACATTTAATGTGTCTCTAATGGTAACGCGGGAGGCACAGAAACGCGTCGGTGCAGCATCGTCGGTGACGTCACCTCCTGCTCCCGCCGAAACTTCGCGCCGTCGGAGACTGCAGCGCCTGCCACGCCAGCTGCCAGTGTCCGTGCCCGTGACGCCGCTGCTGTTCCAGTCCGTACTGCCGCTGCAGCCTGGTAAGTGCAACTGTTGGCTTCCTGCTATCATCTTCCTGGTCCTAAGATGGAGCCCTCAGAGAAAACAAAATTAGTCAAGCAGAGAGGCGTAGCAAAGGCCGCTCTCGCGCGCTTAGCGAGCTTTGTGCAGTCTGCAGTCAGTGCCAGCATCGAAATGTTGGAATCAAAATTAAATCGATTGACTCGGATTCAGACTGATTTTGAGTCGTCTCAAACACGGCTGGAAATTGAAGACGAATCAGCAGATCACAGTAAGGACAGGGCAGAATTCGAGGATTCGTGGGACTTTGTTGAATCCACTCTCAAGGGTTCAATGAAGAGGTACACCCAGCTTCCGCAGCCTTTGGGCTCGAATCCATCAGGCAGTGTCAGTTCTTTGAAACTACCCGCTATTAACTTGCCAAATTTTGAAGGTGACTACCTTAAGTGGTCATCATACAGGGATACGTTTTTGAGTCTCATTATGAATAACAATTCAATTGATGACGTTCAAAAACTTCATTACCTTATTTCGTCTTTGCGAGGTGAAGCTAAGGACCTTTTGAAACATATACCTGCCACAGCAGGAAATCTAGCGATAGCCTGGGGACTTATTACGCAGAGGTATAATAACCCAAAAATAATTGCAGCCAGACATGCTAAGGCTTTGTTGGCCTTGCCTACAGTCGGCCATGGCGCAGCGAGCGATTATAGGCAACTAATTAATCACGTATGCAGCCATTTGAAGGCCTTAGAAGCTCTCAAACCTGATGTTCCACTTCATGAAGTTATTCTTTCGGAACAGATTCTGTCCAGTATGCGACCCACAGATCGTCATGAGTGGGAGGTAAAGATGTCTGGGTCGACATTCACCACATTAAATCAACTAATAGATTTTTTGGAAACAAAATGTCAGGCCCTTGAGTTGATCAGGTTCAGGGATAACACCTCAAGGTATTCGCAAGGAAATGTCAATAATTCAAATCAAACAAGACATGTGAGGAGGGCTCATCTCGCTAATGCTGATGCTGAGGAATCATGTAATTTTTGTAGTGAACCTCATACTATCACTAAATGCAAAGGGTTTCAGGCACTAAATGTCGATGAGCGGCGGGCATATTTGACAAAAAATAAGCTTTGTTTTTTGTGCATCTGCTCTGGTCATTTCTCGACTAAATGCAGGATTTCTCCTTGTAAGACCTGTAAAGGAAAGCACAACATACTGCTACACAAGCCTGCTGAACCAAGGAATGGGCAGAATAGTAAACCAGGATGCCATTCCTTGGCCCATCAAGCTACAAACGGGAAAGCAAACATCCATTGTAATGTTTTATTGGCAACAGCTGTTGTCAACATTAAAGACAGCAGGTTTGCAGAGTTCTGCTAGATAGTGCGAGTCAGCTGTCCTTTATATCTAAGGGCATGGCAGAGAAATTAAAACTGAAACGAAGTAAACATTCGTTTCCTGTGAAGGGTATAAACAATGCCTTTGCAGCCTCAGTGTCTTACACTTGTGATGTTGAACTGTCGTCTAGGGTCAACGACTTTCGTGTCAGAACCACTTGTGCTGTCATAGATCATGTCACCAGTGACCTACCAGCGAGCAAGATAGACACAAGGTCCTGGAGTGTCCCATGTAATCTTCCGCTCGCTGATCCAGAATTCAACAAACCTGCCACAGTAGATTTAATTCTTGGTGCTGAGGTTTTCTTTGACGTTGTTTGTAAGGAAAGGCTGGTGAAACCAGGTCATCCCTCACTGGTCGAAACAAAATTTGGCTGGATTTTGTCTGGTAGGATGCCTTCAGTTTCATGCAACATGCCTCGTTCTACAGTGACCTCGTGCTTTGTTAGAGGTGACAATTTAGATGCCAAGCTGCAAAGATTTTGGGAGTTAGAGGAACTGTCTACGAAAACGATTAGTAAGCAGGGTAAAATATGTGAGGCTCACTTTCAGCGCCACACGGCACGAGATGAAGAAGGGAGATTTGTGGTTCGACTACCAGTGAAACCTGACTGTAAATCATTAGGCGAATCACGAAAACAAGCATCTCGGAGATTGGCGCATCTTGAGAGGAGGTTTAAAAGGCAACCGAATCTGCAGAAGGAATACGCTGCATTCATGTATGAATATGGTAATGAGATCGCTTTGTTGAAGGCCAGCTCCCCTATTCCACATTATAGCAAATTAAGGGATTTGCACCCGTTTGTTGATGCCGAAGGTAATTTACGAGTGGGAGGGAGATTAATAAATGCTGATGTACCATATGATGAGCGCCATCCTATTATCGTACCGCCTATGCATCATTTGACAAAACTCTCATAATACGTGAACATGAAAATCTGTTGCATGCTGGGTCACAAATTTTGTTGGCTATGTTGCGTAGGAGGTTTTGGATCCCCATTGGGCGTAACACAGTCAAGGGAGTTATCACAAAATGTTTAAAATGCTTTAGGCTTAAGTCCAAGACAGTAGTTCAACTCATGGGTCAGCTACCTGCAGCTAGAGTAAACCAGTCTCATCCATTCCAGCACTGTGGAGTAGATTATGCAGGCCCTATTGCTGTAAAGCATGGTGGAAGGCGGAGTAAAGTTACCACCAAGGATTATATTGCTTTATTCATTTGCATGGCAACTAAGGCCATCCACTTAGAATTAGTTAGTGACTTGGTAACAAGTTCATTTTTGGCCGCCCTCAGGAGATTCATTGCAAGAAGAGGGAAACCTTCTCACATGTACAGTGACAATGGTACCACATTTGTAGGTGCAGACAATGAGCTTAAACGTTTTCTCTCCAACGATGTTACTGTTGAAGGTGTGGTGAATTATTCGACCTCAGAGGGAATCAGTTGGAGGTTCACTCCACCTCGTGCCCCTCACTTTGGTGGACTCTGGGAGGCAGGAATCAAATGCATGAAGTCACCTCTCAAACGCGTCATCGGCAATGCAGTGTTGACATTTGAAGAACTGACTACTGTGTTAATTCAGATAGAAGCATGCTTGAATTCAAGGCCATTGTGTCTTCTTTCTGATGACCTAGATTCTCCTGCTGCTCTCACTCCTGGTCATTTCCTAATCGGACAGCCCCTTTGTGCTCATCCTGAACCCTCTGTCCTTGAGGTTCCCGCCAACAGGTTGCACAGATGGCAACTTGTGCAGCAGTTGCATCAGTCCTTTTGGAAGAGGTGGTCCACAGAATATATACATGATCTGCAGCAACGCAAAAAATGGACATCGGAAGGAGCATGGCAACCCCAGATCGGCGATCATGTGCTGGTCAAGGAGGATAATTTGCCTCCCTTGGTGTGGAGGCTGGGTGTCATTGACCAGCTGTTTCCCAGTCCTGATAAGTGTGTGCGTGTGGTAATGGTAAAAACTGCTAATGGGCATATTAAGAGGCCTATAGCAAAATTGTGTCCCCTACCTAAACAGTGAATCAGTTAAGTGTTCCCTCAGATCTGTGTAGTGATATATGATACAGAGCCACTGCCAAATTGTCAGTTACTGGAATAACCTCATAATTCATAAAATCGGCTTGGGAGGCTGTGGATGTTTCTTGTGGACTAACTGCTGTTAGTATTGATTTTATGTTTTTATGCAGTGTAATATTAATACTCTATTGTTTTGTGTCCTGCATGTTAGTACCCACCGTGTTTCACATGCAGCATGACAGTGGTGTTTGGTGATGTGGGCATCCCAAATGTTAGTATATTCATGTTTTATGTGCATTGATATTGTGTCTAGTTATATTTTTATTGTTTACTTGTTTTGGTGTTGATGTTTGTTAAAATGTTGGTTATTTGTAAAAAATGTTAGTGTATTCATGTTTTATGTGCATTGATCTTGTACCTAGTTATATTTTTTATTGTTTACTTGTTTTGGTTTTGTTGTTTGTTAAAATTTTGGTATTTGTAAAATGAGAAAACTCATTTTAGAGCGGGAGTATGTTTGGACTCTGCTACTCACTCCAACTGCCATCTAGTGGCAGCTTCAGACTGGCCAGGTCAGACTGTCCGGTATAGTCTGCTCCCTGTCGGAAGAATTTGCAACCTATGTGCGGAAGTGGACCTCCCAGGTCCTTTGTGTGCACAGGTAGGATTAGCCGTTGTAACAGCCGAGCAGGTAGCTGCGAGACCCCGTAGCGGACGGGCGTGTATGTCTTCCAGCTAAGCCAGGAGCCGCAGTTGGCGCGCTGCCTGTGCAAGTTGTAACGTTTAATGTAATAAACAATTATAACAGACAACTTGTTCCGTCTAGTTATTGTGAGTGGAAACAAGGGGAGGACAGTAAGTTCTCTCGCACTATACATTCACACTCCAATGTGCCACCACGGGAAGAAGAGCCCGCGCGCACAACTTACTTACGAGAGCCATTCTTTTCAGATCGTTCCATTCGTTGCGCGACACCACCATTTACATATCTGAGTTTGTGAGGTGCGATCTGTCTCGCGGTCGATCCAGCAAGGGTACATCACATCTGGAGCTAGCTCGGTTGACGTGTTGCAAAGTGTCACTTGCTCTTTCAATATCTTTGTAGCGTCGTTTGGTTAAGATTGTGTTCCCAGCTATGATGCTCATAGTTTTGTAAACCCTCGTCGCCAGTTCTGTAAACGCCTCGTCGCTACTGGTGTGGCGGCTAAATTGCCGCTGTTGTTAAGGTAGGCCGAGTCTGAGAGTTCGTGAAACGGCTTCTGATACAGTACACCGCGAAGACAATTTCTCCCTGTAACTATTGCACAGCCATGTCCCAGGGTCAGGCGATAGGATAGGAAAACGAAGATTCTACAACACTCCATCAAATTAGTAAAAACGTCCAAAAATTAGTTAAAAATGTTTACTTACGAATAATGAAGTCTGCAGCACTGCATGCAATATAACACAAAACAGGCCCTCAGTGGTTAAGTACAAATAATCGTAGGTAAACTCCACGGTACATAGCAAATGCAATTAACAACAACTGTCTATTCACTTCTGAGAGTGCACTAAACGACGTTCCGTGTCTAAGTCAGCCCTGGACGATGATCTACAACCAAGTGGGCGAGAGCTGCTCTTCCCAGTAGGCTTATGTCCGTTGTCGTTCGGTCATTGGCTGATTGTACTCGGCCGGAAATTGGCCGAGGTAAAGTCGATATCTTCATCCACAGGGCCGCCTGTGGCTGTGATGCGACTAGCGCAAGTGGCGGGTCTCTATGGCAGTGGCACCAGCTGACATCTTAGCGCCTGCGGTGCTTTTGCACTGGCTGCGTCTTGTTCGAACGACACAGCACATAGCTCCCCTGCAAGAGCGTTAAAGCGAAAATTTTTTGTACCTCAGCTGATTTTCTGCGAATTATGTGTGGCAGTTACCATGGGCTGAGATTCTGTTTTGGCTACTGGCGTTATTGTGCCTCTATCGTTATTTAAAACTTTGAAATAGAAAGGACATTCTTGATGTATCCACACAATGCTACAAAAATCGTACTTCAGCAATGGATTCTCGTTAGCTCCCTAGACACGAACACAAATTCCGCGAATTGTACAGAATGAGTTTCGATAGTTTCTACGTTTTGGAGCAAGTAGTATCAGCTACTTTGACTAAGCAGGACAGAAGTTTCCGACTTTCTACTTCTCCTGCTGAGAAGCTACCCATTACAATAAGGTAACCTGGTGCATTTGAATGGCGTTAAAATGCCTCTACGATACGTTTGTCTTTACTAAGACCACCTAGTATGGTACCACATAGAATAGTACGTTTATAAATAATGACTGCAAGTTAATAAAGCTAGGATAGTATGTCTACAACTGTTTAAATAATATTCGATTCAGTTTGAGAAGTGCTTAGAAGAAACGTTGCTGGAAATGAAGAGACGTCAGTGACTATTGATGATGTAGCAGTGAGTGGGGAACACCGCACAGGAGCACACATTTTGTATGAAGAAATGGAAGAAACCCATAACGTTAAGGAGAATCCCGATGGGTCCTTCTCGGCTTCGTCCAGCTTCTAATTAGGAAGTAATAGAAGTTTATCTTTCAAATTTCTTTTACGCCTGTCACAAAAATTTCCTGAAATCAGAGACCATAGGGTGAAATAACATCCAGTGAGCATCATCAGCTGATGAGTCCTGATGCCTTTCAGTTCAGTAAGGCTTTTCATTTGCAGCTTCGGTTGGTATCGGCAGCGTGAGAGAAAACGGAAGACGCGACAAATCTGCACTCCACATAACAGGCCGCAGCATGTGGCAGTAGCCTCGCATGTAGCACCTAGCTGCCAACTTCGTCGCCGACAATCTCCAATGACTAATTTATTTTCTCAGTAACGATAAGATGCAAGGTTCTCCTGCCACTGTTAAAAGCAATTTCGATATGTAGCTAAATTTTGTATGCTGCAATGTATACCATAAAATGGACTAAACATAAACTAGCCAGTAACTGAATTTCCTCTGAAAACTTTTCAGAATGTGCGCGGTGTTCTACCCTACAATAACTATGAGCAGTATGGAAACTAAAACCAGATAGTTATCAAGATATGATGTCACACTATAATACCAAAAAAGGAAAAAAATCAAATTTTGTACTTGATGGTTTCTTCAAAATCAAATGAGAAAGATTATATAGCGGAAAACATGCACGAATCAAACAACAGTGGTTTTCAATTTTTTTGTGCGAAAGTATATGTTTTACTGAGACACTAACTACAGAGAGAGACGAAGCCCCGTTTCTCCTTCGCTCAGTACGACTGGAGATGCGCCAGTGGTTTAAACCGGTTAGGTCAGACTGGCTTAAACAAAAAAATTGTAATTTCTTAGACTTACCCGACCAATCGGTGTCATTTCGTCGAATTGGGTGTATTGTCCGTGGTTTTCGTCTTCCCAACACAATATTTCGACGTCGTGACTCGGCGTCTTCATCAGGTGTATCTTGAGACTGATTGACCAATTGACCGTGTCCTGGGCGGTGTCTGGTGTTCCCTACACTGTCCGCGCACTTAGCAGCAGTTTCAGGCGGTGCTTTATATCTCTAGGTGTTGCGTCTTCCGTCCGCACCCGTTTCCGTTGTTTTCCCGGTGGCGGCGTGCCATGGCGTTCCGTACTAGGTCTGCGCCCGCCAGGCACGTCCCAAACACAGTAGACAAGCTGCAGACGTCTCTTATGCTGTTGGCGACCCCTCCGGCTTTCTATCGTGCCCCCTGTCATTCTCCTGGCCTTGTGGGTTCGGTAAGCCCCTACAAAGTGCGCTTCCTGCCGAGTCAGACTGCTGTGGGAGTTGCATATTCAGTCTGTGCACAGCCTCTCGTGGCGGTGGTCACCGTCTGGGGTTCTGTACTGTTTCTGCTCCTAGGACGTGTCGTGCCTGAGGTTTGAGGTGGTTGGCATTTTGTCTCTTCTCTTGTCCGTGAGCGTTACATTTATCTCACGAGGGGGCACTGGCCGAGTGGTGCTCCATAAGAGATTCGATTCCATTAACTACACCCCTCGTTGTCTGAGCGTCGTTACTGGTGAAGGAGAACTTTCTTCCGTTGTTTCATTAGTAATTCTAAAGCCAGATTCCATGCCCTACTGAGCTCGTATCCTGCTTTCCGATTAATCAGGTTCTCTGTCGTCTTGATTTCGATAGATTCAGTAATCACCTTAGCCCAAAATCTGCGGGTCTGAGCCAGGTTCCAGGCAATGTTCTGGTACGGCTGTTTTAGTGGCCTGCCGTAGTCTGATATGTCCATGGTGTTCTTTACATCTTATTTCAACTGATCTGGTGGTTTGATTGATGTAAGACATACCACTTTCTCATGGTATACGGCAGATTCCAGGGTTCCTTACCCCCAGATCATCTTCGACTGTTCCAAGGAAGTCAGTGATCTTGTTCGGTGGGCAGAATACATTTCAGAATTTGTGTTTTTTCAGTATCCAGCTGATCTTAGCAAATAAAGGCCTGCATACAGTAGGAATGCTACCCTCCTGGTCTCTTCTTCTTGTTCTTCTCCCGTTAAATCAGGTCGTCTGGTTTGACGTAGCGCATTATGGATGTCCTATTTGAGTACCTGTTGTCTGCTAGCAAGCAGTCTGTGTCGGAAGGAGCCCCGTTCTTCTGCACTAGATGGTGATAGATGTACATATAAGTCGGTGTGTTTTGCTTTCCTATACACACTGTGGTCTAATGTGCTGTCTGTCTTTCTTTTCATTAGGACATCCAAGAATGGAAGTTGAACAACATTCTCTAGTTCCTTTGTGAACTAAATGTTGGGATGTCTCGAGTTCAGATGGTCAAGGAACTCGTCAAGTCTTTTCAAACCATGTGGCCAAATGACGAATGTGTCTGAAGAAACAGATCAGCTGGCAGGCAGCAGTCATAAGTGCTTCGTCCTCAACTCTCTCCATAAACTGATTGACCACTACCATGTAAGGCGTCTGGATTTTACGGACCTTACATGAGCTTGATCCATACGACAGTACGATACAGTATGCTATCCTCAGAAAATAATAATTATATTATATCAACAAAAAGCAACTGCAGTAATCTCATGTACCGAGTTCAGATGGTCAAGGAACTCGTCAAGTCTTTTCAAACCATGTGGCCAAATGACGAATGTGTCTGAAGAAACAGATCAGCTGGCAGGCAGCAGTCATAAGTGCTTCGTCCTCAACTCTCTCCATAAACTGATTGACCACTACCATGTAAGGCGTCTGGATTTTACGGACCTTACATGAGCTTGATCCATACGACAGTACGATACAGTATGCTATCCTCAGAAAATAATAATTATATTATATCAACAAAAAGCAACTGCAGTAATCTCATGTACCGAAAACTAACAAAACAATATCTACCAAAATAAGGACAGGGGCATGCATAAGAAAGTTAAAGTGAAATGCAATTTGGAGACGAACTGAGCACATGGTAAACGGCATTGGAAAATCCCAATTAACAAGAGAACAGCGAGCTTCAGCACAGAAAGGGATAATGGCCAGAACAATACATTATTCCTTTTAAGGTTAAATATGGCTGGGGCTGAGGGTAAGTGGCTGGATGGCTTTAGCAGGGCTAGGTGGTGACCCAGCAAGAAAAATAAAATTCACCTCTAACGAGACGACGATTGGCTGAAGTCACACTGGGTGACACAGACACGACACAGTGGGGAGATCCGCATAATGTAAAAGCATTTTGAGAACTAAAATTTCTAAGATCTCCCTCTGGTCTCATCTCGCACAAGTTTGTGGAAAATAGTGAGGGCGTTGAGAGCTTTGCTCCTGCGAAGGGTGGACGATATGCTTCACGTATCGTGGTGACAGATAGCAAAGAGGTAGTTAATTGTTACTGCGGAAATTTTTTGTGGGTAAAGAAATTGTGCACGTCACTCCAACCCTTATCGAGTGTGCAATAGCCATTATTTCGACTAGGAGAAAATTAACTTCCTAGGAATGCAGGAAAGTTGAGACAGAGTGAATTCAGTGAAGGCCCGAGTAGAGAATTTGCGTTTCAAATCCAGCAGGGAGACAACATCGGGTTGCAGATCCCGTTTGGTAAAGTACCATCGCAGACTAGGCCACAATCAATGTTGAGTCGAGATTGTGCTCATTCCAACTTGTGTACGCTTTGACCATTGAATATCAAAAGCTAGGTTCAAATGGCTCTGAGCACTATGGGACTTAACATCTATGGTCATCAGTCCCCTAGAACTTAGAACTACTTAAACCTAACTAACCTAAGGACATCACACAACACCCAGTCATCACGAGGCAGAGAAAATCTCAAAAGCTAGGATTCTAACCTAACCTCACATTGAGTACATGAGAGTTTTTCATTGGTTTAAAATGTAAAATTATTCTCCATCAACTCAGTGCATTGGCCAGCTATGCCTTCATAGGTGTAAGTTAGCTGATGAAGATTTTTAATCATTCTTCCCTGTGATAAAGTACTTCACATGTAGAGATAACGATTTTAACAATCCCAGTTAAATATGTCCAAGAGTTAAATATTTTCTTGAACATTATTTTATCACTTGACCCCTGAAAGCACAGTTGATAAATTATATGTAGAATGAAAAACGGAGTAGCTGTTTTGTCTTTCTAGAATAGACCGCAACCTTTAACTTTTATTAATTTATGCATTCTAGTTTCGTGACAGCAGCATTTCTAATTGCACCTAATATTAGCTGCATTACAGGGCAAGGTTCATATTCATCTAGAATGGCTGTTCCACACCCTGGGCTTGAGAAGACAGTTCAGATGTTTTGCCGATTTTCGCGCATCATAAGCAGAGATATGGGGCTACCCTTCACGACTACTTGAGTCTGTTCATAAAATTAGACTCCACACAGGAAATATGTTTGAAAATGTCCAGCAGACCTCCATCAAATCTCTAAATGATTAAATTGAGTGTGTCCAGAATAGGTACCTTCGTGAACAGAGACACAACATCAAAGTTGACCATGATGTTTGTATTTGAGATTCGTACGTTTCGAGCTACGACGTGGAAATATTGTGTTGGGAAGACATAGACCACCGGCAGTACACCCAATTCCATGAGATAACAACAAAAATTTGTTTTAAAACCATTTAATAACGTGTTTTAATAGTACAATATCAGACACACCGAATTCCTGGAGCTTATGTTCTACATTTCAAGCTCACAACTTACAGACATTGTGCACTGTATTTAACTTAAATCCAGAAATGGTTTTTATATTGTTTGTTTTCCTTATTCCAAGCAACAGTTATTGTACAGCTGGACTAGGAAATACACTCCTGGAAATTGAAATAAGAACACCGTGAATTCATTGTCCCAGGAAGGGGAAACTTTATTAACACATTCCTGGGGTCAGATACATCACATGATCACACTGACAGAACCACAGGAACATAGACACAGGCAACAGAGCATGCACAATGTTGGCACTAGTACAGTGTATATCCACCTTTCGCAGCAATGCAGGCTGCTATTCTCCCATGGAGACGATCGTAGAGATGCTGGATGTAGTCCTGTGGAACGGCTTTCCATGCCATTTCCACCTGGCGCCTCAGTTGGACCAGCGTTCGTGCTGGACGTGCAGACCGCGTGAGACGACGCTTCATCCAGTCCCAAACATGCTCAATGGGGGACAGATCCGGAGATCTTGCTGGCCAGGGTAGTTGACTTACACCTTCTAGAGCACGTTGGGTGGCACGGGATACATGCGGACGTGCATTGTCCTGTTGGAACAGCAAGTTCCCTTGCCGGTCTAGGAATGGTAGAACGATGGGTTCGATGACGGTTTGGATGTACCGTGCACTATTCAGTGTCCCCTCGACGATCACCAGTGGTGTACGGCCAGTGTAGGAGATCGCTCCCCACACCATGATGCCGGGTGTTGGCCCTGTGTGCCTCGGTCGTATGCAGTCCTGATTGTGGCGCTGACCTGCATGGCGCCAAACACGCATACGACCATCATTGGTACCAAGGCAGAAGCGACTCTCATCGCTGAAGACGACACGTCTCCATTCGTCCCTCCATTCACGCCTGTCGCGACACCACTGGAGGCGGGATGCACGATGTTGGGGCGTGAGCGGAAGACGGCCTAACGGTGTGCGGGACCGTAGCCCAGCTTCATGGAGACGGTTGCGAATGGTCCTCGCCGATACCCCAGGAGCAACAGTGTCCCTAATTTGCTGGGAAGTGGCGGTGCGGTCCCCTACAGCACTGCGTAGGATCCTACGGTCTTGGCGTGCATCCGTGCGTCGCTGCGGTCCGGTCCCAGGTCGACGGGCACGTGCACCTTCCGCCGACCACTGGCGACAACATCGATGTACTGTGGAGACCTCACGCCCCACGTGTTGAGCAATTCGGCGGTACGTCCACCCGGCCTCCCGCATGCCCACTATACGCCCTCGCTCAAAGTCCGTCAACTGCACATACGGTTCACGTCCACGCTGTCGCGGCATGCTACCAGTGTTAAAGACTGCGATGGAGTTCCGTATGCCACGGCAAACTGGCTGACACTGACGGCGGCGGTGCACAAATGCTGCGCAGCTAGCGCCATTCGACGGCCAACACCGCGGTTGCTGGTGTGTCCGCTGTGCCGTGCGTGTGATCATTGCTTGTACAGCCCTCTCGCAGTGTCCGGAGCAAGTATGGTGGGTCTGACACACCGGTGTCAATGTGTTCTTTTTTCCATTTCCAGGAGTGTACAATCACAGCAAAAAAGGTATATTACACTTGGTCGGTGAATACATGGATGGTTAATGCTGTTTGTTGATGATGCTGTAGTTATCCGATAATGTCCCAAAATTGCTCGATTGGACACAGATCTGGTGATCGAGCAGGTCGAGGCAATATGTCGACAGTCTGTAGAGCATGTTGGGTTACAACAGCGGTATGTGAGCGAGCTTTATCCTGTTGGAGAACACCCCTGGAACTCTGCTCATGAATGGCAGCATGACAGGTCGAATCACCAGACTGATGTACTAATTTTCTCTCAGGATGCATGGGACAGTGACGAGAGTGCTCCTTGTGTTATTAGGTTCAGTATGTCTAACACGAAGACAGGCTCGTTGAAGGCCCTCAACGAGCCTTGTTTTAATTAACACATGACCATCACAGGGTCTTAGGCAGAACCAGATTTCATCAGAAAACGTAACAGACCTCCATCCTGCCCTCCAATGAGATCTCGGTGGATACCACTGAAGACCCAAATGGCATCGATTTGGGGTCAGTAAAATGCACACTACTGGGCGACTGGCTTGGAGCAGTATTTGAAGTAACCAGTTTGGAACAGTTCGTTGTATCACTTTGCTGCCAACTGGTGCTCGAATTGATGCTGCAGATGCGGCAGGCATGATACGCCAGAGCCATATCCTAAACACAATGGTCTTCGCTCTTGGCAGAAGCACGTGTCAGTCCTGAGCCCGCTCTGCTTACGAGCATACATTCTTGTGACAACCGCTGCAAGAAATCATGTACAGTGGCTACATTCTTGCCAAGTTTTTCTACAGTATTCCAGAAGCAGCACCCACCTTCTTGTTGCCCTACTGCGTGACCTCCTTAAAACATAGTCTAGTGTTGCTAATGGTGTCTTTGTCACCTTAAAAGAATTCTTCAGTAACATCAACGCACCACGCGCAATCTCAAAGGTAACTAACTCTGACGACAGTTACAGCGTGTATTTAAAGCAAACCTACTAGCTCCACAGACATAATCTCTCATATGTACAAACACGCCTATCAATTTTGGTTTATGTTGCACAACTCCATCTTGCTGTTGCGACTGTTTCTGCCCAGTGTTAATTCAAAAAGTTATTGACTCAGTTTGCAACATACAGATGCCCATTACATTGAGTCCTCATACGATGACATAAAGGTACAGTATGTGAGCAAATGTATCCGGACACTTGGCTGAAAATGACTTACAATTTCGTGGTGCCCTCCATCGGAAATGCTGGAATTCAATATGGTGTTGCCTCACCCCTAGTCTTGATGGTAGCTTCCAATCTCGCACTCATACGTTCAGTCAGGTGCTAGAAGGTTTCTTCGGGAATGGCAGCCCATTCTTCATGGAGTGCTGAACTGGGAAAGAGGTATCGATGTCGGTCAGTGACGCCTGGCACGAAGTCGACGTTCCGAAACATCCCAAAGGTGTTCTGTAGGATTCAGGTCAAGATTCTGTGCAGGCCAGTCCATTACAGGGATGTTATTGTCGTGTAACCACTCCACTACAGGCCGTGCATTATGAACAGGTGCTCAATCGTGTTGAAAGATGCAATCGCCATCCCCGAATTGCTCTTAAACAGTGGGAAGCAAGAAGGTGCTTAAAACATCAATGCAGGCCTGTGCTGCGATAGTGCCACGGAAAATAACAACGGGTGCAAGCCCCCTCCATGAAAAACAAGATCATACCATAACACCCTCCCCCCCCCCCCCCCCTGAATTTTACTGTTGACACTGCACACGCTGACAGATGGCGTTCACCGGGCATTCCCCATACCCACACCCTGCCATCGAATCACCACATTGTGTACCGTTATTCGTCACTCAACACAACGTTTTTCCACTGTTCGATGGTCCAATGTTTACGCTCCTTACACCAAGCAACGCGTCGTTTGCCGGCGTGAAGTGTGGCTTATGAGCAGCCGCTCGACCATGAAATCCAAGTCTAACGATCGTAGTACTTACGGTGGATCCTGATGCAGTTTGAAATTCCTGTGTGATGGTCTGGATAGATGTCTGTCTATTACACGTTACGACCCTCTTCAACTGTCGGCGGTCTCTGCCAGTCAATAGACGAGGTCGACCTCTACACTTTTGTGCTGTACATGCATTTACACTTCACTATCACATCGGAAACAGTGGACCACAACCATAGATGGAAACATAAAAGACCAAAAGACATACTTGTAAGGACCTAACATCTATGGCCAAGCACACGCAAACACAACGGTACAGGTGAGCCCCTGTTAATCAGACACCATTACTGGATATCCAGCTGGAATACACTGCCGAATAACTGGCACCACGCAGTGAAGCCCTACCGTACACTGCATGAAGACAAGCTCCACACATCCCCCACACAGTGAGATGATATATGGCCGATCTCCCACTACTGTATAACGATCTTGATTGTTCCAGGAATGTAGCGGCTGCAGCAACTGGGATACATCGCCATCGCTTGCCACGGAAATGATGCATGATACCCATACTAACAAATCCAACCTTGCATGAACTATCGCAGCTAGTAAGCCACTACTGCTCTTACTACCCATCCCACTGTCGCAGAGGTTTTTTTCCCACGGCACGACCCTTGGCACTTTTTTCCCTCTGCTCTTCAAATCTCTACCCTCACTCGCGTTTCGTCCACTATCTATCACCTGATTGACCGTGTTAATGCGTAGTCTTACCCAGACGCGCGGATAACATCACAGCCCAGCATCCTGTGATCCATTTACTAGATAAATAACATGCTGACGGAGGAGACAGTAGAACTTTTGGTTTGGTCACCATGTTTGTACGGGCCTGGAGGGGCTCCATCCCATCTAAAAATTGGACCTATTGATTTTTAGGACGTAAGTGACACCCAGTCACCTGACCACGTTCGAAGTCCGTTTGTTCCACGGAGCGCCCCATTCTGATCTCTCACCATGTCTAATGACTACTGAGGTCGCTAATATGGAGTACCTGGCAGTAGGTGACAGCACAATGCACCTAATATGTGAAACATATGTTTTTAGGGGTGTCCGGATGCTTTTGATCACATAGTGTATGTTCTGTAGGATCTGTAGGTCTGCTCTATCGGGATTATATCTGTGGTTCCAGTCCGACTGAAGGCAATATGGTTCGTGTTTTTGTTCTGTTCCGAGCATGAGGCGACCAGTTGCATTCTGCCACAGCTGATATTGAGGTTAGATTTAAGATCCTAATGCCAAAGAGCACAGTGGTTGCTTGGTGCACAGTCCTCACCTACAGCTAGAAGGAGATACGAGATTAACAGCATCCCCGAGACAATCTTTAGAAAATAAGGCAGCATCGATTCGAAATTCCTCTAGATTTGCAGTGATAATTCCAGTTTCAACTTAAAGTGAATCACTTAACCGTTGCAACATGGTTTATTGCTCTCAGTATTATCTACTCCTTTATATGATACGTCTAGCAGGTTTACTATTACATTTTACACTGAAATTCTTTCCTTCGTTTCATGACAGCTTTTTATGACTCACAGGCCTACTGCAGAAATTATCTTACTCTCCTATAGCATGGTAATTCTTTGTTGTCCAAAATCACAGCGAAAAGCTCGTGTACTTCCGACAAAACTGTACTGTTTGCTTCTGCTAACGTTATAGCCTCATGCATAGCTTTACGTAACCGTAAACACTCTTCCAGTTTCTGCCTCGTCTCATCGTCTGTTCTGTTTGTCTGAAAATGGTGGCCGCATTTTGATTCGTTCCAGACAGTGGGAGTGGCATCAAAACGACTTAATTCGCACAAGACATTCGCCGCATACTTAAGGTCTTATGGTGTGGGGTTCTATTGGGGACAACCACAGATCACAGTTGATGCGTGTCCAGGGCACTGCGATCCGTGTGAGCTACGTGAATGACTTGCTGCGACCAATGGCCACAACCTTTCTGCAGAACAACCCAGACGGCATTTTTCAGGAAGGCTATGGACACCCACATGTTGTTGAACTAACACGTGCCTTCTTGGTGTCACAGGATATCAGCCTTTTGACCTGGCCCGCCGGATCATCAGATTTGTCGCAAATCGAAAATGTGTGGGATACGGCAAACCGACGGGCGGAGCTCTGTGAGCCAATGTCAACCACCACAGATGAAGTTTGGAACCAGATGGAATGAAGCAGGGACGACTACGCCACAAGACGCCATTCGCATCTTAGTCTTGTCGATGCCAACACGCATGGAACAGGTTATCAGGGCCCATGGTGGACCCTGTTTCTACTCGGCAAGAAGATATATGCTGAACAGAGGTGATAACCTTTTCTGCAGAACACACTAATGCACACGTCCTGTTAATATGAACGTCCTCGCGCTAGTAGTTCAAGGCGGTCTGTTTTTTTCTTTTTCTGAACGTGATACAGTCGCGGTGTTTTTACGCGTCTAGGTGTGTCCCGCTATGAGCAGGACATATCACTCTTGCGGTTTGCAGCAATTTAAGAAACGAAATAAATCTTTTATGTAATCTATGATAAAAAGAAAACGAAGTTCCACGAAGAAATCAGCGGAATGCGGCGGAAATTGTTAGGTGTGATGTACATATGCAGTCAAATAAGTGATTACAGTTTCAAAAAAAAAAAAAAAAGAATAATTTATTGAAGAGAAAGAGCTTCAGAAACTGAGCAAGTCAGTAACGCGTTGGTTCATCTCTGGCCCTAATGCAAGCGGGTGTTTGGATTGGCATTAGTTGATAGATGTCCTCCTGACGGGTGCTACGCCAAATTTTATCCAGATGGCAGGATCCCGAGCTGGATGAATAGCCTTGCCCACAATACTCCAAACGTTTTCAATTGGTGAGAGATCCGTCGACCATTTTGGCCAAGGTGGCATTTGACAAGTTGAAGACAACGAGTAGAAACTATCGCCGGGTACGGACGGGCATTATCTTGCTGAGATGTAAGTCCAGGACGCCTTGCGATGAAGGGCAATAAAACGGGGCCTAGAATATCGACGACGCATCGCTGTGCTGTAAGGATGCTTCGGATGACAACCAAAGGGGTCCTGCTATGAATAGAAGAAGTAGCACCACAGACCATCACTCCTGGTTGTCAGGCCGTATGGTGATCGAGAGTCAGGCTGGTGTCTCACCATTGTCTGGGGCGTCTCCGGACACGTGTCCGCAGCTCGTGGTCTCGCGGTCGCGTTCTCGCTTCCCGAGGACGGGGTCCCGGGTTCGATTCCCGGCGGGGTCTGGGATTTTCACCTGCCTCGAGATGACTGGGTGTTTGTATTGTCCTCATCATTTTATCATTATTGATGAAAGTGGCGTGATTGGACTACGTTTGGGAATTTGTATGTGCGCTGATAACCGCGCAGTTGAGTGCCTCACAAACCAAACATCATCATCATCCAGATACGTCTTTTCTAGTCATCGGGGCTCACTCCGAAGTGGAGCTCGTCACTGAAGAAAACTCTACTCCATCCAATTAGATTCCAGGCCGAAGACGTGTCTGGGTATCCCCCAAACAATGGTAGGATACCAGCCTGAGTGTCGACACCCATATGGCCCGACAACCTGGAGTGATTCATTTCACAGTCCCTTTGGTGGTCATTCACAGCACCCTTCAAGCACAGCCATACGTCCCACGATATTCTACGCAACGTTTCGTTGTCCTTCGTGTCAAGCCATCCTGCGCTTATATTTCAGCAAGATAATGCCCGCCCCACATGGTGAGAGTTCCTACTGCTTGTCTTCGTCACTGCTAAACCATAACTTCACCAACAAGGTTGCAGGATCTAAAAAAATGGTTCAAATGGCTCTGACACTATGGGACTTAACTACTGAGGTCATCAGTCCCCTAGAACTAAGAACTACTTAAACCTAACTAACCTAAAGACATCACACACATCCATACACGAGGCAGGATTCGAACCTGCGAACGTAGCGGTCGCGCGGTTCCAGACCGTAGCGCCTAGAACCGCTCTGCCACTCCAGCCAGCTTGGAGGATCTCTCCCCATTTGAGAACAGGTGGAGTATTATGGACAGAACCCTCAAACCAGCTCGGGATTGTGATTGTCTAAAGTGCCATTTGGTCAGAATTTGGTACTGTATCCGTCAGGTGGACATCTATTAATCAATGCCAATCCGAATAACTGCTCGCATAAGGGCCAGAAATTGGACCAACGCTTTACTTATTTGCTCAGTTTGTGAATTTCTTTCTTTTGAATAAATCGTCCAGTTTTCCTGCAATCATTTGTCTGTAAATGAACATCAAATCTACCGATTTCCACCCCATTCGGATAATTCGTTCATGGTGCGTCTTTTCTTTTCTGTATGAATGTTATATAATTGCTGGCGCACACGTTGCCAAGTTTACGTCGACAACGCTGGAGAAGTTTCAGTGGGAAGCTCTCCATACAGTACCGATCTCTCCCCGTGCGATTTCCGTGTTTTTTGGCCCTGAGGAAAGACATTGGTGGCCGTCGATTTGCTTTGGATGAAGAGTTGCACGCCTGCGTACAATCATTGCTCCCTAGGCCACTGCAAACGTTTTTCTATGTAGGCATTGACCGTCTTGTCTCTCTGTGGGATAAATGTATTAACATTTATGGTGATTATTTTTGAAATTATAAACAGATTACTTAATTCGTTTCCATCTGTCTCTTTTTCATTTGACTGCACCGTATACGACCATTTAGAATCTCGCCTATTGCGATTAAATGGTTTAGTACGGTAATTTTGCCAACGGCTTTGCCGCAGTGGTAACACCGGTTCCCGTCAGATCACCGAAGTTAAATGCTATCGGGCTGGGCTAACACTTGTATGGGTGACCATCCGGTCTGCCGAGCGCTGTTGGCAAGCGGGGTGCACTCAGCCATTGTGAGGCAAACTGAGGAGCTACTTGATTCAGAAGTAGCGGCTTCGGTCTCGTAAACTGGCATACAGCCGGAAGAGCGGTGTGCTGACCACATGTCCCTCTATAACCCCATAGAGTGACGCATATGGGCTGAGGATGACACGGCGGCCGATCGGTACTGTTGGGCTTTCATGGCCTGTTCGGATGGAGTTAAGTTTAGTTAATACGATAATTTTACAAGGACAAAAAGTCGCTAATATTGGTACAATGTTCGCTCGACCAAGAATAGTACGGAATGGATGTAGACAGTTGCGGACCGTACCTCGCCGACACAGCGGGACTCGCGAACACCAGGATATACCCACCTCGTCACAATGCACGGCACTGACGCGTGGAAGTTCAATACATTCGACCAATCCTGCCAAATGAAATGATTAAGGTTGAGCGTCTGCTTTCGACTTGAGTGGGAATTATTTCCACAGCCAGACGAGTGTTTCTTCGTCGTGCTCAGCGGAGCGGTGCAGAGGGAGTGGGTAGCAGCCAGAGGCGGCGGTAACGCAGGACCGAGCAGCCACTTGCCGGCCACTGCGGGGGCGGCGGCGCGAGACGGCGCCGCTTTCTGCTCCGCCTGCTCCTCCCACACCTGCTGCATTTTTTATCCCTTGCTGTTTGTTTGGCTGCCGTCGTCCTGGTAACGGGCGCCCACTGCAAGCGCTCGGGTGCAACCCTGCCTCTGATAAGTGGAAAGGGGCACGGAGCACAGCCGTGTCACCTTATGTCCGTACAGCTTCTTAGAGTACCCGGTAATGGATCAAATGGACATCCGATGTACCAGAATCTTATATTGAGAATAAACGGAGAATGTAAAACTCATGTAAAGGAGTGTCAGCTCCATGCAGATTTAATGAGAAAGAAGACAGGGATGCGTACCATCACCATCTCCGTTTGGCAGCAATTGTTCAAGGGATTTTGGAACATGTAGAAACGGCTGTTAAGCTAAACAGAAAATGGATCCACGTCATCTGTTATGCTGTCCTAATTCCTAGTGCTACAATTATAAATGAAAAGCTGTGGACGTTCTTCAGTGCTCATTTATTTGGTTAAAATGCTACCAGCTTACGAAGCTACCATCTAAATTTAAGTGCCCCCCCCCCTCCCCCACCCCCCAGCCCGGTGGTCAAGTAGCTCAAAATACCTAACAAAACTAAAGTAATGTTTCACATCAAGAATGAGTGCAAATACAGAGTAAATGTCGTCTCTGTCAGTTCAGTGGTAGCGTAACTGAAAATGTTAAGAAACGAAGTTGGTAGGCTTGTTTCTACATCTGAAAGATGACGTCTAATCACATTTCGAGCTAATCACTTACGAGTGGCGTTAGAAGTGCCACTATGGGGATGTAAATCAGCTTTGCTTTAAATAAACACTTTAACGATCGGAACGTTAGTTACCTTTGAGATTGGACGTGGTGAGTTGGTCCTAGTCAAGAATGCCTCTAAGGCGACAAAGACACCTTTGTTAGCATCTCACTGTATTTGAAGGAGGTTATCTAATAGGGCTACAAGATAGTAGGTATTCCTCTGCGATACTACAGAAACACTTGGCAGGAATGTAGCCACTGTACGTGATTGTTGGCAGCGGTTGTCACGAGAATGTACGATCACAAAAAGACCGGACTTCGGACGGCTACTTGGCGCTAGCGAGGGGGAAGACCACCATGTTAGGAGTAGCCCTCTGGCGTATCGTACTGCGTCTGCAGCAGCAATTTGAGCTGAGATAGCACTCCAATTTAGGTTAGTTGTTGTTGTTGTAATACCAAAGTATTTAGTTGAATTTGCAGCCTTCAGATCTGTGTGACTTATCACGTAATCGAAATTTAACGGATTTCTTTTAGTACTCATATGAATAACTTCACAGTTTTCTTTATCCAGTGTTAATTGCCACTTTTCGCACAATACAGATATCTCATTTAAATAACTTTGCAATTCGTTTTGGTCATCTGATGACTTTACAAGACCGTAAATGACAGCTTCATCTGCAAATAATCTAAGAGGGCAACTTAGATTGTCTCCTATATCGTCAATATAGGTCGGAAACAGTAGAGGGCCCATAATAATTCCTTGGGGAACGCCGGATATTACTTCTGATTTACTCGATGACTTTCCGTCTAATACTGCAAATTCTGACCTTTCTGACAGGAAATCACGAATCGAGTCGCACAACTGAGGTACGCAGTTTGGTTAGAAGACGATTGTGAGGAACGGTATCGAAAGCCTTCTGGAAATGTAAAAATATGGATTCAATTTGACATCCCCTGTCTATAGCACTTATTACTTTATGAATATAAAGAGCTAGTTGTGTTTCACAAGAACGATATTTCCTGAATCCTTGCTGACAGTGTGTCAATAAACAGTTTTCTTCGAGGTATTTTATAACGTTCGAACACAATATATGTTCCAAGATCCTAGTGCAAATCAACGTTAGTGATATGGGCCTGTGATTTCCCTTTTTAGGTATAGATGTCACTTGAGTAATTTTCCAGTCTTAAGGTACGGATCTTTCTATGAGCGAGCGGTTGTATATAATTGCTAAATATGGAACAATTGTATCAGCATACTCTGAAAGGAATCTGACTGGTATACAGTCTGGACCGGAGGCCTTGCCTTTATTAAGTGATTTAAGCTGCTTCTATGTTCCTCATCTTGGCAGTTGTTCCTCATTGTAATTCAGGAATATTTACTTCGTATTCTTTGGTGAATGAATTTCGGAGAACCGTGTTTAATAACTCTGCTTTAGAGGCACTGTCATCAGTGACTTCACCGTTGTTATCGCGCACCGAAGGTACTGATTGCGTCTTGACACTGGGGTGCTTTATGTATGACCAGAATCTCTTTGGGTTCTCTGCCAGAGTCCAAGACAGAGTTTCGTTGTGGAAATTATGAAAAGCATCTTGCATTGAATCACGAGCTATATTTCGAATTTCTGCAAAACTTTGCCAATCTTGGGGATTTTGCGTTCTTTTAAGTTTGGCATGCTTTTTTCGTAGCCTCGGCAACAGCGAGCTGACCCGTTTTGTGTAAAATGGGGGATCAGTACCATCACTCACTAATTTATATGGTATATATCCTCAACTGCTGTAGATACTATCTTTTCTACGCTTACATGATCAGATCGGAAGGAGTGGAGACTGTCTCTGAAAGAGGCGATAAGAGCATTTCTATCAGCTTTTTTAAATAGATGTACTTTGCGTTTCTTTTTGATGGTCGTAGGTGTTACGGTATTGAGCCAAGCATCAACTGCCCTGCGGCCGCTAATCCCTGTAATCCGTCATGACGCTCCCTATTTGTCCAGGACTATTAGTTGGTAAGAGGTCAAGTATGCTTTCGCAAACATTTACGCTTCCAGTGGGCTCATGAACAAATTGCTCAAAATAATTTTCTAAGAAAGTATTCAGTACAATTTCGGATGACGTTTAATGCCTGCCACCGGCCTTAAACGTATAATTTTTCGAGCATATCGAGAGTAGATTGAAGTCACCACCGACTGTGATTGTATGAGTGGGGTACCTATTTGAAATGAGACTGAAGTTCTCTTTGAACTGTTCAGCAGCTATATCTTCTGAGTCGGAGGAGGGGGGGGGGGGGGGGAGACGTCGGTAAAACGATCCAATTAATAGTTTAGTCAGACTCTCAAGTATAACCTCTACCCATACTATTTCGCAGGAACTACCTACTTCAGTTTCAGTACAAGGTAAACTGCTTCTGACAACAATAGATACCACACCACCAACTGTATTTAATCTATCCTTTCTGAACAATATTAGGTAGTTTGAAAAAATTTCGGCTGAACATATTTCCGGCTTTAGCTAGCTGTGGTCTGGTTTGCGATTTTGTATAAAACAAGGTGCTCTCTCGTTGTTATCCCACGCAGCCTGACTGCAAATTTGTACGTCAGTCTGGTCATTCGATCTATTGTGCTGCCATTCATGAGTAGCATTCCAGGCGGGGGGGGGGGGGGTTCCAACAGGATATCGCTCGCCCAAATACCGCTGTTGTAACCCAATATGCTCTACAGAATGACGACATGTTGTCGTGGCCTGCTCAATCAGCAGGTTGCCTCCAATCGAACACATATGGGACATCATTAGCGTCATCCACAGACAGTATTAACCATTCCTGTATTGACCAACTAAGTGCAACAGGCATGGAACTCCATCCAACAAACAGACGTCCGCCAGGTACAAAACATAATGTATGGACGTTTGCATTCTGGTATTCAACAGTCAGGCAGTTACGCAGTTTATTAGTGTAACAGAATATCACATTTGCAGTGACTTCTCTCGTGCTTACATTAACCTGTGGTTTTGCAATCTTAATCACTAAAATATGGTACCTTAACAAAAGTATTCCTGAACTTTCATTACTTCACATTATTTTTTTTTTTTTTTTACTGCAAGTATTTTCGTTATTGTATATGAGTCAAATTGTATGTTGTTTGTACGGAGAATATATCCCACTTTAAGGAAAATGTATTCATATAGCAATAGAATATTTGAAGTGCACAAACAATCACAATAAAATAAATAATCACGAAAATTTGGAGGATTAGAATGAACAACAATTGTGGGGAAAACTGGGGAAATGTGACGATTAGCTGAAATTTATGAGAGGGGATGTATTCCACTATGTATCGTCACTTAATATTAAGTCAGGATTTTTCCTTCTTTTTTGTATTTCAATTCCCCATTGGGGTGGGCTGGCAGCAGCATATGCGCTGCTCTTCAGCCGAAAGAGATAGTTCCTAACAGATTTAGTTTTTGGTTTTTGTTTGCTGACCAACCACCCTCAGTCGTAAGTCGTCCCCTTAGGTACCAGCCACTGTATCACTTTCTTTTTAAATACCTGGTTACAACCTAGCTTTACATCATAGCTGGGCAATGAGAGAGCCACGCTTCTGGAGCCACCTGTATGAGCGCGGGCAGAGCCGAGGAGCCAAGAGCAGCTGACGTCTGTCTAATAGTTCGCGCTGTAAAGAGTAGATGGCCATTTGCGCCGCCAAGGCGCAGGCTTAGCCACAGCATTGTACCTAGCTGAGTATATTATGTTATGGTACAGTGAGCTGTGTAGTTGAAATGGTTAGTCAAAGCAATGCGGTAAAGCTGCGTTCTATTTGGCAATTCAGCTCTAATTGGGAGTGTGATTGCTTGTTCACTGAAAGCGACGGAGGAGCACAACGCTTGGTATGTGACAAAACATTAGGCATAGAAATGTACAATTCACAACGTCACTACAGGACACGTTACTTCAACCTGTATGGAAGTGTAGAAGGTGAAATACGACTTAATCTTCTCAATAATCTACGCGAGAAAGGAACTAAAGTAGTGGATTGTATTATAATGTTGTACCTACGTTGTTGTTGTTGTGGTCTTCAGTCCTGAGACTGGTTTGATGCAGTTCTCCATGCTACTCTATCCTGTGCAAGCTTCTTCATCTCCCAGTACCCACTGCAACCCACATCCTTCTGAATCTGCTTAGTGTATTGATCTCTTGGTCTCCCTCTACGATTTTTACCCTCCACGCTGCCCTCCAATGCTAAATTTGTGATCCCTTGATGCCTCAAAACATGTCCTACCAACCGATCCCTCCTTCTAGTCAAGTTGTGCCACAAGCTTCTCTTCTCCCCAATCCTATTCAATACCTCCTCATTAGTTACGTGATCTACCCACCTTATCTTCAGCATTCTTCTGTAGCACCACATTTCGAAAGCTTCTATTCTCTTCTTGTCCAAACTGGTTATCGTCCATGTTTCACTTCCATACATGGCTACACTCCATACAAATACTTTCAGAAACGACTTCCTGACACTTAAATCTATACTCGATGTTAACAAATTTCTCTTCTTCAGAAACGATTTCCTTGCCATTGCCAGTCTACATTTCATATCCTCTCTACTTCGACCATCATCAGTTATTTTACTCCCTAAATAGCAAAACTCCTTTACTACTTTAAGTGTCTCATTTCCTAATCTAATCCCCTCAGCATCACCCGATTTAATTTGACTACATTCCATTATCCTCGTTTTGCTTTTGTTGATGTTCATCTTATATCCTCCTTTCAAGACACTGTCCATTCCGTTCAACTGCTCTTCCAAGTCCTTTGCTGTCTCTGACAGAATTACAATGTCATCGGCGAACCTCAAAGTTTTTACTTCTTCTCCATGAATTTTAATACCTACTCCGATTTTTCTTTTGTTTCCTTTACTGCTTGCTCAATATACAGATTGAATAACATCGGGGAGAGGCTACAACCCTGTCTCACTCCTTTCCCAACCGCTGCTTCCCTTTCATGCCCCTCGACTCTTATAACTGCCATCTGGTTTCTGTACAAATTGTAAATAGCCTTTCGCTCCCTGTATTTTACCCCTGCCACCTTCAGAATTTGAAAGAGAGTATTCCAGTTAACGTTGTCAAAAGCTTTCTCTTAGTCTACAAATGCTAGAAACGTAGGTTTGCCTTTCCTTAATCTTTCTTCTAAGATAAGTCGTAAGGTTAGTATTGCCTCACGTGTTCCAACATTTCTACGGAATCCAAACTGATCTTCCCCGAGGTCCGCTTCTACCAGTTTTTCCATTCGTCTATAAAGAATTCGCGTTAGTATTTTGCAGCTGTGACTTATTAAACTGATAGTTCGGTAATTTTCACATCTGTCAACACCTGCTTTCTTTGGTATTGGAATTATTATATTCTTCTTGAAGTCTGTGGGTATTTCGCCTGTCTCATACATCTTGCTCACCAGATGGTAGAGTTTTGTCATGACTGGCTCTCCCAAGGCCATCAGTAGTTCTAATGGAATGTTGTCTACTCCCGGGGCCTTGTTTCGACTCAGGTCTTTCAGTGCTCTGTCAAACTCTTCACGCAGTATCTTATCTCCCATTTCACCTTCATCTACATCCTCTTCCATTTCCATAATATTGTCCTCAAGTACATCGCCCTTGTATAAACCCTCTATATACTCCTTCCACCTTTCTGCCTTCCCTTCTTTGCTTAGAACTGGGTTGCCATCTGAGCTCTTGATATTCATACAAGTGGTTCTCTTCTCTCCAAAGGTCTCTTTAATTTTCCTGTAGGCAGTATCTATCTTACCCCTAGTGAGACAAGCCTCTACATCATTACATTTGTCCTCTAGCCATCCCTGCTTAGCCATTTTGCACTTTCTGTCGATCTCATTTTTGAGACGTTTGTATTCCCTTTTGCCTGCTTCATTTACTGCATTTTTATATTTTCTCCTTTCATCAATTAAATTCAATATTTCTTCTGTTACCCAAGGATTTCTATTAGCCCTCGTCTTTTTACCTACTTGATCCTCTGCGGCCTTCACTACTTCATCCCTCAGAGCTACCCATTCTTCTTCTACTGTATTTCTTTCCCCCATTCCTGTCAATTGTTCCCTTATGCTCTCCCTGAAACTCTCTACAACCTCTCGTTCTTTCAGTTTATCCAGGTCCCATCTCCTTAAATTCCCACCTTTTTGCAGTTTCTTCAGTTTCAATCTGCAGTTCATAACCAATAGATTGTGGTCAGAATCCACATCTGCCCCTGGAAATGTCTTACAATTTAGAACCTGGTTCCTAAATCTCTGTCTTACCATTATATAATCTATCTGATACCTATTAGTATCTCCAGGATTCTTCCAGGTATACAACCTTCTTTTATGATTCTTGAACCAAGTGTTAGCTATGATTAAGTTATGCTCTGTGCAAAATTCTACAAGGCGGCTTCCTCTTTCATTTCTTCCCCCCAATCCATATTCACCTACTATGTTTCCTTCTCTCCCTTTTCCTACTGACGAATTCCAGTCACCCATGACTATTAAATATTCGTCTCCCTTCACTACCTGAATAATTTCTTTTATCTCGTCATACATTTCATCAATTTCTTCATCATCTGCAGAGCTAGTTGGCATATAAACTTGTACTACTGTAGTAGGCATGGGCTTTGTGTCTATCTTGGCCACAATAATGCGTTCACTATGCTGTTTGTAGTAGCTAACCCGCACTCCTACTTTTTTATTCATTATTAAACCTACTCCTGCATTACCCCTATTTGATTTTGTATTTATAACCCTGTAATCACCTGACCAAAAGTCTTGTTCCTCCTGCCACCGAACTTCACTAATTCCCACTATATCTAACTTTAACCTATCCATTTCCCTTTTTAAATTTTCTAACCTACCTGCCCGATTAAGGGATCTGACATTCCACGCTCCGATCCGTAGAATGCCAGTTTTCTTTCTCCTGATAACGACGTCCTCTTGAGTAGTCCCCGCCCGGAGATCCGAATGGGGGACTATTTTACCTCCGGAATATTTTACCCAAGAGGACGCCATCATCATTTAATCATACAGTAAAGCTGCATGTCCTCGGGAAAAATTACGGCTGTAGCTTCCCCTTGCTTTCAGCCGTTCGCAGTACCAGAACAGGAAGGCCGTTTTGGTTAATGTCACAAGGCCAGATCAGTCAATCATCCAGACTGTTGCCCCTGCAACTACTGAAAAGGCTGCTGCCCCTCCTCAGGAACCACATGTTTGTCTGGCCTCTCAACAGATACCCCTCCGTTGTGGTTGCACCTACGGTACGGCCATCTGTATCGCTGAGGCACGCAAGCCTCCCCACCAACGGCAAGGTCCATGGTTCATGGGGGAAGTGCACCTACGTATATAAGTGTACCTACGTATATAAGTGTACCTACGTATATAACTTAATTACGGTGGCTAATGTCCGTTCCCGTTAGCTGAATGGTCACCGCGGCGAAATGCCACGCCCAAGCGCCCGGGTTCGATTCCCGGCTGGGGCAGGATATTTCTTCGCTCAGGGACTGGGTGTTGTGTTGTCCTCCGACGTGCAAGTCGCCCAATGTGGCGTCAAATGCAATAAGTACTTGCCCTCGACGGCCGAACTTCCCCGAATGGGGGATTACCGGCCCACTATGCCGCGCGCTCATTTCCATTTTTACGGTGCCTAATAAACCAAATTTTCGTTTGAAATAACGAATCCGTTAATTTCTTAGACGGGAATGCGAGACCTCTTCTGCCAATGCAGCTGTTCGTGCTAATTACAGACTAGCTTCGCTGATCCCCCGTTCTTCCCGACCTTTTTGTGACGGCGAATTTGTGAAGCAGAGTTTGGAAGTTGTAGCACACGGATTGCGTCTACAGTTATCACGTTCTTTCGCAAGTTTGAGTCCGTCGCGGCGCACTATAGCTCGTCGTATCGAACGTTTGTCGGGTGATATTGTGGAACAGATAATGGATGCCATTTCTAACTTCTTGATGTTTTATGTTTCACTAGATGAGAGTGCCGACTTATCACAGGCAATATTTATTAGAGCTGTTGATACAGACTTAGTAGTAAGCTAGGACCTCCTTGATTTATGTCCTCACAAAGTCACCGCGATAGGTGATGATGACATTCTGCAATGCGTGGTAGATGTACTTATCAGGTCTGATCTACGTGGAAATAGCTCGTTGCAGTTACCAGTGATGGAGCACCCTGCATGGTCGGATGTAGAGCAGGGCTTATAGGTCGTCTGAGAAGTAAACTTCGGCAGCACGAAGTAAGGTCCATGCCTGTGCATTGTTTGATTCATCGACAAAACCAAAGAGTAAGAAACGTCGCAATGGCAAATGTAATGACCTTAGAAGTGAGAACAGTTAATTTTATTAAGAGTCATTTACTAACTCATATACAATTTAAAGCTCTACTGTAGGATATCGAGTGTCAGTTTGGTGATATTGTACACTTTTGTGAAATTCGTTGGCTCAGTACAGGTAATATGATGAATCGCGTTTTTGATTTGTTGGACGAAATAATTTTATTTACTGAAATGAATGGGCATCCCGTCCCTGAATTCACTGATCCTAAATGGATTAATGAGTTGGCATTTCACCCCGACATCGCATACCACATGAATAAGCTTAACCTCAAGTTGCATTGAAGCAACATACTTATTACTCATTTTGTAGTCAGTATTATTGCTTTCAAGCAAATGTTGGATCATTGGCAGCGTCAGATGTTAGGAAGTGATTTACCTCATTTTTAAAATTTGTCAATGCGGAAATTTACTTTAACTCAAGATCCATGGCAGACATTTTCAGGTACTCTTGCGAGTCTTGTGAAGGTATTTTCCATCCGATTTGGAGAGCTTGACGATTTATCGATGACTGTGAAAGTGTTTGTTACGCCCTCTTCAACTAGTGTAATATTTGATGACGTTCAGTCTGCTCTACAGTGCGAGTTGTTCACAGTTCGATGTGATAGTGAATTGAAGGATAATTCTGCATCAAGAACATACCTATCACACTTTTATGAATATTTTTCGCAAATAGCTTCCCCAAACACACAAAAAATGGCTGCCGAACTTCTCTCAATGTTCGGCTCAACGTATCAGTGTGAAAAACTCTCTAATGAAGATAAATAAATCTCCACGAAGAGGCACTGTGACTGATGCACATCTCACTGCAGTTCTGCGAAATGCAAGTGCGAGGTCGATCCCACCAAATATAACCTGTCTTCTTCAGCGGAAATAGACGCACACGTCCACTTCAGCTGTCGAATGACATTTGAGACATATAAGAACACATAAGCCTATGTTTTGTTTATTGTGAATTATACTTATTCATTTATTTATATACACTACTGGCCATTACAATTGCTACACCACGAAGATAACGTGCTACAGACGTGAAATTTAACCGACAGGAAGAAGATGCTGTGAAATGCAAATGATTAGCTTTTCAGAGCATTCACACAAGGTTGGCGCCGGTGGCGACACCTACAACGAGCTGACATGAGAAAAGTTTCCAACGGATTTCTCATACACAAACAGCAGTTTACCGGCGTTGCCTGGTGAAACGTTGTTGTGATGCCTCGTGTAAGGAGGAGAAATGCGTACCATCACTTTCCCGACTATGATAAAGGTCGGCTTGTAGCCTATCGCGATTGCGGTTTATCGTATCGCGACATTGCTGCTCGCGTTCGTCGAGATCCAATGACTGTTAGCAGAATATGGAATCGGTGAGTTCAGGAGGGTAATGCGGAAAGCCGTGCTGGATCCCAACGGCCTCGTATCACTAACAGTCGGGATGACAGGCATCTTATCCGCATGGCTGTAACGGATCGTGCAGCCACGTCTCGATCCCTCAGTCAACAGATGGGGACGTTTGCAAGACAACAACCATCTGCACGAACAGTTCGACGACATTTGCAGCAGCAGGGACTATCAGCTCGGAGACCATGGTTGCGGTTACCCTTGATGCTGCATCACAGACAGGAGAGCCTGCTATGGTGTACTCTACGACGAACCTGGGTGCACGAATGCCAAAACGTCATTTTTTCGGATGAATCCAGGCTATGTTTACAGCATCATGACAGTCGCATCCGTGTTTGGCGACGTCGTGGTGAACGCACATTGGAAGCGTTCATTCGTCATCGCCATACTGGCGTATCACCCGGCGTGATGGAATGGGGTGCCATTGGTTACACGTCTCGATCACCTCTTGTTCGCACTGACGGCACTTTGAACAGTGGACGTTACATTTCAGATGTGTTACCACCCGTGGCTCTACCCTTCATTCGATCCCAGCGAAACCCTACATTTCAGCAGGATAATGCACGACCGCATGTTGCAGGTCCTCTATCGACCTTTCTGGATACAGAAAATGTTGGACTGCTGCCATGGTCAGCGCATTCTCCGGAAATCTCACCAATTGAAAAAGTCTGGCCAATGGTGGCCGAGCAACTGACTCGTCACAATACGCCAGTCACTACTCTTGATGAACTGTGGTATCGTGTTGAAGCTGCATGGGCAGCTGTACCTGTACACGCCATCCAAGCTCTGTTTGACTCAATGCCCAGGCGAATGAAGGCCGTTATTAAGGCCAGAGGTGGTTGTTCTGGGTACTGATTTCCCAGGATCTATGCACCCAAATTGCGTGAAAATGTAATCACATGTCATTTCTAGTATAATATATTTCCGCAATGAATACCCGTTTATCATCTGCATTTCTTCTTGTTGTAGCAATTTTAATGGCCAGTAGTGTATGAGCTTAGCCCAGAGTTAGTTTGTCGTTCATAGGCTATGCTGTATTCTAAATAAGCTTTTATGTTGACCTACTGTATTTTCATGACTGTAGGTAGAAGTCAAGAGTATTTAGTTTCAGATGTCAAAGTGATCACTTTTGTTGCCTACGCATACCCTAATGAAATGAATATAATTAAACTTATTTATACAGCACCATAATCTAATGCAACGAGTAGAACGAGTCATTAGACACCATAACAATACCATAACTTTAGATCTAGTTTGATACGCGTCCCTTCTTCAGTTGTTACAGCAAGTTGCGCAAGCAGCTAGAACGTTGACTTCCCGCAGAGCGTATACCCTGCTCTTTTTCCTGTCTGAGCTGGAGCGCTGCTCATCGAACCGAGTTGTGTCCGCCTCTGTTTTACATAATTTCCTAGAATTTGCAGTTCACTCAAATATATAATTTTTAAATTATTCAATCACGAATTTAACATTTACGTCTGTAATGGCTGATTTCAAATTCACGAATGTAACCACAGGCAAGAGCCCGTCTTACCAAAGGGTACTCGCACCTGGGGTTACACTCAGCTGCGCAGCCCATTGAATGCGATGTTCACGAGATATGTCGTGTTGTTTGTACCGCTCCACCCCGCCGGAGTTGCTGCAGGTAACCGACAACACGGCCAAGGAAAACCGTACTGCGGTACTGTCGTCGTCTTTATCGTCCAAGCTCCGTGAGCCGAACTGGCACTCTGGACGCGATCTAGTCCCGCAGGGCGATAGTGACTCTCATCCAAGTCTGCCTAACACGCAGCTGCTCTTCCAGAAACTGTCCTCTACTAGACGTAAGCATCGAATCGCCCTCAACTATTCTAGACAGCTCTTAGACTAGCTCGGCAGGGCACCGGGCACCACGTCACGCCGGAGGTTACGCGGCCGGCACCAAAGAAGTTACCTAGTATTTCGATGTATCGAGGTTCAAATCGCGCAACGATATATTTTTTAGAACAACTCTGTGCTCGATTATGTAGTTGAAAAGGAATGGACATCTCTAAAAAGGACAATCACAGAAGTTGGAAAGGAAAACATATGTACAAAGAAGTTAATTGAGAAGGAAGCATGGGTAACAGCAGAAATACTTCAGTTGATCGATTAGAGAAGGAAGTATTAAAATATTAAAGGAAATTCAGGAATACAGAAATGTAAGGCTCTGAGGAATTAAATAAATACGAAGTGCAGCGATACTAGAACGAAATGGCTCCACGAAAAATGTGAAGAAATCGAAAAAGATATAACTCTAGGAAGGACTAACTCAGCACACAGGAAAGTCAAAACAACCTTTAAAAGCAAGGGTGGTAACATTAAGAGTGCGATGGGAATTACACCATAAAATGCAGAGGAGAAAGCGGGAAGGTAGAAAGAGTACATTGAAAGCTTCGATGGCGGGGGGTGAAAGTGGGGGGGGGGGGGGGGGGAGGGGAAGATTTGCCCTGACGTGATAGAAGAAGAAACACGAGTCGATTTAGAAGAGTAGGAGATCCAGTACTAGAATCAGAATCTAAGAGCGCTTTGGAATACTTAAGATCAAGTATGGCAGATGGGATAGATGGCATTCGATCATAATTCCTAAAATCATTGGGGAAGGTGGCAACAGAACAACTATACAAGTTGGTGTATAGAATGTATGAGTCTGAAGACATATCATCTGAATTCCAGAAAAATATCGTCCACACAATACCAAAGACTGCAAGAGCTGACAAGTGCGAGAATTATCGCACAGTCAGCTTAACAGCTCATGCATCCAAATTGGTGACAAAAATGATGCACAGAAAAATGGAAAAGAAAAATGAAGATGTGCTAAATCGCGATCAGTTTTGCTTTAGGTAGGATAAAGGCGTTGGGGTTGATAATGGAAGCAAGACTAAAGATAAATGAAGACACATTCATAGGATTGATCGACCTGAAAAAAGCGTTCGACAATGTAAAATAGTGTAAGGTGTTCGAAATTCTGAGACGAATAGGGGTAAGCTGTAGGGAGGGATGGGTTATATACAATACGTACAAGAGCCAAGAGGGAATAATAAGAGAGGACGACTAAGAACGAAGTGCTCTGATTTAAAAGGGTGTAAGACACAGATGTAGTATTTCACCCATACTGTTCAATCTGTACATTGAAGAAGCAATGATGGAAATGAAAGAAAGGTTCAGGAATTGAATTAAAATTCGAGGTGAAAGGATATCAATGATACGATTCGCTGATGACATTGCTATCGTGAGTGAAAGTGAAGAAGAATTACATGATCTGATGAATGGAATGAACAATCTAATGAGTAAAGAGTATAGACTGCGAGTAAAACGAAGGAATACGAAAGTAATGAGAAGTAGCAGAAATGAGAACAGCGAGAAACTTAACATCAGGATTGATGGTCACGAAGTACATGAAGTTAAGGAATTCTGCTACCTAGGCATCAAATGAACTAACGACGGACGGAGCAAGGAGGACATCAAATGGAGACTAGCACCCGCAAAAAGGGCATTCCTAGTCCAGGAGAAGTCTACTAGTATAAAACATAGGCCTTGATTTGAGGAAGAAGTTTCTGAGACTGTCCGTTTGGAGCACAGCATTGTATGGTTGTGAAACATGGTTTGTGGGAATACCAGAGTAGAAGAGAACCGAAGCATTTGAGATGTGGTGCTAGAGAAGAATGTTGAACGTTAGGTGGACTATTAGGTAATTAATGTAAAGTTTCTGCACAGAATGGGGGAGGAAAGGAATATTTGGAAAATACTGACAATGTGAAGAGACAGAATGACAGGACGTCTGTTAAGACGTCAGGATCAGGGAATAAATGGCTCTGAGCACTCAGGGACTTAACATCTGAGGCCATCAGTCCCCTAGAACTTAGAACTACTTAAACCTAACTAACCTAAGGACATCACACACATCCATGCCCGAGGCAGATTCGAACCTGCGACCGTAGCAGTCGCGCGGTTCTGGACTGTAGCGCGTAGAACCGCTCCGCCACCGCGGCCGGCATCAGGGAATAACTTCCATGGTGCTAGAGGAAGCTGTAGAGGGCAAAAAGTGTAGAGGAAGACAGAAATTGGAATGCGTCCAGCAAGTAATTGAAGACGAAGTTTTGGAGGTGCTACTCAGAGGTGAAGAGGTCGGCACAGGAGAGGAATGCCTGGAGGTCCCCTTCAAACCAGTTAGAAGACTGATGACACAAAAAAATAAAATAAAGAATGGCAACAAATGTTCTGTACCATCCACGGAAAGTCGATCAGCGAAGAAAGACGTGTAACTGACAAGGGACTGGTTGCCCTGAAATTTTTATACTGGAAGAATATCCCGAAAGGATGACTCTGTCAAAATTTTAGCTTCTAAGACGCAATGCAAGTATTTAAAAAGATGTTGAAAACTGCCAAATTCGTAGTTCAACAGGTATCTGGAGAACTGTACACCTCTGCCGGAGCTATAGGTGTCTGCGTTGGCGCAACTTGGCAGACATGTATCCTTGGTTGACAGCCCATCGGCAAACAGATAACACGACTTGATGCGATAGTAATTTGTGAAGCAAATTTCAGTTTTCGTTGATAGTTTCTCTGAAAGAACTGTCCATAGTTACCTCTCACTCAAATCTGCCACTGATTTAATATGTATAATAATTAGCAGTTGCCTCCTCAGTGGCAATGGAGATAGAACTGAATTAATTTTCATTGTGTTCAACGCATAAAGTCAGGTAGCTTGCGACCCCGGTTTTGCTTCGTAAAGTCTGGCCATGATCTGCACAACTGGAAGAAAGACTTACACGAAGTAATAATTCGCACCAAAATGAAATTCGCAAACCTGTCCAAGGAATACTATCCAAAAGATTTACTATACAGGGTGGTCAAAAGGTTCCGTTACCACCCATTAATAACCAGCGTAAACACCTAAACTTGAATAAATAACATGAATAACAGTTCCATAAAGGAGTTTTCTTGGGACATGAGTCATTTAGAGCTGCTCCTGTCAGTTACTGTAGCGTTACGGATGCAGATCTACGAGACTGGGCTCTCCAAATCGTAACTGAGATGAACAGTATTAATGTGAAGTCTTCTTCGACCTGTTAAGCAGATTCAAGAAATCATACAATATGGGATGTCGCAAAACAACGAAATTTATTTCAAGTGAAAGTGCAGACATATGCCATTAACTCATACCTGACCTGAAGGTGAACCTTCCTGTTACTCCCACATCTAGCCGGCCGGAGTGGCCGAACGGTTCTAGGCGCTACTGTCTGGAACCGCGCGACCACTACGGTCGCAGTTTCTAATCCTGCTTCGGGCATGGATGTGTGTGATGTCCTTAGGTTAGTTAGGTTTGAGTAGTTCTAAGTTCTAGGGGACTGATGACCTCAGAAGTTAAGTCCCATAGTGCTCAGAGCCATTTGAACCATTTTGAACTCGCTAGCAAACCGCACTTTATTATATCGAGGCGAAAAAAGAGGGAATCTGTTGTACAATCGATTAACGCTATAACACAGTCATATACAACAATGACAGTCATGAGTAATTTGCTGTTTCGACAGCTTTATATCTGTCTTCAAGGACCTCAAGCCTTATTAGGGCCAAAATTAAAAAAAAGGACTGTTAACTGGCAAACATCTTATAATCGACACATCATAATCTAGAAGAATATAAAGGAATATTTCATTTGAAACGGTTTATAACCGGCTGTAGAAATTAATGCAGTGCTTCTGTTGGACTCTCAGCCTGGACAAAACGATACCTCCGTCTTCCAGGAGGACGACGAAAAGACTGATGATATAGTTCAGATTCTATCAGGAACAACCAATATCACTCTCGACTGTAAAAGCAACTTTTAAGGAAATTGTCAGATAACATAGTTTCCGATAGCCTCGTGTCAATTGGGGTTTATCAGGAGAACAGTATCCTGAAATTTCAGTCATCTTGTAACCTCCCCCCTCACTTATCGACCTTAATGACAGTGAAAAATTAAACCGCGTGCACATAATGGAAATTTAGGGAAAGCAATCGTCACCGAAGTTAATTTGTCGGTAAAGAGGGAGGAAAGGGTTACATCTAAATGAAAGGAAATATGCAAATGAAATTGGTGGAAATTAATTTTGAGAAAAGGGTAAAATTAATAAAGAAAGTAAATGTACGTTCGTTACGTTAACAATTAATTGGTGTTAATTAGATGTTTGAGATTTACGGAAAATTACTGTCGCCAGGCCTATGGTCAACTACTCTAATAACTGAAAATGAAATGATATAATTAGCACTATAAGTGTGTCAACTGAAGGTTGACACGTGTTGTGTGAAAACTGAAAGTTTGTCAGAAGTAATAAATTTCGCTACACTCTGACTTAATTTAGCAAAAGAATTAATAAAACCGGAAAATTGAAAGTTAATTTAGTGACTGAAATTAATAGTGAATGTTGTTTCTCAAGCACTACTTAATTCAATAAAATAAGGTTAGTCTTGGGCTACCTCAACAATCATTTCAAAAGCTACTTGAATCTACGCAATTTAGAAATAAGAGATTTAACTTTGAACTTGAATTAAATGATTCCGAACAATTAACAATAGTAAAATTTAGTACGTACCAAGCTGAGCTGCAGTCACAGGTAAGCTAAAATATGGTAACAAAACTCGCACTCTTAATTTGTGCTTGTGTAATCTAAATATTGTAGCCAGCTATGAATACTTTAACTGAACTTTGAAATTAAAGCAGTGAAATGGAATGATATTACTTTAATGCTGGAGTTTGAATTTCAACGACACTCGGGTTCATTCCAGAAAAGGAAGGGACCCTGCTTGGTAATGCAATTGGGACAATGTGCAACAAAGGTTCATGCTAAGTTGCTGTATTTTTGTGATGCAACAGTTTGATAAGCTGAGGTCTGCCATACAGTTCTATAACTTTACGTGCTTTTAGTCTTCCTTGTTGGTTGATTGAAGATTTGCAGTGGTCGATCGGGGAGGTGGCGACAGTTACTCATTGTCGGCCGTCGCTTTTGCAGGAGCTGGATGTTAGCGCGCCTTCTTCTCGACACTGTCACCAGGCGAAACGGGCTCTTGATGTGCGCCAGCTAATGCTTCCCGTCCGCGACACCGTGTCAGACACTATCATAGCAAGTCGGGCGCAGTTACATGCTGCCAAACCCCGAAAGCGCGGCATCTCACGGGAGCGTCACAGAACACACCTGATCCACCGCCCTACTCCAGCCACACTCCCTCTGCCCGCGCTCCATGCGGCAGAGTTAACACTACCAAAGCTCCTAAACACTTTGATTCTCCACACGACCTATCGATGTAATCGTTCGATAGCATAGTTTTCCCTAGGCCAGACCTAGCGTAAAAATAGAAATAATATTTACAAAACAAACCAATTATACATCGACATAAAAGCATAAATAGTAAAACAATTAAAATATCTTCAGGTAACAAATAAAGGAAAAAAAATTATAGTACAATAGATGGAAATAGGAGGATATGCATTTCCGGCGTTACAATCTGTGCATTATCAGTTTACACTGGCACGTTTTACGAATTACTTTAGATATGCTCCATATGCAGTACAATAGGCAGAGTAAGGGTCAGAATCATTTCTTACTCCACCACAGTTCCGTCTAAATAAAACTAGTAATTATTGTAACGTGCTTGAAAGCATTAATTTTTCCTTCGTGCCTGATGTTAGGAAAATATTTGATTTCGTCATTCAGATGACACTTCCCTTTATTGTGTTGAGTATGGGGATAAATAAGGACCTGTTTAATTGTTACAGTATCCAAAAATTATAACAAGAAATGTGCTGCAGGAGTTGTCAAATATTTCATTTAAGTAAATTTAAGTCACAATTGATGGAAGTCGTCTGTAACGTAACGGCAAACACTGCCTGGGTTGTTGTCCTCTGCTAGTCACCTTAATAACAAAAATGTAAGCAGCACCTCAGTTGTCGATACGAACTGCCTCGTATTCGAAACATTAATGATGCTTGAAATTTTTTGTGTGGTTTACGTGCTTCTAATTCACTTTTGTCACTCCGGATATTAGCAGTGTGCAGCGCAACGCTCTCTTGTCACAGCCGAAAAAAGAGGGAATATGTTGTACAATCGATTAACGCTATAACACAGTCATATACAACAATGACAGTGATGAGTGATTTACTGTTTCGACAGCTTTATATCTGTCTTCAAGGACCTCAAGCCTTATTAGGACCAAAATTTTAAAAAAAGGACTGTTAACTGGCAAACATCTTATAATCGACACATCATAATCTAGAAGAATATAAAAGAATATTTCATATGAAATGGTTTATAACCGGCTGTAGAAATTAATGCAATGCTTTTGTTGGACTCTCGGCCAGGACAAAACGAAGGAGGAAGTTCTGTACAAGCCACTGCGATAAGCTGTTCCTTGTGCTACAAGAACGACCAACTTCAAAAATGTTAAGTTATACGTGGAGTGTTTCCTAACAGTTAAATTTTGACAATGATTTCTTCCGTTACATTCTTTCTGCATAAAAAATTTCATGGTGCGTTTCGACACGTTTCTCTTGTGAGTTCATTACTCGTCTTTGTACTAGGTACAGTCATCGTGTTGGAGTCCTTTCGCGAGGTCCACCACTTTGCAGCCAGGCGTGATTGCGCCCTGCCTTCAGACTGTCTGACCTGCCCCCGGCCCATCGCGCTAATTGTGGCCGCTTTTACGCCACCCACCCTTCAAATCCCTGGTGCTCGTAAAGTCACCCCAACCCACCACGTGCGCCTCTTTGACGCAACCTCTGTCGCCGCCGCGCAGCCTCACTCGTTATTAGTCGTAAAACAGGCCCCCTGGCCTTTTTAGGGCGCCTCGCTTTTTTTTTCTCTCCCTCTCTCCGAGCTATCGCCTCGCAGGCTGCGACGCACTGCGACACAGGAACTGGTCGAGAAGGGTGCGTGCAGCACTCAGTTTTTAGTGAGAATTATATTGTAGTTTTCAGTGAAAACACAGACGCAGCTCTCGGCGATAGTTCGTCCTGTGCATGTCACTTCAACTGTGATTAACTGTTGCTTCATACACACATCAAAAAACGTTTTGCATCACCTCGGTTCCGAGAGTTCCGGAACCTGTACAGAAAATTGGAATAGAGATCAATATAAACATCATTTCCGCCCTTTTTATTGCTCATGCAAACCACACATTGCATGTTGTACCACCATACAGCGAGACCTTCAGAGGTGGTGGTCCAGATTACTGTACACACTGGTACCTCTAATACCCAGTAGCACGTCCACTTGCATTGATGCATGCCTGTATTCGTCTTGGCATACTATCCACAAGTTCATCAAGGCACTGTTGGTCCAGATTGTCCACTCCTCAACAGCGATTCGGCGTAGATCTCTCAGTGTGGTTGGTGGGTCACATTGCCCATAAAGAGCCCTTTACTGTCTATCCCAGGCATGTTCGACAGGGTTCATGTCTGGAGAATATGCTGGCCATTCTAGTCGAGCGATGTCGTTATTCTGAAGGAAGGCATTCACAAGACTTGCATGATGGTGACGCGAATAGTCATCCATGAAGACGAGTGCCTCGCCACTATGCTGCCGATATGCCAGAGGATGGCATTCACGGATCGGCAGCCCGACGATTGTCTGGTTGAAGGCATATGCGACACTCATCGGTGAAGAGAACCTGATGCCAATCCTGATCGTCCATTCGTCATGTTTTTGGGCCCATCTGTACCGCGGTGGATTGTGTCGTGATTTCAAAGATGGACTTCGCCGTGGAAGTCAGGAGAGAAGTTGTGCATCATGCAGCCTATTACGCACAAACTGAGTCATAATACGACGTCCTGCGGATGCACGAAAAGCATTATTCAACATGATGGCGTTGCTGTCAGGGTTTCTCCGTGCCATAATCCGTAGGTAGCGATCATCCACTGCAGTAGTAGTCCTTGGGCGGCCTGGGCGAGGCATGTCATCGACAGTTCCTGTCTCTCTGTATCTCCTCCATGTCCGAACAACAACGCTTTGGTTCACTAGGAGACGCCTGGACACTTCTCTTGTTGAGAGTCCTTCCTGGCACAAAATAACAATGCGGACGCCATCGAAACACGGGATTGACCGTCTGGGCACGGTTGAACTGCAGACAACACGAGCCGTCTACCTCCTTCCTGGTGGAATGACTGGAACTGATCGGCTGTCGGACTCCCTCCGTATAACAAGCACTGCTCATGCATGATTGCTTACATCTTTGGGCAGCTTCAGTGACATCTATGATTAGTCAAAGGACAGTGTCCACAGTCAACGTCTATCTTCAGCAGTTCTGGAAACCAGGTTGTTGCAACCCTTTTTTTTTTATTTGTGTACATCCATTTGAACCTAGATAGCCAGTCAAATCTTGTTCTCTCTCTACCAGCTTCGCCCATTCACCCCTCACACACAAACAAACACACTTACGCGCGTTTACAAATCAACTATTTCTTCTTGCCTCGGGCTGTGTCCCTTCCTTTAGTTAACTTGTGCCAGAAACGCGTAGGCTTCGTTGACCACTGTCAGTCTCTCTAAAAGCTGCCGCGCGGTCTAAGGCATCTTGTCACGGTCCGGGCGGCTCCCCTTCGGAGGTTCGTGTCCACCCTCGTGCATGGTTGTGTGTGTTGTCCATAGCGTAAGTTAGTTTAAGTTAGGTTAAGTAGTATGTAGCTTTAGGGACCGATGACCTAAGCAGTTTGGACCCACATAATCGTACCACGAATTTACAAATTTACACTGAAAGCTGCTGAATATAATGCCGCATCACCTTATTAAACACTTGGAATACAAAAATGTACCTACATTACAGCCGAGTTGTAACAGCCTTCCTCAAGGCAAAGACCGATTAGCTGGAGTGTGGTTACATCACAGCTTTTGTGATGGTGTCACTAGACCCCCGTCTAATTATTAGACTTTATTCGTCCTAACATAGTTCCTCGAGTGATCTCATCTACAAGGAACTTAGGTATGATCCGATGACGAAGATTATTAAGGGGACGCGATCCTTAATCTTCCAGAAGTGATCCTTACACATCCAGAGGACTCACCGTCGAAGTCGCCGTAATACCAAACATTTAAGGAGTGCCTGAAATGCATTAAGAAAACTGGCTCAGATGGCCTATCGTTAAAGATATCTACTCACTCAACTATTGTCAGGCGAAAACTATAAGGGGCAGTCAAATGAAAATTAAAGCAAGTAAACTTTGTATTATCTCAAAAGTAATCACCATAACCGTCATTATATTTATCCCACTGTGAAACAAAACGATATGTGCTTTCATGTAAAAATGTCTGCAGCTGCTTATGGCACCTTTATTGTACCCAGCCATGCATCTCTTCATCAAAAGTAAACCAACGGCCTTGGATGTGTTTCTACGGGCTCCAAAACCATTGGAATCGCGTGGGGAGAGTTCAGGATAGGGGAATGAGTCCATGTGCTTCCACTGGTTCTGAGATTTGCTCTTCGGCTCCAAATGATGACACTCCAGCGAAGATATGGGACAGAAAACGGTATTCTTCATTGTAATAGAGTTCCAAGTGCTACAGTGATGTGAACGTCGTTTTCAGCGTCTGCTCCTTTGTCAGGCTGTGGAGCACCCCTTGTGCACTGTTTTTATGGAACACCAGGTGCTCTGTCATCATGGCTAGAGTGGTGCCGTGGCTGACGTCCAACATGATCCGAATGTATTCCACGGCTCACTGTCGGTCATTTTTGACGGCAACATCCACTGCAGTAAAGGCAGAAGGGGTAATGGTACGAAGAGCCTGTTCTGGCTAACTGCTGTCTTTCAATGAAACGCAACATCCTCCACATTGTTTATTCCACCCAAAAATTGTTCAAATGGCTCTGAGCACTATGAGACTTAACATCTTAGGTCATCAGTCCCCTAGAACTTAGAACTACTTAAACCTAACTAACCTAAGGACATCACACACATCCATGCCCGAGGCAGGATTCGAACCTGCGACCGTAGCAGCCCCGCGGTTCCGGACTGCAGCGCCTAGAACCGCACGGCCACCGCGGCCGGCTATTCCACCCAAATACACTCGCACGGGACGAACTGTGCTCGCCATACACAGTAGACGTTCTGGCATGAAGTTGACTTCCTGACACTCCTTCCACAGTCACAAACCGCACTACACTTCACTATTCCACTTTCCCGGCTCCATGGTTAAGTCGGACGCCTCGCCGATGTCATATCGATCTCGTCTAACAGAAAAATGGCCCAGAGATGAACGTCTGCGCTGTTCCTTCATAACTTCCAATATCGGGTACGTTTAAACTCGCATCTACCTGCATTACCAACGTCCGCGCCATGCTTGTTACATAGTCTGTCTCGTTGTCATTTGACTGTACCTTATGCATCACCGTGTGGGATATACAGAATGGTACGGGAAGGGACCGACTCACTTCAGCTTATACCGGTGCAGCATGTACCTCAAACTGTCATAACTGTCAGCTTTGACATCTGGTCTCTCTTCAACAACGTTCCAATAGACGAGACTATCGACATTATTCAGGAACAAAATCCACTTGATATCCTTTAACTGGTGCAGTTATATTTGCCATAAACCTATTTCATCTGTCGTGGTTAACATTATCAACTAAAGGACGGAATGGATTGGGATACACCATCTCTCCGATAGCAGTCGACGTCTTTATGCAAGCATTTGCGAAAATTATCTTAATTCCCGGGCATTTCGGTTCATGCTCTTGGCTGTGATACGTTCGCGACACGTGAATCATTTGGTGACGTTCAGAAGCAGAGCTGTATAAGTTCCGTCAGCCTATTAACCGCCTGCATAAAAACATCCAGTTCATACTAGAACAACAAAGTAACAGTGTGTTCCCATTCTTAGGCGTTAAGGTCTACAAAGGTACAAACGGTAAACTGGGACACAAGATCTGCCACAAATCCATACACATTATACACCTATTTAAAAAGGCAGCTAAAAAGTACTTGTTGTGCGATACATTTTGTATATTGAAAGATTACTTATATAAAGCAAAGTAGGGGTTTGGTAAAAAAGGTATTAGAAATAAATAATAATAATAATGATTATAAAATATCCAACATTCTACATAACACCTTCACATTATGTTCTTTTCCTTCTTTTTTCCTTTTCTAGAAAAACTTCCCCCAAGATATCCATAGCACAATACTAACACCTCTTCCTCTTTCTGCAACATCTCACTGATTGTAGAGGGATGGTGACTAAGTTTATCAGGACAGGAAATGGGAAGTTGCGATGCAGAAAATGGCCCAGAGATCACCAGTGTGTGTGCATTTGTGCGTGTGAAGTGGAGTGTTATGAAACAATGTGCGTATAGTGTATGCAGTGACTGGTAGTGAGATATGAGTCACCAGTGTGGCATTAGATTATTTAATAAGTTATTTCTAAAAAAAGAGTCTAGTATACCAGGAGTAAATGTAATGATTGTCTCTAACTAGAAGGCTGTAAATGTATGTGTATACAAATTAGCTTATTTTAAATTTGTCTAAACTCGTAAATATTTTGAAATGTCTTATATCACTATAAAAAGTGATGTACGGATGAAAAAAGCTACTAGTACTACTATTACTGTAGCTACACCCCAAATACCATTATCATCCGGCTCAGCAGTGTTCTATCCTATACACGCTAACTGACTGAGACAACAAGAATTCCGAGGCAACGATTATAGCAATAAAACAATTTAAAGAGCTATTAGATTCAGTAGGAAACCAGGTGCGGAAAATGAAACAAAAGAACAGCTCCCCTTGACACCCTTATCTTGTGTATGGAGTGTGAGTGTTGGTACAGGCAACATGCTTCGCCAAGCAGGCACCAAAGCAGTCTGCGGAAGTAGTCACAGCATCAAGGATTGGGTACGGTCCTTCAGGGACGCAGTAAAAGTCCGGGGTGTACGAGATACGGTGTGAGTGTGAGGCCATCTACGTTTGCGAAACCGGAAGGCCTATTAGCGCCCACGTAGCAGACCATGAACGCTGTCTGCCTAACGCAGTGGTTGGCAAACTCATCACTCAACAGAACCAAATATCAACAGTACAACAACTGAAATTTCTTTTGGGAGCCCAATTTTTTTAAACTTAAATTTACTGTAGGCACATTGTTATTGACTTCATTAGGTTACTCCTAATGTGTCTGAGCTCTCTTCGCTGAGGCCAACCCCTTCCAAGTCTCCAATCCACACTCCTCCAGTGTACTTGTTTCGTCCATCTCCTTTCGCTCATCCGTTACGTCAAAACCATCTCAATACTCAGTAGACGACACTACATCTTCTTTCACTCTACAACGCTATCTAAAATTAACTTAGGAAGCTTTCATTAAGTTTTTAAATCTTCGTTAAACTACAAAACCTTATATCATACTTGATAGATTTATTTATAAAACTAAATCATGACAATGATTGACAAACACTGATGTCAACAATCTCTCGTAATCCACCAAGGAGAGTGGGAATGCAGCTGGACACGTAGTACTTGGATAATGATAACAGAACGAGCAGCTGTATTTGAATCTAACGTCGTTTACTCTTTTTAACACGTGCTATGAGTTTCGACACCACATGGTCTCATCTCGAGGCCTCGAACGAAACCTGCCATTCACAACCATTTTCATGTGCAATGAACAAAATCGTATGCAAGGGGCCAAACTTAGCGGGATTCCGTGCCTTTAACATGTACAGCCACAGGTTTTATTGTCATTATACAATGTCAAAAATGGCCTTGTGTATCTTAGGATAGTTTGACTACACCAAGTTTTTCTTTTTTTTTTTTTTAAGGCATGGTTCCAGACCATCGTCAATAAGACAGCTTCTCAGTTTACGTATTTTTTATTTCTTTGGCTGATGCTACCACCATTTGACTGTAATATTTTATTTTATTGTCAAACAATCCAGATTTTGACCTTAGGCCATTTTCAGGTACAAAACTTACTTATATTGCAAAAGGCAGCAGATTTGTGTTAAGTACAAGTCCAATACCAGTCTGATGGCTTTTGACATAAAATAAGTTTTTGTACTTGAAATGGCCTAACGCCGAAATCTGAATTGTATAGGAATAAAATAAAAATTTTTACAGTCAAATGGTGGCAGCATGACTGTGGCTCTGGCCAAAATAAAATTTCTCGTTTTACTGTTCCTCCTCTATGTCTGTCAAAGCCATCCATTTGTGGTTTGAACAAAAGTCACATTTGTTTCTCTCCATTGAAATGAAATGATTGTATGGCATTGTTGGCCAATCTTTTCAGTTGATGGGACATTGGGCGACTTGCTTGTGGATGATGATGAGGACATCACACTACCTAGTTTCCAAGGGGAGAAAATTCTGACCCGCCCAGGAATCGAAACCCATATAGTTTAAATATTATGATCTGCATTGTTTATCTCTGTCAGGACATGCATACTTCTGGACAGGGACCGATGACCTTAGCAGTTTGGTCCCATAAGATCTTACCATAAATTTCTAAAAAACTTATTTCTGGAGATTTTAATAACTTTCTTTAAAATAACACAGTGTTTTTTGTAGTGTGCAAACAATGTCAAATCTTGAATTATTCTGGCCTTTACATAAATTTTCCCCTTCCCCTTACATGACTATTAAATTCCCTTAGTTATCCACAGTTTACTTTTTTTAATGGATCTTTTTTAGGAAAGCAACTTTCAAATATTTACACAAATTTACTCTGGAACAAATCGAATTTGACATTAGTATCTCTCTCTACATATACCTCATCCTATACAACCCCTTTTAGGATACTCTTAAAACAGTGTATCCTGTTCTCATTTGTAGGTCTAACTGCTTTGTATGAACCTGCCTCTGGGTTCTGAGGTGCCTTGCGTTTATTTCCATTTATGTACATCATGGTCAGATAGTCAGTTAGCAGTTTGGTACACTTTAATTGTTTCAGCCTGAGTAGTGTGTATAATAATGTTATCAGTCAGTATCCCACATTTAACTGCTCACAAACCGGGAAACTGACTACTGAAATTACATTCAAACACTCAAATAATAAATCCAGTTTATTTTTCCTGTCCGTAGCATTTTATAAATCTAAATTGAAATCTCCACAAACTAATAACTGTTTCATCTTGTCTAACAGGTAGATCAATAATACATCTACGTTTCTCATAAGTAGCTGAAAGTTTTGTAGAGGTTATTTGTAAACAGTTACAACTATCAGGGAAGTATTCTGCATTAACAACTCTCAAGTACATGCTTCTAGTTTCTCATCAACACAAAATACATTTGTTTCAATATTTTGACTTTGTGACCAACTGTTACATACACTCCTGGAAATGGAAAAAAGAACACATTGACACCGGTGTGTCAGACCCACCATACTTGCTCCGGACACTGCGAGAGGGCTGTACAAGCAATGATCACACGCACGGCACAGCGGACACACCAGGAACCGCGGTGTTGGCCGTCGAATGGCGCTAGCTGCGCAGCATTTGTGCACCGCCGCCGTCAGTGTCAGCCAGTTTGCCGTGGCATACGGAGCTCCATCGCAGTCTTTAACACTGGTAGCATGCCGCGACAGCGTGGACGTGAACCGTATGTGCAGTTGAAGGACTTTGAGCGAGGGCGTATAGTGGGCATGCGGGAGGCCGGGTGGACGTACCGCCGAACTGCTCAACACGTGGGGCGTGACGTCTCCACAGTACATCGATGTTGTCGCCAGTGGTCGGCGGAAGGTGCACGTGCCCGTCGACCTGGGACCGGACCGCAGCGACGCACGGATGCACGCCAAGACCGTAGGATCCTACGCAGTGCCGTAGGGGACCGCACCGCCACTTCCCAGCAAATTAGGGACACTGTTGCTCCTGGGGTATCGGCGAGGACCATTCGCAACCGTCTCCATGAAGCTGGGCTACGGTCCCGCACACCGTTAGGCCGTCTTCCGCTCACGCCCCAACATCGTGCAGCCCGCCTCCAGTGGTGTCGCGACAGGCGTGAATGGAGGGATGAATGGAGACGTGTCGTCTTCAGCGACGAGAGTCGCTTCTGCCTTGGTGCCAATGATGGTCGTATGCGTGTTTGGCGCCGTGCAGGTGAGCGCCACAATCAGGACTGCATACGACCGAGGCACACAGGGCCAACACCCGGCATCATGGTGTGGGGAGCGATCTCCTACACTGGCCGTACACCACTGGTGATCGTCGAGGGGACACTGAATAGTGCACGGTACATCCAAACCGTCATCGAACCCATCGTTCTACCATTCCTAGACCGGCAAGGGAACTTGCTGTTCCAACAGGACAATGCACGTCCGCATCTATCCCGTACCACCCAACGTGCTCTAGAAGGTGTAAGTCAACTACCCTGGCCAGCAAGATCTCCGGATCTGTCCCCCATTGAGCATGTTTGGGACTGGATGAAGCGTCGTCTCACGCGGTCTGCACGTCCAGCATGAACGCTGGTCCAACTGAGGCGCCAGGTGGAAATGGCATGGCAAGCCGTTCCACAGGACTACATCCAGCATCTCTACGATCGTCTCCATGGGAGAATAGCAGCCTGCATTGCTGCGAAAGGTGGATATACACTGTACTAGTGCCGACATTGTGCATGCTCTGTTGCCTGTGTCTATGTGCCTGTGGTTCTGTCAGTGTGATCATGTGATGTATCTGACCCCAGGAATGTGTCAATAAAGTTTCCCCTTCCTGGGACAATGAATTCACGGTGTTCTTATTTCAATTTCCAGGAGTGTATGTTGCAACTCCTCTTTTTTCCATGTCATCTCTACATGATAATGATGCAAGTATATAATCCCCGATATGAGACATTTGACAGTCTGCACATACTTCCGAGGTCAGTGCCGTATGTGAAATTTGTAGAAAACAGGGAAAGAGTGAGATAATTTCGTTAATTATGAAGGGAAGTTCACACATGTTTGATGAAAATTAATGGAAAATTACATTTCGGATACATTTGCGAGTAATAAGGAGTGAGAATAAAGAAGTGAAAGCATATTCTTGATAGTAGCGTCAAAAGAGCTACAGAATTTGTTGAAGCTTAATCACAAGATATAAGGCGTACAACAGTATCTGAAACATTTAATTACGATATTCAGAGTAGAGAAATACTCCTACGTATACAAAGGAAAAGCAATTAACTATTATTCACTTCTGCTGCGACACACTAGATAATACGTTATACAGTTACCAGAGGAGCCTTTAGCTACAGATAATTTTCTGAAAGGTGAAGATATGCTTTTCCCAGACATTAGTCTGTTACAGTCGGGAAGTTTGTACAAAACATCTGTTCGGTGAGACAACTACTAGACATTGATTAATTCCGTTCAAAGCTGGTGTTCTTTTAATCTCCGCCATTTTTTCTGGAAGAGAAATTTAAGGGTGGCACATAAAGGTCATCGCAGAACATCTTAAAATATTTAGATAAAACTTTTCTATTACTGTTTTCCACAATTTCCTCAAAACGTTAAAAATGAAAAGGCAATGTTTTCTTTAATAACAGACAAAACGTCTATAACCGGGGCAACTTTTCATTGTACAAATTCTAGTGAACCAAGACTTGGTGTGAGCGAGCTCTGAACAGTTTTTCCTTTGGAAATGCTGTAGTTCAGAGACGGGCACCAAGTCGTGTATTATCGAGAAACAAGAGTAGAGTGTCGCGGGTATGATACCCGAATTGGAGTGGCAATTATTAAAACAAAGACAATATTTGTTGTGGCAGTATATTCTCATAAAATTTCAGTCAACAACTTTCTCCACCGAATGCAAAAAAATATTTTGTTGGTTCTCACCTACATAGGAAGAAATGATCGTTATGAAAAAAGTAAGAGAAATCAGAGCTCTCATGGAAAGATTTAAGTGTTCGGTTTTCCTGCGAACTGTTCGAGAGTGGAATGGTAAAGAAACGACTTGACGGTGCTTCGCTGAACGTTCTGTGAGGCTCTTAATTGTGAATTGCAAAGCAATCATCTAGCCGTAGATGTAGGTGTAGTAACTGTTGGGTGTTCTTTCCTGTCTCTAGTAACGATCTTAGAAACACATTGTTCCGCAGTTTCATCTTTTATACTAGCATTGTTATAACTGTGGATGAGTTTGTGAACTCTTTAGGCACATAACTATTTTCAGATTTTTTTTCCCCATTTCCACTCTTGTAACCAGGACAATCCTTCATATTGGCGAGGAATTCGGTGGTGACGGAAAGGTTTCTGTACCAACAGATGCAAAAGAGGAGAACTCGATGTCTCTAACGGAAGAAAAACCTTTTTAACGAAGGCTGTACTTCTATGGCTAACTTCTTGTCTTCCTCGTCCTTGTAATAATTCATGTCCTTACTGAATTTCTCTTAATTACAGAAATGTACGATACCACTTGGTTGCTAACTACGTTCGCACCTATTTTCGGTTGTAAAGTACCTGATACCTGATTAATGTCTCTGGACATTTACGAAGTTTATTAGTCCCCGAGCGAAGCCTTGTCTTATATACGAGGGTCAGTCAAAAAGTAATGCCTCCTATTTTTTTTTCTACGTTTAATTGTCAGGAAATTTAAATGCAATTACATAGGTTGAAAACCACAACATTGAGGATCATTTTGACATTTTTCAATGTAATCTCCGCCCATCTCTACAGTTTTGGTCCATCTTTGAACAAGGGCATGTATCCCAGCACGGTAAAAATCACAGCTCTGCTTCCTAAGCCATTGACGCACGGATGTTTTGACGGCCTCCTCATCTTCAAAATGAATCCAGCGATGAGCTTCTTTTAGTGGCCCGAACAGATGGAAGTCTGATGGTGCCAGGTCAGGGCTGTATGGGGGATGAGGCAAAACTTCCCATCCAATTTTGACAATCTCGTCAGAGGTGTGACGACTGGTGTGTGGTCTTGCATTGTCATGCAAAAGAAGAACATCTGCCATTGATTTTGTTGGGCGAACTCGCTGAAGACGTGCTTTAAGTTTGTTGAGGGTTGTGACGTATTGAACAGAATTTATTGTGCATCCCTGCTCCAAAAAATCAACCAGAATCACACCCTCTGTATCCCAGAAAACTGTTGCCATAACTTTCCCTGCCGATCGCACAGTTTTGAATTTTTTCTTCCTCGGCGAGCTTGTGTGACGCCACTCCATTGACTGCCTCTTTGATTCGGGTTCAAAAAAATGCACCCATGCTTCGTCCCCGGTCACAATTTTTTTCAGAAACTCATCTCCCTCCAAACGGAAGCGCTGCAAGTGTTGGGAGGCTATTGTTTTCCTTGCCTCTTTATTCTGATCGGTTAACATTCTTGGAACCCACCGTGCACAAACTTTTGAGTACCCCAATTGTTCAATAATCGTGATCACACTGCCTTTACTAAGAGAAATAATGCGACACACTTCATCTGCAGTCACCCGACGGTCACCACGAATGATGTCATCAACTTGCTGAATGTTGTGTGGAGTCACTGCACTCACCGGCCTGCCGCTCCGCTTTTCGTCAGTCAACGGTGTTTGCCCTTCAGCTTCCTTACAACGACGAACCCATCGTCTAACAGTGCTGACATCCACTGTCACAACACCATACACCTTCTTCAGTCTTTCATGAATGCGTATGGGCGTTTCACCTTCTGCATTCAAGAATTCAATCACACAACGCTGTCTCAAACGAACATCGATGTCGGCCATCTTACAAACTTCTGCTGTGCTGCCACCTGTTGACACAGAAAGTTACTACTGCAGTGGATTGCAGAAGAAGGTTTGAGGAATGACGCCAAATTCAAATTTTTCACTTAACTTAATTTCTTTAAGTAGAAAAAAAGGGGAGGCATTACTTTTTGACCGACCCTCGTACATTTTACCGATTACAAGTCGATGGTTTCATACGCTACGAGGTTACACAACGAAAATTAATTTTCCTGTAAGTGACTTTATAAGCATGCAAAACATAATGTTGTTACTTATTCCTGTTTTGTAAAGGCAGTCTAACCTCATTCAAGGTAAACGCTACTAATTATTTTTTATTAATTTACCAAACGATATAATGTCATATTAATAACGTGGCATAAAATCCAAATTTTTAAAAATAATCAATTTATTCGACACCCTTGTCCATGTCTTTCATTTCCGTAATACTTTCAAGGAACTTACATGTGAAATTTACAACTACTTATTTGGAATCATGTTAAATATTAAAAAACTAAAGTTTATATATTATTTACTTGAGTTCACAAATTGTTCTAGAGGCTTCTGTAAAAAATTATAATTATTATACCCTGCAGATATTGCGCCAAATCGACATTTCGCCACTTGTATTCCGGTAATGGTGGTGAACGATGCATGAAACTCGTTACTAGTTATCAGTGAACAGCTATCCACTATGTGTCTCAATAGTTTTATGACATTTATTGGATGTAAAGGTTTCTTGTAACTTTGTGCTTATTTTACAACAAGAAGTGGCAATAAATGGCACATATGCAAAACTTAAGCAAAAATAGGTCAACCTATTCTGTTGAGAAACCCAGGACCTAATGTTTTTACATTGCTACTTCGGAACGCTGACGCCTACGACAAGTTAATTAAAAACTTTCACGTCGTCATGGAATTCTCTTCTTAAATAGTGACTAAAAAGATTGCATCACTAACTAGCAATAAATTTTGGGTGGCCGTGCGGTAGCGTTCTCGCTTCCCACGCCCGGGTTCCCGGGTTCGATTCCCGGCGGGGTCAGGGATTTTCTCTGCCTCGTGATGGCTGGGTGTTGTGTGCTGTCCTTAGGTTAGTTAGGTTTAAGTAGTTCTAAGTTCTAGGGGACTTATGACCACAGCAGTTGAGTCCCACAGTGCTCAGAGCCATTTAGCCAATAAATTTTGGAATTATTATCTGCTACCTTAAAACTGAAGGAGGAGAATTATAAGTTGGGACTCCATCCTAAATGTGAAGATTTATTGACCGAAATTTTAGTGAGGACTTTATTCCTCAAAAATACAGGACGATATGTACACCAAACAATAAGTAATGAATAAAGGTAGCAGAGAAAAATTTTGAGAATGGACATTTACAACAATGAGCAAAAGTCTCTGTAAAATCAGTTATGCTAGTAATATTTTTTGATGTGGGTTCACAGAAAATTTAACTAAAAGTGTCTTGTGCATGTAATAATCCGAGAAGTGGTTAAACTGGTTCTTGCTATGGCAACAGTAATTATGTTTTAAACAGATGGGCTACAGGAAGGTGATGTTGAAGACTTGTAATAATAGTATCTTCAGGTAGTCACAAGCGCTTTTTGTTACGTGGTTTTGGCAAGACCAAGGCCCCGATGGTCTTACAGTATTATTTCTGAGATTTAGATTCCTATACTGCATGTTTTCCTCCTTTTCATGTTTCTATCTTTTTACAATTACTTATAAGCTCGCTATCACGACATGGAGGCAAGCCACATTGATGAAGGACAACAATTTCTTTTAAGAGCATCGTATGGTATGGTTCACTAGAATTTCTGTAACTATGACTGAATTTTGACCTAAACTGGTCCATCATCTTATTATTTTTCTTATGAATGGGGCCATATCATACCAATCAACAGGCTGGTAAGCGTCATTGTTCGAAGGTGACAACCGATCAAAACCCCAGAACTCTCTAGATAAAATGTTATGTACGGCAACGGAAATGATCGGTTAATATATCCCACGGGATTTCTGTCTTCCGGTAAAGAATAAATTAACGAAAGAACACGAGTAGTGTTGGGTTGTTCAACCTCGGACTATTAACCGTCAACCTCTCCTATCTTGCCGCAAAAAAAGAAAGACATAATGGCAGACATTACTCTACCTTCTTCCACAGTTTTAGAGGTTTCGCTATGTATAAATACACGTTATAATTATAAAAGTGTTAGTGGGTTTGTTGACAAGCAATATATATTACATCTTACACATTTAGGAATAAATTGTTTTTTCTCCAAAGCAAAGAATTTAGAAAATTAATTACATACGGAAAAAATTAAAAAATGAAAGGAAACGCTTTGTCGTCCCCTCGAATTCTTGGAGTTATCATGCCAACAGACACAATTCAAACATTCAATTGCAGTAAGGGTAATTTATCTTTCAACATAATATATTTATATCAGGATTAAGTAAGAAGGAGGACATTATATAATAAGAAAAGAAAATTGCTTGCCAACTGTTCCTTTCTAACATTTACAACTGTGGAAATCATTTGAAGACGCTTCTAAATGCTGAAGATGAAGTACAGAAGTGGAGGAACAACACTATGTAATGGAAAATAACGCAATCAAAACGGTAAAAGTAACAAAACAACAGCGAGGTGTGGAATAACTGCTGAACTGCTTAAGAAGCGAAGACACATTACTGTTAATAAATACACAAACTCGTGACTAACGTTTGAAACGAAGAAAGAGTGCCAGATTAGTGGGCTAAATCGAACATAGTACCAGTCCAATGAAAGGGCAATAAACAAGACTGCAGGAATGAAAAGAGGCATCTAATTGTTTGCCACAATCTACACAGTATTCAAAGATTATCCAGAGAGTATTGGATCGACATTTAAAAGAGGTAATGGATGAGAAACAAGCGAAATTTATGAAGAATCACTTCACCACTCCTCAGATATTTGCACTAAAAGAAGCCACATCAAAATGTTTGAAATACAACAAAACAATGGCAACATGGTTGTTGTTTTTTATTTAGCCTACGACGGCGGATACAGAGAAAGTATGTCGGAGAAAATGCTGAAGTTAGGAATACCAAAGATGATTACAGTTCTTGTAAAAGTTATGTTGGAAGACTCGAAGGTGTAATGATAGTGGACAGAGATATTACAGAGATCTTGATATAAAAACAACAGTCAGATAAGAGATATAATACAACCTCTCCTAAGCTAGGTTATGATACAGGAAGCACTGGATGCACCAAAAAATTTGAAAGAGGAATTTGGTTTGGGACTAAAAATAACTGTACTGAACTTTGCAGATGAAGAAGAACTACGAGGGTCGTTCGATAAATAACGCCCCAATTTTTTTTAAACAAAGTCATTAATATACATAGAATAACATCCTTGTTTGTGCTTCACATTTGATATTTGATCTGAGCTCCGATGAAGATTAGAGCCGTTGTGGCAGATTACAGAGCCGTAGTACAGCGTCAAAAAGGTGTCTTCAAACGTGCTGTTATTCAGTTATTATGTGCAGAAAAAGAAACCGTGGTGAGCATCCATTAACGTTTATGTACAATTTGTGGCGATGCTGCAGTTGATAGGAGTACAGTTGGGCGATGGGTAAAGAAAATTGCAGCCTCAGGAAATTCGGAAACAGAGCTCCATGATCAGCCACGCTAGGGACGTCCTGTCACAGCCACTGCTCCAGACGTGCTGAATCGTGTGGGTGCCGTTAGTCGTGCAGACCGGCGAATCACAAGTCGACAATTGGCTCTACAGCTGTCAGTCAGCATTGTAAGTGCGTATGCATTGATCGAGACCCTTGGATATTCAAAGAGGTGCTCACGGTGGGTTCCGTGAATGCTCATAGGAGACCATAAGATTCAAAGAAAGGTCATTTCATCTGAATTGTTGGAGCATTTTGAGACCGACGGAGAGGTCTTCCTGTCACGGATCGTTATGGGGGATGAAAGCTCAGTGCACCACTTTGCGCCAGCAACAAAATGGCAGTCAATGGAGTAGCATCATAGGCATTCATCACAGTGACAGTCTTCTGGGAGTTTGATGGTATCATTGTCGTGGATGTCCGCCCCCGGTAGCTGAATGATCAGCGTGACAGACCTTCAGCCCTCTGGACCTGGATTCGATACCCGGCTGTGTCGGGGAATTTTCTCCGCCCAGGGACTGGATGTTGTGCTGTCCTCATCATCATCCTATCACCCTCATCGACTGCAGGTCGCCGAAGTGGCGTCAAATTGAAAGATCGGCACCCGGCGAACGGTCTGCCCGACGGGGGGCCCCAGCCATACGATTAAATAAATAAATTGGCGCGGATGTGATGCCAAGAGGGTCAACCATCAATTCTGAGTCAGAAGACTCTGAACAAACTCAGGATTAAAATCATCAACCGTTTCCGACGTGTTAGATCGGACAAGAGATCAGCAGAATTCATGCTCCAGCATGATAATGCACTCCGACACACAAAGCTGAGAACCCGGGAACACATCGCCAAATTGGGTGGACATCATTGCCTCATCCACCCTACCGTCCAGACCAGGCACCCTCGGTCATGCACATCTTTGGACCGCTTAAAGTTTCTCTACGGGAACACACTTTGAAGATGACGAGAGAGTCATACATGCAGTGTAAACATGGCTATGCCTACAGGACAAGAACTTTTCCTAGCAGGGAATACATACATTTCTACAACGTTGGAGTACGGCCATATTACGTTATGTAGACTACGTAGAAAAATAGGATTTGGACAGGACATGTTGATGTATAATGTAGCCAAATTCTAGCTCTTAACAATAGATATATTCTGAGGAAAAAAGTTGGGCATTACATATTGAACACCCCTCGTAATCGCTCAAGATCTGGAAAACCTGAAAATACAGGCAAGAAAGCTACTTAAAGAAAGGAATGTTTGGTCATTTACAGGTAAATTGACGAGAAAACAAAACTCGTGCGAGTGGAAAGAAATACAAAACAAAAAGGAGGGAAGCTCAGGAGGTTGATAACTAAATAGCTGAAGCAGTAGATGAGCTCAGATATCTGAGGGTGGAAATAAAATAAATAAATGGTGAGAAACAAGAAGTAGAACAGAAGATCGAAACGAGATCTTCAGCGACCATTCAACAAGTTAGTCACCCAAAACATTTCCAAGAGGAACCAAGAAATGGGAGAGAAAGATATAAGTTTTTAACATAATCTCGACGAAAGATACTTTGGGCAGACTGTGAGGGAGGAAAATGGTGTAGAAGAAAGTATATAGAGCTCTGTGAGATGCATAGTGAAGCAAATAATGTTGCATAAGCCAAGACAAAGAGACTGAGATGGAGCTGCGTATTTATACACAGTTATTAAAATGTAGGACTATGCCTGGTAAAAACTCAAGCACCCAAGAAATTTGAGAAGTTAGTCAGCAAACATGTAGCTCAAAACAAGTAATAAACCCGTTAGTAAAGACTGAAGGTTTCCACTTGCGAGAAAAAAGTCATGACTGTGCAAGACTGTCTCCTATGACATCAAAACCGAAGTAAGTGTACCTTGCTTAATTGGTTGGAGCCATGGACACGATGTTTCGATACTTTTCAACTCATAATTGCGTACCAGAGCAACGTGGTCACTGGGGAGTTCTCGGACCAGCAGCGAATACCTCTGTGTTCCTGCCTTCCGCAGATTTTTCGTGGTACTATCGGTAACAGTTTGGTAGTGACAGGCTCTCCCAGTTGTTCATATGTTTTTATGAATACCGTTTACTGGATATTAATTTGGATGAGTGTATGCGAATGTACGCACTGAACAAAATTCCCTTCTGATGTCGACATTCGTTTTTGTGAGTTTATTGGCCACTATGAGACAAAGGTCTCATCGAGCCTTCTGCACGCATTACTCTCTCTTCAGGTCGTTGACATGATCACTTCTTATCTCTTGGAATCCATCAACAGCTTCCTTTGTCCAACCACTTATTTTTTCGTGACCTATAACACGATTAACAATTTATCAGGATAATAGTTTCAGGTTTAAAACTTCTATCATCGCTTCATCTACCATCACTTCGACCGCTCACGTTCTCTTCCTCTCCCCCCCCCCCCCCCCCCCCCTCTGCAACAACCTTCTTTGTATTTCTGCTTCAGTAGTAGCAAAGTGTTCTGCTCTAATCTTTTCACAGCTCCTTTTGTCTGTATTCGTGTATCACATAATACTTGCGGTGTACAGTAAACATCTCTGTACCACTCGCTTTGAAATCAACGCTTACGGAGTTGTTTTTGTTATTAAATTCAACTATCTGTGTCATACCTCGATCTCGTAATACACACTGATTGCTATTTAACTATTGTCTTAAGAGGGTATACTGTTTGCTCTGGAACCCTACAGATGGTTAGGAAATGGAACCACATCCTCCATCATAGCCATTTGCAGTCATGGTGGAGCAGCGCGGTACGATCAGAACAGTGCAGTGCGCGGACTAGAGCAGGGCTCGTGAAACAAACCAGGACTGCTCAGTGCATTTGATTACAGCGGCGCTGGAAGCAAAGCGACACGGTGCATAGCGGTACATAGTGGCCCCGAGCTGACCGACCATGTGTGTTTTCTTACCAAGAACAGCGAACACACGAGTACAAATGACTCTGGCTACGTTGAGGCAACACCGGCTGTTTTCGTCTGTTGCTGTGAGTTGCAGAGTCAGTACTGCTGCTGACTGCAGTGTTCCTGTTGTTGTAGTGTTTAGAAAACGGAAACGGCATCAGCAGAATCCTTGATAGCAACTGTCTACACTTGGCGTCCTTCATGGAACTAGCGGAACAAGTATCATCACAGCTAACACAATTTGAGGAAGTTATCTGATGAGATGACAGCAGTATTACAAACTGCAAGTACAAAATACATTTCCATAATCTCTTACTTCTTGTATTGCCTTAAAACAATAGGCAATAATAAACATGAAGTATCATAACTAGCAAACATGTGAGAATTGCTTTTAATTATATGAAATAAGGATTTTACAACCCTGTCATTTGGACACCTTCATTTGAAGCTCTGTTAAAGTATCGTCCTGTCTCATAAGTGATTTGTACAGAAGTCTAGGTTTCTGCGGTATGTTGCTCATCGACACTCAGGGATCTTTCTGTGTCAGTGTCAGCATTGTTGAGAAAACGTACATTTTACAATATCGTCACCAAATTCTAGTGAAGTTTATACTCTCTTCCAAAATATGCACCACTATGCGCTCATCATACGTACAGCATATTAAAGTAACGACGTGGTCGGGAAAATAATTTGAAGAAATATTATTTCGTTGAATATTAAGCCTGTCGACTGTAAGAGTTGAAAAAATGCCTCAAAACTGGATATGCCTCATCTGTAACGTATCCAAAAGGCAACACAAATCATGTCTTTGGGACTGCAGGCCCTGATGGTATATTCAGCTCCACTTCTAGCATGAAGCGAAATACACTGTAAGAATGAAATATTCCACCCTCTCTTTCCATCCGATATCACCCTACATCGATTACAATGAATTTCCCGTGACAATCTGCAACTGCTTGTAGGATGACTAGAAATATTGTACTAGAATTTTCTGAGCGTTTTAGATGAATGTGTTTTCTGGCAACATCACCGACTGGAAGCGAAAAGTTCGGAATGTTGCGTAAATCATTTGCAGTACTTAGAAAATCATTTGCAAATGGCATGAATCCTACTATGTCACAGTCATATCTCTAAAACTTCTTCTGGTTTTCTAGGAATCTGTAACGATTCTCGCTTCACCACCTGTCCACTACCCGAAAGAAACCACCACTTTCCGATGAAAATAAATCTGGAGTTACTGGTATATCGCACTTGATAAGGAAGTTACTTACATATGGTAACCATGTGGCAACCACTCTCCTCTTTTCATACTAATACATACCCAAATCTTGTTTCGATATCTCAAATCGTTTATAAGATACAAGCATGTTAAGAACATTTAATTCTCGCTTTGTTGTCTGGGCTCGCAGCAGAATGGAGTGCACTATACAGGGTGTTACAAAATGGTACGGCCAAACTTTCAGGAAACATTCCTCATACACAAGGAAACAAAATATGTTATGTGGACATGTGTCCAGAAACGCTTACTTTCCATGTTAGAGCACATTTTATTACTTCTCTTCAAATCACATTAATCATGGAATGGAAACACACAGCAACAGAACGTACCAGCGTGACTTCATACACTTTGTTACAGGAAATGTTCAAAATGTCCTCCGTTAGCGAGGATACATGCATCCACCCTCCGTCGCATGGAATCCCTGATACGCTGATGCAGCCCTGGAGAATGGCGTATTGTATCACAGCCGTCCACAATAGGAGCACGAAGAGTCTCTACATTTGGTACCGGGGTTGCGTAGACAAGAGCTTTCGAATTCCCCCATAAATGAAAGTCAAGAGGGTTGAGGTCAGGAGAGCGTGGAGGCCATGGAATTGGTCCGCCTCTACCAATCCATCGGTCACCGAATCCTTTGTTGAGAAGCGTACGAACACTTCGACTGAAATGTGCAGGAGCTCCATCGTGCATAAATCACATGTTGTGTCGTACTTGTAAAGGCACATGGTCTAGCAGCACAGGTAGAGTATCCCGTATGAAATCATGGCGGTGAATCGAGGAAGTACAGCACATACTGACGAAACTAAAATGAGCTCTAACTAGGAAATTAAGCGTTTCCGGACATATGTCCACACAACATCTTTTCTTTATTTGTGTGTGAGGAATGTTTCCTGAAAGTTTGGCCGTACCTTTTTGTAACACCCTGTATATGATCCATTTTTCCGAGAACAGAGAATAGACAATTCATACGGAACTCTATTTTCCATCTCAAACTATTCGATATTCTTGCAGTAGTTTGCGTTCTTTATTTTGAAGTATCCCAGTAACGAAATTGTAAATTGTTCGTCATGAAAGTGACGACTAATACTACTACGTGCGTGAGAATCTAATTTCTTTTTTCGGTGAAGTTTCTTTAAAATCGTTAGAGAAGGACTGAACACCGGCCGGTTTATGTGTTTGCTGACCATGCAGTCAAACGATGAGGCTATGATTATTTTTGTTGCGTTAGTAGTACCACAGGGCTCTTCCGGTCTGACTTCAGAATGTGCTACTGCATTTCGTGTAGATGAGGGATTGTGGTTGCGTTCATTTTTTCAGTGTGTAAGCTTCTATTTGGTGTATGTCATTGGTTGCTAAATTGGTGTGTAAGGGTCAATTTTGGGCGTTTGTGAGAAGATTCTAATGCTACGTATGGTGTTTTGTATAATTATGTGGATTTGTCCTGGATATGAATGTAAATAGTGGGCTGTCCTTAAAAGTCTCTATGTGTGTGTTGGGGACATATCTGCTAGCGCCTGAGATGACACGGAAAACTTTGTTCTGGACACGTTGCGGTCAGTTTAGTGCTGTGTCTTAAGCCATAGACCATACCTCCGACTCATACATGATGATCGGGAGGATGAGCTGGCGCCAGAAGCGAAGTTTGCACTGAATGGTTAATCCGTCACCTTTCAGAAGGGGGTACAACCTCCAGAAGGGAGCGCAATCTTTGTTTGCTGCTATCGTGAGGTGCCTGTTCCGTGATAGGCATCGATCTATTTCGAGCCCCAGGTGTATACGGAATTCCTCCAACTCAATTCCCTGCCATAAGCGGTGTGTTAACGACGAGAGATTTCGATTTTAGAGATGAAATTGATTGTCCGCCACTTGGTTGAATTTTCCAGCGATTACACTACTGTATTATCTTGTCGAGGTTTGTCGGCAATGACGGTGAATAAGGAGGAGGCTGCTCCTGCTTCTGTATATGGCTGTGCTATCCACAGTGAGAGTATTCTGCCTTGCGGGAATCTTCCTGCAATCTGGTGTGTCTAGCTGGACTTGTCTCCGTTCCTTACGAAGAACTGACGTTCTGTATAAAAGAAGTAAATGATGCAGACTATCTGAACTGGGCACCCTATCTCATCTAGTTTGTAGAGAGAGCCATTGTACCAGACACGGTCAATTCCTTTTTTTATGTCCAGGAACACTGCTCCTGTTGCTTTCTCCTTGCCCTGGCCAGAAGAAAAGTGTTCTACCAAGCGAACGGATTGTTGGATAGTGGAATGCTCAGCGCGGAATCCAAACTGCTCAGGCATAATGATTTTGTTTTCAGGTAGGAACTGGCGGTTGGGTGAAAAAATTATCAGTTACAGGTTTTTCCTCAGGCCAGTTATAAGTGAACTGTGGAAAGAGCAGGTATTTTAGGTCTGGGTAGGGTGAAGACCTTCGGAATTTTACACGCTGAGGGCAGCGACCAAGCGAGCCTGCCTGCTACCGCTCCGCTTCCTGTCCACCTTCACTATTCCTGGGCGCTAAGCACTGCTGCGGCAACCGACCCAGGCGAAGATCCACTCTGTGGCGCCGCTCCATTATAATCTGCTCTGAGGGGATGTGTATACGCCAGTCGCATCGAATCTGTGGAGTAAGATGGGTAGACTTGGTGACGAGGCAATGACAGAAAGGAGCTATTTTGTTGGGCTTGGCCATGACCACGCTATGAATGAAGTCCAAGCTGTCAGTGTATAAATACAAATGGTCCAACTTGTCCACAGAGTGTGGTAAACCTCCCGCACCTAATCTACAGGGGCCGTACACGAGTTGAAAGCATCCTGTCAGTGAATATTAGTTGTCTGGTCTGATGTCCTGACACCACATTGAATGGATGACACCTTCAATGCTCATTTCTCACTAAATATTCTCGGTCTGCTAGCTCTAAAGGAATTCATTTGCGATCGAATTTTCATGTAATTTACTACTTACTTTTGCACAAAGGATAACACAAGTATGCAAACACGAATTGGGAATGTGGCGTAATAGACAGTGGATAATGCCTTAGACACGAAGTTTTCTTTTCTTTACGGACATCGTTTATACAATTCCTTGAAATTGTATCATTAACAGGAGGTCATTAGTCACCAGGAAAATTCAGTAATTTGATAACATCGTTGTTCAGAGCAAGTTTACTAAATTTTTAGCCCAGTTTTATTAAGTCAATTTTGTGCATGGTTAAATAAAATACACAGCCCAATAGAAAATCAGTGCAAATGATGATATCTCCTCTAGATCAGATATATTTATGGCCTAATATTCTAAATACTTGGCGCCCGCACCTTCTTATCGATACAAAACGCCCATTTCTACAAGAAACAAGATATAAGACTTTGTGCCCATGATCTGCGAAAATTAAGTGATGCAGGAGTGATGGGGGTTATACGAGAGAACAAAGTAACTAAAGAAAATCATTCACCAATGACATCCTAAGTTTGATGAATTAGCCATCACACGTGGTGGCCAACATGGAAAAAAACCTTTCGTGGGGATTCACAAAATTCATTTTCAAAACCGACCAAATTAATTATTAAAATAAGTTTTGAAGGTACACGCAGCTGAAACTGTGATATTTGAGATGGCGTAGATCTCATTAACAACGAGGAAGATTTTTCAACGAAGGCAGAAGTTTTGACATGCTACAATTCAATAGAAATTAGCCGGCGGTCAAAGGATATAATAATCGAAAGATTACAGCAAGAATTCATATTACTTGCATGACATAGTAGCTTTAGCCCTCCAGAGCATCGCATTGGAAGAACAGATATGGTACATCTCATCCTCCATACCACATACTCTTCACTTAGTGGCTTCTCCCATGTATTCAGCGTGTTTAGGTCTTTCTTAAGGTTTCTAAGGCCAGTCATGAGCCGAACACAAATTTAATCTATTTCCTATTATGTTTAGTATTAGTGAACTTCTTCTTAAACATAGCTTATATATCATTAGCTTGCCATGCTTCCGGCTGTTGATTGTATTTCAGTATTCTAAGTCCTCCCTTCTGATCCATCAACGTAGCTGAGATTTTGTCGTTGCCTCCGTGAGCATTAGGACAAGTTTTGGTGCAATTCGTGGAGTTGTCGTGCTTGTCCTGGTCAGTCTGTCAGCTTGTCCACTGTCACTGCCACATTCCCTTCTCGATCTCTTAAGACATCTTTTTGTCTTGGAACATATATTCTTTATGTAAAGGTTCTCATCCAGTTTAACAGCTAGATCTTCACTCCTACCTATATTGTTATAGTTTCGTAGAAGCATTTGATATTCTAGTATATGTGCTGGATTCACTTCCTCGTGTCTGGTGCTACAACAGTTTCCTTGGGACTGATTCGTAGATCCCGTTTTCTGCTCAAGTTTTCCAAAATGTGTTGTGTCATTTTTCTAACACCTATATCAATTCTGCCACGTGTTACTAAGACAGTATCATCTGCACATCTTGGCAAATACAGCGTCTCGCATTTAACTCTTCAGTGACTTTATTCATAACCAGGTCCAACAGTAGTGGGAACAAAACCACGCCTTGTGCGCACCCCTTTTGCTATTGGTACTATTTTTTCATTCACTAAAATGAAACCGAGTTTCTCCTTCTGAGCTTGTTCTTAATCCTGCCGGATATGGCTGACTTTTTTCCGTGCTGTTCTGCCGCTCTAATCATGGATTCTAAAGTCTTATTGCTAAAAGTCCCATCGATATCCAGAATGATCCAGAGAGCTATTTCCTGTAAGTGTAGACCTTCTTCCACCTTACATATCGTTGGTCAAGTGTTGTTGTACGTGATTTACGTGATTTACGTCACTGGTATGTGAGTTGGTTTTATGTGTAGAGAAACCTTAGTTAACGTGTTCTAACAAGCGTGCATATTAGGCTGTCTTCCTAACTTTGTTAGAAGAAAAGAAGTCAGAGTGACAAGACTCATATTTTTAGCCGTGGTATGGCAATTCTTCATATATTCGGATTGAGAACTACCCTCACTGTCCTCCAAGGAATGGTTCCTGCTGCTAGGCTGACCCTAAACACTCTACACAGAAATGTAATTAATTCCTCCCCTCTTCGTTGAAGTACAGCTGGAAGGACATGATCGAGGACCGTGAAAGAAAGCTACCATGCACTATGAGGACAACCCTAAATACTTAACACTGCTAAACGAAACCTGGGGGTTCGGTAGGCGAAATCGTTTGATCCACTCGAGAAAACAGATGACAGTTGCTAGTATCTCTGTGGCAGACGAGCTGTTGGGCATAAGGCCTCCCGTCAAAGACAGTATATGCACAAAGACGGTAGAAGACATACAAACTTCGGTCAGTGGTTTGGAGGTGACGCAAGCCTTGAACGTGAATTGGTATAATACGTGCCAAGATATACCGTTTTAAGTATTACGTATCTGCTGTACATTTGTGTTCAGTGTCACTGGATGATACCTACGTAGTTGGCAGTTGTGTGTTGAAACTATGTGTAACTGAATTTCTCGCTAACAATCTGAAAACCGTCCAACTTACAAAATTTCCATTACAGATCAAGATCTAGAATATGCATAGCTACCCAACTTTCGAAGATAAGCTTATTTCTGGAAAAAATTAATTTTCTAGAAACGTGTTTTCAAATTATCTGATACTATCTGACTGTCCGTAAATTATGTTGCATAATATAATGATACACAAGAAAACTCAGAATGACTTATTGTTACGTGATTTGGATGTGCCCTGCTTCAAAAACACATTTGCTAAATTTGTATGAAATTTCACTAATTGGAAACAGCTCCTAATTGTCTCTGAATAACGTTCACTTAGGTTTTACAAGAAATCCTTACCATGAAACAGGTAACTTCACTCTGGTACGGTTGCAATGTAAATAACGATCTGTAATAAATCAGTGCATGATAGTTCGTTTCCTTATTGTTATTTTATTGAAGTACCCGTTTTAGTTAATATGTTTCGATTCTCTTCTCTAAATCACTCATTATCGTGACGCAAAAGTGCAAATCGTTCGAATGCAAATTTTACAGACCATTTTTCTATGAATAGTGGGGATATGCTTTGTGAACTATAACGAACTAGCTACAGTACCCTTCTTTGCTTGATAAGAGATTATGTGTTAGTTGGAATAAAAGGATAAACTATAAAGCATACGAGGTCAAAAATTATAACTATTTACAATACTGGTAAGGTATAAAAGGTAAAAAGATTTTTTGAAGACATAGTCTAACTATTTAAAATACCATTTATAAGCAAAATTTTTCATTTTCTTGTCTGGGGTATATATGAACAAAGAATTCGAATTTCCCACTCGTGACCAAGGTGTGTGTAGTAGATCGTTGGAGAAGCACGAATCTTTAAAGTTGATGAACCAGTATATTAAAGTTTATACTTGATCCTTGTTATTTGTTAAACTGTAGTCTAATTTGATTGTAAATTAATTTTTCGGGCGGTGTCTTTCGTGAAGTAAAATCTCGGTCCATTCTCCAAATGTACTACTTGATGTTGATTCCCTGTCATGTGTGTGGAAAAACCGAAAATTTGCTACGATGCATCGTTACTGTTGGTGTATGTTCCTATTTCACACTTAAGAATCTCGTCGTTAATGTTTTGTTATCATTGTCTTCGACTACTTGAAGTACAGCCACGTGACTTGCTTTGTTCAAGTACCTACAGACATATTTGATGGATTTCACTGAATTGCAATATTCTACTTTCATATGTGCTGGAACATGGCGGAAATATTGTACAACAAAGTGCTTTTGTCTTTCCAATTCGTCACGGCCTCGTATACATATTTGCGCTGTGAAGCTACCGGTTTTGGGTGATCGTCTTCTATATTCGGGATCGCTAACTGTGGTTTCCGAGTCTTCGTATTTGTTTTTTTTTTTTTTTAAATATTTTCCATCACTCATACATGGTGAACTGTAGTTTAATGGCCCGTATGGAACTTATATCACTTGTCACTATTATGTCGTACAGCTACGGTTCTTCTTGTGGACAGAGAAGTAGAGCTTGGATGGTTCCGTAGGTTGAATTTTGTCGTGTAGCCTTTTGAGATTGTGTGAAAGAAGCAGTCCCCGTTGTTGCCATTCGATTGTGTACGTACAGAATCTAACGATATGGAAGTTGCGGTACTTTGTGATGACTTCAATTAATCTCATTCGTTTTGTCAGAAGACGGAGGCTATTATATCCTGTCGATGCGTGGGTGCTTGTCCGTATCTTAGTTGTTTTTTGACATCTGGCCACGACGAGTTGCAGTGATATTTGTGCATCGTTAAGTAATTTATCTTTCTTCAATTCTGATGAAACATACTTGCAGAAATTTATGGTCTTCGTTGGGTAGTGATAGTAACGATACCATGTTGTGTTAGGTTTGTCCTTGGATGAGAAAAACTTTATCGATTTCATGTCTGTTAGTGTTCATCGAAGCTACGCCGACAGATTTCAACAGAATGAGTGCTAGATGGTTTTCACTGTTAAACATGAAAAGTAGAAGTGTGAGGTGGAAAGAATACAATGAAGAAACCTGATAGTATCAGGAACTTTATTATGCCGTAATACGGTCGATACATATGACTTCAGTAACACCTTAATAGACTTTTAGAAGACTTGCAATTAAATAACGCGGCAAGCATATTTAACATTCGGTCGAAATTTCTGAAATCGTTGGTATAAGAGGCAGCCAAACAATTACTCTGGTTGACGTGTAGACTTTATGAAACTGGAGGTATACCATCCGACATTCGAAAAAAAACCGTCCACACATTCTCGAATATAGGGAGGACGATAACTACTGTACAGTCAGGTTAACAGCTTATGCATCAATGTTGCTGTCACGACCAGTTTACAGTAGAGTGGAGAATAAAACTAAGATTTTTGGATGAACACTTTAGCTTCAGGAAAGGTTAAGGTACCAGAGCCGCAGTTCTACCGCTATGTTTGGCAATATAAGGAAGAGTTTAATAAAATTAAGACAGCTTCACAGGAGTTGTCTAGATGAAACAAGCGTTTAACCACATGCGATTTTTCGCGATGCAAAATTCCCATAAGCATAGGTGTAGGCCATAGAAGAATCAGGCAATATACGAGACATTTAATAACCAAGAAGGGACAATAAAAATGAATGTAAAAGAGAAAGTCATCGTTTCAAAAAGGATGTTAGAGAAGGATACAAGCTGCTCCCTTATCGTTCCCCGTACATCGAAGAAGAAATGACGGCAATAGGAGATAGGTTAAGTGCGATTAAAGTTCAGGGGGAGAGCACCGTTGACAAGATTCGCTGATGAGATTGTTATCTTCAGTGAAAAAGGGAATGAATTACGGGTCATGCTGAACACAATGAACAGTCCACTGATCTCAGAGTATGAATTAATAGTAAAACGTAGTAGGACGAAAGTCACGAGGACAAGTTTCAATGAGTTTGGGGGGTAAACATAACATTAAAATTGGGGGCCACAAAGCAGAGGAAGAAAAGGAATTTTGTTAACTTGGAAGGAAAATAACGTCTGTCAGACGATACCAGTGTGATATAAAATGAAGACTAGCATAGGCCAAAAGAAGTATACCAGAATCAAACATCGGCATTAATTTGAGAAATAAATTTCTGAGAATTTACGTCTGGGGCACTTAATGTAGAGAATGAAAACAACTATTAAGGTGGATGCAGAGAGGCAGAGACTCGAACTCTCTGATACGTGGTGCTATTGGAGGATTCTGCAAATTGAGATAACTGATTAATGCTGATCTGGGAATATCCACAGCAGAATTTGCGAGGACACAAATACGTGGAAAATACTGAAAAGAAGAAGGAGCAAAATGATAGGGAATTTGTTAAGAAGTCAGGATATAACTTGTATGGAACTAGTTGAAGATGTGTAGGAAATGAGAGAACAGAGTATATCTAAAAATCTTGGAGGTAGTTCGGTGACCAGGTGTGACTTTTAGGAACAGGGGAACGAGAAACTCTTCATACGACAATGGCTTTCATGGTGGACGCAACTGGCCGTTGACACCAAAAGGGTTGTATGTGAAAGTGACATGCTTTTGGGAGAGAGACAGGAGCTTTTACGCCTTCCGGTCTGCATATCTAGAATGAGATATTTGTTTTGATTTTGAAGTTTGTGTAGTTAGCTTTAGACGGTAGAACACCACTGCAGCTCTATGAACTTGACATGGATATGAAATGCCAAGGGGAGTTTTTACGTTAAGGCCCTTATGCCGGCCAGATAGCATTAGTTTGAAATGTGATGCTGGTTAGGATGTTGCTGTGAGAGCGTGACGTGCCGGTGTTCGGCAGTGGAGAGTGTTACTTGCCTGCCACACTTACAGCTTAAACACACGACCGTTCTGCAGGCTGGTGTGAGCCTTGTATTGCCTTAACCTGGCACATTGCTAATCATAGTAATTCATATTCTCTGTATCCCAAAACTGTCCAATACTCATACAACTGAGAGGAATTCTCACCAATCTTTTGTCGTGTAAAACTAACTGAAGCGGCTACCACATTCATATATCGTCCCGTTTAAGGGCTCTTGCTTTACACGGAACACCGCCATACAGAGTACACAATTTAGTTACGTATAAGAAATCGGTCATACTTATTATTTGTGGGTTGCCTGAAATAATTTGTTCCACGACTAAAGAAAAGCGTTTCCAGACTTATTCTTCTAAGCAACAGTCCACTTTCTTCGAATTCAATCACAATTTGACTAACGTATTCTCGGAATTAAACTGGTAACAACAGCTTATTTGAAACTGAAATAGGAAACAAATTGTTTCTACGAAAACAACTAGACGGCATCCACAATCATGCGCTCGAAAGTACCGTAAATGAAGCTAAGACCCTCAACAATCAACGCCAGTTGCGGAACTGACCTCGCAAATTGTGAGGTGCTCAGAGCAAATGGAGTACTAGCGCTACATAAGGAAACTTACTCGATCGACTCAACGGAATCTGCGTCAGGCTGTGGCCAGGCGCCTCTTCCTCTCGAAGGGGACCACACGGCCACAGCTCCACCTTTGTTCCCAGAAAACCAAAGCTTGCAGGGGAGGATTCACAACTATTGCCACAGTGACGACCAAGAATTGCTACCGATACACTGGAACACAAGGGAAGCTTTCCAAAATTTCTCCCTACCACTTAACAGAATGCGCATTAAATAGCGAGATGTTGGTACACTGTGTATGCTGGGTCGCCACTCATTGGTTCAGGCATTCAGGGAACAGTGCCTACACTAACGACCCCTCCAATTGACTGACATCTTCCAGACAGTGGGATTGTGGAACTTTCCCGCTATGAACATGGAATAACGTAGCTACTGCGTGTTTGCAACCTCCGACAGGAACTGCACATTCGTTACCAGAAATGTTCAGAAATATTTTGATAATCCTGCTATAGCTTCCAAGGATCAGGCCTCACAGACAATGTATATTGAGCGGCGTGTGGGCACAACACTTCTGCGAACCTGCAGCACAGCGTGGGGTCGGGGTTATGGTGGACTTGAGCCACTCGCATTTCATGGCGCTGTCACTACCCACCTCCATCACTAGACTGTTTCAGGGAAGAGATATTTACAAATCATACATCAGAAGCCATGTAAGGATGATTAGTAGCCGGCCGGTGTGGCCGAGCGTTTCTAGGCGCTTCAGTCTGGAACCGCGCGACCGCTACGATCGCAATTTCGAATTTTGCCTCGGGCATGGATGTGTGTGATGTTCTTAGGTTAGTTGGGTTTAAGTAGTTCTAAGTTCTAGGGGACTGATGACCTCAGATGTTAAGTCCCATAGTGCTCAGAGGCATTTGAACCATTTTTGATGATGAGTATGAACAGTTGTGTTTTAGCATACTTCTGGTGATTTACGGTTGCAGGTAGTAGAATACCTCGGTCTGAGCGATCTTGATGTTTCAGTTTTCCTTTCAACTGATTTGCGTTAGGGAAAGTTTATTGAGCGTTGTTCAATAATCTGTAAATGTAGAAAATGGGATCTTTATGTGGTCAATTTCTTCTGAGTTATCTTGTTACACCAACAACTAGGAGAACAGTTTAACTATGATAGTCTAAATTTATCAAAAGGCTAATTTCACTGTGAATTTTACTTGTTAATGAAGCTTTTTTATTCCGCAGTTCAACTCTCGTGACCCTCATGTGTTCGATACAAGCAGCTGGTCTTGTGTTTAGAAGTCGCCCATGACCTGTGCTTTTTCGTTGGTTCTGATGGAGAGCAAGAAATCGTGTCTAGTAAGGAAGAAGTAAGGGGTCTTATACCGCTTAGTAACGGTAATCAAATCAGTGCTGCGGAAGAGACAGTAAAGCTGTACAACTTAGCATAAAGATATGGCGAAGGTTCTCGCAAATTCTGTCACCGATTCTACAAGCGTGTTTATGATGGTTAAACACTATTTGAAACTTTCGTCGTATGATCCAAATATTTTGCCTGTACAAACTTTGCTTTTACTTTTTTTGGTTTACTAATTCACTTACATTTCTAAGTAAACTGAACCATTACTGCAGCACTATTACGTAAGCGTTGTCTCTAAAACCATTTTTGTGTACTTCAACACTTCTAGTGTGATGTAAAGAATGTGTATATTTTGGCATCTACATGTTCAGTTAGATCCAGTATACAGTACATGACTTGCTACGTTGCTAGGTACTACGTTTAGTGACTTCTCTCTTTCCTGTACCATAAACGAATGTAAATGGACACTATAATTCAGCGTGAGTGTGGTAAGTCTTGAGTGACATTTTCAGATTTCTTGAACACTTAAAAACCAGAGACTACATTTACCAACAATTAATGAAGTCTGGTTTACAGCGTATGGAGGATTCAATTTGTTGCACTACAGTTAAAATTGTGCACGAATATCGTATGTGATTTTTGTAGCCTTAAGGGCTACGGTAATATCATAAGTTTACCATTGATTATTTGGAATATTAGTTTCATTTACCCCCAGAATCGTATCATGGAAATTCAGAGGAGGGTAAGAGACTTTTCAGCATATCTCTGGTAGGATTTCGGCCCCAGCATGTTTCATTCGGTATTTAGATGTTCGTTCTTTGTCTTTATTTCTACCGTATTCATTCGGGCGAATAACACACTTTTGGCCATTGATGTTTCATGATAGAGAATGACTAATTAATTTTACGCTAGTTCTGAAATAAAGGCATTTACTTAAACATCGTATTGCCCAAAGCACGAATGGAAACAAGTCATTAAAAGACTAAGGCAAAGTAGATAACTTCTGTAATTTATTTGGTAGTTAGTTGTGAAACAAATGAATTCTAGATCATTTGTTATTTTACATGTTTGAGATTTTCTCTGTGCTGGTAATATAGTTAGTCTGTGTATAATATTGCTGTGGGAGATAGACGAAAAATTTTACACTGTCAAATATTTGTCGCTATGCAGTCATATATGCATAGAGAAAGAGGAACATGCAATTTTGGTTAAATAAGTGATTTTTATTTCAGTAAATTTTTAACTGGAGTTGAATAAGATTAAAGCATGCTTAACAGTCTTTTACTCTGATGCTTATAAAGTCAGAAGTTCAATGATAATTTTCTCAGTCATTTAGTAATTTATTCAGTTGAAATATTTGTGAGCCAATGTCCCATTTCACTTTGCAGACGCACAACAGTCTCTGCCCTGACTGTTTCTGCCAGCACGTCCAACATCCTCTCCGACGACGAGGCATCATTGGGATATCGTACATATCCAGTGCACTTGATACCACACGAATATGTTCGTTGACTAGTGAGGTGGTGTCCCTGTCCACACTGCACACACGCACATTTATCGGAGTCGAGTAAGATTAAAGCATATTTAACGTTCTTTTACATGGCGTCATTTAAAGTCTCAAGTTCAAAGATACTTTATTTGTTTATTTAGTTATTTATTCAGTTCAAATATTTGTGAGCCGGTGTCCCCATTCACTTTGCAGACACACAACACTTGTAGCCCCGCTTTTCTCTGTCCAGCACATCCAACACCCCCTTTATCGACGAGGCAATGGCGGGATGTCCTCGTCATGAATACGTTTAGTGGGTACTGAGACGGAGTCCCCGGCCACCGTCTGGGCTCACAACGGTCTTCGCCCCGACTTTCTCCGCCCAGCACCTCCGACACCGTCTCCGGCGGAGAGGTATCGGCGGGATGTCCTCGTCATACTCCGTCACAGGTGGCTCATGGATCTCGGCGGTCGTCACAATCATCCAGCCATCGTTCACCTGCACATAAGAGCAATTCTTCACATTAAAATACTTAAAACTTTCATCATGCAAAAAATGTCTAGAGAGGCTGTGTTGGAGGATGCGTCATTTAGAGAGAACAATTTTCTATTTTGAATGTGAAAGGAAGAAAGGGAAGAGTTTTCAGACAGAATCATTAACTGTGGCAAAGATGATACTAACAGTCTTCCAGTGTTAACTGAAACGTGTGCTACTCTACAGTGGTCTGAAAAAGAGTTGTGTTGGATGCATTCTGAGACATTCATTACTGGCGAGTTATTAAAGAAGTTTTGCCTTCAGTGCTGCCTTACCTTCCCGATGACTTTGCCACAGGCTCCATCAACAACAGCAGCCGGTGGCCGGGTCTTCTCCGCCTGCGCTGCCAGCAGCACCAACTCGTCTACGTCTGAGCGCAGCCGCCAACGCGCGGCGCTCATCCTCTGTGGGACATTTGTTTCTACTGTCACAATTTATTCATTCGTTGGTTTTGGTTTGTTTCCTACAGTTTATCTAAAGTCTAATATTTTCTGGATATTTACTCGCGACACAAAATAGAAATTACTGCAATGTCTAAGTTATCTTTGACTAATAATATTATTTTTAAATAAAAATAATTCCTTTCTGTATGAAGAATTCTCATTAAACGAATGTGTATGCTATCCGTCAACAGTTCCTGTGACTGGTGCTGCAAGCACATTTATATGATGGTACAAAAAAAGCTGTTGTTCCACACCGTACTGTTTATAACTCCCAGTAATTAATAAAGATTTTCTAAATACAGAAGTGTCAATAGCAGTCTGTAATGTATGCTTAATTATCTTATTAAGCAGCAAATTGCTACCCCTAACTCTGATTGTTGTTTTTTCAAAACATCTCGATGTTCCTCACCTCTGGCTTTCCAACCAGATCGGCGTCTATCAGATCTCCGTAAAAGTCATCATCTGACCCCCGGCCAGATCGGAGGCAGAACACGCCGAAAAGCCTCCGCAACATCTGTGAAGAAAAAAATAAAATCGCACTTCAAGTGTTGAGCAGAGCTTACACCTTAATCTACTAGAGTTACTGCGTGTCCATTTGGACTGCTGGACTGTCAGAAAGTCTGGAATGAGAGTAGGGCGAGGGTCCTACTAAGACTTTTTACTGTGAACAATTTGCAGTATGCAGATGAAACCACTAGAAGCGTCAAAATCTCCGATAACGTAGGACAATTTATAAACTCTGACCAGAGTAACGATTTTAGGTACTAAAATGATACACACAGAATCAGTGACTAGGCTCAGTGGCGTTGCTGGGACTCAAATTGGAGAGTAGAAGCTTCTCAAAAACAGTTTTCGGATAAGTGTTACGCCACACACATCACTGTAAAGAAAGAGGGGTTCCACCGTGAATTTCAATACTTCGTACGAACAGTACACGTGTTGTCATGGAACAAAATGAGGTGTTATAGTTTACAGATGGATACACTTTTGTTTTTCTTTTCGGTTTCTTTTTCTGTTCTTCACTGCAACAGACACCTATGGCCACACTAGTCCGTGTTGCTCGATGTATTCGTTCCCTCACCACATATTTCCACACATTCTTCGCCTTACCAGTTTAACATGGAAATGTGAAATGGGAATGACCTACGAGCAATTTGCTCGTAAACTGAGCCCAAAGAAAGAAAGACACCGGTGGATAAAGTAACAAATGTCCGGCAACCCGGCCACCTCTTCTTAAAGAATAACGGTGTACCCGTGGTCGATGGTCGAATACCATGTACTAAAGACGAGAAGGAATAGTCGACTCAGATAGGAGTGTGTCACTTGTGTTTGATACGCCTATAGATGGGTTCAGATTAACGCTCATCCATTTTAATTGATTTTGGTAGTTGCATTAGTACCTTCCATCAGGAGAAAGATGAAATTTCGTATCTGGAAACTAAATGTTAGTTTACTGCCACATAACTGTACGATTCTGCCACTGACGGAATGGGGTACATAGTTTCTCTTTCTGTTGTAGGATGCTCATCTGGCCTGATGAATCTCGTCTCAATCGAACTAGCACAGATAGTATCTATTGCTCACATTGGCATTGAGATGTAACTCAACATGGTGCCTTTGAATGTGCAGCTGTACGTGTCCTCTTTAAAACTGTGTATGCTTGCTACAGCTCACAATATATGATACGTGGCTTACAGTAAAGGCTACAAAATTCTCACAAACAGGAGTAGCAGTCGGCCTCATTGGAATGCACGTGCAACCACAACGAAATATACGGTGGTGATGTCTACCAAAATCGCAGTAACCTTTAAACGTTAAGAATGATCGAGAGAAGAAGGAACTGTGTTTGCAGCGAGATATATGTAAGAGAATGCTGTAAGTTAGCTGACTTAGTTGAAGGGAAGTAGAAATAAATCGGAAATATGCCAATCGTCTCTGCTGTGTTCTCATCAGAGTATTTGAGATCGAGTGAAAACTTTGATCTACATAAGACTACGGACCGCAGAACCATTATTTAAATGAAAATCAGATTTTAATATATCACGTTTCTGTATCTGAGAAAGAAGTGTACAATAATTTCTTGTAGGTCCATACAGATTGTTAATCCCGCGTAAGTCTTAAATACATCTGATAGTGAATTATTAATGTATTCAATAATGCTTGTAAATTTAAAACGAAAACCGTGAAGCGCATGTAGCACGTGATAGGAGGTGGATTATTCCTGCGACAGTTATATATAACAAGGGTCCCACGTTTTTCAATTTATATCTCGCAGGTACTTTCACAGATATTATAAAATCCCAATAACATATTCTCAAAATTATTTATATGTGGTTATGAATCCGTATGGGGATATGAGAAATTATTTAATGCTTTCTTGTTCTTCTTTAAAGACTCAGTAATTTAAAGGCTAATTTTTATTTAAATAATTATTTTCTGTTTAGCCTGCATCATGAATGGCATTTTCACTCGATTTCAAACATTTGGATGAGATCACAAGAATGAGGTAGATTTCAGCTTTATCTCCTGATACAACCAGTGTACCGTTTGCTCATGCGTCTACCTTGCGGTAAGACCATAAAGGGAAAAAATAGAGAGATATCAGCTCACACGAAGGGTTATTGTCTATGGTTCTGCCTGGGACTCAATCACGACAAGAAAAGGAAAGAAAAGAGGGAGATCACAGTTGTACACAAAGTACCCTCCACCACACACCAGACGAGATAGCGCATTAATATTGCATGGTCATCCACTTCTGACGTACATTGAAAGTTTGAGATCTCTATCTCAGTTGGAAAAATGCGCTGGTAAGCAGCGTACCCTCAGTCACACGCTAGAAAAAAAAGAAGTGAGTTGACATTGCATTGTCAGCAGTTTTGATCTACGTTGGAAATTTCAAATCTTTACTCGTCGGGTAATGACAGTGGTAAAGAAAGTACTCACACCACAAAAGAAAGAGATTTATTATGTCATTGTCATCCAGTTATGAGCTATAATGATACTTTCAAGACTCGAGCACATAGCTAAGTTAATTTGCAATCAATTTCAAAATTTGTACCGAACACACAGACAGAGAAGACAGCTACCTAACAGAAACGTGGTGAAAACACGAAACCAGCAGAAGTAAGAGCAGACATTCAGTAATTTTATGCTGATATGTTGAATCATGTCTGACAGTCTGAAACAGCTAAACATTGACAACTATGCACCGCTGACGTATTCGAGACCAGATATGCGCCTGCGTGAAACGAGGCTCTTCCTAGTTAAATAAATAACTTGCAGTGTTTCCTGGGGAAAATAAGTAACACCGATGGTGAAGATTTCATTCTGCAGTGAATTGTGTGTAAGTGTATGAGAGAGAGAAAGAGCAAGACAGACAGACGAGACACACAAACACACACACACACACACACACACAGAGAGAGAGAGAGAGAGAGAGAGAGAGAGAGAGAGAGAGAGAACTGGGTCCTGAGAGACGTGCTCGGATGGCTCAGCTCGTAACGCGTGTGCGCCCCAAAGTCACAGCTGACAGGGTTACTCAATGTCTGGTACAGGACTTCAGTTTCACTGGAAACTGAATTACAGTCAACACACTCGTACTACCGCAGATTGAAATAAACGCTATTGAAACACATTCCACCATCTTTTCCTGTTTAGGTCTATTTTTGGTGCACTGAATCAAGTAGTAATTTATTCTTAATGTATACATTTCTGAAACCATATTCCCTGCTGCACCCATTAATAGTAGGTAGAATCTTATTTCCGCAGCATGTACCATGTTTATATCCTTTTGTGTGGTAAACCTGGATTAAGATCCATAGAGCGTATTGAGTACTGACATGACATAGTAAACTTCACCTGTGTCTTGGTTTTGTAGCATATTTCCAACTGTTTGGGAAATTACGTTAAATTTTAGGATTTTGTTGCACATTCCATTGTCGGTATATCATAATTTGATCATCTGCGAATACAGGAATATTAAAACATCTGTCCCTGTTGATCTTTATGCCGTAGATGATACTTTGTTTCTCAGTCCTGACTGGGACATGTGTGTAGAGGTTCCACAGACAGGCCACATTGTTGTCGCACTGCCTGTGTTGTTATTTATTTAGACAAACTGCTCCCTACGTAGGTTATAAACTTTCCTCATTGCAAGGAGCTTCGACACATATGATTAGAAGCTTTGGGAAGCCTCTATTTTACATACTCTGCCAGATCCTTTTGTCAAAAGCCTTTTCATAATCAACAGAAGTTATTCCGTCCCTAAGTTAAATTCATTCCACTTCACTATCTGTTCTCTTATTCTAAAATACATTACCATTACAGGGTCGATCTATACTGAAACTAAAAGGCTTATGTGTCTAAACTCACTTAAATAAAATATTAAACAGCTAAGATGTGCAATGCAGCAGTGGATGAAGCGTCAGAAACAAAGAAGTTTCATGGCCCACGATCATACAACCCGGAAAATTTATCGATAGCTGAGACAACCAGTCGTATGATCAATTGTATGCAATTACATAGCACATAAACAACATGATAAACAGCATTTATTTACGCAACGCAACAAGAGCGTAACTCAAATGTGTGGTAGGAATGGGGTGTTGGGGGAGGGGTTGTAGTCAACACATATTAGCTATGCTGCGAAGTTGGGAATGGCTTAGAGATTTCACGATACATGCCGCTAGTCAGCATCCTTTGCATGTACTGCATTTCTGCACAATGATACAGAATTTTCACGCCTCTTTGGTTGAACAGGATCCTAATATTTTGCTAGGGGAGAAAGCTGCTTGTCCCTCCCATCTCCTTCCAGGTGGGTACCCCCGAGATCCAGCGCCAGCAAAAACATACAGTGTGTTTTTTGTGTACAGCTTGTGAATCACGAATAGCATACTTAACAATATTTCTAATACACGCACCATGCAGTACATAATATGACACAGCACGCTGATACGACGCAGAAAATTGTTAGTGCATATCCACTAAACCAGCTTCATAATAGAAACAAAAAACTATCGGAAATCATAGAATACAAAACACCTATCACAATACATCATTTATCAAAATCCTGTCCCAAGATTTTAGGAAATGCTCTGGTAGATTACTTTTGAAAACTGCTCTCCTAGATTGAAGATAAATTAAGATCACTGTAAACAATCGTTTATTTTCGGTAAAATGTTGCAGGTACAATTAAAAAGCCAAATAAACATACATACGACTGATTTGATGCGTGAGCCTCAGCGTTCAGCAGTACTGGTTGCAGTCGACATCAACAGCAAAGCATGTTAGTATGAGTGAGAGAAGAGCAACAGAAGACGCTGACTGGTCACTTACGGTTCCGTACAGCGTCCCACCCAACGCTGCCTTCGTGCGTTCTTCTGTCAGAAGAGCGTCTTCGACAAGCAGTTCAGGTATTCAGTTAAAGAGCTTGTCTCACACCAGAATAAACACTATAGCACAAACAACTGCTCAAAGAAAATCACGCAAGCACAGACAATATGTTTACGCAACACGATTCGCAATCGCAATGTTGCTACGCAACTGCTCGCTTCATGTCATGCGATATATCATTGTTGAAAAATTCGCCCTGGATATTAGCTAAAGAGCGACGATTGCTACCGATGGTACCACAGCGCTTTACCAACCATACGTAATACGTGACTGGTCTGTCACAATCATAATGTCCCACAATAACTGCAGTACAAAAGTAAAACTTCCATAAACAAGGAATTTGTAGCTTTCATCAGCGAACGATAGTATCGAATATAAACGTCACTCTCAGAATTATTATTCGTGTTTTATGTCAGGTGAACGAGTATGAAATGTCTCGAAACATAGCTAATGTGATGATGTGATACAGGTCCATACATGTGAGTGCAGCTACAGGCACGACCTACAGGATTATATATCATGTTTGCTATAGAAGCAAGGAGTGGAATTACACCAATACCCATACTTGTTCGAAGAGTACAACAAATCTCTTTCACCACAGAGGTATCTTCGTTTATTTTGTAATAAGATGTGTGGTAATAGTGTAGACTGCTTATGAATATGAACGGATTCGAAACATCCGTATCTTGTGAAGTTTGAATAACATTGAACTTTTAGCTGGACTAAGTTTGTTTGCACCAGACATTGACGAAGAAGTTTCGATACTTATGAAACGAAGCTCTGAGTGGAAGTGTAGTTCGTTTGGGTACAAAAATGGCTCTTTTCTGAGCTTGAATAATATTAAGCTGGAGATCGACAGAGCGAGCTTCGAAACAGACTAAGAGATAGATACAAATGTTTCAGAGGGCCTCTGTAGTTCGCGAAGACCACACCACCAGTATAATGCCGAATTAACTTCAGGGGACGAAACTGTATTGTGAGACACTGTCGAATTGCATATGCGGTAGCTTATAATAGTTTCTCCAAGTGGTTTTATATTATTAACAGTTACCATGTACACACACGTTTGAACACTTCGAACGTGGAGGATGTCGTGATGGTACGAAAGTGTTACGGACGTGAAACTTGGCACACAATTCCTAGGTCAGTGACGTAAGTGAAATATACGAAAAAAAGAAACAGATTGATACGAGTTTATTATTAACAATGGGAATATATACGATCACAATTAATGGATAATTCCAATATTATTCTTGCACCCGAAAGTGAAACATAATGAATTGAGCACAGTACTGGACGTAACGTCAGAAGAACTATAAACATTGTTAAATAAAGATTTCAAGACATTAGACATACAACAGTAACAAAAGTTGTAAATATCAATATTCAGAATCCAAAAAAACGTATCTAGAGGAAGGACCTAATAAACTGTAAATTCTTCCCTCTGCCACACGGCTGATAGATACCGTAGTAGACACACTGATTAATTCTCTTTCACATCTGCCCATTTGCTTTGGTTCTGTAATAAAAAAAACTGAAGGGAGTCTCTTCTACATCACCATAGACATATTTAAATATATATTCTGAAATAAATTATCCATTTAACATTTTCCCCAATATCCTGGAAAGATGAAAAATTTCTGAAAATGTCAGTTTTCTTTAATATGAACAAAACATGCGGAATTATAGTCTCGTTTTTAGAGACAAATTCTACTGAACCTAAACGTGATGTGCATGATTATACACTGTCCATTATTATTAATTAGAAATGATTTAGCAGCAGTTGGGAATTTTTTCATTCTTGACAGCTCTTGCGTTTTTGTTTCCGTTGCTCATAACTAATCGGTTACCGACGTTCGATACGTGATTGGTCGTCCTCGGCACCGATTATTCACCACGCAACCACCAACTTCATACCACAAGGGAAGAGCTAGGGACACCGTAACTGCACTGATATCTTAATGGGGGAGATAGCAGTGGTATACAAAGTACCCTCCGGCAGACACCAGATAAGATAGATCATTAATATTATATTGTCATCCACTTCTGACCTACACGCGAAGTTTCAGATCTCTCTGTCAGGGCGAAAAGGCACTGGTATACAAAAACCCCTCCTTCACAAGCCAGACATTGCACTGTCACTAGTTTTGATCTAGGATAGAACATTCAAATCTCTGCTTGTCGGGAAATAACAGTGTTAAACAAATTACTGGGATAAGAAAAGGGACTTATTTTCGCATTCTCGTCCACTCATGAGCTACGTTGAGAGATTCAAGTCTCTAGCGCATGGCTCAGATAATTTGTAATCAACTCCATAATCTATACCGAACAGCTGTACTGACAAGAGAGCTAGCTAACAGAAACGGTTTGAAAAGTGGCGCTCTTCTAGCGGGTCAGATGTTACAGAAAAATGCTGTGAAACCACGAAACCAGCACAAGTAAGCATTCAGACATTCAGTAATTTATTCCTCATACAGTAAATCATGTGTTAGTCTGGAACAACTAAACATGTGACAACTACGTACCGCTGACGTATTCGAGACCAGCTGTGTGCCGGTGTGCAACGAGTCTCTTATTGACTAAATAAACGGTTTGCACTGTTAGTGTTCCTGGGAAAAACTGTAACACCGAAGATAAAGATTTCATCCTGCAATGAAATGGGTGAACGTGTATAAAAGGCAGAAAGAGTGAGGCCCCCGAGACGTGCTCGGATGGCTCATTTGGTACCAGGAGTGCCCGCAAAAGTTGCAGCTTAGGGTATTAGTCAATGTTCACTGGATGTCTGAAACCGACGCCAACAGACAAGCTCTACCATCTTGATGGGATTGCACCTCCTGCAGTGCGAAGAGAAGCGGCAGCCTATAGTGAAAGAGCGAGGGCTGAGATGGCAGAGAGCCACCCCCTCCACAAAACTCAGCCAGCCACCAAACGCTTGAAATCTAGACGCAGTTTTCTCAGAGCAACCGAAGATTTTAGCGACCAACCTGAATCTAGGGTGGAGAGATGGAAGCGGTCGGGAGAAGTGCACTGGATGGAACCAAAGGAAGAATTGGCACCAGGTTACGATGAGGACTGGGTGGTCTGGAGATCATTAAACAGGCTACGCACCAACACTGCACGGTCAAGAGATAACCTTCTGAAGTGGGGATATTCTACTACATCTAATCTCTGCGACTGTGGAGAGGTGCAGACGACCCAGCACATGTATAACTGCCCTGAACTGCACTTTAGAGGATCTGATGTTGGCAACCCCAAATGCTGTCGACGTAGCCCGCTTATGGGCGAAATGCCTATAACATTTTGTTTCTGTGCACACATATTTGTATATATTTTATATATTTTATATATTTTTTCATATGCCTGTAATTAATTTTTTTTCTATGTGCTATTCATTTTTTTTATATTCCTGTATCCATGGTACTTCTGACACGAATAAAAAAAATCTATATATTTCGCTAATAAACAACTAGGTGAGGCTGAACAGATGTTCAATGTCATTTTATACTGGAAATGATTTAGTTCATAGGAGAGCAGACACGGCAACTGGGTTAGCAGTTATTAAAACAATGGAGATTTTTGTTTCGGCTGGATCTCTCATGAAATTTCAGTAGTCCTCTTTCTCCTCCTAACATTAAATATTTTCTTGGCACCCACCTGCATAGGGAGGAATGTTCATTATAAAAAATAACAGCGATCTGAGCTTGCCCGTAAAGATTTAAGTGTTCATTTCACCCGCACACTTTTCAATTGCAGAATGATAGACAAATAGCATGAAGATTGTTCTGTGAATGTTCTGTTAGGCACGTAACTGTGAATTGCAGTGTAAGGATGTTGATATAGATGTGGTTGCAGTTGGATGTTTTTGTACCCTCTTCAGCAACGAACTATTCCGCAGATTCATCTTTTGTGAGCACATATTTGTAACAGTGGATGAGATTGTAATCTCTTTATGCACAGTACACTTCTTTTTTTTTTTTTTTTTGCATTTCTATTTTTCTTATCAGGCCAGTGAGTCATGTTCATGTAGGATTCGGCAGTGATGGTGAAAGCTTTAGTAACAAATGATACAAAAAGCTCCATGTTTGCATAGAGTGGGAAATCTCTTTAGGGCAGATACTTTTATGTGGGTAACTTATTTTCTTCCACTTCCTGAAGAATAACATTTACGTATTCGCCCTAATCGCTGTATGAACACCAACATCAAACAGGGGCAGTCCTGTTTGAGGAGCTGTATACAAGATACAAATTAAGGCAGCAAGCTTGCTTATTTCCAGATAAGCATTGTCAAATTTATTTAGCTGACAGATCGACAGGAAACCATACGGGATTTAAAACCCTTCTGATGAAAAAGAATAATATACATACTACTTAAAGAGTTATTATTCCAGTAAAATAAATGAAAGTGATTTTGATAGAGGTATATCTTGCAAGTGAAAATGGCCTTATTCAGCTAATAAGACTTCCGGGTAGTGGTATATGAAAAGATACCGTTCGGAATACCGCCGCCTAATTGCAGAAGTTCTCGCCAACAAACTCGGTATAGTAGTTACGTAGAAGGGCAGTGTACAAGAAATCAATGGATAGTAAGGCGCACAACATCATGCGCTTCATTGTAACCTGTTACGCACATATTAATGGAATATTTCGTCCATGATTCTCTAAACCTTTTGGAAAACGTCATGTCAAAATAAGGTCATGGTTGCTCAGTATTGTCCTACAGTGAATGCGCCACGTAGGCGATCTGTGTCTTTTTGCAGTCGTATCACATAATACTGCAAGACTGTTGTCGTAATAGCCCACTTCTCCACTGTTGGGTAAATATCCATGGCTTGTTCTTATCGTGGAGATGATGGAGTCTCGAGGACTGCTAGCAATTATTACCTGTCTTGAAAAGTTACAATTACTACGATTTTCAACCTTTTCAACGGCTGTGTATGCTGGAAGCACTTTTTCATCGCCGTGCAACAGTTTTTCTTCGTAGTCGATAAAGTTACATCGTCTCTTTCTGATTCATGAAGCTGATGAAGAGTAAAACATAGTTCCATATCTTCGTAATCTTTTTTTATGTGAAGGTTTCCACTGGAATAAGCTTCACTGTTTTTCCTGTGTTGTACTTTAGTTTCTTATCTCAATCAACCATGGTAACTGTTGGTCCATTTTCATGTGGAAACCTTATACAAAAAACTCTCCACTTCCCTTTTATCTGTTGCAAATCATTACAGTGTCAAAGAGATAGTCCATCATCCGCACGAACAAGAATCACTTGTCCCTTTCCCCTGCCTGAACTACTAATTAAATGTTAGTTACCTTTTATCATAGTGCCTGAATGATTTACACATGTCACGGTAATTTCTTCTGGAAGAAGTTCGCGCCTTTTGTTAAATAATAAGTAACATTTTGAATTACCAACGTTGCACTTTTCCTTGTTGTGTGCATTCTGACTGTTAGGTTGTGAATGAAAACTGTTGAAATCAACAGTTTCGTGGATAGCGTGTTACGAATTATTTGACTGGAACCGTGCGCAACTGAAGGGATGTAAAGCCAGAATAAGCACTTGACTTTTCGGCAGACTAGAAAGACCAAGTCACAGAAGTCACGTCTCACACAAAAGAGAAAACTTTTCAAACATTAATTGAAAAATCATGCATGACGGGCAATTTCATTGTTGGTTCCACAGAAGGTAAGCCAAACATCAATGCAGACATTGTAAAATAAATTCAACATATCATACTATTATATGTTTAATACTAACTGTATAAGTACATTTAATAACATTTATCACAAATTAAATAGCATACTTCGCATCCAAAACTTTGATGTTTTGGCGTTTAGTTGCAAATCGCATTCTACTACAAAAAGGGGGGCGTGGTGAGCAGTCCTACTGAGTGGAACATCTCAAAAATTTCCATCCTGTTTTGTGATGCTGTCTGTGAGCTGCCCTCGTCACACGCTACAGTGCTGTGTCGACTGACCCAGTGCACTCTTCGTCATATCCGCTGGAATCGGGCGCTGGCGACACTTCTCGTCATAAGCGCGCTGTCTGCCGTGGGTGCCTACCGACCCCGACGCTGACGGGACCATGGTTGGCGACGCTGTGATGCCGTGCTGCTGGCCTCACCGATGCCGCTGCCATCGTATTTCTCCAGCTACTGCTAGAAAGAAGTGAACTATGGAAGTCCAGGTGCTATGTCCACACATTTCATATGACAATCCTTCAGAGAGCCGTGGACGTCTTCCTGATGGGGTTTGTATGTTAGTTAAATGTTGAGACTTTGATTTGATTTAAAACGTTTATTGTCTCTAGTGGTTTGGACTCCAATTTTGTAACCTACATCTACATTTCTACATTTATACTCCGCAAGCCACCCAACGGTGTGTGGCGGAGGGCACTTTACGTGCCACTGTCATTACCTCCCTTTCCTGTTCCAGTCGCGTATGGTTCGCGGGAAGAACGACTGTCTGAAAGCCTCCGTGCGCGCTCTAATCTCTCTAATTTTGCATTCGTGATCTCCTCGGGAGGTATAAGTAGGGGGAAGCAATATATTCGATACCTCATCCAGAAACGCACCCTCTCGAAACCTGGCGAGCAATCTACACCGCGATGCAGAGCGCCTCTAAGCCTTGACCCAAGCTCTGGGGTGAATGGGCTGTAGCAACGGCAAAATGTCACAGTTCCCACTATTCTGAGACGTTTACTGCCCCTCCACCCCAATGATCCTATTGACAGAACAGGAATAGTATCTTGCTGTACATAAGCGTTGGACAAAGATGCCACGTCAAATGATTTTCTTACTGAAGAAGCTAAACCAATAGCTACTGTTATATTTATTCAGAACAAATCCACTGGGACTGAAGATAAGATGGCATCTTCAATCTCACCACATAAAGCAGATAGACTCGTTCTGCTCTGCGAGGAAGTGGAACGATCTTTTTCAGTCCCTGCATGCAGAATCAGCCTCACCGGGCTTTTGTTAATGACAGAAACTGCAGCGATGTGGAAAACCCGAACTTCATGACTGAGCGCTGTCGTGTTCCTTGTTGTAGGGAATGTTGTTCGATAGGGCATGCAACTGATAGCTGCCTGAAAATTCAGAGACAGGGCATTCCACAGCAGATATCATCGCAAAGTAATATGCGGAATGAGAGTTCGCAATGGGGAAACGGAGAATCACTGGGTGGAAACGAGTGTGACGCAGGCTCCCTGCAAGAACAATGAACCCAGTGATAACGGAGAAATCGGTGAAGCGGCAAACATTGTCTTAGACTTAAACTCAGAGGAAGTACCATCGAAATATTAATAGATACACGAGCACAAATTGCTATTTTATTTGTTTCACAAAATGATAAGAGCGCACTCATGCTCTTGTGCTTTTAAAATAAGTCGTTTAGGCGAGGAAATAGCGGTTCCTGCCATTACCTATCTGGTAGATTTGCATATTGATCGGAGAAGGTATAATTTCGATATCGAAGTGGTGAGAAACGTAGTCTTCACTCAGAAATCATACACGCTACTATTTCATCCATAATGTATTGTTGAGGAAACTGTTTAGTAACATCTGGCTGTAGGGGTAATTCAACATTATGCCAGCCCCTGGTCATCGCCAATTTTCATGGTCGCAAAAAAAGTCAATCAGATGAGAGAAAGCCTACATGTTGATATGAGAGTAATAAATAAGGTAATGACCATTGAAACTTACCCTCCACCCTGTATCAGCGACACACTGGATGTATTAGAAAACTAACAGCACTTTACCAACTTTGAAATAATTACCACCAAGTTTGAATTGCACAACAAGATCGGCCAAAGCCCTCTCGTGTGCTTCCTTTTGAGCTTCCTTCCCGACTGTGTGTTTATCTCTATACACCTTTTCGTCTATGGAATTTTCTTGCCACTTGTCAGAGATTCTCTGACTTATTATTGAGAGATTTGAAGCGGGCTGTATGTCTTGTGTATTTAGATGATCTAATATTGTTTTCGAAAACAATCGAGGAACATGTGGAGGATATGTGTTGTTCAGGTAGCAGAGTGCCCATTTAAACCTGAATTATCAGGCTGCAGGATGCTAATTTAAGCCTGAAGATTAAAATGTGCGTATGTCGTGGTCGTTAGTAACTTAATGTGTTCCCACGTCAGTGAGTTAGCGTTTTTTTTTCCCTCTGCATCTCACAGGCTTTCCACAACCACATCACATGATGCTTTCCACGCAGTTGTGACTGCACTACCAATTGGACTGCTCCTGTCAGCAAAGACTAAATGATCTGCATCTATTCATCCATCTTTAGTACCTGACCTACTGCCAGGGGAAAATAAACGTATAAGCATGCATGGATTGCTCTTGCCACATGCACCTGGAGGTACTAGTCAATCTAACAACGTACTTCTCGTAGCAGCTATGATTAGTAGGCTGTCAATGAAATTACACTGAAATATTATTGTTCAGTACACTGTCCTCAGTCACAATGAGAAATATCTGCACTTACTGCCCTAATATTCTGTATATAAGTGTGATTCAGCTGACCCCACCAAGGCCAATTTATTCAAAATGCAGTGTTAACCTGACTTTAAAAGACTGTGCACAAGATTTTCATATTTGCTCGCTGGCTTCGTGAAAACAATTAGTCTTACAAAACCAATGAACTGGAGCTAGTTGCAGGAATTTTAATGTAGTTAAAATTCGCAATGGGACCTTTAAATGTACCCCAGCTCTGACACTTGGCCTCCAACGGTCTCGATTTCTAGTACGTTATTAATGAAAATCCCTCCTACTATTGTACAAAAATTTTCGACTGCAGAAATTATTTTCCACATTCGACGTTCTATAGTCTTCATTGACTAGCCTTATTACGCCACCAGCTTAGTCGAGCACCAACAGCTTGCGAAACTGACGTTGTGTAAATCGTACACAACAATTTTTTAATTTTATCAGCGTACAATACACAATAATATCGTTGTATTCGCCAGGCGAACTGATTACGAAACTACCATGCCAGTAAGGATAATTTTTTTATTGAATTATGAACGAAATTACTTTTACCAAAAGTTTACAAAGATCGATTTCTTTCATTACTAAACATGAGAACGTGAAAATTAATAACGTTAATATAATAACCCCCTGGCCGGAGTAGCCGAGCGGTCCTAGGCGCTACACTCTGGAGCCGCGCGACTGCTACGGTCGCGGGTTCGAATCCTGCCTCGGGCATGGATGTGTGTGATGTCCTTAGGTTCGTTAGGTTTAAGTAGTTCTGAGTTCTAGGGGACTGATGACCTCAGAAGTTAAGTCCCATAGTGATCAGAGCCATTTGAACCATTTTGAACATAATAACCCAACTAACAGAGACCAAAACTGGTTAAGTGTGGGAAATAATTTGAGTAGCCGGAAATCTTTGTTTCGAATCAGGAATGAGTGCCACAAACAAAATAACAGAAATTCTCAGTGGTTGAGGGTTAGGTGTGGGGACAGAGGATTACTTGAAGGTCACGTTTTCTGTTTTTCTTGAATTACTCGAAATGCTTAGCGTAAAACGGAAACGAATCTCAATACAAAATTTAGCTACATTAAAATTCTTACAAAGAGTCAAGAGAAAATCAGCAGTGGTAGGATAGCTATATCGCCCTGGTGCTTTACTGTCTAAGACTGATTTCACAGGTACCTCAACGCAGATGTTTAGGAGAATCTGGAGTTACATTTTGCCCTCAAAGGCAGTTTCTATTCTCCCTGTACAGTAGGGCTTTTCAGGCTCATTGACGACCTGAGGGGTTGGTGTTGCACTCCTCTCGTGCCGACCCGCCGCCTTCCCAGAGATTACGCCTCCATCCCAGCCTTTGCCTGTTGGTCCAGAATGCCTCTACTCTGTCCACATTTTTATTCTCTTTATTGTTTTGATTTCTTAGTTTTAATGGCTTGTCTTAACCGCTCTTTTAACGACTTGTCTGTCCTCCTTTTTTCTGGGATTTTATCTCGTTTTTTGTTTTTGTCTCAGTTACACTTAGGTTTTCCTGGATTTGCCTTCCGCTTCGTTCCTTTGACGGACGCTCCTGGCTTGTTATTTAACGGAAGAAGGGCTGATGACCCTGCAGTTTGGCCCCTTTCACTCCAAACCGACCAGTCAACCAACCATCTAACGTAAACAGGACAATTACATGACCACAGTTCTTACTCATTCCTCGCCTCAAAATTATCAGTCTTGGAGAATAATTTAATGTCAGTCAAGAGTTTGTTAGAAACCCCAACTGGTCTGCTGTGTGGATACAATGATGATTTATAAAATGATTTAAAGAATATTGCATTTTAGTAATTCGTTAGTAACTAAGTTTACAAGAAGTTGTCATAGAGTATCGAAACTTTGGTTGTGAGGATTTCTCAAAACGTGTCGCTGAATGCGTTGACAGAAGTGCTTTTGTTGATTTGGAAGCACAGAACTCTAGTCCCCCTCAATGTGGTATGCTCCATAGTGGGGACGGTTTAGTTGCCATTGTTGGAAACGCTTCTGGAATATTTTGGAATGACTGTTTCCGTGGTATCTTCTTTTGACTAAAAGAGTTTACCATTCAGAGACATTTTCAGCTTTGGAAGTAGCCACAAGCTATTTGTCGCCATAACTAACTGAAAGGGAAGAGTGAATCAGATGCTAAGAGTAAACAGATGCGATATCAAGATGATGCTAATTTTTTGCAGCGCACAGGATGTGCTGCCAAATGCACCGTGCAGCATCACATAGAGGATTTACCATCCCATGAGAGTCAGAAAAGTGGTCAACAGTACGTTGATATCGCTGCGGATCTGCCAATCCACTGCGTATCCGTACCTCTTTTATCAAGTTCCAGATCTGTTTTACGATGATCTTTCATGATGAAATGCCGCACTTGTCCAATAACATTTCGGCTCGTTGAACGTATGCCTTGCCACGGTTCGCTATCCACATTTGAAGCGGCTCTACAACTCCTTTATGCGTTACTTGCTCATGGCATCGTCCCCAAAAGCTTGTTGAATCTTGAGAATGGTCTTGTCAAGATTTTTTTGAAAATTTGATCAATGTGGCTGCTCAGTTTGTTCCATGATTTACAAATTATTGGAATCTGGCGAGCGTTCACTACACATCCTCGCTCGACGACATCTGCATCACTAATCTGCAATTCACACTTAAGTGCCACGCAGAGAGTTTATCGAACTAACTTCACACTATTTGTCTAACGTTGTGGGAAATACGAATGCTTAAATCTGCGAAGTCTGATTCCTCTTATTTTATAGCGATGAACATTTCTAGTTACGTACGTTGGCGTCAACAGAATATTTTCGCACTCAGAGGAGAATGTTGGTGATTGAAATGTCGTGAAAAAATCTCTCCGCAAAGGAAAACGTCTTTGCTTAAATGACGGCCACTGCAATCGCATCTCATATTCTTGACACTATTTCCCCTATTTGGAGAATATACAAAACAATTTGCACCTCCCTTTCTTCCTCCATCGATTCTACCTGATAAGGATCCCACATCACGCAGCAATACTCCAGAAGGGGACAGACCAGTGTAGTGTGGACAGTCTTTAGTAGACTCGTTGCATCTTATAAATGTTCTGCCAATAAAACGCATATTTTGGTTCTCCTTTCCACAACATTAACTGTGTGATGGATACAATTTAAGATATTCCAAATTGTAAACCTTAAGTATTAACTGATTCTACAGCCATTAGATATGTTTATCATGCCATCGAAATTTAACGAATTCCTTTCGCAATCTTATATATGATCATATGCTTTTCGTTATATATAGGCATTGCCGCTTCTCGCACCATATACTTATTTTATGTAACTCATTTTTCAATATGGTTTTTTCTTTTGTCTTAACTAGGCTTTAAATAACAGCATCATACGCAAACAATTTAAGAGGGCTACCCAGCCTCCTAAATCGTATATTTATATTAGTAGTTGGGAAACACCTGATATCACTTACGATTTAGTCGATCACTTCCCGTCAGTTACTATGACCTGTAACTTTTGTGACAGAATATTACGAATCCAGTCTCGGAACAGATACGTTATTCCAGAGTCATGCAATGGAATCAATTGGAGATAAGCACTCATTACCGCTTGGAAATACTGAGCTAGTCGTGTTTCACAATAACGATATTTTGTGAATTCGCGCTGGATGTTTGTCTGTAGATCGTTGCCTTCGAGGTAGTTCATTATTTTCGAACATAGTGTACGTACCAAAATTCTATTGCAAATCGACGTCAGTGACATGGGTCAGTAATTTGGCAGATTACTCCTGTATCCACTCTTGAGAATTGATGTAATATGTGGAACTTTCTAATCTTTGGGTACACATCTTTAATCGAGCGAGAGGTCACTTATGGTTGCTAAGCACAGAAGTATAGCAAACTCGCGTAGGAAGACCTGCGTTTACTAAGCTATTTAAGTTACTTTGGCACACCGAGTGAACCTACATTTAAGTTACTCAAGTTAAAGAAAACAGCACGATAAAATATGACGTCCATAATTGTAGACGCCAATGCTAATGTCGGAAGGGAGACTATTTGGCAGTGAACAGGATGGACTCAAAATCGATAGTAAATATATTGGAGTCGAACACTCAGCTATCCAAATGCAGAAAGTCTAAGGGTTATGAACAACCATTTTTCTCGGAAGTCCGCTCGAATATCGTCAGCTGGTAGGACAAGGAAGCAGTTAGGCCGTGCCCTGATAAATCAGAGGTATTAAAGCAATGTTTGAAGGTTAAAAACGTAAGGCAGGCACAAAACACTCTTTAGTAATGACGGAGGGTCGGCAATCAATAGCAATAGCAAACCCTAACGGAGGACAGAGCAAAGCAGAAAGAAATATTGACGGAGAGTAAGTGACGAATAATGACAAGACAGAAGAGTTTGTTACTAAGCTTCAAAACACATTTAAGTTTCTAGCAGTGGAAGGCGACTGGAAAACGATTAAGAAATGTGGAACAATACGCAGTAGAATAGTTCGGAAAAAGAAAAAAAGGAGGAACAGTACATGATTCACAGAAGAACGTCAGCCAGAATAAAAAAGAAATGCGACTGGAAACTGATAAAAAAATGTGGAAGAATACGCAGTAGAAAAGTTCGGGAAATGAAAAAAGGAGGAACAATACATGATTCACAGAAGAACCTCAGCCAGAATAAAAAAGAAAGAAGAGTAGATAAGGAAAAACACGTGCACTTTAAGAAGCCAATAGGGAAACCAAAACTTCTCTGACACGGAAAAGAAGAGAGAATATAGATAGTCTAATTAAAAGGGGAGAACAGAAAAAAATCCAAGAGATTACGTCAAGTGGGTTCTTCAGGAAAAGGTATAAACCACGGATATATGAGGTTAAAGATGGAAGTGCCAACACAATTCTAGAATGAACAAAATGTATGGTCTTTAAGATGGCATAAGGAGCATCTAAATGTTGATAATGAAGTACAAAAATGGAGGAATAATACAAATATCAGAACATAGATCGCTTAGTTGGTCCGCCGACAATGTAAGTGACAATAGGCGCAATCAAAACAATAAACGTAAGAAAATAACGGGGAGATGTGGAATAACTGCAGAACTGCTTAAGAAGCGAAGACACACTACAGCTAAATAAATACACAAACTCATGTTTAACGTTTGAAACGAAGAAAGAGTTCCAGAGCACTGGATGCAGAAATTTTGCATTTAGCATGGGAATAAATATTACTGTACTGAACTTTGCAGATGACGTAGAACTGTGAGAGTCGTTCAGTACGTAATGCCCCATGTCTTTTTTTTTCTTTTGTTTAACCACTAATACATACAGACAAACATCGTTGTTGGTGCTTCACATTTGATATTTGTTCGGAGTGCCGGTGAATTTTAGAGACGTTCTGGCAGATGGCAGAGCAGTCGCACAGCGTGAAAATGACGTCTACATACGTGCTGTTTTTCAATTCTTCTGTGCAGAAGAAGAAACAGTGTTGGGCATGCACAAACGTCTGAGAGCAGTTTATGGCGATGCTGCAGATCGTAGGAGTACAATTGGGCGACGGGTAAAGAAATTTACAGCCTCAGAAAATGCAGAAACAGAGCTCCATGATCAGCAACGCTTTGGACGCTCCGTCACTACCACTGCTCCAGACATGTTGAATAGTGTGGCTGCCCACCACAACTCGACACTTGGTTCTACAGTTGTCGGCCAGCATTGTAAGCGCGTCTGCATTGATCGAGACTCTCGGATATTAAAAGAGGTGCTCACGGTGTGTTCCGTGAATGCGCATAGGAGACCGTAAGTTTCAAAGTAAGACCATTTCATCTGAATTGTTGGAGCATTTTGAGACCAACGGAGAGGCCTTCATGTCACGGATCGTAATGGGGGATGAAAGATCGGTGCACAACTTTGCGCCAGAAACAAAATGGCTACCCATGGAGTGGCATCATCGTCATTTATAGCAGTGACAGTCTTCTGGGGGTTTGATGGTAACATTGTCGTGAATGTCCGCCCCCGGTAGCTGAATGGACAAAGTGACTTATTGTCAATCGTCTGGACCCAGGTTCGATTCCCGGCTGGGTCGGGGAATTTTCGCCTCTCAGGTACTGTGTGTTGTGCTGTCCTCATCATCATCCTATCACCCTCATTGAGTGCAGGTAGCCGAAGTGGCGACAAATTCAAATAGCGGCACCCGGCGAACGGTCTGCCCGACGGGGGGCCCTAGTCATACGATTAAGTAAATAAATTTTCGTGGATGTGATGCCAAGAGGGTCAACCATCATTCGTGATTCAGAAGACTCTGAATAAACTCAGGAATAACATCAACAACCGTTTCCGACATGTGCGATCAAACAAGAATTCAGCAGAATTCGTGCTCCAGCATGATAATGCATACCCACACACAGAGCTGAGAACCCGGGAACACGTCGCCAAATTGGGTTGGACATCATTGCCTCATCCACCCTACAGTCCAGACCAGGCACCCTCGGTCATGCACCTGTTTGGACCGCTTAAAGATTCTCTATGGGAAAACACTTAGAAGATGACGAGAGAGTCAGTCATGCAGTGAAAACATGGCTATGCCTAGAGAACAAGAACTGTTCCCAGCAGGGAATTCATGCTTTTGTACAACGTTGGCGTACGTCCATAGAACGTGATGGAGAGTACGTAGAAAAATAGGATATGGACAGGACATGTTGATGTATGTCACCAAATTCTGACTCTTAACAATAATATGCTCTGAGGAAAAAAAGTTGGGCGGTACATATTGTACGACCCTCGTAATCGCTCAAGACGTAGATAATCAGAAAATACCGGCAAGAAAGCTATTTAAAGAATGGAAAGTTAGGTCGGTGAGAGGTAAATTGACGAGAAAACAAAACTCGTGCGAGTAGAAAGAAAAACAAAGCAAAAAGGAGGGAAGCTCAACAGATTGATAACCAAATAGCCGAAGTAGTAGATGAGCTTAAATATCGAAGGGTGGAAATAAACTACATAATTAATGAAAAACAAGAAGTAGAACAGAGGATCGAAAGGCGATCTTGAGCGTTCACTCAAAAAGTTCGTCACCCAAAACATTTCCAAGAGGAACCAAAAAATGATAGAAAGATGTAAATTTTTAACATAATCTCGAAGAAAAATAGTTGGGGCAGTCTGTGATGGAGGAAAATAGCGTAGAAGAAAGTTCATGGAGCTCTGTGAGATGCATAATGAAGCAAATATTGTTGCGTTAGCCAAGGCGAGGAGACAGAGAATTAACGACTGTGGAAGACTGTCACCTATCACATCAAAACCGAAGTAAGTCTAGCACGCTTAATTGGTTGGAGCCGTAGAGAAGATGATTCGATACATTTTCAACTCATATGTGTGTGACAACCACTTCCAATCGTTCGTATGTGTTTCTGAATGCCACCTACTGGATATTAATTTGAATGAGTGTATGTGTATGTATGAACTGAACGAAACTCCTTTGTGATGTCGACATACGTTTCTGTGAGAGTTAATAAGCCACTATGAGAGGAAGGCCTCATCCAAACTTCTGCACGCATTACTCTCTCTTCAGGTCGTTGGCATGATCACAGTTTCCTTTGTCCGAACATCTATTTTTTCGTGACTTAGGGCACGATTAATAATTTATCAGGATATCGGTTTCAGGTTATAGTATGTACCCTGTAATTTTTCAGTATCAACACAATTTTCAAACTTCTATCATCGCTTCATCTACCATCACTTCGCCCACTTACGTGCCCGCCTACCCCCTCCCCCCCCCCCCCCCCCCCCCGCCGCCCCACAACATTCATTGTATTTCCATTTCAGTGGTAACTATGTATTCTGCTCTAACTTTTCACAGCTCCTTTTGTCTGTATTCGTGTATCACATGATACTTCCAGTATACATCCCTGTATCACTCGCTTTGAAATCATCGGTTATGGAGTTGCTTTCGTTTTTAAAATCCAACTATTACTGCCATACCTCGATCTGTTAATACACACTCATGGTTATTTTACTATTCTCTTAAGCGAGTGTACTATTTGCAGTGGAACCCTACAGATTACGAGGAAATGGAACCATGTCCTCCATCATAGCCGTTAGCAGTTATGGTAATGGAAACGCCGTGTGGTATGGGGCTTCCCGTTCGACTGATGCAAGTCTTCCAGGTTGGCGCCACTTCGGCGACTTCCGTGTCGAAGCAGTTTATGGTGGAGAAGCGCGCTAAGATCAGGACAGTGCAGTGCGCAGACTGGAGAAGGGCTCACGAAACGAACCAGGACTGCTCAGTGCATTTGATTACAGCGGGGCTGGAACCAAAGCGGCACGGTGCATAGCGGTATACAGTGGAGCTGAGCAGAGCGAACACGTGTGTTTTCTTACCAAGAACAGCGAACACACGAGTACAAATGACTGTTGAGGCAACACCGGCTGTTTTCGTGTGTTGCTGTTGGTCGCAGAGTCAATACTATTGCTGACTGCAGTTTTCCTGTTGTTGCAGTGTTTAGAAAACTGCATCAGAAGAATCCTTGATAGCAAATGTCTACACTTGGCGTCCTTTATGGAACTAGCGGAACAAGTATCATCACAACTAACACAATTTGGGGAAGTTACCTGATGAGGTGACAGCATTATTACAAGCTACAAGAACAAAATACATTTCCATAAACTCTTACTTCTTTAATTGCCTTTAAACAATAGGCAATAATAAAGCTGAAGTATCATAACTGACAAACATGTGAAAATTGCGTTTTATTATGTGAAATAAGTTTATCACCAACCTGTCATTTGGACACCTTCATTTGAAGCTCTGTTAAAGTATCGTCCTGTCTGATAAGTGACTTGTACAGAAGTCCAGGTTTCTACGGTATGTTGCTCATGGACACTCAGGGATCTTTCTGTGTCTGTGTCAGCGTTGTGGAGGAAACGTACATTTTACAATATCGTCAGCAAATTCAAGTGAAGTGTGTACTCTCCTCCAAAATATGCACCACTTTACGCTCATCATACGTACAGCACATTAAAGTAACGAAGTGGTCGGGAAATGCATTTGTCAAAATATTATTTCGTTGAATATAAAGCCTGTCGAATGTAAGAGTTGAAAAAATGCGTCAAAATTGGATATGTATCGTCTGTAACGTATCCAAAAGGCAACACACCTCATGTCTTTGGTACTGTACTCTCTGATGGTATATTAATCTCCACTTCCTGCATGAAGCGAAATTCACTGTAAGAATGAAACATTACACTCTCTCTTTCCATCCGATATCACCCTACATCGATTACAATGAATTTCCCATGACGCCCTGCAACTGCTTGTAGGTTGACTAGAAATATTGTACTAGAATTATCTTTGTGAACTAGATGAATGCGATTTCTGGCAACATCACCGACTGGATGCGTAAAGTTCGGAATGTTGTGTAAATCGTATGCAGTACTTAGAAGATCATTTTCAAATGGTACTCATTCATGTGTTGTAACTGGAGGTAAAACTACAACACTTTCGTAGTTTACTCCAAATACTTACAATAGTTCTGAATCCTACTGTGAATGTCAGAGGCGTATATTAAAACTTCTTCTGGTTTTCTAGGTACCTGGAACGATTCTCGCTTCACCACCTGTCGACTACCCTAAAGAAACCACCATATTGCAATGAAAAAGAAATCTGGAGTTACTGCTATATCGCACTTAATAATGAAGTTACCCGTGGTAACATTATGGCAAACCACTCTCCTCTTGGCAATCCATCACATACCAAAATCTTGATCCGATATCTCAAATCATTTTTAAGATACAAGCATGTTAAGAACATTTTACTCTCGCTTTATTGTCTGGGCTCGCAGCGGAATGAAGTACACTATATTTGATCCATTTTTCCGAGAATAGGGTGTGTTTCGTACCCATCCCAAGTTTCAAGAATAATTCAATATTTCAACTACATTTGATACGCAGAAACACATGACCTGACTTGAACCAAAGGCAAATTCATACGGGGCTCTATTTTCCATGGCAAACTATTCGATTTTCTTGCAATAGTTTGTGTGCTTTATCTTGAAATATCCCAGTAACGATACGATAAATTATTCATCGTGAAAGTGACGAATAATACTATTACCTGAGCGAGAATCTAATTTCTTTTTTCGGAGAAGTTTCTTTAAAATCGTTAGAGAAGGACTGAACACCGGCCGGTTTATGTTTGCCGACCATGCAGTCAAACGATGAGGCTACGATTATTTTTGTTGAGTTAGTAGTACCACAGGGCTCTTCCGGTCTGACTTCAGAATGTGCTACTGCATTTCGTGAAGATGAGGGATTGCGGTAGCATTCATTTTTTCACTGTGTAAGCTTCTATTTGGTGTATGTCATTGGTTGCTAAATTGGTGTGTAAGGGTCAATTTTGGGCGTTTGTGAGAAGATTCTGGTGCTACGTATGGTGTTTTGTATAATTTTGTGGATTTGTACTGGATATGAATGTAAATAGTGGGCTGTCCTTAAAAGTCTCTATGTGTGTGTTGGGGACATATCCGACAGCGCCTTTGTTCTGGACACGTTGCGGTCGGTTTAGTGCTGTGTCTTAAGCCATAGACCATACCTCCGACTCATACATGATGATCGGGAGGATGAGCTGGCGCCAGAAGCAAAGTTGGCAGTGAATGGTTAATCCGTCACATTTCAGCAGGGGGTACAACCTCCAGAAGGGAGCGCAATCTTTGTTTGCTGCTATGGTGAGGTGCCTGTTCCATGATAGGCATCGATCTATTTCGTGCCCCAGGTGTATACGGAATTCCTCCTATTCAATTCCCTGCCATAAGCGGTGTGTTAACGACGAGAGATTTCGATTTTAGAGACGAAATTGATCGTCCGCCACTTGGTTGAATTAGTCTTTATTTTCCAGCGATTACACTACTGTATTATCTTGTCGAGGTTTGTCGGCAATGACGGTGAATAAGGAGGAGGCTGCTCCTGCTTCTGTATATGGCTGTGCTATCCACATTGAGAGCATTCTGCCTTGCAGGAATCTTCCTGCTATCTGGTGTGTCTGGCTGGACTTGTCTCCGTTCCTTACAAAGAGCTGACGTTCTGTAAGAAAGAAGTAAATGATCCAGACTATGTGAACTGGGCACCCTGTCTCATCTAGTTTGTAGAGAGAGCCATTGTACCAGACACGGTCAAATCCTTTTTTTATGTCCAGGAACACTGCTCCTGTTGCTTTCTCCTTGCCCTGGCCAGAAGAAAAATGTGCTACCAAGCGAACGGATTGTTGGATAGTGGAATGTTCAGCGCGCAATCCAAACTGTTCAGGCATAATGATTTTGTTTTCAGTCAGGAACACGCGGATGGGGGAAAGAGTTATCAAATCCAGGATTTGCCTCAGGCAGTTAGGAGTGAAATATGGAAAGAGCCTTTTTTTGGTTTGGGTAGGGTGAATACCTTCGCAATTTTTCAAGCTGATGAGAACGATCTAGCGAGCCTGCCTGCTACCGCTCCGCTTCCTTTCCACCTTCACAATACCTGGGCGCTAAGCACTGCTGCGGCAACCGACCGGGGCGAAGATCCACTCTGTGGCGCCGCGCCACTATAATCTGGGACTGGGTCGTAGCTCTGAAGTGACGTGTACACGCCAGTCGCATCGAATCTGTGGAGTAAGATGGGTAGACGTGGTGACGAGGCAATGACAGATAGGAGCTATTTTGTTGGGCATGGCCATGACCACGCTATGAATGAAATCCAATTGTCAGTGTATGAATACAGATGGTCCAACTTGTCCACAGAGTGTGGAAAACCTCCCGTACCTAATTGACAGGGGCCGTACATGAGTTGAAGCATCCTGTCAGTGAATATTAGGTGTCTGATCTGATATCCCAACACCACATTGAATGGAAGGACACCCTCAATGTTTATTTCTCACTAAGTATTCGCGGTCTGCTACCTCTAATGGAAATCGTTTATGATCGAAATTTCATGTATTTTCACTACTTGTGTTGCACAAAGGATAACACAGGTATGCAAACACGAACTGGGAACGTGGCGTAACAGACAGTGGATAATGCCTTAGACACGAAGTTTTCTTTTCATTAGGGACATTATTCATACCATTCCCTGAAAGTGTATCGTTAACAGGAAGTCATTAATCACCAGGAAAAGGCATTAATTTCATAACAGCATAGCTTAGAGCAAGTTTGCTAAATTTTTACCCCAGTTTTATTACGTCAATTTTGTGCATGGTTAAATACAACACATAGCAAATAGAAAATCTGTGCAAATGATGATATCTCCTCTAGATCAGATATATTTATGGCCTAATATTCTAAATAATAGTTGCCCGTACGTTCTTATCGATATAAAACGCCCATTTCTACAAGAAACAAGATGTATGACCCTGATGGATCTGTCATCACACGTGGCGACCAACATGGAAAAAAAAAACCTTTCTTCGGGATTCACACAATTCATCTTCAAAACCGACCAAATTAGATACTAAAATAAGTTTTGAAGGTACACGCAGCTGAAACTGTGGTACTTAGCATGCCATAGATCTCATTAACAACGAGGAAGATTTTTGAACGAAGGCACATGTTTTGACATGCTACAATTCAACAAAAATTAGCCAGCGATAAAAGGATATAATAATCGAAAGATTACAGCAAGAATTCATATTTATTGCGTAACATGGTAGCTTTAGCCCTCCAGAGAATCGCATTGGAAAATTAGATATGGTACACCTCATCCTCCACACCACATACTCTTCACTTAGGGGCTTCTACCATTATACTCACCGTGTTTAGGTGTTTCCTAAGGCCAGTTGGGTAGTGGTAGTAACGATACCATGTTGTGATAGGTTTGTCCGTGGATGGGAAAAACTTTATCGATTTCATGTCTGTTAGTGTTGATCGAAGTGACACCGACCGAAGTCAACATAATGAGTGCTAGAGGGTTTTCACTGTTAAACATGAAAAGTAGAAGTGTGAGGTGGAACGAATACAATGAAGACACTTGATAGAGTCAGAAATTGAATCATGGCGTAATACAGTCGATACAAATGGCTACAGTAACACCTTAACAGGCTTTTAGAAGATATGCAATTAAATAACGCCGAAAGATTATTTAACATTCCTTAGAAATTTCTGAAATCGTTGGTATAAGCGGCAGCCAAACAATTACTCTAGTTGACGTGTAGACTTTAGGACACTGGAGGTATACCATCCGACATTCGAAAAAAATCGTCCACACAATCTCGAATATAGGGAGGACGATAACTACTGTGCAGTCAGGTTACCAGCTCATGCATCAATGTTGCTGTCATGATCAGTTTACAGAAGAGTGGAGACGAAAACTGAGATGTTTTTGTATGAACAGTTTGGCTTCTGGAAAGATTAAGACACCAAACCCGCAGTTCTACCGCTATGTTTGGCAATATAAGGAAGAGTTTAATAAAATTAAGACAGCTTTACAGGAGTTGTCTAGATGAAACAAGCGGTTGACCACATGTGACTTTTCGCGGTGTGCAAAATTCTCATAAGCATAGGTGTACGCAATAGAAAAGTCAGGTAATATACGAGACATTTAATAATCGAGAAGGGACAATAAAAATAAATGTAATAGACAAAGTCATCGTTTCAAAAGGGATGTTAGAGAAGGATACAAGCTGTGTCCCTTATCGTTCCCCATAAATCGAAGAAGAAATTACGGCAATAGAAGATAGGTTAAGTGCGAATAAAATTCAGGGGGAGGGCATCGTTGACAAGATTCGCTGATGAGATTGTTATCTTCAGTGAAAAAGGGTACGAATTACGGTACGTGCTGAACTCAATGAACAATCCACTGATCTCAGAGTACGAATTAAAAGTCAAACGTAGTAGGACGAAAGTCTTGAGGACAAGTTTCATTGAGTTTGGGGGGTAAACTTAACATTACAATTGGGGGCCACAAAGCGGAGGAAGAATAGGAATTTTGTTAACTTGGAAGGAAAATAACGTTCGTCAGACGATACAAGTGTGATATAAGATGCAGACTAGCATAGGCCAAAAGAAATATACCAGAATCAAACATTGGCATTAATTTTAGAAAGCAATTGTTGAGAATGTACGTCTGGGTCACATAATTTAGAGAATGAAAACAACTATTGAGGAGGATACTGAGAAGCAGAGATTCGAACACTCTGGTATGTGGCGCTATTGAAGGATTCTGCAAATTGAGATAACTGATTAGTGCGGATCTCGGATATTCTTCGCAGAATCTACGAGCACACAAATATGTGGAAAATACTGAAAAGAAGAAGGAGCAAAATGACAGGGCATTCGTCAAGAAGTCAGGATATAGCTTGTATGGAACAAGTTGAAGATGTAGAGTAAATGAGAGAACGGAGTATATAAAAAATCTTGGAGGTAGTTCGGTGACCAGGTGTGACCCGTAGGAACAGGGGAACGCGAAGCTCTTCATACGACAATGGTTCTCATGATAAACACTACTAGCCGCTGACGCCACAAGGGATGTACGTGAAAGTTACATGCTTTTGGAAGAGAGACACAAGCTTGTACGCATTCCGGTATGCACATCTAGAATGCAGGATTTGTTTTGATTTTGAAGTTTCCTTGGTTAGCTTTAAACTGTAGAACACCACTGCAGTTGTATGAACTTGAGATGGAGATGAAATGCCAAGGGGTGGTTTTGCGTTAAGGCCCTTATGCCGACCAGAGAGCGTTAGTTTGAAATGTGATGCTGGTTAGGACGTTGCTGTGAGAGCGTGACGTGCCGGTGTTCGGCAGTGGAGAGTGTTACCTGCCTGCCACACTTACAGCTTAAACACACGAACGTCATGCAGGCTGGTGTGAGCCTTGTATTGCCTTAGCCTGGCACATTGCTAATCACAGTAATTCAAATTCACTGTATACCAAAATTGTCGAATACTCGTATAAATGAGAGGAATTCTCACCAATTGTTTGTCGTGTAAAACTAACTGAAGCTGCTACCACATACATATATCGTCCCGTGTAGGGGCTCTTGCTTTACGCGGGACCCCGCCATACAGAGTACAAAATTTAGTTATGTAGAGGAAATCGGACATACTTATTTTTTTCTGGGTTGCCTCACATAATTTGTTGCACGACTAAAGAGAAGGGTATTCAGACTCATTCTTCTAAACAACAGTCCACTTTCTTCAAATTCAATCACAATTTGATTAATGTATTCTCGGAATGAAACTATTAACATCAACTTATTTGAAACTCAAATAAGTGACAAATTGTTTCTACGAAAACAACTAGAGAAACAACTTCCACAACGGCATCCACACTCATGCGCTCGAAAGTACCGTTTACGAAGCTAAAACACTCAAGAATCAGCGCCAGTTGCGGAAGTTACCTCGCAAATTGTGAGATGCTTAGAGCAAATGGAGTACTAGCGCTACATAAGGGAACTTACTCGATCGACTCAACGGAATCTGCGTCAGGCTGTGGCCAGGCGCCTCTTCCTTTCGAAGGGGAACACACGGCCACATCTCCCGTCCCACCTTTGATCCCAGAAAGAAGAAGCTTGCAGGGGAGGATTCACAACTATCGCCACAGTGACGATCAAGAATTCCTATCGATACACTGGAACACAGGGGAAGCTTTCCAAAATTTCTCCCTACCACTTAACAGTACGCGCATTAAATAGCGAGATGTTGGTACATTGTGTATGCTGGGTCGCCACTCATTGGTTCAGGCATTGAGGCTACAGTGCCTACACTAACGACCTTTCCAATTGACTGACATCTTCCAGACAGTGGGATTGTGGAACTTTCCCGCTATGAACATGACATAATGTAGCTACTGCGTGTTTGCAACCACCGACAGGAAATGCGCATTCGTCACCAGAAATGCTCAGGAAAATTTTGATCACCCTACTGTAGCATCCAAGGACCAGGCCGCCTCACACACAATGGATATTGAGCGGCGTGTGGCCACAACACTTCTGCGAACCAGCAGCACAGCTCGGGTTGGGGGTTATGGTGGACTTGAGCCACTCGCATTTCACGGAGCTGTGACTACCTGCCTCCATCACTAGACTGTTTCAGGCAAGAGAAGTTTACAAATTATACGTCAGAATCCATGAAAGGATGATGGGTAGCCGGCCGGTGTGGCCGAGCGGTTCTACGCGCTTCAGTCTGCAACCGCGCGACCGGTACGTTCACAGGTTCGAATCTTGCCTCGGGCATGGATGTGTGCGATGTTCTTAGGTTAGTTGGGTTTAAGTAGTTCTGAGTCTAGAGGACTGATGACCTGAGATGTTAAGTACCATAGTGCCCAGAGCCATTTGAACCATTTTTGATTATGAGTATGAACAGTTGTGTTTTAACATACTTCTTGTGATTTACGGGTGCAGGTATTAGAATACCTCGGTCTGAGGGATCTTGATGTTTAAGTTTTCCTTTCAACTGATTTGCGCTAGGGAAACTTTAATGAGGGTTTTTCCATAATCTGCAAATGTAGAAAATGGGATCTTTATGAGTTCAATTTCTTCTGAGTTACCTTGTTACACCGACAACTAGGAGAACAGTTTAGCCATGATAGCCTAAATTTATAAAAAGGCTAATTTCACTGTGAATTTTACTAGCTAGTAAAGATTTTATTCCACTGTTAAATTCTCGTGATACTCATGTGTTCAGTACAAGCAGCTGGTCTTGTATTTAGAAGTCGTCCATGACCTGTGCTTCTTCGTTGGTTCTGATGGAGAGCAAGAAATCGTGTCTAGTAAGGAAGAAGTAAGGGGTCTTATACCGCTTCGTAACGGTAGTCAAATCAATGCTGCGGAAGAGACAGAAAAGCTGTGCAGCTGAGCATAAAGATATGGCGAAGGGTCTACCAAATTCTGTCACCGATTATAGAAACGTGTTTATGGTGGTTAAATACTATTTGAAACTTTCGTCGTATGATGTAAATATTTTGCCTGCACATACTTTGGTGTTATTGGTTTGCGTTTACTAATTCACTTACATTACTAAGTAAACTGAACCATTACTGCAGCACTATTACGTAAGCGTTGTCTCTAAAACCATTTTTGTGTACTTCAACACCTCTAGTGTGATGTAAAGAATGTGTATATTTTGACATCTACATGTTCACTTAGATCCAGTATCCAGTACATGACTTGCTACGTTGCTAGGTACTACATTTAGTGACTCTCTTTCCGGTGCCACAGACGAATGTAAATTGACACTATAATTCAGTGTGAGTGTAAAGCCTTGAGTAACATTTTCAGATTTCTTGAACACTTAAAAACCAGAAATACATTTACCCACAATTAGTGAACTCTGGTTAACAGTGTATGGAGGATCCAATTTCTTGTATTACAGTTAAAATTGTACACGAATATCATATGTGATATTTGTAGCTTTTAGGGCTACTGTAATATCATAAGTTTACCATTAATTATTTGGAATATTGATTTCATTTACGCCCATAATCATATGATGGAAATTCAGAGGAGGGTAAGAGACTTTTCAGCATATCTCTGGAAGGATTTCGGCCCTAGCATGTTTCATTCGGTATTTAGATGTTCGTCCTTTGTCTTCAGTTCTAGCGTATTGATTCGAGCGAATAACACACTTTCGGACATTGCTGTTTCATGACAGAGAATGGATATTTAACTTTCCGCTAGTTCTGAAACAAAGGCATTTACTTAAACGTGGTATTGCCCAAAGCAAAAATGGCAACAAGTCATTAAAAGACAAAGGTAAAAGGAATAACTTCCGTAATTTATTTGGTAATTAGTTGTGAAACAAATGAATTCTAGTTATTTGCAATTTTACATGTTGGATAAGGATATTGTCCCTGCTGATAATTGAGTTCTTCCGTGTAAAATATTGCTGTGGGAGATAGACATAAAAATGTAACATTGTCAAATATTTGTTGCTATGCAGTCATACATGTAAAGAGAAAGAGGAACATTCAATTTACGTTAAAGAAGTGACTTTTATTTCACTATCATTTTAGCTGCAGTTGAGTGAAATTAAAGAATATTTAAAATTCTTTTACAAGGTGACATTGAAATTCAGAAGTTCAATTATACTTTTATTCATTCATTTAGTAGTTTATGCAGTTGAAATATTTGTAAAGTGAAGTCCCCATTCACTTTGCAGAAACACGTTCTCTGCCAGTACGAACAACATCCTCTCCGATTACGAGGCATCATCGGAATATCGTACATATCCACTGCACTTGGTTCCACACGAATATGTTGGTTGACTAGTGAGCTAGTGTTCATGTCGCCATTGCACACAAGCACTTTTACTGGAGTTGATGAAGATTAAAGCTTATTTAACATTCTTTTACATGGCTTCATTTAAAGTCTCAGGTTGAAAGATACTTTATTCGTTTAATTAGTTATTTATTCAGTTCAAATATTTGTGAGCCGATATCCCCATTCACTTTGCAGACACACAACACTCTGGCCTGGCTTTCGCCACCCAGCACGTCCAACAACCTCTCCAACGACGAGGCATCGGTGTCATGTCCCCGTCGTACACTGTCCTCAGTTCCTCATTATTAATTTTATTGACTAGTAACATGTGACCCGATCCAATTCACGGACACACAACAGTCTTAGCCCTGACTTTCTCCGTCCAGCGCCTCCAACACTCTTTATAACGATGAGGCATTGATCGTATGTCCATTTTAACCGCTGTCCACAGTCCCTCACGAACACATTCGTTGGGTAGTGAGCCGGTGTCCCTGCCCACATTGCACGAACGCACACTTATTGGAGTTGGGTAATATTAAAGCATGTTTAACGTTCTTTTACGCTGGGTGATTTAAAGTCTCAAGTTCAAAGATACTTTATTCGTTTATTTAGTAATTTGTTCAGTTCAGATATTTGTGAGCCGGTGTCCCCATTCACTTTACAGACACACAACAGTTGTAGCCCCGACCAAATCTGTCCAGCACTTCCAACACCCCCTCTAGCGACGAGGCAAGGACGGGATGTCCTCGTCATGAATACGTTTAGTGGGTAGTGAGGCGGTGTGGCCGACCACCGTGTGGGCTCACAACAGTCTTCGCCCCGACTTTCTCCGTCCAGCACCTGCGACACCCTCTCCGGCGGCGAGGTATCGGCGGAATGTCCTCGTCATACTCCGTCACAGGCGGCTCATGGATCTCGGCGGTCGTCACAGTCATCCAGCCATCGTTCACCTGCACATAAGAGCAATTCTTCACATTAAAATACTTAAAACTTTCATCATGCAGCGGTAGCAAAAAATGTCTAGAGAGGCTGTGTTGGAGGATGCGTCATTTAGAGAGAACAGTTTTCTATTTTGAATGTGAAAGGAAGAAAGGGAAGAGTTTTCAGACAGAATCATTAACTGCGGCATAGATGATACTAACAATCTTCCAGTGTTAACTGAAACGTGTGCTACTCTACAGTGGTCTGAAAAAGGGTTGTGTTGGATGCATTCTGAGACATTCATTACTGGCGAGTTATTAAAGAAGTTTTGCCTTCAGCACCGCCTTACCTTCCCGATGACTTTGCCGCAGCCTCCATCAACAGCAGCAGGCGTTGGCCGGGTCTTCTCCGCCTGCGCTGCCAGCAGCACCAACTCGTCCACGTCTGAGCGCAGCCGCCAACGCGCGGCGCTCATCCTCTGTGGGACATTTGTTTCTACTGTCACAATTTTGTCATTCGTTCTTTTTGGTTTGTTTCCTACAGTTTATCTAAAGTCTAATATTTTCTTGATGTTTACTCGCGACATAAAATAAAAATTACTATAATGTCTAGGTTTCCTTTGGATATTAATATTATTTTTTAAATCAAAATAATTGTTTCCCGTATAAAGGATTCTCACTAAACGAATGTGTATGCAATCCGTCAACAGTTCCTTTGATTGGTGCTGCAAGTGCATTTATATGATTTTACAGAAAAAGCTGTTTTTCCACCCCGTACTGTTTATAACTCCGAGTAATTAAGAAACATTTGCTAATTTCTGAAATGTGCCTAGTAATCTGTAATGTATGCTTAATTATCTTATTAAGCAGCAAATTGATACTCCTAACTCTGATTGTTGTTTTTTCAATACATCTCGGTGTTCCTCACCTCTGGTTTTCCAACCAAATCCGCGTCTATCAGATCTCCGTAAAAGTCAGCATCTGACTCCCGGCCAGATCGGAGGCAGAACACACCGAAAAGCCTCCGCAACATCTGTGAAGAAAAAATCAAAATCGCACGTCAAGTATTGAGCATAGCTTACACATTAATCTACTAGAGTTACAGCGTGTCCATTTGGACTTCTGAGCTGTCAGGAAGTTTGGAATGGGAATAGAGCGCGGATTCTACTAAGACTTTTTACTGCAAATCATTTGCAGTATGCAGATGAAACCACTAGAAGCGTCAAAATCTCCGATAACGTAGGACAATTTATAAACTCTGACCAGAGTAGCAATTTTAGGTACTAAAATGATACACCCAGAATCAGTGACTAGGCTCAGTGGCGTTGTTGGGACTCATATTGGCGAGTAGAAGCGTTTTGGAATAAGTGTAATGCCGCACACTTCACTGTAAAGAAAGAGGGGTTCCACTGCGCATTTCCAGACTTCGAACGAACAATACACGTGATCTCATGGAACAAAATGCAGCGTTATAGTTTACCTACGGGTATGCTTTTGTTTTATTTTACGGTTTCTTTTTCAGTTCTTCATGGCAACGGACACCGCAAGGACAACCATGGCCACACTAGCTGGTGTTGTATGTATTTGTGCCCTCCCCACATATTTCCACACACTCTTCGCCTTACCAGTTCAACATGGAAATGGAAATGGGAATGGGCTATCAGCAATTTGCTCGTAAACTGAGCCCAAAGAAAGAAACACACCGGTGGATAAAGTACCACATGTCCGCAACCCGGCCACCTCTTCTTAATGAATAACGCTGTACCCGTTGTCGATGGTCGAATACCTTGTACTAAGGACGATAAGGAATAGTCGAGTCAGATTTAGTGTGACATTTGTGCTTGATACGGCTATAGATGGGTTCAGATTAACGCTCATCCATATTAATTGATTTTCGTAGTTGCATTAGTTACCTTCCATCAAAAGAAAGTTGAAATTTCGCATCTGAAAGGTAAATGATAGATTGCTGCCACATAATTGTACGATTCTACCACTGACGGAATGGTGTCCATAGTTTCTCTTTCTGTTGTCGGTTACTTCTCTGGCCTGATGAAACCAGCCTCAAACGAAGTAGCACAGATACTATCTATTGCTCACATTGGCATCGAGGTGTAAATCAACATGGTGCCCTTGAATGTGCAGCTGTACGCGTCCAGTTTAAATCTGTGTGAGCTCGCCGCAGCTCCCAATATTGATACGTGGCTTACAATTAAGGCTACGAAAATTTTCACAAACAGGAGTAACACTCAGCCTCATTGGAATGCACGTGCAACCACAACGAAATATACGATGGTGATATCCACCTAAATCGCAGTAACCTTTAAATGTTAAGAATGATCGAGAGAAAAGAAACTGTGTTTGCATCGAGATATATGTTGGAGAATGCGAAAGTTAGCTGACTTAGTTGAAGGGAAGTGTAATAAATCGGAAATACGCCAATCGTCTCTGCTGTGTTCTCATGAGAGTATTTGAGATCGAGTGAAAAATTTGATCTACATAAGAGTACGGACCGAAAAACAATTATTCAAATAACAATCAGTGATTAATATATCACGTTTTTACATCTGAGGAAAAAGTATACAATAATTTCTTGTATGCCCATACAGAATGTTAATCCCACATAGATAATCTTGAATACGTCTGATTGTGAATTATTAATGTATTCAAAAATGCTTGTAAATTAAAAACGAAAACCGTGGAGCGCATTCAGCATGTGATAGGAGGTGGACTATACATGCGTGAGTTATATATCACAAGGGCCCCATATATATCATTTCAATTCTTTCAGGTATTTTCACAGATATTATAAAATCACAATCACAAATTTTCAAGATTATGTTTATGTGGTTATGAATCTGTATGGGGCTATAAGAAATTATTTAATGCTTTTTAGTTCTATTTAAGGAAGTAGTAATTTAAAGGCTAATTTTTATTTAAATAATTATTATCTGTCTATTCTCCATCTTGTGTGGCATTTTTCACTGGATTTCAAACATTTTGATGAGATCACAATTACAACCATGAGGTATATCTCAGGTTCATCTCCGCTTCTCTTCACCTGATGCAACCAGTGTATCCTTTACTCCTGTGTCTATCTCGTGGTAAGACGGTAAATGGAAAAAAAAAATCAGCTCACGCGGAGGGTTATTCGCTATCGTTCTTCCTGGAGCCCACTCACGTTAGGAACAGGAAAGAAAAGCGGGAGATAGCAGTGGCACAAAAAGTACCCTCCACCACACACCAGACGAGATAGCGGATTAATATTGCATCGTCATCCACTTCTGACCTACATTGAAAGTTTGCGATCTCTAGCTCAATTGAAAATGGCGCAGGTAAGCAAAGTACCATCCGTCACATGCTAGAAGAAATTAGTGAGTTGACATTGCGATGTCAGCAGTTTTGATCTGCGTTGAAAATTTCAAATCTTCACTCATCGGGTAATGACAGTAGTAAAGAAAGTACTCACACCACAAAAGAAAGGGATTTATTATGTCATTGTCATCCATTTATGAGCAATGATGACAGTTTCAAGTCCCTAGCACATCGGTAAGTTAATTTAGAATCAATTTCAAAATCTGTACCGAACACACAGACATAGAAGAAATCTACCTAACAGAAAAGTGGTGAAAAACGTAACTTTCCTGGCGACAATATGTTACAAACCCATGCTGTGAATCCACGAAACCAGCAGAAGTAAGAGCAGACATTCAGTAATTTTCTGCTCATATATTGAAATATCTCTAAGAGTCTGAAACAGCTGAACATTGAGAACTATGTACCCATGACGTATTCGAGACCAGATGTGCGCCTGCGTGCAACGAGGCTCTTACTGGATAATTAAATAATTTGCAGTGTTAGCGTTCCTGGGGTGAAAATGTAACACCGATGGAGAAGATTTCATTCTGCAGTGAATTGTTTGTAAATGTGTTTGTGTTGGTGAGAGAGAGAGAGAGAGAGAGAGCGAGACAGAGAAATGAGATACAGAGAGAGATAGAGAGAGAGAGAGAGAGAGAGAACAGACAGAGAACTGGGTCCTGCGAGACGTCCTCGGGTGGCTCACCTGGTAGCGGTTCACAGTCACAGGTGAGAGGATTACCCAATGTCTGATATACGACTACAATTTCACTGGAATCTGATTTTAAAAAAAGCGCTATTGAAACACTCTCCACCATCTTTCCCTGTTTAGGTCTATTTTCTGGTGCACTGAATCAAGTAGTAATTAATTCTTAATGTATACATTTCTAAAACTATATTCCCTGGTGACCCATTTAATGTAGGGAGAATATAGTTTCCGCTGCATGTACCATGTTTATATCCTTTTGTGTGGTAAACATGGATTAAGATACATAGAGCGTATTAACTATTGACATGATTTAGTATACTTCGCCTGTGTCTCTTTCATGGTTTGTATTTATTTCCACTTGTACGGGAAATTACGTTAAATTTTAGGATTTTGTTACTCATTTCATTGTCAACATCTCGTCATTTGATCATCTGCGTACACACGAATATTGAAATATTTGTCCCTGTTGATCTTTATGCCGTAGATGATACTTTGTTTCTAAGTCCTAACTAGTACATTTATGTAGAGGTTCCAAAGGCAGGCCACATTGTTGTCGCACTGAATCAGTTGTTATTTATTTAGACATGCTTCTCCCTACGTAGGTTATAATCTTTCCTCATTGCAAGGAGCTTCAACACAGATGATTAAAAGCTCTGGGAACCCTCTATTTTCCATAATCTCCCAGATACTTTTATCAAAAGCCTTTTCCTAAACAACGAAATTTATTCCGTCCACTTCTTTACCTGTTCCCTTATACTAAAATACATTATCATTACAGGGTCGATCTTTACTGAAACGAAAAGGCTTATGTGTCAAAACTCACTTAAATAAAATATTAAACAGCTAAGATGTCCAAAGCAGCTGTGGAAGAAGCGTCAGAAACAAAGATATTTCATGTGCCACGATCATATAACCCGGAAAAATTATCGATAGCTGAGACAACCACTAATGGAAGCTTCCACTGTGTGATCAGTATTTTGAATTTTATATGTATGCAGTTACATAGCACATACACATCATGATAGACATTAATTAGTTACGCAACACAACAAGAGCATACCTCGAATGTGTTGTAGGAATGGGGCGGTGAAGGGGGGGGGGGAGGCTTGTAGGCAACACATATTACCTATGCTGCGAAGTTGGGAAAGGCTTAGAGATTTCACGACACATGCCGCTAGTCAGCATCCTATGCATGTTCTGCATTTCTGCACAACGATACTGAATTTTCACGCCTCTCTGGTTGAACAAGATTGCTAATATTTTTCTTGGGAGGAAAGCTGCTTCTCCCTCCCCTCTTCTCACCGCTGGGTACCGCTGAGATCCAGCGCAAGCAAAAACAAACTGAATTATTTGTGTACAGCATGTGAGTCACGTATAACGTAATAAAGTATATTTAAAATACACGCAACGTACAGTATATAACGCGGCACATTATGCTAATACGACGCAGAGCAACGTTAGTGCATATCCACTAAACCAGCTTCGTAATAGAAACAAAAAATTATCGGAAATCACAGAATACAAAAAACCTATCACAATACATCATTTATCAAAATCATGTCCCAAGATTTTGGAAAACTCCTCTAGTAGATTATTTCGAAAACTGATCTCCTAGATTGAAGATTGACTAGGATGACTGGAAAAGACTGTTCTTTCCGGTAAAGCTGGTACGATTAAAAAGGCAAATAAAGCTACATACGACTGATGCGTCACTCACAGCGTTCACCCATACTAGTTGCAGCCGACATCAACAGGAAAGCATGTTAGTATGGGTGAGAGAAGAGCAACAGAAGATGCTGACTGGTCACTTACGGTTCCGTACAGCGTCCCAGACAACGCTGGCTTCGTGCGTTCTTCTGTCAGAAGAGCGTCCTCGACAAGCAGTTCAGGTATTCAGTTAATGAGCTTGTCTCGCACGAGAATAAACACTATAGCACAAACAACTGCTCCAGGAAAATCACGCAAGCACAGACAATATGTTTACGCAACACGATTCGCAATCGCAATGTTGCTACGCAACTGCCCACTTCGTGTCGTGCGATATATCATTGTTGAAAAATTCGCCCTGGACATTTGCTAAAAATTGTACCACAGTGCTTTACCAACCATACGTAATACGTGACTGGTCTGTCACAATCATAATATCCCATAATAACTGCAGTACAAAAGTAAAACTTCCATAAACAAGGAATTTGTAGATTTCATCAGCGAACGTTAGTATCGAATTTAAAATCTCACCCTCAGAATGATTATTCGCGTTTTATGTAGGGTGAACGAATAATGTGTATTAGGAAATGTCTGGAAACATAGCTAATGTGATGATGTGATTCAGGTCCATACATGTGAGAGCTGCTATAGCCACGTATATATCGTTTGCTATAGAAGCAAGCAATGTACTTACACCGATACTCATACTTCTTCGATGAGTACAACAAGTCCCTTTGACCAGAGCGGTACCTTCGATTATTTTGTAATAAGGTGTGTGGTAATGGTGTAGACTGCTATTGAGTATGAACGGATTCGAAACATCCGTATCTTGTGAAGTTTGAATATCACTGAACTTTTAGTTGGACTAAGTTTGTTTGCACCAGACATTGATGAAGAAGTGGCGGTATTTATGAAACAAACCTCTCAGTGGATGTGTGGTTCGTTGGGGTGTAAAAATGGCTCTTTTCTGATCTAGAATAAAATGAAGATGGAGATCGAACAGTGCGATCTTCTAAACAGATTAAGAGATAGATACAAATGTTACAGAGGACCTGTGGAGTTGGCGAAGACCACCCATCCAGTAC